>NC_090929.1:68400893-71255178 GCF_040938575.1 Ambystoma mexicanum
TGCACACCCCTGGGTGGCAGGAGGGAACCCCAGAATTCACAGGCTCGCTCTCTACGACCCACAGACACTGCAAACCCCTTCGAGGATCCGGAGCGACATTGGGATGTTTTGGGCACCTCGGCCTCGTGAAGTTGCACCCTAGGAGGCGGCACCCTGGGACTAGCAGACGGCACCCTGGGACTAGCAGGCGGTACCCTGGGACTAGGAGAAGGCGCCCTGGGACTAGCAGGAGGCGCCCTGGGACTAGCAGGAGGCACCCTGGGACTAGGAGGAGGCACCCTGGGACTAGGAGGAGGCACCCAGTATGAGGTTCCGCAGCCACTTCCGGCAGCTTTCCCGCTTCCATCTGCCTCCTGAGGTTCTTCTCTGGGCATCTGGAGCCTGCTCATGAAATGTACCCTTCACCACCACCACCACCCACTGGTAAACATTTATAAATCTGTGCTGGCAAAGACCCATGCAGCTGTCTCGGTCTGTAGCACCCACACATCTTACATCAGAATCAAGGCTATTTTGCTGCCCAGTGTAAGCACACAGCATAGTGGAGGGGAGGGTCGGGGGACGTCTTCTGCCCTAACCCTGGGCACAGACCCGTGATTGCCAAGGCCTCGGGGCATCGGTTCTTCCCTCTATTAAGGAGCTGGCTTGCAGGATATTAAAGCCTGTGGAGGGTAACCTCCCTTAAACACTTGCTCCCCTCTCCCCCAAGGAGGCCCACCAACAGAGGAAAATAACGGGCCACCTGGCAGTGCTACCCTTGATCCCCATCCTACTAACCTCTGGGCTCTTATAATCGGCCACCTGGCAGTGCCACCCTTGCTCCCTATCCTACTAACCTCTGGGCTCTTATAATGGGCCACCTGGCAGTGCCACCCTTGCTCCCCATCCTACTAGCCACATGGCAGTGCAACCCTTGCTCCCCATCCTACTAACCTCTGGGCTCTTATAATGGGCCACCTGCCAGTGCCACCCTTGCTCCCCATCCTACTAACCTCTGGGCTCTTATAATGGGCCACCTGGCAGTGCCACCCTTGCTCCCCATCCTACTAGCCACGTGGCAGTGCAACCCTTGCTGCCCATCCTACTATCCTCTGGGCTCTTATAATGGGCCACCTGGCCGTGCCACCCTTGCTCCCCATCCTACTAGCCACCTGGCAGTGCCACCCTTGCTCCCCATCCTACTAGCCTCTGGGATCTTATAATTGGCCACCTGGCAGTGCCACCCTCGCTCCCCATCCATCTAACCTCTGGGCTCTTATAATGGGCCACCTGGTAGTGCCACCCTTGCTCCCCATCCTACTAGCCCCTGGGCTTTTATAATTGGCCACCTGGCAGTGCCACCCTCGCTCCCCATCCATCTAACCTCTGGGCTCTTATAATGGGCCACCTGCCAGTGCCACCCTTGCTCCCCATCCTACTAGCCTCTGGGCTCTTATAATGGGCCACCTGGCAGTGCCACCCTTGCTCCCGATCCTACTAGCCCCTGGGCTCTTATAATGGGCCACCTGGCAGTGCCACCCTTGCTCCCCATCCTACTAGCCCCTAGGCTCTTTAGGCAACTGTATCCACTCAGGCAAAAGTCAAGGAACAGGGTGGGCCTTTTTGAGCACACTGTGGGTTACGCTTTCAACCCGCTTAAAGCGGCCATTAAGCGCTGTACAAGAAGGCTACATAACATAATGAGTTTCTATTTATAAAGTATTACCAACACCCGTGGCAGCCAAGCATTGACGGGACTAGGTGCTTCAATAACCCATTTCAATTATACCCATTGAAGGGAGATAATAGGATTAAAAGGATTATTATTATGGTATTTATTGAGGGCGGACCTAGCTCCGAGAAGCAATAGAGCACTTTACAGAGGCGTACAACAGTACAGGTGCATAAAGGAGCGCTTTACAGAGGCGTGCAACAGTACAGCTGCATAACAGAGCGCTTTACAGAGGTGTGCAACAGTACAGGTGCATAACAGAGCGCTTTACAGAGGTGTGCAACAGTACAGGTGCATAACGGAGCGCTTTACAGAGGTGTGCAACAGTACAGGCGCATAACAGAGCGCTTTACAGAGGTGTGCAACAGTACAGGTGCATAACAGAGCACTTTACAGAGGTGTACAACAGTACAGATGCATAATGGAGCGCTTTATAGAGGTAACAGAACAGATATACAGTCGGATACAGAGGGGCACCGAGGAGGAGTACAGCAGCTGTACCAGGTGGCGGGAAGGAGAGGGGCGGGAGGCGTCTAGCGAGTCAAGTGGTGCGAGGGGGCAGCGTCTAGCGAGTCAGGTGGTGCGAGGGGCAACAGGGTAACCTTAGTGTTGAGGAGGCGAGATCCCTTGAAGAGGTGGGGCTTGAGTTCTTTTCTGAATTGTAGGACCGTGGGGGCGAGTCTCATGCGGATGGAGATGAGGTGCCATTGTCCTGGGGCGTAGGCCGAGAAGGCTTGTTTTCTGGTCCTTTGCTTTGGGCGATGGGGATGAGGTTCCATAGTCCTGAGGTGTAGGCAGAGAAGGCTTGTTTTCTGGTCCTTTGCTTTGGGCGAGTCTGATGCTGACAGGGATGAGGTTCCATAGTCCTGGGGCGCAGGCTGGGAAAGGCTTGATTTCTGGTCCTTTGCTTTGGGCGATGGGGATGAGGTTCCATAATCTTGGGGCATAGGCAGAGAAGGCTTGTTTTCTGGTCCTTTGCTTTGGGCGAGTCTGATGCTGATGGGGAGGAGGTTCCACAGTCTTGGGGCACAGGCAGAGAAGGCTTGTTTTCTGGTCCTTTGCTTTGGGAGATGGGGATGAGGTTCCATAGTCCTGAGGTGTAGGCAGAGAAGGCTCGTTTTCTGGTCCTTTGCTTTGGGAGTTGGGGATGAGGTTTCATAGTCCTGAGGTGTAGGCAGAGAAGGCTTGTTTTCTGGTCCTTTGCTTTGGGCGTTGGGGATGAGGTTCCATAGTCCTGAGGTGTAGGCAGAGAAGGCTTGTTTTCTGGTCCTTTGCTTTGGGAGATGGGGATGAGGTTCCATAGTCCTGAGGTGTAGGCAGAGAAGGCTTGTTTTCTGGTCCTTTGCTTTGGGCGACGGGGATGAGGTTCCATAGTCCTGAGGTGTAGGCAGAGAAGGCTCGTTTTCTGGTCCTTTGCTTTGGGAGATGGGGATGAGGTTTCATAATCCTGAGGTGTAGGCAGAGAAGGCTTGTTTTCTGGTCCTTTGCTTTGGGCGTTGGGGATGAGGTTCCATAGTCCTGAGGTGTAGGCAGAGAAGGCTTGTTTTCTGGTCCTTTGCTTTGGGCGTTGGGGATGAGGTTCCATAGTCCTGAGGTGTAGGCAGAGAAGGCTTGTTTTCTGGTCCTTTGCTTTGGGCGATGGGGATGAGGTTCCATAGTCCTGAGGTGTAGGCAGAGAAGGTTTGTTTTCTGGTCCTTTGCTTTGGGCGAGTCTGATGCTGACAGGGATGAGGTTCCACAGTCTTGGGTCGTAAGAGAAGGCTAGTTTTCTGGTCCTTTGCTTTGGGCGAGTCTGATGCTGGTGGGGAGGAGGTTCCACAGTCTTGGGGCACAGGCAGAGAAGGCTTGTTTTCTGGTCCTTTGCTTTGGGCGAGTCTCATGCTGATGGAGATGAGGTGCCATAGTCCTGGGGCGTAGGCCGAGAAGGCTTGTTTTCTGGTCCTTTGCTTTGGGCGACGGGGATGAGGTTCCATAGTCCTGAGGTGTAGGCAGAGAAGGCTTGTTTTCTGGTCCTTTGCTTTGGGCGATGGGGATGAGGTTCCATAGTCCTGAGGTGTAGGCAGAGAAGGCTTGTTTTCTGGTCCTTTGCTTTGGGCGACGGGGATGAGGTTCCATAGTCCTGAGGTGTAGGCAGAGAAGGCTTGTTTTCTGGTCCTTTGCTTTGGGAGATGGGGATGAGGTTTCATAATCCTGAGGTGTAGGCAGAGAAGGCTTGTTTTCTGGTCCTTTGCTTTGGGCGTTGGGGATGAGGTTCCATAGTCCTGAGGTGTAGGCAGAGAAGGCTTGTTTTCTGGTCCTTTGCTTTGGGCGATGGGGATGAGGTTCCATAGTCCTGAGGTGTAGGCAGAGAAGGCTTGTTTTCTGGTCCTTTGCTTTGGGCAAGTCTGATGCTGACAGGGATGAGGTTCCACAGTCTTGGGGCACAGGCAGAGAAGGCTTGTTTTCTGGTCCTTTGCTTTGGGCGAGTCTCATGCTGATGGAGATGAGGTGCCATAGTCCTGGGGCGTAGGCAGAGAAGGCTTGTTTTCTAGTGTTTTGCTTTTTGCAGTGGCGGATTTCAAGTCTGCAAGGATGTGCCGGCTGCCCCAGGATGCAAACCAATAAGCTTAATCTATAAGTAAATTCTTTCTTTAATCACAGACATATAGCACCCAAATAAACTAGGACTCTGGCATCTCGAATCTCTTAGCAGTCTTGCGCTCAGGGAAGCCTGAATGCAATACACGAAAAAGTGCACATTGACATATGCTCATTGTGAAGTGACATAATGAAATGCTGCAATTTTAGCAAAAAAATAAATTTTTCTTCTCTCACAGAACAAGTTTGTGATTCCTCCAAACGCGTGTATTCCAGAGAGAGAACAAAGCTCCACTCTTGCCATCCAGGTCTAGGATCCCTGTGTGACAGGGTGCCCTGCCTTTGTAGCGGCTTCTAGTGGGGCATTCAAGGGGACTATGCCCCCTCCACCCGCCCCCCGCACCAATGAAAAATGGGCCAAGAAGATCACCTGGTCACCCCACCACTGGGCAGGGGGCAGCCGCGTGCACTACCAACACGCTACTGACCCTTTACATGAGAAGGCGTGGGTGGAAATACGGTCTATTGTGAGACCTCGGTTGTTAAACTCTCCTTCGCTGTCGAGTGTATGCACAGCACACGGGAACACACTGTGCAGACAAACTCACCAAAACAAGAGGCCATACACCACCAAAAGGAGGGGGGCAAGGGGTTGAACCCATGATGGAAGGAGGAACGGGCGCGCGTGGCGTCGAGATGGGTGAGGACCACAAGCGCAGTGCAGAGGAGGAACAGGCACTAGAAATCTGGACCCTAGCGAAGGAAGGTGGTAAGGACCTCAAATACCCCTGAATTAAACAGGGACAGAAACAATCTGTTTCTGCTTTCCACAACTAGGAGATGGACCCCAGCTCTTCCTATGACTTGTGGTGGAGACACAGAGACAGCTGCAGAACCTGCAGGAAGGGCCAGAGGTGGTCGTGTACAGCCAGCACCAGAAGGCAAGCCAAAGGCCTTTTATTGTGAAGAATGACCAAAGGGAACCGTATCAAAGAGGAACCCCAAATACTGTGAACTGGGCAGAGAGGCTACTGGACTGGTGCACGCATTGGCAAAGGACTGTATTGAGAAGTTTATGTTGTATTGTGCTTGCAGTGAATGCAGGGGCAGGATGATGCTGGGAGAATGCTGGTTTGTGAATGCTGAAGTGACTGCCCTGAAGGTTCTGGGAGATAGCAGTTGGAGAAGCCTAGCCTGGGTGATGGTACCCAGTGGTTCACTGTAACATATTATTCTGCAACTAGAATAAAGCTTACCTGAGGAACCTTACAGATGTGTCCATGGCCACGTCCCACTATTTGATTATTTCTGCACAGTACTTGGTAAAGAGCGAGAACTAAACTACTTTAATACTCAACCCAGGCTGGGGTCTGGTCTGTTCATCAATATACAGGATTTTAAACCCAACATTGGCTTCAGACAATTCAGGATATCTTTAATTGCAAAACTGCCACTATCAGCAGTCAAATTGATCAATTTATGAGCCAACCCTTTGCTGGCCCGGACGTGGGCTCCTAATATTGAAGAAACTTCTGTTCTCCAATTCAATTTCAGAAGCGTTGGAATCGATGAATCAAAACCTCTTATCGACTCGGTGAAAGTCTCGGCGTGGACGGATAATCCTTACCGCACATTATTTCCAAAGGTTGTTTTGAACTACTTCCTTTGTTACTACTTTCATTAGTAGCTGCAACTTCCCCTTAAATTAACTTGTTTTTATTTTCTTTTTCTTAAGGAACTTAAACTTGATTCTAATGTCCTATCGCCAATGCCTCTTTCTGGTGAAGATCATAAAAAAGGGGGCTACCAGAAATCTCCAAGATTTCATAGTTTCACGGACACTTCAGTGACAGACAATCTGCGTCTCCAACTCATTGAGGTACAGAGTTTACCCTGTTAGGCGTTCGCTAAAGGTACAGAGCTAGCCTTGTTAGGCGTTAGCTAAAAGGTACAGAGCTAGCGCTGTAAGGCATTCACTAAAGGTATAGAGCTAGCCCTGTTAGGCGTTCGCTAAAGGTACAGAGCTAGCCATGTTATGTGTTTGTTAACGGTACAGAGCTAGCCCTGTTAAGCGTTTGCTGAAGGTATAGAGCTAGCACTGTTAAGCGTTTGCTCAAGGTATAGAGCTAGCGCTGTTAGGAGCAAAGGTACAGAGCTAGGCCCTGTTAGGCGTTTGCTGAAGGTATAGAGCTAGGTCATGTTAGGCATACACTAAAAGGTACAGAGCTAGTGCTGTAAGGCGTTAGCTAAAGGTACAGAGCTAGCCCTGTTAGGCGTTAGATAAAGGTACAGAGCTAGCCCTGTTAGGCGTTAGATAAAGGTACAGAGCTAGCCCTGTTAGGTGTTTGCTGAAGGTATAGAGCTAGCACTGTTAGGCGTTTGATGAAGGTATAGAGCTAGCCCTGTTAGGCTTTTGCTGAAGGTATAGAGCTAGCACTGTTAGGCGTTTGATGAAGGTATAGAGCTAGCGCTGTTAGGTGTGGGTACAAAAATTAGTAAGGTCTTGCACATGTTGTAGCAAGATGAATCCTGTGGAGCCTCAGAGTAGAAAAGGGTGATTACGTGCAATTAGGCAGTGTTGCAAAGTTTGTTTTCTTGTTAATCAGATGTCAAATTCCAAGAAGAAGGGAAAAGCAGAGGGTGGTCAAGGCCTGGCACGACAGATACACGATAGTCATGAACAGCACAAGTGGATTCCCCGAAGAGGGCCCCTGAGATGCTGAGAAGGGCATAATGACTGTGCAGTTATAGGCTTATCTGCTCACCCCAGGAATGTGTTTATGAGGAACTCTTCTGCACGAAGGAGGGATGGGGGGAGGGAAGATTAGGTGACTAACTGCTATGCTTATGTAAGCACCTCCTTTGTGCACGTGCTAGAGATTGGAACCAATGATATTTGAAAATGTATATAAACCATGCAGACCTAATGCTTATCAGCTCACTCCTGCGCAGTCTTTTGAATGTGCAGAAAGTGATGCCCATTCGCGAATGCTGAAATTGAATAAATGGGTGACTTGACTGAGTCTTTTTTGGAGTGGGGTCCCCTTTGACGGAAGTGGGATTAGAGAAAGTGTACCCCCATTTCCTGGCGACCATGAAGGGACCCAAAGGTGTGGCATGGAGGGGTAATGGTATCGGGCCCCAACGAATGAAGAAGCACCATTGACTGCACAAATGTGTTACACTTCCTCTGACAGCCCCGCTGGATGACAGGACAGCAGGCTGTCGCATTTTGGGTCCAGCAGACTTCGGGGTGAAGACCCCACAAGAGGTGAGTGCAGGTAGGAGAAACGGTTGGTAAGGCAGTTGGGTCAAGAGTATCAGTTTTATGGTACGTATTATTGATGAGGTCTGTTGTGAAGACTGAAAGGAAGGATGGATGTTTGATGTAAAGGACCGGTCCAGATGTAGAAGTTACAAGTGAAACAAAAGTCATGGGGAATTTGTTGTCAAGTTTGTTAAGGATTTCAATCAGGTGACACACACCTTGTATTTTTGTATTTGTATTTTGTTTATTTATATAGTGCGCCTGGCCCAAAGGCATCTGGGCGCATGTCATAAAATACATGTTACAGAAAGGTAGTTTACATACATGCCATAAATGAAAGTACATTGCAGTGAGGTAGGTTTATAGGAATATAAAGGTGAAAGTACAGAAAGTTATGTACAGACATGATAGGTATTGTACAGGTACCGTGATATGTGAATAGGATAATGATACAATGACGTTTATCAGTTACATACAAGTGGATCCAAGGTAAAGTCCCAATGCGGATCAGTCATAAGAAGCCACAGGGTACAGTGACAGGATGTCTCAAATGTGTACCTTGTCTCAAATGTGTGAAACCCTGGTCTCAGCCTAGTATGTAGCGCACAACTGAGATGCCTTTCTCTTTATTTTTATGCAGATTCAATTTGAGATGGTACACAACTCATATCACACCCCTTTTTCAAATACCCCGGGTCACAATGGACCATGAACCAGGCTGGTTGGTGAAAATACAATATTTATTTAAAAAAAAAAATAAAAAGAAAATTCAAAGAAATCATGCCGTTTTTAAATGGGGCAGCAATCACCAATGGGGTGATATTTACAATGAAAATAGAAGCAATGCACTTATATTGACCTTCTCCTAGAACATATATGAAGCACAAGTGAATAGGAGCACTTTTTGAACTAGGATAGATAGCACCCAAGTTAAGTTTCCCCCCTGCAATGTTACCTCAACCCAGAAGTAATCAAATTCTAAGCGGGTAGAAAGAAGCAGCAGGTAGTCAGGAATAGGAGGCACTAAACAGAATCCGACCTTCCCTCATACAATAAGAGGCAAAACCCTTTGCAAAGGTCTAAAATGGCAATCGAATTTTACAAATAATTACTTAATGTGTGGTCAAAATTATGATATACATATGTTTTATCACAATAGCAGGTATGTTGCATCACTGGCAACCACAAGGCAATGGATCAGCAAAAGGCATACAATTTGAAAACAAGTGGAAAGTTTAGAACATGCTGCAGTCAAATGACACGTTGGAAAACTTGCAATTTACCTAATTCCGTTTAAAAATGACACAAACGAATTTTAGGAAAACGGGTGAAATACTTGAATTCTTAATGCGGTTTTTGGGCTGGTGGATGGATGAATATCGCAGGGAAGGTATAGAGGTGGAAATAGGTTGGTGGGTTGAGGGAGATTTGTAAGGTAGAGTGAGGTTCGTTTGGGGGGGTGGAGCAGTAAAGAAGAGAGGGTCAGTTTTAAGGAGAAGGACTGGTTTTATTTGGATTGGATTTGGTGGCTGGGAGGGGAGGGGCACCACCCGTGAATATCAGGGTGCACTGAAGTTGTGGCCCTTCGTGTGGTCTGCCCCTTTTCTCTGGGGAGAATTGATTTGTTTGGTCAAAATATCGCTAATGACTTATGATTTATGCAGAGCAAAAGGAAAATAGGAAAGCGGCTCTGGACCTGGGAGATTCAGCAGCAGGGTGCGCAGAAAATTCTAGCAGTTTTAGCAGGTTGCCGGGGTGGGGATGGGATTGCTTGGAGAAATGGAACAGGGACAGACAGATCGGGATGGGGTAGACTGGGGTGAGGGATGCTTGCGGTCTACGCTTGGGTTTTGGGAATTTTGGAGCAGTCAGCAGTGTTATGGTCACTGCACCGCTCGGGTCGCCAGGTGACGGACTCTCTTGGTGGAGAGGCGGCTGGGCAATTCAGGGCACTGGAGGGCACAGGTACTGGACAAGCCGGTCTGGTCTCAGGATGCTAAGGTACCACAGCCTGCCCCCCCTTTCTTTTAATGGGATTTTGTTTGTGTGGGATTTTCTTAAACTAGGCCTTTGCTGGAGTATAGTCAGCTATGCATTGGCCTGGCAGTGAAATCTGGTCAGCTTTGTTGTAGTTGTAGTGAGCTTATTTTACACAACAGTCTGTACAAGGCAAAAGTCTTCATGAAATTGACATGTGCACAGAATGCTATGATTTTGTTTCCAAGCAGTGATTTTTGACATTTTGTAGCACAATTTAAGCGTTTCTCAGGTAGCTGAAGGAAAGCCTTTGTTGATCTTCTCAGGTTTGGCTGCACAGTCGGTCTTTCAGGAATAAGGCTCTTTTCTGATGGAGCACAGTGTGAATATGGCTAGGCATGACAGGGTTTTCATAAAGGTGGTGCCATGATGGACAGGGACAAATGGCATCAGAGTGGCATTATTTTGAAGGTGAACTATTCCCTTTTTCAATGGGAATTTTGGGCTTGCAGTGGAGCGGCGCTGTTTTTTTCGCTCCCCTTCTTTTGTACTTGTAAGGACACCCTAGCAAGCTTTTTCAATGTGCCCCCCCTTGTTCCATCCTGCCCAATATGTGCTTGGCCAGGTGGTCCAGCCGTTTTTTGTCATTGCAAAACACAGGCAATGGTGCTCACAAGAGCCAGCGAAGCAATTTTTCTGGTTCTGCTGAAGTGCAGCTTGGTGATGTGGGGAAGAAGTGCTGAGTGGGTAAATGCTACCAACAGGGACATCCTTGGTCCAGTACTTAGATGACATATGGAAAGCAACTGTTATGGTACTGTTTCACCTGGCAAAACAATCACAAAGTGCCTTTAGCAAAAATGCAATATGTACAGCGATCAGTTAACTATTTGGGCTATGTTTTGTCAAAAGAAGGGCGGTCATTGTCAACAGACCGAGTAGCGTTGATTCAGGCTGTGCCGATTCCCAGAACATATAAAGAATTGAGAAAGGTGTTGGGAATGTTGTCATATTGTAGGCACTAGGATACCAGAGTTCTCAGTAATAGCTAAGCCCCTGTTAAAAACATTGAAGGATGAGAAATACCACGTACCCTTCGAATGGAACAAGGACATGGAAGAGGGGTACGTGGCGTTGAAAAGCGCCCTGTGTAACGCACCAGCTCTGGGGACACCCGATTATGGGAAAATGTTTTTTTTATTTATGGATGAGGTGAATGGGTGTTCTGTGTCTGTATTAACCCGAGAAAAAGGTGGGAGGCAAAGGCCTTGTGCCTACTTCTCAACTGGAATGGATGCAGTTGCCCAAGGATTACCGCCATGTATGAGGGCGGTGGTCGCGGCACTTGGACAATATATGTGTAAAACCGAAGGAGGGGAATTTGGTGTGGGGGAGCAGGTAGTAAGAATCCAGGAAGATGCAACAGAGGAAGAAAGGAACACCTGGCACTCAGATGAAAATTTCACAGGCAAGGTGGTGGAAAAGGTATGGAAGGCACTGGGGATTGATCAAAGGTTCCATGCCGTATTTCACCCCAGTCAGCAGGAATTATTGAGGGTACCAATAAAATATTTAAGATCAAATAGGTAAAGGCATGCGCAGAAACAGGTTTGAAGTGGCCTGATGCCTTGCCCCTGGCATTGCTGAACATGAGAGCTGCGCCCAAATGCACCCATGGACTGTACACCCAAAAAGACTGTCTGAACAAACCTGGCCAGCGTTGCAACAATATTGTATTGCATTGACTAACAGGCTTCTTTCTATACATACGCAGGTGAAAGATGCGGCCCCAGTACCACCAATTGGGCCAGGCCATGATGTGAAACCCGGGGACTGGGTTGTAATTAAAGCCTTTGACAGAACTAGCGGCCTGCAGCCGCGCTGAAAAGGACCCTACCAGGTGTTGCTGACAACGCAGACAGCACTGAAAGTTGACGGAAAACCACACTGGTCCCATGCACGTCATGTGAAGAAAGCTACTGCTATAGAACCATTGCAATCAACCGGGGTACAAACAAGCCTGTTGGAATCATCCCAGACCCCTCTCCCAATGGATGTCCTCAGGTACAACCTGTGATCACGGAAAGTATATGTGCCAGGCAACGAGTAAGGACTGTGAATTGAACTTTCATTGTTAGAGAGACACAAACTGTTGTCGGTCAGAGCAGTGGACAGCCTTGCAGAAGACAACGAGCAGTTGCTTGAAGGGCCTCCGGTCTCCCTCCTGGACAAGGCACAATGAGGCGTGGGACAGAGCGGTGAGAGGGCCGCTGGTGCGCCCTTTGCGTTTAGGGTACAAAGACACTGGAGCTTTAATTAGGGTTAGGAATGTAAGCTCGAAGAGTGAGAGGCTGCTCACTAGGGTAGAACGCTAGGCGCTAGGACCCAGCCAAGCCACAGAACTTAACCTGAAAGTGTCAGCATAAGATCAGGTAAGGTGGCAGAAGCAATAAGTGTGATGGAACTGCAGGATTTAGCTCTGCCTGCCCACCCACAAGGACGGATGAAGGTGGACAAATATGGGTGTACTACGAAGGAAAAGACTGTATTATGTATGGCAGGTGTCTTGGTGGTGACAGGGCTTGATGTATTTTTATGGTATCTGGAACACCCTTCAATGTATGAATTTAAGAATATATTTCCTGTGTCGAACTCCCCAAATGATACCAATATTACTTATGTATATAGTAAAGACAGGCATGAGCATGATGGTCATGAAGATGAAGAGTATAGTAGGAATGCATATATACGCTTAATGAATACAACACAGAAGGCGTTGAATTTGTCAAATTGTTGGATATGCAGTCATGTTCCCCGCCATGCAGGGGGCGGAATACCTATGTATGCTTTTGCGGTACCAGAAGTTGATAGTTGTATTTTGCTTTGGATGAGGGTTCTTTCACTAGACAAATATATGCCAAATACTTCCAGGTGTTTTTCAATGAAATGGTCAGACATATCAGCAGGTATAGTTCATAAAATGAAACAGGAGGGAGTAACCTACTCTTCAAGAGACCTTGTAGGTCAGGCAAGGGTAGGGAAATTACCTCCACCCCCCTTGATGGCAACCAGAGAGTACTCAAGGAAGAATATTTGTTTCAAGGGAATGAAAGGAGAAACTATTTTGGGAAGTAGTATAACATACGATCTTTCTTCTTATAGTAGGGGTATAGGTGAGATTGAAGAGTACGCTTATGTTTGTAACAAAAAGGCTTATTTCTGGCTTACCAGGAACTTTTCAGGAACATGTTATTTTGCCAGGATAATACCTGTTGCTATGATCTATACCCCAAAACAAATTATGCTAAACACAGTTATAAGAGAGAGATGAGGAAAGGGCTTGACCAATCAGACACTGATCTGGGTATATTTATTGACATAATAAAGGCAATGACACTCCCTGTAGGAATATTCCTGAACTCCCAAGAGGTACTCAGACTAAGTAGGGCAGTGGAGACCATGATTAGTGAAACAGCTGATATACTCACTAATATTGCATATGAGATGAAGGCCATACGGTTAGTTGCATTACAGAATAGGATATGTGTTGGATATGTTGACATCCGAAAGGGGCAGAGTGTTGTACTATGGTGGGTTCCCAATGTTGCATGTATATTCCTGATGCAAGTGAGGGAGTGTTTTCCGGGATATCCAGGTTAGACAAAATAGCCGAGACAATCCACTATGAGGAGGGGGGTCGGAGATAGTTGATGGATGAAGTTACTGAAAGATCTTGGCTGGAAGCTGCTAACCCCAATACTGGTAGTGATAGGATTAGTCCCGGTTTGCTGCCTGAGCATACAATGTTCTCCAATGCTTATTGGAGGTTGTATGGATTGCTGTATCAGGACAGCCCGCAAGGTACAGGATACCCCCTCTCATCAGGAAAAGGAGCATTTGTGGATAATATGGTTAAAGGAAATGGAGGATTTGAATAAGATTGACACATAATCTTGCTCAACATGAGCAAAAGGGCTGCATTGTGGGTACAAAAATTAGTAAGGCCTTGCCCATGTTGTAGCAAGATGAATCCTGTAGAGCCTCAGAGTAGAAAAGGGTGATTGCGTACGACTAGGCAGTGTTGCAAAGTTTGTTTTCTTGTAAATCAGATGTCAAATTCCAAGAAGAAGGAAAGGGCAGAGGGTGGTGAAGGCCTGACACGACAGATACACGATAGTCATGAACAGCACAAGTGAATTCCCGAAGAGTGCCCCTGAGATGCAGAAAAGGGCGTAATGACTGTGCAGTTGTAGGCTTATCTGCTCACCCCATGAATGTGTTTACTAGGAACTCTTCTGCGCAAAGGAGGGATGGGGGAGGAAGATTACGTGACTAACTGCTAATGCTTATGTAAACTCCTTTTCTGTGCACGTGCTAGAGATTGGAACCAATGATATTTGAAAATGTATGTAAACCATGCAGACCTAATGCTTATCAGCTCACTCCTGCGCAGTCTTTTGAATGCGCAGGAAGTCATGCCCATTTGCGAATGCTGAAATTGAATAAATGGATGACTTGAGCAACTGTCTGAGTCTTTTTTGGAGTGGGGTCCCCTTTGACGGAAGTGGGGTGAGCTAAAGTGTGCCCCCATAGGCGTTAGCTAAAGGTATAGAGCTAGGCCCTGTTAGGCGTTCGCTAAAGGTACGGAGCTAGCCCTGCTAAAGGTACGGAGCTAGCCCTGCTAAAGGTATGGAGCTAGCCCTGTTAGGCGTTCGCCTAACCTGTGTGGAAAAGAGAGCTTAGGACTCCTGGTTGCGCAACCTGTAGTGGGTGGATCGTGCGGTCCGACATCTGACCCTTGACCAGGGAGCCCCAACCTTGAAGAGCCAAGGAGATTGCTGAAGCAAACCAAAGGAAAGCAACCTGATGAACTGGTAAGAAACCCAAAGCCGTATCTGGAACTAATCTTGAACTTTGAGAGACTGTCAACAAGTGCAAGGTGCCTGTTTTGAACTTGGGGAAGGGAACCCCAAGGATTTTTGTGGAACGGTTTGAAATCCTGAGACTTTGATAGAACTTTCTTGAACTTGAGGAAGGCGAGCTGGAGATTAAGACAGGAGCTGAGAACATTATTTTGAACACTATTTCTTTCATTACTGACATCCCTGCACATTGTTTGGCTTTAGTTGTGAGGGTAAGTATAGGTTTTGGACACAGACAGACTTTTCATGTGGACTTTCTGACTCAGACGTTCCTTAGTTTCTTTAGGCAGGGAAATCCCACCTTAGGATACAGCAGATTGGGTCTTTCACCCTCCTGACATTTGAGTTAATAAGGCCTTTTTGTCTGAATCTGAAGTCTGTGTCTTGCTTCATGATGCCTTCACACAGCACACTGCTTGTGAAGTGGGAGTATCCTTGCTGATGCAACCTGGGGATTAATGGCAGCTCACTGTGTGGGCGTATCCTGGCCAATGCAAGCTAGGGATTAGAGACAGCATGCGGTGTGTAAGGTGCAAGTATCCTGGCTGGTGCAAGTTGAGGATTAGTGACAGCACGCTGTGTCTAAGGTGGGAGTTTCATGGCTCATACAATCTGAGAATTAGTGACAGCAAACTGTGTGTAAGGTGGGGATTAATGACAGTGCACTGTGTGTAAGGTGCAAGTATCCTGGCTAATACAAGTGGAGGATTAGTGACAGCACACTGTGTGTAAGGTGGGAATATCCTGGCTGGTGCAGTTTGAGGATTAGTGACAGCACGCTGTGCGTAAGGTGCAAGTACCCTGGCTGATACAAGCTGAGGATTAGTGACAGCACGCTGTGTGTAAGGGGGGAGTATCCTTGCTGATGCAACCTGGGGATTAATGACACTGCACTGTGTGGGAGTATCCTGGCCAATGCAAGCTGAGGATTAGTGACAGCACACTGTGTGTAAGGTGGGAGTATCCTGGCTGGTGCAAGCTGAGGATTAGTGACAGAACGCTGTGTCTAAGGTGGGAGTAGCATGGCTGGTGCAAGCTGAGGATTAGTGACAGCACACTGTGTGTATGATGGGAGTTGCATGGCTGGTGCAAGCTGAGGATTAGTGATAGCACGCTGTGTGTAATGTGGGGGTATCCTGGCTGATGCAAGCTGAGGTTTAGTGACAGCACACTGTGTCTAAGGTGGGAGTATCCTGGCTGGTGCAAGCTGGGATTAGTGACAGCACACTGTGTGTATGATGGGAGTAGCATGGCTAATGCAAGCTGAGGATTAGCAACAGCACGCTGTGTGTAAAGTGGGAGTATCCCGTCTGATGCAAATTGAGGATTAGTGACAGCACGCTGTGTGTAAAGTGGGAGTATCCTGTCTGATGCAAACTGAGGATTAGTGACAGCACGCTGTGTGTAAGGTGAGAGTATCATGGCTGGTGCAAACTGAGGATTAGTAACAGCACACTGTGCGTAAGGTGAGAGTATCATGGCTGATGTAAACTGGGGATTAGTGACAGCATGCTGTGTGTAAGGTGGGAGTATCCTGGCTGATGCAAACTGAGGATTAGTGACAGCATGCTGTGTGTAAGGTGGGAGTATCCTGGCTGATGCAAACTGAGGATTAGTGACAGCACTCTGTGTGTAAAGTGGGAGTATCCTGTCTGATGCAAACTGAGGATTAGTGACAGCACGCTGTGTGTAAGGTGAGAGTATCATGGCTGGTGCAAACTGAGGATTAGTGACAGCACACTGTGCATAAGGTGAGAGTATCATGGCTGATGTAAACTGGGGATTAGTGACAGCATGCTGTGTGTAAGGTGGGAGTATCCTGGCTGATGCAAACTGAGGATTAGTGACAGCACTCTGTGTTGAAGGTGGGAGGATACTTCCACAGGGCAGGTGCGGACCAGTGAAAACAGTGTTTGTGTGGATTGAAGAGTGCAGAATTAGGAGCGTAAGATTTTGAGTCTGTGCTGGTGAGAAAGATTTTCTTTTCATGAGCGGCAGTTGCCGAGTGACAGACTAGTACTAATAGAAGTGGTGTGTGGGTGCGTGATGTGCTTGAGTGGACTGTTGTAGTGTTGATGCTAATTTGTTTGGACTGCCTATTACTGACCAGCAAGACACGTCCGTCTATATTAGAATGTTGGAAAGGAGAATGGAATGTCGAAGAACACACTAGCAAAGGAGGGGTGGGCTAGTAGTGTGTGTATGTGGGCGGTGTGAATGCTTGGACAGATGTTGTCTGAGCGGGTCTTCCCTGTAAATGCTCAGCCCAGCAAAGAAGGGATGGGGTAAAGGTGTGTGTATGCGTGTGGGTGTGAATGCTTGGACAGATGTTGTCTGAGCGGGTCTTCCCTGTAAATGCTCAGCCCAGCAAAGAAGGGATGGGGTAAAGGTGTGTGTATGCGTGTGGGTGTGAATGCTTGGACAGATGTTGTCTGAGCGGGTCTTCCCTGTAAATGCTCAGCCCAGCAAAGAAGGGTTGAGGTAGGGGTGTGTGTATATGTGAGTGGTGTGATTGCTTGGACAGATGTTGTCTGAGCGTGCCTTCTCTAAGTGCTCGGCCCAGCAAAGAAGGGATGGGGTAGGAGTGTGTGTGGGTGTGGATGCTTGGACAGATGTCTGAGCGTGCCTTCTCTGTAAATGCTCGGCCCAGAGGTACCACCTTGCTACTTTGTGGGTGCTGGTACCGGTTAGTGCACATGTCCGTATCATGCATCATCACAGAAGTGGTTGACCCGCCATACAACCATCTCCTGACATCACCGCAGCTAATGGACCAGGACACAGGCAGGTAGTTAAGGAGTCATCAGCCTCTACATGGTTAACTGGCACGGGTTGCCAGGCAACAATGAGGTCCACTGACCTCATTGTAGCAAAGAAGCTGCCGCCTGAATTACCTGGCAAGTGGCACTTGGAAAGCGCAGCTGTGAGGGCAAATATCCTCGGTAGACTGAGGATCAATGAGGCAACAAGGGCCGGGGACCGCCTCAAACTGAGTTCATGCCCGAGTGAGGCTCCTCAATTGCACAGGGGCTAAACCACGAACATCTTTACTCAAGAGAGGCGGGGCCTTGGGCAGTGGGACCCCAGCCCTGACAAGACGGGGGCAGTTAAAGACCAGGAGCTGCGAGTGAAGAAAGGCCCCACCCCAAAGGAAAACATTGTGCTTTGCCACATCTGCGCATTAAGCAACTAGCACTCATTGCTGAGGTTAGAGACTGCTTCGCCCTCCTGGCTGCTGGCCTTTCCTGGATCGGATATCTGGTGCAATTCAATGATAACTCCTTTTGTAAGGTAGTTTGGGGTCTTGGTCTGTATTATATGGTCGCAATGTAACTGGCGGCACGACATACACCCACCTCCCCATGTTTGTGTTATTTTCAGCAGGTTCAAGTGGAAAGGCACTGCTGTGGGACAGTGGGGCCTCTTAGCATAAGGCTGGGACAGAGCTGGGGGCTCTTTTCCCCCTTCAGTAAAAGTGGAGCGGACATTTGTTGTACACTGCAGTCGTCTGTGGGATTATGCCTGGAACATGTCATCTTGTGGCATCGCTTTGTTCCGATTTAAGGTTTGCACTCTCACCTGTGCATGCACGAGGGGTCTCCTCTGACAGCCACTGCCATCAGAGAGAAACTCGAGCACCTCAGCAGCAGGGGTGGTGTGTGAGCGTTGTTCTGCAGGCGGGAGGTGTCACTCCCGCCAGGTCTGACCTGGCGGAAGTAACACCACCCGCCTGCAGGCGGACATGGAACCACCTGCTCTGACATAGACGGAACCAGTGTTTCAATGGTCCCCACCCCCATGATCCTATGGGACTCCATGGGGATGGGGATTTACAGAATTCCGCCTCCGGAATTACTGAGTCACAGGGGCTGTAATGCCCATTGGCCCGCATTACGAGGCCTGTGATTCCGCCAATCTGCTTGTACCATTACTGGCTACCGGCGCCACGTGCCTGATTTGCATATGGTCTTTCCCCTTCTGTAAAGTCTTAGCAGGTGAAGAACGATGGTCTGGAGGGTTGCCCAGAGCAATGCCAGCGGTTAGGATTAATTCTAACCTTTCCAGCCATCACCTCTTGTGTTTTAAGGGGAGAAAGGGCAGTGCAAACTGTGCAGATGACGTATTGCTGAGGAAATACACAATAGAAGAGTGTGTTTGCATGTGCTTGTTTACAAGAAGCTCAAGTCATACATGTCCACGAAATGGCACTATTACTTTAATTGGAGTTTGTTGAACCCCTTCCACATCCTCCTTTATGTATTCAGCAGAATTAGCCAGGTATATCACATGAAGGCCTGCCAGACTGTTTCAAGGCGCTATGAGATGAACATGGACGTGTGAGATATTAATGAGCACTACGAATAAAAGTCTCAGAAATGTTCACAAGAGCAAATGCAGCTCCCATTGTGCACAGTTCATGTAACACGCAGAAAGGATGCGCAGGGCTCTGCATCTTGCTAACAGTGATTTTATTTGAATACATTAGTATATCTTGTGAATAACATGTTTTACCAAATCAATTAAACCGTACCAACATCTGCAGTAACTAGTGTGGAGAAGGGGGGAGTAAGGAGAAAGAGAGGTGAACGGCAGATCCAGGAGGAATGGGGTCGGAGAGGTGGGGAGAGAGTCAGAGAGGTGGGGAGAGAGTCAGAGAGGGGGGAAAGAGTCAGAGAGGCGGGAAAGAGTCAGAGAGGCGGGAAAGAGTCAGAGAGGGGGGAAAGAGTCAGAGAGGGGGGGAAAGAGTCAGAGAGGGGGGAAAGAGTCAGAGAGGGGGGAAAGAGTCAGAGAGGGGGGAAAGAGTCAGAGAGGGGGGAAAGAGTCAGAGAGGGGGGGAAGAGTCAGAGAGGGGGGGAAGAGTCAGAGAGGGGGGAAAGAAGTCAGAGGGGGGAAAACAGTCAGAGGGGGGGAAAAGAGTCAGAGAGGGGGAAAAGAGTCAGAGGGGGGAAAGAGTCAGAGAGGGGGGAAAGAGTCAGAGAGGGGGGAAAGAGTCAGAGAGGGGGGAAAGAGTCAGAGAGGGGGGAAAGAGTCAGAGAGGGGGGAAAGAGTCAGAGAGGGGGGAAGGGTCAGAGAGGGGGGAAGAGAGTCGGAGAGGTGGGGGAAAGAGTCAGAGAGGGGGGAAAGAGTCAGAGAGAGGGGAAGGGGGGAAAGAGTCCGAGAGGGGAGAAGGGGGGAAGAGTCAGAGGGGGTAGGGGGGAAAGAGTCAGAGAGGGGGGAAGGGGGGAAAGAGTCCGAGAGGGGGGAAGGGGGAAAGAGTCAGAGAGGGGAAGAGAGTCGGAGAGGTGGGGGAAAGAGTCAGAGGGGGGGGAAGAGTCAGAGAGGGGGGGAAGAGTCAGAGAGGGGGGAAAGAGTCAGAGAGGGGGGAAAGAGTCAGAGGGGGGAAAAGAGTCAGAGAGGGGGGAAAGAGTCAGGGAGAGGGAAAGAGTCAGAGAGGGGGGAAGGGTCAGAGAGGGGGGAAGAGAGTCGGAGAGGTGGGGGAAAGAGTCAGAGAGGGGGGAAAGAGTCAGAGAGAGGGGAAGGGGGGAAAGAGTCCGAGAGGGGAGAAGGGGGGAAGAGTCAGAGGGGGTAGGGGGGAAAGAGTCAGAGGGGGGAAGGGGGGAAAGAGTCAGAGAGGGGGGAAGGGGGAAAGAGTCAGAGAGGGGAAGAGAGTCGGAGAGGTGGGGGAAAGAGTCAGAGGGGGGGGAAGAGTCAGAGAGGGGGGAAAGAGTCAGAGAGGGGGGAAAGAGTCAGAGGGGGGAAAAGAGTCAGAGGGGGGAAAAGAGTCAGAGAGGGGGAAAAGAGTCAGAGAGGGGGAAAAGAGTCAGAGAGGGGGAAAAGAGTCAGAGAGAGGGGAAGGGGGGAAAGAGTCCGAGAGGGGGGAAGGGGGGAAAGAGTCCGAGAGGGGGGAAGGGGGGAAAGAGTCAGAGAGGGGGTAGGGGGGAAAGAGTCAGAGAGGGGGGAAGGGGGGAAAGAGTCAGAGAGGGGGGAAGGGGGAAAGAGTCAGAGGGGGGAAGAGAGTCGGAGAGGTGGGGGAAAGAGTCAGAGGGGGGGAAGAGTCAGAGAGGGGAAAAGAGTCAGAGAGGGGGGAAGAGTCAGAGAGGGGGGAAAGAGTCAGAGAGGGGGGAAAGAGTCAGAGAGGGGGGAAAGAGTCAGAGAGGGGGGAAAGAGTCAGAGAGGGGGGAAAGAGTCAGAGAGGGGGGAAAGAGTCAGAGAGGGGGGAAAGAGTCAGAGAGGGGGGAAAGAGTCAGAGAGGGGGGAAGAGTCAGAGAGGGGGGAAGAGTCAGAGAGGGGGGAAGAGTCAGAGAGGGGGGAAAAGAGTCAGAGAGGGGGGAAAAGAGTCAGAGAGGGGGGAAAAGAGTCAGAGAGGGGGAAGAGTCAGAGAGGGGGAAAAAGAGTCAGAGAGGGGGGAAAAGAGTCAGAGAGGGGGGAAAAGAGTCAGAGAGGGGGGAAAAGAGTCAGAGAGGGGGGAAGAGTCAGAGAGGGGGGAAGAGTCAGAGAGGGGGAAGAGTCAGAGAGGGGGGAAAAGAGTCAGAGAGGGGGGAAGAGTCAGAGAGGGGGGAAGAGTCAGAGAGGGGGGAAAAGAGTCAGAGAGGGGGGAAAAGAGTCAAGAGGGGGGGAAAAGAGTCAAGAGGGGGGGAAAGAGTCAGAGAGGGGGGAAAGGGTCAGAGAGGGGGGAAAGAAAGGAGTCAGAGAGGGGGGAAGAGAGTCGGAGAGGGGGGAAGAGAGTCGGAGAGGTGGGGGGAAAGAATCAGAGAGGGGGGAAAGAGTTAGAGAGAGGGGAAGGGGGGAAAGAGTCCGAGAGGGGGGAAGGGGGGAAAAGAGTCAGAGAGGGGGAAAGGGAGAGGGAGGAAAAGAGTCAGAGGGGGGAAAGAGTCAGAGGGGGGAAAGAGTCAGAGAGGGGGAAAGAGAGGGGGGAAGAGTCAGAGAGGGGGGAAAGAGTCAGAGAGGGGGGAAAGAGTCAGAGAGGGCGAAAAGAGTCAGAGAGGGGGAAAAGAGTCAGAGAGGGGGGAAAGAGTCAGAGAGGGGGGAAAGAGTCAGAGAGGGGGGAAAGAGTCAGAGAAGGGGGAAAGAGTCAGAGAAGGGGGAAAGAGTCAGAGAAGGGGGAAAGAGTCAGAAGGAGAAGGGGGGAAGCGTCAGAGAGGGGGGAAAGAGTCAGAGAGGGGGGAAGAGTCAGAGAGGGGGGAAGAGTCAGAGAGGGGGGAAGAGTCAGAGAGGGGGGAAGAGTCAGAGAGGGGGGAAGAGTCAGAGGGGGGGGAGAGTCAGAGGGGGGGGAGAGTCAGAGGGGGGGGAGAGTCAGAGAAGGGGGAAAGAGTCAGAGAAGGGGGAAAAGAGTCAGAGAAGGGGGAAAGAGTCAGAGAGGGGGGAAAGAGTCAGAGAAGGGGGAAAGAGTCAGAGAAGGGGGAAAGAGTCAGAGAAGGAGAAGGGGGGAAGAGTCAGAGAGGGGGGAAAGAGTCAGAGAGGGGGGAAAGAGTCAGAGAGGGGGGAAAGAGTCAGAGAGGGGGGAAAGAGTCAGAGAGGGGGGAAAGAGTCAGAGAGGGGGGAAAGAGTCAGAGAGGGGGGAAAGAGTCAGAGAGGGGGGAAAGAGTCAGAGAGGGGGGAAGAGTCAGAGAGGGGGGAAAGAGAGTCAGAGAGGTGGGAAAGAGTCAGAGAGGTGGGAAAGAGTCAGAGAGGGGGGAAGGGTCAGAGAGGGGGGAAGGGTCAGAGAGGGGGGAAGGGTCAGAGAGGGGGGAAGGGTCAGAGAGGGGGGAAGAGAGTTGGAGAGGAGGGGGGAAAGAGTCAGAGAGAGGGGAAGGGGGGAAAGAGTCTGAGAGGGGGGAAGGGGAGAAAGAGTCAGAGGGGGTAGGGGGGAAAGAGTCAGAGAGGGGGGAAGGGGGGAAAGAGTGAGAGAGGGGGGGAGGGGGAAAGAGTCAGAGGGGGAAGAGAGTCGGAGAGGTGGGGGAAAGAGTCAGAGAGGGGGGAAAGAGTCAGAGAGGGGGGAAAGAGTCAGAGAGGGGGGAAAGAGTCAGAGAGGGGGGAAAGAGTCAGAGAGGGGGGAAAGAGTCAGAGAGGGGGGAAAGAGTCAGAGAGGGGGGAAAGAGTCAGAGAGGGGGGAAAGAGTCAGAGAGGGGGGAAAGAGTCAGAGAGGGGGGAAGAGTCAGAGAGGGGGGGAAGAGTCAGAGAGGGGGGGAAGAGTCAGAGAGGGGGGGAAGAGTCAGAGAGGGGGGAAGAGTCAGAGAGGGGGGAAGAGTCAGAGAGGGGGAAGAGTCAGAGAGGGGGAAGAGTCAGAGAGGGGGAAAAGAGTCAGAGAGGGGGAAAAGAGTCAGAGAGGGGGAAAAGAGTCAGAGAGGGGGGAAAAGAGTCAGAGAGGGGGGAAAAGAGTCAGAGAGGGGGGAAAAGAGTCAGAGAGGGGGGAAAAGAGTCAGAGAGGGGGAAAAGAGTCAAGAGGGGGAAAAGAGTCAGAGAGGGGGGAAAGAGTCAGAGAGGGGGGAAAGAGTCAGAGAGGGGGGAAAGAGTCAGAGAGGGGGGAAAGGGTCAGAGAGGGGGGAAAGAAAGGAGTCAGAGAGGGGGGAAGAGAGTCGGAGAGGTGGGGGGAAAGAATCAGAGAGGGGGGAAAGAGTTAGAGAGAGGGGAAGGGGGGAAAGAGTCCGAGAGGGGGGAAGGGGGGAAAAGAGTCAGAGAGGGGGGAAGGGGGGAAGAGTCAGAGAGGGGGGGAAAGAGTCAGAGGGGGGGAAAAGAGTCAGAGAGGGGGAAAGGGAGAGGGAGGAAAAGAGTCAGAGGGGGGAAAGAGTCAGAGGGGGGAAGAGTCAGAGAGGGGGAAAGAGAGGGGGGAAGAGCCAGAGAGGGGGGAAAGAGTCAGAGAGGGGGGAAAGAGTCAGAGAGGGGGGAAAGAGTCAGAGAGGGGGGAAAGAGTCAGAGAGGGCGAAAAGAGTCAGAGAGGGCGAAAATAGTCAGAGAGGGCGAAAAGAGTCAGAGAGGGCGAAAAGAGTCAGAGAGGGCGAAAAGAGTCAGAGAGGGCGAAAAGAGTCAGAGAGGGCGGAAAGAGTCAGAGAGGGGGGAAAGAGTCAGAGAGGGGGGAAAGAGTCAGAGAAGGGGGAAAGAGTCAGAGAAGGGGGAAAGAGTCAGAGAAGGAGAAGGGGGGAAGAGTCAGAGAAGGAGAAGGGGGGAAGAGTCAGAGAAGGAGAAGGGGGGAAGAGTCAGAGAAGGAGAAGGGGGGAAGCGTCAGAGAGGGGGGAAAGAGTCAGACAGGGGGGAAAGAGTCAGAGAGGGGGGAAAGAGTCAGAGAGGGGGGAAGAGTCAGAGAGGGGGGAAGAGTCAGAGAGGGGGGAAGAGTCAGAGAGGGGGGAAGAGTCAGAGAGGGGGGAAGAGTCAGAGAGGGGGGAAGAGTCAGAGAGGGGGGAAGAGTCAGAGAGGGGGGAAGAGTCAGAGAGGGGGGAAGAGTCAGAGAGGGGGGAAGAGTCAGAGGGGGGAAAGAGTCAGAGGGGGGAAAGAGTCAGAGAGGGGGAAAAGAGTCAGAGAGGGGGAAAGAGTCAGAGAGGTGGGAAAGAGTCAGAGAGGTGGGAAAGAGTCAGAGGTGGGAAAGAGTCAGAGGTGGGAAAGAGTCAGAGAGGGGGGAAAGAGTCAGAGAGGGGGGAAAGAGTCAGAGAGGGAGGGAAAGAGTCAGAGAGGGGGGAAAGAGTCAGAGAGGGGGGAAGAGTCAGAGAGCGGGGAAAGAGTCAGAGAGCGGGGAAAGAGTCAGAGAGCGGGGAAAGAGTCAGAGCGGGGGGGAGAGAGTCACAGAGGGGGAGAGAGTCACAGAGGGGGAGAGAGTCATAGAGGGGGAGAGAGTCATAGAGGGGGAGAGAGTCAGAGAGGGGGAGAGAGTCAGAGAAGGAGGGGGGAGAAGGAGGGGGGACAGGAGGGGGAGAGAGAAGGAGGGGGAGAGAGAAGGAGGGGGAGAGAGAAGGAGGGGAGAAAGAAGGAGGGGGAGAAAGAAGGAGGGGGAGAAAGAAGGAGGGGGAGAAAGAAGGATGGGAGAGAAAGAAGGAGGGGGAGAAAGAAGGAGGGGGAGAAAGAAGGAAGGGAGAGAAAGAAGGAGGGGAGAGAAAGAAGGAGGGGAGAGAAAGAAGGAGGGGTCAGCGGGAGGGGGAGAGAAGTGGGAGAAAGAAGGGAGAGAAAGAGGGGAGGGAGAGAGAGAGGGGGAGAGAGAAGAGGGGAGAGAGAAGGAGGGAGAGAAGGGGGAACGAGAAGAGGACAGAGCAGGGGAGAGAAATAGAAGGGGAGAGAGGGGAAGTGTGAACAGTGGGTGCGGGCACGTTCTCTGCATCCTTGTTCTCGCCGGGCGCCTTTCCGTGTAGACACGGGGCCCAGACGAGAAAGACAGGAAGTGGGTGAGAGGAGAGAGGGAGGGAGAGAGAGACCCTGCGCACGGGGGCCTCTCGGAGGAGAGGGGCAGTGGCGGGGGTCTCCTGTCAGCGCAGCGTGCGCCTGGACACGACTGATCTGTAATGTGATGCCCCGCTGCCCGAGCTGTCGCTGTAACACCCCATGTCAGCACTAAATCGGATTTCAGAGCCTGTTTTCGGGAGGGAAGGGGCGCAAGCCCGTCCCCAGCTCGTGCCCCATTAGGCTGATGACTTATAGAGAACTAGTTATGTGTCTGGAGAACAGCGGGGGCAGCACGTGCCAGGCTCCCCTCTGATGCCAAGGGCAGCAGGCGGCACAGGGAGTCGAGCGCCTCGCTGTCAGTGCAGGTAATGCACTCTGACAGGTGGGGGAGAAGGGGTGCGCGATGACAGATAGACAGCCGATATGTCGGCCCCTCTCCGGTTGGGTTAAGATGAAAAGCCTGCGCCGATACTAGCAACGCCTGAGGGCATGAGTGTGAGGGCAGAGCCACTCTCTGCCCTGCAGGAAAGGCTGCTTCCTGGAAAACTATGGAGAGGAGACCCCTTCACGGTACAGTATCCAGGGGCCCCCTCCCTCTACAAGGCAACGAAGTGAACTAGAAGGCTGCGCCCACCCACACTGCGCTTCTTAGAAAGAGGGGGCAGTGCCCCTTCTCTGCTCGTACAGCATCATCACTGACCATACAGCTCACTCTTGGCAGCGACTGTGCCAGCCTCGCTGGGTGCCATGTGGCACAGAGAGGCCGCAGTGCCCACCCTACTCTTAAAGGCGCCATTTCTTCGGGGATTAGAGCATGCCCCGGGGGCGAGGGGTGGTCAGGATGCTCTGCACTGGCTGCAGGCCACCAGGAGAAGCCGCCCAGGCCTTACTGTTCAGGCAGCACCCCTTTGCAGCTGGAATGACCCCGAACATTCCATAAACCCGAAGACTCCAAAGCCAGGACTGGAGAAAAGTGACCCAAATGCCCACCCCTAGCGCAGCCAGGCCAGTCATGAGCTGACACCCTCAACATGACAGCCAAGTGCACTTATGGTTACCCTAAAAGTGGCATGCACCATGTAACGGGGTGTCCCACAATGAACAGCTCTGCCCAATATTGACAACCGATAGGCATCTGAATGTGCAGCGCTTTGGCGAAAGCACTGCAGAAGCTGAACTAAACACCACGTTTGTATTCAGGCTAACGTATATAAAAAGAAATGGACAATTTCATAAAACCTAAAATATAGACGAGAGTGAAAAGGAAATAGAAGCCAAAGCAGAAGGGCGGGAATCCGGAGGAGGGAGACAGCAAAGCGAGAGAATAGGGGAATTATTCATAGGGCGGGAGAAGTGGGGCCAGTTCATAGACTCGGAGTCCAGCCAGTAAAGCAGAACAGGAGTCAAGGCGAGAGAAGTGGGGCCAGTTCATAGACCCGGAGTCCAGCCAGTAAAGCAGAACAGTAGTCAAGGCGAGAGAAGTGGGGCCAGTTCATAGACTCGGAGTCCAGCTAGTAAAGCAGAACAGTAGTCAAGGCGAGAGAAGTGGAGCCAGTTCATAGACTCGGAGTCCAGCTAGTAAAGCAGAACAGTAGTCAAGGCGAGGGAAGTGGGGTCAGTTCATAGATATGGAGTCCAGCCAGTAAAGCAGGACAGTAGTCAAGGTGAGAGAAGTGGAGCCAGTTCATAGACCTAGAGTCCAGCCAGTAAAGCAGAACCGTAGTCAAGGCGAGAGAAGTGGAGCCAGTGCATAGACCTGGAGTCCAGCTAGTAAAGCAGAACAGTAGTCAAGGCGAGGGAAGTGGAGCCAGTTCATAGACCTGGAGTCCAGCTAGTAAAGCAGAACAGGAGTCAAGGCGAGGGAAGTGGAGCCAGTTCATAGACCTGGAGTCCAGCTAGTAAAGCAGAACAGTAGTCAAGGCGAGAGAAGTGGGGCCAGTTCATAGACCTGGAGTCCAGCTAGTAAAGCAGAACAGTATTCTAGGTGAGGGAAGTGGAGCCAGTTCATAGACTCGGAGTCCAGCCAGTAAAGCAGAACAGTAGTCAAGGCGAGAGAAGTGGGGTCAGTTCATAGACCTGGAGTCCAGCTAGTAAAGCAGAACAGGAGTCAAGGCGAGAGAAGTGGGGTCAGTTCATAGACCTGGAGTCCAGCCAGTAAAGCAGAACAGGAGTCAAGGCGAGAGAAGTGGGGCCAGTTCATAGACCTGGAGTCCAGCCAGTAAAGCAGAACAGTAGTCAAGGCGAGAGAAGTGGGGCCAGTTCATAGACTCGGAGTCCAGCCAGTAAAGCAGAACAGTAGTCAAGGCGAGAGAAGTGGGGCCAGTTCATAGACTCGGAGTCCAGCCAGTAAAGCAGAACAGTAGTCAAGGCGAGGGAAGTGGGGTCAGTTCATAGACCTGGAGTCCAGCTAGTAAAGCAGGACAGTAGTCAAGGTGAGAGAAGTGGAGCCAGTGCATAGACCTGGAGTCCAGCTAGTAAAGCAGAACAGTAGTCAAGGCAAGGGAAGTGGAGCCAGTTCATAGACCTGGAGTCCAGCTAGTAAAGCAGAACAGGAGTCAAGGCGAGGGAAGTGGAGCCAGTTCATAGACCTGGAGTCCAGCTAGTAAAGCAGAACAGTATTCTAGGCGAGGGAAGTGGAGCCAGTTCATAGACTCGGACTCCAGCCAGTAAAGCAGAACAGTAGTCAAGGCGAGAGAAGTGGAGCCAGTTCATAGACCTAGAGTCCAGCCAGTAAAGCAGAACAGTAGTCAAGGCGAGGGAAGTGGGGTCCGTTCATAGACCTGGAGCCCAGCTAGTAAAGCAGAACAGTAGTCAAGGCGAGAGAAGTGGAGCCAGTTCATAGACTCGGAGTCCAGCCAGTAAAGCAGAACAGTAGTCAAGGCGAGAGAAGTGGGGCCAGTTCATAGACTCGGAGTCCAGCCAGTAAAGCAGGACAGTAGTCAAGGCGAGAGAAGTGGGTTCAGTTCATAGACTCGGAGTCCAGCTAGTAAAGCAGAAACGTAGTCAAGGCGAGAGAAGTGGGGCCAGTTCATAGACCTAGAGTCTGGCCAGTAAAGCAGAACCGTAGTCAAGGCGAGAGAAGTGGGGCCAGTTCATAGACCTGGAGTCCAGCTAGTAAAGCAGAAGTGGGTTCATAGACTCGGAGCCCAGCTAGTAAAGCAGAACCGTAATCAAGGCGAGAGAAGTGGGGCCAGTTCATAGACCTGGAGTCCAGCTAGTAAAGCAGAACAGTAGTCAAGGCAAGAGAAGTGGGTTCAGTTCATAGACCTGGAGTCTAGCTAGTAAAGCAGAACAGTAGTCAAGGCGAGGGAAGTGGGGCCAGTTCATAGACCTGGCGTCCAGCCAGTAAAGCAGAACAGTAGTCAAGACGAGAGTAGAGGGGCCAGTTCATAGACTCGGAGTCCAGCTAGTAAAGCAGAACAGTAGTCAAGACGAGAGTAGTGGGGCCAGTTCATAGACTCGGACTCCAGCTAGTAAAGCGGAACAGTAGTCAAGGCGAGAGAAGTGGGTCCAGTTCATAGACTTGGAGTCCAGCCAGTAAAGCAGAACCGTAGTCAAAGCGAGAGTAGTGGGGCCAGTTCATAGACCTAGAGTCCAGCTAGTAAAGCAGAACCGTAGTCAAGGCGAGAGAAGTGGGGCCAGTTCATAGACCTGGAGTCCAGCTAGTAAAGCAGAACCGTAGTCCAGACGAGATAAGTGGGGCAAGTTCATAGACATGGAGTCCAGTCAGTAAAGCAGAACAGTAGGCAATGCAAGAAAAGTGGAGCCAGTTCATAGACCTAGAGTCTAGCTAGTAAAGCAGAACAGTAGTCAAGGCGAGGGAAGTGGGGTCAGTTCATAGACCTGGAGTTCAGCTAGTAAAGAAGAACAGGAGTCAAGTCGAGGGAAGTGGGGTCAGTTCATAGACCTGGAGACCAGCTAGTAAAGCAGAACAGGAGTCAAGGCGAGAGAAGTGGGGTCAGTTTATAGACCTGGAGTCCAGCTAGTAAAGCAGAACAGTGTCAAGGCGGGAGAAGTGGAGTCAGTTCATAGACTCGGAGTCCAGCTAGTAAAGCAGAACAGTAGTCAAGGCGAGAGAAGTGGAGCCAGTTCATAGACCTAGAGTCCAGCTAGTAAAGCAGAACAGTAGTCAAGGCGAGGGAAGTGGGGTCCGTTCATAGACCTGGAGCCCAGCTAGTAAAGCAGAACAGTAGTCAAGGCGAGGGAAGTGGGGTCCGTTCATAGACCTGGAGCCCAGCTAGTAAAGCAGAACAGTAGTCAAGGCGAGGGAAGTGGGGTCCGTTCATAGACCTGGAGTCCAGCTAGTAAAGCAGAACCGTAATCAAGGCGAGAGAAGTGGGGCCAGTTCATAGACATGGAGTGCAGCTAGTAAAGCAGAACAGTAGTCAAGGCGAGGGAAGTGGGGTCAGTTCATAGACATGGAGTCCAGCTAGTAAAGCAGAACAGTAGTCAAGGCGAGGGATGTGGGGTCAGTTCATAGACCTGGAGCCCAGCTAGTAAAGCAGAACAGTAGTCAAGGCGAGGGATGTGGGGTCAGTTCATAGACCTGGAGCCCAGCTAGTAAAGCAGAACAGTAATCAAGGCGAGGGATGTGGGGTCAGTTCATAGACCTGGAGCCCAGCTAGTAAAGCAGAACAGTAGTCAAGGCGAGGGAAGTGGGGTCCGTTCATAGACCTGGAGCCCAGCTAGTAAAGCAGAACAGTAGTCAAGGCGAGGGAAGTGGGGTCCTTCATAGACCTGGAGCCCAGCTAGTAAAGCAGAACAGTAGTCAAGGCGAGGGAAGTGGGGTCCGTTCATAGACCTGGAGCCCAGCTAGTAAAGCAGAATAGTAGTCAAGGCGAGGGAAGTGGGGTCCGTTCATAGACCTGGAGCCCAGCTAGTAAAGCAGAACAGTAGTCAAGGCGAGGGAGTGGGGTCCGTTCATAGACCTGGAGCCCAGCTAGTAAAGCAGAACAGTAGTCAAGGCGAGGGAAGTGGGGTCCGTTCATAGACCTGGAGCCCAGCTAGTAAAGCAGAACAGTAGTCAAGGCGAGGGAAGTGGGGTCCGTTCATAGACCTGGAGTCCAGCTAGTAAAGCAGAACCGTAATCAAGGCGAGAGAAGTGGAGCCAGTTCATAGACTTGGAGTCCAGCTAGTAAAGCAGAACAGTAATCAAGGCGAGAGAAGTGGAGCCAGTTCATAGACCAGCCAGTAAAGCAGAACAGTAGTCAAGGCGAGAGCAAATGAACAGAGATAGACAAGGTTAAGTAGCCTGGGACGATGAAACTGGGCCATGTTATGAAGCTTTTATACTGTGCCAAATCGCCACCATAGTGGGCTCCAAGTGCCTGGCTTGGCCTGGAAGTAGATGTGGCAATACTGCATCAATTGCCACGTGCAGTGCTAAGATATTTCTCATAATGATGGTAAAAATGCTGCAATTGACATACTGCATATTTGCCACATGTTACTCCTAATGTGCCCTTACTGTACTCCCAGGAGCTGCAGCAAAACACGGGCCCATTCAGATATTGACTTTAATCAGATTCAGTTTGGAGCAACACACAGGCTAGACTTGCAACCACTGCCTACCACTTTGGAGGGCTCTATGCAAGGTGGTACCCCCCCACTATCGATGCCCCCATGTGAAGAGAAGATTCTTGACCAGAGTATGTCACATAGCAAAGCATGCAGTGAAGCAGGCTGTTCTTGCTCACTCTCCTGCTGATGCAGCACTGCCTCGAAGCGCTCCGAAGCAATGATTGAAGGTGTGAGGAATTTGACCATCCGCTGGGAGGGTGTGTGCTTGCCTGTTTAAAAAGACAAAAAAGTATATAAAATAGAATGATGGTAGATCAGCCTCTGGAAAATATGTACGGCTAATCCGCACACATTTTCCTATGCTCACCGCACAACATACACATAGACCTGTGTACTCTGGGTGGACACAGCCTACAGGTGCCATCCTCCCTATCCTGTTTGCTTGGGATATGACAGCTAAGAGTACAGCATGTCCTCTCAGAAGGGGGTGGGCAATACCTGCCTCCTGCCATGGCCAGCCTAATTAACTATCAAAGGCACATTAGATCCGCCCTGTCCTTTTGTTGAGCCCTGCATAATGATGGCATTGACTAACATAATTAGCATACTAATAGAGTAAACCTCAAACAGATCCACATGGGGCCTGGGTGCAGATGTTAAAAAAGGAGACAGGAAAGCTCAACAACCTTTGATATGCATCTGTGTCAACCTGAAGCCAGCTTCCATCTCTCAATATCAAGGATAGTGAACTGTCATGTCTGTGATGCTGTTTACAGTAGTCATCCCAGCAGGGGGGATCCTATTCAGAAGGTACGAGATTGTGACTTGACGGAAACAGAAAGTCTTGCCCCGCCGCAGCTTCAAGGGAGACCTGGCACTTTCATCAGGAACCACAGAGAGCTCCATTGACTAGAGAGACCATTTGATCTACAACAGACAGGAAGATGGGTGTGAATTAGTATTACATGTTTTCACCTCTTTACCTTTTCTGTTGCAAAGCACTCTGGTTATGACCTCATGCATACAGGAGATTGTTGGTGGGGACTCAGGATCTGTTCATTAAGTTAGGCTTAGTCTACATCAATCTCTGTGGCCCATTTGCTTTAAAGACGGCTGAGACCTCAAGGAGTAGCAAGAAGAACTCATCAATGGACCCTGGCTGAAGGAACAGTCTGCCTTACATTTCCGCCAGTGAAGGAAGGCCAGGACCTCCAAGAGGGAAGCAGGATCTCTCCCCTAAACATCTCCCAGGGAACAGAGGGAGATACTGAATCCAGAGGACCCTCCAGCAGCTCCCGAGCTCCAGAACCGGTACCCAGCCAGCACACAGTGTGCCCTGCTAAACTCTGTAGCTAGCTTCCTAGGTAGGAAGTGCCTGAGAGTCGTTGAACCAAACCATGAACAAGGCATCTGCCTGCAACACTCTCCTCAGCTTTGGGCCGTCCACCTTAAAGGACGACACAAGCCCAGTTCAGAAGCTAAGAGGAGTGCATCGACAAGCATCCACCGATGTCCACAGTAAAGTACATTTTCGACAAAATGGATACCCTCAAACTGCAACCAACTGCACCACTGACTGTTACGCCGCAGTCGCTAAAGCCATCCGAGACGCCTCGACCAGTACTTCAGATCCGCTACCCAGCACTGAGAATGGTCCTGAGCCCTAGCCGCCATGTAGGCCAGCCTGCAGCCGTCCGCCCAGCCTCGCTCGCCGAACAGCCTGCTGCCTGCAGCTATAAATTGAGTTCTCATGTCTTCAACACTGACATAGAAGCTGCAAAGCGCCCTGAAATCGACTCGACACTGTTGAGCACCAAGCACTTCTACAGCACAAAGTACATTGATGTTCATTTCCCTCTGGTCCTTTTCCGGAGGCCCCTAGTGACATTTTACAACCCATTGCTACCTTTGTGCTGAAACCAATGATCCTTGAACTACTGGTTGCCGACGTTTGAAGCAAACATTGATACTTTCAAGGTGGGATTAAACCTGGGAATTGTGCAACCATTCGACCCTGATTGATAAAGGTAAAGAAGTTGCCGAAACACGTGTCTCACAAAAGGGCATATAAAATACACTTTCTCAAAATATATTTTGTTTAAAGCATTTTTTTGGCGCTGCCAACTATGTGAAGCAGGCTTTGCCTTTTTTCATTTGAGCATTTGAAACAAAGCAAGGGGTAGTCTCCGTACCTTCACATGGCGGACGACTTCTAGATAGGCACAGGGCACTCAATGTTGATATCCTTAGACCCCATTTGTATACTTTACTTTACCGACTACCCTCCTGTCAGTATCCAGAGTGCATCCCTTTTCCTTCTTTGAAACTGTCTGTCCTCTGCATTCCTTTACAGAGTGGGTTGTATTTTGTAGTGTGCTAGAACTGTCTGTTGTGATAATAATGAAGTAGATATCTTTATACAACCTTGACTGGACAGTCCCTTTCATCATTGGGTAATAATTGTATTGTCGCTGTTGCAACTAACCAACGATCCACGAACTTGCAGAGATAATCCTGCAGTTCCGTCCACGTTACCAAAATTGGACAAGGAGTTCTTATAATTAACTTGTGTTTCCAATCTGTTTGGATCCCTTCTGGTGACTAGAGGTGTGGGGGCTGATTGATGGTTTAGAAATCGATATTCATCCCTGGACCAGTGGTGCCCTGGACGTTGAATCGTCACAGTTGGAATCAGAGAGCTATTCAGCCCTTTGGAGCAGAGTCAGAGAGGTCATCTCACTAAGCCCCTTCCCAGAAGGAGCTCAACAGACCCACCAGATAAACCAGAAGCACTGCTAAGGTTGCGTCTAGTATCCGGTTTCCCCCACTCACTCAAATAATGAAACAGTCACAGCGCTCCCCCCAAAAAAGATAATGTCTCACTTGGAGAAAGGAGATACATGCTTCTGGCAAAGAACTGGCTTCACCTAGGAACCACACAGAGAACTGGACCCATCTGGCCTCACTCTAGAGAGCAGTATAGATCTAGCCTCGCTCTAGAGAGCGCCATAAACCTGGCCCCACTCTAGAGAGCGCCATAGACCTGGCCCCACTCTAGAGAGCGGCACAGACCTGGCCTCACTCTAGGGAGCAGCACAGATATGGCCTCACTCTAGGGAGCAGCACAGATCTGGCCTCACTCTAGGGAGCAGCACAGATCTGGCCTCACTCTAGGGAGCGGCATAGATCCGGCCTCACTCTGGGGAGAGGCATAGATCTGGCCTCACTCTAGGAAACGGTATAGATCTGGCCTCACTATATAGAACGGCATAGATCTGGCCTCACTCTAGGGAGCAGCACAGATCTGGTCTCACTCTGGGGAGCGGCATAGATCTGGCCTCACTCTGGGGAGAGGCACAGATCTGGCCTCACTCTGGGGAGAGGCACAGATCTGGCCTCACTCTGGGGAGAGGCACAGATCTGGCCTCACTCTGGGGAGAGGCACAGATCTGGCCTCACTCTAGGAAACGGTATAGATCTGGCCTCACTATATGGAGCGGCATAGATCTGGCCTCACTATATGGAGCGGCATAGATCTGGCCTCACTCTAGGGAGCGGCATAGATCTGGCCTCGCCCTAGGGAGCAGCATAGATCTGGCCTCGCCCTAGGGAGCAGCACAGATCTGGCCTCGCTCAAGGGAGCAGCATAGACCTGGCCTCACTCTAGGGATCAGCATAGATATGGCCTCGCTCTAGAGAGCGGCATAGATCTGGCCTTGCTATAGGAAGCAGCATAGATCTTGCCTCACTCTAGGGAGTGGCATAGATCTGGCAGCATTGATTAGGCCTCACTCTAGGGAGCGGCATAGATCTGGCAGCACTGATTAGGCCTCACTCTGGAGAGCGGCATAGATCTGGCCTCACTCTAGGGAGCGGCATAGATCTGGCAGCACTGATTAGGCCTCACTCTGGAGAGCGGCATAGATCTGGCCTCGCTCTAGAGAGCGGCATAGACCTGGCCTCAGTGTAGACAGCAGCACAGATCTGGCCTCACTCTGGGGAGAGGCACAGATCTGGCCTCACTGTAGACAGCAGCACAGATCTGGCCTCACTCTGGGGAGAGGCACAGATCTGGCCTCACTCTGGGGAGAGGCACAGATCTGGCCTCACTCTGGGGAGAGGCACGGATCTGGGCCACACTCTGGGGAGAGGCACAGATCTGGGCCACACTCTGGGGAGAGGCACAGATCTGGCCACACTCTGGGGAGAGGCACAGATCTGGCCTCACTCAAGGGAGCGGCACAGATCTGGCCTCGCTCTAGGGAGCAGCACAGATCTGGCCTCGCTCAAGGGAGCAGCATAGATCTGGACTCACTCTAGGGATTGGCATAGATCTGGCCTCACTCTAGGGAGCGGCATAGATCTGGCCTCACTCTAGGGAGCGGCATAGATCTGGCCTCACTCTGGAGAGCGGCATAGATCTGTCCTCACTCTGGAGAGCGACACAGATCTGGCCTCACTATGGAGAGCAGATTAGATCTGGCCTCACTCTAGGGAGCGGCATAGATCTGGCCTCACTCTAGGGCGCGGCATAGATCTGGCCTCACTCTAGGGCGCGGCATAGATCTGGCCTCACTCTAGGGCGCGGCATAGATCTGGCCTCACTCTAGGGCGCGGCATAGATCTGGCCTCATTCAGGAGAGCGGCACAGATCTGGCCCCACTCTGGAGAGCGGCACAGATCTGGCCTCACTCTGGAGAGCGGCACAGATCTGGCCTCACTCTGGAGAGCGGCACAGATCTGGCCTCACTCTGGAGAGCGGCACAGATCTGGCCTCACTCTGGAGAGCGGCACAGATCTGGCCTCACTCTGGAGAGCGGCACAGATCTGGCCTCACTCTGGAGAGCGGCACAGATCTGGCCTCACTCTGGAGAGCGGCACAGATCTGGCCTCACTCTAGAGAGTGGCACAGATCTGGCCTCACTCTAGGGATTGACATAGATCTGGCCTCACTCTAGGGATTGGCATAGATCTGGACTCACTCTAGGGAGCGGCATAGATCTGGACTCACTCTAGGGATTGGCATAGATCTGGCCTCACTATGGAGAGCAGATTAGATCTGGCCTCACTCTAGGGAGCGGCATAGATCTGGCCTCACTCTAGGGCGCGGCATAGATCTGGCCTCACTCAAGAGAGCGGCACAGATCTGGCCCCACTCTGGAGAGCGGCACAGATCTGGCCTCACTGTGGAGAGCGGCACAGATCTGGCCTCACTCTGGAGAGCGGCACAGATCTGGCCTCACTCTGGAGAGCGGCACAGATCTGGCCTCACTCTGGAGAGCGGCACAGATCTGGCCTCACTCTAGAGAGCGGCACAGATCTGGCCTCACTCTAGAGAGCGGCACAGATCTGGCCTCACTCTAGAGAGCGGCACAGATCTGGCCTCACTCTAGAGGGCAGCACAGACCTGGCCTCACTCTAGAGAGCGGCACAGACCTGGCCTCACTCTAGAGAGCAGCACAGATCTGGCCTCACACTGGAGAGCGGCATAGATCTGGCCTCAGCCTCACTCTAGGGAGTGGCACAGATCTGGCTTCACTCTAGAGAGCGGCATAGATCTGGCCTAGATCTGGCTTGACTCTAGAGAGCGGCATAGATCTGGCCTCACTCTAGAGAGCGGCACAGATCTGGCCTCACTCTAGAGAGGCATAGATCTGGCCTTACTCTAGAGAGTGGCATAGATCTGGCCTCACTCTAGGGAGAGGCATAGATCTGGCCTCACTCTAGGGAGCGGCATAGATCTGGCTTTACTCTAGAGAGCTGCATAGATCTGGCCTAGATCTGGCTTCACTCTAGAGAGCGGCATAGATCTGGCCTCACACTGGAGAGCAGCACGGATCTGGCCTCACTCTGGAGAGCGGCACAGATCTGGCCTCACTCTAGAGAGAGGCATAGATCTGGCCTTACTCTAGAGAGTGGCATAGATCTGGCCTCACTCTAGGGATTGACATAGATCTGGCCTCACTCTAGGGATTGGCATAGATCTGGACTCACTCTAGGGAGCGGCATAGATCTGGACTCACTCTAGGGATTGGCATAGATCTGGCCTCACTATGGAGAGCAGATTAGATCTGGCCTCACTCTAGGGAGCGGCATAGATCTGGCCTCACTCTAGGGCGCGGCACAGATCTGGCCTCACTCAAGAGAGCGGCACAGATCTGGCCCCACTCTGGAGAGCGGCACAGATCTGGCCTCACTGTGGAGAGCGGCACAGATCTGGCCTCACTCTGGAGAGCGGCACAGATCTGGCCTCACTCTGGAGAGCGGCACAGATCTGGCCTCACTCTGGAGAGCGGCACAGATCTGGCCTCACTCTAGAGAGCGGCACAGATCTGGCCTCACTCTAGAGAGCGGCACAGATCTGGCCTCACTCTAGAGAGCGGCACAGATCTGGCCTCACTCTAGAGGGCAGCACAGATCTGGCCTCACACTGGAGAGCAGCACAGATCCGGCCTCACACTGGAGAGCGGCATAGATCTGGTCTCAGCCTCACTCTAGGGAGTGGCACAGATATGGCTTCACTCTAGAGAGCGGCATAGATCTGGCCTAGATCTGGCTTCACTCTAAAGAGCGGCATAGATCTGGCCTCACTCTAGAGAGAGGCATAGATCTGGCCTTACTCTAGAAAGTGGCATAGATCTGGCCTCACTCTAGAGAGTGGAACAGATCTGGCCTCACTCTGGAGAGCTGCACAGATCTGGCCTCACTCTAGAGAGAGGCATAGATCTGGCCTTACTCTAGAAAGTGGCATAGATCTGGCCTCACTCTAGAGAGTGGAACAGATCTGGCCTCACTCTGGAGAGCTGCACAGATCTGGCCTCACTCTGGAGAGCGGCACAGATCTGGCCTCACTCTAGAGAGAGGCATAGATCTGGCCTCACTCTAGAGAGTGGAACAGATCTGGCCTCACTCTGGAGAGCTGCACAGATCTGGCCTCACTCTAGGGAGTGGCGTAGATCTGGCCTCACTCTAGGGAGCGGCATAGATCTGGCCTCACTCTAGGGAGCGGCATAGATCTGGCCTCACTCTAGGGAGCGGCATAGATCTGGCCTCACTCTAGAGTGTGACATAGATCTGGCCTCACTCTGGAGAGCGGCACAGATCTGGCCCGCCTCAGGGAATTCACACAGATCTGACATTGCTAATATACCCTGCATGGTTTTGGCCTCACAAAGACGAACAGGGCACTTGTGTGATTGCGATTCACAGATACAGCCTGAAAGAAAAATCAGACACAGATCTGACCAGGGTCGGACTGGGGCATACAATTATCTCGGGCACCAATGAAAAAGTGGCCCACAGTCGCAAATGCAATTCATGCCTTTTGCGACAGGCTGTTTGAGTGGTAGCCAAGGGGGAGGTGTTTAATAAAATGTGATGCAAATTGTGCATTTTTAAGAATATTTATTCAGTAACACTGTCAAAACTACTAGTCACATGGTGAAGTAACTTATCAAACTGGCCCAAATGGGCCAAAAAGAGTCCCACTTTGACCAAAAATACGGACCCACACTACCATTTTGTGTTTTTAGTTCGGGCATTGCCCTATTGACCTATATGCCACTCAGAGCCTGGATCGGGCATCACACAACGAATTGGGCACATATATGGCATCACATAGAAGAATCAAGAACCGATCTGGCATCACACAAAGGAATCAGTAACAGTTATGGCATCAAAGACATGAATAAGGCACAGATCAGGCATCACACACAGCAATCGGGCACAGATATGGCATCACACAACGGAATTAGGAACAGAACTGGCATCACTAAAGCAATCAGGAAAAGAACTAACATTGCACAAAAAATCGGGCACAGATCTCGCATTATAAAAAGAAATCAACACAGATCTGGCAAATCAAAAAGAAAAATCGGCACAGATCTGGCAAATCAAAAAGAAAATCGGCACAGATCTGGCAAATCAAAAAGAAAATCGGCACAGATCTGGCAAATCAAAAAGAAATCGGGCACAGAGCTGCCATCTCAAAAAGAAACAGCACAGATCTGGCAAATCAAAAAGAAAAATCGGCACAGATCTGACAAATGAAAAAGAAATCGGGCACAGATCTGGCAAAATCAAAAAGAAAATCGGCACAGATCTGACAAATGAAAAAGAAATCGGGCACAGATCTGGCAAAATCAAAAAGAAAATCGGCACAGATCTGGCAAAATAAAAAAGAAAATCGGCACAGATCTGACAAATGAAAAAGAAATCGGGCACAGATCTGGCAAAATCAAAAAGAAATCGGGCACAGAGCTGCCATCTCAAAAAGAAACAGCATAGATCTGGCAAATCAAAAAGAAAAATCGGCACAGATCTGGCAAAATCAAAAAGAAAATCGGCACAGATCTGACAAATGAAAAAGAAATCGGGCACAGATCTGGCAAAATCAAAAAGAAAATCGGCACAGATCTGACAAATGAAAAAGAAATCGGGCACAGAGCTGCCATCTCAAAAACAAACAGCACAGATCTGGAAAATCAAAAAGAAAATCGGCACAGATTTGGCAAATCAAAAAGAAAACCGGCACAGATCTGGCAAATCAAAAAGAAAATCGGCACAGATTTGGCAAATCAAAGAAATTTGGCACAGATATGGCATCACAAAACAGGAACCGGGCACACATCTGGCATCACAAAATATGAATCGGGCACAGGTCTGGCATCACAAAATAGGAATCGGGCACAGATATGGCATCACAAAACAGGAATCGGGAACAGAACAGGCCATGTTTGGCGAAACGAGGCAACATTTGGCCAGACTAGGATAAGCAGGCACACAGAGAACGCCTCTCTGCCTCAGTGGCGCCACTGAGCGCGCATGCTTACGCCGGCAGGCCTGGGAGGCGCTCACCTGCACATCTTCACGGTCGCCGCTCATACGACACTAGTAGAAACGACAACCTTTGCCCAGGAAAAGACACGTTTCCTTTTTAAATTGAATCTGAAGTTGCCCGCCTGTTAAGCGGCTGTTAGTTTTTTAATATCACGCCTGTGGGAAATGCGCCAACTCAACCCCGGTGTAGGAAATGTTAATTCAAATCAATACGTGCACAAGGTCACTTGAAAAAGCAATTAATCTGAATAGTAAAACATGCCCCAGAGTTTCTTGATCCGGGAGTGGAACCGTTTTAGGGTGCCTGGTTTTTCCCTTATATTTTATTGATTTTTAAATCATTTTTTTTAATTTTTTTTTTACATTTGTAAAGCTCACCCTAGCCTCGAAAGGCAGAGCAATGCTGTGCAAGCCACCAAACATAAAACAAAGCCACTCCATCATGACCCAAAAAACACAAAATAAAAAGTTAGGAGAAAAAATATGACATAAAATAAGGCAAGAAACTAACTAAGTGCTTTGTCGGCCCCATTGAAGGCTTGACACAGCGGCCTGCGCTCTAGCCTGGCTAGTGGTGCCAGGAGGCGGTGGGATACACTTTTGTGGGGACAAGGGGTGCTTTTACAACTAATAGGAGACTCCAGAAAAGGCTGATCACAGAAGGGGGGGGACTACGAGTGTGGGGGGGGGATTCCTTAGCTAATGTGGATTGCGACGAATCCAGGGTAGTGGTCCCCTCTCAGCTCTCGCCAAAGGAAAACAACCCTTTTTGGGACTAGGGAGGTGAACCCGCTAAGCTTAACACCTCCTAGGGAACAGGGCAAGCAGGATCCGATTGGGGGAGACTCCCCACTGGAGCTAGGAGATTCGTCAATAGGGATATCAATGATTCTTACTATTCTCAAGGTCTCAATACTTTTGTTGGCTGCATGGGTTAGAACTTTTGTAAATATTTGAAACTTTCTTTTCGATTGGCTGGTGTGCTTTCTGACCCACAGCGAGAAGGGGACTCGTTGGAAGTGAAGGGAAGCTGGAGCAGCCCACTCCCTTGTAGAGGGAAAGATAAAGGGGCAGTCTGCAGTGATGAGAGACAGAACTCCCCAGACCAATCAAAGGGCAGGACCTGCCTCCTGGGAGGAGTGGTTGCCAGACAACGACAAGCGTTCCCCAGACATGACAAGGTAGGCCGCGGCTGAGCCTGCCAAACGCAAACAAACCTACCACTCCGAGAACCAGGAAGGCTCGACCCAAGGAGCGACGCAAGACCATATCCACTGGAGAAGCGGAGAACCATCGAGGAGAGACCCCAAACTCTGGGCCCGGTGCGTGACGCCTGGAGGAGGCTGACGAGGACGCACTGGAGCTGCAGGAGCCTTCACGTCTCCCGGCGAGCACTGATGCAGGAACAGAGGTACCCAGTGGCTCCAAGGGTTCGGAGAGGGGACAACTGGCCCAACGACACCCCAAGGCGAGCTAGAAGAGCCACCGCAAGGGGGGAGGGTGAGAGACTCAAGACCGCTGGATGGGGAAAAAGACAAAACCCCAAAGCGGGCTGAGAAAGCACCTTAGAGTTAGGGACAGCTTTGTTTTTTTTGTTGTTGCCAATTTCAAAATAAAAATACGTTTTGAAAACAATGCCTCCTTGTTCATTTCCTGGTTCTGATCTATCACAGGATATTGTTTATCCCCTGGATCTCTTGCCTAGATACATTCTCCGGAATATTGAGCCCTTAAGAATATTTGTGATCTACCCAGGGTTATGGCTCACTTGTTCCTGACAAAAAGTATATTGATCCCTAATTACAGTCTCTGGGATATAACACCATGTTTGCTTCTTTGCTGCAATCATAGTCTCCAGGATCTAGCACCCAGCTTGCTTCTTTGCTGCAATCACAGTCTCCAGGATCTAGCACCCAGCTTGCTTCTTTGCTGCAATCACAGTCTCCGGGATCTAGCACCCAGCTTGCTTCTTTGCTGCAATCACAGTCTCCGGGATCTAGTACCCAGCTTGCTTCTTTGCTGCAATCATAGTCTCCGGGATCTAGCACCCAGCTTGCTTCTTTGCTGCAATCACAGTCTCTGGGATCTAGCACCCAGCTTGCTTCTTTGCTGCAATCACAGTCTCCGGGATCTAGCAGCCAGCTTGCTTCTTTGCTGCAATCATAGTCTCCGGGATCTAGCACCCAGCTTGCTTCTTTGCTGCAATCACAGTCTCCGGGATCTAGCACCCAGCTTGCTTCTTTGCTGCAATCACAGTCTGCGGGATCTAGCACACAGGTTGCTTCTTTGCTGCAATCACAGTCTCTGGGATCTAGCACCCAGCTTGCTTCTTTGCTGCAATCGGTGTCTCTGGGATCTAGAACCCATTTTGCTTCTTTGCTGCAATCGGTGTCTCTGGGATCTAGAACCCATTTTGCTTCTTTGATCACAGTCTCCGGGATCTAGCAGCCAGCTTGCTTCTTTGCTGCAATCATAGTCTCTGGGATCTAGCACCCAACTTGCTTCTTTGCTGCAATCACCGTCTCAGGGATTTATCACCCAGCTTGCTTCTTTGCTGCAATCACAGTCTCTGGGATCTAGCACCCAGCTTGCTTCTTTGCTGCAATCACAGTCTCTGGGATCTAGCACCCAGTTTGCTTCTTTGATCACAGTCTCTGGGATCTAGAACCCAGCTTGCTTCTTTGCTGCAATCACAGTCTCTGGGATCTAGCACCCAGCTTGCTTCTTTGCTGCAATCACAGTTTCTGGGATCTAGCACCCAGTTTGCTTCTTTGATCACAGTCTCCAGGATCTAGCACCTAGTTTGCTGCTTTGCTGCAATCACAGTCTCTGGATATATTGTAATCCATCTAGGGTTATAGTTTGCTTCTTCCTGGTGCAATGCATATGGTGCCAAGCGGATCCTCGCTGTTCAGGGCTCTACTTGACGGACATAGGGCCCAGCTCAATGTTGATGAATGTAGTGACCAGCTCATTCTTCCGGGATGAAGTGCCTAGACCCCTCTTGAGGGATATAGTGCATAGCCCACTCTTCAGGGATAAAGTTGCCAGCCCGCTATATCGGATATAGGGCCCAGTCCACCCCTCTGGGATATAGTGCCCAGTCCATTCCTCAGGGATATAGTGCCCATCACACTATTCATGGAGATAGCATCCAGTCCACTCTTCACAGTTCTAGTGCCCAGCCCACTCTTCAAGGATATAGTGTCCAGCCAACTTTTCACAGATATAGAGCCATTTTCAAGCCAAAGACAGTACCCTTAACACCGTTGATTTACTTTTAGAATGCAAGGCTAGGATAGGATTTTGGACATAGGACATTTTTACTTCGGACATCTGGACACAGGACAGACCCTTAAGTTTTGGTTGCGGTAGGGAATTACAGTGAGGCATTTTCCAATCCCTTTTATCATTTAATAAAAGTCGATAACCACAATCATGAGTCCTCTGTGTCGGTGTCTCATTCCTGGTTCATTACACCACTCTTGACAGATATGGTGCCCATCCCACTCTTCGTGGCCAATTGCCGGTCCTTGGCTGCTTTGATGTCTTACACAGTGCTTGGGGTACCTTTCTTTCAGATCTTGTTTGTAGTTTTGTGAGTGTCTGTGTAGATTCCCCAATGACACACGGGATCCCATGAGGTTGAATCATGCATTCCTTACTGTCCATGTTCCCAGAGCAAGGGTCTGCTCTGCACTTCTCCCTGAGGACCCCCCCCCCGCAACCCCGTCATGTGGGATCCCACGAGGTTGAATCATGCATTCCTTACTGCCATGTTCCCAGAGCAAGGGTCTGCTCTGCACTTCTCCCTGAGGACCCCCCCCCGCAACCCCGTCATGTGGGATCCCACGAGGTTGAATCATGCATTCCTTACTGTCCATGTTCCCAGAGCAAGGGTCTGCTCTGCACTTCTCCCTGAGGACCCCCCCCGCAACCCCGTCATGTGGGATCCCACGAGGTTGAATCATGCAATCCTTACTGTCCATGTTCCCAGAGCAAGGGTCTGCTCTGCACCTCTCCCTCACCCCCACCCCGTCATGTGGGATCCCACGAGGTTGAATCATGCATTCCTTACTGCCATGTTCCCAGAGCAAGGGTCTGCTCTGCACCTCTCCCTGAGGACCCCCTGGTATGTGGGATCCCACGAGGTTGAATCATGCAATCCTTACTGCCATGTTCCCAGAGCAAGGGTCTGCTCTGCACCTCTCCCTCACCCCCACCCCGTCATGTGGGATCCCACAAGGTTGAATCATGCATTCCTTACTGCCATGTTCCCAGAGCAAGGGTCTGCTCTGCACCTCTCCCTGAGGACCCCCGCCCCCAACCCCGTCATGTGAGATCCCACGAGGTTGAATCATGTATTCTTTATTGTCCAGGCCTCCCACCACTTACTCGGGAACCCTCCTGGCATGTGGGATCCCACAAGGTTGAATCATGTATTCTTTATTGTCCATGCCTGCCGCTGCTCACTCAGGATCCCTCCTGGCACGTGGGATCCTGCAGCACTAGGACATTCTTTACAGGGTTTCTTGTCATCATTTCCTGGTCTTTCGGGTTGAGTTTATGCTCGGGTCCCCACTGACATAAGAGATCAAGTACAGAGAGTAGGTCATGGACTGGGTCCAGGTCCTGGTGCCCTGCCCAGGTGCACTGAAGCTCCATAGTCCTATTGATCTTCCTGGGACCTGGACCCACTTTCACTGACCTCTCATACAGCTGGGAAAGAGGTATTTGGGACCTGGGTGGAGATACCTCACCAGAGCCCAAATCTTGAAAGGCAAGGTCAGCAGGCCTGGAGAGGGTGTGTGGACTTGAAGTGTGACTCTCCGACTCCCACCCTGTACCACCTCTCCAGGGAGCAAACAGCTCTTGCAGAAAGGGCTTGGTTGGCTCACTTTCCAGCGTCACAGAGTCCCCTCCATGTCTTGCAATCAGGTGAGGCACTTGAATGTCATGTTGCGCAAAAGAAGACCTGATTAGGAGTGCGCCTTATCAAATAAGTCATTTTGTAATGCCTTATGAAGCACAATGAGGGACCCTGATAAACTAGGGGTGACCCGGGGGAATTGCAGGCCCTCAGGGCGGCAGCACAAAATAATGAGGGACTCTCAGAAGGTAAACCTAAGCAGACCAACACTTCCACTCAGTCTCCGACAAATGAATATTTACAACTTCTCAGAAAAGCAGGCTGGATGGTCAAGGACCAGTAACTTTCATGTAATGCACAAATCTTTAAAATAAATGTGCAGGCGAATTGGAAGTCAGTTAAAGTAAAGCTGAAATAATGAGATCAAACTTCTGTGTGCATGTAATCAGCCAGAAGCAGAATGTAGCCTGTGCATGGACGTGGGAATACCAATTAAAATTGTGTTTATTAAATCTCTCATATATAACACAGGTCCCTCAACAGCAGTAGGGATGTCTGATGAAGAAATAACATTTTAGTCGAAAAGGGACAGAGTGGAAAAAAGCAATATTAAGTTAAAGAGGAAACATTTCATTTAAATTTAAGATTAGTGTTGAGAATAAAGTGCAAAGATTTAACTGCAGAATTTAAGGGTGCAGATGAATGTGCCAGTACCAGCTTTTACTCCCAGCACTTACCAGTACCGAGCAGGTGAAAAAAAGGTACAAGCTGAGACAGCCTTACTCTATTCCTGAGATATAAAAATGACACAAATGCGCTGGAAAAGCAGAAACCACAAACTTACATTTAAACAGGCAATGCATATGTTAAACTGAAATAAAAATTATGAGTTTAAATTACGTTAGTATAGAATTAAAATGACATAATAACGGAAGCACATAGAGTGCTAAACATTCATGGAGGAGCTAGGATTCCAGCATACAATAGACCGGGCCTCACTACATTGGTAAAGGGAATGTTTTCAAATGGCAGGGCCAGATGCTGCATATATTTGCAGGGAATCACCATATGACAGAAAATGCATTTAAACTTAAGTAACATACAGCAGTGAAATGCCAAGTATTACCAGGTTACTCACCGTAGTGACCACCTTACTCCTAGTCCATAGTCCCCTTTCCTCCATACTTATGGGACATCTCTCCGTCCTGTGGGACGGGAGCGGAGCACTTTGTAAAAAGCATCCACATTTTTTTCCAAAAATGTGTCCCTCCTCTCTTTCCTGCGCGGGGCCCGGCACGCGGCCATAACCCCGCCCACCTTGGCTCCGCCCCGTGCATCGCCCATCAGTCCTTTTCTATCGCAAGTTCAAAGACCCATTAGCAATAACAGAGGAACCTTATTAGAGGGGACAGCGGGCGGGCGTATGGAGTAAAGGGGACTATGGACTAGGAGTAAGGTGGTCACTCCGGTGAGTAACCTGGTAATACTCCTACGTCCCGTCCTCTTTCCTCCATACTTATGGGAGATTCCCAAGCACTCCTTACAGGAACTCTGGGTGGATGGAAATACCCCTTACTGAAACAGGTTCTTCAGCACAGCCTGGCCAAACTGAGCGTCAGCTCTAGAGCTCATATCGAGGCAGTAATGCTTACAGAAAGCAGATGGGGAGGCCCAAGTATCCGCTTTAGCGATGGACTCCCAGGGAACATACTTCTGAAAAGCAACCGCGGCTGCCTTGCCCCGCACCACGTGTGCATGGATACCTTTAGGAGGTTTCAGCTTTTGGACGGTGAAAGATTCCGTGCTACAGGCGGCAATCCATCTGGAAATAGATGCCGGCCTGCCCTCAGGGTTACCGAAGGTCACAAAAGTTGGGAAGAACTCCGAAGTCCTGTCCAGGTAGAACTTAAGAGCTCTTCGGACATCCAGGCAGTGTAGAAACCTTTCCGCCGCCGAGGCAGGGTTCGGAAAAAAGACTGAAAGGGAAATCGACTGATTCAGATGGAATTCGGTCACTACCTTTGGTAGGAAAGCTGGGTTCGTCCGAAGGACTACCTTGTCCTTATGAAAGACCAAGAAAGGATGCTCTACCGACAATGCCTGGAGCTCACTCACTCTCCTCGCTGACGTAACAGCGACCAGAAAGGACACTTTCCAGGACACGTACTTGAGGTCAACCGTAGCCATTGGCTCAAAGGGTTTATGGCACAGCGCCGTCAGGACTACATTTAGGTCCCAAGGCGGGTGCGGACTACGAACCGGAGGGTAAATGCGTGTCAAGCCAGCAAAATGTCTCTTCACCACCGGGTTAGTTAAAGAATAAGAACACCGGTCTCTAGAGAGGTAAGCGGAAACCGCTGAGAGATAAGTCCTGCAAGACAGAACATGTACCCTGACTCTGCTAGGGAGGATACGAAGGACAGTACCGTGTCAATCATTGCCACCCTCGGGTCCAATTCTTTCTCCAAACACCAATGACAGAACCTGAGCCATTTACTCTTGTATTGGGATCTGGTCGAGTGTTTCCTGGCTGCCTGGATAATGCGCATGTTATCCGCAGACAAACCCAAACACTCTAGAGACGTGAACTCAGGCACCATGCTGCCAAGTTGAGCGATTGTGGGGAGGGGTGCCACATCTGCTGTTCCCCTTGGTGAAGAAGATCGGGAGTTACTGGTAACCTGATCGGCGGACACACCGACAGGTGTTGAAGTTCTGAAAACCAAAACCTGGCCGGCAACCACAGAGCTATCAGTAGAAGAGAACAGTTGACAGAGCTCTTCAGCTTCCAAATTGCTCAATGAACTAGGGGAAGAGGCGGGAAGGCGTAAGCTCTCATGTTGTGCCATGGAATCTCGAGAGCGTCCCCCAGAGAAGAGGCTCCCAGCCCCCCTCTGGAGGCGTACTGAGGAAGCTTCTTGTTTACCGCCGTGGCGAAGAGGTCCACCTCCGGTGTGCCCCACCGCGAGAAAATCCATGAGAGGATTTCCGCCTTCAACTCCCACTCGTAGCTGACCACTGTCCGCCGGCTGAGGGCATCCGCAGTGACATTCAGCTGACCCGGGATGTGCACTGCAAGCAGCCAGACCCCATGAAGCACGGCCCCCTCCCAAATCTGGATGGACAGGTCCACGAGAGGGGAGACTTTGTTCCCCCTTGCTTGTTTATGTAATACATTGATACCACATTGTCCGTTCTTAAGCGGACCACCTTGTTGACAATGAGCGGTCTGAACGCCTTGAGCGCCAGAAAGATTGCCAGAAGCTCCAAATGATTTATGTGCAGGAGCTTGTCCTGAGGCGACCAGAGGTCCGGGACCTGAAGAAGATCTAACGTCACACCCCACTCCAAAAGGGAAGAGTCTGTCGTGATCGTCACCATGGGGGCTGGGTCTTGAAACCCCGGGCCCACTGACAGGTTGCTGAGAGATAACCACCAGTCCAGGTCTACTCTCATGGAATCCGGAATCATTATCTGCTTGGAATCCGGGTCCACAGCTTGACGCCAGGAACTCTGAAGAGTCATCTGGGTCCGTCTCATTTAGAGACGAGCAAGAGGAAGAGCCAGTACACACGAGGCCATGAGGCCCAGAAGCCTCTGGAACCACCAGGCCAACATGCTCTGCGACTGCGCAAACATCTGACACGTGGCCAACAGATTCGCCATTCTGTCCCCGGTCAGATGCACTCGGCAGTCGATCGTGTTCCAACGAAAACCCAGGAAAGTCAGGTCCTGTGAGACCGTCATGGAGGATTTCCGCCAGTTCACCGACAGCCCAAGATGGAACAAGAGCTGAAGGAGAGACTGGAGGTTGCCCGCTGCTGCCAACGGACAAGGGCTGCGTAGGAGCCAGTCATCCAAATAGGGATACACATGGATACCCTGGAGACGAAGATAGGCCGCATTCACCAACATCATCTTTGTGAGGACACGCAGCGCCGAACTGAGTCCAAAAGGAAGCAGCCGAAACTGGAAGTGCTCCACTCTTAAAGAGGAGCAGAGGTATCTCCTGTGTGGATTCCAAATCAGGATATGCATGTACGCATCCTGAAGATCCACCACACTGAGACAATCGCCCATCTGCAAAGAGGAGCGAATCTGGCCGGGCGTGATCATCTTGAATTTCTCTTGAGGTAGGAAAACATTGAACTGGGAAAGGTCTAGGATAGTGCGCAGGCCAGCCTGGTTGGGTTTGGGCACCGTAAACAGCCGGGAGTAAAAACCCTCCCCTCGCTCCCCAAGGGGAACGGGTTCCACAGCTCTGAGGTGCAGAAGTTTCTGAACCTCGGCCTTGAGGGAGGGTGAGCCCGACAGCTGAAAAGGAGGGTTGAGGGGTGGGGGTAAAGGTTAGCGGAAGCCCGCTCGAGCGACTGACAAGACCCATCTGTCTTCTGTGATGGTCTGCCATGCCTCCCAATGAGACGCAATGCGTCCTCCCACCGGGGTCTCGTGCGAGCGCGGAAAACCCTCATTTGGCAGGCTTAACGGTGGCGGTGCCACCTGAACCTGATGAGGAGGCTGAGGAGCGGGAGAAAAACCACCTACGCTGTTGTCTACGGCGGATATTCCCCACAGGAGTATCCACTCTGCGAGATTTGCAGTCGAGGAAGCCCCTAAAACCAGAGGAAGGTCGACTTTGCGACAACGGTCTTTGAGACTTGAAGGGAGCTTTAACCAGAACAGACAATGATTTAGCCGTCTGAGTGCCATCTTTGGTTTTGGTGAGCTCTACATCAGTAGAAGAGTGAAAAAACTCCTTACCATCGAATGAAAGGTCCAGAACCTTGTCTTGCACTTCCTGCGAAAACTTAGTGGCATGCAGCCACGCTTGCCGCGAGGTATCAACCCCAAGCATCAGACCCTGAGCCGAGGTGTCTACGTGATGAGCCGCAGCCTCCAGGAGATCCTGGGCCAAGACACTGGCATCGGAAAGGCCCCCTCTGAAATCTTCCAACTTCTCGACCGGAATGTGCTCCTCAAACTCCGACAGACCTCTCCACATCCGCATGTTAGCTCCTGCCAAAATCAATTCTGCATTGGCCTGCCTGAGCTGTAAGGCCGAATTGTCAAGGATTTTCCTCCCTAGGGAGCCAGGAGCTTGTCCTCCTTTCTCAAGACCTGAGTAGCCGTCGCTGAGGAGGATGCTGCAGGCCTGGATTGCAACGTAGCTGCAGTCACCACTGTGGAGGAGGGAGGCGGACAAGACGACAAGGCCACTTCTTCCGAGGAATGTAGCCTGTACCTCGCGTCAATCTTTTCATTGACAAAAAGTCCCGAGTGTGGCTTTTCCCAAACTCTTCGGACCTGGGCCAGAACGTCCTTCTGCAAGAGCAGGCCGGTACGCTCCAAAGGAGACAAGGTGAACGCCCCAGAAAGCACGCCCTCCTCGGGCACCGGAACATCTAAGAAACTCATCATGTCCAGCACCCGGTCATGGAAAGCTCTGATAGAGCGGGGGAGGTCCTTGTTGTCCTGATCGCCTTGAGGGTCATCTGACAGGTCAGGATCCTGCTGAGCCGTGTCAGGCACTGCCTTGTCCACTGGGGACAATGGTGGCAAAGGCAGAAACGCAGGGGAAGGCACCACGGGCAAGGGAGGCGTCGGCGGGACCCCCGGAGGAACGGGTGGAGCCGGAGGCGCAGGTGGCCATATCTCCTTGAAAAGCCCTTTGAAATATTCCCTCATGGGATCGGTGCGCATAAGCGCTTGAAATTTACCGAAAAAGGCGTCCTCAGGAGATTGTTTTGGAACCTGAGGAGGCCTCTCATGAGGTGGACAAATCCAGGGACGTGACGGGGAAGGGTGCCACACCGGCCCCTCCACCGACGTATCCACATGAATCAAGTGAGCCGCCCCCGCGGGCAACGAAACCTTGTGCGGAAGAGGCATCCGGGCGCTCCAATCATGAACCGGCCGGTAAGGATGCGCACAAGGGACCTTAGGTTCACCCGAAGGACCGAACCCTACACCAGGGGCCGATGGCATAGTTGTAGGGGTAGTACCTAAAATGGCCGCCGTGGTCGTGGCGGCAATGGCTGCCATTTTGTCCTCATCCGAGGGGAACTGCGGCCCGTGAGTAAGTGAGGCAGGGGTCCCCGTCGATGGGTCAGGGGTCTTAACTTTAGCCTTAACGTAAGTAACCTCGGCAGAGCCGGTACTATGAGGCCTGGAATGTTTCTGCGACATACCAACCGCCAACTGTGCCTTCGAAGGAAGGGCCTCGGCACTGCCGGTAAAAGAAGAAACTTTCTTCTTTGCCCCCTCAACAGATCTGGTGTCACCACAAGAGCAGGAACGGTGAGCAACTGCTTTCACCGATAGGGCCTTGCCCGGCCCCTCAGAACTGTTGGTAGCCTTAGCCTCTGTACGAGGGACCTCGGACCTAGGCTCGGTAGAAGCCTTATCGGCACGGGCCTCGAACATCCGTTCGGTAACCTCAAGCCCAGCCAAGACCTCGGGGCGCACCCCGGTTTTGTTTTAGAGGGAAGCCGAAAGAGCAGCCTCAGAGCAAGCTCGGGTACCCCACGACTCAGTAGAACTGGGTCTACAAACATCCCCCACAGGAGGGGCCTCGGAGCATACTCCGGTGAACACAGGCCCCTTACGGAGACCCTCGGAGAAAACTCCAGTAGAATTATTAGGCCCGACAGGCTCCTCAGGGCGAACCCCGGTAACAGAGCGATCAACGCCCCTCCCGGCCCGAGAGGAACCCGTAAAGGTATCCCCCAGCCGGGGTGCTCTGAAAAGTAAAGAATTTACCGGGCGTTTTTTCTTCTCGTCGATGAATGCCTGAAAATGCGAAGGAGGAGTTTGTCCGAACACCTACTCCCACCGCTCCAACCGACGTTGAAGTGCCCGGACCAAAAGGGAGTCACAGTAAAAACAGGAGTCCCAACGGTGTTCCGGACCCAAACACTCTAAACAAAGAGGATGGGGATCCGCTCTCGCGAAGCAACGGTGACACGATGAACAGTCTGGAAAATCTAGTTTAAAAGACATAGACAGACTAGTTAACGAACGCTAGCGAGAGCCAGACTGGAAAACAGGGAAGAAAGTCTTCCGAGGATGCAAGTGCGTCCGGCCCCGATCGTGCGGAGAAAAGGACTGATGGGCGATGCGTGGGGCGGAGCCAAGGTGGGCGGGGTTACAGCCGCGTGCCGGACCCCGCACAGGAAAGAGAGGAGGAATACATTTTTGGAAAAACATTTTGATGCTTTTTACAAAGTGCTCCGGTCCCGTCCCACAGGACGGAGAGATGTCCCATAAGTATGGAGGCAAGGGGACGGGACGTAGGAGTATGAAATGTTTATTTTAAAAAGCATTGAAAATGAAAAGCAGGCTTTACAAATCTAGTTAGGCCTATTAACTCAAAATGAGTCAGACAACCATACATTTGAAGCAGCCCAGAAGAGATGCACAGTGCTTAAGCAGAATGGAATGCAATGCCACAGTATAGGATAAGCAGGGCAGGGCATGGAGAATGTGTTCACAAACTAGCCAGAGTGCAGCAATTGAATTTAACAAGCTCTAGTGTAAGGCAGATAAGGCCTTTGATGTCCAGGTGCATGGAGCAACAAATAATAAGCAGTACGGTAGACATAATGATGGACACAGCCAGATGATCCGTGCGTTCAGCGATAGCTAAATTCTAACTAAAATATAGATATTCCAAGTTAAAACATGGTCTCAAGGAACACAATTAAAACTACAGTTTGTTAAAGTGACAACTAAGATAAGGACACCAGCCGAACTAGATAAAGGAAGGAGATGACTCAGTGAGTAGCCTTGCATTTGCAGACATTACACCGAGATAACAAGAGCTAGCAGTTAATTGCAAATTATAAGTGGCACACAGATCTCTCTATCCTCCTCATAACAAAATATATTTCACACCTGGTCAGTACAAGGTTGAGCACAGCCTGCGCCAACCAATATGAACCCACATTACCTCAGTTTGATGGTAGCCTATGAAATGTAAGGAAAATGGTGGAAGTGCATGTGGTATCTAAAATAAGTTAGCCAGTAGATAAGGGGCCCTGCCATCATGAGTGTTGCATCTATAGGGAGTATATGTATCCTAGGGGTGAAAATCAATGAATGACAGACACAGGTTTCACAGTGTGTTTGCCATGATGACATCATGTCAGTTTTGTCTTTAAAAATGATTATCTAGCAATGAAGCAGCTGTGTGAAGGCGAACCTGTGGAGTTTGTGCTTTCCTCCCAGCTCCCTGTGTACTTAGAATAAAGAGCTGGGATTATCTAGCACTTAACATAATTCCATCCCCTGTCGCCTCTTTCATTGGCACTTTCCAGATGGTGGGCTAAGTTGCTTTTTTTGGGCCCAGATTACAAGACACTGGGGTGGGAGCAATGCATACAGTGAAGAGTGTGGAAAATCAATTGCTGATAGGCAGTAAAGCTGGAGACAGCACTGCTCTCTTCTGGTTTCCAGTGCTTAAAGGCTTTGTTGAATGGAAGGTGAGACTGCACTACAGAGAGTGTCTGTCCTAAGCCTAGTTGTAAGGATCTCTTACTGAGAACACTCATGAGCCAAGGGGTGCCACATGGGCTGATCTCATCAATGTTAGGCTCTGCTTTTTTTTCCATCGTAATAGTAAGCTAGGTAGAAGTTACTCTGAAGTGCCTCATGTGCCGCCAGTCTTGCGCCACCTTTCTGCAGTCTCATGCAATGTCCTGAACACAATTCAGAGACAGGAGCATCTTTCTACATTAGCCAGAAAGAAATGTGTGACAAAGTCCCATGCTGGATTTTGGGAACTGGCATTGGGGGTGGTCAAAGGAGCAAAGGAGGACCCTGAGATAATGGTAATAGATAATCACAGGGACACTCCTACTGCGTATACCAATATGCAGGGCCACAGTGACCATCACAATCATGGCACCATCGCTACCCTACCAGAGAATGGCATAGGAAGAAGGGAACACCAATGACATTGGGAAGAGACTCATTCCCATAAAGGGACACACTCCGATAGCATTCAAGCTCCATAGTCGGACTCAAACATCTAGCATCGGAAAGAAATCCATTCCGATGCAAAATGGGAAATCCTACTCCCTACAGTTAAATTATGGGGGTGCAGACAGATGTCAAACATATGCTATCCTAACATCTTCCCTACAACTCTGAAAAGAAAGAAAGACAATCTAAGTTTTGACATAGAATAGGATTACTCTCCCCCTTGGGTAAATCAGTGGTGTCTGGTGTTCTGCACCCCCCCCCGCCCCCTTCCCCCAGCAGGGAGTTCCCAAAGTCTCTTACAGCTCTTGATCTGGTAGATCCAACCAAAGTAAAAATTTAAAAAGTGTCTCTCAGTGTACTTTTGGCAGAATAATAGCTTTATCAGCTAGTCCAAACTGTTTCTGGTTTGTCCGCTCCATAGGGATGTATAACAAGTTCCTCTGATTTGTATCTGTCGATATTCACAAAAACACAACTTTCTCTTTGTCCCCAGTGGAATATCCCAATTTTCATCTTTGGATAGGCTTTCTTAGCCCAACTTCTGTTCTTGCTTTGGTTGCAGTTTCTCTCACCCCCTCCTGGGGTCATCCGATTATCAGCTCATCGTCGGCTATGGGCCTATTCAGCCCTGCTTTGGTTATGGTTTCTCTCAACCACCACCCCCCAACCCCTGGGGTCTTCGGATTATCAGCCCAGAGTGGGCTATGGACCTGCTCTGCGCTGCTTGGTTGTGGTTTCTCTAACCGCCCTTCTGGAGTCTTTGGATTATCAGCCCGGCATGGGCAACAGCCTGCTACAGTTTCTCTCACCCGCTTGTGGGGGTCTTTGGATCATGAGCCCAGAAAGGATTATATTGTGGCCTCACTGCCACCCACCACCTACTCGTGTAATGCTGCATATCTCCTTTCGACCTGCAGTGCTCGATAATGGAGACGGGCACTCTGGCCAGCGTGGACCCCCATTGCCGTCCTAGCTCTGGACTGCACATCCAGCTACTTTTCAGAGAAGCAGGACGCTGGAATGTTTCTTGTGGCTTGCTGTTGCTTCCTCTTTCAGCTGTCCAGGGCTCATCAGGATTTCTGCTTTCGAAGCGACAGCGTTCCGTCGGCCGCCTTTGGTCTCCACCCACTGCACCCACTCTGTGGCTCTCTGTTCAGGCCCTCCTGTGAGGTTGAGGCTCCCTGCTCTGTGAGGGGTCGCAGCCCAGCATTTCTCACTGCCTGGCCTAGTCTCCCTTGGTCTCTTGACATACAGGTGTATTTAGGCCCCTCCCTGGAATGGAGGAGAAGATTCCATTGGTTATGGATTTCACAAAGAAGTAGCAACAAATACTGATCATAACCCAAGCCATCCACCCTAAAGAGGACATGTACATGATTACCCTGTTCAGTTTCCATATAACCCAATAATGCTTGGGACTTTGCAGCGAGGGGAGGAGAAATGGAATCCTTACTTGGGCACTCCGGGTGGGATCACACTCAGTGGGTTCCTGCTTGCCCTGTCTCCTAGGGAGGGTATTGCGTAGTGGGCTCACCTCCCTACTGAAAAAAGGGTGGTTCCCCCTTGGGACAAGGGACAAATTACCTTGGGGCCGTTACACCAGTCGATGACTTTTCTCGGATATAGCACAGCTTTGTAAACTCCCATGAAGGCATTTGCTGGTAGTAGGTAGGGAGTGGGTAGAGCATTTAGAGAAGAATGGACTGTTGGGGTTGTGGGGCAGACTGGGAGCTGGCAACATCTAAAGCCAGTAGTAGGGAGAATGGATCTATGTGAATGCTGCAAATCTAAAATGTTTAATCTAAAAATGACGAACATTTCCCCGCAATTATATGCAGGGGAGGCACCTTCAGACATAACCAATACTCCCCTTACATTTTTCATAACCCTGACCCTTCCCATATATATGCGGGGTAAGGTGCCTCTCGAAATTATGCCTTTTTGGAATTTACATTTTGTCTGCTCAGTAATTGGCTGACATGATTTGGGGGGATGCATGAAAGGGAAGACCGCCGCCTGCTGCTATAAATCGAGGCAGTGAGTGGGCATCGGGCACCAGTCGCAGTTTGTAATTTAGTGGACCGCCCCTGGACCTCCTCGCTCTGTGTGGTCTGCTACCTTGTTACAGTCAAAGTGGGAGGGGAACTAAAGGGTACAATGTTCCTTATTTCTGAGGGAAATCGGTCATAGTTCCCTTACTTTATGTGGCCTGGAGTACCGTTCCAGGACGGTAGGAAAGGCCACTTAAAAAAAAGAGGTTGGCCTGAGGGCCCTCGACCAAGATGGTGCCATTTAACTGGACATTAATGATAAACTTGGAGGAGTGGAAGGGGGCCAGGACGGCCTCCCACTGGGTGCCATCATTAATGAGAGTTAAAAGGAGATAGAACAGAGACCATATGGGGGGTCCGTAGGCCTGGAGAGGGAACGACAAAGAGGATGTCGGTGAGGGTCTATCTGGAGGAAGTGCTGGTGTAGGTATCAGCGATGGGGAGGCCTGGGTTGGAGACCAGGATGTCCCTTTTTGAGCTTCTTCCTGCCAGACTCAGTGAGAGGGATAGGATAGTTAATAGAATAGCAGTTAGAGAATATAGGTGAGACAGAGAGCACCATAGGGGATGCAGAGAGGAAGGATGGGGGAGTAAGAGTGGGGAGCCCAAGCAGGAGAGGGGGGTAGCGTTGGGGAGCAGGCAAGCAGGGGGACACACAAAAGGAGGGGGGCAAACAATGGACAAGAAGCAACGGGACAGAGAAATCAGATGCAATACATTGTCAACAGCAAAGCAGAGCACACAATAGGGAACCTAGAAGAAAAAGGATGCAGATGCAAAGCACAGAGCACAGCAGGGGACCTAGAAGGCAAGAAGGACAGAGCCAACAACAAAGCAGGGAGCACCTAGCAGGGGACCTATTGGAAGAAGCAGGCAGTGTACTGAGACGCCAAGAAACCGTGGGGATCAGCAAAGGAGAACAGCACAAAATCAGAGCAAAGGAGGACGCACAAGGTCAATCAGAAAAGGAGCCTAGAAGTAAAGGTTGTACACAACAGGAATGCAGGCAATGACAATGTAAGCCAACAACTGTGGACCAACAAAAATAAAAAAAAAAAACATCTAAAACAATACACAATAGATCAAGGGAGGAAGGGAGCAAAGATGAGAGGGGAGGGAAGGAAATGCGAGGAACTAAGATGCCAGGGAACACACGCAGCCTAAGTTGCGAAGGGGCACCCGTGGCCTAAGTTGCAAGGGAGCGCACACGGCCTAAGTTTCAAGGGGGCATCATCAGCCTAAGTTGCGAGGGGGCACACGCGGCCTAGAGTTGCGAGGGACTGCACGTGGCCTAGAGTTGCGATTGAGCGCATGCGGCCTAAGATGCAAGGGAGCGTACAAGACCTAGTGTGCGAGGGAGCACAAGTAAGCAGGTGGGGTGCGAGGACCGGTGGCGGGAGAAACCACACGTGCGCAGGAGTGAGAAGGGGCACCAGGTCGGGGGGGTTGCGTGGAATGTGGGAAGCTAACTCTCTCTGCACCTTCTTATCTTGCAGCCGCAGGCATGAGGGAGAAGTCCTCTGCACTCACTATTTACACTGTTAGCCCATCACTGCCAAACACCTGCGTCGCTCAACACTGCGGTCTTGTCCTGCGAGGGCTTTGCCGCAGAGGGTCTGTACCTCGATTCTTACAGGCACAGAAGCGAGGACGTGGCGAAGCTTGCTACATTTAAACGGGCAGCGTCTCCTGCGCACCTCCATCACTCAACACTGTGGCCTTGTCCTGTGAATGACTGGGGTCACAGTTGCCGGAACCCACTGGGGCCTGTGCAGATATTTAAACATCTGAGGGTTCTGAGGAAAATACAGCAGGGTTAAGTGGAAAAGAAAATTCGGGAAAAACACATAGGTCCGATGACCATCATCCAGAAGTCAGACAAGGCACCTCTTCATAACTTTGGGATCAGTTTTAGAAGTTCCCTCTAGCTTAAGTAGGATTCGGCATACTTTAAAGATCTGAGACCAGATGAGTTAATTATGTGAACCGGAAGCAGAAGAGATGCATTAGAAAACAGGGGAGACTGATCAGATACCTGGAGTACTTCACGGGCAAGCGTTTGGGGCCAAGATGAAAAGAGGGCGATAGCAACAGATTGACCTTGTTTGGCAAGGAAGTTCTTATAACAAAAAAGAGCAGAATCCTCAATGGCTGGCGTTTCAAGCCTACCTAGGGCAATTGAGTGCCAGGCGCGATCTAATAGTTCAAAAAGGTTCTGAAAACAGGAGAGCTCTGGCGCCGCCTTTGTCAAATTCTTGAAAAATGCCATGGAGTATTGACATAATCACTAGTTCTGAAACTTGCCTGCAAGTGATCTTTGAAGTGATCTTTGAAGTGATCTTTGTGGGCAAGGCTGCTTGGCAATAATGAGCTTTTGCTGGCAACCAAAGCATGACACGCCTTCAAGGAGCGAGGGGCAAAACAATAAAAGGTAGGGCCTTGGTTCATTAGGAATCAGGGGCAGTGTAGAAAGATGGGGTGACAATTGCTAGTCTTGAATTCTCTTTAGTGCCAACTGTTCATGGACAGCGGCCATTTTAGAAGTCAGGAAACTGACTGGTGCTCACATGACCCATGAGATGGCAGAAGGACACTCACGTTCGACTGCTATTTTAAATCATTTTTTAATGTTTATTGGGAGCTGTATCTGTGCGCTCACAGTAGAGTATATTTTTGGGGGAACAAATAGACTTTTGTGGGGTCTTGGGTGGGGCTTAAACCATTGGTTCTCTTTGGAAGAGTAGCTACGAAGTCATGCTTTTTTCAATGTTCTCAGTAAAATTTGATTGTTTCAATTCTGCGGAACTTGTAAACATGTTTCTTTTTAGCAGGGCATGACCACCTGGGTTCGAAGCATTTGAGTGGGGATTCTGATGGGGGATTGGGGAGTGATTTAAGAGAAGGGTCTCGGGAGGATAGCTCAGGGGCAACGTGCTCAACTTGGAAGCAAGACAACGCAGAGCAACACAGGTTCCATGCCCGGATCCGCGCTTAGAAACCTCTGGGTATTAAGCGTTTTTATAAATAACCTATCATATCATATCAAGTACCAGGCCCAGTGCTTTGAGAGTCTGAAGCAATTAGGTTATGCACGAACTAGAATTCTGGAATCAGCATGTGTATTAATGAGGCCCCTGGTCTCATATTGTAATCTAGTTCCCAACCCTGGTTCCTTTCACTCTGCAAAACCCAGGATCCCGGGATCAGCCGGTGTGTGAATCGAGGAAGTGCCCGTGCTCATAACACATGGTTTCACGTTTGCATTGGAATCTAGCTCCCCCTACCTGGTTCCCCTACCCCTGCGCAGTATAACAACCTAGAATGAGCCAGAGTGAGACTTGAGGGAGTTCCAGGGACCTCTGGTCTCATGTTGGAACCTAGCTTACTAACCGCAGTTCCTTTCGCTCTGCCTAATCTAGGATCATGGAATCAGCCTGCCTGTGAAGCGAGGAAGTGCCTGGGCCTATGACACATGGTCTCATGTTGGAATCTAGCTCCCCATCCCTGCTTCCTATAATTCTACACAGTATAGTAACTTAGAATCAGTCAATGTGAGACTTGAGAGAGTTCCAGGGACCTATGGTCTCATGTTGGAACCTAGTTTTCTAACTGCAGTTCCTTTCGCTCTGCCAGCCTGCCTATGAAGCGAGGAAGTGCCTGTGCCTATGACGCGTGGTCTCATGTTGGAATCTAGCTCCCCGTCCCTGCTTCCCGTAACTCTGCACTGTATAGTAACATAGAATCAGCTGGAGCGAGACTTGAGGAAGTGACAGGACCCCTGATCTCATTTAGCTCACTATCCTCGGTTCCTTTTGCTCTTCAAAGACTAGGACCCTGGAATTAGCCTGTTGTCTACTTGAGGCAGTGCTTGGGCCTAAGGACTTCAGTCTCAGGCGTGATGTAGAACCCAGTTTACTCACCTTGGTTCCCTTTGTTGAGCACACTCTAGAAACCTGTAGCCGGCCTTTGTATGATTTGAAGATGTGCCTGGGCCAAGTACCCCCAGTTCCATGTTGAAATGTGTCTCACTAACCCTGAGCCCCTAAAGTCTGCACAGTCTATGGCCCTGGAATGAGCATAGGATTGCTGGTCTCATGTAACCCTAGTTACTTTCGCTCTGAACTGTCTATGGCCCTGGAATCGGCTTGTGCGTGACTGGAGGAAGTGCCTGGTTTCGGAGCCCCATTCCCAGGTTGGAATCTGACTCACCAGTGCAGGTTCCCTTCCATCTGCACAGTCTAGGACCCTGTGTCAGCATAGGATTGCTGGTCTCATGCTGGAATCCAGCAAACTAACCCTAGTTACTTTAGCTCTGCACAGTCTATGGCCCTGGAATCGGCTTGTGCGTGACTGGAGTTGGTGCCTGGTTTAGGATCCCCATTCTCAGGTTGGAATCTGACTCACTCAGTCCCCATTTACCATAGAATCTAGCACACTTGGTTGGTTCCCTTGCATCTACAAAGAGTAGGAGAGCTGAACCAGCCTGTGTAAGTACATAGGCTGTGCCTGGGTCTAGGATCCCCAGTCTTGCCTTTGCTATAGAACTTGGCTAACTAGCCCTGGTTCCCTTCCCTCTGCACAGTCTGGTACCCTGGAGTCACCATGAGTATGAATCGAGGTGGCACCTGGCTGAGGAAGCCTGGTCCTATGCAGTGGAGAGCGTTTCACTTTCCAAGGGTCCCGTATGAGGCGGCGCCTGGCCCTGGAACCCTGGACTTATGTTGGCAGAGGAGAGTGTCACTTTCCTGGGGTCACTTGGCTCTGCACAGTCTAGTACCCCGGAGTCACCATGAGTATGAATCGAGGTGGCACCTGACTGAGGAAGCCTGGTCCTATGCAGTGGAGAGCGTTTCACTTTCCTAGGGTCCCGTATGAGGCCGCGCCTGGCCCTGGAACCCTGGACTTATGTTGGCAGAGGAGAGTGTCACTTTCCTGGGGTCACTTGGCTCTGCACAGTCTAGTACCCCGGAGTCCGCATGTGTATGAATGGAGGCGTTGCCTGGCCGTGGAACCCTGTTCTTATGTTTGCAGTGCAGAGTGACGCGCTTTCCTGGGGTCCACTATGAGGCGGTGCCTGGCCGAGAAACTCTGTTCTTATGTTTGCAGGGGAGAGCGTGTCACTTTCCTGGGGGCTCTGGACAGTCTAGTACCCCGGAGTCAACGTGTGTATGAATGGAGATGTTGCCTGGCCGTGGAACCCTGTTCTTATGTTTGCAGGGGAGAGCGCGTCACTTTCCTGGGGGCTCTGGACAGTCTAGTACCCCTGAGTCAGCGCGAGTATGAATGGAGGCGTTGCCTGGCTGTGGAACCCTGTTCTTATGTTTGCAGTGCAGAGCGTGTCACTTTCCTGGGGGCTCTGGACAGTCTAGTACCCCGGAGTCAGCGTGTGTATGAATGGAGATGTTGCCTGGCCGTGGAACCCTGTTCTTATGTTTGCAGGGGAGAGCGTGTCACTTTCCTGGGGGCTCTGGACAGTCTAGTACCCCGGAGTCAGCGTGTGTATGAATGGAGATGTTGCCTGGCCGTGGAACCCTGTTCTTATGTTTGCAGGGGAGAGCGTGTCACTTTCCTGGGGGCTCTGGACAGTCTAGTACCCCGGAGTCAGCGTGTGCCAGGCCCCGGCTCCGGCTCGCAGGGCTCTCGCTCCCCACCCCTGGACCCCTACACTCTGAACACGCTGGCACGGGAGTCGTGCGCTCGTCGGCTCATTACACTTTAATGAAGCCTGTTTGTAAATAGCACCATAGCATGCAATTAAGCCATTAAACACCGAATAAACAAACATGCTAATTAGCTTTCTTACAACGAGGCCTTTTATGTATCGGCTGGAATTTACCTTTCATTAATCGGGCTTAATTGCGATCGTGCGTGTTATGGCGGAGCAAAGGAAGAGCTTGGGATGATAACCGTGTTAACGGCGGCTGGGACATCTCTGTGGAGGGGTGGGCGGGGTCGGGGGGGGGGGGTCGTCGTCTGGCAACAAGACGCTAAAGCAGCTTTTACCCAAAGGTTAGCAGACGATTTGCCCCTCAGAAGGGGGCTTGGTACACACACCCTGCGCATGGTCCGTGGGGGCTCTGCTGGTGGTGGGTGGGTGGGTGGGTGGTCCGAGGGGCGAGGCAGCATGCACACAAGCTCTTCTGAATGCCCCGTACCTGCCAGGGTTGGTACAACACGCAACCACATTGGCAAGAAAGAGGGGCCTGCATGAGAGACCCCACATCGATGGCTGAGGGGGAGACCCCCACGTGAATGGCCGAGGGAGAGACCCCCCCCACACCACATGGATGGCCGAGGGAGAGACCCCCCCCACGCCACATGGTTGGCCGAGGGAAGAGACCCCCCCACACCACATGGATGGCCGACGGAGAGACCCCCACACCACATGGATGGCCGAGGGAGAGACCCCATGTGAATGGCCGAGGGAGAGACCCCCCACACCACATGGATGGCCGAGGGAGAGACACCACATGGATGGCCGAGGGAGAGACCCCCCCACACCACATGAATGGCCGAGGGAGAGACCCCCCACATGGTTGGCCACTGGACAATGTGGCTCCTCTTCCAAGCTTTCGGGCCTTGCACTGGTAGAGCACACACAATCCTCGCCCAAACTCTGGGGTCATTATGAGGTAGGAGGTAACCATGCCGCTACCTCCGTACCGGGTACCGGGTCCAACCCCAATCCCATTGGAGCCCCCATAGGGCTCAGTGGGAATGGGGAGGGTGCTAACAACGGGCCCGTTAGTTGCTAGCACCCTGGTCTGCTCGCGGGATCCGCTAAGGACGTCTGGTTTTAATAGGCGGCCTTAGGGGGTCCCGCAAGCAGTACTCGTAATGAGGCGGTAAGGGGATGACAGCTCCGGCACCGTTAACCCCTTATGGCCTACCTCGTAATGACCCCCTCTGTCTTTGAAGCGGTACGTGCTGCATTCTGAGATGCCTGGGTGGAGCTGTGTAGTGATAGCAGACCCGGACCCGCCGTCACTACGCAGCGGCGCGTGTGTGTGGTAGTGACAGTGTACCCGGACCCGCCGTCACTACACAGCGCCGCCCGTGTGTATATATATATATGGGTGGCGCTGTGTAGCGATAGCGGACCCGCTGTCACTACACAGCGCCGCCCGTGTGTGTATATATATATGGGTGGCGCTGTGTAGCGATAGCGGACCCGCTGTCACTACACAGCGCCGCCCGTGTGTGTATATATATATGGGTGGTGCTGTGTAGCGATAGCGGACCCGCTGTCACTACACAGCGCCGCGTGTGTATATATATATGGGTGGCGCTGTGTAGCGATAGCGGACCCGCTGTCACTACACAGCGCCGCCCGTGTGTGTATATATATATGGGTGGTGCTGTGTAGCGATAGCGGACCCGCTGTCACTACACAGCGCCGCCCGTGTGTATATATATATATGGGTGGCGCTGTGTAGCGATAGCGGACCCGCTGTCACTACACAGCGCCGCCCGTGTGTGTATATATATATGGGTGGTGCTGTGTAGCGATAGCGGACCCGCTGTCACTACACAGCGCCGCGTGTGTATATATATATGGGTGGCGCTGTGTAGTGATAGCGGACCCGGACCCGCTGTCACTACACAGCGCCGCCCGTGTGTATATATATATATATGGGTGGCGCTGTGTAGCGATAGAGGACCCGGAGTCACTACACAGCACCGCCCGTGTGTGTATATATTCATGGATGGCGCTGTTTAGCGATAGCGGGCCCGCTGTCACTACACAGCGCCGCGTGTGTGTATATTTGGGTGGCGCTGTGCAGTGACAGCGGATCCGGACTGCTGTGTAGCGCTGCGATCCGGACAGTGATAGCGCAACCGCCCGTGTGCACATATCGACCTGCCAGGCCCTGCGATTTGCGGCTGCCCGTTCTGACCCTGGATTTACGCTGCATTGACCCAAGCAAGGAAAGCTTTGATACTCACAGAGTCGGCGGTAAATCCTAGCCTGGTTAGTAGGCAATTCGTCTTGGTGTTTTTGGCATGCATTCTAAACCCAATTTAGATTATCGATCTTCCAATCAATCTTGTAATTAGTGCTGTGTAAGAGGAGGCGGACTGTCTGTTGGCTCAGCTGTAATCACCGGGACGCGGGAGCGAGCAATCAGACGCTCGGCTCCAGCAGGAGAGGGGATCTCAAAGCAGCCTATGGGAACCACCTCTACAGAGGGCAGAAGCGGCCCACCAGCTGGCAAGATCCACCTGGAGAGGAGATCTCAAAGCAGCCTATAGGAACCACCTCTACATAGGGCAGAAGCGGCCCACCAGCTGGCAAGATCCACCAGGAGAGGGGATCTCAAAGCAGCCTATAGGAACCACCTCTACATAGGGCAGAAGCGGCCCACCAGCTGGCAAGATCCACCAGGAGATGTGATCTCAAGACAGCCTGCAGGAACCACCTCTACAGAGGGCAGAAGCGTCCCACCAGCTGGCAAGATCCACCAGGAGATGTGATCTCAAAGCAGCCTGTAGGAACCACCTCTAGAGAGGGCAGAAGCGTCCCACCAGCTGGCAAGCTCTACAAGGAGATGTGATCTCAAGACAGCCGGTAGGAACCACCACAAGAACCCACCTCTAGAGAGGGCAGAAGCGTCCCACCAGCTGGCAAGCTCTACAAGGAGATGTGATCGCAAAGCAGCCTGCAGGAACCACCTCTAGAGAGGGCAGAAGCGTCCCACCAGCTGGCAAGCTCTACCAGGAGAGGTGATCTCAAAGCAGCCTGTAGGAACCACCTCTAGAGAGGGCAGAAGCGGCCCACCCGCTGGCAAGCTCTACCAGGAGAGGTGATCTCAAAGCAGCCTGTAGGAACCACCTCTAGAGATGGCAGAAGCGGCCCACCAGCTGGCAAGATCCACCAGGAGAGGGGATCTCAAAGCAGCCTATAGGAACCACCTCTACATAGGGCAGAAGCGGCCCACCAGCTGGCAAGATCCACCAGGAGATGTGATCTCAAGACAGCCTGCAGGAACCACCTCTACAGAGGGCAGAAGCGTCCCACCAGCTGGCAAGATCCACCAGGAGATGTGATCTCAAAGCAGCCTGTAGGAACCACCTCTAGAGAGGGCAGAAGCGTCCCACCAGCTGGCAAGCTCTACAAGGAGATGTGATCTCAAGACAGCCGGTAGGAACCACCACAAGAAACCACCTCTAGAGAGGGCAGAAGCGGCCCACCCGCTGGCAAGCTCTACCAGGAGATGTGATTGCAAAGCAGCCTGCAGGAACCACCTCTAGAGAGGGCAGAAGCGTCCCACCAGCTGGCAAGCTCTACCAGGAGAGGTGATCTCAAAGCAGCCTGTAGGAACCACCTCTAGAGAGGGCAGAAGCAGCCCACCCGCTGGCAAGCTCTACCAGGAGAGGTGATCTCAAAGCAGCCTGTAGGAACCACCTCTAGAGATGGCAGAAGCGGCCCACCAGCTGGCAAGCTTTACCAGGAGAGGTGATCTCAAAGCAGCCTGTAGGAACCACCTCTAGAGAGAGCAGAAGCGGCCCACCCGCTGGCAAGCTCTACCAGGAGATGCGATCTCGACACAGCCTGTAGGAACCACCGCAAGAACCCACCTCTAGAGAGAGCAGAAGCGGCCCACCCGCTGGCATGCTCTACCAGGAGATCTGATTTCAAAGCAGCCTGCAGGAACCACTGCAAGAACCCACCTCTAGAGAGAGCAGAAGCGGCCCACCTGCTGGCAAGCTCTTCCAGGAGATGTGATTTCAAAGCAGCCCGCAGGAACCCTCGCAATTCAATGGCTGCCCATCTCTACCATAAGATTTATAGGAACCCTTGCAATTCAATGGTCGCCCATCTCTACCCTAAGATTTATAGGAACCGTTGCAATTCAATGGTCGCCCATCTCTACCCTAAGATTTATAGGAACCCTCGCAATTCAATGGCCGCCCATCTCTACCCTAAGATTCATAGGAACTCTCGCAATTCAAGGGTCGCCCATCTCTACCCTAAGATTCATAGGAACCCTCGCAATTCAATGGCCGCCCATCTCTAAACTAAGATTCATAGGAACCCTCGCAATTCAATGGCTGCCCATCTCTACCCTAAGATTTATAGGAACCCTTGCAATTCAATGGTCGCCCATCTCTACCCTAAGATTTATAGGAACCATTGCAATTCAATGGCCGCCCATCTCTACCCTAAGATTCATAGGAACCCTCGAAATTCAATGGCCGCCCATCTCTAAACTAAGATTATTGGAACTGTCGCAGTACACTGGCCACTCATCCCTACACAAAGACTACTAACAACATTTGCTAAACATTGGCCGCCCATCTCTACCCTACGATTTATAGGAAACCTTGCAATTCAATGTCCGCTCATCCCTACCCTATGATTTATAGGAACCCTTCCAAAACCCTGGCCACCCATCTTTATCCTAAGATTCACTGGAACCCTCAAAGACCTTGTCCTTCCTCCCCTTGCCTCTTCCCCGCACTTGCGCGATCTGAATGACACAAGGCCTAGTAAGATCATTATTTTGTCCTTCCTTGCTTCCCTCTCCTTGTCTTGTCGCGCCTAGAAACAATTGTATACAGGCGCGTCATAAATGCCACATCATATAATCTCTACACTAAGGGCTTGATTCACAAAATCATTTCACAATGGCTCAAGATTATTGGAACCTTTGCAATACACTGGACACTCATCCCTACTCGAAGAATATAGCAAGATTTGCAAAAAATTGGCCACTCATCTCTACCACAAGATGTACAGGAACCCTTGCAATTCAATGGTCGTACATCTCTACCCTATGAGTTTCAGGAACCCCCCCCCCCCCAAGACATGGTCATCCATTTTTACCCTAAGAGTTATAGGAAGCCTTGCAAGACCCTGGCCACTCATCTCTACCCTAAGATGTACAGGAACCCTTGCAATTCAATGGTCGTAGATGTCTACCCTATGAGTTTCAGGAACCCTTCCAAAACACTGGCCATCCATTTTTCCCCCAGGATTTATTGGACCTCTCGCAAGAAATCAGCACTGTATCTATACCCTAACATTTACAGGAACCCCCCAAAGACATGGCCATCCATCTTTACCCTAAGAGTTATAGGAAGCCTTGCAAGACACTGGCCGCCCATCTCTACCCTAAGATTTACAGGAACCTTTGCAAGACATGGCCATCCATCTTTACCCTAAGAGTTATAGGAAGCCTTGCAAGACACTGAACGCCCATCTCTACCCTAAGATTTACATGAAACCTCGCAAGACATTGGACATCCAACTTTATTTGAAGATTATTGGAACATGTGCAATACATTGGTCGCTCATCTTTACTCTAAGATTTATAGGACAATTGAAAGACATTTAATGCCCAGTGCAACCACCAGATTTATAGGAACCCTCGCAAGGCACTGGCCTCCCATCTCTGCACAAAGATTTACAGGAACCTGCACAAGACATCGGCCTCCCATCGCTTCTCTGCGATTTGAGATTATGGCTAGGGACCACAGCCGACCAGAAGATTAGACTGTAGCAGGCCACCGGTCGTCCATCTCCATCCAAGCTTTGCAGAAACCATTACAACAAGCAGCTTGTAGGAAGGGAGGAAGCAGCCAACTGACCATCCGTCACAGCACTAGAAACCCCCACCTGAAGAGTAGAGACTGAAGTGCACTGTGCCTCCTGCCTTGAACTACTTCTATAATTCAACACAATCTGCAATGTTTGCCTTGATATTAGTGCCCCAAGAAGGAATGCTTCATTAGGACTTTTACTTGCAGCCAGCAGTAATGAGTGGGAGTTCTGCCATGTGGGTTGTACTCTGATGGGGGCTGTACGATGTCCCATCCCTGGTCCTAGGTTTAAGAGCTGGGTTCACTCCCCGACCTAGACTAGACAGACTTTCTCTTTGCCCGCTTGGCCCACCTACAGCATTGTATGGTCTAGCTCTCAGGCGGCAAATGGGGCACACGTAATACATTTTCGTTAGGACAGAACCCGAGCGCTGGCTGCAGACACAGTGCAGCCAGGCTCAGGGGTCACTAAGACAATGCGCATGCGTTCGGTAGTGTGCAGGTATCGTTGGAGAGGCACTGGATGCTTCAGGCGGAGAGCGCACTCACAAAGTAAAGGACCCACAAATATGTCCCTTAACGCCACACAGGGAAGTTTTCAGGAACGATTTCTCACTGGTTCTTATCCTCGATCAGGCTTTGTGCCTAGAAGCCCTAATGGTCGCAGAGAATACTTTCCTGCTTCCTAAAGGCACGACCTACACAGTTGATGCATTTAGAACTAGTGGCTATCCCCGTTGAAGACTTCATAGCTAGGGGTTCTAGTTTTCAGTGTTTATTTTTTGTCAATTTTAGTGGTGTGTGTCCAGTGTTTTCCAAAATGTTAAAAACTGTTTATATCAGTGTTTATACATTTTTACCAGTATATGTCAAAAACGTGTTTTTATTAATATAGATACTTTTTGGAGTAGAAATATTATTGGATATAGAATGTTCTCAATGGACAGGATACTGAGAGAACAACCTCTCAAAAAGGGTATCCAACACTCCTCTGCTGAGAATTTCAGCAACAGATGTCGGTGAGATCCGGTCCCTGGAAAGGATATTGGTGTACAGAATGATGCCCTTTATCAATGTCTAAGGCAGGTTCCATCATGTGTGACAAGGGATGTGCATGGGGACCTAATTTGCATATGCATTGACATCAGTGTGAAATCACAGATAATGATGTTCCAGGAAGTGACATGAGGCTTTGATGCCTGATGGTATCATGGAAAGCAACATTACAAGTCATTTTCATGAGTAAACAAGAAAGCAAACAACATTTGTGAAGTGCAATATATGCTATGTTACGTTGATTTACACTGCGTATCATTGCTAGGTTTATGGCCTCCTGTGAATGGCCACTGTTATTTATTGTGGTGGCTCAGGAGGAGGACGGGGAAGCTGATCAGTCATTTCACTATGAGGTTTATTAAAGAAAAGGAAAAAGGCCCAACTTTCCCTACATGATAATGCATCCCTACTGAACAAAACTAACTAAGGTGCTCGTCAGTCATCTGTGAATGTCTTAACAGAACCCGTCCACCGTGCAAACTAGTCTCACAGACCCCATCACTATAACAACTAAAAACAGGAGAATCACTCCCTTCTCCTGTGATCAATTTGCTTATTGCAAACTTCTGTTTCAATCGTTAATTTTGAGATGATCTCTGGTGATTGTGTTGATCAGTTATACAATTTGGTCAAGACTTTGCTTGGCTTTGCCTTTTCTTGATAATTACCCTTTTGGGGTCTATTACTCTCTCTTGATTCTCTATATAGAGACGTGTTCTCCTCTCTTCCAATGGCAAAGTTATCCGACATTTATACGTCTTTTCTTCTACTTTATTTCCTTTCAATTTACTGTTACAAGACTGAGTATTCCAGCATTGATTCTTATTCACTTCTCGAAATGTCACTATTTGGATTTCTTTATCTTGACTGGGACGAGTATGATTGGTCCCATACGATTCTCTGTTCCCCTCCTGGGTATCCCGGTTTCCAAGCTACCGCCACTGTGGCTTCTAGCTGCTCTAGGTCGGTTCCCTGCACCGTCAAAGTTCTTTCACATGCTTCCTTTTGCAGGCCGTTGTCAAGGACGGGAGGATGGTTGTATGGTACTTCCTGTACCGTTAGTTTCTGCGTCTCCGTTTGCGAGTGGTTTCGTCATTGTTTGGGATACATTGTTTGTTACACCACGACACGCCCGTGGACATGCAACCACCTTTGGTGTCTCTTGCCCTCTCTGGACTCCAGGACACTCTGCGTCCGTCACCTTCACTCGCTCTCCTCCAGATGAGACACTGTGTGTCTGATTGGGCTTCATGCTTCTAGTTCTTGGTCACATGACGCTGCACGTCCAACTATTTCTCTGTAACAGGGAGCAGCCCCATTTTGTAACTCACTGGCTTTTCTCTTTGCCAGTCTCCTCTCCCACTGTGCATGATGTATGCTTGGGACTTCCCTGGCGTTTGTCCAGATCTTTCTCTTTGCCAATCCCATGGCTTCTCACTTCATATATATATCATCCCCCTCGCCTCAGTTGAATGGGATATTTTGTTTAAAGAGATATTTAAGTGTCTTGGTGACGGCAGCAGATACTGGCTTCTTCTCTACACATATTTCTGTAGTCCATGTTCTGAGAGGTATTGTTGAGAGGGTTTTTAGGGAGTTACTCATAAGAATGGAGTCCTTGTCCCCAAAGGGGGAGTCTCTCCCGGTGAGGCACCGCTTGCCTCTACCGCTAGGCAAGGTATTGCGTAGCGGGCTCACCTCCCTAGCCTCACGGGGGGTGGGGGAGGACTACCCCTTTGGGGAGAAGGGATGAATTCCAGCGATTCGTCACATTATGGAGTGATAGAATTAGTGCTATATTTTGTTTCTAGAGTACAATGTGGACATAATCAGTCCTAAGGACTTTTACTTTACATGCATAAGTTACAGTGAAATAAAATGTTTTGCCTAATATCACACACTTCAGTTAAATGGTGATACAGGGATTTGAGCCCTGCCTGAAACAGAATTTGGAACACATATATCTTCCAGGCTCTAGGTGGTAGAAATATGTGTTTGTCTTTCAAGAATACTCTACACCCAAATCATAATAAACCACTACTGACAAACATATACATCCTTGTAGAAATAGGTTAAGCAAAAAAAGGATAATTGAAGCTTTTCTTCCCCAATCGTGAACAGAAGCCTGCATGTATCAGAATAGAAAGCAGCATGAGACTAAATAATGACTTTTGAGTTCTGTAAATGTACTTTCAAGATTTAGGTGCAACAAAATATGTTGATGAGGTCACCTGGCTTGCTCACGGTTTTACACACGCATTCAAGTGGAGATTAGGGAGGGTTGGCAGGGCCTCAATGCCCTATAGTAGGAAAGGCCGTAAAAGTGTAACAATACTGTGCAACAATGTACTTCTAGACACCCACTTACCTCTCACCTATTGAGAACTGAGACTGTTTCAGCCCCAGCTAGTAACGCTTTTCTGAACGCTATAAAACACTTGTGGTTAATGCAACATGTTGTGGGCCCAACTCATGCCAAAGGTCACACCCCAGATCTTATATTTGCTTCGCCCTCATTATTGAGTGCTTTCCCTAGTCACCCTTTAACATGGTCTCATCGCTGGGTGGTTCCCTTTACAATCCAGGAGGCAGGAAGATCCACGCAATCCACAAGTCACAGAGAAACAACTCTACGAAGGAACTGGGCAAGAGTGGGCCCTGGTCTTGTTTTTTTGGAAACCACACGCTATTATCCTGCGGTATTGCATGAGCCGGGCCCAGCACCTTCTCCCATATCTAGTTTGGCCGCAGCCATGGAGACAGTGGCAAATGAGCTAGCCCCTTCTCAGTGGTCTCCGCAGCCCCCTTCCCATTCCGCTGCTCTGTTCACAGTGGAACCCTGTTTGCTTCGTCTGGAGACCCGCCAAGCCGAATGAAAATGGAGAAAGCATTATGATGCCCTATTATACAAAGAGTTTAAAAAGAAACGTACAGCATACCACAAGGCTTTGAAAGCTGCTAAACTGGCTTATCTTGCCAACTCTATTCAACTGGCTGTGAATGCCCCCAAAAAACTCTTTGAAATAGTAAACCATTTGACCAACCCGGATGCAAATCTTGGCTCGACCAGTTTGCAGCTATTGTGAGATAATCTCTCAAGGTTTCTCATCAACAAAATTAGGGGGATTAGGAAAGATATCAGAGAAAGGGGCAGTCGAGCCTGACATTGGTGTGCCCTGCCAGATCTCTTGTCTCCAATTATCATCTGTAAAAGTGGTTGCTACCCATTTAATTGCTTTACATCTACCAACGGGGCCCAAATGAGCAAGGTGGTAGCCGGCCTCAAGTCGGCATCCCCTGGATGACATTCCGCTGTATCTACTAAAACAGGCACAGGAGAATTGTTTTGAGATTCCTGCTGAAGCCGTAACGCTCTCTCTTGCCTTTGGTCAAATTCCTGCAAAGTTTAAAGAAGCATTGGTGATGCCCCCGCTGAAAAACACATCTCTAGATGCTTCAGTCTTTTCTAATTATCGTCTCATCTCACTACTGCCTTTCCTTATGAAAGTGATGGAAGCAGTGGTTACCCCACAGCTGAGGGTTTTTCTTGAGGATCAGAATGTTCTCGACCCGTGCCAAATGGGCTTTCGCCCCCTGATGGGCACTGAGTCTGTCCTGGTGTCAGCACTTGACGATCTTACCATGATTAGGGATGAAGGCGGCACGGCAGTCATTCTATTGGACCCGTCGGCCGCTTTTGACACCATTGACCAAGGAATACTACTATCCAGATTGCAAGAAGCAAGGTTTTCTGGACCAGTCCAGGACTGGTTCTGTGCTTTCCTGAACTCCCGTTTTCAAACGGTTTCCCTTCCTCCCTATAGGTCCTCCCCGTCGCGTTGACCTGGGGGGGGGGGTCCCGCAGGGTTCGGCCTTGTCCCCACAGCTGTTTAATCTGTATATCCGGCCCTTAATGACACTTATCCGGTCATTTGGGTTCTGGGTCTTTTCCTACGCAGATGATACCCAAGTTCTGTTTAGGTTAGGCTGGGATCAATTCAGAGCGGGAGCAAAACTAAAACGATGTCTTGACACCATCCGAGGTTGGGTGGAAGCCAACTGGCTACAATAGAATGGCGGAAAGACTGAGGTCTTGATTGTGGGCTCGACTGATGTTTCTGCGGGTTGAACTGAATTCTGTCCGCCTTCACATGGCTATTTGCCAGAACCTGCTAAGGTGGTCTGGAATTTGGGCATCAAAATACCCACTTCGCTGACTATGGAGGACCAGATAAATTTGGTCTGTGTACTCAGCTTCCTCAAATTGAAGCAGCTGAAGACAGTTCCCCCTTTATCTCTGGGGAATTTCATGCCCAGGTAGTCGCAGCTTGCCTTAATGGCATCATCGATTACTGTAATGCCATTTATCTGGGGCTACCATTATGTCTCATTCAGAGTCTTCTGGTGTTGCAAAACGCGGCAGTTCGATTAGTGAAACGGAACCCTTTTGGTCAGCATGTCTCTAAGGCGCGTCAGTCCCTACACTGGCTGCCGGTTGTTAGGAAAGATTCTCTTTACTGCACCTTTCCTTCCATCTTTATGGAACCCCCAAACTTTTTGCTTTTATTTTTCAATCTGACCTGTACTTTTTGCAGTGCAGTGAAGCCTTAAGCTTCACTGCACTGGCCTTTGCTCACATGTTATGGGGAAACTGATATGTCCTTAAGGCTATCAGCACTGGGAAACCTTGTTTCCCAGAGTCTTGTGACCGTGTTGCTACTTGTGGTTACTTTTGTATCACATGTGGTAACTTTTTATCATTAAACAAAGCAGTTTACACTGCAGTGCAATCAGGTGCATTTTTGTTTTGCCCTAGGCTAACACTCAAAGGATGTTTTGGTTACTCTAGATGTGCTTAAAAAAAGATGGGCTGGTGGCAACAGTGACTTTTACCCACTTTTTGGGGAATTTCGTTTTAGGTTTACTGCGTTTGGCTACTGCCTGGGGCCACTGGTCAAACATGGCCGTGCCATGAGGTTTTTCACCAATTCTTTTTGCATCTTGTTGTTTACCCTTCTTCCTGGCCTCAGAGTCCAGGGAGATCCTTATAAGGACTTTCAGGGCCCGGGAAAGCAGCAGATTTTGGCGGGCTACTGGAGGGCTTTGTGCGTTTCACAGGCAGGATGTGGGCTGGGTTGTCTGACCCTAATCCACATACTGGTTTCTGTGTGTCTGAGTGGTGTGATGGAGTGGTGCCATCAGTGGTCCTGATTGGACCACTGTGGGGTGTGTGTGGGGGCTAGTTCTGCTATTGGCTAATGGGAGTTTCGACTACTACCTGGCTTTTAGCATAAGAAGAGAACCCATGCATGCATTTCGCAGAGATCCTGGAAGAACTTGAAGGAGCCAAGTATCCGTCCAGCTGAGAAGACCAGCAAAGAAACCCGAAACCTGACTGAAGGACGCCTGGCAACCGACTTCTGTTGCAGTCCCGGTGGAGCCCCGTCTTGCTCGTGATCTTCAGTAGGTCTGCGAAGGTGCAACTACCCCTGGAGTGGAGGGACCATCCATTCCTGCCGTCTACTCTGTGCCCAGCACAAAAAACGACTTTGTAAGTGCCCGGGAATCGTCCCGTGGCTGACCAGCTTTCTTTTTGGGCTACCGGGTTAACTTTGTCGCTGTTCCGAGTTTCCGCCTGAAACTTGGCACACCCTCAGCTGCCACTGCAACGACACCCTCTGCAAAGAGATTCGCCGGGGACACCCCACGGGCTCCGACAGGCACCACAGGCACCAGCAAACATGGGCCTTTCTCATCCTTCGGACAAGTGCGCCCCCCTCTGCCCTTAAGCTCACCTGTAAACCTGCGCAGACGGCGTGCCTTCAGGGGGCACAGACCCAGGACGCAGGAACACACTGTCGAACTCAACATCTAGAGGCAGACCAGGCACAGCAAATCGCTCTGGCATGCGAATAAGTACTCGAGCCCCACCATCAGTAGAGCCATCAGAGGTCAACGCACCCAGCCAGCCAAGGAGATCTAACCGAAATAAGGCTGAGATGGATGTACAAACACAATTACAAGCCATCCTGGCAGAGATGCGAATCATTGGGCAAAGGACGCAAGAAACAAACGATGCATCAACGGACATCAAGCGGGACCTGCAGAAGGTCCAGACCCGCCTGATTGCACAGGCAGAGCCCATCACTAACAACGCGCGTTGGAAGACAACTACCCTACCACTGAAGCAGACCTGGATGGGGTCATAAGAGACGTTCAGAGACTTGGCAAGAAAAGCGACGACCAGAAAATCGTTCTCGCCGGAACAACCTCCGGGTAGCGGGACTACCTGAAAACGTGGAAGGGGTGAATCTCGAGACATACATGCAGGGCTTTCTACGCGATACCCTCAAGATAGAGAACCCACAAGATCTTACAATAGAGAGGATACACAGGGCGTCCATCCCCAAACCTCCACCTGATCAGCGACCCAGGCTCGTGACTATGCACCTGCTCAATTTTCAACATAAGATGCTGATCCTCAAAGCATACAGAGCGGCCGGCCCCATCAAAATTGGGTCCGGGGACATCCGCATCTTTTACGACTACTCAATGGAGGTCTCTAAGCGTCGCAAAGAATTCAACCCGATTTTCGAGGCCCTGAAAGACTCAGAGCACCGCCACTACTTACAATTTCCAGCTACTTGGTGTATCCAAGTCGACAAACAATGGCACAGCTTCGAGGGCCCGGAAGCAGCATGGCGCTTCCTTCAACAGCGGGCGATAGTCACAACAGTCTTGGAACGACCCCAAATAGAGTCCCGGAAAGATCGCACGCAAGTGGGAAATGGCACAAGAACAATAGCCCAAATGATGGATAGGGCGAGGAAAAAAATATGAAATAAAAAAAAGGGGGGGGGAGGTGTACAGAAGTGCATGCAGCCATAAATTGCCAGAGAAATTATTTAGTCTGAGATGGAATGGTAAAAACCTGTCATGGCGCTAAGATGCATTTTAGCGCCACAACAGGTTTTTACCATTCCATCACCCCTATCCTACAGATGTTTCAACTCTTTACTCAGAGACCAATTCACCATGCATATTAATCTGAACATATACCAAGCAGGGTAAGTTACTTTCATTTTCTGACAACCATCCTCCGGGGTTTCTGGCCAATAACAGAGAGCTCATTAGGTGTTCCATTTCTATACAGGCTGCTAGCACTATGCCTTTGATCCTGTCTACATGCATGCCATTCGTGGCTTTTTCATATTCAGACAGACATAGGTATGGTCACCATTCTTTATAGGCAACACATTTCATCCCCAAGCCGCCACGCACTTAGCCTAACACTAAGCATTTATGGACCTATAGACCGTATCTCTCACTGCATCACTTCTCTGCCATCCCTCCTCCTGTGTACCCCATTGCTCTTTTGGTTTACTTTTTTCTTTACCCGTATTTATTCGCTGTATAAACCTCTGGTTTCTTCGTGCCTTGGCCTTATCACCCCTATAAATCATACATCTCTCACATTTGCACCGTGGCCATGTGATGTTCCCACAAGCAAGGCCCCACAAGCATGGCCCCACAAAGGAACCGGTGCTTAATATATTCCATGCTGCTACTTCTTTCCTTCTTGCACTCTCAATGCAATTTGCTGTTTTCTTTTTATTTTATCTACTGCAATTTCTATGATGTCAACCCTCATCCATCTGAATCATGGTATGGAGACTCATTTATCTGTGTGATCAATTTGTCTTTTGAATGTATTAATGTTTGTTAATTGTTTTCATGAATGTTTTTTACTCCTTCTGGGTCACGCATTTATTTTGTGATGTTCGTACTGTTCACATTTTATTTTCTTTCTGTTCTAATCTTGTCAATACCATTATTCATATATATACAGCCTTGATAACGACCCTGAGAGTCGAAACACGTGCTGGCTGGTGTACTATTCCAAATCACAATAAAAGATTGTAATGAACCTATTTCATCTCTAAAGACTTTTTGAAAAATGTCAGCGTAACACACAGAGTCCTACATATGAGATTGGCGCTTTCAACTTACCTCCAACTTTCTCTTAGTCTCTGTTTTTTGGCACCTACTAGGGGGTTCCGTTTGGAGGGTTTTTGACGCAGCCTATCCAACCAACAGAATATACTTTTTGTACCATACTTAACTGTGGCAATACTGACAAGCGCACTGTGCATTGTAACGACCCCTAGTCCCCAATACTGCTATTCCAAGGAGATGTCTTTGCTCCAATGAGCTTTTTCAAGTTGCCACGTCCTGGCAACGCCATGTATGATTTTGCGGGTCCAACCAGCTCTCTGGAGCAGTCTGCCCTTTTCCCTCCGCTTGCTTCCAAAAGCCCTTAAGCGCTACTTATTTGCTACCTGGCCTGGCCTTTCCCCTCTCTCTCTCCTCTTACTCTCTTTAGCGCTCTGAGGCGTGTGGCGCTATTATAGTAGTGCGGCCTGATGGCAAACGAGCTTGAAGGTTTCGGGCTTGCTGGGCCACGGATGACCCTCTTGTGACCCTGGGGAAAAGCCCACTTGGAGCAGAGAGCCCGGGCTTACTTCCGTGGTGTTGATCCACTGTAGAGCAAAGTCGCGCACATTATGGCTGGCCTGGAGCCAGTCCTGCCCCCTGGAGCTTCACGGGAGCAGTTATTCTGACCCCTGTGCGCCCCTTCGCATCATCATGCGTGCGCGATCCATGCCCCCCCCCCCCGTTCAGCACACGGGGTGCCCAGCGTGCCCCTTGGCTTCGGCATTGCCTGAAGGACACCCTGCGCTGGGTGCTTGCCACGCAGGTCCTTTCTTCTCCTCGTGCCCGCGCTTCCTCCCTGGCATGACTCGGCGGGCGCCACGAAGCCCGTCTCCGCCTGCCGGGAGCTGCCTTTCCTATAACCTCTGACTCAGTTCATCGAGGGAGGGGGGGTGGGGGGCTGGGGGATGATTTTGTGTCTGCGAGCAGGAAATGAATCTGGGGCTATTAGGCGGCTGATTAATGGAAACCAAATAGCGCCGGGCCCGGCGTTTTCTGGCTGGGTGAGCTCTGGGTGAGCTCAGCGCTTCGCGGAACGGGAACGCAATATTTCCTCCCATCGAGCGCGGCTAAATACACCGTTCACACAGAAGTACCCGGGCGTAGGGGTGTGAATCCGGGGGGGTCTCGCCGCGCGCTCCCACGCGTGTTACCCCGCTGAGGGGCAGCCAAGAACTAACAGGGGGGTACACCAAAGGGGCCGTCTGGTGAGCAGAAAGCAAGACCTCCACGTTTAGAGAAGCCCGGACCCCACCCCCAGGGGTCAAGTGCATTCTAAAATAACAAACCCGGCAGCGGGGAGCGCATAACCACCGGCGGGGAAGGGCTTAGTAGCGCCTGAATAAATGAATTAACGTTAAAGGAAAGTAGGCGATGTGAAGTGACGGGACCAGAAATTAGCATATCACGGCGAAATGTGCACATTTCATTGAATTGGCTTTGCATAACAATACAAGTTGCACAGAACACACGGGCGTTTGCCTTTCCTAAAACCAATGCACAAAAAACAGGAGCTGAGATTTTCCTCGAAATGGTTTCAAAATGTGCACGAGTTCAACCCCCAAGATTCAATGCCAATGTTACCCCTGGAGAGTGCGGACCAGGAACGTGGCATTTCACCGTCAGTTCGTTATTCTTCACAAGGGTATGCGCCGCAGTGCCCTCCCTGGGAGCCAGGCTATGAGGTGCAGTGCCCATCGTGGGAGCCAGGGTGTGCAGTGCCCACCCTGGGAGCCAGGCTATACTATACTGTACTGTGCCCTCCCTGGGAGCCAGGCTATGCAGTGCAGTGCCTACCCTGGGAGCCAGGCTATGCAGTGCAGTGCCCTCCCTGGGAGCCAAGGTATGCAGTGCAGTGCCCTCCCTGGGAGCCAAGGTATGCAGTGCAGTGCCTACCCTGGGAGCCAGGCTATGCAGTGCAGTGCCCTCCCTGGGAGCCAAGGTATGCAGTGCAGTGCCCTCCCTGGGAGCCAGGGTATGCAGTGCAGTGCCTACCCTGGGAGCCAGGGTATGCAGTGCAGTGCCTACCCTGGGAGCCAGGCTATGCAGTGCAGTGCCCTCCCTGGGAGCCAAGGTATGCAGTGCAGTGCCCTCCCTGGGAGCCAGGGTATGCAGTGCAGTGCCCACCCTGGGAGCCAGGCTATGCAGTGCAGTGCCCTCCCTGGGAGCCAAGGTATGCAGTGCAGTGCCCTCCCTGGGAGCCAGGGTATGCAGTGCAGTGCCCTCCCTGGGAGCCAGGCCAGGCTATACGGTGCAGTGTCCACCCTGGGAGCCAGGCTATGCAGTGCCCACCCTGGGAGCCAGGCTATGCGGTGCAGTGCCCACCCTGGGAGCCAAGCTAAACGATGCAGTGCCCACCCTGGGAACCAGGCTATGCGGTGCAGTGCCCACCCTGGGAGCCAGGCTATGAGGTGCAGTGCCCACTCTGCGAGCCAGGCTATACGTTGTAGTGCCCACCCTGGGAGCCAGGCTATACGGTGTAGTGCCCATCCTGCGCTTTCAATCCTCGGGTTGCCATAAAATCGTAATTTCGAGAAAGCCAGTCCGAGTATCTTGTTTTAGGCACGGCCTGTAAAATCCCCGGGTTGGCGGCCTCCGGCCTTTGGTCCCTCGACGCGAGCCCTGCCCGCAGCTGAAGCCGAGGCCCCCAAAGGCGAGGGCATGGCTACTGGCTGGCAGACATGGCACTGTTAGAATGAGTTCTCTGACCGAGAAATGAAATGGACACTAAGCCCAGTGTGGCTTGCATGCTCAAAGGGACTGCACTCAGAAACCACTATCACAGAGAAGGATGCCACATGAATACAAAAGGGGGGTCAAACGCATGCTCCCAAAATGCCCTTTGATGTAATGCAAAGAGGTCAGGGTCGCCCCCGCCCATTCATAATGTATTTATAGAATGAGCGTGGTTTACCCACTTATTACATCGAAAACAACATCGAGGACCAAAACCGTGAGGTTTTTTTTCTTTTAGGTCATTTCAACGCAAGTACATGGGGGGCCGGGGGCGGAGGGGGGTTAGAGCCCCGCAGCCCTCCATTCTTCGTGCACACTAATTATAACCCTAAGCCGCTGCCCCCACATATATTTCTGTTGAAATTCGGCCCCAAAAGAGAGGTTTTCCACCTCGAAGTTTTCTGCCGCGCGGTACTCCGCATATAGCGGTAATATCCCGAGTGGGGCCTTTTTATTAATAGACCGCAATGTATTTCCAACCCGAGGCACAGAAGCGTGCGTACACGATGTCTCAGAGCCACGCTGGTGGCAAGTTTTGATTTCCTTTTCGTGTCCGAAAGCGCCTTTAACACCCGCATGTGGTCTTCAAGAGTGCTAAGGTGCTGCCTGCAACCCGAGGTGGCGGACCTCCCCGGCAGGCTGCCTGTGACCGATAAGGGCCGCCCGCTGCTTCGGGTTCTAGCGCCTCATTATGGCAGCACTCAGTGGGGGCAGGCACTTCATGAAACACGATACTGGCATGTCCTCGCTGCAGTCCCCTCCTCGCATGGCGCATGAGACGGGGGTGTGGGGGGGTGGCGCGGTCGGCCTGCCACACCTGCTCCATCCTAGCTATGGAAAGGACTGTGTCCCCTCCACTGCACGGCTCCTGTGCGATGACTGAAGGAGCTCCCTGACCTGGAAAGGCTGTTTGCAAAGCGCACTCTGCGCGGCACTCTGCGGCGGCGCGCTGCGCAGCGCCCTCATTAACCTTTCAGCTGGCGCAGAAAACACGCCAACTGTTTCGCTTTCAACACACAGACCCGCGGCACTTGATCGAAAAATGTCTTATTTTTTAACGTGCATTTTCCAAACAAATCAGGACACTAGGAATTGCTATTAAATTAAATATGGGGCGAAAAAAGAGAGGCAAGTGCCAGCCGCCTGCGGGCGGAAGCAGCAGATGTGAGTGACATTAACAGACAAGTCACTACACCTGGAAGCAATCTAGCGGCTCCCAATAAACACCCATCGGCGAGCTAAGGCGCAAAATCTATTTAGTGCCATCTTAGATTAGAATCAAGTGAGAAGACGTGTGCCACGCGCGCCTGTCAAGCCCCCGCCCTCAAAAGACGAAAAGCTACATTAAGGGGAGCTTGGAGCTAGGAAGGCCCTGCTTGTGGCCTAGAAGTGCCTGGTCAGCTTGGGGCCAACATCTTGGGTCCCCGGCCGCTCAGAGAAGGGCTCTGCCTAGACTGGGGGATTCCATGTACAGCCTCATGCGGGCCCCAGGTCCCCCAGAGGCAAAGTGTGAGTGACTCAGAGGGGACCCTTGTACGCGCAACATCACAGTTCTTGCAGTCTCTCAAGCAATGAGCTGTGTCACCGGTGCCCACCGACAGTACTCCATCCGGGAAGACGTGTCTTGCCGGAGCGCCGCTCCGTCTGGTTCCGGCCCATTTCCTGTGCTCTTCATACCCCTTGTGTTCAGGAGTACTTTGTCTGACACAGCCCCAGCAGATTCTTCAGTTCACAGAACTCGAGGAACTGCGCCAAGAGTGAAGTATACACAGTGCAAAGAAGCATCAAAGTGGAGACCCTTGAGAGACCCCCACATTGCACACAAGGTTGCAGACGGTTACAGACTTGTATTACCATCACTTGAAACTACACAGTGCATTAACATCCTCAGAAAGCAAAGCAATGTCTGGCGCTCCCCATGCGTTACCCTGTGAGAGCAAAGTTCTACCAAAATGCAATTCTAAAATATCCCTTGCTGCAGGTAATCAAGGGCAGCGCCTATGCCTTTCAGGTGGAACGGGCCACAGACTTCAAGGGGACCCGAACAGCTGCCCCCATTAAGCTGCTTCTTTAATTCAGCACATTAGGTGCGCGCTTGGCTGCCCTCCCCAAGTATCCAGCAGCGTGCTAGTGAGCTCTAATCACCTTCTTGGCTTTCTACTCTGGGTTTCTACCACGCTAGCAGCTTGCTGACTGGTCATTTCGGGGTTCTGTGCAGGGGGCAATGAACCAGACCACCCCCCCACCCCCTCCCTCTACTGCTTTATCCAGGCTTTTGCCCCAGAAAGAAGCTGCAAGGCGGGGGTGATGCCATGCACACATCCTTTATCATCTATGCGCCCCAGAGCTGCCGCACACAGGTGTTTCCAGCTGTGGGGAAGGGCCCGGAGCCTCCAAACATTCATTTGAAACTGGCCCCCAGGCAGCCTCAGCGGCCCCTCCCTGCGGAATGCCAGCTCAGTAGGGCGCCGATGAGAGTGTGCATGGGAGAGCGGCCACGCCTAGAGGGGCTTTTTGGGAAGGGTAGCAGATCTCATGCCCCAGAGCCGGAACCCATGGACAGGCCCAAGGCGCCTCAGCTGGGCCCGAGCGCTGCGGCAGCAGAAGGCACAACAGCCCACCGGGAAGCAAGGCGCTACACGCAGGCAGAAGGCACCGTCAAGAAGGATGCGTATAGAGCACTGAAGGCCGGGCAGGCGCTAGAATACTCAGCCACCCATGTCCCATTATGTGGGTGGGTGGGTGGGCGCGGCCGGAGCCCGTGCGGGGGTTGCAAGTTAAGGAGAGGGACAACACATGAGATTTTTCTCAGCAAGCTCGTCCTCCACAATTAAACCTTTACATTTGAAGCCATTAATACCTTATTAAAGGAAGGAGGAGTTCACTGTAATGTTGCAAGCCCATGAGAAAGGGTGCCCATCTTTACACAGCTGTCCCCGACTACTTTCTGCCGAGGGCAACCCGGAAGTACTTCCACGCATTGTAACCAGAAGTTGCTGTAGTGTAGTGGGTCAGTCACTCGCCTCTGAGCCTGGTAACCCGAGGTCGAACCCTGGTCTCGGGAACAGAAAGCAGATGGGTGCCTTAACGGGCACCGGTAGTTTCTCCGGATCCGGGTAAATGGCCGGCGCTGATCCTATAAGTATAATCGACTGTCAGAGCGCGAGTACTTTCTAGGCCACACCTGCAGACCCGGGACTGCTCCGGCCCCAAGACCTGGCCACGAGCTGGGACCATGCCTGCCTACATTCCAGAATGAAAAACCCAGAGATCTGGGTCACTGGAATGCGCTGGGCCACACCCACACAATATTTTTCACTTTGTACTCCCCACCTGGGAGGCTAGCTCAGCGGCAGCGTGCGCGTCTTGGAAGCAAAACGACACGAAGCAACACAGGTTCGATCCCGGGTCTGCGCTTAGAAACCTCTGGGTGTTTAAGCGCGTTATAAATACGTAACTAAGACAAAAAAAAAGCAATTCCTGTAACAGCGCCTCGATGCCCGCGGGCTGTGTGAGTGCTTTATAAATGTAATAAAAAAATATATATGTGTTTTATAAACTCCCAGGACTGTAATAAGCACTAAATGTGCAAAACATATGAAAGAATCCGTCACACATAGATATGTACGTGAACTAAGTGCATAGTGAACGTGATAAAGGAATCTCGGGAACACGTCACAAGAGCCACCATAGCCAAACTAAAAGCCCCCAACTGCAAAGGTGCCCATTTCCCAGCCACCTAGTCAAACCTCGCGGCCCTAGCCTGAGTGACCCCCTTCATCACCAACTCTGTCAACGCCTCCTTCAATACCAGTGTGGTCCCAGCCAGTATCCAACTAGCCCCACTGATTACCGCCCCATAACAACGGGTCCATTCCTGCTCAAGATCATAGACAAAATAGCCTACACACAAATTCAAGCACACCTAGAACAAAATCAGTTATTAGGAGCCAGACAATCGGGTGTTCGTCCCACTGGATCTAAAAATACAAATGGATACTCTCAGGGACTCAGGAAAACTCTGTGTACTGCTATTGTCAGATTTATCCGCAGCATTTGATCTTGTCGATCACGACAAACTCTGCACTACCCTAGCCAATGACTTCCGATTCTCAAAGGAAAAAACACTCTGGGTAAAATCCTTTCTAGCCGAAAGGCACATCCAGAGTCTCCATTGGCAAAGAGTCTGCTGATCCCATACCAGTCCCCATAGGGGTTCCCCAAGGATCTTGCCTATCACCCACCCTCTACAAGGCCTACACTAAGCTACTTTTTGCAGCATTGGATGACATGGGTGTCAAATGCACAAACTTTGCCGACGACACTCAGATCCTTATACCTATCACAGGTAATCATTACCACAAAACCCTCCTGATCAACAAAATCTATTCAATTATACAAAATTGGATGCCATTAAATAGCCTCCGTCTCAATGATGAGAAAACTGAGATCCTTATTGTGGGCTCCCCAGCCAAAATGAATAGCCTCCACTCTGACTACAGTTCAATCAACATTGACGACACTCCTATACCCGTTGTGAAACAAGTCAAAACCATAGGTGTATACATAGACGCCAATTTAAGCATGACTAAACAAGTCAATGCCTTATCCTCATCTACCGCTTACACTGCAAAACTAAGAGCCCCAAACCGCCAATTCCTCTCACCAACAAACTGCATCACTCAAGCCAGGACCCTAATACTTTCCAAGTAGGACTACTGCAACGCACTATTCTTAGGAACCTCCAATATTAATCTAGCTAAATTACAACTCATCCAAAACAAAGGATTACGCGCAGCCCTAGGAGTAAAAAAGTCAGACCACATCTCTCATATCAGAAGAGAAGCCCACTGGCTCCCCATCAAGGCCAGAATGTTATTTAAAAATCATTAGGCCTCACCCATAAATGCCTTGCCAAGAAAGCACCCAGTTATATTAACTAAAAGAACCAAACAGAATGCTCAGATCTAACACAAACTCGCTCCTTGTGGTCCCACGGTACAAAAGTACCAGAGTCGGAGGTAGTAGCTTCCCAGTTTTGGCCCCTAAACACTGGAATACCCTCCCATTAAACATTAAAAATGAGGACTCCTTTCAAGGGTTCAAAAAACTTTTTAAAAAATGGCTATTGAATGCTTTTTAACCAGATGATTATATAGCAATACATTGTTAGATCTACCCTCTACACCCTTTCTTACATGCACCCACCCATTAGTACCGACGTCAAACATATTCAGCTAAGCAAATCTTAGTAGATGTTTCTGTAAATTGTAATTGTAATTTCATTGTTCTACTGTTTGTAAGAAAAGGCTTAAGATGTTCTGTAACTACGCAGTGATACCTCAGGGTTTGGGCGTATACCAAATGCAAAAAATAAATTAAATAAATAAATAGCTTTTATTTTCTTAATCCACATGCGGTATAAGTGCCCCCCACAGCCGAGGCCGTAACGTGTACCCTTCATTACAGTTTACTCGTTTCGAAGGCAAACATGAGCGCATTTACGGAGGGACAGCAAAGAAATGTTTACTCCCGTCAGATGTGCTGTGGGGCACAGTTGCGTGGTGGGAAAGGGATCAAAGCCCACAAATCTAGTGGCGATGCAGGGATGGCTGGAAAACCCGGAGACCCGGAGAATAGCTTAGACACCATGAGCCTCCGGGTAAACCCGGAGACTCCACGCTCTTCCCCAGACACCCGCAGAATAGCTTAGACACCATGAGCCTCCAGGGTAAACCCGGAGACTCCACGCTCTTCCCCGGAGACCCGCAGAAGAGCTTAGACACCCTAAGCCTCCGGGGTAAACCCGGAGACTCCTTAGACACCCTAAGCCTCCGGGGTAAACCCAGAGACTCCACGCTCTTCCCCAGCCACCCGCAGAATAGCTTAGACACCATGAGCCTCCAGGGTAAACCCGGAGACTCCACGCTCTTCCCCGGAGACCCGCAGAAGAGCTTAGACAACCTAAGCCTCCGGGGTAAACCCAGAGACTCCTTAGACACCATGAGCTTCCGGGGTAAACCCGGAGACTCCACGCTCTTCCCCGGACACCCGCAGAAGAGCTTAGACACCCTGAGCCTCCGGGGTAAACCCGGAGACTCCACGCTCTTCCCCGGAGACCCGGAAAAAGTGCCCGGAGGTTAGGGAGGTATGGCTGGGACTGGCCTAAAGGTAGTCCCATGCTCTTTTTTGCAGGGCAGTGTGAGCAAGCGTCCATTCCCGGGGCCGGAGGGAGACCTGCTGCAGCCCGGTGAACCCGAGCCCGAGTGCGGAGCCCCGAGGAAGCGCAGTGAGGGCTCGGGCACCCCTCTAATAACGAAATGCAGCTGGCATAAGAATGATAGTGCGTCAGGGGGTGAGAAATAAATAGCCCCTGTGGGGGCCACCCTCAGCATAACTGCAGTGGACCACAGGTGGAAGTCTGATGCCCTGTCCCCAGCCAAGATGGCAAATCTTCCACCAAGTAACACAATCGTGATGGATGAGGGGGCCAAGGGCGGCTGACAGGCCACTTGCCCAGGACAAGGAGAGATTGTGCCGCAGCCGATGGCAGAATTGGATGTAATTGGGGAACTCACCGGAGTGGACATGCATTCATGTGCTACTAGAGAGGGCGATGGTGCAGAAAAATGATCAACGCTATTCCATCAGCGCAAAATATTCCAAGGGATGGGTCCTACAAGCTGCAAAGGTGGGCAGGGGGAAGTCAATGCAGGCTATGAGCGTTTCCTCCCGAGAGACGCCAAAGACAGGTGGAGTTACTCTTGACTTAATCCATGCGCGGCTATTACAGGTGGCTTTCACCAAACGGGAGGTTCTGCAGATAACTCAGGCCAGTAGAGCCCAGTCGCTTTGAGCAGGAAGCCCTTGCACGCCAAGTCGGCATTAGGCAAGTGCAGCTGGACTTGGCTCGCGCTCATAGGGCCCGGTGCAGAGGCCAAGTGCAGCTGCACTTGGCCTCGCGCTCATAGGGCCCGGTGCAGAGGCCAAGTGCAGCAAGTGCAGCTGCACTTGGCTCGCGCTCATAGGGTCCGGTGCAGAGGCCAAGTGCAGCTGCACTTGGCCTCGCGCTCATAGGGCCCGGTGCAGAGGCTGACCCTCTTTCTCTGGGAGAAAGAGCACACCCTCTGAGAATCTCCAGCGCTGCAGTCAGTGGTGGATCCAGCCCTCATGCGCCCACATGACCTCTCTCACCAGGCCTGGCTTCTTTCGCAATGTATACGCACATCACAAGAGGGCAGACACAGAAGGGTCCCAACCCCAGTCCCTGCAGTTTGAACGCTCAGGCTGATCGCCAATCTTATGCAAGGCCCCAGGAAGCGTCCCGGGCTGGGCGGCCTGTGGCTGATCGCCATTCTTATGCAAGGCCACAGGCAGTGTCTTGGGCTGGCCAGCCTGTGGCTGATCGCCATTCTTATGCAAGGCCACAGGCAGCGTCCTGGGCTGGGCCGCCTGTGGCTGATCGCCATTCTTATGCAAGGCCACAGGCAGTGTCTTGGGCTGGGCAGCTTGTGGCTGATCGCCATTCTTATGCAAGGCCACAGGCAGTGTCTTGGGCTGGCCGGCCTGTGGCTGATCGCCATTCTTATGCAAGGCCACAGGCAGCGTCCTGGGCTGGGCGGCCTGTGGCTGATCGCCAATCTTATGCAAGGCCACAGGCAGTGTCTTGGGCTGGCCAGCCTGTGGCTGATCGCCATTCTTATGCAAGGCCACAGGCAGAGTCCTGGGCTGGGCCGCCTGTGGCTGATCGCCATTCTTATGCAAGGCCGTAGGCAGCGTCCTGGGCTGGGCGACCTGTGGCTGATCGCCATTCTTATGCAAGGCCACAGGCAGCGTCTTGGGCTGGCCAGCCTGTGGCTGATCGCCATTCTTATGCAAGGCCACAGGCAGCGTCCTGGGCTGGGCCGCCTGTGGCTGATCGCCATTCTTATGCAAGGCCACAGGCAGTGTCTTGGGCTGGGCAGCTTGTGGCTGATCGCCATTCTTATGCAAGGCCACAGGCAGTGTCTTGGGCTGGCCGGCCTGTGGCTGATCGCCATTCTTATGCAAGGCCACAGGCAGCGTCCTGGGCTGGGCGGCCTGTGGCTGATCGCCAATCTTATGCAAGGCCACAGGCAGTGTCTTGGGCTGGCCAGCCTGTGGCTGATCGCCATTCTTATGCAAGGCCACAGGCAGAGTCCTGGGCTGGGCCGCCTGCGGCTGATCGCCATTCTTATGCAAGGCCACAGGCAGCGTCCTGGGCTGGGCGGCCTGCGGCTGATCGCCAATCTTATGCAAGGCCACAGGCAGCGTCCCGGGCTGGGCGGCCTGTGGCTGATCACCAATCTAATGCAAGGCCACAGGCAGCGTCCCGGGCTGGGCGGCCTGTGGCTGATCGCCAATCTTATGCAGGCCACAGGCAGCGTCCCGGGCTAGGCGGCCTGTGGCTGATCGCCAATCCAATGCAAGGCCACAGGCAGCGTCCTGGGCTGGGCGGCCTGTGGCTGATCACCAATCTTATGCAAGGCCACAGGCAGCGTCCCGGGCTAGGCGGCCTGTGGCTGATCGCCAATCTTATGCAGGCCACAGGCAGCGTCCCGGGCTGGGCGGCCTGTGGCTGATCGCCAATCTAATGCAAGGCCACAGGCAGCGTCCTGGGCTGGGCGGCCTGTGGCTGATCGCCAATCTTATGCAGGCCACAGGCAGCGTCCTGAGCTAGGCGGCCTGTGGCTGATCGCCAATCTAATGCAAGGCCACAGGCAGCGTCCCGGGCTGGGCGGCCTGTGGCTGATCGCCAATCTTATGCAAGGCCACAGGCAGCGTCCCGGGCTGGGCGGCCTGTGGCTGACACCAGGCCACAGGCTGCGTCCTGGGCTGGGCAGCCTGTGGCTGATCGCCATTCTTATGCAAGGCCACAGGCAGCGTCCCGGGCTGGGCGGCCTGTGGCTGATCGCCATTCTTATGCAAGGTCACAGGCAGCGTCCCGGGCTGGGCGGCCTGTGGCTGATCGCCATTCTTATGCAGGCCACAGGCAGCGTCCTGGGCTTGGCTGCCCCCTTCTCTTATCCAGCACACCCTATACTTGACAAAGGACGGGCTCATTACCTTAGCAGGAAGGAGTTTATACTTAAAATAAAGCCCCCCCTTTAAAGGGTTGCCATGATGTCTTGCATGTAAAAGACATGGTTTATATGAATAGGCAAATGCTCTTGACATCTTGCACAGCCGCCGGCTGGAAGCTTGTGGCACAAGTGCACTTTCTGCTTTCAGACTTGTGACACTTTGCACTGTGGGCCTTCTAGCTTTCCATTCTGGATGTGGAAAACAAAGCAACAAGATGCTTCTTTTGCTTTAAGACGTGAGTCTCCAAGGACTCACTTATTGTAATGCTGCTATAATATGAGATCTGCGCATGTTAGAAGTAAACTATCGGAGCTCGGCAGTTTCTCAGGGCCAGGTGTGAGAAGGCCACGAAGTTCCTGTTTTTTTTCAATTTGGATTCTGGGACCTGTAGTTTTTCCTCTCACATTTGAAATTTAGGAACACTTAAAGTGCCCGTGTGTGTGTTGGGGCAAAGGGGCCGGCACACGACAAGAACGTACCTTTATACTCAGTGTGCCATAAACCAATACGCATGTGGCAATGGTAGCGATTGGGTTAATGCGCCTACTGAGGAGGTCTAGGTTTAAACTGCTGGCCACGGGCTCCAAGCCCCTCAAGTGTCACCCTTCCGAGTTCAGGTTGGAGTGATGTCACTTCCTGTGATGTGATATATGCAAATTAAGGGGCCCACAATTCCTAGGGCGACTCTGCTTGCAGTTGCACGGGGGTACCGCCTTTAACATATCTGCTATATGGCGATAGCAGATAACAGACCATGGACCCTTCCTTCCGATAACGCTTCTTACAGAGAGCGACATCACTCACGCAGCAGCCCTGGAGACTTCTTGTACCGCCACTGCCAGGCCTCGGAGGAAGGGGGTGCTGCAGAGGAGTTGGCAGCTAAAGAACACGGGCCAGTGGTCAGAAAAGCGCCCTTTCCCGTGTCCATGGCCCTTGCGGGAAGGGCAGAGGTGGCAATTGCAGGCGCGAGAGCCAGCGGCTGGCAAGAAGTGCAGTGCAGTGCTCCCTGGAGCGGTGCACAGCAGAAGCCAAGTCCCTGGTGCACGGTCTGTGCTGGGGAGTCCAGAATGAGCGGCCCGTGTCACCCGAGTGATGGCTTCGGAGCACCTGGGCATCGCAGCTCTCTCGCCCGTGTGCCGAGATAGGGTGACCAGATTTTAGAAATAAAAGAAAAAACGGGACAGGCCTCAAACCTAAAGGTAGGACTAGTGGCGCACCACCCAAACCCCCCCCTACCCCCCACCACACAGGGTAAGATTGCACATTGAAAGCAGAGCCGGCCTTAGGGCGGAGCGAGCCGGGTGACCGCCGGGGTGCCATGCCCCCCAGGGCGCCATAAGCCCCCACCACGCCAGCTTGGGGAGTCTTTCAAGGGCTCCCCCAGCTGGGTAGTGGCAGAAGGCGTGGCAGGCGCCTCATTGTCATTGAATGCACCTGCGGTGGCGGGCTCATTAAATGAAAATAGGGTGCTGATGCGCCCTATTCATATCATTACCTCATTGCCGAAGCGAGGTTTAAAAAAATTAAATGAAAAAAAGTGGTCCATCTTGGCTCCGCCCCCTTCCGCCCTGCACCCCTGTTAACCAGGGGCTCGCGGAGGGCGGCGCCAATTCGCCCAGGGCGCTGCTGCCCTTAAAACCGGCCCTGATTGAATATAATACTATTCCCAACAGGAGGGAGGATAGCTCAGGGGCAATGTGCTCCCGTTGGAAGCAAGACGACCCAGAGCAACACAGGTTTGATCCTCCGGTCGGCACTCAGAACCCTCTGGGTATTAAGCGCGTTATAAATAACCTATCATAGCACTTCTCTACTTCCATATAAAGCGCAGATCCGGCTTTGACGCCAAGCCTGTGAGAAACAGAAGAGCTGTTGCTTTGCCTGTTATTGCAGGCTGTGCAGTGGATCAGGAAAGGCTGGCGGCAGTTGGGGGTTCGACTCTACCCTGGGGTGTAAGACGTGTACGCGATAACTGAAAGCAAGGAAAATGTTTATTATCAATGAATGTCACCTTGATTTATTGCATTTCCTAAAAACCGGGACGTCTGGTCACCCTACTACGCCATGTGGAAGGTTACACTTATATAAAATGCAGTAGTCAAAGTACAAAAATAGTAGTGGTGGAACTATGCTCCCCCTGCCCACTCTACTTCGTCCCCCATTCTCAACATCCCACTGACATTAACAAAGCGATGCCTTCCTTTTCTCCACCCACCCAACAGCACTATCAAGCCCCACAAAAAGGCAAGGCGCTTGTTCTTGCTGATAGGTTTTTATCCATCAGCGGTGATTTTTGGATACCGAGGCTTGAGCCTCATTACTCCATCTTCTCGGGTTGAGTGTGTAGTTGTGGGTTTGCATTCTTCTTGGTCTGTGTGGTCTTGTCACAGTAGGGCTGGTTTCACAGGGTCTTCGCAGTGATGGGCAGCGGGTAGCGGTCGAAGGGGTTTGCAGTGGTGGCAGTGAGTCTTCTGATCAGAGGGTTCGGGTTCTGATCCAGTCCTTGGCAGAAGTTCTTACTCCGCTTTGCTAGTTGTTCGTCCAACATCTCGATGTCCAGGTCTCTGTGAAGGTCTGCTATCCTTGTGAAGATTGGAGCTCCAGACGATATCCGCAGGGCCTTGTTCTGGACTATCTGAAGACTCTTCCGGTGTCACTCATGGCAGGTCATCCATGCTGGGGAGGTACACGTCAGGGTTGGTCTGATGATCGCCTTGTAGACGTTGATCTTTGTCCGGAGGGGCATGGACTTGATCTTCAGGAGTGGGTACAGCGCTGCCATCTTTCCTGTTGCCTTCTGCTGAGTATTCTCGATGTGGCTTTCCCAGTTGAGTTTGCTGTCCAGGGTCACACCGAGGTAGCGGCTGCTGCTCTCCCATTTGATGGTCTCCCTGTTGAGGCTGATGTGTGGGTGCTCCTTGATCTTTCTGGTAAACAGCGTTGCAGTTGTCTTGCTGGTGTTGAGTTCTATCCACCAGTCGCTGTACCACTTTGCGATGGTATCCAATGAAGCTTGCAGGCTCTTCGCCACTTCTTTTTCGCTGAATGACTGGGAGATGACTGCAACATCAAAAGGCAAGGAAAGAAAAGGCAGCATTTAAATAAGCACCATTAGCTGGTCATTGCCCCCCTCCAATCCCCACAGCATGCAGCTTTAAGAAGCCGCCCCCTCCCAATCACACACCACGCCTAGGGCTATAGCCACGCCCCTGGCCATTATCTGCACAGACACGTGTCTGCAGCAATCCATGACGAATTGCAGAAAACACAGATCACTGTCCAGCGGGGCTTCGTGACTGCTGGACACTGAGCGTTCACACCCAGGCAGTGTATACAAATGAACAAAAGCAACACAGCACTGGCAAGACAGCACAGCACGGAGTGACACTGGTGTGTTACAGCATGGCTCGGGTTCAAATCCCCACTAGGAGAAGCCTGGATCCCGGCCAGTGAAGTCAACCCAGCGCTGCAGAAAATCTTCTTTGCTGGAGGAGAGCAACAGTGACAATGGTCCTCGGTCTCATACATATATATATATATATATTTAGTGTTCTTGCATACTTATAATCTTGTAAAGACCTTATACACAGTTCGATCATTTAGCCAATCCCGACTCAAACAAAAGCCAACAATATAACGCATCAAATTAAAATCATTGCCCTTTACAAATTGCACCCATAGTAGTTGCACATCAACAAGTGTACCAATATTGCAGTGTTTCTTGAGGTAGCTCCGCCTAATCTTATCTAAACGTGTATACCAGCATTTATCAGGTGGCGTGCAGATTCCAGCTCGTTCTCGGCACGCCCCATTACCCCTAGGGATGCCCATTCGGCCCCCAGCACCTCCATTGAGGGCGCACTATTAAATGCAATCCTCTCTCTCTCGGGGGAGAGAATCTCAGAAATATAGAGACGGGCCGGGCATTCGGCAGACGCGCATAACGCTGCTGCGGCGGCGGCCAAGGGCTAATGGGCTAATGGGGAGGCGGATCGCTTCATGCACACCTTAAACAACGCGCTCAGGGTAGCTGGAGGAGAGGGCCAGGACATGAAGCGATCGCTCTACTCTACTCCCCCATGCGTCCACAGGAGCATCCCCACAGTCTATCGCGTGGAGGCATGGGCGGCGTTTTAGGGGGGACAAAGGTGTTTGCCCCCTCCCCCAAATTTTGTGGTACCATTTTGTCACACTCATTTGACAGGGGCCCCTTTTATTTACATGTCATGCCCCCCCCCAAAAAAAAACTTCAGCAAAGTTACTTCAATGTGTGGAGGTGTCTGCGAGGCAGGATTCCCGCTCATCCAGCAAGACGCTGACCCGCCGTTGAAAATACGTTGGTGCAAATGACAGCCGATCCATGCCAAGGAAAGTATCCAATGGAGGATGGGGTCAAGCGACATCTAGAGAGTAGCAGTGGCGTCGCTAGGGCGGGGGCTGTGGGGGCCGTGCCCCCACTCTAAAATCCTGCCCCCCTTGTGACCCTCCCTAGCTCGCTGGGCTGCTCTCTGCTTTGTCAACGCAACACATGGGATGGACACTACCGTAGTGCAGAAATACAGTGAACAGAGGCTGTCATAAGTCTTCATAAGCACATCAAATGCGTTCAGTTCCCTCTGCAGCTAAGACCAGCCCCTCCAATCAGAATGTAGCCACAAAACTGCTAATGATGGGCCATTAGTCACTGAATGGTTTCCTGCCTGCATTCTAAGGGGATGTGGGTAGTTGCTGTGCACAAAAGCCTCTCTGCAGGAGCGCTTGTGACGTCACACGTTCCCTTTCATAGGCGGCCCTCACAATTTTGTTTGTGTACCTCCTACTTTTGTCTTTGGCCCCCTCTGCGCCCCTCCTAAATTTGATTCCTGGCGACCTGCGCTGCTGGGAACTAATCCCTTGAAATAGCATACATTTTGCCCTTTTAAGTTGAAATTACATTTCTGAGGTTGGCGCAGAGCTATTAGGTTTCAAGATTTTGACAATTATGTCAAGGACCAGAACAAGAAATTGTAGAAATTATAGAAATGTTACCAACTAAGAATTGAAACAAGTGATGTAGACATGGAGGCTAGATTTTGATTGAGAGCAACTTCAATGCCCTGACCTGACATCAGTGAACCTGGCACTGCCTCCCAGTTGGAATCGTGGAGATTGGCAATGATATAATAATCGTGCATAGCCGTGGCAAACGAGGAACCTTGGCATGGAATGGTAATGGTGCAAGAACCTGGTTTATTGAAGGCAATAGCTGGTAATGGCATAAGAACCTAGAATGTTGATAAGACAACCTTGAAATGGCGAGTACCAGGACTTTTGATGTTATTACCCTGTATAGGTTAGCAAGATATGGAACATGGTGTGAGTACCAAAGCATGTCATGACAACACCAGACACATTGTGGTACTCTTTAGACTCATGATGAACACAGCTGGTGATTCTTTATTACCTAGGGCTATGACGACAAGGGCTTCATCGGAGCATGTTCTAGGTGGAGTCTAATGTGCTACAGCAGGCACGGTATTGGGCAAACGCATTACTGGATCGATCTGACATATCAACTTCCCGGGCACCAGTGGTCCAGGGATGAATATCGTTTTCTGAACCATCAAGGAGCCCCACACCTCGAAGTACACCAGAAGGGATCCAAACAGATTTTGGTAACGTGGACGGAACGGCAGGCTTATATCCGCAAGGTCATGGACCGTTGGTCAGTTGCAAGAAAGCGAAAATACAATTATTACCCAATGATAAAAGGGACTGTCCAGTCAAGTTGTATACAAATATCTACTTTATTATTATCACAACAGACAGTTCTAGCAACACTACAAATACAGCCCACACTGTAAAGGAACACAGAGGACAGACAGTTTCACGTAGGAAAAGGGATGAGCTCTGGATACTGACAGCAGGGCACTCAGTAAAGCAATCCGTCTTAACTGTTCAGGTTCATTTGGTTTCGGCATCAAGGGAGCAAGGGGTAGTACATTTCACTAGTGGCCTTCGGAGAAGGACCAGGGAGACAGAACAACAATCTACCTGGTGCTTGAGATGATCTTGATGCTCAACAGCGTCAAGTCGGCTCCAGGACGCTTTGCAGCTCCTCCAACAGAGTTTAAGACGGGAGACAGCTGCAGGTATCAGACTGCAGGCAGTTCGGCAAGCAAGGCTGGACAAATGGATGCAGGCTGGCCTACACGGCGGCTCGGGGTCAAGAATCGTTGTCTCTGTGCTGGTCGGCAGATCTGGAACGCTGGTCGAGGTGTCTCGGACGGCTTTAATGACTGCAGCGTGAAAACAGTCAGTGGTGTAGCCGGTCGCAGTTCGAGGGTTCAATTGGCTCAAAACATTTCCTTAATAGATGGACGCTAGATGATGTCTGTCATGGCACTTATCCTAGCTTCTTCACAAGGCTTGTGTCATCCTTTAAGGCGAACGGCCCAAAGCTGAGGAGAGTGTTTGCATGCGACAGCCTTGTCCTTTGTTCAGAGACTCTTTGGCACTTCCCACCTAGGAAGCTTGCTGGCAGAACCTAGCAGGGCATTCTGTGTGCTGGCTGGGTACCGGTTCTGGAGCTGCTGGATGGGTCCTCTGAGGTCGGTATCTCCCTCTGTTCCCTGGGAGATGTTTAGAGATCTTGCTTCCCTCTTGGAGGTCCTGGCGGAAGCTGCAGGGCAGACTGTACCTTCAGCCAGGGTACAAATGAATACACCTTCTCACTCCTTTCAAAGTCGTCGGATGATCTGCCAAAATAGGGTCTCAAGACAAATGGGCCCCAATGATTGGTGCAGGCTAAGCCTACCTTAATAAACCAATCCTGGGTCCCCACAAACAATCTTCTGTTATGTGTGAGGTCATACCCAGAGTGCTTTGCAACAGGAAAGGTAAGGGGTGACAACATGTTCTACTAAATCCCACCCATCTTCCTGTCTGTTATGGATCAAAGTGTCTCTCTGGTTAATTTGGCTCTGTGACTCCTGATCAAAGCGCAGGTCTCCCTTGAAGTTTGCGGCGAGAACAGACTTTGTCTCCATCAAATTACATACTTCTTCCCCCTGAAATGGGGTTCCCTGCAGGGCTTGCCCACTGTAAACAGTTGTCCCAGACATGACATTCACTGCCCTTCATACAGAGGGATGGGAGGTAGCTTCAAGTTGACACATTGCATATCAAAGAGGTTTTAGTTTTCTGTCCCCTGTGTTAGTTCTGAGACCATGCCTTCATTTAACTCTCAACAGTATGTGCTGCCACCACACAGAACTTTGACAATAGAACAAGGCGGATTCATGGAGCCTTTCATACTTAATTAGGCTGGCCATGGCAGTAGGAAGGTGTTGCTTTCCCCCTTCCTGAGATGCTTTGATTTACCCGTGGCTGTCACACTCCAGCTAAATGAGACAGAGAGGACTGTGCCTGTAGGCTGTGTCCCCCCAGAGTACACTTAACTATGTGTTTGTTGTGCGGCACGCAGGAAAATGTGTGTGGATTAGCCCCACACATTTTCTGAGATTGATCTCCCATCATTCTATTTCTTAACAAAAATTCAAAAAAGCCTTGTGTGAATGTTCGAATTCCTCACAATCGGTCGATCTTTATTGCGGTCATTATCTGCATATATTTCCTCCTCTGAAATGCTCCTCTGTGCAGAACATCATCTTTTACCAAAAATCTCACTCGAATTTGTTAACAACTCTCCCCCTGTCTACTCCCTTCTTTCACCCACTTCCACTACCACCTTCCGATCTCTTCCATTCAACTCTTCTACCAACCGGGAAAAAGCTCTGAAATTATTGTTAAATACCCAGAAATCAAATATTTTCTTCTCTCTGCCAATTAACAACCTTATGAAACGTCCACAAGGATTCTGACATATTTTGGAAGGATCCGTCCCACAGAATGAGCTTCCTTTGCACAGGTGAAGTCACGGTGGATCCTCTTAACTGTTCCAGCTTCTTCCAATGAGACGAGAGAAGCTTCAGTGCTTTGCAACGACTGACTTTGCTACATTGAACCATGTCTCAGAAAGAATTGAATCGTTTTGTTGTGTCTAATATACATAAAGTAACATGTATCTGGTAGAAACAAAAGCACCAGCGAAATAGTGTGCAATTTTGTAGTGCACAACACAAAAAAACTAAAAATGAACACAGTTCTATCATCATCCGGACAATGAAATGATTGGTCATTTTTACTCTGTGGGTATTTCTCCAGAGGGATGGCGAAGGAGAGGGACATAGCAGCGCATTCATTAAGGATGGGAGACGGGACGGATCATTCTAGATGGAATTCTGGGTTTATCCTATTTGTCAATTTGAATGCATGTTATATAATTGTATTTCCAACTTATGTTTGTTTATACCTTTGTAAATAAACCAATGTGTGTGTTATGTAGTAAATATGTATGAACACTATATATATATATATATATATATATATATATAAAGTAAAACTGTATAACCAATAGCCACATCAGCACAGAGCACACTCTTAATGCTGCCCATGAATGGTTTGTGACAATGTCAAGTGTGCATGCATGTAAATGGCGTGAGGATGGATCTGCCTTGATCTCCTCTCACTCACCATGTCTTATCGCCAGCATCTAGAGTCAGCTTCCACCAGTAGTGTCCTGTTAGTGCTCTGCGGTCCGGGGACCCTGAACATCCCCCAGTAGTCGAATGCCAATGCAATTGAAATAGCACTCACTGTGTGAGTGCCTTCCAATGATGTCCCCTCAGTGCTATGGGACACCGGCAGGGTGCCTTTCTTCACTCATGCATTGTCAGTGTTATAAGGCTCCAAAGCAGGTTTTGTAGCAGTTGCTTCAAAGGTACATTTTAAAAACGCATCTAGATTATTTGATTGTTGAAGCTATAATTAATTTTGGAGACAATCGTCCTGCACCCAATGTTACAGAAGTCCAGCAGTGCAGAAACCTCTCTGAACTTTATTTCCTCATTTGGAGGAACGTCAATTAAATATTGATTTGTACGTTTTTTGCATAAAAGACAACCAATGACTGTGACCCTCTCTAAAACATTCTTTAAGTCCAGCACGTCAGTTTAACAATATCAAAGCCCCCTCAATGCTACTACAATGACATCTTCAAAGAGATCAAGAGATCTTGCTTTCCTTAAATTCCACGTTGCTAGATTGCCAATGCTTGAAAGTTTGTTTTAGCACTGCACAGATACTTTATTTCTGTTTTCATAAAAATGTGTTTACAATCATCTTTTAATATTGTGCCATAGATGAAAAATCTACAACTTATTTGAAGTGTATCTGTTTTTAAAACTGCCATTATTTGGCGTTCCTTCTTAGGATAAATCTAACAACACATCTGTTTATAGGGGGTTTAACTCATCAGCACTTGGCCCTATGGCACTTTGGATTGGGGCTGTAGCAAAGTCCCGTAGGTGTCCCCTGTCCTCCCCAGATTGTATATCACCCCTATGACCCTGACTGAGCCTGCAAGCAAATGGTGAAGAGTAGGGACATGTATTTTTAGCTTAGTTATTTAGAGAGGTCAATGTTGAAGGCACACACAATCAGTGGACTGATGCAAGGAGATGACCCCAAGATCACACAATTTCAGCAACGCTGGGGAAGCCAGCAGAGTTCCAACAGGTGGACAGGAAGCCTGCACTAAAGGGTGTTGCAGGAATCCTGGCGAGGGTCAGGCTGGGTGTGTCGAGCACCCCCAACTCTACTCTCTCAGGGAATAGCTCTAAGGTGGTCCATTTGGAAGTACAGCCAAAGGATCGCATCGCTCACCTGTACCCAGGGCCGGCCCTAGGATTTGCGGGGCCCTGGGCGATAAAAGATACGCCGGGGGCCTTACTTGCCTACTCAATGACGTCAAAGAATGAGTCTGTAATACTCACTGTGTTCATGTAAAGTTTCATAAAGAGAAGATGCCAAGAGACAAAAATCAAGGTGTCCAGTTTATGAGTTGCCATGGCTGGCTGGCAATACTAGGAGTGAAGTAGCAAACAGTGTCAGCTGAACCAATCCTCGAGGCTTCTAATGTTGGCACACAAAGGAAACAATGATTTGCCCAGGAGCACACACTTTGGTCAACTGGAAAAGTCAGTTTTGAGACCCGTTTGGAGCTCAGACACTTGCAAACACATCTTTCCAGCTCTAGTTTGTAGACAAACCGTTTGCCACAGGACCTTTTTCAATTTTGATTTGAAAACTCCATCGGACTTTGGAATACAGTGGAAAACATGCCTTTGTTCTGGTAACTGAAGAAAACCCTTCTGTTTACAGCAGCTTCTCTGTTGCTTTTATTTGTGTGCTGTGCACATTTGCCCATAATGTCCAAAGCAGCAGAACCACGGATGAGGATTATTTTGAATTAATCTTTAAGCAATGCTGTTTTTTCTCATGTAGTCGAATTCATACCCACAGAATGCCTCCTGCTTCCAGGGTGTCGGGGCAGGGATTGGGCCTAGGGTGGGCAGGCAAAGTGAAATGCCACCGAAGCTGACAGCTGTCGGGCAGTGAAAGGAAGCAGTTTAAAAGGTCTTCACATGTTAACAAACCCAGCAGGGCTCGAGACCTAAACCACGTGCGGGGACCCATTGATATACACACAGAAGTGGCACGTCTTAAAGGACAATTTGCAACTTTAATGCACTTGGCCCTTCTCAAGAGCAGGAAGTGCACAGCACCTGGGAGCATTGGTCTTTCCAAAAATGAATGTTCACCACCCGGAAAAAATTATCCAAGAAAGAAGATGTTACTGTAACGTTTCCAGCAAAATATAAAAAGATGCACACCTTTTAAATCCAACAATCTATATTAAAATATTCCCAGCAAAGCAAAATCCCAAATACGAGACATGTTTGATGCCCGTTCTATTGAGAAGGGCCACTTTCATATGGTCCCGTAGGTGTCTGGCCTGAGAATGGGGCGACATGGGATCAAATGCCGGAGGCCATACCAGCAAGCACATGTTCTTTATAATGCGGACCTCAAAATTATCCAAGGGGGATGGGATCCGCCATCTGTAAAAAGTGGCCAGACAGTTTCCCCACGTGTAATCTCGACTTGTGCCTTTAAAATCATCTGCCCAGGGGCAGGGAACCCAACCTCGCGAGTCTCCAGGGCAGCACCCTCTCTCCCCACATCGGCCGGTGATGATCACGACTGGCACCCCCTCCACTGCTGTTCCCTCCTCATCCCCATGTTTGCCTTTCAACAACACTCTGTTTTACAAAGTACATACATTATAATAACGTACTCAAACAAATATTTAAAGAAATATGTTAAGATGATAAGTGTGGAGTAAGCCCCCCCCATCTTGAATGGAAGACTACTAATACCAGAATGCAATTCAGCAGAAAAGGTAACCTGGTTGTTTCCCATCGTTTGACAAAGAGGCACGATTCATGAAGGTTGAGAGGAAAATGAGATTCATAACAAACAATAGGCTTTTTGTGCCAAATAAGAACATATGCGTATCAAGAAGACGTTTTACTTGCCATGGACGAAGGCAGGTGACCAACCAGTGCTTTGTGTGTTTTTTCAGAATCAAAAGGCCCCCGATTTCAGTTCTTCCAATCAAAATGTTCAGAACATCTTGTCCAAAACTATGGCTACACAAATGAAGCATGACTTATGACTCTCTGTGTTGCAGAACAAGTAAAGTAGAAGCTATTTATAGGTTGTATTTGTGAGGCCCCAGTCAGACCTGCGTGCAGCATCTGATGGCGTGGGGGCAGGGGGCGGCTATTCTTCTCCAGAGAGTCACAGGGGGATGTGGGCGGACTGGCAGCACCGAGAAAAGACGAAAAAGCACTGCGCCGGATACAGCACACCTCCCTCCCCCCTCAAAACAAGGTGCGGTAGTGTGACCGCAGGGACCCATGGCGATGGCATCAACGCAGGAAATGGGCCAGAACAAGACGGAGCGCTGCTCTGGCAACACACGTCTGGCCGGAGCGCTGCTCTGTCCCCCAGGCCCAGGAGCTAGGCACAGGACACTCCCAGATCCTGCGCTTCAACGAGCAGACCGCTTTGGGAAGACTCGGCACAGACGGAGCGCCGCGGAGTCTTCTGAAAACAGTTTGTGGCTGAAGCAGGGGTGGCTCGCATGTGCAATAACTCCAGTGAGCGCTGCTCTATCCCCAGAGGCTAGCACAGAACACTGCCAGCGAGATCTCTTCTGAAGCCGAGGTATCACACGCACGAGCAACTCGAGCTTCAACAAGCAGGAAGCAGCGGGCCAAAGCCTCACATACAGTGCTGCAGCTGTCCAAACTGGTATATATGCCCTGCAATTTAGAGACATTTTGTTAGAGTGAGTATTGTGACCAATCAAAACAGCAGAGTTCAACTTCCATTATTCACTTAAAAGGGTTTCTTACTAAAACACTTATATTTCAAATTTAAAATTGTGGGCATTCTTATGTTTCCATAATGCTCTTTGCTTTTATGCAAATAGACAGGCTTGGGTACTGTAAGGAGTCAGAAATGAGAGTCAGACACAAGTTTGCAGTGTTTTTGGTTATAGACTTTTTTTGAAAAAAAAAAGGAATTGGGAAAAGGACTCTTTCCCTGCTCTAAGAGGACTTCCCTACCTAAACAAAAACTAAGGCTCTGACAGTGTCAGGATGTCAAAACAAAACTGCCCTGCATCCAACGTTCTACTCTGACCCTCACACTACAAACTTAACTCTAAGGTGAAAAAGGGGATTTGTCTTCAACATTCCTTGGTTTTGAAAAAAGTCTTCACAAAGGAATGGAAACCTTATTGAAACACAGCGTTTCTTCAAGGATAAAGTTCTTGGTTCCAGAGGGAATCTCCCTTCCCGTGGATTCCTCTTTAATCCCTGAGCTTTTCATGCACTAAAGCTGGGTCAGATTGGCCCCTCGGCCTTTCGGCCCGTGGCTGGGCCGAAATCGTCCCTGTGGAGTGGGGGCCAGTTTCTGGCCATGCCTGGGCCGGTTTGGAAGAAAACATTTTTTTTTTCATATTTTTTTTCAAATTGTTTTTTTTTCAAAAAGCCTTTCCTCCTTCTTAGGTTGATAAATGAGTACCAACACAAGTTGGATGATATTGTATGCATATTTGTTCTATAAAAAATAGCTTAGGTGTAAGTGCTACAGAATAACATATCATTTGGCCAAAAACACTTCCTGTTTTTTCAAGGGGTGAAAGGTTGTGTTTCATCACTTCCTGGGATGTCACTTTGGGGTGGGGTCAAATCACATTACTTCCGGTGTTGTCATAAGAGGTCAAGGGTCGTGAGGGGTGGCCCACTTTTTTTTGGGTGACCGGGCCCATTTATTCTCCCAGTCCCACCCTGCACTAAAGCTCTTTGGGGCCTCTCTTGGCCAAGTACAACCCTTGCAGGGCTCTCCCCACCCTCGTTTCTCTGTTCACTACACGTGCAGAGGGGCTCACGGATCTCTCCACCCTCGTGTCTCTGTTCACTACACATGCAGAGGGGCTCACGGACCTCTCGACCCTCGTTTCTCTGTTCACTACACGTGCAGAGGGGCTCACAGATCTCCCCACCCACGTTTCCCTGTTCACTGCACGTGAAGAGGGGCTAACGGACCTGTCCACCCTCGTTTCTCTGTTCACTACACGTGCAGAGGGGCTCACGGACCTCTCCACCCTCGTTTCTCTGTTCACTACAAGTGCAGAGGGGCCAACAGAGAAGAGAGAGTGCAGCAGTAATAATCTCCTCCACTCTTAAGTGCCAACGGCCTGTGTGGGAGTGCCAGGCAAGGATCCTTTTTCTTTTTCAAAGGATTGCAAACCAGAAATGCATTGGGGTTTTACTAGTTAGTAATCTAACTACATGCTGTCTGGCAAATACCAGTATGTGTTAACTTTATTATTTTTTTTAAAGGTAGTCATGCAATTCCATTCCTAAAAATGTAAGTTGTTACATTATGCATAATGACAGTATTGCTGCTGTAAAACACGGCATTACCTCCATACTTTACAGTGTGCACTAGATTTCATTTTGTACAGGAAGATGCATCATATTGAACACTTTTGAAAATGTACATGACCACGCGGCCAAATGCTTTGATGGCAAAACTAGTTCTGTGACCTGCTAGTTGCAAACATCTGTGCAACCGGTGCACAACCCATGAAATGATCCCATACTCCTTGACATTCTATCTCATCACGCTGCAGCCTTATACCAGCTACCCTGATAGTGAGATGGCCACAAACTCCAACATGCCACTTAGTTTGCCCAGTTCTCTGCCTGCTTCGCCATCCACTCTGCTTAGTCTCTCTCTCCTTTTACATAATGAATACGCAAAGCAAACTAGATGTTTACGCAAGGTAGTGATCGAGAGTTCCATCCAGTCTGTACATCTACGGATATACCGTACACAATGTAGTTGGCCACCAGAGCTTGTTTTCCTCTATGATTATGATTGCATTATATATTTGCACTTGCGGGAGGGAGGGAGCAGGTCAAACTGTTTTAAGGGCCTTTTTATCATATATCTATTTATCTATGTCCATTCATGCAGATAACCTTTTACATCGTGCAGACATTCATCCAGGGCTCGCTAAGTCTCATCGCCCACTCACATAGTCGAGGAGATTTTATGAAGGGCAAGTACCATTTGCAGGGGATGTTTGAAACACTTATTTAACATTAACTTTGTTTGCAGTAAATGTCAAATAAAAGTTTCACTGTGAATGAAAGCACATTTATATTTTATGTCATCCGCTGCCATGGTTTGAGCGCATTTCTCTTACGTCAAGTAGGTAAACTAAGTTACACGACCTGCAGGTCTAGCAGATTTGTCATAAATTTGCACGGTCTGACTCATTTTGCTAATGTCTGTCTTTAGAGGTACACAAAAATGTTCTATTGATGCTCATTTTATGTGTTGGGCCCTAATAACTCTTGGTGACATTACAAATATTAGTACAACATTGCTAATCAAACAGGTTTATTTGCTAATAAAGACCATTTTAATTAGCAAACTCTGCGAATCAATTTGTGAAAACTAATAATGCCTTGAACACAGTGGTGGACTATTCATCGTGTCGACCCCCACTGCGCATCCCCTATTATTGGTCAACCTTGGGTGGTCGACATATGCAACTGCTTATCCCTCCTCTCCAAAACCAATCCCTACACCTCCCCTTATGCCCTTTGCCCTCTTTCCCAGTACCCTCCCTGTTCTCTTCCTTTCGAGGTGTAACCCCATGCTCCCTTTTCCTATCCCCCATTGCTCCACACATACTCCATTGCCCACTGCCCTGTGCTGTACCACCCCCTACCATCTCTGTACCATTTAACCCTTGCAGTTACCCACTCACTATATGTCCCTCCTACCACAGCCCTCCCCCGGCCCTGCCACCCCGATACCCTCACACATTAGAAGCATATCCCCACCATGTATTCGTCTAGCCCTCAGGCCCATCGGACAAGCTCACACCCACCATGCATTCACTCCACCACAACCCCCTCCTCACATGATGGTTTGGGGGTCCCCGCTCATCATTAAGTGGTCACTCAGTTGGACTGGTCGACCTATTTAAAGGGAATACCAGTCAAAACTGGCAACCACTTCATAAGGAGCAGTTGGGGTTGAGCAATAGACCCGTTGCTGTACAAACCGCCCGTTCAGTGTGAAATGGGTCAACTCACTTTGGGGACATGACAATGAATGGGGACCATGGCAGCACTTATTGTCCTTAACCTCTCAGCAACTCTAGACCCACCAACAACTCACAACATCTTGGAGTCCCACCTATTTGATTGAGGGATCAGGGAACAGGCACTGGAATGGGTGATCTCCTTCCTTAGAAACCGGTCACAATGGATTATTATCCAACCTTTCATCTCAGATACTAAAGAATGCCTTGTTGAGGTCCCCCAAGCCTACTCCCTTACCCTCTTCTTTGCAACCTTTCTCAAACCCCCTGCAATTTTTTCTAAGAGCCCTTAATGTACCTTGTGCCAATCACGCAGATGACCCTGGGCTAATACTAACAAAGACCAACATCACACAGAGTGCATCCAGCTGACTGACTAGTGGGTGGCGTTATACCACCTACTCCTCAACCAAGATCATGGTCACTGGCAAACCTTCCTAAGGTCACCTGCATCCCCTGCATCCCTAGCTCTAGGGATATAGGGATACAGGAAACCCAAGGTCACCTGCATCCCTAGCTCTGGGGATACAGGAAACCTAAGGTCACCTGCATCCATAGGTCACCTGCATCCCTAGCTCTGGGGATACAGGAAACCTGAGGTCACCTGCATTCCAAGCTCTGGGGATACAGGAAACCCGAGGTCACCTGCATCCCTAGCTCTGGGGATACAGGAAACCCAAGGTCACCTGCATCCATAGCTCTGGGGATACAGGAAACCCAAGGTCACTTGCATCCATAGCTCTGGGGATACAGGAAACCCAAGGTCACCTGCATCCATAGCTCTGGGATCCCAAGCTCTGGAGATACAGGAAACCCAAGGTCACCTGCATCCCTAGCTCTGGGGATACAGGAAACCCAAGGTCGCCTGCATCCCTAGCTCTGGGGTTACAGGAAACCCAAGGTTGCCTGCATCCCTAGCTCTGGGGATACAGGAAAACCTAGGTCGCCTGCATCCCTAGCTCTGGGGATACAGGAAACCCAAGGTCACCTGCATCCCTAGCTCTGGGGATACAGGAAACCTAAGGTCACCTGCATCTAAAAGCCCCTGGGCAGCTCATGACTACATATTAAGATGCCTCCACCGTTACTAAGGTGGTCCAGACCTAGCCCATAACCCTAAAGTCATGTTACTTCCCTTCTATTTGAACAATTGCATCTTTATGTCACCCCAGCTCCTATGCTACCCTGCACCCTTACTTGGAACCCCAGGGTGCATCTCTATGTATGTGCGCTGCATTGCTGCCCAGATATGTTTGAACCTTTTAATTCCATTCATGCGTGTATACACACACACACACACAGACTCTGAATATGTCGCTTTAACTTGGGCCTTTACATCACATACGGTGTCGCGTGACCACCCTTCGGTCTGTTCTGTATCGCCACTTTCCAGATGTGGCTGAACTTATGTCGTCATTCCTATAGCAGTCACAACATGACCTATTATATCATGTCCATTCTTATTTCACTTATTTACATTTTTACCAATGTATAGAATAAGGCAAAGTAGATAACCTGCTGCATATCTCATAAGGTTTTTCTTTAACTGAATTTCCAATATTTGTATATTTCCTTCACTTTTAAATCTCCATCCTCAAGGAATTGTCTGGTTACTCCTTCAAGCATGCCTCAGGTCCAAGACAGCCTGCATCACCTGCAAAGCAGTCGCAACCAAAACACCACTACGCGGAGGGAAGGCCAGGGCAGCACCAGAAGCTACACCATCACTGGCCAGCAAACAAAAAACCTGCACTAGGGACAACAGCAGACAACAGGCTTGTGGCTGGAGCGCGCCCAGTCTCTGGAACAGGTTTCCCAGGAAAATAAGACTGCCGCCTCCATGCTACACATCAGGAACGAGCTGAAGACCCTACTCTTCACACGACATCTCGCCAATCGCAGGATGACCCCTCCTACCCAATTCTTCTCCTTTGGAACTTGCACCCTCTGCTACCCATAGGCAGCCCAGCTTCTATGACCCCCTTGTGACTGTCTTTTTTTAATATAAAGGAAACCCAAGGTCGCCTGCATCCCTAGCTCTGGGGTTACAGGAAACCCAAGGTCGCCTGCATCCCTAGCTCTGGGGATACAGGAAAACCTAGGTCGCCTGCATCCCTAGCTCTGGGGATACAGGAAACCCAAGGTCACCTGCATCCCTAGCCCCTCACCTTACTTCTAGCCCGCTGGTTGCATTCACTGTGTGCAGCACTCTACTGCCACCCATAGAGGTGTGCAATGTGTACGCCCCATAGAGATATATATATGCATACACACATAACACGTGGTGAAATATAGCTTACCTAGACATGCAATGAATGTAGTAAGATACATTTTCCTGCTCATTGAAATCAAATGGTCCTAAGCCCCTTATCATATGTCATAGTGGATTGTGTGGCGGGTCAGCAGAAGGGCACGGACACTGTGATGGCGTTTCTACTGGTTATTTATTAAATGATAAGAATAAGGCTTATGTTTCCTATTGCTATATGGGTGTTTTCTGCCTATATAAATAATTAGGGGGCTTGTCAGTCATCAGGAAGTCTCAAATGAATAAGTCCAAAAACCAGTTCCAATGGACCGTACCACTTTTCTAACCAACTTAAATAAGGTTAGGAGAATGTCTCCCTTCTCTGGATTGGCTCTTCTCCGAATGTCTCTCCCTCAATCCAGAGTTCTTCTTAGTATACTAGCATTAAATAGGTTCTCAACGTTCTTGCAATTCTCTCACAAGGTCTTTGGGTTGTCTGCCCTCTCTAGGGATAGATTTCATCTTCTGCTCCAGGCTGGCATGCCTTCTTGATCTCAGCAAGCTATCGTTTCTTAGGTGAGATGCCCTTTCTTGACAGTTAATATTTGCCTTCTCCTGGGGTGGCTCGCGTTGCGTATCCTTTCCCTCAGGGCTTCACCCGACTTCAGTTCAGAACCACAGGCTTCTCTTTCTGGTATGCTAGACTCTGTGCCTCTTGAACGATGTGAGTGTTTCCCTCTTCCCGGGTCATTTGCAACCAAGGCTTAATGATTTCTCTTTCAGGATTAAACATGAGTCTCCTTCTCACATTAGTGCAGCACCACTTCAGGGTTCGGAATTGAGGGGAGCTGGGAGCTATTTAGCTCCTGCTTGTAGCATAGTAGAGCCTGGTTGGCTTGATACCAGGAGCTACCGTTGGCTCCCAGGGCCAACTGGTTCCTTCCAAACATGTAAATGTTTAACTTTGAGTATTTGAGAATGTTAATGAAGAAGAATTGGAACACATCTAATACAAATTTAAACACAATGGACAAAAGGTTAAAGGAGCATCTCTGGTAGAGCCTGGTCCCCCAGCGGTAGCTCCTGCCGACACCCAGGAGCTGGTTTTAGCTCATGCTCACTGAATCTCAATTTTGAACACTGCACTTAATCAACTTTATATTCAATACCTTGTTAATACCACTGTAGCGAGTTTCTTTGGCTGCTTTCTTTTCTTCTCATTTGAACATTTTCTCTCTCTCTGAAATGCTCCACTCCTTACTTTTTAATGTGTGTGATACTTTCCCCTCTTCCCATTGTATTTGTACCCAAATCTTAATGATTTCTCTTTCCGGTTTAAACTTGGCTCTTACTCACATAAGTACAGATCCACTTTGTATTCAATATCTCGTCAATTTCACTGGGATTAGTCTCTCCTGCGCTATAACGATTCCCCAGCAGCCTCCTTTTCTCCTGTTCTCCCCGTAACCTCTGGACCTGCAGGAGAACGTCCCCGGGACCTGCACTCATTCAGGTTCTCTTTGTTCACTCAGTTTCTCCGCCTTCTCAATTCCACCGGCATGCCACTCTCGGTCCTGTCTAGCTCTGCCACCAGATACGGCTGCGGGTAACCGGATGCTTGCTGACACCGCAAAGTTGTGGTTTCGACATTGTTTCACGGGTGCACTACCCACCACCAGGATTTAGATTTCCATCACCTATCCTTCTCACTGCATGCAAATGCTGGGCCTCCAGCATTTTGCTCTCTTTTCCAGGTCACTTCTAAAAGTTGCAGGCTGCGCAGCTCTCTTCGACTTAGGTGTTACGTTGTCAAGGGGCTTGCCCTGCTTACATTTGCTTCTCTCTGCTTCGCCTCGCTGTGTGTTCCATTTTCAGTTTACTTGTCTCAGTTAAATGGAGGTTTCTCCTTAAAGAGACAGATCCTCTTTTGGTTTTGTCTTCAGCCACAGCACTGGACTTCAGTGTTCTGCATATTTGATAGCCAATGGCTTAGGGAGTTCCTCAAAGGAAGAGCAGTACTTGTCCCCAAAGGGGGAGTTTCTCCCAGTGAGGTCCCACTTACCCAGACCCCTATGGAGGGTCTTCCGAAGCAGGCAGACCTCCCTAGCCTCAAATAGGGGAGGCTCCCCCTTGGGGAGAAGGGCCAAATTCCCTCAAATTATCACAATTGCCAATTTTATTTGCAATTATAAACATAATACAATTTTTTGGTTTGCACACATAGGAGGTGCCACCATTTTCGGACCTGGGAGAGATGTTACTGTTTCCTATAGAATTCATTTCCAAGCTCAAGCTGAGTATTTCTACCATGTGGACATCAAACGGGCTATTGGACCTGAGCCACCTGGGACCACTATTTGATGAAGTTCTGTTACCGTTTTTTCCGAGAAGCGGTTTTGTGTACTTTGGTAGAATCCCCCTCCATTCCATGTAACTAATGAACAGTTGTCCTGGGCTCCTTTTCAGTTTCGGGCAGAGGGGATGCAACCTTTGGCTCTCCAGGTGTTTTCGACTCCAACTCCCACCAGCCCTAGCCAGCATTGACAATGGTGAAGGAACATGGGAGTCCTAGTCCAAAACATCTCGAGAGCCTCAGCGTACAGACCTGTGGTCTTGTGTTCAGAGAGTAAATCAGAGCTGTAATCAGGTGTTACTAACACATCTGGAGTTCACCATCTGTCTAACAGCTGTTTTCAAAGGCAGCCTCACACTTAGAGGCCACATTTCTAGTTATATGTTGGCACTTACGGGTCCCAGTAGTGCTATGTGTATGGCCCTCACCAGGCATCCATACAGCATGGGGGCATCATTCATGGCACACAGATGGAGGGAATCCTACCCCCAGGTGGCACTGCTTATCCTTCCACAGTCTGCTCTTGCCTGCCACACTTGGCAGCCAGGCCCAGTATCATCATTCAGTGGGAGTCTTTTAGGGATAATACAGGCAATCCCCAGCACACTAGCCTCCACGCTTCCAGGGTCAGCTTGAGCAGATGTCAAGCCCAGCACACTGCAGCTCCAGCATTAGGGACTTGGTACCTTCAAGCTGCCCTGCAGTAAATGCTATTATATCTGACTTCGGAATTTTGCACTCGTTTCTCCATCTACACCGCCTGATCCACAAGCTTCCAGACTACCACAAGTCCTCATACTTCTACCACTAAGCGTGTACCCTCAACAGCATTCCCCACGGTCTGCATCCCAGCGGCGCGGCACAATACACTAAAACCACTATGATGGTGATTTGGCACAGTACAAAAGCCTTTCAACGTAGTGTAACCATTATTGGTCCGGACAAAATGTCAACTGGTGTATTGAGACAAAAAGCTTTTTGTCTTTATGCCCAAGTGGATAACAATGAAACTTAGCAAGCAACCAGTGGCACTTCCACCTGGGACACGCACTTTGCCATTGTGCCGTGCTTATTGTTGACCACTGTAACAGAGATATGCATCGACTATGAGTTACACGCATGTGCACCAGCTGCTGGGCCTTACCAGAAGAATGGCGGATGTGCCGTTGGGCCTGGTAAGCTGGATCGACATCTCTGGGAACATCCGGTCAATGCGACTGATGACATCGTCAACATACCTAGTTAGGAAATAGAAAACCCTTTCAATTACGGTCTATGCAAAACATGCAACATTGACAGCTTGATCCAAAGAGACTACATGCCATTCGTGCCAAACGCTCACTTTCTGGTTTTCATTGGACTGGACCTGAACCGCATGCTCTGATGGTAGAACGGGCATAAGGCTCCCTCTCAGGTAGGCACACGTAGCCCTTTTCTTCAGGTCGTGGTCACATACAGTGTAAATACATGTTATGGCGAAGACCACCCCAGGCAGGCAGCGCTTCCAGCTGACACTCTTGGAACCCAGTGCTAGGAGCCTTTGCTCAGAAGCATACACTCCATCACTCACTCTGACATCGCAGCTACTGGCAGGGTGGCGCACACACTACACGCCTCCCTTTCTACCAAAACCTTCACAATCCACTGTGAGGAAGGCAGAGAATGACACAATATGAACAGTTTCGAAAACCTTTATTTTTGGTAAAAAGGGATGGAGAAACTCCTATTTGGCCCTAAACCTAAGCTGGGAGCTCGCTCTACCTTCTAAAGAAAAAGGAAACAGTACTGCTCAGTGGCGTCACAAAATCATAATCAGTTAAACTAATAAACCAAGTGCCTGCCCTGACTGTAACACACACATGTGTTTAGGTAAATGCGCTTTCCAAAGGAAAATCAACGTGCAACAGAAATGCCAGAATGCCAAGTGTATGTACAGCTATGTCTCCCCTACCCCACGGTGTATATCTCATGGGTTTTAGGTGGAACACCGGCACTTGGGCACACACTGTCTGGTGAACACTTCGGCAGCTGGTTCTGTCTTTCAACGTCTCTTGGTAATGCAGACAATGTCTCAATAGTTCAGCAATGGCTCCCCTCACTCGGGCTCAAGCCAACAAAGTCTCTTTTCATCACTCACTTTCTCGGGGTTCCCTTCCCCTATGGTTTTGCTAGCACCTTGTCAAGACTTCCCTTGGTCGGGCTTGAGTTTTCCTTTTTACACATCAAAGTTCATAGAACATTTCACCGAGACCTTTGACTGGGCTTTCATCCTTCGCCTGACATCTCGGTTACTCTGTATCCATATCTATTCTTCCCATATATGTTGCTTAATCTTCACTCGTGTTTCGTTTTCATTACGCAAGCCTTCAGCTTTTGACACAATTGTTGCAAGCACTCTACGACACATTCCAGGCTTTCATCCTCTCATTTGACTCAACGGTTGCGAAGGGAGACTTGCTACTTTAGCAGATTTTCAACTGAAGTCAAGACCGTGGCTCACTCAATCTACAGGTGCTCCCACAACTCTGCCGTTCACCCAGGATGGCAGCTGTCAACCTTGTGGCACAGGATATAATAGTCTTTTTCCAACTGGGCCGGCCCTCGTAATCTTCTTGTCCTCTTGGAATTCCCGCGTTCTGGCAAATAAGGGGATTTTGCTTGCAGCCTCTCTCCCCTGGTTCTTTGACCTCTCGCTCTCCTTCGCCTAGTCAGCCACCTCTCTAGACAAGCAGCTCCTTCCTGCCTTTTTCCTCGCTCGATAGGTACAGTTTACACTTCTCCCTCGGCCGGGCCTCGGACCCGTCTTCCACTTTAGTTCAGTATTCACAGTAGGCCTCCCTCAGCCAGGCTCGGACCTGTTTAGGCCTCCCTCAGCCGGGCTTGTGCCTTCCTTCTCAACAGTTCACAGATCTCCCTCAGCCAGGCTCGGACCCGTTCAGGCCTCCCTCAGCCAAGTTCGGGCCTTTAACTCATAGTTTCTCAAAATAAATAGTTTTGGACATCGAGTCCCAGAATGCATCTGTCTCTATTTTGCTCCTTCGCTTGCTCCCCATAACGGTTTAAGAGCACAATGGGAATGTTTACCTGGGGTCAGGGTCCTACCTCCTCCCCCCAATGGCCTGGGCTCCCCAATTTTGCCCAGGGGAGGAGGTCTGATGTGGGTGCCACCAGACAATCCCAGCTTGCCAGGGTTTGGTTTCCTGGAGGCACAGCTTCTACTCCACACTGTAGCCCCCATTGTACACTCAGGCTCAGTGTCTGGGTAGTTCTCCTTCCTCCAGGCCTTCCAGCTTCCTTCCAGCTCCATCGGTCTCTCTCTGGCTTCTCTGCACCCTTCTGCATCCCCAGCTTGCTCAGAGTGTATCTCAGTGCTCCACTTTTTATACTGGTGCGGAGGGGTAATACGATTCAGGTGTAAGCCATTGTCCAGCCCTGCCTGACCTCGTTAATGGGACAAGATGGAGACCGTCCATAGGAACTCATGGTGTATTGGTCCAAAGGGGTAATCTCCATCACTCTCGTCTGCCTCTTCCTCGTCCCAGTGGTTTTGGGAAACAGTATTGGGGAGGAATTATGGGAATTGCAGCTGTCGGGAAGTAATGTATCAAAATCATGGGGGTTAGCAGGGTGATGGGGTGAATATACAAATGTGGTTTTATTTTAGTATACTGGGGTTTGATGGGATTTGATTGACAGAATCCCATAAACACTGAGGGGGTGTTCGGTAGGGGAGTGTCGGAAAGGGGGAAATAATGCATCTCACCCAGGGGCGATCCTCCCATAATCTCCAAGGGTCCCCTTCTCAGGTGATTCTCCCTCGTTTGTCCACCCCCAGGGTTGGGATCCCAGAGCGAGGGCCCTTCCCTGGCCACTTGAGTCAGGGATCCCCTGAAACAGCCTGGGAGAAACGCCTCAGGTTTCTCACACCACACAGGAAAGGGGACAAGACACTACACACCTCCCTTTCTACCAAGCACATTAAAGTCACACACACCAGCACATTATGTTGAGAAACAATATGAACCCAATCCGAAGTCGGAGAATGAGGGCACAGCAGCCACACTGCCACCTTGTAAAAGACCAGGAACAAATAGAACTAAAGAGACAGATGTCCCACCCAAAGACAGGTAAACAGGGACCACAGACATCTGACCCACGCAGACGCAGAAATCTTAGGAGAGGGAAACATACGATAAGGAACACCACTCTCAGACGGGAAGGCACATACAACTCGAAACACCACTCTCTCGGCACGCACACATACAGACCACCCACGCAAGACGAAAGTCAAGTAGTTTTGATTACAACATCTTAGTGACCGGACACCATATCTTATGCATGAATGCACTTTAATGCTGTTATTATAACACACCCTCCATTTTCCATTTCTTTTTTTTACCCACTGTATGAAAACCCCTTGGAGAATCGGGGTACCATTTATATCCACCCAAACAGTACTTATCCCACATCCCTTTTTCAACTTCCATTTGGAAACCGCTTGGAGTACCGGGGCATCACTTACTTCTGCCTCAAACACACTCATAAGACATTTCTGCACCCCTTGCTGTGTGAGACCCCTTTGGAGTACCATTTATTTCCACCCAAATCTAAACTTAACTTGCGTATCTTTTCCACCTGCTGTGTTGTTAAACCATCATGCTAATACCGTGTGATAACGCCTACCACATGTATTGCTTAAAACAACGCTGCCCGAGATTCAATTGAAAATGGAACTACAATTCCCAGGGCAACTGATGTTCACTCGCTTATTTCTAATCTAAATAGGCGCAACAGAGCCGGCGTGACAGAGACTAGCTGATCTGTGGCGGTTCATGATGTACGTGTGTACAGCCACCCTCTCTACATTTTGCGCCGACTGTAATTTGGTAAGTGGCTTTTCCTACACTGGTGTAGGCGATCTTACATAAGTATAACATGTATTTTCATTTGAATGCGGAGATCATATATTCAAGTGAAACACTACTTTCCTGTAGGAACACAGCAAAGGGTAATCTATCTGTGCATACAGAGAATAAAATCCAACTCTCTCATATTGATTGAAATGGCTTAGAATCGAGTGATGGAGCCATTATAGCTCCCTTGCTGCCCCTGGCAATCATTAATGCAATACCTGCCATTAAAAATTCTGCAGCCATTAATGATTTTATATATGCAAGTAAGTTGGATATTTTTTCTATAACCGAATCTTGGTTTACTTCCACCTGCACAACTTATTTTAATTTGCTAGTTCCACAATTTGGTTTAGATTAAATGGATTAATATGGAGTCTCAGAAAGGAGGCGGTGTAGCCATAGTGGCTAAAACCACTTTGCAGCTGCTCAACTTCCATTCTCCTAGCTGGGATTCCATCTCCCAAATACTGGCCTGTACCCGCCACGTCTCTCCTAATGATCCCATGTCAATTAGACCTCAGGGCCGAGGGCCTGGGCGCCTACTTGGATTCCGAGGCACTATGTTTCAGAAAGATGATTATCTTAGGTGATCTTAATATCTGGTGTAATGAATCGGAAGGGACACACTGTAAACATTTAAATGCTATTCAGCAATCCCATGATCTTCATGTATCATCTAACCTCGCGACATGTGTGGGGCCAATGTTTAGATCCCACATTTCATAGACCACCACATTTAACATAGGGGAAGCATACCAGCCAGCTGGTCTGACCACTTTATGGTGTGTTGCACTATGGTTATTAATCATACCTTACTGAAACGGAGTGAAAAAGCTTGCCTAGAGTACCGCCGTCGAAAGAAAGACCTTGACTGCATATCTAGTGATGCGTTGCTGGCCAACCCACTACGACTTGCTCATCCTTATAAACCAAACTGATGACAAAGTTGCAATTTAATTGCAATGTGATTGCTCCTTGTAAACAATTTTTAAAAACCTTATGAGGAACAACCAGTGATATAACAACGAATTGAAGATCCACAAGGGACTATCAAAAAAATTGAAAAAAAGCTTAAAACTCAATCTTTATGCCTTCAAAAAAAGATACATTTGGATGATAAATTAAAAACTATCAACCTCTGTGTATCAATACCAGTCTTCAAACATCTCAAAAAGTGGTCCATATTTTCAAAATGTCTTTCTCTGAAAAAATGGAGTCGATTAGGACGACTATGGATGCTCAACGTGCAAGTCCACATCTTGATGTAACGATTAAGGTAGCATTTTCAGAAAATCAAACGTCACTACCTAAATTTGCTTTCTCACTGGTTAGTCTGGATAATGTAACGAATCTGATAAGCAATTTGAAACTCCCCAATTACACGTATGACCCAGTCCCTGCTCATCTTGTAAAGCAGCACGCATTGGCTCTTAGGTGAGGCTTCAGGCCCCGATTAATGCTTCATTAACCCAGAGATGTGTACCATTAGAACTAAAGAGATCCCACCTCACTCCTCTGCTAAGAAAGCCAACTTTGGATTACACTGTCCAACTACCATCCTATTGCCGGTCTCTTGTGGCCTGCTAAAGTTCTGGGAAAAGTTGTGACTGTTCAACTTCAGAATGTTTGAGAAGAGAACAATATCCTTGACCCTTATCAATCAGGATTTAGGCCAGGCCATGGCACCAAGACAGCATTAACTGCCATCTGGGATGATCTACTCAAGGCTTCCGATGATGGTGATATCAGCATGCTCGTCATGCTGGGCCTATCGGCAGCCTTCGATACAGTAGTTTTCAATGCCCTTATGTCTAGACTGGTATCAGAGGCCCAAATATCTGATGATGCACTAGATTGGTTTACGTCTTTCTTGACAGATCGTGTTCAATGAGTTAAAAGTTGGTCCATATCTGGCTGACTCCTTGGCTGTCACCTGTGGAGTCCCTCGGACTCTTCATTGTTACCTCTGTTATTTAATGTATATATTGACCCACTGCTTGATATATTCTCCCAATTTGATCTTTGCTATCATTCCTACACCGACGATACCCAGATCTACGTCAGGCTAAAAAATCCATTGGAGGCATTGGAGCGAGTTATGTCTTGTGCTGAAAAAATCCAAAATTGGATGCTGGAGAATAAACTCCAGCTAAACCTGCTAAAAACTGAGATGATTGTGTTTGGTGCAAAGGCCAAGGTGGCTAATGCTCTACATTCTGTTCTCTGTCCAACCCCATTCGGGGTTCTGACCAAATACACCCAGAAAGTAAAAGATCTAGGCTGCATTTGCCAGTCCAGTCTGAGCTGTAATCTCCATGTCAATCAGATTGTGAAATCAGTCTCCTTCCAGCTTAAACTCCTAACATCACTATTGCCTATTATCTTGGAGAAAGCTCGACCGACAGTGGTCGGAACGCTCATCAATAACAAGTTAGATTATTGTAATGCCCTTTTGATGGGTTTTTCTAAATATCTGTTCCAGAGACTGCACAGATAGCACAGAATTCCGCGGTCCGGCTACTCTTTGATCTACCCAAGAAAACTGCCATTTCTCCTTTTCGAAGGAGCCTGCATTGGCTTCCGGTGCAGCAAAGGATCCTGTTTAAAATCCTGTATCTGGTCTTTAAATGCATTCATGGCTTGGCCCCAGTCTACTCATCATCTAAGATTACCATCTATTGTCTCTACCGTACATTACGATCTGCGGGACAAGGCTTGTTGGCAGTTCCGTCTTCCAGAACCTCTAAGTGGGGTGATAGATGTTTCTCCCTCACGGGCCCTCGAACCTGGATCTCACTCCCAGATAACCTACGACAAGGCAAATCCGGAGTACATTTAGGAAGCAAATGAAGGCTCATTTCTTCATATGAAATCATAATTTGTTTACCTAGTTCCCCAATTTCTCTGTGATGTGTTTAATTGCCATCTGCATCCAGATGCAGTTTTGCGGGGACCCCCCCTTGGGGTATGTGCTATACAAATGTACAAACGCATTTCAAATATCAGGAGGATAGCTCAGGGGCAACGTAGTCGCCTTGAAATCAAGACGGTGCGGAGCAACACAGTTTTGATCCCCGAGTCCGTGCTTAGAAACCTCTGGGTATTAAGTTCATTATAAATAACCAATTAAAATAAATCATCAATTGATTAGTTGCCCAAAGAACGCCAACAACCAACAGCAATCCCTTTATCCCTACAATCAAACGTGCAACATTTGTCGCAATGAATGATTTGCTAATCCACGTTTTGCAGCCCATGTTCACAAATATACGTGACCCTTGTCACTTCAACAAAACGTGCAAACTTGGTTGCTATTAATGATGTTCTAATCAATATTTTGGTAAACGTTTCTGTATAAATACACATGGCCTTTGTCATTATTAATGATTTTGTGGCTATATCATATTGCATCTTTTGTTGTTAGGCCCGTTGCAACCTTGCAATTGACACTCTTGCAACCTAGTGCTGGGAGCCTTCTCGCAGAAGCATGCACTCCAAGAATCACTCGGAGGCCCATCCAGAAGGGAAGGAAGGACCAGACACTAGTTTCCATAGCCACAAGGAACTGAACATTCCATGGATCACGCACCTGACCATCTTAGGCCCCAAGCGTTCGAATGATGCTATAGAGTGCGCTATGAAAAGCATGCTACACCGTACGCCGAGTTTACAAAGGAGGGAGCACAAGACTAGAACCCACACTTCCTGGCCTCCCTGGAAATCCTTCCTAAAGGTCTATCTTGCCTGCGTTCCCATTGGTGGCCCACTCTTCTTCCCACCTACAGCTGGTCAGAACATGGGCAGGGGGAAAAGAAGCGCAGGATAATATGGGCAGAGGGCGGGAGGGGCTGTTTTCTACGACTGCCTCTCCACCATGACAAAAACTAATGGAGACCCAGAATTCTGCATGACGGTGTGAGGGAGCACCGTCGAAGCTGCTGCTGCTGCTGCGAGACGAAACTGTTGCATGGTGGAATAACACACATGACAACATGCGTGGAAGGTTCAATCACCTCGACCGGTTGAAAGCATCCAAAGGCATCTCTTTACCTCCAGAAAAGTCACTGTCCCCAGCTCAGGAGAAAAATGTCCATTTGTGGTCACAAAATGTTCTTGAAATGTGTTAAGACAATGCACATGCAAAGGAAGGTCCCATAAAACACCATTATAGCATTACAGTTTATGAAATAATGGACATGTTTCACATCTTGACACATTACTTTTCGGACCACAGCTTAAAATGCCCCCGCTTTGATGCACAATAAAAGAGATTACGAATTTAAGGGCCCGCCGTCCTGTGCTGCAGGAGCCGGAAAGTACTCGCATGTCACGAACAGCAAACACCCACAAACCAGCACAGAGTTGCGATCTGCGAACATGCGATGTAAGCGTGGGTGTGCGCGTGCTTTCTTACAATGTGTGGCAGCCATACCAAGGTGTGAGGGGCATTTATTTTATTTGAATTATTGTGTATTTTTTAGGCGCTTCTAAAACAAGAAAAATGTGTTTTAATGCGCCCACAGGGCGACAGTGAGGGAACATGGGATAGAAAAACATTGAATAGACTGGAGGATAAAGACGAACCTACTAGACCTTGTGAGCATTCAGAGCGTGCAAGTGCAAAGAGAGGGGAAGAGGTAGAGGGGGAGGTGGGTCAGTGCTGGAGTGCCCATGCTTGTCAGTGAGCAGCAGGTGTAAGTGCCCAGTGCAGGAAGTGCTAGTGAGCTTTCATCTGTGAAAAATAAGCGGGTAAGTGCAGGCCTACAGTGGAGAAGGCCAGTAAGTACCAGGGCAAGTGCTGTGTGTAGGCAGAGGCTGCATGGGAGGCAGGGCCCCGAAGGACACACAAGGGCCGTGGTCACCAATCACAGCGACTGTGAGATTAGCAGAGGAGGGAAGAAGGGAAGGAGGAAGTGAAAAGGAAAGTCTTGAGGAGCTTCTGGAATTTGAGGAGGCTCGGCTCAAGGCAAAGAGGAAGGGGGAGGCTGTTCCACAAGAGGGATCCAGCTGAGGAAAGAGATTGGCCTCCGGCCCTCTGTTTGGCAAAATGCTTGACACAAAGAGACTTGATACCAGAGGAAAGGTAGAGGACTAGAGGGAGAGTATTTAGTAGAACAAGTTACTTACCTTATCTGGTAACGTTCTTTCGAAGGGATGTTCCTCCGACGTATTCCACATCTATGACAGGTAATGACCAGAGCTGTGCTGCTTCGGAAAATGCTTTGGCGTAGGCGTACTGCGTCGATGACGTTGATACGTTGTCCCTCGGGGGCCGACGTCACCAGATCTTATATATAGGACGCACGGCACCCGTAGTCAGTTCTGTTTTTTCTGCAAACATGTCTGCTCGGAATCTCGGTGCGCTCGGTTCTTCTACTTCGAATTCTATGTCTTCGTCTTCTTCTACCCAGAAGTCGGGCTTTAAAAAGTGTTGGGACTGCGGTTCGAAGATGTCCATCATGGACGCGCACAACGTCTGCCTCTGGTGGCTCAAGGCAAAGAGGAAGGGGGAGGCTGTTCCACAGGAGGGAGCCAGCTGAGGAAAGAGATCGGCCTCCGGCCCTCTGTTTGGCAAAATGCTTGACACACAGAGAGTTGATACCAGAGGAACGTAGAAGACTAGAGGGAGAGTATTTAGTAGAACAAGTTACTTACCTTATCTGGTAACGTTCTTTCGATGGGATGTTCCTCCGACGTATTCCACATCTATGATAGGTAATGACCACAGCTGTGCTGCTTTGAAAAATTATTCGGCGTAGGCATCTGACGTGGATACGTTGTCTCTCGAAGGGCCTCTGTCGAGGGGCGACATCAACAGATGTTATATATAGGACGCACGGCGCCCATAGTCTCAGTTGCAGTTTCTTCCCAGAACGTGTGGCACCAATCTCCTGCCAGTATGACTGCAGAAAGCCTTGCGGAAACATAAGCTGCAATCACATAAGAAATTCTGTAGATGGGCAGGCTGCGAGGGTGCGATGTGGAATACGTCCTCCCGTGGTGGCTGCGCTAGTCCTTTCACAGTTGGACTATTGCAACTCTTTGTATTTGTTGCAACCTACAACGGCTTCAGCGTATGCAGAACCTGGCAGCCAGGTTAGCCACTGGTTCCCCCTAAGGCGCCCACATTTCGCCAGTGCTTCGCCGACTTCATTGGCTTCCGGTGGCCCAGCGAGTCCATTTCAATTCACTGTGTATTGTCCATCTGGCAATCCATGGCCAAGGAGTCGAGTTTCTGCAGTCTAAGTTCTCTCAATACATCCCGGAACGAGACCTTCGCTCCTCCGCCACCAACCTACTTATTGTTCCAAGATTTAACCAGGAAAGACTTGGCAGCAGAGCTTTTTCCATTGCTGCTGCCAAACCTTGGAACAACCTCCCAATGCCACTCCAAACCACTTCTAACCATTTGGGTTTCAGAAGAGCTCTGAAAACCATTCAATTCTAGTCCTCGGCTCTTTTCACTGGTCTCCTTTTAGCTAGCAGTTTCCTCTCTATCGCCATGCCTTTGGGCGACCGTGCGCTTTATAAGTGGAGTTAACATAACATAACGTCAGAGGAACATCCCATCGAAAGAACGTTACCAGATAAGGTAAGTAACCTGTTCTTTGAGGGGATTGTGTCCTCTGACGTATTCCACATCTATGACAGACTCCCAAAGCAGTACCAACGTATGGAGGTGGGAAAAACATTTACAATTTCATCAATTTAGAAAGCCTGATTAAAATGCAGAATAGAGGACAGCCTTACTAAAGGCCAAATCCTGCCCATAGACAGAGTCCAAGGAATAATGTCTAACAAAAGTATGGACAGAGGCCCATGTGGCTGCTTTGCAAATACTGCGAATCGGAACACTCCTCCGTAGGGCAGTGGAGGCAGCCATACCCCTAGTAGAGTGAACCCGTAAGCCTACTGGAGGGTCCTTTCCCGCCAAATGGTAATACTCAGAGATTGTCAAAATGATCCATCTGGACAAGGTCTGCTTGGAAACAGCCTGACCTAAACGCCTTCCAGCATAACCAATAAAGAGCTGATCGTCCACTCTGACCCGGGACATCCGTGAGAGATAGAAACTCAAAGCTCTCCTAGGGTCCAACCTATGGAGCCTCTCCTCTTCCTTACCAGGATGTGGAGGAGGATAGAACGCCGGAAGAATTACCTTCTGGCTCAAATGGAATTCTGACACAACCTTCGGAAGAAAAGAAGGCTGCACCCTAAGGACAACCCTGTCCTTATGGAACCCAGTGAAGGGTGGGTTGGCGGAAAGTGCCTGCAACTCACTCATTCTGCGTGCGGATGTAACCGCAACCAAGAATACAGTTTTAAAAGACAACAGTCGCAACGGACAAGAATGTAAGGGCTCAAACAGAGGTACGATTAGGAACTTTAAAACCAAATTCAAATCCCATCGACTGCACGGTACTTCTCCCGTTTGTTCCATGGCTCCGCTCTCCTGCTCAGTCTTCCGCTCTGGTTTGCTCCTGCAGAACCCGTGCAGGACTCCCTCGGTACTTCACCGGTGTGTTCTCTTCCCTCCGGTCTCTCAGTAGCACCATGATCACTCGTGCTGGTTCGCCTCCATACTTGCTGCCAGACTCGGCGGGGTATGACACAGCTGAGCTTGACGCACTCAATTGTCGTGAGCTTGCCATATTTAATTGTCCTTTGTTACTTTTTATACCTTGTAGCCAGTTTCTCCCATGCGGATTGTAAAAGCTCTTTGTCTCAGTTGATAACTTAATCCTCATGCCTTCTTGGGACCACCTTGTACCAGTACTAGCACAGAGGGTGCAAGGAATTCATCTTAGAGGACTTAGTCCAAATAGTTCTCTCATTCACAAAATCATTTTTTAAAACAATAATATTCAGTTTCTTGATTTGCTGCATGGACGCACTGTGACTAATTACAGGACTGCGTCCCTTCTCCCCAGGAGTAGCCTATGCCTGTGAGGTTAGGGATGTGAACCTGCCATGCAATACCCTTCCTAGGGGTAAGGGCAAGCGGGTCTCACCAGGAGGAACCCCCACCCTGGGTAACAAAGACTCCAGTTCCAATGAGGAACTCCCTGCCAAACCCACTCAACAACCAAAGGTAGTGAAACCTTCTGGAAAATAAAAGAGCTGATCACTATACATTTGTTGCTGCAGTATTCAACCTGAGAAGAAATACCTCACTGGTGCTGCGACGAAGAATATCAAAGTAACATTAACCAATAATAGTCCAACACAAAAGAAGGCCGGCGTTATGCAGGGGAAGCCCCAGCACAGCACTATATGGACTGGAGGAGGAGACTCCAAAGAGAGAAAAGCCTGGGAAGCTCAAAGCAAGCGAGGAGGAGGGGGAGGAGGAGGAGGCATGGCTTCCTATGCGGGGAGGAAGCTTATGAACTGTGGTGTCAGAGTTTCACTGGAAGGAATAGAGCTTTGGAAAGCTGAACGAGCCAGTGCAGGTCTCTGAGGAGAATTGTTCAGACTTGCTGAGCGAAGAGAACATATTGGGAAACAGGTCCCAAATTTTGAAGCCACAGACTGAATAGCAATGCAGAGGGTATCCAGGAATCAGTGATAGATAATTAAGGTGGTCGTCCTGACCCACCCTGAAGAATCCAAGAGGAGAGCTACCAACCCAGTGATGCTGCTCCAACACCAAAGTGGTCATGGGTAGAGCGGGAGACCCGGGGAGGGTAAGGAGAATAACGAATGCTATACTCTACTCGTCACAGTATTGTTACAGAAAATTGAGAATCATCACTGGGTCCATTATACTCGTCCAAGTGAGACAAGAAGAGTAAGAATCATTACTGGGTTCCAGTAGATAGCCAAGTGATCGGAAGATGGAGAATTCTGATGGAAACAAGATTACCCATGCTATTCAGGGCACTACTTGGATAGTAGACAAAGAGCGTTTTCAAGTGCAGGTACGAAACACAAACTGAAAGAGCCTCATGAAAGAGGAAACCCTTTAAGATGGATCTGGAAAAGCAAAGAGAAGAAAGACCTAGAGGACAGGAAAAGCCCACTAAGTGAAATAAACCAACTGATGCAAGTGATAGCCAAGGACTATCGAAAGATTCAATATTAAAAGAGAATCACGCCGAAAGCGGAGGAAGCACCCAGGAGAAGGAAGCCATTATCCCAAATGTTATTTGTTTAGTATTCGTGCTAGGGTCAGAATAGATTCATGTTGATGGAAGACTGATTATTCCTTATGGACTTCACAAATGACTGACGAGCAGTCTAGTCTAGTTTCCTTTTGTCAGGTAGGGAAACCCATAGTTTAGGGAGAGAGAGAAGCAATTTCTTAACATTTAAATACATTCACGGAAGCATGGAAACACCTAGCCTGTCTCCTCCTCCTTCAGACCCGCCACAACACCCAGACCATAGACAGACAAGCCATAATCTAGCAAGGAGGGAAAATACCTGGCTTACTTATGGAACACAGCATCTAAAAGTCCACGTTCAAAAAGACCCTTGATTTTAATGGGACAAACATTGAGGTTTCCACTGTCACAGGACAGAGGACGCATTCGGCCGAGATAACTGGAACTAACTTTCTGTAGAAGTAGCTTCTTGTGACTTTTTGCCGACCTCTGCATGTGGCAGAGCCAGGGAACTGTAAGGCACCAGAAGGAAAGGTTCAGCGCTATCCATCAGTGATTACCTGCAGAAGCCTTCTTGGCATCGCCCCATATCTGCTCGAAGGCTCGACGAGGGCCAGGAACCTGCTTCTGCTCCCTTCAGCAGAAAGTGTTTGTCATGCTGGTCAGAATAGAGGTCATTGCTAACCGTATGCTAATCAAAAAATAAGGAGTTTCTTCATGGCCGATGCGCAATCAATACACTTCATAGCCTTGGACAACAGATGCAAATGAGACTGCAGAGGAAAATGGAGAAGAAAAAGACCTTTGCTGATGGATTCTGCTGTTGCAGACTAGCATGGTAAGGAGGATACTTTTGAGGGGGGAATGCAGTGCAGCTGGAGACTTGAAGATACAGAGTAACAGAATGCATTGTTGCGGGAAGGGACTCTGAAGATATGTGCAATGGAGAACCACACACAACACAATCCGGTAAGGACAAACAATAATACTGTGCATTACCAAAATAAAGCACACATGCATCCTTGAATCCACGGCGAGGGGGTCTGAAGGGACTACGGAGGACACCCCAGCTCAACAGTGGCAGTGCCAGTTCTGCAGATCAGGATCACCCCACTTCTTCCTGGCTCAGATCTTCCAGAAGAGGGCAACCAAGGGTTGAACCCAAATGCTCCCAACCGCAGCATGGGAGATGGGTGATCCTCTAATGTGACGTTATTAACCTCTCCATTCACTGCAAATTTCACCCAAACTATGGGGTTACACAAGATTCACACTGCAGGGCATGAAATTAAGATTGGATAAGCAGGAGCTAAAAGCAGCTCCCGGGTATCCCTCATTAACCAGTGACCAGGAGCCACTACTGAGGAGCTAGTACACAGTGTTCCACAAATCTAACTGCCACATAAAATTGAAACAGATCATTTTGTCTATTATTAATGACCCCTTATGGCTTAAATGTTGTCTGTATGTGTCCTGAAATGTATTTATAGATTGTTCCAAACATACAGATAAGTGTTTGTTCGGCATGAGTTGGCCTGAGGAGCCAAAAGTGGCTCCTGGTAGCTGTTGGTGTCAAGGTAACCAGGCTCTTCTAGGCTACAAGCAGGAGCTAAATAGCTCCCCTCAATTTCAAACCCTGGACTGTTTCGAGCGAAACTTCCAATTTAGGTGAACCTACTTTGATCTCCTCCTGAACCTCCTTGATGTGTGTAATGCATAGAAGCCTGAGACTGGACAGCTGCACACAGAGTACCCTATCACTGCCATGAAACATTGACTTGCCAATAATCGTCTCATTAACCAGACCAAAAAGAACAAACACTCAATGAAGATAGGGGACATCAAAGAATCTAATGCAATCCACATTTCTGTACATGCGTTTGGCAAGTGCCTTTGCACAGGAAATGGGTAAACAGTTACAAAGAAGAGGACATGGGAGAATTGCCAGGAGTAAACGCCATTTGTGGATACACAGCACTTTTGAACAGTTGCACAACACACTAACTTGAGGGGGCTGGGGCCTGCCCTTGTCCCTGCTTGTGCTCACCCTGGTGAAGGATGTCTGCGGCTCGGGCACACATGAGGACTAGGCTATACATGCCCGCGACTCAGACACACATGAGGACTAGGCTATACATGCCAGCGGCTCGGGCCCACATGAGGACTAGGCTATACATGCCCTCGGCTCAGCCACACACGAGGACTAGGCTATACATGCCCGTGGCTCGGGCACACACGAGGACTAGGCTATACATGCCAGCGGCTCTGTCCCACATGTGGGCTAGGCTATACATGCCAGCAGCTCGGCCTCACATGAGGATTAGGCTATACATGCCCACGGCTTGAGCACACACGTGTACTAGACTATACATGCCAGCAGCTCTGGCACATATGAGGACTAGGCTATACATGCCAGCGGCTCGGCCCCACCTGAGGACTAGGCTATACATGCCCGCGGCTCGGGCACACACAAGGACTAGGCTATACATGCCCGCAGCTCAGGCACACACGAGGACTAGGCTATACATGCCCGCGGCTCGGGCACACACAAGGACTAGGCTATACATGCCCGCAGCTCAGGCACACACAAGGACTAGGCTATGCATGCCAGTGGCTCTGGGCCACATGAGGACTAGGCTATACATGCCAGCGGCTCGGCCCCACATGAGGATTAGTCTATACATGCCCACGGCTTGGGCACACGTGTACTAGACTATACATGGCAGCAGGTCTGGCACATACAAGGACTAGGCTATACATGCCTGCGACTCAGCCCCACCTGAGGACGAGGCTATACATGCCCACGGCTTGGGCTCACATGAGGACCAGGCTATATATGCCCGTGGCTCGGGCACACATGAGGACTAGGCTATACGTGCCCGCGGCTTGGCACACAAAAAGATTAGGCTATTCATGCCCATGGCTCAGGCACACATGAGGACTAGGCTATACATGCCAGCGGCTCTGACCCACATGAGGACTAGGCCATACTTGCCCGTGGCTCAGGCACACACGAGGACTAGGTTATACATGCCAGCTGCTCGGGCACACGAGGACTAGTTTATACACGCCCATGGCTCTGGCACACATGAGGACTAGGCTATATATGCCTGTGGCTCGGGCCCACAAGGACTAGGCTATACATGCCCGCGGCTCGGGCACATGTGAGGACTAGGCTATACATGCCGCGGCTTTGGAACACATGAGGTCTAGGCTATACATGCCCGCAGCTCAAGAACACATGAGGACTAGGCTATACATGCCTGCGGCTCTGGCACACATGAGGACTGGGCTATACATGCCCGCGGCTCTGGAACACATGAGGACTAGGCTATACATGCCAGCGGCTCAGGCCCGCATGATGACTAGGCTATACATGCCAGCGGCTCGGGCCCACAAGGACTAGGCTATACATGCCTGCAGCTCTGGCACACATGAGCGCTTGACTATACATGCCTGCGACTTGGGCCCACATGAGGACTAGGCTATACATGCCCGCGGCTCTGGCATACACGAGGACTAGGCTATACATGCCCTCGGCTCAGGCACACACAAGGACTAGGCTATACATGCCCACGGCTCAGGCCCACATGAAGACTAGGCTATACATGCCCGCGGCTCTGGCACACATGAGGACTGGGCTATACATGCCCTCGGCTCGGGCACATATGAGGACTAGGCTATACATGCCAGCGGCTCGGGAACCCGTGAAGACTAGGCTATACATGCCCGTGGCTCTGGCACACATGAGGACTGGGCTATACATGGCCGCGGCTCTGGAACAAACAAGGACTAGGCTATACATCCCCGCGGCTCAGGCCCGCATGAGGACTAGGCGATACATGCCCACGGCTCTGGCACACACGAGGACGAGGCTATACATGCCCGTAGCTCTGGCCCACATGAGGACTAGGCTATACATGCCCTCGGCTTGGGCACACACGAGGACTGGGCTATACACGCCCTCGGCTCGGGCACACACGAGGACTAGGCTATACATGCCCGCGGCTCAGGCACACACGAGGACTAGGCTATACATGCCCATGGCTTTGGAACACACGAGGACTAGGCTATACATGCCCGTGGTTCAGGCCCGCATGATGACTAGGCTATACATGCCCGTGGCTCTGGCACACATGAGGACTGGGCTATACATGCCCTTGGCTCGGGCACACACGAGGACTGGGCTATATATGCCCACGGCTCTGGAGCACACGAGGACTAGGCTATACATGCCCGCGGCTCAGGCCTGCATGACTAGGCGATACATGCCCACGGCTCTGGCACACACGAGGACGAGGCTATACATGCCTGCAGCTCTGGCCCACATGAGGACTAGGCTATACATGCCCGCGGCTCGGGAACACGTGAAGACTAGGCTATACATGCCTGTGGCTCTGGCACACATGAGGACTGGGCTATACATGCCCTCGGCTCGGGCACACACGAGGACTGGGCTATACATGCCCGCAGCTCAGGCACACACGAGGACTAGGCTATACATGCCCCCCGGCTCGGGACACACACGAGGACTAGGCTATACATGCCTGTGGCTCAGGCCCACATGAAGAATAGGCTATACATGCCCGCAGCTCAGGCACACACGATGGACTAGGCTATACATACCCTCGGCTCGGGCACACACGTGGACTAGGCTATACATGCCCGCGGCTCAGGCCCACATGAAGAATAGGCTATACATGCCTGCGGCTCGGGCGCACACAGGAGGACTAGGCTATACATGCCCGCGGCTCTGGCACACATGAAGAATAGGCTATACAGGGCCGCAGCGCAGGCACACACGAGGACTAGGCTATACATGCCGGCGGCTCGGGCACACACGAGGACTAGGCTATACATGCCCGTGGCTCGGGCGCACATGAGGACTAGGCTATACATGCCCGCGGCTCTGGCACACATGAAGAATAGGATATACATGCCTGCAGCTCAGGCACATGAGGACTAGGCTATACATGCCCGCGGCTCAGGCCCACATGAAGAATAGGCTATACATGCCTGCGGCTCGGGCACACACGAGGACTAGGCTATATATGCCCGCGGCTTAGGCACACACGAGGACTGGGCTATAGATGCCTGCGGCTCGGGCGCACACGAGGACTAGGCTATACATGCCTGCGGCTCGGGCTCACATGAGGACTAGGCTATACATGCCTGCGGCTCGGGCTCACATGAGGACTAGGCTGTACATGCCTACAGCTCGGGCGCACACGAGGACTGGGCTATACATGCCTGCGGCTCGGGCGCACACGAGGACTAGGCTATACATGCCTGCGGCTCGGGCGCACATGAGGACTAGGCTATACATGCCTGCGGCTCGGGCTCACATGAGGACTAGGCTATACATGCCTGCGGCTCGGGCTCACATGAGGACTAGGCTATACATGCCTGCGGCTCGGGCTCACATGAGGACTAGGCTATACATGCCTGCGGCTCGGGCGCACATGAGGACTAGGCTATACATGCCTGCGGCTCTGGCGCACACGAGGACTAGGCTATATATGCCCACGGCTTAGGCACACACGAGGACTGGGCTATAGATGCCCGCGGCTCGGGCGCACATGAGGACTAGGCTGTACATGCCTGTGGCTCTGGCGCACACGAGGACTAGGCTATATATGCCCACGGCTTAGGCACACAAGAGGACTGGGCTATACATGCCCGCGACTCGGGCGCACATGAGGACTAGGCTATACATGCCTGCGGCTCGGGCGCACATGAGAACTAGGCTATACATGCCTGCGGCTCGGGCGCACATGAGGACTAGGCTATACATGCCTGCAGCTCGGGCGCACATGAGGACTAGGCTATGCATGCCAGTGGCTCTGGCACACATGAGGACTGGGCTATACATGCCCTCGGCTCGGGCACATATGAGGACTAGGCTATACATGCCAGCGGCTCGGGAACCCGTGAAGACTAGGCTATACATGCCCGTGGCTCTGGCACACATGAGGACTAGGCTATACATGCCTGCGGCTCGGGCGCACTTGAGGACTAGGCTATACATGCCTGCGGCTCGGGCGCACATGAGGACTAGGCTATACATGCCTGCGGCTCGGGCTCACATGAGGACTAGGCTATACATGCCTGCGGCTCGGGCACACACGAGGACTAGGCTATACATGCCCCTGCGGCTCGGGCGCACATGAGGACTAGGCTATACATGCCCCTGCAGCTCGGGCGCACATGAGGACTAGGCTATACATGCCCCTGCAGCTCGGGCGCACTTGAGGACTGGGCTATACATGCCTGCGGCTCGGGCGCACTTGAGGACTAGGCTATACATGCCTGCGGCTCGGGCGCACATGAGGACTAGGCTATACATGCCTGCGGCTCGGGCGCACATGAGGACTAGGCTATACATGCCTGCGGCTCGGGCGCACTTGAGGACTAGGCTATACATGCCTGCGGCTCGGGCGCACATGAGAACTAGGCTATACATGCCTGCGGCTCGGGCTCACATGAGGACTAGGCTATACATGCCTGCGGCTCGGGCGCACTTGAGGACTGGGCTATACATGCCTGCGGCTCGGGCGCACATGAGAACTAGGCTATACATGCCTGCGGCTCGGGCGCACATGAGGACTAGGCTGTACATGCCTACAGCTCGGGCGCACATGAGGACTAGGCTATGCATGCCAGTGGCTCTGGCACACATGAGGACTGGGCTATACATGCCCTCGGCTCGGGCACATATGAGGACTAGGCTATACATGCCTGCGGCTCGGGAACCCGTGAAGACTAGGCTATACATGCCCGTGGCTCTGGCACACATGAGGACTAGGCTATACATGCCTGCGGCTCGGGCGCACATGAGGACTAGGCTATACATGCCTGCGGCTCGGGCGCACTTGAGGACTAGGCTATACATGCCTGCGGCTCGGGCGCACATGAGGACTAGGCTATACATGCCTGCGGCTCAGGCACACATGAGGACTAGGCTATACATGCCCCTGCAGCTCGGGCGCACATGAGGACTAGGCTATACATGCCCCTGCAGCTCGGGCGCACATGAGCACTAGGCTATACATGCCTGCGGCTCGGGCGCACATGAGGACTAGGCTATACATGCCTGCGGCTCGGGCGCACTTGAGGACTAGGCTATACATGCCTGCGGCTCGGGCGCACATGAGGACTAGGCTATACATGCCTGCGGCTCGGGCGCACATGAGGACTAGGCTATACATGCCTGCGGCTCGGGCGCACTTGAGGACTAGGCTATACATGCCTGCGGCTCGGGCGCACTTGAGGACTGGGCTATACATGCCTGCGGCTCGGGCGCACATGAGGACTAGGCTATACATGCCCGCGGCTCTGGCACACATGAAGAATAGGATATACATGCCTGCAGCTCAGGCACATGAGGACTAGGCTATACATGCCTGCGGCTCGGGCGCACTTGAGGACTAGGCTATACATGCCTGCGGCTCGGGCGCACTTGAGGACTAGGCTATACATGCCTGCGGCTCGGGCGCACATGAGAACTAGGCTATACATGCCTGCGGCTCGGGCGCACTTGAGGACTAGGCTATACATGCCTGCGGCTCGGGCGCACTTGAGGACTGGGCTATACATGCCTGCGGCTCGGGCGCACTTGAGGACTAGGCTATACATGCCTGCGGCTCGGGCGCACATGAGAACTAGGCTATACATGCCTGCGGCTCGGGCGCACTTGAGGACTAGGCTATACATGCCTGCGGCTCGGGCGCACTTGAGGACTGGGCTATACATGCCTGCGGCTCGGGCTCACATGAGGACTAGGCTATACATGCCTGCGGCTCGGGCACACACGAGGACTAGGCTATACACAGCTTATCTTCTAAAGTCTGTCTGGTTCGCAGTCACTCAAGTTCTTTCAGCGTCTGCTTGAATGGGGATTCGGGACATGGGGAAAGTAGCACCAAAACCAGGGTTGATGATTCAGGCTGGGCATCACATGCCCATAAGCGCACAATCATTGCTAATTTGAGGAAGTCTGTTGGAGCCTCAAATTAAATCAAGTCTTAAGACTAAAAACTTTGATGTGTCAGGAGCTAGACCTAACCAGGCACTGGTCTTGTTTTATTATTTATTATATTGCTTAAAGCGCGGACCTACCTCCAAAGCAGCGGAGCACTGCACAAAGTTGTGTTACCAGTGATTCGACTGGCATCTTTTAAGAGTGTGCAGTACTGCGAGTTGCATTTTGTGAATACATTGGGATTAGTCCATGGTCAGGTGCTGTTGAAGAAACATTTTGAGAGATTCATCAAACTGGAGAATCGTGGGGGCATTGCGAGCCGACACCAGGATCGAGTGCTAGAGGGTGGGTGCGTGATAAGGGAAGGGTTGTTTAGGAGTCCTCTCTTTTTGAACTTGTTGTGATTGGAGCTGGTTGGTCGATTTGCTGGATAAGAAGCAAGTGCAATTAGAAGCGAGGACCTTAGCTGCCGGGTACGCTGGTGTGCTACTTGCGATTGCTTCGTAGATGATGCATGCCATATGCTGCAGTGAAGAGGAAGCCAAGGAAGTTTGCGTGGGACAGGGATGATGCAGTCACATTTCCATGAACCAGTGTGGGGGACTGCACTGAGGGGGACCAAGTGGGCAGCTGGGAGACCCGTCAGGTGGGCGTTTCCCCCATTGATGTGCAAGACCACAAGGGCCTGCACTATGGTCCGGAAGACCTGCAGTGGGAAGGAGGGTTTGATTTTGTGAAGGGTGAAGATTTGGAGCAAAGATTTCTTAAGGGTAACATGAACAGCCTTCATTTCCTGAAATCACTACGTCAACTGCCGTACAGTACCGCAATCAAGGTAAGTGCTACCAGGAAAAAGTGCAGACCGCACTTGGTGGTATGGGGGCGACCTCTCTCTGGGGAATAACTAAGGCCTTGGTGAAAAAAAGGTCTGAAGGGTCAGAAGCAGCGAAGATTCCATAAAAGAAGGAACTCGGGCAACTGGTGGAGAAGCAAGTGGACATGAGGCCGGAGAAGCGGAAACTAATGAGAAGCTTCACGCAGGAGGAGGAGGAGGAGGAAGGGACCAGGAAAAGGACGCAGAATGGGGAGAGTAGATTAGGGAAGAGATGAGCAGAGCGAACGGAGAGCTGGAAACAAGGTACTTGCTACGGTTTCACAAGGCGCTTTGGGACACACCACTGTAAAGTACGAGCAGATCTATAAGAAGAAAAAAAAACGAAACGCCTTTTGCGAGACACAATATGGCCGAAAATCATTTTGACAGAAATAAATGATTTCCAATTTTTTTTACAATCAGCAAGAAAGCAACTTAAAACTAACAAGCATTGTCAAAGCCAACAATGTTGGCTTTTGTGTAAGCATGGTTAAAGCATCTGCCAGGCACTGCCATGATGGTTTGGTTGCAAACAAATGATTTACAACAAATCCTTTCAAGCATTGTGCTTCTCAAAATACAAATGCTGACCGTTTCTTCAGAAACACCGTGCACACGGTTAATTCACTGCTTATAATAGAGGGGGAGGATGGCCACAGACGCCATCTTGGATCAGGAAGCAGACACTCATACTGCTGTCCCTCCACCATCTTGGAATTGTATCCGAGGGTTCCACCTGGGTCCTTGATTCCTACCAAGATGGCCTCCACAAAAGATGCTGAACACTCCACCCACTACGTGGATGACTTTCCCTAGCAAAAACCGCCACCCTGGGGGACTTGATGAGCACCCAGATAGACACGTTGCAAAGCCTCGACACTATCGGCACCAAAAGGCCGGCTCCTTAAAGACCAACAGAAAGTGGGGCCGCAGGTGCAGTAGTCCCAAATGTAGACAACCCACATAAAAATGCCTTAGAAAATTCCTATAAGCAGCTTATAAGAACTTGCGAGAAACTAGTGGGATTTAGGAAACACGGCTAAGAACTTGTATGACACCTGAATACTCAAGGTTTAAGTAGGATTTCTTTATACGGAAATCAATAGGAACGTTGTATCTATTTGCAATACTGGGAACGGGCACATTTGAAGACTGTGATTCATACTCAGGGTCCTGTGTACTATACCTTGGTTATGTGGCAGGGTGTGCTTACACTCTGAAGGGTCCTGCGTACTAGGCCCCAGTTATGTGGCAGGGCGTGCTTACACTCGGAAGGGTCCTGTGTACTATCCCCAGGTTATGTGGCAGGGCGTGCTTACACTCGGAAGGGTCCTGTGTACTATCCCCAGGTTATGTGGCAGGGCGTGCTTACACTCGGAAGGGTCCTGTGTACTATCCCCAGGTTATGTGGCAGGGCGTGCTTACACTCGGAAGGGTCCTGTGTACTATCCCCAGGTTATGTTGCAGGGTATGCTTACACTCGGAAGGGTCCTGTTTACTATCCCCAAGTTATATGGCAGGGCATGCTTATACTCGGAAAGGTCCTGTTTACTAGCCCCCTTTTATGCAGCAGGGCATGCTTACACTCAGAAGGGTCCTGTGTACTACAGGGATTGCAAAATCTACTAGCCCACTAGCATTGCCGAGAGGTTTTTATAATGGCAAGCACCATTTGCAGGCTACGCGACCTTGCTGCGAGTATGAGGATGTTAGAAACTTATTTGGCATTTACTGCAAACACACGCTGCAGAAACTGGCAAATGCAAGTGTCATTGTGGATGCTTGGCAGCATTGCACGAAATATGAAGTGTGCTTATGGCAAAATGCACAATTTTACAAAAAAGCACTGGTAGATATTTTGTCACCAGTCATCTTGGGGCAAGTGCATTTCTCTTGGGTTGAGTATGTAAACTAAGGATCTCGTCCTGCAGGTCTAGTGAGATTTTTCATAATTTGCAAGGCCTGTACTAGCCCCCGTTATGTGGCAGGGCATGCTTACACTTAGAAGGGTCCTGTGTGCTAGCGCCCGGTTTTGCGGCAAGGCATGCTTACACCCAGAAAGGTCCTGTCTACTATCCCCTGGTTATGCGGCAGGGCATGCTTACATTCTGCAAAGCTGTACTAGCACCTGGTTATGCGGCAGGGCATGCTTACATTCTGCAAAGCTGTACTAGCCTCCGGTTATGCGGCAAGGCATGCTTACACTCAAAAAGGTCCTGTGTACTAGCCCCTGGTTATGCGGCAGGGCATGCTTACACTCAGAAAGGCCCTGTGTACTAGCCCCTGGTTATGCGGCAGGGCATGCTTACACTCAGAAAGGCCCTGTGTACTAGCCCCTGGTTATGCGGCAAGGCATGCTTACACTCAGAAAGGCCCTGTGTACTAGTCCCTGGTTATGCGGCAGGGCATGCTTACATTCTGCGAAGCTGCAGAGTTGACTGTTCTCTTTCCATTACAGGTCAGGTAAGGAGACTGGGTAGGGTGCCTCGATTGGCGTTTGGGCTCCTACCTTGCTCTGTCCCCATCATCATCATCATCTGGTCCCTGCACCTTGGAACACTCCTCAGGACTGCCTGTGGACGGTGCACTGCATCACCTTTGTAGTGGAAAATAATTATTTACATTTCTAGTATTTTGTTAGGGAAGCTGCTGTGCCTAAGAAAAGGACTCCAATTATATGTAGTTAGATTTAAAACCATTAATAAGACTTCTTGCAGGTGGCAGCTAGGGTTTTACTTAACAGATATTCGTATATGCTGAAAGGGGACAAGGCAGCGGGTCACCCCCGCATTCATCCTCTGGGCCTGGTGTGAAAGGAGCACAGGTGTACCTCTGCTCCCTTCGCTTCCTTATCTGTGGCAGAGCCTGGACTTGTGCACTTTAGTGCTGGCCCGGGGACTAAATCAGGAATGGCTCTCCTGTGCTGTGCATGGGCACGCGCACTCTCCTTGCCTTTTGCATCGGGCTTGAAAGCAAGCAGCACCCCTTCCAAGATGTTCTCTGGGTGCCACAGCTGTGTGCAGCTAAACTGTAGCCGGTCTTGTTGTGCTCCAAGCACCATTGAAACCCCCATCCCAGAATAATGCATCACAGGCAGCCTTAATTACTCGGAGTCCCACTGAACGTTTAAAGGTTAATGGCTCAATATTAGATAGTTCAGTAATAAGATATGATACACTGGGCTGGGAAATGCGGTGGAGGGACCAGTAAGGACCGCCCCTCCGCCTCTCACCTAGAACGCACCAGCCCCTCCCGAAACCAGGTGTCCCTACTACCCAGGCTAGTATATACCGCTTGTTTCTCCCTACTGTCTATGTCACATTTCTATACTCGTGATGGCTGACAGGCACACACTGCATCTGTCTCCGCTCCCTCAGGGGCTTCCTAGGCTGAACCTACACTATCAGTGGTGTTATTTCTAAAGGGGGTGTAGGGCTGTGCCTTACAGACGCTCAAGCCCCCACTCGATCTTAATTCCACGCCCTGAAGTCCCTCTACATATGTCTCTCTATCGCTGTTTTATCTCCTCCTACTCCACGCACTCTACCCTCCCTCTGACTCGCTCACACTCCCTAATGCTTACCTTTACCCTCCAATCATACTCCCCACTACTCTCCCCTCTCTGAACCCCTACTATTCCCCCCATTCCAAACCACTACTGCTCCCCTTGACCTTAAGCAGGTGATATGATTTTAAAGGAACAAAGCCCCTGTCCTTCTCCAGCTTGGTTTTAGAAACAGTCTCTAGCGTTGTGGCACCTGAATGACATCCCTGGTCCTTCAGGCAAAGAGACAGACAATATACCACAATGGATGGAGTGGATAGAGGGTGACAATATAATCACTCACTTTTTAGCTCCAAAGATCATTATTACAAAAATATAAAAGTATCATTTTCCATCTATTTCATATATCTCCCAATGTACTGCTCACACACATGTATCCAATCACTCACTCATATTCCCCTATTAGCAATCTGTCCTGATTTTACAACATGATAATTTGACTTCTGTCACTATCCACAATAGTTATTACACACAATATTATTCCCTTTCTTTACAACACATATCAGTAAATCAACATTCCCACAGATGTATAGGTCGACACGTGTTTCAGTTGTCTGAGCCGGGCATCACACACAAATCATGCCCTTTTGTTGTAGCATCCAGGGGCTCAGGCCACCTGATCTCTGTGAGGTTTTCAGGGTCTGAAATTGGTAGGAGCCATTTAGCTCCTGTTCCTAGCCAGGGGGAGCCTGGTAAAATTCAAATCAACAGCTACCAGAAGCTACTTTTGGCTCCCCATGAAAACTGGTGCTTGACAAACATAAATGTGTGACATCACTCCAGCACTGAAAAGCCTACACTGGTTACCAGTAAAAAAAAAAAAAAAAACATAAAATTCCAAGCATTCTGCATCGCCCACAAAGCCTTGCACACACAAGGAGCTGGATTCCTCCAAGACAATCACCCAAGAAGGGACCCAAGATCCAGCAACGATCTATAAACAGAGACAAAACAATTCGGCAGACAGCGATCTCGGTTAATTGTTAACCTCTGGAACACCATGCCCACACCTCATCCTCAACGTGGTACATCATGCATAGGGCCCCAATTACACTGAAAGACGTGGACCATTCACCTTACATACATGCGTCTACGTACAAGACTGTGGTAGCAGGCGCCATATAAAAGCAGACTGACTCTGGAAATGGAGAAAATGATCAAAAGTTTCGAACTCTCAAACTGGCATCCACAGCATCATAGGATGCCCAGTCCAGGCGTCCCTGGCACTCCAGCTGCCAGTAAAACCGCTGCCAACTAGTCTGATGCAGCGCATTGATCATCTGCACCGGTAGGTCGTTCTTATCTAGACGACAGATGCTGCAACACCAAACTGCCAGACTGCCTTCTCGCACGCCCATACGAGCTCACAAGACGCAGGCCACCCAGCATAGAGCCATGTTGCATGCACAAAAGGAAAGCGACACATGTGCCACTTTCAAAGGATCCACAAAATGGCTGAAGCCAAGGGCCACAAAAATGGAGCAATATTTATTATTCTACTTATCAGCAGTCTGATCAACATATCTATGCCAAAGACTGAGATCCGGGGCCCCGTGTGCTCAATCCAGAGGCCCAATAAGCTGTGGTGGGAGTGCTCGAAAAGAAGGCGTGGAACTCTGTTCCCCGCTGGCTTGCCCCCTGTCCCATAAACCCCCAAACACATGTGCTCGCTGCTTACGCAAACACTCAGTGCAGTGCTCGGAAAGTGCACATTTCAACTTCTTCCTACACTTTTATTTTAAAACGAAAACATTCCAGAAAGGTTTATTTTTTAAATAAAAGTATAGGAATGGTAAAACGTAACAAAACAAGAAGAGGAGCACTGCTCCCGCCACTTTGACCTCTTCCAATAAGGGCAGTAGACATGGAACTGCATGCGTTTAGTAACCACAGATAACTATTTTAAGCATAAACAAAATGCACATTTTGGTGCTACAATATTTATTTAATTTGTTAATCGCCCAGACCCTTGGGTATCACGGCGAGGTTACAGACATCTTGTGCATACATTGAACAATGTTACATTTGTGCAAATAAAACAAAAGGCCAATATGGCTCTAAACAAATATTTAGTTAGTTACAATTCGTTACATGTAGTAGGTTGGCTATGTATGCATCAAGGGAATGAGGGTGGCTCTGTGTAGACAGGAAGCAGGTGGGGGGTCATGGACCCTCAGTATTGGTTAATTAGCCAAGTTATGAGCGCTTTTTTAAAACTTTCCATTGTTGCCTCCTTTTTAATTCTGAGTGGTAAGGAATTCCATAGTTCCCTTTTCTTGTGTGCGACAAGCATGGTATCAGGAGAGACACAAGAGATAACAGTTCGAAAACATGTATTTAAAATACTTAGGTTTGGTGTAATGCCTAACTTGCCCTTTCTCCATTTTGAGTTTCACCTCAACTGATGTTTCTATGGATAGTCCAGTAAGTCCGAAAACAAAAGTCTGACTGTGTCAAACCGATGCTTGCCCTCACTCTGGAAACAAATGAAAGAAAAGTAGTGTCCCAAAAAGAAGTATTAAACAATGCTGGATTCAGATGGCCTTCTCGGTAGGTTCAGCTTTGACCATTCAAAAATAGTTCAACTTAAAAATGCCCTTAGAATCTTCCACGCAAGGTTCTTGTAGCTTCAAAACAAATTAGTTCACAAAAGTTCCTAGGTTCGCTTGGACTCCCTTCCTCAAGCTTCTTAAAATTCACATTTCCATTAGGACTCTCAGGATTCCCACCCCCAAGCAAAGGCCACCTTCGTTTCAAAAGTTCACCTCACAGTCTCTCTCAGGCCTCTCAGGATTCCCTTCCCGCTTTTAAAGGTTCACATAAAGTTCACAAAACACGAAAGTTCAACTTTTCAAAGTTCACTTATCAAAACACAATTCCTTTTCTTGAGTTCAAACAGCCTTTCACAACTCTTTGGGGCTTTTGCTCCCACTTCACTTTCAGTGTAGCTTCCCCGTTTCCAACTTGTCTCAAGTGGCACCGTTTGTATCCTCCATTTAACACTGGGTCTGCATCACAGACTTTCAAGAACGTATAGCTTTGCTTTCCCCTATGCACGACACTTTGATACTATCTGCTCCTCTTCTTACTCTGCTTTGCTTTAGCTGCTGTGCCTCTAGCACATGGGACTTGTCTTTCCTCTCGTGCTTCTGACACTCTTCGTTTCATTCTATTTCTTATGCTTCTTGCATACTTTCTTTCTCCTATCGCATTTCGTGCCCCTCGCACACTTCATTACTTTCCTTTTCTTTCATGCTGCTTGCATGTTGTAACTTCTATCCTTTCGTGCCTCTTGCACCCTTTTTCTTCTGTCCTTTCATTTTGTTCGTGACAGTTGCACGCCTTAACCTGTCTTTCCTTTCCTTTCAATCTCCTGCTCTAGCCTCATGCGCACACCGGGTTTAACACTCAGCAACTCACCGGTTAGCGCAAAGCTGTCAGGAAGGCTCATCAGCAACTGTGCTGAGGTCAGAGTCTCACCACCTGCCCCTCAGATGCCCGTGGGACCTGGATTCCTTCCAGGGGAATGAGCATCTGCCTGGCCACGAACAACAGGACCCAATCTGGATCCCTGAAGACACGGCTCCCTTGCCACGCTGCAACTCTCACCAAAACACCGGGTCACATCTCGGCGTCCTGCTCTCCTCCGGATACTTTGTATCCTTGCTGCGGCTTCCTGGCTTCCAGCTCCCACGGCTCGTTCAGCATCCACGGCTCGCTCAGTTTCTCTAGGGATGTATACGAATTGACCTTTTGAGAATTGATCATGGGACAATTGATTGCGGGAGAATTGACTGAATTTATAAGGTCAATTGGGACATATATGCAAGGAGAGTCCCCCCGCAACCCACCACCCAATCCAAAAACCCCACCCACAATACCCTTATATGATTTATAATCCAACACCAATCCAATATATATAAAAAAAAATAACTAAAAAGGTCAATTAGGACAAAAGGTCAATTGTGAATGGTAAATTTGGGTAATACCTTTTCTGGCAAAGCTCCACCTTTTATACTTTGGCCAATGTGCAATAGAAGTCAGGTGCGCATAGTTGCTGTCAAGTGGCTGCCGCTGCCTGACCTCATTAAAGGGACATGTTGGTAGTGTAGTGTAGTAGGCCTCTACATTCATCTTCCTCCACACAGTACTACAGGGACTTTTCAAATAGGTCATCTTTCTTCCTCTCGGCCGCCTCTTCCTCATCTCAGTATGTGTTGGAAATGTGGGACGCGGAGGGGAACGGGACAGGACTTGTAATATTTCATAAAGGCTGAGGGAGAGTGGGGTGATGTATAGTTAGGAAATGGGGATACCATGTCTCGCCCACTGGTATTCTCTTCCCAATCCCCAGAGATCCTCCACATAGGTGATCCTCCCTCCCTTGTCCGCCCCCCCAGGGTCTGGATCCAAAAGCGATGCCCCTTCCCTGGCCCCCTAAATGGAAGATCCAAGAGAAGTAGGTAGGTTTCTCACACTTGCCACAAAATGGTCACATCAGTGCCACTAAATCTATGGGATGTCTGAAGACTGGTCCCCTTAGACAGTGGTACTGGTGCAGGTGATGTTATGAGTCAGGTGATACATAGCGGCATCTATCTATGCACTGTACAATAATTGTGCCAATCAGGCACTGTCCACAAAAGCATTCTGCTAACATCTACGTTAAGATGTTCAACATTGGGAGGACAATGGATCGACTCAAAGGGGACAACACTCAGCCACCTTCACCCTCACAACGGCTGCGCTGGTCTAATCCGTCACTCAGGAACGAGGTAACGAAAGAAAGGTCTAGTCAAGCATATCACAGACATGTGTTTTCCCAGTTCCCACATTGCACTGCTTTAGATACAAGATGCCTATCGGGGAAGTGATTTAGAAATTCTAAACCACACCTGCAGCCAACCCTAATAAGGGCAGCTGACCCCAACAACATGCACAGATTGGGAATGCTGCCGTTGTCATTTATGGCACCCTATTGCGTCAGGGTAGTCAAGCTCCGGCATAGAGGTCAGTATTGATATGGGTAGTCAGGCTCTGGCATAACAGTCAGTATTGGTGTGGGCGGTCAAGCTCCGGCATAGAGGTCAGTATTGATATGGGTGGTCAGGCTCTGGTGTAGAGGTCAGTATTGGTGTGGGTGGTCAGGCTCTGGCGTAGAGGTCAGTATTAGTGGCAGGCAGGGGCGTTGCTGGGGGGGATAAGGGGGTTTTAGCCCCTGGTCTTTTGGTTGTTGCCCAGGATAGAATATCAGGAGCTACAACCAAAGGCTAGCTAGCCCCCAGTCCCGACAGTTCTGACATTAGCATAGCCCTGGGTCTTTTTCAGACCTAGCAACACCCCTGGCAGGGTTCTCAACCTTTACGGAAACACGGAAACAGAATAGGTGATTGTGGCACTCCAGGCAAGATATGACAAGTGAACCTTACTGAACTCAATAGACATACAGTATTTTATGAGAAAGACTTGCGCAACCACACAGGATACTGTGGCGTGTAGCTGTACGAACATTAACCAGTCAGTGCAGTGGGGAAATTGAGTCTATTCGGTTATTTTGCTTTTGTATAGCACCTCCTGCCATAGTTTATGGTTTCGAAGTGCTTTGCCAGTCTGAAAGGCAAAGGAGCAGTATGATAGAACATTCAGTAGTGGTAGGGAGGATCAAAGTCGGGTAGATAGTTGGGATGAGGGTGAGGGATAGACAAGGTGCTCAGGAAGGCAGGAGAAGGAAAAGGTAGAGGAGCTGTGTGTAGAATTTTTCTTTTAATTGTAATTGGTTTAATAAAACCTTTACAAATAAGAGTACAAATACATACGAAAAGAAATAAAAGAACAATATCACAATACAATATCATAATACCATAACACTACATCATCACAATAAAATACTAATGACAATGGTACTGGTAATTAGTAAACAAGAAAAAAGAAAAGAGAACAGAGGTACCAGTTCCAGTGCAAAGAGTCAATAATACGATTCAGATTAACAGTAAAATTCAGTTGATATAATCAACATCCAATAGAAGGCAAAAGAGAACCAATTAAAAAGGTGCAACTTAACTCGACTTCACTTAGTCCCCAAAACAGTAGAAAGTACAAGGGTTGGAGATGTCAGCAAGTTGGATAATAATGGCCTAAGATGGTTTAAGGTTCCGTGGGCAGTTCGTTGTGCGGTCTGAGTCATCCTATTTATGGATCACAGTTCTCAGACTTAGCCATCAAACTGTCAATTAGGCCTTCACCAGGACCATCAATATCTCCCAATCCATAAATTCAGGCTTGTAATAAAGCCTGATAAGGTCAGCCCCTCGTGTATGCTATGAGTACTAAGACAACGCTTCCAAGCTAAGTCTTCATTGAGAGATCAAAGGTTTGCATCTAAAGGTGCCTTGTGTTTGGCCCCAAGGCCCTGTAATGATCCACACTCCAGAACCAGGTGTCCGAGAGTCTCCAGTTTCCCCATACAGAACCCACAACAAGCTGCATCATTCGTTATTTGCAGTCTCCCTAGTGGGATTTCCCAGGTAAATCTGAGATTCCACCGTGCCCTAATTAGGATACCTCGCTAGAATCTATTTGTCCAATCTATGTGTACAATTGGACCAAACTTATAGTGGGACTCAACTGTATTCTATGCGGTGCCGCGCCAAGAGGAGAGATAGCTGGAGAGGAGGCGTTCTCTGTGCAAGGGGGGGGGGTCTGGAAATGACTCACTGCATGGTGAGCCGGGGTATGTTGAAGCCATGCTGCTTTTCCAAACAAATTTGAGAAGGCAAAGAAAAAGTACAGAACAAGCTAAACGATTCACATATACACTTGTAAATCTCAAACAGATAGTGTGATAACATTCAGTGTATAAGACTCGGCACAGGAAATGATAAACAATGTCCCCCTTGCACCCAACTGTGATCAAAACCTAAGTGATGTATTAGATTATGCAGATTCACAAGCAGGAAGAATCTGGTTACAAAAGGTCAAAAAATACATCAAAATATTTCTAGATCATAATCCGAAATAGCAATCAACATTTCAAAGTTTGCAATTCCCCTGTTGCATCAATTCTGGCATTTTTTTACAATTGCTCAACACGTTTCAGTTATAAACCTTCTTCAAGATCAAAAAAATATGCAATGACTGAATAAAGAGCGCCTGTAGTGCGGGATGTACCAGAGTCTAAGATCTGCCAAAACCCAAAGGAATTCCCTGCATTAGAAGCCTATCCAAATGCAGAAGAGGACAACCAGTATAGCCACACCATGGAACGCTTGTGATAATCAACACATTTCTGTTATAAACCTTCTGCAAGATCAAAAACATCTGCAATAACCAAATATAGAGCACCTGTAGTGCGGGATGTACCGGAATCTACGATCTACCGAAACCCAAAGGAATTCCCTGTATTAGAGGCCTATCCTGAGGCTGAGAACCAAGAAGATGACGACCAGTCTAGCCAGACCATGGAATGCTGGCGATAACATAGATGACAGTGATAAGAGCACGACACCAAAGACAATCGCAAAGGATATCACGATATACTTCCAGCATAATAAGAAAAATGATTGCCAACGCACGCAGAAATCAGTTCTTAATGAAACCAGTAGAGTAGCAGAAGAATGGCCGGTGGACCTCATGATTAGCCTTATAAAGAATGGAAACTCCACTCCTCCGACATGAACCCGCTACTGAGCGCGGGGGCCTCTCAAAGGTATGATAGAGATAGAAGAAAGCATACTAAAAGCAGTGATTGAAGGGAGCGGGAACGGTCGGGAGCGGTGTTCCACTACTTTTTTTTCTGTTTCCCATTCCTCTACTTTTTACGACCATATTCGCCATTCTATATAGAGGATTTGTCCATTCATGTCCCTGTGAAAGTGTAAAGTTGTAATAGGAGCCTTAGTTACCAGTCACTTAGACTATTGCAATTACCCGCTGCAACAACTTACAACATGCTTCCGCCTACCCTCTCCCCCGCCAAGGCCACAGTTCGACTACTTTTTTTTTCGGTACACTTCTACCACTGACTAAAAGGACTCATGAGGTGCCTACATCCTCATAAAGTTAATGTCATACCATAAAATACATACTTGTAAAACAATTAACTAGACAAATGCAGATAAAAATAAGAACATGGGAAAAAGAAACCGAAAATGAAACAGCCATTCAACCACAAGTGCGGGGACATAGAAATCTTAGTCCAGTTGGAAATATCAAAGAAAAATAAATTAAAAAAATGAAAAGCAAAACAAAACAGGGAAACATGGCATGCAAACAGGTAAAAAGGGAAAGAGGAAAAATGCAAGAAGGGGGAATGAATAGAAAAGGTACATAAAATAGCGAGACTAGATCAAGAAAATCAAAAAAACAAGTATGAGAATGAAGACACACATCCAGAAAAGGATATACATGCTAGCAGTTAAAGCAAGGAAGAGAGAGGACAAAGGCTTGCCAAGAAAGGGCTGGTGATGGAGGAAAGTGCTGAAGGCAACGGGCACAAAAGAGATGACAGCGGAGGTTAATAAGCACACTGAGAATGCAGACATCTGAGATGACAGAGGAAGTTAATGCTGACATCAGAGATGACAGGGGAAGTTAACAAGCACAGCAAGAATGCAGATAACTGAGATGACAGAGGAAATTAACAAGCACACTGAGAATGCAGACATCTGAGATAACAGAGGAAGTTAATAAGCACACAAAGAATGCAGACATCTGAGATAACGGAGGAAGTTAATAAGCACACCGAGAATGCAGACATCTGAGATGACAGAGGAAGTTAACAAGCACAGCGAGAATGCAGACACCTGAGATGACAGAGGAAGTTAACAAGCACAGCGAGAATGCAGACACCTGAGATGACAGAGGAAGTTAACAAGCACAGCGAGAATGCAGACACCTGAGATGACAGAGGAAGTTAACAAGCACAGCGAGAATGCAGACACCTGAGATGACAGAGGAAGTTAACAAGCACAGCGAGAATGCAGACACCTGAGATGACAGAGGAAGTTAACAAGCAAAGCGAGAATGCAGACATCTGAGATGACAGAGGAAGTTACTAAGTACACTGAGAATGCAGACATCTGCAAATGAAATGCGCGAGATCATGGGACCAATGTGTTCAGAGGGGCTCTAGACAAGTGTCTTCCCATGTGAAACGGGTGTCCCGTGGGGCGTGGGACATCACTTTAGTACCTGGAATTTAAAGGGTGAGATTGCATGGTCCTGCGCTCAGACATGCCTCGCCGTTGAAGATTTTCCCTTTCTTGAGCAAATACATGACGTAAATATTCTCATATTAAGACCCTGGGGACAGTACGTTCATAAGTGCAATTCACACTGTGTAATCCTGTGAGACAACAGCAGGAGAGGTGGGCTAGGAGGTCACGTGGGATAGGAAAGGGGGTGGGGTTCAGGGGGGGTCCTTCCATTGCAAGCAGATGCAGGAGAGGTGGGCTAGGAGGTCACTTGGGATAGGAAAGTGGGTGGGGTTCAGTGGGTTCCTTCCATTGCAGGCAGATGCAGAAGAGGTGGGCTAGGAGGTCACTTGGGATAGGAAAGTGGGTGGGGTTCAGTGGGTTCCTTCCATTGCAGGCAGATGCAGGAGAGGTGGGCTAGGAGGTCACTTGGGATAGGAAAGGGTGGGGTTCAGGGGGTTCCTTCCATTGCAAGCAGATGCAGGAGGTGTGGGCTAGGTGGTCACTTGGGATAGGAAAGGGTGGGGTCCAGGGGGTTCCTTCCATTGCAGGCAGATGCAGGAGAGGTGGGCTAGGAGGTCACTTGGGATAGGAAAGGGGGTGGGGTTCAGTGGGTTCCTTCCATTGCAAGCAGATGCAGGAGGTGTGGGCTAGGAGGTCACTTGGGATAGGAAAGGGTGGGGTTCAGGGGGTTCCTTCCATTGCAAGCAGATGCAGGAGAGGTGAGCTAGGAGGTCACCTGGGATAGGAAAGGGTGGGGTTCAGGGGGTTCCTTCCATTGCAAGCAGATGCAGGAGAGGTGGGCTACGAGGTCGCTTGGGATAGGAAAAGGCGGGGTTCAGGGGGTTCCTTCCATTGCAAGCAGATGCAGGAGAGGTGGGCTAGGAGGTCGCTTGGGATAGGAAAGGGCGGGGTTCAGGGGGTTCCTTCCATTGCAAGCAGATGCAGGAGAGGTGGGCTAGGAGGTCGCTTGGGAAAGGAAAGGGCGGGGTTCAGGGGGTTCCTTCCATTGCAAGCAGATGCAGGAGAGGTGGGCTAGGAGGTCACTTGGGATAGGAAAGGGCGGGGTTCAGGGGGTTCCTTCCATTGCAAGCAGATGCAGGAGAGGTGGGCTAGGTGGTCACTCGGGAAGGAAAGGGCGGGGTTCAGGGGGTTCCTTCCATTGCAAGCAGATGCAGGAGAGGTGGGCTAGGTGGTCACTCGGGAAGGAAAGGGTGGGGTTCAGGGGGTTCCTTCCATTGCAAGCAGATGAAGGAGAGGTGGGCTAGGAGGTCACTCGGGAAGGGTGGGGTTCAGGGGGTTCCTTCCATTGCAAGCAGATGCAGGAGAGGTGGGCTAGGAGGTCACTCGGGAAGGGTGGGGTTCAGGGGGTTCCTTCCATTGCAAGCAGATGCAGGAGAGGTGGGCTAGGAGGTCACTTGGGATAGGTAAGGGTGGGGTTCAGGGGGTTCCTTCCATTGCAAGCAGATGCAGGAGAGGTGGGCTAGGTGGTCACTTGGGATAGGAAAGGGTGGGGTTCAGGGGGTTCCTTCCATTGCAAGCAGATGCAGGAGAGGTGGGCTAGGAGGTCACTCGGGAAGGGTGGGGTTCAGGGGGTTCCTTCCATTGCAAGCAGATGCAGGAGAGGTGGGCTAGGAGGTCACTTGGGATAGGAAAGGGTGGGGTTCAGGGGGTTCCTTCCATTGCAAGCAGATGCAGGAGAGGTGGGCTAGGTGGTCACTTGGGATAGGAAAGGGTGGGGTTCAGGGGGTTCCTTCCATTGCAAGCAGATGCAGGAGGGGTGGGCTAGGAGGTCACTTGGGATAGGAAAGGGGGTGGGGTTCAGTGGGTTCCTTCCATTGCAAGCAGATGCAGGAGAGGTGGGCTAGGAGGTCACCTGGGATAGGAAAGGGTGGGGTTCAGGGGGTTCCTTCCATTGCAAGCTGATGCAGGAGAAGTGGGCTAGGAGGTCACCTGGGATAGGAAAGGGTGGGGTTCAGGGGGTTCCTTCCATTGCAAGCAGATGTAGGAGGTGTGGGCTAGGAGGTCACTCGGGAAGGAAAGGGTGGGGTTCAGGGGGTTCCTTCCATTGCAAGCAGATGCAGGAGAGGTGGGCTAGGGGGTCACTTAGGATAGGAAAGGGTGGGGTTCAGGGGGGTTCCTTCCATTGCAAGCAGATTCAGGAGAGGTGGGCCAGGAGGTCACTTGGGATAGGAAAGGGTGGGGTTAAGGGGGTTCCTTCCATTGCAAGCAGATGCAGGAGAGGTGGGCTAGGTGGTCACTCGGGAAGGAAAGGGTGGGGTTCAGGGGGTTCCTTCCATTGCAAGCAGATGCAGGAGAGGTGGGCTAGGTGGTCACTCGGGAAGGAAAGGGTGGGGTTCAGGGGGTTCCTTCCATTGCAAGCAGATGCAGGAGAGGTGGGCTTGGAGGTCACTTGGGATAGGAAAGGGGGTGGGGTTCAGTGGGTTCCTTCCATTGTAGGCAGATGCAGGAGAGGTGGGCTAGGAGATCACTTAGGATAGGAAGGGGTGGGGTTCGGGGGGTTCCTTCCATTGCAAGCAGATGCAGGAGAGGTGGGCTAGCAGGGCACTTGGGATAGGAAAGGGTGGGGTTCAGGGGGGGTCCTTCCATTGCAAGCAGATGCGGGAGAGGTGGGCTAGGAGGTCACTTGGGATAGGAAAGGGCGGGGTTCAGGGGGTTCCTTCCATTGCAAGCAGATGCAGGAGAGGTGGGCTAGGAGGTCGCTTGGGATAGGAAAGGGTGGGGTTCAGGGGGGGTCCTTCCATTGCAAGCAGAGGAGAGGTGGGCTAGGAGGTCACTTGGGATAGGAAAGGGTGGGGTTCAGGGGGTTCCTTCCATTGCAAGCAGATGGAGGAGAGGTGGGCTAGGAGGTCACTCGGGAAGGAAAGGGTGGGGTTCAGGGGGTTCCTTCCATTGCAAGAAGATGCAGGAGAGGTGGGCTAGGAGGTCACTTGGGATAGGAAAGGGTGGGGCTCAGGGGGGTCCTTCCATTGCAAGAAGATACAGGAGAGGTGCCCTAGGAGGTCACTTGGGATAGGAAAGGGTGGGGTTCAGGGGGGTCCTTCCATTGCAAGCAGATGCAGGAGGTGTGGGCTAGGTGTCAACTTGGGAAAGGAAAGTGTGGGGTTCAGGGGGTTCCTTCCATTGCAAGCAGATGCAGGAGAGGTGGGCTAGGAGGTCACTTGGGATAGGAAAGGGTGGGGTTCAGGGGGTTCCTTCCATTGCAAGCAGATGCAGGAGAGGTGGGCTAGGAGGTCACTTGGGATAGGAAAGGGTGGGGTTCAGGGGGTTCCTTCCATTGCAAGCAGATGCAGGAGAGGTGGGCTAGGAGGTCACTTGGGATAGGAAAGGGTGGGGTTCAGGGGGGTCCTTCCATTGCAAGCAGATGCAGGAGGTGTGGGCTAGGTGTCAACTTGGGAAAGGAAAGTGTGGGGTTCAGGGGGTTCCTTCCATTGCAAGCAGATGCAGGAGAGGTGGGCTAGGAGGTCACTTGGGATAGGAAAGGGTGGGGTTCAGGGGGTTCCTTCCATTGCAAGCAGATGCAGGAGGTGTGGGCTAGGTGTCAACTTGGGAAAGGAAAGTGTGGGGTTCAGGGGGTTCCTTCCATTGCAAGCAGATGCAGGAGAGGTGGGCTAGGAGGTCACTTGGGATAGGAAAGGGTGGGGTTCAGGGGGTTCCTTCCATTGCAAGCAGATGCAGGAGAGGTGGGCTAGGAGGTCACTTGGGATAGGAAAGGGTGGGGTTCAGGGGGTTCCTTCCATTGCAAGCAGATGGAGGAGAGGTGGGCTAGGGGGTCACTCGGGATAGGAAAGGGTGGGTTCAGGGGGTTCCTTCCATTGCAAGCAGATGCAGGAGAGGTGGGCTAGGGGGTCACTCGGGAAGGAAAGGGTGGGGTTCAGGGGGTTCCTTCCATTGCAAGCAGATGCAGGAGAGGTGGGCTAGGGGGTCACTCGGGAAGGAAAGGGTGGGGTTCAGGGGGGTTCCTTACATTGCAAGCAGGTGCAGGAGAGGTGGGCTAGGTCACCTGGGATAGGAAAGGGTGGGGTTCAGGGGGGTTCCTTCCATTGCAAGCAGATGCAGGAGGTGTGGGCTAGGTGTCAACGTGGGATAGGAAAGTGTGGGGTTCAGGGGGTTCCTTCCATTGCAAGCAGATGCAGGAGAGGTGGGCTAGGAGGTCACTTGGGATAGGAAAGGGTGGGGTTCAGGGGGTTCCTTCCTTTGCAAGCAGATGCAGGAGAGGTGAGCTAGGAGGTCACCTGGGATAGGAAAGGGTGGGGTTCAGGGGGTTCCTTCCATTGCAAGCAGATGCAGGAGAGGTGGGCTAGGAGGTCACTCGGGAAGGGAAGGGTGGGGTTCAGGGGGTTCCTTCCATTGCAAGCAGATGCAGGAGAGGTGGGCTAGGAGGGCACTTGGGATAGGAAAGGGTGGGGTTCAGGGGGGTTCCTTCCATTGCAAGCAGATGCAGGAGGTTTGGGCTAGGTGTCAACTTGGGATAGGAAAGGGTGGGGTTCAGGGGGGTTCCTTCCATTGCAAGCAGGTGCAGGAGAGGTGGGCTAGGAGGTCACTTGGGATAGGAAAGGGTGGGGTTCAGGGGGTTCCTTACATTGCAAGCAGATGCAGGAGAGGTGAGCTAAGAGGTCACCTGGGATAGGAAAGGGTGGGGTTTAGGGGGTTCCTTCCATTGCAAGCAGATGCAGGAGGTGTGGGCTAGGTGTCAACTTGGGATAGGAAAGTGTGGGGTTCAGGGGGTTCCTTCCATTGCAAGCAGATGCAGGAGAGGTGGGCTAGGTCGTCGCTTGGGATAGGAAAGGGTGGGGTTCAGGGGGTTCCTTCCATTGCAAGCAGATGCAGGAGAGGTGAGCTAGGAGGTCGCCTGGGATAGGAAAGGGTGGGGTTCAGGGGGTTCCTTCCATTGCAAGCAGATGCAGGAGAGGTGGGCTAGGAGGTCGCCTGGGATAGGAAAGGGCGAGGTTCAGGGGGTTCCTTCCATTGCAAGCAGATGCAGGAGAGGTGGGCTAGGAGGTCGCCTGGGATAGGAAAGGGCGAGGTTCAGGGGGTTCCTTCCATTGCAAGCAGATGCAGGAGAGGTGGGCTAGGAGGTCACTTGGGATAGGAAAGGGCGGGGTTCAGGGGGGTTCCTTCCATTGCAAGCAGATGCAGGAGAGGTGGACTAGGAGGTCACTTGGGATAGGAAAGGGTGGGGTTCAGGGGGTTCCTTCCATTGCAAGCAGATGCAGGAGAGGTGGGCTAGGAGGTCACTCGGGAAGGGAAGGGTGGGGTTCAGGGGTTCCTACCATTGCAAGCAGATGCAGGAGAGGTGGGCTAGGAGGTCACCTGGGATAGGAAAGGGTGGGGTTCAGGGGGTTCCTTCCATTGCAAGCAGTTGCAGGAGGTGTGGGCTAGGTGTCAACTTGGGATAGGAAAGGGTGGGGTTCAGGGGGGTTCCTTCCATTGCAAGCAGGTGCAGGAGAGGTGGGCTAGGAGGTCACTTGGGATAGGAAAGGGTGGGGTTCAGGGGGTTCCTTCCATTGCAGGCAGATGCAGGAGGTGTGGGCTTGGTGGTCACTTGGGATAGGAAAGGGGGTGGGGTTCAGGGGGTTCCTTCCATTGCAAGCAGATGCAGGAGAGGTGGGCTAGGAGGTCACTTGGGATAGGAAAGGGCAGGGTGCAGGGGGGTTCCTTCCATTGTAAGCAGATGCAGGAGAGGTGGGCTAGGAGGTCGCTTGGGATAGGAAAGGGCGGGGTTCAGGGGGTTCCTTCCATTGCAAGCAGATGCAGGAGGTGTGGGCTAGGTCGTCACCTGGGATAGGAAAGGGTGGGGTTCAGGGGGGTCCTTCCATTGCAAGCAGATGCAGGAGAGGTGGGCTAGGAGGTCGCTCGGGAAGGAAAGGGTGGGGTTCAGGGGGGTTCCTTCCATTGCAAGCAGATGCAGGAGAGGTGGGCTAGGAGGTCGCTTGGGAAAGGAAAGGGTGGGGTTCAGGGGTTCCTTCCATTGCAAGCAGATGCAGGAGAGGTGGGCTAGGAGGTCACTCGGGAAGGAAAGGGTGGGGTTCAGGGGGTTGTGGAGGTTAAGCCTCGTTTTGAGCAATTCCTCTGATGAGGGGATGTGGGCATTTTCCAGCCGAGGGGGCTAGTACATGAAAACAGCGAAAGCACCGTATGTTTGACCTTTGTCTTCACACGCCCTTGCGCAGTCGACATGTCGTCTTGCCTTATTAAATGCTGGAGCGTGACCATTATATGTTATTAATGGCATTTACAGTGTGACGTGTTGTGGGGTTCATCGGCGAGTATGCCAGACAAATGATATTAAATAAGTGTCCCCGGGAACCGGTCGGGTCTCATGGGAGGAGCCCCACAGCTCTGCTATTGACTCATTTTAAGTGTCCCCGGGAACCCCTCTGGTCTCATGGGAGGAGCCCCACAGCTCTGCTATTGACTGCATTTTAAGTGTCCCCGGGAACCACTCCGGTCTCATGGGAGGAGCCCCACAGCTCTGCTATTGACTCATTTTAAGTGTCCCCGGAACCCCTCCGGTCTCATGGGAGGAGCCCCAGAGCTCTGCTATTGACTCATTTTAAGTGTCCCGGGGAACCCCTCCGGTCTCATGGGAGGAGCCCCAGAGCTCTGCTATTGACTCATTTTAAGTGTCCCCGGGGAACCCCTCCGGTCTCATGGGAGGAGCCCCAGAGCTCTGCTATTGACTGCATTTTAAGTGTCCCCGGGGAACCCCTCCGGTCTCATGGGAGGAGCCCCAGAACTCTGCTATTGACTCATTTTAAGTGTCCCCGGGGAACCCCTCCGGTCTCATGGGAGGAGCCCCAGAGCTCTGCTATTGACTCATTTTAAGTGTCCCGGGGAACCCCTCCGGTCTCATGGGAGGAGCCCCAGAGCTCTGCTATTGACTCATTTTAAGTGTCCCGGGGAACCCCTCCGGTCTCATGGGAGGAGCCCCAGAGCTCTGCTCACCGGGGAGCCGGTCGGGTCTCATGGGAGGAGCCCCCGGTTCCGGCTCAGAGCTGTTATTGACTGCATTTTCTTTCTTATCTGGTTTTCTTCGAGGATACACACAATGCTCTTTAAATTCATAGCATGTTTAAGGCGAAAGGGGGTTGTGCAGATGTCAGTGTATTTTACTGCCAGGGTTTTGGGACGGCTTTGTGGACATTGGTGCATGGCTGCTATTACGCGTGGTCAGATATAGCATTTCTCCGAGGCATTCAATGATGTTAAGAGTCTCCTCAGGGGGTCTCTTCTGGCTCTTTGTACTGCCCCTGTGGATAACACTGGAAGCTGTCACATGCACACACATGGAGAAACGGCTCGATGAGACAGATGGACTCTGAAGGTCTTGGGGTGGCAGCGTGCACGGTCCCGTGTGGTTATGTCATCCGTTGGGGTCAGTAGAGAGTGCCACCCACTTCACCATCAAGAGTACAGTCCATTCCTCCAGGAAGGCCATCCGTGGCATGTCATCGCGTGTCCAGGCTAACAGGACATCTGTGTAGCGCCCCCATAACCGGATATGGCGCGTAGAGGGGAACAGCCCCCACCCGCTCTCCGTAGCCACGCGTGTTTAGTAGCCAGGGCTCGTCCTCGCAAGGGGAGAAGCTGTTCTCCGGCGGGACTGTCAAGCAGGGCTACATTAACTCACTTCAATCAGGGGTTCCTAACGTTTAAAGCCGCAGAAACGATCTGAATTGTACATTTGAGCACATCTCTAGTTTGAGCAGGAAGGATGGCTCAGGGCCAACGCGCTGGAAACCACGCGCTGGTATTAAGCGGTAATTATAAGACGCGTTGCTGGGGGCTTCTGTGTGTACCCACCTCGGGGACGGTCGGTCTACGGGTGCCTCTGTGCTGCGTTCGGGCATCTTTGGAAAGGTGTGTGGGGGGGGGGGGGGGTGGCCGGGCTATTCGGGGTAACAGCGCAGCGGGGAGACATGCTGCACCCTGTCCTGGTGATACACAAGTACAGCATGTCAAGGACTTCTAGCCAGTGCCCCATATGCGTATGTTTGGGAGGAAAGGGCTATTGCAATGTGTATGTGGCAAGCGGTTGTAGGCGGCTTGCAGTTTGGGACTAGGAGGCCCTAGTCCAAATGTGGGCTTCCACACGTTACTAACATCGTGTGGCCCTGGGCACAGCGCCTCACCTTACCTTGCTTGACCCATTCTACTTATGGGGCAACATTGGGCACGAATTCAATAGTGACCAAGAGAGGCTATTGGGCACGGCTGAAAGTGTTTAGGGGCAGGCCCGCGTGCAGTGCACAGCTCGGTGGAGGCGTCCCGATGCAGGCATGGATTAGTTTGGTTTGAAAAATGTTTGTATTATTATAAAATAGCAACACATTCCAATGGCATCCTGATAGGAGTCGGTCAACGTGCAATTCACAAACTGCGGCACGGAGCCAGTTCTGGATCAGGACGGCTGGATGAAAAAGGCGTAGATGATGAGAAACTAAACATGTAATGAGAGAAAAGCCAGACAAAGCACAACTAAGAGGATCAAATCGCCCGAGAGAAATGATGCAGAAAGAGGGGAAAGTCCCGAGAGGGGCGGCGATCTGATGGAGACAAATAAAACCACCAGCAACAGGGGCAGCAGCTGCCAACACTGGGATGGCATGCACCCACCATGCAGGGGAAAGAGGATATGCAAACGAGGCGCAACAGCAACAGCAATGCACTGGCTATGGCGCAAACTAGGGGTAGCCATGTTTCACCTCATGTGCACAGCGCTTCCAACACGAATCTGGAATCATTGGACGGATGCGTGAAGATGGGCGACTCCCCCCCCCCACCCACCACCAAATGATTGGAGAGATGAAAGAGGACCCAAATCATTGGAGAGAGGGGAGATCCCCCAATCATTGGAGAGAGGGGAGATCCCCCAATCATTGGAGAGATGGAAGGATACCCCAATCATTGGATATGGGAGATTACCCCAATCATTGGAGAGAAAGGGAGCTCGCCCAATCATTGTAGAGAGGGGAGCTCGCCCAATCATCAGTGAGACAGGAGATTACCCCAATCATTGGAGAGATGAACAAGTTACTTCTTACCTTGTAACGTTCTTTCGACGGGATGTTCCTCCGACGTATTCCTCATCTTAGATATCTCCTTCCAGCTCTGCTGGCCTCGGAAAATTTTCTCTCTAGAGGGCGCTGCGCGTCAACGTCCTCCGAGTCGATGTCCCTCGACAGCCGCCGTATCGACGTCATCCTGCCTATAAAGGCCGCGCGCAGCATCCGTTGCTCAGTTCCGTTATGTAGCCCACAATAATACTTTCTGGACTAACTAATCACCCTGAAGGAGCGTAAGCTGCAACAACAAGGGAAGTAGAACTGCGGGGATGGATGGGAGGGTCGATGAGGAATACGTCGGAGAAACATCCCGTCGAAAGAACGTTACAAGGTAAGAAGTAACTTGTTCTTCGAAGGGATTGTGTCCTCCGACGTATTCCTCATCTTAGATAGGCTCCCATAGCAGTATTCTATTATCGGAGGAGGGAGTACTGACTTCACGCTGTCTTCTATTGATGAATAGAATGCAGTACAGCCCTTCCAAACCTAGTCTCTTGACTGGAGGAGGAATCCAAATTGTAAAAACGTGTAAAGGTATGGACAGACGACCATGTAGCGGCCGCACATATGTCCTTAACCGGCACGCCTCTTTTGAGGGCCGATGAAGCTGCAATACCTCTGGTCGAATGAGCCCTAAGGTTTTGAGGGGGCTCTTTCCCTGCCAGTTTATAACATTCCAGAATGGCTAGAATGATCCATCTGGAAATGGTCTGCTTAGTTATTGGTAACCCCAGCTTGTGACCTGCGTAACCTACAAACAGCTGGTCTGCCTGTCTTATCCTGGCTAGTCTACTGATGTAAAAACTTAAAGCCCTCCTAGGGTCTAGCCTGTGTAACCTCTCTTCCTCTTTCCCCGGGTGAGGAGGAGGATAGAAAGATGGTAGGGTAATCTTCTGAGTGATATGGAATTCAGAAACCACCTTTGGGAGGAAATTAGGCTTCACTTGCAGGACAACTTTGTCTTTGTGAAATATTGTGTGAGGGGGTTTACAAGAAAGAGCTTGTAATTCGCTCACCCTTCTAGCAGATGTAAGTGCTATTAATAAAACAGTTTTAAGGGTAAGGAATCTTAACGAACAAGAATGGAGAGGTTCGAAAGGTGTACCCATCAGGAAAGTTAGTACTAAGTTTAAATCCCATAGGGGAATTTGGAATGGTCTTGGGGGATAAATATTGGTTAACCCCTTTAGAAACTGTATTACCAAGGGTAATTTGAAATAGGATGGTTCTTCCGCAGTACGCTTAAAGATGGATAGCGCTGCGAGATAGCCCTTAATGGTGCCAACTTGAAGGCCTGAATTTGCCAAATGTAGTAGGAAGGACAAAACCATTGGTGTACCACATGAAAAAGGGTTGATATTCTGTTCTCTACACCAGCTGCAAAATCTGTTCCAACGGCAGCGGTATAAAGACTTTGTTGCTGGCCTCCTTGCCGAAAGCAACACCTCCATAACATCATCAGGGAGGTCCCAATCCTTGTACCTCAGCCTTTCAGAAGCCAAGCGTGAAGGTTGAGGGTTTTGATGTCTGGATGGAGAACCTGACCTCCCTTCTGTGAGAGTAGGTTCTCTCTGAGTGGAAGTCGAATTGGAGGGCAGATGGACAAGTCTAGAAGGTCCGGGTACCACGTTCTCCTGGCCCAATCCGGGGCAATTAGGATCATGGTTCTCTGGAATCTTCTCAATCTCCTGATCATTTGAGGAATGACAGGGACCGGTGGGAATGCGTACAGAAGCGGAAACTCCCAGTCCACTATGAACGCGTCTCCCAGAGCTCCTCTTGGGGGAAATTCCCTTGAGCAGAACAGGTCGCATTTCCTGTTTAGGCTGGTGGCGAACAGATCTACCTGAGGGGTTCCCCAAAGGGCGAAGATCTCTTGAAGGACTTCCTGAGCTAGCTCCCACTCGTGGGAGACTGTGTTCTGCCTGCTCAGAGCGTCCGCTGTCAAGTTCTTCTCTCCGGCTAGGTGAACTGCCGATAGAGAGATTCCTTCTTGGATTGCCCAAAACCAGAGCTGCATCGCCTCTCTGCACAGGGGTAGTGATCCTACGCCTCCTCTTTTGTTGAGGTAATGCATGGCCACCGTGTTGTCCGTCATTATCAGGACGTTCTTCCCTTGTACAGCTGGCAGGAACGCCTTCAGCGCAAGTCTGATGGCTCTCAGCTCTAACAGGTTGATATGTAGTCTGGACTCCGATGGAGACCAACGACCGCTGATGGTCAAGTCGTTGGCGTGGGCTCCCCACCCCGTGAGTGAGGCATCCGTGACTACTGTTATCTCCGGCCAGGGTTGCCAAAACTGTTCTCCTTTCAGAATGTTCTCCTGACAGGCCCACCACTGAAGGTCTCGAGCCACCCTGCCGGGAACCTGAAGAAGATCTGTCATTCTCCCTGAGAATTGTGACCACTGAGTCCTCAGTGCCCACTGGAGGGATCTCATTCTCAGGCGAGCCTCTGGCACTAGGAAAATGCAGGATGCCATGAGGCCTAGCAACCTCAAAAAGTTGAAGGCTGGGAGACGTTGAGCATGTTGGAACTTGGTAACCATCTGTAGAATATCTTGAGCCCTCCCCTCTGGTGGCGAGGCTTTTCCCAGGGAAGTGTCCGGGATCGCTCCTATGAACTGGAGTCTCTGCGATGGTATCATTTGTGACTTCTTTAAATTAAGGGAGAAGCCCAGTCTGTGAAGGAAGTGGCACACGTGATTTAGCTGGATCTGAGCTTGTTCCGGAGAAACAGCCCTGATCAACCAATCGTCCAGGTAGGGGTAGACGTGAATCCCTTCCCTCCTTAGACTTGCAGCCACTACCGACATTAACTTGGTGAAGACCCTCGGGCGGAGGTCAGCCCAAATGGCAGCACTCGAAATTGATAGTGAGAGTTGCCAATTGCGAACCTCAGGTATTTCCTGTGTTTGAGATGGATAGGCACATGGAAATAAGCGTCCTGAAGGTCCAGAGATACCAACCAGTCCTGGAACTGAAGGGCCTGGAGGATCTGAGAAAGAGTTACCATCTTGAATTTGTCTTTTCTGAGGAATTTGTTCAATTCTCGCAAGTCCAAGATGGGTCTCAGTCCTCCGTCTTTCTTTGGAATGAGAAAGTAAGGGGAGTACCAGCCCTTGTTCCTCTCCGCTACAGGTACCGGTTCTATGGCACCTTTCTCTAGCAGGTCCCAAATTTCCTGCAAGAGGAGCGGATCTGGAGCTTTCAGAGAGCTGATCCCCGGTGGATGACTCTGAGGTATACATAGGAAAGGCAGGCAGTAACCTTGGGCAACTGTTTCCAATGCCCAAGCATCTGACGTGATAGCCTGCCATACCGCCAGATGTTGAGTCAACCTGCCTCCTACAGGTGTCCTGTGAGGGAAGTCCTCAGAGTGGTTTTGGGGTGGCTGATGCAGATACCGATGGTAAAGAGGTACCTGCTGTTGCTGCGGCTTTTGAATATCTACCCCGTCCACCTCGGGTAGTTCTTCTTTGTCCCCTTTGAGCCGGTCGTCCTCTACCTCTTTCGAATGCGGAGTAGAAGCGAAAGGACTTGCCCCTCGCAGAGGTTCCTGTGGGACGAAAAGGAGTCCGACGGATTGCAGCTCCTAGGGATTTTGCTGCTGCTTTTGAAGTTTGCAGTTTTTCTAAACTGTCATCCGCCTTTTTCCCGAACAAAGAAGAGCCATCGAATGGCATGTTCAAGAGCCTGGCTTGCACATCTGGGGCAAAACCAGACTTTCTCAACCAAGCAAATCTCCTGGTTGATGTACTTGCCGCCATTGCTCTGCTGATACTGTCAGCCGAATCAATGCCCGTCTGGAGGGATTCGCACATAGCGTCTTTACCGTCCTGTATAATATTCAGGAACGCATCCCTTTCTTCTCCCTCCGGGATGCAGTCAGCCGCTGTAGAAGCACACTCCCAAAGTGTATGGCTGAACCTAGCAAGGGTGCAAGTAGCATTAACAGATTTTAACGCCATGCTACATGCTGAAAAGACTTTCTTTGCCATAGCATCATATTTTTTATCGTCCCTGTCCTGTGGGACGGTAGGATAAGCCGTCTTGACATCGGTAGAGGATGCTGCCTGTACCACCAGACTTTCTGGGGATGGGTGTTTAGACAAAAACTCTGGGTCTGTAGAAGATACCCTGTACTTTGTAGACAGTTTTTTATTTACTGCTGGTACTACATCTGGGGTTTCCCAGTTTGTCATGATCTTTCTCTGAAGAGCTTTATGAAAAGGCACCACAGGATCCTCCTGTGGGCCTTTGTCAAGAATATCCGTGAGGTCATCTTGTTGGAAAGATTGTGAAGGTGCAGACCACCCCATGAACTCTGTGATCCTGGCCATTAAGGCTCTATAGGAGGTTTCAGCATGCTCCCCCGGGTCTGGCTTAGCAAACTCCACCTCTGGGGAAGTGTCTAACCCACTTGCCTCATGTAAGGAATCATGAAGATCCTTTAACCTGCGCTCTTCAGAGGAAAATTCCTCTCTAATTGGGGTTACAGGTCCCTGCAACTCAAATGTGTCTTCCTGTTCAGACAATTCACCCTCTTCCAAAATTGAGGACATAGTTCTCAATTGTTCTGAACTCATAAAGGGAGTAAATCCCATTTCCAAGGCAGAGGGTGCCGAACTTGTCATTATCGGCCTCGAAAACGTCGATGTCGTCGACGCCGACGTCGAAGGCTTCAAGCGTGGCGTCGAAAAACAAAGGCGGAGGCCTCGAAGTCCTCGACAGAATTGGAATTCTACTCGACAATCTCGAATCCATCGACGTCGAGGACCTGGGGATAGTCACTGGGTGTGTCGTAACCGTGACTTTTCTTGGCGTCGACGCCGGTGTCGAAGCTGGCGTCGAGTCGACAGACCCGTGTGTCGAAGGTCCCTTCGACAACGGCGTCGAAGACATCGACCTCGACGGAACCCTCGAGGAAGGTTTGGAGGTCATAGTCCTACTCGAGGGTTCGAGACACGCTCGAGAGGTTTCCTTCGCCGGGTACTGCGACTCGCAGCGTTTTTGACCTTCGGTTCTTTCGACCAGAGCATCGCTCTCGGCAGTCTTCGAGGGGGTCGAGGCCGCTTTCTCGAAGACGCTCATCATATTTTTTCAGAATTCCTCCCATTCAGCCCGGGAACTATGTTTCGTGGGGCTAGGGATTCTTTTTGGCGAAACAGAGGAAGACGGAGAAGGGGGATCTTCGACGTCTCCTCTTCGAGTGCTTCGATCTCGAGGAGTGATGAGACCCACTCCGAGACCTGGAGCACGAATGGTGACGAGGAGACGAATGTCTCGACTTCGTCGACGAAGAAGAAGCTTTAAAAGTCTTACCTTTCTCCAGCTTCCCCCTACGCTCCTTCAGGGCCTTAGCTGTCATGCACATACAGTCCTCGCATTCTGAACAATGGTGTTCAGCTCCCAAACACCACAGACAAACTCTGTGAGGGTCAGTCAACGACATCTTTTTCCCACAATCTCGGCATTTCTTGAAGCCGGATCGAGGAGTTGTCGGTTCCGACGAGGAAGCCATCGAGTACGGATCGAATGACTCGAGGTAAATAGGATTAATCTGACTAAGAACTGAGCAACGGTATTCCGAGGCACTGAGTAAGCGCAGAAAAACGGAACTGAGCAACGGACGCTGCGCGCGGCCTTTATAGGCAGGATGACGTCGACACGGCGGCTGTCGAGGGACATCGACTCAGAGGACGTCGACGCGCAGCGCCCTCTAGAGAAAAAGTTTTCCGAGGCCAGCAGAGCTGGAAGGAGATATCTAGGATGAGGAATACGTCGGAGGACACAATCCCTTCGAAGGAAGGATACCCCAATCATTGGATATGGGAGATTACCCCAATCATTGGAGAGAAAGGGAGCTCGCCCAATCATTGGAGAGAGGGGAGCTCGCCCAATCATTGGTGAGACAGGAGATTACCCCAATCATTGGAGAGATGGAAGGATACCCCAATCATTGGATATAGGAGATTACCCCAATCATTGTAGAGAGGGGAGCTCGCCCAATCATTGGAGAGAAAGGAGATTACCCCAATCATTGGAGGGATGGGTGGTTGCCCTACACATTGGAGCAATGCGAGATTACCCCCCATCATTGGAGAGAGGAGAGTTCCCCCAATCGTTGGAGAGACAGGAGATTACCCCCCATCATTGGAGAGATGAGAGTTCCCCCAATCGTTGGAGAGACAGGCGATTCACATAATCATTACAGGGATGGGAGATTGCCCCAATCATTGGAGGAATGGGAGGTTGCCCCACACATTGGAGCAATGGGAGATTACCCCCAATCATTGAGAGAGGAGAGCCCCCCCCCCAATCGTTGGAGGGACAGGCGATTCCCATAATCATTGAAGGGATAGGAGATTGTCCCAATCAGTGGACAGATGGAAAATGACCCCAATCAGTAGAGAGATGGGTGATCCCCAATCACTGGAGAGACTGTCACCCACCGTGCTCAGTAGTAGAATCAAAGAGCTCCCAGGTTGCAGCAGGACTCAAAAGTTAAAACCAACATGTTTTATATTTATATATTTCCAGGTTTTCAAACCATCACTGTAAGACGAAGTCGTCTTTAAGGTCATGAAACCCAAACCTGATCAAATATTGATATGAACTAAAGCTGAGCAGATATGTGGCCAAGTGTTGAAGACGCAGACGGACCCAATTCCTGGTCTCACCACTTAACCGTAGAGTATGAACCGGGCGGTTTCCCTAAATCCCACTGCGTTTTACCAAGACTCCATTGACGTGATTCTGTTCCCAGCGGATGCTCGGGGTATAGTTGCACCATGTACAGTCATACTGAACATCGATGAACATCGATATGTCACGCACCTCAAAGGGATTCGTCTCTTGGCTTATTCATGCCAACTTCTTCTCACTTTCCGTGGTGCCCTTGAGTATCAAACACTGATGGCACTTCTTGCAATGTCCTTTTCTGTGACCTCACTGATGAGGTCGATCCACGAGCACATTAGGAAGGCCCCCGAACTCCCAGGACCGGCCCTGGAGAGAAATCCAACAAGCCAGTGCGCTGGATGCTTCATTCCCCACAGTTCTGTTATTCTTTCCGTGTGCGGGGTATGGCTTATCCCAAAAAGTGGATCCAGAGGTGGGCACACATGACGCCGTATGGGACTGCGTCTGACAGCCCCCGGCAGGATCCCGCATTCTGTAAAGTTGACCCCCCCCCCTCACTCCTCACCTCCCCCCCTCCCAGGCTAGAGGCAAGTGCACACTTGCTTTCTCCTGTTTATTCAGTGTAACATCAAAGCAAACACTCCGCAGCTCAGGATCGCAGTCTAATTGCATTTCAATATTACATTATTGGCGTTCTCCGTTTAGAAAACAGCATGTCCTGGCAAACAAAACAAGCATTGGCAACGCCAACAGTTTGGGTTCTGTGTAGGCATGGGAAAGGCATGTGCCAGGCACTGCCGTAAGGGTTCTACCTGGCCATACGATGGCAGCAGCGGCAAAATGGTGCTCGTACTTGGACATGTAATAGCAGTGACTGGCAAATGGCTATCGAATATCTATACACAAGCCAGAACTGTTGGCTTTGCCAATGCTGGATTTTAAGAAGACGCCAGTGAAGACTATGCACGGTCGTATAAGTCAAGTGGTTGAAGGAACACTAAGAAATGTTGATTATACACGCCGCTCATTTACAGCTCAGATTAGGCCATTAACTCTTAAGAGAACTGCTTTGAAATAACCGTGGCTGGCACTTCAAGCACACATTTGATGGCAGTGCTTGATAGCGCTTGCTCAAAAAGATCTCAGAAGGATGTGCTTTGAGGAGGGGCAGGAAGTGGGTAAATGAGCAAACGCCACCTACACGTTCTGCGTGCCCCCTCACCTCCCATCTCTCTACTGGAGTGCAGAGATATCGCATCTCCCTACTGGAGAGCAGAGATATCGCATCTCCCTAGTGGGGTGCAGAAACACCGCATCTCCCTAGTGGGGTGCAGAAACACTGCATCTCCCTAGTGGGGTGCAGAAACACTGCATCTCCTTACTGGGGTGCAGTAACACCGCATCTCTCTAGTGGAGTGCAGAGACACCGCATCTCCCTACTGGAGTGCAGAGATATCGCATCTCCCTAGTGGGGTGCAGAGATATCGCATCTCCCTAGTGGGGTGCAGTAACACCATCTCCCTAGTGGGGTGCAGTAACACCATCTCCCTAGTGGGGTGCAGTAACACCGCATGTCCCTAGTGGGGTGCAGTAACACCGCATCTCCCCAGTGGGGTGCAGTAACACCGCATCTCCCCAGTGGGTTGCAGAGACACCGCATCTCCCTACTGGAGTGCAGAGACACCGCATCTCCCTACTGGAGTGCAGAGATATCGCATCTCCCTAGTGGGGTGCAGTAACACCATCTCCCTAGTGGGGTGCAGTAACACCGCATGTCCCTAGTGGGGTGCAGTAACACCGCATCTCCCCAGTGGGGTGCAGTAAGACCGCATCTCCCCAGTGGGGTGCAGTAAGACCGCATCTCCCCAGTGGGGTGCAGTAACTCTAACCTACTGGCATTTTTCATACCGCTGCTGGCTGAGGAAACAGTCCTATTTCTCTGTTCCTATGCAGGCGTAACTGTGGACCGAGGCTGTGTCGTGTCTCGGGTAATCCTTTGGCAATGGCAGAACCCCCCCACCCCCCCCTCGGTGGAGCTGCTCGTTAGGCTCACACCTGGCGGGAGGCGGCCTTACAGGTAGGTCTGCCTGCTTGTGCCTTGAATGCGGAGCTTCATTGCTGGGTAAAGGCCTTCAGGGGTGGGCACGGCTTATGGCGTTTTAATGGCATATCGACATTAAAGCCACCGAGAGCTTGTGTAATCTCCAAACATGTTCACCCCTGTGCTGCTGCCCCATGCCCAGGAGCTGAACGCGGCGGCGCGCGATCACTGGTCGCCTTTGGAAACTTCTGCCTTTGCCCAACCCATGAACGGGCGCATGCCCGCAGCAGCACACTGTGCCTTCATTGTGTGGCAGGCTCCGAGAGGATGCAGCGGTCTGCAGACACGTTTCGTATCCTCTGCAAAATAGAACAAACAGGGGCACCCGGCCTGGGGGCTGAACTGATGCACTGGCTCTTTAAGTGGGGGTCTCGTGCATCACCGGCGTGTCTGCCAAGGCAGGGAGGCCTCGATCAGGCGGGGGTTTGTGTGCGAGCCCTTGCTAACGCGTTGGCATCTCATGTATAGGAGTGCCCACCTTTGCATGGACAGGGAATACTGAGGTTTGTCTAGCCCACACCTAGTAGCAGTATTGCTAGGAGTAGTGAAAGCACAAACACACAGAAGTAAGAAAAATAATGTCAATCAGCTGCAAAACAACGGATAACTGGCACATAACATCACAAACCAGCTCAAATGCAAATTATAAATTGATCTGAAGGACATGACAGCCATTAACAATCCACGAGAGAAAGATCAGGACACCAGGTGAATGCAGGTGTGCACGTCTAGTCCACACTGACTTACAGATAACAACGGTGGCACATATTAGACACAAAAGAATGAACACAAACAACAAACGAAGCAACAATTAACCCAGGAGAGAGAGAGACCCCAACACCAGGTGAATGCAGATATTAAGGTCTAGCCCACACCTGAAAGAGGCAGGATAAGGGGCCCGCTTTATCATAGCGCTGAGAAGCACATGAGAACGGTGGCACATATTATTAAAGACAAACTAACATACACATGACAGAGTTCAGAAGGAGAAGGCAGCCAGCATTGACAACCCAGGACCAAAGAAATCAGAGCAGGTGACACATGGAGATGTTCTGGTCACTCGACTACCCAGGAACTCATGCGTGGCATCCCGGAAGCCCTGAGGAAGAGCACTCCAGAAACTGCCCCTTACACCCACACCAGCTCCCACCTCTTTGCCCTTTTGACACCAGTGCCCCATTCATTTATCCAGCTTAATAAATCGGAAAACACCAGTGTGGTACCACTCGACCAAGTTGGCCAAATCCACAGGAGCTACCCATAGACCGTAGGCCAGACTGGGGTCAAAATAAACCTGTATTGCTTGACCGCGGTGAGACGCAGAAGAAGTACAGTCACATGCCTTCAGCAAGAAGGTGGCACGCACTGCTTGAGTTTGGGCAGCTTGGAGGGTGGCCAAGGTTTTGCAGCCAGTGCCCACATAGGACATGCAGTGCTCCAATCGGGACATTCTACAGCCTGACCCAGAAAGATGCGAGAGCTGACCCTTAACGGAGAACAACACCCTCCTGTTGGAAACTAGCTCTGTTACTTCTTCAACCTGGGGAACCAAGGATGGCATGCTATCAAATACAATACCCAGAATCATGCCCAATGCTGTGTTAAAGAAATAAGAGGAGTGTGGCTTCCTCCAGCAGAAGGAGGATGGTGGTTTACAAGCCAAGCTGTTCCTCCAGCATTAGGGTGGTGGTGGTGGTTTACAAGCCAAGCTGTTCCTCCAGCATTAGGGTGGTGGTGGTGGTTTACAAGCCAAGCTGTTCCTCCAGCATTAGGGGGATGGTGGTGGTTTACAAGCCAAGCTGTTCCTCCAGCATTAGGGGGGTGGTGGTGGTTTATAGGCCAAGCTGTTCCTCCAGCATTAGGGGGGTGGTGGTTTACAAGCCAAGCTGTTCCTCCAGCATTAGGGGGATGGTGGTTTACAAGCCAAGCTGATCCTCCAGCATTAGGAGGATGGTGGTTTACAAACCAAGCTGATTCTCCAGCATTAGGAGGATGGAGGTTTACAAGCCAAGCTGTTCCTCCAGCATTAGGGGGATGGTGGTGGTTTATAGGCCAAGTTGTTCCTCCAGCATTAGGGGGATGGTGGTTACAAGCCAAGCTGTTCCTCCAGCATTAGGGGGATGGTGGTGGTTTATATGCCAAGTTGTTCCTCCAGCATTAGGGGGATGGTGGTTTACAAGCCAAGCTGTTCCTCCAGCATTAGGGGGATGGTGGTGGCTTATAGGCCAAGTTGTTCCTCCAGCATTAGGGGGATGGTGGTTTACAAGCCAAGCTGTTCCTCCAGCATTAGGGGGATGGTGGTGGTTTATAGGCCAAGTTGTTCCTCCAGCATTAGGGGGATGGTGGTTTACAAGCCAAGCTGTTCCTCCAGCATTAGGGGGATGGTGGTTTACAAGCCAAGCTGTTCTTCCAGCATTAGGGGGATGGTGGTTTACAAGCCAAGCTGTTCATTCAGCAATTGGAGGATGGTGGTTAACAAGCCAAGCTGTTCCTCCAGCATTAGGAGGATGGTGGTTAGCAAACCAAGCTGTTCCTCCAGCATTAGGGGGGTGGTGGTGGTTTATAGGCCAAACTGTTCCTCCAGCATTAGGGGGATGGTGGTTTACAAGCCAAGCTGATTCTCCAGCATTAGGAGGATGGTGGTTTACAAACCAAGCTGATTCTCCAGCATCAGGAGGATGGAGGTTTACAAGCCAAGCTGTTCCTCCAGCATTAGGGGGATGGTGGTTAACAATCCAAGCTGTTCCTCCAGCATTAGGGGGGTGGTGATTAGCAAACCAAGCTGTTCCTCCAGCATTAGGGGGATGGTGGTTAACAAACCAAGCTGTTCCTCCAGCATTAGGGGGATGGTGGTTAACAAACCAAGCTGTTCCTCCAGCATTAAGAGGATGGTGGTTTATAGGCCAAGCTGTTCCTCCATCATTAGGAGGGTGGTGGTTAACAAACCAAGCTGTTTCTCCAGCATTAGGAGGGTGGTGGTTTATAGGCCAAGTTGTTTCTCCAGCATTAGGATGGTGGTGGCTTACAAGGCAAGCTGTTCCCCCAGCATTAGGAGGGTGGTGGCTTACAAGGCACGCTGTTCCCCCGGCATTAGGAGGATGGTGGTTTATAAGCCAAGCTGTTCCTCCAGAATTAGGAGGGTGGTGGTTTATAGGCCAAGTTGTTTCCCCAGCATTAGGAGGGTGGTGGCTTATCAGCCAAGCTGTTCCTCCAGCATTAGGAGGATGGATGGTGGCTTATACGCCAAACTGTTCCCCCAGCATTAGGAGGGTGGTGGCTTACAAGGCAAGCTGTTCCCCCAGCATTAGGAGGATGGTGGCTTATAAGCCAAGCTGTTCCCCCAGCATTAGGAGGATGGTGGCTTACAAGGCAAGCTGTTCCCCCAGCATTAGGAGGATGATGGCTTATAAGCCAAGCTGTCCCCCCAGCATTAGGAGGGTGGTGGCTTATAAGCCAAGCTGTTCCTCCAGCATTAGGAGGGTGGTGGCTTACAAGGCAAGCTGTTCCCCCAGCATTAGGAGGATGGTGGCTTACAAGGCAAGCTGTTCCCCCAGCATTAGGAGGTTGGTGGCTTACAAGGCAAGCTGTTCCCCCAGCATTCCCCCAGCATTAGGAGGACCGTGGCTTATAAGCCAAGCTGTTCCCCCAGCATTAGGAGGGTGGTGGCTTACAAGGCAAGCTGTTCCCCCAGCATTAGGAGGGTGGTGGCTTACAAGGCAAGCTGTTCCCCCAGCATTAGGAGGTTGGTGGCTTACAAGGCAAGCTGTTCCCCCAGCATTAGGAGGACGGTGGCTTATAAGCCAAGCTGTTCCCCCAGCATTAGGAGGATGGTGGCTTACAAGGCAAGCTGTACGGGGGGGTGTGGGGGGCTGGAATTCAGGGGTATAGTTGCTGTAGATAATGAAGCACAGCGTTTGGCAAGGGTTTACCCAGGCGCCCGGGGGAGGGCGGAGGCTGTTCTACCGGCTAGTGTGTTCCAGATCCATGCACCAATGCTGTGGCCCCAGAGCTGGGTCCGCACGTGTGCTTAGGGTTCCGCAGCAATCATAGGCCTCCCAAGCACCCACATGCCCCCCCCACCCCATTTGGCATCGTCACGGCAGAAACTAGGCGGCGTCAACGACACCCCTCCTTTCCAGAGAAACGACACCGAAGGTGACAACTCACAAAACAGCTCAATGAAAGCAATGGCGGTGTGGACAACCTTTGCTACTTCTATTACCAAAAAAGTGCTTCAGCCCGAAAATGCAGTGCTTCGTAGCGCTGTGAGAGATGCACGTGCGCGCAGACGGCCCTAGAGTGGAAGGTGGCGAAAGGGGGTCATTTTAGAATGTTTCATGTTGGTGTCCATCGCGGGGATGAAAGGGAACCCGCCAGAATATCACAGCAGGGGGGATAAAGCGAGATGTCGGATTGGGCGGAAATGAGGGGTGGGGGCAGCTTCAGACAGAGGAAGCCCAATCTTGCCAAATGCCTTTAATCTGTAAGAAAAATACACTGCTAAAAAAGTCTCAAGCTACAGCCAAACGTGCCTGGAATTCCTGAACGTTTCTGAGAGGCGCTGTTTCCGACTCGTGTGCGTTCTTGTGCGAGGCTTGTGTTAACGAGAATACATGCCCAGGCCCCCACGGCCAGCCTGTGCCCTCAACCGAGCTTGAACGCTGCCTTCCCCCGTCTCCACAAGGACCCTGGCGGGCCATGGCAGACGCTGGCGACGCACCTACCCCTTGCCCCTGCCAAGTGTATCTGTCCGTTGCCCTGCCGCCGTGCCCCACTCCAGCTGCACACTGCCCTTTCATGGTGCCTGTGAGTGACCAGGAATCCTACCCCACATGTTCTGTGTACCTTGAACTTTGCCGGCCAACCAAGCCCCTGCAGCGTAGAGCCCAGCGCAGGCTGCGGCCTTACTCCATAGCCGAACTATAGGACGGCTCATCTCGGATCTCACACCCGGGGGACAGAAGAGAGCTGTGCGCCCCTGCGACGCATCGCTCATCTAGACGAGTGCCGCCCCCACGGCCGGGGCACTTCGGGCACAGTCCTGCCGGTGCCCGCGGCTCACCCAGAGCCAAGTCTGGACTCAGAGGCAGCGGAAACGGGTTAGGAAGGTCGAGTCCTGCGCCTGCTGCGGAGGAGGAGGAGGAGTGGCAAGGGGTGGATTTCACCAGTTAAAATAACACTCTGTTTCCTTGGGATGAGTTGAAATAATAGATCACTATAGTTACACGATGAGCGAGTAGCATTGTAGCGCCATCGCCCTATCCCGGAGGCCGCCCAGTAGGCAAAGTAGTGTGAGCCTAACAAATCTCCCCTGGGGTTGACACTGAACTATCAAGACTCCCAGATGTCCATCACACGCACTGCAGCAAGCTTGTTATGCAGCCTGCCTGCTTAAGGGCACACTTCTTTAAGTGGCACCCCAAAGACACGAGGAATCCCCAATTACACACTCGCTGCAGCAAGCTTGTTATGCATCCGGCCTGCTTAAGGGCACACTTCTTTAAGTGGCACCCCAAAGACACGAGGAATCCCCAATTACACACTCGCTGCAGCAAGCTTGTTATGCAGCCTGCCTGCTTAAGGGCACACTTCTCAAGTGGCACCCCAAAGACACGAGGAATCCCCAATTACACACTCGCTGCAGCAAGCTTGTTATGCAGCCTGCCTGCTTAAGGGCACACTTCTCAAGTGGCACCCCAAAGACACGAGGAATCCCCAATTACACACTCGCTGCAGCAAGCTTGTTATGCAGCCTGCCTGCTTAAGGGCACACTTCTCAAGTGGCACCCCAAAGACACGAGGAATCCCCAATTACACACTCGCTGCAGCAAGCTTGTTATGCAGCCTGCCTGCTTAAGGGCACACTTCTCAAGTGGCACCCCAAAGACACGAGGAATCCCCAATTACACACTCGCTGCAGCAAGCTTGTTATGCAGCCTGCCTGCTTAAGGGCACACTTCTCAAGTGGCACCCCAAAGACACGAGGAATCCCCAATTACACACTCGCTGCAGCAAGCTTGTTATGCATCCTGCCTGCTTAAGGGCACACTTCTCAAGAGACACGAGGAATCCCCAATTACACACTCGCTGCAGCAAGCTTGTTATGCAGCCTGCCTGCTTAAGGGCACACTTCTCAAGTGGCACCCCAAAGACACGAGGAATCCCCAATTACACACTCGCTGCAGCAAGCTTGTTATGCAGCCTGCCTGCTTAAGGGCACACTTCTCAAGTGGCACCCCAAAGACACGAGGAATCCCCAATTACACACTCGCTGCAGCAAGCTTGTTATGCAGCCTGCCTGCTTAAGGGCACACTTCTCAAGAGACACGAGGAATCCCCAATTACACACTCGCTGCAGCAAGCTTGTTATGCAGCCTGCCTGCTTAAGGGCACACTTCTCAAGTGGCACCCCAAAGACACGAGGAATCCCCAATTACACACTCGCTGCAGCAAGCTTGTTATGCAGCCTGCCTGCTTAAGGGCACACTTCTCAAGTGGCACCCCAAAGACACGAGGAATCCCCAATTACACACTCGCTGCAGCAAGCTTGTTATGCAGCCTGCCTGCTTAAGGGCACACTTCTCAAGTGGCACCCCAAAGACACGAGGAATCCCCAATTACACACTCGCTGCAGCAAGCTTGTTATGCATCCTGCCTGCTTAAGGGCACACTTCTCAAGTGGCACCCCAAAGACACGAGGAATCCCCAATTACACACTCGCTGCAGCAAGCTTGTTATGCAGCCTGCCTGCTTAAGGGCACACTTCTCAAGTGGCACCCCAAAGACACGAGGAATCCCCAATTACACACTCGCTGCAGCAAGCTTGTTATGCATCCTGCCTGCTTAAGGGCACACTTCTCAAGTGGCACCCCAAAGACACGAGGAATCCCCAATTACACACTCGCTGCAGCAAGCTTGTTATGCAGCCTGCCTGCTTAAGGGCACACTTCTCAAGTGGCACCCCAAAGACACGAGGAATCCCCAATTACACACTCGCTGCAGCAAGCTTGTTATGCAGCCTGCCTGCTTAAGGGCACACTTCTCAAGTGGCACCCCAAAGACACGAGGAATCCCCAATTACACACTCGCTGCAGCAAGCTTGTTATGCAGCCTGCCTGCTTAAGGGCACACTTCTCAAGTGGCACCCCAAAGACACGAGGAATCCCCAATTACACACTCGCTGCAGCAAGCTTGTTATGCATCCTGCCTGCTTAAGGGCACACTTCTCAAGTGGCACCCCAAAGACACGAGGAATCCCCAATTACACACTCGCTGCAGCAAGCTTGTTATGCAGCCTGCCTGCTTAAGGGCACACTTCTCAAGTGGCACCCCAAAGACACGAGGAATCCCCAATTACACACTCGCTGCAGCAAGCTTGTTATGCATCCTGCCTGCTTAAGGGCACACTTCTCAAGTGGCACCCCAAAGACACGAGGAATCCCCAATTACACACTCGCTGCAGCAAGCTTGTTATGCAGCCTGCCTGCTTAAGGGCACACTTCTCAAGTGGCACCCCAAAGACACGAGGAATCCCCAATTACACACTCGCTGCAGCAAGCTTGTTATGCATCCTGCCTGCTTAAGGGCACACTTCTCAAGTGGCACCCCAAAGACACGAGGAATCCCCAATTACACACTCGCTGCAGCAAGCTTGTTATGCAGCCTGCCTGCTTAAGGGCACACTTCTCAAGTGGCACCCCAAAGACACGAGGAATCCCCAATTACACACTCGCTGCAGCAAGCTTGTTATGCAGCCTGCCTGCTTAAGGGCACACTTCTCAAGTGGCACCCCAAAGACACGAGGAATCCCCAATTACACACTCGCTGCAGCAAGCTTGTTATGCAGCCTGCCTGCTTAAGGGCACACTTCTCAAGTGGCACCCCAAAGACACGAGGAATCCCCAATTACACACTCGCTGCAGCAAGCTTGTTATGCAGCCTGCCTGCTTAAGGGCACACTTCTCAAGTGGCACCCCAAAGACACGAGGAATCCCCAATTACACACTCGCTGCAGCAAGCTTGTTATGCATCCTGCCTGCTTAAGGGCACACTTCTCAAGTGGCACCCCAAAGACACGAGGAATCCCCAATTACACACTCGCTGCAGCAAGCTTGTTATGCAGCCTGCCTGCTTAAGGGCACACTTCTTTAAGTGGCACCCCAAAGACACGAGGAATCCCCAATTACACACTCGCTGCAGCAAGCTTGTTATGCATCCGGCCTGCTTAAGGGCACACTTCTTTAAGTGGCACCCCAAAGACACGAGGAATCCCCAATTACACACTCGCTGCAGCAAGCTTGTTATGCATCCGGCCTGCTTAAGGGCACACTTCTTTAAGTGGCACCCCAAAGACACGAGGAATCCCCAATTACACACTCACTGCAGCAAGCTTGTTATGCATCCGGCCTGCTTAAGGGCACACTTCTTTAAGTGGCACCCCAAAGACACGAGGAATCCCCAATTACACACTCGCTGCAGCAAGCTTGTTATGCATCCGGCCTGCTTAAGGGCACACTTCTTTAAGTGGCACCCCAAAGACACGAGGAATCCCCAATTACACACTCGCTGCAGCAAGCTTGTTATGCATCCGGCCTGCTTAAGGGCACACTTCTTTAAGTGGCACCCCAAAGACACGAGGAATCCCCAATTACACACTCGCTGCAGCAAGCTTGTTATGCATCCGGCCTGCTTAAGGGCACACTTCTTTAAGTGGCACCCCAAAGACACGAGGAATCCCCAATTACACACTCGCTGCAGCAAGCTTGTTATGCATCCGGCCTGCTTAAGGGCACACTTCTTTAAGTGGCACCCCAAAGACACGAGGAATCCCCAATTACACACTCGCTGCAGCAAGCTTGTTATGCATCCGGCCTGCTTAAGGGCACACTTCTTTAAGTGGCACCCCAAAGACACGAGGAATCCCCAATTACACACTCGCTGCAGCAAGCTTGTTATGCATCCGGCCTGCTTAAGGGCACACTTCTTTAAGTGGCACCCCAAAGACACGAGGAATCCCCAATTACACACTCGCTGCAGCAAGCTTGTTATGCATCCGGCCTGCTTAAGGGCACACTTCTTTAAGTGGCACCCCAAAGACACGAGGAATCCCCAATTACACACTCGCTGCAGCAAGCTTGTTATGCATCCGGCCTGCTTAAGGGCACACTTCTTTAAGTGGCACCCCAAAGACACGAGGAATCCCCAATTACACACTCGCTGCAGCAAGCTTGTTATGCATCCGGCCTGCTTAAGGGCACACTTCTTTAAGTGGCACCCCAAAGACACGAGGAATCCCCAATTACACACTCGCTGCAGCAAGCTTGTTATGCATCCGGCCTGCTTAAGGGCACACTTCTTTAAGTGGCACCCCAAAGACACGAGGAATCCCCAATTACACACTCGCTGCAGCAAGCTTGTTATGCATCCGGCCTGCTTAAGGGCACACTTCTTTAAGTGGCACCCCAAAGACACGAGGAATCCCCAATTACACACTCGCTGCAGCAAGCTTGTTATGCATCCGGCCTGCTTAAGGGCACACTTCTTTAAGTGGCACCCCAAAGACACGAGGAATCCCCAATTACACACTCGCTGCAGCAAGCTTGTTATGCATCCGGCCTGCTTAAGGGCACACTTCTTTAAGTGGCACCCCAAAGACACGAGGAATCCCCAATTACACACTCGCTGCAGCAAGCTTGTTATGCATCCGGCCTGCTTAAGGGCACACTTCTTTAAGTGGCACCCCAAAGACACGAGGAATCCCCAATTACACACTCGCTGCAGCAAGCTTGTTATGCATCCGGCCTGCTTAAGGGCACACTTCTTTAAGTGGCACCCCAAAGACACGAGGAATCCCCAATTACACACTCGCTGCAGCAAGCTTGTTATGCATCCGGCCTGCTTAAGGGCACACTTCTTTAAGTGGCACCCCAAAGACACGAGGAATCCCCAATTACACACTCGCTGCAGCAAGCTTGTTATGCATCCGGCCTGCTTAAGGGCACACTTCTTTAAGTGGCACCCCAAAGACACGAGGAATCCCCAATTACACACTCGCTGCAGCAAGCTTGTTATGCATCCGGCCTGCTTAAGGGCACACTTCTTTAAGTGGCACCCCAAAGACACGAGGAATCCCCAATTACACACTCGCTGCAGCAAGCTTGTTATGCATCCGGCCTGCTTAAGGGCACACTTCTTTAAGTGGCACCCCAAAGACACGAGGAATCCCCAATTACACACTCGCTGCAGCAAGCTTGTTATGCATCCGGCCTGCTTAAGGGCACACTTCTTTAAGTGGCACCCCAAAGACACGAGGAATCCCCAATTACACACTCGCTGCAGCAAGCTTGTTATGCATCCGGCCTGCTTAAGGGCACACTTCTTTAAGTGGCACCCCAAAGACACGAGGAATCCCCAATTACACACTCGCTGCAGCAAGCTTGTTATGCATCCGGCCTGCTTAAGGGCACACTTCTTTAAGTGGCACCCCAAAGACACGAGGAATCCCCAATTACACACTCGCTGCAGCAAGCTTGTTATGCATCCGGCCTGCTTAAGGGCACACTTCTTTAAGTGGCACCCCAAAGACACGAGGAATCCCCAATTACACACTCGCTGCAGCAAGCTTGTTATGCATCCGGCCTGCTTAAGGGCACACTTCTTTAAGTGGCACCCCAAAGACACGAGGAATCCCCAATTACACACTCGCTGCAGCAAGCTTGTTATGCATCCGGCCTGCTTAAGGGCACACTTCTTTAAGTGGCACCCCAAAGACACGAGGAATCCCCAATTACACACTCGCTGCAGCAAGCTTGTTATGCATCCGGCCTGCTTAAGGGCACACTTCTTTAAGTGGCACCCCAAAGACACGAGGAATCCCCAATTACACACTCGCTGCAGCAAGCTTGTTATGCATCCGGCCTGCTTAAGGGCACACTTCTTTAAGTGGCACCCCAAAGACACGAGGAATCCCCAATTACACACTCGCTGCAGCAAGCTTGTTATGCATCCGGCCTGCTTAAGGGCACACTTCTTTAAGTGGCACCCCAAAGACACGAGGAATCCCCAATTACACACTCACTGCAGCAAGCTTGTTATGCATCCGGCCTGCTTAAGGGCACACTTCTTTAAGTGGCACCCCAAAGACACGAGGAATCCCCAATTACACACTCGCTGCAGCAAGCTTGTTATGCATCCGGCCTGCTTAAGGGCACACTTCTTTAAGTGGCACCCCAAAGACACGAGGAATCCCCAATTACACACTCACTGCAGCAAGCTTGTTATGCATCCGGCCTGCTTAAGGGCACACTTCTCAAGTGGCACCCCAAAGACACGAGGAATCCCCAATTACACACTCGCTGCAGCAAGCTTGTTATGCATCCGGCCTGCTTAAGGGCACACTTCTCAAGTGGCACCCCAAAGACACGAGGAATCCCCAATTACACACTCGCTGCAGCAAGCTTGTTATGCAGCCTGCCTGCTTAAGGGCACACTTCTCAAGTGGCACCCCAAAGACACGAGGAATCCCCAATTACACACTCACTGCAGCAAGCTTGTTATGCAGCCTGCCTGCTTAAGGGCACACTTCTCAAGTGGCACCCCAAAGACACGAGGAATCCCCAATTACACACTCGCTGCAGCAAGCTTGTTATGCAGCCTGCCTGCTTAAGGGCACACTTCTCAAGTGGCACCCCAAAGACACGAGGAATCCCCAATTACACACTCGCTGCAGCAAGCTTGTTATGCAGCCTGCCTGCTTAAGGGCACACTTCTCAAGTGGCACCCCAAAGACACAAGGAATCCCCAATTACACACTCGCTGCAGCAAGCTTGTTATGCATCCTGCCTGCTTAAGGGCACACTTCTCAAGTGGCACCCCAAAGACACGAGGAATCCCCAATTACACACTCGCTGCAGCAAGATTGTTATGCAGCCTGCCTGCTTAAGGGCACACTTCTCAAGTGGCACCCCAAAGACACGAGGAATCCCCAATTACACACTCACTGCAGCAAGCTTGTTATGCAGCCTGCCTGCTTAAGGGCACACTTCTCAAGTGGCACCCCAAAGACACGAGGAATCCCCAATTACCTACTCACTGCAGTGTCTATAGCCATCGCCAATGACTTTTGCAAGTTAAGTGCTGATAGCAAAGGGAGTAGGTAAAAAGTGTCAGTCTGCTTTGCGGCCCTGTTTCTTTCTGTGTCTTGAAACGTAAATGGGAAAGAATGGGGCAGTTCGATTCACGTAGAAGCGCTCTTTTAGCGTGAGATGGGAGCAGCGATCCGATTCATGCGGAAGCGCTCTTCTAGCGTGAGCTGGGAGCAGCGATCCGATTCATGCGGAAGCGCTCATCTAGCGTGAGCTGGGAACAGCGATCCGATTCATGCAGAAGCGCTCTTCTAGCGTGAGCTGGGAGCAGCGATCCGATTCATGCACTAGTGCTCTTCTAGCGTGAGCTGGGAGCAGCGATCCGATTCATGCGGAAGCGCTCTTCTAGCGTGAGCTGGGAGCAGCGATCCGATTCATGCGGAAGCGCTCATCTAGCGTGAGCTGGGAACAGCGATCCGATTCATGCAGAAGCGCTCTTCTAGCGTGAGCTGGGAGCAGCGATCCGATTCATGCACTAGTGCTCTTCTAGCGTGAGCTGGGAGCAGCGATCCGATTCATGCAGAAGCGCTCTTCTAGCGTGAGCTGGGAGCAGCGATCCGATTCATGCACTAGTGCTCTTCTAGCGTGAGCTGGGAGCAGCGATCCGATTCATGCGGAAGCGCTCATCTAGCGTGAGCTGGGAGCAGCGATCCGATTCATGCGGAAGCGCTCTTCTAGCGTGAGCTGGGAGCAGCGATCCGATTCATGCGGAAGCGCTCTTCTAGCGTGAGCTGGGAGCAGCGATCCGATTCATGCGGAAGCGCTCTTCTAGCCTGAACTGGGAGCAGCGATCCGATTCATGCGGAAGCGCTCTTCTAGCGTGAGCTGGGAGCAGCGATCCGATTCATGCGGAAGCACTCTTCTAGCGTGAGCTGGGAGCAGCGATCCGATTCATGCGGAAGCGCTCTTCTAGCCTGAACTGGGAGCAGCGATCCGATTCATGCACTAGTGCTCTTATAGAGTGAGCTGGGAGCAGCGATCCGATTTATGGAGAAGCACTCTTCTAGCGTGAGCTGGGAACAACGATCCAATTCAGGAACAGCTATCCGATTCATGCAGAAGCGCTCTTCTAGCGTGAGTTGGGAGCAGTGATCCGATTCACGCGGAAGCGCTCTTCTAGCGTGAGCTGGGAGCAGCGATCCGATTAATGCGGAAGCGCTCTTCTAGCGTGAGCTGGGAGCAGCGATCCGATTCATGCGGAAGCGCTCTTCTAGCGTGAGCTGGGAGCAGCGATCCGATTCATGCGGAAGCGCTCTTCTAGCGTGAGCTGGGAGCAGCGATCCGATTCATGCGGAAGCGCTCTTCTAGCCTGAACTGGGAGCAGCGATCCGATTCATGCGGAAGCGCTCTTCTAGCGTGAGCTGGGAGCAGCGATCCGATTCATGCGGAAGCACTCTTCTAGCGTGAGCTGGGAGCAGCGATCCGATTCATGCGGAAGCGCTCTTCTAGCCTGAACTGGGAGCAGCGATCCGATTCATGCACTAGTGCTCTTATAGCGTGAGCTGGGAGCAGCGATCCGATTTATGGAGAAGCACTCTTCTAGCGTGAGCTGGGAACAACGATCCAATTCAGGAACAGCTATCCGATTCATGCAGAAGCGCTCTTCTAGCGTGAGTTGGGAGCAGTGATCCGATTCACGCAGAAGCGCTCTTCTAGCGTGAGCTGGGAGCAGCGATCGGATTCATGCAGAAGCGCTCTTCTAGCGTCAGCTGGGAACAACGACCCAATTCAGGAACAGCGATCCGATTCATGCAGAAGCGCTCTTCTAGCGTGAGTTGGGAGCAGCGATCCGATTCACGTGGAAGCGCTCTTCTAGCGTGAGCTGGGAGCAGCTATCCAATTTATGTGGAAGCGCTCTTCTAGCATGAGCTGGGAGCAGTGATCCGATTCACGTAGAAGCGCTCTTCTAGCGTGAGCTGGGAGCAGATTCATGCGGAAGCGCTCTTCTAGCGCGAGTTGGGAGCAGCGATCCGATTCATGCGGAAGCGCTCTCCTAGCGTGAGTAGGGAGCAGCGATCGTGGAAGCGCTCTTCTAGCGTGAGCTGGGAGCAGCGATCCGATTAATGCGGAGGCGCTCTTCTAGCGTGAGTTGGGAGCAGCGATCCGATTCATGTGGAAGCGCTCTTCTAGCGTAGGCTGGGAGCAGCGATCCGATTCATGTGGAAGCGCTTCTCTAGCATGAGCTGGGAGCAGCGATCCGATTAATGTGGAAGCGCTCTTCTAGCGCGAGTTGGGAGCAGCGATCCGATTCATGCGGAAGCGCTCTTCTAGCGTGAGCTGGGAGCAGCGATACGATTAATGTGGAGGCGCTCTTCTAGCGTGAGTTGGGAGCAGCGATCCGATTCATGTGGAAGCGCTCTTCTAGCGTAGGCTGGGAGCAGCGATCCGATTCATGTGGAAGCGCTCCTCTAGCATGAGCTGGGAGCAGCGATCCAATTCAGGAACAGCGATCCGATTCATGCAGAAGTGCTCTTCTAGCGTGAGCAGCGATCCGATTCATGCAGAAGTGCTCTTCTAGCGTGAGCTGGGAGCAGTGATCCGATTCATGCAGAAGTGCTCTTCTAGCATGAGCTGGGAGCAGCGATCCGATTCATGCAGAAGTGCTCTTCTAGCATGAGCTGGGAGCAGCGATCCGATTCATGCAGAAGTGCTCTTCTAGCGTGAGCTGGGAGCAGCGATCCGATTCATGCAGAAGTGCTTTTCTAGCGTGAGCAGTGATCTGATTCATACAGAAGTGCTCTTCTAGTGTGAGCTGGGAGCAGCGATCCGATTCAGGAACAGCAATTCGATTCATGCAGAAGTGCTCTTCTAGCATGAGCTGGGAGCAGTGATCTGATTCATGCAGAAGTGCTCTTCTAGCGTGAGATGGGAGCAGCGATCCGATTCATGTGGAAGTGCTCTTCTAGCGTGAGCTGGGAGCAGCGATCCGATTCAGGAACAGCGATCCGATTCATGCAGAAGTGCTTTTCTAGTGTGAGTTGGGAACAGTGATCCAATTCGGGATTAGCGATCCGATTCATGTGGAAGTGCTCTTCTAGCGTGAGCTGGGAGCAGCGATCTGATTCATGCAGAAGTGCTCTTCTAGCGTGAGCTGGGAGCAGCGATCCGATTCATGTGGAAGTGCTCTTCTAGCGTGAGCTGGGAGCAGCGATCCGATTCAGGAACAGCGATCCGATTCATGTGGAAGTGCTCTTCTAGCATGAGCTGGGAGCAGCGATCCAATTCAGGAACAGCGATCCGATTCACGTGGAAGTGCTCTTCTAGCGTGAGCTGGGAGCAGCGATCCGATTCAGGAACAGCGATCCGATTCATGTGGAAGTGCTCTTCTAGCGTGAGCTGGGAGCAGCGATCCAATTCAGGAACAGCGATCCGATTAATGCGGAAGCGCTCTTCTAGCCTGAACTGGGAGCAGCGATCCGATTCATGCGGAAGCGCTCTTCTAGCGTGAGCTGGGAGCAGCGATCCGATTCATGCGGAAGCGCTCTTCTAGCGTGAGCTGGGAGCAGCGATCCGATTCATGCGGAAGCGCTCTTCTAGCGTGAGCTGGGAGCAGCGATCCGATTCATGCGGAAGCGCTCTTCTAGCCTGAACTGGGAGCAGCGATCCGATTCATGCAGAAGTGCTCTTCTAGCATGAGCTGGGAGCAGCGATCCGATTCATGCAGAAGTGCTCTTCTAGCATGAGCTGGGAGCAGCGATCCGATTCATGCAGAAGTGCTCTTCTAGCGTGAGCTGGGAGCAGCGATCCGATTCAAGCAGAAGTGCTTTTCTAGCGTGAGCAGTGATCTGATTCATACAGAAGTGCTCTTCTAGTGTGAGCTGGGAGCAGCGATCCGATTCAGGAACAGCAATTCGATTCATGCAGAAGTGCTCTTCTAGCATGAGCTGGGAGCAGTGATCTGATTCATGCAGAAGTGCTCTTCTAGCGTGAGATGGGAGCAGCGATCCGATTCATGTGGAAGTGCTCTTCTAGCGTGAGCTGGGAGCAGCGATCCGATTCAGGAACAGCGATCCGATTCATGCAGAAGTGCTTTTCTAGTGTGAGTTGGGAACAGTGATCCGATTCGGGATTAGCGATCCGATTCATGTGGAAGTGCTCTTCTAGCGTGAGCTGGGAGCAGCGATCTGATTCATGCAGAAGTGCTCTTCTAGCGTGAGCTGGGAGCAGCGATCCGATTCATGTGGAAGTGCTCTTCTAGCGTGAGCTGGGAGCAGCGATCCGATTCAGGAACAGCGATCCGATTCATGTGGAAGTGCTCTTCTAGCATGAGCTGGGAGCAGCGATCCAATTCAGGAACAGCGATCCGATTCACGTGGAAGTGCTCTTCTAGCGGGAGCTGGGAGCAGCGATCCGATTCAGGAACAGCGATCCGATTCACGTGGAAGTGCTCTTCTAGCGGGAGCTGGGAGCAGCGATCCGATTCAGGAACAGCGATCCGATTCACGTGGAAGTGCTCTTCTAGCGTGAGCTGGGAGCAGCGATCCAATTCAGGAACAGCGATCCGATTAATGCGGAAGCGCTCTTCTAGCCTGAACTGGGAGCAGCGATCCGATTCATGCGGAAGCGCTCTTCTAGCGTGAGCTGGGAGCAGCGATCCGATTCATGCGGAAGCGCTCTTCTAGCGTGAGCTGGGAGCAGCGATCCGATTCATGCGGAAGCGCTCTTCTAGCGTGAGCTGGGAGCAGCGATCCGATTCATGCGGAAGCGCTCTTCTAGCCTGAACTGGGAGCAGCGATCCGATTCATGCGGAAGCGCTCTCCTAGCGTGAGCTGGGAGCAGCGATCCGATTCATGCGGAAGCACTCTTCTAGCGTGAGCTGGGAGCAGCGATCCGATTCATGCGGAAGCGCTCTTCTAGCCTGAACTGGGAGCAGCGATCCGATTCATGCACTAGTGCTCTTATAGCGTGAGCTGGGAGCAGCGATCCGATTTATGGAGAAGCACTCTTCTAGCGTGAGCTGGGAACAACGATCCAATTCAGGAACAGCTATCCGATTCATGCAGAAGCGCTCTTCTAGCGTGAGTTGGGAGCAGTGATCCGATTCACGCAGAAGCGCTCTTCTAGCGTGAGCTGGGAGCAGCGATCGGATTCATGCAGAAGCGCTCTTCTAGCGTCAGCTGGGAACAACGACCCAATTCAGGAACAGCGATCCGATTCATGCAGAAGCGCTCTTCTAGCGTGAGTTGGGAGCAGCGATCCGATTCACGTGGAAGCGCTCTTCTAGCGTGAGCTGGGAGCAGCTATCCAATTTATGTGGAAGCGCTCTTCTAGCATGAGCTGGGAGCAGTGATCCGATTCACGTAGAAGCGCTCTTCTAGCGTGAGCTGGGAGCAGATTCATGCGGAAGCGCTCTTCTAGCGCGAGTTGGGAGCAGCGATCCGATTCATGCGGAAGCGCTCTTCTAGCGTGAGTAGGGAGCAGCGATCGTGGAAGCGCTCTTCTAGCGTGAGCTGGGAGCAGCGATCCGATTAATGCGGAGGCGCTCTTCTAGCGTGAGTTGGGAGCAGCGATCCGATTCATGTGGAAGCGCTCTTCTAGCGTAGGCTGGGAGCAGCGATCCGATTCATGTGGAAGCGCTCCTCTAGCATGAGCTGGGAGCAGCGATCCGATTAATGTGGAAGCGCTCTTCTAGCGTGAGCTGGGAGCAGCGATACGATTAATGCGGAGGCGCTCTTCTAGCGTGAGTTGGGAGCAGCGATCCGATTCATGTGGAAGCGCTCTTCTAGCGTAGGCTGGGAGCAGCGATCCGATTCATGTGGAAGCGCTCCTCTAGCATGAGCTGGGAGCAGCGATCCAATTCAGGAACAGCGATCCGATTCATGCAGAAGTGCTCTTCTAGCGTGAGCAGCGATCCGATTCATGCAGAAGTGCTCTTCTAGCGTGAGCTGGGAGCAGTGATCCGATTCATGCAGAAGTGCTCTTCTAGCATGAGCTGGGAGCAGCGATCCGATTCATGCAGAAGTGCTCTTCTAGCATGAGCTGGGAGCAGCGATCCGATTCATGCAGAAGTGCTCTTCTAGTGTGAGCTGGGAGCAGCGATCCGATTCATGCAGAAGTGCTTTTCTAGCGTGAGCAGTGATCTGATTCATACAGAAGTGCTCTTCTAGTGTGAGCTGGGAGCAGCGATCCGATTCAGGAACAGCAATTCGATTCATGCAGAAGTGCTCTTCTAGCATGAGCTGGGAGCAGTGATCTGATTCATGCAGAAGTGCTCTTCTAGCGTGAGATGGGAGCAGCGATCCGATTCATGTGGAAGTGCTCTTCTAGCGTGAGCTGGGAGCAGCGATCCGATTCAGGAACAGCGATCCGATTCATGCAGAAGTGCTTTTCTAGTGTGAGTGGGGAACAGTGATCCGATTCGGGATTAGCGATCCGATTCATGTGGAAGTGCTCTTCTAGCGTGAGCTGGGAGCAGCGATCCGATTCATGTGGAAGTGCTCTTCTAGCGTGAGCTGGGAGCAGCGATCCGATTCAGGAACAGCGATCCGATTCATGTGGAAGTGCTCTTCTAGCATGAGCTGGGAGCAGCGATCCAATTCAGGAACAGCGATCCGATTCACGTGGAAGTGCTCTTCTAGCGTGAGCTGGGAGCAGCGATCCGATTCAGGAACAGCGATCCGATTCATGTGGAAGTGCTCTTCTAGCGTGAGCTGGGAGCAGCGATCCAATTCAGGAACAGCGACCCGATTCACGTGGAAGTGCTCTTCTAGCGTGAGCTGGGAGCAGCGATCCGATTCATGCGGAAGCGCTCTTCTAGCGTGAGCTGGGAGCAGCGATCCGATTCATGCAGAAGTGCTCTTCTAGCGTGAGCTGGGAACAGCGATCCGATTCACACAAACGCCTGCGGAGGAAGGTCACATTCTCTCACTCGGGCGGCCCAGGGATGCTAGGACGGAGGAAAACGATTTTTCTGTGAAAATGTGGCTCAATTTCTGAGGTGGCTCTGCCAAATATGACTTAAGCAGTGTACCCAAGGGCTGGGTGTATGTGCTGAGTCCACAGAGGAAGCAGGTAGCATGCCTGAAGGCTTTACTCATGCCCTCTCAGTCTACGCAGCAAGGTGACCCGACGGCTGTGTGCATGCCCCGAGTCCACTCGAGAAGCAGGCAGAGTACCTGATGGCTGTGTGTATGCTCTTAGTCCACTCTGGAAGCAGGCAGAGTACCTGATGGCTGTGTGCATCCCTGGGTTCACATAGGAAGCAGGCAGCGTACCTGATGGCTGTGTGCATACCCTGAGTCCACTTGTGAAGCAGGCAGCGTACCTGATGGCTGTGTGCATACCCTGAGTCCACTTGTGAAGCAGGCAGCGTACCTGATGGCTGTGTGCATGCCCCGAGTCCACTCGGAAGCAGGCAGCGTACCTGATGGCTGTGTGCATGCCCCAAGTCCACTCGGAAGCAGGCAGCGTACCTGATGGCTGTGTGCATGCCCCAAGTCCACTCGGAAGCAGGCAGCGTACCTGATGGCTGTGTATATGTCCTCAGTCCACTCGGAAGCAGGCAGCGTACCTGATAGCTGTGTATATGTCCTCCGTCCACTCTGAAGCAGGCAGCGTACCTGATGGCTGTGTATATGTCCTCAGTCCACTCGGAAGCAGGCAGCGTACCTGATGGCTGTGTATATGTCCTCGGTCCACTCGGAAGCAGGCAGCGTACCTGATGGCTGTGTGCATACCCTGAGTCCACTTGTGAAGCAGGCAGCGTACCTGATGGCTGTGTATGTGTCCTCGGTCCACTCGGAAGCAGGCAGCGTACCTGATGGCTGTGTGCATACCCTGAGTCCACTTGTGAAGCAGGCAGCGTACCTGATGGCTGTGTATATGTCCTCAGTCCACTCGGAAGCAGGCAGCGTACCTGATGGCTGTGTATATGTCCTCGGTCCACTCGGAAGCAGGCAGCGTACCTGATGGCTGCGTGCATGCACCAAGTCCACTCGGAAGCAGGCAGCGTACCTGATGGCTGTGTGCATACCCTGAGTCCACTTGTGAAGCAGGCAGCGTACCTGATGGCTGTGTATATGTCCTCAGTCCACTCGGAAGCAGGCAGCGTACCTGATGGCTGTGTATATGTCCTCGGTCCACTCGGAAGCAGGCAGCGTACCTGATGGCTGTGTATATGTCCTCGGTCCACTCGGAAGCAGGCAGCGTACCTGATGGCTGTGTATATATCCTCGGTCCACTCGGAAGCAGGCAGCGTACCTGATGGCTGTGTGCATGCCCCAAGTCCACTCGGAAGCAGGCAGCGTACCATAGCTCTCAACCATTTGTCTCGCATTGTTACCTCTTATTAGATGAACACTAAAAACAAAACGATTTGGAAACATCTTAGCGGTTACAGAGCACAGCGGAAGGGGAAGCTAGGCCTCCAGTAAAGCAGTGTCCCCCAATCCAAGATGGCGGCCGTGTAGAGTCAGCGTCTTCCCTAAGGAGAGATGTGGCTAAAGGCGCCCCAGGAACAAGGCGTCCCAGGGCTAAACATGGGCCTTTCCACCTTAGGGGCTCATGGGCGCCCCTTGAAATCGAGCAACAGCCGCGGAAATCGCACTCATGGCCCATTTTACCGCAGAAAGATTGTAAGAGCATGCCAATGGCTTTTAATCCCCGCTCCCTCGGAGACTGGCGTTCTATTTATTAACTCGGGGTTACAAAGACTAATTTCATCCAGCAGCCGCCGCCTCGTGCACAAGCCATTACTTGCTGCAAAGCCTCTCCATTGCGGCCCTTCCAGCGACGCTAATTAACAGTCTTTAATAAGGTAGAAATCCACGCCAGCTTTCGAGGGGGGCCTGCGAGCGCCATAAGGATGGTGGGCAGAGGAGAGCGGGGGAACGTGTGTGAACGGAGATCCTGTTACCCCCCAATCACACGACGAAAACAATCCCAGACGCCGGCGCGCCCAACGCTGCCGTCGCAAGGCGAGGTCAGCATGATCCAGGGACACCTTCCAACAGGCAAACAGGGGGGTGCTCTCTCTCTAGCCTGGCTAGGGTAGGTCACCATGATCCAGGGATACCTTGCAACAGGCAAACAGGGGGGGGGGGCACTCTCTCTCTCGCCTGGCTAGGTGAGGTTAGCATGATCCAGGGACACCTTGCAACAGGCAAACAGGGGGGCGCTCTCTCTCTAGCCTGGCTAGGGGAGGTCACCATGATCCAGGGACACCTTGCAACAGGCAAACAGGGGGGGCACTCTCTCTCTAGCCTAGCCTAGCCAAGGAGGAACGGGGTCCAAGAAGGAGGCCAGCTGCCATGCACACCCTCGGGTCACCCAGGCGGCGGCACAGGTACAATGGGTGCTCTTACCTACCAGGCTAGCTGGACTCCTCAGCAGAGTGGTCTGGCCAGCTCTCGGGCAGCGGCAGATGCTGCGGCGGGTGCGGGACCAGGGGGGGCTTTGCCTGGTACTAGTAATGAATGGCCGGCTCCATCCAGAGGTAGAACATTTGTGAAGGTAGGCCTGGCCTGCAGCCTCTTTCTTACTCCATGATTTGGCTGGTCTGGATAATTTGGTGCGAGTAAGTGATCTGCACACGGTGCCCCCCCTTGCAGCCTATTGAAAATCCACCACCAGGACAAAGAATTTCCCATTGTCCTTTGCTCCAATTTACATTCATCACATGCTTCGTTTCAAAGGGCCCAAGGAGCCAGAACTGGGGTGTCTGGGCTAAACGGTGCAGACATCCATATCCTAACTCCAGGTCCAAGGAAATGGAGAGTTCTGAACACAGGCATTAGCAACACAAAGGCACCCCTTGAATCATGACTCGCCTACAAAAGGGCATTGGATACACAATTCACTTCGTGTAGACAATTTACCTACAAATTGGGAAACAAAGCAGTTTCACAGGTATTACGACCCAGCTGCAAATGTAAATCACAGGCTAACTCTAGTTGCGACATAGCTACTTCCCTTCCTCCCTAAAAACGAAACACCATCTTTGGGTATCTTGAGTAGGGTGAAATTGTCAAATTCCGTTCCGCCTGCTGCGGAAGCGAAGTGTGAAAGATTGGATCCGTTTTACCGAAAAGCACGAGAACCGCCCACATTGAAAAGAGCAGCACACAGTTGTTTCTCGTGCCGCTGTGCGAACTAAGCGCAAATCAAACAAAAAGCTACATGAAGTTCCATGCGCCGCTGTGCGAACCAAGCGCAAATCAAACAAAAAGCTACATGAAGTTCCATGTGCCGCTGTGCGAACCAAGCGCGAATCAAACAAAAAGCTACATGAAGTTCCATGCGCCGCTGTGCGAACCAAGCGCGAATCGAAAACAGCGGCAAAGTTTCTCAAGCCGAAAAGCGAAACTAGTACAGATCTAAAATAAGCCCACGCAAAGTTTCCCATTTTGCTGCACGAAACTACCATAGATCAAAAAAGACCTGCATGAAGTTTCTCATGCCTAGCGCAGATCAATAAGACTTGAAAAAAGTTTCTCTGGTCGCTGCGCGAACTGCTCACAAATAAAAAAAACAGTGCAAATTTTCTCGTGTCCATGCATAAAACTAGCACGGATTTAAAAAAAGACCCGTGTGAAGTTTCTCGTTGCGCTACACAAAACTAAAATGGGAACGAAACAGCTCGCCCAGAGGAGGTGGGCGCGTAATGCTGATTCATGTATTCTGACTGGATCTCGCACTATTCGCTTTGCGGGTGACCATTTCTGAGGGCCTGTAGGGTGTGCTTTTCCGTCCAAATGGATGTCTATATACCCACCCTGCCATTTCTATTGGCTGCTTGAATACCTTGCATTTCTATCCTATCAGTTCCCAGCCTGTTCGGCCTGTCTATCATCTTGGCCCCCTGTAAACTCTGCCTTTTTAAAAAAAAATGTATTCCATCAGCACCCTGTATTGACGGATTTTAGATCCTACTAACGCCCTAGATACATTTACAACGATAGCCTATAAATGCCTGGTACAACCTGTCTTTCTATCCCATCAGAGCCCTGCATACCCCACCTTTTAATCCTATGGATAGCCTGCATTTCTATCCTATCAGAGCCGTGTATACTCCACCTTGTCCTGTATAGCCAGACTTTCTATCCAATCGGAGTACTGTATAACCTGCCATTCTATCCAATCAGAGCCCTGTCTACCCTGCCTTTCTCTTCTATCGAAACCATGTATAGCCTGCCTTTCTCTCCTATCAGAGCCCTGTATAGCATGCCTTTCTCTCCTATTGGAGCCCTGTATACCCTGCCTTTCTCTCACATCAGAGCCCTGTATACCCTGTCATTCTATCCAATTGAAGCCCTGTATAGCCTGCATTTCTCTCACATCAGAGCCCTGTATACCCTGCCTTTCTCTCCTATCAGAGCCCTGTATACCCTGCCTTTCTCTCTCCTATCAGAGCCCTGTATACCCTGCCTTTCTCTCCTATTGGAGCCCTGTATACCCTGCATTTCTCTCACATCAGAGCCCTGTATACCCTGCCATTCTATCCAATTGAAGCCCTGTATAGCCTGCCTTTCTCTCCTATCAGAGCCCTGCATAACCTGCCTTTCTCTCCTATCAGAGCCCTGTATACCCTGCCTTTCTCTCCTATCAGAGCCCTGTATAACCTGCCTTTCTCTCCTATCAGAGCCCTGTATACCCTGCCTTTCTCTGCTGTCAGAGCCCTGTATACCCTGCCTTTCTCTGCTGTCAGATCCCTGTCTACCTTGCCTTTCTCTCTTATCGGCGCCCTGTATAACCTGCCTTTGTAACCTATGAAAGCCCTGTATACCCTGCCTTTCTATTCTACCGGAGCCCTGTATAACTTGCCTTTCTATCCTATCGGAGCCCCACATAACCTGCCATTCTCTCCAAACAGAGCCTGTATACCCTGCCTTTCTCTCCTATCAGAGCCCTGTCTACCTTGACTTTCTCTCTTATCGGAACCCTGTATAGCCTGCCTTTCTATCCTATCAGAGCCCTGTATACCCTGCCTGGCTCTCCTATTGGAGCCCTGTATAGCCGGCCGAAAGGGGCAGGGAGAGAAAGGCAGGGTATACAGGGCTCCGATAGGAGAGAAAGGCAGAACAAAGGATATCAGAGCCCTGTATAGCCTGCCTTTCACTCCTATCGGAGCCCTGTAGACCCTGCCTTTCTATCCTATCGGAGCCCTGTATACCCTGCCTTTCTATCCTATCGGAGCCCTGTATACCCTGCCTTTCTCTCCTATCGGAGCCCTGTAAAGCCTGTCTTTCTCTCTCGGAGCCCTGTATACCCTGCCTTTCTCTCCTATCGGAGCCCTGTATACCCTGCCTTTCTATCCTATTGGAGCCCTGTAAAGCCTGTCTTTCTCTCCTCTCGGAGCCCTGTATACCCTGCCTTCCTCTCCTATCGGAGCCCTGTAGACCCTGCCTTTCTATCCTATCGGAGCCCCGTCGACCCTGCGTTTCTCTCCTATCGGAGCCCTGTATACCCTGCCTTCCTCCCCTTTCAGAGTCCTGTAGACCCTGCCTTTCTATCCTATCGGAGCCCTGTAAAGCCTGTCTTTCTTCCCTATCAGAGCCCTGTCTACCCTGCATTTCTCTCCTATCGGAGCCCTCTATACCCTGCCTTTCCATCCTATCGGAGGCCTGTAAAGCCTGTCATTCTCGCCCATTGAAGCCCTCTATACCCTGCCTTTCTCTCCTATCGGAGCCCTGTATAGCCGGGTTTTCTCTCCTATCAGAGCCCTGTAGAGTCTGCCTTTCTCTCCCATCAGAGCACTGTATACCCCGCCTTTCTCTCCTATCAGAGCCCTGTATACCCCACCTTTCTCTCCTATCAGAGCCCTGTATACCCTGCCTTTCTCTCCTATCGGAGCCCTGTATACCCTGCCTTTCTCTCATATCAGAGCCCTGTATACCCTGTCATTCTATCCAATTGAAGCCCTGTATAACCGGCTTTTCTCTCCTATCAGAGCTCTGTATAACCCGCCTTTGTATCCTATGAAAGCCCTGCATACCCTGCCTTTCTATCCAATTGAAGCCCTGTATAGCCGGCTTTTCTCTCCTATCAGAGCCCTGTAGAGTCTGCCTTTCTCTCCCGTCAGAGCCCTGTCTACCTTGCCTTTCTCTCTTATCAGAGCCCTGTATAACCCGCCTTTGTATCCTATGAAAGCCCTGTATACCCTGCCTTTCTATCCTATCGGAGCCCCACATAACCTGCCTTTCTCTCCAAAGAGAGCCTGTATACCCTGCCTTTCTCTCCTATCAGAGCCCTGTCTACCTTGCCTTTCTCCCTTATCGGAACCCTGTATAGCCTGCCTTTCAATCCTATCAGAGCCCTGTATAGCCTGCCGAAAGGAGAAGGGAGAGAAAGGCAGGGTATACAGGGCTCAGATAGGAGAGAAAGGCAGAATACACAGAGATCCGATAGGATATAGGATATCAGAGCCCTGTATAGACTGCCTTTCACTTCTATCGGAGCCATGTATACCCTGCCTTCTATTGGAGCCCTGTACACCCTGCCTTTCTATCCTATTGGAGCCCTGTGAAGCCTGTCTTTCTCTCCTCTCTGAGCCCTGTATACCCTGGCTTTCTCTTCTATCAGAGCCCTGTATACCCTGCCTTCCTCCCCTATCAGAGTCCTGTAGACCCTGCCTTTCTATCCTATCAGAGCACTGTAGAGCCTGTCGTTCTCCCCTATCAAAGCCCTGTCTACCCTGTGTTTCTCTTCTATCGGAGCCCTCTATAGCCTGCCTTTCCATCCTATCGGAGCCCTGTAAAGCCTGTCTTTCTCTCCTATTGAAGCCCTGTATGCCCTGCCTTTCTCTCCTATCAGAGCCCTGTCTACCCTGCCTTTCCATCCTGTCGGAGCCCTGTAAAGCCCGTCTTACTCTCCTATTGAAGCCCCGTATGCCCTGCCTTTCTCTCCTATCGTAGCCCTGTCTACCCTGCCTTTCTATCCTATGGGATCCCTGCAAAGCCTGTCTTTCTCTCCTATTGGAGCCCTGTCTACCCTGCGTTTTTTTTCTCCTATCGGAGCCGTGCATAACATGCCTTCCTCTCCTATCGGAGCCCTGTATACCCTGCCTTCCTCTCCTATCGGTGCCCTGTCTACCCTGCGTTTATCTCCTATCGCAGCCCTGCATACCCTGCCTTCCTCTCCTATCTGCAGCCTGTAGACCCTGCCTTCCTCTCCTATCGGAGCCCTGTAGACCCTGCCTTTCTATCCTATTGGAGCTCAGTTTACGGTGTGCCATTTGTGCCCAATGAGTGCCCCGATTAGCTTTCGTGATACCTTATCAGAGCGCGGCTTTATATCCCATCTGCTTTTGGGCCTATCCTCTGAGCCCCTTCCACAGGACCCTGTCTGCGATGCAGCTAACGATGCGAGTCAATATGGCGCCCCGCCGCACTGCAGAAGCTTGGGCCCCTGCCCTGCCCACCCTGGTGCGGCCTGGTGGCCGGTGCCAGCACCTCGCCATCCCTCGGTCCGGCAGGACCTGCTGGGCTTGCAGATTATTGATGGAGGACTGAGAGAATTGCCTGCACAGGCTGCAGTTCTGGGGCTCTTCTGAGTGCAGCTCCATTAGCACTGGGCAGCGGAAGGTTCATTTGTCAGCTCCCTCCCAAAGCCCTGAGTCAGTGAAGGGAGCGCTGAATGTTATGTATTAGCCGCATACGCCGAGTGACACCCAGACTCCAGCAGATAGGACTGGACGGCCTCGAAGCAATCGAAACCGCGAGGCGTGGCCCGGCCCGGCCTGGCTAGATATGCCCCGCCCACCTTCATCCGGAGGCTCTCCCTCCCAGCCTAGCGGCACCAGCTCTTTCCTAAGGAGCAGACGCCCACCCTAGTGCCATTAACATCTGTAAATACCCACACAGTGCTGCTGCCTTGCCCGCTCAGTCACTACCCTGCCTGTGTGCACAGTACACTAAGCACTTTGCAAACTCTATTGCAGAAAAAGGGAGTTCCCAGAGTGATTAAATGTAAAGAACCACCAGTATGTTGGCTCCAAGTAGGGCTAGTTGCTAAACCTTCAAAGCGTGCATATTACATTTTGGAAAACAAGCACATCCCTGCCTGGTGACTTATTGCCTATTGCACATCATGTGTATGAAAATCAGGCACTCCAAACTCATTAACAGACCAAATGTTAATCCAAAAAACAATGATGTACCATTTTTAGAATGCAAAAACACAACGCAGATTTTTTTTTACAATGTAGTTTGTGTCTCAATTCATTTGAATGAAGATGGCTTTTTCTTTTTTCCACTATTTGACACCAGCGATTCCTACTCTGTTCATTTTTCACCGTTTTTCCTTAATGGGCTTTGAACTGACATGTTTCGGCTCCCTTTTATGCCCGGTCTTCTTCCGGGTAAACACTTATTAGTCATCCGTTATCCATGCCAACTCTCCCGATTTAGGGGGGAGACTCTAAGCCCAATGCATTCTTATGGGAAAATTAATTTCTCCCGATTTCTCTGACACATTCTCCCTCTCGGGCGCTTCGGAATGATGGCATGTGTGATACTTTGGGGGGTGGTGTGTCTAGATAATGCAAATCTGATAGAAAGTAAATTGAAAACCAAAAAACACTGATTATGCAATTTCCTCGATGAGGGAAACGCCAACTAGACCTTAGGGAGAAAGGAAGGGGGTCTCCTAAGGACAAGTTTATTTGGTTTCTGTGACCGAAAGTGTCCAACTCACCAAGGGACTGCGCGGAGGATCAGTCGCTAAAACAGGGGACAGAGGTTTCTAATTCCAAGTGAAATGAAAGTGCTTCCGAACAACCAGATCTCTTAACTAAAGCCATTCAGGGGATGAAATTATTGTGAATTACTATCTACACAGGCTGCGCTTGGTAACCAACGTAAAGCCACTGATGTGCAAAATTTAAACAAGAATGATGGGGAATTAATCACAGAGATATTCTACTGGTTTATTAGTAACAAAGAGCAAAGTTGTTCATTCACAGGTAAAGTGTAACACATCAATTGTGTTGAATGAGTCTGAACTTGGATGAATTACACAGAGCAATTTATATGCAATCAATAAAACACCCACAATTTATATGCAATTGCGCAGCATATTTGTTGAGTACTTAGTACTCTTTGTTACTAATAAACCAGTAGAATATCTCTGTGATTAATTCCCCATCATTCTTGTTTAAATTTTGCACATCAGTGGCTTTACGTTGGTTACCAAGCGCAGCCTGTGAAGATAGTAATTCACAATAATTTGATATACTTCAAGGTGATAGTGGCAGATCATCTCACTACCTACACGACAGCAGCTCAACCACAATTTTACTTTACTTCCTTTCATGAAAATCCAGTTGTGCGCATTCCTGACTAGGGCTTCACTTCCACATACCGTATTTCCATTCAGGGGATGATCTTCTGCTGGCCGCCAATGCTGGCACACCCCGTTTGCAAGGGCGTGGTAATAGGCGCTGGGTCAGACCGATACTTAAGCTTAAAGACACTGAGCTGGAGCCTCCAGCTCTGTGTCATGTGAACTGGAGGCAAGGCGCCCTTTATCAGCTGTGCCTGGGGGGCGCCCTTGTGCAGCCGCACCCCTCCCCCCAGCGCACCTTGAGCCAGCGCTAGGGGAAGACACTGGAGCCACACTTAGGACGGGTCACGTGATGAGAATAACTGCAGTCAAAATGGCCGCGCAAATCACGTGCACGTTTCAGAGGCCGAGGGGGAACGCGTCCAAGAATGTTCCCACGCACAGACACAATTATTTGAAGGCCTGCAAATAAAGGAAAAACAGTTTTTTTAAAAAAAAAACACACATAACTTGGAGTGGAAAGGGATGAAGGCGCTGCGCAGCCGTGTGTGGTGTTGTCATCCCCCGGATGGTAATCAGTCATGGGAGGGAGGGAGGGAGGGAACACGTGCAGCCCGCCAGGACGCCCACGGACGAGCGAGCGAGCGCTGCCCGACGACACGCGCGCTCCTGCCTTCATTAGACAGTTCCATGGCACGGACGCAAATCCACTTTTGTTGTTGACAGCAAAAGTTTGAAAGAAGCACCGTGTGGGCAAAAAGATACAGCAGGAACGTGGCGTCCAAGGCAGCTCGCGAACCGCAACCTTGTCATAAAACGTGTATTGATTTAATTAGAGCGTGCGCCTAAATGTGGCTGGATTAATTTTCCCATGGATTTTCTGTTTATCCGTCCTCGTGTGGCCGTCGCATCACATCTATTTTATCGGAGCAATTGATGGAGCTTGGAGCCATGGTTAACCCTTTCCTTCCCTTGGAGATAGTTGGTGCTGCTTGATGTATGGCTGAGGGTTCGTGTTTGGGTCCTGTGGCTTGGGACTGGTGTGTCGCCTAGCAGGGGGGATTGGCCTTCAACCCACAGGCAGGGTCTTGGGGCACTGCATGCAACGATGATCAGGAAGCCTCGGTAAGGAAGCTGGCCATCAGGAAAGGAGGCAGGCTAGCGGGCATAGATTTGTAAGCCACTAAGGACCAGACACACTCTCCAGGTGGTATGCTAGCATAGCTTAGGAGGAACCACCAAAGACAGACACCCCTGAAGAACCCCAGGGGCTTCAAGTGACCTTCTGGAGGGGAGAAGAAACCAAACCAGACAACCTGAGGCCAAGCCAAAGGCTATGAGCAAACCAAGATCCAGACATAGAAGCCACACATAGTGGAAGCCCAGACCGAAACAGGGAGAACCCTACAGCTAATGCCCTCTCAAAACGTTTTATCCTAAAGTCTGCTATGGTCACCAAAACATAACGGTAGCGAAGAATGTATTTTCTTGGAAGGATGTGGTCTAAGTAGCATAATAATTTATTGCAGTGACACCAGAAGAGCCCATAACTGGGAGCCAGGTGTACACTGGTACTGGGGGCACAGGTGTTTTGCATGACTTCTCAAAACTATGCTGGCCGCAGACAAGCTAGGGATTGGTACCGTAAATCTGCTTCATGCGCCACATCGGATTCTGCGTCGTAACCAAAAGAACGTTTTGCAGAAATGTGGAGCCAAAGGGAACCTCCTCCACCGCTACTAATCCTCACAAGAACAGAAGCCAACAAAGGTATTGGCGCAAGTACCACAGTGCAGCAAAACATGGTACTGGTAGTCAATGTCCCAATGCCTTGATGGTAGTCAATGTCCCTCTGCCTGATGGTAGTCAATTTCCCTCTGCCTTGATGGTAGTCAATGTCCCCTGCCTTGATGGTAGTCAATGTCCCTCTGCCTGATGGTAGTCAATTTTGCGCTGCCTTGATGGTAGTCAATTTCGCTCTGCCTTGATGGTAGTCAATGTGCCTCTGCCTTGATGGTAGTCAATGTCCCTCTGCCTTGATGGTAGTCAATGTCCCTCTGCTTTGATGGTAGTCAATGTCCATCTGCCTGATGGTAGTCAATGTCCATCTGCCTGATGGTAGTCAATTTCCCCCTGCCTTGATGCCTGGGATATCTGCACCCCTGGGAGTGAGAATGGAGAATTCCTGGCAAAGACTAAGAAAATGGAAGTCTGCGCACAGGTATGGCTTCAACTCCAGGGTTCTAAAGACAGTCGGGCTTCTGTAACGCAGCCTCCATCTGAAGCAAGAGAACGGGAGGAGTGCGGGCTCCTTCTGGAACGTAGACATGGATACCAGTACAAGGGCCAAGAACTCTTATAGCTTGTGATTCCTGGTCTGTCCTTGTGAGGAATTACACCATCCGCACAGGGAGAGTGCGCTTGCCTGGGCTTTTTTGATTTGTTTAATAATGAAAAGGAATGATGGGAATTCAACCTACGAGGACTGTGTGAGGTAATTCCACACACATTTCATCTGCTTCCCGCACAAAACGCATAGTCACATGTACTCTGGGAAAAGAGAGTCTACAGGTGCCATCTTCCCCTGTCATTCAGCTGGAATGTGGCAGCCCCGGGTTCATCAAAGCATCTCCAGAAGGAAAAAGGCACACCTTTCTCCAGCCATGAGCAGCCTCGTTTAAATATCAAAGGCTCCATAGATCTGCATTCCTTTTGTATTCTGGCTGGTGGCAGTGCAAACTAACGAGATAATTGAAGCAAGCCTACAGGAGAGGCTTAGTTGCTGGGAAGAGACAACAGGAAGGCAGGACTAACACCCCTTTGGTATGTAATGTGTCAACTTGCAGCTAGTTCCCACCCCTCTGTATGAAAGGCAGTGGAATGCATGTCTGTGTCCACTATTTACCGTAGGCAAACCCCTCCAGAGCTGACCCCTTTCAGAGGGGAGAAGTATGTGGTTTGGGGGAGACAGGAAGTCTGCTCCCAGCACAAACTAACTTCAAGGGAACCGTGCACTTTAATCAAGAGTCACAGAGGGCTCAATTAACCAGAGAGACACTTTGATCTACAACAGACAGGGAGATGGGTGGGACTTAGGTATATGTTGTTACCCCTTGTCTGTCCTGTTGCACAGCACTGTGGCCCTGGCCTCATGCATAAAAGAAGATTGTTGGTGGTGCCCCAGGATTGGTTCATTAAGGTGGGCTTAGCATGCACCAATCACTGGGGCCCATTTGGCTTTAAAAGAGGGCTGAACCCCTCACTTGGCAGATCATTTGAAGACTTACAAAGGAGTAAGGAAGACACATTTGGACCCGAGCTGAAGGTACAGTCTACCTTACATCTTCCGCCAATGAAGGAAGACCAGGAGTTCCAAGAGGGAAGCAAGATCCCTCTCCTAAAAATCTCCCAGGGAACAGAGGGAGATGCCGGACTCAGAGGACCTGTCCAGCAGCTCCAGAACCGGTACCCAGCCAGCACACAGCGTGCCCTGCTAGGTTCTTCCAGCTAGATTCCTAGGTGGGAAGTGCCAGAGAGTATCTGAACTAAGGAAAAGGCCATTGCCTGCAAACACTCTCCTGAGCATTGGGCCGTCCGCCTTGAAAGGACACAAGCCCTGTGAAGAAGCTAGGAGTGCCACACAAGCATCATTGAGCATCCATCTTTTAAGGACATTTTCGAGACAGTCAAGTCCTCGGACCGCATCCGGCTGCACCACTAACTGTTGTCACGCTGCAGTACCAGAGCCATCTGAGACGCCTCAACCAGCATTCCAGATCCGCCCACAAGCACAGAGAAAATGATTCTTGGCCCTGAGCCGCCGTGCTGGACAGCATGCAGATGTCCGTCCAGCCTTGCTTGCCGAACTGCCTGCAACCTGGTGCCCGCAGCTGTCTCCCGCCACTAACTCTGTCTCAAGGGCTGCAAAGCACCCTGGAACCGCCTTGACGCTGTCAAGCACTAAGAACTTATTTAGCATTGTGGTTCAGCCCCTCTGGTCTTGCTACAAAGGTACCTAGAGACAGTTACAACCCTTTGCCCCCTTGGTGCTGAAAACAAATTATCTTGAACAGTGAGACTAACAACTTTACCAACTACTCTCCTTTCAGTATCCAGAGTACATCCCTTTCCTTTGTGAAACTGTCTGTCCTCTGTGTTCCTTTACAGGGCAGGTTGTATTTTGTAGTGTGCTAGAACTTTCTGTTTTAGTAATAATAAACTAGATATTTGTATACAACCTTGACTAGACAGTCCCTTTATCATTGGGTAACAATTGTATTTTCGCTGTGTTGCAACTAACCAACGATCCACGACCTTGAGGAGATAAGCCTGCCGTTCCATCCACCTTACCAAAAATTGGACAATGAGGTCTTATAATTCACTTGTATTCCAATCTAGTCGGATCCCTTCTGGTATACTAGAGGTGTGGGGTTGATTGATGGTTTGGAAACTGAAATTCATCCCTGGACCACTGGTGCCCCGGAAGTTGATGCATCACAGTCCTATCGCACTTCCTCGCGACTCGGGGTATAGATGCATACAGTGCAGAATCCTGTTTTTCTGTCCTCAGTAATAGGGTGAGGGCTGAGAGATCTGTATGTTACGTATTGTTACCAACATGTTTCATTGCTTGCCACTCGTTATTTTGTTCTTACACCTCACTACTAAACACATAACATTACAAACAAGTACTGGCACCAACACCATGTGGCAAAACATTTTTTTTTAGCTTCACTTCAATTCTATCAATTTTTACAATTTAAAAGCAAGATAATGGCTGTCAAATAAAAGATTGTTCACTTAGCACCAGGTTTCAATCCTCCATTACCTAATGGACCTTCTCCATGGAGAGTGTGTTCTGTAGTGCAGGTTTAAGGATATATCGCTGTGCTAAACTCCACCTGGTGATTATTGTGCATTTCTCAGGATTATTTCGGTTTAGAATGATCCTGCAGCCTCACTGCAAGTGTGCTCATCTGCCACAAGATACTTAGTGTAGTAGCAGGCTTGGGGTACTCCTGTGATCAGCCTTGTGTCCCACAATACTTCTGCAACAGCAGAGACAACAGAAGTCCTATCAATCCCCTTCCTAGGCACCCATTTGAAGGCCTAGTTGCAAAGCCTATGCAAGCCTCATTAGATGGTAACAGTTGACAGGGACTCTACTCTGTTTTGCCAAAATTGTCTATGGGCAACATCAGACCAAAAAGCGCATCAGACCTGGAGCTGGTGTCCATGGAGCCATGCCTACAGAAAGCATGTGGCCCCTTTCAGTTCTGCACATGGCATCATCTATAGACACATGCTGTTAGGCAGAATCCTGTGCAGTTCCCTTGGGGACCACCGCAAAAAGATTAAGACTACAGGAGTAAGCTGTAAACCCAATTGGTAGCAGTCTGTACCACCCAGATTTACCTGGTAGCTGTGGCTGAGCAGTCGGACTTCTCTCAAGAAGAGTAAGGCAGTGTATAAAGTATACACAATAGGGCCAAAAACACAGTAGAGCAAACAAACACCGACCAGAGCTTTGCATAAAAGTATATAATTATTTATGGCAGAGTGAAGGAAGCAGAGTGTTGTCAGTGTGGAAGACGCTGCTTTTGGACCCATTTGCTTCGTTTTGTGAGGAAGTCCTTTCCTCAGCCTCAAATACACTGCTCCGGTCGCGGAGCGACGCGGAGTGAAGCAGAGTGTTGTCAGTGTGGAAGACGCTGCTTTTGGACCCATTTGCTTCGTTTTGTGAGGAAGTCCTTTCCTCAGCCTCAAATACACTGCTCCGGTCGCGGAGCGACGCGGAGTGAAGCAGAGTATTGTCAGTGTGGAAGACGCTGCTTTTGGACCCATTTGCTTCGTTTTGTGAGGAAGTCCTTTCCTCAGCCTCAAATACACTGCTCCGGTCGCGGAGCGACGCGGAGTGAAGCAGAGTGTTGTCAGTGTTGCCAGGGGTGCAGGGGAGCATTCCCTCACCGTAAAATCCTATGACTACGCTGGACCCCGGCCCATCTGGGCTGATCCTGGAAGAAGCTGTGATCCTTCAAGGAGGAGGCGAGGTGGCCCACCCGCTAACAAGACAACAGAGGCGTCTCCTTGCCGGTGGAGGGGGATCCTCTGAGTCACGGGTCCCCCCTTTGGCATGCAACGGCAAACATCACAAAAGGGTAAGCACCTCTACTCCTTCCTTATCATCCATAAGCTCTGAACCTTTCTTTGATTGCCGTACAACAACCTCCCCTAAAACAGTAATGAATGTAATGAATGCACCCTCACTACTGCAAAGACACTCGGCCAATGGCCTGATTTCGGAGGGCGATCACCACAGGCATATATTACCAGACATATCGCCAGACGTCCTTTCAGAAGGTGAGACTAACGTCGAACCTGGCAGTCGACTGCACAACAACGTGCAACAAACACCCACAGTCCACAGACGAGAGGGTGAGGGCGCAGGCGAGCCCCCACGTGTCAAGACCCTACAAGCCCTGGCAGGCCAAGCAGGCCAAGCAGCGACAAATAACAAGAGGGGTCCAGTAGGGGGCAACAACATAGTGGAGAGGTGTGCGATCCTAGACGAATACACCGCCGGAGCACAAGTTTGGCCCCCTGCTTCGCTCAGTTCGACGGCGATCCCTAACGAAAATGACCCCACCGCGCACGACAGCAATGGAACCGGTCCTGATAGTATCAACTTATTAAGGACCTCGCAAGTAGCACCTGGCTCTGGCAGAACGGACTGGCCTAATTCGGCTAGCGTCCTGGACCTTGTCTCTAACCCTGAGACAAGCCCCAACCGGCGGAGCTCGATCTCTATTGTGGATAAGGTCCTAAAAGACCTTGTAGAAATCAACATAAGATTGGGAAACCAACAGAGCGCCGAGAATACCGCTGATCTACCACTGTTCGAAAAGCACGAGTCTCCAACAATAAATGAACCGGAGAGCTGCGCATCTAATCCTGCGAGGGTGAACGTCTCCTCTCTTCCCACCACAACACGAGGGAAAAATCAAAAGAGCATCTTGTGGCCGAACCCACTGATGAAAAGGAAAAGACCTGACTCCCTGAACGATGACGACAGTGACCAGCTGTCCCCCTCACAAAAAAGACATATGAATGTGAGTGATTCAGCCCCCCAGATCATAGCAACACATGATGGCATCCCTTCTTTAGCCCTAGATGGGTCCTCCCCAGTGGGTTTGCGCTCAAGGAAAAGCAAGACACAGAGAAGGAAACACAAAGCCGATAAATCAAAGGCAAGCACTCAAGAAAAGGCAAGTGCTCCAACACAGTATCTGGCGGAGTGCCTGTCGAGGGAAATTACAAGAGACCTAAACTCCCTGATAATGGCCGCACACACCATATCGATGCTGCCATACGTGAAACTATATGAACAACTGAACGAGAACATCAAGGACCAATCCACGCTCCTGGCAATGTTAAACTCGAAAATGATAAATGTGGAACAAGAATTAAACCTAATGAAACAAGTGAATCTAGATGAGCACTCAAGATCTGAAGCAAATATAAGGATAATAACGGAACATACCAAGAACAGTGCGACGGACAAACGACTATTCGCAGAAGTAGCCCGCGAAGCCATTGGACTATTAAAATTACAGAAGCCATACAATTCCGGTAAGTGGCTTGCTCCGAAAGATAACCAAGAACCAAGACTCCTGTGTCGCGACTGAGGAGATGTTACAGGTTGTAAATGCATCCAACCAAGACACCTGCAACACATCTCCAGACATAGGGAATGTCGGACAGAACAACTTAAAAGATACAAGGAGTGAAGAGGATGGCGAGAAAAACGCACCCATGAAGTGCAAACAAAAACTAAAACGACTAAACGTCGTTATCTCTCTGAAAGATAAAGCGAAAAGTACAAGTGACGAAGCGCAGCTGAACGAGAGGTTTGCCCCCTCAGACTATGCTTCCCGAAATCCAGAAGGTGACCTGGAAACGAACACATCTCAACTGCACGACGAGCACTACGGGCCTGTTAACCGCCCGACACCTGAGCTCTCTATATGTTCTGGTGCTTGTTCTGTTACACCTGCCTCTCAAGAGGCCCCCAGTACAAATCAAAATTCAGTGAATCCATCAAAAGAGAAAGATGAGAGCGGCTCCAGAAGTGATCCAACGAACAACGCGGCTGCCATCCCAAAAGAAACGTTTTCCATCTTCTGCAAATCACTAGACTCCAGCGTAACCACCAAAGTGAGGGAGCACTCAACGGGAAAAAAACAGAAAAATATGAAGATAAGAAAAACCCACACAAGATCAGGTGCGCGCTCCTTTCTAAGGAACATAAAAGGCTTCTGCACAACAACATCTGCCAAGCCAAAAGTGGACGCTCCGGCAAAGTCCATTGCTGGCAACACGAAGACCCCCTCCATACCGGATAAACTGAACAGCCAGAAAGTAACCGAATTCCAACAAACTGAAGGCTTGGGAACCACAAAGGACCTATTTGGATCCCCACCCACTGAAACACTGAGCCTCTCAGAGGATCTCCTTGACCTCTCAACGTACGAGGACTGCGAGGACGACCCAGCTGATGTAAACGTTGCGCCAGAGGCGGAACGGAACAAAGACTTTGCACCATCAGGTGTGGCCATAAACATCGACCTCAGCACAATACCGAGTAAAGAGGCATTGTCAGCCACAAATTACCACCCGCCCGATTACCTCACAAGCAAATCAGCTTTAAAATCCTGCTGTATAGCCGTGAAGAAATCAATAAACCAACCCAGAAGCGGCATGATGGATACGCTGAATCATGACGGAACTAACACAACTCGCCCAGAAAACAGAGACTTAGAGTGCATCACGCTAGAAGCAAGAAGAGCCTCAACTATAGCGCTAAAGAAATGTGAACCGCTTGTCACGCCCAGCACCTCTCATAACATGGACTTCCTAAAATATGAGCAAAACCTCACAGCTTTGGAGGCCAAACTGGCCTCAATAGATGCCGACATATCTAAACTCTGTCTACTAAGTAGGAGTAAACCCGGAACCGAAACCCAGAAAAATAACAATCTCCCTATCCAACGATTGTGGAAAGATCGATCTCCACAAAAAAAGAGCGTTGACGACATGGGTTTATCTGTGACTGTAGACACTCGGTTCACTGAAAGATTCAACGATGCTGGTGGGAAAGCTCATGGTAACCAACTGCAAAGCAAAAAGAAAATGGGAAGATACATGCTGCGACTGGAAAGAATAGAGAGAGAACAAGACGGTCTCCTGTTGAACAGGAAAAACGTGATGAGACTACTACATCACATCCCGCAATTGCGTACTGTTACCTCTGACGATATTCAAATTGTGGAATTTGCAGACGAAAAAAACAACGACTGTGTGATTCTACACATAGCATCCAAAATTATTCGAGACTTACTTCTGAACACCGGTGCCATAATGAATTCAATGGGGTTCGACATTAACGACATAAACGAGATTCGGACCCCCAAGGAGCTGGAACCTCTGCCGGACTCACAACTGCTATTAGCAGGTAAAAGTACATCAAGCAGTAATCCCGCTCCACGAGCGGAAGAACGTAGTACTGAGAGTAAATCTGTCACCTTAAGGAAACTACCTGACGATGCCACCTCAAAGACACTGGATGAATCATTCATAACAATGATGAAGCACCGGAACTCTATAAGCGGGAGGAACCCCAATTCACGATATGAAGATCTCGACTGGTCCTGGGTTGCCAAAACCATAAACAAACCAAAAAACAGCTAACGCCAAAAGTTAAATGCGAACGGCAATCTATGCATAGCGTCATGGAATACACGCGGGCATACGCACTTGTTTGAAGAACTTCCAAACGACCTGAAAGACATAGATCTACTGTGTCTTCAGGAGACATGGCTAATGCAACCTCCGATTGCAGATGGTTTTGAGATCGCCTTCAACCCAGCGATAAAAGGAATCAAAGGACGCCCCATGTCCGGAATGGCAATCTTTGCAAAAATTGAAAGCAAAGTTCGCATACTATCTGCAACCAACGTATCCGCGTACATACAGGTATGCAAAATTCAACTGCCTGCGAGCCCAATGAAGAAAGTAAACTCACTCATGTTGATAAATATATATTGGCAACACCTAGCCATAGATCTTGACCGATTCCTGGAAACCATCTCAGAACTCATATGTAACAGCAAAAGAAACGACAAAGACACGCAAATTATTATATGTGGAGATCTTAACATAAACTGCATGATTAACAAAAATCACATTGCCCACGACAAGAATGAAACAAATGCCCTACTAGCCGCCAAGCGCTGGCTGTCGGAAATGAAGGCGTGGAACCTCCACATGCTGAACGGGCAAACAACAGGAGATATGCCCGCTCAACACACTTGGCGAAGAAACCACTCAAGATCGACAATCGACTACATGTTTGCCGATGATTTGTTGAGGTGTGAAATATCTCACCTAACCATCATTGAAACGGAGGCCAGCGACCATTGTATTCTAAAACTATATCTGAAGCCACATAACCGTGACCGTGAAAACGTCTTGCCAAAACTTCGTCTCGAAGTTGGACCAGGTCGTAATCGGCTGAGACTCAATGCGAACAATGTGAGCTCATTGTGCAAAACACTGGGAGAAAAACCAGTGAAAGAACAAACTGAATACACAACTCTATTGGAGACCTATAGAGAAAAAAGATCTGGTAAGGCAAAAGCAAATTTCAAACAGGTACATGTTTGGGACGCAGAGCTGAACCTAAAGAAAAAAAACCTGCAAAAATCCTTAAGACTGCTCAAAAACAACGGAGTCCCCAGTAATCACGATAAGGCTAAACGGCTGAAACAGACTTACAAGAACTGGCTTATCAGTCACAAACATATAATGATGCAAAGAGACGCCGAACACATGATGAAAGCACTTGCAAACAGGAATACCAGCGACTTCTGGAGCTACCTGAATAACATCTCAACCCCTCAGGGTGCCATCATAAAATCCATGATCCCAGAAGACATATGGGTAAGCCACTATGCAGAGGCCTTTAACAACAATTCAACAAAGACCATAACAGCCCCACGTCAAGAGCAAGAATGGTCAATTGTAATAAAGAAAGAAGATATATACAAGAATATCGCCCGATTGAGCACCTCAGGAGCACCAGGCCCAGATGGCCTAACAAACCAACATTTGAAACAATTCCCTGACCTAGGGGCAGAATTCTGTTACTCCTTATTCAGATCAATAATACAGTCGCGAATGATTCCCTCGTCCTGGAGGAGAGCCATTGTGGTACCGATCTTTAAAAAGGGTGATCGAACAGACCCCAAGAACTACAGGCCGATAGCCCTGCTCGACGTAATTGGGAAAATCTTTGCGGCGCAACTTCAAATCCAACTACTCAAATGGATCAACGACTCTAAAAGATACGATCCCCGCCAAACAGGATTTGTAAAAGGAGTCGGATGGGGGCTGAACCTGACTATCTTAAACTTCCTGAAGATGGAAGCCATTCGTCAAAACCGGAAGATCTACGTTGCATTTATTGACCTGTCTAGCGCCTTCAACACCATCGATCAAGAGCTGCTATGGACTAAGATGAAAAAATGGCACTGCCCGGAGAAACTGCTCCAGCCCATAAAAGATCTGCACTCTAACACAGAACTCAAAGTAAGGCTGGACTCTGGTGGAACACTGAGTAAACCTATAAAAACAAATCAAGGTGTGAAACAAGGCTGCCCGTTGGCAGCCACATTATTCGGACTATTTCTGTCCGATATTGGAGAATACCTTGAAGCTGTCACATCATTCCCCCCAAAAATCAATGGGATGACTGTAAACTGGATGTTATACGCAGACGACATTGTAATATTGGATCAAACCCCAATTGGCCTATCCAGGAAGCTCGTTGCACTTGAGGGCTACGTAAAAGAAAACAAATTGAAAATCAACTCTGCAAAGTCAGAAATAATCATCCTCCAAGACCTCACAAGAAACAAAAAACGGAACTTAAAATGTGCTCCGAATTGGAGGCTGTGTAATGACAACCTGAGATGTGTGAAAAAGGCCAAGTATTTAGGAGTCTGGTTCAACAGCAACATAAACGATGCCCCCTGGACGGAGAACATCATACAAAAATGCAGACAACTAGCATGCCAAGGGGTCATCATAAATAAAAAATTCGGAAAATTCTCCTTGCTACCAGTGCTAGCTCACTACAACCAAAAAGTCACTCCCACGCTCATATACGGCGCGGAAAGCGCTCTAGGCGCCTCTGCCACCTTGTGGCCACAGTTGGAAAACCAATACTGGAGACGAGTTCTGCACATACAGAAAGGAATCTCGAGTGTGTGTGTCAGATATGAGCTAAATCTCATCTCCTTGCAGGCACGAGTTCTATGGAACATGCTATCCATCTACCGGAAAATAATCACAGAAGACTGTACTCCCCAGTTTAAGATCTTACAGGAAGCACTTAAAGGCAACCCTGAAACCGTGCTGTGTATGTGGGCAACTGGTTGCAATAATCAGCTAAAGCAACTCGGCACGGATCAACTTACACTGCAAAATAATCCAACACTCGTAAAGAAAAAACTATGGGAACAAGACTGGTGTCAAACAGTGGATGCTCGAAATCGCCACACGCTCTTTGACGACGCACCCATTGAAGCTAAAGACCGCAACCAGATGTTGCAATACCTGATAAAGACACCTAATGCTCGACATAGATTGAACTATATGAAATTTCGCTTAAACCTATTCAATACAAGAGTAAGCCAAGCGACAAGAGCACGAAAAGTAACAGCTATGCCCAAATGCCGCTTTTGCGAGAAACAAAATGAGACTCTCAAACATCTTACACTGTACTGTGAAAGCCTGAAAGATCTTAGATCTGTCCATTTAGGCCGCCTGGTACTACAGTATGACACTTTATGTGGAGAGGACCTGTGGCGCAAACTCCACAACCCCAGGGAAAAAGAAATCTTTGGGTTATCAAATTTTTTACAAAATCTAGAAACACTACTGAAGTTGGATACGAAAGATGTAAACTAGTGAGGCCCATGATGGTGTGTCGGAGTAGCTGCAAAGCGAAACAGGGGAAAATAAAACAGCAACACACTGAGACACTGCGGCATGAACGAGAATTGAGAGTCTAGAAGTGGCTGCTAGCTGGATTCTAGTAGCTCCACAGACTAGCTCCTCTTCGCGGCTTGGGACCCTCATGGCACTTCTCCGACACACTGTGGGAGGGGCATGGGATATATCTTTTCAAAAAGTTTTGTATAAACTAAATGAAATAAAAAAAAAAAAAAAAAAGAAATTATTTATTTAAAACACACTTTAGGCAATATACTAGCACTCTAACTCTAAATCAAAAGCAAGTTAAAACAGAGTCAGGTAAAGTATACACACCTCCCTTGATAACTATCAGAGAAGTCAGAGTTAAAACACCACGATTTGTTAAACAGATGTGAGCGCATAACCTGATGGCACTCCAATAGTTCAGTTAAAGGGAGAGAAAAAGGCAGAGCATAGGAATAAAACAGGTCCCAACACTTTTAGGAGTTCTCAGCAACGGAATAAAGGCAGTATATACTGTAGAGCCAAAGTTCATAGGCCAGGCCCACTTTGAATATGGAGCAAAGCGAAATGTGCCCAGGATCACACGGTTTAAAATGCACTTAAAGTCTTTGCAGAATGTTCAAAAGAGGTTGGGGCGATTCAAGAAGGCAAAGTTGGAAGGTCTGGGGCCAACCCAGTTGGAAAGCCAAGGATTTAAGGGTCAACTTGGGCAAACAGAAGAACGGGAGGCCTGGCAGGACACAGTACCTTAAAGAGAGAGGAAGCTCAAGCGGTGGCAGTTGTTCCTGGCAGTGGTTGCAGTTGGTTGTTTCGACCAGGGGAAGAGAGTATCTCGTCGAGGAGGAAACGTGAAGTCGTTGCACGGCACAGGGATGAAACCAGCCGCGGAGTTTGTCGATAAAAGGTGCGTTCCTTTTATTCGTGGTCAAAGTGGTGAAGCTTGGTTATGCGGGCGCCGGGGTGCTTGGCACGGGCGATTCGACCAAGAGACGTCTTTGGAAGGCGAAAAGGGCGAACTGGTTGGTCCCACCAGCTCAGAGGAAGAAGACTTGTCCAGCAGAAGAACTTCTCTTGTCGCTGGGAAAGTGGTGAGGTAGTTGCAGCAGGGTTTCACCGGTGGTGTCGTCATTGCAGATGGCTCAGCTTCTTCCCTCTTCGGATTCTTAGGTCCTGTGGCGACCTCAGAGGTTCCAGCCCCAAAGGCCCTGCTTTTATGCAGAAAAACCCCCATTCAACAGCCTAGCTGTCACTCAAACATGATAAGTGGTGAGCCGGGCGGCTCACCACTGGCCCAATCAGAGCAGAGTGTGACTTGAGTTGCTAAGACAACGCAGTCCAGGGTGCCAATTCCCCTCGCCACCCATCCTGTGGAACCCAGACAGAGTGGCACCATTTGGAGGGCTTCTGTGGAGAAGCCTGCCAAAATAGTGGCACAAAGGGCTCGACCTTAGTCAGAGTTACAGAGACGGACACGAACGCCATTTTAGAAAAGAGTTCTGGCAAAAGACCCAACCGTGAACTTAATATTAAATAAATAAACCGGCGGTATCTTTAACATTGCACCAAAAAGTTGTGTGTTTAAAATCAATGGGAAAATCCCATAGAGAATATTTCGGTGGAATATCTTGCGTGGTAACCACTGCCACCAGCCAGAAACTCGACAAGGGGTGACTGGACAGTGCCCCCTTGAAAACAGACCCACATGGCAATATAATTAACCCCTTCCAGTACTTACACAATATGATGGTTTGTACTGGTTCGCAAAGTCAATGGTGACTTTACATGCCCTGGGAGACAGTAGTCAGTCCCAGGGTATGGAGTCTATGTTTGGGGGTCACTATGACAGCCCTGTGTTACTGCACTGAGGGTGCTGTGTAACACATACACAAAAAACAGATGATACCCTATGGAGTAAAAGACCCCATAGCCCAAAATCACACAAATAGTCAGAGACATATCTCAAATCGTGCCTTAGAGTGGGAGTAAAAGAGTCTCACTCTTAGCAGGAGAAAAAAACAAACCCCAAAAATCCATCAAAGCTGCTGGGGGACTCACTTGGTTTGAGAAATTAGCCTTATAAGAGAATTCTCCCTAACACATGTCTTGGGCAACATCGGACCAAAAAGCGCATCAGACCTGGAGCTGGTGTCCATGGAGCCATGCCTACAGAAGACATGTGGGCACTTTTCAGTTCTGAACATGGCATCTATAGACAGCTGTCTTTGGGCAACAATCGACCAGAAAGCGCATGAGACCTGGAGCTGGTGTCCATGGAGCCATGCCTACAGAAAGCATGTGGGCACTTTTCAGTTCTGAACATGGCATCTATAGACAGCTGTCTTTGGGCAACAATCGACCAGAAAGCGCATGAGACCTGGAGCTGGTGTCCATGGAGCCATGCCAACAGAAAGCATGTGAGAACTTTTCAGTTCTGCACATGACATCTATAGACACGTGGCTTTGGGCAAAATTGAAAAGCGCATCATACCTGGAGCTGGTCTCCATGGAGCCATGCCTACAGAAAGCATGTGGTAACTTTTCAGTTCTGCACATGGCATTTAAAGACCCATGTCTTTGGGCAACATCAGACCAAAGAGCACATCAGGCCTGGAGCTGGTGTCCATGGAGCCATGCCTACAGAAAGCATGTGGCCCCTTTCAGTTCTGCACATGGCATCTATAGACACCTGTCTTTGGGCATCATCGGACCGAAAAGCACATGAGACCTGGAGCTGGTGTCCATGGAGCCATGCCTACAGAAAGCATGTGGCCCCTTTCAGTTCTGCACATGGCATCTATAGACGCATGTCTTTGGGCATCATCGGACCGAAAAGCGCATGAGACCTGGAGCTGGTGTTCATGGAGCCATGCCTACAGAAAGCATGTGGGCACTTTTTAGTTCTGCACATGACATCTATAGACACGTGTCTTTGGGCAAAATTGGACCCAAAAGCGCATCAGGCCTGGAGCGTGTGTCCATGGAGTCATGCCAACAGAAAGCATGTGGCCCCTTTCAGTTCTGCACATGACATCTATAGACACCTGTCTTTGGGCATCATCGGACCGAAAAGCGCATGAGACCTGGAGCTGGTGTCCATGGAGCCATGCCTACAGAAAGCATGTGGCCCCTTTCAGTTCTGCACATGGCATCTATAGACGCATGTCTTTTGGGCAAAATCGGACCGAAAAGCGCATGAGACCTGGAGCAGGTGTTCATGGAGCCATGCCTACAGAAAGCATGTGGGCACTTTTTAGTTCTGCACATGACATCTATAGACACGTGTCTTTGGGCAAAATTGGACCCAAAAGCGCATCAGGCCTGGAGCGTGTGTCCATGGAGCCATGCCTACAGAAAACATGTGGCCACTTTTCAGTTCTGCACATGGCATATATAGACGCATGTCTTTTGGGCAACATCGGACCAAAAAGCGCATTAGACCTGGAGCGTGTGTCCGTGGAGCCATGCCTACAGAAAGCATAAAAGAGCGGGGGAAATGTCCCAAAAGCATGTGGCCACTTTTCAGTTCTGCACATGGCATCTATAGACACCTGTCTTTGGGCAACATCGATGCTGACTTTGGCTATACAGCATTGCATGCAAGGGATTTTCTGAATATTGATTCAAGTGACAAGCAGACGCCCAATGCTTCACTACCCAGAAAGTCTACTATTAGGGTATTTATTGAGGGCGGACAGAGCTTGGGGAAGCAACTGAGTGCTTCACAATCATAGCGGGAAGAATAAGGTTAGGGAGCAGAGAAACAGGGAAAGGGCATCTATCAACAGGGCGGGCAGAAGTTGGCAATTGATCTACAAGGTCCAGGGGAGGAAACAGCAGGGATCAGATCACCAAGTGTCAGGTAGGGTCGGAAGTGGAGGGTATGTGGGCCTAGGTGGAGGAGCCATTCCTTGAAAGGGAGGGTTTTCAGCTCCTTCCTGAACTGTAGTAGCGATGGGACGAGTTGGATGTTGATGGAGAGGAGGTTCCAGAATCCAGCGACATAGACAGAGAAGGCCTGTCTTCTGTTTCTTTCTTCTTGCACTGGCGGAGTTGAACTCTGCACATTTCTTTACTTTTAGTGTATCGTAGGCCTCTGGAGATGCTGAGCTTTTCAGTGAGGTAACCTGGGGATCCAGGGTAACAGCCTTGTATTTGATGCAGCGTGATTTGAAAATGATACAGGTTTGCAGCGGGTGCCAGTGCAGTTCGATGAGGGCCGGGGTGATGTGGTCGAAATTGCAGAGTCCGTTGATGAGTCTTTCTGCAACATGCAGGACACATTTCAGGGGAGCCTGGGTAATAGATGGAAGGCCTTCCAAGAGAGCATTTCCACCATCCAGGTGGGAGAGGACCTAGGCTTCATCGGCAGATCTGAAGTTGTTTTCTGAGATGAAGGGCATGATTTTTTGCAGGAGAGAAAGTTAGTACTAAGCCGTTTGTGTCTTCCTTGTTGTGTGCGGTTTGAAGGAGGAGTGTCTGTTGATGTTGAACCCAAGGGACTTGGGGCAGGTGGCCAGCTGGGGTGTCAAGCTTGCCTGGTGTGTAGCAAAGAGTCAGGTCTGGGTGTTTGGTGTTGTCGGCCAGCAGTTGGAATTCAGTCTTGGAGGGGGTTGAGCTTCAGGTAAGCACTGGACATTCATGACTGGATCAATGAGAGGCAGGCCTTGAGCCTGTGGATGCCTTCGATGGAGGATATCTTGAGGTAGAGCTGCGTATTGGTAGATGTGGATGTTGTATGGAGAAAGGAGGGTCCCAAGCAGTTCCATGTGAATACTGAAGGTCACCGGGTAGAGGATGGATCCTTGCGGGACGCCACAGGAGATGGGTAGAGGTGGTGATCTGGAGGAGGCCATTTGTACAAAGTGGTGGTGAATAGCATGGCACGATTTGAACCAGCTGAGGACGATCTCTCTGATCACCATGCAGCAATGTAAATTGTTGGTGAGTGTCTGGTCGTCTACTGTGTCAAAAGCTTCTGAGAGGTCAAAGAGAACCAGGAGGCAATGATGGCTATCATCAAGGATTCTAACAGCATTGTTGATCACATTGAAGATAACTTTCTGTGCTGCATCCGAGTATCAAGCCAGATTGGTAGGACTGTAAAAGGTTGTTAGCTACAATGTGGAGTGGCTACTGCTTTCTCAAGGATCTTCCTTAGGAACGGAAGATAGGTGATGGGGCGGTAGATACTGAGGTCGTCAGGGTTCACTGTTGGTTTCTTGAGAAGCAGGAGATGTGTCTGGTCTTGAGGGTCGAGGGGAATGTGCCTTGAGTCAGGCAGCTGTTGATTGTCAGGTAAAGGAGGAGTGCTTCAGTTGAAAGTGTCTTCAGTACAGCGGCAGGGAGGATGTCATCCGCATATGATGTGGCCTTGAACGATGCTAGAATGGAAGTGAGGTCTTCCATAGTTAGTGTATTTAAACTTGTCCAGGTTGTTGAGATTTAGTCAGAGATGGGATGTGTAGTGTGCTGTCAGTTGTGGCTTCGGTGTCTATGTGTTGGCAGATCATGCTGATCTTATTGATGAAGCAAGTTTTGATTGCTGTGGCTTTCCTGATGGAGTGCAGCAGGGGTGGGTCGGGCAGAGCGTTGATGCAGCGCCTGAAGTCTTTGAAGAGGGCTCTGCTTTCATTGTTGGGCTTGACTATCATGTTTTGGTAATAGTTGGCCTTGGCAGTAGTGATCAGCCATCTCCATGTTGCACAGAGCTCTTTGAGCAGGGTGAGGTCAGCTATGCTGCAAGATTTATCTTGTTTTCTAATGGTTCATTTGTTGAAGTCGAGTTCTTGAGTGTACGAGGGTGCAGGTTTAGGCTTGTTTCAATGGGGCATGGCGGTTGATGTTGGCTGTGAGGGTGGTGTTCAGTTCTTGGAGGAGCGGGTTGCAGTCCTGTTTAGTCAGAGGTAAGTCAGCCAATGTGAAGTGGAGTTTGGTGAGGTCTTCTGTGAGAGTATCCACTGGGAAGTTCATGAATGCTCGGGAGGCTTGTTTGCAGGTTTTACGTTAACTGGTGTCGTTTGACTAATGTTAAAGGGGATTCTCAGGTGGCCTGACCAGTCGAGCTGGATTGGAGAGATGGGCTGGAGGGTGTGCAGGGCAGTGATGATGAAGCAGAGGATATTACCTGTGAGTTGGGTCTTTTGTATGCGGTGTGATGTTCAGAGTGTTGAGTAGGTATTGGAGATTTTCTTTCTTTGACTTGGTGGCTGGGTTGGCAGGTATGTTGAAGTCGCAGATGAAGATGATGTTGGCATGTGTGAGAGACATGATGGTGACCAAGTCTGTGAAGTCCTCGATGAAGGCAGTATTGGGCTTGGGTGCTATGTAGATGAGGTGGAATAGGACACAGTCTGTTGGGGGAGTGCAGGAAAGACTTTTGAAAGAGCCCATGGTTACGATGACCTGTTGGATGCATGGCCATGGTGCCTTGGGAATGATGACGAGGGCCCCGCCAACCTTGTTTTGCCATAAGTCATGAATGATCACTATAAAGCAAAAAAACCTTCAGTCCTGGCAATGCAGATTTACAGAATCCTCCTCACATCAACATGACGCAGAGTCCTCTCCACCACAGAGGACGACTTTGAGGGATAAAAAAGAAATTCAAAAGATGTCTTCCAGGATAAGGGAATATAACAGTATTCTGCATGAAAAAAAGACAGGTCTGTAGAACCCCACGGTAGAGTTCCACAGCTGACAGACCCTGGCACTCACATGTTCTTACAGATGTGAACACAATCAAACTCTCCAGTTTGCAGGCAAGAAGCTTGATGTTGAGGCTCATGGGGAAAGTGTGTAAGAGTGATAGAACAATATTTAAGTCGTAAGGATGGGAACAGGTCGAAGAACTGGTCAGTGTCCTTTCAGATGTCATAGAAGAACTACAGGTAGGATTTACAGAACTCCACTCCGTCAGCATCACAGGGCTCTGCAGTTAGGAAATACACAACAGAATATGTCCGTACAACATGAGGCTGGGCTGCCCTCTTGAACCAATTTACAATTGCAAAATTAGAACGATTTACTCTTTATTTCTAGTCCTGCTGAATGCTTTTAGGCAGTTGTGGTATTGTCACATTCTAATCCAACAATTTAAGGTTCCAGAAAGTTACATCCCAGGCAGCGAAGGTGACAGATTGGGGGGATTGTTACAGAACTAGGCCTCACTGGCAATGGTCCATGTGGTCTGATCCTCACAGTATTAGAAATGGATGTACCGTAGGCAGGTGAAGCAAGTACCCCCATCAGGTATTGTTCGACCGGCTGCACGGTAGTAGCAATACCAAAAACACCCAAAGCCTGTGATGGCACACTGCAAAACAAATGTTTTCAGTTGCTATTTCATGATTCTAGAACTCTTTGCCAGACAAACCAAACCTGCATCTCCGCCTGGATTAATTTCTGGAACACCCTTAATACCTTTTTATTTCCCCATTAAACAAGAGTGTGGGAGCCCCTCTACCGAGAACGAACATGGGTCAAATACCAATTTCTATGGAATTTCTTCCACTCAGGAGGGTCTACAACCATGTCTTTAGCTCACTGCACCCTTCACATAGAAGAAATATCCATTGGCATATCAGTCTGGTCCCACCCACAAGGGTAGTCTAGTACCTAAATGCTAGGCAATTCTCTGAACATGAGTGCCAACAGCAACCCCAGACTGGTGTTTTGGCCTTGTTGGGCCTCCTCAGCGAGGGGAAGCTGATCCTCTCTAAAGCACAGTGAGCAAGAGGTCCATGTCTGGATTATCCTGGGTATTCTTAGGGTAAAAAAAACCAACTGCAGTAGGAGGTCTAGAAGAAGTCAACCATTTGGTTAGGTTTGAGAATACATGTGCTCCCTGTCTTTCATGTCACTGCCCTGCAAAACATTGGAGGCACTATACAGAGTCCACCAGGAAGATACTTGCACTGGCAATGCTGACCTTTAACCAAAACGCGCACACAGGACCAATGCAAAGGGCAAATAGGATGTGAAGATGGCTTTCCTTTCAGATCTATGGCTCACACATTCTTCCCCTGTTGGAAACAAAAAGAATGGCTGCGCAAAAAGCAGAGGTCTGTAAAGTACCGGATTGACTAGAGAGGTCCAGGGTTATAGGTTACCCAGCAGTTTGTTTTAAGCTGCAATGCCTTTTTCATGTCCCCGTTTCAGGAACGGTTTGGAGCACCCTTTATCGATGCACAAAAGTATATGTAGGATCATGGTGCTGGATTTTGAGTGAGTGGTCACTTTCCTTTTTGATATTGTACGAACATAGTCCAGGGGACAACACATTTATGACTGTAAAATAAAAATGTTTTAAAGCCATGCAATATATTCTCTCAAACTTCCCATCTACTAGCTCATGGACAACAAGCATTAGAAAACTGTGCCGTAAACCTACAACTTGAGTCATGGGGGGAAACAATTTAGAAAGTATAGGTGAGCTAATGCTGTAGAATATGGCAAATCCAACACACGAGGATTTTGAAGTGGACGGAAGATTACTAAACTTAACTCGCTTTCTTTACAGTTTGGATTCTTCAGATAGGAAGATGTAAGCAGTAATCATTTGATTTAGCCAGGTAGGCTTCTAGAAATGTATTGAGTGATACCACTGCCTGGGGTGATCACTAAAGGCTAGATCCACGACATGTGTAGAACTCATTTGGGTGACTAATGGCCGTCTCTGGTCTTTGAACTATACTAAGGTTGTCCTAGTTCATCACCTCTACTAGGGCTATTAATGATCCATCACGGAATCTAACATCTTACATTTACGGCGTGAGGACTAGGTGAATCTACATAACACGCAGCTTGGTCTGTAAACCGCATGGCATCGAGATCAGCTGGATTGGCGGAAGATTGTATATATTGCATATAAGTGAGAAACTGAATAATAAAAATAATTGGCCCACAAATGTGTGTTTTTTGTCTGCAGAAGCTCACTCCTGAAGAAGGGTAATATTTATTTATTTATTTATTTATTGCATTCGTTACACGCCCAAACCGTTAGGTATCACGGTGAGGTTACAGACAGCTAAATAACACATGTTCAATAGGCCAATAGGGCGCACATTTCAGTTATAGATCATGGGAAATTAACAAATGGTATAAGAATGAAAACACAGTTAGTTACAAGTGTAAAGTAGTGAGCCAGAGACAAGAAGGTAAGGTAACCAATAGTATTTTATTCTTACAGCACACCAATGGTTATATGGTTGGGCACAACCGGTCTTCTCCTTAGCCAATTAACTTCAGTTAAAGTTCATAGCGCAAAACAAATAAAGGGTCTTTCAGGCTGCTCGAAACAACAAACTCAAGGATTGCAATATTACTTGTCCACAATTGAAGTTCGTAAAGTTCAACTCAAATATGTATTATTACAACTAATTGCAGTTCATAACGTGGAGAACACAGGAATGGCAGCCTTTCTTGTTCGAAAACAGCCGGTTGTACCTTGAAAATTCCTCGAGTAAAATCCTCTTCTTAAAGCATCATGTATTCAGGACTCGAGCGCTTTTGCTCCACACGCCTGAATGGTTCAGAGCTTTCTTGTCCAAGCTCTGGTGTAGGTTTGGTTCAGAGCTTTATTGTCCAAGCTCTGCTGCAGGTTTCCGGAGCCAGCCGTTCCACACTGGCCTCGGGCTGGAATTCAGTAAATAAATAAATTTTCCTTTTTACGCTGTTGTGACTCAGGCGTCTTCATCTGCTGTGCAGTCAGATTTGACTACAGGACCGGTATGGGACACTCCGGTGTGACTTCCTTTTCCCTCTTATACCGATATGGGGTACTGGCCTCGTACCATTCCGAGTCCACTCTGTCAGCCTCCTTCCACTCCTGCAAAGCGAGAGACAAGTTGAGCTGTCTTCTGATGCTTTTAACCCCGGTGTGTCTCCTCCCCAGCAATTAGCGTTGGGCGTTCCCAGCCCTGGGCTCCTTACACCTGAGGCTAATTCACCTCCTTCCAGCTTCAACTTCACGGAGTTAGCCTTGTATTTAACCCCCGACTGCCCGGGAACCCCCATTATATGTAATGTGCTTTTTCGTCTTCCTTCTCTGATTTCTATTCCCATTTTCTGGCTTTTGTTTTGATTATGTATCTGTTGGGGCATTCTGGGATAGGTAGCTTGAGTCTTTTCTCTCGTGTCTCTTAGATTTGGTTTGTCCGGTGTGATAGTTGATTGGTGGAGCATTCTGGGACATGTAGTCTGGGTTTTTAATTGTTCCAGCGTGTCTCTTAAACTTGTCATTATATGGTCCGGTGTGATATTAGACTCATACCCCTCCCTCCTGTTTTGTTCCGTATTGGCCGCTACTGTTTCCCCATCACAACAAGCAATGTGGAATTCAAGATTTACACCCGATGAATGATATTGTTGAGGCCGAGTTCCCTCTAGTCCCTAACCCGGCCACGATACTATGTAGTAAACCTGTTGAGGCAAAATATTTCACAGTGATTGACTTGAAAAATGCTTTTTTCTGAATCCCATTACACAAAGACTCACAAGATTTGCCATTCTTTACATTCACACAGATTTGTTTGAAGAGCACAAGGCTACACCAGGGGTACTGTGCGTCTCCTTCAATTTTCAATAGAGTCCTGCAAATGAACTTAAGCAATATCGCATTGGAGAGTGTTGTCTTGCAATATGTGAATGACATTTTAATTTGAAGCACGACAAAGGAAAGATGCAGACACTATTCTATACAGCTATTGATTATACTGGCTGAGAAAGGATATAAAGTTGACAAAGCAAAGTTACAATATTGTCAGCAAGAAGTGCTGTACATAGGCCAGCTGATCTCGCATGAGGGGAAAAGGATTACCCCTGAAAGGGCTGAAGCCATACTGAACACAGCCAAGCCACACACGATGAAACAGATGCAGAGTTTTCTAGGTCTTTGCTATTATGTCAGGGCATGGGTCTTTGACTACAGATCATATACCAAGCTCTTTTTACAGGCCCTAAAGAAGGCACAGGTGACAAAAGAAAAAGTTGAATGGTCTGAGACCATGGAAGAAGGGTTTACTGAACTCAAGAAAGCCATTTGCACGGCACCAGGTTTAGGGATTCCCAATTATGCAGAGGAATTCTAACCTGTTCTCACACACGAATGGCAGTGTTATGACGGCAGTACTCACACAGAGAACCACGTTGGGGTACAAGCCCCTGGCGTACTACAGTGGAAATTTGGACCCAGTGATGAAAGGCCACTTCCCCTGCGAACAAAGTTTAATTGCAGCAGCATTCACCACAGAGAAAGCTACAACCATTGTGATTGGATGCTCAATGACGTTGTTCGTCGAGCACGCATTATTTGCTATTCTAGAGAAACCAAAAGGCACATTGACATCTCAGAGAGCTTCTGATTATGAAGTGATCATATCGAATCCATCGATTAAGATAGTTCAATGAAAAATAGTGAACCCAGCAATGTTCATAGCAGAACCAGTCACTGAAGGAGAGCCGATCATTTACTGCGCAAATTATGAATAATTCTATGATGAGATTCCCAGACTGAAAGAAAGTGCATTGGCAGAAGGAGAAATTGTCTTTGTTGACGGTTCCTCGAGAATCTATCAAAATGATGGGCAGAGGTACACGGGTACCGCTGTGGTAAAGCACATGGCCAATGGTGAGTTTCGGGTACTTACTAGTGCACGATTACCATCTCATTATTTAGCACAGGCCGCAGAATTATTGGTGTTGATACTCGCCATTGAGAGTCAAGCAGACCAGGTAGTGACGGTGTACAGTGTCTCGCCAGTACAGCACACAGCCTTATTGGACAGACCCATTAAGACACTACAGATCCCAGTGGGCATAGCGGTTGTGAAATGCGCTGCCCACAAGAGGGGGACAGATTTTATCTCACGAGGAAATCAAGCGGCAGACACAGAGCCCAAGTGTATGGCATCCAAGGGTGAAACCATAATAGGTGTGGAAATCACTGATGTAAATGAAAAAATGATTGTTGCATGAAGTGAACCTGATGGTTATAGTAACACGGGGCAAACCCAGTTAACGGAACTCCAAGGGGAAGTACCACAGGTAGAAAAGAACCTCTGGAAGCAGCAAGGGTGTTCTTTAAGCCCCTCCGAAAGCTTGTGGCGACAAGACAGCACTGGTAAACCAGTAATGCCTGTAGCCCTGTTAAAGTTAGCATTGGAACAACTGCCCTATCCAGCACACATGTCAAAAGAGAATCTAGCTGCAACGATCGCTGAAGACTGGTTTGTACCGAACTTACCAGAACACATTGCATTTTTTATGAACTATATGATCTGCCAACAGTTCACGGCTGGGCATACACTAAAAGTAATTAGAGGAGTAATCCCAAGGCCAAATGGACCTTTTCAACCCTTTCATGTCGATTATGTCGATATGATTCAAGTATGTAACGGGTACAGATATCCAATTGTTGTGGTGTGTCCATTCTCTAGATGGATAGAAGCATGTCCTTGTACACACCCAGACTCTACCTGTGCAGCCAAATTTCTGGTGAGAGAAGTATTTCCCAGGTGGGGAGTATGTGAGGTCATTAGGTCAGATAATGGGCCTCATTTTGTTAATGGTCTTCGAACAGATTAGCTTGCTGCTTGGTACAAAGCACAAGTTCTCGTCAGCGTATCACCCGCAAGGTAATGGGATATGTGAGATGCTCAACGGTGTTAAGCTGGGTATCACGTGAGTGAAGCGTACCTGAAGACTTGGAAGAAGATCTTGACGTGGCAGCCAGACTGACGATGAGCGTATGACGCGAGGAACTGGCCTCTCCGCCACCCAAGGTTTTAACAAGGTGGAAGATGGACCGACTCCCAACGCCACGGGACGCACTCTCCTGATTTGCGTGGCGTCAGGACAGTGCAAGCACTGACAGGAGAGGCAGATGTCGAATGTCCAAAGACTGTGATGTCCGAAGTTGGTGGTAGAGACGAACAACCGCAACCACTGGAGGAACAAGGATGGCAGGCAGGTGGTAGATCCGACTGGAAGCAGCTGGGAGACTCAATGCCCCAAAAGAAATAGGCGATAACTCAGGCAGAGTGTGGGAACCTGACCCAAGAACAGGACTGGGAAACCAACCCAAGAACTGGACTGGAAAACCAAGCCAGGAACAGGACTGGGAAACCAACCCAGGAACAGGACTGGGAAACCAACCCAAGAACAGGACTGGGAAACCAACCCAAGAACAGGACTGGCAAACCAACCCAAGAACAGGACTGGGAAACCAACCCAAGAACAGGACTGGGAAACCAACCCAAGAACAGGACTGGGAAACCAACCCAAGAACAGGACTGGGAAACCAACCCAAGAACAGGACTGGGAAACCAACCCAGGAACAGGACTGGGAAACCAACCCAGGCACAGGACTGGAAAGGACTGAGAAGGGGAACCCAGGGAAAACGAAACAGTACTCCAGGGAAGAACTCAGGAGCCCAAAAGGATCCCCACGACCCCAAAGGGAGAAGGACCAGAAAAGCTGCAGGGGCAGGAACCCAGGGAAGGGTTCAGACAGAAGCTGAAGACAGCGCAGGGCCGGAACAGGTAGGTAGGGAAACGAGCGTAAAACACGATCAGGGCAAACCGCAATGAGACGCGACTTGCTCCTGATCGAGGCTCGCTTTATAGGATGGCCGGCACCCGAGAGAGGCTTGAAACGCAAGCCGCCCCGTTACTGGGTGCCGGATCATCCAAAGCGAGGCTCGGAACGCGAGCACTTGCTGTGGAGAGAGCCCAATCAACTGATCATGGTCTCCCGCGCATGCGCAGAGGACTCCCGACGGGAACCCCAGAAGCTCTCCCCATGGCGGATCCCCGCAGGCGGAAGCGCGGGTAGATCCGCCAAGAGGGAGGAGAGCGAGTAGGAGCAGAGGACCCCGGTCTCCAGGTAAGTGGCGTGACACTATGACCCCTCCCAGGAAGACCAGGGGCCCCAGGCTTCCAAGGGAACCTCTCGTAAAAAAGCACGCACTAGACGAGGTGCGTGTACATGCTGTTGTGGTTCCCAAGTGCGGTCACAAGCAGAGTATCCCTTCCAATCCACTAGAAAGTGTAGTACCCCTCTACGATAGCGGGCATCACAAATCTCCTGAACCTCAAATTCGGGGACACCCTGAACTAAAACTGGGGCCGGGCGAAGGGGGGAACGACCAAAGGTGTCATTGACGTGAGGTTTCAGAAGGGAAACATGAAAGACTGGGTGAATATGCCAAGAACGTGGGAGCTCAAGGCGAAAAGCTACGGAGGACAGGCGCTTGGTTATCCTAAATGGGCCGAAATAATGTGGAGCCAGCTTAACCGGCAAATTGTCAAGTGGCAAATTCCTAGATGATAACCAAACCTTATCCCCCACCTGGAGATCTGGTTCCACACATCGCCTTCTGTCAGCCTGAACCTTCATACGACTCCTTGTAAACTCCAAAGTCTTACGTGCCACTTCATGTTGTCTCTGAATGGAAGACACCAGGTCATCAGCAGACGGAACCGTACTAGCAGGTACCGGATGGAAGGGCATCAGTTTCGGATGCTGGCCAGAAGAACAGTAGAACGGACTGATTCCAGTAGAGGAATGGATGGAATTATTGTACGAAACTTCAGTAAAATCCAGACACGCCTTCCAGTTGGACTGAGTAGCGTTGGCAAAGCAGCGAAGATACCCCTCTAGGGTCTGATTGGTCCGTTCGGTGAGGCCATTGGTCTGCGGATAACCAGAGCTCATGGCCCTGTGAATGCCAAGATGGCCACATACCCTACTCCAGAAAGATTACACAAAGTGCGATCCCCGATCAGAAATAATCTTTTCTGGAAGGCCATGTAAGCGGTATACTTCATGCAGGAAGGCTGATGCCATCTGGGAAGCCGTGGGTATCTTGCTAAAGGGAATGAAATGAGCGTATTTCAAAAAGCAGTCAATTACCACCATTATGCAGGTACATCCGTCGGAGGGAGGTAGGTCTACAATAAAGTCTGTGGCTATGGTGTGCCACGGGTACGGTGACAATTCCGTAGGAAGAAGCAGTCCTAGAGGCTTTCTTCTCGGTACTTTCGTCTGGGCACAGACGGGGCAGCTCTCCACATACTTCTTGACGGAACTGGCCCACCCCGGCCACCAGAATTGTCGGGACACTAGTTCTTGCGTAGCTTTAATTCCTCGATGTCCCCCAATCAAAGAGTCATGAAAACCATGTAGTATGCCATCACGATTGGCCCTACCGGAATGTACAACCTCTTCTGGAAAAACAGCAAACCGTCTCGTTCAGACACCAATGATTGCTGCAGTAGGTTCGCTCGTTCTGGATCCGCTTGGGTAGCATCAAAAATGGCTTGCAGGTGAGGAGACAGTGCAAACAAGAAATCGTGTGGAGAAATCAATGGGGAAATCCCACCAACCTCTCTCTCCACCCTCTCCAGAGAACGAGATAATGCATCCGCCTTCAGATTGGCGGTACCAGGGATGTAGGTAACATGAAACTGAAACGGAGAAAAAAAAGAAAGCCCATCTAGCCTGGCGAGGCGTACGGCACTGTAAGGAACGTAAATACTGCAAGTTCCGGTGATCTGTACGGACCTCTACAGAAAAGCGTGCCCCAAGCAGGAGATGTCTCCATTCTTCAAAAGCCATCTTTATGGCAAGCAATTCCCGCTCAATAACCGCATAGTTCCTTTCACTGGAATTCAATTTACATGAATAATAGGCTACTGGATGTTCAACAGAGGTCTTAGGATCACACTGCAGAAGGACCGCTCCAATGGCGAAATCGGAAACGTCTGCCTCCACAATATAGGGCAATTCGTCCTGGGGGTGACGCAGAATAGGGGCGGTGGTGAAAGCCGTCTTCAAGGTGGCAAAGGCTTGTGAAGCTAGAGAATCCCACTTGAAAACAGTCTTGTTGCTGGTCAACCTTGTGAGTGGCGCTGTAGTTTGGGAAAAATGAGGAATAAAGCGCCTATAAAAATTGGCAAAACCCAAGAAGCGCTGCAGAGACTTTACATCATGTGGCTGCTTCCAATCTAGGACGGCCTGGACCTTCTTGGGATCCATCTCAATACCGGTATGATTGATCACATATCCCAGGAATTCTATGCTGTGTTGGTGAAAAGAACATTTCTCCGCCTTGGCAAACAGCTGGTTAGAGGATAAACGGAGAAGGACTTCACGAACGTGTCTCACATGTTCCTCAAGAGACCTTGAAAAAATAAAAATATCGTCTAAGTAGATCCAAACGGAAATTCCTATTAAATCACTGAAGATGTTATCCATGAATCTCTGGAAGACAGCTGGGGCATTACTTAGACCAAAAGGCATCACCCTGTACTCAAAGTGTCCAAAGGGGGTCTTAAATGCGGTTTTCCATTCGTCTCCATCTTTAATGCGAACCAAATGGTAAGCCCCGCGTAAGTCAAGCTTAGTGAAGATCCGCGCTGTGTGGAGGGTTTCCAGGATGTTACGAATCAAGGGTAAGGGATAGCGGTTCTTTATAGTTATATCGTTCAATTGACGATAGTCTATGCAGGGTCGTAAAGCTCCTTCCTTTTTCTTTACGAAAAATAATGGAAAGCCCGCAGGTGACTTCGAAGGGGCTATATATCCCTTACTTAAACATTCCGATAAGTAGTCTTGTAGCACTTGCCTCTCCTCCTGGGTTAACGCATACAGCCTTCCATGAGGAATTTCAACGTCTGGCAACAAATCAATTGAACAATCAAAAGAGCGATGTGGGGGCAATGGTATATTTCCTGGCTCTGAGAACACATGTCCAAAACCGGCATATTCCTGGGGAACATGAGATATGGAACAAAGTCTCGGACTTCTGCCAATAGAATCCAAAAGTGTAGAAGAGACAAGAGTCTGGGTTGGCAGGTTGCAATTCTGGGAACAGAAGGTGGAAGAGAAAGACAAGGTACAGGTTCTCCAGTTAATAACCGGATTGTGGCATTGCAACCATGGTAATCCCAAAACCAACTTGTAGATGGGTGACTTGATCACGTCCAAGGCCAAAGTCTCTAAGTGATCATCAATCTTCAGTACCAGTCCCACGGTATGAAGACGGACGGGTCCAGAGGACAGAGGTGAACCATCAATGACTTCAACCGGTAGGGCTGCCTGTTTGGAGAGCAGGGGTATACCGTTGCTGTTGGCAAATGATTTGTCAATATAATTACCAAAAGCTCTGCTATCCAGCAGTCCGTAAACTTCCAGAGTCTTATCAGGCAAAGATATCCTGATTTTCAGGGTCAATAAGACAGCTGGTTGCATGGGGTGAGAAGAGAAACAAGATGCGGAAAGGCCTGAGAGAGAGGCTGGACCTGTTGCTGCCTTTCCATTACGCAACAGGTCTCCTAGTTTTCCGCCTTCTTTTTCTGAGGGCGTAGAGGGCATGAACCCAGATAATGCCCAGCCGCTCCACAATAAAGACATAAGCGCAGGGTTCTTCTTCTTCTCCTTTCTTCTTCGGATAAAGGTCCTCTCATGGCCCCTAATTGCATAGGTTCAGAGCCAGACTCCGGAGAACCAAAAGATCCGACTGGTACGTTAGGCATCTTGGAATGAAACTTCTCGGACCGACGTCTCTCTGCCCTTCGCTCCATAAGTCTCTGGTCTATCCGGAGCACTTGTTCGATAAGACGTTGGAGGGTCTCGGGTTTGGGAATATGGAGTAACTCGTCCTTGTATTCATCTCTCAATCCTCGACGAAACAAGGTACTTTGTGTTACTTCTGGCCATTGGGAGTCGGTCGCCAGTTGACGGAAGCGGCTTATGTAAGTTATTATGTCAGCACTTCCTTGTCTCATGTCCATCAACTGGTTCTGGGCTACGGAAGCCAGGTTTGGTGATTGAAACACCTCCAAGAAAGCCTTTTCAAAGGCCATGAAGTCATTCAAAATTGGACTATTGGTGGCCACCAATGAAGTGGCCCAAGCAAGAGCGTTTCCAGATAGATTCCCCAGGATATATCCAATCTTGGCCTTGTCACTGGTAAAATGAGATGGTCTGAAGAGAAAATGGACTCGGCAATGATTGCAGAATTCTGCTACACGTCGGGGGTCTCCATCGAACTTGATCGGAGAAGTATGTGCCAGTGAACTCTCTCCTTGCGATGCACTCATAGCCCCCTGCGATACCATTTGACGTAAAGTCTGATTTTCCTGACGTAAAGCCGTAATCTCTGCACGAAGAGCTTGAAGTTCTTCTCTGAAGTCTTGACCGTCTTCCATCTCCAAATCCGAAGGTAGGGGTCTCAATCTGTTAAGCTGGGTATCACGTGAGTGAAGCGTACCTGAAGACTTGGAAGAAGATCTTGACGTGGCAGCCAGACTGACGATGAGCGTATGACGCGAGGAACCGGCCTCTCCGCCACCCAAGGTTTTAACAAGGTGGAAGATGGACCGACTCCCAACGCCACGGGACGCACTCTCCTGATTTGCGTGGCGTCAGGACAGTGCAAGCACTGACAGGAGAGGCAGATGTCGAATGTCCAAAGACTGTGATGTCCGAAGTTGGTGGTAGAGACGAACAACCACAACCACTGGAGGAACAAGGATGGCAGGCAGGTGGTAGATCCGACTGGAAGCAGCTGGGAGACTCAATGCTCCAAAGGAAACAGGCGATGACTCAGGCAGAATGTGGGAACCTGACCCAATAACAGGACTGGGAAACCAACCCAAGAACTGGACTGGAAAACCAAGCCAGGAACAGGACTGGGAAACCAACCCAAGAACAGGGCTGGGAAACCAACCCAAGAACAGGACTGGGAAACCAACCCAAGAACAGGACTGGGAAACCAACCCAAGAACAGGACTGGGAAACCCACCCAAGAACAGGACTGGGAAACCAACCCAGGCACAGGAATGGAAAGGACTGAGAAGGGGAACCCAGGGAAAACGAAACAGTACTCCAGGGAAGAACTCAGGAGCCCAAAAGGATCCCCACGACCCCAAAGGGAGAAGGACCAGAAAAGCTGCAGGGGCAGGAACCCAGGGAAGGGTTCAGACAGAAGCTGAAGACAGAGCAGGGCCAGAACAGGTAGGTAGGGAAACGAGCGTAAAACACGATCAGGGCAAACCGCGTTGAGACGCGACTTGCTCCTGATCGAGGCTCGCTTTATAGGATGGCCGGCACCCGAGAGAGGCTTGAAACGCAAGCCGCCTCGTTACTGGTTGCCGGCACATCCAAAGCGAGGCTCGGAACGCGAGCACTTGCTGTGGAGAGAGCCCAATCAACTGCGCATGCGCGGAATCGAGACCGTGGTCTCCCGCGCATGCGCAGAGGACTCCCGACGGGAACCCCAGAAGCTCTCCCCATGGCGGATCCCCGCAGGCGGAAGCGCGGGTAGATCCGCCAAGAGGGAGGAGAGCGAGTATGAGCAGAGGACCCCGGTCTCCAGGTAAGTGGCGTGACAAACGGCTTGTTAAAGGAAAGGATAGCCAAATTGAAGCTTACTCTAAAGAAGGGATGGTTACACTGCCTTCCACTGGCACTGTATGCACTCAGAAACCAGCCTGGTTCTGACCATACTCTTACGCTGCACAAGTTAGCAACAGGCAGAAGGATGCACACTCCAATGACACCCCTAGATACGATGCCCAGCAAACAGCAGAAATCTTAGGGTCTGAAATGCAAAATTACTTGAATAGCATGATATCTTGTCTTAATGTAATTTCAGGACAGCTGCAGTGACGACAAAAAGGGTGTATGGCAGCACAGAACACAGAAGGAGATATTGCTACAAACTCAATTCAGAGTTTACGTGTACCATCAATTTTTCCTGGAGACACGGTCCTGGTGAAGAATCACACGAGAAAAAAGTGGGACGAGCCAAGATTCAACTGACCTTTCACAGTTGAAAACGTCACTCCATTTGCAGTCAAGCCACAAGAAAGAAGAGCTTGGATCTTCCTGGGTGACATCAAGTCATACATCGAAGAAGGCCCCCTGCCCGCACCCCAATGTGTAGAGACTATAGACAACAGGTAAGAACCACAGCACGTCAGACGAGATCCATGACGAGGAAGAATGACGCATGACCCTGTAAGGCAAAGAACGTTTGTGCAAAGTTGTGGCTTAAAATTGGACATTTCCGCTGAGCAAAAAGGGGATAAGGACATAAAAATATGGACACTCTGTGCATCCTAGTTGCAGGGTGAAGAAGATAATTGCATACATAAGCCACAAAGTAGGTTATTGACTTTGAACTTTGGACTGAAGCACACTGAAGCCTTGATAAGAAAAGAATATGCCAAATTTTAATCGCAGACACACGAATTGGAAGAAAATACAGTATCCAGACTCGTTCAAAACCAAAGCATTGTTTGGACTCACTTATGATGTCCCACAGCAGCGACATCACTAAAGACGTTCTGAATTACTTTGACCTAGTCTTTAGGTCATACCCGTCACTAGTGGGAAGGCTCACTAGCATCACAGAATTTCTGCAACAACCTAAAAACGAAAAGACAATAAGGAGGCTGCTCACCGTGATCGCCGAGTAGTATCTCCTGCTTCCGGAATACAGAGAGGAAAAAAGAAATGTCCCAAGCAGAAGAAGAAGCGAATAGACTTGTCAACGTGCTATTCTTTCGTTTAACTGAAGACTGCCCAGGTCTTGTCGGAAGACACACTGACGTACTGACATTTCATCGAGATCCGGCAAACACAGAACGCTTGAGCATAATCTTGAACGGAATCATAATTCAGCTTGCTAGTCACACCCAGCGAGATCACAGAAGCCACTCACAGTATCAAACTGTTCCAGAATTCAGCGCGGACAAGACAAATGTCCCTGTCACCAGAAGATAGCAGATTGGCGAGCAATGTCTTCTTTCGCCTAATTGAGGACTTTCCAGAACTTGTGGGAAGGCCTGCCAGTGTTGACATCCTCACTTTCATCAGAGACCCAGCCAACTCCACACAGATGAGCATGCTCTTGCATAGTATTGTTGTGCAAGTTAAACTTTCTAATCTCCATCAGAATTTCCGGAGGAGACTGAAGCTTTCCGCTGAGGGACAGAACAAGAAAGTATTGCCAGAGACTCCACTCTTGTTTATACTATTAAGGATCACATGTCTTCCAGAGCGAAGCAGATAAGAGGAGTAGACTTAGGAGCTTGTGTATTTTGAACACGTAGAGCAAAAAAAATAAAAAATAAATAAAAGGACTTGGAGAACTTATTGCCTTAATTGACATTTTCTGAATATAGAAAATAGAACTGTTTCCAGAGACAATAGACAATCCATTGTCCAGACAAAGGGGGACAATCGTTCCAGTACCTGCAACCGACAAACAGAAACAGCAGAATCCAGCCATTTTGTTACATAAATTGTATTAAACATTAGTCTTCTTTCCTTACAATGATAGAGATGGGAAATCAAACCAGCAGCATCGTCACCCCTCAGGAAGAGAGGCATACTTATTGTTCCAAGTGCCACCGACTAACCTGTAGGGGGGCATAATGTATTTATGCATTATATTCATCATTGTTGTTTTATTATCACCAACAATTCGATCTGTATTTTTCACAGGGGTACACAGTGTTCTGATTCCAGTTCACACACCTAATGTACGCATGACACCCACAAAAGCACCAAAACCCGTTAGAGTGATCCCAGTTCCTAGAAGGTCCGACACAGGAGTGAGTGAAATTGAAATGGATGTGATTAGCAATGACACACATGCAATGACAAACAAGTTGAAAAGCCGGAGACAGGGTAGGCAGAGTAAGAATGAAAGAGGGTTACTGACAACCACACGCATGCAAGCGATAAGTGCACACACACTAGGTCTAGTGACAATAACTGCAGAACCACAGGCCAAAGAAGGGGAAAAGGTTGGACAACCGACTATGAGAAGTTCCACACCAAACGAAGTGAAAAGACAAATGAAGAAAGCTGAACTATTAAAGAGACAAACTGAGTTGGGGGATAAACCAACAGAGACAGCATTAACAAGCACACCTAATCCAATGAAGAGAGCAAGCACACGTCCTGCAAAATTATCACATGCAGATGGTGGCAGAATCGATTTGGCCATTCATAACCAGAGCCAAGAAAAGAATGTACAAGGAATGAATTGCCAGACTTTCTCCTACTCAAATGGTACAGATTGAGGTACCTGAAAATCCTCCAATAAGTAGAAGCTCCATGGATGCTATTAAGGATGTAAAGATAGCCAACTACATGAAAACATTGAGAATAAAGAGAAGCATACAAGGAGATGAGAATGAACTAAACGATTACCTGGACAGCACAGCATATTTGGGAAAAAACATATGGTACCAACACATGAAAGAAGTTGGAAGACGGAATTCAGAGGAGGAATGCTTTGTTTGCGCACTCCTACCTTACAGCATGGGGAAGTCAAAGATCTTTGTAGCTGTAGAAATTGATGTCCAAACAGCACACTGTCACACGTAGCAATGTGCAAGACCAGAGGCCAGTACATGGGAAGCGATGCCTCACTGAAATGGGCAACTGAAGCAACTGATCCAAATGAAGACGATTATGTCCAGGACATAAAGAAAAGGAACAATGGAAAGACAAAGCACATTGTGATCAGATACGAGAAACCTGGAGGAAAAGGGGCAGAGATCAGAAGAGAGGCAAATCAAACGCTGAACGTCCAAGGAAGAACTCCAGAAGAAGCCAGAAAATGGAAGAACAGAGGTCAAATGCAAATCTGGGGAACAGTACTTTCACCAGACGGATGGGAGAAAGGAGTAGTGATCTTTAGAGCATGGACGGTCATTGGAGCCTGCAAAGAAGCAATTGAAAATTCACAGAAGATATGCAAGCCATTATGGCCAAAACTTGCAAAACTATTGACATGGGTCGAAGACAGAGGAGGACCGCTACAGATAGTGCCATTGGAGAATGCCAAACTGTGCTTCAGAAACAATGGTACAAGGAAAATGGGAGAAAATCAGAACTGTGGACGAATCTTCGATGCCGCAGGAATGGCACATGGTACCGCAGTGATCATGGATCATTATAGGGCATGTGGATCCAGAGCATATATCAGGCTGCCGAGAAACTGGGGAGGTATATGCACAATAGTAAATGTCCATGTTCCAGCACTGGTGATCCCAAAAAGTGATTTGAATATTGACAGTTTCCCGAAAGCAGATGCTCACCTGAGGAAAAGGAGATCTGTGGAACTGATGAATAGAACAAGGCGAGAGAATTACTTTTCGGCTAAATCAGAAGATGTTTTTCATGCAATCCTGTATGAACACAGACTGTTCAACCGGACCTCATCAGTGTTCACGACAATCTTCATGCCACGGGCCCAAGTTGTAGCAAATACTAAATGGTTGCAGATAACCAGAGGGAGTTACTGTAAACCATCCACACAACTAAGGGGATTCAACGCGATCAAGGAATAATTAAGGGCGATTCGGCTAATAGACTCTGCAGAACAGATATGTCCTTAACATGATCACAGCTATGGACGGAGGAGTTTGTGCAAAAATCTGAGAATCATGTTGCACATTTATACCATCTCACGACTAAGAAAACGGAACGGTTCTGACAAAACTACAGAACCAAATGATTGATAAAACCGACAAAGTGGATGATGACAGTTGGTTTGGATCACTATTTTCATGGTTCCGCAATGGATGGCAGACACATTCAAATTCCTAGGAGCCCTGCTGGTGATGATATTGCTCGGATTTTGTGTTATCAAGATAATAATCTCTCAGTGCCAGAAAACTGCAAAAAAAGCCATAGGGATGAAGATCATGATTGATGTCGAGCCAGCATGGAAGCACAAGGACCAGTCTGATGAAGAAATAAGACTTTGTGAAAGCTAGCATTAACGCACCAGAAGGAACAAAGTTTCGGTATCCAAGGAAACACAAAGTATGTGGGAAGATGGATTTACTGCAGCCCAAATGGACAATGTCAACTTTTAACATGGAACAAAGATGAACACATGAGAACAGCAGGAAGCTTGAAGGGAGTCAAAGATATGGACCCCAAAGAGACATTTCCTCAGACCTTCATGTGTGAACCCAGAAGATGAAGTAACAAAGAATACAGAGGATGCAGAAAAGGTAGATACAAAAGAAAAAAGGAAAGTGGTCGATGAATCGCCCAGAGGGGGGCGTGTAGAGGAGGTCGCAAGCACGACCCACACTTAAATCGCCCATTTTGAAGTACTAGGAACTTTCACGCCGAAATAACGTGACGTATGATGAGCAAATAAACCAGCAGAGAGCCTCAGTGGGGCTCTGCCCGGTACCTATTAGACCGACAGCACCTATTGAAGTACCAGCACATAAGAAACCTTGGACGGTAAGGTACCCATTGAGAAAACCATATCAACAAGTGAGACAAACTGACGATTGCCAAAACACAATGCCTAAAGAAGCCAAGAAAGTCCTAAAAGACGACGAATGGTGACATCACAAGAACCTGGACTGACACACATATAGAAAATATGACGACCTGCGAATGACGAAAAGAGACGAAACACCATGTATAAGTGAGATCCTGAGTTTAAAGTGAAATGAGTGATGTCAAGTGTAAGAAGCTTATGCCATAAGAGCGATGAAGATATTCAACCAGTTTACACGTGTACATATGCTTGGAACTGCAAGAAAGCTGAGGAAATCGTGCAGCTTGCTATGCTTAGTAGAAAGATAGATTGCGGCAAGCACCACCTATACATATCTACCACAAAAGGAGCATTTTATATAAGTATCCTTCCACTGTGCACAAGAGCAGAAGCAACCGAAAGTTACTAGAGGCCGCAGGAGAGGAGCCCCTCAACACAGGAATCGAAAGCTAAGGACAGAAACGAAACTCAAACGCATGCAACCCGTACCAAGAAACCAAGGTCATAAAGACTTACATAGATGAACAGGAGATACAATTTATGTAACAAAGAACAGAGTATCCTGTTCAAAGAAGTCCAAATAAGCAGCAGAAGGCAGTTGGCGGACATAAAGCTAAATCAAATACACAAATTGCATGGAGAATGAGATTTCACAGTGCCTGAAACACGTGACCTGCCAAGCAAGAAGAGTTGGTGCCTTCACACCTACACACAGCCTTGTGCCATGCACAGATATCTGAACTCTCCCAGACAGAGAGGTAGTCTCGAGGCCTACCAACAAGAAATAATTGACAAATGGCCATTGGGGCGTTGATTGATGGTGGTAATGGTTGGAGGAGGCTTGGAGAAGGGCGAGCACCCTGCACCTGGCCAACCGTTCTGCACTCTGCTAAGCCAATGGAAGAGTACAAGGGGGCTTGGTGCCAACCCAATCATAATGGACCAAGTAATCTAGGATCCTATAGTTTGTAGAACCAATGGGACGTCATATTAATCCACAATAGCCATTCTGAAGGAAGGGCTTAGATGCCCCACCTGACACTAGTTATCCAATCCTTTCACTGCACTATCATATACAGATATAGTACCTATAGTAAAGTTACCTTCCTATAACCAATAGGATTGCATGCAACATGTTAAGCGTTACACGTCAGTGATGATGAGTTTTTAGTATAAAAGATGTGGTTTTTATAAAGTTCGTTGGAGTTGAAGCGAGAAGGAAGATCGAGCGATTGATGATATTCATTAACTCCTCGTTTTTTGTACTGGTCATTAAACTGACTCCCTTTGCCAAAGCATTGCGTTGTCATTATTGATTTGATGCAGGAGTACTAATCTGCCACCCCCATCCATCTCACGGGTGCTGCTGCCTCATTTTAGAGTGATATTGGGCAACCCCCAGCTTTATGTGCCGGTTGGGGTCCTAGTGCACGGGAGTGAAGTAGAATATGGGGTTGGTGTTCTCGTTAACGGTTGGTAGCTGATTGTCAGAGGCAGGTTTGTCCACTAGGAGTTATTTTTTGGTTATTTTGTTTTTAAGTAGGTCAATCTTGGCAGCTAAAGCGTCTTGGATAGTAGTACACCACTCTTTGCTGGTGTTGGAGGAAATTGTGGCTGGGGTTGGATTTTCTAATTCTTTTAGGATTGAGAATAATTCTTTTGAGTTGGACACAGTGTTACTGATCCGAGCGTTATATGCATTAGCTTTATGTGTGCAAATAGCCGATATATTCGTTCTATTTGCCTCCTGGTAGGCTTTTTCAGTCTCTGTTGTGGGATGTTTTCTGAACGTGCGTTCAGGGGCGCATTTGGTTCTCCTAAGTGTGACAAGATCATCATTGAACCAGAAGCATGAACATTTGTCGATGCATTTGGTTTTGGTGGGGAGAGGAGCTACGGCATTGATGGTGTAAGTGAGGCAGTTGTGGTAAGCATCAGCTAGTAGGCAGGGGTTGTCATTGGAAAAAGATAAGGTATCTAATGCTTTGGAAAGTAGGGGCACTAGATTTTCAGGTGTGAGTTTACGAAGATTTCTTGTTTCGTAAGAGTTAGAGGTTTTGGGATTGGATGCAGGTGGTTCAGTGGCATTGTTGGTGAACATGATGTTACGATGGTCTTTCCAGTCTAGAGGAGAACAAGAGTTGATGGAAGTGTCCGTGTTGAGCGAAAGGATCCTTCAGGGAAGAGTGTAGTGCTTCTGCTTTAGGGTCAAGACTATCATTAAATCCTAGGTTCAAATCTCCCAGGATGACACATTTGGTGTTAGACTTGATGAGAGGCGCTAATAGTAGAGAGATGTCTGTTTCAGGCTGGCTGCTGGAATTAGGAGATCTGTAGATAACTACTATGTTGATAGTAGTTTTATCATTTATGGGAAGTTTGCCAAGCAATATTTCGTAACCTGCAATGTTTTCAATGGGACATGGTTTTAGTTGGAGCTTAGTCTTGGAAATGATGGCGACACCACCTCCCTGCGAGTGGGTCCTATCCGTTCTGAGGATGGTATAGTCTGGTGGGATAGCGATGGTGAGGAGAGGGCCAGAGGCTTGGTGAAGCCATGATTCGGTAATTACTAGCGTGCCAAGCTGTGATTCTGTGATGAGGTCATGTATTTCAATGGCATGAGCTCCCAGGGAGCGGTCATTTATGAGGGCGCCTTGAAAGGTGGTCAATGTAACCCCGAAACGCGTAGAGTATCACTAGCTGATAATTGAATAATTTAAAGAATATTGAATAAAGACTATTGGAAGACTTCAATGGAATCAGTATTATGAGATTGTCTCCCGAACTTATTCTGAACTAATTTCTGTGTTTAATTTTGAATTTCATGCATGAATAAATGAACAATTTGGCTAATTTTTCAGCATTAAGGTGTGCAGGGGACGGGAGTGTCCATAGCGTGGACACTTTATGTTTCATATTGTGTTACGGCTTTGTGTCATGGCTGGTATTCCTCCACTACACCCATACATTAATTAATTTTGTCTACTTGCAGTTAAGATTTGCAAAATAGATTTGGGGTGCTCCGATTGATGTGAAATTGGAATTCTTGAAATGCCCCACTGATGTCACTGTTAAGTTGGATTTCTGAAATCTGGCCTGGTGGACAGATTTTAGCGGGGCTATCCAGTTATAGTGAACAGGGGAAGTGTGAGAGGTTAGCCAAACCCAATCATAGTAAGTGTGGAAAGTGGTCAAGGCTATTCTCAGGAGTGAGAGTACGGTCTGCAGACCACAATGAGTCCACACAGGAAAGCACACAATAATTCAATTTAGACAGGTAAGCACACACACAGTATATTTATTATATGCCCAAAAACACACATATAAAATAACCTTTAGGTTTGTAGGAGTGCACACAATTACTTAGACAACTAAAAGAAGTTAATTTGTGCTGCCGTAGAATGAAACCAGTTCACAAGAATGATGCACTAACTTTAGAAGTCCAATCCCTGTTATTAGTGGGGCGTTGTGACCAAAAGTCACAAAGCTGCTTCTTAGGAGAAAGAGGCTGATGTACGAAAAGTTCTTGTGGTGGTGAAATTTTCCAGACGATATTGAACAACATTACACGTCAGTAAATCTATGTTCCTATTTGATACAAGCTTTTGAATCTGATGTTTAAAAAGCGATGGAATGGAATAACCAACGTTTATTCTAAGGAGAATAAGGGGAGGTGAATGCATTGTAATTACTTTCCCCCCTGACTCTGATTTTCGCAGACGACTAGATGGGGGGGGGAGGGTTGCTTGAGGTAGGTTTTTCCCACTGTTTGTTCCGGTTCAGGATGTCTACGTGTTGCACGTCCTGTAAGGGTGTCAAAGAAGGAAGGTGACACAAAGGTGGCATGCCGTGGTTATAGACTTTTAATCGTGTATAAAAAGTCCCTCACTATCCCTTTTTCTAAGAGGAGTTTCCCTGCCTCAAAACTAATACTAAAGGGTCTGTCAAATCAAAACACCACCGTCCTGTGTCATAACCTACTTTTATCCCTAACATTACAGCTAAAAGATAATCTAACAGAAAGTTCCTTCTCCAGGAGAATGTCTTCTTTCTCCCAATGCTTGGATAGTGTTCAAAAGATTTTTTCCTTGCAACAAAAATATGCCAGGGAGAATGACTTTCTTCCCAGGCTTGCGGGTTTCACACAGTCTTTCCAAATCCAGGAGAATGGCTCCCTTCTCATGGTGTAGATCATTACAGTTTCAAAAAACAACAAGGGGAAGGACTCCCTTCTACTGGCATTGCTTGGCACAGTTCACAACATTGCCAGGGGGAATGACACCCTTCCCCTGACGTCTCTACAACTCTCAGTTCAGTAACAGGACAATGACATGTCTCCTGGTATTGCTTGCCACAGTTCCCTTTTGTTGGGGCCCCAGACCCTTCTCTGGTGATCAATGAGCTTATGATTGCCACTGCAACAAGGAAGTTCTCCTCGGATGCTTGGCTTATCTTGGTTGCGGTCTCCAATCCTTATCTGGAGGTCAGTGGGTTTACGGTCGCCACTGCGTTGAGGCTTGGCTTCTCTTGGTTAGGGTCTCCAACCCTTCACTGGTGGTCAGTGGGTTTATGGTCGCCACTGCACTGAAGAAGTTCTCCTCGGATGCATGGCTTGTCAGTGTTGGGGTCCCTGACCCACCTAGCTTCTACTATCCTCTACGGGTCTCTTGCACCTCAAGTTATCTTCACCAGGACTTCCTGGGACTGGGGGTCTTCTCTTTGTCGCACAGGTCTTCTCTCTTCCGTTTCCACAGCACTGCAGTGGCTCCGCGCTCCAGTCTGCTGCTCGTCGCTCCTATTTCAGGTTCGGTCTGCGTCAGATGGACCCATGGAGAACTTCTTTCTTGCCAGCGTCCTCCGTTCTTCTCAGACTCTGGACTGCCCACAGTGTTTGAAACTCCTGCTGGATTTCGTGCCTGTTGCCTCTCCCGACTGGGTTGGTCAGCTTGGTTAGTCTGTCGTCAATACTTTTACAATTTGCCAGGGCAGGGACTGGCAACATTGTATAAGTCTTTGTTCTTGTTGATGACATAATTTTCATGCCTCCTCAGGGCCATCTCGAACCAGTACTAGCACAGTCAATGACCTTCATGTTTCCTGTGCTCTTCTTCGTCCCAGTACTTTTGGCTTTAGCCCCTGTATTACAGCAGTACATAGGTTTACTTTCAACACAATGGTTCTGAACGGTAGGGAAGGCTAGGGAATGTTGGGGAGTGGCAATATTCAATGGGCTGCACCGCAGGTTATCGTCATTGTCCCCATGAGGTCCTGCCACATTAAATCACCCCTAGGGGGACTATTGGGTAGCGGCCGCACCTCCCTAGCCTTATGGCAAAGGGCTCCCCCATGGGGAGAAATGAAGACACCTTGTGAATCGTCACAGTTTCAGGATTTCTCTGTTCGGCTGCTGGTGTAGGATGCAACACCTGGCTAACAAGGCAAGCAGGATTCACCAATGCGACTCATCGGGACACCTCACAGGACACAGGGAAGTGACTTCCACTGACGGTCGCCACACAGCGACGATGACGGGCGTCTTCCCCAAATGCGGTTGAAGAAGACCTTCCAGAGCAGGATCTCTTGAAGCTGGGAAGCTGATCCTTGGCAGGAAGGCGACTTATGGCATCAGTTGGTGACAATTGAAATTCCAATGACGAATGTGGAACAGCTATGATTGTACCCGGATAGCCTACTGGAGAGCTGGTCAGTCCACCGGGTGATCTAGGGACACTTCCGATGGCTGGATCCTCGAGAATGCATCGAGACTGGTTGGTCCCACTGGGCCAATCACAGGAAAGGTTGCTGGGCCTCTTTGGGAGTCGTCCACGGATCTTCAGTCTCATCTGCTCGTCTACACAGGATACTTGGCTCCAACGCTGATCTGAAGAAATGGCTGCAGGACTCCTCGTCTTATCCTAAATCCAGGCTGGGAGCAAGTCCAAACCCACCAATGTTAAGGATCTCCACCATTCAAACAGCCAGCAGTGGTCCAAATCACAGACCACTGTGGGTTTCACTCATGCCCCACACCTAGACTTTCAGGCGCCACCTCCGGGGTCCTGTGAAGAATTCTGAAGATCCCTCACCAAAACCCAGCCTAAAGTCTCCTCCCAGGTGGCCAGTTGTGGGCAGATGCTTCCTGATCCCAATCCTGGGGGAAGTGTACTGCGGGAGGATCAACTGGGTGGAGACAAGGCCCGCGGTAGTGAGGAGATTCTGTGGGATGAAACATACGATTCTTCCTCTAAAAGGGATACTCTTGAAACCATGTCAGAAGAGGTTCTGGCTTATTGTCATTTTAACATACCATAACCTCCTAGTAAAACTGAAATGGTAAATGCTAAGGTTGTAAACCCGCAACATATCAGATCAAAAAACCAAAGCTCTTGTATCCCTAAAAACAAACATCCTCCTCCATACCAAAGGCATACTACAAGGAATGACGGAAATATGGCCTTTTCTATACCACCTGTCTCTAATAAGATTCAAACTCACAATCCCTCTTCTAAAAATAATAAGGGAGTTAAAGCTACCCTTAAAAGTATAAAAGAAGAGGGTAAACCTAATTTCACTAAAAATGAACTACATGTCCCAGAATCCCACAGGGACTGATAGGAAGAAGAGAACTAAAGAGGCATGTAGAAGTGAAGAGCAGGCAAGTAGGCCTAACAACCTTTGCCAGGGTCAGGCAATTAACATTAAGGGCCTACACCTGAAATCAATGGCCCCACCTGGGAGGCATAAAAGGCTGCAGCAGGAAGGAGCAGGAGGGAGGAGTTGGGGAAGGATCTGGAGCAGGAGCTTGAAGGCTGGCAGTAGTAGCAGAAGGAGAAGAGCACAGGGCTAGCAGTTCAAGAGGAAGTGTGACCACTTATGGGGCGCTGGGATGAGAGAAGAGCAGATTTCACTGCAGGTTCCGAGTGGGTCGGTGTTCACAAACCCTCTCTTACCGTCGCTGCACTGAGAGAGATGTGACGAGGTCTTCTCAGGTGCGCCTAGTTGCTGTAATTGCAGAGCTGAAGTCGTGCAGCTACTCGAGGCCCGTGTGCAGAAGCAAGCCGAGGGACAGAGGAGTGAAGGAGACTCCCTGTGGTCGAGGCCAGACCGGAGACACCCATGGTGCAGGGGGGTCCCAAGAGTGCCTGAAGTAGTAGTAGCAGTAAGAAAAGTCCGCAAGTGGAAGCTGCCGGCAACCGCAGTGTGCCGGAACTGGTGAGTGAAGCTCTGTGATAAGATTCACTAAAAAACCCTTGCCGGTAACTGTTACCAGCTCAATTATAACTTGCATAAGAATAGGAGCGAGTAGAAGTTGTTTGATGCTGGGAAAAGTCCCAATAACAATGGAAATGTATCACACGCACATCTAATGCAAGTTGGAGTGCTCGCGTAAAACTACAAGCTTTTCATTTCCCATTGTTGAACTGTACAACTTTACCAAAGTGATTGCGTGTCTGGAATTAAGAAGGGGAATGCTTTGCTAAATCGCTCGGAAGGTTAAAACTGACTTTCACAACCTGATACAAGGAATATTACAACAAAGAGAGGTCGCATGTGGATAATTGTGATTCCCGGCCCGAGTCAAAGTATCACTCCTTGCTAATGAAAGGGAATGCAAGTCCTTACAGTTCTTTAAAGTTGAACATCTTCATCAAAGAGTGATCGTGTGTACCTAAATCTGTTTCTCTGATGAAGCTTGAACCTGGTAACATCCAGAACAAGTATTCTTTAAATGTAGAAGTTGCTGAATTAAAGAGAAGAGTGGGCAAATCCTTTCCATAGTGAAACCAGCCCTATTGAAATCTAACCACCTGCAGTCTGAGGTTGTTAAAGTTGATAACGGTCCAGTGTCCTCTGATACAAGAGTGACAAAGGTTTCCAAAGCTGGAAGAGTGGCAATACAGCTTCAGGGTAACTACTGGAACTGAGGTGTGAATAAAGCTGGGGAAGGGAGCGGGTGCTTGTGAGAAGATTACGTCCACAATCTGTAATGCTGAGTTGAAGTTGAGAGAGAAGCAGCCTGGAAGCAAAGGCAGATTATATTAGTGGGAGCAAGACAGACCGAAGGGGCAAAGAGGCTGCCCTTTCTGATTACATAGGAAAACAGAGTGCCCTGCCTGCCTACCAGTGGCAGTCGAAGAGTATTGTCTTTAAATAGCCTAACATACATTAAGTACCAAGTTGAAGCAGAGCATTTAGAACTGTGCTCGTCTATGATACTGCCAGTGCATGTTTCATTAAATGTGGTTGAAGTAGAGGTATACTGTGGGTAAAGTAGTCTGCCTGCACAGTAACAGCAGTAGAAGGTTGTTATCGAGAGGAAAGCAACACCGTAAGAAGAAGCATCCTGACAAATTATACCAAAGACACTACAGAGGTTGTAAACACATGGACCGCTGTTGAAGCAGAAGTGGTTCTTTTATATTTGAACTGTGTCAATGTCATCCTGGAAAGAGGATATCCAGGATTACGATCGGTGCTGTTTTCTTTGCTGGTATTGGAAAGGGAACTTTTCAACAGACGGATAAAGATCTGTTACCAGTGGATTTGTGTTTGGATGAAATTTTGTTTCTTTTGAAACTTTCAAGAACTGATTTAGGACTTTACTTTTCTTTATAAACACTTGGAGAGATTGACTTTGGACAACCCTGTGAAAGGGATCTACCCATGACAAGTGAAGGTCATCCAAGTCACTGGTTGTTTGGTAATAACTTTTTAATGTTGTTTATGATTTACTGGTTATTGTGAGGGACAGTGTTGTGTATGCTAGGAGAAATCCCTTTATACTAGGCAGGGAACTCCCTGGTAGAGTAGGTTTAGAAAGGGTTTGCTTGCACTTTTTGTTATAAATAAATGTCCAACAGTGAGAAATCTACAAGCAGTTGTCCACCTCGCATTACTGACCCCTCACAGTCCAAACACACCAGGTCAGCAGTAGCCCATGAAAGCAGCAGCTTTCTCGGGTGAATGCATGGCCATATAAGGGATTTCCTGGCCTGAGAAGGCAGGAAGAAGGAAAAACTACAATATGGCCAAAAGACAAGCGAAAAGTCTAGTTGCATGGCCATTTTAGGGCACGAGCCACGTTTAGTAGCCAGATGCCGTAAACATGAATGTGCACACAAAAAATAAATAAAAAATGCTAAACCGGTATCTGCTGCCACCAGCTTATCCTTAGGCGCATGTAAAAGCAACCAAAAATCCCCAGTGTAAAAGGCTAGGGTGATACAAACGCATACCCACTGCACTGCATTGTAAAATGATATGTCCACTGTCAAAACATAACTAAAAAGGTACAAAGACAAAAGGGAAACAGTTTCTCAGTATGATAGTCTGGATGACTAATCAGTTTCACCATAACATAATGGGGAAAAGGCCTGGAGAGTCAAATGGAAGGATTCACTTCACTGTAAAAAGTCAGGACCGGTTCAGAAACGAAAGTAAGATTTTGGGGGTCCATAGAACATGGAGGGAAAGTTGCCTAAAGAGAAATCTTTCCTAGCAGTCACCCAGTCAATCCCCACAAAGAGAGCAAGTGAGTCTCTACAAGTGGATCAGGCTGGCGAGAGAGCAGATCCATAAACTGAAAAGACTTGGGAGACAGCAAGAAACTCCACAGGAGAGGAGCAAGGGATCGGTGAAAAGGGAAGAACATAGCGAAAGTCTGCAACCTGTCCATCAATAAGTAAAGATTATACAGCGCAGAGCCGGACATCCCATCACCCTGCAGTCTGCTCAGAACATTTTCATCTGCCAAGCGGTCAGAGGCTCCAGAGCAGACTAGAAGGACCAATACCTTGACACTGTTGACAAGAATAGAGACTAAGGTCATCCAGGAAGGAGATGAGCACCCAATCCATGCCTCTAAGCCAACTTTATGAACATCCCTGGAAGTCTGTGGGCTCAGTGAATTCACTAACATACCATTCCACAGAAATCGTACAATGTTTGGCCAGATTTGTGTGGAACATTGCATAGTCTGGTTGCAGGTCTTCCATTAGACAAGGTATGCACAATATGGGGTTTGCAGTAATTAAACATGTATTTGGTGGCTCAAGTCCCTCTAGTAGTCCTATATAGTGCATTGTGGGAAATGTACTGTTTTAACAGATTATTAATGAAATTAGTGAAATTTCCCTGGCTGTTCAGTTCTGAACTTCCAAACTATTCTATCCACTGCTAGCCACAGATCCTAACACACGTGCTGTCAGAGCACTCCAACTGCATACCCGCTACTACTGGGATGTAGGTGGCACCCGGCTGGAGACAAAGATACGTACTGGTGTTGTGTCGCTTCACTTACCCATTCCAAGATGGCCGCACAGTATGGACAGTCTGCCTCACCCAAGATGGCCACCGCTCCAGACTGATGCACTGCATCTGACACTTACGGTCCTTCCCGTCCTCGGCTATTCAAAAGCTGAGCAGCAAACTGCACTCTGCGCCTCGCAACTGATGCTTGGACCCCATAGACTGTACAGAACGGTTTTGCTGCAGTGCTCGCCCAATTCCCATCCACTCCATTGAAGCATTTGTATCTCCTACCTCCTATGAAGTAACACTGGACAGGAGACGGTACTGGTTCTAACTATTTAGAGTATCCTTTTCAAAGGACAGGGTGGGAAACTTGTGCCTCGTATCTTGATTAACGCTATCCTGTTATCTCCTTTGTACAGCTCCAGTGCCATATGCATTTCACACCTACGGGGCACATTACATGTATTTATTGTTTGCTTGTTAGGTGCTTATACAATAAGAACATCATGTTTCAAAGGTCAGGGAGGGAGCAACGGAGAGAAATACAGTTAAAACACAATATTTAAGAGCAGTGGGGGAAGTGGGAGAGGGACAAACCTACTATGCCTCGTGAGTATTCAGAACGTGCAAGTGCAGCAAGGAAGGGGGAAGAGGGGATACGTGCCGGGTAGTCCAGGCTTGTGGGAGAGCCACAGATGAAGTGCTAGGAATGATTGAGTGCAACACGGGCTGGGCCGTGGGAGTTGTAAGTGCAAAACCTCCAAGAGGAGGGTGTGCAGATGCAAATGCTATAGATGGACAGAGCCGGACATCCTAGCATTATTGAACCCACCTACTGTTGCAGTTTACTTAGCACTGCCTATTTAGCCTGTGTTACACTGCCCTAGCAATATTGAACCTACCTACTGTTGCAGTTTACTTAGCCCTGCCCATCTAGCCTGTGTTACACTGCCCTAGCAATATTGAACCTACCTACTGTTGCAGTTTACTTAGCCCTGCCCATTTAGCCTGTGTTACACTGCCCTAGCAATATTGAACCTACCTACTGTTGCAGTTTACTTAGCCCTGCCCATTTAGCCTGTGTTACACTGCCCTAGCAATATTGAACCTACCTACTGTTGCAGTTTACTTAGCCCTGCCCATTTAGCCTGTGTTACACTGCCCTAGCAATATTGAACCTACCTACTGTTGCAGTTTACTTAACCCTGCCTATTTAGCCTGTGTTACACTGCCCTAGCAATATTGAACTTACCTACTGTTGCAGTTTACTTAGCCCTGCCCATCTAGCCTGTGTTACACTGCCCTAGCAATATTGAACCTACCTACTGTTGCAGTTTACTTAGCCCTGCCCATCTAGCCTGTGTTACTCTGCCCTAGCAATATTGAACCTACCTACTGTTGCAGTTTACTTAGCCCTGCCTATCTAGCCTGTACTACACTGCCCTAGCAATATTGAACCCACCTACTGTTGCAGTTTACTTAGCCCTGCCTATCTAGCCTGTGTTACACTGCCCTAGCAATATTGAGCCTACTTACTGTTGCAGTTTACTTAGCCCTGCCTATCTAGCCTGTGTTACACTGACCTAGTAATATTGAACCTACCTACTGTTGCAGTTTACTTAGCCCTGCCTATCTAGCCTGTGTTACACTGCCCTAGTAATATTGAACCTACCTACTGTTGCAGTTTACTTAGCCCTGCCTATCTAGCCTGTGTTACACTGCCCTAGCCCTGTTTCTACAGCATTCTTAGCCAGTGTGCTTGGTCATATTTACAGTGTTTAAGTTGTACTTCCCGGTGTGACTTATCTTGCTCCTAGGTGTCGTGCACCACGACCATGCTCCTTAGGGCGCTCCTTATACTGTACCACGTTCTGCCCTTTCAGGCAGCAATTACCACTCAGTTACTTACACGTCCCCCACGGCCAACAATTAATCAGCCATTGGACACCCTGATTCACCTAAACCCCATCCACCCGACTTTGCTCAGTGTGACCCCTACAGTGGGCCCTGCGACGACCATCATAGGCCTACATTATATTAACAACGCCACCAACCCATTCTTCAATGACCCGGCCCTTTGGCTGGAACATTTCGCTAGGAAACCCATTCCGAATCAACCATGCTCTTTATCTCTCAGAAACAAGAGACTAGGCACCAGATTCCGCATACGACCTACCCGCAGTAACACCACCAAGCGAACATTACATACACCACCGTGCTCACCCGCTCCAACCACTAACAGCAAATCCTCTACTACAGAGGTTAAACCGCCTCTCATTAAGGGCGCTCTTATCAATGCCAGATCCCTTCCAGCACACGCACTAGACATAGCAGACCTCATTACATCCTCAGATCTTTACTTTATTGCCATATCTGAAACGTGGCTACATGCCGCTTCCGGCCCCTCCCTGACCCTCGCCTTACCACCCGGCTACAGTATCACGCGATGTGACCGTACCACTGCTGCCCATGCCAGAGGTGGTGGAGCGGCCATCATCCATAAAATCACTCTTGATTTAAAAGTGTCGACCAATTCCAGACTCGAGTCAGCAGAATTACTATCAGTCAAACTCTCACTAACGTCCAATGAAACAGCCACCCTCCACCTTATCTACAGGCCCTAGGCCCTGCACCATTCTTTGTCGGCGAAATATCCACCCTCCTCCTCGACAACGTTAAAACTAACTCTCAAATTATCATCTTAAGCGACTTTAATTTGGGTCTTGGTGACCCCAAAGATCCAATTGCATTAGACCTGGAGAACGCCCCAACTAATTTTGGCTTCACCCTACACATTCAAGAGCCTTCTCATTCTAAAGGCAGGACCCTTGACTGGCTTGCCAGCTCCAATTGCAATATTAATGTCCTTGCCAATACCCCCCTGCTTATGGTCCGACCACCACATCATCACCTTTAATATTGAAGCCACCCCCTGTGTCCCGACTTTGATAGCTCCAGCCCTCCCTACCAGAAATAAAAGGGACATAACCAAGGAGAAACTTCTCCCTTTGCTACTCCCTACGGCCACCGACTCCTGTAATGATCCCACCGCCCTAGCTGACATCTACAACCGTAGTATGCTCACGGCTACAGACTCTACTGCCCCCATCAAACTCAGGAAGGCCAAACCACGGGCACACCTTAATTCCTGGTTCACACCACAGTTAAGAGTGCTCCGTAAATCCAAACGCTGTGCTGAAAATCGTTGGAAAAGTCAAAGATGGCTTCTTCCTTGCATCGCTTACCTACAAAGCAGCCATTATCGAGGCGAAAAAGACTCCCTTAATAACTGTATCCTGCAAGCTGATTCCAACTCTAAGGAACTTTCAAGATCCTAAAAGAGCTTGAAACTCCAGCCACCACCCCCTGACACCTGCATTAAAGATAGTAAATGGTGTGCTAACATTCAGGCAGCCTTACTGAATAAAATCTCCATGCTACAATCTAAAATTAAAACTAAACAAGATAGCTTGAAACTGGACAATCGCCCTCCCACCCCTGCAGGGGCCCTCGCTCCTGACTTGCCTAATCTTAAACCGTTTGCCTTTTCACCGCTCACTATTGCTGAGGTGGAAAACATCATCTTGAGGACCAAACCTTCCAACTGCCAAGGTGATCCTTGCCCTGCCCACGATCTGGCCCCATTTATTACATCCTTCCTCAACTCCTCCTTTAAAACAGGGACTGTCGCCGACAACCTTAAGGACGAATGGGTGATCCCAATGCTTAAAAAAACCTTCCTTAGACCCAAGCATACCCATTAACTTCAGACCCATAACCACCGTCCCATTCTTGCTCAAAATCTTAGACCATGCAGCATACCTGCAGATCCAAGAGCACTTGGAATCCAATAATCTTCTAGGTCTTAGACAATCCGGATTCCGTCCCAGACACGGGACTGAGACAGCTCTAATAGATCTCAAAACTCAAATTGAAGTCTTGAAGGACAAGGGCAAACTAGCTATGTTACTTCTACTCGACCTCTCTGCGGCATTCGATCTGGTCAATCACCAAACCCTATGTAGGCACCTCCACTCTTCCGCCCACTTCTCTCCCTTAGCCACGGCCTGGAGCAAATCCTTTCTGAGTAATAGATTTATGCGGGTCTTTTCTCAGTCCGCAGCAGCAGATCCCTCCCCAATTCACTGTGGCGTCCCTCAGGGTTCTCGCGTGTCGCCCACACTCTATAATGTTTTTACTAAACCGCTCTTTGATGTACTTGACTATCTGGGTGTCTCCTACAATAATTACGCAGACGACACCCAGATACTCATTCCCATTACTGGAGACTACCTAGTTGACACCAAGGCCCTCAATGACGTCTACCTGGTCATCCAAGCCTGGATGTCTCAACACCAGCTATGCCTCAATGACAACAAGACGGAGCTCCTTATCCTGGGCACTACACTACGCATTAGCAAACTTGAGCCATCCTACCAGTCGTTTATCATTGTTGGCAACACCATCCAAGTTTCGAAAGACACTAAAACCTTAGGCTTTTACCTTGACGCCACTTTATCCTTATCCCGACAAACAAATGCTGTCAGATCAGCCTCTGCATACACCTGCAAACTTATTGCAGCCTGCAGGCCATTTCTGACCACCCCGAATAGTGTCACATTGGCCAGAACCCTCATTATGTCCAAAATTGACTATGGTAGCGCCCTCTACTTAGGAACCAGCCAGGAGAACCTGAATAAATTATAAATTACCCAGAAAAACGCTATCAGAGCTGCCTTAAACATCCCTCGAAACCACCATATCTCTGAATCTAGAACCAATCTAAATTGGCTACCTGTCAAACATAGAATTTCATTGAAATCTCTAGCCCTCACTCACAAATGTCTGGCCAACAAGGCCCCCCGGTACTTCTGCAGCCGGCCATCCCTCCACGCGCCTACCGGACCTCAAAGAACTGCCCAAACCCACTGTTTATCGATCCCGAGGTTCAAACTTCAAAAAGCTGGGGGCACAAGCTTCCCCGTCCTTGATCCAAGCTCTGGAATGCCCTCCCTATCACCATCAGATCTGAAGATTCCTTTAATGCATTCAAGTCCAAAACGAAATCTTGGCTCTTCAATCAGCATTGAATCTCTACTTCGTCTGCTGTACACATTTGGTTCCATGTCCCTTGTAAAATATTTGCTCTGTAAATTATAAGTATATAGTGATATACTTGTTGACTATTATGTATGTACATTCACCCTGTGCCTAAAGTATGTATCTATATATGCTCTTTATGTAACTTTGCTCAAGTTGCGCCCTGATGCCTCCGGGCCTGATGGTGCGCGTTACAAATAAAAGAAATACAAATACAAAATAGACTGGAGCTGGGCAGAATTGGTGTGGGAGGTCTGGGCCCTGAGGATGCATAAGGGCCGAGGACACTGATTCAGCAAGTGTGGAATTAGCAGAGGAAAGAGAAAGGGAAGGAGGAGGAAAAGAGGAAAGTCTCCCATAAGTCACCCCCTGCCTTGGGATTTAGTGATCCTTTCTCGCCCTGAGTTTTAAATACTGGGCAGGGGCCTCACTTTTCCAGGTAGGTGTGACATATGTATGAGATTACTGAGAGGCAACTACTGAAGAGTCTCAGTTGGGACACATGACTACTTGTCCTAGGATATTCACTTTAACTCAGGACATATGTTCTTGGGACTACATGTCTCATAATCTATCTGGCTCTACAGGGAGGATGGTAAACTGCATATGAACCTGCCCTCCAAGTCGTACCCATTATCTGCACTTTCATTAGGTGGTGACGAGGGGGGATAGGATCACTGCAGAAAGGTTGTTCATTCAGAGGTGTCTAGCAATTAGAGCGGGTAATGGTTTGCTTCCTTCTGCCTCTATAACTTGTCACAGGGACTCTTCTGGAAGGATGCAAACAAAACCAACAATCAAAACGGGTGCATCTTCTACTGGCATCATGTGACTGCTTGCTGTCATGCCAGAGTACATTTCGTAATGTTTTTCTTCCCAATACAAAAGATCCGCTACCAGCCCTAAAAACGAATATAAGAACCCTTTACATAGCTAGGGCGGTGTTGAAAACTCAATAAATAGGATGAAAGAGCAGGTTGCAGTCTTTACCAGCCGGCCACGCAGTGCCATGACTTTAAAGACAAACCTGTGGTCCCACCACCAGTTTCTACACCATTCCCACAAACCGACATGAGATAATAGATCCGCTCAAGAGTGTTCTGCAGGCAAGCCTTCTCATCTCATACCCCTTGTTTGCCGACTCGATAATAAGTTATCTGTATCAGCCATAATAATTGTAATAATAATCAGGACTTTTACAAAGAGCTTTATCCGGGCTTCTAGTCAATGTAATGGTATTCAATGTATCTACATTGCAATGGTAAAGGGTTGACTCAGTGATACTGAGATTAGAACCGGCGGCTGCTATATGTTACACACATAGTTGAGGGGCATATGTAATTCTGTGGGATTTTGAATGAATGTAAGTTATGAATACCATGGGTGCATTGCAAATGGCGCGTGTAATCATGTATTACCAGGTGCTTTGTCTGAATTTGTGGCAGAGGGCCAGTGTGAAGTCATTAATCCAAGATGGCCACCGCTACAATTTATTAATCCAAATTTGATCTAGAACTCCTTTCAGAGGGATTCTATCAACTATTTTCTAAGGACCTTTTTTGTTCACAATAAAATCTGATTGAAGAAGGTCCTTAAAAAAATGGAATACCTCTTCTTGTTTAGAAGTTTCCGTTTGCAATTCGGTTTTCATGATTTAGTTTAGTTTAGTTTATTTGTATAGCGCCGCCAAGCCCAGGGGCCTCAGGTCGCTAGCGTTTGTTTCCTTCTATTTTGTTACAGGTTCTGGTAATTGGCAGGAAAATGTGAAAATTATTTAAGAGCAGTTGAAGCGTGAAATTTGATTGCATCTTCCAGTAAAATAGTTTTATTCAAAATGTAGATGCCTCCAGATATCGAAAGTCATTTAAAAGTAGAACTTCCACCGTCGGCCAAAAAAAGAAAACTGATAACAGCTTTTTCCTTGTGTGTCTTATGTCAAAGAAAGAAATCTCCCCTGGTTAATCCAAAATGTTATGAAATGGTTTTAGAGTGTATTAAGAAGAGAGCCGAGTGGAACAGTAATGCATACTTGAACTTAAGTCTACGATTAGGCAACTTAACACCTGAAGAACTGAAAAATGAAAAAGCATCATGGCATTTGGAATGCTGCAAGCAATGTACTCATAAGGCAAACATGCATCGAAGCAAAAGACTCTACGGAGAGCAGCTATGTGAGCCAAAGTCGTCTATCTCCAGCCACGAAGAAGAGGAAGAAGTAGAATTAAGCTACACGACAAGATCAAAAATACCCAAGCACGACAGAAATAAATGCTTCTTTTACAATAAAAAAGGAAATGCATTATATTTGATAGCAACGGATTCAGCAGGCGTCCGTTTTAAGAGAGAGAGCAGTAGAACTGTCCAACAATGACACATTGAAGATTAATCTAAGTGATTGCACAAATCCCGGAGACCCTCACGCAAGGGAAATTGCATATCACAAGCTATGTTGGAACACACATGTAGTAAATGTATTACAACGCAAGCCTAAACTAATCAGAAAGATGCAGCCAAATTAGACCCCCATGTGCGTGCATGCATGATTGTGTACATTTACGGATGTAAAACGCTTCTTTTGCTGTTGGGATGCCCACGCTGGGAGGATAAATGGCATCAGCTCATCCCTGCCAGTCAGACAGGCCTCCTCTGCTGCATGTAGGCAAAGCCCCAGAGCAGCACAGGCTCCAAGCTGCCAATAACCCACTCAACTGGGGAGTGCTTTATTCTAATGCATGGCCCCATAAACAAGCAGGTCACCAGGAACCCAGAGCACAAGGAAATGTAATTACACCAGTGGCCCGGCCCAAGCTGCCTCCCGCTCCCAGATAATGAGACTTTAAATATGCAGATGATTGACGTGCTCTGCGGTGCCGCAAGGTGAGCCCAGCTCCTTCGGGGAGACCTGGACGCCCAGCCTGCTGCTTCATCCTTACTCACCTTCTCCGCGAGCTCACCTTGACAGTATAATGCCTGCAGCAGCTGCCCTCCAACACACAATAGGAAATATGTTAGAGAGGGACAATGACACAGCTGCTACAAACAGGCAGCCTTCTGAGAACGCTTGTCCAACATATAGAATTATAGATGGGTAGCTATCAACTACGGTGATGTATATTCCACCAAAGGCTTCTCAGGTAAATCTGTGCACCCAAGTACAACATAGATGGATAGCTATCAACTACAGCAATGTGTATTCCACTGAGTTCACAGGGCATGCACCGAGATACATAATACAGAAGTATGGATGGGTAGCTATTAACTACAGGGATAATATATATATATATATATATATATCTATATCTATATCTATATCTATATATAGATATATATATATAGATATATATGTATATATGGGATACATTACTCACCGTAATCGTATTTCTGATGCTTGTATCTGCTTAGATTCACATGCTGTGCATAGGCCAACATCTAGTGGAAGCTGCAGAGTATTACAGTTTGTTTTTCGAAACTCGAAAATGGGCGTGGGTTCTCAGGGCTGTCAGTGCCTTGAGATGTATATAACATACAGAATTATAGATGGGTATTGTGGTGGTTCGGGAGAAGGAGTTGGACACTCTGGGACATGATTCGGGCTCTTTTAATGTAAATTATAAGTAGAAGGCTTAACCTTCGCTATCACTAGAGGGAATACTCTACCTATCTAATGAAACTAAAGGTACTCATCCATTGTCATGACGTCCAAAAGACAATATATCCTCTGTCCAAACTACTCTATCTGGCCCTGCCAGTAATTCTAACGAGCCTAAATTAGACCAAGGGAATGATTTTGTGCTCATCTGGCTTCTCCAGTTCATTCAATAGTCTCTGGAATCATAACACCTCTCGGTGAAACAGATAGTCTCGGTGATCAATTGTTGTAGCTCGTCAAGCACACTTCTCTCTCTCTCGTACCTTCTGTGTTGTCTTTTTAGAATGTCTTCCAAGGTAACTTCTTTTGATACTCAGATGGTTACTTGTGGTTTTCCTCCCAAGCCTCTCTCCAGGAACACCTGAACAGGGTTGTAGTGTTGCTTATAGCTTCCTCCTCGGTCATCCCTCCAGGAGTTCCTGATAAAGGTTTTGCTTTGCTCCTTTCTAAACTTCTATTGTTGGTTCTCAGTCATATACTGTCTCTTTTCTTACTGGTTATACCCCATCAGTATTGATTCAGTGCCTCTCTTCTAGGCCTTTTCCCTCTGGTATGAGTATCTCTCCTCTTATTGGGTATACAACAGCTGTGTGGTTTCAGCCCCTCTATTCTAGACTTTTCACTTCTTGGTGGACTGTTGCTTATTTGATAACTCGTCCTGCATACTGGTACGAGGTTCCAGTTTCTTACAATAACTCTCTTCCCTCATTGGATTACTCGTTATTTGCCTCCGACTCCCATCACAACACTTTAGCCCTACTTTCTCGTTCTTGTGACTTTGGCAAGCTTTCTCTGATCGATAATGATATCCCGCGGGCCTCCCGCTTCTCCAAGTCCCCAAGGTAGCTCTCTCTTGGTACGGGCCAGGGGTTCGGCTCAGCTCTTGCTTGGGATGTTTTTTTTTCTCTCTCTCGCTGTTATTCCTGGGGCATCCTGCCCAGCACGCCCCACTTGTGGTCATGCCACGACCAGATTGCTTATTCCTCTCTCTGTTGACCCAAGACTCTTTTTGCGCCTGTATACGTCAGTTCTCTGGCATTTCATACAGAAGTTTTTTTTTATTTTATTTTTTTTCTGAACAGCTTGCGCTCCTTCTCCAGCCAGCGTAATGAGGTAAGGGGGCTTCCCCTGCACCTCAGGCTTCTCTCATATCTTCTTCCTCGTCACAGTTAAATAGGAGTCTTGTTTTAAAGGAACATCCTACTTTTCTTGCGCAACTGGGTTTTCTCTCTCTCTCTGACCAGCTTGCGCTCCTTCTCCAGCCAGCGTAATGAGGTAAGGGGTCTTCCCCTGCACCTCAGGCTTCTCTCATATCTTCTTCCTCGTCACAGTTAAATAGGAGTCTTGTTTTAAAGGAACATCCTACTTTTCTTGCACAACTGGGTTTTCTCTCTCTCTCTGACCAGCTTGCGCTCCTTCTCCAGCCAGCGTAATGAGGTAAGGGGTCTTCCCCTGCACCTCAGGCTTCTCTCATATCTTCTTCCTCGTCACAGTTAAATAGGAGTCTTGTTTTAAAGGAACATCCTACTTTTCTTGCGCAACTGGGTTTTCTCTCTCTCTCTGACCAGCTTGCGCTCCTTCTCCAGCCAGCGTAATGAGGTAAGGGGTCTTCCCCTGCACCTCAGGCTTCTCTCATATCTTCTTCCTCGTCACAGTTAAATAGGAGTCTTGTCTTAAAGGGACATCCTACTTTTCTTGCGCAACTGGGTTTTCTCTCTCTCTCTGACCAGCTTGCGCTCCTTCTCCAGCCAGCGTAATGAGGTAAGGGGTCTTCCCCTGCACCTCAGGCTTCTCTCATATCTTCTTCCTCGTCACAGTTAAATAGGAGTCTTGTTTTAAAGGAACATCCTACTTTTCTTGCGCAACTGGGTTTTCTCTCTCTCTCTGACCAGCTTGCGCTCCTTCTCCAGCCAGCGTAATGAGGTAAGGGGTCTTCCCCTGCACCTCAGGCTTCTCTCATATCTTCTTCCTCGTCACAGTTAAATAGGAGTCTTGTCTTAAAGGGACATCCTACTTTTCTTGCGCAACTGGGTTTTCTCTCTCTCTCTGACCAGCTTGCGCTCCTTCTCCAGCCAGCGTAATGAGGTAAGGGGTCTTCCCCTGCACCTCAGGCTTCTCTCATATCTTCTTCCTCGTCACAGTTAAATAGGAGTCTTGTCTTAAAGGGACATCCTACTTTTCTTGCGCAACTGGGTTTTCTCTCTCTCTCTGACCAGCTTGCGCTCCTTCTCCAGCCAGCGTAATGAGGTAAGGGGTCTTCCCCTGCACCTCAGGCTTCTCTCATATCTTCTTCCTCGTCACAGTTAAATAGGAGTCTTGTCTTAAAGGGACATCCTACTTTTCTTGCGCAACTGGGTTTTCTCTCTCTCTCTGACCAGCTTGCGCTCCTTCTCCAGCCAGCGTAATGAGGTAAGGGGGCTTCCCCTGCACCTCAGGCTTCTCTCAAATCTTCTTCCTCGTCACAGTTAAATAGGAGTCTTGTTTTAAAGGAACATCCTACTTTTCTTGCGCAACTGGGTTTTCTCTCTCTCTCTGACCAGCTTGCGCTCCTTCTCCAGCCAGCGTAATGAGGTAAGGGGTCTTCCCCTGCACCTCAGGCTTCTCTCATATCTTCTTCCTCGTCACAGTTAAATAGGAGTCTTGTTTTAAAGGAACATCCTACTTTTCTTGCGCAACTGGGTTTTCTCTCTCTCTCTGACCAGCTTGCGCTCCTTCTCCAGCCAGCGTAATGAGGTAAGGGGTCTTCCCCTGCACCTCAGGCTTCTCTCATATCTTCTTCCTCGTCACAGTTAAATAGGAGTCTTGTCTTAAAGGGACATCCTACTTTTCTTGCGCAACTGGGTTTAGTCTTGAATTGCCCTCAGCCAAAGATAAGGATAGCACATTCTTCAGCTTACCAGGTAATCCCAGTGTGGTAGCTAAAGCGGCCCCTCCCACGGGGTTACTTTGGCCTCAGCTTCGGCTTGCAACAAATAAGGAGATTAGACACAGACTGATGGGTAAACCAAGATTCTTACATTAGATAGAAAATTCACAGCATTCAGAGTTATCAGCTGATGAACACACAGCAGGACAAGTGTACAGGCAGTTGTCACACAGAGCTCTGAAGGGACAGCCCTTTGAGCGCAGGTTATATAGCATATCATAAGCACCCACTAATATATCATAGCATTTTCACAATGGTGGGAGGTTCTTGGCATGAAATTGCAGACATTTGGCAATAACTGTCACCATCTCACTTTTGACAAAGCCTTGCGGGGACATGTTCTGGGGACATCGTGTTGCAATATGGATGAGCAGTATTCACAGAAACCCTTTTGTTAGCTACCATATATGGTGCTAATGCTATACTTGTAGAGAGTAAACAGAAGAGAAGGTCTGACAAACGTTTGGAAAAAGGGACCCATGGCAGATCCAGTTAGCTGGTAGCCATTGGTAGGCGCTAGCCCCACAAAGGAAATATAACCCTGCATGGGTGAAGAGTGCTATTGCGGTGCTAGGTGTCCCATTCCTATGAAATTGAACTACCCTACTGACAGCGGAGTGCTTATAGGTGCTGGTGGCAGCACATCGTTAAGGAAATAGATGACTGGTGTGATACACATTGAAGGCAGAGTGCCTATCACAGGGAAAGAGATAACAGCGCGTGGAACAAATGCGGTCAGTATTTTGGGAGTTAAAGTATTGGAGTAGCTGGAGTAGAAGAATCCCCAGGGGAAAGGATGGGTCACAGTGGGAAAAGAAGAGTCATTGATCAGGAGGTCATAACACAATTCAGCAAGATTCAACGAGACGGGGATGAAGGGAATCCCTTCAGTGGCGTGCACAGGAGTGTGGGAGCATATATAGCAAACAGAGGCATTCATTAGGCCAGCGTAGACCCAAGAGAAGTTGAGGAAGGTGTTGGTATCTGGATGTAGGATGGCAGATGTAGGGTGCGGCAGAGCAAATACCATTGTAAGGAACAGCAACATGTTGGCAACAATTCAGACAGTGATGATGCTGCAAAAGTTCAGGATCCCTGCAAGAACAACGATGAAAGACGCGCAGAGCTGGAAGAAATCAGCTGAGGTGCTGTGCACGTTCAGCAGGACCCCAAACCCCATGAGCTGGAGGACTTATCCACCTAAACTCCAGGTGCGCAGCATTATTGGAGCTGCTTGTTAACAAAAACCTTTGAGAGCGATGGCCGGCCATAGGAGACAGGCGTAGCAGGGGTAGCAAAGGATTGAGTGCGTTGGGCCACCCGTAAGAGACAGATATAGTAGTGGCATGCTTCTGGTAAGTGTAGTTCACCTGCTGATGTCAGGTGAGATGGTGGCTGCACTCTGCAAGTTGTACTTTGGGACCGGCAGCAAAGCTTCGGCGTCGAGGATTGCTGGATACGGAGTCACCAGGGTTTTAGCTGTTGGGACCCCAGTGGGAAGCTGAAGAGGGGTGTGTCTTTATCCTGTACCCCTGTAGATTTCAGTTTTGCTGTGTCTTTGGTGATGGCCGACTCTTGCTGTTCTACGTCATCGATTGGAGGTGTTGTTTTCATAGACTGGCTGGCGTGGACCCAAGAGTCATGGCCTCTACAGCATATGCAACTAAATGTGTTGGTCTAGGGAGGTCCTCACAGGAACAGGTGAGGTCCCCCTTGCCTCGACCCCTGGGGATGGCTTTGCAGAGCAAGCTCGCCTCACGGGTGGGGTAGGGGGGTGAATACCTGTGATTTGTCATAGTAGCTATCAACTACAGCGGAACATATACTCAACTGAGGGGTTCTCAGGGACAACAGTGCACTGAGAGATACACATATAATTATATGGGTGGCTATGAAATACAGGGATATGTACTCCACTTAAGGGTTCAGAGCAACATATAAATGGCGATGTGGGTGAAGCTTGCATTTAGCTACAATGCTGACAAATATTGTGGGCACAGGCATCATGACACTGTGCTACTAGCCAATGCAGACATATATTGTGGGCACAGGCATCATGACACTGTGCTCCTAGCCAATGCAGACAAATATTGTGGGCACAGGCATCATGACACTGTGCTACTAGCCAATGCGGACATATATTGTGGGCACAGGCATCATGACACTGCGCTACTAGCCAATGCAGACATATATTTTGGGCACAGGCATCATGACACTGTGCTACTAGGCAATGCGGACATATATTGTGGGCACAGGCATCATGACACTGCGCTACTAGCCAATGCGGACATATATTTTGGGCACAGGCATCATGACACTGTGCTACTAGGCAATGCGGACATATATTTTGGGCACAGGCATCATGACACTGTGCTACTAGCCAATGCGGACATATATTGTGGGCACAGGCATCATGACACTGTGCTACTAGCCAATGCGGACATATATTGTGGCCACAGGCATCATGACACTGTGCTACTAGCCAATGCAGTCATATATTGTGGGCACAGGCACCTTGACAATGTGTTGAATAATGAATGACCTGGCACTGATTGCAGTTTTTCATGTGTTGCCCTAAAGAACCAATCGTAAACTGTATGGCTTTTTATCCACGTTTTCTAAAATGTGTGCTTTAAAGCGCACCTTTTTAGTGCTTTAATTTTAAGAATTTCACAGGGAGAATCCCTGCAAGCGCACCTCGCTTGGTTTCTGCTCAGTAGCTACGCGCTTGCTTGCTCAGGCCCATTTAGTACAAATATTTACATCCCTCCACTGTCAGAATTTTCCAGCTGCCACCAAACCAATGCAGGATCAGGCCCACAGGTGAGGGAGGATGGCGAGAGGGAACTCAGGAGTTGGAGTGAGTGGTGTGAAAAACCAGACAGTGTTTCACAAACTAGTCCCGTACTCAGGTGGTTAGGGAAAGGCCATTGCTTTTGGACCGTGACCCTGGGGGTGGACAAGCAAGGGAGGATCACCCGGGTAGGAGCCCTGGAGGAGTGGGGGAGAAAACTGATGGCAAGGCATGGAATCCCCCTTTTTCCACAACCCATCTAACCCCTATCCCTGCTTATTTCATGGGAAACTACAGCTCCCATAATTCCTCCCCATTTCACATTTACAACACTACTGGGTCGAGGAAGGGAGCCAGGAAGACTACCTCTAATGACTTGCAATGGCTCTGTCCCTTTAATGAGTCCAGGCAGAGTTGTGCACGTACACCTAACTATACAGACCTACCACTTGTTAACACTCCCTTCGTCAGGATAAAAGATAGCATGCACAGGCACACCAAGCGAGGCTGGGTACGAAAAGGAGGAGCTCTTTCAGGGCTGATGCGAACCAGGCTGTGGAAGTTGGAAGGCCAAGGAGCTGATCGGTGGTGGCGAAGAACGAGAGAGCCAGGCGAGAATTCCACACTTCCGGGAAGCCGTAAGCCTTGCAAGGCTGAAACTGAGTGAGCGGAAAGGAGAAACTTTCATATCTGCTCCAGAGCGGCCCGCTACCCTCCCAGGTGAACGACAGAGTTGGGGAGGAGCCGAGGTGGTGTTGGTAACAACCTTGACTGCTACATTAAAGAAGTTGAAGACTGAAGCTCAATTACCACGACCAGCGAATTATCGTAGGCAATAAAAGTCCAATTTGTGTTAAAAACATAAGTGACTAATCAAATGTTGAAGGTTGCGCTTGTGCCGATGAAACGTGTAAATGGAAAGGACAGTTGATTAATGTTGAAGAAAGTATACAAAGTGACAGAGTGGTCCTACGAGGTGGAATTGCACATTCGAAAGTCTCTGTGAAATGTTCTGAATTGAAGTCTATTAAGCGGGAACCAAAGGCAAGAAAGTATCGGAAATCCCAAGCGAAAGTTGAATAAGTGAAAAAAAGCTAATTATATGAACTGTGAAAGAGGCCAAAGTAAAGAGACTAAGAACCTACAAATACCAACGAGCATTGCGAGATGATGAAGATTGATGAACTGTGTAAGCAGAGGTCGAAGTGGTCATGCAGACGTCTACTCTGTACATTGTTTTATTCTATACATCATAAACAAAAGATGTTACATGGCAACATTAAATTCAAACAATCGATGCAGGATTACAGATGAACTATCAGAATTGATAATCAAATAAAAACTAACTAAAATGAAATTAAGAATAAAATAAAGGTAGAAGAAAAGAGAGATGAGGGAAAGAGGAGAGGAAAAAAGCGCACGAATACTAATAATAACACATAGTTGACACATTAACCATATGTCTCAAGAAATGATCCCCAAATGTGTCTTAACTTATCAATTTTGCCAGCATGCTTATTGATGGCCTTCTCATATGTGGATATGGTTAACAATTCATTCACCCAGTCATCAATACAAAATGAGGCTGCTGACTTCTATGCCCATAGGGTCATTTTTTTGCCACCATACAAGCTTGGAGTAGCCACACCTTTTTGCAAAATGGCACATCTTCCAATGGAGCTACATCTCCAAGGATCATAATAAAAGCACACATTATAATCGAGCTGTTTAAAACCAGGCTCAATCTTTCACAAAGGGCTTTCCAAAAGTCCCTTGTTTTTGGGCAAGTCCAGAGTAAATGACCCAAAGAGCCCTTTGCCAGTTAGCATTGCCAACATTGGTCACTATCAATAAGGTGTGTCAAACATGTCAGTAGGTTCTGAAGAGAAGCTTAGTTTGGGATGATCTCAGGCCCCAATCCACACTGACCAGACGGACATTATTGCAGCATCTCCGGCAGCAGTCCTGATCTATTCTTTCACCTACCTAGCCAGCCCAGATATTAGCCAACTCAGGGACTTCTCTGCGACTGGATAGTAGTATGCCATACTATGTCCTCTCGAGACCCTGTGCTCCGGAACGTGGGGAAGGGAGTTGTTACCTAAGCCATTTTGACATTTCTTTTAAGACACTATATTTTCCTTTTCTATTCCCTTTACACATTTGTCAATTGAGGAGGGGCAAGGTTCGTTTTTTTAGCATAGGCCTTTTTATTTTGACTACAGTGACTTGCACTTGTTTGTATTTTGTTTAATGATCGAGACTACTCCCATTCTAGAGTTAGGGCCAGTTAGGAATTCTACCAAAAAACCAGAACATTAAAATACAGATTTTCGAAACTTGTATCCATTGTGTCTGTATCTACTATTGATACCATGTCTTCCTTACAGTGGCTATCTGTTGCAGGTGAGCTGCTTCTCAAAGAGGTTGCGCTTCAGTTCTTTTTGGAAAAACAGCAGTGTTGCAGCAAGGTTGATGTGGGCCAGTCCTTGTTCCAGAAGCTAGGGGCATAGCTTGAGAAGGCTGGTCTTCCGCTTCCTGGAGTTTCCCAGTTTTGAGTCGACCTGTGTCCTGACTCTCGGCATCATGTTGATCTCCTGAAATGGCAAGTTTCTCTGCCAAGTAGGATGGAAACTTTGATGCAAGTCCCTCCCCAACTACTCCGTTCCTTCCGTCCTTCATAATTCTGCCAACACTCATCCCTCCCACTTCACAGCACACACCCTACTCCCGATTAATCTGCTAATCGTATTCATCAAGCTGGCATCCCTGAGGCTAAGTGCAACACTTTTTTGTCACCTACCGCTATACTTGGTAATGTGTCTAACAACGAATGCTGTGCAGTCTCATCCTACAATGCCTCATGCAATGTTATGCAAGCTTGCAACTTTAGAAGGTGATGCGGAATTGGAGAGGCAACCAAGGCCGGACTATTTGATGGGTGTAATGTGGTTTTACTCTCTTCATCCTTTGTGGAGTTGCTCTTCTATGTGAAGGACACCCTTAGGATGGGTGAGGGGAGGGGGCTTTTAGAGTCGTTAGCCTATGAAATATTGCTACCACCTAGATGGATGAGGCCTAGGTCCTGATCGGGGGTCATAAAGTAAGCATTGGGCATGGAGGGGGTAATGCTAAGCAGAGTGGCACCAGGCTGTGAAAGGTGAGTACACTGCTGGTAATGAATGCAAGGGATATAGAGAAGGGGAGGGAAGTCATCCCATCGCTTCGGTGATGGGTAGTCTTGAACACAGGGGCTTTCTCGCGTAATGACTTTGAGGGTGAATTCTGTTCCAGTTGGCTTGAGTGTTATATGGGCAGTGGGCAGCAGACATCCAGGTCTAAATGACTGCAAGACATTACATGAGATATGATAAGTGCCACTTATAACACACCTGCACACAAGTGTTTCTCAGCGCGAGATGGTTCAGGCCTTTGATGGGGAGTTGGATGTTAGTTCAGTATTGGTGGATTTTGATTCCCCAATTTGCGATCAGTCTTTCCAAATGTTCCACAGAGAAGGAAAGTCACTCGGATAGGATGGACCCTTGAGGGAGTCTGCATGTCCGAGAGGGGTTGTGATGCTGATAGGCCCACCTGAACAAGGGGAAGGCATTTGGAGAGTTCTAAAACCATCCACTGTAGGACTTGTCATACCTGACACAATAAAGATCTGTACGGTATGGTGGTCGATGATCAAGTAGGATCAGGAGGGCACGGCTCCCGATTGTCCATGATGTAAAGCGAGTTAGCCACCACCTGGATGGTTGCCTTTTTTGTGCTGCAGTGAGTTCTTTATCCTGACTGGCACTGATGGAGAAGTCGGCGAGTGTGAATTTCATGTTGCAGCTGAACAGCGATCGAAGGTTTGTAATTACTTAGATGATCTGCTTTTATTTCAAAGTGAGAGGCTCTGTGAGGCCAGGAGAGCGTCTGGAAAGATATCTTAAGATCAAGAGGCATTGAATATGTTACACACTGGTGCGGGGGCTTCCAGGAAAGGGTTTCTCAATGACAAACAGGATGATGCCTTCAGTGTATGAGGTTTCTTTGAGGATTGCTAAGATTTTGGATAGGCCTAGGCTCAAGAGTGCCTCGAAGGAGATCTGCTTGGGTGTCTCTCATGGTAGGAGGATTTTGGCTGCTTTAGTTTGTCTATTTTGTAAGATGGAGAATTGAGTAAACTGCATTTGCCTTTCAGAGTAGGAGATTAAGGGTTCTGGGAGATGCAGTTTTAAAGACAGCGTTGCTTCTGTTCCCGGCTTTTGTGATGGTGCATTGGTAGTATGGTGTGTTGGCTGCGGTGTTGACTTCTCTTCTGGTGCAGTGCAGGGATTTTCAGTTTGATGAAGTTCTCATGAAATTGTGAGGCGCATCCCATTTGTCTTTGCTTTGCATGGATGATTGACTGTCTGCAGGTTCCTGTGTGTAGCATGTAGCCAGAGGTTTGGACTTTGAAGTGCAAAGCTTCAGTGGGCCCATGTCAACATTGGCTTTCAGGGTTGGGTCAAGTTCTTCTCGGAGGGTGTTGACATTGATGTAAAGGATGGGGTGAGTGTAATGCAATCCTCTGGGTGTACGTTGATCTGGAAGTCTATTGAAGAAGAGTACTGAGCAATGATGGGGTTTAGCCTGGTCTAAGTGCTTGGGGACATGTGAAGAATTTGTGGAGAGTGACTGAGCGATCTTTCAAGTTCAGGGGGTTGGGTGTTATGTATCCAAGTGATGGAAATGCTATGATGATGAGATCCAGACTGCTCTCTTTGGAGTGGATTGGACCAATGACATTTTGTTTGCGGTTGGGGGGGATCTTTTTTTTAGGTCTTCTGGTGGCGCAACTGTCGGCTAGGTTGTAGTCTCAGAGAAAGATGTTGCTAGAGTGGCACAGTGCGGTTGAGGTGATGAAGTCCCTCAGTACATTGAAGGTTTTACTGGTTCTTGAGGATTTTCAGATGAGATGGACAGCAGGTGTGTGTGGAGAGGGGCGCTGAGTCCACACACACGCATGGCCAGGAATTCTTGTTCATTATTTTGAGGCCTCTGCCTTTCTTTTTTGTGCAGTTCATTTGTTGAATGCCATATCATGTGGATAGGAGGGTGAAATGTGTGTTTGTGTTGGGGTGAGCATGTTTCTTCGATAAGGATAGCGTAGTGTTTGTGTGTGGTGATCAAATCAGCGGTGTTCATGGCATCGCACACAGTTGACTGAACGTTGATGAGCTGTTTCTTGAGGAAGAAGCTGTGTGAGTAGGTAAATGACGAGTGTGCATAAGGTTGCTAGATGTGATGGTGTGGTTGTGTTCAGTGCTCCAGATAAAATTTGGAATTGGGATTATTTTACTCACTATTTTTTAAAGTTGGGAGTAAAATTAATTTCTTAGGGAGTAAAAATGTAAGTCTAATTCCCAATGGAAGTATTTTATATGTGGACAGAAATGTTTTTAACTGGAAAACTGAACTATTTTTGTAATCATTATTTCTTTACAACTAATTATTCATACACATTCAAAGTACAGGTTTACTTCTTCTGTACAGGCAGTAATAATACCAGTTTCATCCCGTAGTCCCATGGTACTGTGCAAACATATCCATGGAGCTGTCATGTCTGTTTCCTATTTTGCGTTGGAAATATTTTTACTCCCTCTTATTTTTTGGGAGTATTTGCCTATGTTTAGGGAGTAAAAGTGGCCGATACACCCTTTATCTGTAGGGCTGGTTGTGTTACATCGGAATGTTGTTTGCATGAATGTCTGTGTGAGCAGGATATGTGTAAGTTTGTGCTTACCTCAGGTGCATTTGGCCCTACCTGTCGGGAGCAACCGCAGATGGAAAAAAACATTGTTTGGGAAAACCCCCTTTGCGGTAGTGCTTTGACTACTGGACGTCCATGGACATTATGAAGGCATCATGAAGCAGACACAGACAACTGGTTCAAGTTTGTTTCACAAAGTCTTATTAACTCAAAAGACCGGATGGAGTAATGCCTAACTTGCCCTATTCTCAGGTGGGATTTTTCCTACCTAAGGAAAACTAAGGATAGGCTGTGTCAGGAAGTCCAAAGCAAATGTCGGGCTGTGTCCAAAACCTATACTTGCCCTCACAAGCGACTGTATACAATGTGTAGGGATGTCGGCATCAACATGAGTAGTTTAGAGCTTCTTCCATCTCCAGTGATGCTTGATTTGTTCACATGTGTGTCACTCTCCGAACACTGTACTGTGGCTTGGCTGGCCACTAGGCACTTGTTGCACTCCCTTGTTTCCTCTTGGCTCTTGCCAATGCTTGTTTTCTTATGACATACACTCCCGGAATTCTTGTGCACCACACAACTCTTGGTATTCTATTGGCTTTTGCAAGAACTTGTTTATCAGCTAAAACAGTTCCTTTTATTTGCTAATGCTTGGCTTCTCATATACGGTAATTCGCTGTTTCAGCCAGCTTCACAAACTTTTACACTGCTTAATATTCAAGAGCGCTCAAAACTTGCTTTCATTCCGTTCGGTATTCAAAAGTACTTATTTAGCATGTTTGCGTGCTAGCGCAGTGTTCCCCCTTCTAGGTACAGTCACCGGTCGAACTTACGGCTTCCTGCGAGGTCCTCTGCCACCATGGATTCTTTCCTTCCCATGCAGTACCTTGCGTCTTTTCCCAGCAGCTTCTCTGTGGCTTGCGCTCACCCAGCGATGGTCCTCCTGAAGCTCATGACTGACACGACCGATTTGCTCGTTCACACCAGTCTCCCTCTTGCGGCTTGCCACTGGCCTCTAGGGTCCTTCAGCTTCGCTTCCTGCTGCATAAACTCTGCGTTCTTCAGAGGGTCTCCAGCTCTTCGCTTGCCACACCGCTGCACCAGAGAAGTCTGCTTGCACCCAGCAGTTTGTGGCCCTGTCTCCACAGCTGACTTAATTTCCATTACAATTCCAGGTTTTAAAGTTCCCGCCACTATGATCGTTCCAAAAAGGACTAGACAGTTCACGACGGAAACAGTCATCCTTCCATACCCTTGCTACCCTCCTCCTTCTCATTACCTATCTGAGATCGGTATGTGTCTGCATTTAAAAAATGAGGATGTGTTGTTCTCTTCCTTGTCCCAGTAGCATGCTGGTGTTTCTTGGGGAATGTTTTAGGGGGAGAATGAGAAAAGGGCTGACAACCTAAAAAGGCTTGAGGGATAGAGGGTTCTTTGTGAAAAGGGAATGGGGGATACCATGTCTCACCTACGGACGCTCTATCCCCACTCCCCAAGGACCCTCCCACCCAGGAAATCCTAGTGATGGCCTTACCCTGGCCACCCGAGAAGAGCAAACTGAGGGAAAAAGTTCCGACGCCCTCAGGTTTCTCACAACATTCAGGTAAGAGGCATAGGAGGAAGGGTCATAGGACACCCTGCAACCGATGACACTGCATGATCTATCTTCCAAGGGCGGATAGAGTCGTTTCTATGAGGCAGAACCTGCCCAGCATGATTCCTGGGGTCAGGTAATATGCAGAAGTCAAGGTGATGTTCCTTGTTGGTTTTAGACTTTCTCTTCTTCCTCTTCACTCAGAGTCATGTGACCGATATCAGGTGATACTTTGCAGCCCATCACAGGCTCTGCCTACCCTAAGCAGAATGTTCTCTGAAACCCAGCATGTGCAAAAGCGCTTCCATCTGGCACCCTTTCTCTGTGACAAAGAATTTGACAGAGGCGGGCGCACACATGGAAGCGTGTGTTGTATGGCGGTGGTGATCTACCTCCTACTTTGTGTCATCTGAAAGATCAGGGACCAACAATCTGTTGGGAGGAGCCCTGACGGTGCCCACTTTCACCTTCAATTTTTTTTAGGTCCATGTATCGAGTTCTAACACCTAATATTACAGTGTTTAGAAGTGGGAGGAAGCTGCCAGGAAGAGCTAAGGAATAAAGTGATTATGTACAATATCTGGGGGTAGCAAGCATGCACGGGTATGCAATAAGTGGCGAATAATCACACTCTGGGGTGGAGGGGGAGACTATCCGGACCTGTGGTGGGCTAGTTACTGATGGAAGAGTTTTGCCAATGATGAAGCCATCCTTCTGAATGATGGTCGCCTCCCCAGCTTGCTCTGCCGCTTTGGAGCATTTAGAAGAGTCTTGGGGGCTCAGAGTCTTGGGGGGATGAGAGTCTTGGGGGGATGAGAGTCTTGGGGGGATGAGAGTCTTGGGGGGATGAGAGTCTTGGGGGGATGAGAGTCTTGGGGGGATGAGAGTCTTGGGGGGATGAGAGTCTTGGGGGGATGAGAGTCTTGGGGGGATGAGAGTCTTGGGGGGATGAGAGTCTTGGGGGGATGAGAGTCTTGGGGGGATGAGAGTCTTGGGGGGATGAGAGTCTTGGGGGGATGAGAGTCTTGGGGGGGATGAGTGTCTTGGGGGGATGAGTGTCTTGGGGGGATGAGAGTCTTGGGGGGGATGAGAGTCTTGGGGGGATGAGAGTCTTGGGGGGATGAGAGTCTTCGGGGATGAGAGTCTTGGGGGGATGAGAGTCTTGGGGGGATGAGAGTCTTGGGGGATGAGAGGCTTGGGGGGATGAGAGTCATCGGGGATGAGAGTCTTGGGGGGATGAGAGTCTTGGGGGGATGAGAGCCTTGGGAGGATGAGAATCTTCTGGGATTTGAGTCTTCGGGGATTTGAGTCTTTTCGGGGATGAGCCTGGTGTGATCTTTTTTCCCCCACAGATGGATTAAGAGTCTGGGAAGCGTCAAGTGTTGTGAAGGAATCCTTTTCAAGGATCTTACGATTTATAGGTAATAAACTTTTGGTTTAAGACTTGTTTCGCATTCGCTTGGCTAGTTTACTGGACAGGGACTGATTCGAACTACTGGAAACCGGATTCCCACGAGCTTACACTGTGGCTTCCTCCCTTGCTGCCCGATACAGGTTTCGTGCTTTGTGAAAGATGCATTATGGCCCCGCCTGCCCTCCCCAAATCGAATGGCATCAGTGCAGACAGGGACTTCTTCATTGGTTGGGTCTCCCTCGTGTATAATCGTATTCTGTCGAACGAACAGAGCTTGGTTTTCCATCTTTTGGGAACTCTGTCAAAGTCTTCCGCCAAGTGTAGTTCAGATTTACTGAATATTGGGTATAAATCTTCCCTCATAGATCCTCCAGGGGTGCGAGTAGTGTCCACATCGGTCGCATGCTGGTGAATATTGTTAGTGATTGAAATGGCATAGAGGTCCTCTACAGTTTTTGGATCTTCCAGAACAATCTCTATGACAGTGTCTGGTTTTAGCTGCTCTATAAAAGAGTTTTTCATCACATTTGCTCTGCCTTCTTCCCAGGATCGATGGGCCCTCGGGCCATAAAATGACGAATGCAGATGCGGGGTACACCAACATCCCATAGGAATGCTTCCGCCAAAAAGCGGAGACACTCCTAGGCGCATTAAACAAGGGTGTGGGAGCCCATCCACTGAGATCGGACATGGGGCCAATACCCTGTTCTACGGAATTTCTCCCACTTAGGAGGTTCTACAGCCACATTCTAGCTCAGTGCAAGTGCACCCTTCACAGAGGAGAAATATCCATTTGCATATCAGTCTTTGTCCCACCCAAAAAGACAGTCCAGCACAAAAATGCTAGGCAATTCTCCTCTGAACAAGAGTACCATCAGCAACCCCAGACACATGTTTCGGCCTAGTCAGGCTTCATCAGTGGGCAGAAGCTGAGCCTCTCTAAGGCACAGTGAGCAAGGGGTCCACGTTTGGATTAGCATGGGATACTTAAGGATGATTGAGCAAATCTACTCAAAACCCTAAGGCTATGTTAAATAGTGCTGCTATTAAATGATTTCTTTGAATTGATAAACTCCAACATTGATGGGCGATAACGTCAACTCACAAAGATTCGCAACTTCACCCCGGTCCCGCCACAAGGCTGGTGGCTATGGTCCTTGCTGTGCATGGCTGTCGAGTAATGTAGACCGCGTTCCAGATGGTGGCTATGGCTCTGCTAGGTTTGTGCCACTGGTTCTTGCTGTGCATGGTTGCCGAGTAAGATAGACTGCATAGCGATCCCACTTTTTCCTCCACATGACCATCTTCTTCACGGACCATGCACGCCAATTGCGCTTTTATTTTCTCCATATCCATAGGGGCCATGCATCTGCAGCACATTTAGCCTTACTTTTAAGTAGGCTTTAGTCTACACAACACAATTTACGTAGCAATTGTTACAATCACTGGTTGACCGCACTTCCACAATCACCACTCGCATAGCGACCATCACCTTTTTCCCTTCATTGGCTCACCTTCATGTACCTAGAACCCCCTTCTATCTCCCAAGACCTAGAGACAATGCCTCAGCGGCTTTTCTAGCCTCCCAACACCAAGGGGGCTTAGATCTGTATAGCTTCACAGGCCCCACCGCTGCACGGTAGTCATACTTGAACCCAACACGATCCCTACCTCAACCAAGGGCCTCCACCATCCAAAAAAGCCTTGCCTGCTTCATGCCCTAACACCACTCACCGACCTGGGGGCACCCTAAAGAAAAGGCCATCTCACATGCCCGCAAGCCCCCATGAACACTTCTCTATTTCCAGCCATGAATGTCAACGTGAGCAATCTTGATTATTTTGCCACACGGTGTGTACTGAACTAAATCAGGCTCATTCAATAACCCCCCGATCGACCACTCAAAACCTGGTGAGAGCAACACTTTTCTGCTTTATTCCAGCACTTGCACCAATACCCATTACCAACAACTAATTCGCGATTCTCTCTCTTTTCTTCTCTCCCACCTCTTCTCCCCCTCTTGGTTCTTCTGTGAATGCATCCTTCAATTTCCACCATGACCAATGTAAACCATATGATGCCTTTGCTGTATACACAACTTACTGATTATAACTAAATTGCGTCACAAAATGTTATAAATCCGTTTCTTCACTATCTCACTTTGTCACGTTCACATGCACCTTGAACAAGTTCACTACACTCGACTTATGTACTGTATGCGAATCCATGTAATATGAGGTTTTTAAAAAATATAGCAGCCTTGAGAAGGAACCTTCGGGTTCGAAACCACTCTCTAGACCATGTGTCTACATTACGGATATTAAAGTAACACAACTTGAATCACTGCATCTAGCGTGAGAATCTTTGTAGTCACAAGATCGAAAGAAATTCATTTCTGCAGGGTAACCAGGACCTCCCACTATGGCTCTGCTAGGTTTGTGGCCACTGGTCCTTCCTGTGCATGGCTGTCAGGTCAGATAGACCGCGTTCCAGATGGTGGCTAAGGCTCTGCTAGGTTTCTGGCCACTGGTTCATGCTGTGCATGGCTGTCGTGTCAGATAGACCGTGTTTCAGACGATGACTATGGCTCTGCTAGGTTTGTGGCCACTGGTCCTTCCTGTGCATGGCTGTCGGTTCAGATGGACCACGTTCCAGATGGTGGCTACGGCCCTGCTAGGTTTGTGGCCACTGGTTCTTCCTGTGCATGGCAGTCAGGTCACAGACCACGTTCCAGATGGTGGCTACGGCTCTGCTAGGTTTGTGGCCACGGGTTCTTGCTGTGCATGGCAGTCAGGTCACATAGACCACGTTCCAGATGGTGGCTACGGCTCTGCTAGGTTTGTGGCCACTGGTTCTTGCTGTGCATGGCTGTAAGGTCAGATAGACCGCGTTCCAGATGGTGGCTACGGCTCTGCTAGGTTTGTGGCCACTGGTTCTTGCTGTGCATGGCTGTCGGGTCAGATAGACCGCGTTCCAGATGGTGGCTACGGCTCTGCTAGGTTTGTGGTCACTGGTTCATGCTGTGCATGGCTGTCGTGTCAGATAGACCGTGTTTCAGACGATGACTATGGCTCTGCTAGGTTTGTGGCCACTGGTCCTTCCTGTGCATGGCTGTCGGTTCAGATGGACCACGTTCCAGATGGTTGCTACGGCTCTGCTACGTTTGTGGCCACTGGTTCTTCCTGTGCATGGCAGTCAGGTCACATTGACCACGTTCCAGATGGTGGCTACGGCTCTGCTAGGTTTGTGGCCACTGGTCCTTCCTGTGCATGGCTGTCGGTTCAAATGGACCACGTTCCAGATGGTGGCTACGGCTCTGCTACGTTTGTGGCCACTGGTTCTTCCTGTGCATGGCAGTCAGGTCACATTGACCACGTTCCAGATGGTGGCTACGGCTCTGCTAGGTTTGTGGCCACTGGTTCTTGCTGTGCATGGCAGTCAGGTCACATTGACCACGTTCCAGATGGTGGCTACGGCTCTGCTAGGTTTGTGGCCACTGGTTCTTGCTGTGCATGGCAGTCAGGTCACATAGACCACGTTCCAGATGGTAGCTACGGCTCTGCTAGGTTTGTGGCCACTGGTCCTTCCTGTGCATGGCTGTCGGTTCAGATGGACCACGTTCCAGATGGTGGCTACGGCTCTGCTACGTTTGTGGCCACTGGTTCTTCCTGTGCATGGCAGTCAGGTCACATTGACCACGTTCCAGATGGTGGCTACGGCTCTGCTAGGTTTGTGGCCACTGGTTCTTCCTGTGCATGGCTGTCAGGTCAGATAGACCGCGTTCCAGATGGTGGCTACGGCTCTGCTGGGTTTGTGGCCACTGGTTCATGCTGTGCATGGTTGTCGTGTCAGATAGACCGTGTTTCAAACAATGACTATGGCTCTGCTAGGTTTGTGGCCACTGGTCCTTCCTGTGCATGGCTGTCGGTTCAGATGGACCACGTTCCAGATGGTGGCTACGGCTCTGCTAGGTTTGTGGCCACTGGTTCTTCCTGTGCATGGCAGTCAGGTCACATAGACCACGTTCCAGATGGTGGCTACGGCTCTGCTAGGTTTGTGGCCACTGGTTCTTGCTATGCATGGCTGTCGGGTACGATAGATCGTGTTTCAGATGGTGACACTGGCTCTGCTAGGTTTGTGGCCACTGGTTCTTGCTGTGCATGGCTGTCGGGTCAGATAAATCGTGTTTCAGATGGTGACACTGGCTCTGCTAGGTTTGTGGCCACTGGTTCTTGCTGTGCATGGCTGTAAGGTCACATAGACCACGTTCCAGATGGTGGCTACGGCTCTGCTAGGTTTGTGGCCACTGGTTCTTGCTGTGCATGGCAGTCAGGTCACATAGACCACGTTCCAGATGGTGGCTACGGCTCTGCTAGGTTTGTGGCCACTGGTTCTTGCTGTGCATGGCTGTCGGGTCAGATAGATCGTGTTTCAGACGGTGACACTGGCTATGCTAGGTTTGTGGCCACTGGTTCTTGCTGTGCATGGCTGTCGGGTCAGATAGACCGTGTTTCAGACGGTGACACTGGCTCTGCCAGGTTTGTGGCCACTGGTTCTTGCTGTGCATGGCTGTAAGGTCAGATAGACCACGTTCCAGATGGTGGCTACGGCTCTGCTAGGTTTGTGGCCACTGGTTCTTGCTGTGCATGGCTGTCAGGTCAGATAGACCGCGTTCCAGATGGTGGCTACGGCTCTGCTAGGTTTGTGGCCACTGGTTCTTGCTCTGCATGGCTGTTGGGTCAGATAGACCGCGTTCCAGATGGTGGCTACGGCTCTGCTAGGTTTGTGGCCACTGGTTCTTCCTGTGCATGGCTGTCGGGTCAGATAGATCGTGTTTCAGACGGTGACACTGGCTCTGCTAGGTTTGTGGCCACTGGTTCTTGCTGTGCATGGCTGTCGGGTCAGATAGATCGTGTTTCAGACGGTGACACTGGCTCTGCTAGGTTTGTGGCCACTGGTTCTTGCTGTGCATGGCTGTAAGGTCAGATAGACCACGTTCCAGATGGTGGCTACGGCTCTGCTAGGTTTGTGGCCACTGGTTCTTGCTGTGTATGGCTGTAAGGTCAGATAGACCACATTCCAGATGGTGGCTACGGCTCTGCTAGGTTTGTGGCCACTGGTTCTTGCTGTGCATGGCTGTTGGGTCAGATAGACCGCGTTCCAATTGGTGGCTACAGCTCTGCTAGGTTTGTGGCCACTGGTTCATGCTGTGCATGGCTGTCGTGTCAGATAGACCGTGTTTCAGACAATGACTATGGCTCTGCTAGGTTTGTGGCCACTGGTTCTTGCTGTGCATGGCTGTTGGGTCAGATAGACTGCGTTCCAGATGGTGGCTTTGGCTCTGCTAGGTTTGTGGCCACTGGTTCATTGTTGAGTCAGATGGAGCCGGTTCCAGAGTTAGCAAGAATGAGAGATTTGCAGGTGACCGAGTTAGCAGGGGAAAGGTCCCCCATGACGCTACACTGACGCAACTGTACAAATGTGTCAGAGATGACGGCACAGGTCTTCCGTGCCAAACATTCAAAGCTGGGATGGATCCGGAGTGGCGTAGAGCATGCCAGCTGGCCAGGATCGACCCGTGTGCTTCGTGATCTGCTACCTTTCAACGGCTCGTCTCTAGGCGGGCTTGGCCTGGAAACAGGAAACCAGGGAGAACGCGTCATGGTGCAAGCTGGAAGGGTGCTGTGCGGTCTATGGCCGGAGTCGGACGTACATATACCAAACATATTCAGTCTCAACACTGCCAGTTCCCGGAGGTAGGACATCCAGGAAGAAGGAAGTCAACATCAACTTGGCCAAAAACATTAAGCACCTAAACACTACTAAAATGCTTTTTTAAAGTAAAGTCGTGTGAGCCAAGAATTGGCACAGGCCGCAGGGCACGATTTGAGGGAGCGTCCCGTGGTAAAAGTCGTGTGAGCCAAGAATTGGCACAGGCCGCAGGGCACGATTTGAGGGAGCGTCCCGTGGTTTAGTGCCCGTTTCTGGCCATCAGCAGAGCTTCCAACTTGACCCAGGAGGAGAGGATCGCTCTTGCCCAGGTATAGGTCTTGAATTGGGATCTCAGAGTGAGCCAGGCTTTGGGGCGAGGCCGCAGGCAATGCTTTGAGGGTGGCACACAAACTGAATTGTCACTGGGCGCCCGAATGAGGCTTGGGAGCGGGAGTGAAGGTAAAGCGCATGCAGGGAAGGACTTCAAAAAGACACGCGTTCGTTCTTTGGAAAGTCAAGAGATTAGGACTGGCGGTGGGGCCTGGACCATAAACCTCCCGTCAGCTTTGGGTTAGCATTAGGCCTCGTGGTGGCGGGCAGGAAGGGGTCTGCAGAGTGCGAGGTATGGTCGGGGCTGCAGGGTTGGAGATTCCCTGTGAAACATGAGGGGCTAAGACCATGCAAACGGTTAAAAACACCACAGCAGCCCGTGAAGGCCAGGGCGCAAAGGAGAAATGGCGCCCGCATCCTCGCACAGAACACACAGAGTGTGAAGGCCATGGCGCAAAGGAGAAATGGCCCCCGCGTCCAGAACACAGCAGCCCGTGAAGGCCAGGGCGCAAAGGAGAAATGGCGCCCACTTCCTCCCGCAGTACAGAGCAGCCTGTGAAGGCCAGGGCGCAAAGGAGAAATGGCGCCCACTTCCTCCCCCAGAACACAGCAGCCCGTGAAGGCCAGGCTGCCAAGGAGAAATGGCGCCCGCGTCCTCGCCCAGAACACAGCAGCCCATGAAGGCCAGGCTGCAAAGGAGAAATGGCGCCCGGGTCCTCGCCCAGAACACAGCAGCCCGTGAAGGCCAGGGCGCAAAGGAGAAATGGGGCCCGCGTCCTCGCCAGAACACAGCAGTCCGTGAAGGCCAGGGCGCAAAGGAGAAAACACAGCAGCCCGTGAAGGCCAGGGCGCAAAGCAGAAATGGCGCCCGCGTCCTCGCCCAGAACACAGCAGCCGGTGAAGGCCAGGGCGCAAAGGAGAAAACACAGCAGCCCGTGAAGGCCAGGGCGCAAAGGAGAAATGGCGCCCGCTTCCTCGCCCAGAACACAGCAGCCCGTGAAGGCCAGGGCGCAAAGGAGAAAACACAGCAGCCCGTGAAGGCCAGGGCGCAAAGGAGAAATGGCGCCCGCTTCCACGCCCAGAACGCAGACTAACCTGCGCCCTGAAGCCGCAGAATGGGAGGGCCCTGCAGATCCATAGAGATAGCGCCCACCGGAGCAGCAAACGCCCGCGCCATGTTGGATGGCATGAGGGCAAAGGGATGTCAACTCGAAGAGAGCAATCAGGGCTCCTTTGTGTGGGCTGGCGGGGAGGTTCTCACAGAGGCTGGCAGGAGCTTTTAGCAGAACGCCCTGCCTGCACCACATCAGACACGCTCCTGCGGTGTCAAGGAGGCAGCCCTGCTGACGGGCAGAAGCGGGCACTAAACCGCGCTTCACCCTCCCTCAGGGAAGCAGCTGCACTTAGCTAAAGGTGACTGACTGGGCGTGCAGAAAGCACAGCCCAGGGAACCAATCCCGCAGCCAGGCCAGGGACCAGCAGACGGCGGATCCAGTGTGCGACTATGCCCGCCTACTGCAAGGCAGCACCGGCACTCGGCCGGTGCCACACCGTGCCAGGTACACCATCAACGGGAGGGAGCAGCAAGGAGGCTGCGGGGAGGGTGGGGGTACACGGATTCTCTCAATGATGGACACTCCAAAAAGATTTGCATGGGGAGTGGGTGAGCCCTACGCACGGTGCTGCCATGGTCAAAGAGCACATTAGCGTGGCACAGTGAGTGTACCGCGTGGCACAGTGAGTGTACCGCCGTGACGGGTGCAATCAATGTACACATTCATCACATCCAGCAGATTGTGTGCAGAGAGCCCTCACCGAAATACAACACCTACAACTGGGCAAGAGACGCACAGTGTCCTCATACCCACCGAAGTGCAACACCTACACCTGGGCAAGAGACGCACAGTGTCCTCACACCCACCAACATACAACACCTACACCTGGGCAAGACAGTGTCCTCACATCCACCAACATACAACACCTACACCTGGGCAAGAGACTCACAGTGTCCTCACATCCACCATCATACAACACGTACACCTGGGCAAGACAGTGTCCTCACATCCACCAACATACAACACCTACACCAGGGCAAGAGACGCACAGTGTCCTCACATCCACCAACATAAAACACCTACACCTGGGCAAGACAGTGTCCTCACATCCACCAACATACAACAGCTACACCTGGGCAAGAGACGCACAGTGTCTTCACATCCACCAACATATAACAGCTACACCTGGGCAAGACAGTGTCCTCACATCCACCAACATACAACAGCTACACCGGGCAAAAGACTCACAGTGTCCTCACATCCACCAACATACAACAGCTACACCTGGGAAAGAGACACACAGTGTCTTCACATCCACCAACATACAACACCTACAACTGGGCAAGAGACGCACAGTGTCCTCACATCCACCAACATACAACACCTACACCTGGGCAAGACAGTGTCCTCACATCCACCAACATACAACACCTACACCTGGGCAAGAGACCAACACCTACACCTGGGCAAGAGACTCAGTGTCCTCACACCCACCAACATACAACACCTACACCTGGGCAAGAGACTCACAGTGTCCTCACATACACTAACATACAACACCAACAACTGTGCAAGAGACGCACAGTGTCCTCACATCCACCAACATACAACAGCTACACCTGGGCAAGAGATTGACGGTGTTCTCACATCCACCAACATACAACACCTACACCTGGGCAAGTGACTCACAGTGTCCTCAAATCCACCAACATACAACAGCTACACCTGGGCAAGAGACGCACAGTGTCCTCACATCCACCAACATACAACAGCTACACCTGGGCAAGAGACGCACAGTGTCCTCACATCCACCAACATACAACACCTACACCTGGCCAAGAGACTCACAGTGTCCTCACATCCACCAACATACAACAACTACACCTGGGCAAGAGACGCATAGTGTCCTCACATCCACCAACATACAACAACTACACCTGGGCAAGAGACTCACAGTGTCCTCACATCCACCAACATACAACACCTACACCTGGGCAAGAGACGCAGTGTCCTCACATCCACCAACATACAACACCTACACCTGGGCAAGAGACTCACAGTGTCCTCACATCCTCCAACATACAACAACTACACCTGGGCAAGAGACGCATAGTTCCTCACATCCACCAACATACAACAACTACACCTGGGCAAGAGACGCACAGTGTCCTCACATCCACCAACATACAACAGCTACACCTGGGCAAGAGACTGACGGTGTTCTCACATCCACCAACATACAACACCTACACCTGGGCAAGAGACGCACAGTGTCCTCACATCCACCAACATACAACACCAACAACTGTGCAAGAGACGCAGTGTCCTCACATCCACCAACATACAACAGCTACACCTGGGCAAGAGACTGACGGTGTTCTCACATCCACCAACATACAACACCTGGGCAAGTGACTCACAGTGTCCTCACATCCACCAACATACAACAGCTACACCTGGGCAAGACAGTGTCCTCACATCCATCAACATACAACAGCTACACCTGGGCAAGAGACTGACGGTGTTCTCACATCCACAAACATACACCACCTGCTACACCTGGGCAAGAGACGCACAGTGTCCTCACATCCACCAACATACAACAGCTACACCTGGGCAAGAGACTGACGGTGTTCTCACATCCACCAACATACAACTCCTACACCTGGGCAAGTGACTCACAGTGTCCTCACATCCACCAACATACAACAGCTACACCTGGGCAAGAGACTGACGGTGTTCTCAAATCCACCAACATACAACACCTACACCTGGGCAAGTGACTCACAGTGTCCTCACATCCACCAACATACAACAGCTACACCTGGGCAAGAGACGCACAGTGTCCTCGCATCCACCAACATACAACAGCTACACCTGGGCAAGACAGTTTCCTCACATCCATCAACATACAACACCAACAACTGTGCAAGAGACGCACAGTGTCCTCACATCCACCAACATACAACAGCTACACCTGGGCAAGAGACGCACAGTGTCCTCACATCCACCAACATACAACAGCTACACCTGGGCAAGAGACGCACAGTGTCCTCACATCCACCAACATACAACACCTACACCTGGGCAAGAGACTCACAGTGTCCTCACATCCACCAACATACAACAGCTACACCTGGGCAAGAGACGCACAGTGTCCTCACATCCACCAACATACAACAAGTACACCTGGGCAAGACACTGTCCTCACATCCACCAACATACAACACCTACACCTGGGCAAGAGACTCACAGTGTCCTCATATTCACCAACATACAACACCTACACCTGGGCAAGAGACGCACAGTGTCCTCACCTACACCAACATACAACACCTACACCTGGGCAAGAGACGCACAGTGTCCTCACCTACACCAACATACAACACCTACACCTGGGCAAGAGACGCACAGTGTCCTCACCTACACCAACATACAACACCTACACCTGGGCAAGAGACTCACAGTGTCTTCACATCCACCAACATACAACACCTACACCTGGGCAAGAGACGCACAGTGTCCTCACATCCACCAACATACAACAACTACAACTGGGCAAGAGACGCACAGTGTCCTCACATCCACCAACATACAACACCTACACCTGGGCAAGAGATGCAGAGTGTCCTCACCTACACCAACATACACCACCTACACCTGGGCAAGAGACGCACAGTGTCCTCACATTCACCAACATACAACACCTACACCTGGGCAAGAGACTCACAGTGTCCTCACATCCACCATCATACAACACGTACACCTGGGCAAGACAGTGTCCTCACATCCACCAACATACAACACCTACACCAGGGCAAGAGACGCACAGTGTCCTCACATCCACCAACATACAACACCTACACCTGGGCAAGACAGTGTTTTCACATCCACCAACATAGAACAGCTACACCTGGGCAAGACAGTGTCCTCACATCCACCAACATACAACAGCTACACCTGGGCAAGAGACGCACAGTGTCTTCACATCCACCAACATACAACAGCTACACCTGGGCAAGACAGTGTCCTCACATCCACCAACATACAACAGCTACACCTGGGCAAAAGACTCACAGTGTCCTCACATCCACCAACATACAACAGCTACACCTGGGAAAGAGACACACTGTCTTCACATCCACCAACATACAACACCTACAACTGGGCAAGAGACGCACAGTGTCCTCACATCCACCAACATACAACACCTACACCTGGGCAAGACAGTGTCCTCACATCCACCAACATACAACAACTACACCTGGGCAAGAGACTCACAGTGTCCCCACATCCACCAACATACAACACCTACACCTGGGCAAGACAGTGTCCTCACATCCACCAACATACAACAACTACACCTGGGCAAGAGACTCACAGTGTCCCCACATCCACCAACATACAACACCTACACCTGGGCAAGACAGTGTCCTCACATCCACCAACATACAACACCTACACCTGGGCAAGACAGTGTCCTCACATCCACCAACATACAACACCTACACCTGGGCAAGAGACCAACACCTACACCTGGGCAAGAGACTCACAGTGTCCTCACATACACCAACATACAATACCAACAACTGTGCAAGAGACGCACAGTGTCCTCACACCCACCAACATACAACAGCTACACCTGGGCAAGAGATTGACGGTGTTCTCACATCCACCAACATACAACACCTACACCTAGGCAAGTGACTCACAGTGTCCTCACATCCACCAACATACAACAGCTACACCTGGGCAAGAGACGCACAGTGTCCTCACATCCACCAACATACAACAGCTACACCTGGGCAAGAGACGCACAGTGTCCTCACATCCACCAACATACAACACCTACACCTGGGCAAGAGACTCACAGTGTCCTCACATCCACCAACATACAACAACTACACCTGGGCAAGAGACGCATAGTGTCCTCACATCCACCAACATACAACAACTACACCTGGGCAAGAGACTCACAGTGTCCTCACATCCACCAACATACAACACCTACACCTGGGCAAGAGACGCAGTGTCCTCACATCCACCAACATACAACACCTACACCTGGGCAAGAGACTCACAGTGTCCTCACATCCTCCAACATACAACAACTACACCTGGGCAAGAGACGCATAGTTCCTCACATCCACCAACATACAACAACTACACCTGGGCAAGAGACGCACAGTGTCCTCACATCCACCAACATACAACAGCTACACCTGGGCAAGAGACTCACAGTGTCCTCACATCCTCCAACATACAACAACTACACCTGGGCAAGAGACGCATAGTTCCTCACATCCACCAACATACAACAACTACACCTGGGCAAGAGACGCACAGTGTCCTCACATCCACCAACATACAACAGCTACACCTGGGCAAGAGTGACGGTGTTCTCACATCCACCAACATACAACACCTACACCTGGGCAAGTGACTCACAGTGTCCTCACATCCACCAACATACAACAGCTACACCTGGGCAAGAGACGCACAGTGTCCTCACATCCACTAACATACAACACAAACAACTGTGCAAGAGACGCACAGTGTCCTCACATCCACCAACATACAACAGCTACACCTGGGCAAGAGACTGACGGTGTTCTCACATCCACCAACATACAACACCTACACTTGGGCAAGTGACTCACAGTGTCCTCACATCCACCAACATACAACAGCTACACCTGGGCAAGAGACGCACAGTGTCTTCACATCCACCAACATATAACAGCTACACCTGGGCAAGACAGTGTCCTCACATCCACCAACATACAACAGCTACACCTGGGCAAGAGACTGACGGTGTTCTCACATCCACCAACATACAACACCTACACTTGGGCAAGTGACACAGTGTCCTCACATCCACCAACATACAACACCTACAACTGGGCAAGAGACGCACAGTGTCCTCACATCCACCAACATACAACACCTACACCTGGGCAAGACAGTGTCCTCACATCCATCAACATACAACAGCTACACCTGGGCAAGAGACTGACGGTGTTCTCACATCCACAAACATACAACACATACACCTGGGCAAGTGACTCACAGTGTCCTCACATCCACCAACATACAACAGCTACACCTGGGCAAGAGACGCACAGTGTCCTCACATCCACCAACATACAACAGCTACACCTGGGCAAGAGACGCACAGTGTCCTCACATCCACCAACATACAACAGCTACACCTGGGCAAGAGACTCACAGTGTCCTCACATCCACCAACATACAACAGCTACACCTGGGCAAGAGACGCACAGTGTCCTCACATCCACCAACATACAACAACTACACCTGGGCAAGACACTGTCCTCACATCCACCAACATACAACACCTACACCTGGGCAAGAGACTCGCAGTGTCCTCATATTCACCAACATACAACACCTACACCTGGGCAAGAGACGCACAGTGTCCTCACCTACACCAACATACAACACCTACACCTGGGCAAGAGACGCACAGTGTCCTCACCTACACCAACATACATCACCTACACCTGGGCAAGAGACGCACAGTGTCCTCACCTACACCAACATACAACACCTACACCTGGGCAAGAGACTCACAGTGTCTTCACATCCACCAACATACATTACCTACACCTGGGCAAGAGACGCACAGTGTCCTCACCTACACCAACATACACCACCTACACCTGGGCAAGAGACGCACAGTGTCCTCACATTCACCAACATACAACAACTACACCTGGGCAAGAGACTCACAGTGTCCCCACATCCACCAACATACAACACCTACACCTGGGCAAGACAGTGTCCTCACATCCACCAACATACAACACCTACACCTGGGCAAGACAGTGTCCTCACATCCACCAACATACAACAACTACACCTGGGCAAGAGACTCACAGTGTCCCCACATCCACCAACATACAACACCTACACCTGGGCAAGACAGTGTCCTCACATCCACCAACATACAACACCTACACCTGGGCAAGACAGTGTCCTCACATTCACCAAAATACAACACCTACACCTGGGCAAGACAGTGTCCTCACATCCATCAACATACAACAGCTACACCTGGGCAAGAGACTGACGGTGTTCTCACATCCACAAACATACACCACCTGCAACACCTGGGCAAGAGACGCACAGTGTCCTCACATCCACCAACATACAACAGCTACACCTGGGCAAGAGACTGACGGTGTTCTCACATCCACCAACATACAACACCTACACCTTGGCAAGTGACTCACAGTGTCCTCACATCCACCAACATACAACAGCTACACCTGGGCAAGAGACGCACAGTGTCCTCACATCCACCAACATACAACAGCTACACCTGGGCAAGAGACGCACAGTGTCCTCACATCCACCAACATACAACACCTACACCTGGGCAAGAGACTCACAGTGTCCTCACATCCACCAACATACAACAACTACACCTGGGCAAGAGACGCATAGTGTCCTCACATCCACCAACATACAACAACTACACCTGGGCAAGAGACTCACAGTGTCCTCACATCCACCAACATACAACACCTACACCTGGGCAAGAGACGCAGTGTCCTCACATCCACCAACATACAACACCTACACCTGGGCAAGAGACTCACAGTGTCCTCACATCCTCCAACATACAACAACTACACCTGGGCAAGAGACGCATAGTTCCTCACATCCACCAACATACAACAACTACACCTGGACAAGAGACGCACAGTGTCCTCACATCCACCAACATACAACAGCTACAACTGGGCAAAAGACTGACGGTGTTCTCACATCCACCAACATACAACACCTACACCTGGGCAAGAGACGCACAGTGTCCTCACATCCACCAACATACAACACCAACAACTGTGCAAGAGACGCACAGTGTCCTCACATCCACCAACATACAACAGCTACACCTGGGCAAGAGACTGACGGTGTTCTCACATCCACCAACATACAACACCTACACCTGGGCAAGTGACTCACAGTGACCTCAAATCCACCAACATACAACAGCTACACCTGGGCAAGAGACGCACAGTGTCCTCACATCCACCAACATACAACAGCTACACCTGGGCAAGACAGTGTCCTCACATCCATCAACATACAACAGCTACACCTGGGCAAGAGACTGACGGTGTTCTCACATCCACAAACATACACCACCTGCTACACCTGGGCAAGAGACGCACAGTGTCCTCACATCCACCAACATACAACAGCTACACCTGGGCAAGAGACTGACGGTGTTCTCACATCCACCAACATACAACACCTACACCTGGGCAAGTGACTCACAGTGTCCTCACATCCACCAACATACAACAGCTACACCTGGGCAAGAGACTGACGGTGTTCTCACATCCACCAACATACAACACCTACACCTGGGCAAGTGACTCACAGTGTCCTCACATCCACCAACATACAACAGCTACACCTGGGCAAGAGACGCACAGTGTCCTCGGATCCACCAACATACAACAGCTACACCTGGGCAAGAGACGCACAGTGTCCTCACATCCACCAACATACAACAGCTACACCTGGGCAAGACAGTTTCCTCACATCCATCAACATACAACACCAACAACTGTGCAAGAGACGCACAGTGTCCTCACATCCACCAACATACAACAACTACACCTGGGCAAGACACTGTCCTCACATCCACCAACATACAACACCTACACCTGGGCAAGAGACTCAGTGTCCTCATATTCACCAACATACAACACCTACACCTGGGCAAGAGAGTCGCAGTGTCCTCACCTACACCAACATACAACACCTACACCTGGACAAGAGACGCACAGTGTCCTCACCTACACCAACATACAACACCTACACCTGGGCAAGAGACGCACAGTGTCCTCACCTACACCAACATACAACACCTACACCTGGGCAAGAGACTCACAGTGTCTTCACATCCACCAACATACAACACCTACACCTGGGCAAGAGACGCACAGTGTCCTCACATCCACCAACATACAACAACTACACCTGGGCAAGAGACGCACAGTGTCCTCACATCCACCAACATACAACACCTACACCTGGGCAAGAGATGCACAGTGTCCTCACCTACACCAACATACACCACCTACACCTGGGCAAGAGACGCACAGTGTCCTCACATTCACCAACATACAACACCTACACCTGGGCAAGAGACTCACAGTGTCCTCACCTACACCATCATACAACACGTACACCTGGGCAAGACAGTGTCCTCACATCCACCAACATACAACACCTACACCAGGGCAAGAGACGCACAGTGTCCTCACATCCACCATCATACAACACGTACACCTGGGCAAGACAGTGTCCTCACATCCACCAACATACAACACCTACACCAGGGCAAGAGACGCACAGTGTCCTCACATCCACCAACATAAAACACCAACACCTGGGCAAGACAGTGTCCTCACATCCACCAACATACAACAGCTACACCTGGGCAAGAGACGCACAGTGTCTTCACATCCACCAACATATAACAGCTACACCTGGGCAAGACAGTGTCCTCACATCCACCAACATACAACAGCTACACCGGGCAAAAAACTCACAGTGTCCTCACATCCACCAACATACAACAGCTACACCTGGGAAAGAGACACACAGTGTCTTCACATCCACCAACATACAACACCTACAACTGGGCAAGAGACGCACAGTGTCCTCACATCCACCAACATACAACACCTACACCTGGGCAAGACAGTGTCCTCACATCCACCAACATACAACACCTACACCTGGGCAAGACAGTGTCCTCACATCCACCAACATACAACACCTACACCTGGGCAAGAGACCAACACCTACACCTGGGCAAGAGACTCAGTGTCCTCACACCCACCAACATACAACACCTACACCTGGGCAAGAGACTCACAGTGTCCTCACATACACTAACATACAACACCAACAACTGTGCAAGAGACGCACAGTGTCCTCACATCCACCAACATACAACAGCTACACCTGGGCAAGAGATTGACGGTGTTCTCACATCCACCAACATACAACACCTACACCTGGGCAAGTGACTCACAGTGTCCTCAAATCCACCAACATACAACAGCTACACCTGGGCAAGAGACGCACAGTGTCCTCACATCCACCAACATACAACAGCTACACCTGGGCAAGAGACGCACAGTGTCCTCACATCCACCAACATACAACACCTACACCTGGGCAAGAGACTCACAGTGTCCTCACATCCACCAACATACAACAACTACACCTGGGCAAGAGACGCATAGTGTCCTCACATCCACCAACATACAACAACTACACCTGGGCAAGAGACTCACAGTGTCCTCACATCCACCAACATACAACACCTACACCTGGGCAAGAGACGCAGTGTCCTCACATCCACCAACATACAACACCTACACCTGGGCAAGAGACTCACAGTGTCCTCACATCCTCCAACATACAACAACTACACCTGGGCAAGAGACGCATAGTTCCTCACATCCACCAACATACAACAACTACACCTGGGCAAGAGACGCACAGTGTCCTCACATCCACCAACATACAACAGCTACACCTGGGCAAGAGACTGACGGTGTTCTCACATCCACCAACATACAACACCTACACCTGGGCAAGAGACGCACAGTGTCCTCACATCCACCAACATACAACACCAACAACTGTGCAAGAGACGCAGTGTCCTCACATCCACCAACATACAACAGCTACACCTGGGCAAGAGACTGACGGTGTTCTCACATCCACCAACATACAACACCTACACCTGGGCAAGTGACTCACAGTGTCCTCACATCCACCAACATACAACAGCTACACCTGGGCAAGACAGTGTCCTCACATCCATCAACATACAACAGCTACACCTGGGCAAGAGACTGACGGTGTTCTCACATCCACAAACATACACCACCTGCTACACCTGGGCAAGAGACGCACAGTGTCCTCACATCCACCAACATACAACAGCTACACCTGGGCAAGAGACTGACGGTGTTCTCACATCCACCAACATACAACACCTACACCTGGGCAAGTGACTCACAGTGTCCTCACATCCACCAACATACAACAGCTACACCTGGGCAAGAGACTGACGGTGTTCTCAAATCCACCAACATACAACACCTACACCTGGGCAAGTGACTCACAGTGTCCTCACATCCACCAACATACAACAGCTACACCTGGGCAAGAGACGCACAGTGTCCTCACATCCACCAACATACAACAGCTACACCTGGGCAAGACAGTTTCCTCACATCCATCAACATACAACACCAACAACTGTGCAAGAGACGCACAGTGTCCTCACATCCACCAACATACAACAGCTACACCTGGGCAAGAGACGCACAGTGTCCTCACATCCACCAACATACAACAGCTACACCTGGGCAAGAGACGCACAGTGTCCTCACATCCACCAACATACAACACCTACACCTGGGCAAGAGACTCACAGTGTCCTCACATCCACCAACATACAACAGCTACACCTGGGCAAGAGACGCACAGTGTCCTCACATCCACCAACATACAACAAGTACACCTGGGCAAGACACTGTCCTCACATCCACCAACATACAACACCTACACCTGGGCAAGAGACTCACAGTGTCCTCATATTCACCAACATACAACACCTACACCTGGGCAAGAGACGCACAGTGTCCTCACCTACACCAACATACAACACCTACACCTGGGCAAGAGACGCACAGTGTCCTCACCTACACCAACATACAACACCTACACCTGGGCAAGAGACGCACAGTGTCCTCACATCCACCAACATACAACACCTACACCTGGGCAAGAGACGCACAGTGTCCTCACATCCACCAACATACAACAACTACAACTGGGCAAGAGACGCACAGTGTCCTCACATCCACCAACATACAACACCTACACCTGGGCAAGAGATGCAGAGTGTCCTCACCTACACCAACATACACCACCTACACCTGGGCAAGAGACGCACAGTGTCCTCACATTCACCAACATACAACACCTACACCTGGGCAAGAGACTCACAGTGTCCTCACATCCACCATCATACAACACGTACACCTGGGCAAGACAGTGTCCTCACATCCACCAACATACAACACCTACACCAGGGCAAGAGACGCACAGTGTCCTCACATCCACCAACATACAACACCTACACCTGGGCAAGACAGTGTCCTCACATCCACCAACATACAACAGCTACACCTGGGCAAGAGACGCACAGTGTCTTCACATCCACCAACATACAACAGCTACACCTGGGCAAGACAGTGTCCTCACATCCACCAACATACAACAGCTACACCTGGGCAAAAGACTCACAGTGTCCTCACATCCACCAACATACAACAGCTACACCTGGGAAAGAGACACACTGTCTTCACATCCACCAACATACAACACCTACAACTGGGCAAGAGACGCACAGTGTCCTCACATCCACCAACATACAACACCTACACCTGGGCAAGACAGTGTCCTCACATCCACCAACATACAACAACTACACCTGGGCAAGAGACTCACAGTGTCCCCACATCCACCAACATACAACACCTACACCTGGGCAAGACAGTGTCCTCACATCCACCAACATACAACAACTACACCTGGGCAAGAGACTCACAGTGTCCCCACATCCACCAACATACAACACCTACACCTGGGCAAGACAGTGTCCTCACATCCACCAACATACAACACCTACACCTGGGCAAGACAGTGTCCTCACATCCACCAACATACAACACCTACACCTGGGCAAGAGACCAACACCTACACCTGGGCAAGAGACTCACAGTGTCCTCACATACACCAACATACAACACCAACAACTGTGCAAGAGACGCACAGTGTCCTCACACCCACCAACATACAACAGCTACACCTGGGCAAGAGATTGACGGTGTTCTCACATCCACCAACATACAACACCTACACCTAGGCAAGTGACTCACAGTGTCCTCACATCCACCAACATACAACAGCTACACCTGGGCAAGAGACGCACAGTGTCCTCACATCCACCAACATACAACACCTACACCTGGGCAAGAGACTCACAGTGTCCTCACATCCACCAACATACAACAACTACACCTGGGCAAGAGACGCATAGTGTCCTCACATCCACCAACATACAACAACTACACCTGGGCAAGAGACTCACAGTGTCCTCACATCCACCAACATACAACACCTACACCTGGGCAAGAGACGCAGTGTCCTCACATCCACCAACATACAACACCTACACCTGGGCAAGAGACTCACAGTGTCCTCACATCCTCCAACATACAACAACTACACCTGGGCAAGAGACGCATAGTTCCTCACATCCACCAACATACAACAACTACACCTGGGCAAGAGACTCACAGTGTCCTCACATCCTCCAACATACAACAGCTACACCTGGGCAAGAGACGCACAGTGTCCTCACATCCACTAACATACAACACAAACAACTGTGCAAGAGACGCACAGTGTCCTCACATCCACCAACATACAACAGCTACACCTGGGCAAGAGAATGACGGTGTTCTCACATCCACCAACATACAACACCTACACTTGGGCAAGTGACTCACAGTGTCCTCACATCCACCAACATACAACAGCTACACCTGGGCAAGAGACGCACAGTGTCTTCACATCCACCAACATATAACAGCTACACCTGGGCAAGACAGTGTCCTCACATCCACCAACATACAACAGCTACACCTGGGCAAGAGACTGACGGTGTTCTCACATCCACCAACATACAACACCTACACTTGGGCAAGTGACTCACAGTGTCCTCACATCCACCAACATACAACACCTACAACTGGGCAAGAGACGCACAGTGTCCTCACATACACCAACATACAACACCTACACCTGGGCAAGACAGTGTCCTCACATCCATCAACATACAACAGCTACACCTGGGCAAGAGACTGACGGTGTTCTCACATCCACAAACATACAACACATACACCTGGGCAAGTGACTCACAGTGTCCTCACATCCACCAACATACAACAGCTACACCTGGGCAAGAGACGCACAGTGTCCTCACATCCACCAACATACAACAGCTACACCTGGGCAAGAGACACACAGTGTCCTCACATCCACCAACATACAACAGCTACACCTGGGCAAGAGACTCACAGTGTCCTCACATCCACCAACATACAACAGCTACACCTGGGCAAGAGACGCATAGTGTCCTCACATCCACCAACATACAACAACTACACCTGGGCAAGACACTGTCCTCACATCCACCAACATACAACACCTACACCTGGGCAAGAGACTCGCAGTGTCCTCATATTCACCAACATACAACACCTACACCTGGGCAAGAGACGCACAGTGTCCTCACCTACACCAACATACAACACCTACACCTGGGCAAGAGACGCACAGTGTCCTCACCTACACCAACATACAACACCTACACCTGGGCAAGAGACTCACAGTGTCTTCACATCCACCAACATACATTACCTACACCTGGGCAAGAGACGCACAGTGTCCTCACATCCACCAACATACAACTACACCTGGGCAAGAGACGCACAGTGTCCTCACATCCACCAACATACAACACCTACACCTGGGCAAGAGATGCACAGTGTCCTCACCTACACCAACATACACCACCTACACCTGGGCAAGAGACGCACAGTGTCCTCACATTCACCAACATACAACAACTACACCTGGGCAAGAGACTCACAGTGTCCCCACATCCACCAACATACAACACCTACACCTGGGCAAGACAGTGTCCTCACATCCACCAACATACAACACCTACACCTGGGCAAGACAGTGTCCTCACATCCACCAACATACAACAACTACACCTGGGCAAGAGACTCACAGTGTCCCCACATCCACCAACATACAACACCTACACCTGGGCAAGACAGTGTCCTCACATCCACCAACATACAACACCTACACCTGGGCAAGACAGTGTCCTCACATTCACCAAAATACAACACCTACACCTGGGCAAGACAGTGTCCTCACATCCATCAACATACAACAGCTACACCTGGGCAAGAGACTGACGGTGTTCTCACATCGACAAACATACACCACCTGCTACACCTGGGCAAGAGACGCACAGTGTCCTCACATCCACCAACATACAACAGCTACACCTGGGCAAGAGACTGACGGTGTTCTCACATCCACCAACATACAACACCTACACCTTGGCAAGTGACTCACAGTGTCCTCACATCCACCAACATACAACAGCTACACCTGGGCAAGAGACGCACAGTGTCCTCACATCCACCAACATACAACAGCTACACCTGGGCAAGAGACGCACAGTGTCCTCACATCCACCAACATATAACACCTACACCTGGGCAAGAGACTCACAGTGTCCTCACATCCACCAACATACAACAACTACACCTGGGCAAGAGACGCATAGTGTCCTCACATCCACCAACATACAACAACTACACCTGGGCAAGAGACTCACAGTGTCCTCACATCCACCAACATACAACAGCTACACCTGGGCAAGAGACTCACAGTGTCCTCACATCCTCCAACATACAACAACTACACCTGGGCAAGAGACGCATAGTTCCTCACATCCACCAACATACAACAACTACACCTGGACAAGAGACGCACAGTGTCCTCACATCCACCAACATACAACAGCTACACCTGGGCAAAAGACTGACGGTGTTCTCACATCCACCAACATACAACACCTACACCTGGGCAAGAGACGCACAGTGTCCTCACATCCACCAACATACAACACCAACAACTGTGCAAGAGACGCACAGTGTCCTCACATCCACCAACATACAACAGCTACACCTGGGCAAGAGACTGACGGTGTTCTCACATCCACCAACATACAACACCTACACCTGGGCAAGTGACTCACAGTGACCTCACATCCACCAACATACAACAGCTACACCTGGGCAAGAGACGCACAGTGTCCTCACATCCACCAACATACAACAGCTACACCTGGGCAAGACAGTGTCCTCACATCCATCAACATACAACAGCTACACCTGGGCAAGAGACTGACGGTGTTCTCACATCCACAAACATACACCACCTGCTACACCTGGGCAAGAGACGCACAGTGTCCTCACATCCACCAACATACAACAGCTACACCTGGGCAAGAGACTGACGGTGTTCTCACATCCACCAACATACAACACCTACACCTGGGCAAGTGACTCACAGTGTCCTCACATCCACCAACATACAACAGCTACACCTGGGCAAGAGACGCACAGTGTCCTCGGATCCACCAACATACAACAGCTACACCTGGGCAAGAGACGCACAGTGTCCTCACATCCACCAACATACAACAGCTACACCTGGGCAAGACAGTTTCCTCACATCCATCAACATACAACACCAACAACTGTGCAAGAGACGCACAGTGTCCTCACATCCACCAACATACAACAGCTACACCTGGGCAAGAGACTGTTGGTGTTCTCACATCCACCAACATACAACACCTACACCTGGGCAAGTGACTCACAGTGTCCTCACATCCACCAACATAAAACAGCTACACCTGGGCAAGAGACGCACAGTGTCCTCACATCCACCAACATACAACAGCTACACCTGGGCAAGAGACGCACAGTGTCCTCACATCCACCAACATACAACAGCTACATATGGGCAAGAGACTCACAGTGTCCTCACATCCACCAACATACAACAACTACACCTGGGCAAGAGACGCATAGTGTCCTCACATCCACCAACATACAACAACTACACCTGGGCAAGAGACGCAGTGTCCGCACATCCACAAACATACAACACCTACACCTGGGCAAGAGACTCACAGTGTCCTCACATCCACCAACATACAACACCTACACCTGGGCAAGAGACGCATAGTGTCCTCACATCCACCAACATACAACAGCTACACCTGGGCAAGAGACTCACAGTGTTCTCACATCCACCAACATACAACAGCTACACCTGGGCAAGAGACTCACAGTGTCCTCACATCCACAAACATACACCACCTGCTACACCTGGGCAATAGACGCACAGTGTCCTCACATCCACCAACATACACCACCTGCTACACCTGGGCAAGAGACTCACAGTGTTCTCACATCCACCAACATACAACACCTACACCTGGGCAAGAGACGCATAGTGTCCTCACATCCACCAACATACAACACCTACACCTGGGCAAGAGACGCATAGTGTCCTCACATCCACCAACATACAACAACTACACCTGGGCAAGAGACGCACAGTGTCCTCACATGCACCAACATACAACACCTACACCAGGGCAAGAGACGCACAGTGTCCTCACATCCACCAACATACAACACCTACACCTGGGCAAGAGACTCACAGTGTCCTCACATCCACCAACATACAACAGCTACACCTGGGCAAGAGACGCACAGTGTCCTCACATCCACCAACATACAACACCTACGGCACCTGGGCAAGAGAATCACAGTGTCCTCACATCCACCAACATACAACACCATACAACACCTACACCTGGTCAAGAGACGCACAGTGTCCTCACATCCACCAACATACAACACCTACACCTGGGTAAGAGACGCATAGTGTCCTCAAATCCACCAACATAAAACACCTACACCTGGTCAAGAGACGCACAGTGTCCTCACATTCACCAACATACAACACCTACACGAGGGCAAGAGACGCATAGTGTCCTCACATCCACCAACATACAACACCTACACCTGGACAAGAGACGCACAGTGTCCTCAAATCCACCAACATACAACACCTACACCTGGGCAAGACAGTGTCCTCAAATCCACCAATATACAACACCTACACCTGGGCAAGACAGTGTCCTCACATCCACCGAAATACAACACCTACACCTGGGCAAGAGACTCACAGTGTCCTCACATCCAACAACATACAACACCTACACCTGGGCAAGAGACTCACAGTGTCCTCACATCCACCAACATACAACACCTACACCTGGGCAAGAGACTCACAGTGTCCTCACATCCAGCAATATACAACACCTACTACACCTGGGCAAGAGACGCACAGTGTCCTCACATCCACCAACATGCAACACCTACACCTGGGCAAGAGAGGCAGTGTGTCCTCACATCCACCAGCATACAACACCTACACCTGGGCAAGACAATGTCCTGACATCCACCAACATACAACACATACACCTGGGCAAGAGACGCACAGTGTCCTCACATCCACCAACATATAACACCTACCCCTGGGCAAGACAGTTTCCTTACATCAACCAACGTACAACACCTACACCTGGGCAAGAGACGCACAGTGTCCTCACATCCACCAACATACAGTACCTACACCTGGGCAAGAGGCTCACAGTGTCCTCACATCCACCAACATACAACACCTACACCTGGGCAAGAGATGCACAGTGTCCTCACATCCACCAACATACAACACCTACACCTGGGCAAGAGACTCACAGTGTCCTCACATTCACCAACATACAACACCTACACCTGGGCAAGAGACGCACAGTGTCCTCACATTCACCAACATAAAACACCTACACCTGGGCAAGAGACTCACAGTGTCCTCACATCCACCAACATACAACACCTACACCTGGGCAAGAGACTCACAGTGTCCTCACATCCACCAACATACAACACCTACACCTGGGCAAGAGATGCACAGTGTCCTCACCTACATCAACATACAACACCTACACCTGGGCAAGACAGTGTCCTCACATCCACCAACATACAACACCTACACCTGGGCAAGAGACGCACAGTGTCCTCACATTCACCAACATACAACACATACACCTGGGCAAGAGACGCACAGTGTCCTCACATCCACCAACATAGTACACCTAGGCAAGAGACGCACTGTGTCCTCACATCCACCAACATACAACACCTACACCTGGGCAAGAGGCGCACAGTGCCCTCACATCCACCAACATACCACACCTACACCTGGGCAAGAGAAGCACAGTGTCCTCACATCCACCAACATACAACACCTACACCTGGGCAAGACAGTGTCCTCACATCCACCAACATACAACACCTACACCTGGGCAAGAGACGCACAGTCCTCACATCCACCAACATAGAACACCTACACCTGGGCAAGAGACGCAGTGTCCTCACCTACACCAACAAACAACACCTACACCTGGGCAAGACAGTGTCCTCACATCCACCAACATACAACACCTACACCTGGGCAAGACAGTGTCCTCACATCCACCAACATACAACAACTACACCTGGGCAAGACAGTGTCCTCACATCCAAAAACATACAACACCTTCACCTGGGCAAGACAGTGTCCTCACATCCACCAACATACAACACCTACACCTGGGCAAGAGACGCACAGTGTCCTCACATCCACCAACATACAACACCAACACCTGGGCAAGACAGTGTCCTCACATCCACCAACATACAACACCTACACCTGGGCAAGAGACGCACAGTGTCCTCACATCCACCAACATACAACACCTACACCTGGGCAAGAGACGCACAGTGTCTTCACATCCACCAACATAGAACACCTACACCTGGGCAAGAGACGCACAGTGTCCTCACATCCACCAACATACAACACCTACACCTGGGCAAGAGACGCACAGTGTCTTCACATCCACCAACATAGAACACCTACACCTGGGCAAGAGACGCAGAGTGTCCTCACATCCACCAACATACAACACCTACACCTGGGCAAGAGACGCAGAGTGTCCTCACATCCACCAACATACAACATATACACCTGGGCAAGAGACGCACAGTGTCCTCACATCCACCAACATACAACACCTACACCTGGGCAAGAGACGCACAGTGTCCTCACATCCACCAACATACAACACCGACACCTGGGCAAGAGACTCACAGTGTCCTCACATCCAGCAATATACAACACCTACTACACCTGGGCAAGAGACGCACAGTGTCCTCACATCCACCAACATGCAACACCTACACCTGGGCAAGAGAGGCAGTGTGTCCTCACATCCACCAACATACAACACCTACACCTGGGCAAGACAGTGTCCTCACATCCACCAACATACAACACCTACACCTGGGCAAGACAGTGTCCTCACATCCACCAACATACAACAACTACACCTGGGCAAGACAGTGTCCTCACATCCAAAAACATACAACACCTTCACCTGGGCAAGACAGTGTCCTCACATCCACCAACATACAACACCTACACCTGGGCAAGAGACGCACAGTGTCCTCACATCCACCAACATACAACACCAACACCTGGGCAAGACAGTGTCCTCACATCCACCAACATACAACACCTACACCTGGGCAAGAGACGCACAGTGTCCTCACATCCACCAACATACAACACCTACACCTGGGCAAGAGACGCACAGTGTCTTCACATCCACCAACATAGAACACCTACACCTGGGCAAGAGACGCACAGTGTCCTCACATCCACCAACATACAACACCTACACCTGGGCAAGAGACGCACAGTGTCTTCACATCCACCAACATAGAACACCTACACCTGGGCAAGAGACGCAGAGTGTCCTCACATCCACCAACATACAACACCTACACCTGGGCAAGAGACGCAGAGTGTCCTCACATCCACCAACATACAACACATACACCTGGGCAAGAGACGCACAGTGTCCTCACATCCACCAACATACAACACCTACACCTGGGCAAGAGACGCACAGTGTCCTCACATCCACCAACATACAACACCGACACCTGGGCAAGAGACGCACAGTGTCCTCACATCCACCAACATACAACACCTACACCTGGGCAAGACAGTGTCCTCACATCCACCAACATACAACACCTACACCTGGGCAAGACAGTGTCCTCACATAAACCAACATACAACACCTACACCTGGGCAAGAGACACACAATGTCCTCACATCCACCAACATACAACACCTGCACCTGGGCAAGACAGTGTCCTCACATCCACCAACATACAACACCTACGACACCTGGGCAAGACAGTGTCCTCACATCCACCAACATACAACACCTACACCTGGGCAAGAGACTCACAGTGTCCTCCCATCCACCAACATACAACACCTACACCTGGGCAAGACAGTGTCCTCACATCCACCAAAATACAACACCTACACCTGGGCAAGTGACACACAGTGTCCTCACATCCACCAACATACAACAGCTACACCTGGGCAAGAGTCTCACAGTGTCCTCACATCCACCAACATACAACACCTACACCTGGGCAAGAGACTCACAGTGTCCTCCCATCCACCAACATACAACACCTACACCTGGGCAAGACAGTGTCCTCACATCCACCAACATACAACACCTACACCTGGGCAAGAGACTCACAGTGTCCTCACATCCACCAACATACAACAGCTACACCTGGGCAAGAGACTCACAGTGTCCTCACATCCACCAACATACAACACCTACACCTGGGCAAGACAGTGCCCTCACATCCACCAACATACAACATCTACACCTGGGCAAGAGACGCACAGTGTCCTCACATCCACCAACATACAACACCTACACCTGGGCAAGACACTGTCCTCACATCCACCAACATACAACACCTACACCTGGGCAAGACAGTGTCCTCACATCCACCAACATACAACACCTACACCTGGGCAAGACAGTGTCCTCACATCCACCAACATACAACACCAACACCTGGGCAAGAGACTCACAGTGTCCTCACATCCACCAACATACAACAGCTACACCTGGGCAAGAGACTCTCAGTGTCCTCACATGCACCAAGAAACAACACCTACACCTGGGCAAGAGACGCACTGTGTCCTCACACCCACCGAAGTGCAACACCTACACCTGGGCAAGACAGTGTCCTCACATCCACCAACATACAACACCTACACCTGGGCAAGACAGTGTCCTCACATCCACCAACATACAACAGCTACGCCTGGGCAAGAAACGCACAGTGTCCTCACATCCACCAACATACAACACCTACACCTGGGCAAGACAGTGTCCTCACATCCACCAACATACAACACCTACACCTGGGCAAGAGACGCACAGTGTCCTCACATCCAGCAACATACAACAGCTACACCTGGGCAAGAGACGCACAGTGTCCTCACCTCCACCAACATACAACACCTACACCTGGGCAAGACAGCGTCCGCACATCCAACAACATACAACACCAACACCTGGGCAAGAGACGTGCAGTGTCCTCACATCCACCAACATACAACACCTACACCTGGGCAAGAGACGCAGTGTCCTCACACCCACCAACATACAACACCTATACCTGGGCAAGAGACGCAGTGTCCTCACATCCACAAACATACAACACCTACACCTGGGCAAGACAGTGTCCTCACATCCACCAACATACAACACATACACCTGGGCAAGAGACTCACAGTGTCCCCACATCCACCAACATACAACACCTACACCTGGGCAAGAGACACACAGTGTCCTCACATCCACTGAAGTTCAACACCTACACCTGGGCAAGAGACTCACTGTGACCTCACATCCACCAACATACAACACCTACTACACCTGGGCAAGATAATCACAGTGTCCTCACATCCACCACAGTGCAACACCTACACCGGGGCAAGAGACTCACAGTGTCCTCACATCCACCAACATACAGCACCTACACCTGGGCAAGAGACTCACAGTGTCCTCACATCCACCAACATACAACACCTACACCTGGGCAAGAGACTCACAGTGTCCTCGCATCCACCAACATACAACAGCTACACCTGGGCAAGAGACTCTCAGTGTCCTCACATCCACCAACAAACAACACCTACACCTGGGCAAGAGACGCAGTCTCCTCACACCCACCAAAGTGCAACACCTACACCTGGGCAAGACAGTGACCTCACATCCACCAACATACAACAGCTACACCTGGGCAAGAGTCTCACAGTGTCCTCACATCCACCAACATACAACACCTACACCTGGGCAAGAGACTCACAGTGTCCTCCCATCCACCAACATACAACACCTACACCTGGGCAAGACAGTGTCCTCACATCCACCAACATACAACACCTACACCTGGGCAAGAGACTCACAGTGTCCTCACATCCACCAACATACAACAGCTACACCTGGGCAAGAGACTCACAGTGTCCTCACATCCACCAACATACAACACCTACACCTGGGCAAGACAGTGTCCTCACATCCACCAACATACAACACCTACACCTGGGCAAGAGACGCACAGTGTCCTCACATCCACCAACATACAACACCTACACCTGGGCAAGACACTGTCCTCACATCCGCCAACATACAACACCTACACCTGGGCAAGACAGTGTCCTCACATCCACCAACATACAACACCTACACCTGGGCAAGACAGTGTCCTCACATCCACCAACATACAACACCAACACCTGGGCAAGAGACTCACAGTGTCCTCACATCCACCAACATACAACAGCTACACCTGGGCAAGAGACTCACAGTGTCCTCCCATCCACCAACATACAACACCTACACCTGGGCAAGACAGTGTCCTCACATCCACCAACATACAACAGCTACGCCTGGGCAAGAAACGCACAGTGTCCTCACATCCACCAACATACAACACCTACACCTGGGCAAGACAGTGTCCTCACATCCACCAACATACAACACCTACACCTGGGCAAGAGACGCACAGTGTCCTCACATCCAGCAACATACAACAGCTACACCTGGGCAAGAGACGCACAGTGTCCTCACCTCCACCAACATACAACACCTACACCTGGGCAAGACAGCGTCCGCACATCCAACAACATACAACACCAACACCTGGGCAAGAGACGTGCAGTGTCCTCACATCCACCAACATACAACACCTACACCTGGGCAAGAGACGCAGTGTCCTCACACCCACCAACATACAACACCTATACCTGGGCAAGAGACGCAGTGTCCTCACATCCACAAACATACAACACCTACACCTGGGCAAGACAGTGTCCTCACATCCACCAACATACAACACATACACCTGGGCAAGAGACTCACAGTGTCCCCACATCCACCAACATACAACACCTACACCTGGGCAAGAGACACACAGTGTCCTCACATCCACTGAAGTTCAACACCTACACCTGGGCAAGAGACTCACTGTGACCTCACATCCACCAACATACAACACCTACTACACCTGGGCAAGATAATCACAGTGTCCTCACATCCACCACAGTGCAACACCTACACCGGGGCAAGAGACTCACAGTGTCCTCACATCCACCAACATACAACACCTACACCTGGGCAAGAGACTCACAGTGTCCTCACATCCACCAACATACAACACCTACACCTGGGCAAGAGACTCACAGTGTCCTCGCATCCACCAACATACAACAGCTACACCTGGGCAAGAGACTCTCAGTGTCCTCACATCCACCAACAAACAACACCTACACCTGGGCAAGAGACGCAGTCTCCTCACACCCACCAAAGTGCAACACCTACACCTGGGCAAGACAGTGACCTCACATCCACCAACATACAACAGCTACACCTGGGCAAGAGTCTCACAGTGTCCTCACATCCACCAACATACAACACCTACACCTGGGCAAGAGACTCACAGTGTCCTCCCATCCACCAACATACAACACCTACACCTGGGCAAGACAGTGTCCTCACATCCACCAACATACAACACCTACACCTGGGCAAGAGACTCACAGTGTCCTCACATCCACCAACATACAACAGCTACACCTGGGCAAGAGACTCACAGTGTCCTCACATCCACCAACATACAACACCTACACCTGGGCAAGACAGTGTCCTCACATCCACCAACATACAACACCTACACCTGGGCAAGAGACGCACAGTGTCCTCACATCCACCAACATACAACACCTACACCTGGGCAAGACACTGTCCTCACATCCGCCAACATACAACACCTACACCTGGGCAAGACAGTGTCCTCACATCCACCAACATACAACACCTACACCTGGGCAAGACAGTGTCCTCACATCCACCAACATACAACACCAACACCTGGGCAAGAGACTCACAGTGTCCTCACATCCACCAACATACAACAGCTACACCTGGGCAAGAGACTCTCAGTGTCCTCACATCCACCAAGAAACAACACCTACACCTGGGCAAGAGACGCATGGTGTCCTCACACCCACCGAAGTGCAACACCTACACCTGGGCAAGACAGTGTCCTCACATCCACCAACATACAACACCTACACCTGGGCAAGACAGTGTCCTCACATCCACCAACATACAACAGCTACGCCTGGGCAAGAGACTCACAGTGTCCTCACATCCACCAACATACAACAGCTACACCTGGGCAAGAAACGCACAGTGTCCTCACATCCACCAACATACAACACCTACACCTGGGCAAGACAGTGTCCTCACATCCACCAACATACAACACCTACACCTGGGCAAGAGACGCACAGTGTCCTCACATCCAGCAACATACAACAGCTACACCTGGGCAAGAGACGCACAGTGTCCTCACCTCCACCAACATACAACACCTACACCTGGGCAAGAGACGTGCAGTGTCCTCACATCCACCAACATACAACACCTACACCTGGGCAAGAGACGCAGTGTCCTCACACCCACCAACATACAACACCTACACCTGGGCAAGAGACGCAGTGTCCTCACATCCACCAACATACAACACCTACACCTGGGCAAGACAGTGTCCTCACATCCACCAACATACAACACCTACACCTGGGCAAGAGACGCACAGTGTCCTCACCTACACCAACATACAACACCTACACCTGGGCAAGAGACTCACAGTGTCTTCACATCCACCAACATACAACACCTACACCTGGGCAAGAGACGCACAGTGTCCTCACATCCACCAACATACAACAACTACACCTGGGCAAGAGACGCACAGTGTCCTCACATCCACCAACATACAACACCTACACCTGGGCAAGAGATGCACAGTGTCCTCACCTACACCAACATACACCACCTACACCTGGGCAAGAGACGCACAGTGTCCTCACATTCACCAACATACAACACCTACACCTGGGCAAGAGACTCACAGTGTCTTCACAACACCTACACCTGGGCAAGACAGTGTCCTCACATCCACCAACATACAACACCTACACCTGGGCAAGAGACTCACAGTGTCCTCACATCCACCATCATACAACACGTACACCTGGGCAAGACAGTGTCCTCACATCCACCAACATACAACACCTACACCAGGGCAAGAGACGCACAGTGTCCTCACATCCACCAACATACAACACCTACACCTGGGCAAGACAGTGTCCTCACATCCACCAACATACAACAGCTACACCTGGGCAAGAGACGCACAGTGTCTTCACATCCACCAACATATAACAGCTACACCTGGGCAAGACAGTGTCCTCACATCCACCAACATACAACAGCTACACCGGGCAAAAGACTCACAGTGTCCTCACATCCACCAACATACAACAGCTACACCTGGGAAAGAGACACACAGTGTCTTCACATCCACCAACATACAACACCTACAACTGGGCAAGAGACGCACAGTGTCCTCACATCCACCAACATACAACACCTACACCTGGGCAAGACAGTGTCCTCACATCCACCAACATACAACACCTACACCTGGGCAAGACAGTGTCCTCACATCCACCAACATACAACACCTACACCTGGGCAAGAGACCAACACCTACACCTGGGCAAGAGACTCAGTGTCCTCACACCCACCAACATACAACACCTACACCTGGGCAAGAGACTCACAGTGTCCTCACATACACTAACATACAACACCAACAACTGTGCAAGAGACGCACAGTGTCCTCACATCCACCAACATACAACAGCTACACCTGGGCAAGAGATTGACGGTGTTCTCACATCCACCAACATACAACACCTACACCTGGGCAAGTGACTCACAGTGTCCTCAAATCCACCAACATACAACAGCTACACCTGGGCAAGAGACGCACAGTGTCCTCACATCCACCAACATACAACACCTACACCTGGGCAAGAGACTCACAGTGTCCTCACATCCACCAACATACAACAGCTACACCTGGGCAAGAGACTCACAGTGTCCTCACATCCACCAACATACAACACCTACACCTGGGCAAGACAGTGTCCTCACATCCACCAACATACAACACCTACACCTGGGCAAGAGACGCACAGTGTCCTCACATCCACCAACATACAACACCTACACCTGGGCAAGACACTGTCCTCACATCCGCCAACATACAACACCTACACCTGGGCAAGACAGTGTCCTCACATCCACCAACATACAACACCTACACCTGGGCAAGACAGTGTCCTCACATCCACCAACATACAACACCAACACCTGGGCAAGAGACTCACAGTGTCCTCACATCCACCAACATACAACAGCTACACCTGGGCAAGAGACTCACAGTGTCCTCCCATCCACCAACATACAACACCTACACCTGGGCAAGACAGTGTCCTCACATCCACCAACATACAACAGCTACGCCTGGGCAAGAAACGCACAGTGTCCTCACATCCACCAACATACAACACCTACACCTGGGCAAGACAGTGTCCTCACATCCACCAACATACAACACCTACACCTGGGCAAGAGACGCACAGTGTCCTCACATCCAGCAACATACAACAGCTACACCTGGGCAAGAGACGCACAGTGTCCTCACCTCCACCAACATACAACACCTACACCTGGGCAAGACAGCGTCCGCACATCCAACAACATACAACACCAACACCTGGGCAAGAGACGTGCAGTGTCCTCACATCCACCAACATACAACACCTACACCTGGGCAAGAGACGCAGTGTCCTCACACCCACCAACATACAACACCTATACCTGGGCAAGAGACGCAGTGTCCTCACATCCACAAACATACAACACCTACACCTGGGCAAGACAGTGTCCTCACATCCACCAACATACAACACATACACCTGGGCAAGAGACTCACAGTGTCCCCACATCCACCAACATACAACACCTACACCTGGGCAAGAGACACACAGTGTCCTCACATCCACTGAAGTTCAACACCTACACCTGGGCAAGAGACTCACTGTGACCTCACATCCACCAACATACAACACCTACTACACCTGGGCAAGATAATCACAGTGTCCTCACATCCACTACAGTGCAACACCTACACCGGGGCAAGAGACTCACAGTGTCCTCACATCCACCAACATACAACACCTACACCTGGGCAAGAGACTCACAGTGTCCTCACATCCACCAACATACAACACCTACACCTGGGCAAGAGACTCACAGTGTCCTCGCATCCACCAACATACAACAGCTACACCTGGGCAAGAGACTCTCAGTGTCCTCACATCCACCAACAAACAACACCTACACCTGGGCAAGAGACGCAGTCTCCTCACACCCACCAAAGTGCAACACCTACACCTGGGCAAGACAGTGACCTCACATCCACCAACATACAACAGCTACACCTGGGCAAGAGTCTCACAGTGTCCTCACATCCACCAACATACAACACCTACACCTGGGCAAGAGACTCACAGTGTCCTCCCATCCACCAACATACAACACCTACACCTGGGCAAGACAGTGTCCTCACATCCACCAACATACAACACCTACACCTGGGCAAGAGACTCACAGTGTCCTCACATCCACCAACATACAACAGCTAAACCTGGGCAAGAGACTCACAGTGTCCTCACATCCACCAACATACAACACCTACACCTGGGCAAGACAGTGTCCTCACATCCACCAACATACAACACCTACACCTGGGCAAGAGACGCACAGTGTCCTCACATCCACCAACATACAACACCTACACCTGGGCAAGACACTGTCCTCACATCCGCCAACATACAACACCTACACCTGGGCAAGACAGTGTCCTCACATCCACCAACATACAACACCTACACCTGGGCAAGACAGTGTCCTCACATCCACCAACATACAACACCAACACCTGGGCAAGAGACTCACAGTGTCCTCACATCCACCAACATACAACAGCTACACCTGGGCAAGAGACTCTCAGTGTCCTCACATCCACCAAGAAACAACACCTACACCTGGGCAAGAGACGCACGGTGTCCTCACACCCACCGAAGTGCAACACCTACACCTGGGCAAGACAGTGTCCTCACATCCACCAACATACAACAGCTACGCCTGGGCAAGAGACTCACAGTGTCCTCACATCCACCAACATACAACAGCTACACCTGGGCAAGAAACGCACAGTGTCCTCACATCCACCAACATACAACACCTACACCTGGGCAAGACAGTGTCCTCACATCCACCAACATACAACACCTACACCTGGGCAAGAGACGCACAGTGTCCTCACATCCAGCAACATACAACAGCTACACCTGGGCAAGAGACGCACAGTGTCCTCACCTCCACCAACATACAACACCTACACCTGGGCAAGAGACGTGCAGTGTCCTCACATCCACCAACATACAACACCTACACCTGGGCAAGAGACGCAGTGTCCTCACACCCACCAACATACAACACCTACACCTGGGCAAGAGACGCAGTGTCCTCACATCCACCAACATACAACACCTACACCTGGGCAAGACAGTGTCCTCACATCCACCAACATACAACACCTACACCTGGGCAAGAGACGCACAGTGTCCTCACCTACACCAACATACAACACCTACACCTGGGCAAGAGACTCACAGTGTCTTCACATCCACCAACATACAACACCTACACCTGGGCAAGAGACGCACAGTGTCCTCACATCCACCAACATACAACAACTACACCTGGGCAAGAGACGCACAGTGTCCTCACATCCACCAACATACAACACCTACACCTGGGCAAGAGATGCACAGTGTCCTCACCTACACCAACATACACCACCTACACCTGGGCAAGAGACGCACAGTGTCCTCACATTCACCAACATACAACACCTACACCTGGGCAAGAGACTCACAGTGTCTTCACAACACCTACACCTGGGCAAGACAGTGTCCTCACATCCACCAACATACAACACCTACACCTGGGCAAGAGACTCACAGTGTCCTCACATCCACCATCATACAACACGTACACCTGGGCAAGACAGTGTCCTCACATCCACCAACATACAACACCTACACCAGGGCAAGAGACGCACAGTGTCCTCACATCCACCAACATACAACACCTACACCTGGGCAAGACAGTGTCCTCACATCCACCAACATACAACAGCTACACCTGGGCAAGAGACGCACAGTGTCTTCACATCCACCAACATATAACAGCTACACCTGGGCAAGACAGTGTCCTCACATCCACCAACATACAACAGCTACACCGGGCAAAAGACTCACAGTGTCCTCACATCCACCAACATACAACAGCTACACCTGGGAAAGAGACACACAGTGTCTTCACATCCACCAACATACAACACCTACAACTGGGCAAGAGACGCACAGTGTCCTCACATCCACCAACATACAACACCTACACCTGGGCAAGACAGTGTCCTCACATCCACCAACATACAACACCTACACCTGGGCAAGACAGTGTCCTCACATCCACCAACATACAACACCTACACCTGGGCAAGAGACCAACACCTACACCTGGGCAAGAGACTCAGTGTCCTCACACCCACCAACATACAACACCTACACCTGGGCAAGAGACTCACAGTGTCCTCACATACACTAACATACAACACCAACAACTGTGCAAGAGACGCACAGTGTCCTCACATCCACCAACATACAACAGCTACACCTGGGCAAGAGATTGACGGTGTTCTCACATCCACCAACATACAACACCTACACCTGGGCAAGTGACTCACAGTGTCCTCAAATCCACCAACATACAACAGCTACACCTGGGCAAGAGACGCACAGTGTCCTCACATCCACCAACATACAACAGCTACACCTGGGCAAGAGACGCACAGTGTCCTCACATCCACCAACATACAACACCTACACCTGGGCAAGAGACTCACAGTGTCCTCACATCCACCAACATACAACAACTACACCTGGGCAAGAGACGCATAGTGTCCTCACATCCACCAACATACAACAACTACACCTGGGCAAGAGACTCACAGTGTCCTCACATCCACCAACATACAACACCTACACCTGGGCAAGAGACGCAGTGTCCTCACATCCACCAACATACAACACCTACACCTGGGCAAGAGACTCACAGTGTCCTCACATCCTCCAACATACAACAACTACACCTGGGCAAGAGACGCATAGTTCCTCACATCCACCAACATACAACAACTACACCTGGGCAAGAGACGCACAGTGTCCTCACATCCACCAACATACAACACCTACACCTGGGCAAGAGACGCACAGTGTCCTCACATCCACCAACATACAACACCAACAACTGTGCAAGAGACGCAGTGTCCTCACATCCACCAACATACAACAGCTACACCTGGGCAAGAGACTGACGGTGTTCTCACATCCACCAACATACAACACCTACACCTGGGCAAGACAGTGTCCTCACATCCATCAACATAAAACAGCTACACCTGGGCAAGAGACTGACGGTGTTCTCACATCCACAAACATACACCACCTGCTACACCTGGGCAAGAGACGCACAGTGTCCTCACATCCACCAACATACAACAGCTACACCTGGGCAAGAGACTGACGGTGTTCTCACATCCACCAACATACAACACCTACACCTGGGCAAGTGACTCACAGTGTCCTCACATCCACCAACATACAACAGCTACACCTGGGCAAGAGACTGACAGTGTTCTCAAATCCACCAACATACAACACCTACACCTGGGCAAGTGACTCACAGTGTCCTCACATCCACCAACATACAACAGCTACACCTGGGCAAGAGACGCACAGTGTCCTCACATCCACCAACATACAACAGCTACACCTGGGCAAGACAGTTTCCTCACATCCACCAACATACAACACCAACAACTGTGCAAGAGACGCACAGTGTCCTCACATCCACCAACATACAACAGCTACACCTGGGCAAGAGACGCACAGTGTCCTCACATCCACCAACATACAACAGCTACACCTGGGCAAGAGACGCACAGTGTCCTCACATCCACCAACATACAACACCTACACCTGGGCAAGAGACTCACAGTGTCCTCACATCCACCAACATACAACAGCTACACCTGGGCAAGAGACGCACAGTGTCCTCACATCCACCAACATACAACAAGTACACCTGGGCAAGACACTGTCCTCACATCCACCAACATACAACACCTACACCTGGGCAAGAGACTCACAGTGTCCTCATATTCACCAACATACAACACCTACACCTGGGCAAGAGACGCACAGTGTCCTCACCTACACCAACATACAACACCTACACCTGGGCAAGAGACGCACAGTGTCCTCACCTACACCAACATACAACACCTACACCTGGGCAAGAGACGCACAGTGTCCTCACCTACACCAACATACAACACCTACACCTGGGCAAGAGACTCACAGTGTCTTCACATCCACCAACATACAACACCTACACCTGGGCAAGAGACGCACAGTGTCCTCACATACACCAACATACAACAACTACAACTGGGCAAGAGACGCACAGTGTCCTCACATCCACCAACATACAACACCTACACCTGGGCAAGAGATGCAGAGTGTCCTCACCTACACCAACATACACCACCTACACCTGGGCAAGAGACGCACAGTGTCCTCACATTCACCAACATACAACACCTACACCTGGGCAAGAGACTCACAGTGTCCTCACATCCACCATCATACAACACGTACACCTGGGCAAGACAGTGTCCTCACATCCACCAACATACAACACCTACACCAGGGCAAGAGACGCACAGTGTCCTCACATCCACCAACATACAACACCTACATCTGGGCAAGACAGTGTTTTCACATCCACCAACATAGAACAGCTACACCTGGGCAAGACAGTGTCCTCACATCCACCAACATACAACAGCTACACCTGGGCAAGAGACGCACAGTGTCTTCACATCCACCAACATACAACAGCTACACCTGGGCAAGACAGTGTCCTCACATCCACCAACATACAACAGCTACACCTGGGCAAAAGACTCACAGTGTCCTCACATCCACCAACATACAACAGCTACACCTGGGAAAGAGACACACTGTCTTCACATCCACCAACATACAACACCTACAACTGGGCAAGAGACGCAGTGTCCTCACATCCACCAACATACAACACCTACACCTGGGCAAGACAGTGTCCTCACATCCACCAACATACAACAACTACACCTGGGCAAGAGACTCACAGTGTCCCCACATCCACCAACATACAACACCTACACCTGGGCAAGACAGTGTCCTCACATCCACCAACATACAACAACTACACCTGGGCAAGAGACTCACAGTGTCCCCACATCCACCAACATACAACACCTACACCTGGGCAAGACAGTGTCCTCACATCCACCAACATACAACACCTACACCTGGGCAAGACAGTGTCCTCACATCCACCAACATACAACACCTACACCTGGGCAAGAGACCAACACCTACACCTGGGCAAGAGACTCACAGTGTCCTCACATACACCAACATACAACACCAACAACTGTGCAAGAGACGCACAGTGTCCTCACACCCACCAACATACAACAGCTACACCTGGGCAAGAGATTGACGGTGTTCTCACATCCACCAACATACAACACCTACACCTAGGCAAGTGACTCACAGTGTCCTCACATCCACCAACATACAACAGCTACACCTGGGCAAGAGACGCACAGTGTCCTCACATCCACCAACATACAACAGCTACACCTGGGCAAGAGACGCACAGTGTCCTCACATCCACCAACATACAACACCTACACCTCGGCAAGAGACTCACAGTGTCCTCACATCCACCAACATACAACAACTACACCTGGGCAAGAGACGCATAGTGTCCTCACATCCACCAACATACAACAACTACACCTGGGCAAGAGACTCACAGTGTCCTCACATCCACCAACATACAACACCTACACCTGGGCAAGAGACGCAGTGTCCTCACATCCACCAACATACAACAACTACACCTGGGCAAGAGACTCACAGTGTCCTCACATCCTCCAACATACAACAACTACACCTGGGCAAGAGACGCATAGTTCCTCACATCCACCAACATACAACAACTACACCTGGGCAAGAGACGCACAGTGTCCTCACATCCACCAACATACAACAGCTACACCTGGGCAAGAGTGACGGTGTTCTCACATCCACCAACATACAACACCTACACCTGGGCAAGTGACTCACAGTGTCCTCACATCCACCAACATACAACAGCTACACCTGGGCAAGAGACGCACAGTGTCCTCACATCCACCAACATACAACACAAACAACTGTGCAAGAGACGCACAGTGTCCTCACATCCACCAACATACAACAGCTACACCTGGGCAAGAGACTGACGGTGTTCTCACATCCACCAACATACAACACCTACACTTGGGCAAGTGACTCACAGTGTCCTCACATCCACCAACATACAACAGCTACACCTGGGCAAGAGACGCACAGTGTCTTCACATCCACCAACATATAACAGCTACACCTGGGCAAGACAGTGTCCTCACATCCACCAACATACAACAGCTACACCTGGGCAAGAGACTGACGGTGTTCTCACATCCACCAACATACAACACCTACACTTGGGCAAGTGACTCACAGTGTCCTCACATCCACCAACATACAACACCTACAACTGGGCAAGAGACGCACAGTGTCCTCACATCCACCAACATACAACACCTACACCTGGGCAAGACAGTGTCCTCACATCCATCAACATACAACAGCTACACCTGGGCAAGAGACGCACAGTGTCCTCACATCCACCAACATACAACAGCTACACCTGGGCAAGAGACGCACAGTGTCCTCACATCCACCAACATACAACAGCTACACCTGGGCAAGAGACTCACAGTGTCCTCACATCCACCAACATACAACAGCTACACCTGGGCAAGAGACGCACAGTGTCCTCACATCCACCAACATACAACAGCTACACCTGGGCAAGAGACGCACAGTGTCCTCACATCCACCAACATACAACAGCTACACCTGGGCAAGAGACTCACAGTGTCCTCACATCCACCAACATACAACAGCTACACCTGGGCAAGAGACGCACAGTGTCCTCACATCCACCAACATACAACAACTACACCTGGGCAAGACACTGTCCTCACATCCACCAACATACAACACCTACACCTGGGCAAGAGACTCGCAGTGTCCTCATATTCACCAACATACAACACCTACACCTGGGCAAGAGACGCACAGTGTCCTCACCTACACCAACATACAACACCTACACCTGGGCAAGAGACGCACAGTGTCCTCACCTACACCAACATACAACACCTACACCTGGGCAAGAGACGCACAGTGTCCTCACCTACACCAACATACAACACCTACACCTGGGCAAGAGACTCACAGTGTCTTCACATCCACCAACATACATTACCTACACCTGGGCAAGAGACGCACAGTGTCCTCACATCCACCAACATACAACAACTACACCTGGGCAAGAGACGCACAGTGTCCTCACATCCACCAACATACAACACCTACACCTGGGCAAGAGATGCACAGTGTCCTCACCTACACCAACATACACCACCTACACCTGGGCAAGAGACGCACAGTGTCCTCACATTCACCAACATACAACAACTACACCTGGGCAAGAGACTCACAGTGTCCCCACATCCACCAACATACAACACCTACACCTGGGCAAGACAGTGTCCTCACATCCACCAACATACAACACCTACACCTGGGCAAGACAGTGTCCTCACATCCACCAACATACAACAACTACACCTGGGCAAGAGACTCACAGTGTCCCCACATCCACCAACATACAACACCTACACCTGGGCAAGACAGTGTCCTCACATCCACCAACATACAACACCTACACCTGGGCAAGACAGTGTCCTCACATTCACCAAAATACAACACCTACACCTGGGCAAGACAGTGTCCTCACATCCATCAACATACAACAGCTACACCTGGGCAAGAGACTGACGGTGTTCTCACATCCACAAACATACACCACCTGCTACACCTGGGCAAGAGACGCACAGTGTCCTCACATCCACCAACATACAACAGCTACACCTGGGCAAGAGACTGACGGTGTTCTCACATCCACCAACATACAACACCTACACCTTGGCAAGTGACTCACAGTGTCCTCACATCCACCAACATACAACAGCTACACCTGGGCAAGAGACGCACAGTGTCCTCACATCCACCAACATACAACAGCTACACCTGGGCAAGAGACGCACAGTGTCCTCACATCCACCAACATACAACACCTACACCTGGGCAAGAGACTCACAGTGTCCTCACATCCACCAACATACAACAACTACACCTGGGCAAGAGACGCATAGTGTCCTCACATCCACCAACATACAACAACTACACCTGGGCAAGAGACTCACAGTGTCCTCACATCCACCAACATACAACACCTACACCTGGGCAAGAGACGCAGTGTCCTCACATCCACCAACATACAACACCTACACCTGGGCAAGAGACTCACAGTGTCCTCACATCCTCCAACATACAACAACTACACCTGGGCAAGAGACGCATAGTTCCTCACATCCACCAACATACAACAACTACACCTGGACAAGAGACGCACAGTGTCCTCACATCCACCAACATACAACAGCTACACCTGGGCAAAAGACTGACGGTGTTCTCACATCCACCAACATACAACACCTACACCTGGGCAAGAGACGCACAGTGTCCTCACATCCACCAACATACAACACCAACAACTGTGCAAGAGACGCACAGTGTCCTCACATCCACCAACATACAACAGCTACACCTGGGCAAGAGACTGACGGTGTTCTCACATCCACCAACATACAACACCTACACCTGGGCAAGTGACTCACAGTGACCTCACATCCACCAACATACAACAGCTACACCTGGGCAAGAGACGCACAGTGTCCTCACATCCACCAACATACAACAGCTACACCTGGGCAAGACAGTGTCCTCACATCCATCAACATACAACAGCTACACCTGGGCAAGAGACTGACGGTGTTCTCACATCCACAAACATACACCACCTGCTACACCTGGGCAAGAGACGCACAGTGTCCTCACATCCACCAACATACAACAGCTACACCTGGGCAAGAGACTGACTGTGTTCTCACATCCACCAACATACAACACCTACACCTGGGCAAGTGACTCACAGTGTCCTCACATCCACCAACATACAACAGCTACACCTGGGCAAGAGACTGATGGTGTTCTCACATCCACCAACATACAACACCTACACCTGGGCAAGTGACTCACAGTGTCCTCACATCCACCAACATACAACAGCTACACCTGGGCAAGAGACGCACAGTGTCCTCGGATCCACCAACATACAACAGCTACACCTGGGCAAGAGACGCACAGTGTCCTCACATCCACCAACATACAACAGCTACACCTGGGCAAGACAGTTTCCTCACATCCATCAACATACAACACCAACAACTGTGCAAGAGACGCACAGTGTCCTCACATCCACCAACATACAACAGCTACACCTGGGCAAGAGACTGTTGGTGTTCTCACATCCACCAACATACAACACCTACACCTGGGCAAGACAGTGTCCTCACATCCACCAACATACAACACCTACACCTGGGCAAGAGACCAACACCTACACCTGGGCAAGAGACTCACAGTGTCCTCACATACACCAACATACAACACCAACAACTGTGCAAGAGACGCACAGTGTCCTCACACCCACCAACATACAACAGCTACACCTGGGCAAGAGATTGACGGTGTTCTCACATCCACCAACATACAACACCTACACCTAGGCAAGTGACTCACAGTGTCCTCACATCCACCAACATACAACAGCTACACCTGGGCAAGAGACGCACAGTGTCCTCACATCCACCAACATACAACAGCTACACCTGGGCAAGAGACGCACAGTGTCCTCACATCCACCAACATACAACACCTACACCTCGGCAAGAGACTCACAGTGTCCTCACATCCACCAACATACAACAACTACACCTGGGCAAGAGACGCATAGTGTCCTCACATCCACCAACATACAACAACTACACCTGGGCAAGAGACTCACAGTGTCCTCACATCCACCAACATACAACACCTACACCTGGGCAAGAGACGCAGTGTCCTCACATCCACCAACATACAACAACTACACCTGGGCAAGAGACTCACAGTGTCCTCACATCCTCCAACATACAACAACTACACCTGGGCAAGAGACGCATAGTTCCTCACATCCACCAACATACAACAACTACACCTGGGCAAGAGACGCACAGTGTCCTCACATCCACCAACATACAACAGCTACACCTGGGCAAGAGTGACGGTGTTCTCACATCCACCAACATACAACACCTACACCTGGGCAAGTGACTCACAGTGTCCTCACATCCACCAACATACAACAGCTACACCTGGGCAAGAGACGCACAGTGTCCTCACATCCGCCAACATACAACACAAACAACTGTGCAAGAGACGCACAGTGTCCTCACATCCACCAACATACAACAGCTACACCTGGGCAAGAGACTGACGGTGTTCTCACATCCACCAACATACAACACCTACACTTGGGCAAGTGACTCACAGTGTCCTCACATCCACCAACATACAACAGCTACACCTGGGCAAGAGACGCACAGTGTCTTCACATCCACCAACATATAACAGCTACACCTGGGCAAGACAGTGTCCTCACATCCACCAACATACAACAGCTACACCTGGGCAAGAGACTGACGGTGTTCTCACATCCACCAACATACAACACCTACACTTGGGCAAGTGACTCACAGTGTCCTCACATCCACCAACATACAACACCTACAACTGGGCAAGAGACGCACAGTGTCCTCACATCCACCAACATACAACACCTACACCTGGGCAAGACAGTGTCCTCACATCCATCAACATACAACAGCTACACCTGGGCAAGAGACTGACGGTGTTCTCACATCCACAAACATACAACACATACACCTGGGCAAGTGACTCACAGTGTCCTCACATCCACCAACATACAACAGCTACACCTGGGCAAGAGACGCACAGTGTCCTCACATCCACCAACATACAACAGCTACACCTGGGCAAGAGACGCACAGTGTCCTCACATCCACCAACATACAACAGCTACACCTGGGCAAGAGACTCACAGTGTCCTCACATCCACCAACATACAACAGCTACACCTGGGCAAGAGACGCACAGTGTCCTCACATCCACCAACATACAACAACTACACCTGGGCAAGACACTGTCCTCACATCCACCAACATACAACACCTACACCTGGGCAAGAGACTCGCAGTGTCCTCATATTCACCAACATACAACACCTACACCTGGGCAAGAGACGCACAGTGTCCTCACCTACACCAACATACAACACCTACACCTGGGCAAGAGACGCACAGTGTCCTCACCTACACCAACATACAACACCTACACCTGGGCAAGAGACGCACAGTGTCCTCACCTACACCAACATACAACACCTACACCTGGGCAAGAGACTCACAGTGTCTTCACATCCACCAACATACATTACCTACACCTGGGCAAGAGACGCACAGTGTCCTCACATCCACCAACATACAACAACTACACCTGGGCAAGAGACGCACAGTGTCCTCACATCCACCAACATACAACACCTACACCTGGGCAAGAGATGCACAGTGTCCTCACATACACCAACATACACCACCTACACCTGGGCAAGAGACGCACAGTGTCCTCACATTCACCAACATACAACAACTACACCTGGGCAAGAGACTCACAGTGTCCCCACATCCACCAACATACAACACCTACACCTGGGCAAGACAGTGTCCTCACATCCACCAACATACAACACCTACACCTGGGCAAGACAGTGTCCTCACATCCACCAACATACAACAACTACACCTGGGCAAGAGACTCACAGTGTCCCCACATCCACCAACATACAACACCTACACCTGGACAAGACAGTGTCCTCACATCCACCAACATACAACACCTACACCTGGGCAAGACAGTGTCCTCACATTCACCAAAATACAACACCTACACCTGGGCAAGACAGTGTCCTCACATCCATCAACATACAACAGCTACACCTGGGCAAGAGACTGACGGTGTTCTCACATCCACAAACATACACCACCTGCTACACCTGGGCAAGAGACGCACAGTGTCCTCACATCCACCAACATACAACAGCTACACCTGGGCAAGAGACTGACGGTGTTCTCACATCCACCAACATACAACACCTACACCTTGGCAAGTGACTCACAGTGTCCTCACATCCACCAACATACAACAGCTACACCTGGGCAAGAGATGCACAGTGTCCTCACATCCACCAACATACAACAGCTACACCTGGGCAAGAGACGCACAGTGTCCTCACATCCACCAACATACAACACCTACACCTGGGCAAGAGACTCACAGTGTCCTCACATCCACCAACATACAACAACTACACCTGGGCAAGAGACGCATAGTGTCCTCACATCCACCAACATACAACAACTACACCTGGGCAAGAGACTCACAGTGTCCTCACATCCACCAACATACAACACCTACACCTGGGCAAGAGACGCAGTGTCCTCACATCCACCAACATACAACACCTACACCTGGGCAAGAGACTCACAGTGTCCTCACATCCTCCAACATACAACAACTACACCTGGGCAAGAGACGCATAGTTCCTCACATCCACCAACATACAACAACTACACCTGGACAAGAGACGCACAGTGTCCTCACATCCACCAACATACAACAGCTACACCTGGGCAAAAGACTGACGGTGTTCTCACATCCACCAACATACAACACCTACACCTGGGCAAGAGACGCACAGTGTCCTCACATCCACCAACATACAACACCAACAACTGTGCAAGAGACGCACAGTGTCCTCACATCCACCAACATACAACAGCTACACCTGGGCAAGAGACTGACGGTGTTCTCACATCCACCAACATACAACACCTACACCTGGGCAAGTGACTCACAGTGACCTCACATCCACCAACATACAACAGCTACACCTGGGCAAGAGACGCACAGTGTCCTCACATCCACCAACATACAACAGCTACACCTGGGCAAGACAGTGTCCTCACATCCATCAACATACAACAGCTACACCTGGGCAAGAGACTGACGGTATTCTCACATCCACAAACATACACCACCTGCTACACCTGGGCAAGAGACGCACAGTGTCCTCACATCCACCAACATACAACAGCTACACCTGGGCAAGAGACTGACGGTGTTCTCACATCCACCAACATACAACACCTACACCTGGGCAAGTGACTCACAGTGTCCTCACATCCACCAACATACAACAGCTACACCTGGGCAAGAGACTGACGGTGTTCTCACATCCACCAACATACAACACCTACACCTGGGCAAGTGACTCACAGTGTCCTCACATCCACCAACATACAACAGCTACACCTGGGCAAGAGACGCACAGTGTCCTCGGATCCACCAACATACAACAGCTACACCTGGGCAAGAGACGCACAGTGTCCTCACATCCACCAACATACAACAGCTACACCTGGGCAAGACAGTTTCCTCACATCCATCAACATACAACACCAACAACTGTGCAAGAGACGCACAGTGTCCTCACATCCACCAACATACAACAGCTACACCTGGGCAAGAGACTGTTGGTGTTCTCACATCCACCAACATACAACACCTACACCTGGGCAAGTGACTCACAGTGTCCTCACATCCACCAACATAAAACAGCTACACCTGGGCAAGAGACGCACAGTGTCCTCACATCCACCAACATACAACAGCTACACCTGGGCAAGAGACGCACAGTGTCCTCACATCCACCAACATACAACACCTACACCTGGGCAAGAGACGCACAGTGTCCTCACATCCACCAACATACAACACCTACATATGGGCAAGAGACTCACAGTGTCCTCACATCCACCAACATACAACAACTACACCTGGGCAAGAGACGCATAGTGTCCTCACATCCACCAACATACAACAACTACACCTGGGCAAGAGACACAGTGTCCGCACATCCACAAACATACAACACCTACACCTGGGCAAGAGACTCACAGTGTCCTCACATCCACCAACATACAACACCTACACCTGGGCAAGAGACGCATAGTGTCCTCACATCCACCAACATACAACAGCTACACCTGGGCAAGAGACTCACAGTGTTCTCACATCCACCAACATACAACAGCTACACCTGGGCAAGAGACTCACAGTGTTCTCACATCCACCAACATACACCACCTGCTACACCTGGGCAAGAGACTCACAGTGTTCTCACATCCACCAACATACAACAGCTACACCTGGGCAAGAGACGCACAGTGTCCTCACATCCACCAACATACAACACCTACACCTGGGCAAGAGACTCACAGTCTCCTCACATCCACCAACATACAACAACTACACCTGGGCAAGAGACGCATAGTGTCCTCACATCCACCAACATACAACAACTACACCTGGGCAAGAGACTCACAGTGTCCTCACATCCACCAACATACAACACCTACACCTGGGCAAGAGACGCAGTGTCCTCACATCCACCAACATACAACACCTACACCTGGGCAAGAGACTCACAGTGTCCTCACATCCTCCAACATACAACAACTACACCTGGGCAAGAGACGCATAGTTCCTCACATCCACCAACATACAACAACTACACCTGGACAAGAGACGCACAGTGTCCTCACATCCACCAACATACAACAGCTACACCTGGGCAAAAGACTGACGGTGTTCTCACATCCACCAACATACAACACCTACACCTGGGCAAGAGACGCACAGTGTCCTCACATCCACCAACATACAACACCAACAACTGTGCAAGAGACGCACAGTGTCCTCACATCCACCAACATACAACAGCTACACCTGGGCAAGAGACTGACGGTGTTCTCACATCCACCAACATACAACACCTACACCTGGGCAAGTGACTCACAGTGACCTCACATCCACCAACATAACAGCTACACCTGGGCAAGAGACGCACAGTGTCCTCACATCCACCAACATACAACAGCTACACCTGGGCAAGACAGTGTCCTCACATCCATCAACATACAACAGCTACACCTGGGCAAGAGACTGACGGTGTTCTCACATCCACAAACATACACCACCTGCTACACCTGGGCAAGAGACGCACAGTGTCCTCACATCCACCAACATACAACAGCTACACCTGGGCAAGAGACTGACGGTGTTCTCACATCCACCAACATACAACACCTACACCTGGGCAAGTGACTCACAGTGTCCTCACATCCACCAACATACAACAGCTACACCTGGGCAAGAGACTGACGGTGTTCTCACATCCACCAACATACAACACCTACACCTGGGCAAGTGACTCACAGTGTCCTCACATCCACCAACATACAACAGCTACACCTGGGCAAGAGACGCACAGTGTCCTCGGATCCACCAACATACAACAGCTACACCTGGGCAAGAGACGCACAGTGTCCTCACATCCACCAACATACAACAGCTACACCTGGGCAAGACAGTTTCCTCACATCCATCAACATACAACACCAACAACTGTGCAAGAGACGCACAGTGTCCTCACATCCACCAACATACAACAGCTACACCTGGGCAAGAGACTCACAGTGTCCTCACATCCACCAACATACAACAACTACACCTGGGCAAGAGACGCATAGTGTCCTCACATCCACCAACATACAACAACTACACCTGGGCAAGAGACTCACAGTGTCCTCACATCCACCAACATACAACACCTACACCTGGGCAAGAGACGCAGTGTCCTCACATCCACCAACATACAACACCTACACCTGGGCAAGAGACTCACAGTGTCCTCACATCCTCCAACATACAACAACTACACCTGGGCAAGAGACGCATAGTTCCTCACATCCACCAACATACAACAACTACACCTGGACAAGAGACGCACAGTGTCCTCACATCCACCAACATACAACAGCTACACCTGGGCAAAAGACTGACGGTGTTCTCACATCCACCAACATACAACACCTACACCTGGGCAAGAGACGCACAGTGTCCTCACATCCACCAACATACAACAGCTACACCTGGGCAAGACAGTGTCCTCACATCCACCAACATACAACACCTACACCTGGGCAAGAGACGCACAGTGTCCTCACATCCACCAACATACAACACCTACACCTGGGCAAGAGACTCACAGTGTACCCACATCCACCAACATACAACACCTACACCTGGGCAAGAGACACACAGTGTCCTCACATCCACCAACATACAACACCTACACCTGGGCAAGAGACTCACTGTGACCTCACATCCACCAACATACAACACCTACTACACCTGGGCAAGATAATCACAGTGTCCTCACATCCACCACAGTGCAACACCTACACCGGGGCAAGAGACTCACAGTGTCCTCACATCCACCAACATACAACACCTACACCTGGGCAAGAGACTCACAGTGTCCTCACATCCACCAACATACAACACCTACACCTGGGCAAGAGACTCACAGTGTCCTCGCATCCACCAACATACAACAGCTACACCTGGGCAAGAGACTCTCAGTGTCCTCACATCCACCAACAAACAACACCTACACCTGGGCAAGAGACGCAGTGTCCTCACACCCACCAAAGTGCAACACCTACACCTGGGCAAGACAGTGTCCTCACATCCACCAACATACAACAGCTACACCTGGGCAAGAGTCTCACAGTGTCCTCACATCCACCAACATACAACACCTACACCTGGGCAAGAGACTCACAGTGTCCTCACATCCACCAACATACAACACCTACACCTGGGCAAGAGACTCACAGTGTCCTCCCATCCACCAACATACAACACCTACACCTGGGCAAGACAGTGTCCTCACATCCACCAACATACAACACCTACACCTGGGCAAGAGACTCACAGTGTCCTCACATCCACCAACATACAACAGCTACACCTGGGCAAGAGACTCACAGTGTCCTCACATCCACCAACATACAACACCTACACCTGGGCAAGACAGTGTCCTCACATCCACCAACATACAACACCTACACCTGGGCAAGAGACGCACAGTGTCCTCACATCCACCAACATACAACACCTACACCTGGGCAAGACACTGTCCTCACATCCACCAACATACAACACCTACACCTGGGCAAGACAGTGTCCTCACATCCACCAACATACAACACCTACACCTGGGCAAGACAGTGTCCTCACATCCACCAACATACAACACCAACACCTGGGCAAGAGACTGTCCTCACATCCACCAACATACAACACCTACACCTGGGCAAGTGACTCACAGTGTCCTCACATCCACCAACATACAACAGCTACACCTGGGCAAGAGACTGACGGTGTTCTCACATCCACCAACATACAACACCTACACCTGGGCAAGTGACTCACAGTGTCCTCACATCCACCAACATACAACAGCTACACCTGGGCAAGAGACGCACAGTGTCCTCGGATCCACCAACATACAACAGCTACACCTGGGCAAGAGACGCACAGTGTCCTCACATCCACCAACATACAACAGCTACACCTGGGCAAGACAGTTTCCTCACATCCATCAACATACAACACCAACAACTGTGCAAGAGACGCACAGTGTCCTCACATCCACCAACATACAACAGCTACACCTGGGCAAGAGACTCACAGTGTCCTCACATCCACCAACATACAACAACTACACCTGGGCAAGAGACGCATAGTGTCCTCACATCCACCAACATACAACAACTACACCTGGGCAAGAGACTCACAGTGTCCTCACATCCACCAACATACAACACCTACACCTGGGCAAGAGACGCAGTGTCCTCACATCCACCAACATACAACACCTACACCTGGGCAAGAGACTCACAGTGTCCTCACATCCTCCAACATACAACAACTACACCTGGGCAAGAGACGCATAGTTCCTCACATCCACCAACATACAACAACTACACCTGGACAAGAGACGCACAGTGTCCTCACATCCACCAACATACAACAGCTACACCTGGGCAAAAGACTGACGGTGTTCTCACATCCACCAACATACAACACCTACACCTGGGCAAGAGACGCACAGTGTCCTCACATCCACCAACATACAACAGCTACACCTGGGCAAGACAGTGTCCTCACATCCACCAACATACAACACCTACACCTGGGCAAGAGACGCACAGTGTCCTCACATCCACCAACATACAACACCTACACCTGGGCAAGAGACTCACAGTGTACCCACATCCACCAACATACAACACCTACACCTGGGCAAGAGACACACAGTGTCCTCACATCCACCAACATACAACACCTACACCTGGGCAAGAGACTCACTGTGACCTCACATCCACCAACATACAACACCTACTACACCTGGGCAAGATAATCACAGTGTCCTCACATCCACCACAGTGCAACACCTACACCGGGGCAAGAGACTCACAGTGTCCTCACATCCACCAACATACAACACCTACACCTGGTCAAGAGACTCACAGTGTCCTCACATCCACCAACATACAACACCTACACCTGGGCAAGAGACTCACAGTGTCCTCGCATCCACCAACATACAACAGCTACACCTGGGCAAGAGACTCTCAGTGTCCTCACATCCACCAACAAACAACACCTACACCTGGGCAAGAGACGCAGTGTCCTCACACCCACCAAAGTGCAACACCTACACCTGGGCAAGACAGTGTCCTCACATCCACCAACATACAACAGCTACACCTGGGCAAGAGTCTCACAGTGTCCTCACATCCACCAACATACAACACCTACACCTGGGCAAGAGACTCACAGTGTCCTCACATCCACCAACATACAACACCTACACCTGGGCAAGAGACTCACAGTGTCCTCCCATCCACCAACATACAACACCTACACCTGGGCAAGACAGTGTCCTCACATCCACCAACATACAACACCTACACCTGGGCAAGAGACTCACAGTGTCCTCACATCCACCAACATACAACAGCTACACCTGGGCAAGAGACTCACAGTGTCCTCACATCCACCAACATACAACACCTACACCTGGGCAAGACAGTGTCCTCACATCCACCAACATACAACACCTACACCTGGGCAAGAGACGCACAGTGTCCTCACATCCACCAACATACAACACCTACACCTGGGCAAGACACTGTCCTCACATCCACCAACATACAACACCTACACCTGGGCAAGACAGTGTCCTCACATCCACCAACATACAACACCTACACCTGGGCAAGACAGTGTCCTCACATCCACCAACATACAACACCAACACCTGGGCAAGAGACTCACAGTGTCCTCACATCCACCAAGAAACAACACCTACACCTGGGCAAGAGACGCACGGTGTCCTCACACCCACCGAAGTGCAACACCTACACCTGGGCAAGACAGTGTCCTCACATCCACCAACATACAACACCTACACCTGGGCAAGACAGTGTCCTCACATCCACCAACATACAACAGCTACGCCTGGGCAAGAGACTCACAGTGTCCTCACATCCACCAACATACAACAGCTACACCTGGGCAAGAAACGCACAGTGTCCTCACATCCACCAACATACAACACCTACACCTGGGCAAGACAGTGTCCTCACATCCACCAACATACAACACCTACACCTGGGCAAGAGACGCACAGTGTCCTCACATCCAGCAACATACAACAGCTACACCTGGGCAAGAGACGCACAGTGTCCTCACCTCCACCAACATACAACACCTACACCTGGGCAAGAGACGTGCAGTGTCCTCACATCCACCAACATACAACACCTACACCTGGGCAAGAGACGCAGTGTCCTCACACCCACCAACATACAACACCTACACCTGGGCAAGAGACGCAGTGTCCTCACATCCACCAACATACAACACCTACACCTGGGCAAGACAGTGTCCTCACATCCACCAACATACAACACCTACACCTGGGCAAGAGACGCACAGTGTCCTCACATCCAGCAACATACAACAGCTACACCTGGGCAAGAGACGCACAGTGTCCTCACCTCCACCAACATACAACACCTACACCTGGGCAAGAGACGTGCAGTGTCCTCACATCCACCAACATACAACACCTACACCTGGGCAAGAGACGCAGTGTCCTCACACCCACCAACATACAACACCTACACCTGGGCAAGAGACGCAGTGTCCTCACATCCACCAACATACAACACCTACACCTGGGCAAGACAGTGTCCTCACATCCACCAACATACAACACATACACCTGGGCAAGAGACTCACAGTGTCCCCACATCCACCAACATACAACACCTACACCTGGGCAAGAGACACACAGTGTGTTCACACCCACCACAGTGCAACACCTACACCGGGGCAAGAGACTCACAGTGTCCTCACATCCACCAGCATACAACACCTACACCTGGGCAAGAGACTCACAGTGTCCTCACATCCACCAACATACAACACCTACACCTGGGCAAGAGACTCACAGTGTCCTCACATCCACCAACATACAACAGCTACACCTGGGCAAGAGACTCTCAGTGTCCTCACATCCACCAACAAACAACACCTACACCTGGGCAAGAGACGCACAGTGTCCTCACACCCACCAAAGTGCAACACCTACACCTGGGCAAGACAGTGTCCTCACATCCACCAACATACAACCCCTACACCTGGGCAAGACAGTGTCCTCACATCCACCAACATACAACACCTACGCATGGGCAAGAGACTCACAGTGTCCTGACATCCACCAACATACAACAGCTACACCTGGGCAAGAGACTCACAGTGTCCTCAAATCCACCAACATACAACACCTACACCTGGGCAAGAGACTCACAATGTCCTAACATCCACCAACAAACACCACCTACACCTGGGCAAGAGACGCACAGTGTCCTCACACCCACCGAAGTGCAACACCTACACCTGGGCAAGACAGTGTCCTCACATCCACCAACATACAACAGCTACACCTGAGCAAGAAACGCACAGTGTCCTCACATCCACCAACATACAACACCTACACCTGGGCAAGACAGTGTCCTCACATCCACCAACATACAACACCGCCAACTGGGCAAGACAGTGTCCTCACATCCACCAACATACAACAGCTACACCTGGGCAAGACAGTGTCCTCACATCCAGCAACATACAACAGCTACACCTGGGCAAGAGACACACAGTGCCCTCACATCCAGCAACATACAACAGCTACAACTGGGCAAGAGACGCACAGTGTCCTCACCTCCACCAACATACAACACCTACACCTGGGCAAGACAGTGTCCTCACATCCAACAACATACAACCCCAACACCTGGGCAAGAGACGCGCAGTGTCCTCACATCCACCAACATACAACACCTACACCTGGGCAAGAGACGCAGTGTCCTCACATTCACCAACATACAACACCTACACCTGGTCAAGAGACGCACAGTGTCCTCACATCCAGCAACATACAACACCTACACCTGGGCAAGAGACTCACAGTGTCCTCACATCCACCAACATACAACACCTACACCTGGGCAAGAGACGCACAGTGTCCTCACCTACACCAACATACAACACCTACACCTGGGCAAGAGACGCACAGTGTCCTCACCGCCACCAACATACAACACCTACACCTGGGCCAGAGACTCACAGTGTCCTCACCTACACCAACATACAACACCTACACCTGGGCAAGACAGTGTCCTCACATCCACCAACATACAACACCTACACCTGGGCAAGAGACTCACAGTGTCGTCATATTCACCAACATACAACACCTACACCTGGGCAAGAGACGCACAGTGTCCTCATATTCACCAACATACAACACCTACACCTGGGCAAGAGAGTAGCAGTGTCCTCACATTCACCAACATACAACACCTACACCTGGGCAAGAGACGCACAGTGTCCTCACCTACACCAACATACAACACCTACACCTGGGCAAGAGACGCACAGTGTCCTCACCTACACCAACACACAACACCTACACCTGGGCAAGAGACTCACAGTGTCTTCACATCCACCAACATACAACACCTACACCTGGGCAAGAGACGCACAGTGTCCTCACATCCACCAACATACAACACCTACACCTGGGCAAGACAGTGTCCTCACATCCACCAACATACAACAGCTACACCTGGGTAAGAGACGCACAGTGTCCTCACATCCACCAACATACAACAACTACACCTGGGCAAGAGACTCACAGTGTCCTCACATTCACCAACATACAACACCTACACCTGGGCAAGAGACTCACATTGTCCTCACATCCACCAACATACAACACCTGCACCTGGGCAAGACAGTGTCCTCACATCCACCAACATACAACACCTACGACACCTGGGCAAGACAGTGTCCTCACATCCACCAACATACAACAGCTTCACCTGGGCAAGACAGTGTCCTCACATCCACCAACATACAACACCTACACCTGGGCAAGACAGTGTCCTCACATCCACCAACATACAACACCTACACCTGGGCAAGACAGTGTCCTCACATTCAACAACATACAACACCTACACCTACACCTGGGCAAGAGATGCACAGTGTCCTCACATCCACCAACGTAAAGCACCTACACCTGGACAAGAGACGCACAGTGTCCTCACATCCACCAACGTACAACACCTACACCTGGGCAAGACAGTGTCCTCACATCCACCAACATACAACACCTACACCTGGGCAAGAGACTCACAGTGTCCTCACAGTCACCAACATACAACACCTACACCTGGGCAAGAGAAGCAGTGTCCTCACATCCACCAACATACAGCACCTACACCTGGGCAAGAGGGTCGCAGTGTCCTCACATCCACCAACATCCTACACCTGGGCAAGAGACTCACAGTGTCCTAACATCCACCAACATACAACAGCTACACCTGGGCAAGAAACGCACAGTGTCCTCACATCCACCAACATACAACACCTACACCTGGGCAAGACAGTGTCCTCACATCCACCAACATACAACACCTACACCTGGGCAAGAGACGCACAGTGTCCTCACATCCACCAACATACAACACCTACACCTGGGCAAGACACTGTCCTCACATCCACCAACATACAACACCTACACCTGGGCAAGACAGTGTCCTCACATCCACCAACATACAACACCTACACCTGGGCAAGAGACTCACAGTGTCCTCACATTCACCAAAATACAACACCTACACCTGGGCAAGAGACTCAGTGTCCTCACACCCACCAACATACAACACCTACACCTGGGCAAGAGACGCACAGTGTCCTCACATTCACCAACATACACACCTACACCTGGGCAAGAGACGCACAGTGTCCTCACATCCAGCAACATACAACACCTACACCTGGGCAAGAGACTCACAGTGTCCTCACATCCACCAACATACAACACCGACACCTGGGCAAGAGACGCACAGTGTCCTCACCTACACCAACATACAACACCTACACCTGGGCAAGAGACTCACAGTGTCTTCACATCCAGCAACATACAACACCTACACCTGGGCAAGAGACTCACAGTGTCCTCACCTACACCAACATACAACACCTACACCTGGGCAAGAGACGCACAGTGTCCTCACATCCACCAACATACAACACCTACACCTGGGCAAGAGACACACAGTGTCCTCACATCCACCAACATACAACACCTACACCTGGGCAAGACAGTGTCCTCACATCCACCAACATACAACAGCTACACCTGGCAAGAGACGCACAGTGTCCTCACATCCACCAACATACAACAACTACACCTGGGCAAGACACGGTCCTCACATCCACCAACATACAACACCTACACCTGGGCAAGAGACTCACAGTGTCCTCATATTCACCAACCTACAACACCTACACCTGGGCAAGAGACGCACAGTGTCCTCATATTCACCAACATACAACACCTACACCTGGGCAAGAGAGTCGCAGTGTCCTCACATTCACCAACATACAACACCTACACCTGGGCAAGAGACGCACAGTGTCCTCACCTACACCAACATACAACACCTAGGCAAGAGACGCACAGTGTCCTCACCTACACCAAGATACAACACCTACACCTGGGCAAGATAGTGTCCTCACATCCACCAACATACAACAGCTACACCTGGGCAAGAGACGCACAGTGTCCTCACATCCACCAACATACAACAACTACACCTGGGCAAGACACTGTCCTCACATCCACCAACATACAACACCTACACCTGGGCAAGAGACTCACAGTGTCCTCATATTCACCAACATACAACACCTACACCTGGGCAAGAGACGCACAGTGTCCTCACATCCACCAACATACAACACCTACACCTGGGCAAGACAGTGTCCTCACATCCACCAACATACAACAGCTACACCTGGGCAAGAGACGCACAGTGTCCTCACATCCACCAACATACAACAACTACACCTGGGCAAGACACTGTCCTCACATCCACCAACATACAACACCTACACCTGGGCAAGAGAGTCGCAGTGTCCTCACCTACACCAACATACAACACCTACACCTGGGCAAGAGACGCACAGTGTCCTCACCTACACCAACATACAACACCTACACCTGGGCAAGAGACGCACAGTGTCCTCACCTACACCAACATACAACACCTACACCTGGGCAAGAGACTCACAATGTCTTCACATCCACCAACATACAACACCTACACCTGGGCAAGAGACGCACAGTGTCCTCACATCCACCAACATACAACAACTATACCTGGGCAAGAGACGCACAGTGTCCTCACATCCACCAACATACAACACCTACACCTGGGCAAGAGATGCACAGTGCCCTCACCTACACCAACATACACCACCTACACCTGGGCAAGAGACGCACAGTGTCCTCACATTCACCAACATACAACACCTACACCTGGGCAAGAGACTCACAATGTCTTCACATCCACCAACATACAACACCTACACCTGGGCAAGACAGTGTCCTCACATCCACCAACATACAACACCTACACTTGGGCAAGAGACTCACAGTGTCCTCACATCCACCATCATACAACACGTACACCTGGGCAAGACAGTGTCCTCACATACAACACCTACACCTGGGCAAGACAGTGTTTTCACATCCACCAACATAGAACAGTTACACCTGGGCAAGACAGTGTCCTCACATCCACCAACATACAACAGCTACACCTGGGCAAGAGACGCACAGTGTCTTCACATCCACCAACATACAACAGCTACACCTGGGCAGGACAGTGTCCTCACATCCACCAACATACAACAGCTACACCTGGGCAAAAGACTCACAGTGTCCTCACATCCACCAACATACAACAGCTACACCTGGGCAAGAGACACACAGTGTCTTCACATCCACCAACATACAACACCTACAACTGGGCAAGAGACGCACAGTGTCCTCACATCCACCAACATACAACACCTACACCTGGGCAAGACAGTGTCCTCACATCCACCAACATACAACAACTACACCTGGGCAAGAGACTCACAGTGTCCCCACATCCACCAACATACAACACCTACACCTGGGCAAGACAGTGTCCTCACATCCACCAACATACAACAACTACACCTGGGCAAGAGACTCACAGTGTCCCCACATCCACCAACATACAACACCTACACCTGGGCAAGACAGTGTCCTCACATCCACCAACATACAACACCTACACCTGGGCAAGAGACTCACAGTGTCCTCACATACACCAACATACAACACCAACAACTGTGCAAGAGACGCACAGTGTCCTCACATCCACCAACATACAACAGCTACACCTGGGCAAGAGATTGACGGTGTTCTCACATCCACCAACATACAACACCTACACCTGGGCAAGTGACTCACAGTGTCCTCACATCCACCAACATACAACAGCTACACCTGGGCAAGAGACGCACAGTGTCCTCACATCCACCAACATACAACAGCTACACCTGGGCAAGAGACGCACAGTGTCCTCACATCCACCAACATACAACACCTACACCTGGGCAAGAGACTCACAGTGTCCTCACATCCACCAACATACAACAACTACACCTGGGCAAGAGACGCATAGTGTCCTCACATCCACCAACATACAACACCTACACCTGGGCAAGAGACTCACAGTGTCCTCACATCCACCAACATACAACAACTACACCTGGGCAAGAGACGCATAGTGTCCTCACATCCACCAACATACAACAACTACACCTGGGCAAGAGACGCACAGTGTCCTCACATCCACCAACATACAACAGCTACACCTGGGCAAGAGATTGACGGTGTTCTCACATCCACCAACATACAACACCTACACCTGGGCAAGTGACTCACAGTGTCCTCACATCCACCAACATACAACAGCTACACCTGGGCAAGAGACGCACAGTGTCCTCACATCCACCAACATACAACAGCTACACCTGGGCAAGAGACGCACAGTGTCCTCACATCCACCAACATACAACACCTACACCTGGGCAAGAGACTCACAGTGTCCTCACATCCACCAACATACAACAACTACACCTGGGCAAGAGACGCATAGTGTCCTCACATCCACCAACATACAACACCTACACCTGGGCAAGAGACTCACAGTGTCCTCACATCCACCAACATACAACAGCTACACCTGGGCAAGAGACGCATAGTGTCCTCACATCCACCAACATACAACAACTACACCTGGGCAAGAGACGCACAGTGTCCTCACATCCACCAACATACAACAGCTACACCTGGGCAAGAGACTGACGGTGTTCTTACATCCACCAACATACAACACGTACACCTGGGCAAGTGACTCACAGTGTTCTCACATCCACCAACATACAACAGCTACACCTGGGCAAGAGACGCACAGTGTCCTCACATCCACCAACATACAACACCAACAACTGTGCAAGAGACGCACAGTGTCCTCACATCCACCAACATACAACAGCTACACCTGGGCAAGAGACGGACGGTGTTCTCATATCCACCAACATACAACACCTACACCTGGGCAAGTGACTCACAGTGTCCTCACATCCACCAACATACAACAGCTACACCTGGGCAAGAGACGCACAGTGTCCTCACATCCACCAACATACAACACCTACACCTGGGCAAGAGACACACAGTGTCCTCACATCCACCAACATACAACACCTACACCTGGGCAAGACAGTGTCCTCACATCCACCAACATACAACAGCTACACCTGGCAAGAGACGCACAGTGTCCTCACATCCACCAACATACAACAACTACACCTGGGCAAGACACGGTCCTCACATCCACCAACATACAACACCTACACCTGGGCAAGAGACTCACAGTGTCCTCATATTCACCAACCTACAACACCTACACCTGGGCAAGAGACGCAGAGTGTCCTCACATCCACCAACATACAACATATACACCTGGGCAAGAGACGCACAGTGTCCTCACATCCACCAACATACAACACCTACACCTGGGCAAGAGACGCACAGTGTCCTCACATCCACCAACATACAACACCGACACCTGGGCAAGAGACTCACAGTGTCCTCACATCCAGCAATATACAACACCTACTACACCTGGGCAAGAGACGCACAGTGTCCTCACATCCACCAACATGCAACACCTACACCTGGGCAAGAGAGGCAGTGTGTCCTCACATCCACCAACATACAACACCTACACCTGGGCAAGACAGTGTCCTCACATCCACCAACATACAACACCTACACCTGGGCAAGACAGTGTCCTCACATCCACCAACATACAACAACTACACCTGGGCAAGACAGTGTCCTCACATCCACCAACATACAACACCTACACCTGGGCAAGAGACGCACAGTGTCCTCACATCCACCAACATACAACACCAACACCTGGGCAAGACAGTGTCCTCACATCCACCAACATACAACACCTACACCTGGGCAAGAGACGCACAGTGTCCTCACATCCACCAACATACAACACCTACACCTGGGCAAGAGACGCACAGTGTCTTCACAACCACCAACATAGAACACCTACACCTGGGCAAGAGACGCACAGTGTCCTCACATCCACCAACATACAACACCTACACCTGGGAAAGAGACGCACAGTGTCTTCACATCCACCAACATAGAACACCTACACCTGGGCAAGAGACGCAGAGTGTCCTCACATCCACCAACATACAACACCTACACCTGGGCAAGAGACGCAGAGTGTCCTCACATCCACCAACATACAACACATACACCTGGGCAAGAGACGCACAGTGTCCTCACATCCACCAACATACAACACCTACACCTGGGCAAGAGACGCACAGTGTCCTCACATCCACCAACATACAACACCGACACCTGGGCAAGAGACGCACAGTGTCCTCACATCCACCAACATACAACACCTACACCTGGGCAAGACAGTGTCCTCACATCCACCAACATACAACACCTACACCTGGGCAAGACAGTGTCCTCACATAAACCAACATACAACACCTACACCTGGGCAAGAGACACACAATGTCCTCACATCCACCAACATACAACACCTGCACCTGGGCAAGACAGTGTCCTCACATCCACCAACATACAACACCTACGACACCTGGGCAAGACAGTGTCCTCACATCCACCAACATGCAACAGCTACACCTGGGCAAGAGACGCACAGTGTCCTCACGTCCACCAACATACAACACCTACACCTGGGCAAGAGACGCACAGTGTCCTCACATCCACCAACATACAACAGCTACACCTGGGCAAGAGTCTCACAGTGTCCTCACATCCACCAACATACAACACCTACACCTGGGCAAGAGACTCACAGTGTCCTCCCATCCACCAACATACAACACCTACACCTGGGCAAGACAGTGTCCTCACATCCACCAAAATACAACACCTACACCTGGGCAAGTGACACACAGTGTCCTCACATCCACCAACATACAACAGCTACACCTGGGCAAGAGTCTCACAGTGTCCTCACATCCACCAACATACAACACCTACACCTGGGCAAGAGACTCACAGTGTCCTCCCATCCACCAACATACAACACCTACACCTGGGCAAGACAGTGTCCTCACATCCACCAACATACAACACCTACACCTGGGCAAGAGACTCACAGTGTCCTCACATCCACCAACATACAACAGCTACACCTGGGCAAGAGACTCACAGTGTCCTCACATCCACCAACATACAACACCTACACCTGGGCAAGACAGTGCCCTCACATCCACCAACATACAACACCTACACCTGGGCAAGAGACGCACAGTGTCCTCACATCCACCAACATACAACACCTACACCTGGGCAAGACACTGTCCTCACATCCACCAACATACAACACCTACACCTGGGCAAGACACTGTCCTCACATCCACCAACATACAACACCTACACCTGGGCAAGACAGTGTCCTCACATCCACCAACATACAACACCTACACCTGGGCAAGACAGTGTCCTCACATCCACCAACATACAACAGCTACACCTGGGCAAGAGACTCTCAGTGTCCTCACATGCACCAAGAAACAACACCTACACCTGGGCAAGAGACGCACGGTGTCCTCACACCCACCGAAGTGCAACACCTACACCTGGGCAAGACAGTGTCCTCACATCCACCAACATACAACACCTACACCTGGGCAAGACAGTGTCCTCACATCCACCAACATACAACAGCTACGCCTGGGCAAGAGACTCACAGTGTCCTCACATCCACCAACATACAACAGCTACACCTGGGCAAGAAACGCACAGTGTCCTCACATCCACCAACATACAACACCTACACCTGGGCAAGACAGTGTCCTCACATCCACCAACATACAACACCTACACCTGGGCAAGAGACGCACAGTGTCCTCACATCCAGCAACATACAACAGCTACACCTGGGCAAGAGACGCACAGTGTCCTCACCTCCACCAACATACAACACCTACACCTGGGCAAGACAGCGTCCGCACATCCAACAACATACAACACCAACACCTGGGCAAGAGACGTGCAGTGTCCTCACATCCACCAACATACAACACCTACACCTGGGCAAGAGACGCAGTGTCCTCACACCCACCAACATACAACACCTATACCTGGGCAAGAGACGCAGTGTCCGCACATCCACAAACATACAACACCTACACCTGGGCAAGACAGTGTCCTCACATCCACCAACATACAACACATACACCTGGGCAAGAGACTCACAGTGTCCCCACATCCACCAACATACAACACCTACACCTGGGCAAGAGACACACAGTGTCCTCACATCCACTGAAGTTCAACACCTACACCTGGGCAAGAGACTCACTGTGACCTCACATCCACCAACATACAACACCTACTACACCTGGGCAAGATAATCACAGTGTCCTCACATCCACCACAGTGCAACACCTACACCGGGGCAAGAGACTCACAGTGTCCTCACATCCACCAACATACAACACCTACACCTGGGCAAGAGACTCACAGTGTCCTCACATCCACCAACATACAACACCTACACCTGGGCAAGAGACTCACAGTGTCCTCGCATCCACCAACATACAACAGCTACACCTGGGCAAGAGACTCTCAGTGTCCTCACATCCACCAACAAACAACACCTACACCTGGGCAAGAGACGCAGTGTCCTCACACCCACCAAAGTGCAACACCTACACCTGGGCAAGACAGTGTCCTCACATCCACCAACATACAACAGCTACACCTGGGCAAGAGTCTCACAGTGTCCTCACATCCACCAACATACAACACCTACACCTGGGCAAGAGACTCACAGTGTCCTCCCATCCACCAACATACAACACCTACACCTGGGCAAGACAGTGTCCTCACATCCACCAACATACAACACCTACACCTGGGCAAGAGACTCACAGTGTCCTCACATCCACCAACATACAACAGCTACACCTGGGCAAGAGACTCACAGTGTCCTCACATCCACCAACATACAACACCTACACCTGGGCAAGACAGTGTCCTCACATCCACCAACATACAACACCTACACCTGGGCAAGAGACGCACAGTGTCCTCACATCCACCAACATACAACACCTACACCTGGGCAAGACACTGTCCTCACATCCACCAACATACAACACCTACACCTGGGCAAGACAGTGTCCTCACATCCACCAACATACAACACCTACACCTGGGCAAGACAGTGTCCTCACATCCACCAACATACAACACCAACACCTGGGCAAGAGACTCACAGTGTCCTCACATCCACCAAGAAACAACACCTACACCTGGGCAAGAGACGCACGGTGTCCTCACACCCACCGAAGTGCAACACCTACACCTGGGCAAGACAGTGTCCTCACATCCACCAACATACAACACCTACACCTGGGCAAGACAGTGTCCTCACATCCACCAACATACAACAGCTACGCCTGGGCAAGAGACTCACAGTGTCCTCACATCCACCAACATACAACAGCTACACCTGGGCAAGAAACGCACAGTGTCCTCACATCCACCAACATACAACACCTACACCTGGGCAAGACAGTGTCCTCACATCCACCAACATACAACACCTACACCTGGGCAAGAGACGCACAGTGTCCTCACATCCAGCAACATACAACAGCTACACCTGGGCAAGAGACGCACAGTGTCCTCACCTCCACCAACATACAACACCTACACCTGGGCAAGAGACGTGCAGTGTCCTCACATCCACCAACATACAACACCTACACCTGGGCAAGAGACGCAGTGTCCTCACACCCACCAACATACAACACCTACACCTGGGCAAGAGACGCAGTGTCCTCACATCCACCAACATACAACACCTACACCTGGGCAAGACAGTGTCCTCACATCCACCAACATACAACACATACACCTGGGCAAGAGACTCACAGTGTCCCCACATCCACCAACATACAACACCTACACCTGGGCAAGAGACACACAGTGTGTTCACACCCACCACAGTGCAACACCTACACCGGGGCAAGAGACTCACAGTGTCCTCACATCCACCAGCATACAACACCTACACCTGGGCAAGAGACTCACAGTGTCCTCACATCCACCAACATACAACACCTACACCTGGGCAAGAGACTCACAGTGTCCTCACATCCACCAACATACAACAGCTACACCTGGGCAAGAGACTCTCAGTGTCCTCACATCCACCAACAAACAACACCTACACCTGGGCAAGAGACGCACAGTGTCCTCACACCCACCAAAGTGCAACACCTACACCTGGGCAAGACAGTGTCCTCACATCCACCAACATACAACCCCTACACCTGGGCAAGACAGTGTCCTCACATCCACCAACATACAACACCTACGCATGGGCAAGAGACTCACAGTGTCCTGACATCCACCAACATACAACAGCTACACCTGGGCAAGAGACTCACAATGTCCTAACATCCACCAACAAACACCACCTACACCTGGGCAAGACAGTGTCCTCACATCCACCAACATACAACACCGCCAACTGGGCAAGACAGTGTCCTCACATCCACCAACATACAACAGCTACACCTGGGCAAGACAGTGTCCTCACATCCAGCAACATACAACAGATACACCTGGGCAAGAGACACACAGTGCCCTCACATCCAGCAACATACAACAGCTACAACTGGGCAAGAGACGCACAGTGTCCTCACCTCCACCAACATACAACACCTACACCTGGGCAAGACAGTGTCCTCACATCCAACAACATACAACCCCAACACCTGGGCAAGAGACGCGCAGTGTCCTCACATCCACCAACATACAACACCTACACCTGGGCAAGAGACGCAGTGTCCTCACATTCACCAACATACAACACCTACACCTGGTCAAGAGACGCACAGTGTCCTCACATCCAGCAACATACAACACCTACACCTGGGCAAGAGACTCACAGTGTCCTCACATCCACCAACATACAACACCTACACCTGGGCAAGAGACGCACAGTGTCCTCACCTACACCAACATACAACACCTACACCTGGGCAAGAGACGCACAGTGTCCTCACCGCCACCAACATACAACACCTACACCTGGGCCAGAGACTCACAGTGTCCTCACCTACACCAACATACAACACCTACACCTGGGCAAGACAGTGTCCTCACATCCACCAACATACAACACCTACACCTAGGCAAGAGACTCACAGTGTCGTCATATTCACCAACATACAACACCTACACCTGGGCAAGAGACGCACAGTGTCCTCATATTCACCAACATACAACACCTACACCTGGGCAAGAGAGTAGCAGTGTCCTCACATTCACCAACATACAACACCTACACCTGGGCAAGAGACGCACAGTGTCCTCACCTACACCAACATACAACACCTACACCTGGGCAAGAGACGCACAGTGTCCTCACCTACACCAACACACAACACCTACACCTGGGCAAGAGACTCACAGTGTCTTCACATCCACCAACATACAACACCTACACCTGGGCAAGAGACGCACAGTGTCCTCACATCCACCAACATACAACACCTACACCTGGGCAAGACAGTGTCCTCACATCCACCAACATACAACAGCTACACCTGGGTAAGAGACGCACAGTGTCCTCACATCCACCAACATACAACAACTACACCTGGGCAAGAGACTCACAGTGTCCTCACATTCACCAACATACAACACCTACACCTGGGCAAGAGACTCACATTGTCCTCACATCCACCAACATACAACACCTGCACCTGGGCAAGACAGTGTCCTCACATCCACCAACATACAACACCTACGACACCTGGGCAAGACAGTGTCCTCACATCCACCAACATACAACAGCTTCACCTGGGCAAGACAGTGTCCTCACATCCACCAACATACAACACCTACACCTGGGCAAGACAGTGTCCTCACATCCACCAACATACAACACCTACACCTGGGCAAGACAGTGTCCTCACATTCAACAACATACAACACCTACACCTACACCTGGGCAAGAGATGCACAGTGTCCTCACATCCACCAACGTAAAGCACCTACACCTGGACAAGAGACGCACAGTGTCCTCACATCCACCAACGTACACCACCTACACCTGGGCAAGACAGTGTCCTCACATCCACCAACATACAACACCTACACCTGGGCAAGAGACTCACAGTGTCCTCACAGTCACCAACATACAACACCTACACCTGGGCAAGAGAAGCAGTGTCCTCACATCCACCAACATACAGCACCTACACCTGGGCAAGAGGGTCGCAGTGTCCTCACATCCACCAACATACAACACCTACACCTGGGCAAGAGACTCACAGTGTCCTAACATCCACCAACATACAACAGCTACACCTGGGCAAGAAACGCACAGTGTCCTCACATCCACCAACATACAACACCTACACCTGGGCAAGACAGTGTCCTCACATCCACCAACATACAACACCTACACCTGGGCAAGAGACGCACAGTGTCCTCACATCCACCAACATACAACACCTACACCTGGGCAAGACACTGTCCTCACATCCACCAACATACAACACCTACACCTGGGCAAGACAGTGTCCTCACATCCACCAACATACAACACCTACACCTGGGCAAGAGACTCACAGTGTCCTCACATTCACCAAAATACAACACCTACACCTGGGCAAGAGACTCAGTGTCCTCACACCCACCAACATACAACACCTACACCTGGGCAAGAGACGCACAGTGTCCTCACATTCACCAACATACACACCTACACCTGGGCAAGAGACGCACAGTGTCCTCACATCCAGCAACATACAACACCTACACCTGGGCAAGAGACTCACAGTGTCCTCACATCCACCAACATACAACACCGACACCTGGGCAAGAGACGCACAGTGTCCTCACCTACACCAACATACAACACCTACACCTGGGCAAGAGACTCACAGTGTCTTCACATCCAGCAACATACAACACCTACACCTGGGCAAGAGACTCACAGTGTCCTCACCTACACCAACATACAACACCTACACCTGGGCAAGAGACGCACAGTGTCCTCACATCCACCAACATACAACACCTACACCTGGGCAAGAGACACACAGTGTCCTCACATCCACCAACATACAACACCTACACCTGGGCAAGACAGTGTCCTCACATCCACCAACATACAACAGCTACACCTGGCAAGAGACGCACAGTGTCCTCACATCCACCAACATACAACAACTACACCTGGGCAAGACACGGTCCTCACATCCACCAACATACAACACCTACACCTGGGCAAGAGACTCACAGTGTCCTCATATTCACCAACCTACAACACCTACACCTGGGCAAGAGACGCACAGTGTCCTCATATTCACCAACATACAACACCTACACCTGGGCAAGAGACTCACAGTGTCCTCACATCCACCAAGATACAACACCTACACCTGGGCAAGATAGTGTCCTCACATCCACCAACATACAACAGCTACACCTGGGCAAGAGACGCACAGTGTCCTCACATCCACCAACATACAACAACTACACCTGGGCAAGACACTGTCCTCACATCCACCAACATACAACACCTACACCTGGGCAAGAGACTCACAGTGTCCTCATATTCACCAACATACAACACCTACACCTGGGCAAGAGACGCACAGTGTCCTCACATCCACCAACATACAACACCTACACCTGGGCAAGACAGTGTCCTCACATCCACCAACATACAACAGCTACACCTGGGCAAGAGACGCACAGTGTCCTCACATCCACCAACATACAACAACTACACCTGGGCAAGACACTGTCCTCACATCCACCAACATACAACACCTACACCTGGGCAAGAGAGTCGCAGTGTCCTCACCTACACCAACATACAACACCTACACCTGGGCAAGAGACGCACAGTGTCCTCACCTACACCAACATACAACACCTACACCTGGGCAAGAGACGCACAGTGTCCTCACCTACACCAACATACAACACCTACACCTGGGCAAGAGACTCACAATGTCTTCACATCCACCAACATACAACACCTACACCTGGGCAAGAGACGCACAGTGTCCTCACATCCACCAACATACAACAACTATACCTGGGCAAGAGACGCACAGTGTCCTCACATCCACCAACATACAACACCTACACCTGGGCAAGAGATGCACAGTGTCCTCACCTACACCAACATACACCACCTACACCTGGGCAAGAGACGCACAGTGTCCTCACATTCACCAACATACAACACCTACACCTGGGCAAGAGACTCACAATGTCTTCACATCCACCAACATACAACACCTACACCTGGGCAAGACAGTGTCCTCACATCCACCAACATACAACACCTACACTTGGGCAAGAGACTCACAGTGTCCTCACATCCACCATCATACAACACGTACACCTGGGCAAGACAGTGTCCTCACATACAACACCTACACCTGGGCAAGACAGTGTTTTCACATCCACCAACATAGAACAGTTACACCTGGGCAAGACAGTGTCCTCACATCCACCAACATACAACAGCTACACCTGGGCAAGAGACGCACAGTGTCTTCACATCCACCAACATACAACAGCTACACCTGGGCAGGACAGTGTCCTCACATCCACCAACATACAACAGCTACACCTGGGCAAAAGACTCACAGTGTCCTCACATCCACCAACATACAACAGCTACACCTGGGCAAGAGACACACAGTGTCTTCACATCCACCAACATACAACACCTACAACTGGGCAAGAGACGCACAGTGTCCTCACATCCACCAACATACAACACCTACACCTGGGCAAGACAGTGTCCTCACATCCACCAACATACAACAACTACACCTGGGCAAGAGACTCACAGTGTCCCCACATCCACCAACATACAACACCTACACCTGGGCAAGACAGTGTCCTCACATCCACCAACATACAACAACTACACCTGGGCAAGAGACTCACAGTGTCCCCACATCCACCAACATACAACACCTACACCTGGGCAAGACCGTGTCCTCACATCCACCAACATACAACACCTACACCTGGGCAAGAGACTCACAGTGTCCTCACATACACCAACATACAACACCAACAACTGTGCAAGAGACGCACAGTGTCCTCACATCCACCAACATACAACAGCTACACCTGGGCAAGAGATTGACGGTGTTCTCACATCCACCAACATACAACACCTACACCTGGGCAAGTGACTCACAGTGTCCTCACATCCACCAACATACAACAGCTACACCTGGGCAAGAGACGCACAGTGTCCTCACATCCACCAACATACAACAGCTACACCTGGGCAAGAGACGCACAGTGTCCTCACATCCACCAACATACAACACCTACACCTGGGCAAGAGACTCACAGTGTCCTCACATCCACCAACATACAACAACTACACCTGGGCAAGAGACGCATAGTGTCCTCACATCCACCAACATACAACACCTACACCTGGGCAAGAGACTCACAGTGTCCTCACATCCACCAACATACAACAACTACACCTGGGCAAGAGACGCATAGTGTCCTCACATCCACCAACATACAACAACTACACCTGGGCAAGAGACGCACAGTGTCCTCACATCCACCAACATACAACAGCTACACCTGGGCAAGAGATTGACGGTGTTCTCACATCCACCAACATACAACACCTACACCTGGGCAAGTGACTCACAGTGTCCTCACATCCACCAACATACAACAGCTACACCTGGGCAAGAGACGCACAGTGTCCTCACATCCACCAACATACAACAGCTACACCTGGGCAAGAGACGCACAGTGTCCTCACATCCACCAACATACAACACCTACACCTGGGCAAGAGACTCACAGTGTCCTCACATCCACCAACATACAACAACTACACCTGGGCAAGAGACGCATAGTGTCCTCACATCCACCAACATACAACACCTACACCTGGGCAAGAGACTCACAGTGTCCTCACATCCACCAACATACAACAGCTACACCTGGGCAAGAGACGCATAGTGTCCTCACATCCACCAACATACAACAACTACACCTGGGCAAGAGACGCACAGTGTCCTCACATCCACCAACATACAACAGCTACACCTGGGCAAGAGACTGACGGTGTTCTTACATCCACCAACATACAACACGTACACCTGGGCAAGTGACTCACAGTGTTCTCACATCCACCAACATACAACAGCTACACCTGGGCAAGAGACGCACAGTGTCCTCACATCCACCAACATACAACACCAACAACTGTGCAAGAGACGCACAGTGTCCTCACATCCACCAACATACAACAGCTACACCTGGGCAAGAGACTGACGGTGTTCTCATATCCACCAACATACAACACCTACACCTGGGCAAGTGACTCACAGTGTCCTCACATCCACCAACATACAACAGCTACACCTGGGCAAGAGACGCACAGTGTCCTCACATCCACCAACATACAACACCTACACCTGGGCAAGAGACACACAGTGTCCTCACATCCACCAACATACAACACCTACACCTGGGCAAGACAGTGTCCTCACATCCACCAACATACAACAGCTACACCTGGCAAGAGACACACAGTGTCCTCACATCCACCAACATACAACAACTACACCTGGGCAAGACACAGTCCTCACATCCACCAACATACAACACCTACACCTGGGCAAGAGACTCACAGTGTCCTCATATTCACCAACCTACAACACCTACACCTGGGCAAGAGACGCACAGTGTCCTCATATTCACCAACATACAACACCTACACCTGGGCAAGAGAGTCGCAGTGTCCTCACATTCACCAACATACAACACCTACACCTGGGCAAGAGACGCACAGTGTCCTCACCTACACCAACATACAACACCTAGGCAAGAGACGCACAGTGTCCTCACCTACACCAACATACAACACCTACACCTGGGCAAGAGACTCACAGTGTCCTCACATCCACCAAGATACAACACCTACACCTGGGCAAGATAGTGTCCTCACATCCACCAACATACAACAGCTACACCTGGGCAAGAGACGCACAGTGTCCTCACATCCACCAACATACAACAACTACACCTGGGCAAGACACTGTCCTCACATCCACCAACATACAACACCTACACCTGGGCAAGAGACTCACAGTGTCCTCATATTCACCAACATACAACACCTACACCTGGGCAAGAGACGCACAGTGTCCTCACATCCACCAACATACAACACCTACACCTGGGCAAGACAGTGTCCTCACATCCACCAACATACAACAGCTACACCTGGGCAAGAGACGCACAGTGTCCTCACATCCACCAACATACAACTACAACACCTGGGCAAGACACTGTCCTCACATCCACCAACATACAACACCTACACCTGGGCAAGAGAGTCGCAGTGTCCTCACCTACACCAACATACAACACCTACACCTGGGCAAGAGACGCACAGTGTCCTCACCTACACCAACATACAACACCTACACCTGGGCAAGAGACGCACAGTGTCCTCACCTACACCAACATACAACACCTACACCTGGGCAAGAGACTCACAATGTCTTCACATCCACCAACATACAACACCTACACCTGGGCAAGAGACGCACAGTGTCCTCACATCCACCAACATACAACAACTATACCTGGGCAAGAGACGCACAGTGTCCTCACATCCACCAACATACAACACCTACACCTGGGCAAGAGATGCACAGTGTCCTCACCTACACCAACATACACCACCTACACCTGGGCAAGAGACGCACAGTGTCCTCACATTCACCAACATACAACACCTACACCTGGGCAAGAGACTCACAATGTCTTCACATCCACCAACATACAACACCTACACCTGGGCAAGACAGTGTCCTCACATCCACCAACATACAACACCTACACTTGGGCAAGAGACTCACAGTGTCCTCACATCCACCATCATACAACACGTACACCTGGGCAAGACAGTGTCCTCACATCCACCAACATACAACACCTACACCTGGGCAAGACAGTGTTTTCACATCCACCAACATAGAACAGTTACACCTGGGCAAGACAGTGTCCTCACATCCACCAACATACAACAGCTACACCTGGGCAAGAGACGCACAGTGTCTTCACATCCACCAACATACAACAGCTACACCTGGGCAGGACAGTGTCCTCACATCCACCAACATACAACAGCTACACCTGGGCAAAAGACTCACAGTGTCCTCACATCCACCAACATACAACAGCTACACCTGGGCAAGAGACACACAGTGTCTTCACATCCACCAATATACAACACCTACAACTGGGCAAGAGACGCACAGTGTCCTCACATCCACCAACATACAACACCTACACCTGGGCAAGACAGTGTCCTCACATCCACCAACATACAACAACTACACCTGGGCAAGAGACTCACAGTGTCCCCACATCCACCAACATACAACACCTACACCTGGGCAAGACAGTGTCCTCACATCCACCAACATACAACTACACCTGGGCAAGAGACTCACAGTGTCCCCACATCCACCAACATACAACACCTACACCTGGGCAAGACAGTGTCCTCACATCCACCAACATACAACACCTACACCTGGGCAAGAGACTCACAGTGTCCTCACATACACCAACATACAACACCAACAACTGTGCAAGAGACGCACAGTGTCCTCACATCCACCAACATACAACAGCTACACCTGGGCAAGAGATTGACGGTGTTCTCACATCCACCAACATACAACACCTACACCTGGGCAAGTGACTCACAGTGTCCTCACATCCACCAACATACAACAGCTACACCTGGGCAAGAGACGCACAGTGTCCTCACATCCACCAACATACAACAGCTACACCTGGGCAAGAGACGCACAGTGTCCTCACATCCACCAACATACAACACCTACACCTGGGCAAGAGACTCACAGTGTCCTCACATCCACCAACATACAACTACACCTGGGCAAGAGACGCATAGTGTCCTCACATCCACCAACATACAACACCTACACCTGGGCAAGAGACTCACAGTGTCCTCACATCCACCAACATACAACAACTACACCTGGGCAAGAGACGCATAGTGTCCTCACATCCACCAACATACAACAACTACACCTGGGCAAGAGACGCACAGTGTCCTCACATCCACCAACATACAACAGCTACACCTGGGCAAGAGATTGACGGTGTTCTCACATCCACCAACATACAACACCTACACCTGGGCAAGTGACTCACAGTGTCCTCACATCCACCAACATACAACAGCTACACCTGGGCAAGAGACGCACAGTGTCCTCACATCCACCAACATACAACAGCTACACCTGGGCAAGAGACGCACAGTGTCCTCACATCCACCAACATACAACACCTACACCTGGGCAAGAGACTCAGTGTCCTCACATCCACCAACATACAACAACTACACCTGGGCAAGAGACGCATAGTGTCCTCACATCCACCAACATACAACACCTACACCTGGGCAAGAGACTCACAGTGTCCTCACATCCACCAACATACAACAACTACACCTGGGCAAGAGACGCATAGTGTCCTCACATCCACCAACATACAACAACTACACCTGGGCAAGAGACGCACAGTGTCCTCACATCCACCAACATACAACAGCTACACCTGGGCAAGAGACTGACGGTGTTCTTACATCCACCAACATACAACACGTACACCTGGGCAAGTGACTCACAGTGTTCTCACATCCACCAACATACAACAGCTACACCTGGGCAAGAGACGCACAGTGTCCTCACGTCCACCAACATACAACACCAACAACTGTGCAAGAGACGCACAGTGTCCTCACATCCACCAACATACAACAGCTACACCTGGGCAAGAGACTGACGGTGTTCTCATATCCACCAACATACAACACCTACACCTGGGCAAGTGACTCACAGTGTCCTCACATCCACCAACATACAACAGCTACACCTGGGCAAGAGACGCACAGTGTCCTCACATCCACCAACATACAACAGCTACACCTGGGCAAGACAGTGTCCTCACATCCATCAACATACAACACCAACAACTGTGCAAGAGACGCACAGTGTCCTCACATCCACCAACATACAACAGCTACACCTGGGCAAGAGACGCACAGTGTCCTCACATCCACCAACATACAACAGCTACACCTGGGCAAGACAGTGTCCTCACATCCATCAACATACAACACCAACAACTGTGCAAGAGACGCACAGTGTCCTCACATCCACCAACATACAACAGCTACACCTGGGCAAGAGACTCACAGTGTCCTCACATCCACCAACATACAACAGCTACACCTGGGCAAGAGACGCACAGTGTCCTCACATCCACCAACATACAACAGCTACACCTGGGCAAGAGACGCACAGTGTCCTCACATCCACCAACATACAACACCTACACCTGGGCAAGAGACTCACAGTGTCCTCACATCCACCAACATACAACAACTACACCTGGGCAAGAGACGCATAGTGTCCTCACATCCACCAACATACAACAACTACACCTGGGCAAGAGACGCAGTGTCCGCACATCCACCAACATACAACACCTACACCTGGGCAAGAGACTCACAGTGTCCTCACATCCACCAACATATAACAACTACACCTGGGCAAGAGACTCGCAGTGTCCTCACATCCACCAACATACAACACCTACACCTGGGCAAGAGACACACAGTGTCCTCACATCCACCGAAGTGCAACACCTACACCTGGGCAAGAGACTCACAGTGTCCTCACATCCACCAACATACAACAGCTACACCTGGGCAAGAGACTCACAGTGTTCTCACATCCACAAACATACACCACCTGCTACACCTGGGCAAGAGACGCACAGTGTCCTCACATCCACCAACATACACCACCTGCTACTCCTGGGCAAGAGACTCACAGTGTTCTCACATCCACCAACATACAACACCTACACCTGGGCAAGAGACGCACAGTGTCCTCACATCCACCAACATACACCACCTGCTACTCCTGGGCAAGAGACTCAGTGTTCTCACATCCACCAACATACAACACCTACACCTGGGCAAGAGACGCATAGTGTCCTCACATCCACCAACATACAACACCTACACCTGGGCAAGAGACGCATAGTGCCCTCACATCCACCAACATACAACAACTACACCTGGGCAAGAGACGCACAGTGTCCTCATATTCACCAACATACAACACCTACACCAGGGCAAGAGACGCACAGTGTCCTCACATCCACCAACATACAACACCTACACCTGGGCAAGAGACTCACAGTGTCCTCACATCCACCAACATACAACAGCTACACCTGGGCAAGAGACGCACAGTGTCCTCACATCCACCAACATACAACACCTACGGCACCTGGGCAAGAGAATCACAGTGTCCTCACATCCACCAACATACAACACCTACACCTGGGTAAGAGATGCATAGTGTCCTCACATCCACCAACATAAAACACCTACACCTGGTCAAGAGACGCACAGTGTCCTCACATCCACCAACATACAACACCTACACGAGGGCAAGAGACACAGTGTCCTCACATCCACCAACATTCAACACCTACGGCACCTGGGCAAGAGAATCACAGTGTCCTCACATCCACCAACATACAACACCTACACCTGGTCAAGAGACGCACAGTGTCCTCACATCCACCAACATACAACACCTACACCTGGGTAAGAGACGCATAGTGTCCTCACATCCACCAACATAAAACACCTACACCTGGTCAAGAGACGCACAGTGTCCTCACATCCACCAACATACAACACCTACACGAGGGCAAGAGACACATAGTGTCCTCACATCCACCAACATACAACACCTACACCTGGGCAAGAGACGCACAGTGTCCTCAAATCCACCAACATACAACACCTACACCTGGGCAAGACAGTGTCCTCAAATCCACCAATATACAACACCTACACCTGGGCAAGACAGTGTCCTCACATCCACCGAAATACAACACCTACACCTGGGCAAGAGACTCACAGTGTCCTCACATCCACCAACATACAACACCTACACCTGGGCAAGAGACTCACAGTGTCCTCACATCCAGCAATATACAACACCTACTACACCTGGGCAAGAGACGCACAGTGTCCTCACATCCACCAACATGCAACACCTACACCTGGGCAAGAGAGGCAGTGTGTCCTCACATCCACCAACATACAAAACACCTACACCTGGGCAAGACAATGTCCTGACATCCACCAACATACATCACATACACCTGGGCAAGAGACGCACAGTGTCCTCAAATCCACCAACATACAACACCTACACCTGGGCAAGACAGTGTCCTCAAATCCACCAATATACAACACCTACACCTGGGCAAGACAGTGTCCTCACATCCACCGAAATACAACACCTACACCTGGGCAGGAGACTCACAGTGTCCTCACATCCACCAACATACAACACCTACACCTGGGCAAGAGACTCACAGTGTCCTCACATCCACCAACATACAACACCTACACCTGGGCAAGACAATGTCCTGACATCCACCAACATACAACACATACACCTGGGCAAGAGACGCACAGTGTCCTCACATCCACCAACATACAACACCTACACCTGGGCAAGACAGTGTCCTTAAATCAACCAACGTACAACACCTACACCCGGGCAAGAGACGCACAGTGTCCTCACATCCACCAACATACAGTACCTACACCTGGGCAAGAGGCTCACAGTGTCCTCACATCCACCAACATACAACACCTACACCTGGGCAAGAGATGCACAGTGTCCTCACATCCACCAACATACAACACCTACACCTGGGCAAGAGACTCACAGTGTCCTCACATTCACCAAAATACAACACCTACACCTGGGCAAGAGACACACAGTGTCCTCACATCCACCAACATACAACACCTACACTTGGGCAAGAGACTCACAGTGTTCTCACATTCACCAAAATACAACACCTACACCTGGGCAAGAGACGCAGTGTCCTCAGATCCACCAACATACAACACCTACACCTGGGCAAGAGACGCACAGTGTCCTCAGATCCACCAACATACAACACCTACACCTGGGCAAGAGACTCACAGTGTCCACACATCCACCAACATACAACACCTACACTTGGGCAAGAGACTCACAGTGTTCTCACATTCACCAACATACAACACCTACACCTGGGCAAGACAGTGTCCTCAAATCCACCAATATACAACACCTACACCTGGGCAAGACAGTGTCCTCACATCCACCGAAATACAACACCTACACCTGGGCAAGAGACTCACAGTGTCCTCACATCCAACAACATACAACACCTACACCTGGGCAAGAGACTCACAGTGTCCTCACATCCACCAACATACAACACCTACACCTGGGCAAGAGACTCACAGTGTCCTCACATCCAGCAATATACAACACCTACTACACCTGGGCAAGAGACGCACAGTGTCCTCACATCCACCAACATACAACACCTACACCTGGGCAAGACAATGTCCTGACATCCACCAACATACAACACATACACCTGGGCAAGAGACGCACAGTGTCCTCACATCCACCAACATACAACACCTACACCTGGGCAAGACAGTGTCCTTACATCAACCAACGTACAACACCTACACCCGGGCAAGAGACGCACAGTGTCCTCACATCCACCAACATACAGTACCTACACCTGGGCAAGAGGCTCACAGTGTCCTCACATCCACCAACATACAACACCTACACCTGGGCAAGAGATGCACAGTGTCCTCACATCCACCAACATACAACACCTACACCTGGGCAAGAGACTCACAGTGTCCTCACATTCACCAAAATACAACACCTACACCTGGGCAAGAGACGCACAGTGTCCTCACATCCACCAACATACAACACCTACACTTGGGCAAGAGACTCACAGTGTTCTCACATTCACCAAAATACAACACCTACACCTGGGCAAGAGACGCAGTGTCCTCAGATCCACCAACATACAACACCTACACCTGGGCAAGAGACTCACAGTGTCCTCAGATACACCAACATACAACACCTACACCTGGGCAAGAGACTCACAGTGTCCACACATCCACCAACATACAACACCTACACCTGGGCAAGAGATGCACAGTGTCCTCACCTACATCAACATACAACACCTACACCTGGGCAAGAGACGCACAGTGTCCTCACATCCACCAACATACAACACCTACACCTGGGCAAGAGACGCATAGTGTCCTCACATCCACCAACATACAACACCTACACCTGGGCAAGACAGTGTCCTCACATCCACCAACATACAACACCTACACCTGGGCAAGAGACGCACAGTGTCCTCACATCCACCAACATACAACACCTACACCTGGGCAAGAGACTCACAGTGTTCTCACATTCACCAAAATACAACACCTACACCTGGGCAAGAGACGCACAGTGTCCTCACATCCACCAACATACAACACCTACACCTGGGCAAGAGACTCACAGTGTCCTCAGATCCACCAACATACAACACCTACACCTGGGCAAGAGATGCACAGTGTCCTCACCTACACCAACATACAACACCTACACCTGGGCAAGAGACGCACAGTGTCCTCACATCCACCAACATTCAACACCTACACCTGGGCAAAAGACGCATAGTGTCCTCACATCCACCAACATACAACACCTACACCTGGGCAAGACAGTGTCCTCACATCCACCAACATACAACACCTACACCTGGGCAAGAGACGCACAGTGTCCTCACACCCACCAACATACAACACCTACACCTGGGCAAGACAGTGTCCTCACATCCACCAACATACAACACCTACACCTGGGCAAGAGACGCACAGTGTCCTCACATCCACCAACATACAACACATACACATGGGCAAGAGACGCACAGTGTCCTCTCATCCACCAACATAGCACACCTAGGTAAGAGACACACAGTGTCCTCACATCCACCAACATACAACACCTACACCTGGGCAAGAGACGCACAGTGTCCTCACATCCACCAACATACCACACCTACACCTGGGCAAGAGACGCACAGTGTTCTCACATCCACCAACATACAACACCTACACCTGGGCAAGAGACGCACAGTGTCCTCACATCCACCAACATACACCACCTACACCTGGTCAAGAGACGCACAGTGTCCTCATATCCACCAACATACAACACCTACACCTGGTCAAGAGACGCACAGTGTCCTCACCTACACCAACATACAACACCTACACCTGGGCAAGAGACGCACAGTGTCTTCACCTACACCAACATACAACACCTACACCTGGGCAAGAGACGCACAGTGTCCTCACATCCACCAACATACAACACCTACACCTGGGCAAGACAGTGTCCTCACATCCACCAACATACAACACCTACACCTGGGCAAGAGACGCACAGTCCTCACATCCACCAACATAGAACACCTACACCTGGGCAAGAGACTCACAGTGTTCTCACATTCACCAAAATACAACACCTACACCTGGGCAAGAGACGCACAGTGTCCTCACATCCACCAACATACAACACCTACACCTGGGCAAGAGACTCACAGTGTCCTCAGATCCACCAACATACAACACCTACACCTGGGCAAGAGACGCATAGTGTCCTCACATCCACCAACATACAACACCTACACCTGGGCAAGACAGTGTCCTCACATCCACCAACATACAACACCTACACCTGGGCAAGAGACGCACAGTGTCCTCACATCCACCAACATACAACACCTACACCTGGGCAAGAGACTCACAGTGTTCTCACATTCACCAAAATACAACACCTACACCTGGGCAAGAGACGCACAGTGTCCTCACATCCACCAACATACAACACCTACACCTGGGCAAGAGACTCACAGTGTCCTCAGATCCACCAACATACAACACCTACACCTGGGCAAGAGATGCACAGTGTCCTCACCTACACCAACATACAACACCTACACCTGGGCAAGAGACGCACAGTGTCCTCACATCCACCAACATTCAACACCTACACCTGGGCAAAAGACGCATAGTGTCCTCACATCCACCAACATACAACACCTACACCTGGGCAAGACAGTGTCCTCACATCCACCAACATACAACACCTACACCTGGGCAAGAGACGCACAGTGTCCTCACACCCACCAACATACAACACCTACACCTGGGCAAGACAGTGTCCTCACATCCACCAACATACAACACCTACACCTGGGCAAGAGACGCACAGTGTCCTCACATCCACCAACATACAACACATACACATGGGCAAGAGACGCACAGTGTCCTCTCATCCACCAACATAGCACACCTAGGTAAGAGACACACAGTGTCCTCACATCCACCAACATACAACACCTACACCTGGGCAAGAGACGCACAGTGTCCTCACATCCACCAACATACCACACCTACACCTGGGCAAGAGACGCACAGTGTTCTCACATCCACCAACATACAACACCTACACCTGGGCAAGAGACGCACAGTGTCCTCACATCCACCAACATACACCACCTACACCTGGTCAAGAGACGCACAGTGTCCTCATATCCACCAACATACAACACCTACACCTGGTCAAGAGATGCACAGTGTCCTCACCTACACCAACATACAACACCTACACCTGGGCAAGAGACGCACAGTGTCTTCACCTACACCAACATACAACACCTACACCTGGGCAAGAGACGCACAGTGTCCTCACATCCACCAACATACAACACCTACACCTGGGCAAGACAGTGTCCTCACATCCACCAACATACAACACCTACACCTGGGCAAGAGACGCACAGTCCTCACATCCACCAACATAGAACACCTACACCTGGGCAAGAGACGCAGTGTCCTCACCTACACCAACATACAACACCTACACCTGGGCAAGACAGTGTCCTCACATCCACCAACATACAATACCTACACCTGGGCAAGACAGTGTCCTCACATCCACCAACATACAACAACTACACCTGGGCAAGACAGTGTCCTCACATCCAAAAACATACAACACCTTCACCTGGGCAAGACAGTGTCCTCACATCCACCAACATACAACACCTACACCTGGGCAAGAGACGCACAGTGTCCTCACATCCACCAACATACAACACAAACACCTGGGCAAGACAGTGTCCTCACATCCACCAACATACAACACCTACACCTGGGCAAGAGACGCACAGTGTCCTCACATCCACCAACATACAACACCTACACCTGGGCAAGAGACGCACAGTGTCTTCACATCCACCAACATAGAACACCTACACCTGGGCAAGAGATGCACAGTGTCCTCACTTCCACCAACATACAACACCTACACCTGGGCAAGAGACGCAGAGTGTCCTCACATCCACCAACATACAACACCTACACCTGGGCAAGAGACGCAGAGTGTCCTCACCTACACCAACATACAACACCTACACCTGGGCAAGAGACGCACAGTGTCCTCACATCCACCAACATTCAACACCTACACCTGGGCAAGAGACGCATAGTGTCCTCACATCCACCAACATACAACACCTACACCTGGGCAAGACAGTGTCCTCACATCCACCAACATACAACACCTACACCTGGGCAAGAGACGCACAGTGTCCTCACACCCACCAACATACAACACCTACACCTGGGCAAGACAGTGTCCTCACATCCACCAACATACAACACCTACACCTGGGCAAGAGACGCACAGTGTCCTCACATCCACCAACATACAACACATACACCTGGGCAAGAGACGCACAGTGTCCTCTCATCCACCAACATAGCACACCTAGGTAAGAGACACACAGTGTCCTCACATCCACCAACATACAACACCTACACCTGGGCAAGAGACGCACAGTGTTCTCACATCCACCAACATACAACACCTACACCTGGGCAAGAGACGCACAGTGTCCTCACATCCACCAACATACACCACCTACACCTGGTCAAGAGACGCACAGTGTCCTCACATCCACCAACATACAACACCTACACCTGGTCAAGAGACGCACAGTGTCCTCACCTACACCAACATACAACACCTACACCTGGGCAAGAGACGCACAGAGTCTTCACCTACACCAACATACAACACCTACACCTGGGCAAGAGACGCACAGTGTCCTCACATCCACCAACATACAACACCTACACCTGGGCAAGACAGTGTCCTCACATCCACCAACATACAACACCTACACCTGGGCAAGAGACGCACAGTCCTCACATCCACCAACATAGAACACCTACACCTGGGCAAGAGACGCAGTGTCCTCACCTACACCAACATACAACACCTACACCTGGGCAAGACAGTGTCCTCACATCCACCAACATACAATACCTACACCTGGGCAAGACAGTGTCCTCACATCCACCAACATACAACAACTACACCTGGGCAAGACAGTGTCCTCACATCCAAAAACATACAACACCTTCACCTGGGCAAGACAGTGTCCTCACATCCACCAACATACAACACCTACACCTGGGCAAGAGACGCACAGTGTCCTCACATCCACCAACATACAACACCTGGGCAAGACAGTGTCCTCACATCCACCAACATACAACACCTACACCTGGGCAAGAGACGCACAGTGTCCTCACATCCACCAACATACAACACCTACACCTGGGCAAGAGACGCACAGTGTCTTCACATCCACCAACATAGAACACCTACACCTGGGCAAGAGATGCACAGTGTCCTCACTTCCACCAACATACAACACCTACACCTGGGCAAGAGACGCAGAGTGTCCTCACATCCACCAACATACAACACCTACACCTGGGCAAGAGACGCAGAGTGTCCTCACATCCACCAACATACAACACCTACACCTGGGCAAGAGACGCACAGTGTCCTCACATCCACCAACATACAACACCTACACCTGGGCAAGAGACGCACAGTGTCCTCACATCCACCAACATATAACACCTACACCTGGGCAAGAGACGCACAGTGTCCTCACATCCACCAACATACAACACCGACACCTGGGCAAGAGACGCACAGTGTCCTCACATCCACCAACATACAACACCTACACCTGGGCAAGACAGTGTCCTCACATAAACCAACATACAACACCTACACCTGGGCAAGAGACACACAATGTCCTCACATCCACCAACATACAACACCTGCACCTGGGCAAGACAGTGTCCTCACATCCACCAACATACAACACCTACGTCACCTGGGCAAGACAGTGTCCTCACATCCACCAACATACAACAGCTACACCTGGGCAAGAGACGCACAGTGTCCTCACGTCCACCAACATACAACACCTACACCTGGGCAAGAGACGCACAGTGTCCTCACATCCACCAACGTACAACACATAAACCTGGGCAAGACAGTGTCCTCACATCCACCAAAATACAACACCTACACCTGGGCAAGTGACACACAGTGTCCTCACATCCACCAACATACAACAGCTACACCTGGGCAAGAGTCTCACAGTGTCCTCACATCCACCAACATACAACACCTACACCTGGGCAAGAGACTCACAGTGTCCTCCCATCCACCAACATACAACACCTACACCTGGGCAAGACAGTGTCCTCACATCCACCAACATACAACACCTACACCTGGGCAAGACAGTGTCCTCACATCCACCAACATACAACAGCTACACCTGGGCAAGAGACTCACAGTGTCCTCACATCCACCAACATACAACACCTACACCTGGGCAAGACAGTGTCCTCACATCCACCAACATGCAACACCTACACCTGGGCAAGAGAGGCAGTGTGTCCTCACATCCACCAACATACCACACCTACACCTGGGCAAGAGATGCACAGTGTCCTCACCTACACCAACATACAACACCTACAACTGGGCAAGAGACGCACAGTGTCCTCACCTACACCAACATACAACACCTACACCTAGGAAAGAGACGCACAGTGTCCTCACATCCACCAACATACAACACCTGCACCTGGGCAAGACAGTGTCCTCACATCCACCAACATACAACACCTACGACACCTGGGCAAGACAGTGTCCTCACATCCACCAACATACAACAGCTACACCTGGGCAAGAGACGCACAGTGTCCTCACGTCCACCAACATACAACACCTACACCTGGGCAAGAGACGCACAGTGTCCTCACATCCACCAACGTACAACAGCTACACCTGGGCAAGAGTCTCACAGTGTCCTCACATCCACCAACATACAACACCTACACCTGGGCAAGAGACTCACAGTGTCCTCCCATCCACCAACATACAACACCTACACCTGGGCAAGACAGTGTCCTCACATCCACCAACATACAACACCTACACCTGGGCAAGAGACTCACAGTGTCCTCACATCCACCAACATACAACAGCTACACCTGGGCAAGAGACTCACAGTGTCCTCACATCCACCAACATACAACACCTACACCTGGGCAAGACAGTGTCCTCACATCCACCAACATACAACACCTACACCTGGGCAAGAGACGCACAGTGTCCTCACATCCACCAACATACAACACCTACACCTGGGCAAGACACTGTCCTCACATCCACCAACATACAACACCTACACCTGGGCAAGACAGTGTCCTCACATCCACCAACATACAACACCTACACCTGGGCAAGACAGTGTCCTCACATCCACCAACATACAACACCTACACCTGGGCAAGAGACTCACAGTGTCCTCACATCCACCAACATACAACACCTACACCTGGGCAAGAGACGCATAGTGCCCTCACATCCACCAACATACAACAACTACACCTGGGCAAGAGACGCACAGTGTCCTCATATTCACCAACATACAACACCTACACCAGGGCAAGAGACGCACAGTGTCCTCACATCCACCAACATACAACACCTACACCTGGGCAAGAGACTCACAGTGTCCTCACATCCACCAACATACAACAGCTACACCTGGGCAAGAGACGCACAGTGTCCTCACATCCACCAACATACAACACCTACGGCACCTGGGCAAGAGAATCACAGTGTCCTCACATCCACCAACATACAACACCTACACCTGGGTAAGAGACGCATAGTGTCCTCACATCCACCAACATAAAACACCTACACCTGGTCAAGAGACGCACAGTGTCCTCACATCCACCAACATACAACACCTACACGAGGGCAAGAGACACATAGTGTCCTCACATCCACCAACATACAACACCTACGGCACCTGGGCAAGAGAATCACAGTGTCCTCACATCCACCAACATACAACACCTACACCTGGTCAAGAGACGCACAGTGTCCTCACATCCACCAACATACAACACCTACACCTGGGTAAGAGACGCATAGTGTCCTCACATCCACCAACATAAAACACCTACACCTGGTCAAGAGACGCACAGTGTCCTCACATCCACCAACATACAACACCTACACGAGGGCAAGAGACACATAGTGTCCTCACATCCACCAACATACAACACCTACACCTGGACAAGAGACGCACAGTGTCCTCAAATACACCAACATACAACACCTACACCTGGGCATGACAGTGTCCTCAAATCCACCAATATACAACACCTACACCTGGGCAAGACAGTGTCCTCACATCCACCGAAATACAACACCTACACCTGGGCAAGAGACTCACAGTGTCCTCACATCCACCAACATACAACACCTACACCTGGGCAAGAGACTCACAGTGTCCTCACATCCAGCAATATACAACACCTACTACACCTGGGCAAGAGACGCACAGTGTCCTCACATCCACCAACATGCAACACCTACACCTGGGCAAGAGAGGCAGTGTGTCCTCACATCCACCAACATACAAAACACCTACACCTGGGCAAGACAATGTCCTGACATCCACCAACATACAACACATACACCTGGGCAAGAGACGCACAGTGTCCTCAAATCCACCAACATACAACACCTACACCTGGGCAAGACAGTGTCCTCAAATCCACCAATATACAACACCTACACCTGGGCAAGACAGTGTCCTCACATCCACCGAAATACAACACCTACACCTGGGCAAGAGACTCACAGTGTCCTCACATCCACCAACATACAACACCTACACCTGGGCAAGAGACTCACAGTGTCCTCACATCCAGCAATATACAACACCTACTACACCTGGGCAAGAGACGCACAGTGTCCTCACATCCACCAACATGCAACACCTACACCTGGGCAAGAGAGGCAGTGTGTCCTCACATCCACCAACATACAAAACACCTACACCTGGGCAAGACAATGTCCTGACATCCACCAACATACAACACATACACCTGGGCAAGAGACGCACAGTGTCCTCAAATCCACCAACATACAACACCTACACCTGGGCAAGACAGTGTCCTCAAATCCACCAACATACAACACCTACACCTGGGCAAGAGACTCACAGTGTCCTCACATCCACCAACATACAACACCTACACCTGGGCAAGAGACTCACAGTGTCCTCACATCCAGCAATATACAACACCTACTACACCTGGGCAAGAGACGCACAGTGTCCTCACATCCACCAACATACAACACCTACACCTGGGCAAGACAATGTCCTGACATCCACCAACATACAACACATACACCTGGGCAAGAGACGCACAGTGTCCTCACATCCACCAACATACAACACCTACACCTGGGCAAGACAGTGTCCTTACATCAACCAACGTACAACACCTACACCCGGGCAAGAGACGCACAGTGTCCTCACATCCACCAACATACAGTACCTACACCTGGGCAAGAGGCTCACAGTGTCCTCACATCCACCAACATACAACACCTACACCTGGGCAAGAGATGCACAGTGTCCTCACATCCACCAACATACAACACCTACACCTGGGCAAGAGACTCACAGTGTCCTCACATTCACCAAAATACAACACCTACACCTGGGCAAGAGACGCACAGTGTCCTCACATCCACCAACATACAACACCTACACTTGGGCAAGAGACTCACAGTGTTCTCACATTCACCAAAATACAACACCTACACCTGGGCAAGAGACGCAGTGTCCTCAGATCCACCAACATACAACACCTACACCTGGGCAAGAGACTCACAGTGTCCTCAGATCCACCAACATACAACACCTACACCTGGGCAAGAGACTCACAGTGTCCACACATCCACCAACATACAACACCTACACTTGGGCAAGAGACTCACAGTGTTCTCACATTCACCAACATACAACACCTACACCTGGGCAAGACAGTGTCCTCAAATCCACCAATATACAACACCTACACCTGGGCAAGACAGTGTCCTCACATCCACCGAAATACAACACCTACACCTGGGCAAGAGACTCACAGTGTCCTCACATCCAACAACATACAACACCTACACCTGGGCAAGAGACTCACAGTGTCCTCACATCCACCAACATACAACACCTACACCTGGGCAAGAGACTCACAGTGTCCTCACATCCAGCAATATACAACACCTACTACACCTGGGCAAGAGACGCACAGTGTCCTCACATCCACCAACAACCACCACCTACACCTGGGCAAGACAATGTCCTGACATCCACCAACATACAACACATACACCTGGGCAAGAGACGCACAGTGTCCTCACATCCACCAACATACAACACCTACACCTGGGCAAGACAGTGTCCTTACATCAACCAACGTACAACACCTACACCCGGGCAAGAGAGGCACAGTGTCCTCACATCCACCAACATACAGTACCTACACCTGGGCAAGAGGCTCACAGTGTCCTCACATCCACCAACATACAACACCTACACCTGGGCAAGAGATGCACAGTGTCCTCACATCCACCAACATACAACACCTACACCTGGGCAAGAGACTCACAGTGTCCTCACATTCACCAAAATACAACACCTACACCTGGGCAAGAGACGCACAGTGTCCTCACATCCACCAACATACAACACCTACACTTGGGCAAGAGACTCACAGTGTTCTCACATTCACCAAAATACAACACCTACACCTGGGCAAGAGACGCAGTGTCCTCAGATCCACCAACATACAACACCTACACCTGGGCAAGAGACTCACAGTGTCCTCAGATCCACCAACATACAACACCTACACCTGGGCAAGAGACTCACAGTGTCCACACATCCACCAACATACAACACCTACACCTGGGCAAGAGATGCACAGTGTCCTCACCTACATCAACATACAACACCTACACCTGGGCAAGAGACGCACAGTGTCCTCACATCCACCAACATACAACACCTACACCTGGGCAAGAGACGCATAGTGTCCTCACATCCACCAACATACAACACCTACACCTGGGCAAGACAGTGTCCTCACATCCACCAACATACAACACCTACACCTGGGCAAGAGACGCACAGTGTCCTCACATCCACCAACATACAACACCTACACCTGGGCAAGAGACTCACAGTGTTCTCACATTCACCAAAATACAACACCTACACCTGGGCAAGAGACGCACAGTGTCCTCACATCCACCAACATACAACACCTACACCTGGGCAAGAGACTCACAGTGTCCTCAGATCCACCAACATACAACACCTACACCTGGGCAAGAGATGCACAGTGTCCTCACCTACACCAACATACAACACCTACACCTGGGCAAGAGACGCACAGTGTCCTCACATCCACCAACATTCAACACCTACACCTGGGCAAGAGACGCATAGTGTCCTCACATCCACCAACATACAACACCTACACCTGGGCAAGACAGTGTCCTCACATCCACCAACATACAACACCTACACCTGGGCAAGAGACGCACAGTGTCCTCACACCCACCAACATACAACACCTACACCTGGGCAAGACAGTCTCCTCACATCCACCAACATACAACACCTACACCTGGGCAAGAGACGCACAGTGTCCTCACATCCACCAACATACAACACATACACCTGGGCAAGAGACGCACAGTGTCCTCACATCCACCAACATACAACACATACACCTGGGCAAGAGACGCACAGTGTCCTCACATCCACCAACATACAACACCTACACCTGGGCAAGAGACGCACAGTGTCCTCACATCCACCAACATACAACACCTACACCTGGGCAAGAGACGCACAGTGTCCTCACATCCACCAACATACAACACCTACACCTGGGCAAGAGACTCACAGTGTCCTCAGATCCACCAACATACAACACCTACACCTGGGCAAGAGATGCACAGTGTCCTCACCTACACCAACATACAACACCTACACCTGGGCAAGAGACGCACAGTGTCCTCACATCCACCAACATTCAACACCTACACCTGGGCAAAAGACGCATAGTGTCCTCACATCCACCAACATACAACACCTACACCTGGGCAAGACAGTGTCCTCACATCCACCAACATACAACACCTACACCTGGGCAAGAGACGCACAGTGTCCTCACACCCACCAACATACAACACCTACACCTGGGCAAGACAGTGTCCTCACATCCACCAACATACAACACCTACACCTGGGCAAGAGACGCACAGTGTCCTCACATCCACCAACATACAACACATACACATGGGCAAGAGACGCACAGTGTCCTCTCATCCACCAACATAGCACACCTAGGTAAGAGACACACAGTGTCCTCACATCCACCAACATACAACACCTACACCTGGGCAAGAGACGCACAGTGTCCTCACATCCACCAACATACCACACCTACACCTGGGCAAGAGACGCACAGTGTTCTCACATCCACCAACATACAACACCTACACCTGGGCAAGAGACGCACAGTGTCCTCACATCCACCAACATACACCACCTACACCTGGTCAAGAGACGCACAGTGTCCTCATATCCACCAACATACAACACCTACACCTGGTCAAGAGACGCACAGTGTCCTCACCTACACCAACATACAACACCTACACCTGGGCAAGAGACGCACAGTGTCTTCACCTACACCAACATACAACACCTACACCTGGGCAAGAGACGCACAGTGTCCTCACATCCACCAACATACAACACCTACACCTGGGCAAGACAGTGTCCTCACATCCACCAACATACAACACCTACACCTGGGCAAGAGACGCACAGTCCTCACATCCACCAACATAGAACACCTACACCTGGGCAAGAGACTCACAGTGTTCTCACATTCACCAAAATACAACACCTACACCTGGGCAAGAGACGCACAGTGTCCTCACATCCACCAACATACAACACCTACACCTGGGCAAGAGACTCACAGTGTCCTCAGATCCACCAACATACAACACCTACACCTGGGCAAGAGACGCATAGTGTCCTCACATCCACCAACATACAACACCTACACCTGGGCAAGACAGTGTCCTCACATCCACCAACATACAACACCTACACCTGGGCAAGAGACGCACAGTGTCCTCACATCCACCAACATACAACACCTACACCTGGGCAAGAGACTCACAGTGTTCTCACATTCACCAAAATACAACACCTACACCTGGGCAAGAGACGCACAGTGTCCTCACATCCACCAACATACAACACCTACACCTGGGCAAGAGACTCACAGTGTCCTCAGATCCACCAACATACAACACCTACACCTGGGCAAGAGATGCACAGTGTCCTCACCTACACCAACATACAACACCTACACCTGGGCAAGAGACGCACAGTGTCCTCACATCCACCAACATTCAACACCTACACCTGGGCAAAAGACGCATAGTGTCCTCACATCCACCAACATACAACACCTACACCTGGGCAAGACAGTGTCCTCACATCCACCAACATACAACACCTACACCTGGGCAAGAGACGCACAGTGTCCTCACACCCACCAACATACAACACCTACACCTGGGCAAGACAGTGTCCTCACATCCACCAACATACAACACCTACACCTGGGCAAGAGACGCACAGTGTCCTCACATACACCAACATACAACACATACACATGGGCAAGAGACGCACAGTGTCCTCTCATCCACCAACATAGCACACCTAGGTAAGAGACACACAGTGTCCTCACATCCACCAACATACAACACCTACACCTGGGCAAGAGACGCACAGTGTCCTCACATCCACCAACATACCACACCTACACCTGGGCAAGAGACGCACAGTGTTCTCACATCCACCAACATACAACACCTACACCTGGGCAAGAGACGCACAGTGTCCTCACATCCACCAACATACACCACCTACACCTGGTCAAGAGACGCACAGTGTCCTCATATCCACCAACATACAACACCTACACCTGGTCAAGAGATGCACAGTGTCCTCACCTACACCAACATACAACACCTACACCTGGGCAAGAGACGCACAGTGTCTTCACCTACACCAACATACAACACCTACACCTGGGCAAGAGACGCACAGTGTCCTCACATCCACCAACATACAACACCTACACCTGGGCAAGACAGTGTCCTCACATCCACCAACATACAACACCTACACCTGGGCAAGAGACGCACAGTCCTCACATCCACCAACATAGAACACCTACACCTGGGCAAGAGACGCAGTGTCCTCACCTACACCAACATACAACACCTACACCTGGGCAAGACAGTGTCCTCACATCCACCAACATACAATACCTACACCTGGGCAAGACAGTGTCCTCACATCCACCAACATACAACAACTACACCTGGGCAAGACAGTGTCCTCACATCCAAAAACATACAACACCTTCACCTGGGCAAGACAGTGTCCTCACATCCACCAACATACAACACCTACACCTGGGCAAGAGACGCACAGTGTCCTCACATCCACCAACATACAACACAAACACCTGGGCAAGACAGTGTCCTCACATCCACCAACATACAACACCTACACCTGGGCAAGAGACGCACAGTGTCCTCACATCCACCAACATACAACACCTACACCTGGGCAAGAGACGCACAGTGTCTTCACATCCACCAACATAGAACACCTACACCTGGGCAAGAGATGCACAGTGTCCTCACTTCCACCAACATACAACACCTACACCTGGGCAAGAGACGCAGAGTGTCCTCACATCCACCAACATACAACACCTACACCTGGGCAAGAGACGCAGAGTGTCCTCACCTACACCAACATACAACACCTACACCTGGGCAAGAGACGCACAGTGTCCTCACATCCACCAACATTCAACACCTACACCTGGGCAAGAGACGCATAGTGTCCTCACATCCACCAACATACAACACCTACACCTGGGCAAGACAGTGTCCTCACATCCACCAACATACAACACCTACACCTGGGCAAGAGACGCACAGTGTCCTCACACCCACCAACATACAACACCTACACCTGGGCAAGACAGTGTCCTCACATCCACCAACATACAACACCTACACCTGGGCAAGAGACGCACAGTGTCCTCACATCCACCAACATACAACACATACACCTGGGCAAGAGACGCACAGTGTCCTCTCATCCACCAACATAGCACACCTAGGTAAGAGACACACAGTGTCCTCACATCCACCAACATACAACACCTACACCTGGGCAAGAGACGCACAGTGTTCTCACATCCACCAACATACAACACCTACACCTGGGCAAGAGACGCACAGTGTCCTCACATCCACCAACATACACCACCTACACCTGGTCAAGAGACGCACAGTGTCCTCACATCCACCAACATACAACACCTACACCTGGTCAAGAGACGCACAGTGTCCTCACCTACACCAACATACAACACCTACACCTGGGCAAGAGACGCACAGAGTCTTCACCTACACCAACATACAACACCTACACCTGGGCAAGAGACGCACAGTGTCCTCACATCCACCAACATACAACACCTACACCTGGGCAAGACAGTGTCCTCACATCCACCAACATACAACACCTACACCTGGGCAAGAGACGCACAGTCCTCACATCCACCAACATAGAACACCTACACCTGGGCAAGAGACGCAGTGTCCTCACCTACACCAACATACAACACCTACACCTGGGCAAGACAGTGTCCTCACATCCACCAACATACAATACCTACACCTGGGCAAGACAGTGTCCTCACATCCACCAACATACAACAACTACACCTGGGCAAGACAGTGTCCTCACATCCAAAAACATACAACACCTTCACCTGGGCAAGACAGTGTCCTCACATCCACCAACATACAACACCTACACCTGGGCAAGAGACGCACAGTGTCCTCACATCCACCAACATACAACACCTGGGCAAGACAGTGTCCTCACATCCACCAACATACAACACCTACACCTGGGCAAGAGACGCACAGTGTCCTCACATCCACCAACATACAACACCTACACCTGGGCAAGAGACGCACAGTGTCTTCACATCCACCAACATAGAACACCTACACCTGGGCAAGAGATGCACAGTGTCCTCACTTCCACCAACATACAACACCTACACCTGGGCAAGAGACGCAGAGTGTCCTCACATCCACCAACATACAACACCTACACCTGGGCAAGAGACGCAGAGTGTCCTCACATCCACCAACATACAACACCTACACCTGGGCAAGAGACGCACAGTGTCCTCACATCCACCAACATACAACACCTACACCTGGGCAAGAGACGCACAGTGTCCTCACATCCACCAACATATAACACCTACACCTGGGCAAGAGACGCACAGTGTCCTCACATCCACCAACATACAACACCGACACCTGGGCAAGAGACGCACAGTGTCCTCACATCCACCAACATACAACACCTACACCTGGGCAAGACAGTGTCCTCACATAAACCAACATACAACACCTACACCTGGGCAAGAGACACACAATGTCCTCACATCCACCAACATACAACACCTGCACCTGGGCAAGACAGTGTCCTCACATCCACCAACATACAACACCTACGTCACCTGGGCAAGACAGTGTCCTCACATCCACCAACATACAACAGCTACACCTGGGCAAGAGACGCACAGTGTCCTCACGTCCACCAACATACAACACCTACACCTGGGCAAGAGACGCACAGTGTCCTCACATCCACCAACGTACAACACATAAACCTGGGCAAGACAGTGTCCTCACATCCACCAAAATACAACACCTACACCTGGGCAAGTGACACACAGTGTCCTCACATCCACCAACATACAACAGCTACACCTGGGCAAGAGTCTCACAGTGTCCTCACATCCACCAACATACAACACCTACACCTGGGCAAGAGACTCACAGTGTCCTCCCATCCACCAACATACAACACCTACACCTGGGCAAGACAGTGTCCTCACATCCACCAACATACAACACCTACACCTGGGCAAGACAGTGTCCTCACATCCACCAACATACAACAGCTACACCTGGGCAAGAGACTCACAGTGTCCTCACATCCACCAACATACAACACCTACACCTGGGCAAGACAGTGTCCTCACATCCACCAACATGCAACACCTACACCTGGGCAAGAGAGGCAGTGTGTCCTCACATCCACCAACATACCACACCTACACCTGGGCAAGAGATGCACAGTGTCCTCACCTACACCAACATACAACACCTACAACTGGGCAAGAGACGCACAGTGTCCTCACCTACACCAACATACAACACCTACACCTAGGAAAGAGACGCACAGTGTCCTCACATCCACCAACATACAACACCTGCACCTGGGCAAGACAGTGTCCTCACATCCACCAACATACAACACCTACGACACCTGGGCAAGACAGTGTCCTCACATCCACCAACATACAACAGCTACACCTGGGCAAGAGACGCACAGTGTCCTCACGTCCACCAACATACAACACCTACACCTGGGCAAGAGACGCACAGTGTCCTCACATCCACCAACGTACAACAGCTACACCTGGGCAAGAGTCTCACAGTGTCCTCACATCCACCAACATACAACACCTACACCTGGGCAAGAGACTCACAGTGTCCTCCCATCCACCAACATACAACACCTACACCTGGGCAAGACAGTGTCCTCACATCCACCAACATACAACACCTACACCTGGGCAAGAGACTCACAGTGTCCTCACATCCACCAACATACAACAGCTACACCTGGGCAAGAGACTCACAGTGTCCTCACATCCACCAACATACAACACCTACACCTGGGCAAGACAGTGTCCTCACATCCACCAACATACAACACCTACACCTGGGCAAGAGACGCACAGTGTCCTCACATCCACCAACATACAACACCTACACCTGGGCAAGACACTGTCTTCACATCCACCAACATACAACACCTACACCTGGGCAAGACAGTGTCCTCACATCCACCAACATACAACACCTACACCTGGGCAAGACAGTGTCCTCACATCCACCAACATACAACACCTACACCTGGGCAAGAGACTCACAGTGTCCTCACATCCACCAACATACAACACCTACACCTGGGCAAGAGACGCATAGTGCCCTCACATCCACCAACATACAACAACTACACCTGGGCAAGAGACGCACAGTGTCCTCATATTCACCAACATACAACACCTACACCAGGGCAAGAGACGCACAGTGTCCTCACATCCACCAACATACAACACCTACACCTGGGCAAGAGACTCACAGTGTCCTCACATCCACCAACATACAACAGCTACACCTGGGCAAGAGACGCACAGTGTCCTCACATCCACCAACATACAACACCTACGGCACCTGGGCAAGAGAATCACAGTGTCCTCACATCCACCAACATACAACACCTACACCTGGGTAAGAGACGCATAGTGTCCTCACATCCACCAACATAAAACACCTACACCTGGTCAAGAGACGCACAGTGTCCTCACATCCACCAACATACAACACCTACACGAGGGCAAGAGACACATAGTGTCCTCACATCCACCAACATACAACACCTACGGCACCTGGGCAAGAGAATCACAGTGTCCTCACATCCACCAACATACAACACCTACACCTGGTCAAGAGACGCACAGTGTCCTCACATCCACCAACATACAACACCTACACCTGGGTAAGAGACGCATAGTGTCCTCACATCCACCAACATAAAACACCTACACCTGGTCAAGAGACGCACAGTGTCCTCACATCCACCAACATACAACACCTACACGAGGGCAAGAGACACATAGTGTCCTCACATCCACCAACATACAACACCTACACCTGGGCAAGAGACGCACAGTGTCCTCAAATACACCAACATACAACACCTACACCTGGGCATGACAGTGTCCTCAAATCCACCAATATACAACACCTACACCTGGGCAAGACAGTGTCCTCACATCCACCGAAATACAACACCTACACCTGGGCAAGAGACTCACAGTGTCCTCACATCCACCAACATACAACACCTACACCTGGGCAAGAGACTCACAGTGTCCTCACATCCAGCAATATACAACACCTACTACACCTGGGCAAGAGACGCACAGTGTCCTCACATCCACCAACATGCAACACCTACACCTGGGCAAGAGAGGCAGTGTGTCCTCACATCCACCAACATACAAAACACCTACACCTGGGCAAGACAATGTCCTGACATCCACCAACATACAACACATACACCTGGGCAAGAGACGCACAGTGTCCTCAAATCCACCAACATACAACACCTACACCTGGGCAAGACAGTGTCCTCAAATCCACCAATATACAACACCTACACCTGGGCAAGACAGTGTCCTCACATCCACCGAAATACAACACCTACACCTGGGCAAGAGACTCACAGTGTCCTCACATCCACCAACATACAACACCTACACCTGGGCAAGAGACTCACAGTGTCCTCACATCCAGCAATATACAACACCTACTACACCTGGGCAAGAGACGCACAGTGTCCTCACATCCACCAACATGCAACACCTACACCTGGGCAAGAGAGGCAGTGTGTCCTCACATCCACCAACATACAAAACACCTACACCTGGGCAAGACAATGTCCTGACATCCACCAACATACAACACATACACCTGGGCAAGAGACGCACAGTGTCCTCAAATCCACCAACATACAACACCTACACCTGGGCAAGACAGTGTCCTCAAATCCACCAACATACAACACCTACACCTGGGCAAGAGACTCACAGTGTCCTCACATCCACCAACATACAACACCTACACCTGGGCAAGAGACTCACAGTGTCCTCACATCCAGCAATATACAACACCTACTACACCTGGGCAAGAGACGCACAGTGTCCTCACATCCACCAACATACAACACCTACACCTGGGCAAGACAATGTCCTGACATCCACCAACATACAACACATACACCTGGGCAAGAGACGCACAGTGTCCTCACATCCACCAACATACAACACCTACACCTGGGCAAGACAGTGTCCTTACATCAACCAACGTACAACACCTACACCCGGGCAAGAGACGCACAGTGTCCTCACATCCACCAACATACAGTACCTACACCTGGGCAAGAGGCTCACAGTGTCCTCACATCCACCAACATACAACACCTACACCTGGGCAAGAGATGCACAGTGTCCTCACATCCACCAACATACAACACCTACACCTGGGCAAGAGACTCACAGTGTCCTCACATTCACCAAAATACAACACCTACACCTGGGCAAGAGACGCACAGTGTCCTCACATCCACCAACATACAACACCTACACTTGGGCAAGAGACTCACAGTGTTCTCACATTCACCAAAATACAACACCTACACCTGGGCAAGAGACGCAGTGTCCTCAGATCCACCAACATACAACACCTACACCTGGGCAAGAGACTCACAGTGTCCTCAGATCCACCAACATACAACACCTACACCTGGGCAAGAGACTCACAGTGTCCACACATCCACCAACATACAACACCTACACTTGGGCAAGAGACTCACAGTGTTCTCACATTCACCAACATACAACACCTACACCTGGGCAAGACAGTGTCCTCAAATCCACCAATATACAACACCTACACCTGGGCAAGACAGTGTCCTCACATCCACCGAAATACAACACCTACACCTGGGCAAGAGACTCACAGTGTCCTCACATCCAACAACATACAACACCTACACCTGGGCAAGAGACTCACAGTGTCCTCACATCCACCAACATACAACACCTACACCTGGGCAAGAGACTCACAGTGTCCTCACATCCAGCAATATACAACACCTACTACACCTGGGCAAGAGACGCACAGTGTCCTCACATCCACCAACAAACACCACCTACACCTGGGCAAGACAATGTCCTGACATCCACCAACATACAACACATACACCTGGGCAAGAGACGCACAGTGTCCTCACATCCACCAACATACAACACCTACACCTGGGCAAGACAGTGTCCTTACATCAACCAACGTACAACACCTACACCCGGGCAAGAGAGGCACAGTGTCCTCACATCCACCAACATACAGTACCTACACCTGGGCAAGAGGCTCACAGTGTCCTCACATCCACCAACATACAACACCTACACCTGGGCAAGAGATGCACAGTGTCCTCACATCCACCAACATACAACACCTACACCTGGGCAAGAGACTCACAGTGTCCTCACATTCACCAAAATACAACACCTACACCTGGGCAAGAGACGCACAGTGTCCTCACATCCACCAACATACAACACCTACACTTGGGCAAGAGACTCACAGTGTTCTCACATTCACCAAAATACAACACCTACACCTGGGCAAGAGACGCAGTGTCCTCAGATCCACCAACATACAACACCTACACCTGGGCAAGAGACTCACAGTGTCCTCAGATCCACCAACATACAACACCTACACCTGGGCAAGAGACTCACAGTGTCCACACATCCACCAACATACAACACCTACACCTGGGCAAGAGATGCACAGTGTCCTCACCTACATCAACATACAACACCTACACCTGGGCAAGAGACGCACAGTGTCCTCACATCCACCAACATACAACACCTACACCTGGGCAAGAGACGCATAGTGTCCTCACATCCACCAACATACAACACCTACACCTGGGCAAGACAGTGTCCTCACATCCACCAACATACAACACCTACACCTGGGCAAGAGACGCACAGTGTCCTCACATCCACCAACATACAACACCTACACCTGGGCAAGAGACTCACAGTGTTCTCACATTCACCAAAATACAACACCTACACCTGGGCAAGAGACGCACAGTGTCCTCACATCCACCAACATACAACACCTACACCTGGGCAAGAGACTCACAGTGTCCTCAGATCCACCAACATACAACACCTACACCTGGGCAAGACAGTGTCCTCACATCCACCAACATACAACACCTACACCTGGGCAAGAGACACACAGTGTCCTCACACCCACCAACATACAACACCTACACCTGGGCAAGACAGTCTCCTCACATCCACCAACATACAACACCTACACCTGGGCAAGAGACGCACAGTGTCCTCACATCCACCAACATACAACACATACACCTGGGCAAGAGACGCACAGTGTCCTCACATCCACCAACATACAACACATACACCTGGGCAAGAGACGCACAGTGTCCTCACATCCACCAACATACAACACCTACACCTGGGCAAGAGACGCACAGTGTCCTCACATCCACCAACATACAACACATACACCTGGGCAAGAGACGCACAGTGTCCTCTCATCCACCAACATAGCACACCTAGGTAAGAGACACACAGTGTCCTCACATCCACCAACATACAACACCTACACCTGGGCAAGAGACGCACAGTGTCCTCACATCCACCAACATACCACACCTACACCTGGGCAAGAGACGCACAGTGTTCTCACATCCACCAACATACAACACCTACACCTGGGCAAGAGACGCACAGTGTCCTCACATCCACCAACATACACCACCTACACCTGGTCAAGAGACGCACAGTGTCCTCATATCCACCAACATACAACACCTACACCTGGTCAAGAGACGCACAGTGTCCTCACCTACACCAACATACAACACCTACACCTGGGCAAGAGACGCACAGTGTCTTCACCTACACCAACATACAACACCTACACCTGGGCAAGAGACTCACAGTGTCCTCACATCCACCAACATACAACACCTACACCTGGGCAAGACAGTGTCCTCACATCCACCAACATACAACACCTACACCTGGGCAAGAGACGCACAGTCCTCACATCCACCAACATAGAACACCTACACCTGGGCAAGAGACGCAGTGTCCTCACCTACACCAACATACAACACCTACACCTGGGCAAGACAGTGTCCTCACATCCAAAAACATACAACACCTTCACCTGGGCAAGACAGTGTCCTCACATCCACCAACATACAACACCTACACCTGGGCAAGAGACGCACAGTGTCCTCACATCCACCAACATACAACACAAACACCTGGGCAAGACAGTGTCCTCACATCCACCAACATACAACACCTACACCTGGGCAAGAGACGCACAGTGTCCTCACATCCACCAACATACAACACCTACACCTGGGCAAGAGACGCACAGTGTCTTCACATCCACCAACATAGAACACCTACACCTGGGCAAGAGATGCACAGTGTCCTCACTTCCACCAACATACAACACCTACACCTGGGCAAGAGACGCAGAGTGTCCTCACATCCACCAACATACAACACCTACACCTGGGCAAGAGACGCAGAGTGTCCTCACCTACACCAACATACAACACCTACACCTGGGCAAGAGACGCACAGTGTCCTCACATCCACCAACATTCAACACCTACACCTGGGCAAGAGACGCATAGTGTCCTCACATCCACCAACATACAACACCTACACCTGGGCAAGACAGTGTCCTCACATCCACCAACATACAACACCTACACCTGGGCAAGAGACGCACAGTGTCCTCACACCCACCAACATACAACACCTACACCTGGGCAAGACAGTGTCCTCACATCCACCAACATACAACACCTACACCTGGGCAAGAGACGCACAGTGTCCTCACATCCACCAACATACAACACATACACCTGGGCAAGAGACGCACAGTGTCCTCTCATCCACCAACATAGCACACCTAGGTAAGAGACACACAGTGTCCTCACATCCACCAACATACAACACCTACACCTGGGCAAGAGACGCACAGTGTTCTCACATCCACCAACATACAACACCTACACCTGGGCAAGAGACGCACAGTGTCCTCACATCCACCAACATACACCACCTACACCTGGTCAAGAGACGCACAGTGTCCTCACATCCACCAACATACAACACCTACACCTGGTCAAGAGACGCACAGTGTCCTCACCTACACCAACATACAACACCTACACCTGGGCAAGAGACGCACAGAGTCTTCACCTACACCAACATACAACACCTACACCTGGGCAAGAGACGCACAGTGTCCTCACATCCACCAACATACAACACCTACACCTGGGCAAGACAGTGTCCTCACATCCACCAACATACAACACCTATACCTGGGCAAGAGACGCACAGTCCTCACATCCACCAACATAGAACACCTACACCTGGGCAAGAGACGCAGTGTCCTCACCTACACCAACATACAACACCTACACCTGGGCAAGACAGTGTCCTCACATCCACCAACATACAATACCTACACCTGGGCAAGACAGTGTCCTCACATCCACCAACATACAACAACTACACCTGGGCAAGACAGTGTCCTCACATCCAAAAACATACAACACCTTCACCTGGGCAAGACAGTGTCCTCACATCCACCAACATACAACACCTACACCTGGGCAAGAGACGCACAGTGTCCTCACATCCACCAACATACAACACCTGGGCAAGACAGTGTCCTCACATCCACCAACATACAACACCTACACCTGGGCAAGAGACGCACAGTGTCCTCACATCCACCAACATACAACACCTACACCTGGGCAAGAGACGCACAGTGTCTTCACATCCACCAACATAGAACACCTACACCTGGGCAAGAGATGCACAGTGTCCTCACTTCCACCAACATACAACACCTACACCTGGGCAAGAGACGCAGAGTGTCCTCACATCCACCAACATACAACACCTACACCTGGGCAAGAGACGCAGAGTGTCCTCACATCCACCAACATACAACACCTACACCTGGGCAAGAGACGCACAGTGTCCTCACATCCACCAACATACAACACCTACACCTGGGCAAGAGACGCACAGTGTCCTCACATCCACCAACATATAACACCTACACCTGGGCAAGAGACGCACAGTGTCCTCACATCCACCAACATACAACACCGACACCTGGGCAAGAGACGCACAGTGTCCTCATCACATCCACCAACATACAACACCTACACCTGGGCAAGACAGTGTCCTCACATCCACCAACATACAACACCTACACCTGGGCAAGACAGTGTCCTCACATAAACCAACATACAACACCTACACCTGGGCAAGAGACACACAATGTCCTCACATCCACCAACATACAACACCTGCACCTGGGCAAGACAGTGTCCTCACATCCACCAACATACAACACCTACGACACCTGGGCAAGACAGTGTCCTCACATCCACCAACATACAACAGCTACACCTGGGCAAGAGACGCACAGTGTCCTCACGTCCACCAACATACAACACCTACACCTGGGCAAGAGACGCACAGTGTCCTCACATCCACCAACGTACAACACATAAACCTGGGCAAGACAGTGTCCTCACATCCACCAAAATACAACACCTACACCTGGGCAAGTGACACACAGTGTCCTCACATCCACCAACATACAACAGCTACACCTGGGCAAGAGTCTCACAGTGTCCTCACATCCACCAACATACAACACCTACACCTGGGCAAGAGACTCACAGTGTCCTCCCATCCACCAACATACAACACCTACACCTGGGCAAGACAGTGTCCTCACATCCACCAACATACAACACCTACACCTGGGCAAGACAGTGTCCTCACATCCACCAACATACAACAGCTACACCTGGGCAAGAGACTCACAGTGTCCTCACATCCACCAACATACAACACCTACACCTGGGCAAGACAGTGTCCTCACATCCACCAACATGCAACACCTACACCTGGGCAAGAGAGGCAGTGTGTCCTCACATCCACCAACATACCACACCTACACCTGGGCAAGAGATGCACAGTGTCCTCACCTACACCAACATACAACACCTACAACTGGGCAAGAGACGCACAGTGTCCTCACATCCACCAACATGCAACACCTACACCTGGGCAAGAGAGGCAGTGTGTCCTCACATCCACCAACATACAACACCTACACCTGGGCAAGAGATGCACAGTGTCCTCATATCCACCAACATACAACACCTACACCTGGGCAAGAGATGCACAGTGTCCTCACCTACACCAACATACAACACCTACACCTAGGAAAGAGACGCACAGTGTCCTCACATCCACCAACATACAACACCTGCACCTGGGCAAGACAGTGTCCTCACATCCACCAACATACAACACCTACGACACCTGGGCAAGACAGTGTCCTCACATCCACCAACATACAACAGCTACACCTGGGCAAGAGACGCACAGTGTCCTCACGTCCACCAACATACAACACCTACACCTGGGCAAGAGACGCACAGTGTCCTCACATCCACCAACGTACAACAGCTACACCTGGGCAAGAGTCTCACAGTGTCCTCACATCCACCAACATACAACACCTACACCTGGGCAAGAGACTCACAGTGTCCTCCCATCCACCAACATACAACACCTACACCTGGGCAAGACAGTGTCCTCACATCCACCAACATACAACACCTACACCTGGGCAAGAGACTCACAGTGTCCTCACATCCACCAACATACAACAGCTACACCTGGGCAAGAGACTCACAGTGTCCTCACATCCACCAACATACAACACCTACACCTGGGCAAGACAGTGTCCTCACATCCACCAACATACAACACCTACACCTGGGCAAGAGACGCACAGTGTCCTCACATCCACCAACATACAACACCTACACCTGGGCAAGACACTGTCCTCACATCCACCAACATACAACACCTACACCTGGGCAAGACAGTGTCCTCACATCCACCAACATACAACACCTACACCTGGGCAAGACAGTGTCCTCACATCCACCAACATACAACACCTACACCTGGGCAAGAGACTCACAGTGTCCTCACATCCACCAACATACAACAGCTACACCTGGGCAAGAGACTCTCAGTGTCCTCACATCCACCAAGAAACAACACCTACACCTGGGCAAGAGACGGACGGTGTCCTCACACCCACCGAAGTGCAACACCTACACCTGGGCAAGACAGTGTCCTCACATCCACCAACATACAACACCTACACCTGGGCAAGACAGTGTCCTCACATCCACCAACATACAACAGCTACGCCTGGCCAAGAGACTCACAGTGTCCTCACATCCACCAACATACAACAGCTACACCTGGGCAAGAAACGCACAGTGTCCTCACATCCACCAACATACAACACCTACACCTGGGCAAGACAGTGTCCTCACATCCACCAACATACAACACCTACACCTGGGCAAGAGACGCACAGTGTCCTCACATCCAGCAACATACAACAGCTACACCTGGGCAAGAGACGCACAGTGTCCTCACCTCCACCAACATACAACACCTACACCTGGGCAAGACAGCGTCCTCACATCCAACAACATACAACACCAACACCTGGGCAAGAGACGTGCAGTGTCCTCACATCCACCAACATACAACACCTACACCTGGGCAAGAGACGCAGTGTCCTCACACCCACCAACATACAACACCTACACCTGGGCAAGAGACGCAGTGTCCTCACATCCACCAACATACAACACCTACACCTGGGCAAGAGACTCACAGTGTCCCCACATCCACCAACATACAACACCTACAACCGGGCAAGAGACACACAGTGTCCTCACATCCACCAACATACAACACCTACTACACCTGGGCAAGATAATCACAGTGTCCTCACATCCACCACAGTGCAACACCTACACCGGGGCAAGAGACTCACAGTGTCCTCACATCCACCAACATACAACACCTACACCTGGGAAAGAGACTCACAGTGTCCTCACATCCACCAACATACAACAGCTACACCTGGGCAAGAGACTCACAGTGTCCTCACATCCACCAACATACAACAGCTACACCTGGGCAAGAGACTCTCAGTGTCCTCACATCCACCAACAAACAACACCTACACCTGGGCAAGAGACGCACAGTGTCCTCACACCCACCAAAGTGCAACACCTACACCTGGGCAAGACAGTGTCCTCACATCCACCAACATACAACACCTACACCTGGGCAAGACAGTGTCCTCACATCCACCAACATAAAACACCTACGCATGGGCAAGAGACTCACAGTGTCCTGACATCCACCAACATAAAACAGCTACACCTGGGCAAGAGACTCACAGTGTCCTCACATCCACCAACATACAACACCTACACCTGGGCAAGAGACTCACAGTGTCCTCACATCCACCAACAAACACCACCTACACCTGGGCAAGAGACGCACAGTGTCCTCACACCCACCGAAGTGCAACACCTACACCTGGGCAAGACAGTGTCCTCACATCCAGCAACATACAACAGCTACACCTGGGCAAGAGACACACAGTGCCCTCACATCCAGCAACATACAACAGCTACAACTGGGCAAGAGACGCACAGTGTCCTCACATCCACTGAAGTTCAACACCTACACCTGGGCAAGAGACTCACTGTGACCTCAACTCCACCAACATACAACACCTACTACACCTGGGCAAGACAGTGTCCTCACATCCAACAACATACAACCCCAACACCTGGGCAAGAGACGCGCAGTGTCCTCACATCCACCAACATACAACACCTACACCTGGGCAAGAGACGCAGTGTCCTCACACCCACCAACATACAACACCTACACCTGGGCAAGAGACGCACAGTGTCCCCACATCCACCAACAAACAACACCTACACCTGGGCAAGAGACGCACAGTGTCCTCACATCCACTGAAGTTCAACACCTACACCTGGGCAAGAGACTCACTGTGACCTCACATCCACCAACATACAACACCTACTACACCTGGGCAAGATAATCACAGTGTCCTCATATCCACCAACATACAACAGCTACACCTGGGCAAGAGACTCTCAGTGTCCTCACATCCACCAACATACAACACCTACACCTGGGCAAGAGACGCAGAGTGTCCTCACATCCACCAACATACAACACCTACACCTGGGCAAGAGACGCAGAGTGTCCTCACATCCACCAACATACAACACATACACCTGGGCAAGAGACGCACAGTGTCCTCACATCCACCAACATACAACACCTACACCTGGGCAAGAGACGCACAGTGTCTTCACATCCACCAACATAGAACACCTACACCTGGGCAAGAGACGCAGAGTGTCCTCACATCCACCAACATACAACACCTACACCTGGGCAAGAGACGCAGAGTGTCCTCACATCCACCAACATACAACACATACACCTGGGCAAGAGACGCACAGTGTCCTCACATCCACCAACATACAACACCTACACCTGGGCAAGAGACGCACAGTGTCCTCACATCCACCAACATACAACACCGACACCTGGGCAAGAGACGCACAGTGTCCTACATCCACCAACATACAACACCTACACCTGGGCAAGACAGTGTCCTCACATCCACCAACATACAACACCTACACCTGGGCAAGACAGTGTCCTCACATAAACCAACATACAACACCTACACCTGGGCAAGAGACACACAATGTCCTCACATCCACCAACATACAACACCTGCACCTGGGCAAGACAGTGTCCTCACATCCACCAACATACAACACCTACGACACCTGGGCAAGACAGTGTCCTCACATCCACCAACATGCAACAGCTACACCTGGGCAAGAGACGCACAGTGTCCTCACGTCCACCAACATACAACACCTACACCTGGGCAAGAGACGCACAGTGTCCTCACATCCACCAACATACAACAGATACACCTGGGCACGAGTCTCACAGTGTCCTCACATCCACCAACATACAACACCTACACCTGGGCAAGAGACTCACAGTGTCCTCCCATCCACCAACATACAACACCTACACCTGGGCAAGACAGTGTCCTCACATCCACCAAAATACAACACCTACACCTGGGCAAGTGACACACAGTGTCCTCACATCCACCAACATACAACAGCTACACCTGGGCAAGAGTCTCACAGTGTCCTCACATCCACCAACATACAACACCTACACCTGGGCAAGAGACTCACAGTGTCCTCCCATCCACCAACATACAACACCTACACCTGGGCAAGACAGTGTCCTCACATCCACCAACATACAACACCTACACCTGGGCAAGAGACTCACAGTGTCCTCACATCCACCAACATACAACAGCTACACCTGGGCAAGAGACTCACAGTGTCCTCACATCCACCAACATACAACACCTACACCTGGGCAAGACAGTGCCCTCACATCCACCAACATACAACACCTACACCTGGGCAAGAGACGCACAGTGTCCTCACATCCACCAACATACAACACCTACACCTGGGCAAGACACTGTCCTCACATCCACCAACATACAACACCTACACCTGGGCAAGACAGTGTCCTCACATCCACCAACATACAACACCTACACCTGGGCAAGACAGTGTCCTCACATCCACCAACATACAACACCAACACCTGGGCAAGAGACTCACAGTGTCCTCACATCCACCAACATACAACAGCTACACCTGGGCAAGAGACTCTCAGTGTCCTCACATGCACCAAGAAACAACACCTACACCTGGGCAAGAGACGCACGGTGTCCTCACACCCACCGAAGTGCAACACCTACACCTGGGCAAGACAGTGTCCTCACATCCACCAACATACAACACCTACACCTGGGCAAGACAGTGTCCTCACATCCACCAACATACAACAGCTACGCCTGGGCAAGAGACTCACAGTGTCCTCACATCCACTAACATACAACAGCTACACCTGGGCAAGAAACGCACAGTGTCCTCACATCCACCAACATACAACACCTACACCTGGGCAAGACAGTGTCCTCACATCCACCAACATACAACACCTACACCTGGGCAAGAGACGCACAGTGTCCTCACATCCAGCAACATACAACAGCTACACCTGGGCAAGAGACGCACAGTGTCCTCACCTCCACCAACATACAACACCTACACCTGGGCAAGACAGCGTCCGCACATCCAACAACATACAACACCAACACCTGGGCAAGAGACGTGCAGTGTCCTCACATCCACCAACATACAACACCTACACCTGGGCAAGAGACGCAGTGTCCTCACACCCACCAACATACAACACCTATACCTGGGCAAGAGACGCAGTGTCCGCACATCCACAAACATACAACACCTACACCTGGGCAAGACAGTGTCCTCACATCCACCAACATACAACACATACACCTGGGCAAGAGACTCACAGTGTCCCCACATCCACCAACATACAACACCTACACCTACACCTGGGCAAGAGACACACAGTGTCCTCACATCCACTGAAGTTCAACACCTACACCTGGGCAAGAGACTCACTGTGACCTCACATCCACCAACATACAACACCTACTACACCTGGGCAAGATAATCACAGTGTCCTCACATCCACCACAGTGCAACACCTACACCGGGGCAAGAGACTCACAGTGTCCTCACATCCACCAACATACAACACCTACACCTGGGCAAGAGACTCACAGTGTCCTCACATCCACCAACATACAACACCTACACCTGGGCAAGAGACTCACAGTGTCCTCGCATCCACCAACATACAACAGCTACACCTGGGCAAGAGACTCTCAGTGTCCTCACATCCACCAACAAACAACACCTACACCTGGGCAAGAGACGCAGTGTCCTCACACCCACCAAAGTGCAACACCTACACCTGGGCAAGACAGTGTCCTCACATCCACCAACATACAACAGCTACACCTGGGCAAGAGTCTCACAGTGTCCTCACATCCACCAACATACAACACCTACACCTGGGCAAGAGACTCACAGTGTCCTCCCATCCACCAACATACAACACCTACACCTGGGCAAGACAGTGTCCTCACATCCACCAACATACAACACCTACACCTGGGCAAGAGACTCACAGTGTCCTCACATCCACCAACATACAACAGCTACACCTGGGCAAGAGACTCACAGTGTCCTCACATCCACCAACATACAACACCTACACCTGGGCAAGACAGTGTCCTCACATCCACCAACATACAACACCTACACCTGGGCAAGAGACGCACAGTGTCCTCACATCCACCAACATACAACACCTACACCTGGGCAAGACACTGTCCTCACATCCACCAACATACAACACCTACACCTGGGCAAGACAGTGTCCTCACATCCACCAACATACAACACCTACACCTGGGCAAGACAGTGTCCTCACATCCACCAACATACAACACCAACACCTGGGCAAGAGACTCACAGTGTCCTCACATCCACCAAGAAACAACACCTACACCTGGGCAAGAGACGCACGGTGTCCTCACACCCACCGAAGTGCAACACCTACACCTGGGCAAGACAGTGTCCTCACATCCACCAACATACAACACCTACACCTGGGCAAGACAGTGTCCTCACATCCACCAACATACAACAGCTACGCCTGGGCAAGAGACTCACAGTGTCCTCACATCCACCAACATACAACAGCTACACCTGGGCAAGAAACGCACAGTGTCCTCACATCCACCAACATACAACACCTACACCTGGGCAAGACAGTGTCCTCACATCCACCAACATACAACACCTACACCTGGGCAAGAGACGCACAGTGTCCTCACATCGAGCAACATACAACAGCTACACCTGGGCAAGAGACGCACAGTGTCCTCACCTCCACCAACATACAACACCTACACCTGGGCAAGAGACGTGCAGTGTCCTCACATCCACCAACATACAACACCTACACCTGGGCAAGAGACGCAGTGTCCTCACACCCACCAACATACAACACCTACACCTGGGCAAGAGACGCAGTGTCCTCACATCCACCAACATACAACACCTACACCTGGGCAAGACAGTGTCCTCACATCCACCAACATACAACACCTACACCTGGGCAAGAGACGCACAGTGTCCTCACATCCAGCAACATACAACAGCTACACCTGGGCAAGAGACGCACAGTGTCCTCACCTCCACCAACATACAACACCTACACCTGGGCAAGAGACGTGCAGTGTCCTCACATCCACCAACATACAACACCTACACCTGGGCAAGAGACGCAGTGTCCTCACACCCACCAACATACAACACCTACACCTGGGCAAGAGACGCAGTGTCCTCACATCCACCAACATACAACACCTACACCTGGGCAAGACAGTGTCCTCACATCCACCAACATACAACACATACACCTGGGCAAGAGACTCACAGTGTCCCCACATCCACCAACATACAACACCTACACCTGGGCAAGAGACACACAGTGTGTTCACACCCACCACAGTGCAACACCTACACCGGGGCAAGAGACTCACAGTGTCCTCACATCCACCAGCATACAACACCTACACCTGGGCAAGAGACTCACAGTGTCCTCACATCCACCAACATACAACACCTACACCTGGGCAAGAGACTCACAGTGTCCTCACATCCACCAACATACAACAGCTACACCTGGGCAAGAGACTCTCAGTGTCCTCACATCCACCAACAAACAACACCTACACCTGGGCAAGAGACGCACAGTGTCCTCACACCCACCAAAGTGCAACACCTACACCTGGGCAAGACAGTGTCCTCACATCCACCAACATACAACCCCTAAACCTGGGCAAGACAGTGTCCTCACATCCACCAACATACAACACCTACGCATGGGCAAGAGACTCACAGTGTCCTGACATCCACCAACATACAACAGCTACACCTGGGCAAGAGACTCACAGTGTCCTCAAATCCACCAACATACAACACCTACACCTGGGCAAGAGACTCACAATGTCCTAACATCCACCAACAAACACCACCTACACCTGGGCAAGAGACGCACAGTGTCCTCACACCCACCGAAGTGCAACACCTACACCTGGGCAAGACAGTGTCCTCACATCCACCAACATACAACAGCTACACCTGAGCAAGAAACGCACAGTGTCCTCACATCCACCAACATACAACACCTACACCTGGGCAAGACAGTGTCCTCACATCCACCAACATACAACACCGCCAACTGGGCAAGACAGTGTCCTCACATCCACCAACATACAACAGCTACACCTGGGCAAGACAGTGTCCTCACATCCAGCAACATACAACAGCTACACCTGGGCAAGAGACACACAGTGCCCTCACATCCAGCAACATACAACAGCTACAACTGGGCAAGAGACGCACAGTGTCCTCACCTCCACCAACATACAACACCTACACCTGGGCAAGACAGTGTCCTCACATCCAACAACATACAACCCCAACACCTGGGCAAGAGACGCGCAGTGTCCTCACATCCACCAACATACAACACCTACACCTGGGCAAGAGACGCAGTGTCCTCACATTCACCAACATACAACACCTACACCTGGTCAAGAGACGCACAGTGTCCTCACATCCAGCAACATACAACACCTACACCTGGGCAAGAGACTCACAGTGTCCTCACATCCACCAACATACAACACCTACACCTGGGCAAGAGACGCACAGTGTCCTCACCTACACCAACATACAACACCTACACCTGGGCAAGAGACGCACAGTGTCCTCACCGCCACCAACATACAACACCTACACCTGGGCCAGAGACTCACAGTGTCCTCACCTACACCAACATACAACACCTACACCTGGGCAAGACAGTGTCCTCACATCCACCAACATACAACACCTACACCTGGGCAAGAGACTCACAGTGTCGTCATATTCACCAACATACAACACCTACACCTGGGCAAGAGACGCACAGTGTCCTCATATTCACCAACATACAACACCTACACCTGGGCAAGAGAGTAGCAGTGTCCTCACATTCACCAACATACAACACCTACACCTGGGCAAGAGACGCACAGTGTCCTCACCTACACCAACATACAACACCTACACCTGGGCAAGAGACGCACAGTGTCCTCACATCCACCAACATACAACACCTACACCTGGGCAAGACAGTGTCCTCACATCCACCAACATACAACAGCTACACCTGGGTAAGAGACGCACAGTGTCCTCACATCCACCAACATACAACAACTACACCTGGGCAAGAGACTCACAGTGTCCTCACATTCACCAACATACAACACCTACACCTGGGCAAGAGACTCACATTGTCCTCACATCCACCAACATACAACACCTGCACCTGGGCAAGACAGTGTCCTCACATCCACCAACATACAACACCTACGACACCTGGGCAAGACAGTGTCCTCACATCCACCAACATACAACAGCTTCACCTGGGCAAGACAGTGTCCTCACATCCACCAACATACAACACCTACACCTGGGCAAGACAGTGTCCTCACATCCACCAACATACAACACCTACACCTGGGCAAGACAGTGTCCTCACATTCAACAACATACAACACCTACACCTACACCTGGGCAAGAGATGCACAGTGTCCTCACATCCACCAACATAAAGCACCTACACCTGGACAAGAGACGCACAGTGTCCTCACATCCACCAACGTACAACACCTACACCTGGGCAAGACAGTGTCCTCACATCCACCAACATACAACACCTACACCTGGGCAAGAGACTCACAGTGTCCTCACAGTCACCAACATACAACACCTACACCTGGGCAAGAGAAGCAGTGTCCTCACATCCACCAACATACAGCACCTACACCTGGGCAAGAGGGTCGCAGTGTCCTCACATCCACCAACATACAACACCTACACCTGGGCAAGAGACTCACAGTGTCCTAACATCCACCAACATACAACAGCTACACCTGGGCAAGAAACGCACAGTGTCCTCACATCCACCAACATACAACACCTACACCTGGGCAAGACAGTGTCCTCACATCCACCAACATACAACACCTACACCTGGGCAAGAGACGCACAGTGTCCTCACATCCACCAACATACAACACCTACACCTGGGCAAGACACTGTCCTCACATCCACCAACATACAACACCTACACCTGGGCAAGACAGTGTCCTCACATCCACCAACATACAACACCTACACCTGGGCAAGAGACTCACAGTGTCCTCACATTCACCAAAATACAACACCTACACCTGGGCAAGAGACTCAGTGTCCTCACACCCACCAACATACAACACCTACACCTGGGCAAGAGACGCACAGTGTCCTCACATTCACCAACATACACACCTACACCTGGGCAAGAGACGCACAGTGTCCTCACATCCAGCAACATACAACACCTACACCTGGGCAAGAGACTCACAGTGTCCTCACATCCACCAACATACAACACCGACACCTGGGCAAGAGACGCACAGTGTCCTCACCTACACCAACATACAACACCTACACCTGGGCAAGAGACTCACAGTGTCTTCACATCCAGCAACATACAACACCTACACCTGGGCAAGAGACTCACAGTGTCCTCACCTACACCAACATACAACACCTACACCTGGGCAAGAGACGCACAGTGTCCTCACATCCACCAACATACAACACCTACACCTGGGCAAGAGACACACAGTGTCCTCACATCCACCAACATACAACACCTACACCTGGGCAAGACAGTGTCCTCACATCCACCAACATACAACAGCTACACCTGGCAAGAGACGCACAGTGTCCTCACATCCACCAACATACAACAACTACACCTGGGCAAGACACGGTCCTCACATCCACCAACATACAACACCTACACCTGGGCAAGAGACTCACAGTGTCCTCATATTCACCAACCTACAACACCTACACCTGGGCAAGAGACGCACAGTGTCCTCATATTCACCAACATACAACACCTACACCTGGGCAAGAGAGTCGCAGTGTCCTCACATTCACCAACATACAACACCTACACCTGGGCAAGAGACGCACAGTGTCCTCACCTACACCAACATACAACACCTAGGCAAGAGACGCACAGTGTCCTCACCTACACCAACATACAACACCTACACCTGGGCAAGAGACTCACAGTGTCCTCACATCCACCAAGATACAACACCTACACCTGGGCAAGATAGTGTCCTCACATCCACCAACATACAACAGCTACACCTGGGCAAGAGACGCACAGTGTCCTCACATCCACCAACATACAACAACTACACCTGGGCAAGACACTGTCCTCACATCCACCAACATACAACACCTACACCTGGGCAAGAGACTCACAGTGTCCTCATATTCACCAACATACAACACCTACACCTGGGCAAGAGACGCACAGTGTCCTCACATCCACCAACATACAACACCTACACCTGGGCAAGACAGTGTCCTCACATCCACCAACATACAACAGCTACACCTGGGCAAGAGACGCACAGTGTCCTCACATCCACCAACATACAACAACTACACCTGGGCAAGACACTGTCCTCACATCCACCAACATACAACACCTACACCTGGGCAAGAGAGTCGCAGTGTCCTCACCTACACCAACATACAACACCTACACCTGGGCAAGAGACGCACAGTGTCCTCACCTACACCAACATACAACACCTACACCTGGGCAAGAGACGCACAGTGTCCTCACCTACACCAACATACAACACCTACACCTGGGCAAGAGACTCACAATGTCTTCACATCCACCAACATACAACACCTACACCTGGGCAAGAGACGCACAGTGTCCTCACATCCACCAACATACAACAACTATACCTGGGCAAGAGACGCACAGTGTCCTCACATCCACCAACATACAACACCTACACCTGGGCAAGAGATGCACAGTGTCCTCACCTACACCAACATACACCACCTACACCTGGGCAAGAGACGCACAGTGTCCTCACATTCACCAACATACAACACCTACACCTGGGCAAGAGACTCACAATGTCTTCACATCCACCAACATACAACACCTACACCTGGGCAAGACAGTGTCCTCACATCCACCAACATACAACACCTACACTTGGGCAAGAGACTCACAGTGTCCTCACATCCACCATCATACAACACGTACACCTGGGCAAGACAGTGTCCTCACATACAACACCTACACCTGGGCAAGACAGTGTTTTCACATCCACCAACATAGAACAGTTACACCTGGGCAAGACAGTGTCCTCACATCCACCAACATACAACAGCTACACCTGGGCAAGAGACGCACAGTGTCTTCACATCCACCAACATACAACAGCTACACCTGGGCAGGACAGTGTCCTCACATCCACCAACATACAACAGCTACACCTGGGCAAAAGACTCACAGTGTCCTCACATCCACCAACATACAACAGCTACACCTGGGCAAGAGACACACAGTGTCTTCACATCCACCAACATACAACACCTACAACTGGGCAAGAGACGCACAGTGTCCTCACATCCACCAACATACAACACCTACACCTGGGCAAGACAGTGTCCTCACATCCACCAACATACAACAACTACACCTGGGCAAGAGACTCACAGTGTCCCCACATCCACCAACATACAACACCTACACCTGGGCAAGACAGTGTCCTCACATCCACCAACATACAACAACTACACCTGGGCAAGAGACTCACAGTGTCCCCACATCCACCAACATACAACACCTACACCTGGGCAAGACAGTGTCCTCACATCCACCAACATACAACACCTACACCTGGGCAAGAGACTCAGTGTCCTCACATACACCAACATACAACACCAACAACTGTGCAAGAGACGCACAGTGTCCTCACATCCACCAACATACAACAGCTACACCTGGGCAAGAGATTGACGGTGTTCTCACATCCACCAACATACAACACCTACATCTGGGCAAGTGACTCACAGTGTCCTCACATCCACCAACATACAACAGCTACACCTGGGCAAGAGACGCACAGTGTCCTCACATCCACCAACATACAACAGCTACACCTGGGCAAGAGACGCACAGTGTCCTCACATCCACCAACATACAACACCTACACCTGGGCAAGAGACTCACAGTGTCCTCACATCCACCAACATACAACAACTACACCTGGGCAAGAGACGCATAGTGTCCTCACATCCACCAACATACAACACCTACACCTGGGCAAGAGACTCACAGTGTCCTCACATCCACCAACATACAACAACTACACCTGGGCAAGAGACGCATAGTGTCCTCACATCCACCAACATACAACAACTACACCTGGGCAAGAGACGCACAGTGTCCTCACATCCACCAACATACAACAGCTACACCTGGGCAAGAGATTGACGGTGTTCTCACATCCACCAACATACAACACCTACACCTGGGCAAGTGACTCACAGTGTCCTCACATCCACCAACATACAACAGCTACACCTGGGCAAGAGACGCACAGTGTCCTCACATCCACCAACATACAACAGCTACACCTGGGCAAGAGACGCACAGTGTCCTCACATCCACCAACATACAACACCTACACCTGGGCAAGAGACTCACAGTGTCCTCACATCCACCAACATACAACAACTACACCTGGGCAAGAGACGCATAGTGTCCTCACATCCACCAACATACAACACCTACACCTGGGCAAGAGACTCACAGTGTCCTCACATCCACCAACATACAACAGCTACACCTGGGCAAGAGACGCATAGTGTCCTCACATCCACCAACATACAACAACTACACCTGGGCAAGAGACGCACAGTGTCCTCACATCCACCAACATACAACAGCTACACCTGGGCAAGAGACTGACGGTGTTCTTACATCCACCAACATACAACACGTACACCTGGGCAAGTGACTCACAGTGTTCTCACATCCACCAACATACAACAGCTACACCTGGGCAAGAGACGCACGGTGTCCTCACACCCACCGAAGTGCAACACCTACACCTGGGCAAGACAGTGTCCTCACATCCACCAACATACAACACCTACACCTGGGCAAGACAGTGTCCTCACATCCACCAACATACAACAGCTACGCCTGGGCAAGAGACTCACAGTGTCCTCACATCCACCAACATACAACAGCTACACCTGGGCAAGAAACGCACAGTGTCCTCACATCCACCAACATACAACACCTACACCTGGGCAAGACAGTGTCCTCACATCCACCAACATACAACACCTACACCTGGGCAAGAGACGCACAGTGTCCTCACATCCAGCAACATACAACAGCTACACCTGGGCAAGAGACGCACAGTGTCCTCACCTCCACCAACATACAACACCTACACCTGGGCAAGACAGCGTCCGCACATCCAACAACATACAACACCAACACCTGGGCAAGAGACGTGCAGTGTCCTCACATCCACCAACATACAACACCTACACCTGGGCAAGAGACGCAGTGTCCTCACACCCACCAACATACAACACCTATACCTGGGCAAGAGACGCAGTGTCCGCACATCCACAAACATACAACACCTACACCTGGGCAAGACAGTGTCCTCACATCCACCAACATACAACACATACACCTGGGCAAGAGACTCACAGTGTCCCCACATCCACCAACATACAACACCTACACCTGGGCAAGAGACACAGTGTCCTCACATCCACTGAAGTTCAACACCTACACCTGGGCAAGAGACTCACTGTGACCTCACATCCACCAACATACAACACCTACTACACCTGGGCAAGATAATCACAGTGTCCTCACATCCACCACAGTGCAACACCTACACCGGGGCAAGAGACTCACAGTGTCCTCACATCCACCAACATGCAACACCTACACCTGGGCAAGAGACTCACAGTGTCCTCACATCCACCAACATACAACACCTACACCTGGGCAAGAGACTCACAGTGTCCTCGCATCCACCAACATACAACAGCTACACCTGGGCAAGAGACTCTCAGTGTCCTCACATCCACCAACAAACAACACCTACACCTGGGCAAGAGACGCAGTGTCCTCACACCCACCAAAGTGCAACACCTACACCTGGGCAAGACAGTGTCCTCACATCCACCAACATACAACAGCTACACCTGGGCAAGAGTCTCACAGTGTCCTCACATCCACCAACATACAACACCTACACCTGGGCAAGAGACTCACAGTGTCCTCCCATCCACCAACATACAACACCTACACCTGGGCAAGACAGTGTCCTCACATCCACCAACATACAACACCTACACCTGGGCAAGAGACTCACAGTGTCCTCACATCCACCAACATACAACAGCTACACCTGGGCAAGAGACTCACAGTGTCCTCACATCCACCAACATACAACACCTACACCTGGGCAAGACAGTGTCCTCACATCCACCAACATACAACACCTACACCTGGGCAAGAGACGCACAGTGTCCTCACATCCACCAACATACAACACCTACACCTGGGCAAGACACTGTCCTCACATCCACCAACATACAACATCTACACCTGGGCAAGACAGTGTCCTCACATCCACCAACATACAACACCTACACCTGGGCAAGACAGTGTCCTCACATCCACCAACATACAACACCAACACCTGGGCAAGAGACTCACAGTGTCCTCACATCCACCAAGAAACAACACCTACACCTGGGCAAGAGACGCACGGTGTCCTCACACCCACCGAAGTGCAACACCTACACCTGGGCAAGACAGTGTCCTCACATCCACCAACATACAACACCTACACCTGGGCAAGACAGTGTCCTCACATCCACCAACATACAACAGCTACGCCTGGGCAAGAGACTCACAGTGTCCTCACATCCACCAACATACAACAGCTACACCTGGGCAAGAAACGCACAGTGTCCTCACATCCACCAACATACAACACCTACACCTGGGCAAGACAGTGTCCTCACATCCACCAACATACAACACCTACACCTGGGCAAGAGACGCACAGTGTCCTCACATCGAGCAACATACAACAGCTACACCTGGGCAAGAGACGCACAGTGTCCTCACCTCCACCAACATACAACACCTACACCTGGGCAAGAGACGTGCAGTGTCCTCACATCCACCAACATACAACACCTACACCTGGGCAAGAGACGCAGTGTCCTCACACCCACCAACATACAACACCTACACCTGGGCAAGAGACGCAGTGTCCTCACATCCACCAACATACAACACCTACACCTGGGCAAGACAGTGTCCTCACATCCACCAACATACAACACCTACACCTGGGCAAGAGACGCACAGTGTCCTCACATCCAGCAACATACAACAGCTACACCTGGGCAAGAGACGCACAGTGTCCTCACCTCCACCAACATACAACACCTACACCTGGGCAAGAGACGTGCAGTGTCCTCACATCCACCAACATACAACACCTACACCTGGGCAAGAGACGCAGTGTCCTCACACCCACCAACATACAACACCTACACCTGGGCAAGAGACGCAGTGTCCTCACATCCACCAACATACAACACCTACACCTGGGCAAGACAGTGTCCTCACATCCACCAACATACAACACATACACCTGGGCAAGAGACTCACAGTGTCCCCACATCCACCAACATACAACACCTACACCTGGGCAAGAGACACACAGTGTGTTCACACCCACCACAGTGCAACACCTACACCGGGGCAAGAGACTCACAGTGTCCTCACATCCACCAGCATACAACACCTACACCTGGGCAAGAGACTCACAGTGTCCTCACATCCACCAACATACAACACCTACACCTGGGCAAGAGACTCACAGTGTCCTCACATCCACCAACATACAACAGCTACACCTGGGCAAGAGACTCTCAGTGTCCTCACATCCACCAACAAACAACACCTACACCTGGGCAAGAGACGCACAGTGTCCTCACACCCACCAAAGTGCAACACCTACACCTGGGCAAGACAGTGTCCTCACATCCACCAACATACAACCCCTACACCTGGGCAAGACAGTGTCCTCACATCCACCAACATACAACACCTACGCATGGGCAAGAGACTCACAGTGTCCTGACATCCACCAACATACAACAGCTACACCTGGGCAAGAGACTCACAGTGTCCTCAAATCCACCAACATACAACACCTACACCTGGGCAAGAGACTCACAATGTCCTAACATCCACCAACAAACACCACCTACACCTGGGCAAGAGACGCACAGTGTCCTCACACCCACCGAAGTGCAACACCTACACCTGGGCAAGACAGTGTCCTCACATCCACCAACATACAACAGCTACACCTGAGCAAGAAACGCACAGTGTCCTCACATCCACCAACATACAACACCTACACCTGGGCAAGACAGTGTCCTCACATCCACCAACATACAACACCGCCAACTGGGCAAGACAGTGTCCTCACATCCACCAACATACAACAGCTACACCTGGGCAAGACAGTGTCCTCACATCCAGCAACATACAACAGCTACACCTGGGCAAGAGACACACAGTGCCCTCACATCCAGCAACATACAACAGCTACAACTGGGCAAGAGACGCACAGTGTCCTCACCTCCACCAACATACAACACCTACACCTGGGCAAGACAGTGTCCTCACATCCAACAACATACAACACCTACACCTGGGCAAGAGACGCACAGTGTCCTCACATCCAGCAACATACAACACCTACACCTGGGCAAGAGACTCACAGTGTCCTCACATCCACCAACATACAACACCTACACCTGGGCAAGAGACGCACAGTGTCCTCACCTACACCAACATACAACACCTACACCTGGGCAAGAGACGCACAGTGTCCTCACCGCCACCAACATACAACACCTACACCTGGGCCAGAGACTCACAGTGTCCTCACCTACACCAACATACAACACCTACACCTGGGCAAGACAGTGTCCTCACATCCACCAACATACAACACCTACACCTGGGCAAGAGACTCACAGTGTCGTCATATTCACCAACATACAACACCTACACCTGGGCAAGAGACGCACAGTGTCCTCATATTCACCAACATACAACACCTACACCTGGGCAAGAGAGTAGCAGTGTCCTCACATTCACCAACATACAACACCTACACCTGGGCAAGAGACGCACAGTGTCCTCACCTACACCAACATACAACACCTACACCTGGGCAAGAGACGCACAGTGTCCTCACATCCACCAACATACAACACCTACACCTGGGCAAGACAGTGTCCTCACATCCACCAACATACAACAGCTACACCTGGGTAAGAGACGCACAGTGTCCTCACATCCACCAACATACAACAACTACACCTGGGCAAGAGACTCACAGTGTCCTCACATTCACCAACATACAACACCTACAACTGGGCAAGAGACTCACATTGTCCTCACATCCACCAACATACAACACCTGCACCTGGGCAAGACAGTGTCCTCACATCCACCAACATACAACACCTACGACACCTGGGCAAGACAGTGTCCTCACATCCACCAACATACAACAGCTTCACCTGGGCAAGACAGTGTCCTCACATCCACCAACATACAACACCTACACCTGGGCAAGACAGTGTCCTCACATCCACCAACATACAACACCTACACCTGGGCAAGACAGTGTCCTCACATTCAACAACATACAACACCTACACCTACACCTGGGCAAGAGATGCACAGTGTCCTCACATCCACCAACGTAAAGCACCTACACCTGGACAAGAGACGCACAGTGTCCTCACATCCACCAACGTACAACACCTACACCTGGGCAAGACAGTGTCCTCACATCCACCAACATACAACACCTACACCTGGGCAAGAGACTCACAGTGTCCTCACAGTCACCAACATACAACACCTACACCTGGGCAAGAGAAGCAGTGTCCTCACATCCACCAACATACAGCACCTACACCTGGGCAAGAGGGTCGCAGTGTCCTCACATCCACCAACATACAACACCTACACCTGGGCAAGAGACTCACAGTGTCCTAACATCCACCAACATACAACAGCTACACCTGGGCAAGAAACGCACAGTGTCCTCACATCCACCAACATACAACACCTACACCTGGGCAAGACAGTGTCCTCACATCCACCAACATACAACACCTACACCTGGGCAAGAGACGCACAGTGTCCTCACATCCACCAACATACAACACCTACACCTGGGCAAGACAGTGTCCTCACATCCACCAACATACAACACCTACACCTGGGCAAGAGACTCACAGTGTCCTCACATTCACCAAAATACAACACCTACACCTGGGCAAGAGACTCAGTGTCCTCACACCCACCAACATACAACACCTACACCTGGGCAAGAGACGCACAGTGTCCTCACATTCACCAACATACACACCTACACCTGGGCAAGAGACGCACAGTGTCCTCACATCCAGCAACATACAACACCTACACCTGGGCAAGAGACTCACAGTGTCCTCACATCCACCAACATACAACACCGACACCTGGGCAAGAGACGCACAGTGTCCTCACCTACACCAACATACAACACCTACACCTGGGCAAGAGACTCACAGTGTCTTCACATCCAGCAACATACAACACCTACACCTGGGCAAGAGACTCACAGTGTCCTCACCTACACCAACATACAACACCTACACCTGGGCAAGAGACGCACAGTGTCCTCACATCCACCAACATACAACACCTACACCTGGGCAAGAGACACACAGTGTCCTCACATCCACCAACATACAACACCTACACCTGGGCAAGACAGTGTCCTCACATCCACCAACATACAACAGCTACACCTGGCAAGAGACGCACAGTGTCCTCACATCCACCAACATACAACAACTACACCTGGGCAAGACACGGTCCTCACATCCACCAACATACAACACCTACACCTGGGCAAGAGACTCACAGTGTCCTCATATTCACCAACCTACAACACCTACACCTGGGCAAGAGACGCACAGTGTCCTCATATTCACCAACATACAACACCTACACCTGGGCAAGAGAGTCGCAGTGTCCTCACATTCACCAACATACAACACCTACACCTGGGCAAGAGACGCACAGTGTCCTCACCTACACCAACATACAACACCTAGGCAAGAGACGCACAGTGTCCTCACCTACACCAACATACAACACCTACACCTGGGCAAGAGACTCACAGTGTCCTCACATCCACCAAGATACAACACCTACACCTGGGCAAGATAGTGTCCTCACATCCACCAACATACAACAGCTACACCTGGGCAAGAGACGCACAGTGTCCTCACATCCACCAACATACAACAACTACACCTGGGCAAGACACTGTCCTCACATCCACCAACATACAACACCTACACCTGGGCAAGAGACTCACAGTGTCCTCATATTCACCAACATACAACACCTACACCTGGGCAAGAGACGCACAGTGTCCTCACATCCACCAACATACAACACCTACACCTGGGCAAGACAGTGTCCTCACATCCACCAACATACAACAGCTACACCTGGGCAAGAGACGCACAGTGTCCTCACATCCACCAACATACAACAACTACACCTGGGCAAGACACTGTCCTCACATCCACCAACATACAACACCTACACCTGGGCAAGAGAGTCGCAGTGTCCTCACCTACACCAACATACAACACCTACACCTGGGCAAGAGACGCACAGTGTCCTCACCTACACCAACATACAACACCTACACCTGGGCAAGAGACGCACAGTGTCCTCACCTACACCAACATACAACACCTACACCTGGGCAAGAGACTCACAATGTCTTCACATCCACCAACATACAACACCTACACCTGGGCAAGAGACGCACAGTGTCCTCACATCCACCAACATACAACAACTATACCTGGGCAAGAGACGCACAGTGTCCTCACATCCACCAACATACAACACCTACACCTGGGCAAGAGATGCACAGTGTCCTCACCTACACCAACATACACCACCTACACCTGGGCAAGAGACGCACAGTGTCCTCACATTCACCAACATACAACACCTACACCTGGGCAAGAGACTCACAATGTCTTCACATCCACCAACATACAACACCTACACCTGGGCAAGACAGTGTCCTCACATCCACCAACATACAACACCTACACTTGGGCAAGAGACTCACAGTGTCCTCACATCCACCATCATACAACACGTACACCTGGGCAAGACAGTGTCCTCACATACAACACCTACACCTGGGCAAGACAGTGTTTTCACATCCACCAACATAGAACAGTTACACCTGGGCAAGACAGTGTCCTCACATCCACCAACATACAACAGCTACACCTGGGCAAGAGACGCACAGTGTCTTCACATCCACCAACATACAACAGCTACACCTGGGCAGGACAGTGTCCTCACATCCACCAACATACAACAGCTACACCTGGGCAAAAGACTCACAGTGTCCTCACATCCACCAACATACAACAGCTACACCTGGGCAAGAGACACACAGTGTCTTCACATCCACCAACATACAACACCTACAACTGGGCAAGAGACGCACAGTGTCCTCACATCCACCAACATACAACACCTACACCTGGGCAAGACAGTGTCCTCACATCCACCAACATACAACAACTACACCTGGGCAAGAGACTCACAGTGTCCCCACATCCACCAACATACAACACCTACACCTGGGCAAGACAGTGTCCTCACATCCACCAACATACAACAACTACACCTGGGCAAGAGACTCACAGTGTCCCCACATCCACCAACATACAACACCTACACCTGGGCAAGACAGTGTCCTCACATCCACCAACATACAACACCTACACCTGGGCAAGAGACTCACAGTGTCCTCACATACACCAACATACAACACCAACAACTGTGCAAGAGACGCACAGTGTCCTCACATCCACCAACATACAACAGCTACACCTGGGCAAGAGATTGACGGTGTTCTCACATCCACCAACATACAACACCTACACCTGGGCAAGTGACTCACAGTGTCCTCACATCCACCAACATACAACAGCTACACCTGGGCAAGAGACGCACAGTGTCCTCACATCCACCAACATACAACAGCTACACCTGGGCAAGAGACGCACAGTGTCCTCACATCCACCAACATACAACACCTACACCTGGGCAAGAGACTCACAGTGTCCTCACATCCACCAACATACAACAACTACACCTGGGCAAGAGACGCATAGTGTCCTCACATCCACCAACATACAACACCTACACCTGGGCAAGAGACTCAAAGTGTCCTCACATCCACCAACATACAACAACTACACCTGGGCAAGAGACGCATAGTGTCCTCACATCCACCAACATACAACAACTACACCTGGGCAAGAGACGCACAGTGTCCTCACATCCACCAACATACAACAGCTACACCTGGGCAAGAGATTGACGGTGTTCTCACATCCACCAACATACAACACCTACACCTGGGCAAGTGACTCACAGTGTCCTCACATCCACCAACATACAACAGCTACACCTGGGCAAGAGACGCACAGTGTCCTCACATCCACCAACATACAACAGCTACACCTGGGCAAGAGACGCACAGTGTCCTCACATCCACCAACATACAACACCTACACCTGGGCAAGAGACTCACAGTGTCCTCACATCCACCAACATACAACAACTACACCTGGGCAAGAGACGCATAGTGTCCTCACATCCACCAACATACAACACCTACACCTGGGCAAGAGACTCACAGTGTCCTCACATCCACCAACATACAACAGCTACACCTGGGCAAGAGACGCATAGTGTCCTCACATCCACCAACATACAACAACTACACCTGGGCAAGAGACGCACAGTGTCCTCACATCCACCAACATACAACAGCTACACCTGGGCAAGAGACTGACGGTGTTCTTACATCCACCAACATACAACACGTACACCTGGGCAAGTGACTCACAGTGTTCTCACATCCACCAACATACAACAGCTACACCTGGGCAAGAGACGCACAGTGTCCTCACATCCACCAACATACAACACCAACAACTGTGCAAGAGACGCACAGTGTCCTCACATCCACCAACATACAACAGCTACACCTGGGCAAGAGACTGACGGTGTTCTCATATCCACCAACATACAACACCTACACCTGGGCAAGTGACTCACAGTGTCCTCACATCCACCAACATACAACAGCTACACCTGGGCAAGAGACGCACAGTGTCCTCACATCCACCAACATACAACACCTACACCTGGGCAAGAGACACACAGTGTCCTCACATCCACCAACATACAACACCTACACCTGGGCAAGACAGTGTCCTCACATCCACCAACATACAACAGCTACACCTGGCAAGAGACGCACAGTGTCCTCACATCCACCAACATACAACAACTACACCTGGGCAAGACACGGTCCTCACATCCACCAACATACAACACCTACACCTGGGCAAGAGACTCACAGTGTCCTCATATTCACCAACCTACAACACCTACACCTGGGCAAGAGACGCACAGTGTCCTCATATTCACCAACATACAACACCTACACCTGGGCAAGAGAGTCGCAGTGTCCTCACATTCACCAACATACAACACCTACACCTGGGCAAGAGACGCACAGTGTCCTCACCTACACCAACATACAACACCTAGGCAAGAGACGCACAGTGTCCTCACCTACACCAACATACAACACCTACACCTGGGCAAGAGACTCACAGTGTCCTCACATCCACCAAGATACAACACCTACACCTGGGCAAGATAGTGTCCTCACATCCACCAACATACAACAGCTACACCTGGGCAAGAGACGCACAGTGTCCTCACATCCACCAACATACAACAACTACACCTGGGCAAGACACTGTCCTCACATCCACCAACATACAACACCTACACCTGGGCAAGAGACTCACAGTGTCCTCATATTCACCAACATACAACACCTACACCTGGGCAAGAGACGCACAGTGTCCTCACATCCACCAACATACAACACCTACACCTGGGCAAGACAGTGTCCTCACATCCACCAACATACAACAGCTACACCTGGGCAAGAGACGCACAGTGTCCTCACATCCACCAACATACAACAACTACACCTGGGCAAGACACTGTCCTCACATCCACCAACATACAACACCTACACCTGGGCAAGAGAGTCGCAGTGTCCTCACCTACACCAACATACAACACCTACACCTGGGCAAGAGACGCACAGTGTCCTCACCTACACCAACATACAACACCTACACCTGGGCAAGAGACGCACAGTGTCCTCACCTACACCAACATACAACACCTACACCTGGGCAAGAGACTCACAATGTCTTCACATCCACCAACATACAACACCTACACCTGGGCAAGAGACGCACAGTGTCCTCACATCCACCAACATACAACAACTATACCTGGGCAAGAGACGCACAGTGTCCTCACATCCACCAACATACAACACCTACACCTGGGCAAGAGATGCACAGTGTCCTCACCTACACCAACATACACCACCTACACCTGGGCAAGAGACGCACAGTGTCCTCACATTCACCAACATACAACACCTACACCTGGGCAAGAGACTCACAATGTCTTCACATCCACCAACATACAACACCTACACCTGGGCAAGACAGTGTCCTCACATCCACCAACATACAACACCTACACTTGGGCAAGAGACTCACAGTGTCCTCACATCCACCATCATACAACACGTACACCTGGGCAAGACAGTGTCCTCACATCCACCAACATACAACACCTACACCTGGGCAAGACAGTGTTTTCACATCCACCAACATAGAACAGTTACACCTGGGCAAGACAGTGTCCTCACATCCACCAACATACAACAGCTACACCTGGGCAAGAGACGCACAGTGTCTTCACATCCACCAACATACAACAGCTACACCTGGGCAGGACAGTGTCCTCACATCCACCAACATACAACAGCTACACCTGGGCAAAAGACTCACAGTGTCCTCACATCCACCAACATACAACAGCTACACCTGGGCAAGAGACACACAGTGTCTTCACATCCACCAATATACAACACCTACAACTGGGCAAGAGACGCACAGTGTCCTCACATCCACCAACATACAACACCTACACCTGGGCAAGACAGTGTCCTCACATCCACCAACATACAACAACTACACCTGGGCAAGAGACTCACAGTGTCCCCACATCCACCAACATACAACACCTACACCTGGGCAAGACAGTGTCCTCACATCCACCAACATACAACTACACCTGGGCAAGAGACTCACAGTGTCCCCACATCCACCAACATACAACACCTACACCTGGGCAAGACAGTGTCCTCACATCCACCAACATACAACACCTACACCTGGGCAAGAGACTCACAGTGTCCTCACATCCACCAACATACAACACCAACAACTGTGCAAGAGACGCACAGTGTCCTCACATCCACCAACATACAACAGCTACACCTGGGCAAGAGATTGACGGTGTTCTCACATCCACCAACATACAACACCTACACCTGGGCAAGTGACTCACAGTGTCCTCACATCCACCAACATACAACAGCTACACCTGGGCAAGAGACGCACAGTGTCCTCACATCCACCAACATACAACAGCTACACCTGGGCAAGAGACGCACAGTGTCCTCACATCCACCAACATACAACACCTACACCTGGGCAAGAGACTCACAGTGTCCTCACATCCACCAACATACAACAACTACACCTGGGCAAGAGACGCATAGTGTCCTCACATCCACCAACATACAACACCTACACCTGGGCAAGAGACTCACAGTGTCCTCACATCCACCAACATACAACAACTACACCTGGGCAAGAGACGCATAGTGTCCTCACATCCACCAACATACAACAACTACACCTGGGCAAGAGACGCACAGTGTCCTCACATCCACCAACATACAACAGCTACACCTGGGCAAGAGATTGACGGTGTTCTCACATCCACCAACATACAACACCTACACCTGGGCAAGTGACTCACAGTGTCCTCACATCCACCAACATACAACAGCTACACCTGGGCAAGAGACGCACAGTGTCCTCACATCCACCAACATACAACAGCTACACCTGGGCAAGAGACGCACAGTGTCCTCACATCCACCAACATACAACACCTACACCTGGGCAAGAGACTCACAGTGTCCTCACATCCACCAACATACAACAACTACACCTGGGCAAGAGACGCATAGTGTCCTCACATCCACCAACATACAACACCTACACCTGGGCAAGAGACTCACAGTGTCCTCACATCCACCAACATACAACAACTACACCTGGGCAAGAGACGCATAGTGTCCTCACATCCACCAACATACAACAACTACACCTGGGCAAGAGACGCACAGTGTCCTCACATCCACCAACATACAACAGCTACACCTGGGCAAGAGACTGACGGTGTTCTTACATCCACCAACATACAACACGTACACCTGGGCAAGTGACTCACAGTGTTCTCACATCCACCAACATACAACAGCTACACCTGGGCAAGAGACGCACAGTGTCCTCACATCCACCAACATACAACACCAACAACTGTGCAAGAGACGCACAGTGTCCTCACATCCACCAACATACAACAGCTACACCTGGGCAAGAGACTGACGGTGTTCTCATATCCACCAACATACAACACCTACACCTGGGCAAGTGACTCACAGTGTCCTCACATCCACCAACATACAACAGCTACACCTGGGCAAGAGACGCACAGTGTCCTCACATCCACCAACATACAACAACTACACCTGGGCAAGACACTGTCCTCACATCCACCAACATACAACACCTACACCTGGGCAAGAGACTCACAGTGTCCTCATATTCACCAACATACAACACCTACACCTGGGCAAGAGACGCACAGTGTCCTCACATCCACCAACATACAACACCTACACCTGGGCAAGACAGTGTCCTCACATCCACCAACATACAACAGCTACACCTGGGCAAGAGACGCACAGTGTCCTCACATCCACCAACATACAACAACTACACCTGGGCAAGACACTGTCCTCACATCCACCAACATACAACACCTACACCTGGGCAAGAGAGTCGCAGTGTCCTCACCTACACCAACATACAACACCTACACCTGGGCAAGAGACGCACAGTGTCCTCACCTACACCAACATACAACACCTACACCTGGGCAAGAGACGCACAGTGTCCTCACCTACACCAACATACAACACCTACACCTGGGCAAGAGACTCACAATGTCTTCACATCCACCAACATACAACACCTACACCTGGGCAAGAGACGCACAGTGTCCTCACATCCACCAACATACAACAACTATACCTGGGCAAGAGACGCACAGTGTCCTCACATCCACCAACATACAACACCTACACCTGGGCAAGAGATGCACAGTGTCCTCACCTACACCAACATACACCACCTACACCTGGGCAAGAGACGCACAGTGTCCTCACATTCACCAACATACAACACCTACACCTGGGCAAGAGACTCACAATGTCTTCACATCCACCAACATACAACACCTACACCTGGGCAAGACAGTGTCCTCACATCCACCAACATACAACACCTACACTTGGGCAAGAGACTCACAGTGTCCTCACATCCACCATCATACAACACGTACACCTGGGCAAGACAGTGTCCTCACATACAACACCTACACCTGGGCAAGACAGTGTTTTCACATCCACCAACATAGAACAGTTACACCTGGGCAAGACAGTGTCCTCACATCCACCAACATACAACAGCTACACCTGGGCAAGAGACGCACAGTGTCTTCACATCCACCAACATACAACAGCTACACCTGGGCAGGACAGTGTCCTCACATCCACCAACATACAACAGCTACACCTGGGCAAAAGACTCACAGTGTCCTCACATCCACCAACATACAACAGCTACACCTGGGCAAGAGACACACAGTGTCTTCACATCCACCAACATACAACACCTACAACTGGGCAAGAGACGCACAGTGTCCTCACATCCACCAACATACAACACCTACACCTGGGCAAGACAGTGTCCTCACATCCACCAACATACAACAACTACACCTGGGCAAGAGACTCACAGTGTCCCCACATCCACCAACATACAACACCTACACCTGGGCAAGACAGTGTCCTCACATCCACCAACATACAACAACTACACCTGGGCAAGAGACTCACAGTGTCCCCACATCCACCAACATACAACACCTACACCTGGGCAAGACAGTGTCCTCACATCCACCAACATACAACACCTACACCTGGGCAAGAGACTCAGTGTCCTCACATACACCAACATACAACACCAACAACTGTGCAAGAGACGCACAGTGTCCTCACATCCACCAACATACAACAGCTACACCTGGGCAAGAGATTGACGGTGTTCTCACATCCACCAACATACAACACCTACATCTGGGCAAGTGACTCACAGTGTCCTCACATCCACCAACATACAACAGCTACACCTGGGCAAGAGACGCACAGTGTCCTCACATCCACCAACATACAACAGCTACACCTGGGCAAGAGACGCACAGTGTCCTCACATCCACCAACATACAACACCTACACCTGGGCAAGAGACTCACAGTGTCCTCACATCCACCAACATACAACAACTACACCTGGGCAAGAGACGCATAGTGTCCTCACATCCACCAACATACAACACCTACACCTGGGCAAGAGACTCACAGTGTCCTCACATCCACCAACATACAACAACTACACCTGGGCAAGAGACGCATAGTGTCCTCACATCCACCAACATACAACAACTACACCTGGGCAAGAGACGCACAGTGTCCTCACATCCACCAACATACAACAGCTACACCTGGGCAAGAGATTGACGGTGTTCTCACATCCACCAACATACAACACCTACACCTGGGCAAGTGACTCACAGTGTCCTCACATCCACCAACATACAACAGCTACACCTGGGCAAGAGACGCACAGTGTCCTCACATCCACCAACATACAACAGCTACACCTGGGCAAGAGACGCACAGTGTCCTCACATCCACCAACATACAACACCTACACCTGGGCAAGAGACTCACAGTGTCCTCACATCCACCAACATACAACAACTACACCTGGGCAAGAGACGCATAGTGTCCTCACATCCACCAACATACAACACCTACACCTGGGCAAGAGACTCACAGTGTCCTCACATCCACCAACATACAACAGCTACACCTGGGCAAGAGACGCATAGTGTCCTCACATCCACCAACATACAACAACTACACCTGGGCAAGAGACGCACAGTGTCCTCACATCCACCAACATACAACAGCTACACCTGGGCAAGAGACTGACGGTGTTCTTACATCCACCAACATACAACACGTACACCTGGGCAAGTGACTCACAGTGTTCTCACATCCACCAACATACAACAGCTACACCTGGGCAAGAGACGCACGGTGTCCTCACACCCACCGAAGTGCAACACCTACACCTGGGCAAGACAGTGTCCTCACATCCACCAACATACAACACCTACACCTGGGCAAGACAGTGTCCTCACATCCACCAACATACAACAGCTACGCCTGGGCAAGAGACTCACAGTGTCCTCACATCCACCAACATACAACAGCTACACCTGGGCAAGAAACGCACAGTGTCCTCACATCCACCAACATACAACACCTACACCTGGGCAAGACAGTGTCCTCACATCCACCAACATACAACACCTACACCTGGGCAAGAGACGCACAGTGTCCTCACATCCAGCAACATACAACAGCTACACCTGGGCAAGAGACGCACAGTGTCCTCACCTCCACCAACATACAACACCTACACCTGGGCAAGACAGCGTCCGCACATCCAACAACATACAACACCAACACCTGGGCAAGAGACGTGCAGTGTCCTCACATCCACCAACATACAACACCTACACCTGGGCAAGAGACGCAGTGTCCTCACACCCACCAACATACAACACCTATACCTGGGCAAGAGACGCAGTGTCCGCACATCCACAAACATACAACACCTACACCTGGGCAAGACAGTGTCCTCACATCCACCAACATACAACACATACACCTGGGCAAGAGACTCACAGTGTCCCCACATCCACCAACATACAACACCTACACCTGGGCAAGAGACACAGTGTCCTCACATCCACTGAAGTTCAACACCTACACCTGGGCAAGAGACTCACTGTGACCTCACATCCACCAACATACAACACCTACTACACCTGGGCAAGATAATCACAGTGTCCTCACATCCACCACAGTGCAACACCTACACCGGGGCAAGAGACTCACAGTGTCCTCACATCCACCAACATGCAACACCTACACCTGGGCAAGAGACTCACAGTGTCCTCACATCCACCAACATACAACACCTACACCTGGGCAAGAGACTCACAGTGTCCTCGCATCCACCAACATACAACAGCTACACCTGGGCAAGAGACTCTCAGTGTCCTCACATCCACCAACAAACAACACCTACACCTGGGCAAGAGACGCAGTGTCCTCACACCCACCAAAGTGCAACACCTACACCTGGGCAAGACAGTGTCCTCACATCCACCAACATACAACAGCTACACCTGGGCAAGAGTCTCACAGTGTCCTCACATCCACCAACATACAACACCTACACCTGGGCAAGAGACTCACAGTGTCCTCCCATCCACCAACATACAACACCTACACCTGGGCAAGACAGTGTCCTCACATCCACCAACATACAACACCTACACCTGGGCAAGAGACTCACAGTGTCCTCACATCCACCAACATACAACAGCTACACCTGGGCAAGAGACTCACAGTGTCCTCACATCCACCAACATACAACACCTACACCTGGGCAAGACAGTGTCCTCACATCCACCAACATACAACACCTACACCTGGGCAAGAGACGCACAGTGTCCTCACATCCACCAACATACAACACCTACACCTGGGCAAGACACTGTCCTCACATCCACCAACATACAACATCTACACCTGGGCAAGACAGTGTCCTCACATCCACCAACATACAACACCTACACCTGGGCAAGACAGTGTCCTCACATCCACCAACATACAACACCAACACCTGGGCAAGAGACTCACAGTGTCCTCACATCCACCAAGAAACAACACCTACACCTGGGCAAGAGACGCACGGTGTCCTCACACCCACCGAAGTGCAACACCTACACCTGGGCAAGACAGTGTCCTCACATCCACCAACATACAACACCTACACCTGGGCAAGACAGTGTCCTCACATCCACCAACATACAACAGCTACGCCTGGGCAAGAGACTCACAGTGTCCTCACATCCACCAACATACAACAGCTACACCTGGGCAAGAAACGCACAGTGTCCTCACATCCACCAACATACAACACCTACACCTGGGCAAGACAGTGTCCTCACATCCACCAACATACAACACCTACACCTGGGCAAGAGACGCACAGTGTCCTCACATCGAGCAACATACAACAGCTACACCTGGGCAAGAGACGCACAGTGTCCTCACCTCCACCAACATACAACACCTACACCTGGGCAAGAGACGTGCAGTGTCCTCACATCCACCAACATACAACACCTACACCTGGGCAAGAGACGCAGTGTCCTCACACCCACCAACATACAACACCTACACCTGGGCAAGAGACGCAGTGTCCTCACATCCACCAACATACAACACCTACACCTGGGCAAGACAGTGTCCTCACATCCACCAACATACAACACCTACACCTGGGCAAGAGACGCACAGTGTCCTCACATCCAGCAACATACAACAGCTACACCTGGGCAAGAGACGCACAGTGTCCTCACCTCCACCAACATACAACACCTACACCTGGGCAAGAGACGTGCAGTGTCCTCACATCCACCAACATACAACACCTACACCTGGGCAAGAGACGCAGTGTCCTCACACCCACCAACATACAACACCTACACCTGGGCAAGAGACGCAGTGTCCTCACATCCACCAACATACAACACCTACACCTGGGCAAGACAGTGTCCTCACATCCACCAACATACAACACATACACCTGGGCAAGAGACTCACAGTGTCCCCACATCCACCAACATACAACACCTACACCTGGGCAAGAGACACACAGTGTGTTCACACCCACCACAGTGCAACACCTACACCGGGGCAAGAGACTCACAGTGTCCTCACATCCACCAGCATACAACACCTACACCTGGGCAAGAGACTCACAGTGTCCTCACATCCACCAACATACAACACCTACACCTGGGCAAGAGACTCACAGTGTCCTCACATCCACCAACATACAACAGCTACACCTGGGCAAGAGACTCTCAGTGTCCTCACATCCACCAACAAACAACACCTACACCTGGGCAAGAGACGCACAGTGTCCTCACACCCACCAAAGTGCAACACCTACACCTGGGCAAGACAGTGTCCTCACATCCACCAACATACAACCCCTACACCTGGGCAAGACAGTGTCCTCACATCCACCAACATACAACACCTACGCATGGGCAAGAGACTCACAGTGTCCTGACATCCACCAACATACAACAGCTACACCTGGGCAAGAGACTCACAGTGTCCTCAAATCCACCAACATACAACACCTACACCTGGGCAAGAGACTCACAATGTCCTAACATCCACCAACAAACACCACCTACACCTGGGCAAGAGACGCACAGTGTCCTCACACCCACCGAAGTGCAACACCTACACCTGGGCAAGACAGTGTCCTCACATCCACCAACATACAACAGCTACACCTGAGCAAGAAACGCACAGTGTCCTCACATCCACCAACATACAACACCTACACCTGGGCAAGACAGTGTCCTCACATCCACCAACATACAACACCGCCAACTGGGCAAGACAGTGTCCTCACATCCACCAACATACAACAGCTACACCTGGGCAAGACAGTGTCCTCACATCCAGCAACATACAACAGCTACACCTGGGCAAGAGACACACAGTGCCCTCACATCCAGCAACATACAACAGCTACAACTGGGCAAGAGACGCACAGTGTCCTCACCTCCACCAACATACAACACCTACACCTGGGCAAGACAGTGTCCTCACATCCAACAACATACAACACCTACACCTGGGCAAGAGACGCACAGTGTCCTCACATCCAGCAACATACAACACCTACACCTGGGCAAGAGACTCACAGTGTCCTCACATCCACCAACATACAACACCTACACCTGGGCAAGAGACGCACAGTGTCCTCACCTACACCAACATACAACACCTACACCTGGGCAAGAGACGCACAGTGTCCTCACCGCCACCAACATACAACACCTACACCTGGGCCAGAGACTCACAGTGTCCTCACCTACACCAACATACAACACCTACACCTGGGCAAGACAGTGTCCTCACATCCACCAACATACAACACCTACACCTGGGCAAGAGACTCACAGTGTCGTCATATTCACCAACATACAACACCTACACCTGGGCAAGAGACGCACAGTGTCCTCATATTCACCAACATACAACACCTACACCTGGGCAAGAGAGTAGCAGTGTCCTCACATTCACCAACATACAACACCTACACCTGGGCAAGAGACGCACAGTGTCCTCACCTACACCAACATACAACACCTACACCTGGGCAAGAGACGCACAGTGTCCTCACATCCACCAACATACAACACCTACACCTGGGCAAGACAGTGTCCTCACATCCACCAACATACAACAGCTACACCTGGGTAAGAGACGCACAGTGTCCTCACATCCACCAACATACAACAACTACACCTGGGCAAGAGACTCACAGTGTCCTCACATTCACCAACATACAACACCTACAACTGGGCAAGAGACTCACATTGTCCTCACATCCACCAACATACAACACCTGCACCTGGGCAAGACAGTGTCCTCACATCCACCAACATACAACACCTACGACACCTGGGCAAGACAGTGTCCTCACATCCACCAACATACAACAGCTTCACCTGGGCAAGACAGTGTCCTCACATCCACCAACATACAACACCTACACCTGGGCAAGACAGTGTCCTCACATCCACCAACATACAACACCTACACCTGGGCAAGACAGTGTCCTCACATTCAACAACATACAACACCTACACCTACACCTGGGCAAGAGATGCACAGTGTCCTCACATCCACCAACGTAAAGCACCTACACCTGGACAAGAGACGCACAGTGTCCTCACATCCACCAACGTACAACACCTACACCTGGGCAAGACAGTGTCCTCACATCCACCAACATACAACACCTACACCTGGGCAAGAGACTCACAGTGTCCTCACAGTCACCAACATACAACACCTACACCTGGGCAAGAGAAGCAGTGTCCTCACATCCACCAACATACAGCACCTACACCTGGGCAAGAGGGTCGCAGTGTCCTCACATCCACCAACATACAACACCTACACCTGGGCAAGAGACTCACAGTGTCCTAACATCCACCAACATACAACAGCTACACCTGGGCAAGAAACGCACAGTGTCCTCACATCCACCAACATACAACACCTACACCTGGGCAAGACAGTGTCCTCACATCCACCAACATACAACACCTACACCTGGGCAAGAGACGCACAGTGTCCTCACATCCACCAACATACAACACCTACACCTGGGCAAGACAGTGTCCTCACATCCACCAACATACAACACCTACACCTGGGCAAGAGACTCACAGTGTCCTCACATTCACCAAAATACAACACCTACACCTGGGCAAGAGACTCAGTGTCCTCACACCCACCAACATACAACACCTACACCTGGGCAAGAGACGCACAGTGTCCTCACATTCACCAACATACACACCTACACCTGGGCAAGAGACGCACAGTGTCCTCACATCCAGCAACATACAACACCTACACCTGGGCAAGAGACTCACAGTGTCCTCACATCCACCAACATACAACACCGACACCTGGGCAAGAGACGCACAGTGTCCTCACCTACACCAACATACAACACCTACACCTGGGCAAGAGACTCACAGTGTCTTCACATCCAGCAACATACAACACCTACACCTGGGCAAGAGACTCACAGTGTCCTCACCTACACCAACATACAACACCTACACCTGGGCAAGAGACGCACAGTGTCCTCACATCCACCAACATACAACACCTACACCTGGGCAAGAGACACACAGTGTCCTCACATCCACCAACATACAACACCTACACCTGGGCAAGACAGTGTCCTCACATCCACCAACATACAACAGCTACACCTGGCAAGAGACGCACAGTGTCCTCACATCCACCAACATACAACAACTACACCTGGGCAAGACACGGTCCTCACATCCACCAACATACAACACCTACACCTGGGCAAGAGACTCACAGTGTCCTCATATTCACCAACCTACAACACCTACACCTGGGCAAGAGACGCACAGTGTCCTCATATTCACCAACATACAACACCTACACCTGGGCAAGAGAGTCGCAGTGTCCTCACATTCACCAACATACAACACCTACACCTGGGCAAGAGACGCACAGTGTCCTCACCTACACCAACATACAACACCTAGGCAAGAGACGCACAGTGTCCTCACCTACACCAACATACAACACCTACACCTGGGCAAGAGACTCACAGTGTCCTCACATCCACCAAGATACAACACCTACACCTGGGCAAGATAGTGTCCTCACATCCACCAACATACAACAGCTACACCTGGGCAAGAGACGCACAGTGTCCTCACATCCACCAACATACAACAACTACACCTGGGCAAGACACTGTCCTCACATCCACCAACATACAACACCTACACCTGGGCAAGAGACTCACAGTGTCCTCATATTCACCAACATACAACACCTACACCTGGGCAAGAGACGCACAGTGTCCTCACATCCACCAACATACAACACCTACACCTGGGCAAGACAGTGTCCTCACATCCACCAACATACAACAGCTACACCTGGGCAAGAGACGCACAGTGTCCTCACATCCACCAACATACAACAACTACACCTGGGCAAGACACTGTCCTCACATCCACCAACATACAACACCTACACCTGGGCAAGAGAGTCGCAGTGTCCTCACCTACACCAACATACAACACCTACACCTGGGCAAGAGACGCACAGTGTCCTCACCTACACCAACATACAACACCTACACCTGGGCAAGAGACGCACAGTGTCCTCACCTACACCAACATACAACACCTACACCTGGGCAAGAGACTCACAATGTCTTCACATCCACCAACATACAACACCTACACCTGGGCAAGAGACGCACAGTGTCCTCACATCCACCAACATACAACAACTATACCTGGGCAAGAGACGCACAGTGTCCTCACATCCACCAACATACAACACCTACACCTGGGCAAGAGATGCACAGTGTCCTCACCTACACCAACATACACCACCTACACCTGGGCAAGAGACGCACAGTGTCCTCACATTCACCAACATACAACACCTACACCTGGGCAAGAGACTCACAATGTCTTCACATCCACCAACATACAACACCTACACCTGGGCAAGACAGTGTCCTCACATCCACCAACATACAACACCTACACTTGGGCAAGAGACTCACAGTGTCCTCACATCCACCATCATACAACACGTACACCTGGGCAAGACAGTGTCCTCACATACAACACCTACACCTGGGCAAGACAGTGTTTTCACATCCACCAACATAGAACAGTTACACCTGGGCAAGACAGTGTCCTCACATCCACCAACATACAACAGCTACACCTGGGCAAGAGACGCACAGTGTCTTCACATCCACCAACATACAACAGCTACACCTGGGCAGGACAGTGTCCTCACATCCACCAACATACAACAGCTACACCTGGGCAAAAGACTCACAGTGTCCTCACATCCACCAACATACAACAGCTACACCTGGGCAAGAGACACACAGTGTCTTCACATCCACCAACATACAACACCTACAACTGGGCAAGAGACGCACAGTGTCCTCACATCCACCAACATACAACACCTACACCTGGGCAAGACAGTGTCCTCACATCCACCAACATACAACAACTACACCTGGGCAAGAGACTCACAGTGTCCCCACATCCACCAACATACAACACCTACACCTGGGCAAGACAGTGTCCTCACATCCACCAACATACAACAACTACACCTGGGCAAGAGACTCACAGTGTCCCCACATCCACCAACATACAACACCTACACCTGGGCAAGACAGTGTCCTCACATCCACCAACATACAACACCTACACCTGGGCAAGAGACTCACAGTGTCCTCACATCCACCAACATACAACACCAACAACTGTGCAAGAGACGCACAGTGTCCTCACATCCACCAACATACAACAGCTACACCTGGGCAAGAGATTGACGGTGTTCTCACATCCACCAACATACAACACCTACACCTGGGCAAGTGACTCACAGTGTCCTCACATCCACCAACATACAACAGCTACACCTGGGCAAGAGACGCACAGTGTCCTCACATCCACCAACATACAACAGCTACACCTGGGCAAGAGACGCACAGTGTCCTCACATCCACCAACATACAACACCTACACCTGGGCAAGAGACTCACAGTGTCCTCACATCCACCAACATACAACAACTACACCTGGGCAAGAGACGCATAGTGTCCTCACATCCACCAACATACAACACCTACACCTGGGCAAGAGACTCACAGTGTCCTCACATCCACCAACATACAACAACTACACCTGGGCAAGAGACGCATAGTGTCCTCACATCCACCAACATACAACAACTACACCTGGGCAAGAGACGCACAGTGTCCTCACATCCACCAACATACAACAGCTACACCTGGGCAAGAGATTGACGGTGTTCTCACATCCACCAACATACAACACCTACACCTGGGCAAGTGACTCACAGTGTCCTCACATCCACCAACATACAACAGCTACACCTGGGCAAGAGACGCACAGTGTCCTCACATCCACCAACATACAACAGCTACACCTGGGCAAGAGACGCACAGTGTCCTCACATCCACCAACATACAACACCTACACCTGGGCAAGAGACTCACAGTGTCCTCACATCCACCAACATACAACAACTACACCTGGGCAAGAGACGCATAGTGTCCTCACATCCACCAACATACAACACCTACACCTGGGCAAGAGACTCACAGTGTCCTCACATCCACCAACATACAACAACTACACCTGGGCAAGAGACGCATAGTGTCCTCACATCCACCAACATACAACAACTACACCTGGGCAAGAGACGCACAGTGTCCTCACATCCACCAACATACAACAGCTACACCTGGGCAAGAGACTGACGGTGTTCTTACATCCACCAACATACAACACGTACACCTGGGCAAGTGACTCACAGTGTTCTCACATCCACCAACATACAACAGCTACACCTGGGCAAGAGACGCACAGTGTCCTCACATCCACCAACATACAACACCAACAACTGTGCAAGAGACGCACAGTGTCCTCACATCCACCAACATACAACAGCTACACCTGGGCAAGAGACTGACGGTGTTCTCATATCCACCAACATACAACACCTACACCTGGGCAAGTGACTCACAGTGTCCTCACATCCACCAACATACAACAGCTACACCTGGGCAAGAGACGCACAGTGTCCTCACATCCACCAACATACAACAGCTACACCTGGGCAAGACAGTGTCCTCACATCCATCAACATACAACACCAACAACTGTGCAAGAGACGCACAGTGTCCTCACATCCACCAACATACAACAGCTACACCTGGGCAAGAGACGCACAGTGTCCTCACATCCACCAACATACAACAGCTACACCTGGGCAAGAGACGCACAGTGTCCTCACATCCACCAACATACAACACCTACACCTGGGCAAGAGACTCACAGTGTCCTCACATCCACCAACATACAACAACTACACCTGGGCAAGAGACGCAGTGTCCGCACATCCACCAACATACAACACCTACACCTGGGCAAGAGACTCACAGTGTCCTCACATCCACCAACATATAACAACTACACCTGGGCAAGAGACTCGCAGTGTCCTCACATCCACCAACATACAACACCTACACCTGGGCAAGAGACACACAGTGTCCTCACATCCACCGAAGTGCAACACCTACACCTGGGCAAGAGACTCACAGTGTCCTCACATCCACCAACATACAACAGCTACACCTGGGCAAGAGACTCACAGTGTTCTCACATCCACAAACATACACCACCTGCTACACCTGGGCAAGAGACGCACAGTGTCCTCACATCCACCAACATACACCACCTGCTACTCCTGGGCAAGAGACTCACAGTGTTCTCACATCCACCAACATACAACACCTACACCTGGGCAAGAGACGCACAGTGTCCTCACATCCACCAACATACACCACCTGCTACTCCTGGGCAAGAGACTCACAGTGTTCTCACATCCACCAACATACAACACCTACACCTGGGCAAGAGACGCATAGTGTCCTCACATCCACCAACATACAACACCTACACCTGGGCAAGAGACGCATAGTGCCCTCACATCCACCAACATACAACAACTACACCTGGGCAAGAGACGCACAGTGTCCTCATATTCACCAACATACAACACCTACACCAGGGCAAGAGACGCACAGTGTCCTCACATCCACCAACATACAACACCTACACCTGGGCAAGAGACTCACAGTGTCCTCACATCCACCAACATACAACAGCTACACCTGGGCAAGAGACGCACAGTGTCCTCACATCCACCAACATACAACACCTACGGCACCTGGGCAAGAGAATCACAGTGTCCTCACATCCACCAACATACAACACCTACACCTGGGTAAGAGATGCATAATGTCCTCACATCCACCAACATAAAACACCTACACCTGGTCAAGAGACGCACAGTGTCCTCACATCCACCAACATACAACACCTACACGAGGGCAAGAGACACATAGTGTCCTCACATCCACCAACATTCAACACCTACGGCACCTGGGCAAGAGAATCACAGTGTCCTCACATCCACCAACATACAACACCTACACCTGGTCAAGAGACGCACAGTGTCCTCACATCCACCAACATACAACACCTACACCTGGGTAAGAGACGCATAGTGTCCTCACATCCACCAACATAAAACACCTACACCTGGTCAAGAGACGCACAGTGTCCTCACATCCACCAACATACAACACCTACACGAGGGCAAGAGACACATAGTGTCCTCACATCCACCAACATACAACACCTACACCTGGGCAAGAGACGCACAGTGTCCTCAAATCCACCAACATACAACACCTACACCTGGGCAAGACAGTGTCCTCAAATCCACCAATATACAACACCTACACCTGGGCAAGACAGTGTCCTCACATCCACCGAAATACAACACCTACACCTGGGCAAGAGACTCACAGTGTCCTCACATCCACCAACATACAACACCTACACCTGGGCAAGAGACTCACAGTGTCCTCACATCCAGCAATATACAACACCTACTACACCTGGGCAAGAGACGCACAGTGTCCTCACATCCACCAACATGCAACACCTACACCTGGGCAAGAGAGGCAGTGTGTCCTCACATCCACCAACATACAAAACACCTACACCTGGGCAAGACAATGTCCTGACATCCACCAACATACATCACATACACCTGGGCAAGAGACGCACAGTGTCCTCAAATCCACCAACATACAACACCTACACCTGGGCAAGACAGTGTCCTCAAATCCACCAATATACAACACCTACACCTGGGCAAGACAGTGTCCTCACATCCACCGAAATACAACACCTACACCTGGGCAAGAGACTCACAGTGTCCTCACATCCACCAACATACAACACCTACACCTGGGCAAGAGACTCACAGTGTCCTCACATCCACCAACATACAACACCTACACCTGGGCAAGACAATGTCCTGACATCCACCAACATACAACACATACACCTGGACAAGAGACGCACAGTGTCCTCACATCCACCAACATACAACACCTACACCTGGGCAAGACAGTGTCCTTACATCAACCAACGTACAACACCTACACCCGGGCAAGAGACGCACAGTGTCCTCACATCCACCAACATACAGTACCTACACCTGGGCAAGAGGCTCACAGTGTCCTCACATCCACCAACATACAACACCTACACCTGGGCAAGAGATGCACAGTGTCCTCACATCCACCAACATACAACACCTACACCTGGGCAAGAGACACACAGTGTCCTCACATCCACCAACATACAACACCTACACTTGGGCAAGAGACTCACAGTGTTCTCACATTCACCAAAATACAACACCTACACCTGGGCAAGAGACGCAGTGTCCTCAGATCCACCAACATACAACACCTACACCTGGGCAAGAGACTCACAGTGTCCTCAGATCCACCAACATACAACACCTACACCTGGGCAAGAGACTCACAGTGTCCACACATCCACCAACATACAACACCTACACTTGGGCAAGAGACTCACAGTGTTCTCACATTCACCAACATACAACACCTACACCTGGGCAAGACAGTGTCCTCAAATCCACCAATATACAACACCTACACCTGGGCAAGACAGTGTCCTCACATCCACCGAAATACAACACCTACAACTGGGCAAGAGACTCACAGTGTCCTCACATCCAACAACATACAACACCTACACCTGGGCAAGAGACTCACAGTGTCCTCACATCCACCAACATACAACACCTACACCTGGGCAAGAGACTCACAGTGTCCTCACATCCAGCAATATACAACACCTACTACACCTGGGCAAGAGACGCACAGTGTCCTCACATCCACCAACATACAACACCTACACCTGGGCAAGACAATGTCCTGACATCCACCAACATACAACACATACACCTGGGCAAGAGACGCACAGTGTCCTCACATCCACCAACATACAACACCTACACCTGGGCAAGACAGTGTCCTTACATCAACCAACGTACAACACCTACACCCGGGCAAGAGACGCACAGTGTCCTCACATCCACCAACATACAGTACCTACACCTGGGCAAGAGGCTCACAGTGTCCTCACATCCACCAACATACAACACCTACACCTGGGCAAGAGATGCACAGTGTCCTCACATCCACCAACATACAACACCTACACCTGGGCAAGAGACTCACAGTGTCCTCACATTCACCAAAATACAACACCTACACCTGGGCAAGAGACGCACAGTGTCCTCACATCCACCAACATACAACACCTACACTTGGGCAAGAGACTCACAGTGTTCTCACATTCACCAAAATACAACACCTACACCTGGGCAAGAGACGCAGTGTCCTCAGATCCACCAACATACAACACCTACACCTGGGCAAGAGACTCACAGTGTCCTCAGATCCACCAACATACAACACCTACACCTGGGCAAGAGACTCACAGTGTCCACACATCCACCAACATACAACACCTACACCTGGGCAAGAGATGCACAGTGTCCTCACCTACATCAACATACAACACCTACACCTGGGCAAGAGACGCACAGTGTCCTCACATCCACCAACATACAACACCTACACCTGGGCAAGAGACGCATAGTGTCCTCACATCCACCAACATACAACACCTACACCTGGGCAAGACAGTGTCCTCACATCCACCAACATACAACACCTACACCTGGGCAAGAGACGCACAGTGTCCTCACATCCACCAACATACAACACCTACACCTGGGCAAGAGACTCACAGTGTTCTCACATTCACCAAAATACAACACCTACACCTGGGCAAGAGACGCACAGTGTCCTCACATCCACCAACATACAACACCTACACCTGGGCAAGAGACTCACAGTGTCCTCAGATCCACCAACATACAACACCTACACCTGGGCAAGAGATGCACAGTGTCCTCACCTACACCAACATACAACACCTACACCTGGGCAAGAGACGCACAGTGTCCTCACATCCACCAACATTCAACACCTACACCTGGGCAAGAGACGCATAGTGTCCTCACATCCACCAACATACAACACCTACACCTGGGCAAGACAGTGTCCTCACATCCACCAACATACAACACCTACACCTGGGCAAGAGACGCACAGTGTCCTCACACCCACCAACATACAACACCTACACCTGGGCAAGACAGTGTCCTCACATCCACCAACATACAACACCTACACCTGGGCAAGAGACGCACAGTGTCCTCACATCCACCAACATACAACACATACACATGGGCAAGAGACGCACAGTGTCCTCTCATCCACCAACATAGCACACCTAGGTAAGAGACACACAGTGTCCTCACATCCACCAACATACAACACCTACACCTGGGCAAGAGACGCACAGTGTCCTCACATCCACCAACATACCACACCTACACCTGGGCAAGAGACGCACAGTGTTCTCACATCCACCAACATACAACACCTACACCTGGGCAAGAGACGCACAGTGTCCTCACATCCACCAACATACACCACCTACACCTGGTCAAGAGACGCACAGTGTCCTCATATCCACCAACATACAACACCTACACCTGGTCAAGAGACGCACAGTGTCCTCACCTACACCAACATACAACACCTACACCTGGGCAAGAGACGCACAGTGTCTTCACCTACACCAACATACAACACCTACACCTGGGCAAGAGACGCACAGTGTCCTCACATCCACCAACATACAACACCTACACCTGGGCAAGACAGTGTCCTCACATCCACCAACATACAACACCTACACCTGGGCAAGAGACGCACAGTCCTCACATCCACCAACATAGAACACCTACACCTGGGCAAGAGACGCAGTGTCCTCACCTACACCAACATACAACACCTACACCTGGGCAAGACAGTGTCCTCACATCCACCAACATACAATACCTACACCTGGGCAAGACAGTGTCCTCACATCCACCAACATACAACAACTACACCTGGGCAAGACAGTGTCCTCACATCCAAAAACATACAACACCTTCACCTGGGCAAGACAGTGTCCTCACATCCACCAACATACAACACCTACACCTGGGCAAGAGACGCACAGTGTCCTCACATCCACCAACATAAAACACAAACACCTGGGCAAGACAGTGTCCTCACATCCACCAACATACAACACCTACACCTGGGCAAGAGACGCACAGTGTCCTCACATCCACCAACATACAACACCTACACCTGGGCAAGAGACGCACAGTGTCTTCACATCCACCAACATAGAACACCTACACCTGGGCAAGAGATGCACAGTGTCCTCACTTCCACCAACATACAACACCTACACCTGGGCAAGAGACGCAGAGTGTCCTCACATCCACCAACATACAACACCTACACCTGGGCAAGAGACGCAGAGTGTCCTCACCTACACCAACATACAACACCTACACCTGGGCAAGAGACGCACAGTGTCCTCACATCCACCAACATTCAACACCTACACCTGGGCAAGAGACGCATAGTGTCCTCACATCCACCAACATACAACACCTACACCTGGGCAAGACAGTGTCCTCACATCCACCAACATACAACACCTACACCTGGGCAAGAGACGCACAGTGTCCTCACACCCACCAACATACAACACCTACACCTGGGCAAGACAGTGTCCCCACATCCACCAACATACAACACCTACACCTGGGCAAGAGACGCACAGTGTCCTCACATCCACCAACATACAACACATACACCTGGGCAAGAGACGCACAGTGTCCTCTCATCCACCAACATAGCACACCTAGGTAAGAGACACACAGTGTCCTCACATCCACCAACATACAACACCTACACCTGGGCAAGAGACGCACAGTGTTCTCACATCCACCAACATACAACACCTACACCTGGGCAAGAGACGCACAGTGTCCTCACATCCACCAACATACACCACCTACACCTGGTCAAGAGACGCACAGTGTCCTCACATCCACCAACATACAACACCTACACCTGGTCAAGAGACGCACAGTGTCCTCACCTACACCAACATACAACACCTACACCTGGGCAAGAGACGCACAGAGTCTTCACCTACACCAACATACAACACCTACACCTGGGCAAGAGACGCACAGTGTCCTCACATCCACCAACATACAACACCTACACCTGGGCAAGACAGTGTCCTCACATCCACCAACATACAACACCTACACCTGGGCAAGAGACGCAGTGTCCTCACCTACACCAACATACAACACCTACACCTGGGCAAGACAGTGTCCTCACATCCACCAACATACAATACCTACACCTGGGCAAGACAGTGTCCTCACATCCACCAACATACAACAACTACACCTGGGCAAGACAGTGTCCTCACATCCAAAAACATACAACACCTTCACCTGGGCAAGACAGTGTCCTCACATCCACCAACATACAACACCTACACCTGGGCAAGAGACGCACAGTGTCCTCACATCCACCAACATACAACACCTGGGCAAGACAGTGTCCTCACATCCACCAACATACAACACCTACACCTGGGCAAGAGACGCACAGTGTCCTCACATCCACCAACATACAACACCTACACCTGGGCAAGAGACGCACAGTGTCTTCACATCCACCAACATAGAACACCTACACCTGGGCAAGAGATGCACAGTGTCCTCACTTCCACCAACATACAACACCTACACCTGGGCAAGAGACGCAGAGTGTCCTCACATCCACCAACATACAACACCTACACCTGGGCAAGAGACGCAGAGTGTCCTCACATCCACCAACATACAACACCTACACCTGGGCAAGAGACGCACAGTGTCCTCACATCCACCAACATACAACACCTACACCTGGGCAAGAGACGCACAGTGTACTCACATCCACCAACATATAACACCTACACCTGGGCAAGAGACGCACAGTGTCCTCACATCCACCAACATACAACACCGACACCTGGGCAAGAGACGCACAGTGTCCTCACATCCACCAACATACAACACCTACACCTGGGCAAGACAGTGTCCTCACATAAACCAACATACAACACCTACACCTGGGCAAGAGACACACAATGTCCTCACATCCACCAACATACAACACCTGCACCTGGGCAAGACAGTGTCCTCACATCCACCAACATACAACACCTACGTCACCTGGGCAAGACAGTGTCCTCACATCCACCAACATACAACAGCTACACCTGGGCAAGAGACGCACAGTGTCCTCACGTCCACCAACATACAACACCTACACCTGGGCAAGAGACGCACAGTGTCCTCACATCCACCAACGTACAACACATAAACCTGGGCAAGACAGTGTCCTCACATCCACCAAAATACAACACCTACACCTGGGCAAGTGACACACAGTGTCCTCACATCCACCAACATACAACAGCTACACCTGGGCAAGAGTCTCACAGTGTCCTCACATCCACCAACATACAACACCTACACCTGGGCAAGAGACTCACAGTGTCCTCCCATCCACCAACATACAACACCTACACCTGGGCAAGACAGTGTCCTCACATCCACCAACATACAACACCTACACCTGGGCAAGACAGTGTCCTCACATCCACCAACATACAACAGCTACACCTGGGCAAGAGACTCACAGTGTCCTCACATCCACCAACATACAACACCTACACCTGGGCAAGACAGTGTCCTCACATCCACCAACATGCAACACCTACACCTGGGCAAGAGAGGCAGTGTGTCCTCACATCCACCAACATACCACACCTACACCTGGGCAAGAGATGCACAGTGTCCTCACCTACACCAACATACAACACCTACAACTGGGCAAGAGACGCACAGTGTCCTCACATCCACCAACATGCAACACCTACACCTGGGCAAGAGAGGCAGTGTGTCCTCACATCCACCAACATACAACACCTACACCTGGGCAAGAGATGCACAGTGTCCTCATATCCACCAACATACAACACCTACACCTGGGCAAGAGATGCACAGTGTCCTCACCTACACCAACATACAACACCTACACCTAGGAACGAGACGCACAGTGTCCTCACATCCACCAACATACAACACCTGCACCTGGGCAAGACAGTGTCCTCACATCCACCAACATACAACACCTACGACACCTGGGCAAGACAGTGTCCTCACATCCACCAACATACAACAGCTACACCTGGGCAAGAGACGCACAGTGTCCTCACGTCCACCAACATACAACACCTACACCTGGGCAAGAGACGCACAGTGTCCTCACATCCACCAACGTACAACAGCTACACCTGGGCAAGAGTCTCACAGTGTCCTCACATCCACCAACATACAACACCTACACCTGGGCAAGAGACTCACAGTGTCCTCCCATCCACCAACATACAACACCTACACCTGGGCAAGACAGTGTCCTCACATCCACCAACATACAACACCTACACCTGGGCAAGAGACTCACAGTGTCCTCACATCCACCAACATACAACAGCTACACCTGGGCAAGAGACTCACAGTGTCCTCACATCCACCAACATACAACACCTACACCTGGGCAAGACAGTGTCCTCACATCCACCAACATACAACACCTACACCTGGGCAAGAGACGCACAGTGTCCTCACATCCACCAACATACAACACCTACACCTGGGCAAGACACTGTCCTCACATCCACCAACATACAACACCTACACCTGGGCAAGACAGTGTCCTCACATCCACCAACATACAACACCTACACCTGGGCAAGACAGTGTCCTCACATCCACCAACATACAACACCTACACCTGGGCAAGAGACTCACAGTGTCCTCACATCCACCAACATACAACACCTACACCTGGGCAAGAGACGCATAGTGCCCTCACATCCACCAACATACAACAACTACACCTGGGCAAGAGACGCACAGTGTCCTCATATTCACCAACATACAACACCTACACCAGGGCAAGAGACGCACAGTGTCCTCACATCCACCAACATACAACACCTACACCTGGGCAAGAGACTCACAGTGTCCTCACATCCACCAACATACAACAGCTACACCTGGGCAAGAGACGCACAGTGTCCTCACATCCACCAACATACAACACCTACGGCACCTGGGCAAGAGAATCACAGTGTCCTCACATCCACCAACATACAACACCTACACCTGGGTAAGAGACGCATAGTGTCCTCACATCCACCAACATAAAACACCTACACCTGGTCAAGAGACGCACAGTGTCCTCACATCCACCAACATACAACACCTACACGAGGGCAAGAGACACATAGTGTCCTCACATCCACCAACATACAACACCTACGGCACCTGGGCAAGAGAATCACAGTGTCCTCACATCCACCAACATACAACACCTACACCTGGTCAAGAGACGCACAGTGTCCTCACATCCACCAACATACAACACCTACACCTGGGTAAGAGACGCATAGTGTCCTCACATCCACCAACATAAAACACCTACACCTGGTCAAGAGACGCACAGTGTCCTCACATCCACCAACATACAACACCTACACGAGGGCAAGAGACACATAGTGTCCTCACATCCACCAACATACAACACCTACACCTGGGCAAGAGACGCACAGTGTCCTCAAATCCACCAACATACAACACCTACACCTGGGCATGACAGTGTCCTCAAATCCACCAATATACAACACCTACACCTGGGCAAGACAGTGTCCTCACATCCACCGAAATACAACACCTACACCTGGGCAAGAGACTCACAGTGTCCTCACATCCACCAACATACAACACCTACACCTGGGCAAGAGACTCACAGTGTCCTCACATCCAGCAATATACAACACCTACTACACCTGGGCAAGAGACGCACAGTGTCCTCACATCCACCAACATGCAACACCTACACCTGGGCAAGAGAGGCAGTGTGTCCTCACATCCACCAACATACAAAACACCTACACCTGGGCAAGACAATGTCCTGACATCCACCAACATACAACACATACACCTGGGCAAGAGACGCACAGTGTCCTCAAATCCACCAACATACAACACCTACACCTGGGCAAGACAGTGTCCTCAAATCCACCAATATACAACACCTACACCTGGGCAAGACAGTGTCCTCACATCCACCGAAATACAACACCTACACCTGGGCAAGAGACTCACAGTGTCCTCACATCCACCAACATACAACACCTACACCTGGGCAAGAGACTCTCAGTGTCCTCACATCCAGCAATATACAACACCTACTACACCTGGGCAAGAGACGCACAGTGTCCTCACATCCACCAACATACAACACCTACACCTGGGCAAGACAATGTCCTGACATCCACCAACATACAACACATACACCTGGGCAAGAGACGCACAGTGTCCTCACATCCACCAACATACAACACCTACACCTGGGCAAGACAGTGTCCTTACATCAACCAACGTACAACACCTACACCCGGGCAAGAGACGCACAGTGTCCTCACATCCACCAACATACAGTACCTACACCTGGGCAAGAGGCTCACAGTGTCCTCACATCCACCAACATACAACACCTACACCTGGGCAAGAGATGCACAGTGTCCTCACATCCACCAACATACAACACCTACACCTGGGCAAGAGACTCACAGTGTCCTCACATTCACCAAAATACAACACCTACACCTGGGCAAGAGACGCACAGTGTCCTCACATCCACCAACATACAACACCTACACTTGGGCAAGAGACTCACAGTGTTCTCACATTCACCAAAATACAACACCTACACCTGGGCAAGAGACGCAGTGTCCTCAGATCCACCAACATACAACACCTACACCTGGGCAAGAGACTCACAGTGTCCTCAGATCCACCAACATACAACACCTACACCTGGGCAAGAGACTCACAGTGTCCACACATCCACCAACATACAACACCTACACTTGGGCAAGAGACTCACAGTGTTCTCACATTCACCAACATACAACACCTACACCTGGGCAAGAGACTCACAGTGTCCTCACATCCAGCAATATACAACACCTACTACACCTGGGCAAGAGACGCACAGTGTCCTCACATCCACCAACATACAACACCTACACCTGGGCAAGACAATGTCCTGACATCCACCAACATACAACACATACACCTGGGCAAGAGACGCACAGTGTCCTCACATCCACCAACATACAACACCTACACCTGGGCAAGACAGTGTCCTCAAATCCACCAATATACAACACCTACACCTGGGCAAGACAGTGTCCTCACATCCACCGAAATACAACACCTACACCTGGGCAAGAGACTCACAGTGTCCTCACATCCAACAACATACAACACCTACACCTGGGCAAGAGACTCACAGTGTCCTCACATCCACCAACATACAACACCTACACCTGGGCAAGAGACTCACAGTGTCCTCACATCCAGCAATATACAACACCTACTACACCTGGGCAAGAGACGCACAGTGTCCTCACATCCACCAACAAACACCACCTACACCTGGGCAAGACAATGTCCTGACATCCACCAACATACAACACATACACCTGGGCAAGAGACGCACAGTGTCCTCACATCCACCAACATACAACACCTACACCTGGGCAAGACAGTGTCCTTACATCAACCAACGTACAACACCTACACCCGGGCAAGAGAGGCACAGTGTCCTCACATCCACCAACATACAGTACCTACACCTGGGCAAGAGGCTCACAGTGTCCTCACATCCACCAACATACAACACCTACACCTGGGCAAGAGATGCACAGTGTCCTCACATCCACCAACATACAACACCTACACCTGGGCAAGAGACTCACAGTGTCCTCACATTCACCAAAATACAACACCTACACCTGGGCAAGAGACGCACAGTGTCCTCACATCCACCAACATACAACACCTACACTTGGGCAAGAGACTCACAGTGTTCTCACATTCACCAAAATACAACACCTACACCTGGGCAAGAGACGCAGTGTCCTCAGATCCACCAACATACAACACCTACACCTGGGCAAGAGACTCACAGTGTCCTCAGATCCACCAACATACAACACCTACACCTGGGCAAGAGACTCACAGTGTCCACACATCCACCAACATACAACACCTACACCTGGGCAAGAGATGCACAGTGTCCTCACCTACATCAACATACAACACCTACACCTGGGCAAGAGACGCACAGTGTCCTCACATCCACCAACATACAACACCTACACCTGGGCAAGAGACGCATAGTGTCCTCACATCCACCAACATACAACACCTACACCTGGGCAAGACAGTGTCCTCACATCCACCAACATACAACACCTACACCTGGGCAAGAGACGCACAGTGTCCTCACATCCACCAACATACAACACCTACACCTGGGCAAGAGACTCACAGTGTTCTCACATTCACCAAAATACAACACCTACACCTGGGCAAGAGACGCACAGTGTCCTCACATCCACCAACATACAACACCTACACCTGGGCAAGAGACTCACAGTGTCCTCAGATCCACCAACATACAACACCTACACCTGGGCAAGAGATGCACAGTGTCCTCACCTACACCAACATACAACACCTACACCTGGGCAAGAGACGCACAGTGTCCTCACATCCACCAACATTCAACACCTACACCTGGGCAAGAGACGCATAGTGTCCTCACATCCACCAACATACAACACCTACACCTGGGCAAGACAGTGTCCTCACATCCACCAACATACAACACCTACACCTGGGCAAGAGACGCACAGTGTCCTCACACCCACCAACATACAACACCTACACCTGGGCAAGACAGTGTCCTCACATCCACCAACATACAACACCTACACCTGGGCAAGAGACGCACAGTGTCCTCACATCCACCAACATACAACACATACACCTGGGCAAGAGACGCACAGTGTCCTCACATCCACCAACATACAACACATACACCTGGGCAAGAGACGCACAGTGTCCTCACATCCACCAACATACAACACCTACACCTGGGCAAGAGACGCACAGTGTCCTCACATCCACCAACATACAACACATACACCTGGGCAAGAGACGCACAGTGTCCTCTCATCCACCAACATAGCACACCTAGGTAAGAGACACACAGTGTCCTCACATCCACCAACATACAACACCTACACCTGGGCAAGAGACGCACAGTGTCCTCACATCCACCAACATACCACACCTACACCTGGGCAAGAGACGCACAGTGTTCTCACATCCACCAACATACAACACCTACACCTGGGCAAGAGACGCACAGTGTCCTCACATCCACCAACATACACCACCTACACCTGGTCAAGAGACGCACAGTGTCCTCATATCCACCAACATACAACACCTACACCTGGTCAAGAGACGCACAGTGTCCTCACCTACACCAACATACAACACCTACACCTGGGCAAGAGACGCACAGTGTCTTCACCTACACCAACATACAACACCTACACCTGGGCAAGAGACTCACAGTGTCCTCACATCCACCAACATACAACACCTACACCTGGGCAAGACAGTGTCCTCACATCCACCAACATACAACACCTACACCTGGGCAAGAGACGCACAGTCCTCACATCCACCAACATAGAACACCTACACCTGGGCAAGAGACGCAGTGTCCTCACCTACACCAACATACAACACCTACACCTGGGCAAGACAGTGTCCTCACATCCAAAAACATACAACACCTTCACCTGGGCAAGACAGTGTCCTCACATCCACCAACATACAACACCTACACCTGGGCAAGAGACGCACAGTGTCCTCACATCCACCAACATACAACACAAACACCTGGGCAAGACAGTGTCCTCACATCCACCAACATACAACACCTACACCTGGGCAAGAGACGCACAGTGTCCTCACATCCACCAACATACAACACCTACACCTGGGCAAGAGACGCACAGTGTCTTCACATCCACCAACATAGAACACCTACACCTGGGCAAGAGATGCACAGTGTCCTCACTTCCACCAACATACAACACCTACACCTGGGCAAGAGACGCAGAGTGTCCTCACATCCACCAACATACAACACCTACACCTGGGCAAGAGACGCACAGTGTCCTCACACCCACCAACATACAACACCTACACCTGGGCAAGACAGTGTCCTCACATCCACCAACATACAACACCTACACCTGGGCAAGAGACGCACAGTGTCCTCACATCCACCAACATACAACACATACACATGGGCAAGAGACGCACAGTGTCCTCTCATCCACCAACATAGCACACCTAGGTAAGAGACACACAGTGTCCTCACATCCACCAACATACAACACCTACACCTGGGCAAGAGACGCACAGTGTTCTCACATCCACCAACATACAACACCTACACCTGGGCAAGAGACGCACAGTGTCCTCACATCCACCAACATACACCACCTACACCTGGTCAAGAGACGCACAGTGTCCTCATATCCACCAACATACAACACCTACACCTGGTCAAGAGACGCACAGTGTCCTCACCTACACCAACATACAACACCTACACCTGGGCAAGAGACGCACAGTGTCTTCACCTACACCAACATACAACACCTACACCTGGGCAAGAGACGCACAGTGTCCTCACATCCACCAACATACAACACCTACACCTGGGCAAGACAGTGTCCTCACATCCACCAACATACAACACCTACACCTGGGCAAGAGACGCACAGTCCTCACATCCACCAACATAGAACACCTACACCTGGGCAAGAGACGCAGTGTCCTCACCTACACCAACATACAACACCTACACCTGGGCAAGACAGTGTCCTCACATCCACCAACATACAATACCTACACCTGGGCAAGACAGTGTCCTCACATCCACCAACATACAACAACTACACCTGGGCAAGACAGTGTCCTCACATCCAAAAACATACAACACCTTCACCTGGGCAAGACAGTGTCCTCACATCCACCAACATACAACACCTACACTTGGGCAAGAGACGCACAGTGTCCTCACATCCACCAACATAAAACACAAACACCTGGGCAAGACAGTGTCCTCACATCCACCAACATACAACACCTACACCTGGGCAAGAGACGCACAGTGTCCTCACATCCACCAACATACAACACCTACACCTGGGCAAGAGACGCACAGTGTCTTCACATCCACCAACATAGAACACCTACACCTGGGCAAGAGATGCACAGTGTCCTCACTTCCACCAACATACAACACCTACACCTGGGCAAGAGACGCAGAGGGTCCTCACATCCACCAACATACAACACCTACACCTGGGCAAGAGACGCAGAGTGTCCTCACCTACACCAACATACAACACCTACACCTGGGCAAGAGACGCACAGTGTCCTCACATCCACCAACATTCAACACCTACACCTGGGCAAGAGACGCATAGTGTCCTCACATCCACCAACATACAACACCTACACCTGGGCAAGACAGTGTCCTCACATCCACCAACATACAACACCTACACCTGGGCAAGAGACGCACAGTGTCCTCACACCCACCAACATACAACACCTACACCTGGGCAAGACAGTGTCCTCACATCCACCAACATACAACACCTACACCTGGGCAAGAGACGCACAGTGTCCTCACATCCACCAACATACAACACATACACCTGGGCAAGAGACGCACAGTGTCCTCTCATCCACCAACATAGCACACCTAGGTAAGAGACACACAGTGTCCTCACATCCACCAACATACAACACCTACACCTGGGCAAGAGACGCACAGTGTTCTCACATCCACCAACATACAACACCTACACCTGGGCAAGAGACGCACAGTGTCCTCACATCCACCAACATACACCACCTACACCTGGTCAAGAGACGCACAGTGTCCTCACATCCACCAACATACAACACCTACACCTGGTCAAGAGACGCACAGTGTCCTCACCTACACCAACATACAACACCTACACCTGGGCAAGAGACGCACAGAGTCTTCACCTACACCAACATACAACACCTACACCTGGGCAAGAGACGCACAGTGTCCTCACATCCACCAACATACAACACCTACACCTGGGCAAGACAGTGTCCTCACATCCACCAACATACAACACCTACACCTGGGCAAGAGACGCACAGTCCTCACATCCACCAACATAGAACACCTACACCTGGGCAAGAGACGCAGTGTCCTCACCTACACCAACATACAACACCTACACCTGGGCAAGACAGTGTCCTCACATCCACCAACATACAATACCTACACCTGGGCAAGACAGTGTCCTCACATCCACCAACATACAACAACTACACCTGGGCAAGACAGTGTCCTCACATCCAAAAACATACAACACCTTCACCTGGGCAAGACAGTGTCCTCACATCCACCAACATACAACACCTACACCTGGGCAAGAGACGCACAGTGTCCTCACATCCACCAACATACAACACCTGGGCAAGACAGTGTCCTCACATCCACCAACATACAACACCTACACCTGGGCAAGAGACGCACAGTGTCCTCACATCCACCAACATACAACACCTACACCTGGGCAAGAGACGCACAGTGTCTTCACATCCACCAACATAGAACACCTACACCTGGGCAAGAGATGCACAGTGTCCTCACTTCCACCAACATACAACACCTACACCTGGGCAAGAGACGCAGAGTGTCCTCACATCCACCAACATACAACACCTACACCTGGGCAAGAGACGCAGAGTGTCCTCACATCCACCAACATACAACACCTACACCTGGGCAAGAGACGCACAGTGTCCTCACATCCACCAACATACAACACCTACACCTGGGCAAGAGACGCACAGTGTCCTCACATCCACCAACATATAACACCTACACCTGGGCAAAAGACGCACAGTGTCCTCACATCCACCAACATACAACACCGACACCTGGGCAAGAGACACACAGTGTCCTCACATCCACCAACATACAACACCTACACCTGGGCAAGACAGTGTCCTCACATAAACCAACATACAACACCTACACCTGGGCAAGAGACACACAATGTCCTCACATCCACCAACATACAACACCTGCACCTGGGCAAGACAGTGTCCTCACATCCACCAACATACAACACCTACGTCACCTGGGCAAGACAGTGTCCTCACATCCACCAACATACAACAGCTACACCTGGGCAAGAGACGCACAGTGTCCTCACGTCCACCAACATACAACACCTACACCTGGGCAAGAGACGCACAGTGTCCTCACATCCACCAACGTACAACACATAAACCTGGGCAAGACAGTGTCCTCACATCCACCAAAATACAACACCTACACCTGGGCAAGTGACACACAGTGTCCTCACATCCACCAACATACAACAGCTACACCTGGGCAAGAGTCTCACAGTGTCCTCACATCCACCAACATACAACACCTACACCTGGGCAAGAGACTCACAGTGTCCTCCCATCCACCAACATACAACACCTACACCTGGGCAAGACAGTGTCCTCACATCCACCAACATACAACACCTACACCTGGGCAAGACAGTGTCCTCACATCCACCAACATACAACAGCTACACCTGGGCAAGAGACTCACAGTGTCCTCACATCCACCAACATACAACACCTACACCTGGGCAAGACAGTGTCCTCACATCCACCAACATGCAACACCTACACCTGGGCAAGAGAGGCAGTGTGTCCTCACATCCACCAACATACCACACCTACACCTGGGCAAGAGATGCACAGTGTCCTCACCTACACCAACATACAACACCTACAACTGGGCAAGAGACGCACAGTGTCCTCACATCCACCAACATGCAACACCTACACCTGGGCAAGAGAGGCAGTGTGTCCTCACATCCACCAACATACAACACCTACACCTGGGCAAGAGATGCACAGTGTCCTCATATCTACCAACATACAACACCTACACCTGGGCAAGAGATGCACAGTGTCCTCACCTACACCAACATACAACACCTACACCTAGGAAAGAGACGCACAGTGTCCTCACATCCACCAACATACAACACCTGCACCTGGGCAAGACAGTGTCCTCACATCCACCAACATACAACACCTACGACACCTGGGCAAGACAGTGTCCTCACATCCACCAACATACAACAGCTACACCTGGGCAAGAGACGCACAGTGTCCTCACGTCCACCAACATACAACACCTACACCTGGGCAAGAGACGCACAGTGTCCTCACATCCACCAACGTACAACAGCTACACCTGGGCAAGAGTCTCACAGTGTCCTCACATCCACCAACATACAACACCTACACCTGGGCAAGAGACTCACAGTGTCCTCCCATCCACCAACATACAACACCTACACCTGGGCAAGACAGTGTCCTCACATCCACCAACATACAACACCTACACCTGGGCAAGAGACTCACAGTGTCCTCACATCCACCAACATACAACAGCTACACCTGGGCAAGAGATCACAGTGTCCTCACATCCACCAACATACAACACCTACACCTGGGCAAGACAGTGTCCTCACATCCACCAACATACAACACCTACACCTGGGCAAGAGACGCACAGTGTCCTCACATCCACCAACATACAACACCTACACCTGGGCAAGACACTGTCCTCACATCCACCAACATACAACACCTACACCTGGGCAAGACAGTGTCCTCACATCCACCAACATACAACACCTACACCTGGGCAAGACAGTGTCCTCACATCCACCAACATACAACACCTACACCTGGGCAAGAGACTCACAGTGTCCTCACATCCACCAACATACAACACCTACACCTGGGCAAGAGACGCATAGTGCCCTCACATCCACCAACATACAACAACTACACCTGGGCAAGAGACGCACAGTGTCCTCATATTCACCAACATACAACACCTACACCAGGGCAAGAGACGCACAGTGTCCTCACATCCACCAACATACAACACCTACACCTGGGCAAGAGACTCACAGTGTCCTCACATCCACCAACATACAACAGCTACACCTGGGCAAGAGACGCACAGTGTCCTCACATCCACCAACATACAACACCTACGGCACCTGGGCAAGAGAATCACAGTGTCCTCACATCCACCAACATACAACACCTACACCTGGGTAAGAGACGCATAGTGTCCTCACATCCACCAACATAAAACACCTACACCTGGTCAAGAGACGCACAGTGTCCTCACATCCACCAACATACAACACCTACACGAGGGCAAGAGACACATAGTGTCCTCACATCCACCAACATACAACACCTACGGCACCTGGGCTAGAGAATCACAGTGTCCTCACATCCACCAACATACAACACCTACACCTGGTCAAGAGACGCACAGTGTCCTCACATCCACCAACATACAACACCTACACGAGGGCAAGAGACACATAGTGTCCTCACATCCACCAACATACAACACCTACACCTGGGCAAGAGACGCACAGTGTCCTCAAATCCACCAACATACAACACCTACACCTGGGCATGACAGTGTCCTCAAATCCACCAATATACAACACCTACACCTGGGCAAGACAGTGTCCTCACATCCACCGAAATACAACACCTACACCTGGGCAAGAGACTCACAGTGTCCTCACATCCACCAACATACAACACCTACACCTGGGCAAGAGACTCACAGTGTCCTCACATCCAGCAATATACAACACCTACTACACCTGGGCAAGAGACGCACAGTGTCCTCACATCCACCAACATGCAACACCTACACCTGGGCAAGAGAGGCAGTGTGTCCTCACATCCACCAACATACAAAACACCTACACCTGGGCAAGACAATGTCCTGACATCCACCAACATACAACACATACACCTGGGCAAGAGACGCACAGTGTCCTCAAATCCACCAACATACAACACCTACACCTGGGCAAGACAGTGTCCTCAAATCCACCAATATACAACACCTACACCTGGGCAAGACAGTGTCCTCACATCCACCGAAATACAACACCTACACCTGGGCAAGAGACTCACAGTGTCCTCACATCCACCAACATACAACACCTACACCTGGGCAAGAGACTCACAGTGTCCTCACATCCAGCAATATACAACACCTACTACACCTGGGCAAGAGACGCACAGTGTCCTCACATCCACCAACATACAACACCTACACCTGGGCAAGACAATGTCCTGACATCCACCAACATACAACACATACACCTGGGCAAGAGACGCACAGTGTCCTCACATCCACCAACATACAACACCTACACCTGGGCAAGACAGTGTCCTTACATCAACCAACGTACAACACCTACACCCGGGCAAGAGACGCACAGTGTCCTCACATCCACCAACATACAGTACCTACACCTGGGCAAGAGGCTCACAGTGTCCTCACATCCACCAACATACAACACCTACACCTGGGCAAGAGATGCACAGTGTCCTCACATCCACCAACATACAACACCTACACCTGGGCAAGAGACTCACAGTGTCCTCACATTCACCAAAATACAACACCTACACCTGGGCAAGAGACGCACAGTGTCCTCACATCCACCAACATACAACACCTACACTTGGGCAAGAGACTCACAGTGTTCTCACATTCACCAAAATACAACACCTACACCTGGGCAAGAGACGCAGTGTCCTCAGGTCCACCAACATACAACACCTACACCTGGGCAAGAGACTCACAGTGTCCACAGATCCACCAACATACAACACCTACACCTGGGCAAGAGACTCACAGTGTCCACACATCCACCAACATACAACACCTACACTTGGGCAAGAGACTCACAGTGTTCTCACATTCACCAACATACAACACCTACACCTGGGCAAGACAGTGTCCTCAAATCCACCAATATACAACACCTACACCTGGGCAAGACAGTGTCCTCACATCCACCGAAATACAACACCTACACCTGGGCAAGAGACTCACAGTGTCCTCACATCCAACAACATACAACACCTACACCTGGGCAAGAGACTCACAGTGTCCTCACATCCACCAACATACAACACCTACACCTGGGCAAGAGACTCACAGTGTCCTCACATCCAGCAATATACAACACCTACTACACCTGGGCAAGAGACGCACAGTGTCCTCACATCCACCAACAAACACCACCTACACCTGGGCAAGACAATGTCCTGACATCCACCAACATACAACACATACACCTGGGCAAGAGACGCACAGTGTCCTCACATCCACCAACATACAACACCTACACCTGGGCAAGACAGTGTCCTTACATCAACCAACGTACAACACCTACACCCGGGCAAGAGAGGCACAGTGTCCTCACATCCACCAACATACAGTACCTACACCTGGGCAAGAGGCTCACAGTGTCCTCACATCCACCAACATACAACACCTACACCTGGGCAAGAGATGCACAGTGTCCTCACATCCACCAACATACAACACCTACACCTGGGCAAGAGACTCACAGTGTCCTCACATTCACCAAAATACAACACCTACACCTGGGCAAGAGACGCACAGTGTCCTCACATCCACCAACATACAACACCTACACTTGGGCAAGAGACTCACAGTGTTCTCACATTCACCAAAATACAACACCTACACCTGGGCAAGAGACGCAGTGTCCTCAGATCCACCAACATACAACACCTACACCTGGGCAAGAGACTCACAGTGTCCTCAGATCCACCAACATACAACACCTACACCTGGGCAAGAGATGCACAGTGTCCTCACCTACATCAACATACAACACCTACACCTGGGCAAGAGACGCACAGTGTCCTCACATCCACCAACATACAACACCTACACCTGGGCAAGAGACGCATAGTGTCCTCACATCCACCAACATACAACACCTACACCTGGGCAAGACAGTGTCCTCACATCCACCAACATACAACACCTACACCTGGGCAAGAGACGCACAGTGTCCTCACATCCACCAACATACAACACCTACACCTGGGCAAGAGACTCACAGTGTTCTCACATTCACCAAAATACAACACCTACACCTGGGCAAGAGACGCACAGTGTCCTCACATCCACCAACATACAACACCTACACCTGGGCAAGAGACTCACAGTGTCCTCAGATCCACCAACATACAACACCTACACCTGGGCAAGAGATGCACAGTGTCCTCACCTACACCAACATACAACACCTACACCTGGGCAAGAGACGCACAGTGTCCTCACATCCACCAACATTCAACACCTACACCTGGGCAAGAGACGCATAGTGTCCTCACATCCACCAACATACAACACCTACACCTGGGCAAGACAGTGTCCTCACATCCACCAACATACAACACCTACACCTGGGCAAGAGACGCACAGTGTCCTCACACCCACCAACATACAACACCTACACCTGGGCAAGACAGTGTCCTCACATCCACCAACATACAACACCTACACCTGGGCAAGAGACGCACAGTGTCCTCACATCCACCAACATACAACACATACACCTGGGCAAGAGACGCACAGTGTCCTCACATCCACCAACATACAACACATACACCTGGGCAAGAGACGCACAGTGTCCTCACATCCACCAACATACAACACCTACACCTGGGCAAGAGACGCACAGTGTCCTCACATCCACCAACATACAACACATACACCTGGGCAAGAGACGCACAGTGTCCTCTCATCCACCAACATAGCACACCTAGGTAAGAGACACACAGTGTCCTCACATCCACCAACATACAACACCTACACCTGGGCAAGAGACGCACAGTGTCCTCACATCCACCAACATACCACACCTACACCTGGGCAAGAGACGCACAGTGTTCTCACATCCACCAACATACAACACCTACACCTGGGCAAGAGACGCACAGTGTCCTCACATCCACCAACATACACCACCTACACCTGGTCAAGAGACGCACAGTGTCCTCATATCCACCAACATACAACACCTACACCTGGTCAAGAGACGCACAGTGTCCTCACCTACACCAACATACAACACCTACACCTGGGCAAGAGACGCACAGTGTCTTCACCTACACCAACATACAACACCTACACCTGGGCAAGAGACTCACAGTGTCCTCACATCCACCAACATACAACACCTACACCTGGGCAAGACAGTGTCCTCACATCCACCAACATACAACACCTACACCTGGGCAAGAGACGCACAGTCCTCACATCCACCAACATAGAACACCTACACCTGGGCAAGAGACGCAGTGTCCTCACCTACACCAACATACAACACCTACACCTGGGCAAGACAGTGTCCTCACATCCAAAAACATACAACACCTTCACCTGGGCAAGACAGTGTCCTCACTTCCACCAACATACAACACCTACACCTGGGCAAGAGACGCACAGTGTCCTCACATCCACCAACATACAACACAAACACCTGGGCAAGACAGTGTCCTCACATCCACCAACATACAACACCTACACCTGGGCAAGAGACGCACAGTGTCCTCACATCCACCAACATACAACACCTACACCTGGGCAAGAGACGCACAGTGTCTTCACATCCACCAACATAGAACACCTACACCTGGGCAAGAGATGCACAGTGTCCTCACTTCCACCAACATACAACACCTACACCTGGGCAAGAGACGCAGAGTGTCCTCACATCCACCAACATACAACACCTACACCTGGGCAAGAGACGCAGAGTGTCCTCACCTACACCAACATACAACACCTACACCTGGGCAAGAGACGCACAGTGTCCTCACATCCACCAACATTCAACACCTACACCTGGGCAAGAGACGCATAGTGTCCTCACATCCACCAACATACAACACCTACACCTGGGCAAGACAGTGTCCTCACATCCACCAACATACAACACCTACACCTGGGCAAGAGACGCACAGTGTCCTCACACCCACCAACATACAACACCTACACCTGGGCAAGACAGTGTCCTCACATCCACCAACATACAACACCTACACCTGGGCAAGAGACGCACAGTGTCCTCACATCCACCAACATACAACACATACACCTGGGCAAGAGACGCACAGTGTCCTCTCATCCACCAACATAGCACACCTAGGTAAGAGACACACAGTGTCCTCACATCCACCAACATACAACACCTACACCTGGGCAAGAGACGCACAGTGTTCTCATATCCACCAACATACAACACCTACACCTGGGCAAGAGACGCACAGTGTCCTCACATCCACCAACATACACCACCTACACCTGGTCAAGAGACGCACAGTGTCCTCACATCCACCAACATACAACACCTACACCTGGTCAAGAGACGCACAGTGTCCTCACCTACACCAACATACAACACCTACACCTGGGCAAGAGACGCACAGAGTCTTCACCTACACCAACATACAACACCTACACCTGGGCAAGAGACGCACAGTGTCTTCACATCCACCAACATAGAACACCTACACCTGGGCAAGAGATGCACAGTGTCCTCACTTCCACCAACATACAACACCTACACCTGGGCAAGAGACGCAGAGTGTCCTCACATCCACCAACATACAACACCTACACCTGGGCAAGAGACGCACAGTGTCCTCACATCCACCAACATACAACACCTACACCTGGGCAAGAGACGCACAGTGTCCTCACATCCACCAACATACAACACCTACACCTGGGCAAGAGACGCACAGTGTCTTCACATCCACCAACATAGAACACCTACACCTGGGCAAGAGATGCACAGTGTCCTCACTTCCACCAACATACAACACCTACACCTGGGCAAGAGACGCAGAGTGTCCTCACATCCACCAACATACAACACCTACACCTGGGCAAGAGACGCACAGTGTCCTCACACCCACCAACATACAACACCTACACCTGGGCAAGACAGTGTCCTCACATCCACCAACATACAACACCTACACCTGGGCAAGAGACGCACAGTGTCCTCACATCCACCAACATACAACACATACACATGGGCAAGAGACGCACAGTGTCCTCTCATCCACCAACATAGCACACCTAGGTAAGAGACACACAGTGTCCTCACATCCACCAACATACAACACCTACACCTGGGCAAGAGACGCACAGTGTCCTCACATCCACCAACATACCACACCTACACCTGGGCAAGAGACGCACAGTGTTCTCACATCCACCAACATACAACACCTACACCTGGGCAAGAGACGCACAGTGTCCTCACATCCACCAACATACACCACCTACACCTGGTCAAGAGACGCACAGTGTCCTCATATCCACCAACATACAACACCTACACCTGGTCAAGAGACGCACAGTGTCCTCACCTACACCAACATACAACACCTACACCTGGGCAAGAGACGCACAGTGTCTTCACCTACACCAACATACAACACCTACACCTGGGCAAGAGACGCACAGTGTCCTCACATCCACCAACATACAACACCTACACCTGGGCAAGACAGTGTCCTCACATCCACCAACATACAACACCTACACCTGGGCAAGAGACGCACAGTCCTCACATCCACCAACATAGAACACCTACACCTGGGCAAGAGACGCAGTGTCCTCACCTACACCAACATACAACACCTACACCTGGGCAAGACAGTGTCCTCACATCCACCAACATACAATACCTACACCTGGGCAAGACAGTGTCCTCACATCCACCAACATACAACAACTACACCTGGGCAAGACAGTGTCCTCACATCCAAAAACATACAACACCTTCACCTGGGCAAGACAGTGTCCTCACATCCACCAACATACAACACCTACACTTGGGCAAGAGACGCACAGTGTCCTCACATCCACCAACATAAAACACAAACACCTGGGCAAGACAGTGTCCTCACATCCACCAACATACAACACCTACACCTGGGCAAGAGACGCACAGTGTCCTCACATCCACCAACATACAACACCTACACCTGGGCAAGAGACGCACAGTGTCTTCACATCCACCAACATAGAACACCTACACCTGGGCAAGAGATGCACAGTGTCCTCACTTCCACCAACATACAACACCTACACCTGGGCAAGAGACGCAGAGGGTCCTCACATCCACCAACATACAACACCTACACCTGGGCAAGAGACGCAGAGTGTCCTCACCTACACCAACATACAACACCTACACCTGGGCAAGAGACGCACAGTGTCCTCACATCCACCAACATTCAACACCTACACCTGGGCAAGAGACGCATAGTGTCCTCACATCCACCAACATACAACACCTACACCTGGGCAAGACAGTGTCCTCACATCCACCAACATACAACACCTACACCTGGGCAAGAGACGCACAGTGTCCTCACACCCACCAACATACAACACCTACACCTGGGCAAGACAGTGTCCTCACATCCACCAACATACAACACCTACACCTGGGCAAGAGACGCACAGTGTCCTCACATCCACCAACATACAACACATACACCTGGGCAAGAGACGCACAGTGTCCTCTCATCCACCAACATAGCACACCTAGGTAAGAGACACACAGTGTCCTCACATCCACCAACATACAACACCTACACCTGGGCAAGAGACGCACAGTGTTCTCACATCCACCAACATACAACACCTACACCTGGGCAAGAGACGCACAGTGTCCTCACATCCACCAACATACACCACCTACACCTGGTCAAGAGACGCACAGTGTCCTCACATCCACCAACATACAACACCTACACCTGGTCAAGAGACGCACAGTGTCCTCACCTACACCAACATACAACACCTACACCTGGGCAAGAGACGCACAGAGTCTTCACCTACACCAACATACAACACCTACACCTGGGCAAGAGACGCACAGTGTCCTCACATCCACCAACATACAACACCTACACCTGGGCAAGACAGTGTCCTCACATCCACCAACATACAACACCTACACCTGGGCAAGAGACGCACAGTCCTCACATCCACCAACATAGAACACCTACACCTGGGCAAGAGACGCAGTGTCCTCACCTACACCAACATACAACACCTACACCTGGGCAAGACAGTGTCCTCACATCCACCAACATACAATACCTACACCTGGGCAAGACAGTGTCCTCACATCCACCAACATACAACAACTACACCTGGGCAAGACAGTGTCCTCACATCCAAAAACATACAACACCTTCACCTGGGCAAGACAGTGTCCTCACATCCACCAACATACAACACCTACACCTGGGCAAGAGACGCACAGTGTCCTCACATCCACCAACATACAACACCTGGGCAAGACAGTGTCCTCACATCCACCAACATACAACACCTACACCTGGGCAAGAGACGCACAGTGTCCTCACATCCACCAACATACAACACCTACACCTGGGCAAGAGACGCACAGTGTCTTCACATCCACCAACATAGAACACCTACACCTGGGCAAGAGATGCACAGTGTCCTCACTTCCACCAACATACAACACCTACACCTGGGCAAGAGACGCAGAGTGTCCTCACATCCACCAACATACAACACCTACACCTGGGCAAGAGACGCAGAGTGTCCTCACATCCACCAACATACAACACCTACACCTGGGCAAGAGACGCACAGTGTCCTCACATCCACCAACATACAACACCTACACCTGGGCAAGAGACGCACAGTGTCCTCACATCCACCAACATATAACACCTACACCTGGGCAAAAGACGCACAGTGTCCTCACATCCACCAACATACAACACCGACACCTGGGCAAGAGACACACAGTGTCCTCACATCCACCAACATACAACACCTACACCTGGGCAAGACAGTGTCCTCACATAAACCAACATACAACACCTACACCTGGGCAAGAGACACACAATGTCCTCACATCCACCAACATACAACACCTGCACCTGGGCAAGACAGTGTCCTCACATCCACCAACATACAACACCTACGTCACCTGGGCAAGACAGTGTCCTCACATCCACCAACATACAACAGCTACACCTGGGCAAGAGACGCACAGTGTCCTCACGTCCACCAACATACAACACCTACACCTGGGCAAGAGACGCACAGTGTCCTCACATCCACCAACGTACAACACATAAACCTGGGCAAGACAGTGTCCTCACATCCACCAAAATACAACACCTACACCTGGGCAAGTGACACACAGTGTCCTCACATCCACCAACATACAACAGCTACACCTGGGCAAGAGTCTCACAGTGTCCTCACATCCACCAACATACAACACCTACACCTGGGCAAGAGACTCACAGTGTCCTCCCATCCACCAACATACAACACCTACACCTGGGCAAGACAGTGTCCTCACATCCACCAACATACAACACCTACACCTGGGCAAGACAGTGTCCTCACATCCACCAACATACAACAGCTACACCTGGGCAAGAGACTCACAGTGTCCTCACATCCACCAACATACAACACCTACACCTGGGCAAGACAGTGTCCTCACATCCACCAACATGCAACACCTACACCTGGGCAAGAGAGGCAGTGTGTCCTCACATCCACCAACATACCACACCTACACCTGGGCAAGAGATGCACAGTGTCCTCACCTACACCAACATACAACACCTACAACTGGGCAAGAGACGCACAGTGTCCTCACATCCACCAACATGCAACACCTACACCTGGGCAAGAGAGGCAGTGTGTCCTCACATCCACCAACATACAACACCTACACCTGGGCAAGAGATGCACAGTGTCCTCATATCTACCAACATACAACACCTACACCTGGGCAAGAGATGCACAGTGTCCTCACCTACACCAACATACAACACCTACACCTAGGAAAGAGACGCACAGTGTCCTCACATCCACCAACATACAACACCTGCACCTGGGCAAGACAGTGTCCTCACATCCACCAACATACAACACCTACGACACCTGGGCAAGACAGTGTCCTCACATCCACCAACATACAACAGCTACACCTGGGCAAGAGACGCACAGTGTCCTCACGTCCACCAACATACAACACCTACACCTGGGCAAGAGACGCACAGTGTCCTCACATCCACCAACGTACAACAGCTACACCTGGGCAAGAGTCTCACAGTGTCCTCACATCCACCAACATACAACACCTACACCTGGGCAAGAGACTCACAGTGTCCTCCCATCCACCAACATACAACACCTACACCTGGGCAAGACAGTGTCCTCACATCCACCAACATACAACACCTACACCTGGGCAAGAGACTCACAGTGTCCTCACATCCACCAACATACAACAGCTACACCTGGGCAAGAGATCACAGTGTCCTCACATCCACCAACATACAACACCTACACCTGGGCAAGACAGTGTCCTCACATCCACCAACATACAACACCTACACCTGGGCAAGAGACGCACAGTGTCCTCACATCCACCAACATACAACACCTACACCTGGGCAAGACACTGTCCTCACATCCACCAACATACAACACCTACACCTGGGCAAGACAGTGTCCTCACATCCACCAACATACAACACCTACACCTGGGCAAGACAGTGTCCTCACATCCACCAACATACAACACCTACACCTGGGCAAGAGACTCACAGTGTCCTCACATCCACCAACATACAACACCTACACCTGGGCAAGAGACGCATAGTGCCCTCACATCCACCAACATACAACAACTACACCTGGGCAAGAGACGCACAGTGTCCTCATATTCACCAACATACAACACCTACACCAGGGCAAGAGACGCACAGTGTCCTCACATCCACCAACATACAACACCTACACCTGGGCAAGAGACTCACAGTGTCCTCACATCCACCAACATACAACAGCTACACCTGGGCAAGAGACGCACAGTGTCCTCACATCCACCAACATACAACACCTACGGCACCTGGGCAAGAGAATCACAGTGTCCTCACATCCACCAACATACAACACCTACACCTGGGTAAGAGACGCATAGTGTCCTCACATCCACCAACATAAAACACCTACACCTGGTCAAGAGACGCACAGTGTCCTCACATCCACCAACATACAACACCTACACGAGGGCAAGAGACACATAGTGTCCTCACATCCACCAACATACAACACCTACGGCACCTGGGCTAGAGAATCACAGTGTCCTCACATCCACCAACATACAACACCTACACCTGGTCAAGAGACGCACAGTGTCCTCACATCCACCAACATACAACACCTACACCTGGGTAAGAGACGCATAGTGTCCTCACATCCACCAACATAAAACACCTACACCTGGTCAAGAGACGCACAGTGTCCTCACATCCACCAACATACAACACCTACACGAGGGCAAGAGACACATAGTGTCCTCACATCCACCAACATACAACACCTACACCTGGGCAAGAGACGCACAGTGTCCTCAAATCCACCAACATACAACACCTACACCTGGGCATGACAGTGTCCTCAAATCCACCAATATACAACACCTACACCTGGGCAAGACAGTGTCCTCACATCCACCGAAATACAACACCTACACCTGGGCAAGAGACTCACAGTGTCCTCACATCCACCAACATACAACACCTACACCTGGGCAAGAGACTCACAGTGTCCTCACATCCAGCAATATACAACACCTACTACACCTGGGCAAGAGACGCACAGTGTCCTCACATCCACCAACATGCAACACCTACACCTGGGCAAGAGAGGCAGTGTGTCCTCACATCCACCAACATACAAAACACCTACACCTGGGCAAGACAATGTCCTGACATCCACCAACATACAACACATACACCTGGGCAAGAGACGCACAGTGTCCTCAAATCCACCAACATACAACACCTACACCTGGGCAAGACAGTGTCCTCAAATCCACCAATATACAACACCTACACCTGGGCAAGACAGTGTCCTCACATCCACCGAAATACAACACCTACACCTGGGCAAGAGACTCACAGTGTCCTCACATCCACCAACATACAACACCTACACCTGGGCAAGAGACTCACAGTGTCCTCACATCCAGCAATATACAACACCTACTACACCTGGGCAAGAGACGCACAGTGTCCTCACATCCACCAACATACAACACCTACACCTGGGCAAGACAATGTCCTGACATCCACCAACATACAACACATACACCTGGGCAAGAGACGCACAGTGTCCTCACATCCACCAACATACAACACCTACACCTGGGCAAGACAGTGTCCTTACATCAACCAACGTACAACACCTACACCCGGGCAAGAGACGCACAGTGTCCTCACATCCACCAACATACAGTACCTACACCTGGGCAAGAGGCTCACAGTGTCCTCACATCCACCAACATACAACACCTACACCTGGGCAAGAGATGCACAGTGTCCTCACATCCACCAACATACAACACCTACACCTGGGCAAGAGACTCACAGTGTCCTCACATTCACCAAAATACAACACCTACACCTGGGCAAGAGACGCACAGTGTCCTCACATCCACCAACATACAACACCTACACTTGGGCAAGAGACTCACAGTGTTCTCACATTCACCAAAATACAACACCTACACCTGGGCAAGAGACGCAGTGTCCTCAGGTCCACCAACATACAACACCTACACCTGGGCAAGAGACTCACAGTGTCCACAGATCCACCAACATACAACACCTACACCTGGGCAAGAGACTCACAGTGTCCACACATCCACCAACATACAACACCTACACTTGGGCAAGAGACTCACAGTGTTCTCACATTCACCAACATACAACACCTACACCTGGGCAAGACAGAGTCCTCAAATCCACCAATATACAACACCTACACCTGGGCAAGACAGTGTCCTCACATCCACCGAAATACAACACCTACACCTGGGCAAGAGACTCACAGTGTCCTCACATCCAACAACATACAACACCTACACCTGGGCAAGAGACTCACAGTGTCCTCACATCCACCAACATACAACACCTACACCTGGGCAAGAGACTCACAGTGTCCTCACATCCAGCAATATACAACACCTACTACACCTGGGCAAGAGACGCACAGTGTCCTCACATCCACCAACAAACACCACCTACACCTGGGCAAGACAATGTCCTGACATCCACCAACATACAACACATACACCTGGGCAAGAGACGCACAGTGTCCTCACATCCACCAACATACAACACCTACACCTGGGCAAGACAGTGTCCTTACATCAACCAACGTACAACACCTACACCCGGGCAAGAGAGGCACAGTGTCCTCACATCCACCAACATACAGTACCTACACCTGGGCAAGAGGCTCACAGTGTCCTCACATCCACCAACATACAACACCTACACCTGGGCAAGAGATGCACAGTGTCCTCACATCCACCAACATACAACACCTACACCTGGGCAAGAGACTCACAGTGTCCTCACATTCACCAAAATACAACACCTACACCTGGGCAAGAGACGCACAGTGTCCTCACATCCACCAACATACAACACCTACACTTGGGCAAGAGACTCACAGTGTTCTCACATTCACCAAAATACAACACCTACACCTGGGCAAGAGACGCAGTGTCCTCAGATCCACCAACATACAACACCTACACCTGGGCAAGAGACTCACAGTGTCCTCAGATCCACCAACATACAACACCTACACCTGGGCAAGAGATGCACAGTGTCCTCACCTACATCAACATACAACACCTACACCTGGGCAAGAGACGCACAGTGTCCTCACATCCACCAACATACAACACCTACACCTGGGCAAGAGACGCATAGTGTCCTCACATCCACCAACATACAACACCTACACCTGGGCAAGACAGTGTCCTCACATCCACCAACATACAACACCTACACCTGGGCAAGAGACGCACAGTGTCCTCACATCCACCAACATACAACACCTACACCTGGGCAAGAGACTCACAGTGTTCTCACATTCACCAAAATACAACACCTACACCTGGGCAAGAGACGCACAGTGTCCTCACATCCACCAACATACAACACCTACACCTGGGCAAGAGACTCACAGTGTCCTCAGATCCACCAACATACAACACCTACACCTGGGCAAGAGATGCACAGTGTCCTCACCTACACCAACATACAACACCTACACCTGGGCAAGAGACGCACAGTGTCCTCACATCCACCAACATTCAACACCTACACCTGGGCAAGAGACGCATAGTGTCCTCACATCCACCAACATACAACACCTACACCTGGGCAAGACAGTGTCCTCACATCCACCAACATACAACACCTACACCTGGGCAAGAGACGCACAGTGTCCTCACACCCACCAACATACAACACCTACACCTGGGCAAGACAGTGTCCTCACATCCACCAACATACAACACCTACACCTGGGCAAGAGACGCACAGTGTCCTCACATCCACCAACATACAACACATACACCTGGGCAAGAGACGCACAGTGTCCTCACATCCACCAACATACAACACATACACCTGGGCAAGAGACGCACAGTGTCCTCACATCCACCAACATACAACACCTACACCTGGGCAAGAGACGCACAGTGTCCTCACATCCACCAACATACAACACATACACCTGGGCAAGAGACGCACAGTGTCCTCTCATCCACCAACATAGCACACCTAGGTAAGAGACACACAGTGTCCTCACATCCACCAACATACAACACCTACACCTGGGCAAGAGACGCACAGTGTCCTCACATCCACCAACATACCACACCTACACCTGGGCAAGAGACGCACAGTGTTCTCACATCCACCAACATACAACACCTACACCTGGGCAAGAGACGCACAGTGTCCTCACATCCACCAACATACACCACCTACACCTGGTCAAGAGACGCACAGTGTCCTCATATCCACCAACATACAACACCTACACCTGGTCAAGAGACGCACAGTGTCCTCACCTACACCAACATACAACACCTACACCTGGGCAAGAGACGCACAGTGTCTTCACCTACACCAACATACAACACCTACACCTGGGCAAGAGACTCACAGTGTCCTCACATCCACCAACATACAACACCTACACCTGGGCAAGACAGTGTCCTCACATCCACCAACATACAACACCTACACCTGGGCAAGAGACGCACAGTCCTCACATCCACCAACATAGAACACCTACACCTGGGCAAGAGACGCAGTGTCCTCACCTACACCAACATACAACACCTACACCTGGGCAAGACAGTGTCCTCACATCCAAAAACATACAACACCTTCACCTGGGCAAGACAGTGTCCTCACTTCCACCAACATACAACACCTACACCTGGGCAAGAGACGCACAGTGTCCTCACATCCACCAACATACAACACAAACACCTGGGCAAGACAGTGTCCTCACATCCACCAACATACAACACCTACACCTGGGCAAGAGACGCACAGTGTCCTCACATCCACCAACATACAACACCTACACCTGGGCAAGAGACGCACAGTGTCTTCACATCCACCAACATAGAACACCTACACCTGGGCAAGAGATGCACAGTGTCCTCACTTCCACCAACATACAACACCTACACCTGGGCAAGAGACGCAGAGTGTCCTCACATCCACCAACATACAACACCTACACCTGGGCAAGAGACGCAGAGTGTCCTCACCTACACCAACATACAACACCTACACCTGGGCAAGAGACGCACAGTGTCCTCACATCCACCAACATTCAACACCTACACCTGGGCAAGAGACGCATAGTGTCCTCACATCCACCAACATACAACACCTACACCTGGGCAAGACAGTGTCCTCACATCCACCAACATACAACACCTACACCTGGGCAAGAGACGCACAGTGTCCTCACACCCACCAACATACAACACCTACACCTGGGCAAGACAGTGTCCTCACATCCACCAACATACAACACCTACACCTGGGCAAGAGACGCACAGTGTCCTCACATCCACCAACATACAACACATACACCTGGGCAAGAGACGCACAGTGTCCTCTCATCCACCAACATAGCACACCTAGGTAAGAGACACACAGTGTCCTCACATCCACCAACATACAACACCTACACCTGGGCAAGAGACGCACAGTGTTCTCATATCCACCAACATACAACACCTACACCTGGGCAAGAGACGCACAGTGTCCTCACATCCACCAACATACACCACCTACACCTGGTCAAGAGACGCACAGTGTCCTCACATCCACCAACATACAACACCTACACCTGGTCAAGAGACGCACAGTGTCCTCACCTACACCAACATACAACACCTACACCTGGGCAAGAGACGCACAGAGTCTTCACCTACACCAACATACAACACCTACACCTGGGCAAGAGACGCACAGTGTCCTCACATCCACCAACATACAACACCTACACCTGGGCAAGACAGTGTCCTCACATCCACCAACATACAACACCTACACCTGGGCAAGAGACGCACAGTCCTCACATCCACCAACATAGAACACCTACACCTGGGCAAGAGACGCAGTGTCCTCACCTACACCAACATACAACACCTACACCTGGGCAAGACAGTGTCCTCACATCCACCAACATACAATACCTACACCTGGGCAAGACAGTGTCCTCACATCCACCAACATACAACAACTACACCTGGGCAAGACAGTGTCCTCACATCCAAAAACATACAACACCTTCACCTGGGCAAGACAGTGTCCTCACATCCACCAACATACAACACCTACACCTGGGCAAGAGACGCACAGTGTCCTCACATCCACCAACATACAACACCTGGGCAAGACAGTGTCCTCACATCCACCAACATACAACACCTACACCTGGGCAAGAGACGCACAGTGTCCTCACATCCACCAACATACAACACCTACACCTGGGCAAGAGACGCACAGTGTCTTCACATCCACCAACATAGAACACCTACACCTGGGCAAGAGATGCACAGTGTCCTCACTTCCACCAACATACAACACCTACACCTGGGCAAGAGACGCAGAGTGTCCTCACATCCACCAACATACAACACCTACACCTGGGCAAGAGACGCAGAGTGTCCTCACATCCACCAACATACAACACCTACACCTGGGCAAGAGACGCACAGTGTCCTCACATCCACCAACATACAACACCTACACCTGGGCAAGAGACGCACAGTGTCCTCACATCCACCAACATATAACACCTACACCTGGGCAAGAGACGCACAGTGTCCTCACATCCACCAACATACAACACCGACACCTGGGCAAGAGACGCACAGTGTCCTCATCACATCCACCAACATACAACACCTACACCTGGGCAAGACAGTGTCCTCACATCCACCAACATACAACACCTACACCTGGGCAAGACAGTGTCCTCACATAAACCAACATACAACACCTACACCTGGGCAAGAGACACACAATGTCCTCACATCCACCAACATACAACACCTGCACCTGGGCAAGACAGTGTCCTCACATCCACCAACATACAACACCTACGACACCTGGGCAAGACAGTGTCCTCACATCCACCAACATACAACAGCTACACCTGGGCAAGAGACGCACAGTGTCCTCACGTCCACCAACATACAACACCTACACCTGGGCAAGAGACGCACAGTGTCCTCACATCCACCAACGTACAACACATAAACCTGGGCAAGACAGTGTCCTCACATCCACCAAAATACAACACCTACACCTGGGCAAGTGACACACAGTGTCCTCACATCCACCAACATACAACAGCTACACCTGGGCAAGAGTCTCACAGTGTCCTCACATCCACCAACATACAACACCTACACCTGGGCAAGAGACTCACAGTGTCCTCCCATCCACCAACATACAACACCTACACCTGGGCAAGACAGTGTCCTCACATCCACCAACATACAACACCTACACCTGGGCAAGACAGTGTCCTCACATCCACCAACATGCAACACCTACACCTGGGCAAGAGAGGCAGTGTGTCCTCACATCCACCAACATACCACACCTACACCTGGGCAAGAGATGCACAGTGTCCTCACCTACACCAACATACAACACCTACAACTGGGCAAGAGACGCACAGTGTCCTCACATCCACCAACATGCAACACCTACACCTGGGCAAGAGAGGCAGTGTGTCCTCACATCCACCAACATACAACACCTACACCTGGGCAAGAGATGCACAGTGTCCTCGTATCCACCAACATACAACACCTACACCTGGGCAAGAGATGCACAGTGTCCTCACCTACACCAACATACAACACCTACACCTAGGAAAGAGACGCACAGTGTCCTCACATCCACCAACATACAACACCTGCACCTGGGCAAGACAGTGTCCTCACATCCACCAACATACAACACCTACGACACCTGGGCAAGACAGTGTCCTCACATCCACCAACATACAACAGCTACACCTGGGCAAGAGACGCACAGTGTCCTCACGTCCACCAACATACAACACCTACACCTGGGCAAGAGACGCACAGTGTCCTCACATCCACCAACGTACAACAGCTACACCTGGGCAAGAGTCTCACAGTGTCCTCACATCCACCAACATACAACACCTACACCTGGGCAAGAGACTCACAGTGTCCTCCCATCCACCAACATACAACACCTACACCTGGGCAAGACAGTGTCCTCACATCCACCAACATACAACACCTACACCTGGGCAAGAGACTCACAGTGTCCTCACATCCACCAACATACAACAGCTACACCTGGGCAAGAGACTCACAGTGTCCTCACATCCACCAACATACAACACCTACACCTGGGCAAGACAGTGTCCTCACATCCACCAACATACAACACCTACACCTGGGCAAGAGACGCACAGTGTCCTCACATCCACCAACATACAACACCTACACCTGGGCAAGACACTGTCCTCACATCCACCAACATACAACACCTACACCTGGGCAAGACAGTGTCCTCACATCCACCAACATACAACACCTACACCTGGGCAAGACAGTGTCCTCACATCCACCAACATACAACACCTACACCTGGGCAAGAGACTCACAGTGTCCTCACATCCACCAACATACAACAGCTACACCTGGGCAAGAGACTCTCAGTGTCCTCACATCCACCAAGAAACAACACCTACACCTGGGCAAGAGACGCACGGTGTCCTCACACCCACCGAAGTGCAACACCTACACCTGGGCAAGACAGTGTCCTCACATCCACCAACATACAACACCTACACCTGGGCAAGACAGTGTCCTCACATCCACCAACATACAACAGCTACGCCTGGCCAAGAGACTCACAGTGTCCTCACATCCACCAACATACAACAGCTACACCTGGGCAAGAAACGCACAGTGTCCTCACATCCACCAACATACAACACCTACACCTGGGCAAGACAGTGTCCTCACATCCAGCAACATACAACAGCTACACCTGGGCAAGAGACGCACAGTGTCCTCACCTCCACCAACATACAACACCTACACCTGGGCAAGACAGCGTCCTCACATCCAACAACATACAACACCAACACCTGGGCAAGAGACGTGCAGTGTCCTCACATCCACCAACATACAACACCTACACCTGGGCAAGAGACGCAGTGTCCTCACATCCACCAACATACAACACCTACACCTGGGCAAGAGACTCACAGTGTCCCCACATCCACCAACATACAACACCTACAACCGGGCAAGAGACACACAGTGTCCTCACATCCACCAACATACAACACCTACTACACCTGGGCAAGATAATCACAGTGTCCTCACATCCACCACAGTGCAACACCTACACCGGGGCAAGAGACTCACAGTGTCCTCACATCCACCAACATACAACACCTACACCTGGGCAAGAGACTCACAGTGTCCTCACATCCACCAACATACAACAGCTACACCTGGGCAAGAGACTCACAGTGTCCTCACATCCACCAACATACAACAGCTACACCTGGGCAAGAGACTCTCAGTGTCCTCACATCCACCAACAAACAACACCTACACCTGGGCAAGAGACGCACAGTGTCCTCACACCCACCAAAGTGCAACACCTACACCTGGGCAAGACAGTGTCCTCACATCCACCAACATACAACACCTACACCTGGGCAAGACAGTGTCCTCACATCCACCAACATAAAACACCTACGCATGGGCAAGAGACTCACAGTGTCCTGACATCCACCAACATAAAACAGCTACACCTGGGCAAGAGACTCACAGTGTCCTCACATCCACCAACATACAACACCTACACCTGGGCAAGAGACTCACAGTGTCCTCACATCCACCAACAAACACCACCTACACCTGGGCAAGAGACGCACAGTGTCCTCACACCCACCGAAGTGCAACACCTACACCTGGGCAAGACAGTGTCCTCACATCCAGCAACATACAACAGCTACACCTGGGCAAGAGACACACAGTGCCCTCACATCCAGCAACATACAACAGCTACAACTGGGCAAGAGACGCACAGTGTCCTCACATCCACTGAAGTTCAACACCTACACCTGGGCAAGAGACTCACTGTGACCTCACCTCCACCAACATACAACACCTACTACACCTGGGCAAGACAGTGTCCTCACATCCAACAACATACAACCCCAACACCTGGGCAAGAGACGCGCAGTGTCCTCACATCCACCAACATACAACACCTACACCTGGGCAAGAGACGCAGTGTCCTCACACCCACCAACATACAACACCTACACCTGGGCAAGAGACGCACAGTGTCCCCACATCCACCAACAAACAACACCTACACCTGGGCAAGAGACGCACAGTGTCCTCACATCCACTGAAGTTCAACACCTACACCTGGGCAAGAGACTCACTGTGACCTCACATCCACCAACATACAACACCTACTACACCTGGGCAAGATAATCACAGTGTCCTCATATCCACCAACATACAACAGCTACACCTGGGCAAGAGACTCTCAGTGTCCTCACATCCACCAACATACAACACCTACACCTGGGCAAGAGACTCACAGTGTCCTTACATCCACCAATATACAACACCTACACCTGGGCAAGAGACTCACAGTGTCCTCACATCCACCAACAAACACCACCTACACCTGGGCAAGAGACGCACAGTGTCCTCACACCCACCGAAGTGCAACACCTACACCTGGGCAAGACAGTGTCCTCACATCCAGCAACATACAAACAGCTACACCTGGGCAAGAGACACACAGTGCCCTCACATCCAGCAACATACAACAGCTACAACTGGGCAAGAGACTCACAGTGTCCTCACCTCCACCAACATACAACACCTACACCTGGGCAAGAAAGTGTCCTCACATCCAACAACATACAACCCCAACACCTGGGCAAGAGACGCGCAGTGTCCTCACATCCACCAACATACAACACCTACACCTGGGCAAGAGACGCAGTGTCCTCACACCCACCAACATACAACACCTACACCTGGGCAAGAGACGCACAGTGTCCTCACACCCACCAACATACAACACCTACACCTGGGCAAGAGACGCACAGTGTCCCCACATCCACCAACAAACAACAACTACACCTGGGCAAGAGACGCACAGTGTCCTCACATCCACTGAAGTTCAACACCTACACCTGGGCAAGAGACTCACTGTGACCTCACATCCACCAACATACAACACCTACTACACCTGGGCAAGATAATCACAGTGTCCTCACATCCACCACAGTGCAACACCTACACCGGGGCAAGAGACTCACAGTGTCCTCACATCCACCAACATACAACACCTACACCTGGGCAAGAGACTCACAGTGTCCTTACATCCACCAACATACAACACCTACACCTGGGCAAGAGACTCACAGTGTCCTCTCATCTAACAACATACAGCACCTACACCTGGGCAAGAGACGCACAGTGTCCCCACATCCACCAACATACAACACCTACACCTGGGCAAGAGACGCACAGTGTCCTCACATCCACCAACATACAACACCTACACCTGGGCAAGACAGTGTCCTCACATCCACCAACATACAACAGCTTCACCTGGGCAAGAGACTGACGGTGTTCTCACATCCACCAACATACAACACCTACACCTGGGCAAGTGACACACAGTGTCCTCACATCCACCAACTTACAACACCTACACCTGGGCAAGACAGTGTCCTCACATCCACCAACATACAACACCTACACCTGGGCAGGACAGTGTCCTCACATCCACCAACATACAACAGCTTCACCTGGGCAAGAGACGCACAGTGTTCTCACATCCAACAACATACAACACCTACACCTGGGCAAGAGACGCACAGTGTCCTCACATCCACCAACAAACACCTACACCTGGACAAGACAGTGTCCTCACATCCACCAACATACAACAGCTACACCTGGGCAAGAGGCTCACAGTGTCCTCACATCCACCAACATACAACACCTACACCTGGGCAAGAGACTCACAGTATCCTCACATCCACCAACATACAACACCTACACCTGGGCAAGAGATGCACAGTGTCCTCACCTACACCAACATACAACACCTACACCTGGGCAAGAGACGCACAGTGTCCTCACATCCACCAACATGCAACACCTACACCTGGGCAAGAGAGGCAGTGTGTCCTCACATCCACCAACATACCACACCTACACCTGGGCAAGAGATGCACAGTGTCCTCACCTACAGCAACATACAACACCTACACCTGGGCAAGAGACGCACAGTGTCCTCACATCCACCAACATGCAACACCTACACCTGGGCAAGAGAGGCAGTGTGTCCTCACATCCACCAACATACAACACCTACACCTGGGCAAGAGATGCACAGTGTCCTCATATCCACCAACATACAACACCTACACCTACACCTGGGCAAGAGATGCACAGTGTTCTCACCTACACCAACATACAACACCTACACCTAGGAAAGAGACGCACAGTGTCCTCACATCCACCAACATACAACACCTACTACACCTGGGCAAGAGACGCACAGTGTCCTCACATCCACCAACATACAACACCTACACCTGGGCAAGAGACTCACATTGTCCTCTTATCCACCAACATACAACACCTACACCTGGGCAAGAGACGCACAGTGTCCTCACATCCACCAACATGCAACACCTACACCTGGGCAAGAGAGGCAGTGTGTCCTCACATCCACCAACATACAACACCTACACCTGGGCAAGAGACTCACAGTGTCCTCACATCCACTAACATACAACACCTACACCTGGGCAAGACAGTGTCCTCACATCCACCAACATACAACACCTACTACACCTGGGCAAGAGACGCACAGTGTCCTCACATCCACCAACATACAACACCTACACCTGGGCAAGAGACTCACATTGTCCTCTTATCCACCAACATACAACACCTACACCTGGGCAAGAGACGCACAGTGTCCTCACATCCACCAACATGCAACACCTACACCTGGGCAAGAGAGGCAGTGTGTCCTCACATCCACCAACATACCACACCTACACCTGGGCAAGAGGCTCACAGTGTCCTCACATCCACCAACATACAACACCTACACCTGGGCAAGAGACTCGCAGTGTCCTCACATCCACCAACATACAACACCTACTACACCTGGGCAAGAGACGCACAGTGTCCTCACATCCACCAAGTTACAACACCTACTACACCTGGGCAAGAGACGCACAGTGTCCTCACATCCACCAAGTTACAACACCTACTACACCTGGGCAAGAGACGTACAGTGTGCTCACATCCACTGCACAGCAACACTTAAACCTGGTCAAATGCAAATCAATACAGCAACACAATATGGTACCTACAAATGGGCAAAATTAACTCACTGTGTCCTGCCCCCCCTTTTTGTTGAGATAGTGCATGGCCACCGTGTTGTCCGTTAGAATCAGGACACTCTTTCCGCGCACAGTCGGCAGAAAAGCCTTCAGGGCAAGCCTGACGGCCCTGAGCTCCAACAGATTGATATGGAGTCTGGACTCCGACAGAGACCAACGACCGCTGACTGTCAACTCGTTGGCATGAGCTCCCCATCCCGTGAGGGATGCGTCCGTAACGATGAGGTCGAGAGACACCAACCAGTCCTAAAGTTGAAGGGACTGGAGGACTTGAGAAAGAGTCACCATCTTGAACTTGTCCTTCCTGAGGAGTTTGTTCAAACCGCGCAAGTCCATGATGGGTCTCAATCCCCCGTCTTTCTTTGAAATCAAAAAATAAGGGGAATACCATCCCTTGTTCCTCTCCACTACAGGCCCCAGTTCTATGGCGCCTTTCTCCAGCAGGGCTTGAATTTCCTGCGCAAGGAGCGGATCCGGACTCTTCAAAGAGAGGTTCCCGGGTGGATTGTTGTGAGGCCTCTGCCGAAAAGGAAGATAGTAGCCGTGGGTTATGATCTCCAGAACCCACACATCCGAAGTAATGGCTTGCCACTCTACAAGATGCTGCGCCAGCCTTCCCCCAACCAGAGAACCATGGGACCTGGCCTCATGACTGAGTGGTAGCGGCTGCAGCGTTGCCTGAGGGCAAAGAGGCAACTGCCCGAGCGGCCTTGGCACCTCGAGTACCTTTGTTTCCACCTCTGGCACTCTTACGATGGCCTCTTTGACTGCTAGCTCCTCTCGCTTTACTGAAGGACGAGTAATAGCGAAAGGAACCTCCCCTCCATTGCTGTCCCCTAGGACGAAAAGGCGGAGGTGGGCAAACTGCAGTGCCCAACGACTTCGCTGCAGCTTCGGAGGTCTGCAACCTCTCAAGGCTCTCGTCAGCCTGACTGCCAAAAAGGTGTTCACCGTCAAAGGGCATGTTGAGGAGCCGGGACTGCACATCAGGAGCGAACCCAGACTTCCTCAACCACGCAAACCTGCGCATTACGGTGCTTGCCGCCTTGGACCGACTGACACAATCCGCCAAGTCCAAACCCGACTGAACGGCCTCACACATGGCATCCTTGCCATCCTGAACCATAGCAAGGAAACCATCCCGTTCGTCCCCTTCGGGAATATGATCAGCCGCTAATGCAACACAGTTCCACAGAGTGTGTGTGAAACGAGACAAGGCACATATGGAGTTGGCCGCCTGAAGCGCCATACCCCCAGAAGAAAACACTTTCTTCGCCCAGCCGTCAAAACGTTTGTCGTCCCTATCCAGAGGGATGGTAGGATACGACGTCTGCTTTGCCGGGGCCGTAGCCGCCTGCACCTCCAAACTCTCAGGGGCGGGGTGCCTAGACAAGTAGCAGGGGTCGCTACTGGCTGGACGGTATTTTCACGACAAAGACTTGCCCACTGCCGGGAGACTCTCCGGAGCAGTCCAAGCCGCCGCCACCCTTCTCTGCAAAGCCATATGAAAAGGCAATACCGGGTCAGTGGGTGCACCGAGATCAAGGATGTCCGTGAGATCATCCTGAACGAACTCCCCTGGGGGAGCTGACAAACCCAAATACTCGGTAACCCGAGACATAAGGCTCCGATATGACGAATCGGCATGAGTGCCAGGCTCCGGCTGACAAAACTCCACCTCCGGAGAGGTGTCCAGTCCACTGGCATCATGCAGTGACTGCCTCAGGTCATCAAACTGACTATGGCCCAAGATAAGGTCATCTGGAACCGTAACCGGAACCAGGCCGCCATCAGAGCCTTCATCACCCTCTGAAATGTACTCCAGGCGGGGAGAGGAAGACCTCTGCGGACCAAAGCAGTGCCGGACCTTAGCCATAGCCTTTTTAGGGGCAAACCCCGTGCCAGGGGGCCCCTCCGACACCACTGCCTCGAAAGGCGTGGAGGGCGCCGAGCGAGTCGGCGTCGACAGAAAAGGCGTCGACGTCGAGCGAATCGGCGTAGACGTCAGCTGCAACGCCTCCAGCATCTGCGGCGTCGACACAGTCCTCGAAGCCGGAGTTCCGAGCGTGTCTCTCGAAAAACTGGGTGCCGACGGCGTCGACGACCCCCTCGAAGATGGAACCTCGAGAGAAATCGTCGACGACCTCGGCGCCACAGGCGTCGACGTCTTCTTCGAAGACGGCACAGGATCACGCGGTCTCGAGCGCGTCGAGGACTGGGACCTGGAACGGGCATGGCGAGAACGGCTACCCTTGTCCGAGCAGGACCTCTCCCGCGAGCCGTGCCGACCACCCGAGCCCGAAGGCGTACGGATGGTGTCTCTCGACCGGTGCCGACCGACCCCACTCGGAGGCGCAGACGGACCGGTGCCCTGCGATTCCAGAATCGCTAGCATCTGCTTCCCGAAGGAAGCCCATTCCTCCGGTGTCGCTTGCATGGAGGGATAAGCGACCAGCCGACGGGCGGAGTCCTCGGAAGAGGACGGGGAAGGCGACCTATGCCGGCGCTTCCTGGAAGGCCTAGAAGAGGCGGAGGAGTGGCGAGACTGACTCCTGGAAGGAGACCCACCGGACTTCCGACGACAACGCAGAGAGTCACCCCTCGAGTCATCGCTCGAAAGCCCCGCAGACCTCGACTTCCAGGGCTTAGACACCCGACCTACCGACAGTTTCTTCTTGCGTTCCTGCAAGGCCTTCGCAGTGAGCGACTGGCAGTCGACACAGTCGTCCGTATCGTGGGCCTCCCCGAGGCACCAGAGGCAGGCGTCGTGCGAGTCCGTGACCGACATCTTGGACTCACAGTCCCCGCAGTTCTTGAAGCCCGGACGCGGGGTCGAAGATGAGAAAGACATCGCCACAAACAGGTCTTCACACCAACCGAACAGGTTCAACGAACCGAGAAAAGAAAACAGCAACTCCAACGAGTCGAGGCGTACCGAGATTCACGAAGCGAACATGTTCGCGGAAAAAACGGAACTGAGGCTATGGGCGTCGTGCATCCTACTTATCACATCGTGGTGACGTCGGCCGTTGTAGGAGGTCCTCGGGGACGGCGCATCGACGTCATCGACGCAGGACGCAGACGCCAAAGATTTTCCGAAGCAGCACAGCTGTGGACATTACCTGTCATAGATATGGAATACGTCGGAGGACCCAATCCCCTCGAAATACCTGTTACTACTGTTGTGAATCCTGACAAAGGTAAAGTCTGGGAGCAACCAGCTGTAAACCCTGACAGAACCAGTATCTGAAAGAGACCTATTGAGCAAGTCAAGGAATGGAGAGATTGGTTGTGGGTCTTGATCAGCCGGAGGTCGAGAAGAGACCCGCTGAACCTGGTGGAACGAGAACCGTGAAACCTGGCAGAGGTATTGCAATGCGTGGTGAAAGCAGAAAGGCCTGCAGGACGGAGCGGGCTGCGAGTTACTGCCACAAGACTTCCCCAGAGGAAAACATAGGCTTTCTTGCATGTCACTAGGGCTGAACCTTTCAAGAGTAGGTTTGTGAACTTTTACTTTGGGGGCAGCGCCTTGGAACACTTGAGTTCTTTGCTTTGCATAGCCGGGTGTTGGAACCTTTTTGTTGCCCATCTTTTTGAAGACATTACTTTGCTGCAGACAGCATCTTGAAGAAAGGAAAAGACAAGGACTTATGATTTACACTCAATCCCCCCCCCCCCATCCCCCAGGGTGTCCGACATCTGTAGGGAAGTATAACTTTGTGTTGACTTGCCCTGTGAAGTGTTTACTTTAGGGCAATCCCTATTGAGTATAGATATTCTCCAAGAATGTTCTGGCATTTTCCCATCACCACTCATCTTAAAACTATTAATACAACAACTTTATTTTCACCACCAACATCCTGTGCCATAACAAAATCCCCACATCCACTGCAGTGCAACACCTACACCTAGGCAAGCGCAACGGACTGTGGACCTCATATCCACTGCACTACAACAGCTGTGCAAGAGCGACTGACTGTGTCCTCAGATCCACCGGACTGCAACGTCTACACATGGGCAAGCACGTCTTACTGTGACCTCAAATCCGCGGCACTACAACACCAACAGCTACGCAAGAGCAACTGACTGTGTCCTCAGATCCACCTCACTACAAACACCTACACCTGGGCAAGAGCGACTGTGTCCTCATATCCACTGCACTGCAACATCTACACTTGGGCAAGCGTGACTGACTGCTCCTCATATATACTGCACTGCAAAACTCTACACCTGGGCATGAGCGACTGACTGTGTCCTCATAGCCATCACACAAACCCTAAACCTGAGTAAGAGTGACTGTGTCCTTATATCCACCCCACTGCAACAGGTACACCAGTGCAGGATCAATTCTTTGTATCCTTACATCCACCGTAGGACAAGACCTACACTTGGGCAAGAGCAACTACCTGTCCTCATATCAACCACACTGCAACACCTACCCCAGTGCAGGATCAATTATTTGTATCCTCACATCCACCATACAACACCTACACCTGTCAAGGCATACATTTGTTTTCCAAAATGGATTAGCACAGTTTGCTAATTAAAATGTTCTTGATTAGCAAACAAACCCATTTGATTAGCAATGTTGTACTAATATTTTTAACGGCACCAGAAGTTACTTGTACCATACAAATAAAAATGAACAACAATGCAGCAGTTTTGTGTACCACTGAAGTAAAACATTAGTGAGATAATTCAGACCATGCAAGTTCTTTCAAATTCCACTAGACCTGCAGTTCCAGTAACTTAGTTTACCCACTCGACCGAATAGAAATGCATTCGACCCATGGCAACGTATGACAACAAATTTAAATGTGCTTTCTGCAAAAATGGTGCATGTCACCACAATGCCACTTAGGTTTGGCACACTGCTGCCACCAAGAGGCCAACCCTGCACAGTGAAACTTTTCTTTGACATTTACTGCAAACAAAGTAAAGTTTACATAAAAGTTTCAAACATCCATTCAAAATGGTACTGGCCCTTCTTAAAATGTACTCGACCATGAGTGGGCGAAAATACTTTGTGAGCCCTGGATGCGTGTCTGTAAAAGCTCAACTGCATGAATGGACAAAATAGATATAATAAAAAGGCTCTGAAACAGTTTGGCCAGCTCTGTCTACTGCAGGTGCTAATATATTATGCAATCATAATCCTAGAGCAAATTGAGCTCGGGAGGCAAACTACAGTGATGGTAGTGCAGTAGATCTGTAGATGTACAGACTGGACGGAACTCTCAATTACTACCTTGCAAACACATCTAGTTAGTTTTGCGTATTCATTGTATAAGAGGAAAGAAAGCAAGCGACTAAGCAGAGTGGATGGTGTAGCAGGCAGAGAACTGGGAAAACTAGGTGGAATATTGTAGTTAGCAGCCATCTCACTATCAGGATAGCTGGTATAAAGCAACAGGTTGATACGATAGAATGTCAAGGAGTTTGGGATATGTTCATGAGTTGAGCACCAGTTGCAAGCTGCATGTAACCGGCAGGTCACAGAAGTGTGCCATCAAAAGGATTTGGCTGTTTGTTCATGTACATTTTCAAAAGTGTTCACTCGTCAATATAATGCGTCTTCCCCAACACAATGAAATATAGTGGACATTATTACATTTAGATACACTAATGTAAACTTTACTGTAAAGCATGGAGACAATGCAGTGTTTTACAGTAGCAATACTGTAATTAAGCAATATGTAACAAATTCAATTTTTAGATGGAAAGTGAACACATACGTGTCTTTGGCAGACGGGATAGGGTTAGCTTAATAAAGGTATTATCCCTATAACTTCTGGTTTGCAATTTTTTTTAAGAAAAAAGATTCTTGCTTGCATACTCACACAGGCCTTTGGCACATAAGGGTGGAGGAGACTGCTGCACTCTCTCTCCATTAGCCATTTTGAACTTGCTGTGAACAGAGAAAACAGGGTGGAGGGAGCCCTGAAGGCAAGAGTGGAATGCAGGGTATTTTGTACTTTCAGTGAAGGGGGTAACTTAAATAGCTAGGTTTGCTACATGAGTGCCAATTTAATTAGCAAACCTACAGAATTGCATAGCAAATTCCTACACGACACTGCTTATTTTATGTCTTGACTGGGTGAGAGTCCTCGACTGTGTCCTCACAATCACCACACTGCAAAACCTACAATGGATAAGAGCAACTGACTGTGCCCTCCAATCCATCCACCACAATGCAACTCCATCAAGCTGGGCAAGAGTGACTGACTGAACTACATATGATATATGATATGAGTCATTTATAACGCGCCTGTACACAAGTGTTGCATAGCCTACATTTGTGCAGGAGCAGCTCGCTGTGTCCTCAAAGCTGCTCTACTGAATCCTCTACATCTGGGCACAGGGACTCAACCTTCCCTCACTTTCATCAGAATGATATAGCTACACCTGGGCAGGGTGCACACGACAGAGCATTGTCACTTGCATGGGAGTTCAGCACCTAGACAAGGCAAGTCAGCCCCACTGCTCTGGAGCACTGCCATGGAAGCAGGAGCGCTGGCTCCTCTGCTCTGCTTGGGGCATTCCTCAATGGTGGGGGTCTAGCACGATTGCTTGCCTCCAGGCACAGCAGCCTATGAGTGAAAGGTCCCCTGAATCATACTGAACCCCAAAATGCATTTTACACTAAAATAAAAAATGTTACGGCATCGAAATGTCAGTCAGACATTGGGCAAGCCCCTATGGCCCGTTTCATCTTGAAGCAGTGGCTTTGTTTCCAGCTGGAAAAAAATGTTCTTCGCGGCAGACGCTGTTCAACATGTCCCGTAACCTCCTGCGAGTAGTTTGTTTTCTTTCATGGACCCCACGGCTGCAAATGGTAAGTTTATCCATCTCTAAAAGCGTGTTCATTTAGCGAGGAATCCAAGTGAGCTGCTTTTCCCTAAAAACCTCCCCTGATACCCCAACTTCTGCAAGAGGTTTGGTCTCCTTGTTTTTTGGCTGTTTGATTCCAACAGGTGACAGCTCCGCCAGTTCAGGGGCTATGTGCTCTAGAAGACAGAAATGAGAGACACTGTGGCCATCGGTCCCCGGAGACCTCTTTATAGACTAAGGTGGATGAGTCTGTGGTCCTCAACACTGGAAGTAGTAGGGGCCAGACCCACAACAGCACTGCCAGGTTGGCACTCAGACAGGTAGTACCCAGACCACACAAAGAATAACCATAGTGCCAGGTTAGCGTCCTGATGTAGTGGGTACAAGGCACCTACAGACAATAACAACACTGCCGGGTTAGCACTCGCAGACAGGAAGTACCCAGACCATTCATTTATTCAGTCATTTGTTAGAGCACCTTTCACCATAATTATGGTCCCAACGTGCTTTTGGTTGAACGCCCTTGCAGGGGTCAGAGACCAAAGATTTGGGAGAATGTGGGAGGTGCTGGGCACTAACATCAGCCCCTCTTACCACCATGGGCCACAGAGCGCTGCCTCATCAAATCCCTTGCTGGGCATTCCATCTGCCATGCAGAGCGGGCAGCTCCTTCAAGCATGGCTGCCGTCTTCGACCAGAGGCTGTCTTCAACCTCATCCAAATGCCTGGCTCTGCTTTGGTCCGATTGGCTGAGGCACCTCTAACATCTGCTGCACAGGGGGCCGGCAAGCAAAGCCGGCTCCTTCTTAGGGCCCCTTACGGCGCAACGGTGGACCCTGTGCCTTCCTACACCAGAGCCAAATCCTCCTCTCATCACGTCTACACCTCTGATCTATGAGGTAAGGTGCCCTCACTGCAGCTCGTTTGCATCTAATCGTTGAGATTCTTCCAAGTTTATTCCCAGAGTTGTTCTATCTTCCCGTTGACATTAGCCCCTCTTCCCTTGGTCTTTGTGGTACTCGTCTGCTGCGCATCCCCTTATCGCAGCCTTCTACTGTTGCATTAATCTCTGCCTTACCTGCCTCCTGACACACCGAGCTGGGCGAGTCTTCCCTCCCGCCCATCGCTATTATGTGTGGAGTCTGTCACACCTATCTTCTTCGTCTCTACATACGCTTTTCTGCTACAGACTTGCGCTGCTGCGCACCCTGCTGTCGATAGTCTGTCGAGGGCGGATTCTTCATTATCCTGCTGCAATTTACCGACAAACTCTTTCTCAGCTTATGCCCCTAACTTTATCCTGACACTGCACTCCGCCTCATGCTGTTGTCCTAAGACCTTGTGACCCTCACCCTTCTTGCTCACTGTCATCGGCATGCCTGATGTAGCCCCTTGGACCATGAGGCGAGGCTTTTCCAGGCTGCAGTTACGTATACTGACTTGTCGCATCCGTTTGTCTGGCTTATCAAAGTTACAATATTACCTACTTGTACTTGCTTACCTAATGAAGCCTCCTAACCCGGAGGCAAGGCACTGCAGTGCTGCACCGACCACCCACTCCACTGGTGTTCCTTAATCTCATTTGCTTGCCTGTATGCCTAACGTAACCCCTCATTCCATGAGGCGTGGCTTTCCCAAGCTGCAGTCACTCATACCTGCTTGTCTCAATTGCATGCCTAGCCATTCCTTACTGCAGTTTTATCTAGTTGTTCCTGCACTTTTTCTTTACTTGTTCAACTTGTTTTTGTATGCAATGCACCTCTCACCTCTTCACCTCCTGCACATTCTTGTGGCAGAGGTGTTGTGCAATAGTGTTTGTGTTGAGTACAGGGTGTGTGGAGTGAGACTGTGCCTTCTGCTAATTTGCGAAGGTGCGGAAGGAGAAATGGGTTAGCTGTACAAACAACAAGGTCTACTTCCTGGGTTCCATCTATGTACTAGGAGCTGTACTATGTTTCATAGGCGACCAAAGTGCTCGATGAATGCATAATACTCACCCTCTGAGAGGTTCTTAGAGAGATTGCCATCCCTAGTTCCTTGTAGTATGAACACAGGGTCCCAATGGGGCACATGGCCCACCCTCCTGTGCTTTAGAGTTACATGCAGTGCCAAGTACGCGAGAGGGGTCCGAGGTGCCTGGTTGTCCTGCTACGGAGTGATCAGCATGATTTTCCCAAGGTGCATTTTAAGTGTGATGCATTGCCCCCCTCCAAGCCCATATGAGTGCAATACCTGGTGCACTGTCAGGGTTCGTTCCAGGTGCAAGTTGCTGGAGTGAGTACCCGAGTCCTCCATACATGTTTGGCGTCTCACAAGGAAGGTTGGGTGGCAGAGCCAAGTGGTTGAAATGAAAGAAGAGGCTGGCAGCAAGGCAAGTGGGGGAGTGTGCAGGGGGAGAGGCTGGGAGGACTGCAAGAAGAAACGTGTCTGCGAGAGGGGGGGATCTGGAAGCCAGGGGAGGGGGCAGGTTTGGGGGGCTTTCCTGAAGGCCAGCTGATCCTCGATAAGGCACCTCTTAATCTCGAGAAATTGAAAGGGGGGACTACCAGGAGGTCTGCAGCACCTGATCTGAGTATTCAGCTGGGGCAGTAGCGAGTGAGCTTGTTTTGGAGAAATTCCGGGCCTCTCATGTGGATGGTGTGGTGGGTAATGCACAGGGCTTTGAAGGAGGCAGTGGAGTGTGGGAGACAGGTGTTCTAAGGGAGGAGGGGGTGGGTGCTAGGAGGAGCCTTGCTGCAGAGGGTTGAACCCATTGGAGCTTTTCCAGTTGGTAAGTAGGTGATCCTAGGCAGAGGGAGTTAGAGTAGTCTAGTGCAATAGGATGATGGCCTTGACTGCGGAAACTCTATGGGGTAGGAGAGGTAGGGAATGATCCGCTTGAGGATGCGGAGGTGGAAGGTGCATCATCGGGAGACCGCGTTGATGTGACGGGAGAGGGCCAGGTCTGAGCTTAAAGTGCATCCTAGGTTTTTGACTGGGGGGGTGCAGTGGACGTGGGCCCTAATTATTGCGGCCAAGGGATAGGTTGGGGGGGGAGGAGAGCTGTTTCGATGCAGATTAGGATTTCATTTTTATTCGGGGTTGAGGAGCAGGTGATTGTTGTTCATCCAGAGGTCCATGTCCGAGAGTCCGGATACCAGGTCTGGGAGGGGTGGGGGAAGGGGAGGGTGGGAAGCTTGAGGATGATCTGGGAGTCATCAGCATAGTTGGAACAGGTGAGATTGTGTGAATGGACGAGCTTGGGGAGGGGCCTAAGGTAGAGGTTGGAGAGGAGAGGGGAGGGTGAGACTCCCTGGGGGACTGGCAGAGGAGTAAGGATGGAGAGAGATGATTTGGGAGCGGCCGGAGAGGAAAGGGGAGAACCATATGAGGGCAGAGTCCCTTATGCTGAGGTCAAGTAATCTGTGGGGAACGAGTCGGAGGCGGCTGAGAGGTCAAGAAGGTTGAGAGCAGCACAGCCCTCGGACTCTGCTGTTCTTTTCATAACCAGAGTGCCTGGGTAGCGCCCTGAGGCACTTGGTACATGGCACAAAGACAAAAACAGCACTTGCAGGTTGGCACTCGCAGACAGGAAGTCCCCAGAGGCTCAGCATACAAAGAATAACCAGAGTGCCAGTTAGTGCCCAGAGATTGAGTGTACAGACATACACCACAACACTTAATAAGACAGTAACAACACCCAAGCATAGAGCTGTGGTCTCTAAACTGTGACCCCCCCATCGCTCCCTCACCCTTTGGAGGATGTCCAGGCGAGGCACGAGGTTCTTTCAGATTGTAAATGGGTAACTGTGTTTAACAGAACATGTCTCGTGGGTGATGGCACACGGATACATGGTGAGTGGCCCACACCCGCAGGCCGGGACCATGGACAGGGACCCACCCCAGTAGCACCCGCGTCTCAGCAGAATGCTACCCTGCCTACCCCGGGCACACTGGACCCACCCACTCCAGTAGCAGGCGCATCTCAGCTGAACGCTACCCTGCCTAGCCCGGGCAGACTGGACCCACCCACCCCAGTAGCAGTCTCATCTCAGCGGAACGCTACCCTGCTTAGCCCCAGCAGACTGGACCCACCCACCCCAGTAGCAGCCGCGTCTCAGCGGAACGCTACCCTGCCTAGCCCGGGCACACTGGACCCACCCACCCCAGTAGCAGCCGTGTCTCAGCGGAACTCTACCCTGCCTAGCCCGGGCACACTGGACCCACCCACCCCAGTAGCAGTCGCGTCTCAGCGGAACTCTACCGTGCCTAGCCCCGGCAGACTGGACCCACCCACCCCAGTAGCAGTCGCGTCTCAGCGGAACGCAACCCTGCCTATCCCGGGCAGACTGGACCCACCCACCCCAGTAGCAGTCGCATCTCAGCGGAACGCTACCCTGCCTAGTCCCAGCAGACTGGACCCACCCACCCCAGTAGCAGCCGCGTCTCTGCAGAACGCTACCCTGCCTAGCCCGGGCACACTGGAACCCACCCACCCCAGTAGCAGCTGCGTCTCAGCAGAACTCTACCCTGCCTAGCCTGGGCAGAGAGAACGCAAACCCTGCCCCTTTCATCATTTAAATACAATTCAGAATATGAACGTGTTGGGAGGAAAGCAATCGATTGTTTCCACGGATTATCGGGCACACTACCCTGCCTAGCCCGGGCAGACTGGACCCACCCACCTCAGTAGCAGTCTCATCTCAGCGGAACGCTACCCTGCTTAGCCCCCAGCAGACTGGACCCACCCACCCCAGTAGCAGCCGCGTCTCAGCGGAACTCTACCCTGCCTAGCCCCGGCAGACTGGACCCACCCACCCCAGTAGCAGTCGCGTCTCAGCGGAACGCTACCCTGCCTATCCCGGGCAGACTGGACCCACCCACCCCAGTAGCAGTCGCATCTCAGCGGAACGCTACCCTGCCTAGCCCCAGCAGACTGGGCCCACTGAGACCGAAGGAATCAGCTGTTTGCCCGTGCCTGCCGCGCTCCACGTGCATCGCCTGACCTCTAATGGCCTCCGCGATGCGGGATGAAACCGAGGCTCGGCCCGGTTTCTAAGCAACAGCGTTGCTTAACCTAGCAGCATTGTTCCCGGCAGGCGGAAGCCGGCCACACGGAAGAAGGCCAGAGGAAAAAAGCCAACTTCCTGTTTGCTGCCTGTTGCCCCTCTCATTCCCCTTCTACTGTGGAGAGGGCAGGAGCCCTTCTTCCCCTCGGTCTGCAGGAGCAGACTGCTTCCATCCCTCCATGCCTGGTACGGCACCAGCAACCCATCTGTAACACTGCTCGTGTTACAATCTACATTTAATCCCCAGCGTCGCTGGAGCTGCACCCCCGCCGAAGTTGAGACCGAAGGAATCAGCTGTTTGCCCGTGCCTGCCGCGCTCCACGTGCATCGCCTGACCTCTAATGGCCGGCGCGATGCGGGATGAAACCGAGGCTCGGCCCGGTTTCTAAGCAACAGCGTTGCTTAACCTAGCAGCATTGTTCCCGGCAGGCGGAAGCCGGCCACACGGAAGAAGGCCAGAGGAAAAAGGCCAACTTCCTGTTTGCTGCCTGTTCGCTGGTGGAGCCTGTATGCTGTGCCCCCTACCATTGCACTGATTTGAGTCCATGTCATGATCCCTGTTTCACTGCCGAAAGGCTGTGGCATTTACTAATCCTCACCCGCGACGTGAACCCTGATACCTACAAGCCCCATCCAGCACCCAAGCTTTAGAAGGGTGCTGCATCTCTTCCAAAAGCACCGGATGCCATTTGGCCTTTGCTGTCTACATGAGGCTACCTCAGTTCCTGACTGAGCTGCAGGCTGTGGGAGGACACTACGCCCGACCCCTATCAGCCCTGCTCACTACCATCACGCCCCCTGGCTCCAGGACCTACCCAGACTATCCACTGGACTTGACCCCAGCTGCACACCATATCCAACTGGTGTTCCGCCACTGTATTACATCACAGGTAACCCACATGTGAACGCTGATTACTTGCTACTGCATATGTAAAGCTAATCGCACTCAAACTATGCCGACTGCCAGCTAAGCCTATTCACCTGTTACACCACCACTTAGTAGGTATACTCACTGTATGGCCCCCAGTTACACATGCATATGCCTCCACTAGCCACTGCGCTACACATGATAGCTGTATTTAAACGTCTAAAGGTGCATTGCTTTTTGAATGCTGCGTCTAGCCTGCCATTATAATGTATCCTGACAACAGCATCTAGCATGCCTAAAATAGTGACATTTAGCCTGTCCTCGAAAGCTGTATTTTGAAAGTTGAATTTAGCCTACCTATGATAACTGCATTCAGCTTGCCTATGATAATTGCATTTAGCCTGCCCATGATAGTTGCATTTAGCCTGCCTATGATAGCTACATTTAGCCTGCCCCTGAAAGCTGTACTTTGAAAGTTGAATTTGCCTACCTATGATAACTGCATTCAGCTTGCCCATAATAGTTGCATTTAGCCTGTTTATGATAGTTACACTTAGCCTGCCCATGATAGCTGCATTTATTTCTAGTCAATTGCTACTATCTCAAATGTAGGTGTTCCATCTAAGTCTATTGCCCCATTGCCGCCTACTATACCTGAGTTATCTGTCTTATTCGCACATGCTCTAACCTTGATTAGGCTGGAACACAAAGCTTTATTTTAGACCGAACTGCCACCCTTCCACGGTAACGCCACAAGATGCAAACCTCACAAGCCATATTCGCCCTTCTCACACTAACAACATTCCTAGTCTACATACTTAGACTCACTCCCACCATTGAATACACTACCCTTCAACGCTCAGTCCACTCCCCTGCCATGACACAGACTCAACCCCAACCATCGATGAGTCGTAATGACCTAACCGAAGAACCTCAATAATATAGGACCTTCGAATCTAAACCATGCAACACCATATCTAGAAATGCTGGACTCCGAGCCAGACTTGCAAAACTATATGAACCAGGCGCCAGAACATTGACCACATCTAACCGTAGCAAACCCACACCTAATAGGGGTATAGAAAGACCACACAGCCTAAACCTTAAGACACAGAATGCACGTATTCATACTTCTGTCACGACCCAAGAAAAGATATGCACACGCCCATCCACAAGCCCACACCTAAAAGGTGCACTAATTAATGCTAGGTCCTTGATTGCTCATGCCATTGAGATTGCTGATCTTATCCAGACCGAAAACCTTGACTTCCTGGCCATAACGGAATCCTGGCTACATGCCGCTGCAGGACCAGCCATCATGTTAGCTATCCCCAACGGCTACAGCATCCTAAGAGCAGACAGAAGTGAAGCCCGGGGAGATGGCATAGCCCTCATTGTCAAATCCAACTTATCCACCAGGCTTGCTCCCTCGAATGACACTAAATCTTGCGAAATCCTAACAGCCAAAATAGTTATTAACAACTCCCAAACCCTCACCATCCACCTTATTTATAGACCTCCAGGCCCTATTGGAACCTTCGAGGAGGACATCTCTACCATTCTATCACATAACCTAAAACAATCATCACAAGTCATCCTAATAGGGGATCTTAACCTAGGCTTCAATTACCAAAACGACCTACAGGCAAGCAGAGTGGCTAACTTACTCTCTGAACTAGGCTTCTCACAAAAAGTACTTTACCCGACCCACAACAAGGGTAGAATACTTGATTGGGTGGCAGACCATAACTGCAATGCCTCCATCCTATCGATCTCCCCACTAATCTGGACAGACCACCACCTGATAACATTTGTTCTAGAAACGGTCAGACCTACCTCTACCTCAGTCCAGCCAGCACCATCCATCCCGACCAGGAACAAGAAAAACATCACCCCAGATAACCTACTCCCGCTCATCCTCCCCACACTTAATTCACTACCAGATAACCTGGACCCTGAAATTCTATTGAATGAATACAACAAAGTTATGTCCTCTGCCTTGGACATAATTGCACCACTCAAAGTGAGACGCAGCAAACCCAAAGCCCACCTCAACTCCTGGTACACCCCCCCCCCATCTAAAAACTCTTCGTACCAAAAAAAGACAATGTGAGGTCGCTTGGAAACTACAACCATCGGAAGAAAATAAGAGCACCCTGAGAGATATATCTACCCTCTACAAAAAGGAAATACTGTCGGCTAAACGGGAAACCTACAACACTAGAATAGCCCAAGCCAACCACAGCATGAAGGAACTCTTCATTATCCTAAAGGAAATAGAATCCCCCATCCCAGTGCCTGACAACTGTGTCAAAGATAAAACATGGTGCACCAACATTCAGCAAGCCCTAGCTAACAAAGTGACAACTCTCCAATCTAAAATTGCCACGAAAAAATCCTCCCTCAGTCTCGATACTAAGCCCAAAACAGCTATCACCCCTCCTAAAAATAACATCAACAATCCTTGTTTCAAGTTCTCCAAAGTATCTATTATTGAGACAGAAAAAATCATACTGTCACTCAAACCATCCAACTGCCAGGGGGATCAATGTCCAGCCCAAATTATAAAGGACGCAGCTAGAGACCTGGCTCCCTTTATCTCAAAACTCATTAACGCCTCATTCGCAACAGGGTCCATACCTAGTAACCTAAAAGAATCTTGGGTACTCCCATTGCTTAAAAAACAGACGCTAGACCCTGCCATACCCACGAACTACCGCCCAATCACTACTGTGCCATTCCTCTTAAAAATCATAGATAAAGTGGCGTACTCACAAATACAGAAACACCTTGAAACCAACAATTTACTAGGAGTACGGCAGTCTGGCCTCCGCCCCCAGCATGGGACCGAAACTGCCCTCTTAGACCTAAAGGCGCAAATTGATGACCTAACGGATCAAGGCAAACCAGCCCTACTCCTCCTCCTGGACATATCAGCTGCATTTGACCTTGTTGACCACAAGGTCCTTTTTAGGCACTTGGATATAGCCGCGCACTTCTCAGAAGAAGCCACAAATTGGATCCAATCCTTCCTCAATAACAGGACCATGAGAGTCTTCTCCACCACTGCGGCAGCAGACTCCATCCCCATCACATGTGGTGTGCCCCAGGGATCTTGTGTTTCTCCTACACTCTACATCTTCACTAAGCCCCTTTTCGATGATCCGGACCTTCTTGGTATCACCTACACTAATTATGCAGATGATACCCAGATTCTCCTACCGCTTACTGGTGATTATGATAAGGATTTGGCCTTGGTGAACAGGGTGTATCTCATCATCCAGGCATGGATGGCCACTCATGGACTATGCCTGAATGATGACAAAACTGAAATCATCATCCTAGGCACACCTCCCACCCTCAAAAAACTGGGCCCCAACTATTCCTCTTTTAATATTGACAACAACCAAATTACAACCGCCCACGTGGTAAAAACTCTGGGTTTCTACCTGGACTCCACCCTCTCTTTCAACAAGCAGGCCAATGCGATGGCTTCTGCAACCGCCTACACCTGTAAACTGATAAGAGCAGGTAAATCCTTCCTATCAAACAATAGCTGCATCACACTCGCGAGAGCGCTCGTGTTATCAAAGCTGGACTACTGCAATTTGCTCTATATTGGGGCTAATAAGGAAGTTATAAAAAGAATTCAAATTTTGCAAAACAACGCGCTTAGAGCAGCACTTAGTATTCCCAGGAGAGCCCACATCACTGAATTCAGACGAGCCAATAACTGGCTCTCTACGCAAGAGAAAATCCAACTAAAAGTCGCCTCTTTGGTCCACAAATGCCTTAAGAACCCCGCACCGCAGTACCTATCTGCGAGATTCACAAGATTAAAACCAACAAGACGCACCAGATCCGCTAACTCCAACAACATATCCATACCTAGAGTTAAATTGACTAAAGTCGGTGGCTGCAGCTTTCAGGTGAAAGCAGCTCAACTCTGGAACTCACTACCATCCACCCTGAAGACTGACCAACCCTACCTCTCTTTCCGACACAACCTCATAACGTGGATCAAAAATGCAGACACACAATAGATCACCCACTGCCTGGACTTATTCACTCCCTTGGAGTTTCGGATTAGGACTGTAAATTACATGCTCTTTTTCGCCTGTTGTATATTCCTGTATATTCTGTTGTATATAATTACTTTATATGTTTCTTGTTGCTCTATTTGCCATGTGATCTTGTAACTAAGCTTTAAGTTGTCTTATAAAATGCGCCCGGTTACCCCTGGGTCTGGTGCGCAATATAAGTAATAAAAACAAACAAACCCACCCCAGTAGCAGCCGCGTCTCTGCGGAACGCTACCCTGCCTAGCCCGGGCACACTGGAACCCATCCACCCCAGTAGCAGCTGCGTCTCAGCAGAACTCTACCCTGCCTAGCCTGGGCAGAGAGAACGCAAACCCTGCCCCTTTCATCATTTAAATACAATTCAGAATATGAACGTGTTGGGAGGAAAGCAATCGATTGTTTCCACGGATTATCGGGCACTCGGAGAAGCCTCTGCGGCCTCACCTCAGGCAGGACTGTAAGTAACGTCGAGGCCATTACCTGCCGGTAATGACCAATTAGGAGGGCATTATGCTGCAGGCCTTTAATTGGCTGTCTGCAGGTCACTTGGTCAGCGTGCAGGACATATAAATACTGAAATATCTTAATGAGATTACTCGAAACCTCGGAGTGGCCTGAAGGCGAGTGGTTAAAGAGAGTCACTGTAATCAAATCTCTGGCGTCCGAGGTCTGCGCAGGTCTGGCACGGAAGAGCGAGCCAACCGTGCACCCTCGGCGCCTGGGAAGAGCTGGCACAACGCACAGGCACTAAAGGTGGCACCAGCAGAAGGCACAAGCAGGGCACGCAGTGGGTGCTGAGGTCCGAGCTCACCACTGCACAGGCAGTGTTAAAGACAGGAAGAGCTGGCGCAACGCACAAGATGCAGTGTGCAAAGTACTGCTTAAAAGGCGCTTCACAACGGAGAGAGGCAATAAAGGCGGCACCAGCCGTGGGAACGAGCAGGGCACGCAGTGAGTGCTGAGGCCCGAGCAGGCCTGGGTCAGAGGAGCATCTCACCTCTGCACACTCAACAAAAGTAATATAAGCAGGAATATATTGCCATAAGGCAGTGGTCTTCAAAGGCCCCCCCAAAAAATGACAAATGGACAGTATGTACAAATGGCTATGAACTATTGCGCACCATTACTGCCCCCCCTCCCAGTATAGTCCCTGGGCTCTCCCCACCCTGCTCCCACCACTAGCCCTGTGCTCCCGCCCATCCTACTCCAACCACAGTCCCTAGGCTACTCCACCTGCTCCCATCACTGTCCCTGGGCTCTCCCCACACTGCTACCAGTAATATCCCAGTGCTCCCGCCCATCCTGCTCCCACCACATTCCCTGGCCTCCCCCCACCTGCTCCCATCACAGACCCTGGGCTCTCCCCACCCTGCTCCTACCACTATCCCAGTGCTCCCGCCCATCCTGCTCCCACCACATTCCCTGGCCTCCCCCCACCTGCTCCCATCACAGACCCTGGGCTCTCCCCACCCTGCTCCCACCACTATCCCAGTGCTGCCGCCCATCCCCCTCCTACCCAGTCCCTGGGCTCTCTCTACCCCATCACAGACCCTGGGCTCTCCCCACCCTGCTACCAGTACTATCCCAGTGCTCCCGCCCATCCTGCTCCCACCACAGTCCCTGGGCTCCCCCCACCCTGTTCCCAACACAGTCCCTGGGCTCTCCCCACCCCATCACAGTCCCTGGGCTCTCCCCACCCAGCTACCAGTACTATCCCAGTGCTCCCGCCCATCCTGCTCCCATCACAGTCCCTGGGCTCTCCCCACCCCATCACAGTCCCTGGGCTCTCCCCACCCCATCACAGTCCCTGGGCTCTCCCCACCCTGCTCCCAGTACTATCCCAGTGCTCCCGCCCATCCTGCTCCCACCACAGTCCCTGGGCTCCCCCCACCCTGTTCCCAACACAGTCCCTGGGCTCTCCCCACCCCATCACAGTCCCTGGGCTCTCCCCACCCAGCTACCAGTACTATCCCAGTGCTCTCGCCCATCCTGCTCCCACCACAGTCCCTGGGCTCCCACCCATCCTGCTCCCACCACATTCCCTGGCCTCCCCCCACCTGCTCCCATCACAGTCCCTGGGCTCTCCCCACCCCATCACAGTCCCTGGGCTCTCCCCACCCCATCACAGTCCCTGGGCTCTCCCCACCCCATCACAGTCCCTGGGCTCTCCCCACCCTGCTCCCAGTACTATCCCAGTGCTCCCGCCCATCCTGCTCCCACCACAGTCCCTGGGCTCCCCCCACCCTGTTCCCAACACAGTCTGGGGGCCAGTGGGAGCTGGTGAATATTTTAAGTGGAGGGGCATGAATATTTCCCCCAAAAATGCCATAGCGACCAAGCGTAGCGAGGGAGGCCGAACCAATCAAGGGGGGTTCGGAGGGTTTTCCACCCGTGAATTTATTTTAAATAATGGGTTAAAATGTATGATTTTAGAGCATACTTTTAAAAAAATGGGCAATAAAGCGAACAGTTTGCAATTGGTGCTGGGGGGCCTAGGGTGAAAGCATGGTATTTTTGACTGGACATCTATGATAGAAATCCAGTAAAAAAATTAAAAAAATATGACATCCCTGTCCCCTGGGCTCCACAGCGCCTCAGAAGAAGAGCTGATTTTGGCAGCTGGGTAGGGGGTTTGAGCAACAAAGGCATTTTTAAAATGTCTTTGTTGTGCAACCCTCCTTCCCCCCTCAACTCCCCACTCGCCAAAATCAGATCAACGGACAAACACATACTCACACAGCAATCACCCATCACCATATACTCACTCATAACAAGCATACACGCATCCATACACATTTAAATAAAAAATAAATTAACATAAACGTACCATCTGCAGGGGCCTGCACGTGGGTGCTGAAATGCCCAGCTCCAGGTTACTCTGTCTGTATGTGCGAGGAGACGCAGGAGCTCCCCCTCGCACATACAGACATGCAGTGCCCCAGCCAGCATGTCCAATGCAAGGCTGGCGAAGCAAAACACCCCCAGTCTTACATGGCTCAGTGAGCATGTGCGGCTGGGTAACTGGACTGTCAAAGGGAAACCGTGTTTCCCTTTGACAATTCAGCCAGCCCAGGAGCACTCCCGTCAGCTGGAAAAAGCAGCTGAGGGAGTGCTCAGTGTTTGACTGGACTGGCTCCTCGGCTCCTCCATAATGGGTGAGGGGGCCACTGGGTGGATGCCCCCTCACCCATTATGGATGAGCCGCCAGGCTTGGACTGGCCTATTGGGCAATAGGGCGATGCCCATACCAAAAGTGCAAAATGCTACTGTAGGCCAGTCGAAATGGCCCACTTTTTTGCCAATGTGGGCCAGTTTGATGAGTTACTTCACTACGCAGTTAGTAGTTTTGACCACTGTTGCTGAATAAATATTCTTTAAATATCACAATTTGCTTGAATTTTAACAGAAAACCCCCCTTGGGTACTATTCAAACGGTCTGTGACTAAAGGGATGAATATCCATTTGCAACTGCGGGCCACTTTTTCATTGGTGCCCGAGAACATTTTATGGTCCAGTCCGGACATGTGGGTCTCCCCTGCCCATTTCCTCCAAACATTTTACATTTCATGCTGGGCTCTCACACCCCCCCCCCTCCTCCTGGGGTCCAGCCGCGCCACCCCCTGGGTGGGTGCGCCCCACAGTTTGAAGACCTCTGCCATAAGTAGACCTGGGAGAGCCAGGGATTTCAGGGCTAGCGCTGAGCCTGGGGTTTGGCCTGGCTCTTAGCGCCAAACACGTGCCGAGCCGGGGGAGAGGCCTGTGTCAGGGGTTTCGGGGCAAGAAACGGATATCAAAGGTGGTGAGGGGAAGAAAAGGATCGTAAAGGGACTAGGGCGAGAAAAGGGACAAGGGCCAGAAAAGGGTCTACAAGGGACGGGGTCTAAAAGGGACCGGGGCAAGAAAAGGGACTAGAAGGGACTGGGGCATGAAAAGGCACTAGGGCACGAAAGGGGTCCAGAAGGGACGGGGTCCAAAAGGGACTGGGGCAAGAAAAGGGACTGGGGCAAGAAAAGGGACTGGGCAAGAAAAGGGACTGGGGCAAGAAAAGGGCCTGGGGCAAGAAAAGGGCCTGGGGCAAGAAAAGGGCCTGGGGCAAGAAAGGGGACAAAGGGTCTAGAAGGGACGGGGTCTAAAAGGGACTGGGGTAAGAAAAGGGACTAGGGCAAGAAAAGGGTCTAAAAGGGACGGGGTCTACGGGGTCTAAAAGGGACTGGGGTGAGAAAAGGGACTAGGGCAAGTAAAGGGTCTACAAGGGACGGGTCTAAAAGGGACTGGGGTAAGAAAAGGGACAGGGGCAAGAAAAGGGTCTATAAGGGACGGGGTCTAAAAGAGACGGGTAAGAAAAGGGACTAGGGCAAGAAAAGGGTCTAAAAGGGACTGGGGTAAGAAAAGGGACTGGGGTAAGAAAAGGGACTGGGGCAAGAAAAGGGACTGGGGCAAGAAAAGGGACTGGGGCAAGAAAAGGGACTGGGGCAAGAAAAGGGACTGGGGCAAGAAAAGGGACTGGGGCAAGAAAAGGGACTAGAAGGGACTGGGGCAAGAAAAGGGTCTAGAAGGGAAGGGGTCTAAAAGGGACTGGGGTAAGAAAAGGGACTAAGGCAAGAAAAGGGTCTACAAGGGACGGGGTCTAAAAGGGACTGGGGCAAGAAAAGGGACTGGGGCAAGAAAAGGGACTGGGGCAAGAAAAGGGACTGGGGCAAGAAAAGGGACTGGGGCAAGAAAAGGGACTGGGGCAAGAAAAGGGACTGGGGCAAGAAAAGGGACTGGGGCAAGAAAAGGGACTGGGGCAAGAAAGGGGACTAGAAGGGACTGGGACAAGAAAACGGTCTAGAAGGGACGGGGTCTAAAGGGGACTGGGGTAAGAAAAGGGACTAGGGCAAGAAAAGGGTCCAAAATGGACGGGGTCTAAAAGGGACTGGGGTGAGAAAAGGGACTAGAAGGGACTGGGGCAAGAAAAGGGTCTAGAAGGGACAGGGTCTAAAGGGGACTGGGGTAAGAAAAGGGACTAGGGCAAGAAAAGGGACAGGGGTCTACGGGGTCTAAAAGGGACTGGGGTGAGAAAAGGGACTAGGGCAAAAAAAGGGTCTACAAGGGACAGGGTCTAAAAGGGACTGGGGTAAGAAAAGGGACTAGGGCAAGAAAATGGTCTAAAAGGGACTGGGGTAAGAAAAGGGACAGGGGCAAGAAAAGGGTCTAGAAGGGACTGGGGCAAGAAAAGGGTCTAGAAGGGACTGGGGCAAGAAAAGGGTCTAGAAGGGACGGACGGGGTCTAAAAGGGACTGGAGTGAGAAAAGGGACTAGGGCAAAAAAGGGTCTACAAGGGACGGGGTCTAAAAGGGACTGGGGTAAGAAAAGGGACTGGGGTAAGAAAAGGGACTAGGGCAAGAAAAGGGACTAGGGCAAGAAAAGGGACTAGGGCAAGAAAAGGGTCTAAAAGGGACTTGGGTAAGTAATAGGGTCAGGGGCAAGAAAAGGGTCTATAAGGGACGGGGTCTAAAAGGGACTGGGGTAAGAAAAGGGACTGGGGAAAGAAAAGGGACTGGGGAAAGAAAAGGGACTGGGGAAAGAAAAGGGACTGGGGCAAGAAAAGGGACTAGAAGGGACTGGGGCAAGAAAAGGGTCTAGAAGGGACGGGGTCTAAAAGGGACTGGGGTAAGAAAAGGGGCTAGGGCAAGAAAAGGGACTAGGGCAAGTAAAGGGACTAGGGCAAGAAAAGGGACTAGGGCAAGAAAAGGGACTAGGGCAAGAAAAGGGACTAGGGCAAGAAAAGGGACTAGGGCATGAAAAGGGACTAGAAGGGACTGGGGCAAGAAAAGGGACTAGAAGGGACTGGAGCAAGAAAAGGGTCTAGAAGGGACGGGGTCTAAAAGGGACTGGGGTAAGAAAAGGGACTAGGGCAAGACAAGCGTCTACAAAGGACGGGGTCTAAAAGGGACTGGGGTAAGAAAAGGGACTAGGGCAAGACAAGCGTCTACAAAGGACGGGGTCTAAAAGGGACTGGGGTAAGAAAAGGGACTAGGGCAAGAAAAGGGTCTACAAGGGACTGGGGCAAGAAAAGGGACTGGGGCAAGAAAAGGGACTGGGGCAAGAAAAGGGACCGGGGCAAGAAAAGGGACCGGGGCAAGAAAAGGGACCGGGGCAAGAAAAGGGACCGGGGCAAGAAAAGGGACTGGGGCACGAAAAGGGTCTGGAAGGGACGGGGTCTAAAAGGGACTGGGGTAAGAAAAGGGACTAGAAGGGACTAGGGTAGGAAAAGGGACTAGGGCAAGAAAAGGGTCTAAAAGGGACAGGGTCTAAAAGGGACTGGGGTAAGAAAAGGGACTAGGGCAAGAAAAGGGACTAAAAGGGACAGGGGTCTATGGGGTCTAAAAGGGACTGGGGTGAGAAAAGGGACTAGGGCAAAAAAAGGGTCTACAAGGGACGGGGTCTAAAAGGGACTGGGGTAAGAAAAGGGACTGTGGTAAGAAAAGGGACTAGGGCAAGAAAAGGGACTAGGGCAAGAAAAGGGACTAGGGCAAGAAAAGGGACTAGGGCAAGAAAAGGGTCTAAAAGGGACTGGGGTCTAAAAGGGACAGGGGTAAGAAAAGGGACTAGGGCAAGAAAAGGGTCTACAAGGGACGGGGTCTAAAAGGGACTGGGGTAAGAAAAGGGACTGGGGCAAGAAAAGGGTCTAGAAGGGACGGGGTCTAAAAGGGACTGAGGCAAGAAAAGGGACTAGGGCAAGAAAAGGGACTAGGGCAAGAAAAGGGACTAGGGCAAGAAAAGGGACTAGGGCAAGAAAAGGGACTAGAAGGGACTGGGGCAAGAAAAGGGACTAGAAGGGACTGGAGCAAGAAAAGGATCTAGAAGGGACTGGGGCAAGAAAAGGGTCTAGAAGGGACGGGGTCTAAAAGGGACTGGGGTAAGAAAAGGGACTAGGGCAAGAAAAGCGTCTACAAAGGACGGGGTCTAAAAGGGACTGGGGTAAGAAAAGGGACTAGGGCAAGAAAAGGGTCTACAAGGGACTAGGGCAAGAAAAGGGACTGGGGCAAGAAAAGGGACTGGGGCACGAAAAGGGACTGGGGCACGAAAAGGGACTGGGGCACGAAAAGGGTCTAGAAGGGACGGGGTCTAAAAGGGACTGGGGTAAGAAAAGGGACTAGAAGGGACTAGGGTAGGAAAAGGGACTGGGGCAAGAAAAGGGTCTAAAAGGGACAGGGTCTAAAAGGGACTGGGATAAGAAAAGGGACTAGGGCAAGAAAAGGTCTACAAGGGACGTGGTTTAAAAGGGACTGGGGTAAGAAAAGGGACTAGGGCAAGAAAAGGGTCTACAAGGGACGGGGTCTAAAAGGGACTGGGGTAAGAAAAGGGACTAGGGCAAGAAAAGGGACTAGGGCAAGAAAAGGGTCTACAAGGGACGGGGTCTAAAAGGGACTGGGGTGAGAAAAGGGACTAGGACAAGAAAAGGGACGGGGTCTAAAAGGGACTGGGGTGAGAAAAGGGACTAGGGCAAGAAAAGGGTCTACAAGGGACGGGGTGAGAAAAGGGACTAGGGCAAGAAAAGGGTCTACAAGGGACGAGGTCTAAAAGGGACTGGGGTGAGAAAAGGGACTAGGGCAAGAAAAGGGTCTACAAGGGACGGGGTCTAAAAGGGATTGGGGTGAGAAAAGAGACTAGGGCGAGAAAAGGGACTAGGGCAAGAAAAGGGTCTAGAAGGGACGGGGTCTAAAAGGGACTAGGGCAAGAAAAGGGACTAGGGCAAGAAAAGGGACTAGGGCAAGAAAAGGGACTAGGGCAAGAAAAGGGACTAGGGCAAGAAAAGGGACCAGGGCAAGAAAAGGGACCAGGGCAAGAAAAGGGACTAGGGCAAGAAAAGGGTCTAAAAGGGACAGGGTCTAAAAGGGACTGGGGTAAGAAAAGGGACCGGGGTAAGAAAAGGGTCTACAAGGGATGTGGTCTAAAAGGGACTCGGGGTAAGAAAAGGGACTCGGGGTAAGAAAAGGGACTCGGGGCAAGAAAAGGGACTCGGGGTAAGAAAAGGGACTCGGGGTAAGAAAAGGGACTCGGGGTAAGAAAAGGGACTCGGGGTAAGAAAAGGGACTCGGGGTAAGAAAAGGGACTCGGGGTAAGAAAAGGGACTCGGGGTAAGAAAAGGGACTCGGGTAAGAAAAGGGACTCGGGTAAGAAAAGGGACTCGGGTAAGAAAAGGGACTCGGGTAAGAAAAGGGACTGGGGTAAGAAAAGGGACAGGGGTAAGAAAAGGGACAGGGGTAAGAAAAGGGACAGGGGTAAGAAAAGGGTCTAAAAGGGACTGGGGCAAGAAAAGGGACTGGGGCAAGAAAAGGGTCTACAAGGGACGGGGTCTAAAAGGGACTGGGGCAAGAAAAGGGACTGGGGCAAGCAAAGGGTCTAGAAGGGACGGGGTCTAAAAGGGACTGGGGTAAGAAAAGGGACTGGGGTAAGAAAAGGGACTGGGGCAAGGAAAGGGTCTAGAAGGGACGGGGTCTAAAAGGGACTGGGGTGAGAAAAAGGACTAGAAGGGACTGGGGCAAGAAAAGGGTCTAGAAGGGACTAGGGCAAGAAAAGGGTCTAAAAGGGATGGGGTCTAAAAGGGACTGGGGTAAGTAAAGGGACTAGGGCAAGAAAAGGTCTACAAGGGACGGGGTTTAAAAGGGACTGGGGTAAGAAAAGGGACCAGGGCAAGAAAGAGTCTACAAGGGACGGGGTCTAAAAAGGACTGCGGTAAGAAAAGGGACTAGGGCAAGAAAAGGGTCTACAAGGGACGGGGTCTAAAAGGGACTGGGGTGAGAAAAGGGACTAGGGCAAGAAAAGGGACTAGAAGGGATGGGGTCTAAAAGGGACTGGGGTGAGAAAAGGGACTAGGGCAAGAAAAGGGTCTACAAGGGACGGGGTCTAAAAGGGACTGGGGCAAGAAAAGGGTCTACAAGGGACGGGGTCTAAAAGGGAATGGGGCAAGAAAAGGGACTGGGGCAAGAAAAGGGTCTAGAAGGGACGGGGTCTAAAAGGGACTGGGGTAAGAAAAGGGACTGGGGTAAGAAAAGGGACTGGGGTAAGAAAAGGGACTGAGGCAAGAAAAGGGACTGGGGCAAGAAAAGGGACTGGGGCAAGAAAAGGGACTGGGGCAAGAAAAGGGACTGGGGCAAGAAAAGGGTCTAGAAGGGACGGGGTCTAAAAGGGACTGGGGTGAGAAAAGGGACTAGGGCAAGAAAAGGGTCTAGAAGGGACTGGGGCAAGAAAAGGGTCTAGAAGGGACGGGGTCCAAAAGGGACTGGGGTAAGAAAAGGGACTAGGGCAAGAAAAGGGTCTAAAAGGGATGGGTTCTAAAAGGGACTGGGGTAAGAAAAAGGACTAGGGCAAGAAAAGGTCTACAAGGGACAGGGTTTAAAAGGGACCAGGGCAAGAAAAGGTTCTACAAGGGACGGGGTCTAAAAGGGACTGGGGTAAGAAAAGGGACTAGGGCAAGAAAAGGGTCTACAAGGGACGGGGTCTCAAAGGGACTGGGGTGAGAAAAGGGACTAGGGCAAGAAAAGGGACTAGAAGGGACTGGGGCAAGAAAAGGGACTGGGGCAAGAAAAGGGTCTACAAGGGACGGGGTCTAAAAGGGATTGGGGTGAGAAAAGGGACTAGGGCAAGAAAAGGGTCTACAAGGGACGGGGTCTAAAAGGGACTGGGATAACAAAAGGGACGGGGTACGAAAAGGGACTGGGGCAAGAAAACGGTCTATAAGGGACGGGGCCTAAAAGGGACTGGGGTAAGAAAAGGGACAGGGTACGAAAAGGGACTGGGGCAAGAAAAGGGTCTACAAGGGACGGGGTTTAAAAGGGACTAGGGTAAGAAAAGGGACTGGGGTAAGAAAAGGGACTAGGGCAAGAAAAGGGTCTACAAGGGACGGGGTAAGAAAAGGGACTGGGGCAAGAAAAGGGAATAGAAAGGACTGGGGCAAGAAAAGGGAATAGAATGGACTGGGGCAAGAAAAGGGTCTACAAGGGACGGGGTAAGAAAAGGGACTAGGGCAAGAAAAGGGAATAGAATGGACTGGGGCAAGAAAAGGGAGTAGGGCAAGAAAAGGGTCTAGAAGGGACGAAGTCTAAAAGGGACTGGGGTAAGAAAAGGGACTAGGGCAAGAAAAGGGACTAGAAGGGACTGGGGCAAGAAAAGGGACTAGGGCAAGAAAAGGGTCTAGAAGGACGGGGTCTAAAAGGGACTGGGGCAAGAAAAGGGACTGGGGCAAGAAAAGGGACTAGGGCAAGAAAAGGGACTAGGGCAAGAAAATGGACTAGGGCAAGAAAAGGGACTAGGGCAAGAAAAGGGTCTACAAGGGAACGGGGTCTAAAAGGGACCCGGGGTAAGAAAAGGGACCCGGGGTAAGAAAAGGGACTGGGTTAAGAAAAGGGACTGGGTTAAGAAAAGGGACTGGGTTAAGAAAAGGGACTGGGTTTAGAAAAGGGACTGGGTTTAGAAAAGGGACTGGGTTAAGAAAAGGGACTGGGTTAAGAAAAGGGACTGGGTTAAGAAAAGGGACTAGGTTAAGAAAAGGGACTGTGGTAAGAAAAGGGTCTACAAGGGACGGGGTCTAAAAGGGACTGGGGCAAGAAAAGGGTCTACAAGGGACGGGGTCTAAAAGGGACTGGGGCAAGAAAAGGGAAGGGAGTGGGGCAAGAAAAGGGACTGGGGCAAGAAAAGGGACTGGGGCAAGAAAAGGGACTGGGGCAAGAAAAGGGACTGGGGCAAGAAAAGGGTCTAGAGGGGACGGGGTGTAAAAGGGACTGTGGTAAGAAAAGGGACTGTGGTAAGAAAAGGGACTAGGGCAAGAAAAGGGTCTAGAAGGGACGGGGTCTAAAAGGGACTAGAGCAAGAAAAGGGTCTAAAAGGGACTGGGGTAAGAAAAGGGTCTAGAAGGGACGGGGTCTAAAAGGGACTGGGGCAAGAAAAGGGACTAGGGCAAGAAAAGGGACTGGGGCAAGAAAAGGGACTGGGGCAAGAAAAGGGACTGGGGCAAGAAAAGGGACTGGGGCAAGAAAAGGGACTGGGGCAAGAAAAGGGACTGGGGCAAGAAAAGGGACTGGGGCAAGAAAAGGGACTGGGGCAAGAAAAGGTCTACAAGGGACAGGGTTTAAAAGGGACTGGGGTAAGAAAAGGGACTAGGGCAAGAAAAGGGTCTACAAGGGACGGGGTCTAAAAGGGACTGGGGTGAGAAAAGGGACTGGGGCGAGAAAAGGGACTAGAAGGGACGGGGTCTAAAAGGGACTGGGGTGAGAAAAGGGACTAGGGCAAGAAAAGGGTCTACAAGGGACGGGGGTGAGAAAAGGGACTAGGGCAAGAAAAGGGTCTACAAGGGACGGGGTCTAAAAGGGACTGGGGTGAGAAAAGGGACTAGGGCAAGAAAAGGGTCTAGAAGGGACCGGGTCTAAAAGGGACTGGGGTAAGAAAAGGGACTAGGTCAAGAAAAAGGACTAGGGCAAGAAAAGGGACTAGGGCAAGAAAAGGGACTAGGGCAAGAAAAGGGACTAGGGCAAGAAAAGGGACTAGGGCAAGAAAAGGGACTAGGGCAAGAAAAGGGACTAGGGCAAGAAAAGGGTCTAAAAGGGACAGGGTCTAAAAGGGACTGGGGTAAGAAAAGGGAACTGGGTAAGAAAAGGGTCTACAAGGGATGTGGTCTAAAAGGGACTCGGGGTAAGAAAAGGGACTGGGGTAAGAAAAGGGACTGGGGTAAGAAAAGGGACTGGGGTAAGAAAAGGGTCTAAAAGGGACAGGGGCAAGAAAAGGGACTGGAGCAAGAAAGGGGTCTACAAGGGACGGCGTCTAAAAGGGACTGGGGCAAGAAAAGGGACTGGGGCAAGAAAAGGGACTGGGGCAAGAAAAGGGACTGGGGCAAGAAAAGGGACTGGGGCAAGAAAAGGGACAGGGTACGAAAAGGGACTGGGGCAAGAAAAGGGTCTACAAGGGACGGGGTTTAAAAGGGACTAGGGTAAGAAAAGGGACTGGCGTAAGAAAAGGGACTAGGGCAAGAAAAGGGTCTACAAGGGACGGGGTAAGAAAAGGGACTGGGGCAAGAAAAGGGAATAGAAAGGACTGGGGCAAGAAAAGGGAATAGAATGGACTGGGGCAAGAAAAGGGTCTACAAGGGACGGGGTAAGAAAAGGGACTAGGGCAAGAAAAGGGAATAGAATGGACTGGGGCAAGAAAAGGGAGTAGGGCAAGAAAAGGGTCTAGAAGGGACGAAGTCTAAAAGGGACTGGGGTAAGAAAAGGGACTAGGGCAAGAAAAGGGACTAGAAGGGACTGGGGCAAGAAAAGGGACTAGGGCAAGAAAAGGGTCTAGAAGGGACGGGGTCTAAAAGGGACTGGGGCAAGAAAAGGGACTGGGGCAAGAAAAGGGACTGGGGCAAGAAAAGGGACTGGGGCAAGAAAATGGACTAGGGCAAGAAAAGGGACTAGGGCAAGAAAAGGGTCTAAAAGGGACTGGGGCAAGAAAAGGGTCTACAAGGGAACAGGGTCTAAAAGGGACCCGGGGTAAGAAAAGGGACCCGGGGTAAGAAAAGGGACTGGGTTAAGAAAAGGGACTGGGTTAAGAAAAGGGACTGGGTTAAGAAAAGGGACTGGGTTAAGAAAAGGGACTGGGTTAAGAAAAGGGACTGGGTTAAGAAAAGGGGCTGGGTTAAGAAAAGGGACTGGGTTAAGAAAAGGGACTGGGGTAAGAAAAGGGACTGGGGTAAGAAAAGGGACTGTGGTAAGAAAAGGGTCTACAAGGGACGGGGTCTAAAAGGGACTGGGGCAAGAAAAGGGTCTACAAGGGACGGGGTCTAAAAGGGACTGGGGCAAGAAAAGGGAAGGGAGTGGGGCAAGAAAAGGGACTGGGGCAAGAAAAGGGACTGGGGCAAGAAAAGGGACTGGGGCAAGAAAAGGGACTGGGGCAAGAAAAGGGACTGGGGCAAGAAAAGGGTCTAGAGGGGACGGGGTGTAAAAGGGACTGTGGTAAGAAAAGGGACTGTGGTAAGAAAAGGGACTAGGGCAAGAAAAGGGTCTAGAAGGGACGGGGTCTAAAAGGGACTAGAGCAAGAAAAGGGTCTAAAAGGGACTGGGGTAAGAAAAGGGTCTAGAAGGGACGGGGTCTAAAAGGGACTGGGGCAAGAAAAGGGACTAGGGCAAGAAAAGGGACTGGGGCAAGAAAAGGGACTGGGGCAAGAAAAGGGACTGGGGCAAGAAAAGGGACTGGGGCAAGAAAAGGGACTGGGGCAAGAAAAGGGACTGGGGCAAGAAAAGGGACTGGGGCAAGAAAAGGTCTACAAGGGACGGGGTTTAAAAGGGACTGGGGTAAGAAAAGGGACTAGGGCAAGAAAAGGGTCTACAAGGGACGGGGTCTAAAAGGGACTGGGGTGAGAAAAGGGACTAGGGCAAGAAAAGGGACTAGAAGGGACGGGGTCTAAAGGGGACTGGGGTGAGAAAAGGGACTAGGGCAAGAAAAGGGTCTACAAGGGACGGGGGTGAGAAAAGGGACTAGGGCAAGAAAAGGGTCTACAAGGGACGGGGTCTAAAAGGGACTGGGGTGAGAAAAGGGACTAGGGCAAGAAAAGGGTCTAGAAGGGACCGGGTCTAAAAGGGACTGGGGTAAGAAAAGGGACTAGGTCAAGAAAAGGGACTAGGTCAAGAAAAGGGACTAGGGCAAGAAAAGGGACTAGGGCAAGAAAAGGGACTAGGGCAAGAAAAGGGACTAGGGCAAGAAAAGGGACTAGGGCAAGAAAAGGGACTAGGGCAAGAAAAGGGACTAGGGCAAGAAAAGGGTCTAAAAGGGACAGGGTCTAAAAGGGACTGGGGTAAGAAAAGGGAACTGGGTAAGAAAAGGGTCTACAAGGGATGTGGTCGAAAAGGGACTCGGGGTAAGAAAAGGGACTGGGGTAAGAAAAGGGACTGGGGTAAGAAAAGGGACTGGGGTAAGAAAAGGGACTGGGGTAAGAAAAGGGACTGGGGTAAGAAAAGGGACTGGGGTAAGAAAAGGGACTGGGGTAAGAAAAGGGTCTAAAAGGGACAGGGGCAAGAAAAGGGACTGGAGCAAGAAAGGGGTCTACAAGGGACGGCGTCTAAAAGGGACTGGGGCAAGAAAAGGGACTGGGGCAAGAAAAGGGACTGGGGCAAGAAAAGGGACTGGGGCAAGAAAAGGGACTGGGGCAAGAAAAGGGTATAGAGGGGACGGGGTCTAAAAGGGACTGTGGTATGAAAAGGGACTGTGGTACGAAAAGGGACTAGGGCAAGAAAAGGGTCTAAAAGGGACTGGGGCAAGAAAAGGGTCTAGAAGGGACGGGGTCTAAAAGGGACTGGGGCAAGAAAAGGGACTAGGGCAAGAAAAGGGACTGGGGCAAGAAAAGGGACTGGGGCAAGAAAAGGGACTGGGGCAAGAAAAGGGACTGGGGCAAGAAAAGGGACTGGGGCAATAAAAGGTCTACAAGGGACGGGGTCTAAAAGGGACTAGGGCAAGAAAAGGGACTAGAAGGGACGGGGTCTAAAAGGGAATGGGGTGAGAAAAGGGACTAGGGCAAGAAAAGGGTCTACAAGGGACGGGGGTGAGAAAAGGGACTAGGGCAAGAAAAGGGTCTACAAGGGACTGGAGTAAGAAAAGGGACTAGGGCAAAAAAAGCGACTAGGGCAAGAAAAGCGACTAGGGCAAGAAAAGGGACTAGGGCAAGAAAAGGGACTAGGGCAAGAAAAGGGACTAGGGCAAGAAAAGGGACTAGGGCAAGAAAAGGGACTAGGGCAAGAAAAGGGACTAGGGCAAGAAAAGGGACTAGGGCAAGAAAAGGGACTAGGGCAAGAAAAGGGACTAGGGCAAGAAAAGGGACTGGGGTAAGAAAAGGGACTGGGGTAAGAAAAGGGACCGGGGTAAGAAAAGGGACCGGGGTAAGAAAAGGGACCGGGGTAAGAAAAGGGACCGGGGTAAGAAAAGGGTCTACAAGGGACGGGGTGTAAAAGGGACTGGGGTGAGAAAAGGGACTAGGGCAAGAAAATAGTCTAGAAGGGACGGGGTCTAAAAGAGACTGGGGTAAGAAAAGAGACTAGGGCAGGAAAAGGGACTAGGGCAAGAAAAGGGACTAGGGCAAGAAAAGGGTCTAGGGCAAGAAAAGGGTCTAGGGCAAGAAAAGGGACTTGGGCAAGAAAAGGGACTAGGGCAAGAAAAGGGTCTAAAAGGGACTGGGCAAGAAAAGGGACTGGGGCAAGAAAAGGGTCTACAGGGACGGGGTCTAAAAGGGACTGGGGCAAGAAAAGGACTGGGGCAAGAAAATGTCTAGAAGGGACGGAGTCTAAAAGGGACTGGGGTAAGAAAAGGGACTAGGGCAAGAAAAGGGTCTACAAGGGACGGGGTCTAAAAGGGGACTGGGGTAAGAAAAGGGACATGGTACGAAAAGGACTGGGGCAAGGAAAGGGTCTAGAAGGGACGGGGTCTAAAAGGGACTGGGGTAAGAAAAGGGACTAGGGCAAGAAAAGGGTCTAAAAGGGATGGGGTCTAAAAGGGACTGGGGTAAGAAAAGGGATTAGGGCAAGAAAAGGTCTACAAGGGACGGGGTTTAAAAGGGACTGGGGTAAGAAAAGGGACCAGGGCAAGAAAAGGGTCTACAAGGGACGGGGTTTAAAAGGGACCGGGGTAAGAAAAGGGACTAGGGTAAGAAAAGGGACTAGGGCAAGAAAAGGGTCTACAAGGGACGGGGTCTAAAAGGGACTAGGGCGAGAAAAGGGACTAGGGCAAGAAAAGGGTCTAGAAGGGACTGGGGCAAGAAAAGGGTCTAGAAGGGACTGGGGCAAGAAAAGGGTCTAGAAGGGACTGGGGTCTAAAAGGGACTGGGGTAAGAAAAGGGACTAGGGCAAGAAAAGGGTCTAAAAGGGATGGGGTCTAAAAGGGACTGGGGTAAGAAAAGGGACTAGGGCAAGAAAATAGAGTGGGGCAAGAAAATAGACTGGGGCAAGAAAAGAGACGGGGCAAGAAAAGAGACGGGGGCAAGAAAAGAGACGGGGGCAAGAAAAGAGACGGGGGCAAGAAAAGAGACGGGGGCAAGAAAAGAGACGGGGCAAGAAAAGAGACGGGGGCAAGAAAAGAGACGGGGGCAAGAAAAGAGACGGGGGCAAGAAAAGAGACGGGGTCGAGAAAAGAGACGGGGTCGAGAAAAGAGACGGGGGCGAGAAAAGAGACGGGGGCGAGAAAAGAGACGGGGGGGAGAAAAGAGACGGGGCGAGAAAAGAGACGGGGGCAAGAAAAGAGACGGGGGCAAGAAAAAGGTCTACAAGGGACGGGGTCTAAAAGGGACTGGGGCAAGAAAAGGGACTAGGGCAAGAAAAGGTACTAGGGCAAGAAAAGGTACTAGGGCAAGAAAAGGGACTAGAAGGGACTGGGGGAAGAAAAGGGACCAGGGCAAGAAAATGGTCCACAAGGGACGGGGTCTAAAAGGGACGGGGGTAAGAAAAGGGACGGGGGTAAGAAAAGGGACGGGGGTAAGAAAAGGGACGGGGGTAAGAAAAGGGACGGGGGTAAGAAAAGGGACGGGGGTAAGAAAAGGGACGGGGGTAAGAAAAGGGACGGGGGCAAGAAAAGGGACTATAAGGTACTGGGGCAAGAAAATGGACTAGGGCAAGAAAAGGGTCTAGAAGGGACGGGGTCTAAAAGGGACTGGGGTAAGAAAAGGGACTAGGGCAAGAAAAGGGACTAGAAGGGACGGGGGTGAGAAAAGGGACTAGGGCAAGAAAAGGGTCTACAAGGGACGGGGGTGAGAAAAGGGACTAGGGCAAGAAAAGGGTCTACAAGGGACTGGAGTAAGAAAAGGGACTAGGGCAGGAAAAGGGACTAGGGCAAAAAAAGGGACTAGGGCAAGAAAAGGGACTAGGGCAAGAAAAGGGACTAGGGCAAGAAAAGGGACTAGGGCAAGAAAAGGGACTAGGGCAAGAAAAGGGACTAGGGCAAGAAAAGGGACTAGGGCAAGAAAAGGGACTAGGGCAAGAAAAGGGACTAGGGCAAGAAAAGGGACTAGGGCAAGAAAAGGGACTAGGGCAAGAAAAGGGACTAGGGCAAGAAAAGGGACTAGGGCAAGAAAAGGGACTAGGGCAAGAAAAGGGACTAGGGCAAGAAAATTGACTAAGGCAAGAAAAGGGACTAAGGCAAGAAAAGGGACTAAAAGGGACACGGTCTAAAAGGGACTGGGGTAAGAAAAGGGACCGGGGTAAGAAAAGGGTCTACAAGGGACGGGGTCTAAAAGGGACTGGGGTGAGAAAAGGGACTAGGGCAAGAAAAGGGACTAGGGCAAGAAAAGAGACTAGGGCAAGAAAAGAGACTAGGGCAAGAAAAGGGACTAGGGCAAGAAAAGGGTCTAAAAGGGACTGGGCAAGAAAAGGGACTGGGGCAAGAAAAGGGTCTACAGGGGACGGGGTCTAAAAGGGACTGGGGCAAGAAAATGGTCTAGAAGGGACGGGGTCTAAAAGGGACTGGGGTACGAAAAGGGACTAGGGCAAGAAAAGGGTCTACAAGGGACGGGGTCTAAAAGGGGACTGGGGTAAGAAAAGGGACAGGGTACGAAAAGGGACTGGGGCAAGGAAAGGGTCTAGAAGGGACGGGGTCTAAAAGGGACTGGGGTAAGAAAAGGGACTAGGGCAAGAAAAGGGTCTAAAAGGGATGGGGTCTAAAAGGGACTGGGGTAAGAAAAGGGATTAGGGCAAGAAAAGGTCTACAAGGGACGGGGTTTAAAAGGGACTGGGGTAAGAAAAGGGACCAGGGCAAGAAAAGGGTCTACAAGGGACGGGGTTTAAAAGGGACTGGGGTAAGAAAAGGGACTAGGGCAAGAAAAGGGTCTACAAGGGACGGGGTCTAAAGGGGACTAGGGCGAGAAAAGGGACTAGGGCGAGAAAAGGGACTAGAAGGGACGGGGTCTAAAAGGGACTGGGGTAAGAAAAGGGACTAGGGCAAGAAAAGGGACTAGAAGGGATTGGGGCAAGAAAAGGGTCCATAAGAGAGGGGTCTAAAAGGGACTGGGGTAAGAAAAGGGTCTACAAGGGACGGGGTCTAAAAGGGACTGGGGCAAGAAAAGGGACTAGGGCAAGAAAAGGGACTAGGGCAAGAAAAGGGACTAGGGCAAGAAAAGGGACTAGGGCAAGAAAAGGGACTAGGGCAAGAAAAGGGACTAGGGCAAGAAAAGGGACTAGGGCAAGAAAAGGGACTAGGGCAAGAAAAGGGACTAGGGCAAGAAAAGGGACTAGGGCAAGAAAAGGGACTAGGGCAAGAAAAGGGACTAGGGCAAGAAAAGGGACTAGGGCAAGAAAAGGGACTAGGGCAAGAAAAGGGACTAGGGCAAGAAAAGGGACTAGGGCAAGAAAAGGGACTAGGGCAAGAAAAGGGACTCGGGGTAAGAAAAGGGACTCGGGGTAAGAAAAGGGACTCGGGGTAAGAAAAGGGACTCGGGGTAAGAAAAGGGACTCGGGGTAAGAAAAGGGACTCGGGGTAAGAAAAGGGACTCGGGGTAAGAAAAGGGACTCGGGGTAAGAAAAGGGACTCGGGGTAAGAAAAGGGACTGGGGTAAGAAAAGGGACTGGGGTAAGAAAAGAGACTGGGGAAAGAAAAGGGACTGGGGAAAGAAAAGGGTCTACAAGGGACGGGGTCTAAAAGGGACTGGGGCAAGAAAAGGGACTGGGGAAAGAAAAGGGTCTACAAGGGACGGGGTCTAAAAGGGACTGGGGCAAGAAAAGGGACTGGGGTAAGAAAAGGGTCTAAAAGGGACTGGGGCAAGAAAAGGGACTGGGGTAAGAAAAGGGTCTAAAAGGGACTGGGGTAAGAAAAGGGACTGGGGTAAGAAAAGGGACTGGGGCAAGAAAAGGGACTGGGGCAAGAAAAGGGACTGGGGCAAGAAAAGGGACTGGGGCAAGAAAAGGGACTGGGGCAAGAAAAGGGTCTAGAAGGGACGGGGTAAGAAAAGGGACTGGGGTAAGAAAAGGATCTAGAAGGGACGGGGTCTAAAAGGGACTGGGGCAAGAAAAGGGACTAGGGCAAGAAAAGGGACTAGGGCAAGAAAAGGGACTAGGGCAAAAAAAGGGACTAGGGCAAGAAAAGGGTCTAAAAGGGACTGGGGCAAGAAAAGGGTCTAAAAGGGACGGGGTCTAAAAGGGACTCGGGGTAAGAAAAGGGACTGGGGCAAGAAAAGGGACTAGGGCAAGAAAAGGGACTAGGGCAAGAAAAGGGACTAGGGCAAAAAAAGGGACTAGGGCAAAAAAAGGGTCTAAAAGGGACTGGGGCAAGAAAAGGGTCTAAAAGGGACGGGGTCTAAAAGGGACTCGGGGTAAGAAAAGGGACTGGGGCAAGAAAAGGGACTAGGGCAAGAAAAGGGACTAGGGCAAGAAAAGGGACTAGGGCAAAAAAAGGGACTAGGGCAAGAAAAGGGTCTAAAAGGGACTGGGGCAAGAAAAGGGTCTAAAAGGGACGGGGTCTAAAAGGGACTCGGGGTAAGAAAAGGGACCGGGGTAAGAAAAGGGTCTACAAGGGACGGGGTCTAAAAGGGACTTGGGGTAAGAAAAGGGACTCGGGGTAAGAAAAGGGACTGGGGTAAGAGAAGGGACTGGGGCAAGAAAAGGGTCTAAAAGGGACGGGGTCTAAAAGGGACTCGGGGTAAGAAAAGGGACCGGGGTAAGAAAAGGGTCTACAAGGGACGGGGTCTAAAAGGGACTTGGGGTAAGAAAAGGGACTCGGGGTAAGAAAAGGGACTGGGGTAAGAGAAGGGACTGGGGTAAGAAAAGGGTCTAAAAGGGACTGGGGCAAGAAAAGGGACTGGGGTAAGAAAAGGGTCTACAAGGGACGGGGTCTAAAATGGACTGCGGCAAGAAAAGGGACTGGGGCAAAAAAAAGGGACTGGGGCAAAAAAAAAGGGACTGGGGCAAAAAAAAGGGACTGGGGCAAGAAAAGGGACTGGGGCAAGAAAAGGGACTGGGGCAAGAAAAGGGACTGGGGCAAGAAAAGGGTCTAGAAGGGACGGGGTCTAAAAGGGACTGGGGCAAGAAAAAGGACGGGCAAGAAAAGGGTCTAGAAGGGACTGGGGTAAGAAAAGGGACTGGGGTAAGAAAAGGGACTGGGGTAAGAAAAGGGTCTAAAAGGGACTGGGGCAATAAAAGGGACTAAGGCAAGAAAAGGGACTGGGGCAAGAAAAGGGACTGGGGCAAGAAAAGGGACTGGGGCAAGAAAAGGGACTGGGGCAAGAAAAGGGACTAGGGAAAGAAAAGGGAGTAGGGAAAGAAAAGGGACTAGGGCAAGAAAAGGGACTAGAAGGGACTGGGGCAAGAAAAGGGACTAGAAGGGACTGGGGCAAGAAAAGGGTCTAAAAAGGACTGGGGCAAGAAAAGGGTCTACAAGGGACAGGGTCTAAAAGGGACTGGGGTAAGAAAAGGGACCGGGGTAAGAAAAGGGTCTACAAGGGACGGGGTCTAAAAGGGACTGGGGTAAGAAAAGGGACTAGGGCAAGAAAAGGGTCTAAAAGGGATGGGGTCTAAAAGGGACTGGGGTAAGAAAAGGGACTAGGGCAAGAAAAGGTCTACAAGGGACGGGGTTTAAAAGGGACTGGGGTAAGAAAAGGGACCAGGGCAAGAAAAGGGTCTACAAGGGACGGGGTTTAAAAGGGACTGGGGTAAGAAAAGGGACTAGGGCAAGAAAAGGGTCTACAAGGGACGGGGTCTAAAGGGGACTAGGGCGAGAAAAGGGACTAGGGCGAGAAAAGGGACTAGAAGGGACGGGGTCTAAAAGGGACTGGGGTAAGAAAAGGGACTAGGGCAAGAAAAGGGACTAGAAGGGATTGGGGCAAGAAAAGGGTCCATAAGAGAGGGGTCTAAAAGGGACTGGGGTAAGAAAAGGGTCTACAAGGGACGGGGTCTAAAAGGGACTGGGGCAAGAAAAGGGACTGGGGCAAGAAAAGGGACTAGGGCAAGAAAAGGGACTAGGGCAAGAAAAGGGACTAGGGCAAGAAAAGGGACTAGGGCAAGAAAAGGGACTAGGGCAAGAAAAGGGACTAGGGCAAGAAAAGGGACTAGGGCAAGAAAAGGGACTAGGGCAAGAAAAGGGACTAGGGCAAGAAAAGGGACTAGGGCAAGAAAAGGGACTAGGGCAAGAAAAGGGACTAGGGCAAGAAAAGGGACTAGGGCAAGAAAAGGGACTAGGGCAAGAAAAGGGACTAGGGCAAGAAAAGGGACTAGGGCAAGAAAAGGGACTAGGGCAAGAAAAGGGACTAGGGCAAGAAAAGGGACTAGGGCAAGAAAAGGGACTCGGGGTAAGAAAAGGGACTCGGGGTAAGAAAAGGGACTCGGGGTAAGAAAAGGGACTCGGGGTAAGAAAAGGGACTCGGGGTAAGAAAAGGGACTCGGGGTAAGAAAAGGGACTCGGGGTAAGAAAAGGGACTCGGGGTAAGAAAAGGGACTCGGGGTAAGAAAAGGGACTCGGGGTAAGAAAAGGGACTCGGGGTAAGAAAAGGGACTGGGGTAAGAAAAGAGACTGGGGTAAGAAAAGGGACTGGGGAAAGAAAAGGGTCTACAAGGGACGGGGTCTAAAAGGGACTGGGGCAAGAAAAGGGACTGGGGAAAGAAAAGGGTCTACAAGGGACGGGGTCTAAAAGGGACTGGGGCAAGAAAAGGGACTGGGGTAAGAAAAGGGTCTAAAAGGGACTGGGGCAAGAAAAGGGACTGGGGTAAGAAAAGGGTCTAAAAGGGACTGGGGTAAGAAAAGGGACTGGGGTAAGAAAAGGGACTGGGGCAAGAAAAGGGACTGGGGCAAGAAAAGGGACTGGGGCAAGAAAAGGGACTGGGGCAAGAAAAGGGACTGGGGCAAGAAAAGGGACTGGGGCAAGAAAAGGGTCTAGAAGGGACGGGGTAAGAAAAGGGACTGGGGTAAGAAAAGGATCTAGAAGGGACGGGGTCTAAAAGGGACTGGGGCAAGAAAAGGGACTAGGGCAAGAAAAGGGACTAGGGCAAGAAAAGGGACTAGGGCAAAAAAAGGGACTAGGGCAAGAAAAGGGTCTAAAAGGGACTGGGGCAAGAAAAGGGTCTAAAAGGGACGGGGTCTAAAAGGGACTCGGGGTAAGAAAAGGGACTGGGGCAAGAAAAGGGACTGGGGCAAGAAAAGGGACTAGGGCAAGAAAAGGGACTAGGGCAAGAAAAGGGACTAGGGCAAAAAAAGGGACTAGGGCAAAAAAAGGGACTAGGGCAAGAAAAGGGTCTAAAAGGGACTGGGGCAAGAAAAGGGTCTAAAAGGGACGGGGTCTAAAAGGGACTCGGGGTAAGAAAAGGGACTGGGGCAAGAAAAGGGACTAGGGCAAGAAAAGGGACTAGGGCAAGAAAAGGGACTAGGGCAAGAAAAGGGACTAGGGCAAAAAAAGGGACTAGGGCAAGAAAAGGGTCTAAAAGGGACTGGGGCAAGAAAAGGGTCTAAAAGGGACGGGGTCTAAAAGGGACTCGGGGTAAGAAAAGGGACCGGGGTAAGAAAAGGGTCTACAAGGGACGGGGTCTAAAAGGGACTTGGGGTAAGAAAAGGGACTCGGGGTAAGAAAAGGGACTGGGGTAAGAGAAGGGACTGGGGCAAGAAAAGGGTCTAAAAGGGACGGGGTCTAAAAGGGACTCGGGGTAAGAAAAGGGACCGGGGTAAGAAAAGGGTCTACAAGGGACGGGGTCTAAAAGGGACTTGGGGTAAGAAAAGGGACTCGGGGTAAGAAAAGGGACTGGGGTAAGAGAAGGGACTGGGGTAAGAAAAGGGTCTAAAAGGGACTGGGGCAAGAAAAGGGACTGGGGTAAGAAAAGGGTCTACAAGGGACGGGGTCTAAAATGGACTGCGGCAAGAAAAGGGACTGGGGCAAAAAAAAGGGACTGGGGCAAAAAAAAAGGGACTGGGGCAAAAAAAAGGGACTGGGGCAAGAAAAGGGACTGGGGCAAGAAAAGGGACTGGGGCAAGAAAAGGGTCTAGAAGGGACGGGGTCTAAAAGGGACTGGGGCAAGAAAAAGGACGGGCAAGAAAAGGGTCTAGAAGGGACTGGGGTAAGAAAAGGGACTGGGGTAAGAAAAGGGACTGGGGTAAGAAAAGGGTCTAAAAGGGACTGGGGCAATAAAAGGGACTAAGGCAAGAAAAGGGACTGGGGCAAGAAAAGGGACTGGGGCAAGAAAAGGGACTGGGGCAAGAAAAGGGACTGGGGCAAGAAAAGGGACTGGGGCAAGAAAAGGGACTGGGGCAAGAAAAGGGACTAGGGAAAGAAAAGGGAGTAGGGAAAGAAAAGGGACTAGGGCAAGAAAAGGGACTAGAAGGGACTGGGGCAAGAAAAGGGACTAGAAGGGACTGGGGCAAGAAAAGGGTCTAAAAAGGACTGGGGCAAGAAAAGGGTCTACAAGGGACAGGGTCTAAAAGGGACTGGGGTAAGAAAAGGGACCGGGGTAAGAAAAGGGTCTACAAGGGACGGGGTCTAAAAGGGACTCGAGGTAAGAAAAGGGACTTCGGGTAAGAAAAGGGACTGGGGTAAGAAAAGGGACTGGGGTAAGAAAAGGGACTGGGGTAAGAAAAGAGACTGGGGTAAGAAAAGGGACTGGGGTAAGAAAAGGGTCTACAAGGGACGGGGTCTAAAAGGGACTGGGGCAAGAAAGGGGACTGGGGCAAGAAAAGGGACTGGTGCAAGAAAAGGGACTGGGGCAAGAAAAGGGACTGGGGCAAGAAAAGGGACTGGGGCAAGAAAAGGGACTGGGGCAAGAAAAGGGTCTAGAAGGGACGGGATCTAAAAGGGACTGGGGTAAGAAAAGGGACCGGGGTAAGAAAAGGGTCTAGAAGGGACGGGATCCAAAAGGGACTGGGGTAAGAAAAGGGACTAGTGTAAGAAAAGGGTCTAAAAGGGACAGGGTCTAAAAGGGACTCGGGTAAGAAAAGGGACTCGGGGTAAGAAAAGGGACTGGGGTAAGAAAAGGGTCTAAAAGGGACTGGGGCAAGAAAAGGGTCTACAAGGAACGGGGTCTAAAAGGGACTGGGGCAAGAAAAGGGACTGGGGCAAGAAAAGGGACTGGGGCAAGAAAAGGGACTGGGGCAAGAAAAGGGACTGGGGCAAGAAAAGGGACTGGGGCAAGGAAAGGGACCAGAAGGGACGGGGTCTAAAAGGAACTGGGGCAAGAAAAGGGACTAGGGCAAGAAAAAGGGTCTACAGGGGACGGGGTATAAAGGGGACTGGGTTAAGAAAAGGGACTGGGGCAAGAAAAGGGTCTAAAAGGAACTGGGGCAAGAAAAGGGTCTAGAAGGAATTGGGGCAAGACAAGGGTCTAAAAGGAACTGGGGCAAGAAAAAGGCTGTGCTCTAGGGACAGCGCTGGTGTTTTGAGGAGCAGGTAAAAGCGGGTGGTAGCATTTTGGGGGGTTGGAAGCGCTTGTGTTTTTAACATGGGACGCTGGGACAGGGTAAAGAGGGGCAGCGCTAGCGGAATGGTTTGGGGGAAGGGCGGGGGCACAGGAGATGGCAGCAAAGGCAGCGAGCGCGGGAGGAGCAACAAGTGTTGGTAGGAACTGGATACCAACCCTTTGGGCTCACTTACCTTTGAATTCAAAGCCAGCGGCTGCACGGTCGCACTGGGAGCCACTCCTGTCCAGCACCAGTCAATCAATGAGTGGCAGGGACGGGCTCACCTAGCTCTAGTTATAGGACTGCTGACTGGCAACGCGAGTGCAGCTGTTGCAAGCCCCTATGAAGTTCGAGGCCCCTTTCAACTGAAAAAGTTGAAAGGCCCAGACGCTGTGCCCAACCAAAACCACCATATTCTTCTCAGACCTCCCCCAAGTTTCCTGGCATGCCTGTGAGTACATGCCATGCCTGGGAGTACATGGCATGCCTGTGAGTGCATGCCTGCCTGTGAGTGCATGGCATGCCTGTGAGTGCATGGCATGCCTGTGAGTGCATGGCATGCCTGTGAGTGTTTTAAATCTCAGAGAGTTGTCTGCTTTTGGGGGGGCTCAACGTCTGGTTCCAGGTGGCCTTTCCTCAGATTCTGGTATTGCTCAGCTGGTACTTTTGGGGTAGTGTTTTTGGGGGGCAGCGCTTCTGTTGAATACACTGGGTTACACCTCCACTACTACTGCTCCAGGTGGGCTCTTGTTTGAAGGCACCTCTGGCGGGGACATCATTTCAGCAAAATGCCATGGGTAACAGAAGTGACATCACACGAAACTTGACCTCTGATGACATCACCGGAAGCGATGGAACACAACCTTTCACTCCTTGACAAAATCGGAGGTGGCATCACATAGCATTGTCCCCAAGTACACTGTGATAAGGGAATAGTTCTTAACTGTAACTCAATTTCTCCAGCATTGGTATCGTTCATGGATTCACATGCTTAGAATATTCCCCGTGGACAGACTGGGAACCCTTCCCAGTCTGACGACGGGGAATATTCTAAGCATGTGAATCCATGAACGATACCAATGCTGGAGAAATATGGTTACAATATCACTGTAATGTGATATACATTTCATACAAGAATGAATTACCATATGTATCGTTAATATCAGTGTGTATAGGCCCATAAACACTATGCTCACTCTCTACTCCCCTCTACGCCCTTCCCTCCCCACTCCCTCCTTCCCTGCAGCTCTCTGGCTGGCCTCTCTTGGCCCTCTTCCTGCTCCTATCTGCAAGGCAAAAAACCTCGGGGTCATCTTTGACTCCACACTCTCCTTTTCTCCTCACATATCTGACATCTCTAAGAAGTCACACTACCAGCTGCACCTCCTCAGAGGTATCCTTCCTTTCCTCTCCTTCCCCCGGAAGCTCACTGTCTCCAGAGCCCTGGTTCTCTCCAAGCTGGGCTACTGTAACAGCCTCTATCTAAATTTGCCTGCCTCTACTCTCCGCCCTCTGCAACTTATCCAGAACAGGACTGCGAGACTTGTCCTTGGCCTCAAGCCCAGGGACCGTATCTCTCCAGGACTGAAATCTCTACACTGGCTCCCAGTGGCTGTGAGGATTAAGTTCAAAACCCTCTGCATTGTCCACAAGGCCTTCTGGGGCCTGGGGCCTAAATACCTTCAACTCTCTCTTCCTAAATATCTTCCTTCTCAAGCTCTTCGCTCATCAGTCTCCAACTCACTCAGGGTCAGCCGCTTCTCCAAGCAACGAGTTGGGGGTAGATCTCTCTCCGCGGCAGGGACCTCCCTCTGGAACAGCCTTCCTGCCTCCCTGAAACTTGAGGAGAACCATCTCCAGTTCCGGAAGCACCTCAAAACCTTCCTCTTTGCTTCTGCTTTCTCTCCCCCTCTCCCCTGCTAAATTCTTGACTGAAACTGCACTGAATCTGTAACTGGGCCACCCTCACCGACCTCGGTCCTGGGCCCAGCCACTCTCCACTTGCACTGCCTCCCTGGCAACCCCTGCACTGCGGGACTGTCTCTGTATCCATACAGCCCCCCTTCCCAGCACTTGTCTGCACTTACCTTGCACTTGCCACCAGCTGGCCCTAGTATTTATTTGTTGTTCTACTTACCCTGTACTGCACTTTCCCCCCTCCCTTTCCCCATGACCTTTTCCCTTCCCTCCACCCATGCACTTGCGCGATCTGAATGACACTCGGCCTAGTAAGATCGTTGTCTGTTCTCCCCTTGTTCCCCCCTCCCTGCCTCATCGCGCCTTGAGACACTTGTGTATAGGCGCGTTACAAATGCCATATCATATCATATACTCTACACCAACACACAACAGAGCACAGCCATACCCCTCGATCAATTTTGGCCTAGTTGCTCACATATGAACAGTGCTCCATGAACACCTCAACACCCTACTAGAACGCAACTATACCCCAAGAAAAATCGGCCTATCTGCACACATAAGCGTCCTACACAGGCCTAATGCAGCAATAATCCAGCCTCGGAGACCAACCTCCAGACTGAACACATTCAACTGATCTCAATACCACCACACCTAATGCTAGGATGCCGCTACCATCAGGCAATCGCATCAGCTGCGCACATAATGAGTGCACCCACACACCCTGTGATACCCTACTCTCTCAACTGACCTGGATTGCGGTCCTGAGGGCGTTCAACCCACAAGCGTTTTGAGGTCATACCAATGATTTATAGAGCGCTATATAAATGCCAAATAACATAACAGATTACCAAATTACTGCAAATGCAAGCATACGTCCAAGGCCAAATGATAATGAAGTGTTATTATATAGCACTTGTGCTTAAACGATTTACATAGAGCAAATATACATGCAATAATCCCCAATCTGTGTTGGTACTCATTTATAGACCGCAGAAGGACGAAAGGCTACGTTGAGCTTGCCGCAATTCAAACCTGCAGATCACACACACATTGCAGCCGCGAGCGCTCAACCCACTGAGCTACCTTACCAGCTATAGCTATCTTACTGGTTATAGTAAAATGAGCAATTACATGTCTGAATGTTCTCAAAGTCAGAAAGCAAATTACACTCTGCAATGGATGCCATTGAACTGGTAACTGAGATTTAACAGCAGGCCAGTTGATCTGCAGGTCTGGTGCAAAGTTGGACACATGTCAAGCCTGCGTGGATCTACTTTCCAGGTTTCAGAGGTTGGCAAAATACATATCATTGGGAGGGTTCATAACTGTGTATTAAATCATTTAGAGTAGCGCAGGGAAAGCAGCGCACTCACACGGGATCCCGTACTCGTGGCACATGTTACCTCATACATGCAAACAAACATCCTGAACAGCATGCCAGGGAGATAGGAAAGATAGACACATTACAACAAGGCATTCATCTGGCACAATGAAATCAAGGGCCAGTTTATGTGCTATGGTCAAACATTTCTACACTGTACACAAGCTTTTAGGCACAAGGATTTTGTCAAGTGACCGAGGACACCGAGAGGAAATGTCTTGTGATGATCGGAACAGAGACAGCGGCAGAAAAACCCGGCTATAACTGCATCTTGCAGAAAGCAAAAACACATAGTTTTTGTCTGCATTGTGCATTTTAAGTGTTTAAAAACAGACTAAATCAGTGACTCACCCCCCTGAAGTGTGCCTGAAATAGACCTTTAATGGGTCCAGCAATTATTGTACAGAATTCCAGGAAGACACATTATTTGTTATTCCTCTTCTTTCTTATTTAGGGTCACGGCTCAAAGTGTTACACTTGTGGAACCCCATGTATTTTTAAGAAGAAAGGCAGCCACTCCAGAAAGAAATAGCCACATAATACTGGCCACGGCCCAGGACCTTTTATTTAAAATAAAAATAAAAAACAATGTTTTCAACATTTATTTTTTTAGGGGTCACAAGGGAGACCACAGGGGTAGCAAGCGAGACCTCCGGGGTGACAGTTGCGACTCCTGATATCCCCAAATGACGTCCGTGACTTCTACTCAACACAGCTACAGAAAGACTGGCAAATCTGGTAAGAGTGGCATCGAGTGAGATCTGAAAAGGCAGCCTGAAAGCTAGCACTAGATAGGGGCAGCCCCCCTGAGAAAGGCAGTCTGCGCTTGGGCGCAGGAGGAGTCCTTCACTTACACGATTTAGGGAATTAGTACAAGCCAGAGAGGTTAAGGCAGTGCCCTTCAAACTGTGGGGGTCCGAATGATGTCTGGGGGGCGAGGGGCGGCTCTTCAAAAAGGGATTCCAGTAAGTGCTTTTAAAAGAAAATATATACAGGTATAGTTGAGCGCGGTCAAGATCTTTACTCAAGGGGGGCTCAGTATAAAACAAGTTGGAACACCACTGGGGTAAGGGCTTTAGGGCGCGCCTGATCACTTCCCCTCTGGATATAAAGCAACATCAGGTTCATGTATCATAGTCAAGGAACGGTGCCAGAACACCTCATAATGACCCCCAATGGAGGCGAAAGAAAGAACTGCCAGGCTTGGTGCGTGCCAGCATGAAGGATGCATCAGGAATGCTGCATGTCAGAGTGCAGGCCCATGGGCTCCCACCCCATTGACCTGATCACCCCATCACCTTCCTGACGAATGCAAATCAGAAACTACCACCTCTGTCTGATGAGTTCAGGACCCTGGCGAAGATGCCAACTGGGGGGGGGGTCTCCCGCTAGTGGCAGAGCGTGTGTGCCACAGAGTGGGCCCTGGCCCCTCTGCTGCCAGCGCCTCTCCGGAGTGTGTCTGGAACCCTACCCAGGGCTTCCATTACTCCGGGGGGACACCTATGACATGATAGCCTGGCGTCGCGTCACCTACAGCAGAATGGGTTCCAAAGGCAAAACTGCTTGCTAGGGCTGGAAGGGCTTCTGGTAGAGTGACAGCTGTGAGGGTAGCAAAACTGTAGCTTTTATAACACGTATTAATATAAAATGATGCAGGTAGTTCTGTTCCGAAAAGGGATGTTTGCTAATCAGAACCCCTATTGATAAATGCTCCATGGCAAAATTATAGTGCGTACATGTGCCTTTCAATAACCAGACTCAGCTGAAATGTCACATGTGCATTCCTGACTGCTGCTGGAAGACAAAGCTCCTGCAGACAGAAGTGACTTTTTAATCCTCTGCACCGCTGATGCAAATTATAATTGTATGCCTTAGTCAGTCTGGTAGCATTTACATCTGTAAATATAACCCATGCCTGATTTTGGAAGGGTGACTACTACGTGTACACAATTATAATACCTACAGAAGTTTGATATCACATTAGCAGCTCTGTGGGCAGGACAACTATGACAGGACTGATGTGTATTAGCGTTTGGTCTGACTCCACCACAGCCACATGGAACAATAGCCAGAATGTTGCCCCTTTGATTCCCCTGAAGGCAGGGTATCGTCTCCAAGTGTATACTACTCTTCCCCCAGGAGGCCTCCTGAGAACCAGCGATTGAAAGGCAGCACTGACCTAAGAAAGCCTCTTTCACATCAGGGAGCGGACCACTGGAGTCCCTTTGAAGTCAGCAGGCATGGGGCAGGAGTGAAGTTAGAGTAGCCAGAGAGGGAAGGTAGGCCCGGAGAAGGGTCCCACAATCTTGGGTTCTGTTAGGGCTCTCTTCCTTTTTCTTGTCCCCTTTAATTCCTGCCAGCAAGGTACTCGAGGTCTTAAGTCAAAAGGTAAAGGGCATGCGTTACAACAAAAGGGATTGGACACTTTACAGTCTTGCTTTGAACAAATCCTTTGTAGCACTTTGCCTTTGAAAGGAGAGGAGGTCTCCCATTCTTTGATTAATCTCTGTACTGTCAAGAGAGGAAGAAGGATTCACTTTTTCATCTCTATTGGGTGTGCAGTGCAATCCAACGTCTAACCAGTGTGGTGAAAACAGAAGGCGCCCAGGGGGGCTCTGCCGCATGCACAATACCAGCAAATGGTAGAGTGACAATTCTGCTGGATCAAGGCATCTTTGCTGGCTGTGCACAGGGATCAGGACCCTGAACAATGGAGGTGAATGAGCCCCTATAGGTGCCAGCAAACCTTCTGGAGTGGAAGTGCAGAACAAAGGACTCACTTTTTCCATGGAGACCTTGGATTGGGCATCCCAGAAGTCACGGAACAGCTCTGGACCCTGATACTTGCATTAAAGCGCTTGTGAACTACAACAACCTGTCCTAAGCTTCTTCGTGCCGCATGTTGCTTTTTGGACTGTGTTTTGGACCCAGTCGACACACTCATAAACCCAATGCTGAATCGCTGTCTCTGGATGCTCCTAGAAGTCTGGCTCAACGGCTTTGAGCCTCCCAAGGAAAGTAACCAAAGGTAGTGTGACGAGGCCCTGTCCCCCTAAGTCGACTTTTTTGGGACCAAATGTTGAGCCCTCTTCTCTACCTTGTTCTTCAAAGGCACACCCTAGAACAGTGAGACTGTTGCCTGAATAACCCTGCTTATGAACCCATAGTGCCTTTTCACAAAAGTCCATTCGCGATTTCTTTTACAGGTATGGGGTTTGCAAGTATTTTCTGATTAGTTGTTTGCATTTTACTGTTTGATTAAACGTCTATGGGTTGGAGTCAGTGTTTTTCAATGCACTTTTCCCATTGGAAAAACACTTTGTGAATCGGGTCCTATTTTTTTTAAAGAACTGTTCTGTAGATTTTGCATTTTGAGTGAAATTCTCCCCCACTTTGCGAGTCCCCCAGCATTTCTGCTGGACTTTAGGATGATTCTCCTTTTTTCCACACTCACTCATTCTTTTACTCTAACCGTGGTAAACTTTTTTTAAATCTCTTTTTGATACTTTGTAATGGAGTAATGCTTTCCTCAATGTTTTCTGGCATCTACATTTTATTATTGTAGCCCACAGTACTTTCTGTGCAGCGTTTCTGGAAGCTCCTTGACCTTTTCTTTTTATTTGACCTGTGTTAACACATGTTACCAGGGCAGGGGGACACCCTTTTGTCCCTCCTGTATGCTATGTTGTGAGATCAGCACACCCCACCTTATGTGGAGTGCTGAGGAGAAACATTGTCTCCCTTTTCTCAATGTTTCAGTAAGATTTAGTTATGGTTACAAGTTTATCTGACAGGCTGTTGGCAGTGTACCTTTTTGCACAACATTTTGTGGACTTTTGTGGCAGGCTGCCATTGCCAAAAAATAGTGGCTGTACTTCTTTTAAGCCCTATTCATGGTGAGTTCTTACTAGAGCCTTCTTCGACTTGCCTGGGTGGGGGGGAGGTCCTGATGGGGCATTTGTCTTTGGAGGGTTTCCCTTGGAAAGACCGCCAAGGCTCTTGGAGTGTCTGAAAAGACAGGAAGTGGGGGAGGTGACAAACTCCCCTGGTCTTTGTCCTGCAGTGTGCCCGCCTGGAACCAGTTTGCACTGGGAGGCTGGCTGTCCCATTTATGTTTCGGAATAACGGCTGGTTCAGTGGTAGTATGGGGTGGTTTAGCCACACCTCATCCCTGTACTCCCGCAGTGCAGCAGTCATGTCATCACACTTCCGTTCAGCTGTGGATATGACAGCATCTGCATACAGCTTAGTCATCAAAAATGTTAAACATCTGTGCGTAGAACGTTAGAAATACTGACAGGCATATTTTTGATTTTTCACAATGAAACTAGGCATGACCTCAGAGGGTGGACTGAAATCCAGTGCCCTTCGTGAGCTATGTCAAGCATGGGGACTCCCCCCCCGCGGCACACATCAGCGTGTGGAGGCCCCTGGCAGTAAAGTTAGTAAACCAGAAATGATTAAGAGCCTACAAGCTTTAGAGGAAGCCAGGGTGGCGGGGAGACACACAGGGGACCAGTAGTGATCTGGAACCTTCAAACCAGGCACCCATTCCACTGGGGTACGGGGTGTAGAAATGAAAGAGGGCAGGAATGGTGACATTTGTTCCCGCCATTATTCCCCGGCGGTGGGTAGTGTGGTGCGAGGCAGCATGGTATCAAGAGAGACTCAAGGATAATAGTTTGAAAAGCATTATTATAAAGATTAGTAGGGTTGGTGTAATGCCTAACTGGCCCTAACTTTAATGGGGTTGTTCCCTCAACTAATGTTTCTAAAGCAGAGTCAATGTCTAAGTCCAAAACAAAAGTCTGTGTGTCAAACCTATGCTTGCCCTCGCTCTTAAAACAATTGTGATGTTGGGTCTTCTTAAAAGAAAACTGGCGGTTCAAAAAGAAATGCAAATTAAGGCTGGATTGCAATAGCCTTATCAGGATTAGTTCTGCCAGTTCACAAAATAGCACAATTCAAAGTGGTGTCCTTGGGATCCTCCGCGTAGGGTCTTGCAGCAAAACAACATAGTTCACAATGTCTCTGGGCCTCTTAGGGTTCCCTTCCACAAGCTTAGGTCCCTCTGGTTCCAAAATAATAATCAGTTCTTTCAAGCCTCTCAGGGCTCCCTTCCCCAGGCGTAGGCCTTTCTCTTTAGAAGCAATGCCTCTCAGTTTCCTTTGGGCCTCTTAGGGGTCCCCCTTTCCCAAGCCTAGACCCCTTCTTGTCTCAAAAGCTTCACGCAACAGTTCAAACAACAAAAAACACCAAATGTTCACCTTGTCAGGATGCACCTCTCAAAACTCAGTTCCTTCTGGTGAGGTTACAACATCCTTTCCTTCACTTTGGGGAAATTTCGGCCCAGTGTAGCTCCCACTTTTCCCACCTTCTCCCGAGTGGCGCGGTACACCTGCTTTTGTCAACACTGAGGCAATACCAGAGAATTTCAAGAACGCAGGGTTTTTACTCCTCCCCATGCGCGACCACTCTGATACATTGCATCTTTCCGTGTACTCTCTAACTTGCTTCTATTTCTTCAGGCACCTTTTTCCTTTCTGTGCTCTGCACACTGTCATTTGGCACCTTCTGCCTTTCCTGTGCCTCTTGCACACTTTCCTTGGCACCTTCTGCCTTGCCTCTTACACATCTTCTCGGTCATGCCATGCCTCTTGCACACTTTGTCTTTTCCTCTTCGTGCCGCTTGCGCGTGTTACTTTGTCTCTCTCTTTGGCTTTGTGCTGCTTGAACCGTTCCACTTTCACTTTACTTTCTTTCAGGTCACTTACACCCTCTCTTTTCTTTCTTCTTTTTCACAATTCACACTATTTCCTTACTTTCCTTTGTGCCTCTTGCGCACCTTTTTCTTCATCTCTTTCTCGCTATCATGCCACTTGCACGTTTCTCTTTAAATACTCCCTCTCCAGCATCCCGCACGGTACAGTGTTTCTAACCTTGTCTTGGAAACTCTCAGAGTAACGCAGCGCTGGCAGGCACTCTCTTCGGGATGTATGCGTCAAGGCCAAGGTCTCACCACCTGCCCCTCAGATAACCCCGGCACCTGGACATGTCCCGGGGAAACGAGCACTGGCCTAGACATGGCCAACAGGACACAGCACAGCCCAATTCGGTTCATTGGAGACACGGCGCACTCGCCACGCTGCAACCCCTCTGACACACGGGTCAGCATCTCAGAGTCCCGTTTCGCTCCGGATCCTCAGGGCTCCTCCAGCTGCAGCCTCCTGTTCTTCAGCCTTCACAATCCATCCAGCAACCCCAGTTAGCTCATTTACTCTGGCAGAACTCCACCTTTCTACTTTAGATGGTGGTCAATTGGAGTCAGGTGTGTATGGTTAGTAACAAGTGCCGGACTCTGCCTGACTTTATTGCATGGACATGTTAGTGGTAGAATGTAGGCCTCTCCACTCATCTTCCTCTTCACAGTATCTTTCCCATAGGAGATCTTTACACCTCTTGGTTGCCTCTTCCTTGTCCCAGTACATATTGGAAACGGGGAGGGAGAAATGGGATGAGACTGGAATTGATTATTATATGGTAGAGAATCCTAAGGTGATTGAAAGAGGAGAGAAGGGGATCCCCTAGCCCTGTTTTTATTCAGCCCGGGTGAGTCTCCTTTTCTTAGTTTACTTCTTATTACTGGTAATCTGTCATGAAAGGACTGCTTTTGACAGTAATCCCTAGGATCTGAAATGGAGGAAAGTAAATTGGTTTTGAGGTCAAACCCAGGCTTCTGTCTCATATGATCTTCCTCATTGCCCGCTTTTGTTCCTTTACAGCACTCACGCCTCCTCCTTGGACCAGGGATAGTGGGACATGCATTTCCAAGGAAGGCTTCAGGGATCTCTTTGCATATAGTCCCGTTGGGATACCATGTCTCACCTGGGGTCCTCCCATCGGTGCAACCCCGGCCTCCCCTACCCAGGTGATCCTCCCTCACTCGTCCACCTCCAGGGTTGGGATCCAAAGCGAAGGACCTTCCCTGGCCACCTTAATAGAGGACTCTCTGGGTCCACATAGGAGAATGTTGCAGGTTTCTCACAGTGGTTTCCCATAGGTCCGCCTCTCAGTCAAACCTTGAGCTTCGGCGAGGTCCCAGTTCTCTGCCAGGTCCCAGTGTAGCCTCACTGGGGCAGAGTTGGCTATAAGAAAACTCCTCTTGGAGGAAAGGAAGGTGGCTCAAGCAGTGAAGCGGCAGAGGGACCTTGTGATGTTGCAAAAGTTAAAACTCAAGTAACAGAGGGAGGCCCGAAAACAGATATTTATTTGGGAGGGAAGTACTCCCAGAGGTGCCACTCAAGAAAAGGCTATGTGTCGCCTCTCCGAGATCTTAGTCCAAACACATGAGGTGGGGAAGGTTAACCTTGACTGAGTTAAAGCCCTGGAACTAGCCTTCCAGTTCCAGGAGGTGGAAGAGGAATTGTGGGGAGCAGTCATTATGATTTTATCATTCAGTGGACTTCAGAGGAAAGGCTAATGTATGCAAAAATAAAGGCTGCCATCCTCGGTCAGTTCTGCCAGACCCCAGTACAGTTGCTCAGGAGCTTTAGAGATCTCACAAAGAAGGAATCAAACTTCTGAGAAGTTTACAGATTTGCCTTCGAAGTATCTGAATGGGAGTGGGGAAGGGGGGGGGGTCACTGGTAACAAGGCTGACACATTTGAAGGAATGTTTAATTTGGTAGCATGCAAGCATGAACTTAAACATTGTGATGCAGGGTTAGACCATCATCTAGTGGACAAGACTATCAGAGACCTTCCAGAAAGTGGCTCAGACAATCGCACCCAAAAGAGAAGTGGAGGCATTTGACAGAAGTAAACATAAGGAGGGTAAGGACAGCGGTTTTGACCCTTCTTTCAAGAAAGGCTTCCCAAAACAAGAAGGCAATTCATAGGCACACAGCTTGTCAGCACCCAGAGGAAAGAAATGTGATGGGGTCTTTAACACTGGAGCATTAACATCCTTGTCTCCCGAAGGATGCTTTTTCTGTGGAGACATGACACATAGGAAGGGAGATCTGGCATGCCAGGGTAAATCTAAACAGGTCACCATGGCTGCTGGGCTCATGGAAGAGGCCATAGTTATGGGCATCTCAGCAGACAAGTTCCACTAGACATGGAGTGGCCCAAGTTTCCCCAGTCAATCTGAATGAGACATTTCTTTAACATGTCTTCATACATGGGCAAACATCTCCCACTTTGCGTGAAACTGCTGCTGGTGTCGCATCCCTCAGGCTGGGAGTCTGTAATAAGTCTTCCTGTGGTGCACAGCTGTCGTGGGGTTGTGTTAAGTTACCTCGTGGTACACAGCATCTATTGGACTGTGATGAGCTCTTGTGGTCCACAGTGGATGAAGCACAGATCCTGGAGTTGCAGGGAGCTGCACCCAAGGAAGAGGAGGAACTGTGGACAAGGAGGGGATGCACAATGTCTCCAACCGATGCCCTATGGCGGCAGGATAACACAGGAAAGCTGGTGATGCCACTAGCATTATTGAACACTGCACTGACACAATTGCACTATCCAACACACACTGGGAAGGAGGTCATTGCTACACGCATTGGGGAAACATAGTTCTGTCCTAATTTGACAAGTGTCTGAATTTGTGAGCAATTGTTTGATTTGTCAGCAGTTTACAACAGGGAATACTCAGAGTTGTGAGAGAAGCCATACCGAGGCCAGTAGGCCCATTTCAGCATTTACCATTGTGACCAAAGGACATACATATTTATCCATGAGTGGATGAGCTACACACTATGATTAGGGACACCTGTATGCACAGCTTGGACTAAACCTCAAGACGCCATGTTGCTGATGTCAGATACACCCTGACATGGGAGTGTTAGACATAAAGCACACGTGCCATCAGCACTTCGGGACACAAACATGCACTTGAATACATGAACATGAGCACACAGTTCTATAGTTAGAGGACAGATACACACTGTGTTAGGGAGAATTCTCTGTTTAGGCTGAATTTCCTAACCTAGTGAGTCCCCCAGCAGCTTTGCTGGATTTTTGGGGTTTATTTTTTTCTCCTGCCAAGAGTGAGACTCTTTTACCCTCACTCTTGGGCATGATTTGAGTGTGTTTTTTTGAATCTAGATGTGTTTAATGGGCTATGGGGTCTTTTACTCCATAGGGCTTCATGTGTTTTTGTGATGTGTGTTACACAGCACCCTCAGTGCAGTGACACAGGGGTGTCATAGTGACCCCCCAGTATAGACTCCATACCCTGGGACTGACTACTGTCTCCCAGGGCATGTAAAGTCAACATTGACTTTACTAGTCTTAAATTCTGAACAGAACCAGTACAAACCATCATATTGTGGACGTACTGGCTGGGGCAATTCAATTGCCCCAGGGTCTGTTAGTCGAGGGGGCACGTCCTGATTGGCCCAAGTGGTGAGCCGGCCGGCTCACCACTTAGCATGTTTGAGTGACAGCTAGGCTGAGTGAATGGGGGTTTTCTGCATAAAAGCAGGGCTTTGGGGACTGGAACTTCAGAAGTCGCCACAGGACCTAAGAATCCGACGAGGGAGAAGCTGAGCCGACCTGCCACGACACCACCACCGGTGGAGCCCTGCTGGACCGTCTCACCACTTTTCTCAACGACAGAGGAGATCTCCCGCCGGAGAGTCTTCTTCCTTTGACTGGTGGGGATAACCAGTTTCACCGTCTTTTCGCCTTCCCGACGTACCTCGTGGCCGCCTTGCCTGTGCCAAGCACCCCGGCAACCGGGATACCACGTTTTACCACGACCGCGAACAAAGGTACCACCTTTAACCGGAAAACTCTGCGGCTGGTTTCTTCCCTGGTAGTGCAACGACCTTCATCTTTCCTCCTCCAAGTCGAGATCTTCTCTTCCCCTGGACGACGACGTGACTTGCACCCACTGCCAGGAACAACTGCCACCGCTGGAGGACCCTTCCCACTTAAAGTACCGTCCCGCCAGGCTTCCCTTGCCACCGACTGTACGGGGTAGATTTAGCCCCCGGCTTTGGAACCTGGGTTAGCCTGGGACACCCTGGCTAAACTTTCCTAAGCCCTCTAAACTCTTTATGAACCCTCTGCAAGACTTTCAAAGCCTAGTGTAACTGTGTGATCTTGGGCGCATTTGTGCTCTGCTCTCTCTCTAAGAGTGGGCCCAGCCTTTAGACTTTGGCTCACCAGTGACTTTTGCTCTTCTGCCTTGCTAACAGTGTTCCTGAACCTTAGAGTGGTGTACCTTTCCATATTCTGTCTTTTTCCCTCCCTTTCTCACAAACTTATTGGAGAGCCATCTAGTTAAGCGCTCACCTCTGTATGAAAATAAGTGGTGTTTTACTGGGACTTATCTGATAAGGAAAAAGGGGTGTATATATTACAATAGTAACTGTGTTTAGAATATTTTACAATAAGAGTGTTGGAGTGTTTCAAACAGTGTGTTTTTAAATAAATAATTATATACTTTGATACCAAAGCTCTGGTCAGTGTTTGCTTGTATTGCCACAGCTACAAGGTAAATCTGGGTGGTACAGACCGCTACCAAGTGGGTTTACTGCCAACAACTGTAGTCTTAAATCTTTTGCAGTGTTCCCTAAGGGAACTGCACAGGTTTCTGCCTAACACTGGTGGCAGCGGTGGGATCTGTATTGAGTATACATTTTAGAGTGCTTTAGGATACCTTAGTACAACTAACCACAAAGCTTAGCACTGAAAAAGTAATCTTTCTAACATGTCAACTATGGAAACTTATAGTCAAGAGTCCCTTGCTACAAAAACTGCTGATTGTTTAAGAGTACTATGTATGCATAAGAATCTCCTGACTAAAGGCAAGAAAATGGAATAGAAAGGTTGTTAGCTAACCAAAGTCTGGATGATGGTTCAGAGGAACCTACCATGCCAGAAAATGTAGATAACAGTATAGAAATTGATATTGATCAAAATGTTGATAATCTTGAGGAAGAGTCAGAAGAGGAGGGTGAGGCTGCTGTGACTGTCCCCCCTAGGCCTCTGTCTGCTCTATCTGCTGTACCTACTGAGCCTTTGCCAAGTCCCACACTTAGTCCTCAATATCTTGAATTAGAGAAAATGAAACTTGAACTAGAGTTCGAGAGGCTGAATACTCAGGCTGAACAGAGACATCAAGAACTAAGGCTAAGGGAAATGGAGCTCAAGCATGAGCTAGAAATGAAGAAATGATCTGTCGAAAATGCTTCTCTCTCTGGCTCCTCTAGAGGTTCCAGTCCTAAAAGACCCCGGATGCCTAAAGAATTGGTTGGTATGTATGAGCCTAAGTTGGATGTGTTGGATTGGTTGTCTCTGTTTGAATATAATCATGGGCTCCAGAACATCACGGGAAATTACTTACTCGCCTGGTTTTTCTCTAGGCTTCCCCCTGTTGCAACTGATGTGGTAATGGAGTTGGGGGAGGAGGATAGGAAAGAGTATGAATGTGTGAAACTAGCTCTGATAGCTAGATTTGGGAAGACCCCTTCCCAGTATCTTAAGAGGTTTAGAACCCTCAAAAAGCATGATGGTACCCCTTGAGCTACCTGGGTGAGTGAAGGGTTGAAAAACTTAGAGGGATGGATTAAGGGTTACAAAGTGAACACTTATGAAGGTATGAAGAATCTTTTTATGTTGGAGTCAATTTATGATGCCTGCTCTCCTGAGCTCAGACAGCACTTGGCTGATTCAAAGGAATTAGATTCCCGAAAACTAGCTAAGGCTGCTGACTTGTGGGTTGCCAACAGGGCCACTCACAAGGATTCTGGGGTAACTCAGAAAAAGGATGAGGGGAAACAGCCTAAAAAGGACTCCAAAGAGAATTCTAATACTGCAAATTCCAAAGAGGGCCCCAAACAAAACCAGAAGGGTAAGCCACCAGTGAAACCACAGCAGGATAGTGTCTCCTCTGGTGCCAAACCAGAGGGAGGTCAGAACAAGCCCCCATTCCAGAAGGCATTTGGTAAATGCTTTGTTTGTGGCTCTCCTGACCATGTGAAAGGAGATCCCAGATGCAAGGGTAAACCTTCAGGGATCCAACTTGCCTCCTTAGCCTTCGCTCCAGAAGAGGAAGTCCCCATGGCAAGTGGAAACTTTCTACTGCTGGCTGATGAACCCATTGGTGTCTCAGCCAGTGTTTCTTTAGTCTCTCTGGGGTTGTGGGAACAACATAACTTAGATGTGTATAATTCTATCCCAGATAATACTAAAGAGTATTATAAAGACAGTGTCCAGGTGAATGGTCAGGAGACTCCTGCCATTAGAGACACTGGGGCTAGCATAACTGTGGTGGATGAATCATTTTTCAAGGCAGAGGATGTTGCTAAGGCACACAAATGCCTCACCAAGTTAGCTGGAGGGCCTGTGCAGATGTGTCCCCAGTTACCAGTTCTCATCCATTGTAATGACATGGCTGTAAAAATACCTGTCAGTGTACAATGTGAAGTGCCAGGTAGGGTTCTGTTGCGTAATGACCTGAAAGCTCTTGAAGTTGTGTCACATACCCCAGACCCCCTGGTAAAAGGTTAGAGGAGCTCACAAAACCTGCAAGAGAGAAAACCCTGCGAGGGTTATCTCAGGAGATGACAGAGATCACTCCTTTACCACTGGAGCAACTCACTGCAGTAACTACCAGATCAGGAGCAAAGGGGCAACCCAAGACTCCTAGGAAAATGTCAGCAGCAAGCACTCCAGTGCTTCCAACAGTTACACCTGTAACTCCACCTCCAGCTGAGGCTGAGAGGGAGGTACAACCTTGTATGGTTGAACTAGACTCTGAAGAAGAGCTAGTGGGAGGCCCAGAACTTATTGGAGATCTAGACCCTGAGGACCACCCTGAGCTGCAGTCTTTACTGGCAGAAGGTGGGCCCAGCAGGGCAGCTTTACGTAAGGGACAAAGAGAATGTCCAACTCTGGAGGGTCTCCGCCATCAGGCAGCTGCTCAGGCTGATGGGCAAGAGCCTGGGAAGTATAGGTTGCACTGGGAAGATGGCCTCTTCTACAGTGAACCAACTGAGTCTGAACCTGGAGACTACAAACGCCTTGTAGTACCTCAAGAAAACAGACAACAGTTCTTGCACTTAGCCCACGAGATTCCTTTGGCTGGTCACTTGAGCTTCAAGAAGACCAAGGAAAGGCTCTCACTCTACTTCTATTGGCCAAAAACAGGGGCAGAAGTAGATAAGTTTTGCAAGAGCTGCCATACCTGCCAAACTTCTGGTAAGGTTGGCGCCAAGAATGTGGCACCATTAGTGCCTCTCCCAGTTGTGGGAGTCCCATTTGAGAGGGTAGGGATTGACATTGTTGGTCCCCTTGATCCCCCTACCTCCTCAGGCAACAGGTTTATCCTTGTTGTAGTAGACCATGCTACTAGATACCCTGAGGCAATTCCTATGAGGACTGTTACAGCTCCGGCTGTGGCTAAGGCCCTCCTTGGTATTTTTACCAGGGTTGGGTTTCCTAAGGAAGTAATATCCGACAGGGGGTCAAACTTTATGTCCCACTACATGAAAGCCATGTGGAAAACCTGTGGAGTTACTTACAAGTTCTCAACCGCCTACCACCCCCAAACCAATGGATTGGTAGAAAGGTTTAACAGAACCATGAAGAGCATGATAGGTGCTTTAGAGGAACCCCTGAAAAGAAAGTGGGACCTTCTACTGACATGCCTTCTCGTTGCTTATAGAGAAGTCCCTCAGGAGGGAGTAGGTTATTCTCCCTTTGAACTTCTCTATGGCCATCCGGTCAGAGGTCCATTGGCCCTGATTAAGGAAGGGTTGGAAGGTGCTCCTCCCCTCAAGCCAGTCAGAGTGACTGACTATGTGATAGGTCCCCGTAGGAGAATGTCACACATGATGGCAGAAGCTAGTGATAACCTGAAAGCTGGACAAGCTTTGGTCAAGCATTGGCATGATCAAAAGGCTAACATGGTTGAGTTTACTCAAGACCAGCTAGTTCTCGTTATGCTCCCAACAAGGCAGAGGGCCTTGCAAGACAAATGGATGGGACCCTTCAAAGTTGTGGGAAAACTTGGAGAGGTCAACTATCTGGTGGATCTGGGCAGACCCAGGGAAGCTCCTGGAGTCTTCCACACCAACCGACTGAAAGCGTACGTCTCCAGACCTGAAGTAGGAGCTTTGCTTCTAGCTTCAGCAGCAGAGGAAGAAGAGAGTGAGTCTCTCCCTGATCTCCTCAGAGGTGTACCTTTAGATGAAAAAATTGAAGGAGTCAATCTCTCTTCAGATCTGACACCTGAGCAACAAGAGGAGTGCAAATCTATGTTAAATCAGTGTGCCTCCCTGTTCTCACTCTCACCAGGCTTGACCCCTTGGGGACAGCACGAGATACTCACTGGTGACTGTCTGCCAGTCAAAAGCCGAGGATACCGAATGTCAGAAAATGTGAGAACCCATATCAAGGGGGAGGTCAAGAAGATGCTTGATCTCGGGGTAATAGAACCCTCTACTAGTCCATGGTCTAGCCCAGTTGTGTTAGTACCAAAGGCAGGATCCAAAGACTTGAGATTCTGTGTGGACTATAGAGCTCTGAATGCAGTCACCAAGACTGATGCCCACCCTTTACCAAGGACAGATGAGTTGGTGGATAAACTTGGCGCAGCCAAGTTCCTCAGCACATTTGACCTTACGTCAGGCTATTGGCAAATAGCCTTGACAGACCATGCCAAGGAGAAAACTGCATTTTCCACCCCAGTTGGCTTGTACCAGTTTAAGGTCATGCCTTTTGGATTAAAAAATGCACCTGCTACATTCCAAAGGATGGTGAACCAAGTTCTAGCTGGGATGGAGGACCTCTGCATGGCATACTTGGATGACATTGCAGTCTTCAGCCACTCCTGGGAGGATCATGTGAACCACCTAGGACATGTTTTGCAGGCTCTTGGACAGGCCAATTTGACTATCAAGGCAAGTAAATGCCAGATAGGTCAAAGTAAGGTGGTCTACCTTGGGCATGAGGTAGGAGGTGGAGAAATAAGGCCTTTGCTCAGCAAGATTGAAGCTGTGCAAAATTGGACAACACCTACTACTCAAACCCAAGTGAGAGCCTTCCTAGGCCTCACTGGGTATTACAGGAATTTCATTGAGACCTATGGGACCATAGCTTCTCCACTGAATGTAATCTCCTCTCCAAAATTCCCTAAAAAGGTCAAATGGAATGAGGAGTGCAATCAGGCCTTTGAAAAACTGAAGAAAGCTCTTTGCCAAGCTCCAGTATTGAGAGCTCCTGACTACCACCAAACTTTCATTGTACAAACTGATGCTTCCAATGTAGGTATAGGTGCAGTTCTAAGCCAACTGGATGAGAAGGGTAGGGAGCACCCCATTTGCTTCATCAGCCGTAAGCTGAAGGATCCTGAGACAAGGTGGGCAACAATCGAAAGAGAATGCTTTGCTATTGTGTGGGCACTGAAGAAGTTTAGGCCATACTTGTATGGTTCTACTTTTGTCATTCAGACTGACCACCAACCCTTGAGATGGTTAATGCAAATGAAGGGAGAACATCCAAAACTATTGAGATGGTCAATCTGCCTGCAAGGGTTTGATTTCACCATTGAGCACAGGTCAGGGTGTCACCATCAAAATGCTGATGGACTCTCTAGGATGTATGGCATCGACTAGAGGTATGAGGTTCATCCAGGAGTGGATTAAATCCTCCTGTCCCTTAGTCTGGGGGGGGGGGCGAGTGTTAGGGAGAATTCTCTGTTTAGGCTGAATTTCCTAACCTAGTGAGTCCCCCAGCAGCTTTGCTGGATTTTTGGGGTTTATTTTTTTCTCCTGCCAAGAGTGAGACTCTTTTACCCTCACTCTTGGGCATGATTTGAGTGTGTTTCTTTGAATCTAGATGTGTTTAATGGGCTATGGGGTCTTTTACTCCATAGGGCTTCATGTGTTTTTGTGATGTGTGTTACACAGCACCCTCAGTGCAGTGACACAGGGGTGTCATAGTGACCCCCCAGTATAGACTCCATACCCTGGGTCTGACTACTGTCTCCCAGGGCATGAAAAGTCACCATTGACTTTACTAGTCTTAAATTCTGAACAGAACCAGTACAAACCATCATATTGTGGACGTACTGGCTGGGGCAATTCAATTGCCCCAGGGTCTGTTAGTCGAGGGGGCATGTCTCCGTCCCCCCTGATCGAGTTTTGGCTGGTGGCAGTGGATACTACTTTTTATATTCAACCGCGAATATTTTCCTATGGGATTTCCCATTGTTTTAGGCTACTATCTTTATTTAATTATTTACGGTAGCCTCGAACATACCGCCGGTTTATTTAATTAATATTAATTCACCGGTTGGTCTTTTTTGCCAAAACTTGATTCTAAAATGGCGTTTGTGTTCTCTTCTGTGACTCCAACCCAAGTCGAGCCCTTTGTTCCACTTTTTGGCGGGCTTCTCCACAGAAGCCCTCCAAAGTGGTGCCACTCTGTCTGGGGTACTTAGGAGGGGTGGAGGGGAATTTAGGCACCCTGGACTGAGTTGCCTAGGCAACTCAAGTCGCACTCCGTCCTGATTGGCCCAAGTGGTGAGCCGGCCGGCTCACCACTTAGCATGTTTGAGTGACAGCTAGGCTGAGTGAATGGGGGTTTTCTGCATAAAAGCAGGGCTTTGGGGACTGGAACTTCAGAAGTCGCCACAGGACCTAAGAATCCGACGAGGGAGAAGCTGAGCCGACCTGCCACGACACCACCACCGGTGGAGCCCTGCTGGACCGTCTCACCACTTTTCCCAACGACAGAGGAGATCTCCCGCCGGAGAGTCTGCTTCCTTTGACTGGTGGGGATAACCAGTTTCACCGTCTTTTCGCCTTCCCGACGTACCTCATGGCCGCCTTGCCTATGCCAAGCACCCCGGCAACCGGGATACCACGTTTTACCACGACCGCGAACAAAGGTACCACCTTTAACCGGAAAACTCTGCGGCTGGTGTCTTCCCTGGTAGTGCAACGACCTTCATCTTTCCTCCAAGTCGAGATCTTCTCTTCCCCTGGACGATGACGCGACTTGCACCCACTGCCAGGAACAACTGCCACCGCTGGAGGATCCTTCCCACTTAAGGAAGCGTGTCCCGCCAGGCTTCCCTTGCCACCGACTGTACGGGGTAGATTTAGCCCCCGGCTTTCGAACCTGGGTTAGCCTGGGACACCCTGGCTAAACTTTCCTAAACCCTCTAAACTCTTTTTGAACCCTCTGCAAGACTTTCAAAGCCTAGTGTAACTGTGTGATCTTGGGCGTATTTGTGCTCTGCTCTCTCTAAGAGTGGGCCCAGCCTTTGGACTTTGGCTCACCAGTGACTTTTGCTCTTCTGCCTTGCTAACAGTATTCCTGAACCTTAGAGTGGTGTACCTTTCCATATTCTGTCTTTTTCCCTCCCTTTCTCACAAACTTATTGGAGTGCCATCTAGTTAAGCGCTCACCTCTGTATGAAAATAAGTGGTGTTTTACTGGGACTTATCTGATAAGGAAAAAGGGGTGTATATATTACAATAGTAAATGTGTTTAGAATATTTTACAATAAGAGTGCTGGAGTGGTTCAAACAGTGTGTTTTTAAATAAATAATTATATACTTTGATACCAAAGCTCTGGTCAGTGTTTGCTTGTATCATTGTGTCTGAGTGCCTATTGTGTATACTTTGCATACTGCCTAACTCTTCTTGAGAGAAGTCTGACTGCTCAGCCACAGCTACCAGGTAAATCTGGGTGGTACAGACTGCTACCAAGTAGGTTTACTGGCAAGACCTGTAGTCTTAAATCTTTTGCAGTGTTCCCTAAGGGAACTGCACAGGTTTTTGCCTAACACACTGTCATTGCTTTATTATTTTTGCCATTAACCAAACGCAGCAATGCAGAAACCGCAAGGCACAAGAGATCCTGAACAGAGCTTGCAGATGCTTACATGCGAATAACCCTATGGAACTGCAGGAGCACCTATGGGACCTCACAGAGCCAAGGGTGACTAACATATGGAAATGTAGCACAGCATGGACACTGTAGAAACCGCATTATAAGGCTTAGGAAAATTACAGCAGGCCTCAGTCCTCTGAGCAAGAGACGAGCTGGGCTGATTCAGGCTGAACTTATTGTTCCTTTTCTGATCTCTGTTGGTTTTGTCTTTAATAAAGCACAGTTTGAACATGCAGTTGACTGAGTGCTCCGTGTATCCTGGGGGAGGGTGTTGGGCCCTCCAAGTCTGTGGACTTCCAGTGTCCCTCTGGCATACCTGGTGGTCCTTCCCCATCACCATTTAGTCACCTCTCTTCTTCTGCCCTCCACTCCGGTCCGGCCTACTCCCCATTGCTGTTCAGATGTGTGTTTGTTTCATGGTGCGTGGATGATGTTCAGTCATTTTCATCCTGTTCGTTGCTGAAGAGTACGATTTTTAGACGTTTTCTTGATTTTAGACAGTCCTTCATAGTTTGTAGATCTCTGGAGAGAGAGTTCCAAAGTTTTTACACCTAGGCAAGAGAACGCTGGTCCAACGGGTTTTTTCCTTGTGTACGGTTTTGGTTATAGGCGGATGTCGCTGCTGGATCTAAGTGTTCTGGTCGGCTGGTAGATAGTGATTTTCTTTTGTATGAACTTTGCTCCATGGCCATGGGTTGCTCTTTGCGCTATGCACATTGTTTTGAAGGTGATTCATTTTTTGACTGGGAGCCCATATAGCATCCTTATTGCTGGTGTGATGCGGTCTCTTTGGGAGCGTTTGAGCAGATGTCTGGCAGCTGTGTTCTGTATTCATTGCAGTTTCCTCAGTTGGAAGTCCGGCATTGCAAGGTATATGTTAGTGGCGTAATCTATCCTGGACATGATGAGGGAGATGATGGCCAGTGTTTTGTGCAAGAAGGAGAGGAAAGGTAGAATCCTTTGATCGTGTGTAGATGGAAGAAGCATTTCTTAATTATCTCATTTACTTGCGGTTCTAGTGTTAACTCGTCTATTAAGATTCCAAGGTTTTTGACAACTTTGGTTGGTGCCGGTGGCATTCGCAGTTCTGTGGGCCATTGGATGTAGTGGTTGTTTCCTTGGTTGTCGGGTGTAATCATGATTTCCGTCTTGTCCGGGTTGATTTTGAGGTTATTAGTGTTCATCCAATGGTAGAGTTTTTTTAGGCAGTATATTAGCGCTGTGTTCTCTTGTTTATCACAGATTTTGTAGATGATTTGGGTATCACATGCGTAGTTGTGGCATGTGAAGCTGTGTCTTTTGGTGAGGTTGATTAGTGGCAGCATATATATATATACTGAAGTGTAGCGGGGTTAACGAGGTGGCGTCCCGCATGCGGAATTGAATGGTTTTGTCCATGCTGGTCTTTTATTTCAGACGAGAAAGATTTAATCCAGAGCATAGCGATCCCTATTTCTTCCAGTCTCTTGATGAGGATGTTGTGGTTAACTGTAGAATGCTGCGGAGAAATTGAGTACTATCAGTGACGAGTTCATGTTCGAGTGTGCGTTGGTCTTTAGATCATCCCATATAGAGAGCAGTGCCGTCTCTGTTCCTCTCATGGGTCTGGAGCCTACTTGTGCCTGGTCCAATAGTTGGTTATTTTCAACGTGTTCCAGTATTTGTTCGTAGACATAGGTCTCTAAAAGTTTTGATGGGTAAGGATGTTGGAGAGCGGTCTTTCATTTGAGAGGTCTTCCGCATTGCCTATTGGGTCCCTGAGGGGTGGTTTACAAGAGGTTTATGCTCGACCGAGCGAGTCAAGGTCCCCAGGAATCACTTGATGCATGCCACAAGGGTTTGAGACAACTGGCCCTGCTTGGCACATTCATAGAGGAGGAAACTGAAATACGGGTACAGCTAAAGTCAATTGCACTGTCAAATCCTGCAGAAACCTGGCTTGGCTGGTCCTACGAAATGGGCCACTGCAAGAGACACACAGAGAAGTAATTCAAATCATTGTGTAGAGGTTTAAGCAGTCAGGAAGCAACTGGTACAGAGAGGTCACTCAAATGTAATGGCTGGTCTCGCAACACACCACAGAGTCGAAAGGAGTCCTCTGGAGGCCCGCGTGATGCATACGGAGGTTCCCTGCCTCACTACCAAGTCTGTCCAGTGATGGGTCAGACATGCGAATGTTGTGCAAAGTCCAACTACTTCACAAACGTTAGCAGAGCCCCATGGCCTGCCATGTCTTGCAGGTCAATGAACCCCACATGTCTCTACCGCATAAGGGTGGCAGCACACAAGCAGGCGGCCCCGCTGAGAGACACAAGGCAAAGATGACGTTAAGGAAATCATCTTTATTTCGGCCATCTGAAAAGAGCAAAATGTTACATTTACTGTGAAGATACAGTGAGAACGAATTGCTGTCCTCATAGTCTCTTGACAGTCACCACCTGCGAAATTCTTTCTGAGACCAGATGTGACAGACACACTGCTGAGTGCAATACAGCAGAACAGCTGATCCTAGTACACGTTGCATTCAGTGTGTACAAAGACGAACTGTAGTCGCAGTTACAGAAGTACAGTGACCTGTTCAAAGTTATCGGCTGCGACCTGACAGCACAACTAGCGGCCTGCAACACACGAAGAATACCTTTCCACATGCAGAAAAATGTAGAGGGTGAACTGAGCAGGCTAGAGTCCCAAGTAATGTAACTTTAAGGTAATTGTTTATTTGTAAAGCGCGTATACACAATTGAAGTGCTTCAAAGTGCTTCAAGGTGGGAAGGGAGCAGGGGATATCGTTGTCATTCTTAGGCCTTGAAGATTCCGAATGATCTAACAGCAATAACTGGCATACTAGTCCAGGGCATTTCTTCTAGTATAAGTGCACGGCAAAGTGTGACAAGAGGTGGGGGGACATACAAGATAAAAAAGGTTGGTAATCAATGCGCCTATGCAGAGGAAGACAGGACAGACAAACATGCTAAGCCTAGTCGTGCAAATGCACAGACAGAAGTGCAAAGGAGGGGGAGGGGGACAAGTGCACCTGGTCCAGCAGGGGCCAGGGTTAAGTGCAGAGTGGGTGCCACTTTCATGGAACGTTTTCTGAGTGCAGTAATGCAAGGCAGAGTGCGGAGGCAAGTGCAGGACTGTTGGGGGAGGCTGGGGCCTCTGAGGCTATGGAGGTGCACCAGGTGACCAGTAAGCACGACTGAGAAGGTTGGGGATGAGAATGACGGAGGGAGGCAGGAGAGAAGAGAAAGGAAGTATTCAAGGGAAAGGGAGAGAGGAAGAGAAGAGGAATGTCTTGAGGAGTTTCCGGAATTTAAGGAGGTAGGCTGATCCAGAGGGAGGTACCTGCAGCAGAGGATAAGTATCTACCCCCAAATCCCTGTTTGGAAAAGCGGCTCACCTGCAGAAAGTTGGAGGAAGCCGAGCAGAGGGCTCTGAAGGAGAGTATTTAGGAAGAGAGGGTTGTAGATAGTAGGGGCCACGGCCCCAGAAAGCCTTGTGGACTATGCAGAGAGACTTCAGCTTGATCCTTGCATCCACGGGAAGCCAGTGGAGGGATTTCAGCACCAGAGAGATGCGGTTCCTGTGCTTGAGGCCAAGCATAAGTGGTGCGGTTCTGTTCTGGATGAGTTAAAGAGGTCGAAGAGTAGACGTGGGAAGATTGAGAAAGAGACTGTTGCAGTAGTCCAGCCTGGAGAGAAACGGGGCTCTGGAGGCACTGAGCCTCTTGGGGAAGGTGAGAAAAGGTAGAATACCTCTGAGGAGGTGCAGCTGGTAGTGGGACGTTTTGGACATGTCCGGGATATGAGAAGAGAAGACGAGAGTAGAGTCGAAGATGACCTCCAGATTTTGTGCCTCACTAGTGGGTGAGGGATCAGGACTGAGAGTGGTCGGCTAAAGTGAAAGTGGGAAAATGGGAGAAGGGATTCCTCTGAGGACGATCTCTGTCTTACTGGCATTAAGGCAGAGATCATTAGCAGCACACCGCCAGGACTGAATTGTGGACAGACAGTCTGGGATGAACGAGGAGGAGGAAGAGGCTGAGGGTAGCCTGAAAGAGAGCTGTGCGTCAGCCGCACAACACTGAAAGTTGGAGGTGAAGGCAGAGAAAATGTGGGCCATGTAGACATTGAAAAACCAGGGGGATAGATTAGATCCCTGGGATCAAAGAGAAAGGAGCCGAGTTCCATCTGGGAAGGAGGGTCAGAGGGAAAGGATGCTAGCCACACCCGGGCTTGATCAGTGATGTCCAGGGTCTTAAGGAGACGGGAGATCAGGATGTTGTCGTTTACTGTATCGAAAGCAGAGGAGAGGTCAAGAAGAATGAGGACAGAGGGAGAGTTGGAGTAAAGTTTTGAGAGCAGATCTTAACGGGTGCTCAGAAGAGCAGTTTCCGTGCCTCTGGATGCTCTAAAGCCAGACTGATGGTCATGGAGACAACCAACAGATTCAGTGTGGAGGGTAAGCTGAGAGATAGCCAACTTAGATATGCATCATTGAGAGGGTGACGTGTCCAATGCCATGGGTGTCCCCGATTGTCATAGCCCCCAAACCAAAGCAGCCAGATGCTGTCCGAATCTGTGTGGATAGGCAGTTGCCTAACAGGGCCATCAAGTGAGAGACACACCCAGTGTCCAACCTAGAGGACATTATGACAAACCCACAAGGACCTACCGACTACTCTACCATCAACCTCAATGCTGCACACCACCACGTCCAGTTCCATGAGCATTCCAGGTCAATCACGATGTTCTCACTTCATGTAGGACTCTTCAAGTACCAGCACCAGCTTCCGAGTCTGATCAGCAGCAGAGGTTTTTCAGCATGTGATTCGGGGTGTGCTGGGCGGACACACGAGCGTCTTAAATGTGAGTGATAACATCCTGATATATGGACTGAAGAGCAGCGAGTGTGCACAACAATAGTTAATTATTTGTTGATTTCTAGTATTATATGAAATTCAATCTCTGTGTGGTGTGCAAACCCAGTAGAAGGTGCCTCTGTGAAAAGTACTTGAAAATAGAACATGCAAGAAAAACCTTGGCTAAACAGCCAGCGGTGTGGGCTTCAAACCCAATGTCCACTCAGTGGTTCCTAATATTTCTGATAATAGAAAAAACAGTACTACAAGTTTAAAATGCACCAATTTGGTTTATTCACTCATAATTGTCTTCTTAGACAATGAATAGTTCTTTAGCTCCAGAACCGGTACCCAGCCAGCACAAACGGAGTGCCAGAAGGTCTCTGAACCTACAAACAAGGACAAGGCAACTAACTGCCTGCGACATGCTCCACAGCTGTGGACAGTCCACCTTAAAGGACGACACCACCGTTCGCCTTAAAGAACATTTTCAAGCCAGTCGAATTTTCCAAGCTGCAACCAACTGCAACACTGACTGTTTTCAAGCGGCAGTCACTTCAAGACATCTGAGACATCTTGACCAGTGCTTCAGAACCGCTGACTAGCACTGAGACAACGATTCCTGACCCTAAGCCACTGTATAGTCCAGCTTGCAGCCGTTCGTCCAGCTTTGCTCGCTGAACCATCTAGCCACCTGATATCCGCAGCTGACTCCTGTCTAGAACTCCATCACAGAAGTCTGCAAAGCACCCCGAAGCCGACTCAACCCTGTTAAGCACCAAGAACACCTACAGTACAATGTACATTGTGGTTCTGTCCTCCTTGTCCTTCCCGAAAGGTGCCTAGAGACACATTAAGGTGCATTGCTCCCTCTGTGCAGAAGACAAGTAACCTTCAACTGTTGTGATTATTAACCATACCGACTACCCTCCTGTCAGTATCAAGAATACATCCCCTTTCCTTTTTTTAAACTGTCTGTCCTCGTTATTCCTTTACAGGGAGGGCTGTATTGTGTAGTGTTGCTAGAACTGTCTGGTTCGAACTAAAAGTAGAGACAATCATTGGTTAATAATTGTATTTTCGTTGTGTTGCAACTAACCAACGATCCACAACCTTTCAGAGATTAGCCTGCTGTTCCGTCCACGTTACCAAAATTGGACAAGGAGGTTTATAATTTGCTTGTTATTGCAACCTGTTCAGATCCCTTCTGTTGTATTATAGGTGCCAGCCTGATTGATGGTTTAGAAACCGATATTCGCCCCAGGACCACTGGTACCCCAGATGTTAACTCGTCACACCCATGTTTCCGTACTTCCATAGGGTGTACCATACCTAAGAAACTAGCTAAGGTACTCGTCAGTCATCAGTAAATGTCTTAAAATAATCTCTCCACCGTCCAAACTAACCCTACCACTATCAGAACTAAAGAAAGGAGAATGACTGCCTTCTCCTGGGTTTTGCTTCTTGCTATCTTTTATTCAATAGCAGATTTTTAAAAAGTCTCCCGTGACTTCTTTGATTAGTTCATACAGTTCTCTAAATACTTCCTTATGCGTTTGTTTCTTCTCGCAATGGGGTTTGTTTCTAGACTGATATCCTTTTCCTTATGAATGGTTCTAGTCTGTTTAACCCTCTCCTCTGCCTTTTCTCTTCTAGCTGCACTCTTTTCCTTACTGAGTTTTTTTTTTTACTTTGACTGTGATGAATATGAGTACTCTAATGACAAATGTCCTTCACTTCTCTTGGTTTCTCTGTTATCATCTCTTTACTGATAAGAGTAGGAATGTTCTCAACGATTCTCTGTTTCCCTCCCGGGTCTCCCGTTTTCCCCCGTTACCTGTCAACCTCGGGGATAACGTCACCAGGGTTTCTCTTTGTTCGGGTTGGACTCTTCTCTTCGCCTGATCGGCTTCTTTTCTAAATGCAGTTTCTCGTACTTTGTATCTTCATCTACGATGACTTTCTGGTATCCAAGGTACCACGACGCTACGCGGCTCTACCCGAGTAGTGGTCTCGGCGCAGTTGCAAGAATCGTCTGTCCACCACAGGATCTTTGTGGTCACACCATTACTTGCTGCTTCTCTCATCCTTCAGTTTACAGGACGCGGTGCCTCCAGCACCTGTTTTGGGTCAGCAGCCGGTTTGCAATTCGCAGGCTTCTCTGAGTTCCCAGTCTCCTCCCCTTTCAGTTGTGTCAGACTTTGGGCTTTCCCCCCGCATAACGTTGTCTCTCTCTCGGCATCCTACAACCTCTTGTCCTCCTGCTTTCTCCTCCTCATCGTCCCAGTTAAATGGTGTTTTCCATTTAAAGGGATATTCACATTTTCTGTTTTGCAAGAACACATCCTTGTCCCTTCTTCATACAAATCTTGGTAGAATATGTATGAAGAGGCAATATTGGAAGGCTCCTTGTCCCCACAGGGGAGTTTCTCCCGCGAGGTCCCACTTGCCTCAACCTCTAAGGAGGGTGTTGCAGAATGGGCTCTCCTCCCTTGCATCAGAAAGAGGGCTCTCCATTGGGGCGAAGGGAGGAATTCCCACGATTCGTCACACAACCCTACTGTGTGAAGAAGAGGGTGATCTGAAGCACCGTCACGCCCATAGCATGCATATACCCAGGTAGAGGACATCATAGAACACTGTCACAGTGCCAGCACAATACCATGGTAGAATACAAAGTTACTTGCTGAATGGTTTACTATGGGTTTCTGGCGCCGAGTATCTGCAAGCTAAATGGACACCCTATGTACTATCGAGGTCACTCCGGTCAGCCTCCGTTCCAAGAGTTTGCAGAGCATGGGCGGGGGCTGGGTATTCTCAACTCTTGGACCCTCTCTCTGGAACTCTCTCGCGGTTCAGTTACAGGAAGTGAGTGACAACCTGCCCTGAAAAGGCCTGGTTTCTGTCTTTTCTCCTTCTTATAGAGGGTTTGTCTCAATGACTGTTGCAGTGCCTAGATGCATGCCTTGGGACTTAGCGCTTTATAAATACTGTTACATTGCAACATTCCATGGGTGAAGAAGGACGTTGCCAGGAGACATGGTAACCGGCTAGTGTTTTAAGGGTCCACCCCAGTTTGGTGGGATAGCAATAGCGGCCCGTGTGGTTTATTATTAATGCGCACTTCCAGCTCCTCTGTAGCGCTGAGAGGCCTTAGCTCGTAGCGCGTAACTAGGCCGCGCCAGGCACATAGCAGTGCGCAGTGGCTGTCACACTGATCCATCGCGCCGTTCTGTCCCGTGCCCTCTTGCACCCCTTCCAGGACCCGCCTGACTGCGCGGGAATGACGCTCATCTGCGCGAGGATGGAGCGCCTAAGAGACTCGGGTGGCGCAGCGCCGCGCCAGGCTGGCACGAGGCTGCCGAGCACGCTGCTGTGTCAGTGCTTGAAGTGTCTGAAGGCTGCTTTTAAGTGATATGGATAGGGCCTGCCGCGGGCAGGAGGGCCAGGGCAGGCAACAATACATCACTTCACACTTATCAGCAAGCCGCCTGTCGGCGGGCAGCGCCGACTCCCAATTAGGCCTCAGAATAGCAGACCAGAGATTTCATCATAGAGAGCCATCAGTGTGTCAATGGGGCGCCCCCGGCTGACAGTCGGATGCACCAGCGCGCACCAGTCTGCAGGTGGGAGGCGGGAAGCACGTGCTGGCTTCACACGTCCTGCCACTCGAGGGCTCTCAGACCCTTCCACCCCCTGCTACCCCCCCAGAGCGATCCGGGGGTGCTTGCCACTATGCCAGCTGTCTCTCTAGCGCCCCCTGTGTGGGCTGGGACATCCGCTGAACCACGAGCACTGGTGCAGGTTCCAAGGCGGCGCCTGGCTCCTAATGAGAAGCCAGGAGGGGGGAGGACTTGGCCAGCTCTGGACCGGACCAACGGAGCTCCGCGGAACAGGACCAGACAACGGAGCGGGCCTCTGGCCTGTCCGGAGGAGGAGGGGGGGGTCCATTCCGAAAAGCAATGCACCACCACCGGAATAAACCCTCAGACAAACACGCCCCAGGCCTGGAATCAAGAGTTGCTCCCGAAAAGGAACACGTATCATTACCCTGTAGAGCACCTGAGCTGGACCTACCCACAAGAAAGCCCTCCAAAGTACTGTCCTGGGCTGGTCTGAGGGAGGACACGGGTTGGCAACTAGCCCGAAATGTGATAACTAAAGTCATATTCCTGTGGCATCAGATTACGTGATGGGTTGTCCCCAGTGGCGTCACGTGAAGTGATGGGTTGTCCCCTGTGGCGTCACGTGAAGTGATGGGTTGTCCCCTGTGGCGTCACGTGAAGTGATAGCTTGTCCCCTGTAGCATCACGTGAAGTGATAGGTTGTCCCCTGTGGCATCACGTGAAGTGATGGGTTGTCCCCTGTGGCATCACGTGAAGTGATGGGTTGTCCCCTGTAGCATCACGTGAAGTGATAGGTTGTCCCCTGTGGCAGCACGTGAAGTGATAGGTTGTCCCCTGTGGCAGCACGTGAAGTGATAGGTTGTCCCCTATGGCGTCACATGAAGTGATAGGTTGTCCCCTGTGGCGTCACATGAAGTGATAGGTTGTCCCCTGTGGCGTCACGTGAAGTGATAGGTTGTCCCCTGTGGCGTCACGTGAAGTGATAGGTTGTCCCCTGTGGCATCACGTGAAGTGATAGGTTCTCCCCTGTGGCGTCACATGAAGTGATAGGTTGTCCCCTGTGGCATCACATGAAGTGATGGGTTGTCCCCTTCTGGCATCACATGAAGTGATGGGTTGTCCCCTTCTGGCATCACATGAAGTGATGGGTTGTCCCCTTCTGGCATCACATGAAGTGATAGGTTGTCCCCTGTGGCATCACATGAAGTGATGGGTTGTCCCCTTCTGGCATCACATGAAGTGATGGGTTGTCCCCTTCTGGCATCACATGAAGTGATAGGTTGTCCCCTGTGGCGTCACGTGAAGTGATAGGTTGTCCCCTGTGGCAGCACGTGAAGTGATAGGTTGTCCCCTGTGGCAGCACGTGAAGAGATAGGTTGTCCCCTGTGGCATCACGTGAAGAGATAGGTTGTCCCCAGTGGCATCACGTGAAGAGATAGGTTGTCCCCTGTGGCAGCACGTGAAGTGATAGGTTGCCCCCTGTGGCATCACGTGAAGTGATAGGTTGTCCCCTGTGGCGTCAAGTGAAGTGATGGGTTGTCCCCTGTGGCGTCACGTGAAGTGATGGGTTGTCCCCTGTGGCGTCACGTGAAGTGATGGGTTGTCCCCTGTGGCGTCACGTGAAGTGATAGGTTGTCCCCTGTGGCGTCACATGAAGTGATAGGTTGTCCCCTGTGGCATCACGTGAAGTGATAGGTTGCCCCCTGTGGCATCACATGAAGTGATAGGTTGTCCCCTGTGGCGTCACATGAAGTGATAGGTTGTCCCCTGTGGCATCACATGAAGTGATGGGTTGTCCCCTTCTGGCATCACATGAAGTGATGGGTTGTCCCCTTCTGGCATCACATGAAGTGATAGGTTGTCCCCTGTGGCATCACGTGAAGTGATAGGTTGTCCCCTGTGGCGTCACGTGAAGTGATAGGTTGTCCCCTGTGGCAGCACGTGAAGTGATAGGTTGTCCCCTGTGGCAGCACGTGAAGAGATAGGTTGTCCCCTGTGGCATCACGTGAAGAGATAGGTTGTCCCCAGTGGCATCACGTGAAGAGATAGGTTGTCCCCTGTGGCAGCACGTGAAGTGATAGGTTGCCCCCTGTGGCATCACGTGAAGTGATAGGTTGTCCCCTGTGGCGTCACGTGAAGTGATGGGTTGTCCCCTGTGGCGTCACGTGAAGTGATGGGTTGTCCCCTGTGGCGTCACGTGAAGTGATGGGTTGTCCCCTGTGGCGTCACGTGAAGTGATAGGTTGTCCCCTGTGGCGTCACATGAAGTGATAGGTTGTCCCCTGTGGCAGCACATGAAGTGATAGGTTGTCCCCTGTGGCATCACATGAAGTGATAGGTTGTCCTCTGTGGCAGCACGTGAAGTGATGGGTTGTCCCCTGTGGCATTACATGAAGTGATCCCCTGTGGCATCACATGAAGTGATAGGTTGTCCCCTGTGGCAGCACGTGAAGTGATAAGTTGTCCCCTGTGGCATCACATGAAGTGATAGGTTGTCCCCTGTGGCATCACGTGAAGTGATGGGTTGTCCTCTGTGGTATCACGTGAAGTGATGGGTTGTCCCCTGTGGCAGCACATGAAGTGATGGGTTGTCCCCTGTGGCATCACATGAAGTGATAGGTTGTCCCCTGTGGCAGCACATGAAGTGATAGGTTGTCCCCTGTGGCGTCACATGAAGTGATAGGTTGTCCCCTGTGGCGTCACATGAAGTGATAGGTTATCCCCTGTGGCATCACGTGAAGTGATGGGTTGTCCCCTGTGGCATCACGTGAAGTGATAGGTTGTCCCCTGTGGCAGCACGTGATCCCCTGTGGCATCACATGAAGTGATAGGTTGTCCCCTGTGGCAGCACGTGAAGTGATGGGTTGTCCCCTGTGGCATCACATGAAGTGATCCCCTGTGGCATCACATGAAGTGATAGGTTGTCCCCTGTGGCATCACATGAAGTGATAGGTTGTCCCCTACGGCAGCACATGAAGTGATAGGTTGTCCCCTGTGGCGTCACGTGAAGTGATAGGTTGTCCCCTGTGGCATCACGTGAAGTGATGGGTTGTCCCCTGTGGCATCACGTGAAGTGATAGGTTGTCCCCTGTGGCATCACGTGAAGAGATGGGTTGTCCCCTGTGGCATCACGTGAAGTGATGGGTTGTCCCCTGTGGCATCACGTGAAGTGATGGGTTGTCCCCTGTGGCATCACGTGAAGTGATGGGTTGTCCCCTGTGGCATCACGTGAAGTGATAGGTTGTCCCCTGTGGCATCACGTGAAGTGATGGGTTGTCCCCTGTGGCATCACGTGAAGTGATGGGTTTTCCCCTGTGGCAGCACGTGAAGTGATAGGTTGTCCCCTGTGGCATCACGTGAAGTGATGGGTTGTCCCCTGTGGCATCACGTGAAGTGATAGGTTGTCCCCTGTGGCATCACGTGAAGTGATGGGTTGTCCCCTGTGGCATCACGTGAAGTGATGGGTTGTCCCCTGTGGCAGCACATGAAGTGATAGGTTGTCCCCTGTGGCATCACGTGAAGTGATAGGTTGTCCCCTGTGGCATCACGTGAAGTGATGGGTTGTCCCCTGTGGCATCACATGAAGAGATAGGTTGTCCCCTGTGGCATCACGTGAAGTGATAGGTTGTCCCCTGTGGCATCACATGAAGTGATGGGTTGTCCCCTGTGGCAGCACATGAAGTGATGGGTTGTCCCCTGTGGCATCACATGAAGTGATGGGTTGTCCCCTGTGGCATCACATGAAGTGATAGGTTGTCCCCTGTGGCATCACGTGAAGTGATAGGTTGTCCCCTGTGGCATCACGTGAAGTGATCCCCTGTGGCATCACATGAAGTGATGGGTTGTCCCCTGTGGCATCACGTGAAGTGATGGGTTGTCCCCTGTGGCATCACGTGAAGTGATCCCCTGTGGCATCACATGAAGTGATGGGTTGTCCCCTGTGGCATCACGTGAAGTGATAGGTTGTCCCCTGTGGCAGCACATGAAGTGATAGGTTGTCCCCTGTGGCATCACGTGAAGTGATGGGTTGTCCCCTGTGGCAGCACACGAAGTGATGGGTTGTCCCCTGTGGCAGCACACGAAGTGATAGGTTGTCCCCTGTGGCATCAGATTACGTGATGGGTTGTTCCCTGTGGCATCAGATTACGTGATGGGTTGTCCCCTGTGGCATCAGATTACATGATGGGTTGTCCCTTGTAGCATCAAATTACGTGATGGGTTGTCCCCTGTGGCGTCACATGAAGTGATAGGTTGTCCCCTGTGGCATCACATGAAGTGATAGGTGTCCCCTGTGGCGTCACATGAAGTGATAGGTTGCCCCTTTGGCATCACATGAAGTGATGGGTTGTCCCCTGTGGCGTCACATGAAGTGATAGGTTGCCCCCTGTGGCATCACATGAAGTGATAGGTTGTCCCCTGTGGCATCAGATTACGTGATGGGTTGTCCCCTGTGGCATCAGATTACATGATGGGTTGTCCCTTGTGGCATCAAATTACGTGATGGGTTGTCCCCTGTGGCGTCACATGAAGTGATAGGTTGCCCCTTTGGCATCACATGAAGTGATAGGTGTCCCCTGTGGCATCAGATTACGTGATGGGTTGTCCCCTGTGGCGTCACATGAAGTGATAGGTTGTCCCCTATGGCGTCACATGAAGTGCTGGGTTGTCCCCTGTGGCGTCACATGAAGTGATAGGTTGCCCCCTGTGGCATCACATCAAGTGATAGGTTGTCCCCTGTGGCATCACATGAAGTGATAGGTTGTCCCCTGTGGCGTCACATGAAGTGATAGGTTGCCCCCTGTGGCATCACATCAAGATAGGTTGTCCCCTGTGGCATCACATGAAGTGATAGGTTGCCCCTTTGGCATCACATGAAGTGATAGGTGTCCCCTGTGGCATCAGATTACGTGATGGGTTGTCCCCTGTGGCATCAGATTACGTGATGGGTTGTCCCCTGTGGCATCAGATTACGTGATGGGTTGTCCCCTTTGGCATCACATCAAGTGATAGGTTGTCCCCTATGGCGTCACATGAAGTGATGGGATGTCCGCTGTGGCGTCACATGAAGTGATAGGTTGTCCCCTGTGGCATCACATGAAGTGATAGGTTGTCCCCTGTGGCGTCACATGAAGTGATAGGTTGTCCCCTGTGGCATCACATGAAGTGATGGGTTGTCCCCTGTGGCATCACATGAAGTGATGGGTTGTCCGCTGTGGCGTCACATGAAGTGATAGGTTGTCCCCTGTGGCAGCACGTGAAGTGATAGGTTGTCCCCTGTGGCAGCACGTGAAGTGATAGGTTGTCCCCTGTGGCAGCACATGAAGTGATAGGTTGCCCCTTTGGCATCACATGAAGTGATGGGTTGTCCCCTGTGGCATCACGTGAAGAGAGGTTGTCCCCTGTGGCATCACGTGAAGAGATAGGTTGTCCCCTGTGGCATCACGTGAAGAGATAGGTTGTCCCCTATGGCATCACATGAAATGATAGGTTGTCCCCTGTGGCATCACGTGAAGAGATAGGTTGTCCCCTATGGCATCACATGAAGTGATAGGTTGCCCCCTGTGGCATCACATTAAGTGAAGTGAGAGGTTGTCCCCTGTGGCATCACGTGAAGAGATATGTTGTCCCCTATGGCATCACATGAAGTGATAGGTTGCCCCCTGTGGCGTCACATGAAGTGATAGGTTGTCCCCTGTGGCATCACGTGAAGATAGGTTGTCCCCTATGGCATCACATGAAGTGATAGGTTGCCCCCTGTGGCATCACATGAAATGATAGGTTGTCCCCTGTGCCATCACGTGAAGAGATAGGTTGTCCCCTATGGCATCACGTGAAGTGATAGGTTGTCCCCTGTGGCATCACGTGAAGTGATAGGTTGTCTCCTGTGGCATCACATGAAGTGATAGGGTTTCTCCTGTGGCATCACATGAAGTGATAGGTTGTTCCCTGTGGCATCACGTGAAGTGATAGGTTGTCCCCTGTGGCATCACATGAAGTGATAAGTTGTCCCCTGTGGCGTCACATGAAGTGCTAGGTTGTCCCCTTTGGCGTCACATGAAGTGATAGGTTGCCCCCTGTGGCATCACATGAAGTGATAGGTTGCCCCCTGTGGCATCACATTAAGTGAAGTGAGAGGTTGTCCCCTGTGGCATCACGTGAAGAGATATGTTGTCCCCTATGGCATCACATGAAGTGATAGGTTGCCCCCTGTGGCGTCACATGAAGTGATAGGTTGTCCCCTGTGGCATCACGTGAAGATAGGTTGTCCCCTATGGCATCACATGAAGTGATAGGTTGCCCCCTGTGGCATCACATGAAATGATAGGTTGTCCCCTGTGCCATCACGTGAAGAGATAGGTTGTCCCCTATGGCATCACGTGAAGTGATAGGTTGTCCCCTGTGGCATCACGTGAAGTGATAGGTTGTCTCCTGTGGCATCACATGAAGTGATAGGGTTTCTCCTGTGGCATCACATGAAGTGATAGGTTGTTCCCTGTGGCATCACGTGAAGTGATAGGTTGTCCCCTGTGGCATCACATGAAGTGATAAGTTGTCCCCTGTGGCGTCACATGAAGTGCTAGGTTGTCCCCTTTGGCGTCACATGAAGTGATAGGTTGCCCCCTGTGGCATCACATCAAGTGATAGGTTGTCCCCTGTGGCATCACATGAAGTGATAGGTTGTCCCCTGTGGCGTCACATTAAGTGATAGGTGTCCCCTGTGGCATCAGATTACGTGATGGGTTGTCCCCTGTGGCATCAGATTACGTGATGGGTTGTCCCCTGTGGCATCAGATTACGTGATGGGTTGTCCCCTTTGGCATCACATCAAGTGATAGGTTGTCCCCTATGGCGTCACATCAAGTGATGGGATGTCCGCTGTGGCGTCACATGAAGTGATAGGTTGTCCCCTGTGGCATCACATGAAGTGATAGGTTGTCTCCTGTGGCGTCACATGAAGTGATAGGTTGTCCCCTGTGGCATCACATGAAGTGATGGGTTGTCCCCTGTGGCATCACATGAAGTGATGGGTTGTCCGCTGTGGCGTCACATGAAGTGATAGGTTGTCCCCTGTGGCAGCACGTGAAGTGATAGGTTGTCCCCTGTGGCAGCACATGAAGTGATAGGTTGCCCCTTTGGCATCACATGAAGTGATGGGTTGTCCCCTGTGGCATCACGTGAAGAGATAGGTTGTCCCCTGTGGCATCACGTGAAGAGATAGGTTGTCCCCTATGGCATCATATGAAGTGATAGGTTGCCCCCTGTGGCATCATATGAAGTGATAGGTTGCCCCCTGTGGCATCACATGAAGTGATAGGTTGTCCCCTGTGGCATCACGTGAAGAGATAGGTTGTCCCCTATGGCATCACATGAAGTGATAGGTTGCCCCCTGTGGCATCACATGAAGTGAAGTGAGAGGTTGTCCCCTGTGGCATCACGTGAAGAGATATGTTGTCCCCTATGGCATCACATGAAGTGATAGGTTGCCCCCTGTGGCGTCACATGAAGTGATAGGTTGTCCCCTGTGGCATCACGTGAAGATAGGTTGTCCCCTATGGCATCACATGAAGTGATAGGTTGCCCCCTGTGGCATCACGTGAAGAGATAGGTTGTCCCCTGTGCCATCACGTGAAGAGATAGGTTGTCCCCTACGGCATCACGTGAAGTGATAGGTTGTCCCCTGTGGCATCACGTGAAGTGATAGGTTGTCCCCTGTGGCATCACATGAAGTGATAGGGTTTCTCCTGTGGCATCACATGAAGTGATAGGTTGTTCCCTGTGGCATCACGTGAAGTGATCCCCTGTGGCATCACATGAAGTGATAGGTTATCCCCTGTGGCATCACATGAAGTGGTATCTGTCCCCTATGGCATCACATGAAGTGATAGGTGTCCTCTGTAGCATCACATGAAGTGATAGGTTGACCCCTGTGGCATCACGTAAAGTGATAGGGTTTCTTCTGTGGCATCACGTGAAGTGATAGGGTTTCTCCTGTGGCATCAAACCACATGAAGTGATAGGTTGCCCCCTGTGGCATCACGTGAAGTGATAGGTTGCCCCCTGTGGCATCACGTGAAGTGATAGGTTGTCCCCTGTGGCATCACATGAAGTGATAGGTTGCCCCCTGTGGCATCACATGGCAATGCTTGATGAACGCCCCTGAGCCGCACTCGCTCATCAAAGCGCAACATGGGGAGATTGTTAGGCATCAAGGAGGTACATGGGGTGATTGTGAGGCATCAGGGAGGTACATGGGGAGATTGTGAGGTATCGGGGCGGTACATGGGGAGATTGTTAGGCATCGGGCGGTACATGGGGAGATTGTGAGGCATCGGGGAGGTACATGGGGAGATTGTTAGGCATCGGGGCTGTACATGGGGAGATTGTGAGGCATCGGGGCGGTACATAGGGAGATTGTTAGGCATCAGGGAGGTACATGGGGAGATTGTGTGGTATCAGGGAGGTACATGGGGAGATTGTGTGGTATCAGGGAGGTACATGGGGAGATTGTTAGGCATCAGGGAGGTACATGGGGAGATTGTTAGGCATCGGGCGGTACATGGGGAGATTGTGAGGCATCAGGGCGGTACATGGGGAGATTGTGAGGCATCGGGGCGGTACATGGGGAGATTGTTAGGCATCGGGGCGGTACATGGGGAGATTGTGAGGCATCAGGGAGGTACATGGGGAGATTTTGAGGCATCGGGGCAGTACATAGGGAGATTGTTAGGCATCGGGGAGGTACATGGGGAGATTGTGAGGCATCGGGGCGGTACATGGGGAGATTGTGAGGCATCAGGGAGGTTTTGTTAGGCACCGGGGAGGTACATGGGAGATTGTTAGGCATCGGGGAGGTACAGGGGGAGATTGTGAGACATCGGGGAGGTACATGGGGAGATTGTGAGACATCGGGGAGGTACATGGGGAGATTGTGAGGCATCAGGGAGGTACATGGGGAGATTGTGAGGCATCGGGGCAGTACACGGGGAGATTGTTAGGCATCGGGGCGGTACACAGGAAGATTGTTAGGCATCGGGGCCGTACACGGGGAGATTGTGAGGCATCAGGGCCGTACATGGGGAGATTGTGAGGCATCGGGGAGGTACATGGGGAGATTGTTAGGCATCGGGGCCGTACATGGGGAGATTGTGAGGCATCGGGGCCGTACATGGGGAGATTGGGAGGCATCGGGGCCGTACATGGGGAGATTGGGAGGCATCGGGCCGTACATGGGGAGATTGTGAGGCATCAGGGCCATACATGGGGAGATTGTTAGGCATCGGGGCGGTACACGGGGAGATTGTGAGGCATCAGGGAGGTACATGGGGAGATTGTGAGGCATCAGGGAGGTACATGGGGAGATTGTGAGGCATCGGGGCGGTACACGGGGAGATTGTTAGGCATCGGGGCGGTACACGGGGAGATTGTTAGGCATCGGGGCGGTACACGGGGAGATTTTGAGGCATCAGGGCCGTACATGGGGAGATTGTGAGGCATCAGGGCCGTACACGGGGAGATTGTGAGGCATCAGGGCCGTACATGGGGAGATTGTTAGGCATCAGGGAGGTACATGGGGAGATTGTTAGGCATCGGGCGGTACATGGGGAGATTGTGAGGCATCAGGGCGGTACATGGGGAGATTGTGAGGCATCGAGGCGGTACATGGGGAGATTGTTAGGCATCGGGGAGGTACATGGGGAGATTGTTAGGCATCGGGGCGGTACATAGGGAGATTGTTAGGCATCAGGGAGGTACATGGGGAGATTGTGTGGTATCAGGGAGGTACATGGGGAGATTGTGTGGTATCAGGGAGGTACATGGGGAGATTGTTAGGCATCAGGGAGGTACATGGGGAGATTGTTAGGCATCGGGCGGTACATGGGGAGATTGTGAGGCATCAGGGCGGTACATGGGGAGATTGTGAGGCATCGGGGCGGTACATGGGGAGATTGTTAGGCATCGGGGAGGTACATGGGGAGATTTTGAGGCATCGGGGCAGTAGATAGGGAGATTGTTAGGCATCGGGGAGGTACATGGGGAGATTGTGAGGCATCGGGGCGGTACATGGGGAGATTGTTAGGCATCAGGGAGGTACATGGGGAGATTTTGAGGCATCGGGGCAGTACATAGGGAGATTGTTAGGCATCGGGGAGGTACATGGGGAGATTGTGAGGCATCGGGGCGGTACATGGGGAGATTGTGAGGCATCAGGGAGGTTTTGTTAGGCATCAGAGAGGTACATGGGGAGATTGTGAGGTATCAGGGAGGTTTTGTGAGGCACCGGGGAGGTACATAGGAGATTGTTAGGCATCGGGGAGGTACAGGGGGAGATTGTGAGACATCGGGGAGGTACATGGGGAGATTGTGAGACATCGGGGAGGTACATGGGGAGATTGTGAGGCATCGGGGAGGTACATGGGGAGATTGTGAGGCATCGGGGCAGTACACGGGGAGATTGTTAGGCATCGGGGCGGTACACAGGAAGATTGTTAGGCATCGGGGCCGTACACGGGGAGATTGTGAGGCATCAGGGCCGTACATGGGGAGATTGTGAGGCATCGGGGAGGTACATGGGGAGATTGTTAGGCATCGGGGCCGTACATGGGGAGATTGTGAGGCATCGGGCCGTACATGGGGAGATTGGGAGGCATCGGGGCCGTACATGGGGAGATTGGGAGGCATCGGGGCCGTACATGGGGAGATTGGGAGGCATCGGGGCCGTACATGGGGAGATTGGGAGGCATCGGGGCCGTACATGGGGAGATTGGGAGGCATCGGGGCCGTACATGGGGAGATTGTTAGGCATCGGGGCGGTACACGGGGAGATTGTGAGGCATCAGGGAGGTACATGGGGAGATTGTGAGGCATCGGGGAGGTACATGGGGAGATTGTGAGGCATCAGGGCCGTACATGGGGAGATTGTGAGGCATCGGGGCCGTACATGGGGAGATTGTGAGGCATCGGGGCCGTACATGGAGAGATTGTGAGGCATCGGGCCGTACATGGGGAGATTGTGAGGTATCGGGCCGTACATGGGGAGATTGTGAGGCATCGGGGCCGTACATGGGGAGATTGTGAGGCATCGGGGCCGTACATGGGGAGATTGTGAGGCATCGGGGTGGTACATGGGGAGATTGTGAGGCATCGGGGCGGTACATGGGGAGATTGTGAGGCATCGGGGCGGTACATGGGGAGATTGTTAGGCATCGGGCGGTACATAGGGATATTGTTAGGCATCAGGGAGGTACATGGGGAGATTGTTATGCATCGGGCGGTACATAGGGAGATTGTTAGGCATCGGGGAGGTACATGGGGAGATTGTTAGGCATCTGGGAGGTACATGGGAAGCTTGTGAGGCATTGGGGCAGTACATGTGGAGATTGTGAGGCATCGGGGAGGTACATGGGGAGATTGTTAGGCATCGGGGCTGTACATGGGGAGATTGTTAGGCATCAGGGCTGTACATGGGGAGATTGTGAGGCATCGGGGCGGTACATGGGGAGATTGTGAGGCATCGGGCGGTACATGGGGAGATTGTGAGGCATCGGGGCGGTACATGGGGAGATTGTGAGGCATTGGGGAGGTACATGGGGAGATTGTGAGGCATCGGGGCGGTACATGGGGAGATTGTGAGGCATCGGGGAGGTACATGGGGAGATTGTGAGGCATCGGGGAGGTACATGGGAGATTGTTAGGCATCAGGGAGGTTTTGTTAGGCATCAGGGAGGTACATGGGGAGATTGTGAGGCATCAGGGAGGTTTTGTTAGGCATCAGGGAGGTACATGGGGAGATTGTGAGGCATCTGGGAGGTACATGGGAAGCTTGTGAGGCATTGGGGCAGTACATGGGGAGATTGTGAGGCATCGGGGCTGTACATGGGGAGATTGTTAGGCATCGGGGCGGTACATGGGGAAATTGTGAGGCATCGGGGCGGTACATGGGGAGATTGTGAGGCATCGGGGAGGTACATGGGAGATTGTTAGGCATCAGGGAGGTACATGGGGAGATTGTGAGGCATCAGGGAGGTTTTGTTAGGCATCAGGGAGGTACATGGGGAGATTGTGAGGCATCGGGGAGGTACATGGGGAGATTGTGAGGCATCGGGGAGGTTTTGTTAGGCATCAGGGAGGTACATGGGGAGATTATGAGGCATCAGGGAGGTTTTGTTAGGCATCAGGGAGGTGCATGGGGAGATTTTTAGGCATCGGGGCTGTAAATGGGGAGATTGTGAGGCATCGGGAGGTGCATGGGGAGATTGTGAGACATTGGGGCGGTACATGGGGAGATTGTGAGGCATCGGGGAGGTACATGGGGAGATTGTGAGGCATCAGGGAGGTACATGGGGAGATTGTTAGGCATCGGGCGGTACATGGGGAGATTGTGAGGCATCGGGGCCGTACATGGGGAGATTGTGAGGCATCGGGGAGGTACATGGGGAGATTGTTAGGCATCGGGGCGGTACATGGGGAGATTGTGAGGCATCGGGGAGGTACATGGGGAGATTGTTAGGCATCGGGGAGGTTCATGGGGAGATTGTGAGGCATCGGGGAGGTTCATGGGGAGATTGTGAGGCATCTGGGAGGTGCATGGGGAGATTGTGAGGCATCGGGGAGGTGCATGGGGAGATTGTGAGGCATCGGGGAGGTGCATGGGAGATTGTTAGGCATCGGGGAGGTGCATGGGGAGATTGTGAGGCATCGGGCGGTGCATGGGGAGATTGTGAGGCATCGGGGCCGTACATGGGGAGATAGTTAGGCATCGGGGCGGTACATGGGGAGATTGTGAGGCATCGGGGCGGTACATGGGGAGATTGTTAGGCATCGGGCGGTGCATGGGGAGATTGTGAGGCATCAGGAGGTGCATGGGGAGATTGTGAGGCATCGGGGAGGTGCATGGGGAGATTGTGAGGCATCGGGCGGTGCATGGGGAGATTGTGAGGCATCGGGAGGTGCATGGGGAGATTGTGAGGCATCGGGGAGGTGCATGGGGAGATTGTGAGGCATCGGGGCGGTGCATGGGGAGATTGTGAGGCATCGGGGAGGTGCATGGGGAGATTGTGAGGCATCGGGGAGGTGCATGGGGAGATTGTTAGGCATCGGGGAGGTGCATGGGGAGATTGTGAGGCATCGGGGCTGTAGATGGGGAGATTGTTAGGCATCAGGGAGGTACATGGGGAGATTGTTAGGCATCAGGCGGTACATGGGGAGATTGTTAGGCATCGGGGAGGTGCATGGGGAGATTGTGAGGCATCGGGGCTGTAGATGGGGAGATTGTGAGGCATCGGGGAGGTGCATGGGGAGATTGTGAGGCATCGGGCGGTGCATGGGGAGATTGTGAGGCATCGGGGCCGTACATGGGGAGATTGTTAGGCATCGGGGCGGTACATGGGGAGATTGTGAGGCATCGGGGCGGTACATGGGGAGATTGTTAGGCATCGGGCGGTGCATGGGGAGATTGTGAGGCATCAGGAGGTGCATGGGGAGATTGTGAGGCATCGGGGAGGTGCATGGGGAGATTGTGAGGCATCGGGCGGTGCATGGGGAGATTGTGAGGCATCGGGAGGTGCATGGGGAGATTGTGAGGCATCGGGGAGGTGCATGGGGAGATTGTGAGGCATCGGGGCGGTGCATGGGGAGATTGTGAGGCATCGGGGAGGTGCATGGGGAGATTGTGAGGCATCGGGGAGGTGCATGGGGAGATTGTTAGGCATCGGGGAGGTGCATGGGGAGATTGTGAGGCATCGGGGCTGTAGATGGGGAGATTGTTAGGCATCGGGGAGGTGCATGGGGAGATTGTGAGGCATCGGGGCGGTGCATGGGGAGATTGTGAGGCATCGGGGAGGTGCATGGGGAGATTGTGAGGCATCGGGGAGGTGCATGGGGAGATTGTTAGGCATCGGGGAGGTGCATGGGGAGATTGTGAGGCATCGGGGCTGTAGATGGGGAGATTGTTAGGCATCAGGGAGGTACATGGGGAGATTGTTAGGCATCAGGCGGTACATGGGGAGATTGTGAGGCATCGGGGCTGTACATGGGGAGATTGTGAGGCATCGGGGCTGTACATGGGGAGATTGTGAGGCATCGGGGAGGTACATGGGGAGATTGTGAGGCATTGGGGCGGTACATGGGGAGATTGTTTTTTAATAAAGTTTACTAATGGGAAGTGTCTGGGATCATGTGGGGTTATAAAGCCTTGAAAAAATGCCTTAGAAGGGGAGACTAGAAGGTTTAACGCAGGCCTTACAAATTCGTTAAAATCTCAGTAATCCAGCAGGGCGAGTTCCTTTATTTCCATTCTTGACCTAAGGCAGATGCACTCACTGCATGCTGACGAGTGACAACATATTTGCCAGTGCTTTCTGTAAAATAGCGCATGCCACCATTTGCACACTTCATATTTGATGCAATGCTACCAACCAAAAGGCCTGTCATGCAGTGAAACTTTTAGTTGCCTCTTGCAGTAAATGGCAAACAAAAGTTTCAAACATCCCCATATTCTCCAGCAAGGGTGATGGGAAGGCCGACAACAAAGATGGCAAAGGTTTTTGCTCTGCATCATGTAAAGATATTTAGGAGCCAAGTACATCAGCTCTGCCTTTGCAGGATTACTTCAAAAACTAGGACTAGCCTGTCCAATGTCCTGGCTCAACATAGTTATCTGTCACCTTGGGCCAGCCCTCCTGGCCTCTGGGACTTTAGGCTGTAATGCCACCAGGATAACCGGAGGCTGGACGTGATAAACCTCTCAACATTTTGGATTCTTTCCCCTGCAGCATGCAGCCTATCAGCTTCTCTCTCCACTAAACCGTGTGACCTTGGGCGAGAAGCGTCCTCTCTGACTGTGAGATTCACGCTGATCACTCCAGCAGTCCCCACCTCTCTTCAGGGAATGGCATGGATGTTCTTGTATTCATCACTGCCACTGTCTGTTAAGTGTTTCAGGTGGCGCACAGAGTGTATTTAATAGTTTGCTGGACAATTTAGGCTGGGGGGCGAATCGCCGCAGGGACCAGCCCAGGAAAAGTCACGTGTGTGTATTTCTAGGAAGTAACCATTGTTTGGAAGACGGCCAAGTGTGACTGCCAGCTACTAGCCCAGCATGTAGCCCTTTCCACACTGCAGCAACTCATTAGCCGCTTTGCCTTTGAATAATATGCTACGGCAGTCCAAGAAACAAAGAACGCTTGCTGGCAGCACGAATGGACATCTGCCATGTTGAAAATTGAAGGCAGCGGAGGGAATGATTTAAGTTGCCCTAAACCGTCTCCCTCAAGAAATGGTGATGTTACACAGCTGAATCCGTAGGCCAGGGATTGGCAAATTACAACAAATTGAAGCCGGCCAATCAGAGTGGTATTTTTACAAAAATTGCAGAGCTGGGGTCACAACCTTCTGATTGGGAGATACCGGTGTAGATGAAAAGTTGGGAAATAAAAATGGTATGTACTCCCTTTGCACATTACTGCGGTATGATATTGAATAAGCACTGTAAATTGCCATGTTTAAACAGTGTTTATTGCTCATGTGAGGTGAAGACTGTAGATTCTGCTGTGCATATCTTTGCAATTAAGGCCCCTCGCCTAGCTTGTTGGAATGCTCCCCTTCACATCTCTCGCTTCTGAGGCTTTTCTCTTTTGGCATACGTAAGCATGTTTTAGGCTCCCGCTTTCTTAGAAAAAGCGGCATTACTAGGCGCAAGTCATCACATTGCAAGAAAATCTTTAAGGGGTATATTTACCTTGACTAACTGAATTAAGACAGGTTGGCCTCTCTGATAACACTAGCTAACGACGCATGCAGCTGGTGTCAAAGGCTTGTATAATGATGTGTTGTTCTCCATTAAGAGGAGTTCAGTATGCAACCTGGACCTGTGGACACAACCCCTTCCATTGGAAGGCCATATCAAGAGCCTGGGTAGCTAGCAAATATCCAAGCAAGCTAAACTGTTGTGACTGAGCCCTTTGTGTGGTGCGCAAGTGAAGTAATAGGACTTCCTTAATCGCACCCTCCTTGCCAGCTGCTTGAGGATCATGCTTTCAATATCCGCCGGGAGGCTTGGGAGGCATTGGAGGGCACAGTGTGACTGAGTGCCAAGGCAAGCGATTGTTGGACCAACAGAAACTCCTCCTTGCTTAGAGCTGCTGGAGGACCATGCTTTCAAGAACCGGCCTGCGGGCTTGGGAGGAACTGCAAGGCAGAGTGTAAGGGGGGCCAAGGCAACTGATCTCTGGACCAGCAGAGACTTCTCCTTGCTTAGAGCTGCTGGAGGACCAGCAGAGACTTCTCCTTGCTTAGAGCTGCTGGAGGACCAGCAGAGACTTCTCCTTGTTTAGAGCTGCTTGAGGACCATGCTTTCCAGCTCCCGCCTGGAGGCTTGGGAGGCACTGGAAGTGACTGGGGAGCAAGCCAAGTGATCCGTCTTTGCCTTGCTTAGAGCTGCTTGAGGACCATGCTTTCCAGCTCCCACCTGGAGGCTTGGGAGGTACTGGAAGTGACTGGGGAGCAAGCCAAGTGATCCGTCTTTGCCTTGCTTAGAGTTCCTTGCCCGGTGGTAAAGGGCAAGAATTGAAAGCTCATGTACTCTCTTAGAAGAAAGACCTGTTGAGGGGAGGAATCGACAGTAGTCCTCATCTGCCCAACATCTTGGACTTGTGAGTACTTTGTGTTTCCCCTCAGAAGACTGTAAGAGATTGTATTATCCAGCATCTGCACTGAGAGCCAAATGACAGCTCAAGCAGGCGGCGTGGAGAACTAGGTGTGCAGGGGGACCCTAGCGGACGGTCAAGTGCACTCAGGCCTCATTCATGAACATTGGGCGGGTTTTTAGTGACTGCACTTGAGGGAAACTCTTCTACATCCCAAATACTGTTTCATAATGTATTTATGTTTGTGTGGCAATTATCTAATCAATGTTATTGCTTTAACCTTTATTTAGTCCATACATGATATATGAGAAGTCATTTATAACACGCCTGTACACAAGTGTTTCTAGGCGCGACAAGGAAGGGAATACAAAAGAGAACAAAACAACGATCTTGGCCTTGTGTCATTCAGATGGCGCAAGCGCTGGGAGAGGCAGGGTGGGGTGAAAGGGAATTCATAAGTGCTGCCAGAAAGGTGGCTCATAAGTGCAGGAAGTCAGGGGACTGTAGGGTAGCAGATACAGTCCCTAAGAGGTTGAGAGGCCCAGAGGCAGTGCAAGGTCACCTGGGCGTGCAGGAGTCTGGTCCCGTAAGTTCAGTGGGCGGCCAGGTAACCAGTGCCCGCCGCAGACAGGACATCAGCGAAGGAGAGAGAAAGTGGAAGCGAAAAGGAAGGTCTTGAGCTGCTGCCTGAATCTTAGGTGGTCCTGCTCAAGTTTGAGAGAGGCAAGGAGGTTGTTGCAGAGGGAGGCCCCAACCTCCTTTATATCCTTTACTTTATTACTTTAGTGTCACTGCCTTTTTCCCGCCTTCCCCAACATCTGCCTCTGAGCAAGGTTTAAGCTCAGCCTGTGCTACCCATGGTGAGCCACAGAAGACATTTGTGGCTCACCGCTATGAGGTCCCCCGACACCGGACTGCTGTAGTACCTTTTGCCACTCTTCTCTCACTCAGTCCTTTGGGTGGGTTCCTACGAACACAAATAAGAAACATAACTTAAAAATGGATGCGCAATACCAGCTATCCTCGTAAGTATAAGCAAGTAAGAGGAGCCAGGGGCCGGCAAAAGCAGGAGGGCTACCACCAGCACGAGGCGGCCTGGCGGCAAGGAAGGGGGGATGCGCCCACTGCAGCTCGAGGCAGACATGAATCAAACGGGCAAATGTACTTATTTAGCGAAAAGCATTAACGCAGCGCTTTTAACTAATGCGCCTCATCACTACAGTGAATTAAATGTAAGGTGCACTGATAAATCAAAGGCCACTTCTTACAGGGACCCCAGAAAGGATGCATTTATACATGATTTGTGGGTGCTTCGAGCTTGTGAAGGATGCTGAGGCTATGTGCAGCTTTCAGTGGCAAACAAGAGACGGGCCTCCGCGACTCCCTCCTGCACGTCAGAAAAGGGGTTCAACCCCAGAGCAAGCACTGACTTGGGAGCCCAGCGCTGCACCATGCGTGAAAGGCCTCCACCTCCTGACCCTGATCCGGAGCCTCGGGAATCCCGGGATGACCTGTGCATTCCGGAGCCTCGGGAATCCCGGGATGACCTGTGCATTCCGGAGCCTCGGGAATCCCGGGATGACCTGTGCATTCCGGAGCCTCGGGAATCCCGGGATGACCTGTGCATTCCGGAGCCTCGTGAATCCCAGGATGACCTGTGCATCCCGGGCTGACCTGTGCATTCCGGAGCCTCGTGAATCCCGGGATGACCTGTGCATTCCGGAGCCTCGTGAATCCCGGGATGACCTGTGCATTCCAGAGCCTCGTGAATCCCGGGATGACCTGTGCATTCCGGAGCCTCGTGAATCCCGGGATGACCTGTGGATTTCGGAGCCTTTTGAATCCCGGGATGACTTGAGGCTCCAATCCCGGGATGACTTGTGGATTCCGGAGCCTCGTGAATTCCGGAGCCTCGTGAATCCCGGGATGACTTGTGGATTCCAGAGCCTCGTGAATCCCGGGATGACCTGTGGATTTCGGAGCCTTTTGAATCCCGGGATGACTTGAGGCTCCAATCCCGGGATGACTTGTGGATTCCGGAGCCTCGTGAATCCCGGGATGACTTGTGGATTCCAGAGCCTCGTGAATCCCGGGATGACCTGTGGATTCCCGGGAAGAAACCCTCTGCCATCGGTCCAAACCGGCCGGAGCGGGAAAGTCGATCCAAGGTGGTGATACAAGTGCCCGGCCTCAGCAAACCATCAGGAAGCCACTCGCCTGGTGGAGGAGTGCTAGGTGGACGCGAGGACATTTGTCCAGGGGTGATGTTACGGGGCACTGTCTCTTTAAGAAAGAGACAGGAGATATGCGAGGCATGACGTGGGAGTGGGGAGGAGTGAGAAAAGGGAATAAAGGAAGACGTGTTAACTCCTGGTGTTGCACCCTTATTATCCGAGCCGCATGCGCACTAGGAATCCAGACCGAGGGCACCAGGAAGCCAGTCGAAGCACGCAGCTTACATATATCCAACATGGAGGCATGGGTGCCTTTTGAATAAGGCAGGTTGTGGGTTGCAATGATCCGGCAGAGCAGTGTAACCCTCACCCACTTGTGGGGGACATGTTATATTTAAGAAATACAATATAGTGGTGCCGCCGGGGTACCAATCTGCTGATGAGGCCCAATAAGGCCGAAACATGTCTGGGGTTGCTTGTGTTTCCATGCAGAGGGACCTGGCCTAGCAGTTCGGGCTGGGCTGCTCCCATTGGTGGCAGTACCTGACTGATTTACATATGGCTGGACCCCTTTTGCAATGGCGCAGACGGGCTAAAAACGGTGGTGTGGAAGGTTGCCCAGAGCAATGTCAGTGGTTCAGATTCATTCAGAACCTTCCACCCATCACTTTTTTTGGTTTAGTTATTCTCCTGGGCTGCACCTTTGGTAAAGGGTTTGTAAGTGTGTGCTGCACAAGGGACCCTCCAAATGTAAACAAGCATTGGCAGTGCCAACATTTTGTGTTTGTTATAGGCATGGAAAGGCACTTGCCAGGCGCTGTCGTAGGGGTATTAACTCGCCATTGATGGTATCAGGTGTACAATGGTGCCAGTACCTGGGCATCTAATATCAGTGCCTGGCAAATGCTTGATAGTTATACACAAGGCAAAACTGTGGTCTTGGCAATGCTTGTTTTTGACAGGACATTAATGAAGGACACGCAGAGTGTTTATAAATCGAGAGGCTGAACACAGACTTGGATAAGACATTTTTTTTACACCAGTAGTGGCTTTACAACTCTAATGAAATCATTCATTCTCAGAAGACTGCTTTGTGAAAACACTGGCAGGCACTTGGGTGCAACATTTGATATTAAGGCTTGAACATAGCGGGCTCAGAGAGTTCTCATGAGGCTGTTTTGGGCAGGAAGTGGGTGGGAATTGTCAGGAGCAGTCAATGGGATGCCAAACAAACGCCTCCAAGTGTTGCGCCCCATCTCATGTGCCATTCTTCGCTATCGGTCCTCTAAAGCAATCGTTTCGGCATATAGATGGCGCTAAAGTGCCACACAATAGCCCAAACTAAAAAGAGAGGGGTTGTACATCATGGCGCCATTGACAGTCATTAGGGCAGTTACATTAGACCTGAGCCACACACTGTGGAGGACTGAGCCGGCATTGCGCTCAGCACCCGTGTAACACCGCATGGTTCATCCTGCATCCGGCCTGTTTTATTAATGGCACCCCGTTCTCAGGAGGGGCGCCGTCCGGCCATATCAATGTGGCGCCTCCTCCTGCCATAGGCGGCCCAGGTGAGGACTCTGGGGCCTGCACCCCCATTTACTGCTGCTGCCCTGTGCCACCCAGCAGACGCGGCCCAGGGGCTTAAGGCCCTGGGCCAGGAGCACTGCAGAGCACACGCAGAGCCAAAGCAGCACGGCCAGGCTGCTTAGTTATGGGTAGATTCAAGTATTGGGGAAGTAAGGAATAAAACGTGCAGAGGAAGGGATTAATGCACCAAGAGGTCTCCCTTATAGGAGACTGCGGCAACCCCCTGCACTGCTCTACTACACTCTCGCGAAGTGAGAGTGTGCAGGGGAAGAGATGAATGGGCCAAGAGGCCTCCCTTATAGTAGACTGGGTTAACACCCTGCACTACTCTACTACACTCTGGCGAAGTGACAGAGTGCAGGGGAAGAGATGAATGGGCCAAGAGGCCTCCCTTATAGGAGACTGGGTCAACACCCTGCACTACTCTACTACACTCTGGCGAAGTGAGAGAGTGCAGGGGAAGAGATGAATGGGCCAAGAGGCCTCCCTTATAGGAGACTGGGTCAACACCCTGCACTACTCTACTACACTCTGGCGAAGTGAGAGAGTGCGGGGGAAGAGACGAATGGGCCAAGAGGCCTCCCGTATAGGAGACTGCGGCAACACCCTGCACTACTCTACTACACTCTGGCGAAGTGGGAGAGTGCAGGGGAAGAGGAGACTGCGGCAACACCCTGCACTACTCTACTACACTCTGGCGAAGTGAGAGAGTGCGGGGAAGAGAGGAATGGGCCAAGAGGCCTCCCTTATAGGAGACTGGGGCAACACCCTGCACTACTCTACTACACTCTGGTGAAGTGAGGGAGTGCGGGGAAAGAGACGAATGGGCCAAGAGGCCTCCCGTATAGGAGACTGCAGCAACACCCTGCACTACTCTACTACACTCTGGTGAAGTGAGAGAGTGCGGGGGAAGAGACGAATGGGCCAAAAGGTGTCTCCCTTCTAAGAGACTGGGGCAACACCCTGCACTACTCTACTACACTCTGGCGAAGTGAGAGTGTGCGGGGGAAGAGATGAATGGGCCAAGAGGCCTCCCTTATAGGAGACTGGGGCAACACCCTGCACTACTCTACTACACTCTGGCGAAGCGAGAGAGTGCGGGGGAAGAGAGGAATGGGCCAAGAGGCCTCCCTTATAGGAGACTGGGGCAACACCCTGCACTACTCTACTACACTCTGGCGAAGCGAGAGAGTGCGGGGGAAGAGAGGAATGGGCCAAGAGGCCTCCCTTATAGGAGACTGGGGCAACACCCTGCACTACTCTACTACACTCTGGTGAAGTGAGAGGGTGCAGGGGAAGACATGAATGGGCCAAGAGGCCTCCCTTATAGGAGACTGCGGCAACACCCTGCACTACTCTACTACACTCTGGCGAAGTGAGAGAGTGCAGGGGAAGAGATGAATGGGCCAAGAGGCCTCCCTTATAGTAGACTGGGTTAACACCCTGCACTACTCTACTACACTCTGGCGAAGTGACAGAGTGCAGGGGAAGAGATGAATGGGCCAAGAGGCCTCCCTTATAGGAGACTGGGTCAACACCCTGCACTACTCTACTACACTCTGGCGAAGTGAGAGAGTGCGGGGGAAGAGACGAATGGGCCAAGAGGCCTCCCTTATAGGAGACTGGGGCAACACAATGCACTACTCTACTAAACTCTGGTGAAGTGAGGGAGTGCAGGGAAAGAGACGAATGGGCCAAGAGGCCTCCCGTATAGGAGACTGCGGCAACACCCTGCACTACTCTACTACACTCTTGCGAAGTGAGAGAGTGCGGGGGAAGAGACGAATGGGCCAAAAGGTGTCTCCCTTCTAAGAGACTGGGGCAACACCCTGCACTACTCTACTACACTCTGGCGAAGTGAGAGTGTGCGGGGGAAGAGACGAATGGGCCAAGAGGCCTCCCTTATAGGAGACTGGGGCAACACCCTGCACTACTCTACTACACTCTGGCGAAGTGAGAGAGTGCAGGGGAAGAGTCGTATGGGCAAAAAGGAGCCTCCCTTATAGGAGACTGGGGCAACACCCTGCACTACTCTACTACACTCTGGCGAAGTGAGAGAGTGCAGGGGAAGAGACGAATGGGCCAAGAGGCCTCCCTTATAGGAGACTGGGTCAACACCCTGCACTACTCTACTACACTCTGGCGAAGTGAGAGAGTGCAGGGGAAGAGATGAATGGGCCAAGAGGCCTCCCTTATAGGAGACTGGGTCAACACCCTGCACTACTCTACTACACTCTGGCGAAGTGAGCGAGTGCAGGGGAAGAGATGAATGGGCCAAGAGGCCTCCCTTATAGGAGACTGGGTCAACACCCTGCACTACTCTACTACACTCTGGCGAAGTGAGAGAGTGCAGGGGAAGAGATGAATGGGCCAAGAGGCCTCCCTTATAGGAGACTGGGTCAACACCCTGCACTACTCTACTACACTCTGGCGAAGTGAGAGAGTGCGGGGGAAGAGACGAATGGGCCAAGAGGCCTCCCGTATAGGAGACTGCGGCAACACCCTGCACTACTCTACTAAACTCTGGCGAAGTGAGAGAGTGCAGGGGAAGAGGAGACTGCGGCAACACCCTGCACTACTCTACTACACTCTGGCGAAGTGAGAGAGTGCGGGGAAGAGAGGAATGGGCCAAGAGGCCTCCCTTATAGGAGACTGGGGCAACACCCTGCACTACTCTACTACACTCTGGCGAAGTGAGAGAGTGTGGGGGAAGAGACGAATGGGCCAAGAGGCCTCCCTTATAGGAGACTGGGGCAACACCCTGCACTACTCTACTACACTCTGGTGAAGTGAGGGAGTGCGGGGAAAGAGATGAATGGGCCAAGAGGCCTCCCGTATAGGAGACTGCAGCAACACCCTGCACTACTCTACTACACTCTGGTGAAGTGAGAGAGTGCGGGGGAAGAGACGAATGGGCCAAAAGGTGTCTCCCTTCTAAGAGACTGGGGCAACACCCTGCACTACTCTACTACACTCTGGCGAAGTGAGAGTGTGCGGGGGAAGAGATGAATGGGCCAAGAGGCCTCCCTTATAGGAGACTGGGGCAACACCCTGCACTACTCTACTACACTCTGGCGAAGCGAGAGAGTGCGGGGGAAGAGAGGAATGGGCCAAGAGGCCTCCCTTATAGGAGACTGGGGCAACACCCTGCACTACTCTACTACACTCTGGCGAAGCGAGAGAGTGCGGGGGAAGAGAGGAATGGGCCAAGAGGCCTCCCTTATAGGAGACTGGGGCAACACCCTGCACTACTCTACTACACTCTGGTGAAGTGAGAGGGTGCAGGGGAAGACATGAATGGGCCAAGAGGCCTCCCTTATAGGAAACTGCGGCAACATTTTGCACTACTCTACTACACTCTGGCGAAGTGAGAGAGTGCAGGGGAAGAGATGAATGGGCCAAGAGGCCTCCCTTATAGGAGACTGGGGCAACACCCTGCACTACTCTACTACACTCTGGCGAAGCGAGAGAGTGCAGGGGAAGAGAGGAATGGGCCAAGTGGCCTCCCTTATAGGAGACTGGGGCAACACCCTGCACTACTCTACTACACTCTGGTGAAGCGAGAGTGCAGGGGAAGAGATGAATGGGCCAAGAGGCCTCCCTTATAGGAGACTGGGGCAACACCCTGCACTACTCTACTACACTCTGGCGAAGTGAGAGAGTGCAGGGGAAGAGATGAATGGACTAAAGGGTGTCTGCCTTCTAAGAGACTGGGGCAATACTCTGCACTTGTCAAGATTAGTCAGGCGAGTACAAAGGCAGCGAATATGGCAAGGGAAATGTGCACCCAGGAACTACGACTCAGGTATGCTAGAACCCAGGAGTGCAAATAGAGTGTGACATCAAAACCAATATATAAAAAGGGATGTGGGGTAAGCACCTGACCGCGAGGAAAGTCGGCAAGCGCCTTACCCCCAATTGCTGTTACAGGTACTGACAGCGCTAAACCCACGTGGAGGGCAAGCAATGACAGGATCTGTGTACTAACACTCTTGATGGTATTACATAAGGGAACTTAAGAACTGTACTCACGAGGACGAGATAAACCTCTTGAATGTCAGCTAGCCCACGAATCCTGTTGAAGAAACTGGGACCCCGAAAGGCTAGAACATCAATGGAAGGAAAACTAAATACATAAGTGGGAATAGTGTTTACAAAATAGTGAGGAAAACATAAGCATTCACACAGGAGCTAGCTACTACCGCACACCACACCTAATAATCAAAGGGAAAATAAATGCAGAAGTGCAGTGGAAAACATGGAATGGATCCTCTAGAAAGTAAGGATCAGGAGCAGGGAAAAACGAAATAACCTATGCAAACTTCTCCCTACCCCTCCAAGGAAAATACAGGAAACTAAACTAAGAGGAAGGCTAAGGCAAATGGGTAACAGCAGCAAAGGACAGAGTCAAAGAAATATAGAACACAGACAAACTGGGCTGCATCTAAAAGGGGAAAGCACTGAGAATTGCTGCCTGCAAACAGAGGAAGACAAAAAGGGAAATCAAGGGAGCAGAAATCAATTAGCGCATGAATCCGAAATTCAGGGCGGAGGAAACAAGAAAACAGGAACAAGGAAGTAGGTACAAAGGCGAGGAACCAGGAACCAGGGACTAGTCAAAAACAGGAACACTGCAAACGATGACCAGCGCTGGACTGAAGTAAGACTGAGGCTTTTAAAGCTGCTTAACGAGCACACGCCTCGGGTGTGCTGATTGCTGCACCTGCCGCCACAGCTGTTACCTATCCTCCACCCAACCTTGTGTTGCAAGGGTGGAGGTGGAGCAGTGGGCCAGGCATTCTGGGAAGCATAGTCATTTGGTTAAAGAAGCATGCTGGCTGCCAAAAACCTGGAATGGATCCGGAAGGGAAGTAGCTGGGAAAATAGGGATTTAGTGCTCCCAAATCATCACAGCACTGTAGCATAAAGTTCGGAGGAAAAGTCCAGTAGGGAATAAACCCCAAATCATGCCCCCAAATGGTGGGAACGGGAGCGAAGGGAGCGAGTCGTGACAGTATACCCCCTCCTACGGCCGGCTTCGGGTGCCCGCCACCCGCACGAGACATCTTCTTTCCATGATGGGAGTGCTTTTTCTTTGGAGGTGGCACTGATGGAAATGGTGGCCAGTGGGCAAAGGCAGATGGACTTCCATGATAGGAGTGCTTTGTCTTTGGAGGTGGTACTGATGGAAACGGTGGCTTCTGGTGAGGAAGAGACTCATGGTTCGAAGAAAGGCATGAAGGACTTGCAGGACCAGAAGCAGAGTTTGAAGGTCCAGGAAGCTCAGTCACTGGGAGTGGACCCTTATAAGTCTTTGAGGAGGGAGGCAGGCTGGTGCAACATGCCTTAGGCAATGGTAGAAGCTCTGTTAGCCTTTCTGCCGAGAGTGGACATGCGGGAGGTGAGGAAAATGCTGGCTTCAGGAAAGGTTTATGCTCAGCCATTAGAGAAGGTGGTGGCTGAGGTAGAGGTTCAGATTTCCTTCTGTCATCCATCTGGGAAAAGGCTTGTGGTTGAAAGTGACTAAGGTTTGACTGCACATGTTCTACGCCTTGGAGACCTGAAAGTCCAATGGGTTGTACAAGGCTAGTACTCCTGGTGACAGTCGTGTAGCCACTTTGTTTCACGTGGGATACAGCAGCAGGGATGTTTGGCATACTGATAGGAGTGATAGACGCAGTACTTGGTATTTCAGGCAGACTCGCAGAAGGAGCAATAACAGACACATCTTGAACTGCAGCAGTCATTCCCTTCCTTTGGCTACTAGCACCCGACTGGTGCTTCTTGGCGGAATTCTGTTGCACAAGTCCTGTAGGTAATACGCCGGTCTGCACCACCCCTTGTGCACACCCAAGTGAGTGGTTCTGACTCACCACTTGGTCCAGCTTGATGACTCTGAAGCGGGAGCTGGCAAAAGTCTCAAACTCTGATGCTGCATCTTTGGGAGGCTCTGATGCTAAAGTGAAGCAGTTGGGAGAATCATCTTGTGGAAAAGGCAGGCATTCTAGTGCTCCTCCTGAAGCAAAAGAAAGGCAGGCTAGACGTTCATCGACTGTAAATGGTTGGTATTCAGGAGGAATCGCTGGAGCAGAAGAAAATACAGCAGAATCTGATGGTGTAGACAGGTATACCTCTGATATGGGCAGCGAGGCTATGCAGGATACAGGCGTCTCATGAACTGAAGGCAAATACTCAGTATACTCCGGGACTGAAGACATGCTCTTTTGATGGACTACCGGAGGCTCTAAAGCTGAAGGATGATCTGCAGGATGAGTCACTGTAGCCGAAGACAGGCAGGTCAGGGGAAACCTTGAGGCTGAAGGCATGCAAGCTGGAGCAATCTCGGTTGCTGGATACAAACGTGTCCAGGTCTTTGGGACTGGCTCTTGAGTAAATGGCAGACATGGCAGCGGTTCATTGGTTGAAGACAGGTGTGCCAAAGATGACTGCAGGGCTGTGGATTGAATCATAGAAGAGTCAATGGTTGTAGGAGGACAGACAGAAGTCTCAGAAGTTGACAGACCCATCGGTGGCTCAGGAATGAAGGGCACCTTTAGGGCAGTAGACTCCTTGGCACCAGTAACCAAAGACTGAGCTGTACCCTTGCAGTCCCTTTCTTTAGTGGGTGACACAGAGTCTTTTTCTTTGTAGAAGTCAAAATCAATCAGTGGAATCACCATAGTAAAGTCTCTGTTAATCAGGATTTCGTCTATTGTCCATTCCTCTGTTTTAGCTTCTGAAAGAGGCAGATTATCAATCAACAGTTCAGGAACCGCCTGACGGTTCTTTGGTTCAGTATACTGTGGAATGAGTCCATCAGAACATGAAATCTGTACTGTCTCTGACTGTTCGTATTGATCAGAAGTGGCAGAAGGAAGAGTGAACCCAGAGGTAACATTGTTTTCCACATCAGCTTTAACATCTACTTCAGTCTCAGCAGCTGTATCAAGAGCAGGGCCTAAGCCTACGGTAGTGACTGAATCTGTGTATGCCACCATTGTGGATTGTGTTTGGAAATCAGAAGCTTGTATGTGTGCTAGCTCAGAATTATGACAAACTGCTACACAGGGTATTTTTGGTAAAGGAGTGGCTTGTAACTCTTCAGCTAACTGCAATCCCTGATAAACAGCAGAACGATTGTTAGAACCTGTGCCTAGATTAAGCGCTGTGCTAGACGAAAGACCTTCACTCCCAATAGATCTAACATATCGACAAATATCATGGTTTACCAAAGTCTCTGCACTCAGGGGCTGAACAGTGTTCACTTCCTCCACATCAACAGATAAAGTCTGAGGTGTATTCAGTAAAGAGTGTAAGGTTTTATTTTCCTCTTGTGCAGAAATGAGTTCTTGTCTTAACTCCTCAAGTTTAGCTCTTAGCATGCCCTGCATTAACTGTACATCACTATCAGTAGGCACAGGGGGAAGCATAGTGGCATCAGGGCTGGATCCTGCACTAGCGATCTGGATGTGCATCGATTGTACATTGTCCTCTACTGCTTGCAGGTTCTGTGATTTATAGTTATCTTTCCAAATTGGTCTGTGTTTCCCTTAAACAAACTATTGACATTAGACCTCTTGGCATTAGGGACTACAGTATGTACCTGTGCAACGGAGTATGCGTTAGACTGAGGGTAGAAAACAGAAGTTATGTAAGAAACCCCTCCATTCTTTATGTTGGTATCATGAAACTGTTCTATCTGAGGTGAAGCACAACTGGAATCATGGGGTTCAACAACAGAGGTACTCTCGTATAATAAGTCTAACAGTGTGTTGTTTTCTGCGGCTAAGGCTTGTGCTGACATAGAATCGGGATCAAAACCAAAGATAGAACTAGGATCAGGCCATGTAGGATGTGCCATCCTATGGGAAAAATACTTTGCACGTAAATGCCCATTCGTGACAAGGAGTTCATTGGAGTCAGGACTAGTGATTTGATTGTCACAGGTAAATGTAGGGGAAGCTTTCTGTACAAACTTGTTAGAGGCCTTGCTGCCTTTCTTTCTTAAACTTGCCATATTCAATGGGAATTTTGGGCTGGTCATACTGTCAAGATTAGTCAGGCGAGTACAAAGGCAGCGAATATGGCAAGGGAAATGTGCACCCAGGAACTACGACTCAGGTATGCTAGAACCCAGGAGTGCAAATAGAGTGTGACATCAAAACCAATATATAAAAAGGGATGTGGGGTAAGCACCTGACCGCGAGGAAAGTCGGCAAGCGCCTTACCCCCAATTGCTGTTACAGGTACTGACAGCGCTAAACCCACGTGGAGGGCAAGCAATGACAGGATCTGTGTACTAACACTCTTGATGGTATTACATAAGGGAACTTAAGAACTGTACTCACGAGGACGAGATAAACCTCTTGAATGTCAGCTAGCCCACGAATCCTGTTGAAGAAACTGGGACCCCGAAAGGCTAGAACATCAATGGAAGGAAAACTAAATACATAAGTGGGAATAGTGTTTACAAAATAGTGAGGAAAACATAAGCATTCACACAGGAGCTAGCTACTACCGCACACCACACCTAATAATCAAAGGGAAAATAAATGCAGAAGTGCAGTGGAAAACATGGAATGGATCCTCTAGAAAGTAAGGATCAGGAGCAGGGAAAAACGAAATAACCTATGCAAACATCTCCCTACCCCTCCAAGGAAAATACAGGAAACTAAACTAAGAGGAAGGCTAAGGCAAATGGGTAACAGCAGCAAAGGACAGAGTCAAAGAAATATAGAACACAGACAAACTGGGCTGCATCTAAAAGGGGAAAGCACTGAGAATTGCTGCCTGCAAACAGAGGAAGACAAAAAGGGAAATCAAGGGAGCAGAAATCAATTAGCGCATGAATCCGAAATTCAGGGCGGAGGAAACAAGAAAACAGGAACAAGGAAGTAGGTACAAAGGCGAGGAACCAGGAACCAGGGACTAGTCAAAAACAGGAACACTGCAAACGATGACCAGCGCTGGACTGAAGTAAGGCTGAGACTTTTAAAGCTGCTTAACGAGCACACGCCTCGGGTGTGCTGATTGCTGCACCTGCCGCCACAGCTGTTACCTATCCTCCACCCAACCTTGTGTTGCAAGGGTGGAGGTGGAGCAGTGGGCCAGGCATTCTGGGAAGCATAGTCATTTGGTTAAAGAAGCATGCTGGCTGCCAAAAACCTGGAATGGATCCGGAAGGGAAGTAGCTGGGAAAATAGGGATTTAGTGCTCCCAAATCATCACAGCACTGTAGCATAAAGTTCGGAGGAAAAGTCCAGTAGGGAATAAACCCCAAATCATGCCCCCAAATGGTGGGAACGGGAGCGAAGGGAGCGAGTCGTGACAGCACTACTCTACTCCACTCTGGCGAAGTGAGAGAGTGCAGGGGAAGAGATGAATGGACCAATGGGTGCCTGCCTTATAAGAGACTTGGGCACCACCCTGCACTACTCTACTACACTCTGGCGAAGTGAGGGAGTGCAGGGAAAGAGATGAATGGGCCAAGAGGCCTCCCTTATAGAAGACTGGGGGACCACCCTGCACTACTCTACTACACTCTGGCGAAGTGAGAGAGTGCAGGGGAAGAGATGAATGGACCAATGGGTGTCTGCCTTCTAAGAGACTGGGGCACCACCCTGCACTACTCTACTACATTCTGGCGAAGTGAGGGAGTGCAGGGGAAGAGATGAATGGACCAATGGGTGTCTACCTTCTATGAGACCAGTGCCCAACCCTGCACTACTCTACTACACTCTGGTGAAGCGAGAGAGTGTAGGGGAAGAGATGAATGGACCAATGGGTGTCTGCCTTCTAAGAGACTGGGGCAACACCCTGCACTACTCTACTACACTCTGGTGAAGTGAGAGAGTGCAGGGGAAGAGATTAATGGGCCAAGAGGCCTCCCTTATAGGAGACTGGGGCACCACCCTGCACTACTCTACTACACTCTGGTGAAGTGAGAGAGTGCAGGGAAAGAGATGAATGGGCCAAGAGGCCTCCCTTATAGGAGACTGGGGCACCACCCTGCACTACTCTACTACACTCTGGTGAAGTGAGAGAGTGCAGGGGAAGAGATGAATGGACCAATGGGTGTCTGCCTTCTAAGAGACTGGGGCACCACCCTGCACTACTCTACTACACTCTGGCGAAGTGAGAGAGTGCAGGGGAAGAGATGAATGGACCAATGGGTGCCTGCCTTCTAAGAGACTGGGGCACCACCCTGCACTACTCTACTACACTCTGGTGAAGTGAGAGAGTGCAGGGGAAGAGATGAATGGACCAATGGGTGTCTACCTTCTATGAGACCAGTGCCCAACCCTGCACTACTCTACTACACTCTGGTGAAGTGAGAGAGTGCAGGGGAAGAGATGAATGGACCAGTGGGTGTCTGCCTTCTAAGAGACTGGGGCACCACCCTGCACTACTCTACTACACTCTGGCGAAGTGAGAGAGTGCAGGGGAAGAGATGAATGGACCAATGGGTGCCTGCCTTCTAAGAGACTGGGGCACCACCCTGCACTACTCTACTACACTCTGTTGAAGTGAGAGAGTGCGGGGCAAGAGACGAATGGGCCAAGAGGCCTCACTTATAGGAGACTGGGGCACCACCCTGCACTACTCTACTACACTCTGGTGAAGTGAGAGAGTGCAGGGGAAGAGATGAATGGGCCAAGAGGCCTCCCTTATAGGAGACTGGGGCAACACCCTGCACTACTCTACTACACTCTGGCGAAGTGAGAGAGTGCAGGGGAAGAGATGAATGGGCCAAGAGGCCTCCCTTATAGGAGACTGGGTCAACACCCTGCACTACTCTACTACACTCTGGCGAAGTGAGGGAGTGCAGGGGAAGAGATGAATGGGCCAAGAGGCATCCCTTCTAAGAGACTGGGGCACCACCCTGCACTACTCTACTACACTCTGGCGAAGTGAGAGTGTGCAGGGGAAGAGATGAATGGGCCAACAGGCCTCCCTTATAGGAGACTGGGGCACCACCCTGCACTACTCTACTACACTCTGGCGAAGTGAGGGAGTGCAGGGGAAGAGATGAATGGGCCAAGAGGCCTCCCTTATAGGAGACTGGGGCAACACCCTGCACTACTCTACTACACTCTGGCGAAGTGAGAGAGTGCAGGGGAAGAGATGAATGGGCCAAGAGGCATCCCTTCTAAGAGACTGGGGCAACACCCTGCACTACTCTACTACACTCTGGCGAAGTGAGAGTGTGCAGGGGAAGAGATGAATGGGCCAAGAGGCCTCCCTTCTAAGAGACTGGGGCAACACCCTGCACTACTCTACTACACTCTGGCGAAGTGAGAGAGTGCAGGGGAAGAGATGAATGGGCCAAGAGGCATCCCTTCTAAGAGACTGGGGCACCACCCTGCACTACTCTACTACACTCTGGCGAAGTGAGAGAGTGCAGGGGAAGAGATGAATGGGCCAAGAGGCCTCCCTTATAGGAGACTGGGGCAACACCCTGCACTACTCTACTACACTCTGGCGAAGTGAGAGAGTGCAGGGGAAGAGATGAATGGGCCAAGAGGCCTCCCTTATAGGAGACTGGGTCAACACCCTGCACTACTCTACTACACTCTGGCGAAGTGAGGGAGTGCAGGGGAAGAGATGAATGGGCCAAGAGGCATCCCTTCTAAGAGACTGGGGCACCACCCTGCACTACACTACTACACTCTGGCGAAGTGAGAGTGTGCAGGGGAAGAGATGAATGGGCCAAGAGGCCTCCCTTATAGGAGACTGGGGCACCACCCTGCACTACTCTACTACACTCTGGTGAAGTGAGGGAGTGCAGGGGAAGAGATGAATGGGCCAAGAGGCCTCCCTTATAGGAGACTGGGGCAACACCCTGCACTACTCTACTACACTCTGGCGAAGTGAGAGAGTGCAGGGGAAGAGATGAATGGGCCAAGAGGCATCCCTTCTAAGAGACTGGGGCAACACCCTGCACTACTCTACTACACTCTGGCGAAGTGAGAGAGTGCAGGGGAAGAGATGAATGGGCCAAGAGGCCTCCCTTCTAAGAGACTGGGGCAACACCCTGCACTACTCTACTACACTCTGGCGAAGTGAGAGAGTGCAGGGGAAGAGATGAATGGGCCAAGAGGCATCCCTTCTAAGAGACTGGGGCACCACCCTGCACTACTCTACTACACTCTGGCGAAGTGATTGAGTGCAGGGGAAGAGATGAATGGGCCAAGAGGCCTCCCTTATAGGAGACTGGGGCAACACCCTGCACTACTCTACTACACTGTGGCGAAGTGAGAGAGTGCAGGGGAAGAGATGAATGGGCCAAGAGGCCTCCCTTATAGGAGACTGGGGCAACACCCTGCACTACTCTACTACACTCTGGCGAAGTGAGAGAGTGCAGGGGAAGAGATGAATGGACCAAGAGGCCTCCCTTATAGGAGACTGGGTCAACACCCTGCACTACTCTACTACACTCTGGTGAAGTGACAGAGTGCAGGGGAAGAGATGAATGGACCAAGAGGCCTCCCTTATAGGAGACTGCGGCTAAATCGCGGATGCCCAGAAACAAGGGAATGAAGATGAAAGCTCTCTACTAGGGTGGAGAATAGTCGCCATACAAGAGGGTGAACAGGAACGCCAAGTGAGCAGCTGCGAAATGGAGAAGCAAAGCAAACCCATAAGCCCCGGGGATGTAAACTGTTCAAGCAGTGATGGAACCACGTGGAGCCAGAAGCCAGGAGACTCGTATGACGGACTGTGGCAAAATACGTTCCCAAATACAAGCCCATCGGATGCCAGAAGCAGAGAAGCAGTGGAGAGGCGGAGATGCAGAAAGCGGGAGAAAGACTTACAGATAATCACCCAATGCGGACAATGATCCTTTTCTCTGATAAATCTTTGGCCATTCTTTGAAGACCCATTGAGTTATTTGAGACACATCCTCAGGCGGTAGACACTGATCACGTCTCCTCTCAGAGTTTGGGCTGCGTTTAGTGCCCCATGTGAGTCCCCTTAGCGGGCATCGCCTGACACTAAACACCGAGGGCCATTGGTTGGCAAAGGTCTCCCAGTGGCCTCTTGGTGGATGGTCTGGGGTCCACTTCACGTAATGCTGTTCTATGGCTTAGTGGATTCAAGAGCCTCGAGGCCACCGAGTGCTGGAGGACCCAGGACACACAGGTAGATCCGCCTGTCGCCAGCAGAGGAAGGCTAAACAGAGTCTGCCATCAGTAAGAAGTGCATTTAAAACAGACCTATCTAGAAAAGCAACTGCCCTTCACTCCACGGCTAATCAAGCCTGCCCAGATGTGCCCAAGGCCTGAAGTGGGCATCAGTAACTCTGCCCAAACTCCTAACATTCTTGCTGTTTCTGCTTGACACTTTGTGTTCTACTGCAGGCTGAGGCCAGTAACCTCTGCACCAAGCAGCTATGCAGACCCGCAGGTCAGAGGACGAAGATATACAGACAGACATGGCTTCCAGAGGTGGAGGAACAGACACCTCGAGAAGGCCCAAAGCCTTGGGGGGGGGGGGGGACGCTTGGAACTACAGTACAGCTGCAAGAGGCAGCCAAGAGCCAAGGAGTCAAGCATACCAATATGGTCTAAAGACCCCAACATGAAGCACCTTGGCAAGTACTGTTTTAAACTCATGTACCACAGCGACTTAAGGTGCGACCAATCTGAGAAAACGCTACATTTGGGAACACAGTTAAAGATCCACCATAAAATGAGGTAGAGCTAATCTAACAAAAGGGGTCCCACAGAGAGTAGCAGTACCCTACAAACCAAAGAAACACTGCACGTTGGCAACACTGAGTCATAAGGCTGTGAAGAATTCCACCACCCGCACGGTGGGTGTGCACTCACCTGGGCTTTTTTGAAATTTTAAATGCAATTTAATGATGGAAGATCAACCTTTGGAAAATGTGTGTGGCTAATCCGTACACATTTTCCTATGCCCACTGCATGACATACACATAGATCTGTGTACTCTGTCTGGACACATCCGACAGGCGCAGTCCTCCCTGTCACATTTAGTTGGGATGTGACAGCCAGGAGTGCAACATGTCATCTCCAGAAGGGATAGGGCCAAACCGTCCCCCTGCTATTGCCAGCCTGATTCTCTAACAAAGGCTCCAAGAATCCGCCCTTCCTTCTGTTGGGCGGCCCTGCAGCTGGTGGCAGTGATTTGCATACTAATCAGAAAGTAATTGAAACAGGCCCATATGGGGCCTGGCTGTAGAGGCTAACAAAAGAGACGGGAAACCCCAAAAACCTTTCATATGCAACTGTCAACCTGAAGCCAGCTTCCGCCCTCAATATCTATGACAGTGCGATGTCATGTCTGGCACTGTGTGTTTACAGTTGTCCACACCCCGCACAGCCACCCCATTCAAAAGGTACGAGATTGTGGTTTGCAGGAGCCAGATAGTCTGGAATAGCTGCAGCTTCAATGGAGACGTTCCACTTTAATCAGGAACCACAGAGACTCTCTGATCCACATCAGACAAGAAGATGGGTGGGACTTAGTATTACATGTTTTCACCCCTTTACCTTTTCTGTTGCAAAGCACTCTGGTTATGAGCTCACGCACATAGGAGATTGTTGGTGGGGACCTAGGATCGGTTCATTAACGTAGGCTTAGCCTACAGCAATCCCTGAGGTCCATTTGGTTTTAAAAGAGGACTGAGCCCCAATTTTGACAGAAGACTTCACAAGGAGTAGCAAGAAAAACTCTCATTGGACCTTGGCAGAAGGTACAGTCTGCCTTACATCTTACACCAATGAAGGAAGGCCAGGACCTCCAAGAGTGAAGGCAGATCCCTCCCTAAACATCTCCCAGGGAACAAAGGGAGATATCGAATCCAGATGACCCTCCAGCAGCTACAGAACCGGTACCCAGCCAGCACACAGCGTGCCCTGCTAGACTCTGCAGCAAGCTTCCTAGGTTGGAAGTGCAAAAAAATCTCTGGACCAAACTAAGGACAAGACAGCTGCCTGCAACAGACTCCTCAGCTTTGGGCTGTCAGTCTTAAAGAACGACACAAACCCGGTGAATAAGCTGGGAGAAGTGCAATGACGAGCATCTCCCGACATCCACCTTAAAGAACATTTTCCCCCAGTCAAGTCTCTCGAGCGGCACTTGAGCTGCAACGCTGACTGTTGTTAAACCGCAGTCGCTTAAAACCATCCGAGACTTCTCGACCAGTGCTTCAGAACCGCTGATGAGCACAGACAACGGTTCCTGATCCTGAGCCGCCATGTAGGCCAGTCTGCAGCCATCCATCCAGCTTCTCTCGCCGAACAGTTTGCCGCCTGATACCCGCAGCTGTCTCCGATCTTGAACACCGTCATAGAAGCTGCAAAGCACCCTGAAATCGACTCGCCCCTGCCGATCACCAAAAACACCTACACGCACAAGGTGCATTGTGGTTCTGTCTTCCTAGTCCTTCTCCGAAGACTCTTAGAGGCATTTTAAGACCCATTGCTCCCTTTATCCTGAAGCCAAGTATCCTTGAACTGTTGCGATTATTTACTATACCGACCACCCTCCTGTCAGTATCCAGAGTGCATCCCTTCTCCTCCTTTGAAATGGTCTTTCCTCTGCATTCCTTTACAGGGTGGGTTGTATTTCATAGTGTTGCTAGAACTGTCTGTTGTGATGATAAAGTAGATATTTTTATGCAACCATGATTGGACAGTCCCTTTTATCATTGGGTAATAATTTTATTTTCGCTGTGTTGCTACTAACCAATGATCCACAACTTTGCAGAGATAAGCCTGCCGTTCTGTCCACGTTACCAAAATAATACAAGGAGGTATTATAATTTGCTTGTGTTTCCAATCTGTTCGGATCCCTTCTGGTGTACTAGAGGTGTGGGGTTGATTGATGGTTTAGAAACCGATATTTATCCCTGGACCACAGGTGTCCCAGAAATTGATTTGTCACAAAGGCATTGTGAATTAAGGTAGAGCCAATCTAAAGGAAGGCAGCATGTTGGCACCACTGAGTCAAAAGGTCCATAGCGAATTAAGGTACAGCCAATCCAAACAAAACATTGCATGTCTGCAACACCTAGTGATAAGACCCATAGTGAATAGAGGTAAGCCAATCTAAAGAAAGGCTGCATGTTGGCACCACTGAGTCATAAGGAACACAGTGAACTGAGCTACTGTCAATATAAAGAAAGGCTGCATACTGGTAACACTGAGTCATAAGGCCCATAGTGAGTTCAGCACGGGACGAGGTAGGGCTCTGGAGCACATCATACTCTCGAGCTTTCCCAGCACGAGCTAACAGTTCCGTTCTCAGCTTGTCAGGTACTTCGGTGGTTAAGTCTCTTTTCTACAAAACAAGTCTCTGTACTTTTTTCATCAGCCGCTTGCTACTTTCGTTCAAAACATTTTGGTTTCTTATCGGCTCTCCCCTTAACTCACTGGCTGTGATGAACTGCTTGCCTTTCTTGTCTGTGGAGTCAAGGCCGGTACCATTGGGCCACGCATCTCTCCCCGGCTTGGCTGTCAGCGGAGGAGGCACTCATGTTCCGTTGACATCTGCTGCAGCACATGCTTGCTATAGTTCACAGTCTTACGATTCCTTCTCTGGAGGTTTCACAGGCCTCTGTCGATAAGGGCAAGGTCACTACTCTCCTTGGTATCCTCTCGATTCATGCCGTCGTTCTCCTCCTCTTGAACTGCTGTGCTGAGTTAACTCTCTCGTTGTGCAGTCTGCCTTGCTCGTATTGTGCTCTCGTGCTCCACCTTTATCCCTGTGGGGAAGGGAAAGGGTCAGCAGGTGAGTGTGATTTAGGTTAATTGCCTAACTTTGCCTGACCCCCAGGCGTTGGGACATGTCATGTAAATGGCCTTGGTGTTTGTCTGTCGTCTCTCGCCATGTGCGAAAGTATTCGTGTCGGAAAGAGGAGCAGGGTAGAGTGTTGAATATCCTACGTGGTAGGATGGGGGAAAAGGTATAACGAGAAGGGGGATACCGTGTCTCACCCGTCAGTGTCGCACTTCTACTCCATAAGGATCACCCAGCCAGGGGATCCTCCCGCACTGGTCCACCCCCCGGAACTGGATCCAATATCGATGGCCATATCCTGGCCACCTGGATGTCAAATCCCCAGGTACTAATAAGTGAGACACCTTCAGGTTTCCCACACACCAGACAGCAAGATGCAGCATCCCCTTCCATATAAGACCTTTACCCCATCCTACCAGGTAGGATACTTAGTGATTCAACCCCCTGAACCCCTTTCCGACACAAACACTTATCACAGGCAACTCACTGTGAGGGAAAACGGATGACCACCCGAACCATATACCTGACATGTCCCAACACGATGGTCAGGCAATTTCTGATCATTACACACACCGGACTTCCATCACACTTCCCCACACGGATAAAAGGCGGAGCATGAGAGCACACTCTGAGCGAGGTAAAGCACATGAGGAAGCAGCAGTTCCAAGATGGCAGTTTAATACAAGGAGAAAGACGGCGAGACCGAAAAGGAATACAAAGGTAGGGCCCTTGACCTATTCACCGAAAGACTGCAACTTTTATGAGTCTTCCAGAATAGAAAATGTAAGACCTGGAATCAAAGCTGAAAACTCCTGCATTGTGTGTCAGAGGCGCCCGGGACTCTCCTGCGTCGATGGTCAAGGCGGGGAGAAGCGGTTGCCGCCGCGGTGCTGTCCTTGGCTCCTACAACAAATAAAAGCCAGTGAAGGCAGCACAGCCGATGAGTTGGGGAGACTGATACCAACCCGGGCAGTCTGGAAGCCAAGGTTGCAAGTGGAAACAGTGTATGAAGGAATTTGAAGAGGACAATGCATGGGGCGTATGTGGCAAGAGATGCAAACATAATTAATGCACTAAATGAGTGACTGAACTTTGAAGCGAAAATACTTCCCAAAAACAGAGTGGTTCTCATGTGCATGCTCATTCGAAAGTCTTTGTTCGGGAACCAAACTCAAAGGGGACATATGTAAAGAGAAGGAATTGTAAAATCGAAGTGGTCCTGCGAAGGGTCAAGCTAAACCCTGTGCACATTGGATACTAGATTGAAATTGGTCCGAGTCTGGCTAAGGGAGACTTGATTGTGTTTAAAAAGGGGATCTGAGCCCGACTAAGGGGGATCTGGGGTGAACCCTGAGTCGCCCAAAAGAATATCCCACAAACAATGTACTAAAGAGATCTGAGCCCAACTGAGGGTGATCAAAAGGGAAAAAACATTGTATTAAAGAGATCTGAGCCTAACATGGGGGATCCGGGTGAAGAGTGAATCACCTAAAGTGTATACTTGTCGAAATCCAAAGAGGAAAATAACGTATCGTTTTTGTTTGGTTGCATCAGGCCCTCTGAATGAAGAGACTTTGAGGAGTAGAGAGACTTGCATACAGAAGGTACCGATATTATGATTGAACTGTATCCTCGTGCTAAAGAAGCCAGAGACTGTGCTACTCTCCAGTGAACCTCCTTGTCCAGTGCTAAAAAAGCAGGGAAGGGAGGCTGACGGCCTGAACATCCTGACGTATAATTGTGAACACTTCTTTCTTTTTGTAACATTTTCCCCCCACGCTGTTTGTTTTTAGAGGTAAGGATTGGCAATATTTTTTTTTAGTATAGGCACTTTTATTTTGAAAAAACACTTCTTGGACTGCTTCATTATTATTTGATGGTCGTAGATTGCTCCCATCTCTAGATTTAGGTTTAGATAGGAGTTTATCCTACCCTTGTTTAAGTTCAATAAACACCCTTGAACTGTGGTCACTTGTGTCCGTCTTACTGTTGATACCATGCCTTCCTTACAGTCATATGGCCCATAGTGAAATGAGGTACAGCCAATCTAAAGAAAGGCTTCACTGAGGTGCTGGAGCAATGCCTGTATAAGTTCTAGGAAGTTGCCACCATTGATGCCACAAAGCGGCCTCTGATTTATGGGTTTCTGTTTTTACTTGCTACAGTGTGGTACTGGTTCCATACAGCATCATAGCCATGCAGAGAACACGTACTGTTGCATGGGCGTCTCAAGCACATCGCACCACAAAGAGAACATGTACTGTTGCATGGCTGTCTCAAGCACGCTGTGCTATACTGAGAACATGTACTGTTGCATGGGCGTCTCAAGCACGCTGTGCTATACTGAGAACATGTACTGTTGCATGGGCGTCTCAAGCACGCTGTGCTATACTGAGAACATGTACTGTTGCATGGGCGTCTCAAGCACGCTGTGCTATACTGAGAACATGTACTGTTGCATGGGCGTCTCAAGCACGTTGCGCCACACTGAGAACATGTACTGTGCATCAGCATCTCAAGCACGCAGTGCTATACTGAGAACATGTACTGTTGCATCGGTGTCTCAAGCACGTCGTGCCACACTGAGAACATGTACTGTTGCATGGGCGTCTCAAGCACGTTGCGCCACACTGAGAACATGTACTGTGCATCAGCATCTCAAGCACGCAGTGCTATACTGAGAACATGTACTGTTGCATCTGTGTCTCAAGCACGTCGTGCCACACTGAGAACATTACTGTTGCATGGGCGTCTCAAGCACGTTGCGCCACACTGAGAACATGTACTGTGCATCAGCGTCTCAAGCACGCCGTGCCAAACTGAGAACATGTACTGTTGCATCGGTGTCTCAAGCACGCCGTGCCACACTGAACATGTACTGTTACATCGGTGTCTCAAGCATGCTGTGCTATACTGAGGACATGTACTGTTGCATCAGCATCTCAAGCACGCTGTGCTATACTGAGAACATGTACTGTTGCATCAGCATCTCAAGCACGCAGTGCCACACTGAGAACATGTACTGTTGCATCGGTGTCTCAAGCACGCAGTGCTATACTGAGAACATGTACTGTTGCATCAGCATCTCAAGCACGCTGTGCTATACTGAGAACATGTACTGTTGCATCAGCATCTCAAGCACGCAGTGCCACACTGAGAACATGTACTGTTGCATCGGTGTCTCAAGCACGCAGTGCTATACTGAGAACATGTACTGTTGCATCGGTGTCTCAAGCACGCCGTGCCACACTGAGAACATGTACTGTTGCATTAGCATCTCAAGCACGCCGTGCCACACTGAGAACATGTACTGTTGCATCGGTGTCTCAAGCATGCTGTGCTATACTGAGAACATGTACTGTTGCATCAGCATCTCAAGCATGCAGTGCTATACTGAGAACATGTACTGTTGCATCGGTGTCTCAAGCACGCCATGCCACACTGAGAACATGTACTGTTGCATGGGCGTCTCAAGCACGTTGCGCCACACTGAGAACATGTACTGTGCATCAGCGTCTCAAGCACGCCGTGCCACACTGAGAACATGTACTGTTGCATGGGTGTCTCAAGCATGCCGCACCACACTGAGAACATGTACTGTTGCATCAGCATCTCAAGCATGCAGTGCTATACTGAGAACATGTACTGTTGCATCGGAGTCTCAAGCACGCCGTGCCACACTGAGAACATGTACTGTTGCATGGGCGTCTCAAGCATGTCGCGGCACACTGAGAACATGTACTGTTGCATTAGCATCTCAAGCACGCCGTGCCACACTGAACATGTACTGTTGCATGGGCGTCTCAAGCATGCTGCGCCACACTGAGAACATGTACTGCTGGCATGGGGCTCTCAAGCAACCCACACCACACTAAGAACATGTACTGTTGTATGAGCGTCTCAAGTATAAAGTACTGTACAGGAGAACATGGACTATTACGGGAGCACATCAAGCACACAATGCTTTATATAGAATATATACTATCACTGTAAAGCCTCGTGCACGTGGTGCTGCACAGAGGACAGGTACGGTTGCATGAGCATCTCAAGAACGACACACCAGACAGAGAACATGTACTGTTGCTTGAGCACGTCTCACGCACGCCACGCAGAGAACATGTAGTGTTGCATCAGCATCTCAAACACGCTGTGCCACCCTGAGAACATATACTGTTGCATGGGAAGCTCAAGGACACAGCGCTGTACAAAGAACATGGACTATCACAGGAGCACCTCAAGCCCACAGTGCTTCAAAGAGAACATGTACCATCACTGTATAGCCCCATGCACGGGGTGCTGCACAGAGGACATGCACTGTTGCAGGAGCATTTTAAGCACACAACGCAACATTGAGAACATGTACTTGCATGGACGTCTCAAGGACAAGCGTGCAGTGCCATAGACTGTAGCAGGTCAAGCTTGTGGTGCTGTACACTGGAGCATCTCAAGCGTGCAGCGCCACACATTAGCATCTCAAGCATGCGACACATACAGAGACAATGTACCATCACTGTAGGATATCAAGTGTGCAGTGCCGTACGTACTATGACTGTACCATGTCAAGCATGCAGTGCTGTACACTGTAGCATATCAAGCATGCGACACATACAGAGACAATGTACCATCACTGCGGCACTGTACACTGTAGGATCTCAAGCACGAGCCACATATAGCGAACATGGATCATCACTGTAGCATCTCAAGCGCCAGTGCCGTATTATCACTGTAACATGTCAAGCATGCAGCACTGTATCTCAAGTGTGCAGCACCACACACTGTAGCATCTCAAGCTTGTGACGCCGTACAGAGACTATGTACGATCACTGCAGCAGCTCAAGCATGCGGCACATATAGAGGCCATGTACCATCTTTGCAGCTTCTCAAGCTTGTGACACCGTACATAGACCATGTACAATCGCTGGAGCATCTCAAGCTTGTGACGCTGTACAGAGACCATGTACCATCACTGCAGCTTCTCAAGCTTGTGACGCTGTATAGAAACCATGTACCATCACTGCAGCACCTCAAGCATGCGGCACATACAGAGACCATGTACCATCAGTGCAGCATCTCAAGCTTGTGACGCCGTACAGAGACCATATACCATGACTGCAGCTTCTCAAGCTTGGGATGCCGTACAGAAACCATGTACCATCACTGCAGCACCTCAAGCATGCGGCACATAGAGACCATGTACCATCACTGCAGCATCTCAAGCTTGTGACGCCGCACAGAGAACATGTACCATCACTGCAGCACCTCAAGCTAGTGTACAGAGACCATGTACCAATACTGCAGCACCTCAAGCTAGTGTACAGAGACCATGTACCATGACTGCAGCATCTCAAGCTTGTGACGCCATACAGAGACCATGTACCATCACTGCAGCATCTCAAGCTTGTGACGCCATACAGAGACCGCGTACCATCACTGCAGCATCTCAAGCTTGTGACGCCTACAGAGACCATGCACAATCACTACAGCACCTCAAGCTAGTGTACAGAGGAAATGTAACCTACACTGATTCATAAAGACAGCAAACTTCTTGGAATCCCCCAAAAAACGCTCAGGAGGAGCTAAAGGAATGTTTCCAGGAACTATTACTTGGACTGGAGCAGGGGGTGCAACTGGAAGAGGGGCTGATGGATTGGCTGCGGGTAAGGGAACTTGACCAGCCTGTGTTTGCAAGAGTTGGCGTGCCAATTCTTCTGTATGGTCCGTATTGACCACCAACTCCCTGCGCAATGCACTAGTCTCAGAACGGGCGGCATGAACTTCCGCTCTCAACTCCCCCAATAACTGGACCAACTGATCCATCTCAGGAGTCTCCATGGCGCCCAGGCAGAGATTTTCAAAAAGTGGCTTCGCGTTCTGTAACACTCACCTGTAACTCTGCGGGGACGCCCTTGAAGATCTTCCCTGACTTCAGAGAATTACAATTTCTGTAAAAAGAATAACAAGGAACAACCCTCCTTAATTAGAATTCCCTTAGTAATCTAACTCTTCTAAAAACAGGAAGGGAATACATTTAACCAACACCCAAAGAAGCTCACCTGAAGTTCTTTTTTTGTGAGCTCTTCATCCTGCATTCACACAGGGGCGCATGTCCTGAAGAGAAGTGTCGTGTGGATGCCAATGTTTAATTCTTATTGAAAAAATGACAAGGGGCAAACGAAATGGCAATGAAATAAGACACCCTTAATAGCAAATGACTGAAGTGAATATTTAGCTGTGAGGAAAATAACTTCAATTGAGGGTTTCCTAAAATGAGGAAGCAACTGAAGGCAGAAGTGACCCTTTGAATCAGTCAAGAGAGATTATAAATGGTCCATTAGAAAACCACACCAAACTCCGCAATACACTAAAACCTAATTCAAGGAAAACTAAATTGGGTACCAGCAGTGTATATAAATATGTAGTGTGACATGAAAACCACCTCAGCAAATGAGTGTAACACAGGAGCGCAGAGCACTAACTCGCACAGCTGAGGCAATGGGAAAAATGCACTGTAACACGAAACCCACCACAGCTAATGAACATAACACAGGAATGCGGAGCACTAAAAAAGCGCACAACATAGGCAATGGAAAAGGCACAGTAATTGAATGAAAAAATAAGTCAGTAGTTAATAATACTCTCTCACAGAAGTTTCACTAAACAATCATGTAACACACAGGAATAACCCGAAACGGTACTTGCATGAGAGAAGGCAGAATTTGTCCGACCCTCTGAGGAAAGGGAAAACAGGAGACTAAAACTTTGAAGTGGAAACGTGGTTACAGGGACAAAACTAACGGGCAAATAACAGACTACGGAAGGAGTACAAAAATACAGAGGCAAGAAAGGGAAAACTATGAAGAAATGGGCAGACTGTGGATTCTGACAGGAATTCTTTGGAGACCGCGGTGAGCATCCGTACTGCAGGGCAGTCAGCAACACGAAGCGCGAGTCTCCTCAGGAAATGGCTAATTGTATCAGAGGTAGCTTATAGACTAGACCCTCAAGATTAGTTCCTTGTTGGCGCCACCAGGCGGCCATTAGGAAACACGAATTTCCAATGTCTTTCTATAAGGACCTAATGGAAACTAGACCCCCCTCCCACTACCAGAGCGAGATTTAACCCTTAAGGAACCATGGGTTACTCTGAGAACTGGCTGGGGATCATGACATAGAACTGGAGCTTGACAAAGGGCTCTTTTCAGGTTTTCAAAGGCATGATTGCACTTCTCATTCCATTTGACCTTTTTAGGTCATTTTGGAGAAGAGATTACATTCAGTGGAGAAGCTATGGTCCCATAGTTCTCTATGAAATTCCTGTAGTACCCAGTGAGGCCTAAAAAGGCTCTCACTTGGGTTTGAGTAGAAGGGGTTGTCCAATTTTGCACAGCTTCTATCTTGCTGGCAATGGCCTTATTTCACCACCACCTACCACACGACCAAGGTAGACCACTTTACTCTGTCCAATCTGGCATTTACTTGCCTTTATGGTCAGATTGGCCTTCTCAAGAGCCTAGAAAACATATCCTAAGTGGTCAACATGTTCTTTCCAAGTAGGGCTGAACACTGCAATGTCATCCAAGTATGCCATGCAGAAGTCCTCCATCCCATTCAGAACCTGATTAACCATCCTTTGGAATGTAGCAGGTGCATTCTTTAATCCAAATCCAAAAGGCATAACCTTAAATTGGTATAAGCCAACTGGGGTGGAGAATGCAGTTTTCTCCTTGGCATGGTCCGTTAAGGCTATTTGCCAATATCCTGACGTGAGATCAAATGTGCTGAGGTACTTGGCTGAACCAAGGCATCAGTCTTAGTGACTGCATTTAGAGCTCTATAGTCCACACAGAATCTCAACTCCTTGGATCCGGCCTTTGGTACTAACACAACTGGGCTAGACCATGGACTAGTAGTGGGTTCTATTAGCCCGAGATCAAGCATCTTGTTGACCTCTCCTTTGATGTGGGTTCTTACATTCTCTGACATTCTGTAACCCCTGCTTTTGACAGGTAAACAGTCACCAGTGTTGATATCATGCTGGCCCCAAGGGGTCAAGCCTAGTGAAAGTGAGAACGGGGGCAAATTGATTCAACAAAACGTTGCACTCCTCCTGTTGTTCAAAAGTCAGATTAGAAGAGAGATTAACTCCTATTTTCTCATGTAAAGGTTCGCCTCTGAGAAGATCAGGCAGAGGTTCATTCTCCGCCTCCTCCTCTTGAGCTGAAGCTAGAAGCAAAGCTCCCACTTCTGGTCTCGAGACATAAGCCTTCAAACGGTTGGTGTGAAAGGCAATCTCTAAGTCCACCAGATAGTTCACCTCTCCAAGTTTTCCCACAATCTTGAAGGGTCCTATCCACTTGTCCTGCAAGGCCCTCTGCCTTGTTGGCACCATAACAAGAACTAGCTGGTCTTGAACAAACTCAACCATGTTGGCCTTCTGGTCATGCCAATGCTTAACCAGAGCCTGACATGCTTTCAAGTTATCACTTGCTTCAGCCATCATGTGTGACATTCTCCTCCGAAATCCTATCACATAGTCAGTCACTCTGACTGGCTTGGGGAAAGGAGCACTCTCCAACCCCTCCGTAATAAGGGCCAATGGACCTCCGATTGGATGGCCATAGAGAGGTTCAAAGGGACTGTAAACCAGTCCTTCCTGAGCGACTTCTCTATATGCAAAGAGAAGGCATGGCAGTAGAAGATACCACTTTCTTTTAAGGGGGTCTTCTAAAGCTCCTATCATGCTATTCATGGTTCTGTTGGACCTTTCTACCAACCCATTTGTCTGAGGGTGGTGTGTGGTAGAGAACTTATAGGTAACTCCACAGTTTTTCCACATGGCCTTCATGTAGTGGGAGATAAAATTTGACCCCCTGTTGGATATTACCTCCTTAGGAAAACCAACCCTGGTAAAAATACCAAGGAGGGCCTTAGCCACAGCCTGGGCTATAACAATCCTCATATGAATAGCTTCAGGGTACCTAGTAGCATGGTCTACTACAAGTATAAACCTGTTGCCTGAAGAGGTTGGAGGGTCAAGAGGACCGACAATGTTGATTCCCACTCTCTCAAATGGTACTCCCACCACAGGGAGAGACACTAAAGGTGCAGCGTTCTTGGAGCCACTCTTACCAGAAGTTTGGCAGGTGTGGCAACTCTTGTAATACCTATCTACCTCAGCCCCCTATTTTAGTCGAATAAAAGTTGAGAGAGCGCCTTTCCTTGGTCTTCTTGAAACTCAAGTGATCAGCCAAAGGTGTCAGGATTGAGGCTGGTGGGGGCTCTGGCAGTGTGGTGGGTGCCCTAATGGTGCGTAGGATTCATCCCACATTATTCTCCAAGCGTGTCCTTCATCCCTTTTTCAGGAAACAGCCTCCGGGACGAAGGACAGCCCAAGAACTACATTTCCCAGCAGGCCGTGCATGGCACAGGCTTGCTGGGATGGAGTCAGCCACGCCAGCGCGAGTGCGCATGCGCGAACCGCGCCCAAAGCCCCACGCTTGCGATTCCGGCCAGCAGAGAGGAAGGACGTGTAGAGCCAGAGCTCCTGACGGCAAGCCTACGCGGGGCACCCAGCCACCTGTGAGCCCACCCCAGGCCCTGCATGACAGAAAAGATAAGTGCTGAACCAAGCGTGCACGTTCCGGCAATATTCTTATGACGGTTTTGTTAGAGGAAGTCGAGTTTGGATTTCCGAACTGGAACCGCGCCCGAAGCGGTTTAGGAATGCATGGCGCTCCGTCCAATAACCCAGCATGAGACACCATTAACACGCGATTGTGCTCTTAGACGAAGCATGCTTCCTGCATGTGTTTAGACTTGAAAAGACCGTAGAGCAGAATTGCTAACTCAGAACTATTAACCCTAAAACAGCGACTCTTCTTATGTGTGCGCTTCCATTCTGACTTTATTCTTGCCTCTTGCAGTGCATGTGAGGTTCAGAACGCCATAGGGGTCTAGCAGCACGAAGAGACCAGAAGACTACACAGCAGTGCCGAAGCTAAGTGCAACCTACATTGTTTATTTTAGGGCACGTTTAGAAACTGGGTATAGTGTATTCCATTCTGTATGATGTTAATGCAGACAGTGCTTCCATTCTGTATGATGTTAATGCAGACAGTACTTTCCTCCATGAAGTAATGTGGGGATAGTGATTGAATAACAAGTACAGTAACTGGTTGAGGGCTCCAGTACAAAGGCCTAACTTCTCTGGCATAACAGTGTGCATAGTTGAATGTAAACTGAACACAGTAACTGGTCTGGGGCTCCAGTACAAAGGCCCATTTCATCTGGCATAAGTAAGATTGCAAGTGAATGCAAGAAAGCGCCAGGGCAGAGAACTCCAGATACAGGAGCCAGAGCTGAGGAGCACTTTACCCTGTTCTTCCCCATCCCCATCCATAACCTCTCCCTTTCCCTCTTCCCGGTGTTCCTAAACAACCTCTACCCATCCAATCATCGGACCCTAACCCTCTTTCCCCCTAGGGTCAAGGTGGCCTGTGTTAATTGCTCCCAGGTACCAAGACCCGACGGGGAGGGAGGTGTTCTAGCCGCGTTTCTGCTGCCTCTGCGTTGAGAAGAAGGAAGTCTGACAGAATCGCAAGACCAAGTATTCATCAGACGCCTAGGCAGCACAACCATGGTAGACGCAGTAGCCCTACTCCAAGAACTCAAGGCCGAGTTGATAGCAACTAGGCAGGATTATCAGAATCTGGCGGGTCAGGTGCTGACCCTTACTATCCAACAACGAGCCCAAGCCACTCCACTACCGAGGGCACCTCCGCCAACCCCGGTTCAGGTACAGGTAGCTACAGAACCTCAACTGCCTCTAGCAACGCCCGAAAGGTATCATGGTGACCCTCAAACCTTTAACCAATTCATTATGCAATGTCAATTGCATTTCCTAACCAAGCCGGCAGTGTTTAGTACAGCAAAGTCCCGTACAGCCTTCGTGATCTCATATCTGAGTGGGGATGCAGCTTCTTGGGCCACACCCCTAGTTCGAAAGGATGACGCTCTGCTTTATAGTTGGGACACTTTCCTAGAGGAGTTCGGCAAAATCTTCAATAGGCGAGCTGCAACCTTAATTAAGGACAGAGAACTATTGACTCTAAGACAAGGGAGCAGAGACTTGATTTCTTATGTAACAGCGTTTAACCGGTTGGCCATGGAAACCGACTGGCCACAGGAAAAAAGAATGGCTCTGTTCTATCAGGGTCTACGTGAGGACTTAAAGGACCTCGTGGCTCAAGTAGATCCCCAACCAGATGAATGTTCCACTATGATCGACCTAGCACTCAGGCTGGATCAAAGACAGAGTGAGCGGCGGCAGGACAGGCGAAAATGGGACAATAAGCCAATTGTGAGGTTGGACCAGCAAAAACTAACCAGAGCAGTGGAGAAGGGAACAGAGGAACCCATGCAAATCGGCTCAGTGCGAGGTCCACTGAGCAAGGAGGAGAAAGACAAGAGGCGTAGAGACAAATTATGTCTATATTGTGGAAAAGCAGGGCACTTCGTGCGGGAATGTCCTACCAAGCCAGTTAAAGGAGGGCCTTCGGGAAACGAGAAAGCTCGCCCATGAGGGTAGTAGGAGCGAGCGGAGCAGAAAACACCCCACTGATTTTGGCAAATGTGCACACTACCCAAGAAGCCCATATCACAGTAATCGGATATTTGCACTGGCAAGAAGAACGTGTACCCATTACTCTGATGGTGGATTCGGGCACCACAGGTAACTTCGTGGATGTCCAATTAGCTCGGAAAATGGGTCTTCCCTTACGTGCTAAGACTCTACCAGAGGAAGTGAAGTCCGTGGACGGGTCTCCATTAGTCTCAGGGCCAGTGACTCAGCAAACTGAACCGTTGCATCTGAAAATAGGTACCACACACCAGGAAATAATTAGCTTCGATGTCATAGCGGCCCCTCAATTCGGGTTCATCCTGGGATTGACCTGGCTGCGACTTCACAATCCACAGGTGGACTGGAAGGCTGGTTCAGTTACTTTTAATTCCATCTTCTGTCAAGAACATTGTTCAGTGTCCGTCTCGCAGTATGTCGCAGGAAGTGCACGTCCAGAACTACCTCAGGTATATCAAGATTTTTGGGATGTTTTTAGCAAGGCCGCCGCCGAAACCCTACCACCACATCGGCCGTTTGACTGCCAGATTGATTTGGAAGCAGGGGCAGTACTTCCTTGTAGTAGGATATATGCCCTCACTGAAGCAGAAAACCAATACCTGAAAGATTACATAGAAACAAATCTGCCAAACGGGTTTATCCGACACTCTACGTCACCAGTCTCCTCCCCCTTATTCTTTGTGCCCAAAAAGACCGGAGATCTCAGAACATGTATAGACTACAGGGCGATCCACAAAATTACCATCAAGAACCGCTATCCCTTGCCCTTGATACCGGTGTTGTTGGACCAGGTGCGCGGGTCGACAATATACACCAAATTGGACCTTCGTGGGGCCTATCATCTGGTAAGGGTACGCAACGGTGATGAGTGGAAAACAGCATTCCGGACGGAATTTGGCCTGTATGAGTATCAGGTTATGCCGTTCGGCCTATGCAATGCCCCAGCAGCTTTCCAGCACTTTCTGGATGAAGTACTCCGCGGGTACCTGGACGTGTTCGCGGTGGTCTACATCGATGACATCTTGATTTATTCCCAAAACTTGGAGGACCACCAAAAACACGTCCGGGCAGTTCTACAGAGGCTTCGGGAGCATCAACTATTCGCCAAACTCGAGAAGTGTGAGTTCCATCAATCCAATGTGGAGTTTCTAGGGTTCATTCTGTCACCTCAAGGAGTCACCATGGACAGGAAAAAAGTACAATCCATCCTGGATTGGCCCTCACCAAAATCGGTAAAAGACATTCAAACTGTCCTTGGCTTCGCCAATTTTTATCGTCACTTCATAGACGGATTTGCTAAGAAGATACAGCCCATGGCTAGACTGTTACGGAAGGGGGTAACCTTTTCCTGGGACGAAGCAGCTGAGGCAGGCTTTCAGCCTCTAAAAAAGGCTTTCGTTACCGCTCCGGTGCTAATGCATCCTGATCCAACCAAACCGTACATTGTCGAGACGGACGCCTCCAGTTATGCTGTGGGGGCCATTCTTTCGCAACGAACAGAAAATGGACAATTACACCCAGTTGCCTACTACTCCCGGATGTTATTACCCGCAGAACAAAACTACGCCATAGCTGACAAGGAACTGTTGGCCATAAAGACAGCATTCGACGAATGGCGACATTACCTTATGGGGGCTCGACATACTATAACCATTTTTACTGACCATCGAAACTTGCAGTTCTTGAAATCAGCAAAGGCTCTCAGTCCCAGGCAGCTAAGATGGGCCACGCAGTTGTCCGAATATGATTTTGTAGTCACCTATCGCCCAGGAGTTGAAAATCGAAAAGCAGACATTCTATCAAGGTATCCGGAACCAGATCCCGATCAATCCACCACGTGAGTAGAAGAGCCTAAGCCAATGTTTGATCCCAGTCTTGTAATCGGGAGTGTAGCTGCAGTTCCAGTCTTCGATACTGTAAGAAAGGCGATGTCTGCACAACAATTAGTCCAATGGGCTAGCCAGAATAAAAACCAGACTATTAAGGAAGGATTGCCCTTTTTTAAATCAGCCTTGTATTTACCCACGACGCCCCTGCGTCAACAAGCCATAAAATGGTGTCATGACTCTTCATTCGTAGGTCACCCCGGGAAAGCAAAAACAATTGAGTTAATAAAACGCCACTTTTGGTGGCCATCCATACTTAAAGATGTTCATATATATGTGACCCAGTGCGAAACTTGCCTCAGAAACAAATCAGATCATCAACGGCCATCAGGAACTCTACAACCCTTACCAACGCCTCCTGCTCCTTGGCACTCCGTGTCTATGGACCTAATGGTGGATCTACCGATAAGCCGAGGGTTTAACACTATTTATGTAGTAGTCGATTATCTAACCAAAATGGCTCACTTTATTCCATGCACCGGAACCCCATCAGCCAGTACTCTGGCAGACTTGTTTTTGCAGCATGTCATCCGCCTGCATGGCTTACCGCACATTGCCGTCTCTGATCGTGGACCACAGTTCACGTCAAGATTTTGGCAGGCCTTCTGTAGATCTGTAGGTATGGACATACGACTCTCCACCGCTTACCACCCAGAAACAGACGGGCAAACGGAGAGGTTGAATCAAACTCTCGAACAATACCTCCGGTGCCTTACTCTTGGTAAAGAAGATAATTGGGCGGAAGTTATTTGGTTAGCTGAAATAGCGTATAATAATGCGATACATACATCAACCAAGACAACTCCCTTTTACAGTAACTATGGGTATCATCCCCGTTTTCAGCCAGCCCTTTTAGGACACATACCAGAAGTACCAGCGGCAGCCGAGAAGAAAAAACATCTCGAGGAAATATGGCATTCGGTACAGGATAACTTGAGAGCAGCGAAAAAAGCTTATAAACACCAAGCAGATAAAGGACGGCGGCCAGGTCCACAATACCAAGTAGGGGACAGGGTGTGGCTGCCCACTCGTCACCTCCAGCTACAGGGATCACGAAAGTTCATGCCCTGGTTTATCGGCCCGTTCTCTATACAAGCATTGGTGGGACCAGTGGCTGTAAGATGGACTACCAGCACACATGAAAGTACATCCAGTGTTCCACATTGCTCTACTCAAACCAGCCCCGGCCACTTCCAGGACCAAGAAACCTCCTCCTATTCTAGTTGATGGGCACCCCGAGTTTGAGGTCCACAAAATTCTTGATTCCCGTTATACTCGGAGTAAACTCTTTTACTTAGTAGATTGGAAGGGGTATGGCCCGGAGGATAGGTTCTGGGAGCCCGCTGAAAACATCCATGCTCCTCGGCTCCTTCGCCTTTTTCATTTGTCAAATCCATCTAAGCCTGGGCCTGCCGGTGGGAGGGGGAGTACCGTCAGGATTGAGGCTGGTGGGGGCTCTGGCAGTGTGGTGGGTGCCCTAATGGTGCGTAGGATTCATCCCACATTATTCTCCAGGCGTGTCCTTCATCCCTTTTTCAGGAAACAGCCTCCGGGACGAAGGACAGCCCAAGAACTACATTTCCCAGCAGGCCGTACGTGGCACAGGCTTGCTGGGATGGAGTCAGCCACGCCCGCGCGAGTGCGCATGCGCAAACCGCGCCCAAAGCCCCACGCTTGCGATTCCGGCCAGCAGAGAGGAAGGACGTGTAGAGCCAGAGCTCCTGACGGCAAGCCTACGCGGGGCACCCCGCCACCTGTTAGCCCACCCCAGGCCCCGCGTGACAGAAAAGATAAGTGCTGAACCAAGCGCGCACGTTCCGGCAATATTCTTATGACGGTTTTGTTAGAGGAAGTCGAGTTTGGATTTCCGAACTGGAACCGCGCCCGAAGCGGTTTAGGAATGCATGGCGCTCCGTCCAATAACCCAGCATGAGACACCATTAACATGCGATTGTGCTCTTAGACGAAGCATGCTTCCTGCATGTGTTTAGACTTGAAAAGACCGTAGAGCAGAATTGCTAACTCAGAACTATTAACCCTAAAACAGCGACTCCGCTTATGTGTGCACTTCCATTCTGACTTTATTCTTGCCTCTTGCAGCGCATGTGAGGTACAGAACGCCATAGGGGTCTAGCAGCACGAAGAGACCAGAAGACTACACAGCAGTGCCGAAGCTAAGTGCAACCTACATTGTTTATTTTAGGGCACGTTTAGAAACTGGGTATAGTGTATTCCATTCTGTATGATGTTAATGCAGACAGTGCTTCCATTCTGTATGATGTTAATGCAGACAGTACTTTCCTCCATGAAGTAATGTGGGGATAGTGATTGAATAACAAGTACAGTAACTGGTTGAGGGCTCCAGTACAAAGGCCTAACTTCTCTGGCATAACAGTGTGCATAGTTGAACGTAAACTGAACACAGTAACTGGTCTGGGGCTCCAGTACAAAGGCCCATTTCATCTGGCATAAGTAAGATTGCAAGTGAATGCAAGAAAGTGCCAGGGCGGAGAACTCCAGATACAGGAGCCGGAGCTGAGGAGCATGTTACCCTGTTCTTCCCCATCCCCATCCATAACCTCTCCCTTTCCCTCTTCCCGGTGTTCCTAAACAACCTCTACCCATCCAATCATCAGACCCTAACCCTCTTTCCCCCTAGGGTCAGGGTGGCATGTGTTAATTGCTCCCAGGTACCAAGACCCGACGGGGAGGGAGGTGTTCTAGCCGCGTTTGTGCTGCCTCTGCTTTGAGAAGAAGGAAGTCTGACAAAAGGTATCTCATAGGCTAGTTGCAAGAATTGGAGCCTGTTCTCTTGGGGCACTACAAGTCTTTTGTAGTCTCCAGGGTTGACTCAGTCGGTTCACTGTAGAAGAGGCCATCTTCCCAGTGCAACCTATCGTTCCCAGACACTTGCCCTTCAAGCTGAGAAGCTGCCTGGTGGCGAAGACCTTCCAGAGTTGGACCTTCTCTTTTTCCCCTACTGAAGTCTGCCCTGTTGGGTCCACCTTCTGCCAGTAAGGACTGCAGCTCAGGATGGTCCACAGGGTCCAGATCTTCAATAAGATCCTGGCCTTCTACTAGATCTGAATCCTCAGGTTCTAGTTCAACAACAAAGGGTTGTACCTCACCCTCAGTCTCAGCTGGAGGAGCCGTCACAGGTGTGACTTTGGACAACCTAGGGGATGTCCTTGTTGGAAGCACAGGAGTGATTCCTGCTGGTTTCTTCTTAGAAGTCTTGGGTTTCCCCTTTGCTTCTGGTTGCTCAGAAATAGCAGTTAGTAACTCCAGTGGAGTAGCAGTGATTTATTTTTCTATCATCTCCTCAGGAGAGCCCCTCAAGGTCCTCTCCCTTGCAGGTCTGGTGAGCTCCTGTAGTCTTTTGCTGGGAAGTTTTGGAGTACCTGACACTACTCCAAGATCTTTTAGGTCATTTCCTAACAGAACCCTTCCAGGTACTTCAGATTGCACACTAACAGGTATCCTTACAGTCATGTCATTGCACTGGATGAGAGCTGGTAACTGGGGAAGCATCTGTACAGGCCCTCCAGCTAACTTGGTGAGGCGTTTGGGTGCCTTAGCAACAACCTCCACCTTGAAAAAAGATTAATCCACCACAGTTATGCTGGCTTCAGTGTCTCTAATGGCAGGGGTCTCCTGACCATTCACTAGGACACTGTCCTTATAATACTCTTTAGTATTATTTGGGATAGAATTATAGACATCTAAATTCTGTTGTTCCCGCAACCCCAAGGACACTAAAGAAACACTAGCTGAGACTCTTGTGGGTTCTTCACCTAGTAGTTGAAAGTTTCCACTGGCCATTTGTACTTCCTCCTCAGGAGCTAAGGCTAAGGAGACAGTGTGGACCCCTGACGGTATACCCTTACATCTGGGATCCCCTTTCACATGGTCAGTTGAACCACAAACATAACATTTTCCAAATGTCTTTATGAATGGTGGCTTGTTCTGACCTCCTCCTGGTCTGGGACCAGAAGGTACACTAGCCTGATTTGGTTTCCCTGGTGGCTTACCCTTAGAGTTTTGTTTGTGACCTTCTTTGGAATTGGAATTATTTGAATTCTCTTTGTTGTCTTTCTTAGGCTGTTTTCCCTCATCCTTTTTCTGAGTGACCCCAGAATCCTTGTGAGTAGCCCTGTTGGCAACCCACAAGTCAGCAGCCTTAGCTAGCTTCTTGGAATCTATTTCCTTTGACTCAGCCAAGTGCTCTCTGAGCTCAGGAGAGCAGGCATCATAGATTCCTTCATAAGTGTTCACTCTGTAACCCTTAATCCATCCCTCTAAGTTTTTCAAACACTCACTCACCCAGGTAGCCCAAGGGGTACCATCATGCTTTTTGAGGGTCCTAACACTCTTAAGGTACTGGGAAGGGGTCTTCCCAAATCTAGCAATTAAAGCTAGCATCACACATTCATAATCCATCCTATCCACCTCCCCCAACTCCATTACCACATCAGATGCAACAGGGGGGAGCCTAGAGAATAACCAGGGAAGCATCTGATTCCCTGTGATTTCCTGGAGCCCATGATTGTATTCAAACATAGCTAACCAACCTAACACATCCAAAATAGGTTCATACAAACCCACAATCTCATTAGGCATCCGGGGTCTCTTTGGACTGGAAGATCTAGAGGATCCGGGGAGAGAACAATTTTCCACAGACATTTTCTTCATCTCCAACTCACGATTGAGCTCCATTTCTCTGAGCCTTAGTTCTTGGTGTTTCTGTTCAGTTTGGGCACTAATTCTTTTGAATTCAAGTTCAAGCCTCATTTTGTCTAGTGAGAAACTCAGGACTTAATGTGGGACCTGACAAAGGTCCAGTAGCCAAGACTTGAGGCCTTTGAGCAGGCAGAGGGCCAGTGGGGGCTACATTGTCAGCCTCCTCTTCCTCATCTGTCTCAACAATAACATCATCAACATTACCCTCCTCAATATTTGCTACAGTTGCTGGAGGAGTGGGCACTACAGCCCCACTCTCCAGACACTGTTTCTCCAACAATCTTTCAATCAACTCTGATTTCTTGCCTTTGACAGGAAGACTTTTCTGTCTACACAGATCCCTTAAATAATCAGCAGTATTTACAAGGAGGGTCTCCTGGCTATAGCTTTCCATATTTTACTTGATTTCTTTAAATGAGCTTTTAGTGATTAAGCCTTGTGGTTAGTTGGACCAAGGTACTAGCAGCACTCTAAAATGTAAACTCAATACTTTATCCTAACGGCTGTACACCAGTGTTAGGCCGAATCCTATGCAGTTCCCTTAGGGAGCACTACAGAAGATTAGGACTACAGATATATGCAATAAATCCCCTTTGGTATCAGTCTGTACCACACAGATTTATTTGGTAGCTATGGCTGAGCAGTCAGACTTATCTCAAGAGGGAGATGAGCAGTATTCAGGGTTTACCCAATAGGACCATAGCACTATGGGACAAGAAAACACTGACCAAAGCTTTGTATCAAAAAGAATATATATATATTTATTTTACACACTCTTAATTCAACACACAAGTCACTATCATTAAAGCAAGTTAAAACAGTCAAGAAAAGTATACCCAACTCCCTATTTAAATTGTAAACAAGTTTGAGCAAGAGTGAAAACTGAGCAAAATGGCACAGTGTAAACCAAGCAGAAATGGCACTCTAAACAATTTCTTCAGAGGGAGGGAAAGGTCACGTTATACAGGGCTAGACTCCTAAACACACCAGAAACACTTCCCAATTGGATTGTGAACAAGTTAGGCAAGGTAGTACTTTAGCATAAGCAATACTTAGGTGAAAACCGAGCAACAATATATAAAGGGGAAGGAAAGGTGGTTATAAGAGTTTAGGTGCACCAACAGATTTCTTGATGAAAAGCAATCTAGAGAAGGCAGTTGTAACAGAATTAGCCAGAGTCAATAGGCCTGTGCCAGAGTCAGTGGTACGAGGCAAAGTGCCCAGGATCAAACGGTTCTAGTAGCTGCAGTCAACTCTTTGTTTAACGGTTGAAAAGGAGGGTGCAGAAGGTAAAAAGACAATGTTAGACAATAGGGGCGGCCAACCCAGAAGGGAAGTAAAGGATTTAAAACACCTTTAGCAGTACCCAACGAAACAGGAGTCTTGGCGGAACAATGTACCTTAAAAGTGGAAGAGGCTCAGGTGGGGGCGGTAGTTCCTGGCAGTTACTGCAGTTCGGGAGATCCAGCTGAGGAAGAGAGGCGCTCGTCGTGGAGGAAGGTTTGAGTCACTGCACTGCCCAGGGAAGAAGCCGGCCGCGGTGATGCCAAAACGGAATAAAGGGTACGCTTCTTTAAATCGCGGTCGTGGTGGACGGGTGCCTGGCTATCTGGTCTCCTAGTGCTTGGCACTGGCGATTCGCCCAAGGAAGGTCCGGGAAGGCGATTTGCAAACTGGTTGGCCCCACAAGCTCAAGGGAAGAAGGCTCTTGCAGGTGAAGCTCTTCTCTTGTCGTTGAAGAAAAGTGGCGAGAATCTGCAGCAGGGCTTCGCCGGTGGCTCAGTCGTTGCAGATGTCTTTGGCTTCTCTCCTCTTCAGATTTCTCAGGTCTAGTGGCGACGTCTTGTCTTCCAGTCCTCAGATCCCTGCTTTTATGCAGAAAACCCCCCATTCATACAGCCTGGCTTTCACTCACACAGCGGGGTGGTTATCCTGGCGGGATAACCGCCCAGCCTATCAGGGCAAAGTGCGACTTGGGTTGCTTAGGCGACCCTGTCCAGGGTGCCTACTCCCCCTCCCACACATCCTGTCTACCCCAGACTCACTGGCGCCTGAAGGAGGGCTTCTGTCCAGAAGCTCGCCAAAAGGACAAACAAAGGGGCCCCGACCTGGATTTGGATTACAGTGCGAGACACGAGAAAGAAATATTATCAAAGATCTGGAGAAAAAAGAAAACACCAGAGTAAAGTTAATAAAAAGATAAACCGGCGGTATGTTAATGGCTGTCAGAAAAAGCGGTAGCCTCGAACAATGGGAAAATCCCATAGGAAAATATTTGCGGTCGAATATTAATGGCAGTAACCACTGCCATCAGCCAGAAACTTTGGAGAGAGGGACTGGACAGTGCCCTCTCAAAAATGAACATCAGGGAAAAACTATTAAACCTTCCCAGTACCTCCATAGTAAGATGTTGTGTACTGGTTTTGTTCATAATATTGACTAGCAAAGTCAATGGTAACTTTGCATGTCCTGGGAGACAGTAGTCAGTCCCAGGGTATGGAGTCTATGTTTGGGGGGTCACTATGACGCCCCTGTGTTACTGCACTGAGGGTGCTGTGTAACACACATGAATAAGATACCACCTATGGGGGTGAGAAAAACCCCATAGACTATAAGAACAAAAAATAGCCTCAAACACACACAAAAAAAATATGCCTTGGAGTGGAAAAAAGAGTCTCACTCTTAGCAGGAGAAAAAAATGAACCCTGGAAATCCAGCAAAGCTGCTGGGGGACTCTATAGGTAAGCGATATTAGCCTTTAAAGAGAATTCTCCCTAACAGTAACATCTACCATCACTGAAGCATCTCAAGCTTGTGGTGCCATACAGAAACCATATACCATCACTGCAGCATCTCAAGCTTGTGAAGCCGTACAGAGACCATGTACCATCACTGCAGCATCTCAAGCTTGTGACGCAGTACAGAGACCATGTACCATCACTGTAGCATCTCAAGCTTGTGAAGCCGTACAGAGACCATGTACCATCACTGCAGCATCTCAAGCTTGTGAAGCCGTACAGAGACCATGTACCATCACTGCAGCATCTCAAGCTTGTGACGCATTACAGAGACCATGTCCCATCACTGCAGCATCTCAAGCTTGTGACGCAGTACAGAGACCATGTACCATCACTGCAGCATCTCAAGCTTGTGACGCCGTACAGAGACCATGTACCATCACTGCAGCATCTCAAGCTTGCCTCCCTCCCCTGAGGACATGCAAGGGAAAGGTTGGAGTTCACTGCACAGAGAGCCGACACACCTGATATGCAAATCCCTGAAAGTCGCTGCCCTCCTGCAATCCAGTCGTTTTGGTTTCAGTTGACCGTGAACAACTCGCCACCATGAAACTACGACAACTAGTAAAAGGGGCAACACACTCGGCAGGACACACCCTCGACACAATTTTTGCAAATGAAAAACTCATCACCACAGCACCTCCGATACAAATACTATGGAGCGACCACCTCATCCCATTCATGATCACCATGCCAACCCAAGTACGCATCTAACCTCCTAAACTCGCAACCACCACCAAAAAAAACTGGAAACACGTCAAAGAAAGCAACCTATTCGAACAACTGGAACTAACCAAACCTTCACCTACAGAACTAGAGCTAGCTGACCTAGACGGGAAAGCGGAACTACTATACAAATGGATTGCAGACACAATAAATAAGATCGCCCCAGAAAAACCATTCACCCCATTAAAAAAAAGAGCAATGGCAAAATGGTTCACACCACTATTAATTAACATGAAAAAGGAAAACAAAAAGATGGAACTGGAATGGAGGAAAGAATACAACCCAGACAAAAAAACAGTGTTCCAAAAACAAATCCGTGCATACAAGAAGGAAATTCAAAAGGCTAAGAGAAGGCATTATGATGACAGAATCACCAATGCCACCAACACACAAAAAGAAATGTTTAACATCGTCAAAGAGATGAGAAACCCACCAGGCTGTGATAACAGGCCAACCCCCTCAGAGAAACTTTGCAACGACCTGGCTGACCATTTCAAGAAAAAAAATCAATGACATCCGGCAAACCATACAAAAGAGACCAACCAACCACAACATACAACCAAACGAACCTAACACAGAACCACAGCACAAACTCAAAAACTTTCCTGAAATAACAGCAGAGGCATTCACATTGCTGGTAAAACGCAGCAAAAAAAGCTGGGTCACCCATTGATCCCTGTCCCCCGGACATCTACAAATCAATTCTCACACAAGAAACGCCAGCAGAATACTACAGAAACCTTCTAAATCTATCACTAGCAACAGGGACTGTGCCGAGGACCTTCAAATCAGCCTATATCAAGCCACTTCTAAAAAACACAAGTGGCGACGTAGAAGACCTCGCCAACTACAGGTCGATCTCAAAAATTCCCTACCCGGCAAAACTCCTGGAAACCTACGCATATAAACTTACCCAAGAGCACATAGAAAAACACCACCTACTAGACCAAGCTCAAGTAGGTTTCAGACCAGCAAGAGGAACGGAAAAGCACTACTCTCCATCTGGGACGAACTTAAAACTAACTCAGACTCAAACACAACCTCAGCCCTTATTCTACTCGACCTCTCCGCAGCCTTTGACACAGTTAGCCATGACACCCTGACCAAAAGACTAGAAGACATAGGCATAACAGACACAGCACTACTCTGGACTAAATCATTCCTAGCAGACAGAACAGAAACTGTGTGGATTAAACCCTTCAAATCCACTCCACGAGTTCAGGACTGGAGTACCACAAGGATCCTCACTATCACCACTATATTTCAACATCTACCAGACTCCGGTCATCAGAATCTTAAAAAAATACAACATTACATGTTACAACTATGCAGATGACACTCAGATCATCTACAAAATCAAAGACAACGAAGCGGATCACTCAACTCTAATCGACTGTCTGAAAGAAGTCTTCAACTGGATGAATGCCAACAACCTCAAAATCAACCCAGGAAAGACAGAAATCATGATCATATCCAAAGACCAAGAGAACGAAACTGCCATCCCGTGGCCAACGGAAATGGGCACCACACCAACACCATCTAAGGTAGTAAAGAATCTGGGAGTCCTGATGTACAACACCCTAACCTTAGAACCACAAATAAACGCAACAGTGAAGAAATGTTTCTTCCTCCTCCACACGGCAAGAAGAATCCTACCCTTCCTCTCCTTCATGCACAAAACACTCACTATCGTAGCCCTCATCATGTCAAGAATCGACTATGCAAACAGCCTCTACCTCGCAATACCAGAATACCTCCTGAAGAAACTACAACAAATCCAAAATGCAGCAGCCAGACTACTCCTCAAACTATCCAGAAGAGACCACATCACTCCTGCCCTAAAAACACTACACTGGCTCCCAGTAAAACATTGCATCACCTTCAAAACAATGTGCATAACGCACAGGGCAATCAGAAGACAAGGAGCAGAATTCCCTCACAAGAAAATCACAGTCTACAAACCAAAGAGGCCCCTCCGATCCAGCGACGAAATCTGCCTGGAACTAAAAGCATACCTTAATAAAAAACTTGGAGGCACCTCCTTCTACCACTTAGCTGCAAAAACCTGGAACAACATCCCAAAAGAGATCAGAAACACGGAAGATCACCACAAATTCAGGAAATTACTAAAAACCTGGCTCTTCAAGAACACAGACTCAAACTGAAAACCAAAACAGAGAAAAAGGAGGACTAAACTGGAAAGGATACTGACAGCCCAGAACCGACAGGGTAGCTCCCACAGTACCAGGACAGATGACACCAGATAGACTGAAACACATGGAGACCGAGCCAAATACCCCAGAGAAATCCCACCAACAACCTCACCCCCCCTTAGTTGCCACCAGGTACCAAAGTGTCAATGGAATTGTCGAGACATGGACAATCACCACACTAGCTGAGTGGTGGATATTGGCAGGTGCACTGCCCCCAGAAGTAGGAAGGGAGGACATGTGAGGTGGTGAGGGAGGCTAGTTGAAGTGGGGGACAGATGTGAAAGGGACATTGAATGCAAGATGGGCCCAGATCAGATCAGTGGCGCATCAGGAGAGTCTACACAAGCCCTGCGCCTCAATTCAGGATATAGATGCCAACTAACCAATTCCACTAACAATTTCCCTCCTCTGCACACACCTCTCAAACTCCGAACAAACACAACCACAAACCTACAGCACAACAAACCGCACAAACTTCACTACATTGAAAAAACACAACAAAAATCACACAGACTTCCACAACAGTACATGACGACTACCGGCCGCAAACACCCTAGGCCCAGCCAACGGACCCATCGGGCGGAGACCTCCAACAGCACATCACTGCTCTCTTGCACTTTTCCTGCTTTCTCCCTCTAACCCACCCTCCCTCCATCTTTCAGAGCCACCAGTGCGTCAGGGGACCACTTCGGTGGTGATAGTGCGCGGTACAAATGTCTTTTAACATTAACATATCACAGAAAAGCCGTAGCCAGGCTGCTTCTAGTAGAGAGGGCTGGGCTGGGTGCCTTCACAAAGAGAACACGCCGGTATGATTTGCACCGGAGCTGCGGGGCAGGGCAGGTCGGGGTCCCACCCACACACTGAGCCCACGAGCGTCCTTTCTAAATATGCTTTTTAGAACAGGCTTTTTCTGTAAGCGAGGTGTATTTTTGGTCCCACAGCATCCAGCCGCGGGTGGCACAGGCCGCGCAGGAGGCCGGGGAGCCGCGCCTGTTCCACCCTGGAGCATGGCTTCCACTCTCAGCCTGGGAAGGAAAGTGAGTGGACGCCATGCTGAGAATCTCGGGAGACAGAAAGGAAGGCGACATAGGAGGAAAATCGTCTAAGAACCTCAGCTGTGAATTCCCAGGGTGGCGCCGGGCTCCCCCGCGCTGTCTGACTCATTGCAGCCCCAGGGCTCCTTGTAAACACACCAACACCCCGAGGATGCCCTGCGGCGAAATCAGAGTTATGCTATTATTTGTAAAGCCTGGCATGGCCTCCTTACGTCACCCCCTTACTCGCTTAAAGACCCCCACTGATAGGACGCCTTCACTGCACATCAAAGCGCAGCGATTCACCAAATGCCTGGGGTATCACAAGTGACATCATATACCTGATATCAAATCTACAATAACCCACAAATCAGCTTCATATCTTTCTGTTAGAAGTCAGTTTTTAGATGCCTGTAGACCTATTCATATTCGCACCCTTACCACCAAGAGGGGCGAATTACCATGTAGTATCCACAAACATATACATATTTTAATATTTATCAAAAAAGTACAACAAATGACAATACATTTGTTTAAAAACAACAACATGATCATAATTCATTCTTGCAATGACGTAAACACATATAACTCATATGGCAAAGATACAGACAGTTCAGGCCCTTCTAGGCCTCAGTGGAGAGCCGCTTAGTGTCGCTACGGAAACCTGGCCTAATGATGCCCCCTTAATTTACATCTTTTTGCCCTTGTAAAGTAGCTATGTGCTCCTAGAGAAGTCCGCAGTGAGGCCGTCAGGGCCCGGCGCCTTGCCTTTAGGTAAGTCCGAGATAGCCGTTACTATCTCGTCCAACGTAAACGGGGCGTCCAACTGGTCCCGGGTCTGTGGGGAAATTTCCGTAGTGGGGATCTGGTCAAGGAGTTCTCGCATATGTTGCTCGGTGTGTTCTACGGGCTGGGAGTAAAGGGATCTATAGAACTCAGTAAATATATCCAGTATTTGTTGATCCGCCCATTGAGCGTCACCATGTCGATCTTTGATGGAAGTGATCTGCGTTCGGCCCAACTCCCCCATCACAAGTGTCGCAAGAGTTTTCCCGGGTCTGTCTCCCTCTTCATATTTTCTGGCGGCCTGCGGGCGGCTGAAGTAATGAACTTCGCTGGTAGCTAGTGTGTTAAATACTTGGAGTTCATCCGAGATTTGGGCAAGAATGGTGGGGTCAGTACCGGTGGAGCAACATTGCTACAGTCTTTTCAGTTTGGCCTCAGATCGCTCAAGGGCGGCTCTAATGGCTTTTAACACCCCAGCCTCCCGGGAGATAGACATACCCCTAATGTAAGCCTTAAAGGCCTCCCATCTAACCGCGGCGGACGTGTCCTGAAGAGAGTTAAGTTCAAAGAACGACTCGATGTCAGCTAGTATCTCAGACTTAAACACAATGTCTTTTAGTGCTTCGGAATTAAAGCGCCAGGTGCTGAGTGTTGGAATGGGAATTCCCAGTCCTAAGGACAGTGTAATTGGAGCGTGATCCGAAAATGTGCGGGGCAAAATGCATCCTCCACCCTACCCATGACCTGCCTAGAGACCAAGAACAAATCTATCCTGGACGAGCTATCGTGTACAGATGAATAATAGGTGTATTCCCGCTGCTGGGGGTCCAGGCATCACAGATGTTGAGCGACTGCATGTGGCCATGCAGCCTGCGCACCGCACCAGACAGAACTCTGGCAGCCGTGGTAGTTCTGTCCAGTACAGTGTCCAGAATAAGGTTCAGATCCCCCCCCATATAATCTGCACCACTACGAAGCCCAGCAGTATGGTAGTTACAGTGTCAAAGAATTCCGGAGAATCTACGTTGGGACAGTAAGTGTTAACCAGCAGATACTCTTTATTGACCAGTGTAGTATGACATAACGACCTTCAAGGTCGATGTAGCTTTTATGCAGCACAAACTTAATTGATTTGTGGATCATCGTGAGAACGCCCCTAGATTGTGTGGAATAGGAGGTAAAGAACCTGGCGGAACCCCATGACGGGGCAACAGCCCTCGGGATGAGTCCATTGGAATGTGTCTCTTGTAGAAGCAATATCTTGCAATTGTGTCTGTTGGCATAGGCCACGATCTTACAGCCTTAGTGTGATTGCTCAGCCCCCGAATATTCCAGGACATTATGACAGTAGGCATTTCAGAGGTAGGCATCTACACACACAGTAGCCATATTTCAGTGAACATCCCAGCTCCAGCGATGGTGTGAGCTCCCAGAGTTGGAACAGCAAGTGGGCATGTGGCCCTTCAGTATGCGCGCCGCAAAACCTTGTGTGCCTTTTTGAAAAACCGCCCCTTTCCCACCCCCCACCCTCACCACTAACCATGGATCAGCAGTGTAAACATAGCCCACCCTTAACTGCGCGCAGTTGGGCCGTCCCCAACCTGGCCCAAACTGCCCCGAGGCCCAACTGAGGCCAACAGGTACCAAAGGTTTGAAAAAAAACAGTGCAATCGCAATGGGGTGCGCCGTTGCCGTGCGCTAGCACGCTTGGAGCCAAATGGCTCTGTTGCAAAACGAACAGTGGTGGCGGACACATGACGCAGCCCCTGCGGTTCCGTAACAAACCAAGACAGTTTCAACAGTCAAATAGTGTTCATCCCTATGTCCCATATATGGGGAACAGAGCTTATCGCAGAGAGATTAAAGACCTGCATTTGAACAACAGGAAGACAGAAATTGCGGTAGGACAACAAAACAATGCAAGATTAGCTCTGTGGAGTGCCTCACTAACACGCCAATAAGGATGTGCACATTAACGCTGTAGCTCGTAAGAACTGCAGAGACGTGATTCATAGCAGGCGCAAACAGCACCCGGCAAGACGTCCGGCTCCCAAGCAAGCGCAACCCCATAATGGGCGCCGGTGTAGATCGTCCCAATGTAATCAGCCTTATAGGGCATGCCGTGAGCCAGTGGGGCGCGCCACCTTAGTTAACAGATTGCGTGGACGACCCCGGAACCAGCCACCACCCCCCAGATCGAGCAAGGATACAGGGAGACTTGTTGTGAGCGCTCAGACCCGGGTAGGGGGAGAGGTAAATGGCCAACGCCGACATTTCGTGGTCCACACCCGCCCCAGGCGCGTGCTCCCGGGAGCCAGAACGTTACAATGAACAAAGCAACCTTACCAGTAACGCATTGCAGATTAAGTTAACAAGTTCAATAAATGTCTACAATCCATGCCATTCGTAATCAATTATCATCAACACAGCCGTCTCCAGAACCCTGAAGCGGTATTTGCATCTCAATGAATTTCACCGCCTCGTCAGGGACGGTGAAAAAGTACAGTTTGCCCATATGGGTGAGTTTGAGCCGTGCAGGGAATAAGATGGCATATGGGACATTGCGTTCCTTGAGCTTTTTCTTGACGCCGAGGAATTGACGTCTCTCCTGCTGCACCGCCACCGAAAAGTCTGGGAAGATTCTGATAGTGTGAGACTCCAGCCGCAGCTCCCCCTTCTCCCATGAGAGGCGAAGGATGAGGTCCCCGTCACGATAATTAAGAATCTTGGCGATAATGGGTCTGGGGCTATCGCCAAGTCTGGGTCGCGGGGAAAAGGCCCGGTGAGCCCGCTCAACCGTGAAATAAGGGGAGAGGTTCGGATCACCCAGCAGGTCCTTGAGTAGTTGTTCGACTGCGTCCTCCATGCGCCCCTTCAGGGCAGTTTCAGGGACCCCAATGATGCAAAGGTTATTTCTACGGGAGCGGGACTCCAAGTCATCGCATTTTGCCTTAACGCTCTTCATGTCGCGCGATAAGGTGGCCACAGTGTCCTGAAGTGCGTGTATCGCATCTTCATTGGTGGAGATCCGGTTTTTCGGCTTCAGTAATTCTAGAACCAGCCTGGTCAACGCGGCCTAAACCCCCAGCGGAAAGGACAGTCAGGTGGAGCCGGGACAGGAACGGACCGGCCCACGAGTGTAGTGTGTGCCCCAAGGCGCCAGGGGCAGAGCAGCCAGCAGCGAATCCGGCGGGAGGCACCCGATCAGGCCACGATGAGGACAAGGCCCGGCGGAGGCCCAAGGGCGGCCCTCAGCAAGACACAGCGGGATGAAGATCTCCGGCTCCGAGGGTCCGATTTCTCCCAAAATTCGACGCGCGGATAGTGCTCGTTGGCCGCAGTGCAGGGATCGTAGCAGGGACACAGGATCCAAAGCAGAACCGCAGATGTCAACGGATAAAAGGCGGCTAGGCACGGAGCTCTTGCACTAGGCAGCCATTTTGCAGGCTGCCCAACTGTAGTGGTTATTAAGCACTACCCCTCCTGTCAGTATCCAGATTGAATCCCTTTTCCTTCTTTCAAACTGTCTGTCCTCTGTGTTCCTTTACATGGTGGGCTGTATTTCGTAGTGTTATTAGACTGTGTTGTGATATAAATAAAGACGTTTTGTATGATACAACCTTGACTCGACACTGCTTTTAGTCTTGGGTAGTAATTGAATTTTCGCTGCTTTGCAACTAACCAACGATCCCCAAACCTACAGAGATATATGCTTGCCGGTCCATCCATGTTACCATAATTGGACAAGGTGGTTAATAATTTGCTTGTTATGCCAATCTGTTCGGATCCCCTCTAGTGAACTAGAGGTATGTTGCAATTTTATATGTATCCATAGAGTTGGGCTGGCCTGAGCCCCACCTAGGGCTCCGGCCTGACCCCCCCCCCCCTAATTCCCCTCTAGGGCTAGTGCCTGGTCAAAGCAGGGCTGGTCACAAACCCCACCGGGTACTCGCCCATCCCTTCCATTTAATTTATTTTAAAAAGACACGCTCGCATCTGCCTGTATTACCGGCCGCGTGATTGCCAGCATCATGAGGGTCTAGTCAAGGCGCAATAAAAAGCAGAGTCACAGCACTGGCCCTGCACACCACTCCCCTTTCTACAAGAAACACAAATAATGACAACCGGGACTGTTGTGATGTTACAGTCAGATGCATTTGTGATGTTCTGGGGAACTGTGTGTTAGTGAAGGCTGTAAAATGTATTTGGAATTTGCTAAGGGCATTATTGCAGCTTCGAGGAAGAGCAGTAGGTATTTGGCATGTGCCCTTTGATTTTCTAGTTCTATAGCACTCACAAATTAGCAAACGTTTCTAAATATTTCTCCTGATGGAAATATTGTCTGTGTAAGAAATGTCTAATTTCGAAATGTATAAAATAACTTGAACAGCACAATTGAATTAGCACAAGAAGGCTTGAGGAACACACATGCTGTCCCCGGATCAGTTCTGGAGTTTTTCCAATTGAAACCATAATCTCACACTTTGAAGGCGGAGGAGGTATCGGGTCTCGGGGGTACATCTTGGCACCGAGGCCAGCATCAGAGCTGTTGTGCATCAGAACCTCCACTGATTATGCTTACATTCATTTGATACTGAAGTTGAACATATTGGATATGTGACACTTAGAAAACCGATCTTTCTTATGCTTTATTCGAAACCATCGCTTGTAAGATAGCTCAGGGGGTTTAGTGCTCGCTGCTGCGATCTGTATGTACAGCACTTTGGAGAAAGCGTTTTGAGCAGCCATTTTGCGGGCTCAGCCCATGGTCGGCTTCTAGAGTCAGGCCTGACCCCCCGGCTCAGCCATACCCATGAAATCTCTAGCTCCCCCACCTCTATTTTTCCAGTGTAGTTAAATGTGAATGGAATGTATTTCTTTGTATACAAGTTAATACATATTAAATTGCACGCGGTTAGCAAGAAAAATGCCAAAATGAAATATAAACACGATCCAGATATGGTGTGCTACGAAGTGTCTAGAAGCTGGGCGACGAGTTTCATAATGCGCATGCAAGGAAGGGGACTTGTCATGTAGAACCCATTGTAAAGAAGAGACGATGGTTATTAAAACATGCATTCACACCAATATACATACACAGGGAACTCATGAATCTACATGTAGTGTAATCTCTTTATAAATACATTAAACTCTGCAGCCAGGGGTTCGCAAGGTGAATTCTGAGCATCTGGGAACAACTGTTTTTTTAGGGTTTCAGAGGCCAGAGTAGAGGTAATGAGTAACTACGACTTTAGCAGATGGTGAGCCAGCAGGCCGGCCAATGGTTTTTATGGCTTGGCTGTATTGCGAAGGCAGATGTAATTTTTTTAAGGGCATGGGAGCTTCCAGAGGGATCCTGTCATTTGGTTTTCACCAACAATAAACGTGGAGTGAAGGACGCCTGAGGTCAGAGTTCACAAATACTTCTTGTGTTTCAATTGTTTTCTCAGGATGTGGCCAGAGACCATGAGTGTTGAATTGGTAGTCATATAAATTAGAATGTTACAATGACGCCAGTAAGCCTGGATGGGTGAGATGGTTATCGACAGTTCAAAGGGAACCGGTTTATTCTTCTCTTCCTCATGTCATTTGAAGTATCGGTGCAAACCATTTGCAATTACATTTAGGGTTACGAGCACTCAGACCAGCTGGGACTTGTAATTAATAATGTTTGAATGTGAATGTGTAACTGTATGATGTCATGACCTGCCATGGACAAATACTAAAAGGGATGTGTTGTACACATGCACTGAAGATGGTAGTTAAGATAACTGCAACCAATGGCAATGGAAGAATTGGAGAAAGATTGGATTTCTTTTGTATAGGTATGATCCAGGTAAAGGGGACAGACCAGTTCAACTCGAGTTCTTGGAAAATTTGGGGAAAGGTTTTGACTCTGGAGCCAGGAGTGGAGCTACGGTGTGCGGCTTGTAGTTCTCACCAGTGTTGCTGAACAAATACTGTTGAAAATGGTCGATTGTAACACGTTTTACTAAAACACTTTTCCATGGGTACTTCTCAAAGCATCTAATCACCTCCTCAGAACACCCTGCTCATAGTGGCATCTGTTTACTCATCAGACCACCGTATTCATTGAGGTGCCTATTCACCACCTCAGACCACCTTATTCATAGAGGTGCCTGTTCACCTCCTCAGACCACCTAATTCATAGAGTCGCCTGTTCACCTCCTCAGACCACCTTATTCATAGTGCTGCCTGTTCACCTCCTGAGACCACCTTATTCATTGAGGTGCCTGTTGCCTCATTAGACTGCCTTATTCATAGAGGTGCCTGTTCACCACCTCAGACCACCTTATTCATAGAGGTGCCTGTTCACCTCCTCGATTCACCTTATTCATAAAGGTGCCTGTTCACCTCCTCAGACCGCCTTATTCATAGAGGCGCCTGTTCACCTCCTCAGACCGCCTTATTCATAGAGGCGCCTGTTGACCTCCTCAGACCGCCTTATTCATAGAGGCGCCTGTTGACCTCATTAGACCGCCTTATTCAGACACACCTGTTCACCTCATTAGACCGCCTTATTCATAAAGGTGCCTGATCACCTCCTCAGACCACCTTATTCATAGAGGTGCCTGTTCACCGCCTCAGACTGCCTTATTCATAGAGGCGCATGTTGACCTCATTAGACTGCCTTATTCATAGAGGCGCCTGTTCACCTCATTAGACTGCCTTATTCATAGAGGTGCTTGTTCACCTCCTCAGACCACCTTATTCATAGCGGCGCCTGTTCACCACCTAAGACCACCTTATTCATAGAGGCGCCTGATCACCCCCTCAGTCCACCTTATTCATAAAGGCGCCTGATCACCTCCTCAGACCACCTTATTCATAGAGGCGCCTGTTCACCTCATTAGACCACCTTATTCATAGAGGCGCCTGTTGACCACCTCAGACCACCTTATTCATGGAGGCGCCTGATCACCTCCTCAGACCACCTTATTCATAGAGGTGCCTGCTGACCTCATTAGACCACATTATTCATGGAGGCGCCTGATCACCACCTCAGACCGCCTTATTCATAGAGGCGCCTGATCACCTCCTCAGACCGCCTTATTCATGGAGGTGCCTGTTCACCTCCTCAGACCGCCTTATTCATAGAGGCGCCTGATCACCTCCTCAGACCGCCTTATTCATAGAGGTGCCTGTTCACCTCCTCAGACCACCTTATTCATAGAGGTGCCTGTTCACCTCCTCAGACCACCTTATTCATAGAGGTGCCTGTTCACCGCCTCAGACCACCGTATTCATGGAGGCGTCTGTTCACCTCCTCAGACCGCCTTATGCATGGAGGCGCCTGATCACCTCCTCAGACTGCCTTATTCATGGAGGCGCCTGATCACCTCCTCAGACCGCCTTATTCATGGAGGCGCCTGATCACCTCCTCAGACCGCCTTATTCATGGAGGCGCCTGATCACCTCCTCAGACCGCCTTATTCATGGAGGCGCCTGATCACCTCCTCAGACCACCTTATTCATAGAGGTGCCTGCTGACCTCATTAGACCACATTATTCATGGAGGCGCCTGATCACCTCCTCAGACCGCCTTATTCATAGAGGTGCCTGCTGACCTCATTAGACCACATTATTCATGGAGGCGCCTGTTCACCTCCTCAGACCGCCTTATTCATAGAGGCGCCTGATCACCTCCTCAGACCGCCTTATTCATGGAGGTGCCTGTTCACCTCCTCAGACCGCCTTATTCATAGAGACGCCTGATCACCTCCTCAGACCGCCTTATTCATAGAGGTGCCTGTTCACCTCCTAAGACCACCTTATTCATAGAGGTGCCTGTTCACCTCCTCAGACCACCTTATTCATGGAGGTGCCTGTTCACCTCCTCAGACCACCGTATTCATGGAGGCGTCTGTTCACCTCCTCAGACCGCCTTATTCATGGAGGCGCCTGATCACCTCCTCAGACCGCCTTATTCATGGAGGCGCCTGATCACCTCCTCAGACCGCCTTATTCATGGAGGCGCCTGATCACCTCCTCAGACCGCCTTATTCATGGAGGCGCCTGATCACCTCCTCAGACCGCCTTATTCATGGAGGCGCCTGATCACCTCCTCAGACCGCCTTATTCATGGAGGCGCCTGATCACCTCCTCGGACCACCTTATTCATAGAGGTACCTGCTGACCTCATTAGACCACATTATTCATGGAGGCGCCTGATCACCTCCTCAGACCGCCTTATTCAGAGGCGCCTGATCACCTCCTCAGACCGCCTTATTCATGGAGGTGCCTGTTCACCTCCTCAGACCGCCTTATTCATAGAGGCGCCTGATCACCTCCTCAGACCGCCTTATTCATAGAGGTGCATGTTCACCTCCTCAGACCACCTTATTCATAGAGGTGCCTGTTCACCTCCTCAGACCACCTTATTCATAGAGGTGCCTGTTCACCTCAGACCACCGTATTCATGGAGGCGTCTGTTCACCTCCTCAGACCGCCTTATTCATGGAGGCGCCTGATCACCTCCTCAGACCGCCTTATTCATGGAGGCGCCTGATCACCTCCTCAGACCGCCTTATTCATGGAGGCGCCTGATCACCTCTTCAGACCGCCTTATTCATGGAGGCGCCTGATCACCTCCTCAGACCACCTTATTCATAGAGGCGCCTGTTCACCCCCTGAGACTACCTTACTCATAGTGGTGTCTGATCACCTCCTCAGACCACCTTATTCATAGAGGCGCCTGTTCACCCCCTGAGACCACCTTACTCATAGTGGTGTCTGATCACCTCCTCAGACCACCTTATTCATAGAGGCGCCTGTTCACCCCCTGAGACCACCTTACTCATAGTGGTGTCTGATCACCTCCTCAGACCGCCTGCCTTATTCATAGCGGCGCCTGTTCACCACCTAAGACCACCTTATTCATAGAGGCACCTGTTCACCCCGAGACCACCTTACTCATAGTGGTGTCTGATCACCCCCTAGGCCGCCTTATTCTCATGGTGTGTGATCAGCTACTGAGACCTTCTCAGACCGCCTTACCGCATCAACATTGCTGTACAGGTATGGTGGGATGTCACAGGGATTCACTGTGGCATGTCAAAAGGCGTTAGCGTAGCCAGAGCGCCTTCAGGCCACACAGCTCCTTGCCACTAAACTGGCCGCGTTCTTACACATGTGCGTGCAAGCCCAACATGCTCTACTTGAGTCGAGTGACCACATATAAAAAAAACGGGTCAGGCATAGACATACAAGTAGGACTACAGTAAACATAAACAGGACTCAGATAAAGGCAGTCGTACTTCTATGGCGGTGGCCTGTAACGGGTGTGTTAACAGGCACACTGCTCTCATTGGAGCAGAGCGGTCAAGGAGGGGAAGGAGAAGGACATGGGGGCGTGAAAAGCATTCACACAAACAAGAAGAGCATCGCCGGGCCCGATTTTGGGATTTCTTAATCTTTTCCCGGCAAAAACCGGGACCATAGGCAGCTGTCGCTCCAATCCCGGGACCCAAGGGCAAAACACCGGGATGGTCCCGGCGAAACTGGGACGTCTGGTCACCCTATACTTGAGTGCACTGAAACCCGGGGACACAGAGTAAGGCGCGTTTGTCGGAGCTGCAGAGGGGAACCTCACAGCTAGGCAGCATGGGCACTGCAACACGGAGCCAGGCCTGCTGCTCAGGCGGGGTTGAAGGTCTCAGCTGTGGGTAAAAGCCACTCAGAAAACACATAAAAATCACTCTCAGAGCCTGGTGACCTGGAATGAAGGCAGGTGTCTGGAGCGTGTCCTCGGATAAACCCCAGCCTCCCACCCCAGCGCACCGATGTCTAAATATCTGCCCCTTGCTTAGCAATGGCTGTCAGCTGGGATCATAGCCGCGTGCTCATCCATCCGGCAGTGCGGCACGGGTGGGGGTGAGGACATCACTCGGTTCAAGGGAAGCGCCAGGTGTTGAACGAGCCCAAGCCCACCTTACCAGACAAGAATCAAGAGGAGAGGCCAGCACGTGACTGCGACATGACCCCACGAGTAACCCAGAGAACGTGCCCATGAGGCGGGGAGGAGCAGAGATGGAAGTCTAGTATAAATCACTGGGACGCAGTACCACTAGTTCGTTGGCTTTTTACAGAGCGTCCCTTTAGTTCAAAGGCTCAAGACACCCGTTTGGACCCTTTTTCTCTGTCATGAGCCTGTTATAGAATCAGCTCAGGCCGGACATTCAAGCACTGCCAGTTTCCCAAGTCACAATCGTCATTTCTGTAGCGCCCTTTCCCATTTGCAAGGTCCTAGGGATTGAAGTCCATGTATGGGAGATTCTAAGAGTTAACTTTAAGATGGGTGTGTGCCTTCTGTCAGGTTAGGGTTTAGGAGGGCACGTTGGTGCTGTTGCTAGATTAGGATTTAGAGCTAGTGCAGGAGATTTGATGTGCCATAAGGTCTCTATTATCTTGACATGCAAAAAAACAATGTTGCTTTAAGTCCCTAATCAAATGTTTTCAACATCATAAATAACAACGAGCTGGAAGTTTGTGACACAGAATCTGCATATCTATCTGAGTTTATTACACAACTTCTTTTATCACTTGTCTTAAATCACAGACAGTACCGTGGGGTTGCCTAGATGTTTCAGGTTGCCATTATCTTGCATTCTGGGACTTATAGTTTAACATTCAGGATGTGAAAATGAAAGCCACAATGAAATTCTTTTGGCTTAACATGTTGCTGTAAGGATTTACATGTTGTCATGTGGTTTTATTAGGCAATTTGTGTTTTTCTAAGTAAATTCTATAAGACATTATTACTGTACAGGATTCGAAATACAAGTGAGCTGGGAGCTATTTAGCTCCTGCTTGTAGAACGGTAGAGCCTGGTTAGCTTGAAGCCAATAGCTACCAGGAGCTACTTTTGTCCCCTACGGCCAACTGGTGCCTCCAAACACGTACATGTGACATTGACTGAGTATTTGAGAAAGTTAATAAAGAAGAATTAGAACACATCCAATACACATTTAAACACACTGGTTTATACAAAATGGACACAAAGTTAAAGCAGCATTTCTGGCAGCTTCTGGTTCCCATGCAGTAGCTCCTGCCGGCATCCAGGAGCTGATTTTATCTCATGCTCATCAAATCTCAATTTCCTACCCTGCTGTAGACCTTGAAATCCAACAATTTGAGCCAAAGTTTGTGATCCTGGTCCCCCCCCCCCCCGATACCCATTCCCTGCCCCCCGACCCACGGATACCCACCATCTGTCCAACCAGCCCACTCCCTACTTTTTGGATGCAGGCAGAGTACCACTAGTTCCTTTTTTCCACTTCCACCACTGACTGGGAGTGGCTTTGGAGACAGCGCTCTAAATGAATGGGAGTGCCCTCTCAGGATGGATGCCCCATAACATCACAAGGAATAGTCCACAGGACACTAACAGACAAAGAGGTCACACTACCACCCCAAGTGCACCACAATGACACCAACCTAGAACTCCTGAACCTCAAGTCAGAGAGGTCACACTACCACCCCAAGTGCTCCACAACAGAACAAGAGGTGCTCAACAATGACACCAACCTAGAACTCCTGACCCTCACGTCAGAGAGGTCACACTACCACCCCAAGTGCTACATAAGTGCTCCATAACAGAACAAGAGGTGCACCACAATGACACCAACCTAGAACTCCTGACCCTCAAGTCAGAGAGGTCACACTACCACCCCAAGTGCTCCATAACACAACAAGAGGTGCACCACAATGACACCAACCTAGAACTCCTGACCCTCAAGTCAGAGAGGTCACACTACCACCCCAAGTGCTCCACAACAGAACAAGAGGTGCTCAACAATGACACCAACCTAGAACTCCTGACCCTCAAGTCAGAGAGGTCACACTACCACCCCAAGTGCTACATAAGTGCTCCATAACAGAACAAGAGGTGCTCCATAATGACACCAACCTAGAACTCCTGACCCTGACGTCAGAGAGGTCACACTACCACCCCAAGTGCTCCACAACAGCACAAGCAGTGCTACACAGTGTCACTAAGCTAGGAAGTCTGACCCTGTCATCAATGAGGTTACACTGCCCTCAGATGCTCCATAACAGCACAAGTAGTGTTCCACAATGACACTGAGCTAGAAAGCTGGTCCGGATATCAAATTGGTTACGCTACCAGTAATCTACAAAAGCTTACCCTGAAATGACTAGAGATCAGAAACCACCATCTGGGCCTCCATAACATCCCACGCGGTGGTCCACACTGACGCTAAGCGACAGAGGGGCCCCGTGAAATGACTAGAGACCAAATCCCAACCTCCGGGCCTCAATACCATCCCACGCGGTGGTCCACACTAATGCTAAGTGACAGAGGCCCCCCCCCCCCCCGAAATGACTAGAGACCAGATCCCAACCTCCCAGCCTCCATAGGCGCCCCTGGAGTGGTCCACACTGAGGCAAAGCGACAGAGGGCCCCCGTGAAATAACTAGAGACCAGATCCCATTCCCAACCTCTGGGCCTCCATAAGAGACCCTGGAGTGGTCCACACCAAGACGAGGCTACAAAGGCTGGCCCTGCAAATGAAAGAGGTCAAACTAACGCCCCCCGCAGCCCCGTTCCGGGGCCTTCATAAAATCACAAGCAGTGGTCCCAGACTGTAATAACAAACCAGAAAGAAAAAAAAGAAAATTCGAAGACCCTGTCCCGAGGAAGCTCTTTATAAATAGCTCCCACCGCGATTAGAGAATGGGGGCATCCCACGAGGGGTGGACCACGGGCCACTTCCCTGGATGGTTGCCACTGCACACAGGACTCCTCCGGGCATGCATTGGTTGTCCAAGTACCGTGCTTACCCTCGCAGGACGCTCAGCAGAGTGCAGAGGCCATCCTGCACACCTGTGACCCGCGTCTGCTGGAGGTCAGTGTGGCCGGCAAGCTCTAATACTCCCTAATGCTCGCGTCTGGGGCCACGCAGTAACTGAAGCGCGAGCTCTAATGCTCGCGCTGGGGCCCCGGCAGTAACTGAAGCGCAAGCTCTAATGCTCGTGTCTGGGGCCCCGGCAGTAACTGAAGCGCGAGCTCTAATGTTCGCGTCTGGGACCACGCAGTAACTGAAGCGCAAGCTCTAATGCTCGCGCTGGGGCCCCGGCAGTAACTGAAGCGCAAGCTCTAATGCTCGCGCTGGGGCCCCGGCAGTAACTGAAGCGCGAGCTCTAATGCTCGCGTCTGGGGCCCCGGCAGTAACTGAAGCGCGAGCTCTAATGCTCGCGTCTGGGGCCCCGGCAGTAACTGAAGCGCAAGCTCTAATGCTCGCGTCTGGGGCCCCGGCAGTAACTGAAGCGCGAGCTCTCATGCTCGCGTCTGGGGCCCCTACAGTAACTGAAGCGCGAGCTCTAATGCTCGCTTCTGGGGCCCCTCCAGTAACTGAAGCGCAAGCTCTAATGCTCGCGCTGGGGCCCCGGCAGTAACTGAAGCGCGAGCTCTAATGCTCGCGTCTGGGGCCCCTGCAGTAACTGAAGCGCAAGCTCTAATGCTCGCGTCTGGGGCCCCGGCAGTAACTGAAGCGCGAGCTCCAATGCTCGCGCTGGGGCCCCGGCAGTAACTGAAGAGCAAGCTCTAATGCTCGCGTCTGCGGCCCCGTCGCGTCTGGGGCCCCGGCAGTAACTGAAGCGCAAGCTCTAATGCTCGCGTCTGGGGCCCCGGCAGTAACTGAAGCGCGAGCTCTAATGCACGGACTGGTGACAGAGGCGGGGGCCAAAAGCCTACCCTTATTAATCTACCCCCCCTTCATGCAGTCAGGGCTGTAGGTGGGCCAGGGCTAGCCTGGCCAGAGCCCCGGACGCCTCCGAAAATTGTGTTGAAGACAGGACCCTGGCAGGCCCCCTCAAGTCCCCTGCTAACCCCTAACCCCCGCCCACCAGGGTGGTAGTAGGCACGGCTTTTTTTATAAAGTCTGAAGCTCTCGCGTCTAGTCGAGAGCTTCAGGCTTTAGAAAAAAAGCTTTGCCATGTCATTGTGTTGCCGACTTTCCTTCATCCCTTCAAAAGGGTTGTCTGGCAGGGGGTCAGCGACACAATCAAAAGGCAAGGCTTTTTTTTGGTAATCTCTGAAGCTGTCGCGTGCAAGCAAAAACTTCAGGCTTTACAAAAAAAAAGCCTAGTCTTTCATTGCGTTCCCGAGCCCGGCCTGGCACCCCTTTCATTAGAGATTCAGGGATCATCCCCCTCAGTGAGAGGCTGATGAGCCCGCATCTCCAGTGAAAGGGGTGTCTGGCAGGGGTCAGTGCTGCAATTAAAATCAAGGGAACTCTTATCTCACCTGAATGACCCCTGCCCTTTTGCACAATCCAGCCAGGGCTCTTGGGGGGGGTTGGCCTAACAGGCAGCACTCAGGTGAGGTAAGTATTGCATGCTAAATGCGGCACCGACCCCCTGCCAGGCCACTCCCCCTAATAGCCCTGGCTCCAGTGTGCAGGCCACTTAAAGCACAGCATGCAGTCAAAGGCTTCATGATAGGCTCCAAGGCTTTTAAGAAGGCTCCCACCTCCCAAATTAGCATCTCTTTGTGAAACTAATGCTTAAAAAGTGTGATAATGTATGGCACTTGCTTGCCAAAAAGGAGGGTTGACCTTTCATGAACTGAAAGGGCTTTTATTGCTGGTTTAATCAGAAGGGCCAGGGACAGCCTGCAGGAGTAGGTGGGTGTGAGGGTATCAGAAAACGTCCATGCATCATCCATAGGGCTGCCTGGGGCCAGGGTCCAAGCTATCTACAACTTTCTCTCACTAAATTCTCTACCGCCAGATCTTTACGTTCCTCCGGCACCAACTCTCTGTGCGCCAAGCGTTTTCTCTGTGCGTCAAGCGTTTTGCTAAAAAGCGAGCTGGCTCCCTCCTATGGAACAGCCTCACTCTTCCTCTTTGCCTTGAGCCGGAAATCCTCAAATTCTAGAAGCTCCTCAAGACTTTCCTTTTCACCTCCTCCTTCCCTTCCTCGCCTCTGCTAAACCCCACAGTTGCTGAGATTGGTGACTGGGGCCCTTATTTGTCCTCCTGCGCCCTGGCCTCCCACACCCAATCGCCTACACCTAGCACTTTGCTTTGGCACCCACTGGCCTATGCCACCATAGGTCTGCGCTTAGTTACTTACTGGTGGCTGAGCACTCCACCTAGGCACTTACAGTTGCTCACTCCCTGGCACCGCACCCTTGGTACACCTAGCACTTACACCTCCGCCCCACTCCCTCATCCCTTCTCTCTCTCCGCACGTGCACGTTCTGAATGCTCACAAGGCCTAGTAGGTCCGCCACTACCTTTCATTGGTGGATTTGCCTTTCATTTCCAATGGTCCCTCCCTCTTACCCTGTGGGCGCTTTTAAACACAATTTACTTGATGTATAAGTGCCTTACAAATTCACAATAAATACAAATATGAGGCGGGGGTGGGGAGGGAATTGACATTCGCACCCCAGGGAAGGGTGCTCAGCCAATCAGTTGGCTGGAACAGCGGGTGTGAATACACTATGTACCGCCCGCTGTTTCTAAGCACCCGAGCCCCTTCCCCAGGTGGCGCAATCTTGACTGTGTGGAGGCAACAGGGAGCCACTCCCTGTGGTCTCCATAGATCCTCACCATCCCCCACACCGCCCAAAACAAACTGTACTCTTTCCCCACTCCCCCTACCTCCCTCCCCACTTATCTGCAGGAATGGAGCTTTGTGCTCCGGTTCCGATGCTGCGCCCACACGTGGCTGCCACCATGGAAACGGGACCATGCCCCCTTTCCTATGGTGGCAATATGCGAGGCGCCCATCTCCTGAAGAAGAAAAAATAAAAACATGTGCTTGTTTGTGGGGTGTTGTAGCGCAATCAAATGAGTGACTCAATGTCTGAACACCACCGGGATGGTGAAAATCATTGTTTTCTGGTATGGCAATCCAGTTGAAACGAAAAACTACAGCTCCCAGAATGCATAGCTCCGTTGCACGAATGCCCAGGACTGGAAACGCATGGTCAGGCGACATTAAGTTTTAGTATGGAAAAAAAATCCCCATGTATTCTCAGGGTGCTTCTTGCTGCCCTTATGGGGAGATGGAAAAATGGAAGGGTTGAAGGCTGAGGGGATTGCACTCAAGGGCACTTTTTTCTTAGGGGCGGGGGGTTGTGTGTGTGTTTGTTATTTACTGTGAAAACGTATGTGCAAGGGTAGAAAAAATGATTGTAGCAACAATGACAAGCCAACACGTTGTGACGTGTGTCTTAGTGGAAAGTGTTTCCTTTCTTGCTGCTGTACGTATTGATATCATGTGCCCAAGTGCAGTCACAACTGCATGGCCACGTTACCCACATTTCACAGGCTTTGCCAGGATATGTTAATATATGTATTGTCATCATATGAAGGGACTCGCATCACTGCCAGGTATTCCCACAAATGGCGCAAGTTACCAGGCGTTTCATTATGTTGGCATTGAACTTGCCTCACAGAATTACAATGTGGTGCGGTTTATAGCGCTGCATGTAGATGGACCACTTCTAAGCTCTGTATTGATCAGATGCATTATAAGATGGAACTCGATTCATCGCCCTCGGAATGAGGAAGAGCTTAGTCGCTAGCACCAGGGTTTCAAACTTGTGCCATGCGGCGCTTCGCAAGCGTTTCCCCGGACCAGTGCCCTTGAGCAAATCAGCACATCCTGCCCCCTGAGAAGGCTGCTGGAGTCCATGGCTGGGCAGATGCCTTCTCGCTTCCGGAGCAAGCAGCCAGCTGTTCATGCGCACATTCTGCACTGCAGGACCGTCCCAGCGCGGGGGCATCGGCTCTCTCACTGGACAGATCTCTCACCTCTGTTAAGCAAGAACCTGCAGTGGATTACCACAGATCAGGCCAGTGGCTTCCTAGAAGGTCTTTCTTCAGAAAGGTGGCCTCAGAGTCAGCCGAGGGCTCCACAGCTGCCTGCCCCCGTAGAACTGACTCCCCAGAGGTGGAGGGCAAAAAACAGAAGACAGGCCACCTCCGTTTACTACCAAAGCCTCTGGAACCTCCTCCCCATCAACATCAGACTCGCAGCCTAGCTTCTACAGTTCAGGAAGGCGCTCAAGACCCTCATGTTCAAGGAATGGCTCCTCCCCAGCACCCAGGTCCACGCACGCAGCCTCCACTCCATTTCCCACCTGTGACTGGGTGACCTGTTCCCCGCTGTTTCCTCCCCTGCTTTCGTGTAGATCCCTAGCTGCCTGCCCTCCCTGCCCAGTTACTAGATCCCCTCTCCCTTGTTTCTCTGCTCCCCTCGCCATGTTCTTCCCCCTGTGATTGTCAAGTGCTCCTTGGCTTCCCTGAGCCAGGAAACACACTCATAATATTAATCACAACAGTCCCGGGGAAGGCGCTTGTGTTGCGCGCTCTTCGGTTCTTGAGCAACACGCTTGCCGCGGGTGCATGAACCAGCCCCCTATGTGCAGGTCTCGAGGTCCCACGCGTGCGAGAAGTTACCCCATCATCAAGAGTGCCCTCGCGTGACATCAGGGTGCTCCAAGTTCCCACGAACACTTGGGTGACCCCACTTCTTCTGGCCCTCTGCCACGAGAAAGCAACTAACTTCCTCTGAACTTGGTGCGGAAGGTTGCCGTAGCCTTCTTTGAAGCCCATGCAAGGTTTAGGGGGTGTTGCTTTGGGCACAGAGCGGCATTAACTCGCAATATTCATTAAACACCTGCGGCTGATCCGCAATAAGGGCTAATCCCTGTGCCCGGGTCTTCGCCCCTCCCCGAGATAATGAAAGATTAAAAGGCTGTTTGCATTCCAGGGCAGAGAGACAGTTTTCATTCGAGGCCGGGAGTTTCTCTAATAATGAAGAGATCAGGGCCCCGGATCTGCCGGTCACACAAAGCTCCTTTAATAACGCAGGGCCGTGTAGGAGGAATGCTGACAGAGGCGCTCCGCCTCACCCCTCGGAGCGCTTTAAAGCTGCAGTGCCACCGCCAAGCTCTGCACCATTCAAATGGCCTCCTCGCCCCCCCCCCCCCCATCTTGCTTTGCATGCATCGCACCGTGTGCCATGGAAGGGGGGGGGTGGAAAAAGATGTCGGTTCTGTTGACCACTGGCAGCTGGGGATTATATCCAGCTGGGGAGAAATCGCCTATGATGAGAGAAACAAAGCTTGCAGGTGTTGCTTGTTATTTGCCCATGGCCATGGTAATCCCTATGATGAGTTCCTCCCCCTCACCACCCAAAACACACCCCCTTGGGAACTCTTTGAGCTCGCTTTAATCAAGCCTTAGCATCAAACTTTGTGTTTGAAAGTGCCTGCCACTGTTTTTTCAAAGCAGCCTTGTGAGAGGTAATGACTTAATTCGAGTTGTAAACATGCTACTGGTGCAATAAAAATGTATTAACCAGGTCGGCCTTCAGCCACTCAATGTATAAGCACAATGCTTGTTGTGAGAAACCTGAGAGCGTCCTCACTTTCTTTCCCCCGAATACCCTCTGCTCATGTGACCCCCACCCGACTCGCAGCCCGAGGGCAGAGACATGAGAGATGCGCATCACTCGTGGGCCCTTCATCGCCATCGGTGACGTATCGCAGATGTGAGAAACGCTATTCGCTCAGGCAGCCCAACTGGCAATATGGAAGAGATACAGTTGACATCGAACGAACAAGTAGACTGGCTATAATCACACGAAGCAGATGATTCCACTACTGACATGTCGTAGATGCGTAAGCATATAGGCATCCATGCATGAAGCTGCAAAGACATTTTAGTTTACTACAGATAGACACAAAACAAATGCCTATGACTCACGTAGAGGACTGACACACACACCTATATATATATCCTTTGCTAAGTGGAAACAGCAAGACGCTAAGAACACGTACAATTGGCTTGCTCATGCATAATTGCGACTAACATGAATGGCCATAAGAACAAAGATGGAAGCATAGGAGCATTGAAGTGGATGGAGAAAGTAAGACATACATCGAATACATGTAGAGGCTGACAGCTTGATTCAACTAAAGGCAGACAGTGTTAACGATCTGCTGGTAACTATGGACGTAGAGTCCCTCTACACCTCCATTCCCCAGATGGAATGTTTGCAGGTGTTAGAGGGGTTCTTAGAGAAAAGATCTCAACCTGGTAAACCACCAACAAAATGTATTATCGAATGTACCCAATTGGCAATGACAGAGAACTTTGTTTGAACAGAAAAAAACACTATACAAACAACAGAAAGGAGTAAGTATGCGGGCAACTTTTGCCCCCGATGTAGCTAATCTGTTCATGGCTAACTTCGAAGAGAAATATATCTCTGGAGAAGAAACTCGTCTCAAGCAACAACAGGACCTGTAGCCAGGCCTTAGGGCCTGGTACAGGTATATTGACGATATATTCATTATATGGAGAGGTTCAGAGGATGCTCTTGTCAATTTTCACAATTGGCTTAATACATGCGATAGTCACATTAGCTTCACGATGGAATCGCATCCATTACATAGCAGTGAAATCTAATGATAAAATAATAACTACACTCTACCAAAAACTGACAGATAAAAACACACTCCTCCATTTTTAAAATTTTCATCCGGTTAGTTTACAGCAAAACTTGCCCTACGGGCAGTTTTTACGCATTCAGAGGAATTGTACCTCACGTGAAGAGTTCAGCAAACATGCAGAAGTACTAAAAAATAGACTCTTAGTAACCAAAAAAGCTTGTTAAAGACAACTACAAGAGGGCATCCAACACGAACAGGGATCTGTGTCTGACTCCACATAAAAAACCTAAGCAGGACTGACTGGTCTGTGTGACGACATTCAACCCAGTAAGTAATGATATTAAAAAGATAATCAATCATAAATGGGACCTAATAAATCAACCTGGGACTTTGTCCCAAAGGCCCATGTTTGCTTCCAACAAAAACTCTAATTTAAAACAGCGTTTGGTACATACCTATGTAGAAAAAACTACAGACCAGACAGTTTTGAATCAATGGGGACTCCCACCCATAGTTGGCCACTATAAATGTGGCAACTGCGTGGCCTGTCCTTTGACAGAAACACGTTCTGAGTTTAACTATGGGCAAATTAGGTGGAAATTGAAAACACACACAAATTGTAGAACCAAGAACGTTATTTATATAATTTCTTGTCCATGCAATCTATTATATGTGGGTAAGACCACAAGAGAAGTAAGGCAACGCATAGGGGAACACAGAAGTTGTATTTGCAACAAAGTTGCGGACAAACCGTTAGTGGACCACTTCATACAAAATAAACACACTGAGACGGACCTTAAATGGTTCGTACTGCAAAGTGTGAAACCCCAAAAAAGAGGGGGAGAGATGGCTGTCATTTTGAATAAAATTGAACAGCGCTGGATATATCGCTTAGATACGGTGGGAAATGGTTTGAATATCTCAGTGGAGTGGAAAGCTCTTATAACACACTAGATTGGCATCACTGACCTTACCACCAGACGGTATAGTATCTCCACTTACTTCTCATTGGTGGACTGTGATACGCATTCCTTGATGATTTTGACAAGTTATCGTGGTAAAGGATGTTGGCCCTATTTATGGTATTAGAAATGACGTGTACGGTGTCCTTAATTGATTGATATGTGTGAATGTATTTGTCTTCAACACATCATCCAAAACATGAGTACCTGGAAAGGTCTCCACACATATTTAGTTAGAAACCAGAACTTGGTACAGTACCTATTTTTTAGTACTACATTTATTTCCATTACTGATGCTGGAAACTATAATTACTTTGAGTTTTGTTTAATTTTGAAAAGCTAAACTGAAAAGAAAATACATCCAAGATGGCGGATCCGATTTGTCTTCAACACATTATCCAAAATATGAGTACCTGAGAAGGTCGTTCTGTGGAACTATACATATTCAATTAGAAAGTAGAAAATAACTTCTAGTTGCGTATAGTTGTAGAAAAGCTAATTTCATAAGAAAAATACACCCAAGATGGCGGCCGCGAGTCCATCTTCGATGGTGCCGTCCATTTAGTATAAAGTAAACAATGAGGGACGCGCCTTTTGTCATGTGGATGCTACTGTCTCATTTTCATTGCACACCTTATACCAACAGTCGAGGACTGAATAACATGAGAGGTAAGGAACCAGCTGTGTATTTGATAGAAATGCGAGCATGCTGTACTAAAACAAATGCTTAGTGTCGTTCCGTAGGGCAAGGGACGCTACTAGCTTTGGTGTTTACATACATTGGTAACACTATGATAGAATTGATTTTGCAGGCACACTTGGGGCTGTTATGCCATATTCTAAAAATATTTGATGGAACTGAGGGCATGTGTAAATATTTACATACGTTGGCAATGGTATGACAGCATCGATTCTATGGGCATGGCCGGCGTTGGTGTGCCCTATTCTAAAAACTCAAATACAGCTGTTGGAACTGGGGGCCTGGGCACATTTGGCGCCTGAATAAATATAACTGATACAGATGTAAATGGGCTCGCACCTACTCAAAATGAGATGAATGGGTCTCTAAGAAAAAGGAATAACAACGTAGGGATAGTGGAGAATAAGAAAATACTAAACCTGAATATATTAAATATTCATGAATGAAGAAATGAGGGCATATATCTCTTTTGGTACCCTATTACAGGATAGTCCCAGAATCAGGGTGCCTGATATATAAGAGGCGCACTAGAAGCAGATTGGATCGCTTAAACAAAACATTGAGAGACTTACCCTGTGACAATAGAGATGAAGATGTAAGTATATGACTTAACTGTGGGATGTTCTAACCCACTAGTCTATGCCCTGCAACATCATTGTGTGTGGTTTTCATCAAAAACAACAGGATGGCCGCCAAAAAGATCTATGTGCTAAAAATCCCTGAGAAATGCGCAGGGAAACCTGAAAAATAGGCCGCCAATCCATATTGGTTATGTCAGTGGTAACACAGGAGACCACTGCCAAAACCTATCATTGGGCTACCCACAGAGTAAAATGAAACCACTTGAAAAAGCAGTGCCGCATTGCAAGGGAAACCCAGAGCTGCTTGAAAATCCGGTTTTCCTTCGCTTTTAAATTTGCAAAATAATGATTCTCATCAAACAGCAGAAAAGATCCAACATCCTTGTTGGGTGTTAAACATCACTTTATTTAAATAATCCACCTAAGCACAATGTCAGCAGAAGCACATTTCATCATAAGAAAATCCACATTCAAAGGTGCTTGCATGAGAAAAATGTGTCAGAAATGGGCGTAGTACCACCGCTCGCCTGTGTCAGAAGCTGGCATTTACTCATACCGTCATTTAAAACTTGTACATTAAAATCAAAGTGTGGAAAAGAAATGACTTCCCATCAAAAGCAATATAGGCTGATACAATTCAATCTCTATGTTTTAAAAAGGCTGGAATTAAGAGATTTGTAGCTATATTTGTTAAAAATGTTAATTGTATTTCAGAAAGAGACCTTTTTAAACAATGTTTTAAAAGTGAGCTAAAGCCAGCCACACTGGGATTCAAAGACATTCCACAGCTTCTCCCAAACAAAGGAATCGTTCCCCCCTGCTCTCTGCTGAGGAACTGACCGGGAGTTGTGAAAGGAGGTGGGAGGAGGACTTTGGCCTGTTGCTCTGACAGGAGACAAAAGACTCCCTTGACTGAAAGGAAATGGAAATTTGGGCGTCAACAGAAACCAGCTGCTGGCAGGAAGAGGCTCTGGTTGCTCTTGACTCAGCCAAACCTTTAAGGGGGGGCTAGACTGAAATGTGTATCTGGAACTGGAGAAAATATAGTTTTGAGAAAAAAGACTCATAGAAAACGGTGCCAAACTGGTAAAAATCTGGAATTTACAGGTTGTTAAAATGAAAATATGGCTCACAAGTAGAAACTACTCTGGAATTTGTGCGATATTCAGAGACTGAACCACGGAAATGTTGATATTGTAGCAATTGTGATAATGCTAGGAATATGAAAATATACAGGAGTATGGCAAGATGTTATGCGCATGTATGTTGAAAAATATGTACATTTCAGACACAGGGTAACCAACCAAAAGCGCGAAAAACTGTCATTTGTGAACCGAAACTCTTAGGAAGATGGGACTTGGACAGATACGTGCCTTATTTAATCTGTAATGTAAATATGTATTATTAGCAAGTTGGTGATATTATAAATATGCTTTATATGAAAAATATATTTTCTGTGTAGAAACAAAGGGGAGGTTTTTCCCTGGACCATAAACACAGCGTCATCATGACACATCTTGACACACTGGTTTCCTTCTCAAATCAGGAGAGAGGGAATACTTTGACCAATCAGTTTCCTAGAGGGTGGGCTTAGTATAATCAGCCTATCCAGCCCTTTGGGAAATACATAAATAAGGACTGTTGAGGACCTAGAGACACACACATATTCACCCATCAACCGATTTTGGCGAAGCGCTCTGCAGGAGAATCCAGATCAAGACTCCAGAACCCTGAACGCAGAAGGCCAAAAATCCAAAGCTGAACCCTTCTCAGCTGGCCTTTAAAATCTTGCAACCTGATTTTAACCCCAAACTTCCAAGGGGCACAACAAATTCAACAGCCGGGCTGTGCTGTTTTTCTGCTTCTTGCCAAGAACTCTTGCTAGAACCCAGAGATCCAAACCAGTAGAGCAGAACTGTAACCCAGAACCAACCCGTCAGATTCCAGTCCAAGAGGCCGTGCAGAGATCAGAACCAAGTGCCTGAATCCTGTCCAGTGGCTAGCAGATTCCAGTCCAAAACCCTTTGACCAGATCCTGACGGGCCTATTCGAAAACCATAGCTGTGAGTATCTAGCATAGAACTATCCATAGCCAATCTCTTATCCTTAAGTAATCCTATCCAACCCATTCTATCATATCTAGAACTGCATTGTAGAATCTCTTTTGTCTGTCCTGAATTTTTCCCCTCCTCCATATAGTCCTGTGATAACTGTAGTGATAAAATCATCTTTGCGCTAATATAGATTTGCTGAAGAAAGGCAAGTGTCGCAGCAGGCAAAGATTAGACAGAGGCGCCTCTGGACTGGTGGCTGTACCGTTGCTATCTCGCATCTTCATAGCCCCTTAGTGTAAAGCCAATCCCTGTTTGTAATCTTCAAAAGCGCATCTTTCATTTTAAATCTTGACTCTTTTTGAGAAAAATTTACCTTTACCTTCATAACTTCTGAACCGTACATGCTTAAGTGTCAAATTGAAGCTAACATCTTCAGCTTTCCTCATAGTTTTGCTGCAATAACGCGCTCTGAAAAGTTTGCAGCGATTCTGCATTTGGAATAATTTCATCACATGTAAAATAGCTATTTCTTGCACTCAACCTCTGAATTCAATTTCCTATCTGCTAGTTATTCAACCATCATTGCTAGTGTTTACCTGAAGCTATCCAAAGCAGCTCCCACTAGTTCTAAATCCCATTTAGCGAATTAAAGTCATTTTTTAGTGTTTTTCTCATTCATTACCAAACCGCATTCAAAAGCAATTGACCTGTTTTAAAATCATTCCTGTTTCTCTCTGTGTGCTGGGAGAATTGGGATTGAAACTGCATTTGTAGAGTGTTTATTCCTGAAACCTGTTTTCTCTCCTTCCATCTCTATATTGCATATTAGGGGGGATTGAGTAGTATCAGGGGGGAAGAGTGATTACATTGCATTTAATCAAACACATCAAGTTTTATTTCTGTGCTGCATTACTTGCCTATCATTGCATTTCATTGAACCCACACAAAGTTTTATTCTATGCTACATTATTCTTTTCATCCATACTCCTGATTAAAGAGATTGTTGATTATAATATCACCCATTGCTGATCATTGTATAAATATTAATAGTGTGATATATAGGTATTGTTCAAATTCATAAAAGTGTGATATATATATTGTTCAATTCATAAAATAAATCTTTTAACTTTGCAAAACAACCTACTTCTTGGTTCAGTGAGACCGGGGGGGATTCAAAGAGAGGGGCGTGATATAAGGGTACATCATTCAGAAATAAAAGAACTTCAGACATAAAAATATATTAAGGGTTCCAGCTGGGCATCACACGCTAGGCATTGTCTTAGGTGGAGTGCTGGGTTGAAACCACTTACATAAAATGGAACGTTAGGGTATAGCACCCATGAAACTATAGGGTTACTAACAGTTATGATTTATCTATGTCCTGTTCTAGGATTTTCCAAGAAATGGGTCCTACCTAGACATTTAGATCTGAAATAGTTAGAAGACTGAGAAGAAACCCTCGGCTCTCATTTGAAAGATATGATATCCTTAAACTAATACAACAAGGATAGCAGAGAAGCTGCCCTTGGCGAGTAAGTATTGGAGTGATAGTATCTGATGTAAATAATATAATAATGCTGTTTTTTTGCATCCCTAAGAGGGAGTGATTTATTGTGAATCTCCTATAATAGAGTTGTGAATAGGATTTATTCCAACTATTCCCTGTTTCTGCTTCTTAAACTACTATTGTGGCAGAGACTAGGGACTAACTAACTACTTGATTTCGAGTTAGATTTTTGCATTAATTGTAAATTATGTGAAATAAGTTAGGGAATGGATAGAATACGCATGGATCACTAATTTGTTGTATTGTTTTTATAGGTGTTGATACTCACCCTACTTGGTTGAAGGAGAGTGATGAAAATCCCCATTTACAGTCCTGAAGAAGGTTGCGTCAACAAGAGGATGAATTTAATGTCCAATGAGTCAACTGAAACATATGAAGACTATATATTCTGTGTATCTGTTTAAAAACACAGAAAGAACCATCTGCCATTGTAGTGGAGGACTTTGTACATAGAGAAATAGATGAACTGTTGACCAAGGGATTAACAAGTATAGTTGTGATTTGTACAATTTTAGAATTGAAGACTGAATGAATGGTAGGTTTGATTGAGTGTGTGTTGATTTAGTGTGATTGTCAGTCCAGAAAAACCAAACACCCCTTGAGGGTCTGAAAATGAATGATAATTGGTTGGCCGAAGACCAACCGCCTCATTTACAATGTAAGAATATATATTCATTAGTCATTAGTCATTACGTAGCTATTAGTTCAACTAGAGTGAAGCCATTTTAAGATGACCAGAATCGCCATTTTGTTTTCTCTCTCTGCTCTAACGTTGCCACTTTGCCTCATGTAAAACTGCTTTGCTGTAGATATTATTTCGCTTCAATGCTCCAAGGCTAAGAAACATGTTGAAACATTACACTGGAGAGCCAGACAGAAATGCCCGATTCCCTCCCTCATGTATCCTTGAAGGCAGGGAGCAACGCATTTAATCAGTACACGAATGCCAGCAAGTCTCCTGAAAGAATAGCAATGTACGAAACTAGCATTTAAAGAGATGAATTATGATCTTCTTTACGGCCCCCCTTTCTGAGCCCAGTGAGGCCCCGGAGAGCGGGCTGACTTCTAGAGCGAGAATCGAAACTGAGAGATAGTGAGGCCTGGTATGTGCCAGTCTCCTACGCGCAGCTTGCCCATGAAAAACAGAAATGCTGTGTTCTCGCAAACAAAGAATGGTGTCTGTAAAACTGGAGATTGCAAACTGTTACTAAATATGGTGGTCTAAGGTGTCATATTTGTCACGATGGTCAATCATCGCCTCTAATTCAAAGGGAAATGAATTGAGGGCGGCATCGAATGTGTCATACTGTGTCATTGCTGATTGTAAGGTGCTACGTTTGTATATATGTAACTGATGTACGTCTCGCACTCTCTTGCGTCCCCCGAGGTCTGTTAGACACACGTCGCGGGGCGTGGGACCACTTGGCCAACTGGGACTATTTTGTATTGCAATAAACCCTAGATTTTGGGAACAGAACCTTGTGTTTGGCGTATCTATTTGTGTGTGGTGACTGTGCCTTGTTTCCACATCCGAGGGTCCCTCAGGGGCCCCTTCAAGATGGCGCCCAAATAGGGACCCTCCCCCACTTGTTCCATCGTGCACGTTGCAAAATAAGGAAGGCGGTAAGAACGGTGAGGACGGGAGCGATCGAGCCGGGATCGAGAGGTGTTCGGGGCGCCCCTGCGTAAGTGATGAGATTCCTTGCTGCAGATCTGCACACTGCTGATCCCTGATCGACGTCCCTGGCCAGTGAACAAGGAGGCGAGGGTCCCGAAACGAAGCAGAGCCGAGATACGCAGACACGTCGTCATTGGTTGCGTCAGTATACGGACGAATTGTGTCTTGAAAAGACAAATTGATTGATCAGGTGAGTCGTGCCCCGATTCGTAAGTAATCCTGATATTGGTTGAGAGTTGATTTTGCAAAATCAAACACCCAGAGTAAGTTTGATTAGCCAAGGGTAAGGCTAAAACATGCCTGGGCTATTCTCCACCTTAGCTGGATTTTTCCGCTGCGGTGAACAATCTTTGGAAACTGGCCAGGAAGCACCTCCGGGAGGAACGCCGGCTTATGATATGAGCAACAAGAGGAGAGGTGGTGACCCTGTGACCTTGGAACCACAGTCAGGTGAATGGTGTGTCTGTTGCCGGGAGAACGACCACTGGGACACTCGTTAATTTATTCTTAAGGAGTCCTAAAAAAGTTGCTTGTGGTAATCATGCTCAACTGATCTTTAATTGAAAATGCAAATAGCAATGTTAGCATATTTCATAAAACTCTAAGGAGAAGAGTTAAGAGAAAACAATTAAGGAAAAAAAAACACTTAAAAATAGCAAAAAACTGATTTTTATTTTTAATCATGATAAAATACATCTAAAAAATTCCATAAAACGGATACACATTATGACTGTAGCAAAAGCATTTTCCATCAGAGTTGAATAGTCAAAAATGCACAAAATGTTTTGGTGGGGTTAGTACGTGAAAAACAGAAAGTCTTGTGTGAGCACTCAATGTGCAGCATCAAACAATTAGAGGTAGAGCATCATTTAGTTGAGCTAGCTCTATCACATATGGAAAACCCGTTAGATGTCTTAGGTTTGGTTTTGTGGAGGTCGACATATGTTTCGGCTAATAACACCAAAAAGAATCGGACAATGCACAAAAACGTTGTCTGTTGGTGCAGGTATAGCCGTCTTCAGGACAAAGGGAATAAGATAATATAGCAGTTTGGTAGTGTTGGATACTTCTTAGTCGTCGTATTGTTTTTTTTTTTTTTAAATGGAACCCACTACAAGATAAACAAACATGAACATGTCACAAATGAGCCAAAAAAGTGAAACAAGCTTTAATAAAGGGGTTGATAAAAACAATTGTTTAAGACATTAACAGTGTTTTCAGAGGAAGAATTCCCAATAACAGTACACATCATTATTATCATCACTGACTGAGGCAAAGGTACATAAAAAGAAGAAAGTGGTGATTGATTTACCATGCAATCTATCTAGAAGCATGTTTATTTTAACTTTCCAGCTTTGAAATTAATGCACAGTTTTTTGAAAACATGATGATTTTTTATCAGTTTAAGGTGGAGAGGCTCACCTATGTGTAGAATGCGGGCGAGAGCCGCAGAAAAAAGCTTCACGTAAGTTCAGCACAGACCGAATATCGATGTGATATTGATAATCAATAGAGATCTATTAATAAAAACACTTAAAGGTCAGTGTGGGATTCCCGAGAGAGAAATCACAATTTCGCCCTTAGTGTTTCATAGTCAACAGGTGAAAAGGCTCACCAGTATTCAACATGAGATGTCTTCGTAAGAGGTGACCACATGGGGAGTCTTTTGGTGTTAATTAGTCCCGGAACGCGGTCTCTTATAAGAGTAGACGTTTCAAGTCTAAAGAGGGACGGCAGTTGTTCAAAAGTCAGAAATTAAAAGTTTCGTGAAGTATGCAAGCTACATAATTGCGCATGGGAAAAACAGACAGAGTATTACCTTTAAAGTATCCAGGGGATGGATACATTTGGAAAAGTGGTTATGATTGGCTCCGACAAGGTCGCTTTAACAGGACCTAGTTCAAGAAAAATAGTAGAGTTGGAATAGCAGTGTTACGTGCTGGATTTAAGCAAAATTGCATGCAGGCATGAAGTGATGGCATCTGCTTACATGAAAGGTGAAAAGGACAGAGCCTGATCCAAGTAGGCTAGCCAGAGCTTTGTTCGCAGGTGTGTATGAAGCCGGGAACGTCCTCAAGGTTGCGGTTTGCTGGGAAACTAAAGCCGTGTCAATCGGCTGGTCGAGCATGCGTGCTGATGTGAGCAGCTGTAAACACAGAGGGCTGGATATTTATGTAGTTGATGCGATGACGTAGCTCGCGTTTTTTGAAGACTGAAACCATGGCAATCAACAAGTGGAGCATGCGCATTGGTGTGCACGGCTGTCAAAGCAAGAGGCTAAGTATTTTTATTACTGATGCAATGACGTTGCTCGCGTGTGTTGATATTTAACGCAAACTAGTATTTCAGATAGAAACATGTCAAAACCGCAAGTAAACCATGTGCATTAGCATGGAAAAAATAAAAATTGTTGATGTCGGTCAGATAAAGGTAACTTACCGTAAGGCGCACGCTCACATTTAAATTAAATGAAGCCCAGTACTCAGCCTGCACCACTAAATGTGCACAGAACAGATTTCGAACATTCCCCGATATGAACGAAAGAGAGATTTTTAATTTTTTCATTTTTTATTTCAGGAGCCATCTCGAGATTTGGGGGAGAGCAAGAAGACAAACTTAATAAGATCTTGACCAGACAACCTGTAGTTGTATGTGTCAGGGTGCGTGCGAGTGCGATTGTGTCTGCAGGCAGTGTTTTATGGTTGATTGTTATGCTTTGTATTCTTTTCTGGGCCCATATAGATTATGTCAGTGAGGGGAAATGAAAGCCCTTTAAAAAAAGGAGATGGGAAACCCCTAGAAAAAGAGAGACCACTCCACTGTGGTGTTTAAACCCCATTTCACAGTGTCCAAATTGAAAATCCATTTTTGTTCTTGTTTGGTGAGGAGTAGATCTCTATTACCCCCTAGTGCAGGTGCTGGAATAGTTTGAATTACAAACCAAAGTAAATCATTGAAAGAATGTTTAAATTGGGTAAAATGTGCTATGATAGGTGTGTTCTCAATTTAGTTTTTAATGCATGAGCGATGCTCGCATATCCTTTGTTTTACTGGACGTTTCGTTTTACCCACATGTAGTCGATTGCAGGGGCATTTTATGCCATAAATGGCCCACGGAGTGTTACAATTAGAGAAACCTGTAAAAGTCCATTTCATTTCATATAGTTGGAGTCTTTTTAGGTTTTTTGTTAGGGAGCAAACGGAACAGGAGCCGCACTTAAAATGAACTACTACAGGTGGGAGTGACCACAGAGTAGTTTTTTCCCGTGCGCAATTATGTAGCTTGCATACTTCACAAAACTTTTAATTTATGACTTTTGAACAACTGCCGTCCCTCTTTAGACTTGAAAGGTCTACTCATATAAAAGACCACGTTCCGGGACTAATTAACACCAAAAGACTCCCCATGTGGTCACCTCTTACGAAGACATCTTATGTCGAATACTGGTGAGCATTTTCAACTGTTGACTATGAAACACTAAGTGCGAAATTGTGATTTCTATCTCGGGAATCCCACACTGACCTTTAAGTGTTTTTATTAATAGATCTCTATTGATTATCAATATCACATCGATATTCGGTCCGTGCTGAACTTACGTGAATCTTTTTTCTGCAGTTCTCGCCCGCATTCTACACATAGGTGAGCCTCTCCACCTTAAACTGATAAAAAATCATCATGTTTTCAAACAATTGTGCATTCATTTCAAAGCTGGAAGGTTAAAATAAACATGCTTCTAGATAGATTGCATGGTAAATCAAAAAACACTTTCTTCTTTTTATGTACCTCAGTCAGTGATGATAATAATGATGTGTACTGTTATTGGGAATTCTTCCTCTGAAAACACTGTTAATGTCTTAAACAATTGTTTTTATCAACCACTTTATTAAAGCTTGTTTCACTTTTTTGGCTCATTTGTGACATGTTCATGTTTGTTTATCTTGTAGTGGGTTCCATTTTTTTAAAAAAAACAATACGACGACTAAGAAGTATCCAACACTACCAAACTGCTATATTATCTTATTCCCTTTGTCCTGAAGACGGCTATACCTGCACCAACAGACAACGTTTTTGTGCATTGTCCGATTCTTTTTGGTGTTATTAGCCGAAACACATGTCGACCTCCACAAAACCAAACCTAAGACATCTAACAGGTTTTCCATATGTGATAGAGCTAGCTCAACTAAATGATGCTCTAGCTCTAATTGTTTGATGCTGCACATTGAGTGCTCACACAAGACTTTCTGTTTTTCACGTACTAACCCCACCAAAACATTTTGGGCATTTTTGACTATTCAACTCTGATGGAAAATGCTTTTGCTACAGTCATAATGTGTATCCGTTTTATGGAATTTTTTAGATGTATTTTATCATGATTAAAAATAAAAATCAGTTTTTTGCTATTATTAAGTGGTTGTTTTCCCTTAACTCTTCTCCTTAGAGTTTTATGAAATATGCTAACATTGCTATTTGCATTTTCAATTCAAGATCAGTTGAGCATGATTACCACAATCAACTTTTTTAGGACTCCTTTAGAATAAATTAACGAGTGTCCCAGTGGTCGTTCTCCCGGCGACAGACACACCATTCACCTGACTGTGGTTCCAAGGTCACAGGGTCACCACCTCTCCTCTTGTTGCTCTCCTCATTGCTTTATGATCCCTGAGGGTGGTGCTCCCAGAAACTGGATCTTTCCTAACGCTTATACAACGGCTTATGATATGTACATAAAGTATGGTATGGGAGCGATAATGTTTTGTGAAACTTGGCATAAGCAAACCAGAAAACAGGAAAATCTTCAGTGACCGAGGGATGGGAGTTTTGAGATGGAACATATAGATAACCTGGAAAAGGTGTTGATAAGTAAAAGAGCACGCCCTGGGGCACTTGATATCCTTAGGGACTGGAGGAGGGAAGCAATGCTCAGATTTAAAAGTAGAGAGAAACATGCGCGCAGGCATAAGTCAAAGACGGAGAAAGCTGAGGAGAAGGAGGAGGAGGAGTGGAGTAATAGCTTGCGAAAGGCGAGACGGCGCAATGAATTAAACATAGAAAAAATATATCCACAAAGAGAGCTACACTCATCGGACTAATTAATAAACAGAATCTTAACTGAAACAAAACAGGGCCCGAGGAGTGTAACTAAAGAGTACGGCAGTAGCTGCCGCTCAACCCCCTCCCGTTGCCCAGCCCCTCCCAACACCAGCACAACCACAGACTGCATCAGACACTACACTGCACTGCCCACTAGCCAGCCAGCCCTGAGTGTTTCGCAATTACCACAGCCCCACCAGACGTTTCCCACTCTCACTGCCCCCTCTGCACCTCCTGATCAAGAGGGTGCCACTGTCCCGACTGCCCCTCCAATGAGTGGAATTGAGCAGAATGAATGTACGAGAGTAACTCGCAGAGCGATCAGTAAGGAGAGAAAGCGTGAGCTGCAAGAACAGGCGGATGTATATAGACGATAATGAAGAGGTATCCATGCTAGCGTCCCGACAGGTATTGTTGGAATGCATAGGGGAATATTTGTCAGGACAATGGAAAAAGTTAATTGGGAAGTTACCGCCGCAACGATTGTTGGATTTGAATGCATTAGCCGGTTGTAGAGGGAGAGATGAAGAAATAGAAGAGCATGTGAAGCGACTGTTTGAAATAAAGAATGAATTGGATGAAGAGTATTCTGAAGTACTCGCCACACCGGGAAATAGGAGAAGGAATATAGAGAGGGGCAGGAAGAGAGCATCAAGACTGTATATGCAGAAATCCTTGCCGCCACCCGGACAGATAGGTGATAGACAAAGATTGCAGGTGTGTGTGTGTGGGAAACGATGAGATGGATGTCAAGCCCTAGGACTTCGGTAGGGGAGATAAATGAGATATGTAATGAGTATCCTTTGCAAATAAGAATAGAAGCTTTGCAGACAAAAGTAGGGGTGTTACTCCAGCAGATAGCAGGACACGACAGGGGAAGGGGAAATGCACAGAGTAGGGGACATTCGAATATGCATGGAGGGCCTTTGGGATTAAATCAATGTGCATACTGCAGAGAGAAAATGACACTGGCAGGCACAATGTCCGCATTTGCAAAATAGGGGCAGACATAGTCAGAGAAGGCCTCACAGAGGGCACATGGGAACAAATGGTCACAACAGAAATCATATGCAGCAGCATCACAATGATCAAGGGAATGGTGCACAGAATCAAGGCCAGGCTTCGAATCAAATTACGCAAAGTCAAAATCAGCAGGGTGCACAAACGGGAAACAGAGGAAGAGGGGGGAACATTTTTGATACTCAGACAGGTGCATACTATAATAACAGTGGTGATTACATATCGGATGATGTGTTGTTACCCCAATAGGACAGCCCAGGACAGGGGTCGGAACCAGTGTCTATTCCCGTGAATCAGAAAGGACCCTACGTAGAAATGAAGATCGGGAATGAAGAGCATAGATTCCTCGTAGATACGGGGGCACAAAAGTGTTCGATAGATCATCACTTGGTTCCAGACATACCTCTGTCAGGGTGACACAATATCTCAGTAGGGTTTGCAGGTACCCCAGTAATAAACTCTGAGTCCAAATCAGTGGCAGTGACAATAGGGCCTTTTACAGAACATTGTCCATTTCTTTTAACAGAGCATTGTGGAGAAAATCTTTTAGCATTAAACCTATTGAAAAAGCTGAGTGCAGTTATCCATTGTACACCAGATGGGGTATTTTTGACTATTTCTCCCCAGAGTATGCCGACTTCTGAATTTATGGCGGAACCCTTAACTGGGGAATTGAGTACAGTGCCAACTTGCATTTGGGCCGTGAATGACAATGATGTGGGATGTTTGAAAATAGAGCCAGTAAAAATTACATTGAAAGAAGGAATAATGCTACCGCGTATTTCCGCAGTACAAAATTTAAGCAGAAGGAGAAAAAGGATTGAAAAGTATTGTTTCTGATTTGGTGAAATTGGGAGTGATTGAAGAGATTACAGGTAGTGTATGTAACAGCCCCATTCTTCCCGTATACAAGAAAGGGGGTAACAACGTACGGTACCATTTCATAATTGATCTCCGTGCACTGAACAAAGTGGTAGATCCCCAATTCCCGTTAGTGCCAGACGTCACTACGATCTTGACAATGATCCCTGCTTCGGCAGAATACTTTAGTGTTATTGATTTGAAAAACGCTTTCTTCAGCATTCCAGTACACAAAGAAAGCAGGTATTTATTTGCCTTCACTTTAGGAGGACGATCATTCACATTCACGCGCATTCCACAAGGCTATACTGAAAGTCCGAGCATATACAGCAGAGCGTTGAAAGAGCCGTTGGACATGTTAGAATTACCAGCAGACTGGGTATTGTTACAATACATTGACGATTTACTAATCGCTGCTGACACGGAGGAGATATGTAAAAAAGGTACTGTTCTATTATTGACTCATCTAGCCATGCATGGCCATAAAGCAAGCCTAAAGAAATTCCAGTACTGTCAGAAAGAAGTAGCTTATTTGGGTTACCTACTCTCAAAGGAAGGGAGAAGATTAACACCAGAGAGGATAAAGAGTATGCCTATTCCAACAACACAGAAAGGTGTGAGAGATAATAGGGATGGCTTCTTATTGCCGTCAATGGGTTATGAACTTCGCTTTAATTGTGAAACCAATGGTGGAATTAACAAAAAAGGATGCTGTGATGCCTTTGCAGTGGAATGAAGAATGTCAGAATGCATTTGATTTGCTAAAAACCATTTTGAGTTCTGCTCCAGTTTTGGGCACACCGAATTATGAAAAGGTTTTTAGGCTATTTGTGCATGAGAACGAAGGATGCGCGTTGTCTGTCTTAACACAGGAACAAGGTGGAAGAAATAGGCCGTGCGGCTATTTTTCTTCTGTACTGGACCCTGTAGCGCGCGCACTACCACGATGTTTGCGAGCTGTTGCAGCGGCTGCTGCGTCAGTGAAACAAACAGAAGGGATGGTTTTGAGGCACACCTTAATTTTGATGTTGCCACATGCCATAGATGTTCTACTCAATAGAACACAGACGCAACACCTCACCTCTGCTAGATTGACTAGCAGAATTAATGCCAATGCCCAGGGAAAACAGTGGTGGGACTGAATTGCCTCCCCATGATTGCCTAATGGTTACTGAGGAAGAAACAAAAGGGAGAATTGATTTGAGTGACACCACTAAAAGAACCAGATGGGGAACTGTTTTGTGACGGCTCCTGTTTTAAACTACCTGACGGCACATCAACTGCCGCATATGCTGTTATGACATTAAAAAGTGTTGTGGAGAGTAAAAGAATTCCTTATAACTCCGCCTAAGCAGCAGAGATAATTGCTTTAACAAGAGCTTGTGAAATTTTAGAAAACTTGAGAGTAAATATCTATACTGATAGCCAGTATGCCTTTGGCGTAGTTCATAATTTCCGCCGATTATGGGCCGAGAGAGGTTTCTTAACATCCCATGGGGCTAGAATTCAACATGGACCTCTGATTGTGCGATTACTGTCTGCACTTATGTGTCCAAAACACCTGGCAATAGTGAAATGTGAGGCGCATAAAGAAGTAACACGTAAAGTGGGAGAAGGAAACGCATTTGCAGACAAGATTGCGAAACAGACTGCCACTGATTTGAGTACAAAAATGTTGAGTACAATCGGAGGAAGTGCCCTGTATGATAGAAAATGGAATTGTGACTGTTAAAGAAATGCAGGCGGAAGCTACCGCCGACGAAATACAGGGATGGGCTAAGTGCTCTGCAGAACTGGATTTGGAGGGTTGATGGGTGGACAAAAAAAATGGGAATTGTATATTGCCGAATGCTTATGTAAACGCAATGGTCACAATGGCTCACAGTCCCACACACATATGTGCGAAGAAAATAGTCCAACATTCAGCCACGGTCTGGGAAAATCCATTTATAAAAAAGAATGCCGAGAGGCTGGTGCAAAACTGCATCACGTGCCTACAGCATAATGTGGGAAAAGGAACAGTGACTCCAACAGGAAGTTTCAGACCTCCCTCTATGCCATTCGAAGTGATTCACTTTGACTTCATAGAGATGGAGGGATGCCAAAATCTGAAATACGTTCTGGTGATCATATGTGCCTTCAGCAAATGGGTAGAAGCATATCCCTTGAATGATTGCACAGCCATGAGCACGGCAAAGATAATGCTAAAAGAGTATTTCTCTCGCTTTGGTCTGCCTGTGTCATATGGTCGGACAATGGTCCGCACTTGGTAGGTGCAGTGATAATGCAGATTTGTGCAGGATTGCAGATCGATAAACGATTCAATTGTTCGAGACATCCGAGTTCGGCCGGTCTTATAGAACGACATAACGGAATTTTGAAATCCAAAATCAGGAAGATCTGTGCAGGTAGCAAATTAAGCTGGGTAGATGCATTACCAATAGCGTTACCGTGCATGCGAACGTCAGTGCAGGCCAGAACTGGGCTCTCCCCCTATGAGATCATAATGGGGAGACCAGCGAATGTGTGGTGCGCACCTCAGCCTAAAAGAATGAGAGAGGTAGAATACCCTGTGCTCAGCATTTACTGTAATTTGTTGGTAAAAAAAAACTGCTTTTTTCATCAGCAGGTGCAGGAGGCATTACCGGTGCGGTATACTGGCCCAGGACATGCAATAGAGCCCGGAACCTGGGTGCTCATCAGAAATTATGAGCGGAAAACATCTCTGGCACCCAGGTGGCGTGGGACCTACCAGGTACTTTTAACCATGCAGACAGCATTACGCGTGGATGGACGCAAGGCGTGGTATCATGCCACGCACGCCAAGAAAGTCCCATCACCATTCGACACATCAATTGATCAGGACAAAGACCAGAAAGAGATAGCAGCGGTTCCAGAAACGAAAAATGCAATTGCCAGCCCCTTGCCACAGAAACTGCCTGATCCCGAAACAAAGCCTGATGAGATTGCCATAAAAACGGAACAGCAAAGAGTGCCTCAACGTTGTCCAGCAGAATCTGCATCTCTGCTGGCCGACATCAATCGCATACCTCTGTTGCGCCACAGCCTGCATTGTCGCCTGGGCACCAATCATCTGCCATTGTGCCCCAGGCTGACTCCAAGATCGAGACCGGAAGTGCACCCGCACTATTTGTTGATCACACGGTACCAGGAGCAAATCGGTATAACCTGCGGAGCAGAAAGACGGAGTGATCACATTTTCTTTTTCTCTTGGTGAATTTCTTGCCTCTTTTTCCTATTTTCGGATGAAGTGGGAACCGCAGGCCTAGAGGAGGGTGGCGTAAGAGTTGTGCAAGTTAGACAGCTCACGAAACGCAACTCCTCGGTGCTAAACCCATGTGTCAGGAACCCGAGTGAACAAGCGGGCGCACGTGGTACAAAGGCAGCTGCTCTGAAATTCTAGAGCAATGCACGGAGGGCTTGCCAGATGAATAGGCAATCCAGGCAGACAGAAAACTTGCATAAAAAGATTGTAGACACTGATTGAACTTTTTCAACATCCTAAGAAGCACATGAACAAGAGATATTCACGACAAGCAAGCAGAAGAAGAAGGACGAGAGAAGAAATGTCGGAACCAGCAAATGCCCCCTCTTGCACCAATGCTGATGGAGAGTTAAACGTAGTACATAATAAGATGAAAAAAGGACATGGTAAAAAGAATTGTATGCTGGGTCTAACCATAGTAATGTGCATAATGAGTATATTAGCCCCAGTGTTGACCATAACAGTGTTATGGTACCTAGAAGAAATGCACCCTCTTGAAGTACTTTTGCCCATGATAAACATTTCCACAACGGAAAGCCCAGTCCATGTGATTTCCTATACCTTGTCCCCAATGGAAGAGAAACATAGGGAAGGATATGGGAACAACACATTGCTGTTAATAATGAATATGACACACTCAATCCTAAGAAAAAATAATTGTTGGGTTTGTGCCCACCTGCCGCAGCATGGTGGTCAGGGAATAGGATGGTATGTACAGCCCCTGCCCTTAACTTCTGCATGTTATGCTTCTCTGAGTGCCCTATATTATGGGAAATGGAACAAAAGTGAAACTTGTCAACTAGATAAAACAAATATGAATGAATTCGAGGAAGTGATTATGAAACCGGTGGGTTGCTCCATGTTCCACAAAAGATGATTAATTACACCAGGAATAATGCCACAGGATAGATTGTCTGTACCTTATAAAACTTCTGTGATCACGTTCCACATGAACCTACAGGGGAATAAGGATGCGGAACCCCCTTCATATACAGTGAATTATAACCCTCATTCTGTCCCATTCTGTTTAAAGAAAAAGGGTTCTTTCCAGGTAGGAACATTTACCAGATGCAGGAATATAGCATTCCTTTATAAAGAATTGGAACCAATATATGTGGGAGATCCTGTGTATTTCATATGTGGAGAAAAAGCATATCCTTGGTTACCTAGGAACTGGGGAGGTACGTGTTATTTGGGATTTCTGTTTCCTGGGGTGTTTCTTTTAAAAACATCAGCCATAACCAAATTGACTAGGTCACGACCTCGCCGTAATATTGAAGACGGGTTGATTGTAGGGGACATAGCAAAATCATTCATACCATTTTGGGGCCAGGCGATAAACTCTTATAACATAAGACAACTGTCTAGGATATTAGAAGAAACAATAAATGGAACCACTGATATATTATATAATATGACTCTTGAAGAAAAAGGAATTAGATTAATGTCACCACAAAATAGAATGGCCCTTGATATAATCTTAGTTGATCGCGGTTGTGTTTGCAAAATCGTGGGATCAGCGTGTTGCGTATTTGTAAGTGACTCCTCCCCCACGATTTTTGAGGCGATAAGAAAATTGCATGTGTTAAGTTCTGATCTTCACCCCACTGAAGGCGGTTGGGAATTGAACATAAGCTCCTGGTTCTGGGAAGTGTTGCGATCATGGGGATGGAAACTATTTGCAATCCTAGGAATATTCGTGACATGTTGTTGTTGCATACATTGTCTCCCCATAATATGTACTGAAATTAGCAAAGAGTGTGTGCAAATGATGAAACGAAAAAACATTACTAAATCAAGCACTCACCATAGTAACGAATCTGAAACCATAATTCATGGCAATTGATATTGATAATAATAACGAGGAGACAACAAGTGTACATGAGTCTGAATTTGAATCAGATTCCGAATCTAATCCAAATACTTGGTTGGAGGAGGATGCAATGTATGGATGAGACGTTTGGCTTACGGCCAAGAGAAGGGTTTGTCAGTCCAGAAAAACCAAACACCCCTTGAGGGTCTGGAAATGAATGATAATTGGTTGGCCGAAGACCAACCGCCTCATTTACAGTGTAAGAATATATATTCATTAGTCATTAGTTATTACGTAGCTATTAGTTCAACTAGGGTGAAGCCATTTTAAGATGACCAGAATCGCCATTTTGCTTTCTCGCTCTGCTCTCTCTAACCTTGCCACTTTGCCTCATGTAAAACTGCTTTGCTGTAGATATTATTTCGCTTCAATGGTCCAAGGCTAAGAAACATGTTGAAACATTACACTGGAGAGCCAGAAAGAAATGCCCGATTCCCTCCCTCACGTATACTTGAAGGCAGGGAGCAAGGCATTTAATAAGTACACGAATGCCAGCGAGTCTCCTGAAAGAATAGCAATGTACGAAACTAGCATTTAAAGAGTTGAATTATGATCTTCTTTAGGGCCCCCCTTTTTTGAGCCCAGTGAGGCCCCGGAGAGCGGGCTGACTTCTAGAGCGAGAATCGAAACTTAGAGACAGTGAGGCCTGGTATGTGCCAGTCTCCTACGCGCAGCATGCCCATGAAAAACAAACGCTGTGTTCTCGCAAACAAAGAATGGTATCTGTAAAACTGGAGATTGCAAACTGTTACTAAATATGGTGGTCTAACGTGTCATATTTGTCACGATGGTCAATCACCGCCTTTAATTCAAAGGGAAATGAATTGAGGGCGGCATCGAATGTGTCATACTGTGTCATTGCTGATTGTAAGGTGCTCCGTTTGTATATATGTAACTGATGTACGTCACGCACTCTCTTGCGTCCCACGAGGTCTGTTAGACACACGTCGCGGGGCATGGGTCCACTTGGCCAACTGGGACTATTTTGTATTGCAATAAACCCTAGATTTTGGGAGCAGACCTCGTGTTTGGCGTATCTATTCGTGTGTTGTGACTGTGCCTTGTTTCCACATCCGAGGGTGCCTCAGGGGCCCCTTCATGATGAATATTTTGCGATATGCATTTTTTATGAAATTGGTCATTCTTTATATGCTAAGGATAAGAAAATGACTTTGAATCAAATGAGTGACATTTATTGGTATGTGTTAAAAAGATAAATGTAATAGTTTATTCCATTCCCTAAATCCTACTGGTCCATTGTGTGGTTTTTGATAGAGCTTCCAGCATAGACACAGTGCACATCCTAGCCAAGGACATGCAGAGACAAGCAACTTCCAATTGACCAAGGCGATAAGAACCTGCAAGGAACATAGCCTAAAATCCTCATATTATAAGCAGGAGAACTCGTGTTCCGTACACACGTGACCTAGAGGAACAGGACAATGCCTATTCACTCGAAACAGATTGGGAAAGCTGTTCCCATCGAACCAAAGGTGGAAAGATACAATTAGTATACAGGTTCAAGTTGGACGTTCTGTCTCTGGACTTAGGTGATCAGAGATGGCAGCTTATTGGGAGAACACAGCACCTTCGTGACTGTTCCTATTGCCTTAATAGTTTCACTCGGCCTGGTAACTGTGCAAGGTCCCCAGGGTGAGAAGACCTGTTCAGCCCAATCCGTAGCAGCCTTTCAGGTCCTGCACTATGTTGCAGGGGCCAACGATTTCCCTGTTAACCTGCAACTTTGTAATTGTAACATTTAGAGTTGGTCCTAGGAGGAGCCACCAGATATGGCGATCCAATAACCAGACTAACCCCTCTGGATTACATATATAGTTTTCCTAGACTAACCAATCCCCATCCCGGATAGGTTTTTTGGACGCAACTTGTTTTTATGACATCACTAGCATTTGAAACGGTGTAACCCACGTTTGGATGACGAGAGCTCGCGGAGCAGGATGCTGCTCTAGTGTGATCCCCGTCATTCTGATTGACAACAAAGACAGTAAACTTTGCCCTATGGTTGAGGCTTCCGTTCTTGCTGCAGGGATTTTGTTGGGGCCCAAGTACCCTATTGCTTGTAATCGGGGTGACTACCAAGAGTGCCCCTAATGCTCCTTTACAGTAAGGCAGTCGCTTTTGGATCCTGACCCTGGGGGAGGATATGCAAGGGAGGATCACCTGGCAGGAGGAGATTTGGGTTGTGAGGAGAGGACGTCCTTGGGTGAGACATGGTATCCCCCATTCCCTTTTCATGATGAACCTTCAGTCCCAGCAGCCTTTGTAGCTTATTGTCATCTGTTCCCCTCTTCGTCCCTTCCAAATGACCCTAGGAGATGCCATCAGTATACTGGCACTAGCAAGAGGTTGAACAGGAGGATAGTTCCTTGTTCGAGGAGGGTAAACACATATTAACCCTCCAGTATTATTTCAGAGAAATATCAGAGCAGAAGAGAGAAGAAGCAATCAGGGGGTGTGCTTATTTACGCTCAGTCACGCCACTCTAGAACAGGGACGAGTAAGAGGCGACTGGGAGTGGACATAACATTCAATCACTATTGAGAGGGTCAGGCATTTCCAGAGAATGGAAGTAATTGTGGTCAGGCAACTGAAATTAAGGACTTGCACTTGTAATCCATCATCAGGTCAAAAGGTGCATAAAAGGTGGAGCCGCTAGCAAGCAGGGAGAACACGACAGGAGAGAACCAGACAGGAGAGAAACTGGCCTGGGAAAGATTGTCAGGAGAGGAACCGGCAGGAGAGAAACCGGATCCCTCCCAGGAGGGAGCTGCTGAGGAGGATGCTGCTTCAAAGGAGAGACTCTGACGCTGGGGCCTGAGCGGGCCATGAGAGGGGCGAGACCGCTGTAGTCTCCTTGCCTTGTGTCCTCAGCCAGAGCTGTGAGGCACGGAAGGCTCCCAAGTACTGCAGCCCACCAGTAGCATCCGGAAGTCAAAAGCGGAGTAAAAGGGGAGCGCTGCTTGCTGGGCTCCCGAGAAGTGTGGACGCCGGAAGAAAGAAAAGCGGACGCCCGTAGGAGCGGCCCAGAACCGGTGAGTAAAGTAGAGGGAACACTCATACCGGGGCACTCCTGGGCCTACAGCTTGGCACATGGTTATGTCGAATGAACTGAAACGTGTATCAATTAATGGTGAACCCAAAGTGAGGGGTTTTGGATATCGAGCAAGCTGCAAATTACAATTAAATGAACTTGAACATGAAGCAAGTATTATTGAATACCGAATTAAAGGAAAGGTCTGATAATCCTATCAGTGAAGTGAAAACAAATGTGAAAAACACGAAATGTGCGTTTATGAAGTAAGCATTTTCAAAACATGTGAAAAGGAATGTGATGAACACTTAAAGGCAATTTATGAATCCTTATGAATAAAGTGAAAAGCAAGGGATGAGCACTTTTGCATGCTGTGAAAGCAAGGTGGTGGAAGAGAGGGAGCACCACAGAGCGAGTTGTGTGGAAGAGCACACTGTGGCAATGTAAGAGATTTAGCACCACAGAGTAACTTATGTGGAAGAACACATTGTGGCAATGGAAGAGAGTGAGCACCACGGAGTAAGCTGTGTAGAATAACACACTGTGGCAATGGAAGAGAGTGAGCACCACAGAGTGAGCTATGTAGAAGAACCCATTGTGGAAATGGAAGAGTGAGCACCACGGAGTGAGTTATGTGGAATAACACACTGTGGCAATGGAAGAGAGTGAGCACCACGGAGTGAGTTATGTGGAAGAGCACATTGTGGCAAAGCAAAGAGCCTGCCAAGGTGAACCAAAAGTGAATGTATACCAAAACACTGGTGCAGTGAGAGAGAATACCTGTGTTAGCAAGAAAACCTAAAGAACGCTGAAAGCAAACAGAGTGCCAAAGTTTTTATCGGTTGCGTGACCTGTAATGGGTGTCCCGTGTGGTTCGATAACTGCATGTAGACCGAAGGTTTATCGGTTGCGTGACCTGTAATGGGTGAACCGTGTGGTTCGATAACTGCGTCTAGACCGAAGGCTTATCGGTTACATGACCTGTGATGGGTGGACCATCTGGTCCGATAACTGCAGCTAGACTGAGTGATGCCTAATTCGTAAGAGCCAAGAGAGTGCAGAGGAAGAAACTACCTCACTTAACAGGGTTGCTGGAGTGTGGATAAGAGCAATCCGTATGAGCCACTAAGCCTTTTGATACTTTGGAATGGGATTGCTGAAGTGAGCGAGAAAGAAAGCAATTTGTATGAACTATCAAAGAACCTGAAGGGTTGTAAAGTTGAACTGCAACTGGTTTTGAAAATTAAGAAACTTGAACTGATTTTCAGTTCCCAAACTAGAAGAGCTGATGTCACAGGGAGGGGAAACCCGAGACTTTGTGAACTGTGTTGTAGTCTTGGGGAAGGGAACCATGGGGCCTTTTTGGAACTGTCCTGTCGTCTTGGGGAAGGGGACCCCGATACCCTTTTTGAACTTGGGGAAGTGGAGCTGGAAAGTAAGCCAAGAGCTAGAAGAAGCTCAGAACTTTATTTTGAACACTATTTTTTTTTATTGTTGGCATCCCTACACATTGTTTAGCTTTAGTTGTGGGGGCAAATGCAGGTTTTGGACACAGATAGACTTAATTCTAACTTACTGACGCAGACTATCGTTAGTTTCTTTAGGTAGGGAAACCCCAATTTAGCATAGGGCAAGTTTCCACCACCCTGACATTTAAGTAAATAAAAGTATTTTATTTTGAACATTGAATCTGTTGTCTGTGTTTTGCTTCATGATGCCTTCACAGTGTCCATCGCTGAAGTCTGTTAAAAACAAGCATTGGCAAAGCCAAAATGCTGGCTTGTGTATAAGTATTAGGCATTTTCCAGCCACTGCAATTAGATGCCCTGGTATGTGCACCATTTCAAACTTGCTACCATCAATGAACAGTTAATACCATCGCAGCAGGGCTTGGCAAGTGCCTTTCACATGCCTACACAAAAGCCTAACCTGTTGGAATTGCAAATGCTTGCTTTCATGAGAGGGAAGTAAATAATTCCTCTAAATTGGTACGAACAACACCCAATATCTCTCGTCAGCTGATGAACACAGCGGTTAGAGGCCGTAACAAATGCTCCGGCAGAAGAATGGAAGATGGGTGTGAAATCAAAGTAAAGTCAGGTGATGGTGAAAAAGAAGGCAGTTCCTGACTACATCAAGCACAGTTATGCTGTGAAGAATGCCTTGAAACGACTTCAAAGCGCTATTGGAAACGACCAGATAAGTAGGTAGGCTACGAGGGGAAGGAGTCGTGTTGCCATATGGCCTGGGTACCAAGACAAAGTATAACAATACATGCCAAATAGTGTGCATGCATAAGCATTTAAAGGGGAAACTCAGTTTATGGTTGAGTACCTGAGTATAGGATCGTGTGAGAAACCAAATGGCGTCTCACCCGCTAGTCCTCTGGGACTTGTCATCCAGGAGGCCAGGACACGGCCATCGCTTTGGGATCCAGTTCCTGGCCGTGGACCAGTGCAGGAGGATAACGAGGGAGAGGAGTGGGGGTGAGATGCAGTATGCCCTAATTTTTTGTTCATCTATTCCATCCTATTTTTTAGGATTTTCCGAAGTCCCAACCACACGCCATTTTAACACAAACACTGGGCAGAGGAAGAGGGTGACGGGGTAAACAGACTAACTCTCTCACATCCTAATGGACATGTCCTGTTAATCGGGTCAGACAAAGTCAGGCACTTTACCCTAGGTGCATACACCTGATACCAGTTCACTCTCCCTCACACGAATAAAAGGCAAAAACTGACAACAGACACTGAGCAAGGCGGAGCACAAGCAAAACTTCCGGGACGGGGGCCGACCTACTGGAGCAGAGCAACGGACCAAGGGACGAGAGCAGCGGACTGAAAACCCCAAGGGTTCCCTATTGGAGGTCATTGCCTCCGACGGACCGCGACAGACACGTGGAGAAGGGCAGAACCCGCAAGTAAAGATTGCATTGTGTTCAAAGGGCACCAGCGACCCTCCCGGGTGAACGGCAGAGTTCGGGAGGCGAGGCCAAGCCTTTGGTACTAACCGGGACTTGTGAATTAGCAAACCAAGAAAGAAGCGCACACAGCAGGTGAGTTGGCAAGCGACCTGAGAGACTGGTGTGTGTTAAAGCGAATGAAGTAGCAACATTATATCACAAGTGAAGGCTGCAAGCGTGTGGATGAGCCGCGAAGAAAGGCAGACCCGTGAATGAACCTTAAAGTAAGATACCGCTGCAAGATGAGCGATACTAAGTAACAGAAAAGGTTGGGCTTGCTGAAAATGTGTAATATGGACCCATTTTGAAAATGATTTCCAGGGCCTCTTTTGGTTCCCAGTCCACCCCTGCTAAGAATTCCTGGAAAGCTGTCAAAGAAAGAGCGTCAGTAGCGCTTGACACTGGTGCGCACACACTCAGCCATAAGAGGCGCAATAGACTAGCGCAACAGTCGTGGTGGGGGAGGACTGCCAACGGTTCAGAGCTCAACACTAGTGCACCCAAGCTGGCATTACAGGGTCAAAATACTATAACACAATAGTGGTGGCAGGGGTGGACTGGGTACCGAAGGAGTAGCACCCCAAACAAATACATCCAATCCTCACATGGCAGGGTCAATAGTCTGGAACACTATAGTTGTGGCGGGTTTGGAGTTGGTACCGAAGGTGCAGCGCTTGACACTAGTACACATAGCTCACACATTCAGTGCACACGAACACAAAAGCCGTGGGAGGGCGGATTGTATGGCAGGAACATCACCCAACATTATTACATACAGGGAGAAGTGACGAGGCTGCACAGTGAAGCACTCGCCGATGTAAATGGGCACTGCGTGATGGCCCGAGTACTGGAGAGCTCTTCATCCCCTTCACTCCACGCTTCTTTGCGGGAGTCTATAACAAGGATATGGACATCTAGTGTCTCCTCTTAGCAGAGGTGGAAGTGTCTAATAAATCATTGGCACACCGTACTACTCGTTCGTTTGCTTTTTACAGGGCGTAAGTACCTTCAGTTCAAAGGCTCAAGAGACGCTCTTGGAGACGTTTTCTTCTGCCTGAGCCTGTTGTAGAATCAGCTCAGGCCGGACATTCAAGCACTGCCAGTTTCCCAAGTCACAACCAGGCAGACACACACAGATTCCATAAGGCGCCCAGACTGCAAACATTTCTTCTATCAGTGGCAGAGCCTTCCACATGCATGATGGAACATTTCCAACTCAAAGAGCTCGCAAAGCACCAGTTACCTGGCAACTCTGTGATCATTAAAGTGAGCAACAGGAAGCGCCCATTTAAAGATGTGTTTATATCCATGTCAGCTATATTGAAATGCAAAAAAATTAAATGGCTTTGGGTGATTAATCGAATGTTTTCAACATCATGAATAACAATGAGCTGGAAGTTTGTGACAAAGAATCTGCACATCGATCTGAGTTTATCACAGTACCCTGGGGTTACCTAGACTTTTCAGGTTGGCATTATCTTGCATCCTGGGACTTGTAGTTCCCCATTCAGGATGTGAATGATAATCCATTGGCTTAACATGTTGCTATAAGGATGTACATGCTGTCATGTGGGTTTATCATTCAATCTGTGTTTTTTGTAAGTAAACTCTATGAGGCATTATGCTTGCAGGCCCTGGATGCAGGCAGAGCAGCACTAGTGCCACCACAGCCTCTCAACACAGAGTGCCGGCCGCCCACAAAGCCCCGGAGCGGCCCAAAAGGGGCCCTGATGTCCAGGCAGACAAGGATCAAAGCGCCTCGCAATGCGGCCGAGCCTTCCTCATAGCTCTGCATTTCTAAGGGGAAATATGTCTGCCACGTTTAGATGTTGAAAACTGATGGATTCGGTTGCTCGGATTTGGCAGTTATTAATATCACTTGTGAATATAAAGTGTGAGAAAAGCAGGGGTGTAAAATGCGCCGCCTGGCACGTAGCCTGTCTCCATCCTCACTGGATGCTTTCCCGCAGCACAGCCAACACACAGTGACAAGGATAGTGGCTTGGGAAGAGAAGGGGGGGGTGTTTGGGGCGCGTTCGGCCTGCGTGGCTACTGCGCCGAAATATCACCATGCCCCCCCCGTGCCCCTTGCAGGCCTGGCGGGGGCGAAAGCCTGGCAGTGGCAATGAATAGTGTTTGAGGAAGAGGGTTGCATGCACTCATTGCCTGAACATAAAGCAGACCGTAAGAATAAGAGGGGTTGCTGCCCTCTCTACAACCTACCCATATCCCCACCAACCAACCAACACCACGCTGCTTGGCTCTCCATGCACCACCGCTCTCTATCAAGTTCCTTCTCCTAGTCTACAAAGCTATCAATGGCCTTGCTCCTCAGTACTTGCTTGTACCTCTCTTTACTCACCACCCGTTACCTCCATTCCGCCTCTGCACTCAGACTCACTGTCCCATACCCTCTCCCTGTGCCTACTCTGGCTTCCGCTTGATCTCCCTACTCGTCCCACTCTACTGGAACCCACTGCCCATGACAATCAAAGTCAGCCCAACTGTGCATCTCTTCAAAGCTCGGTTTAAACGTCACTTACTTGCTAAAGAGGGAGCGTCCCCTGCCCTCACCCCATTGCTCCCTACGTGACCCCACTACGACCTCCACTGACACTTATTAAAGTAATTTTGTATATTGAATTAGTACACCTCTTTAGTTTGCATCCCTTTGCCCCCTTAGGTTAATGTTTAGGTTAAGGTGAGTCGTGGCCTTGGGAGACCCTCCTGGGCCCCCTTTTAGCCATCTTTAGGGCCTTGTTTGCCCGTTGGCCTCCTCTCCCTTCCCTGCTCCTTCGCTCTCCCGTGCCTTCCTCCCCAACCCGCCCACCACCCCTGATTGGTCCTTCCACCTTCCCATGCTGCTGGGCTTCTGTGGGCCAAACACTGTGCTTGCCATTACCATGGGGCTGAGCAGGTGAGTCGTGGCCTTGGCAGACCCTCGAGGGCCCCCTTTTAGCCATCTTTAGGGTCTTGTTTGCCCGTTGGCCTCCTCTCCCTTCCCTGCTCCTTCGCTCTCCCGTGCCTTCCAGACACCTCCCCAACCCGCCCACCACCCCTGATTGGTCCTTCCACCTTCCCATGCTTCCATCAGGCGCTGCACAGGTGAGTGAGGCCCTGCACAAGACCCTCCTGGGTCCCTTTTTTTAAAAAAAAAAAGATCGAGAGGCCCGGTGTTCCTTCTGGTACCGGCGCCCAAGTGGTTCTTTCTCCCCGTTCCCCTTTCGCTTCCCATTCCTCCCGCCTCCCAGACTACCCCTCACATCGATTGGCTCACTCTACACTATTAAAGCCTTGTGACCACTGTAAATGGATTGTAAATGTAGCCTTGTGATGCATATGTTAGTGCCACACATGTAGGGAACGGAACTTAAGTGTGACTGTTAGCATGTGCCACACTTTAGCTCGCCTCGCATCTGGATAGAAATGTGAATCTTAACATGCACCACACTTAGAATTCTGAACCCTAGCTTGCGTCGCATCTAGATGGAAGTGTGACTGTTAGCATGTGCCACACTCAGGATTCTGAACTTTAGCTTGCGTCGCATCTAGATAGAAATGTGATAGTTAGCATGTGCCACACTCAGGATTCTGAACTTCAGCTTGTGTCGCATCTAGATAGAAATATGATAGCATGTGCCACACTCAGGATTCTGAACTTTAGCTTGTGTCGCATCTAGATAGAAATATGATAGCATGTGCCACACTCAGGATTCTGAACTTTAGCTTGCGTCGCATCTAGATAGAAATGTGATAGTTAGCATGTGCCACACTCAGGATTCTGAACTTTAGCTTGCGTCGCATCTAGATAGAAATATGATAGCATGTGCCACACTCAGGATTCTGAACTTTAGCTTGCGTCGCATCTAGATAGAAATGTGATAGTTAGCATGTGCCACACTCAGGATTCTGAACTTTAGCTTGCGTCGCATCTAGATAGAAATATGATAGCATGTGCCACACTCAGGATTCTGAACTTTAGCTTGTGTCGCATCTAGATAGAAATATGATAGCATGTGCCACACTCAGGATTCTGAACTTTAGCTTGCGTCACATCTAGATAGAAATGTGAATGTCAGCATGTACCGCACCTAGATGGAATCCCATAATTGCAATGGACAGCAATGCCAACTAACCAACCAACTAACAATTCCACCCCTCTGCATACACCTCTCAAGCTCTAACCAAACACAACCACAAGCCTAAAACGCAGCAATCCGCATAAACTTCACAACAATTCAACAACAAAACAAACCGCACATAGACTTCCACAACAGAACACGACGACTACGGACTGTAAAACACCCCAATCCCAGCCAACGGACCCACCGGCCTGAGGCTGCCAACAGCACATCACTGCTCTCTTGCACTTTTCCAGCGTACTCCCATTAACTCTCCCCCTCTCCTCCCCTTTTTCAGAGCCGCCAGAGCGCCAGGGGACCACTTCGGTGGTGATAGTGCACGGTACAAATGTCTTTTAACATGAACATTAACGTTATATACGTTTTGTTTCTGTTTGCTTTGTCTTGTCCCTGGCATATTTCCTAGTTTCCTTTCACACTTCCACACCCTCAAACTGGCTCACAACCTATTCTCACTTTAATGCTATTGTACAGGAACCCTTTACATGCTGCTGCCATCTGCAGATGTGTTCTTGCGAGTCATTTCTGATTGAAATTGACATCCCTGTACTTCAAATAAATACAAATACTCTGACATACAGGTGTATATGAAACCACAAGGATTGCCATAGGTCTGGATTGAGGTGCACTGGCAGAGTGGTGGGTGGGACATAGCAAGGACATAGCATGGGGGGTGGTACACGCCAGGAATGCTGTGCCCTGGAAGTGCTGTGTGCAGGGTTTGCCGGTAGCTGGGGCTCACCAGTGAAGAGCTAGCAGAGCCCCAACATCAGAACATTAGGCAGGTGTGTGTCAAGAAAGAGCCCATAGGGTGACCTGCGTTGGCAGCTCATTAATGTAGGAGCGCAGGGTGAAAGCTTGAGGTGCCAGGGCAGAGCTACATGGCCCCTGCAAAGGATTAACACGAGCTGGCTGCTACAAGTCAGGAATGAGTTTCACTGGCGGTTCTGGGTGGGGTCTCAGAACTGGGGTGGCAGTGGGTGCTGAGGACATGCTTTGGTGCCTGTTGGTCTTTTATTAGTTACAAAGCACAACAATGCCATTTGCAACAGCTGCAAGGCGCCCAACATAAAGCTATCAAATACAAAACATGCAAAGGAAAAAAGGCAACCAGCCTCCAAATGCTGGCAGTGTCCTCAACTGGTTTGCCTCCTACCTCTCAGGCAGACACCAGTCCGTCAGATGAACATGTTGTATTTTAACTGACCCCCAGTCTCTGGGGGGGTCTGCCAAAACTCTATCTTCTTAGAGATCCTTTCTAACCTTTGCATGGAGCCTCTGGGCACACTCCCCAACGATCCTGATGTAGCCATCCACCAATACGCCAACAATTTGCATTACCAATGAGAGTAAAAAATAACCCTGGACATCAGTTGTCACTGCGATTACCTAGAATGTTTGCTACTGTGTACTCAAAACGTAGCCCCTGCAAAACCGAATTAGTACTAATCAGTCCCCCTGCCAATGAAATGCACCTTGAAGAACTTAATCAGCAACTCATTTGGGAAAATCTCCATGCTTCACCAGTGACAGCAGCTTCTCCTTCAAGAAACACATAGCGAAGATGGCCTGGCTCCAAATCTCCACCCTTTGCAAACTCAAATTCTTCATCCCGCTGCACGACCACTGGACTGCAGTGCAGGCCCTTGTGGTCTCAGACATCAACGGGGGAAACGGCCTCCTGATGGGGTTGCCACTCAATCACCTGACTTCCCTAAAAGCACTCCCCTCCAGCTCGCATTACGGGTGACGGAAATCTGACCGACTCACCCCTGTCCTACGCAAACTACACTGGCTTCCTCTCCAGGGCAGGACACTGCAAGTACAGTGCTCGAAATGAAGGGTAGATGCCTACGAAAAAACTACACTGGCTTCCTCTCCAGGGCAGGACACTGCAAGTACAGTGCTCGAAATGAAGGGTAGATGCCTACGCAAACTACACTAGTTTCTTCTCCAGGGCAGGACACTGTTCAACACTGCATATACAGTGCTCAAAATGAAGGGTAGATGAGCAGAAAATAAAACCAGCTCCTGGATGCCAGGCATCACCCAGTAGGCAAGAGCTACAACAGGGGAGCCTGGAGCGAGCACCCAGCGCACCGCAAATCTAACTTCCACATGAGATGCACGCTTTCACTTTTTGCTCATCGTGTATGATCGATTAGGTTTGAATGTTTACTAGATATGTCCTAATTCTTCTTTATTAACATTCTCAAACCCTGAAAGTTAATGCCACACATGCATGTTTGTAAGGCACCACTTGGCCTTGGGAGCAGAACTGGTGGCTGGTGGTTTCAAGCTACCCAGGCTCTCCCCCAGGGTAGAAGCAGGAGCTAAACAGCTCCCAGCAACTTAGAAGCCTGTTACGTTATGTTAAGTGAACTTATAAAGCGCGCTGTCACCAGATGTATCTTAGTGCTAGGACGGAGAGAGGGAGGAAACCAGTAAGCCAGAATCAAGAGTTAGAAGAGCAGAGTCTTAACAGATTTTCTAAAGGCTAAGTGGTTAAGTATAGCCCTGATCTTGGGTGGCAGGTTGTTCCACAATTGAGCCGCGGCCACAGAAAAAGCACGACCACCAATCCATTCACGACGGTATGGGGGAACCGTCAATAAATCGGCAGAAGAGGAGCGTAATAGATGGCAAGGGAGATAGCGTACAAACTTGGACTGGAGATATTCTGCCCCCAGTCCATGAAGGGCTCGGTGCACAGTGCAGAGAGACTTAAACTCGACTCTATGACGGACCAGGAGCCAGTGTAGGGCACGCAAGACCAGGGTGATATGTGCACCATAGTGGGAGCCGGTCGCAGTGCGTGCAGCCAGGTTTTGAAGGCACTGGAGCCGCTGGATTAAGCCTTTAGGCTGCGCCAGATATAATGAGTTACAGTAGTCCAGTCGGCTGAGCAGCATGGCAGCAACAACCGGAGGACGGAGAGAAACAGGCAAGAGTGGGAGAACCTTCTTCATTATCTTAAGGTGGAAATGACCAACTTTGCATACAGCTGAGACTTGGTCATTCATAGATAATGTCACAGAAGGTAATACCGAGATTTTTAACCTTTGTCACTGGAACAGGTAAAGGACCCAAAAAAGATGGCCAAAAGGAAGACACGCAGAGTAAAGGGTCCGGCGGAGCACCCAACACCAACACCTCTGTCTTGTCCCCCTTCAGCTTCAGCCAATTCTCGCCCATCCACTCACCTACGGCAGACAGGCACTGATGGAGGCGCGACGACACCTCAGTCGGATCAAGATTGAGATGAATCAAAAACTGGGTGTCGTCGGCATATGAATAGCACCTGACGCCGAGGGAGCGGATGAGACAAATAAGAGGCCAGATGTATATGTTGAAGAGAATGGGCGCCAAGGCAGAGCCCTGCGGGACACCACAAGTAAGAAGGAAGGCACGGGATAGATAGGGAGGAAGAGAGAGCACTTGAGCTCAGTCAGCCAGGAATGACGAGAACCATGCTAGGAACTGACACGCAATCCAAATCTGGGACAAGCGGGTCAGCAAGGTGGGGTGGTCGACAGTTTCAAAGGCAGAAGAAAGGTCTAACAAAATCAGTGCCCCCACCAGCATCGGCTAGCCTGGCCATGTCATCCTGAACGGAGACCAAAACGCTTTCCGTGCCCCGACCTGGCCTAAAGCCAGATTGGGCAGAATCAAGCACGGTAGATGACTCGAGAAAGGCGGAGAGAAGAGGGGAGACCAAAGATTCCAACAGTTTCATCGGAAAAGGAAGGAGAGAAATAGGACGGAAATTAGAACGAAGAGAAGGGTCAAGCGAGGGCTTCTTCGAAAGAGGAATCGCAGTGGCGATTTTGAGTTCAGCAGAAATAACCCCTGTCTGACCAGAAACATGTACTGATGAGGTACGTTCCGTAGAGATATAACCAGCAATCTTTTTCATGACAGCTAGAGTGACTATGTCTGAAGGGGAGCCAGATTTAATGCAATGAAGTGCTTGCATAACAGTTTCCTCTGGTACCAGTGGAAAGGTAGACCATTCTGATTTCAGGCGACCTACCTACAGCAGTGTAGGTGTCGTTCACAGTGGAAGGCACAAGAGACAATTGGATAGTAGATCGAATAGTCTCAATCTTAGATATGGAAAATTCGGCTAGAGAATTACAGTGGTCCTGCATCGAAGGGAGAGCAGGGGTGGGTTTGTCGGCGGAAGATAAAGATCTAACCGCCGAAAAAAGGGCCTTAGCCTGCCTGCATCATCTACAAAGCAGTAACAAGTAGCACACGAGCGCACCTGGCTGTGAACCTCTGCATATCCCGCGGCTAAGCTACACATTCCAGGTGGCCACCGGCTCGCATCACAACTCTCCTGCAACCAGGACCCGGAAACAATCTTTCTCTTGATCCCTATATCGGTAACGGAATGCCCCCACAATTCACCAACTATGCAAAGCTCTCAAAACGTGGCTTTCTTCAACAATACCTGACCAATGACTAATCTGAAAGTACTGTGCTACTGTTAAGACTCCAGCCCAAATGCTGGCTACCCATACCCTGTGTAGTGCCCTGCTGGCTGCAAGCTACGTCTGCGTTTTAAGCAATAAAATAAACACTGAACGTAAAATATACAATACAAAACATACACCATGAAACCACAAGTTACAATTAAAGAAACATGAACCGAACGACAGTAATACCACAGCATAGTTAAATTCAACGCTTTAAGTGAAATGAAAAATCGAGGGGGGCTCACAGGGCACAGCCTAAGTACTTGGCAGGATTTTAAAAAAAAAGGTTAAAGGGAGAGATGGGTGCATTGCTAGCATTCATTTTTCTGCACCCGCCTCATCGTTAGTTTCTTAATTTGCAACATTGACCCCCTGCAGGCCGCATTTTCACCAGTGGGGGACGCTGTATCTGGGCTTCTTTTTGGAGACTGCCAGGGCTCCACGCTGGTGAGCCCCAGCCCTCTTAAAGCCGTGCTAAAACGCAAAAGATTAAACCATATAGTAGATCATGAACATAAGGTGAAAGCAACACATGAAGATACAGCAATTAAACACATAGTAATCAAGTAGTTCAACTTCTTTAAAGGAAAATAATTAAGTAATGTCCTGTAAAGAATGTGGTAGAGAATTCCATCGAGTGAGTGCGTCAAGTTGCGTATATTTACCACCAAACAGAGAATTCCATCGAGTGAGTGCGTCAAGTTGCGTATATTTACCACCAAACAGAGAATTCCAGAGAGTGATTCTGCAGCTTGCAAATATTTGGCACAGAGTACTGAATTCCAGAGAGTGATTCTGCAGCTTGCAAATATTTGGCACGGAGTACTGAATTCCAGAGAGTGATTCTGCAGCTTGCAAGTATTTGCCACCGAGTATTGAATTCCAGAGAGTGATTCTGCAGCTTGCAAGTATTTGCCACCGAGTACTGAATTCCAGAGAGTGATTCTGCAGCTTGCCACCGAGTACTGAATTCCAGAGAGTGGTTTTTTATTTTTAATTTTTTTATTTTGATAGTCGAAGTCAATCAACTTTTCAAAAATTAGACCATAACAAAATTCAAACCATGCATTTTCGATTTGATACAACACAAAATCACAATAAAAGGAAGACATTTACAAAAGTGAGAAGTTACAAATTAGTACATGAATAGAGACAAAGGAGCAATTTAAAAGACAAGAATTAATATGCACAATTTATAAAAACTTGGAATCTAATATAAATCAAGTACTTCCCGTGGACATAATAACAGATGTCTACATATAGTATTCATGGTTCATAAGGCTTGTAAATAGATTTCATTAGGTAAAATAAATTCCAAAAAGTGCACCAAGGCTTTGATAACCGAAAATCTGGCGCTATTAAAAAAAATGCTCCATATCTCATTTTCATCGCGTTCCATATGCAAATTCAACAAATTTATGAAATATATAGCCCGTATTTCCTTCAATTTGGGGCAAGAGATTATCACATGTTGCAAAGTTTCTCTCACATTATGAAATTCGCAAAACCGACAAAAGTTTACATCAGAGGGAATAATCTTACGCCTCACCAGCACTTCCCTCGTGGGCCATAAATTCATTCTTAAATGCAAAAACTGATTGCGGACTTTCGCCGAGGGACATTTCAGAAGGTAGCCAGCCACTTGGCCCATGCGTTTAATACCAAAAATCTTGGGATTAAGTTCTGAATCCAGTCCCATTGATAAAATATTGCTGCAGCACGTGTTGGATTTTCAATTAGGAACTGTAGAGAAATATTTGCTTCTGCTAAAGTATTCAAGACAAGAGTTCGCCGTCAGAGCTGAAAGTTTTGACTGTAAGACAATCGAGTATCTGGTGTCACCAACACTATTTTGGATGAAAAGGCCCAAATACTTATATTCCAAAACTATTTCCATTGGTTTTTGTTGTAAGCGCCAAACTATATTTTGAGTCTTGGACCGCCCTCTGGGTCTACAAACCAAAATCTGCGATTTATCCAGATTTATCATAAGTTGGTTTTCGACAGCATAATCAGAAAGGGCAGATAACAAATTCTGAAGACCCCTCGGAGTTTGGGATACCAATACAAGGTCGTCAGCATAAAGCAGCCATGGGATGCGCTGGCCACCCAATTCAGGAGCATCCGACAAAATTCGCAGGAAAGAAAAACCCATATCAAAAATAAACAGATTGAAAAGTATAGATGCCAAGATACACCCCTGTTTGAGTCCCAAAAACATAGAGAAGGATGAAGACAGAAGACCTTCAAAAGAGAGCCTAACACGCATGGAAGTCTCCGTGTGTAACTGAATAATTATTGACAAACGGGAAGATGGACAGCCAAGAGATTTTAACTTGTGAAAAAGCAAATTTCGATTTATAGAATCAAAAGCAGATCGAAAATCAATAAAAGCAAAATATAAAGATTGTTGCCTAGACGCATTTTGTGACTTAAGCATGTTTATAGTGATCATATTAGGGAGTGTGCCAAGGCCGCTAACAAAGCCCGATTGAAGGGGATCTCTCCTAAAACAGTTTTTGGACCAGTTTTCCAACTCTCTCAGAATTAGACGAGAAAAGATCTTTCCAGGCACGTCTAGGAGAAAGATGAGTCGATAACTGGCTGGATTTGCCCGATCACCTTTTTTATAGATGGGGATGACAATCGATTGACATCGGGATCCTCTGGGAGACATTAATAGACTCAAATATGAGGAGTAGTATATCCGCCCAGATGTCCGGGAATTGTTTGAGATGTGTATTAGATAGGCCATCCGGGCCAGGTGCTCTAGAATTACTTGCTTGTGTAATAAAGTACAAAATATCATCTCTATCACAACATATATGAAAAGGAGGCAAGGACTCAGGAATGGGTATGCTTGAATGTAGCAGTGGGGCAGCAAATAATTCGGAATAATGTTGAATCCACATCTCCTCCGTCACATCATTAGATTGAACAGCAACCTGGTGACCTGCTGTTACTTGATTTATGATGTTCCATGACTGAGCAGTGTTCTTTGAAACCAAAGATTTCAACATGGTAGTTCCATCAGTTTGATACAGCTTAGCCCTCATGCCTCTTACCCAGTTTCTGTACCTGTTTTTGATACGAGTGAGGGCAGCTGATCGCATATCTAAAGGTAGTTTAAGGGCTGTCCTCTTTTCTGCTCGAACCATGACTTTTCTAGATCTGATTTCGTGATCGAATATATGTAAATGGGGTGTTTGCTTTAATTTTTGAGTAGTTGAACTTGATTGAAACAGCTGCATTAAGTCATGATATACTACATCTCCAGGATAATTGCCCGATTCTCTACTGTTCAATGCATCATAATAGCGTGTCCTAATGCAGCCAGGGATGTCTCGGTCAATATTAATTTATTCCTGGCTGGCTTTACCTTATAGGAGCCCATAAGAGATATAGATTTTGTTTGGGCTATGGTAGAGTTTATGGTCCAAGTCATTTGTAGCATATCATGGTCGCTCACCTCTGAGTCAATTATTTTGAAAGCTGATACATTGTTTAACATGAGTGCGTTTACATAAATAAAGTCAATAATACCCTGAAAACATGTTGCGAGATTTCACGAGACTTGTCCACTTCCCAGTACGTTTTCTTTCTGATTGGGAGATGGGACCCAAACAATGCAAATTTAAATCACCAGCTAACAAGATGTCATCAGTGTGGCCCTCAAGATAGACCATATCAATAGCTTGGTTCACAGAGTGCAAAAAACAATCATCAGAAATACCCAGCGGATTCCAGTAGACATTAATAGCAGCACATGAGAAATCTTTTCCAGAGACTTTTGTCATTTGTAGAAAAGCATTTGGGGAGTACCAAGGTTCGACTTTTAAATTTGCAGACTGCTTAACGGCCGTCAACAAGCCAGATGTGGGACGCCCACAAGAGCCTTTCACTGCCGGTATCAGGAGGACATCATAATTGTTCCATGATGGAACACTGGTGAGCCAGGATTCCTGCAGAAGAATTACATCATGATCCAATAGATGCACACTCCGATTATTCAATAGGTGCCTATTTCCTCTGGAATTCCAACCAATAAATGACAAGACAGATTCTATAATTTCAGGATGCTAACATTGATTGCTTTTAAGATCACAAGTGCATGTATGAGTGACCGGAGCATGGTTCTTTTTTAGTGTTTGTTTTACATGTGAGACCTGTTGACAAGTTACTGAGGGGTCTGATACGTCAGACATTGTCTGGAGGGTAAAACCCAGATCAAACTATTGAGATTTCACGGCCCAGATTGGGTTTACCACATTCCTCGAATTGATCCATAGGTTTACAGAGGTCCGGTTTGAGTGTTTCATGAATTCCACCAGCTCAATGTCTATGGTGCCAATGTCATCGAGCTCTGGAATTTCACCAAATATGGCCAGAACAGAGGCACGATTGAGTTTGTATTGTTTAGCAGGAGCGGGGACCAAAGAGTGATTCTGCAGCTTGCAAGTATTTGCCACAGAGTACTGAATTCCACAGAGTGATTCTGCAGCTTGCAAGGATTTGCCACCGAGTACTGAATCCCACAGAGTGATTATGCAGCTTGCAAGTATTTGCCACCGAGTACTGAATTCCACAGAGTGATTATGCAGCTTGCAAGTATTTGCCACCGAGTACTGAATTGCACAGAGTGATTCTACAACTACAAACTTAAAATGCAATAGATGCAAGTCACCAACAATGCACAGGGGCATTTCCTAACACATTTTCATGATGCCTTCACCCACAATATATGCCGGTATAAACACATCTTCACACTGGCTGTGCCCATGCATCCAACAAACAAGAGGGGTCCTGGGAGTATCTCTGTACCAGCCTATATCCCGGATTAGAGTCTCAACCAGAGTCTTTAGCTCACCGTCCTTTCACAGAAGAGAAATGTACACTACATATCAGTCTTTGTGCTGCCCAAGGGCAGTCCAGCACTGAAATGCCTGACAATTCTCTTCTGAACAAGAGTACCAACAGCAACCCAAGACACATGTTTTGGCCTGGTTGGGCCTCGTCAGTGAGGTGGAGCTGTGCCTCTCTAAAACAGTGAGCAAGGGTTCCATGTCTGGATTACCCTAGTAACTGTAACCCGGGATATAGGCCGGTAGAGAGACACTCCCAGGACCCCCCTTGTTTGTGTATATTGCGTTTTTCACCCTAAGGTACTAGGAGAACCCTAAATTCTCTCCTTGGCTGCACCTGCACTGAGGATGGCTGGAGCATTCTCAGCTACGCCTCCTGCACAGATCCGAACTGCTTGATTCAACTTCATCACAAGACACACGGATTTAAATATCCCACTCAAGTGCTCTAATTGACAATGACTAGACCGCACCTTTGGATATTTACACTTCTGAGTTCTCATGGCCTCTGAGCTCCTCTTCTTCGTCCCAGCACTTTTGGCTACATTTTGTGTCAGAAATTAAAAATACACCTGGACAATGAACAGGTCCCGCACCTCCTTTCTGCTCGACGTCTTGCCCAGGTAGTAAGTACTCAGGCCACCCACTCCACGCTTTCACTCAGCCACCTTTGCCCGCCTGCCACTTTTATTTAGTTATTTATTTATCCTCCCGACCCTCACCATCCTTATTTATTTTATGGATTTAAGCTAACTTGACGGTCTCGCTTTAATATATTTATTTCCCTCTCACAACACTTTGATTGTTTTGTTATATTCCCCGCTCCTGTGTGGCCTCCCTCCCAACCCCCTCCCCTGTCCTCTTCCTGCCCCACTCCCACAGACAAGGCCCGTGATTGGGTACCTCACCAGGAAGCACCGAAGCCGGAAACACCATTTCAGAAGGCCTCTGAGGGCAGCCTTGCCCAACCAGCCGTTGACTAAGGGCCAGAGGCAAAGGGCAGCTCCGACTGAGCAGACCCACTCTGTTTGCCCATGTTCACCTGGGACGCCTGATGCAGACTACCTAAAGTGACTGATAAGTTAAGTGTGGTGTGGGCGGGGAGTAAAACCCCACCACTCCTACTACCCAATAGCATATACCTACATGCACCTCGCCTAATTACGTAACTAGTATTCATTGTACTTCCAAAATGTAATGTCTTTTTAGATGTTTTTCCATTGCTGCACCAAAGTTGAATCTGAGAGTTTTCCACTGTTGTGCCAAAGTTAAACCTAGTTTTTTTTTTCATGTGTGCCTGTGTTTGCCTGGCGCAGACCGCCTTCAGCGACTGGTGAGGTGGATGTGGTGGACGGTGCAGCCATTGCTGTGCTCCACTGGAGCCCCACCACTCGTTGCCTATTGTAATGTGACTTAATTGTGTAGGATGGCCATGTTTTGCATCTGGCCTGGCTGTGCAGGGTACCATGTTTTGCATATGGCCTGGCTCTGTAGTGTGGCCCTGTTTTGCATATGGCCTGGCTGTGTACGGTGGCCATGTTTTGCATTCGGCCCGATTGTGTAGGATGGCCATATTTTACATCTGGCCTGGTTGTGCAGGGTGCCATGTTTTGCATTCGGCCTGATTGTGTAGGGTGGTCATGTTTTGCATATGGCCTGGTTGTGCAGGGTGGCCATGTTTTGCATATGGCCTGGCTCTGTAGGGTGGCCATGTTTTGCATATGGCCTGGCTGTGCAGGATGGCCATATTTTGCATTTGTCATGGTTGTGCAGTGTGGCCGTGTTTTGTATTTAGCCTAATTGTGTAAGGTAGCCCTTTAGTTAGCCATTCTGCTGAAATGTGCTGCACACGACAGTTAGCTGCTGTGCGTAACATTTAGATTAGCCCTGCACCACACCTCGAATACTAGTATGCAGCTATCGCCCACAATCATTTTGGTCTGGGTGCACACATTTTTTACCACCTTGCACATCGCAACAACCATTAGAATGCAGCAATCCCCCATTATCAATTTGGCAAAGCTGCACACATAACTAGTGCACAAAAGCAGCTACTACCACCGTCTCACAGTACACATGGACATGACCTGCCAGCCTACTCGCGGTTACTACTACCACCGTACCATGGCACAGTGCACATTGCCATGACCTGACAGCCTACTCACAGTTACTATTACCACTGTCCCACAGCACAGTACACACTGCCATGACCTGCCAGCCTACTCGCAGTTACTACTACCACCGTCTCACAGCAGAGTGCACATTGCCATGACCTGCCAGCCTACTCACAGTTACTATTACCACTGTCCCACAGCACAGTACACACTGCCATGACCTGCCAGCCTACTCGCAGTTACTTCTAGCACTGTCTTACAGCTCAGTACACATTGCCATGACCTGCCAACCCACTTGCAGTTACTTCTACCACTGTCTCACAGCACACTACACATTGCCATGACCTGACAGCCTACCAAAGTTACTACCACCGTCTCACAGCACACACTACCATGACCTGCCAGCCTACTCGCAGTTAATACTACCACCGTCTAACAGCTCAGTACCCATTGGCATGACCGACCAGCCTACTTGCAGTTACTTCTACCACCATTTTACAGCACAGTACACAATGGCATGACCTGCCAAGCCAACTGGCAGTTACTTCTACCACCATATCACAGCACAGTACACATTGGCATGACCTGCCAGCCTACTCGCAGTTACTACTACCACCATCTCACAGCACAGTACACACTGCCATGACCTGCCAGCCTACTCGCAGTTACTACTACCACCGTACCATGGCACAGTACACATTGACATGACCTGCCAGCCTACCCACAGTTACTACTACCACCGTCTCACAGCACAGTACACATCACCATGACCTGTCAGCATACCCACAGTTATTACTACCACCGTCCTACAGCACAGTACACATTGCCATGACCTGCCAGCCTATTGAATTTACTTCTATCACTGTCCCACAGCACAGTGCACATTGCCATGACCTGCCAGCCTACTCGCAGTTACTTCTACCACTGTCTCACAGTACACATTGCCATGACCTGCCAGCATACTCGCAGTTGTTAGGCAGAAACCTGTGCAGTTCCCTTAGGGACCACTGCAAACAGTTTAAGACCACAGGTGTTGGCAGTAAACCCAATTGGTAGCAGTCTGCACCACCCAGAATTACCTGGTAGCTGTAGCTGAGCAGTCAGACTTCTCTCAAGAAGAGTTAGGCAGTATATAGAGTATACACATTAGGTACAGAGATACAGTAGCACAAGCAAACACTGACCAGAGCTTTGGTGTAAAAGTATATAATTATTTATTTAAAAACACACTTATAAATACACACTGGCACTAATATGGCGAGCAAGTTCAAACACAGTCACTAGAAATATATACACATCACTAATTACTTATTTGACAAGTCTAGGTTAGTACACCACTTATTTAGCAAAGCAGAGATGAGCGTGTAACCATAGATGGCACTCCAATAATGATTTAAAAAGGGAGAGAAAAGGCAGAAATAGGAAAACACACAATACCAACACTTTTAAAGAAACACAGCAAGTCAAGAAAGGCAGGGTCAAGTTCATAGGCCAGGCCCACTCTTGGAGAGAGCAAGGCGGGATGTGCCCAAGATCACACAGTTGAAGTACACTTTAAAAGTCTTTGCAGATAGTTCCAAAAGGAGTTAGATCAGTTCAGAAAAGTTAGTTAATAGGTCTGAGGTCACCCCAGGATAGAGAGTCAAGGATTTACGGGACACCTTGAACAGTCTGTTGCAAGGGAGACCAGGCGGGACACAGCACCTGAAATGGTGAGAAAGCTCCAGCGGGGGCAGTTGTTCCTGGCAGCGGGTGTAAGTCGGTGCTTCGTCCAGGGGAAGAGAAGATCTCGACGTGGAGGAAAGCTGGAGGTCGTTGCACTGCCAGGGAAGAAACCAGCCGCGGAGTTTCCCGGTTAAAAGGTACTACCCTTTTATTCGCGGTAGTGGTGAAGCGTGGCTATACGGCCGCCGGGGTGCTTGGAACGGGCGATTCGACCACGAGACGATCCAGGAAGGCGAAAAAGGGCGAACTGGTTAACCCCACCAGCTCAAAGGAAGAAGACTCTCCTGGAGGAAGATCTTCTCTGTCCTTGGGAAGTGGCGAGTTCGGTTCAGCAGGGCTCCACCGGTGGTGTCGTCGTTGCAGGTCGGCTCAGCTTCTCCCTCTTTGGATTCTTTAGGTCCTGTGGCGACTTCAGAAGTTCCAGTCCCCAAAGCCCTGCTTTTATGCAGAAAACCCCCATTCATCAGTGCTAGCTGTAACTCAAACATGCTAAGTGGTGAGCCGGGTGGCTCACCACTGGGCCAGTCACACAAGAGTGCGACTTGAGTTGCCGAGGCAACTCAGTCCAGGGTGCCTGTTCCCCCCTCCCACACATCCTATAGACCGAGACAGAGTGGCACCACTTTTGGAGGCTTCTGTGCAGAAGTCCACCAAAAGTGGAACAAAGGGCTCGACTTGGGTTGGAGTTACAGAGGCGAACACAAACGCCATTTTAAAACCGAGTCCTGGCAAAAAGACCCAACTGGGGAATAAATATTAAATAAATAACCCGGCGATCTCTTTAACATTGCACCAAAAAAGTGGTGCGTTTAAAATGAATGGGAAAATCCCATAGGAAATATTCTGGTGGAATATTTCGCGTGGTAACCACTGCCACCAGCCAGAAACTCGACAAGGGGGACTGGACAGTACCCCCTTGAAAAACAGACCCAAGGGCAATCGAATTACCCCTACCAGTACTTCCACAATATGATGGTTTGTACTGTTTCTGTTCACAATTTAAGACTAGTAAAGTCAATGGTGACTTTACAAGCCCTGGGAGACAGTAGTCAGTCCCAGGGTATGGAGTCCATGTTTGGGGGCCACTATGACACCCCTGTGTTACTGCACTGAGGGTGCTGTGCAACACACTTACCAAAAACACATGAAGCCCTATGGAGTAAAAGACGCCATAGCCCATAAAACACATTACAAAGTCAAAGGACATTCTCAAATCATGCCTAAGAGTGGGAGAAAAAGAGTCTCACTCTTAGCAGGAGAAAAAATTAAACCCCAAAAATCCAGCACAGTACACATTCCCATGACCCGACAGCCTACCAAAGTTACTTTTATCACTGTACCACAGCACAGTACACATTGCCATGACCTGCCAGCCTACTGAAGTTACTTCTACAACCATCTCACAGCACAGTACACATTGGCATGACCTGCCAGCCTACTCACAGTTACTACCACCGTCTCACAGCACACACTGCCATGACCTGCCAGCCTACTCGCAGTTAATACTACCACCGTCTCACAGCTCAGTACCCATTGGCATGACCGGCCAGCCTACTCACAGTTACTACTACCACCGTCCCAAAATACACACTGCCATGACCTGCCAGCCTACTTGCAGTTACTTCTACCACCATCTTACAGCACAATACACATTGGCATGACCTGCCAGCCTACTCACAGTTACTACTACCACCGTCCCAAAGCACAGGATACATTGCCATGACCTGACAGCCTGCTCGCAGTTACTACTACCATCGTCCCACAGCACAGTACACATTGCCATGACCTGCCAGCCTACCCACCCACAGTTACTACTACCACCGTCTCACAGCACAGTACACATCACCATGACCTGTCAGCATACCCGCAGTTATTACTACCACCGTCCTACAGCACAGTACACATTGCCATGACCTGCCAGCCTATTGAATTTACTTCCATCACTGTCCCACAGCACAGTGCACATTGCCATGACCTGCCAGCCTACTCGCAGTTACTTTTACCACTGTCTCACAGTACACATTGCCATGACCTGCCAGCCTACTCGCAGTTACTTCTCACTGTCCGACAGCACAGTACACATTGACACGACCTGCCAGCCTACTTGCAGTTACTACTACCACCGTCTCACAGTACACATTGGCATGACCTGCCAGCCTACTCGCAGTTACTTCCACAACTGTATCACAGCAGAGTACACATTGCCATGACCTGCCAGCATACTCGCAGATACTACTACCACCGTTCCACAGCTCAGTACACATTGCCATGACCTGCCAGCTTATTGAAGTTACTTCCATCACTGTTCCACAGTACAGTACACATTGCCATGACCTGCCAGCCTACTCGCAGTTACTACTACCACCGTCTCACAGTACACATTGGCATGACCTGCCAGCCTACTCGCAGTTACTACTACCACTGTCTCACAGCACAGTACACATTGCCATGACCTGCCAGCCTACTCACAGTTACTACTACCACTGTCTCATAGCACAGTACACTTTGGCCCGACCTGCCAGCCTACTCGCAGTTACTACTGTCTCACAGCACAGTCCACATTGCCACAACCTGCCAGCCTACTCGCAGTTACTACTATCACCGTCTCACAGCTCAGTACACACTGCCATGACCTGCCAGCATACTCGCAGTTACTACTATCACCGTCCCACAGCACAGTACACATTGCCATGACCTGCCAGCCTACCGAAGTTACTTCCATCACTGTCCCACAGCACAGTACACATTGCCATGTCCTGCCAGCCTACCGAAGTTACTTCCATCACTGTCCCACAGCACACATTGCCATGTCCTGCCTTCCTACCAAAGTTACTTCTACCACCATCTCACAACACAGTACACATTGGCATGACCTGCCAGCCTACTCGCAGTGACTATTACCACTCTCTCAAGGAGCAAATTTACTCATTGCCATAATTTGCAGCCTGCTCGCAGTTACTTCGACCACTGTTACATAGTGCAGAATACACACTGCCAGGGATGTCAGATGTAGTCACATGGCTGATACTACAGGAAAATAGCATAGCTATCCTGGCAAAGCAACATTTGAAAGGATTTGCTACATTTACAGCTCAGGCAATGCAAACTTGCAAGAGAAACGCACATTTCACAATCTGAGATATTAAGCGGAACTGAGCTGAGAACAAAACCAAGGCTAGAAGTCCAGAAATCCCTGAGTTCAGACTGAAAAAGGAGCCTGAAAACATTCAAAAAGGCCTCAAATGTTTCCAAGATGTGCCTGAATGATGAGGGCGTCTCCCGTCCTTAGGGAGAGAGGTGCTCCTGGAGATGCCGGCAACCCTCATGTAAAGAGTAGACAGAAATGCACTTCTAGGACCATGGAATCAAAGGGAGGCCCCGCTCCGGAGTCACGAAGAGCGGCTCTAGAATTCTAGGCTCCATTGTCAAGAGATTGAGTCCAGAAGGAGGCTACATTTTCTGCATTAAGGGGAGGTACATTCCGAAAACTACCTTCAGGAGGTGGCAAAATCACTTACTGCGTTGGCAGGATGAGGGTGGTCGGCTGAGCTTTCGGCTTGCGTTTCGTCGATACTCCCATCTGGTTGGCCGAACGTTTGAGAGACTGCTGGTTTAAGAGGCCAGATGCCAGGCCTGCATGGTACTGGAGCTAGAAAGAGGACACAGGAAAGCGAATTAGGCAAGCAGTACAGTGGGAGGAAAGACTGGTTAAGTCATGTGCATTCATCAAGGTTATCTACGGGTATGCTCTGAGGAACAGTATTGACCAGGGTACCACCTGGCGAAGACATCAATAGGAGCAGCGCTAACGCAGATATGGAGGTCTGCCTATGTGCCTTCTTAGTGAGGCCATACCAAGTGGCAAAGGCTCTGCAAAGTATATGGATCACTAAACCAGAATTCTGAGAATGAAGGATTCCGAAGTGCAGTGGCAAGACCAGATGTTACCAGTGCAGATAGGCACCTGCCTAGAGAATGATTCTAGCATACATGCATCTCAATGCAAGTCATTCCCTCAGCAGTCCTGCACGCAGACCCATCTCCTGGAGGCGAATGTTCCTAGCAGACACGCATCTCAATTCAAGTCATTCCCTCAGCAGTCCTGCACGTGGATCCATCTCCTGGAGGTGAATGATCCTAGCAGACACACATCTCAAGTCATTCCCTCAGCAGTCTTGCACGTGGATCCATCTCCTGGAGGCGAATGATCCTAGCAGACCCACATCTCAGGTCATTCCCTCAGCATTCTTGCACGTGGACCCATCTCCTCGAGGCGAATGATCCTAGCAGACCCACATCTCAGGTCATTCCCTCAGCAGTCTTGCATGTGGACACATCTCCTGGAGGCGAATGATCCTAGCAGACATGCATCTCAATGCAAGTCATTCCCTCAGCAGTCCTGCACACGGACCCATCCCCTGGAGGCAAATAGCCCTAGCAGACACACCTCTCAAGTCATTCCCTCAGCAGTCTTGCACGTGGTCCCATCTCCTGGAGGCGAATGATCCTAGCAGACATGCATCTCAATTCAAGTCATTCCCTCAGCAGTCCTGCACGTGGATCCATCTCCTGGAGGCGAATGATCCTAGCAGACCCACATCTCAGGTCATTCCCTCAGCAGTCTTGCACGTGGACCCATCTCCTCGAGGCGAATGATCCTAGCAGACACACATCTCAGGTCATTCCCTCAGCAGTCTTACATGTGGTCCCATCTCCTGGAGGCGAATGATCCTAGCAGACATGCATCTCAATGCAAGTCATTCCCTCAGCAGTCCTGCACACGGACCCATCCCCTGGAGGCAAATAACCCTAGCAGACACACATCTCAGGTCATTCCCTCAGCAGTCTTGCAACGTGGTCCCATCTCCTGGAGGTGAATGATCCTAGCATACACACATCTCAGGTCATTCCCTCAGCAGTCTTGCACGTGGTCCCATCTCCTGGAGGTGAATGATCCTAGCATACACACATCTCAAGTCATTCCCTCAGCAGTCTTGCACGTGGATCCATCTCCTGGAGGCGAATGATCCTAGCAGACACACATCTCAGGTCATTCCCTCAGCAGTCTTGCACGTGGTCCCATCTCCTGGAGGTGAATGATCCTAGCATACACACATCTCAGGTCATTCCCTCAGCAGTCTTGCACGTGGTCCCATCTCCTGGAGGTGAATGATCCTAGCATACACACATCTCAGGTCATTCCCTCAGCAGTCTTGCACGTGGTCCCATCTCCTGGAGGTGAATGATCCTAGCATACACACATCTCAAGTCATTCCCTCAGCAGTCTTGCACGTGGATCCATCTCCTGGAGGCGAATGATCCTAGCAGACACACATCTCAGGTCATTCCCTCAGCAGTCTTGCACGTGGTCCCATCTCCTGGAGGTGAATGATCCTAGCATACACACATCTCAGGTCATTCCCTCAGCAGTCTTGCACGTGGTCCCATCTCCTGGAGGTGAATGATCCTAGCATACACACATCTCAGGTCATTCCCTCAGCAGTCTTGCACGTGGTCCCATCTCCTGGAGGTGAATGATCCTAGCATACACACATCTCAAGTCATTCCCTCAGCAGTCTTGCACGTGGTCCCATCTCCTGGAGGTGAATGATCCTAGCATACACACATCTCAAGTCATTCCCTCAGCAGTCTTGCACGTGGACCCATCTCCTGGAGGCGAATGATCCTAGCAGACCCACATCTCAGGTCATTCCCTCAGCAGTCTTGCACGTGGACCCATCTCCTCGAGGCGAATGATCCTAGCAGACACACATCTCAGGTCATTCCCTCAGCAGTCTTACATGTGGTCCCATCTCCTGGAGGCGAATGATCCTAGCAGACATGCATCTCAATGCAAGTCATTCCCTCAGCAGTCCTGCACACGGACCCATCCCCTGGAGGCAAATAACCCTAGCAGACACACATCTCAGGTCATTCCCTCAGCAGTCTTGCACGTGGTCCCATCTCCTGGAGGTGAATGATCCTAGCATACACACATCTCAGGTCATTCCCTCAGCAGTCTTGCACGTGGTCCCATCTCCTGGAGGTGAATGATCCTAGCATACACACATCTCAAGTCATTCCCTCAGCAGTCTTGCACGTGGACCCATCTCCTGGAGGTGAATGATCCTAGCATACACACATCTCAGGTCATTCCCTCAGCAGTCTTGCACGTGGTCCCATCTCCTGGAGGTGAATGATCCTAGCATACACACATCTCAGGTCATTCCCTCAGCAGTCTTGCACGTGGTCCCATCTCCTGGAGGTGAATGATCCTAGCATACACACATCTCAAGTCATTCCCTCAGCAGTCTTGCACGTGGTCCCATCTCCTGGAGGTGAATGATCCTAGCATACACACATCTCAAGTCATTCCCTCAGCAGTCTTGCACGTGGACCCATCTCCTGGAGGCGAATGATCCTAGCAGACCCACATCTCAGGTCATTCCCTCAGCAGTCTTGCACGTGGACCCATCTCCTCGAGGCGAATGATCCTAGCATACACACATCTCAAGTCATTCCCTCAGCAGTCTTGCACGTGGACCCATCTCCTGGAGGTGAATGATCCTAGCATACACACATCTCAGGTCATTCCCTCAGCAGTCTTGCACGTGGTCCCATCTCCTGGAGGTGAATGATCCTAGCATACACACATCTCAGGTCATTCCCTCAGCAGTCTTGCACGTGGTCCCATCTCCTGGAGGTGAATGATCCTAGCATACACACATCTCAAGTCATTCCCTCAGCAGTCTTGCACGTGGTCCCATCTCCTGGAGGTGAATGATCCTAGCATACACACATCTCAAGTCATTCCCTCAGCAGTCTTGCACGTGGACCCATCTCCTGGAGGCGAATGATCCTAGCAGACCCACATCTCAGGTCATTCCCTCAGCAGTCTTGCACGTGGACCCATCTCCTCGAGGCGAATGATCCTAGCAGACACACATCTCAGGTCATTCCCTCAGCAGTCTTACATGTGGTCCCATCTCCTGGAGGCGAATGATCCTAGCAGACATGCATCTCAATGCAAGTCATTCCCTCAGCAGTCCTGCACACGGACCCATCCCCTGGAGGCAAATAACCCTAGCAGACACACATCTCAGGTCATTCCCTCAGCAGTCTTGCACGTGGTCCCATCTCCTGGAGGTGAATGATCCTAGCATACACACATCTCAGGTCATTCCCTCAGCAGTCTTGCACGTGGTCCCATCTCCTGGAGGTGAATGATCCTAGCATACACACATCTCAAGTCATTCCCTCAGCAGTCTTGCACATGGACCCGTGGAGGGGAAGTGTTGTTCCCTAACACATCAAACGTAACTGAAAAGCAGCAAAACAGCCACCTTGGTGTGTACTCACACCGAAACTATGATAAAATCAAAATTAGAGCCAATTTGATTACAATTTAGAAAGACGAACACCGTCCAAAATGTAAACAGCGACAACATCTATTACATTATCACTCGCAGGACCCTTTTCTTTCAATGTTCCATTTTCTATTCAATCTCTTGTCATGGGCCACATCACAAAATTGGAGGAACACCCCATAAAGGGATGGCAGCGGAGAGGGCCAACAAGCTATAGGCAGCAGACCGAGACAAGATAGGGAGACAAGTCAGAGAATGAAGACCAGTCAAGGAGAAGGCCAGAGGACAAGGCCTGCACTCCTCTTTGCAGCTCCGCTGCGAGTGCCTCCATCAGCTGTGCTCGATCAGCTGGCAGCAGAATTCCATCTGCTTTTCGGAGAGCCAGCTGATCTCGCGCAGGCCCCCGCCTTGGAAGGCATGGGCACCGAGAAAGCATTTTTTGAATTTGGCGCCGAAACGACGCCGCTTCCCGCCCGCAACCCGCAGCCTCATACGGCCTCCCACCCTGCCGGCTCCACCCCCCCCCCACCATAAAGAGAGACGGGGCCCACCGCCAGGCGAAGCCGCAAGGAGAAGGCCAGAGGACAAGGCCTGCACTCCTCTTTGCAGCTCTTCGCTGCTCGAAGTCTGCCGTTTACCACGGACTCTTGCTGGAATCTCAAGGTAAGGAGTCCCGCACTCCGGAACTATCCCACACACTCGCAAAAAGGCGAGACCGTCTACGCACACGTACTTTACCTAGCGTATTGGTCACTCTGCCCATCCCCACAAGTGCACGCAATGCACGACTACAGTCGAGAACCTTACCTACAACTAACCGAAAGGCCACCTCCCCAGTACTGCATCTATACCACAAACTAATCCACACAACGAAGCTGACCCCACTTATCAAGCACCACCGTGAGCCACTTGCATTGGATACAATGTCTAAGACTCTTGTTAATGTGTCACTCACACGTATGAATGAAATTACCGCTATTAGCAATTCTTCTACCACTGCCTTGCTACCTAATGATGCAAATGCCACTTTATCTGTGTCTATGACTCCAGAAAACATGCCCCCCACTGGTTTGATTGAAATTACCGCTATTTGCAATTCTTCTACCACTGCCTTGCTACCTAATGATGCAAATGCCACTTTATCTGTGTCTATGACTCCAGAAAACATGCCCCCCACTGGTTTGAATGAAATTACCGCTATTTGCAATTCTTCTACCACTGCCTTGCTACCTAATGATGCAAATGCCACTTTATCTGTGTCTATGACTCCAGAAAACATGCCCCCCACTGGTTTGAATGAAATTACCGCTATTTGCAATTCTTCTACCACTGCCTTGCTACTTAATGATGCAAATGCCACTTTATCTGTGTCTATGACTCCAGAAAACATGCCCCCCACTGGTTTGAATGAAATTACCGCTATTTGCAATTCTTCTACCACTGCCTTGCTACCTAATGATGCAAATGCCACTTTATCTAGGTCTATGACCCCAGGAAACATGCCTCCCACCGGTTCGGATAGGCCACCCCCGACCATCAATGTCACCCCTGAACCGCACCTCAAATGTGCCCTCATCAACGCCCGCTCCATCAATGCGCATGCACTAGACATCCACGACCTTATTACCACCCTAGATCTAGATCTTCTAATGGTCACCGAAACTTGGCTACATGAAGCCTCAGGCCCCGCCCTATCCCTCGCTCTCCCACCTGGCTATGCCATCACGAGACAAGATCGCATGACCACTGGAGGCGGTGTCGCACTCATAGCCAAAGACTCAATCACCATCAGAAGGGCTGACAAAACTATCAACAATAACAGCGACTACCTTCAATTAAAACTCACCATCTCGCACCAATGCACCATCACCCTACACCTCATCTATCGACCACCAGGCCCCCTAGGAGACTTCCAGGCCTCCATCATCCACCTCCTGGCGGACAACCTCAAAAAGTCATCCAAAGCCATTCTCCTTGGAGACATCAACCTTGGCCTGAATGACGCCAAAGACCCTACAGCCAAAGCACTTGACACAGCTCTAGCCACCCTAGGATTCGTCAACACCATCAACAACCCCACACACGTCCTAGGCAGATCACTAGACTGGATCGCCCACCACAATTGCCCCATCACAGTCACGGGCAACACCCCCACCCCATGGTCCGACCACCACACCATCACCTTTAACATCCCCACCACTACAACCACATCCCACCCCCCTCCTCCCTTGCCTCCTGCCCTTACAAGGAGTGCCCGTCAACTGACCAAAGAAAGACTCCTACCCTTCTTACAGGGACCCGCCTTCACAGCCCCATTCTCCAACGACCCGGAAACTCTGGCAAAAAATTATGATACGGCCATCACAGCAGCAATCAATACCATCGCCCCACTTAAACTTCGGAAAACCAAACCCACTAGACACGCTAATGCGTGGTTCACCCAAGACCTTCTAAAACTACGCTCCGACAAACGGGCAGCATTAGCTCTCTGGCAAACATCACGGGATGAGAAAGACAAACTCAACTTCAAATCCCTTGCCATTAATTACAAGAAAGCCATCATTAAAGCCAAAGCTAAATCCTTCGAAGAGAGAATTGCTGAGGCCAAGTCGAACACCAAGGAAATGTTCGCCATTTTCAGGGAACTTGAGAACCCCACACCCACCCCCCAAAACTTCACTAAGGACAAAGAATGGTGTGACAACATCCAAACAGCCATGCGCAATAAGATCAGCTCTCTCCAAGCCAAAATCTTGAACACCAAACTAACACTCTCCACCCACACTACACCCTCCCCACCACCACTGCCCCCATCACCCACTGAGGCCCCACCCACCTTCTTGTTTAAAACCGTCCAAGAAAACGACATGATCAACATTATGAAAAACAGAAAACCCTCCAATTGCAAAGGCGACCCCTGTCCTGCCTCCATCATCAAAGACTGCGCAGACACCTTGGCCCCTTTTCTAACAGCCTTCGTCAACGCCTCCTTCACCACGGGGAGAGTCCCCGCCTGCCTAAAGGAAGCATGGGTCCGACCCCTCATAAAGAAACCCACACTTGACCCCACCTCCCCTAATAACTACCGCCCCATCACCACTGTCCCTTTCCTCCTCAAGATTCTAGACAAAGCAGCCTACCTGCAGGTCCAGCACTTCCTCGAAGAACAGAACCTCCTTGGACTGAGACAATCCGGCTTTCGCCCTAGGCATGGGACAGAGACCGCCCTACTCGACCTAAAAAACCAAATGGACGACGCAAGGGACCAAGGCAAACCTGCCTTGCTCCTTCTCCTGGATCTGTCGGCAGCCTTTGATCTTGTAGACCACGACATCCTCTGCCACCACCTCTCCTCCACAGCCAACTTCTCTCAAGAAGCCATTACATGGATCGCCTCCTTCCTCCAAGGCAGGACCATGCAGGTCTTCTCCGACCTAGCCACTGCATCACCATCTATCATGCTATGTGGGGTGCCCCAAGGCTCCTGCCTCTCCCCCACCCTCTACAACATCTTCACCCGCCCCCTCTTCCTCATCCTTGACGCCATGGGCATCTCTTACACCAACTACGCCGACGACACACAGATCCTTCTCACTCTGACAGGCAACTATGACACGGACTCTGCTACCCTCAACAACATCTACAACACAATTCAAATGTGGATGGCTATCAATGGCCTCTGCCTTAACTCCGACAAAACTGAGCTCCTACTCGTAGGCTCCCCTGACACCATCAAGAAACGTGATGCTCAGTTCAGCCATTTCACCATTGACTCAATCACGATCCCAGTACTTGACACGGTAAAAACACTAGGCGTCTACTTAGACTCCAATCTATCCATGACCAGACAAGTAAACGCCATTGCCTCCTCTGCCGCTTACCATGCAAAACTCCTTAACGCAATCAGACCTTATCTGTCAAAAGACACCTGCACTAACATAGCCAGGGCCATAACCGGCTCGCGACTTGATTACTGCAATATTCTTTTCCTTGGGACCTCCAACAAAAATCTTGAGAAGCTCCAAGTAATACAGAACAGTGCCCTACGCGCTGCACAAGGCATTGCCAAGAGAGAGCACATCACCGCTGCCAGAAAAGCTTCCCACTGGCTCCCCATAAAGGAGAGGATCCTATTCAAGGCTCTAAGCATCACCCACAAATGTGTCCATCTTGCCGCCCCAATGTACCTTTCGCAGAGGATCCACCTGGTCTCCTCCACAAGACCCACTAGATCACCCTATGCCAGCATGCTCTCAGTACCCAGGGTAAAAAGGACCAGAGCAGGGGGCTCCAGTTTCCCGTACCTCGCTGCCGTACACTGGAACACCCTCCCTAGCTCCCTGCGCTCTGAACCCTCACTGACCGCCTTTCGGAAAACCCTGAAAACGACCCTGTTCATCTAACAATTACATGGCCTAGCCCTCACAATTGTATTGTATGATGTATTATGTGATATATCTGATCACAGGTCACTGCCTTACTGTAACCCAAGGCACAACCTGCTCACATTGTAACTAAGTCTTCCTGCAAGTAACAGTGCCACAATGCCCCTGGGCTGCCTGCGCGCTATATAAATTTAATAAATAAAATAAATAAAATAAATAAATAAGACCCAACTCACTGCAAACCCCCAGAATACCGTGGTCCCAACAAAGGAAGGTGGCAGACGCTGTGGGTGCCAGGACATGGGGAATGAGAGTCGGGTTGGACTGCCCTGCGCTCCAAGCACAGGAAGGGGTGGAGCTCCTGGAGAGGCTGTGGTGACACCCACACACAACCACAGACCCATACACAGGAATTCCAGGAAATCAGCCACACTCTAAAACCCCACGGACAACAGAGCCAGCAAGCCCAATGCGACATTCAGGTATACCAGCTGGTCAGATAGCACAGCAAGCTAAGCGCTCGCCCCTGATATCTGTGTGCAGCCTGCTTTGGTAGGTTCAAATCCCGGCAGAGTCAACTCAACCTTCCATCCTTCCGAGATCGATAAAATGAGTCCCACTCTATGGGATAATAATGTCTTCTGTTATTTGAGTGCTCTGAGACTTTTGGGTGTGTAGCACTATATAAGAAATACATTATTATTATTATTATTATACACTAACAAGGATCCAGACAAACAGAGTCCCAGGAGAATCAGAAAGAGGCTGTAAACCAATGAATCAAGGTAGTAGCATCGACCTGGGTAATTCCAACCATAACCTCATTAGCTCTACAAAAAGGTCCCAACTCATTTCTTCATTAATTTTAAAAGGGTTGCCAGGAACGCAAAAAAAGCCTCAATAATGGTGGAGCCAAAATGTTGCCCGAATCAAGGGAATTCATCCCTTTCTTCAAGGGGGAGCCTCTCCCTTTGAGGCAAGGGAGGTGAGTCTGCTGTGCATGACCGTCCCTATGGGTCTGGGCAAGTGGGGCCTCACTGGGAAAGAATCCCCCCGCCCCTTAGGGGGCAAGGACTCCCGTTCCTCTAAGGAACTCCATAACCGCTCTCTCATTATAGCATACATGGGACTGTCTGGGACGCTTAACAGCAATAAAAGCCAAGACTGGGCTGAAGACCACGTCAACATGCACCAGGAGTATCTGAGGAAAAGAAGCTGTCTCTTTAAGGACAAACCTCGACTTCACTGTGACAAGGACATTTAAGGAGGAGGACACGCTGAGATTGAGGAAAGAGAGAATCATATGGCAGCAGGTAAGGCCCCCTGGTAGCCTAACGCAAGCGGGAGGTGGAGACGAGAGCAGCAGAGCCCACAAAATTCAGAATGACTCTGAACTAGAGTATCAGACTCTGGGGAGGCAGCGTACCAAATCAGCGAAAAACAGAGGCATGACCATGATGAGTTTGTGGAGGGCAGTGAACCCAACCAACTACGCTGACACCAATCTGCGGGGGTATTCGCAATGGCACTGGTTGCCACGAGGGACGCCGGACCGTAGCACAAGGGGAGAGCAAGAAACTGGCAAAGAGACGCCAACTGAGAAAGAGAAGCCAAGCAAGAAAGAACATCCTGATGGAATGCTGGCTCCGCAGACTCCCATCAAAGGTAACGGGGAGAACAGGAGGACCGAGCGGTAAAAAGGCTATCGATATACAAGTGGAGAAACTCGTCCAAGTGAAATTGTGGCAACCCGGACTACAAAGTTGACAAATCTCAACTGTACCAATATCAGAAGAAAAGTCATATTTAAACCTGAGAAAGAGAATATTAAAAAGCAGAGAAGACCACCCGGGAAAGAGGGGAGAATATCTCTACATTCAAGAGATAAGAAAGGGAGCTTGTTAAAGAGAGAACATTACTAGATTAAGACAACTTGTCACAGTGAAACGGATGGACACAAACACAACATTAAGGAATTTAAACACTGCGGAGAGAAAGGTGGCTAGGAGAAGCCCAGAAGATGTGTTTACGCCAATGCAACAGATCGATACCGGGAAAGGGAAGAACCACCTCTGGTGTCCCAGAAGCTACACTTTGAGTCGGTTATAGATAGAATACTATGCAAGAACCACAAAGGAAGTGAATCAAATACCAAATAACATGGACAGACTAATACCAGGAAGGGTGAGCAGTAATGATCAAGAAGGGAGACCCCATCCAAGAGAATATCTCACACAAGGTCGGTCACGGCAGAACTATGTGATGTAAGGATCAAAGAAACTTCACAAAAAAAAAGAGCACAGGGAAAATAATCCCACAAGATTGGAGAAGAATCAAAGCCCTTATCCAAGAATTGCATATCCTTCTAGAGACTATTTGAACATAAGATATTAAAAGAACTCTAAAGCAAAGCAGAACCCTGCTTCACCAGGAGAAGGGAGTCATTCTCCTGGCGTTTGGAATAGGGGTAGGGTCAGATAGGTTTCGTTTTTTGGACAGTGGACTTTCTTTTGATTTGGACATTTCCAGACGACTGATGAGCACCTTTAGTTAATTATATAAGGAGTGAATACCCCATAGTTATAGGGTGAGATAGGCCTCATCATTATTTAATAAACCATTGTTGGAAATGTTTTCGTAGTGTCCACATACTACTTCTGACCCGCCACAACCCCCATTAACGGCACCCATGGAAACAGCCTATCAAGCTGTGAATCCAAAAAGGGCCATCCTGGAGAGGCTAGGCCTAGTCGAGGAAATGTAGCGGCAGAAATTTAAGGAGACCCATTTATTTTACAAGATCAATGACTTGGTGGATACATGGTTACAGCCGGCCCCCACAACATTTCAATCACTGAGACAAGATCGTTTTTGAAAAGACCAAACCCCTCCCATAAGACAATGGTAGTCTCTATGAGGCAATCAATACTGCTTCATCAGAAAGCCGGGACCAGATGATTATAATCATACATTGCTCGTGGACGAACGTCTATGCTCCAAGCAGTCAAGGCCCTCCTGCAGTAAGATTAGTCCGAAGAGAGACCAGAAGGAGGTTCGCTGAGGATAGGCATCATCTGAGAAGGACTAAAGGCAGAACCATACGAACGGAGTAGAAATCTCGTCCATCCACACCAATGTCTAGACAACCCCACACAGTGCTTTCATGGGGCCACATCGCCTCCGTATGCCCAAGAGGGAAGACACTGGAACCAATGGACCATGAGATAGACCATGGGGTTTGCCCTACTTCCGCTATGCATGTACAAGAGATGTTGGGGTAGATGGAGAAAAAACTAAGCAGTATTAGATATTGGAGGCCAACAAACTGCTGTAAGTACACACCTTGGAAATCTCCCTACTGGAAATTAGTCCATTCTACAGATCACGTGTACATACCTAGGAAATCTCCCTAGTGGAAGTAGGTCCATTGTACAGATAACGTGTACATACCTAGGAAATCTCCCTGGTGGAAGTAAGTCCATTGTACAGATAACGTGCACATACCTTGGAAATCTCCCTGGTGAAAGTAAGTCCATTGTACAGATAACGTGTACATACCTTGGAAATCTCCCTAGTGGAAGTAAGTCCATTGTACAGATAACGTGTACATACCTTGGAAATCTCCCTGGTGGAAGTAAGTCCATTGTACAGATAACGTGTACATACCTTGGAAATCTCCCTGGTGGAAGTAAGTCCATTGTACAGATAACGTGTACATACATTGTACATCTCCCCGGTGGAAGTAAGTCCATTGTACAGATAACGTGTACATACCTTGTAAATCTCCCTGGTGGAAGTAAGTCCATTGTACAGATAACGTGTACATACATTGGAAATCTCCCTGGTGGAAGTAAGTCCATTGTACAGATAACATGTACATACCTAGGAAATCTCCCTAGTGGAAGTATGTCCATTGTACAGATAACATGTACATACCTAGGAAATTTCCCTAGTGGAAGTAAATCCATTCTACAGATAACATGTATAGATGGAGATGTAAAATCCTATCCTATCCTATTAAAAAGGTACACTCACAAGTAAGGAACAAGGGGATCGGTGTCAGTAGCAGAACTTCATTCACTGACTGCTCCACTGATTAGTGGAGCCCCTGAGTTTGAGAAACTCGTGAAGGCTGCCAAACAAGAGGGGCTGACAGAAGCATCTTCCACCCAGGAAGAAATCCTAACTGCTGCTACACAGCCTAGACATCACGAAAGGAAAAGGTAAGGATCTCCCGATCCCAAGAGTGGGTCATAGCTGCAGGGCCTTCTGAGGCCATTGACTGAAATGTATAAAATGGAGAACCAGGCTAGTTTTGAGAGACTCTCCTGACTACCCCTCAATCTTGAACAGGATCTATCCCGTTCAAACCTCTGTTCAGAAGGAACTCATGAACCATATTGGAAATGATCAGAGAGTACCGAGTATGACAAGAATAGATTGAAAATCTGTTAAATGAATACGTACAGGACTTACAGAATCACCCAGGTGCTCTGTGGAAGCTGTCCATCCAGAATACCACCAAGGCTGCCTCAAGGACATTATCCTGTGGAAAAGCCTAACATATGCCCATAGAGAGAGACACTGATGGAACGTCTCCACCTGCACCAAGAATTATTAGCGAACTTGCCAGAGGAAACATCCCTGGCTCAACACTCCATTCAAGCTTATCCTGGAGCCCATGTCCTGCTACGGCCACATTGTATAACTGAAGAAAGACAGGAGGTGATGCAGCGGGAGGTAACAAATGCTAGAGTTGGGTATTATCCAGCCCTCACAGAGTATCTGTTGTTCGGCAGTAGTTTGGGTGCTGAAAGAAGACGGGTCACTTTGGTTCTGCATGGACTTTAAAAAACGTTTAAGGTGTCCGGATAAGACCCTCTCAATATATCAACATCATTGACCTAGCCAAGAGTCACTGGCAAATTACATTACAACCTACGGACAAGGAAAAAAACTACCGTCGCCACACCCCGTAGGCTACATCAATTTAAGATGCTGGCATTCGGACTACATGAGGTAAGCAACATTGTCACGATTGGTGGACACCCTTCTGTCACCACACTCAACATATGCAGCTGCAGCCTACTGGGACAATATTGTTGCATTTAGAAATTCATGGACTGACCCTTTGCTGCATCTTGCGAGGTATGTACATTTGGGATAGCAGCTGGAAGACCAAACCGCTGAAGACCACCCTGGTAGCATAGATGGGATAGTTAGTAGGCATGGGAATGTTTCAATGCCTGGTGGACAAGGTCAGACATATCCTTCAGATTCCCAGAGACAAAAAAAAAGGATTGTGGTGTTTTCTAGGTCTTGATGGCCATTGGCACTTTACTCCTCACTTTGCTGATAAGGGCCCAGCTGTGATCAATCTACTTAAAGCCTCCCATCAAAGAACTCCTGAAACCGAAAAACAGGCAAACCAGGCATTTAGAATCCTCAAAACAAAACTGAGCAAGACACTGTTTCTGAGATACTGGACTTCTCTGCTGCTGGAATTAGCATAAATGACCTAAAAGCATTTGACCTAAAACATTTGATCGAATTCTTCGACTTTTTTTTCGATCAAATCTATATATATATATATATATATATATATATATATAGGGTGGTTAAGGGTATAGATTTGGTTGAGGGGAGGTGGGGGGTAGTTTGCAGGGAGCCCCCCGCCCCCTGCATTTTAGACCAAAAAAAAGGCCAAATAAATTTGATCAAATGTGATTAGGTCAAATGTTTTAGGTTAAATAGACCCAAACCTCTGCAGCTTGCTTCTAACAGAGGTGAACCTCCGGAAGTAGACTGTCTTGTCACAAGGCTCTCCAAGCCATCTTTCACTGGTGGTTTCCAGAGGTCATCGGCTCCTGCTTCATAAAGCTCACTACTACACAATTAAGAAGGAATGTTGGACTATTAAACTTTTAGGGGAAACTCCACATTACTACTTATTGGACATCTGTTCACTGTGTACAGGGACCATGCGCCGCCTCAGACCTGGCTGGGACGAAACAAGAACTCCAATCAGGGCATCCTAAAATGGTTCCTGGCTTTGCAGCCCTTCAACTTTACGATGGTGCAGAGATCTGGAATTCTCCAGTGAAATGCCCGGGCAGGTTATTCAGATAGAATCCATAAAGGTGCATTACATTAACACAAAGTACTGTGGCGAATCACGGTTCTTCCTCGACTCACACATAACATATCGCTGAATCCCTGTGACGGCGAAGGGAGCGGGTGTCATGTAGAGAGGAAAATCACTAATCAGCTGCAAGGAAAAGGTTTCAGCCTCCCTCAACACTGAATAGCAGCACAGGATTTGTGGGAGATCAATGGATAAAAGTTTGACATTGATAAATAAGGTTTTGGACTTGCTCACTAGTGATTTTTCTTTCCTTCTGTTTTTTGTATTTTGTCGTATGAGGTTGTTTTTCGTTTTGTAATAAAAGTTTGAATAAACGAATTGTTACAATAAAAAAAGAAAATAGCAGCACAGCTGAAATAACAGTGGTTGAATGGTTACCTACCATGTAAAATACAACTGTTCAATTCCCCATCAAGGAATGTGGGAAAACTGACTCTAAGTTAATGAAATAACACCTACAACACCACAAAGGCACTGGGAAATAAAAGAAATGTTATTCGAACTAACCAATAGGGGATGACCTACCTTGGGAGGCTATGATATAAGCACCACTTTCACCAATGGTGAAGCCAGATAGTTCAGCCAATCAGTAGTCGGTTAGGAGGAGGAAGGACTGAGTAAAAGAAGAACCAGTTCAGTTCAAGTCGTCTCAGCTGGGGACTGGGTCCCTGTCTCGCTGATTAAGGGAAAGCAGTGGAGAGGAAGCCTGACGCAGGGGAAGGAAGGCTACCTTGTGCCTGGTAGATGCCATGCTGTGCTGAAGTGGAGAGGAAGCCTGATGCAGAGGAAGGAAGGCTGCCTTGTGCCTGGTGGCTGCCCTGCTGTGCTGGAGAGGAAGCCTGATGCAGGGGAAGGAAGGCTGCCTTATGCCTGGTGGCTGCCCTGCTGTGCTGGAGAGGAAGCCTGACGCAGGGGAAGGAAGGCTGCCTTGTGCCTGGTAGCTGCCCTGCTGTGCTGAAGTGGAGAGGAAGCCTGATGCAGGGGAAGGAAGGCTGCCTTGTGCCTGGTAGCTGCCATGCTGTGCTGGAGAGGAAGCCTGATGCAGGGGAAGGAAGGCTGCCTTGTGCCTGGTAGCTGCCCTGCTGTGCTGGAGAGGAAGCCCGATGCAGGTGAAGGAAGGCTGCCTTGTGCCTGGTGGAAGCCTGATGCAGGTGAAGGAAGGCTGCCTTGTGCCTGGTGGAAGCCTGATGCAGGGGAAGGAAGGCTGCCTTGTGCCTGGTAGCTGCCCTGCTGTACTGGAGAGGAAGCCTGATGCAGGGGAAGGGAGGCTGCCTTGTGCCTGATAGCTGCCCTGCTGTGCTGAAGTGGAGAGGAAGCCTGATGCAGGGGAAGGGAGGCTGCCTTGTGCCTGGTAGCTGCCCTGCTGTGCTGAAGTGGAGAGGAAGCCTGATGCAGGGGAGGGAAGGCTGCCTTGTGCCTGGTAGCTGCCCTGCTGTGCTGAAATGGAGAGGAAGCGTGATGCAGGGGAAGGAAGGCTGCCTTGTGCCTGGTAGCTGCCCTGCTGTGCTGAAGTGGAGAGGAAGCCTGACGCAGGGGAAGGAAGGCTGCCTTGTGCCTGGTAGCTGCCTTGCTGTGCTGGAGAGGAAGCCTGATGCAGGGGAAGGAAGGCTGCCTTGTGCCTGGTAGCTGCCCTGCTGTGCTGAAGTGGAGAGGAAGCCTGATGCAGGGGAAGGAAGGCTGCCTTGTGCCTGGTAGCTGCCCTGCTGTGCTGAAGTGGAGAGGAAGCCTGATGCAGGGGGAGGAAGGCTGCCTTGTGCCTGGTGGCTGCCCTGCTGTGCTGGAGAGGAAGCCTGATGCAGGGGAAGGAAGGCTGCCTTGTGCCTGGTGGCTGCCCTGCTGTGCTGGAGAGGAAGCCTGATGCAGGGGAAGGAAGGCTGCCTTGTGCCTGGTGGCTGCCCTGCTGTGCTGGAGAGGAAGCCTGATGCAGGGGGAGGAAGACTGCCTTGTGCCTGGTGGCTGCCCTGCTGTGCTGGAGAGGAAGCCTGATGCAGGGGGAGGAAGGCTGCCTTGTGCCTGGTGGCTGCCCTGCTGTGCTGGAGAGGAAGCCTGATGCAGGGGGAGGAAGGCTGCCTTGTGCCTGGTGGCTGCCCTGCTGTGCTGGAGAGGAAGCCTGATGCAGGGGAAGGAAGGCTGCCTTGTGCCTGGTAGCTGCCCTGCTGTGCTGGAGAGGAAGCCTGATGCAGGGGAAGGAAGGCTGCCTTATAGCTATCCTGCTGTGCTGAAGAGGGAAACCTGAGAGAGCCCAGCTGAACCCAGTGGGGAGGAAGAGACCCACACCCCTCTAATGCAGGTGCCCAGAGAAGCTGGAAGAAAGGCAGTCCATGCTAGCCTATAGAAGGGGCTCAGCAACCTCAAGTTCCCCAGTGCAGGGACTGTGGGTAGCCTAACGACTGCTGGAGGGGAGGAGGCGGGAAGGGGTGAGCCCATTGCAAAGGACTCACACAAGAGATTCATCCCCTTACACTGAGTGAAGCCAACTCGAGAGTGAAGATACCCCAAGAGACCGGGTGAGAGTGAGGATACCCTGAGAGAGGGGAACGAGAGTCAAGAGAACCCAGAAGAGGGTGAGAGAGTGAAGACACCCTGGAACAGGGACGAGAGAGAAACAAGAGAGGAATACCCTAAGTGGAGAGAAAGTGTGTGTGACGCCCTGGGGAGGAACAGGAACACTCCAGAGGGGGGTAAACAAGTGATAACGGCACCCAGAGGTGTCCAGAGAAGGAGAGTTTGAAATACCTCAAGTAAGATTTTATTTGGAACTACTTTTGGAACATTTCGCCGTTACAGTGGCACCTGAAAAACTTTATATCCAGGAGAGAAAATCCGGAACAGAAGCAGCAGTCCAGCATCATCTTAGCTGTTAAATCCTTTAGATGTGTGTGTGCTAGTGTTTCTATACATGTGGTCGGCTAGTGTATGATTTGGAATTGGGACTTTGTTTTGGATTCATCCTGAAAAGAATATCTTTTCCTTGAACATTTGAGTTTTAGAATAGGGAAATTGGCACTTCAAATTAATTTTCATTAATACCCCTAAATTAGCCGTACTCTAAGGGACAGGGCACCCAAGCTGTAGACGAGGGAGCATTAACAAATAAGGACAAGGAACGTCTGGAATTCGGAGGGAGGAGCTGAGTGAGGCGATGGTAGGCACACCCCCTTGAACACCTCAGAGCAAACCACACTAACATACCCATCACGACCCAACGGTGGGAGGGCCTTCTCCACCTTCCTGCCCACAGACCGATAGAGACATCTACCACCACTTTGCACAGAAAACAACAACTGACCCACTACGGACCGCCCTAACAGATAGCACAGGTAGAGACACCTAACACAGATGTCGAAGCAAGGAAGTAATAAAAAAGCCCCACTAACCCAACCGCTAAACCTCCACTCTCCTCTCTGCTTACTTCCCAGAGTCCTACTTCTGGTCCGCCACAGTACCCAATCATCTTTGCAAGATAAAACAACTCCACCATATAGAAAAAACAATGTGCATCTCATAAAATAATAATAGAAATGTCATAATATGAAAATCCACATCAATGTGTGAATCAATCTAGTTTTCTGTGCTTTCTCAGACTAATTGCATAACAGGAGAGCAGGCATATGAAGCATTCCTTAAATTCATTATTTTCAAAGATCTCAAAGCCGGTTTAAGCCCGATGATGCTCGGCTTGCTATAAAGAGGGAGAACAATAAAAAGTGATCAACACTCGTCTCCAGAAGCATAGGACAGGCATTCTGAATACGTCCAGTTTTTGCACAAAGACACTTAAAATTCCTAAACTAAATTGGGTTATTAAATGTTTGGGCATTAAGGGCTGAATGAAATGTGAATACGCTTGAAAGCCCAGGGCATCTTTTATTTTAAGATATTGGAAGGTTGGATATCGGCCACTACCATCAGATAAGCCATCTTTCATGAACCAATCCTCATCAGCAATCATTAAGGGTTGATTATAATGGGGACCAAAGATAATTCTAAAGTACAGCCAGCCCCAGGGACACAAAGATACTTTCCATATAACGCAGCCCCGGCGAGGCCAAAACGTTCTGGAAAGCAGTGCGATAGGGTAACAGTCCACTATGAGGCCTTGCGCGTCCTCTCTCCTCTTGGTCCCCAGGGTTACTAGTTTGCTGCGGATTTTGCACCGTCTCTGCATTCACTCTCATTCTCTATTGTTGCTTTGACTATTGAATTGCATATTTGCTTTTTGTTGCAGTCCTCTTCCTACTCCTCCAGGCCCCCCATGGCTACTAGTGCCTACGTACTTTGTACTGTATTGCATTTCCCCTCACCCACCCTCCATCCTCGGTGGTCTCTATTGTATTATCACACATTATTGCACTGTCTCCTTCGCTTTACGTCCTCCCCCTTAACTGTGGGCTTTGTTGATTTGGTTCTCTCTGCTCACTGTACCCGTTCTCCTCTTGTCCTTCCCCCTTGTGTGCCCCTACTGTGTGACCCCCACACCACCCCAGCCAGCTTGCGCTGCCTTCTCTGTTCTCCTCCTCACACACCTCCTTGGTGCTCTCAGTCTCCCCTATCTTCTGTAACTTCTATCTCCTATTCTATCCCTCTCACTATGTCTGGTAGGGAGAAGTTCAAGAGGGACATGCTGGTCTCCAACCCAGGCCTCTGTATCGCTAATACCTACACCAGTGCGTCCTCCAGACAGACCCTCACCAACATCCTCTTTGTTGTTCCCTCTCCAGGCCTATAGACCCCACATATGGTTTGTGTTCTCTCTCCTTTTTCCTCCTCTCCCATTAATGGTGGCACTCGGTGGGAGGTCCTCCTTGCCTCCTTCCACTCCTTAAGACCATCATTAATGTTTATCTGAATGGCACCATATTGGTCCATTGCCCTCAGCCCAATCTCCTCCTTTTCGATAGATGCTTCCTGCGTCTTAACTTCCTTCCTTCCTGCTACTCCTACCTACACCTCACTGGCTCCTCCGCCATCTTACTCTTCCGCCACCTCTCTGGAACCCTCTTCTTCATCTCAGACTACTCTGCCATCTCCATCCTCCTCCTCCTCCTCCTCCTCCTCCTCTTCCTCTGTCCACTCTCGGGCCACTCTAACACCTCCGTAGGGCGTACTACAGGCCTGTACCCGTCCACTGAAGTATTTCAAATGTTGCAATCTACTCCACGTCGCTACCGTTAACTCTCGCTCTGCTGTCAAACACACCTCTGACATCTGCCGGCTGCTCAAATAACTCAATCTGGTTGTCCTCGGTCTCACCGAGACATGGTTACGGCCAGTTCTGTCACGAGTTTCGACCCTCTCCTCCCTGATTGCTACAAGATCCTCTCTGAACCCAGAACCAACCGTGCAGGAGTTGGAGTAGCCCTGATCTTCCCGGAGTGGATGCCTGCATCTGTCATTCCTACGTAGGCCTACTTCTCATTTGAATGCCTGGTCTGCAGGCTCTCTATCTCTCCTGGCCTCTCTCTTACTGTGGCCACCATCTACAGACCACCTGGTCAGGTCACCCTCTTCCTCTCGGAGTTGGCCGACCTCTCCTCCTTCCTCCTTGCCTCTACCTCTCAACTTCTCCTCAGAGATCTCAACATCCACTTGGATGCCCCTAGCCCTCCTCTGGGCTCTTTTGCAATCTATGCGACTCTCTCTCTATTCTTCCCTCTGGCCCGACACACTTAGCTGGGCACACCCTGAATGTTCTGATCTCGCCACCCTTAAACGCAAGTGTAGGGTGGCTGAGAGGAAGTGGAGGGCATCAGGCTCATCCTCCAGCAAACTGGCCGTCTATTCCAAAAGCAATATAGACTTTCTGTCCTGTCCATGAAGAGAGTTTACATCCAAGCCTGCATCTCCGCGGCCTCTAACAAATTCGACAGAACTTTTCAAAATCTGCAAGGAGCTCACCAATCCTGCTGCTGTCTCCACCTCTCCTGTTCCCTCCCAGGCCGTCTGCACGGAACTGGCTTCTCACTTCACCACTAAAACTCAGGACATCTTGTGCACTCTCTCCTCTCCCTCTACCACTCCCGCCCCCCGCCAGCCATCTCTCCTCGTCCTATCTCCTCCTTCCCTGTTTTCACTCCCGACAATGTTTCTAGACAAGTCCGATCTATGAAAGTCTCATCATGGCAGGTGCTCCCCTGCTCCTCCAGAACCATCAAGGACCACATTGACACCCTCGCTCCAGCCTTGGCCGATTTCTGCAATCACTCTTTTGCCACTGGAACCTTCCCTTCCTCCCTAAAGCACTCACTTGTGCAGCCCCTCCTCAAGAAGCCCTCTGCCGATTCTTCCTCTCTGGCAAACTACCACCCGATATCTATCACTCCTTTCCTGTGAAAACTCCTGGAAACGCTGGCCATCTCCCAGCTTACTCTCCATACTCAATATGTTGGCTTTCTCCATGACCAGTGTGGCTTTAAAACAGCCTGAAGCACTTAAACTGCTCTCCTGAACACGTGTGAAGGCCTGCACTCTAATCTCGATTCTAACCTTCCTTCTGTCCTCATTCTCCTTGAACTATCCTCTGCTTTCGATACGGTCAACCACGCCATCCTGATCAATCATCTCCGTGACACTCTGGGCATCACGGGTCAGGCCCTAGCATGATTGACCTTCCTTCTTTCCGTTCGACCCTCCGAGGTTCAACTTGGTTCCTTTCTCTCTCGTACCTTTCTCTGTACTTGTGGGGTTCCCCAGGGCTCTAACATCTCACCCTGGCTCTTCAACCACTACTTAGCTCCTCTGGCCCACCTCATCTCTAACTTCTGTTCTAACTTTCAGTGTTATACGGATGATTCAGCTCTCCTCCTGGCTCCCCTCAGCCTCCTCTAATCTTTGGGGAGCCTCCTCTAATCTTTCACTCATTCCTGACTGTCTATCCGTGATTCAGGAATGGTGTGCCTCCAACGATCTCTGTCTTTATGCCAGTAAGACTGAGTTACTTCTCATTGGGACACATGCTCACGCTTTCACTTGTGCACTCTGACCGCCCACCCTTGGCTCTCCACCCGCACCTTCCTGTGAGGCAAAGACCTTGGCGTCATCTTCGACTTCACCCTCTCCTTCTCATCTCACATCTCTCACATCTCTAAGAAGTCACACTACCAGCTGCACCTCCTCAGCAGTATTCTTCCTTTTCTTATTTTTCCCCAGAAGCTCACAGTCTCCAGAGCCCTGGTTCTCTCTTGACTGGACTGCTGCAACAGCCTCTTTCTAAATCTGCCTGCCTCTACTCTTCGCCCTTTGCAACTACTAATCCAGAACAGAACTGTGAGACTTGTCCTTGGCCTCAAGCCCAGGGATCTTATCTCTCCAGCCCTGAAATGTCTCCACTGGCTCCCTGTGGCAGCAAGAATCAGGTTCAAGACACTCTGCATCAGCCATAAGGCTTTCTGGGGCTGGAGACCACACTGCATACAACTCTCTCTTCATAAGCACCTTCCTTCTCGAGCCCTCCGCTCATCCACCTCCAACTCTCAGATGCTTCTCTAGGCAGAGAGTGGGGGGTAGATCTCTGTCCTCGGCTGGAGCCTCCCTCTGAAACAGCCTCCCTGCCTTTCTCAAACTTGAACAGGACCACCTAAGGTTCCAGAAGCAACGAAAAACCTTTGTTTATGCTTCTGCTTTCTATCTCGCTCTCCTGTTGATGCTCCTGTCTGCTGTGCTAATTGGTTACCTGGCCACCCACTGAACTTCACGGGCACCAAGCTGCTGCACGACCTGTGACTAGTAGCCCCTTGCACTGCCCTCTGGGCCTCCCACTCGCTTAGGGACTGTATCTGCAAACCTACAGTCCCCTGCCTCTCTGCACTTACTTGAGCCAGCACCCTGGCAGCACTTACCGTTTTCCCACCATTGCACTCTCTTCCCTTTCCCCCATGGCACTTCCACTCTCTTCCCTTCCCCTAGCACTTGCATGATCTGTATGACAAAAGGCCTAGTAAGATTGTTTGTTTTGTCCTCTCTCTGTCTACCCTTCCTTGTCTTGTCGCGCCTAGAAAACTTGGGTACAGGCGCGTTATAAATGACTTATCATATCATATTTGAGTCATGTTGAGGTTTAACAGTATGTGCAAAACCAAAGAAAACTAGCCCAAGTCTAACGCGGGTCGGAGGAGCACTATAAGAAAGTCTCAACCATCTTTTGAAAATGCGATTTTCTTTGCGCTCAAGAACCAAGATATTACGCCCCATATTTCCGCACCATAAGTGGACGCCATCACCTGAGCCTTGCAAACTTCTATGGAGTTTGAAAGAACTCAGCCACCAAAACATTTAGAAAAGCTTAATACTGCTTCAACCAGGCCTTGCAAATTCTTTAAAATCCTGCTAGACCTGCATGGCGAGTTCCTTAGTTTTCATACTCGACCTAAGAGAAAGGCACTCGCCCCATGGTGGCAGAGCCTTCTGTAAAATTGTGCTTTTTCGCCAAAAGTACACTTCAAATATAGTGCTATGCTGCCAACCAAAGGCCAGCCATGCACAGTTAAACTTTTATTTGCCATTTACTGCAAAATCTGTTTGCAATAAATGTCAAATAAAAGTTTCAAACATCACCATACTTTCCAGCAAGATCGAGTGCCATGCAAGTGGTACTTGCCCTTCATAAAATCATCTCGCCAATGCTAGTAGATTTTGGAAGCCTATCTTTGCTAAGGTCGAAACAATGTTTTCTATCTAGGTTGGCCTTTTTCCAATTCTAACTAGAATTGAAAGTGGGAAAATAGGTGGTTTGAAAACCAACAAAGTAAAGAGACTGCTTTAAAAAATAAACAAATGTCTAACACTAATGTTAAATGTTAAAGGTATTTGTACCGCGCACCGTCACCAACGGAATTGGTCCCCAGGCGCTGGAAGTCTAAAGCAGGGTTTGAAATTGCGGGGGGAGCTCTGAGCTATTTAGCTCCTGCTTGTAACCTAGAATAGGTTAGTTGGACACTAACAGCTACTTTTGGCTGCTCAGGCCAAATGATGCGGAACAAACACCATCTCAATTTAGCCCTGTCCATTTTTGAAACTCGATAAATAACATTAGGACACATGTATAAGACATTTAAAGCATAAGGGGACATAAATAATGCAAAAGATAATATGATTGCATCTGATGTGAGAGTTAGATTTGCAGAACTCTTATGTAGTAGCTCCTTGTTCCCTAATGGTAGCTCCTAGTCACTAGTTACTGTTGGATACCCAGGAGACGCATTTAGCTCCTGCTTATCCAATCTTAATTTCTATCCCTTCTAAAGAACTGAGCCATGGTAGATGCTCCCTTTCCAAGCCTGGCCTGAAACAGAAGAAAACAACTGATTTTCCTTACATCAGAATTCCAATCTTTTCAGAATAACCTTGAAGTAGGTTTCCTTATGAATCCAGCAACAAAATTGTGCAATAGTTGGAGGGTATCAATCAATCAATCAGGGCTGATGTCAAGGGACGCATAACAAAATGGGAGACACACCACCTTTAGGGACAGCCACACACAGAGTGGGGCTGCACCCTACAGGTAGGGAAGCTAGATAACATGGGTGAAAGCCAAGTCAGCATAAAAAAAGGGACTCCATACAGAGGAGGGGTCGTTCAGCTGACAATTCGCCACAAAAACCTGGCGTCCCGCAGCTCCAACTAAGGAAGGCAGAGAAGATCAACAGCGCTGCAATCAGAGGAATGAGAGTTAGGTGGGACGCTGGCTCCTGGAGAGATGGAGATGTTGGAGAGGCCAAGACCCATACCTAACCGCAAACCCATATACAGGAACCCTGAGAAACCAGCAAACACCCTAAAACCCCAGCAGAAGGTCAAGGTGAGGATTCCCTTACCCGGAAACGCCTCCAATCCAGCCTGCCAGACATGGAGGAAAAGCAAGAAAGCGGGATACCAAGAGGGGGAGGGACTACACTGGGGAAGACTGGGCAAGGCCAGTGGGAGAGGACCTGTACCAAATTAAACCATCAGAGAGAAAGGTGGAGTCTGAGGAGGGAGGCCGTTAGGGGCAAAACGTCGAGCCCCAAGTTGTTGTCCGACCTTCATTTGCAGCCTGAGGCTGAGGATTACTCCTGGGCCTACTGAATCAGGGAGACCCTGAAGATCCCCGGAGAGCACCACACTCGACAATACCATCCCACCAGGACCAAAATAGAAGAGAAAATGCAGGGATGGCTACCATATATTCTTCAGTTAAGCACAACGCAGAGATGAAGCAGCGTCCACGTGTCACATCTCTCTAAACCTGCAGCCCCCACCGCACAGCACAAATGTTTCATTTACACCATCCATTGCTTAAATGGAACCTCTCATTAACATAGACTAGGCATGGTGTGACAGTAGAGCCGGGAGAACACTATTGGGCTGGCGAAAGCAGCCAGAATATTTAAGTCCTATTTAAACAGCCAGAAATGCACTTCTTGGCTGAAATGACAGCCTGAAAACCACAAGACCCAACACCCTGAAACAACTTTCGTGTGTCCCACTCCAGCCTTGCCCGGCAGGCTACCAGTCCGGGATTCCCTGAACGCAGGTGACTTTCCAAACAAATGCTTTTGCAACAGAGCAAGGAATCCCAGCACCAACCTGTTGTGTTTACATACAGGGGAATGGCTGGAGGGTGGCAGGTTAAAAAATAAAACAGGGGGATCATGGCCAGCCCAAGGAAGGTGTTCTGTGTTATGTTTAGAACAGAAGCAGTTTTCTAGTTGTGTAAACAGAGACTGGAAAATGGGATGACATTGTTTTAAATGTAAAGGCTGTGGTAAGGTCTCTTCAGCCTGAGAACCCGCTACGTGATGATCACCTTGTTTCTGTCTATTTCTTGGTACATGTCAATTACCTTTTCATCGTCTTTACTCAACATTATGGTTAACAGGTAAGTGATCATCTCCATTCCACGGTTAAGCCTAGCCTAATATCCTTCTCACAATTGATTTTCCTAAATATTCTCTATTGGGACCCAAGGTTGAGGTCTATTCTGGCGCTAAGGGCCATCATATTTCTGGATAATACCTGGGAACCCCTGTGGAAGAGTGACCCTATCTAGAACCACACACGATGGAAGAGAGGGTTTCCAGATTTTGTGGACACTTCCTAACTCGGCTGGGGGATCCCCAATCACTTTAGAATAAAGTATGTCAGCCGTCTTGCAGCCTGCAGTTAAGGAACAATTGCTAAACTGGCATTTGTTGAAGGGCAGACATAGCCCAGCCGGGGTGCACCCATTTGGAAACATAAGTTGGCTAGCCTTATCAATAGTTCAGAGATAGGATGCACCCCTGCATTACTGGCCTTCGTAGGGGACCTAGTGAAGAAAGCATGGGATACAGCCACCCCCCCTTGAAGGCCAGAAGGGCCACAGGAATTTAACGGTTGTGGATTTTTCTCACACCTGTTCAGTTCCCCCCCCCCCCTCCCAGCACTATCTGAAAAGTCGTCAGGCCTAGTACGATAGTAGCTTGTTTTGTTCCTCTCACTCCTTTCTCCTCCCCCCTCGCTCACCTCTTGTTAATGTCCGGCTCTACCAGACATGGCATCAGGCCTAGTACGGTAGGCTCCTGTCTGTTTCCCATTTCCTTCTCATCTGTATTTTAGCTCTTACACTATCTGAAATGTCGTCACGCCGAGTACGATACTCAATTTCACATTCTTGTTGTTCATGGCCTGTAAGAATGTCATAGTATTTTCCCTTTTTTCCTCCCTTGCCGTGAAGCGCGAATGTATATAGGCGCTATATAAATAAACTATCATCTTTTTTGCACTATCCTTCTGTCCCTGAACTGTCTTGGTGCCCCATCTTCATCCAGAGACTCGGACACACATGAGGCCCACCCGTCAGTGTCTCTGTGGGCTCTACACAATGGCTCAGATGTAATGAAGCTTGACTGGGGGTCTCTAGACCCAGCTACTCCATGATGAGGGGTCTCCACAATCCCAGGCAATTGCAATGTTCCTTACCTCTAGAGACTCTTTCCACCACCCTCTCTTCTGTCAAAAAATAGTATGCACCCCACCTCCACTACACTGGACTTATCTCCTCTCCAGTCATAACCAGGGGTCAAATCCCTAGTCCCTGCTTCTGCGCCTTCTAACCTGCCCAGCTGTTACCAGGCAAAAGATGTCCTTTCAGAGCTGACAAACAGGGAACCTCGTGGAACACGGGATGCATGGCTATACCTCATATCCAAGCCGTCTCATTTTTATTTGCTAGCAAATGTAATTCGTTTTTTGATTGCCTACCCCATGTATCACAGGGTTCGAAATTGCTGGAAGCGATTTAGCTCCTGCTTGTAGCATAGTAGAGCCTGGTTGGCTTAAAACCAACAGCTACCAGGAAATACTTTTGACTCCCCAGGCCAACATGGGCCATACAATCATGTGTGACCTTAACCTGGAGTGTTTGAGAATGGTACACATTTACACATAATGCATCAAACATATTGGGCAAAAGGTTAAGTCTGCTTCTCCTTGTATTGCCACCTGTAGACAAATGTCCAAATGCCGGCAAGTGAAAGATGTCTTCGGCTTCATGGACCAAGTGCCGTCCTACCGCACCGCGTGCCTTTCAGCCTGCGTGATCACTAGCACACTTTTGCGAGACATCAAAGCACAAGGGAGGTGTTCTTGGTTCAGACCTATGTTACAGTTCTCGATAGTCAGCAGGTGGAGAAGAGGGACGCGGGTGCAGTATCACAAAGCCAACTAGACTCCACAGACAATGCAAATCAAGGACTTAGTTCAGAAAGGTTGATTTGGGACGAGGTACAATCTTGGGCAACTCAAAGAGGTCAGAATGGCAAAACAAAATATTGCCAAAGCTGCTTCCAAATGTTTCTAGAGGCCTCTCAGCAGTGCCACTCAGAGTCTGGTACAGAGTTTCTCTGACGTGCTGCCCAGGTGGCAGGGTGGCCACTGGTTGCATGGCATCACCCAGGTGTTTCAGGAATGCTTGTGGGAGCCTGCAGCTTTCTCTACAACAAGGGCCACAGTGTATCCCAAGTCAGGCAGACCAGGAGGGTCCTTAGAAGCCTGGTCAGGTTCTGGCTCAGCTCCCTGTCTTAGGTTCCTGAACCTAGCAGCACCCAACTTCTAATTTCTCTCCCCACTAAGAAGATGCTATCTCTCCCTATAGGCCTTTAGCTAGACTTTGCCTTTTGCCCTTGAGCTGGCTGCCATGATGTTCCACTGCATGCCTGTTCCTCCTCTCCCAGACAACAGATAAGCGTGCATTGTCTTGCTTCCAGGCTATCACTCTTAATGTTCCTTCAAGGGGCTTCCCACTCTAGGCTTCTCTTGCTTTCTGCTTTGCCTCCCATTTTCCAACTATTGTAACTTCTTCCTTGCAACTTCTTTGCCTTCCTCCATTAAGATAGATTATCTCTCATTATTTTCCCATTTCGTCACCTCCTCCTGAATGTTCACCTCCTAAACATCTTCCATTTTCTCCCCCCCTGCTGCCCTAGCTGTTAACCACCTCAAACATCTGCATTATCCCCTCCTGCTCCCCCTAGATGTTCACCTCCTCAAACATCTCCTGATTTCTCCCTTCCTGCCCCCCGCTACATTTTCACCTTCTCAAACATCTCCTGCTTTATCCCCTCCTGCTCCCATATATGTTCACCTTCTCAAACATCTCCTGCTTTATCCCCTCCTGCTCCCATATATGTTCACCTCCTCAAACATCTCCTGCTTTCTCCCCTCCTGCTCCCCCTAGATGTTCTCCTTTCTCCCCTACTTGTTCACCTCCTCAAATGTCCTTTCTCCCCTCCTGCTCCCCCTAGATGAACTCCTGCTTTCACCCCTCCTTGTGCACCTTCTCAAAAATCTTCTGCCTTCTCCTGTCCTGCTCCCCCTAGATGTACCCCTCCTCCAACCTCTCCTGCTTTCTTCCCATCATACACCCCCCTGGTGCTCATCTCCTCCAAATGTTCGTAATTTCTCCTTTCCTGGATGTTCACCTCCAACGTATCCTGCATTCTCTCCTCCGATTTTTGGGTGTTGACCCACCCCCCAAACTATCCTTCTTGCTCCTCCCCTCGTGCATCTCTAACCCCTCCTACACATTTACCTCATCACCACTGCCCATTGCTCCACATCTCCAAGCAGCCATGCTCATGCTTTCTTCCCTCTAGTCTAGATGGTATGCCTGCCTATCCCCTCCACCTGGGCTGAACTTAATATGTGGTATCTGTGAAGCACCATTGGATCTCGCCAGGGATTGGCAGGTGGGGGGTAGGGTGGATAACTAGTTCAGCTGTGTTTAATTAACTCTCCCGGACTCACCAGTTGCTGCAGACCGAGCCAGTTCCATGTGTTAATATCCCCGCCAAAAATATTGCCATACAAGAATGGCACATTTATTTGCGGTAATATTAACCCATGAAACCTGCGGGGGACATCCCTGCAACCCCCGCTCCCATTTACCCCATAAATTATCACCAGAAATAATGTCACCTCTGGCCTTTCCCGGCGACCATATATATGGCGACATTATTTGTGGGGATCATATTACCCGATACCACCAAGCCTTTATCAGGCTGGTTTACCATCTTGCCTTTCAGACACAATTAACATTTTTGGAGCCATTATTTCTGTGCTGGCATTCATAAAACCCTAAAGATGACAGCAATCCCCCGAATGCCCACCAGGGCAGGAGCAGCAGAAGTTGTGAGCATAGTTCCTAAGCCCCCTCTTAAATAGGTTGCTCTGTTAATCTGACAATCCTCTGCCAGCCCACCCTCATGATGGGACAGGGGCGGGAGGAGCGACCAGTGATTCCTCCCCATACAGATCCTGGGCCCCACATCACGTAGCAGGTGGCATTGCCCGGCCCAAGTCTGCCACACAAAGGCACCTATGGGTGGGCACAGTATATCTTCACAACAGCCTTTCTCTGATAACATATAGAAGAAACCATAGATGAAGGATGGTCAACAAAACGCCATTTAGCTAAAACATCTGAACATATCCTCAGACCTATAAAGATTGAAAAAAAGATACAATTAACTTGGCTATAACACTGACACTTGGGAACATAGTATACAGTTATGTACCAAGATTACTGAGCACTTCCGATTCCCAGAAAATCGTCCATGGTGCTCCCTGAGAGGCATAGGGTATGTCCAGTGACGATTTAGCGACTAAGGTCCTCTATTACCCCCAGAACTTGTGCTTGGCCATCACCTTTAACTTCTCTTGTCTAGGTGCTGGTTGAACCCACGGGTCTCGATTGGTTTGTAGGGTATCTTTCCCCACCTACCCTCCATCCCCTCAATGTTACAGTAATGACTACCTAGCAATAGAGAGAAAGATTAACGATTGTGTATAATTTATGAAAAGACCCTTAACGAGTACAATCCGAATGATGCATATTAGCACATGGAGATTATTGACCTCCTCTCAGCCAATCAGAATATTCACAGTGAAGTCAATAACTACTGGTACTGAGAGCAATGTGAACATTCTGGATTCACTAGCACTCAGGGAAACAATAATGCAATTTCCAGGAAAGATGCATTTCAGCAAGACACATCCTCTCTGGGAGGACCTGTTATTTCGCTGCAACATCCCATTTAACACAGCAAAGAGAATGTCAAAACACAGGAAACCGATTTCACTCCATTATAGAGAAACCGTTTACTTTTACACCAACCCTAATTCATGCTCATTTTAAATCCCCTCCAGTTTAACCAAGTCTGCTACTGAAATGCTTAGCCTATTGTAAGGACGACATGGTATCAAACAGTGAAGACAGATACAAGTGATCACAGTTGAAGGGTGTTTATTGAACTTCAATGGGATGGTTGAATGCCTATCTAATCCTAAATCTAAGGATGGGCGCAAGCTACGACCATCAAATAATAATAGCGCAGTCCTAGTGGAGTCTCTGTCAAAGTAAAAGGGCCTATACTAATAAACCCATTGCCCATCCTTACTTCTAAATACAAATGGTGTGGGACAACAATGTATGCAAAATAAAAATGTTCAAGAAATAATATGTCAGGATAGTTGAGCAGTTGGCTTCCCTTCCCACGTTTTCAGCATAGGGCAAGGTGGCACATTCGAGCTTTGCACACACTCTGGCTTCTCTACCACGAGGATCCAGTTCAAAGCATAGGTATCATGGCCTTCTGCCAAACCCTCTTTTCCAATAACAGTCTTTTACTGCAGAGGGCCTGTTGTAACAAACAAGCACCAGAGTTCCTTTGTTATCAGGATTTTCACATTCACAAGTTCTCGTTAACACAATTTTCACAACTGATCTCCCTCATTCGGGCTCGGACCCCTTTAGCACAATGTGCACAATTGGTGTCCCTCATTTCGGCTCGGACCATGTAATCTCACTTTCTAATTTCTCCTCTTTGTATCAAAAATCGAAGACTTTCAAATGTGCGATGGGTTTTGCTTAAAGCGTCGTAGGACCACTTTGATTCACTTCCCTTCTCATTCTTCCCAATCTTCGACTTTCGTTTCTGCCACTTCATGGCTGGATACCTTACAGAGACCGGTGATTGAGCACCCTCACGGTGCCGGACCACTCTGTCACTGGTATTGTTTCTTTCTTCATTAATGTTCAAACATCCATCAGCAATTAAGCTTTCATTGCGTCCTTCATCACACGCGTTACCATCTTTGTTCGTGCGCTCTTATTACAAGGTTGTCGCTTGAAACCTTGAATTCAACACAGACCGGTCTTGCATCGGTCTTCCCAACTCACCAGATCTTGGAGCCAAGGACGGTACCACAGGGCTGCCGTTACTCCACGAACCGGACAGCCGTGCAGGGGGGCCCTGGGTATCTCCGACACACAATACAGGATTCTTCAGTCTGGTTGCCTGGCCTTACGCTTTTGCATCTGTAGGATTTTGGAAAGTAACCGTTTCTCGCTGGAAAGGTCCAGGGTATCTCCCTCCTTGCGCAACCTTCTTGGTTTGCTGTCTTTCTTCCTTCGTTCAGCTGCAGTCTGAAAAATACTGTTCCTTTGTGTGCTTTGCCTCGCTCAGAGTACGCTCTCGTGCTCTGCCTTTTATCCGTGTGGGGAAGCGTAATGGAAGTCAGGTGTGAGTGGTTTCCAGTGCCTAACCATATTAGTGGGACATGTCAGGTACAATGCTTGGGTGTGGGATAAGGGGTAAAGGTGTTACAGGGAGGGGGATACTGCAGCTCGCCAACTCACCGAGGTGATCTCCCACACTGGTCCACCCAGGAACTGTATCCAAAAGCGATGGCTGTGTCCTGGCTACCTCGATGACAGATCCCAGAGGACTGGTGGGTGAGACACCTTCTGGTTTCTCACAGTATGTACATAACCTTGTTATTTAAATACTACAAAATAAAACCACATTTCATTCACTGAGTTTGTGATTGTATTTGTATTTGTATTTATTTTATTTATATTGCGCACCTTGCCCAGAGGCTTGCGGGCGCATGTTTAGGAGGAAGTTACACGTTACAGAAAAGAGGTTACATGTTGCAGAAGATGTGATACAATAAACCGTTACAGGTGATATTGACATAGCAAGTAACAACATAGTATCAGCCCCCCGTTACAGGAGAAGGGTAAGGACTGTGAGCAGTTACAGGTAGCAGGATAAGTATACATCTGATCCGTTTAAATTACAGCAGAATCACAGGCAGGCGAACCTAAACGCGTTAGGCAAATGTGAGAGCCGGAGTGACAATGAGCAGACAGCCGTGCAGAACAAACACTAGCCGCCGAAGGATGCAGGGGTGGAAGGTGAGATTGGTTTTCTCATTATTAAACTGTTTACTTCACCACCAAAAAGCTTAAACACGATTTGTTACTGCCACTATGTTCGAATAGCCTTAGACATCGGAAGTGGTTATTATCGCTTGGGATGATGTTCATTCCCCAACTTATAGCCCTCAGCTTTTCCTCAGGCCAGGACTTGGTGGCGGGTCATCATCCCGCAATAATTACAGTTCCCCTCGGTCTAAAACACTATATCACAGACCCTCTTACGTAAAGAGGCACACACCGTAACAGACAACTTCAAAAGCGAGTGTTTTCTACAGCCCTGCATCCTTTATTGGTGAATGCATTCCCTTTTCCTTTAGGTTTTATCAAAATCAATGTCATTAACACCCTAATAAACACACATAAGAGATGGTGGATTTTGGGGTTTCTTGACTGGTCCAATGACTACACACAGGGATCTGTATCGTGCATAGGAAATGGCCTGCCTTGCCTAGATTCAAGCTCGGCCTTTCCACTGGACCAGCGCCCTAGAGCTGCACACACAATCCTTTCTCATATGCCTGCTATCGGGGGATGGATGCCAGCACAGGGAGGGAACCTTCTTGAAAGCCGATGCTTCAAAATGTCATCGGCAGAGGCTTCGATCCTCACTCCCAGAATTTGCAATGAGTGCAATATGCAGAGCGCTTTATGGAATTAAAGGCAGGGACAGCTTTGGCAGCAGAGCTTTTCTGACTCTAGAACTTTCCTGGATTTTCTGCTAACGCGCTCTACCTCCAGCCTGGTCAGATATTCTATTACATCATTCCAGAGCGGCGTCGATGCAGCCACAGGGGTAAGTGGGGACCGATGCAGAAAGATGGCCCCCAGCCCTGCACCCAATCACTTTCCATCACACTGCAGCTTTCATTTCAATGGTCCCTTAAGGTATTTGATAACCGTGTGCTGTTACATGGTGCTACTTATGCAATAAGCCCCGAGCAGGAGGGGTGGGGGGGCATTAACACTCCAGGTAATGCCCCAGGGTCCATAGTTACAGGCCCAAGCAAAGTCCATTTTTGCCAAGACTAGTACTGTAATGTTAGATGTAGCACTGTTGTGTATTGCGTGTGTGGTTTGCTATGTCAGTGAATATGTGGCTGCTGGCACGAAGACCAAAGTTAGCGTGGGACTCGGCTATTATGAAGACACCGCGCGGGAAGTAGAGAGAGGAGGGTTTAACGACATGATCCTCCACCTCGAGAGCAACTGATTGCATTTGAGGGCTCTGCGATACCTTACATTACATGCACGTTTGATAAATAGTATATGACATTGCATGCATATTTGGCAGTCTAAAGTTTAGTCATGGTTGCAGGAAAAGTATATGATCGACTCGCATCATGGCAAACTGTGCCCTTACGCTGCATGCGCACTCGGTAGACCGCCGAAGCAATAGGAGAGATATTAGCAGCTGCACCGTTCCTTGAGAACCTTTGGGCTTACCAGTCTGGTGATCAAGGGGGGAGAACCACAGTTATAGGGAATAGTTGGGTTGGCCCTAGAACTTACGGCCACAGACTACCTATATCCAGATAATACCTGCTTTTTTAATAGGCATGAGACCACATTCGAGGTTCTGCCTAGGAATATGCCCACCACGTGTGAATGCTGCAGCACACACGGATAAGGAGGGCGCCAAAACATTGAAATGGATGCAATGCTTTGACTAGATCCAGGCTAATAACATCTCCCAGCCCTTCGCCTCTATTCCCCATAAAGGAGGGGGGTCTGCTCCATTGCTTTGTGAAACATTATGAAGATGAAGCAGCTCTGGAATTTGCAACTCTTCAAGTCCCTCCTGATGGTGCTGCTCGCCCTGGTGCTCGCCCTGGTCCTTGCGAGAGCCAGGTGGTCAATCTACCAGTGTCAAACCAAGAGCAGTGCTGCTCGCCCTGGTCCTTGCGAGAGCCGGGTGGTCAATCTACCAGTGTCAAACCATGAGCAGTGCTGCTCGCCCTGGTCCTTGCGAGAGCCAGGTGGTCAATCTACCAGCATCAGACCATGAGCAGTGCTGTTCGCCCTGGTCCTTGCGAGAGCCGGGTGGTCAATCTACCAGCGTCAGACCATGAGCGGTGGTGCTCGCCCTGGTCCTTGCAAAAGCCAGGTGGTAAATCTACCAGTATCAGACCATGAGCGGTGCTGCTCGCCCTGGTCCTTGCGAGAGCCGGGTGGTCAATCTACCAGCGTCAGACCATGAGCGGTGCTGCTCGCCCTGGTCCTTGCAAAAGCCGGGTGGTAAATCTACCAGTATCAGACCATGAGCGGTGCTGCTCGCCCTGGTCCTAGCGAGAGCCAGGTGGTCAATCTACCAGCGTCAGACCATGTGCAGCTTCGACACGGTCAATCACGCCATGCTCCTAAATTGCCTCCATGATAACCCTAGGCATCACGGACCGGGCACTGGCCTGGCTGACCTTACTTTCTAACCGACCTTCCCTAGTAAAACTGGGCCCTTTCCTCTCCTGCTAAAATCTCGACCTGTAGCGTTCCTCGGGGATCTATCCTATCACTGTGGTTTTTCAACATTTACCTTGCCACCCTGGCCCACTTGATCTTCACCTTCTCTCCTCACTTCCAGTGCTATTCTGATGATACACAGCTCTCCAATCTTCCACCCTTTACCTTCTCTTCGTTCTCTATCAGACCTGACTGCTATTCATGCATGGTGTTCTGCTAACAATATCTGCCTTAATGCCGGTAAGACTGAGATCCATCTCATTGGGACTCCTGCTCCCCGCCCCGTCCCGTCCCCCCACTCTCTGGCTGCCCTGCTTGGGCCTCCTCCCCTCACCCACTTGTCAGGCAAAAAACAAAGGGTCATCTTCGACTCCTGTCTCTCCTTCTCCCCTCACAGCACAGACCTTGCCAAGACGTCCAACTTTCTGCTCTGCCTTCTAAGAGGCATTTTCCCTTTCCTCACCTTTCCGCAGAAGCTCAATGTCTCCAGAGCTCTTGTTCTTGCTAGGCTAGACTACTGCAACAGCCTCTTCCTCAATCCGCCTCTTTCCTCCCTTTGCCCTCTGCAACTAATCCAGAGTAGCGCAGCGCCACCTATCCTTGGCCTCAATCCCAGGACTGCATCTCTCCAGCCCTAAAATCTCTCCACTGGCTCATGGTGGCTGCAAGGATCAAGTTCAAGACCCTCTGAATCATCCACAAGGCTTTCTGGGTCCTGGGACCCCGCTACATCCAACTGTCTGGCCCTAAATATCTCCCTGCTAGAGTTCTTCAGGTCCACTAGCTCAAACTCTCTGCAGATCAGGTGCATCTCCAAGCAGGGGGGAGGGTGGGTCGATCTCTTTCTTTGGCAGGAGCCTGCCTCTGGAACGGCCTTCCTGCCCCTCTCAGACTTGCAACGGATCTACTTCAGTTCCAGGAACTTCTCAAGACTTTCCTTTTCACCTCCTCCTTCCCTCTCCCCTCCCCTGCTAAACTGTGCCCTTGCTGCTGCGATTGATGCCTGGACCCTTATGTACCTTACTGGGGCCAGGCCCTCCTCATCTAGTCTACCCCAGTTGCCCTTACCAGAACTTGCCCACGGGCACCCTTCCCCGACTAGTCTTATTCTGGTCCACCCCTCCCCTGCACTTTCTTACCCTATCCTCTGGCTCTTGCCCTCCTGGACCCCCCCCCCTCAGCACCCACCCAGCCCTGGGTCCCCTGCCTTCCTGCACTTCTCCATCCCCCTTCCCTCACCCCACCCCATTCTCCCTGACCTGCCCCCTCCCAACTGCACTTATTGGAACTGCACTGGCACGATCAGAATGCCACAGGGTCTAGTGTGACCGTTCCTTACTGTTATTGTTTGTTCCTCCGTTCCCCAGCCCCCCTGTTGTCTTGTGGCTCCTGGAAACAAGTGTGTGTATAGGCACCATACAAATGTCCAAAAAATAAATAAATAAAATAGATAGATTGGCCCTCAGAGTCAGGCGAGTGCTGGAAACAATGGAAGGGAGGATAGAACCAGGAAGAAACCAGTGTAAAAGGGGAGTTAATGAAAATCAGGGTGTGGGGTATGTGGGTGAGGTCATTAGGTGTGAAGTTGTCCCAAAAGGATGGACGGTGGAGCGGGGGGGGGGGGGCTGAAAAGTTGATGGCGGACTGGTGTAGCGTGCAGGTGAGGTATTGCTTGTGAGAGAGATAAGAAACTTAAAACCTCTAAACCTCTCTCTAAGGTTTGCACAGGCTGCGTAACACATTTCTGAACAACAGCGCCTAGATGCCTCTGGCTGCAGGCGCTCTATAAATACACACAGCAATAGCAATAAAAGATAAGTAGTGAGGTGAGAAGGGATGAGAGGTGTGAGGAAGAGGGTGAAGAGAGAGAAGAGTGAGGAGAGAGGGAGAGAGGGTGAGGAGAGGGTGAGAAAAGAGCAGAGAGTCTGAACATCGGAAGGCACAGAAAGAGAGGAGGAGGAGGGGGGGGAAGAAGAATGGAGGGAGTGAAAACAGATGGAGAAAGGGCGAGTGAGAAGAGGAGTAGGGGGCATGGCAGAGGGAGCACGTGAGTGAGGAAAGCTGAGGAGTGGCAAGACGGGGACCCCTTACAAGAGTCCGCGAGGGGACCGATCGCTAGGTGAACACCTGGCTGGCAGTGGCAGTGTCGCCGTCACCTGGGTCAGGGTGGAGGGAACCCATGGCAGGTTGAGAGGGAGAAGCTCATTAGTGCAGCCTTCACGTCTAGCATCTGCCGAGTAAGAACCCTTGAAGCATCTTTCAGCGTCTGGGACTCTGGGAGTTATTGAAGGCATCCGTGGAACTAATAGAAAGTAAAAGAACCACTCGTGGACGGCTCCCAAGAAGAGAACCGCGACATGGAGCGATCCGACAGCGCAGCACGGCACGGCCAGGGGTGTCAAAGTGCTGCGGTATCAGCTCAGACAGGTAATAGGGGCCATCCGCGTGCCATGCTTGGACCGGAACCCATCCATGATGCCTACCCCACTTCCACAACACACTGAACGTGCCAGCCAGCCAGCCACTTGCTGCAAGGTACTAGAAAATCAAGGTAGTTCAGCTATGTAGGGCGGGAGTGGGGAGTTTACTGAACAGCCCTGGATCCAACGCCTGCGTTTAAGCAGAGAGGGGAGAAGTGAACTTCTGAGCGCTTGAAACTGCCACAGTGCTAAGGGCTTGGCAACCCATGCAAGTGACAGGGTGAGCACATCCTTGCCAAAGGCTGCATTGGCTATGTGAGGAAGGGCAGGATGCGCGGCACACCGCCTTTTCTTGTGCAGTCGCCAGCTGCTTTCAAGCGCAGCACTGCAGCCTTGGTGTTTTCCTTGGCTTCACTACTTTAAACCCTAGAGCATCTCCCATGCATGTCGCAGCATCTCCCAAGCATGTCGCAGCATCTCCCAAGCATGTCGCAGCATCTCCCAACCATGTCGCAGCATCTCCCAACCATGTCGCAGCATGTCGCAGCATCTCCCAAGCATGTCACAGCATCTGCCAAGCATGTCACAGCATCTGCCAAGCATGTCACAGCATCTCCCAAGCATGTCACAGCATCTCCCAAGCATGTTACAGCATCTCCCAAGCATGTTACAGCATCTCCCAAGCATGTTACAGCATTTCCCAAGCATCTCCCATGCATGTCGCAGCATCTCCCATGCATGTCGCAGCATCTCCCAAGCATGTCGCAGCATCTCCCATGCATGTCGCAGCATCTCCCAAGCATGTCGCAGCATCTCCCAAGCATGTCGCAGCATCTCCCATGCATGGCACAGCATCTCCCAAGCATGTCACAGCATCTCCCAAGCATGTCACAGCATCTCCCAAACATGTCACAGCATCTCCCAATCATGTCACAGCATCTCCCAAGCATGTCACAGCATCTCCCAAGCATCTCCCATGCATGTTACAGCATCTCCCAAGCATGTTACAGCATCTCCCAAGCATCTCCCATGCATGTCGCAGCATCTCCCATGCATGTCACAGCATCTCCCAAGCATGTCACAGCATCTCCCAAGCATGTTACAGCATCTCCCAAGCATGTTACAGCATCTCCCATGCATGTCACAGCATCTCCCAAGCATGTTACAGCATCTCCCAAGCATCTCCCATGCATGTCGCAGCATCTCCCAAGCATGTTACAGCATCTCCCAAGCATCTCCCATGCATGTCGCAGCATCTCCCATGCATGTCGCAGCATCTCCCATGCATGTCACAGCATCTCCCAAGCATATATGATATGATATGATATGGCATTTGTAACGCGCCTATACACAGGTGTTTCAAGGCGCGACGAGGCAGGGAGGGGAGGAACAAGGGGAGACAGACAACGATCCTACTAGGCCAGGTGTCATTCAGATCGCGCAAGTGCAGGGGTGGGGGAGGGGGAAAAGGGGAAGGGGAGGGGGGGAAGTGCAGTACAAGGTAAGTGGCGTAAAGTAATAAATAAATAGGGCCAGCTGGTGGCAAGTGCAAGGTAAGTGCAGAACAAGTGCTGGAAAGGGGGGGGGGTGTAGGGATACAGAGACAGTCCCGCAGTGCAGAGGGGATTCCAGGGCATCAGTGCAAGTGGAGAGTGGCTGGGCCCAGGACCGCGGCCGTTAAGAGTGGTCCAGTTGCAGAATCAGTGCAGTTTCAGTGAAGAATATTAGCTGTTCAGCAGGGGAGAGGGAGAGAGAAAGCAGAAGCAAAGAGGAAGGTTTTGAGGTGCTTCCGGAACCGGAGATGGTTCTCCTCAAGTTTCAGGGAGGCAGGAAGGCTGTTCCAGAGGGAGGCCCCTGCCGCGGAGAGAGATCTACCACCAGCTCGTTGCTTCGAGAAGCGGCTGACCCTGAGGGAGTTGGAGGCGGATGAGCGAAGGGCTCGGGAAGGAAGATTTTTGGGAAGAGAGAGTTGAAGGTATTTAGGACCAAGGCCCCAGAAGGCCTTGTGGACAATGCAGAGGGTTTTGAACTTTATTCTCGCAGCCACTGGGAGCCAGTGTAGAGATTTCAGTCCTGGAGAGATACGGTCCCTGGGCTTGAGGCCAAGGACAAGTCTCGCAGTTCTGTTCTGGATGAGTTGCAGAGGGCGGAGAGTGGAGGCAGGCAGATTAAGATAGAGGCTGTTACAGTAATCCAGCTTCGAGAGAACCAGGGCTCGGGAGACAGTGAGCTTCTGGGGGAAGGAGAGGAAGGGAAGAATACCTCTGAGGAGGTGCAGCATGTTACAGCATCTCCCAAGCATGTCACAGCATCTCCCAAGCATCTCCCATGCATGTCGCAGCATCTCCCAAGCATGTTAGAGCATCTCCCAAGCATCTCCCATGCATGTCGCAGCATCACCCAAGCATCTCCCATGCATGTCGCAGCATCTCCCATGCAAGTCGCAGCATCTCCCATGCAAGTCGCAGCATCTCCCATGCAAGTCGCATCTCCCATGCAAGTCGCATCTCCCATGCAAGTCGCATCTCCCATGCAAGTCGCATCTCCCATGCAAGTTACACTCTTCCGGCATGTTCTAGTTGCCAGGCTAGCTTTAGGACTGCGAGTCCTTTGATGACTGCATGGTTTGGGATAGGCGGGGTCATTACACTGCAGCCCTTTTTTGTCTCCGGTGACTTGCTGTGAAGTGCACTTGTCTTCTCATTTAGTTACAGCAGGACACAGGGCTTTGATCGGAAACATATAAAACAGATTGGAGCGATGCCGTGGCAAGTAAGGCCGTGTGCTTTAGGAGAACAATGGACATGACATGAAGACACACCTGACAGTCCACTAACTCATACAAACATCAGTAGTATAACATACATAGTTACCTAAACAACATGAAGAATGGGGCAGAGGTGATGTCCTGGGTTCAGCAAGGTCCCCTTTAGTGAGTGGAAAAGGAGTTTAAAGGCAGATCTGAAAGCAGGGATCCTGGAGATAGGAGGAGTGGAAGCAGGAGGCAGCATCGAAGAGCGATAGGAGGAGTGGAAGCAGGAGGCAGCACGGGATAGTAATAGATCGCAGGAGTGGAAGCAAGAGGCAGCACGGGATAGTGATAGATCGCAGGAGTGGAAGCAGGAGGCAGCACGGGAGAGAGATAGATCGCAGGAGTGGAAGCAGGAGGCAGCACGGGAGAGTGATAGATCGCAGGAGTGGAAGCAGGAGGCAGCAGGGGAGAGAGATAGATAGGAGGAGTGCAAGCAGGAAGCAGCAGGGGAGAGAGATAGGAGGAGTGGAAGCAGGAGGCAGCACGGGATAGTGATAGATCGCTGGAGTGGAAGCAGGATGCAGCACGGGATAGTGATAGGAGGAGTGGAAGCAGAAGGCAGCATCGGAGAGTGATAGGAGGAGTGAAAGCAGGAGGCAGCATCAGAGAGTGATAGGAGGAGTGGAAGCAGGATGCAGCACAGGATAGTGATTGGAGGAGCGGATGCAGGCAGCAGCATGGGATAGCGATAGATGGGGCAGAGGAGGCAAAAATGGGAGAGTGATGGGAAGAGTGGAAGCAGGTGGCAGCATGGCCTAGTGATAGATGGGAGGTGTGGACGCAGGAGGCAGCACGGGAGAGGGATAGGAAGAGTGGAAGCAGGTGGCAGCATGGCGTAGTGATAGATGGGAGGAGTGGACGCAGGAGGCAGCACGGGAGAGTGATAGGAGGAGTGGAAGCAGGTGGCAGCATGGCCTAGTGATAGATGGGAGGAGTGAACGCAGGAGGCAGCATGGGAGAGTGATGGGAGGAGTGGACGCAGGAGGCAGCACGGGAGAGTGATGGGAGGAGTGGACGCAGGAGGCAGCACGGGAGAGTGATGGGAGGAGTGGAAGCAGGAATCAGCATGGGAGAGGGATAGGAGGAGTGGACGCAGGAGGCAGCATCGGATAGTGATAGATGGGAGGAGTGGACGCAGGAGGCAGCATGGGAGAGTGATGGGAGGAGTGGACGCAGGAGGCAGCATGGGAGAGTGATGGGAGGAGTGGAAGCAGGAGGCAGTATGGGATAGTGATAGATGGGAGGAGTGGACGCAGGAGGCAGCATGGGAGTGTGATGGGAGGAGTGGACGCAGGAGGCAGCATGGGAGTGTGATGGGAGGAGTGGACGCAGGAGGCAGCATGGGAGAGTGATGGGAGGAGTGGAAGCAGGAGGCAGTATGGGATAGTGAGAGATGGGAGGAGTGGACGCAGGAGGCAGCATGGGAGTGTGATGGGAGGAGTGGACGCAGGAGGCAGCATGGGCTAGTGATAGATGGGAGGAGTGGACGCAGGAGGCAGCATGGGATAGTGATAGATGGGCGGAGTGGAAGCAGGAGGCAGCATGGGATAGTGATGAAGCAGGAGGCAGCATGGGATAGTGATAGATGGGAGGAGTGGACGCAGAAGGCAGCATGGGAGAGTGATAGGAGTGGACGCAGGAGGCAGCATGGGAGAGTGATAGGAGTGGAAGCAGGAGGCAGCATGGGATAGTGATCGATGGGAGGAGTGGAAGCAGGAGGCAGCATGGGATAGTGATGAAGCAGGAGGCAGCATGGGATAGTGATAGATGGGAGGAGTGGACGCAGGAGGCAGCATGGGATAGTGATAGATGGGAGGAGTGGACGCAGGAGGCAGCATGGGAGAGTGATCGACGGGAGGAGTGGAAGCAGGTGGAAGCAGGAGGCAGCATGGGAGAGTGATCGATGGGAGGAGTGGAAGCAGGAGGCAGCATGGGATAGTGATGAAGCAGGAGGCAGCATGGGATAGTGATAGATGGGAGGAGTGGACGCAGGAGGCAGCATGGGATAGTGATAGATGGGAGGAGTGGACGCAGGAGGCAGCATGGGAGAGTGATAGGAGCAGTGGAAGCAGGAGGCAGCATGGGAGAGTGATAGGAGCAGTGGAAGCAGGAGGCAGCATGGGAGAGTGATGGGAGGAGTGGAAGCAGAAGGCAGCATGGGAGAGTGATGGGAGGAGTGGAAGCAGAAGGCAGCATGGGAGAGTGATAGATGGGAGGAGTGGAGGCTGCAGGTAAGAGGCGGGGAGCGCGGCAGGTGATGGTGGTAGCCAGATAAGGGAGTGGGGGCGGCTATCCTAGTAACTGATATAAAGACAAGTAAAAGGAATTTAAAGAGGGAGCAGTTATGAACGGAACCCCAGCGGGTATGGAGACGCTGAGCTGCGGAGGTAAAGGAGGTTGCACTGTTCCAGGGAGGCAAAACAGTAGAGAGAGAAGCCTGGGAGGAGGCTCGAGCAGTAGTACAGGGTGTGGCTACTCAAAGAAGTTCATCCCTTCTCCCTAAGGGGCAGCCACATCCTTTGGGACTAAGTAGGTGAGCCTGTTACACAAATTACACCCTAGTGGACAGAGCAAGTGGTATCTCACTGGGGGTGTCCCCACTTAGGGGTAAAGGAATCCCCAGTTGACAATTTTATAACATCTGCCTTAACATCAGAGTCATGAGTCTTTATTGGATAAAATGGAGCTAATCAGAATACAATGTACAGGGCTCTTTAAATGTGCCTGGTTTCATTGCTGACACTTCCCTGATTACCAAAACTCAGAACCAATGGTGTTGTGACTCTTGTTACAGAGACAGAAGTAAAAGGACTGAGTCCCTTACCTGGAGAGGAGAAGCTGCTGCAGAGCGAACCAGCCACGGAGCAGTAGCGAGTCCGAGCAACGCAGCGCTCTATTGTAGCCTGCACTAGACCGCAGAACCAGAACATCCTGGAGACTGGACCTTACCACATATGGGTATAGAGCCCGCAAAACAACGCATAGATCCCTAAACGCTGAGGTCTCCGACGCCGAAAGACGGAAACGGCACTGAAGCAGCATACCAGTGGCACTGGACGAAGGAGCATGACCAGGGAACCGATGACCCGTGAAGCGCAGTTCCCGCGCTGCTTGAGTGACTGCCTCCTGTGAGAAACAGGAAGGTATTCTCACACCTAATCCCCTTTGATCCTCTGTGCAAGTAGCCAGGGAAAAGCCATTGCTATTGGATCCCGATCATGGGGGCGGAGAAGTGATGGAGAATCACCTGGGGGGGAGGGTATTTGGGGACTGTGAGTGGGAATCCCCCTTTCCTTCTTAGGAACCAACCAAACCCTTCTCCAACATTCATGGGCTGTTATAAGCCCATTCTCTAAAGAAGGGGCGAACAAGAGCAATGAAGACCATGCTCTTTTACCACTCTGGTACTGGGACGAGGAAGATGCCTGCTAAAAGCTGTGAGGGTCAGGCGTGTCCCATAAACTAGGGTCAGGCAAATTTAATTGATACACACCTGCACCCTGTTCGAGGGCTACATTTGTATAAAGGGAGAAGACAGCAATCCAGAGTGGGAGGAGAGAGAGCAGAAGCATTAAGGAGGCTGATGCAAGCAGTGGGGAACCAGATTGGAGCAGACACTGGGAACCACAGAAAAAGGTGGTTCATGGAAGCATAGCGTGAGAGCTGCAAATCCCGGAGCCGACTGAGTGAGGTGAAGGGAGCTGGGCAGGAAGGCTGTCCCTTTCCTTTCTGCTTGCGGTGCTCTTTCCCCGGTGTTGTAGGAGCAACACCGAAGTGTCTGAGGGGCAGGAGGTGGAGCCCTGACACTGAAAAAAGAAGGTTGTGTGATCGACGCTGCAGCCCGAACTGTCAAAGCGACAAGTGAGTTTCTAGGGAAAGTGAAACCCGGTGTGCAAGTGTGTTCAGTCTGTTAATCAGGAATACTTTGTATCGGAAGTGGTTGTGTGTCTTAACCGAGCACATTTTTCGAAAGTCTCCAGTCCTTTTGTTGTCAATTACCAAACTATTAAGAATACTTTGTGTCGGAGTGGTTGTGTGTGTCAAGAAACACGTTTTTCGAAGGTCTCCGAACAGGTAAGTCAATTTAAGTGAAACGAATCAACATTCAACAAGGGATGAAGTGAAAATGAAGTGTAATGATTAAACACCAAACTGAAACAAAGCTTTCTAAACAACGCGAATCAAGACATCGTGAATCCAAAAGAAGAATGGAATATCAAAAATAAGCAAATCCCTACAATGTCGAGGTTTGAAATGAATACAACTTCAAAGAACACTCAAAGAAAAGAATATAACTTTAAAGAACATTTAAATTGAAGTATGCAGAGTTCTGGAGTGAATGCAAATTCAAAGAATTAAAAAAAGATGGTGAAACTTGTTTATAGTGGAACTGTAAAATGTAAATAACAGAAAGGAACATTGACACCAACTAGTGTGCAAGCTACAAAAATACCTACTTGCAATCAGAAATAATAGAACTGTGGAAATTAAAATTAAGAAGACAAAGAAATCTTCCTTTTTTAGTTGTGGTGTTCAGCAAAAGTAACCCTTGGAAAGGGAACCTCTTGGGATTGGAGACATCTTGCTGTAGTGAGAACGCAGTCTCAAGGTTTCCTTGTGTTGCGACTGTGGTATTTCAAGATTGGGGTACAGTACCCCAAATCTGGAAGAATCTGTGAGCTGGAAGAAGCTTGGAACACATTTGTTGGTTGTAGTTGCGAGGGCAAGGATAGGTTTTGGACACACTGACCACAAAAGTGATGGGTGGAAGGTTTCGAATGGAGGGTTGCCCCGAGCAATGCCAGTGGTTAAGATTCAGTCTAAACCTTCCAGCCATCACCTCTTTGTTTTTGCTTTGTCACCCCGAGTGGGACGGGTATGCCCAGACGTGGGTCCCGTGCCTGCTGGGCCTAGAGACCCAAGCTACTCTTCACTGATGAGCCCCAACAAGGGTGAAACATGTTTGGGGATGCTTGTGGTCTCGTGCAGAAGGGATGTGACCTAGCAGTTCGGGCTGGACTTCCCCTTTTGGGGTGGGGCCAAGCCTGATTTGCATATGGTCTTTCCCCTTCTGTAATGGCTTGGCAGGCGAAGAACGATGGTCTGGAGGGTTGCCCCGAGCAATGCCAGTGGTTAAGATTCAGTCTAAACCTTCCAGCCATCACCTCTTTGTTTTTGCTAGGTTTTGGACACAGACAGACTTTTAAGTTGAACTCTTTGACTCAGACTTCCCTTAGTTTGGTTTAAGTGGGGAAATCCAACCTTAGTATAGGGAAAGCTAGGCTTTTAACCATCCTGACATTTAAGTTAATAAAGTATTTCATTTTTAACTCTGAATCTGTGTCTGTGTCCTGCTTGATGGTGCCGTCACACTCCCCCACAAAAACGCACTGCAAACAGGCAGGTATGCAGATCACACCCAGGAGAGGGAGTAAGGCAGTCATAACCTGCAACACTTCGGAGAAAGAGTACGAGTAACGAGAAAGCGGGTAGAGTTTTTGAGGAACCTTTGGGGGGTGGGAAGCTATAAGAAAACAGAAAGCACAAGAAACACCCGAAGGGGGTGAACCTAAACCTAATAACCCACAATGGGTTACCAGATAACAGAACACCAGAGAAAAATCTACAAAGAGGTGAACCTGGATTAAAGTGTCTGCAGAGTCCAATTGTACACTTGAGGAACAAACTTCTTATCTTGAGCAAGGCTTTGTGTGGAGGGGACAGGAGTTCTTCTGTGTAAACAATCAAGGAACTTTGTTGTGAACTGTTCAACTAGACGTAGGCCTGGAAACCAGCAGAGTAACCAATAGACATCTGAACTTTGTGTTTGGACTGTACAAGCAGTCTAAGGGCCTAGAAAAACCCCAGAGAAGAGGATTCAAGCGACACATTTAGGGTGGAGGGGGTTATGCACTAACCAGCACAAGCCAAGAAAGGGGAGTAAGAACACTTCTCTAGGCTAAATCTTTTTGTTTCGTTTGTTAGTGGTAGGGACTGCCAGTAGGCCAGCAAAGGGGTGACCAGGCCAACAAAGGGTAATCATTCAGCAGGTTTACCAGACCAGGAATGTCAGCAAGGGTAATATGTCAGCAGGCTTACCAGGCCAGCAAAGGGTAACACAGGCCAGCAAGGGCACCAAGGCCAGCAAAGGGTACCAGGCCAGCAAAGGGTACCAGGCCAGCAAAGGCACCAACGCCAGCAGAGGGTACCAGGCCAGCAAAGGGTACCAGGCCAGCAAAGGCACCAACGCCAGCAAAGGGCACCAAGGCCAGCAAAGGGTACCAAGGCCAGAAAAGGGTACCAAGGCCAGCAAAGGGTACCAAGGCCAGCAAGGGCGCCAGGCCAGCAAGCTTAGCAGGTCAGAAATGGCACCACACCAGGCCAGAAAGAGTGCCAGGCAAGCAAAGGTACCAGTCAGGCAAGGATACCCGACAAGCAAGCATACCAGGCTAGCAAGGGTACGAGGCCATCAGGGACAGAGTCAAGCCCTGAAAGCAGTTACAATGAGAGGGGGAGTTCACCTGGGACCGACTCCCCACACCTTGCAATGGCATGGATAGATCTATCAACGGGCGCTCTAATCACACTCCCACAAGGCCAACGCCATCTGACACCACAGCTTGGACGGATAATGGTGTGTGGAAGCCCAATGCGACCCGTAAACCCCTAGGTTGGCACCAACTGTGCACCTCTTAACACTCCTACTACTTGAGCAATGTCTCGGGCTGGGCATACAATTACCCACTGAACTTGGTGAAGGCAATTTATGGGAAAGGATTTGGAAAATTGTGCACATCCCACTGCAGAGCCTGGGTGAGAGGTTGCTACAGCTGTGGGTCTCAGGAGAATTCTAGGAAAGATGCTTACTCTGCATAAAAGAACCCACCTATGATTTGGTTCAGTAACTAACATACATCTCACAGAAACTGTGTGTTTTATGGGTAATTTCTGCTATGACTATTGTATGGATGGGCCACTAATCCCCCTAACCATGCAGACCCACCACTTAAAGGCATACTCTAGTAAAAAATGTTATTGTCCCTATGGGTCGGCCATGTTTTTTTAAGGCTAAGTGGCTCGATTTTAGAAAACTTTCCTATGGACCTTACCCGAGTTTTCGTCCATTAAACGCACGCGAAAACAAGCACCTGGGAGCCGCCATTTTCTGATAATCCTATCTTTTCCCCGATCGCCCTGGCTCACCTGCTTTTGCGGCACTAAATCAATTCCCCCGCCCCTGAGCCTGTCATCAGCAGACTCGTACCGCCCATTTCCCAACGCCAAAGCACGTCTCGTGTCAACATTCGCTTCGCTTCAGCTAATGACGTGTCGCCATGGAAATGGCAGGACGCCTCTTTCCTCAATAAGTATAAACAGACCGTTTCACAACACACATTTTTCGATTCCATTCCTCTCTCTGTGTTACTTTGAGTATTCTGTGACTCGTTTCAGTGCTCTGGTCAGCTACCTTCGCCGCTTGTAGCCCGTGTGAACACCTGTACTATCTCGGTAAATTATTTTACTCTGTTTACCACACAATGGCTACAATAATGCCCTACATGTACGAGCCTGAGTATACCGAGGAGGAACTACTGGAAAGGGAAGCACGTGAAAACGATGGGGATTCGGACGGCAGTTGGGAGGACGATTCAACAGATGAAGAGCCTGGGCCTAGTCGCATGGACGGCGTCTCCACCTGGTGCACATGCAATCGGTGCGAGCTAATGCCAACCGAGGACGAGAACTGCTGCTGCCGAGAAAACTCAGGATGCCTGGCCTACATTTCGGAAGGCGAGCCACGACCGCAATGCATCACCGAGCTGCCAGACTTCAGGGCAGCCTGCCTCACACGGGCCGTGTTGAGAATCTTGATGGTGCTTATGCACGAACTTCGAGCAACTGTTCGTCCTCGTAATCCGAGTAACGAGTAAGTATACTCTGCTTGTCATGCCACTCCTATTTCATGTTCTTCTACTATATCCAAAATTACATCTACATATCATTGCAACGCATGTAAGGCGTTGAATAGTGTGCATTGTCTAGATAGCATTTGTCCGTGTAAAATGCCATTAGTTACAAGAATTGTCATTGACAACAAACGTTTATTAAACTTATCTGGGTCATTTAAAAACAGTTTGTTTCATTCCTTTTCACAGGTGGTACAGGCTGGTGGGCTATCGTTCCTATACATGGTGGCTTCACGGGAGGCTTGGACACCGCGTTCGAAGAGTGATACCCGCCTGTGCCGTTCGTGCCATTAGAGAAACGTTCCCGAGTGACAGCGGTCAGTACAGGGGATTTTCTCTCGCTGTGCTGCAACCTGACCTGTATAATCTTTAAAGTCTTGTATTTTTGTGTCATGAAAATAAGATACAAAATAAAACACCACATTTATTTTAACAACGTTTGTCTCGATTTTTTAAATGAATCACATATATCTATACTATCAATTACCATTGGATTATACAGACCTTTGGGTCTTGGGCCACTATAATACACTGGTTGAAGTGTGGGTCTGTGCTCACAAGAATCTGCGGTATGTGGCATTTGTTATTGATAAGCAACGATATACTATCATTGATATAAAGGCGATATACTGTATATTGATATAAAGGCGGTTTGCGCCGGTGGATGCTCGCTGGCATGGGGGGGGGCTGTCCGGGGCGCGAAAGGCCAAGGTGCCAAACTACATGTACACTTCAAAAGGTGTCCCACGCCAAGGGGCCATCGTCACATGGCCTCCTCAGACCCCGTGTCTCCAGCCAGGCCTCCCCTTGAAGCAGGCCGCCCCCCTAAGACCACGACATACATACGTCATTCATTCACAAACACACCCCTGTTCCAAATACTTTATAAACCACTTGATATGTCTCATGAGAACATCTTTGTGCTTTGCAAGTCAACTCCTGAACGTGTTACCTGGCAACCACCGAGATCTACGCTAATCTGGTCGTCGTCGTGCTATCCGTGAACTTCTGTGACCGCTTAGAGCAAACCCATCAGTGTGCTACCTGTGGCCACCCACCTATTCTCCTGCAACATAATGCTCTGCTTGCTGAATCCGACTGTTTGTTGGTCAAGGTAAGGCCATGTATCCTAGTCATATTTCGCAGATTTTTAAATTTCTATCTATTTGCGAGTAGAGTACACAATAGTGCTATGTTCATTGGTCTCATTGCTATTGACTAGAGTTTCCATTGCTATGCTATCAATAGATCTATTTATTTTCATCTGTGTCTATTGTCATCGAATTGCATCCTTCGGGGATCCAGTCTATGATGTAAGCATGTTTCCTTCTCGTGCAATACAGAACATCCAAGGGATGAGTCACATGTTCAGATTTTAGTCACATCATTTATACATTTCTGCAATTTATGCAAATACTAAGCTGCACATAATGAACTGGTACAGTTCCTGCGACCAAAACAAACCTTGCATTGATCATTGTATGATTCATTTACTTTTGTATCAAATCTTTATTCTTGAAGATTGTATAATAATGTCATTATTTACTTTTCAGATTTATCAACAATGCCTGCCTGTTCGATTAGCGGTTGCCCTTCGAAGACCCATGCGAAATCTGAAGGAACTACAATGCATGTATTCCCGAAAACTGTCGATCGAATAAGAGAATGGGTCAGACATTGCGGATATCCACTGGATGAGCTGGAAAGTAGAGTCCAACAAGTCTTACAGGACAAGAGGGGCGATCGATACCGCATCTGTAGCCGGCACTTTTCCTTGGACATGTACACAACTTCTTGGGTAACAAAGAAGAATAAACAGCTAACTACACGGAAATTGCTCGAAAACGCTATTCCCACTCTATTCGTCCACATTCCGCCACCGGTGAGTCAAGTGTCCGGATTTAGCTTTCGGCCTTGCGGTAGTGTGTAGCCGAATGGATTAATTGATATTGTAGGTGTTCTATCCCTTGTAATAATTTCGATATTGATATGAGTGTATAGTTTTTTGAATAATGACATTTATCAATATATTCTTTTTCGATTTCATAACCCACAAACGCAATGTATATATATATGGGGACAGGGAACTGTGCTGTATTGAGCATTTTTCAAGTATTCTGTCGGCTTACATGGCTATTTTCAATATTGGCATTTCATTATCAATCATTAATTGACCTTTACAACTTCTTGACTATCCCTTGAATCTGAAGCAAGAACATTCTACATCCTTGACGTGGTCGCAGTTATCAACCACTTCTAGCGCGTATCAGGTAATCTTATTAGGCTAATCCGCTACATACTTGTTTTATGCATGTCAAGTAATAGTTTTATTCTATCGTGTAATTATTTTACCGAATGTTTGGTTACTGCTTTCCAATTGATATACACCTTAGTTATCGTCCACTGGTGTTTGTTTTCAGTTATAATTAGTGTTATCCATACTAATGCAAGTACTGTCTTTCAGGGAGATGCTGAACCGTCCGCCACATCTACAACATTTCTAGATGTTTTTCAACATCAGGAGGTATGGATACTGACAGCTCCATCGAGCATCATCATCAGAGCTGGAATTCTTGTTGTTTGTTTGTTCTACACAATGTTTCATTCGTGGTTAGCCGTTGATATGTACCTGTGCTGTCGACCCCAGGTGTATGTTATGTTTTCACAATTGTAATCCTCACTAATGCAAGTACTATGTTTCAGGCAGTCGATGGAGCGTCAACCCCTACACTTGATGCAGAGCCTGACATTCAAGTATACGAATCGGCGCAACAGCTTTCGGAAGTGCGCACTACATTTGCAATATCCATAGATATTCTTCAGCAGCACGAGGTATGGATACTGACAGCTCCATCATGCGTGATCATATAACGTGATTCCATTTGCTATACTTTCTTCCCTATAAACGCAAGTGCTGTGTTTCAGGGAGACGACGGAGCTTCCACCCCAATCACAACATCTCATTTAGATGATGCAGATGTAAAGGAATCGTTGAAATAAGTCGATGAAATGTGATCATATTTGGATTTTCCTTGATTCTTTTGGACAATGCATCTTTCGCGGTTATCTCTTTATATGTACCTGTGCATTCGACCCCAAGTGTGTGTTATGTTTCCAATATTGAAAACCATACTAATCCAAGTACTGTGTTTCAGGGAGACGACGGAGCTTCCACCACAATCACAACATCTCATTGAGATGATGCAGATGTAAAGCAATCGTTGAAATAAGTCGATGAAATGTGATCATATTTGGATTTTCCTTGATTCTTTTGGACAATGCATCTTTCGCGGTTATCTCTTTATATGTACCTGTGCGTTCGACCCCAAGTGTGTGTTATGTTTCCAATATTGAAAACCATACTAATCCAAGTACTGTGTTTCAGGGAGACGACGGAGCTTCCACCACAATCACAACATCTCATTGAGATGATGCAGATGTAAAGGAATCGTTGAAATAAGTCGATGAAATGTGATCATATTTGGATTTTCCTTGATTCTTTTGGACAATGCATCATTTGCGGTTATCTCTTTATATGTACCTGTGCCGTCGACCCCAAGTGTGTGTTATGTTTCCAATATTGAAAAGCATACTAATGCAAGTATTGTGTTTCAGGGAGATGCGGATGCCTCCTCTCCAATACAACCATTCATGGCTGTCCATGCAGAGCCGGAGGTATGGATAATGACAGTTCCATCGAAATAGATCATCACTGGTCGAATACTTGTCGTTTGATTGTTGCACACAATGTTTAAATCGTATTTGGCTATTGAGATGTACCTGTGTGTTCGTCCTCACGTGTTTTATGCTAACAATATTTTGATACATAGTAATGAAAGTACTATGTTTCAGGGAGACGATGGAGCCTCATTCCTTGCCGTCTATGCGGATACAGAAAATATACTCGTTGCAGCGCAAGAGGAAGGGAGGACATGCGGAAACGAATCGGAGCTACAGCGTGCAGATGTTGAAGGTCGAGTCAAAAAAGTTGTTGCAAAGAAAAAAAAAAAGGTTAGTTACAAACAGTTAATAACTTAAAAAAAAAATTTGTGGTGGGGACTATTTTATGTTTTTTTCTAGTCAATTCTACTACACTCCATCTTGTGATTAAACTGAACATCCCTTTTCCAATCTCTCCTCCAGTTACCCGTGGGCATCAGAACTATACACACACAGACATTGAAGCGAATGAGAGATGTGGCTTGCCAGACCATGTACACTATGGAGGAACTATTAATTGAGGCGAGGCGTGTTCAGGCACGAGATGCTCATGTCCAATGGCCAGAACATGAATTAGCTCTGTTTGGAGACTACAGCAAAGTTGCATTGGACCATAGCTACTGTGCGACCGGACCACTACAAGAAGATGTTATTGAATGTATTGGAGATAGCTCTGAAGTAGTTGCAGATCAATTTACACAATCTACACCAGCCAAAAAATTGCCACCAAAAAACATGTCGACATTGTTGTGTTCTCCCATCAATGTTGAATTAGCAGATGTTGAAATGAGAGAGAATGAACCAGCCGCAGCATCCATAGACGCAACAATACTTGATAGCAGCGATATTACTTTCCAATGTGTTGACATCTCCACAGCGTCAAAAGCTGAAACAACGTTGACGCAGGATGACAGTCTAATGAAAGAGAGCAAATACATTGTATTCGACAGTTGCTTGATGGAAATTATAAGTATGCTGAAATGTGTGCATTCCGTTAGGCAATCTACTGTGTGCAGCTGCATCACTTTTTAGTGGCTCCAGTTTTAGAAAGTTAGAGGCTTTTTTTCAGTTTGTGGGACTCCATTTCATTTCTAGTGCGCTGTACTACACATACCAACGTGATTATCTGTTTCCGGCCATTAGTGATGCTTGGACAATTGAACAATTGTCTCTAGCAAGTACATTCGAAGGCAAACGATTCAGGCTAGCCGGCGATGGACAGTGTGATAGCCCTGGGTTTTCTGCCAAGTACTGCACCTAGCACTTTCAGGACATGGATAGTAAGAAAATTGTGAGTTCGGAGGTCGTGCAGGTAACACAATGTACATCCTCAGTGGCCATGGAGAAACTAGGATTTATAAAATCAGTGGAACATCTACAATCGAGGGGGATGGACATCGAGCTCATAGCCACGGATAGACACGTTTCAATTGCCAAGACAATGAGAGAGCAGTTCCCACATATTAAACATCAATTTGACGTATGGCATCTTGCTAAATCAATCAATAAGAAAATCTCGGCTGCAGGAAAAAAAAAAGGTTTAGAAAGTATTTTGCAGTGGTCACATTCTATCACCAACCATCTTTGGTGGAGCTCAAAAACTTGCGAGGGGTCAGTGGAAATACTACTTGAAAAATGGTGGTCACTGATGCACCACTGTACCAACGTTCACCGCTGGACAGCAAATGAACATTTCCACCAATGTGAACATGGCCCTTTGTCCCCAGAGGAGGCATGGAAGAAGAAGTGGTTGATTCCATCATCACCGACACACAAAGCCATTGAGAAGATTGTTTTCGACAAAACTCTATCAAGAGATTTGAGAGGACTGACAGAATTCTGTCACACAGGAGATTTGGAGGTGTTCCACAATATGTGCCTAAAGTACAGACCAAAACGCTTGCATTTTAGCTTTCGGGGCATGAAACATCGCACTCTACTAGCCGTCCTGGCCCATAACAGCAATGTCGGACGTGAACAATCTAGGACTAGGGGCAAAGTAAGGATGCCTCGCTACACCAAGGTGTTTTCAAAACGAAGTAAGCAATGGGTGATCAAACCAGTCTATGATGAAATGCAGTTCGACTTTGTGAAAGGCCTTATTGTTGCTGTGTTAGAGAAGCATAGATATGGAATTTTGGACGTTTCTGTACAGAGTAGTGATCCATTGCCACCAAACATTGCGACTGTGCCATGCCCACCCGATGCACAGCTGATTGTAAAGTACAAATCGCGGTTTAAATAATTGCAATAGGATTGTATTTTTGTAAATAAATGTTATTGTACAGTGTACCAGTAAACCTAACCCCCAACTTCACCATCACGGGTGGCGAAGAAGCTGGGTGTCATCTTTGAATTCTCTCTATTCACCTCACATATGTGTATGTATATATTTTTCTCATGTCTCATCTCATGTAAATGTAAATGCTGCGCACTGTTAACGGAGGGGAGGCTTGCGTATTGCAAATAATAAAACAAACAAACAAACAATAAATCTCACTTTTAACTCAACTCCTGTGGTACTTTATACTTTCCCTGACCTTCCGCAAAAAATTAAATGTTTCAATTTAGGCTGCAAAGCTCGCAGAAAACGGGGACAAAATTGGGGCACTTAGAACGCGCCATCCAAGCGGGCCGTGGCATTTGGGAGAGAAGCCAGTTCGCATTTGCACATTGAGACGCACTACATAGACGGATTCTAAACTTCAAGTTCTCACAGATGCCTATACTACGTGATGTTGCAAATAAAGAATGCGAAGGACAGTGCACAGATGAGGCCCAGAAGTCGCACTGGAAGTATAAGGGTCTATTGTTTTTTGACCTTGAGACAGGGACCATGCAGAAAGAACTACATTTGAAGGGAGTGCGCAATAACGTAAGACGATAAGGCAGAAAATTCAGAAACTAGACCGAGTTTCAGTTTTAGGTCAGTATACGAAAAATCATTGTCAAGAGCATGGTCCGTTTTACAGACTGCATTACGAAGAGACACAATGGAAATTTCAAATATAATGTAAGTAAATCTTTACACGCTTTTATACCGGAATGAAGATTTAGTGAATGGATGCATGAATAAATGAATGAATGATGACTGTAAAAGATGTTAAAACTGTTCGTAGTGGGCACATGGGCATGCAGGTTCACTGGTGTCACCGATCTCGCTCCTTGGCCCAGCCACTTTTCCCTGCACTACGGGACTGTCTCTGTATCCTTCAGCCCCTTGTCCCGGCATTTACCTTGCACTTGCCACCAGCTGGCCCTATTATTTAATTTGTATTCAACTATCCTTGTACAGCCCATCCCCATGCGCGATCAGAAAAAAACACCTGGCCTAGTAGGATCGTTGTCTGTCTGCCCTTGTTCCCCACCTGCCTCGTCACGCCTAGAAACACTTGAGTATACGCGCGTTACAAATGCCATATCATATCATTCCTCATGCATGTAGAGTGTCGTTTATCATTGTGTGTTGCCCTAGATTTATCTCGTTACTTTTCGCATTTATGTTAGAGAGGAACATACTCCATTGAACTACCCTTGCAAGCAAATAGTTTCTGATCGGCCGTAATGAATGAAATGAGTAATATTAATGAAGTTCGGCTAGTGAGACTAATTATCATTTATTTGTTTTCTTAACAGGTATTTGATCCCGTTCTGCAACTGCCACCTGTTTGAGACACCGGCGGACGGATTCTTCAGCAGACACCTGCAGCTTCGTGTCAACAACTGGAGCACGATCACCATATTATGGGACGATCGCCAAGGGCCCACATGCCCTTACGCTGTACTAGTGGCTAGAAGTAACATAACAAACTTTAGGCTGGACTAGTGCCTATTTGATGGAACAGCCTTGCGGTTCACCGTGCTTCCAAAGTGATTCTTTTTACGAAAATGAACACCCTGTGTGCCATAATGGAACAGCGCGTGACCCAAGATGAAACGGAACAGTTATTGCGGATACAGATAAAAGAAAATAAATGTCTTCCGGAGTTCATATGAATATTCTCTAAACATTTGATGCCAAATAAATGTACTTTACCAAATGTACCGTGTTGCTGTTTCATTGTAAAGTACAGTTTCATATTCCGAATTGTGGCGCGCTGTGTTGTGAGTTGATCTGTGTTGGTTTCTGGGTTCTGTGTGAAGTCGCGCAGAAGACGACTGGGCGCGTTTGCCTACGCAGCACAGTAACGACACGGGGAGAGGCGGGGAATATGAATGTTTTGATAATGTCAGGCTCAGGGGCGGGGGAATTGATTTAGTGCCGCAAAAGCAGGTGAGCCAGGGCGATCGGGGAAAAGATAGGATTATCAGAAAATGGCGGCTCCCAGGTGCTTGTTTTCGCGTGCGTTTAATGGACGAAAACTCGGGTAAGGTCCATAGGGAAGTTTTCTAAAATCGAGCCACTTAGCCTTAAAAAAACATGGCCGACCCATAGGGACAATAAAATTTTTTACTAGAGTATGCCTTTAAGGAATGGGTGCACGTTTGTATGTAAAGCAGGTTTTGTTGTACAATCGTCCTGGGAGGAGCTGGATGACCCTGTCAAGTCAAACTAACCCAAGTCTCATCAAACCACAGAGGTTGACACATTATATACATTTTAGCAACAGTTAAAATACTCCCATATATTTCATTACAATACACCCCCCACATGTGATTGGACAAAACCTATACAAAGGAAATCCAATTTTTCTCCTATTCTTCCAGTCTCATTGGTAGTCGGTTATATTAACTACCATCTTCAGATCATATTCATAGCACACCCCTTCTTGGGATTCATCCATGGGAGGTTGTGACATCAAGACATGGTTACACATTCATATACAAACATAATTCATTACCAGTAACAATTGACCTGAGCCCTTTAACCTTAATTGTAATTGCACATGGTCTGCATGGATACTTCCAACAGCAGCAGAGAGAGAGCAAAGCAGGTTCTCTTTGAACTATTGATAGCTTATCATCCGCACCAGTTTACTGGTGCCTCTGGAACATTCTAATTTATGCCACTAACAATTCGGCACACAAGGTCTCTAGTCGGATCCTGGGAGAACAATCAAAACACAAATAGTATTGGTCACTTTGGCCTCAAGCGTCACCTCACCCCACCCCACATTTATTCCTGGTCAAAGCAAATGGCCGGACCCCTTCCTGCAAGCTCCCATGTACAAAAGAGATTACATCTGCTTTCTGTGATACTGCCAGGCCATACATTCTTCGTCAGTCGCAAGCTGCCCATCTGCTCCGTTAATCATTACTCCTCCCCAGCCTTCAATCCTGCAGAACCAGACTTTCCCAGCCGCCTAAAATTCACCACACAAATGCAGGCGCAAAGTGTAAAGGAATTCATAAAAGCCTACTACGTATATGGGTATAGGTTCCCTATGTATGTATCTCAGTGTGCATGCATGTGTAAAAAATATTGTCTCTTCTTTACAGTGAGCCTTCTGTGACCAATACCCTTCCTCACATGCACATTACAAAACTCCCCGTCACTCAGTCCCCAGGCACTTTGCAGTTCACCATCTCTCAGTCCCCAGGCACTTCGCAGCTCACCATCTCTCAGTCCCCAGGCACTTTGCAGTTCACCATCTCTCAGTCCCCAGGCACTTTGCAGCTCACCATCTCTCAGTCCCCAGGCAGTTCGCAGCTCACCATCTCTCAGTCCCCAGGCACTTCGCAGCTCACCATCTCTCAGTCCCCAGGCACTTTGCAGTTCACCATCTCTCAGTCCCCAGGCACTTCGCAGCTCACCATCTCTCAGTCCCCAGGCACTTCGCAGCTCACCATCTCTCAGTCCCCAGGCACTTCGCAGCTCACCATCTCTCAGTCCCCAAGCACATTGCAGCTCACCATCTCTCAGTCCCCAGGCACTTTGCAGCTCACCATCTCTCAGTCCCCAGGCACTTCGCAGCTCACCATCTCTCAGTCCCCAGGCACTCCGCAGCTCACCATCTCTCAGTCCCCAGGCACTTTGCAGTTCACCATCTCTCAGTCCCCAGGCACTTCGCAGCTCACCATCTCTCAGTCCCCAGGCACATTGCAGCTCACCATCTCTCAGTCCCCAGGCACTTCGCAGCTCACCATCTCTCAGTCCCCAGGCACTTTGCAGTTCACCATCTCTCAGTCCCCAGGCACTTTGCAGTTCACCATCTCTCAGTCCCCAGGCACTTTGCAGTTCACCATCTCTCAGTCCCCAGGCACTTTGCAGTTCACCATCTCTCAGTCCCCAGGCACTTCGCAGCTCACCATCTCTCAGTCCCCAGGCACTTTGCAGCTCACCATCTCTCAGTCCCCAGGCACATTGCAGCTCACCATCTCTCAGTCCCCAGGCACTTCGCAGCTCACCATCTCTCAGTCCCCAGGCACTTCGCAGCTCACCATCTCTCAGTCCCCAGGCACTTCGCAGCTCACCATCTCTCAGTCCCCAGGCACTTTGCAGCTCACCATCTCTCAGTCCCCAGGCACATTGCAGCTCACCATCTCTCAGTCCCCAGGCACTTCGCAGCTCACCATCTCTCAGTCCCCAGGCACTACGCAGCTCACCATCTCTCAGTCCCCAGGCACTTCGCAGCTCACCATCTCTCAGTCCCCAGGCACTTCGCAGCTCACCATCTCTCAGTCCCCAGGCACTTCGCAGTTCACCATCTCTCAGTCCCCAGGCACTTCGCAGCTCACCATCTCTCAGTCCCCAGGCACTTTGCAGCTCACCATCTCTCAGTCCCCAGGCACATTGCAGCTCACCATCTCTCAGTCCCCAGGCACTTTGCAGCTCACCATCTCTCAGTCCCCAGGCACTTCGCAGCTCACCATCTCTCAGTCCCCAGGCACTTTGCAGCTCACCATATCTGGATCCTGTTTTATATTTTCATTTGGCGGTTTTGTCATTTATCTTTCTTTCTACACACGTGCAAATATAATATGTATCAACTTGAACACAAAATAAACACAAAGTAACATATCCCGTCCGCATTTAAGTACACTGTATACATTTGAAATTGCAACATCGTGCCCATTTCACTGCACTCCCAGCCACAAATATGGCATGCGCAATATGAACCCCTCGTCTCCAATGGGGTCTTTCCGGACCACCCCAACATTATAAAAAAGTCAGCACCTCGCTACACACTGTTTTTCTAACATTCTGATGTAAATGCCGTTTAACAGGAAAAGCAGAGTTTGAAAAAATTGATAAAAAAGTCCCCGTCTAAGCAGACGAGTGCCCCCCTGGTTCTGAAACAAGGCATGCTTTTCATCTCTCTTGTCTCCATTGGGGCAGATTGGAAAAACACAACCAGGGCATCAAAGGGTTACATTTCTGGGCATTGATCTTTCTAGTAAGGAAGAGGCGGGCCATGGTGTGGTGTGTGACCCCTCCGCCCTTAGTGGCGCATTGGTAAACATAGGTTACTTGGAAAGACACGCACCGAAGAAACTGCAAAAAATTAGAAGCAACAACAAAGCAACGGTCTGGCAACAGAAATATTAAGGCCAAATGCAGAAAGCCCGCCGAGTCCCTGTTTTTGCAGTGGACCACTTGTTACCGAGATGGGAGCGGGATTTCATTTCCCAAACGAGTGCCTTCTGGAAGTCAAGTTAAGTTGCCATTTTTACTTTTGGCTATTAGGTGGCACCACTTATAAGCCACAACTATTGCATTTGAGGAGGGAGACAAAGCTTGCAGGTGCTGTTTGGTTATTTGCCCACCCAATGACTGCCCATGATCATGCTAATCCCTCTGGCCACTCCCACCCAATTCCAGGCCCTCCGCAACCAAAACACCACCTTAGGGGAACTCTTTGAGCTCGCTTTAATCAAGCCTTAGCATCAAACTTAGCACTCGAATAGCCTGGCTGGGTTTGTTTCAAATTGGAGCAGTAAACATGCTACTGGCGTTATAAAAATGTCTTAACCAGGCCTGCAGTCAGCCACTCTACTTATAAGCACTATGAATGCCCTTCAAGGAAGTCCTATTAAAAACATGCATTGGCAAAGCCAACCGTTTTGGCTTGTGTAAATGTATTAGGCATTTGCCAGGTACTGCTATTAGATGCCCAGGTACTCGCACCATTTTGCAGCTCTTACCAACAATGGCCAGTTAATACCACTACGGCAGTGCCTGGCAAGGGCCTTTCCCATGCCTACACAAAAGCAAAACAGTTGGCATTGCCAATGCTTGTTTGTACTGCACTAAACACCCCTACAGTAGCTTAGAAGCTCTGAATCCTTGTCCAAAGCAAATTGCGCCACCGCTGGCGGTTACCAGACTGAAATTATTATTTGCAAGAGGAAAACCTACTGTGGCTAACCGTTCCCGATGGCGTACCCATGTATGGTTACCAGAATGACCCACTTGCAGCTCTCACCAACACCAGGCCTGGGCCAATCTACATGTAGAGCCTTGCCATGGCCAAAGCATGGCCCATACATTCATCCATTCATTCATTTGGCATTAAAGACTTCTAATCACCTTATAAGTATTGTGGCATTTATTTAGTGTGGACTTGGCTTCAGCAAGCAACGGAGGACTTTACAAGTCATAGGGTGAACAACACAGTAAGGGAAGCAGAGATAAAAGGGAGTGGTGAGCTAACAACAGGGAAGGCGGAGGCCAGGCAAGTTCTTAGCAAGCAAAGGATCTGCAAGCAACCAGGCGAGCAGATCACCTGTCTCATGTTAGGTTAAGTTACATTTTATGGCACTTGTATAGCGCCTACTTCCATTGGTTGGGCCTCAAAGCGCCGTGGGGCCTAAATGCCCTTTGGAAGAATGTAGTCAGAGATGTAAGATGTAAAGAAAGGATTTCTAAAACACGTGTGTGCATTTTTAGCCACTAGGAAGGTGGGTAGTGAGTGGCCAGGTCCCTAGCAGCAGCCCACGGTTATCAGGTGGGAGAATGATTGCCATGACAAATTGTCAGGGAAGTTGGAGAGTCGGAGGGGGTCATATTATGTGAACGGCTGGTATGTATTTTGCGTGGGTCTCATTTGTAGTCTATTGGGGGAGGCGATGCGTGTTTTGGGTGTGTGAAATGAAGTACTGTTTATTGAGAGGTATGCAGGTGAGTGGACCGTGCTCGCGCAGGATACAGTTATGTTTCGTTGTGATGGAGTGCTTGACGTTCCACTAAAGAGAGACTGACACCTGGTTGGAAAAGATCATACAGATCTTATCATAAAGGCTTGACTGGGATGCAGTCAATGGGGGTGAGGATATGTCCCCCATGTCGACCCCTCTGGTGGCCCGGCATTGCCGTCAGGGGTAATAGTTCATCCAGGAGATGGGCAGAGTTTGTCAGGCTGTTGATGGGAAGAGCCAGGTTTTGAGCGCCTTCATGGAGGCAAGGTGATGATCTAGGTGACGGATGGTTAAATGGATCGAGTTTCAGATGGTGGTGCTTGGACAGAGAGAGGAGTCCCCAATTCTTGTTGATTTAGTCACTGGACTGACGAGGAGTGCTGCGCCTGATGGCCAAACTCTATGACCTCAGGAGCCAAGTTAAGTTGGCCGTCTGAGGTGTTGGGTGTGTGACCTGTTTGCCTTTCTGTGTTAGCAGGTTTTGTTTTGGGTGCAGTTTGATATGCGAGTACAGAGACATGTGCATCAGGTGTGAGTACCAGAATGGTGCCATGGTATCATTGTTAAGCCCTCGTAGTGGATTATCTTCCTTATGAGTGGTGTTGGGGGGAGGTGGGGGAACGCGTATGCAAACATTCTTGACCAACTCATCCATAGTGTGTTGCGTAGGGACCCTGGCTGTGGGAAACTGGACACGAAGTGACATGGGATTTCACCCATTCTGCCCTGCTCAGTAGAAGCAGCAGATGAGATACCATTTCATGTCAGAATTCCCTCGTAAAAGTACACCAGCATTAGCTAGAGAATGCCGAGTAGAACGTAGTGCCTAGAAGCAAAGAGTGTGATTCCTGCTTGAAAGGGCAGTCTATACAGCAATATGCCAATATTTAGAATAGGAATGTAGTTCTACAAACCAGCAGAAGTGTGTGCAAGGCGTTTTTATTGTTCTAGACGTCTATACTAGCCTCATATTGCAAAGCAAGAAATGTATTTTGTGTGTTCGTTTCAAACATTGATTCATGTAACCATTTATTATAGCAAAGTGCTTAGCAGTTTAAACAGCTTATTCATTCATAATTATAATTGTTCTTTTATAGCGTGCTTAATACCAGAGACCAGTTTCTAACCGTGAGACATGCAAACATGCTTACATATGACGTTTTAAGCAGGTCTGTGAAAGAACCCCACATGCATACATACATACATACATACATACATATGGCACTGGTACGCCGTGAAATCAAAATCCACTTCATTCTCCATATTAAGGGAATAAACGTCAGTCTGCCTGGAGCCAGGACAAAAACAAGCATGACGCAGAGTCCTTGACTTAAGTGCTCCACAGATATGTTAGCAACTTGCTATGGACTGATAGTTCTGCAACCTGCCAGAGAGGAGGCACTTCTCAAAGGATGTACTACGTCACACAGGTGGGGGAAGCAACTTCCAAGTTATGCAGGTTTGGAATCAGAAGAAGAGGCCCTGCCCAGCTAATAACAGCATTTTGATGGTAAGGGGATTTCCAAGCTATAGACCCTATATAGCATCTATACAGGTGGCAGGCGGGCTGTGACGTGTTATGCTGAGATCCTGTCAGAGAGTGCAGGGGGGTATGTCTTAGACTGCACCTTTGAGCCAGGATTGGGATAATATTGCAGCGGGGACTGCTTGACTGAAATATTTGCAACCATTCAGGTCTCTTTCTCACGGATGCAGTGAATTGTTCTCTGTCTGCATTGTAGTGTGATATTGCCTGTAATACAATGGTTGCTTTAAGCTTCCTGTTTAGTTTGCAATGCCTTCACATAGTGTTGCTCTGCGTGAGCGTGGATTTTCCTTCGCAGAAGGATAAGGTTGGACTGGGCCTACGTGTTTGTCTAAAGAAAGGTGATTGAAACCCCATGTGGGGCGGGACAGGGCTTTGTGCTCGGCATGTATTTGAAGCCTCCTGTTTAGAGTATTCATGTAGACTTGTAATGAAACTTGTCATTAACCAGACAAACAAGTGTTTGAACTCCGTGTGAACTTGCAGAGATATGGGAGAGGAGTCATTTTGAAGGGGACAAGTTGGAATATTGTGTTATTCTAGTGAGAAGGTAAAGAGGGATTTTTCTATGTAAATAAAGACTTCTTTTTCACGCTGGTCGTTATTGGCTCGGAGACGTTGCTGCAGTGACTTGCAAATGATCAACACTGCTATGCAATGCATTATGCCTCTCTCCCTGCAGCCTTTCTGTCGTGCAACCCCTCTACCCCTCTACCCCTGTACAGGAGCATTAGGTGCGACAGGAAATGCCGTGGGCATGTTGCAGAGCCCGCGAGTAAGGTAACAGCTGTAAGGGTTGTGCAATTGAGTTGGGAAGGGATATGCACTCTGGGCCCCTCCGCATCCACTTTTGAATCAATGTAGCAAGAGCAGAATATCGGGACTGGAAACCGACGAGAGGAGACGTCCTCTGGGTTCAGTTCCAGTAGCTGGCAGCTTCCCGACGCAGAGAAGGGCTGACCTTCCGGTCAGACCCCTACCTGCAGCCAGCGTGATCCCGTGATCCCAAGGGACCCATGAGAGTGGCAACCCGCATGGAAAGTTTGGGCATGGTTTCGTTTTCTCTTGTTGCAAACAGGTCTACTTTTGTATGCCCTGGCGTCGCATGTGTCTGAGTTTATTGGGGTTGAGTTCCCATTCGCGTCTGGTATTAAGACTCTGCTGGGCAGTTGGGGATCCCTGGGGCGTTCCAAGCTGGCATGGATATGTCCCTTTGTCCGGTGCAGCGGTGGGTAGCTGTTTTGAAGGAGTTCCGCCCTGTTTGTTGATACAGAACATTGCGGTAGTGAGGTCTGTCTTTATAAGGACGGTCTTTCCCTGTGGAACACTTTGAAAGGAAAGCTGTGCCATCTGCATAGCTGGTTTATGTGGTGGGTGTTTTGTTTTGCTGTCCACTTTCCCTGGGTAGGGAGGTGTAGGCAGTGGGCCCCCAGACACGAATGGTCGTCCTGTGCTCATGTCCTGTGCTCATGTTGCTTGGCGACCCAGAGGAGACTTTCCTGTACCGTTGGGGAGTAGAGGGCGTCTGGGCAAAGCAGGAAGGGAGCAGGCATTCCTTGAAGATGCCGGGCTCTTCGGGCAGGGTGGCAATGTGGGTAAAGACGCCTGCCACGTCCACGTACCTGGCAGACACAAGCGGTGGCTGCTTCTCCAGCCAGCGCCTTGAACGGGCGGCAAAGTACGCAGAGCTACCAAGACCGGGCACGAAACCCCTCAAGGGTAAAATATCACAGGGACAGGAGCTTAAATAATGCGTGCCAGTGTGTTTTGCTTCTAACCACATGGGACAACATGCATTATTTAGCAGCTGCCATGCGCTAATCTGTGCCTGTGCGTGTAGACATGCGTTGGACACGGACACGTCTGTTCCTTTTAAGACAAACAGCTCCTATGGCTCCCTCATTAAAATCTCTCTGTGTGCAACCTAATGAGGCAGCGCTTTCTAGTGGGTGCAAGCTGGCGCGCGCCTTTAGATCCCATCCATGGGCACCCAACGAGACCCTCCCCTGGTTTCATCTGCAGCGCAAAGCTGCCAAGGAAGGCGCCGCGGCGCTTTAATTGATTCCCCCCTTCAATGGCAGCTCAGATAATGAGCGCGGGGCGCTTTAGAGTTATTTAGCTTGTGTTTCGGGCGGCGTTTGATCATGTGCGGGCGGTAAACTCTCAATGCGGCATGAATGGGGAGCGGAGCGGCGGGCCCCCAATTTATCTGCTTGTGGGCGCTTTCTTCTCAAACAAGGTTTGCAGGCCTTTCAATTAAGAGAGAGCCCAAAAGGCGCTGCGCTGTCTCTTCCCGGCCCAATTAGGGAGTCATTAGCCAGCCATTAGTATTAGTGCAAGTCGCTGCTGCTTCCTGGGCAGAGGAGGACAGCAAGGTCTCCTCCTCGGATCCACCAACTTCCCTCCCCAGAAAGAGTGAAAGGACGCAGCTCCCCAACATCTCCAGGGGGCGCCCAGACTCCAGAAGGCCACTCCTGAGGAGCAGCACAGCACATGCGCCTGAACCTCTAATGGGAGCAACTGCACTCCCTCTCTCCATCCTCAAATGGAGGGACTGAAGCATCATGGGAGCACTTAAATAACCCCCAATCACAGCGTCTGCATCCCAAAAGCACCCAATAACCTCCAATCACAACGTCTGCATCCCAAAAGCACCCAATAACCTCCAATCACAAAGGTTCCATCCTAAAAGCACCCAATAACCTCCAATCACAAAGGTTCCATCCCAAAAGCACCCAATAACCTCCAATCACAAAGGTTCCATCCCAAAAGCACCCAATAACCTCCAATCACAACGTCTGCATCCCAAAAGCACCCAATAACCTCCAATCACAGCGTCCCCATCCCAAAAGCACCCAATAACCTCCAATCACAGCGTCCCCATCCCAAAAGCACCCAATAACCTCCAATCACAAAGGTTCCATCCCAAAAGCACCCAATAACCTCCAATCACAAAGGTTCCATCCAAAAAGCACCCAATAACCTCCAATCACAGCGTCCCCATCCCAAAAGCACCCAATAACCTCCAATCACAGCGTCTCCATCCCAAAAGCACCCAATAACCTCCAATCACAGCGTCCCCATCCCAAAAGCACCCAATAACCTCCAATCACAAAGGTTCCATCCCAAAAGCACCCAATAACCCCCAATCACAGCGTCCGCATCCCAAAAGCACCCAATAACCTCCAATCACAAAGGTTCCATCCCAAAAGCACCCAATAACCTCCAATCACAACGTCTGCATCCCAAAAGCACCCAATAACCTCCAATCATAACGTCTGCATCCCAAAAGCACCCAATAACCTCCAATCACAAAGGTTCCATCCCAAAAGCACCCAATAACCCCCAATCACAAAGGTTCCATCCAAAAAGCACCCAATAACCTCCAATCACAGCGTCCCCATCCCAAAAGCACCCAATAACCTCCAATCACAGCGTCCCCATCCCAAAAGCACCCAATAACCTCCAATCACAGCGTCCTCATCCCAAAAGCACCCAATAACCTCCAATCACAAAGGTTCCATCCCAAAAGCACCCAATAACCTCCAATCACAGCGTCCCCATCCCAAAAGCACCCAATAACCTCCAATCACAAAGGTTCCATCCCAAAAGCACCCAATAACCTCCAATCACAGCATCCCCCATCCCAAAAGCACCCAATAACCGCCAATCACAAAGGTTCCATCCCAAAAGCACCCAATAACCCCCAATCACAAAGGTTCCATCCAAAAAGCACCCAATAACCTCCAATCACAGCGTCCCCATCCCAAAAGCACCCAATAACCTCCAATCACAAAGGTTCCATCCCAAAAGCACCCAATAACCCCCAATCACAAAGGTTCCATCCCAAAAGCACCCAATAACCTCCAATCACAGCACAGCGTCCCCATCCCAAAAGCACCCAATAACCTCCAATCAAAGCGTCCCCATCCCAAAAGCACCCAATAACCTCCAATCACAAAGGTTCCATCCCAAAAGCACCCAATAACCTCCAATCACAGCGTCCCCATCCCAAAAGCACCCCATAACCTCCAATCACAGCGTCCCCATCCCAAAAGCACCCAATAACCTCCAATCACAGCGTCCCCATCCCAAAAGCACCCAATAACCTCCAATCACAAAGGTTCCATCCCAAAAGCACCCAATAACCCCCAATCACAGCGTCCCCATCCCAAAAGCACCCAATAACCTCCAATCACAAAGGTTCCATCCCAAAAGCACCCAATAACCTCCAATCACAACGTCTGCATCCCAAAAGCACCCAATAACCTCCAATCACAAAGGTTCCATCCCAAAAGCACCCAATAACCCCCAATCACAAAGGTTCCACCCAAAAAGCACCCAATAACCTCCAATCACAGCGTCCCCATCCCAAAAGCACCCAATAACCTCCAATCACAGCGTCCCCATCCCAAAAGCACCCAATAACCTCCAATCACAGCGTCCTCATCCCAAAAGCACCCAATAACCTCCAATCACAAAGGTTCCATCCCAAAAGCACCCAATAACCTCCAATCACAGCGTCCCCATCCCAAAAGCACCCAATAACCTCCAATCACAAAGGTTCCATCCCAAAAGCACCCAATAACCTCCAATCACAGCATCCCCCATCCCAAAAGCACCCAATAACCTCCAATCACAAAGGTTCCATCCCAAAAGCACCCAATAACCCCCAATCACAAAGGTTCCATCCAAAAAGCACCCAATAACCTCCAATCACAGAGTCCCCATCCCAAAAGCACCCAATAACCTCCAATCACAAAGGTTCCATCCCAAAAGCACCCAATAACCTCCAATCACAGCGTCCCCATCAAAAAGCACCCAATAACCTCCAATCACAGACTCCCCATCCCAAAAGCACCCAATAACCTCCAATCACAGAGTCCCCATCCCAAAAGCACCCAATAACCTCCAATCACAAAGGTTCCATCCCAAAAGCACCCAATAACCTCCAATCACAGAGTCCCCATCCCAAAAGCACCCAATAACCTCCAATCACAAAGGTTCCATCCCAAAAGCACCCAATAACCTCCAATCACAGGGTCCCCATCCCAAAAGCACCCAATAACCTCCAATCACAAAGGTTCCATCCCAAAAGTACCCAATAACCTCCAATCACAACGTCTGCATCCCAAAAGCACCCAATAACCTCCAATCACAAAGGTTCCATCCCAAAAGCACCCAATAACCTCCAATCACAGCGTCCCCATCAAAAAGCACCCAATAACCTCCAATCACAGACTCCCCATCCCAAAAGCACCCAATAACCTCCAATCACAAAGGTTCCATCCCAAAAGCACCCAATAACCTCCAATCACAGAGTCCCCATCCCAAAAGCACCCAATAACCTCCAATCACAAAGGTTCCATCCCAAAAGCACCCAATAACCTCCAATCACAGGGTCCCCATCCCAAAAGCACCCAATAACCTCCAATCACCAAGGTTCCATCCCAAAAGTACCCAATAACCTCCAATCACAACGTCTGCATCCCAAAAGCACCCAATAACCTCCAATCACAAAGGTTCCATCCCAAAAGCACCCAATAACCTCCAATCACAAAGGTTCCATCCAAAAAGCACCCAATAACCTCCAATCACATCGTCCCCATCCCAAAAGCACCCAATAACCTCCAATCACAGCGTCTCCATCCCAAAAGCACCCAATAACCTCCAATCACAGCATCCCCATCCCAAAAGCACCCAATAACCTCCAATCACAAAGGTTCCATCCCAAAAGCACCCAATAACCCCCAATCACAGCGTCCGCATCCCAAAAGCACCCAATAACCTCCAATCACAAAGGTTCCATCCCAAAAGCACCCAATAACCTCCAATCACAACGTCTGCATCCCAAAAGCACCCAATAACCTCCAATCACAACGTCTGCATCCCAAAAGCACCCAATAACCTCCAATCACAAAGGTTCCATCCCAAAAGCACCCAATAACCCCCAATCACAAAGGTTCCATCCAAAAAGCACCCAATAACCTCCAATCACAGCGTCCCCATCCCAAAAGCACCCAATAACCTCCAATCACAGCGTCCCCATCCCAAAAGCACCCAATAACCTCCAATCACAGCGTCCTCATCCCAAAAGCACCCAATAACCTCCAATCACAAAGGTTCCATCCCAAAAGCACCCAATAACCTCCAATCACAGCGTCCCCATCCCAAAAGCACCCAGTAACCTCCAATCACAGCATCCCCCATCCCAAAAGCACCCAATAACCTCCAATCACAAAGGTTCCATCTCAAAAGCACCCAATAACCCCCAATCACAAAGGTTCCATCCAAAAAGCACCCAATAACCTCCAATCACAGCGTCCCCATCCCAAAAGCACCCAATAACCTCCAATCACAAAGGTTCCATCCCAAAAGCACCCAATAACCCCCAATCACAAAGGTTCCATCCCAAAAGCACCCAATAACCTCCAATCACAGCACAGCGTCCCCATCCCAAAAGCACCCAATAACCTCCAATCAAAGCGTCCCCATCCCAAAAGCACCCAATAACCTCCAATCACAGCGTCCCCATCCCAAAAGCACCCAATAACCTCCAATCACAGCGTCCCCATCCCAAAAGCACCCAATAACCTCCAATCACAGCGTCCCCATCCCAAAAGCACCCAATAACCTCCAATCACAGCGTCCCCATCCCAAAAGCACCCAATAACCTCCAATCACAGCATCCCCCATCCCAAAAGCACCCAATAACCTCCAATCACAGCGTCCCCATCCCAAAAGCACCCAATAACCTCCAATCACAAAGGTTCCATCCCAAAAGCACCCAATAACCCCCAATTACAAAGGTTCCATCCAAAAAGCACCCAATAACCTCCAATCACAGCGTCCCCATCCCAAAAGCACCCAATAACCTCCAATCACAGCGTCCCCATCCCAAAAGCACCCAATAACCTCCAATCACAAAGGTTCCATCCCAAAAGCACCCAATAACCTCCAATCACAGCGTCCCCATCCCAAAAGCACCCAATAACCTCCAATCACAAAGGTTCCATCACAAAAGCACCCAATAACCTCCAATCACAGCGTCCCCATCCCAAAAGCACCCAATAACCTCCAATCACAGCGTCCCCATCCCAAAAGCACCCAATAACCTCCAATCACAAAGGTTCCATCCCAAAAGCACCCAATAACCTCCAATCACAAAGGTTCCATCCCAAAAGCACCCAATAACCTCCAATCACAAAGGTTCCATCACAAAAGCACCCAATAACCTCCAATCACAGCGTCCCCATCCCAAAAGCACCCAATAACCTCCAATCACAGCGTCCCCATCCCAAAAGCACCCAATAACCTCCAATCACAGCGTCCCCATCCCAAAAGCACCCAATAACCTCCAATCACAAAGGTTCCATCACAAAAGCACCCAATAACCTCCAATCACAACGTCCCCATCCCAAAAGCACCCAATAACCTCCAATCACAACGTCCCCATCCCAAAAGCACCCAATAACCTCCAATCACAACGTCCCCATCCCAAAAGCACCCAAACAGGATGGCATGAAACATGGCAAAGATGAGCAAGAACATCCAATGCATGCCAAGAACACATGCGTGAATGTTGTGAAGACAATGTAGTGTGGGCGGGGATCACACACAGGATCCGATGATGCCACACATCTGCGTGCAGAGCCCCCTGTCATGGCATGGTCTTCCCAACCAATCAGCAAGAGGCTACTCTCAAAGGCACAGAAGCAAAGCTCTGCTGAGTGCAGGAGAGCAGGACTCGCTCATCTCCTGATCAGGGGTTCAGCCAGAGGCTACTCTCAAAGGCACAGAAGCAAAGCTCTGCTGAGTGCAGGAGAGCAAGACTCGCTCATCTCCTGATCAGGGGTGCAGCCAGAGGCTACTCTCAAAGGCACAGAAGCAAAGCTCTGCTGAGTGCAGGAGAGCAGGACTCGCTCATCTCCTGATCAGGGGTCCAGCCAGAGGCTACTCTCAAAGGCACAGAAGCAAAGCTCTGCTGAGTGCAGGAGAGCAAGACTCGCTCATCTCCTGATCAGGGGTGCAGCCAGAGGCTACTCTCAAAGGCACAGAAGCAAAGCTCTGCTGAGTGCAGGAGAGCAAGACTCGCTCATCTCCTGATCAGGGGTGCAGCCAGAGGCTACTCTCAAAGGCACAGAAGCAAAGCTCTGCTGAGTGCAGGAGAGCAAGACTCGCTCATCTCCTGATCAGGGGTGCAGCCAGAGGCTACTCTCAAAGGCACAGAAGCAAAGCTCTGCTGAGTGCAGGAGAGCAGGACTCGCTCATCTCCTGATCAGGGGTCCAGCCAGAGGCTACTCTCAAAGGCACAGAAGCAAAGCTCTGCTGAGTGCAGGAGAGCAAGACTCGCTCATCTCCTGATCAGGGGTGCAGCCAGAGGCTACTCTCAAAGGCACAGAAGCAAAGCTCTGCTGAGTGCAGGAGAGCAAGACTCGCTCATCTCCTGATCAGGGGTGCAGCCAGAGGCTACTCTCAAAGGCACAGAAGCAAAGCTCTGCTGAGTGCAGGAGAGCAGGACTCGCTCATCTCCTGATCAGGGGTCCAGCCAGAGGCTACTCTCAAAGGCACAGAAGCAAAGCTCTGCTGAGTGCAGGAGAGCAGGACTCGCTCATCTCCTGATCAGGGGTCCAGCCAGAGGCTACTCTCAAAGGCACAGAAGCAAAGCTCTGCTGAGTGCAGGAGAGCAAGACTCGCTCATCTCCTGATCAGGGGTGCAGCCAGAGGCTACTCTCAAAGGCACAGAAGCAAAGCTCTGCTGAGTGCAGGAGAGCAAGACTCGCTCATCTCCTGATCAGGGGTGCAGCCAGAGGATACTCTCAAAGGCACAGAAGCAAAGCTCTGCTGAGTGCAGGAGAGCAGGACTCGCTCATCTCCTGATCAGGGGTCCAGCCAGAGGCTACTCTCAAAGGCACAGAAGCAAAGCTCTGCTGAGTGCAGGCGAGCAGGACTCGCTCCTCTCCTGATCAGGGGTCCAGCCAGAGGCTACTCTCAAAGGCACAGAAGCAAAGCTCTGCTGAGTGCAGTAGAGCAGGACTCGCTCATCTCCTGATCAGGGGTGCAGCCAGAGGCTACTCTCAAAGGCACAGAAGCAAAGCTCTGCTGAGTGCAGGAGAGCAAGACTCGCTCATCTCCTGATCAGGGGTGCAGCCAGAGGCTACTCTCAAAGGCACAGAAGCAAAGCTCTGCTGAGTGCAGGAGAGCAGGACTCGCTCATCTCCTGATCAGGGGTGCAGCCAGAGGCTACTCTCAAAGGCACAGAAGCAAAGCTCTGCTGAGTGCAGGAGAGCAAGACTCGCTCATCTCCGATCAGGGGTGCAGCCAGAGGCTACTCTCAAAGGCACAGAAGCAAAGCTCTGCTGAGTGCAGGAGAGCAAGACTCGCTCATCTCCTGATCAGGGGTGCAGCCAGAGGATACTCTCAAAGGCACAGAAGCAAAGCTCTGCTGAGTGCAGGAGAGCAGGACTCGCTCATCTCCTGATCAGGTGTCCAGCCAGAGGCTACTCTCAAAGGCACAGAAGCAAAGCTCTGCTGAGTGCAGGCGAGCAGGACTCGCTCCTCTCCTGATCAGGGGTCCAGCCAGAGGCTACTCTCAAAGGCACAGAAGCAAAGCTCTGCTGAGTGCAGTAGAGCAGGACTCGCTCATCTCCTGATCAGGGGTGCAGCCAGAGGCTACTCTCAAAGGCACAGAAGCAAAGCTCTGCTGAGTGCAGGAGAGCAAGACTCGCTCATCTCCTGATCAGGGGTGCAGCCAGAGGCTACTCTCAAAGGCACAGAAGCAAAGCTCTGCTGAGTGCAGGAGAGCAGGACTCGCTCATCTCCTGATCAGGGGTCCAGCCAGAGGCTACTCTCAAAGGCACAGAAGCAAAGCTCTGCTGAGTGCAGGAGAGCAAGACTCGCTCATCTCCTGATCAGGGGTGCAGCCAGAGGCTACTCTCAAAGGCACAGAAGCAAAGCTCTGCTGAGTGCAGGAGAGCAAGACTCGCTCATCTCCTGATCAGGGGTCCAGCCAGAGGCTACTCTCAAAGGCACAGAAGCAAAGCTCTGCTGAGTGCAGGAGAGCAGGACTCGCTCATCTCCTGATCAGGGGTCCAGCCAGAGGCTACTCTCAAAGGCACAGAAGCAAAGCTCTGCTGAGTGCAGGAGAGCAGGACTCGCTCATCTCCTGATCAGGGGTCCAGCCAGAGGCTACTCTCAAAGGCACAGAAGCAAAGCTCTGCTGAGTGCAGGAGAGCAAGACTCGCTCATCTCCTGATCAGGGGTGCAGCCAGAGGCTACTCTCAAAGGCACAGAAGCAAAGCTCTGCTGAGTGCAGGAGAGCAGGACTCGCTCATCTCCTGATCAGGGGTGCAGCCAGAGGCTACTTTCAAAGGCACAGAAGCAAAGCTCTGCTGAGTGCAGGCGAGCAGGACTCGCTCCTCTCCTGATCAGGGGTCCAGCCAGAGGCTAAACGTGGGGGCGTTTGGAAAGGTTTCTTTTTTTTGTTATCTTGTAGATTGTTCAAGGAAACCTTTACGCATAGTACAAAAGGAAAAAACGGATACAAAAAAGAAAGAACTAGAAATAGGCTTATAAAAGATATCCAAATAAAATAAGGCATTCCATTCATTTCCTTACAACACATAAAAGATCATTGATGATAGCTTTAAAATAAGAATAAAAGTACTAATATAGGAAATGGAGCATAATAAAGAGATGGTAATAGGTTAATAGATTTGGATCAGTTTTACACGTCGAAGACTAAAGATTGGCCATTAGTTTCACATCATCTTCAAAACTCAATGGGTACATTCTGGCACATTTCCACACCTGCGTTATTGCAATGGTGAGGTCACGGCTTTAGCCCGATACACATCTAAGCCAGAATATTTCTCTGGTAATATCATCCAAGTTCTCCGAGTAACGCTCATAGTGTTCCCTCATTTTTGGGCAGGAGGTGAGGGCATGACTGGCTGACTCGATCCATTGAGGATCACTGAAATTCTACATGACCATTTTTCCTTGGATAGGCCAAGCCATTCGCCCCTCACCTCCAGTGAGGGGTGCATGTTCAACCATAGGTTCATAAACATCCTCCTTGGTACCGGAGAGGGAAGGAGCTTGAGATACACTTGTGGCTGTTTATATACAAAATACATCCTGGAGAATGTACTTGGAGACCTCATAGCAGATACTTTTTCATGGCTAGCCACCCAATCCCATGTTTCCACGCTATTCTTTAATGCTTTTAGGACAGCACCTTCTCCATTCTCCCAGTGAGGTTTCCATCTTATCTTATCAAAAAACCTCTCATGTATTACTTTACATTTCTGCAGCGCATCGCTTTTATTTTCATCCAGTGCAGCCTTCATGATGTCCAAAAGGGAATTAGGTTTGGTGAAAGGACAGAGTAGAGAATTTTACAAGACCTGTATTAACTTTATAGGGTTGCCTGAAGACACTCTGGAGCTCCTCATGCATCCAACATTTCCTTGTGAACTAAGTTACAATTCTCACAATCTGCCTGGAAAACGCAACACAATTATTGCCACACTTTCAGACATATCCATGACTTCCCTTTTCAAGAACCATGGCCCCACCTACACACCCATCAATCCCTCCGTTGGTTTCGAGCATCACGTCCTGCTTTCCCTTCCTCTCATCTTCTCCTCGGTCTTTCTCTCCTACAGAAGACCAAATTCACGACACCCCTGCACGTTCCCTTCCTCTCCTCTTCTCCTCAGCCTTTTTCGCTCCTGCAGAAGACCACATTTGCACAGTAGGCCGCTCCCCGGACAATTCTTGGTGCTCCGAAGTCACACATAAAAGCAGATTAACACAGCAGAACGCCATACTTGGCTAGAGGTGCATTGGGGTACGGGTGAATTTGTACAGTGTGTTTTACCAGTTGACGGCTGTGTTTTTTTGGGCAAAGGATGTCAGTGCTTGATCTGTTGGGCTTTTTTGCCAAGCAATGTTATACTTTGTGTTTCCAGCGGCTCAGAAGTCAGCTTGCCCTGTGGGAGGCAGAACTCCAGTGCTTGGCCCTTAAGTATCTTATGGAACATACGATGGGCGAGGCCTACAGACAGCAGCTTTTGGAGCATACAGTGGGTGAAGCCTACAGGCAGCAGCTGGTGGAGCCTACGATGGGCGAGGCCTACCGACAGCAGCTTGTGGAGCATACGATGGACGAGGCCTACAGACAGAAGCATATGGAGTATACAGTGGGCGAGGCCTACAGACAGCAGCTTATGGAGCATAAGATGGGCGAGGCCTACAGACAGCGGCATATGGAGCATACGATTGGCGAGTTCTACAGACAGCAGCTTGTGGAACATACGATGGGCGAGGCCTACAGACAGCAATTTATGGAGCATACGATGGCTGAGGCCTGCAGACAGCAGCTTGTGGAGCATACCCTGTGCGAGGCCTACAGACAGCAGCTTATGGAGCATACGATGGCAAGGCCTACAGACAGAAGCTTGTGGAGCATACGATGGGCGAGGCCTACAGAGAGCATCTTATGTAGTGTACAATGGGCGAGGCCTACAGACAGCAGCTTATGGAGCGTACGATGGGCAAGGCCTACAGGCAGCAGCTTATGGAGCGTACGGTGGGCGAGGCCTACAGACCGCTTATAGAGCGTACGATGGGCAAGGCCTACAGACAGCATCTTATGGAGCGTACGATGGGCAAGGCCTACAGACAGCGGCTTATGGAGCGTACGATGGGCAAGGCCTACGGACAGCAGCTTATGGAGCGTACGATGGGCAAGGCCTACAGACAGCAGCTTATTGAGCATACGATGGGCGAGGCCTACAGACAGCAGCTTATGGAGCGTACGATAGGCAAGGCCTACAGACAGCAGCTTATTGAGCAAACAATGGGCGAGGCCTACAGACAGCATCTTATGGAGCATATGGTGGGTGAAGCCTACAGACAACAGCTTATGTAGTATACGATGGGCGAGGGCCACAGAAAGCAGCTTATGGAGTACACAATGGGTGAGGCCTACAGACAGCAGCTTATGGAGTGTACGATGGGAGAGGCCTACAGACAGCAGCTTATGGAGCGTATGGTGGGTGAGGCCTACAGACAGCAGCTTATGGAGCATACGATGGGCGGGGCCCACAGACAGTTTATGGAGTATACGATGGGCGAGGCCCACAGACAGCAGGTTGTAGAGCATACGATGGGCGAGGCCCACAGACAGCAGCTTGTGGAGCATACGATGGGCGAGGCCTAGAGACAGCAGCTTGTGGAGCATATGATGGGTGAGGCCCACAGACAGCAGCTTATGGAGTATACGATGGGCGAGTCCCACAGACAGCAGTTTATGGAGTATACGATGGGCAAGGCCCACAGACAGCAGCTTATGGAGTATACGATGGGCGAGTCCCACAGACAGCAGCTTGTGGAGCATACGTTGTGCGAGTCCTACAGACAGCAGCTTGTGGAGCATACGATGGGTGAGGCCTACAGACAGCAGCTTGTGGAGCATACGATGGGTGAGGCCGACAAACACAGCTTGTGGAGCATACAATGGGCGAGGCCTTCGGACAGCAGCTTGTGGAGCATACGATCGGCGAGGCCTACAGACAGCTTTTGGAGCGTACGATGGGCGAGGCCAGGAAAGCCATTCCTATTGGATATGCTAAATAAATGGCTAATTTTCGCTCTCTGCACTTCATGGTCTATACAAATGAATTCTGTAAACTATGGTTCGGGCCCTCATAACATTGAACCAAAAAAATAAAATAGTTGTTTTTCCAAATCTGTCTTTCCCGCATAAACTGCAGTCTACAGAATTGGATCCTTGTGCCCAAGCATGCTGCATTAACCCTTAGCGTTCTGGACGTCTAACGCCCTCCCCCACCTCACCCTGAGAGGAGATTGGGAACTTGCTCAAGCCCAGGTTTTGTGGGAAACCAGAACTGCTCCATAGGAACAATCTTTACATGCACTCCCTAGACATTGGAAAAGAGGAAAATACAGCCTGGATGAGTCTAGCTTAGCATTTTATGCTGAACTAGATTTCTCATAAGAAAGGGTTGGTTAGAGTGGGTGGCATCAAATTGCAAAGGGTTGCGGAAGGGGGCACAGTTATATAGAGAATTGGGGCACGAGAGACTACCAATGATATGAAGATGGAGTATGCCAAGAAAATAAGGTGGGGCCTTCCCCGAGTCTCACACACCACTAATGCCTGTACATCAATCCATCATATTTTGCTGAAATTACCTTATTTAGAAAAAAACATGAGTCCAATTTATAAAGCGCTTTGATACGTTTGCCGACAGTGGACCCCGCTGACATCAAATGCACTCACATGAACTCGAACCTGACCATCACCCGGCGTTTAGTCTCTAGCAGGGAGGTACCCCAAACAGTCTTTCGCTAACTAGTATTGACACCCAAGGAGGCGATACACACAATGAGTTTAGTCTCCATCAGTTGGGTACTCGACACACTGTCTTTAGACCTGAGGAGACCATCAGTACGCATTTAGTCTCTAGCAGGTAGGTACCTGAAACTATCTTTCGCTTACTAGCTGGTTAGTACTCCACACTGTATTTCTACCCAAGAAGGTGATACATAGTGTGTTTAGTCTCTAGCAGGTAGGTGTTGCAATCCTCTTTACACCTTTAGGGGTCATCATCCCATGGCATTCTGTATCCAGCAGGTAAGAACTGCAATCCTCTTTACACCTGCAGGTGATCAGCCCATGGCATTCTGTATCCAGCAGGTAGGTACTGCAATCCTCTTTACACCTGTAAAGGCGATCATCCCATGGCATTTTGTCTCTAGCAGGTAGGTACTGCAATCCTCTTTACACCTGTAAAGGTGGTCATCCCATGGCATTTTGTCTCTAGCAGGTAGGTGTTGCAATCCTCTTTACACCTGTAAAGGTGATCATCCCATGGCAATTTGTCTCTAGCAGGTAGGTGTTGCAATCCTCTTTACACCTGTAAAGGTGATCATCCCATGGCATTTCTTTACACCTGTAAAGGCGATCATCCCATGGCATTCTGTATCCAGCAGGTAGGTACTGCAATCCTCTTTACACCTGCAGGGGTCATCAAACCATGGCATTCTGTATCCAGCATGTAGGTACTCCAATCCTCTTTACACCTGCAGGTGATCAGCCCATGGCATTCTGTATCCAGCAGGTAGGTACTGCAATCCTCTTTACACCTGCAGGGGTCATCAAACCATGGCATTCTGTATCCAGCAGGTAGGTACTCCAATCCTCTTTACACCTGCAGGGGTCATCAAACCATGGCATTCTGTATCCAGCAGGTAGGTACTCCAATCCTCTTTACACCTGCAGGGGTCATCAAACCATGGCATTCTGTATCCAGCAGGTAGGTACTCCAATCCTCTTTACACCTGCAGGGGTCATCAAACCATGGCATTCTGTATCCAGCAGGTAGGTACTCCAATCCTCTTTACACCTGCAGGTGATCAGCCCATGGCATTCTGTATCCAGCAGGTAGGTACTGCAATCCTCTTTACACCTGTAAAGGTGATCATCACATGGCATTCTGTATCCAGCAGGTAGGTACTGCAATCCTCTTTACACCTGCAGGTGATCATCACATGGCATTCTGTATCCAGCAGGTAGGTACTGCAATCCTCTTTACACCTGCAGGTGATCAGCCCATGGCATTCTGTATCCAGCAGGTAGGTACTGCAATCCTCTTTACACCTGCAGGGGTCATCAAACCATGGCATTCTGTATCCAGCAGGTAGGTACTCCAATCCTCTTTACACCTGCAGGTGATCAGCCCATGGCATTCTGTATCCAGCAGGTAGGTACTGCAATCCTCTTTACACCTGTAAAGGCGATCATCCCATGGCATTTTGCCTCTAGCAGGTAGGTATTGCAATCCTCTTACACCTGTAAAGGCGATCATCCCATGGCATTCTGTATCCAGCAGGTAGGTACTGCAATCCTCTTTACACCTGCAGGTGATCAGCCCATGGCATTCTGTATCCAGCAGGTAGGTACTGCAATCCTCTTTACACCTGTAAAGGCGATCATCCCATGGCATTCTGTATCCAGCAGGTAGGTGTGCCACACGATCACCCTGCCCTGTGTGGAGATCCTCAGAGAGTTCTGCATCTGTCAGGCGAGTACTTCACCCCGTCTTTACACCTTGTACTGAGGTCTTCCCTCGAGGTTACAGAGGTTCCCTGTGCAAGCCTCCCTGCACAGCCAGCCCCTGCACCCTTTGGCTGCTGGCAATCTATGTTTGATTATAGTGTGGCACAGCTCGCTGAGCGCCAGGGGTGGCTCTACGAGATAGAACTCCTGTCATGAATGCTGTACTGAGCCCAGCAAGTATTGGGGGACATAGTGCTGTTTCCATATATGGTCATGGTGAGTGCCTGCCTCAGCTAGGACCTGTTTTGTTAATGTTAAATGTTAAAGGTATTTGTACCACGCACCGTCACCAGCGGAATTGGTCCCCAGGCGCTCAGGCGGATCTGTAAATGATAAAGGTGGGATGGGTTAGTAAGGTGAAGGAGGGAGTAGGATAGTGAGAGGAGTGGTGTTCTGTTGGCAGCTTCAACTCAGTATACACCGGGTGCTGAGCTTTGGTGCAGGTATCGGATCGGAGTCAGTCCGCATGTGCTGTTGTTCCGGCTTATGTGTTGTTGCAGTGTTGTGAAGTGCGTGCGGCTTGTTGTGCGAGAGATGGTTGTGTGAGTTTTTTGAGTGAGATAAGTATGTAGAGTTTGAGCTTATATTGGTTAGTGGGTTACCTGACCTTTAGCATGCTAACATTCACAGTTCTGTCCGAGTGTGGCACTTGTTGGCCCTCACATTCCCATCTAGACGCGGCACAGGCCAACGCCTAGGACTCCATTCAGGTGTTTTTTGAGTGAGATAAGTTTGCAGAGTTTGAGATTATATTGGCTAGTGGGTTACCTGACCTTTAGCATGCTAACATTCACAGTTCTGTCTGAGTGTGGCCCTCACATTCCCATCTAGACGCGGCGCAGGCCAACGCCTAGGACTCCATCTCGGTGTGGTCATGCCAACACAAACTTGAATTCACACCTCACGAGAAAGCCCTTGAAGAAGCCTTCAAGGGCTGGTGCTGTGGCAGAGCATCAGCACCAGGTGCTGGGAAACCCTTTGAGTGCGTGCAAGCATGCGATGGAGAGCAGAGGGTCCTGCTCAGCAGAAGACCGCCCATGTGAGCAGACTGGCTGCATCCTTCTGTGTTGCAAAGAGGAACGCGAGAAAGTGAAGCTGGTCCTTAAAGATCTGTTGGGCGTTTGCCGTCACTGAATTTATTAAAACCAGAGGGACTCCAGGAACTAGCATTTCCTTCCACTGACTGGACAGGGACAGCCAATTGCCAACTTCAATGATCCCTCCCACCACTAAAGCATTTCCGCCTTGTCCCTTTATGGACCGGGCATCAGGAGCACTGGCAATCGCCAGAGGCCAGTCCACTGGCAACCCCCAGGGGCCAGTCCACTGGCAACCACTAGAGCCAGGTGCCAGTCCACTGGCACCAGAGCCAGGGGCCAGTCCACTGGCAATCACTAGAGTCAGGGGCCAGTCCACTGGCAACCACCAGGTGCCAGTCCACTAGCAACCATCAGAGCCAGTCCACTAGCAACCACCAGAGTCGGGGGCCAGTCCACTGGCAACCACCAGAGCCAGAGGGCAGTCCATCGGGAACCATCAGAGCCAGGGGCCAGTCCACCGTCAACCATCGGAGCCAGGGGCCAGTAGTTGCTCCCTGAAAACAAGAACAAGCTACAAGAAAGAAGATCTGGAAAACGCCCATGAGGAGTCCATCTCGTCCCTGGACCGGAAGTGCAGCCTCTATGGGCGGGACAGCTGCTCCGTGCACCGGATGCAGCAGCTCTTGCCCTCTTTGGCTCGGCGGCATCACCACCGACATCCTGCAATGGTTCTTTCGCTTCTCCCTACTCTTCAACATGGGATGTTCACTGCCTGCTACAAAGAAGCAAATGTCCTTCCCACGATCAAAACTCCCCTGCTGACCCAAGCAAACCTCAGACACTTCCCCCCCCCCCCCACCTCCAACCACCACACTGCCCCAGAATCCGCAAGCTGTGTGCAACTTCTTCATTACTTCACTAACAAGAGGCGGATGCAGGTCTCCAACTTCTCCACCTCGGACCGCCACGCATTTCCTCCTAAATCTATCTCCAGTCCTGGATAGGGCCGGGCACTCCCCCCACCCACCCCATGTTGACTCTCTCAGACCCGGGCATTCAAGCGCTTGCATTGAACAGCTTTCTCATCTGATGGCACTTTGCAACCCTGTCCCCACCCGCCTCTCAGGACTACTGCTCCCCATGACCTACACCTGCTCCCAGGGAACATGCTGCCTCTCAGGGTTCTGTCACAGGACTACTACTCCCAGGGAACATGCTGCCTCCTCCAGTCACTTCTTCGCTGAGGGCCATCGCCTGCTTTGCTCGTTGCTTCACCATTGGTCTACGGTCCCCTGGTATGCGAGGCTCTTTCTGGCATATCTCATACATGCTTAAGTATGGCAAACCCTAGACAGGGTACTGCCTTGCCTCAACTGCCCTGTCCCAATCCCCCCTGCCCCAAGATGTGCAGCCTAGGGCCCCCCTTGACTAGTGACCTAAGGCCCCAGCCCCTCATCAGCTTGACCGTTCCGCTGGCGAGAGCACCAGGGAAATCCGGCCACACTATCGCCATCACCGCTCAGCCAGAACCTTCATGCTCAACCTTGCCCAGTCATTTGGACTGACGCTGCAGCTGCCCCCGCGCCCACCCAGCTACTCCTTTGAACCTCTGAACTTTACCAGTCCCTTTCTGTATATTCATAACAGTTTGATACTCATAAATCGCCTGCGCCAAAGCGCTGTACATAGAACATATTACATACAATTATCACTCAACTGAAGTTGGTACTTATTGATCTCGACCCCTCAAGGAAGAAAGGCTGAGGTAGCCTTGCTGGGCTTCGAACCTGCGACCTGTTGATCACACACAGATCCCAACAGCAAGCGCTCAACTCTCTGAGCTATCTTACTGGCTATGCAACCTTCCCTGATCCGCTACCTCCTCCATGAAGGCTGTTGGTCAGTCTACCACAAATTCCCCCTCCTCATCTTTAAATCTATCCATGGTCTGTCCCGCAACAATTGCCCCCCCCCCCTCCAGATAGCTCTGCTCACCAGCCGCCCCCGCCATTAGCTCTCTAACACTTCTAAAACTCTGTCCTCGTGCCACTTGCCTGGCCTCCCACTGCTGGCATCCTTTCACTGGAACTCTCTACCCCCAGCAACCAAAACTATTGTCACTGGCCAGGGAAAGAGACAGCTTCAGACTGGAAGGTGCTTCCTGCAGTCACCCGGCTTCTTTGCCCTCTGTCCATCCAAGTAACCCCTCACTGTAGAGCTCTGTAAAGAGTGCTATGTTTCTGTACATGGTTCCTCTGCCACATGCTCTGGATCCCTGGTCTGCCCTGACCCCCTAGTATTTATCAATGGTCTTCCTCGTGTATGAAGGTGAGGGGCCCCAGGCCCCCTCGCGCCGCACACTCCTCAGTACGGGACTTCGACCACGTGCCTCCGGTAGTGGGGTTGCCCCTTGCCCTTATGTAAAGTTAACCACGGTTGACCGCTACATAGATGGGACTACTGAGCAGCACACGGGGCATCCATCTTTTGTGCCCCCTTTCGACTCCATCTTGGGTAAACAGACCTCACTGCGATAGTACAGCAAGGCTCAGCTCCCCCTTCCACCGCAGCAGCCAAGGACAGACACACACACACAAGGTGCGCAGGCAGCTGGCTGGCCCCCACCCTTGCACTCCCCCTGCGAAGGAAAGCTCTGCGCTCCCATTCTCACGCTGAAGCTGGAGAAAGTTGCAACAACCAATATGATACAATTTTCTTCCTCTGAGGTCACTGCCAGCATGAGAACCAGCATGTGAACCAGGATGAGCTAAGCACTTTTTACTCTTTCATCCCCATAAACGTGAAAGCCACCCACCCCCATTTAGAGCAATTTATTGCCATCCGGACCCTGCGCCCCCTGTAAGGTATTTCTTTCAAGTGCCAGACCCTCGCCTGCGCTCCGAAACCCACCCAACACACCCGCTAATAACCTTAAGCACTTTGCCACAATATATGTTTTTACTTGTACTAATAGGTCTAAAGCTTAGGAGATATGTGAAACACAGCTTGACTCTTCTTACATGCACAATAAAGGTCAAGGCCTCCAATTAAAGCCACGAATGACCCAATTGTACTGACAAATACTGTGTGTGTGATTTGTGCAGAAATATGAAAAGAAGTATAAAATGTTTAGATAATTTGTTATTTAGTGTTTTACGAATGCAACATATTAGCTTAGGTAGTGACCACAGTGACTGGACCCTGACCTGCGTGGAGCACAAGATATTTGACGTCCATCATCTCGTCAGCCACTCAGCCAATCAGAAGGAAGAGATGCCACCCACACCTACAGCACCACACCGCCTGGCCAATCGGGTCCATTTAGTATTTTTTCTTAGAGTTACTTTAATTTATATATATATATATATATATATATATATATATGAGTGATGATGTAAAGGGTTTTTGGGTTTTTTCTGGGTTATTTCCTAGCTGGAGAAATAAACCATCCTTTGAACACTTGCAGCCGAATCTCAGTGCCTCCATCCCCGAAAGGGGTTGTGTTGGTTATTTTATTTTCTCTTACATGTAGTAAGCCGGGGAAAGGCACCTACATTTTCGATGACCCCCCCGACATGATTTAGAGAGGTGCCTCGAGGCCTGCACCGCCCGGCAGCGAGATCCAGGACGCCCCCAGCAAGACCATCGCCTCCGCGGTTGACCAGACTGTGCACATCAAGAAGAAAGGGTCAAGGGTTCCCGGTGGACGAATACCCGATCGAAAAGGCTGCTCGCCAAGGCAGGCCACGGCTTGGTTGGGGGACGGACCTGAGCGAGGTCCGGCCGTGAGCGGCGACCCTCGGAGTACCTGACTGAACATGTGGAGTCCCGGTTGCAAAGACCCCAAAGGAAGGTAAGGGGAAATACGGGAAGAAGGGAATTAGCAACAAAGGGAAGGTAGTTAAGAATAGGGTCTGTGTGAGTGATGGTGAGGCTTTTCTGATCTATCCTTTATATGGCCATTGGGTGTTGTAAGAAGTGAGAAGAAGAGAAGTGGTATCCTAGCCCGTACGGGGTAGAGGGTGGCGCCGCGTAGCATTTGTCCCGACCAAGTGCAGAATAGAGATAAAGAGAAAATAGTAGGGGTCTCGTATATATAGTAGACTCGGAGTAGTTTTAGAATATTCTTTTTCCGTGGAGGTAAGAAAATCTTGAGACATAATAAAGGTGAAAGAGGTGTGGAGTGAATGAAAATAGTAGGTAGAATAGGGAAGAAGAAAAACCAGGGACAGTAACGGGAATAGGGAAGGAACAAACGCGCGCAGGCAGTGCATGTGTATGTTGCATGATTATATGTTTGTTGGTCTGCTTTGTGTATATGTCCTGTTGAACACGCCAAAGTATTTCAGTACAAGTAACTTGTTGATTAATGAATAATAGGCAAAGAAATAAATTGTGAGAGGTGACCAGGTAACACCTCTCAGAAAGAACAGCTAATGTGATATACCATAATTGCGAGCATTGATAAAGAACGTATTTTCACATATTTTAACTGACATACCAAGTGAGAGGTGGGAAGGGACTCAAGGGTACCAGAACACACAAGAAAGGAAAAGAAGCATTGCCATGGGGGGAGTAACGCCAGCACCTTCCACTATATAGCGACAGGATACAGAAGTATCACGATCAGTGGATCACTGAGATAAAAGGAGATGGGGTTATACCATCAACACATTTGCTAGCATGATACAAAGGGAAACAGTTACAGAACCGGAGAGAAGTGTTAGATTTATGGCAAATGTTTGAGGAAGTTACCCCCACGGCAGAGGTAGGCACAAGCCGAATGATAGAAAAGCAGAAAATACCTGAAGAAGTAAGCGGGACACCAAAAGGGGAGCGCTCAACAACTAGAACCGAGAACGAAGTAACAAAAATCTATCCCTTAATGACCAGGCCAGCAGTAGGGTTTAGTGAGCCCATGTATATACCACCCATCCCACTGTTCCGTGCGGGGCAACAGCCCATTAACCCACACCATATGACAAAGGAGGCCTGTACGGCCCCACAAGTGCGCCTCCTGTGAACCTAGCACGTTTAACAGGCGATTTAAATCACCAGCTAGCACACGCACAAATGGAAATAACACGGTTAAGAGCTCTATGCGACAAGGGGCAAATGCTGCCAGGGGGAGGGGAGGTACCCCCGCTGTCAGTGGCAGATCTCACACCTCCGATAGGAGCAGCAAGCAATGCAACCCCAGCAGTCTCAGTATCAGGACAATCTATAGCATCACAAGGGACGTCATCATAGCAAAGACAAGAACAAGAGTGGCAGTCAGGACAGTTGCTGTTCCAATTGAATAACAAGCCAGTGAGAATTATACGCCCAGATACACCAGAGTGTCGTCAAAGTGGAGATCAGGGTGAAAGACAAGGAAGTGAACCCAAGGAAAACTGGGAGGATAATAACGAGCCAGAGTCAGAAATAGAAGAAATATGGGATGATTTAGATGAATAGGAAGAGGCAGCTGCCGCAGAGGGTTCCCCACTGCCAAACTGCCGTTACCCAGACACACTATCACCACCATTATGGTAGGGTAGATTAGGACAACTAACAGGGAGGACAGGCAACATACTAGTAAGTAAAACGAAAAAAGGGAGAACGAGCAAAACAGAAACTACAAATGCCACTGATACATAAAGGAGCAGGTAGGCCAAACTATATCCCGTGGGCCCAAATGGACAAAAACAACCTGTTAAAACTCCTCCCCCCGCTGACGGGAGGAGCAGGTAAGTGGATACATGTATTTGAGAAAAACACGGCAGGCGTGCCGTTAGCTATAGGTGATGTGAAAAGCTTATTAGTATCAGCAATCGGGGACCAAGCAGACACAATCTGGGAAAGGGCAGGGTTCCCGGGAGTAACAATGAGCTGTGATCGCCACGATGGATCACCATTCAACAATGTTCGAGCACAAGTGTGGGATGCATTGCGGCGTGCATTTCCAGACGTTCCAGATTTACATGCAGTGATGCAGTGCACGATGGAGGAGAGCGAGGATCCTGCGCAATTCATTTTGCGAGTGCAAGACTTATGGAGAAGTGGAACTGGTACGGCATGGAATCAATCAACAGCCTTATTTTATTTTATCATAAAAAAGGGGTTGCCAAAAGAGGTGCAGAAGGCCTTGGACAAAATAGCTGGGATCGAAGCCAAAGGGTGGCCTGAAATTCAGAGCATAATTGTATACCATTGGAGGAGGATCAAAGAGAAGGAAAAGGAGGTCACACAAAAGAGGCTGGCCGACGAAGCAAAACTAGTGCAGACAAAATTAGTGAAGGTCGCCGCCATTACTGCCAGTGTAACCGCAGACAGAGAAAACCAAGGAGAGGAAAACGCGAGAGGAAGGCCCGTTGGGATAGCAGAGCAGTGGGTTGGAGAGGACCAAGGACAGTGGAACGGAGAGGAACAGCCATGCTAAGGATCACAGTGGCAGAACAGGCCGGCCCAAGGAAGAGGTGGGTACCGTGGGCAGAGGGGAGGATTCGGAGGAATGGGAAACAGAGGGTATGGTGGGTTAGGACCAAGAGGAGGACAACAGGGGTCATGTTGGAATTGTGGAAGGTGGGGACATTATTCACGGAATTGTAGAATGCGACCATCAGGGTATTTTCGGGGGCAGCAGCAGCCAATGAACAGGGGTGGGGGTGCCCACACCCAGGTAGCCCTTGTGGAGCTCCAATGGGGAGGGGGGACAACAAGATCAGTACTGCTATGACCCCCAAATGCAACAAAGACCGCCAGCCCCACCACAGCAGCAACAGCAGCAGCCACAACATCAAAACGCACTACAGCCCATGGCAAGACAAAACTCAGTAGGGAACATAAACAATAACCCTTTTGCAGCGGCTGCAAATGGTGCCCTTGCACCATTCCGTGGCGTAACGGTCGTAGGTGACAACGTTTTTTCAGTGCCAGGCCAGCAAAGATACCAAGACTAGGACAGCCCACAGGGAGTATTTGTGTGTCCAGTCCTATCCACCACACAAAGTGCAAATGAGGAACCACTAGTGGCGGCACAGATAGGAAACAAGCAGTTTATCTTTATGGTAGACTCTGGAGCAGAAAGATCATGTCTCACAGAAGGGCGGCTTCAGCTCTTGGGAAGAAATTTGGAGACGCAGGGGTTCTCTGGGGCTATTTTAAAAGTTCCTTACACAAAAGATCTTGATGTAACAGTAGGGGGAAAAACAGTGCGCGCACCCTTATTGTATTACGAAGACGCGCCAATCAATTTGATGGGACGAGACTTGCTCAGTAAGTTAAACATGACCATAGCTTTTACTGGAAGAGGGATAGTGTGGCTCGACGCCAGGGGTATGCCCCGTACGAGCACTCCTGATAATAAGCACAATTACAAAGGAAGTTCCAGGTAGAGGGCTCCCCATTGACATGGACATGTTCGTCTATGGAATACAGGTATTAGCCAGAGTAGTGCCTGAAATAACACAAAAAGAGTGGAGAATACCATCAGACTTCATATTCCGCCCAATCACACCAACAGATGTAGTGCCAGGCACAATTATATCTATAGACATTGAGGCAGTTCAAGTTTCCAACAAACGCATTGTGGTCATAGGCCTGGACGTGCAGGGACGCGAGTGGAGAAGTGTGCTATGCATAGAGCCGAACATAATGCTAAAAGATTTAACTGATGAAGAATTGTTTACGGATTACGAGGGGGATGGAGAAATAATAATGGAAATAAGCATACCATGTGACATTATGATCCAATACAGAGAAATACACAACCCACTCATGGCTAACAAAGGCCCCACTGACAATATTTGAGGAAGACATGGCCAGGGTGGCACCTGAAATTTGGACTACAGGGCCACACGATGTGGGATTGTTGCATGAGTTGACTCCCATAAAGATAAAACTGAAACCAGGTGCCCTCCCACCCAGAGTGAAACAATACCCAATATCCAAGGAAGCAGAGGAAGGTATTAGAGAAACAGTGAATGCACTCCTAAGCCAAGGTATCTTAGTGCCATCAACTTCCCCATGCAACACAGCGATTTTTCCGATTAAAAAAGCGAAAGGAGGGGCGTGGAGAATGGTCCAGGATCTCCGCCCACTCAATGACGTCATCCAAAAAGAGTTCCCATTAGTGCCTAACTCGGCATCAATATTGTGCAGTATACCAAAAGAGGCAACTTGCTTCACTGTCATTGATTTGAAAAATGTTTTTTTCTCTGTGCCACTTGCACCAGAGTCGCAGTACCTTACAGCCTTTACATTAGGAAACAACAGATATGAACACCGCAGACTCCCACAGGGGTATTGCGAGAGCCCAAGCATTTTTAACAGAGTACTACGAGAAGACATCGGCAACATAGATGTAGGGAGCACCATTATACAGTACGTAGACAATTTACTCGTCTGCAGCAAAACAGAAGAAGAGTGTAGAGAAGACTCCATAACACTGCTTAACGTATTGGCTGCCAAGGGATACAAGGTGGACAAAGGAAAGTTACAATACTGCCTTGCAGACGTTATATATCTCGGCTAGCAAATATCTAAAGATGGAAAAAGAATACTACCAGACAGAGCAGCTGCCATTCGACACATTATCATACCAAAAACAGTGAAGGACATGCAGAAATTTCTTGGCATATGTAACTATTGCCAAGCATGGATCCTCTATTATGCAGCATACACACGGCCAATGCTACAAGCACTGAAGGAAGCACAGAAGAACAGGGTCCCAATAAAATGGACACATGAGACAATGGCCCAATTCTCCCGATTAAAAGACCTCCTTGCAAATCCAGATTATGAAAGGGAATTTTTTCCTGTTTTCACGCAGCAATGGAACATTGATGACAGCAGTATTGACACAAAAGACATTGCTAGGCCACAAACCATTAGCATACTACAGTGGAATATTAGACCCAGTAATGCAGGGACATTTCGCTTGCGAACAGGCCCTCGCTGCAGCGGCCTTCGCCATTGAGAAAAGTGCCACGATCGTAATGGGATGTTCAGTGACGCCATATGCGGAACACTCATTATTTGCTATCTTGGAAAGATCAAAATCTACTCTCACAACACAGAGAGCATCTGCTTATGAAATAATAATATCCAGTCCAAATGTACACGTGGTCAGATGCAAGACAGTGAACCCAGCCTCATTCATTACAGAGCCATGCACAACTGAAGATTTACAGGAACACGATTGTAGCACGTATGAGGGAGAGGGCGATGACATTCCCAAAGCAAGAGAAAATGCCCTTACAGAAGGAGAAATCTATTTCATAGACGGGTCAGCATCCATAAACTCAGAGACAGGAGAGAAACATGTGGGGATGGCAGTAGTGCGCATGGAAGAAGACACATACGAAGTGATTGTTCAAAAGCACCTCCCCTCACACTACTCTGCACAAGCAGCTGAACTGACTGCACTAATCAGCACGTTACACACAGCCAGAGATTGTGCAGTAACAATGTATTCAGACTCCGCTTACGCCACCACCACAGTTCACTCAGGGCTATCCCGTTGGCGAAGGAGAGGGTTCAAAGAGCAGATAGGTCCCCCGTACAACATGCCACGTTGCTAAATGAACTAATAGAAGCTTTAGCAGAGCCATCGGTAGTGGCAGTGGTTAAATGCCAAGCCCATACAAATAAAACAGACGCTGTCTCATTGGGGAACGCGGCAGCCGACACAGCAGCGAAGGAGGCCTCGTACTTCAATAAGGCACCAACATCAGAGTACGTTGTAAAAACAGCCACAGCAGAACAACCAGCAGACGCATACAGTAACACGCCCATAGCACAATTGATAGAACTCCAGAGAAGGGCCCCATCGGAAGAGCAGGAGTTGTGGGGCAAACGAGGGTGTAAACAGTCAGCCACAGATCTCATTTGGAGACAGGAAACGACAGGCAAGGTAGTGATGCCTGTAGAATTATTAGAAGTAGCGTTCCACCAACTGCACTTCCCAGCTCACGTTGCAAAACAACACATCGCCTCAGACATACAGGAGGATTGGTTTGTTCCCAATCTGCACGAATACTTGTCTAAATTTGTGATTGAATGTACTACATGCCAAACTTACAATTCAGGAATGACATTACGAACTCTGCGTGGCACTTTGCCACGCCCTACAGGTCCATTCAGAGAACTACATATCGACTACGCCGATATGGGAGAAAGATGTAATGGAGCGAGATACTTGATTGTGGTGGTATGCCCTGTTTCACGGTGGGTGGAAGCGGGCCCCTGCCCCCATCCTGATGCAAAATGTGCTGCCAAGTTCCTTGTGCGAGAAGTATTCTCGCGGTGGGGAATCTGTGACGTGATCCATTCAGACAACGGCACGCACTTTGTGAATGACCTTTTCAAAGAAGTAACCTCCCTTCTGGGGGTGAAACATAAATTATGTTCGATTTATCATCCAATGGCCAATGGAGTTGTGGAGAGGATCAACGGGCTGCTCAAAAGCAATTTATCGAAATTATGCAGCACGTTGAAAAAAAATTGGATATATTGTCTGCCCCTAGCACTGTTCCAACTCATAAATCAATCATGCAAGGATCACCATTTGAGCCCCCACGAAATTGTGACGGGGAGAAGAATGCACACAGCGCTCTCTCCTGTTAGGAGGGCATCTGATGCACACAGGGCTGCCACAGTGTTGGGGGAAGAGTTTAAGGAATACCTAGCACAGCTAACGCGCGCAGTACGCAGCATAGCAAAACAAATTGCTCCGCCATTTACTGAAGATGTAGCAACAGACACCTCCATGCCAGCAGCAGATAGCCCAGAGGGGCCATTAATGCCAGGGGAACACATCTATGTTAGAAGCTTTGTAAGAAGGTGGAATTCACCAGGATTTCATGGTCCATACGCAGTGGTGTACAGCACACCAACTGCAGTTAAGGTGAAGGGACTGAAATACTGGGTGCACCTCTCGGACGTGAGAAGGGCAAGCAGTGTCGCACTGCCCCAAAATGAAACCGACTGTGTGGATGGCATTGCTAACACAGTCTGACATGATGAAAACTACAACTAAGAGAGGAAACGTATAGTAGAAAAGCAACATTTTTTTTAACATATTCTGTCTGTCTCTCTCTTTCCCTTTTTTTTCTCTCTTACTCTCATATGAATTGTGTTATTTTTCCTATTTTTCCCCATTGTTTTTATGATAAATGGAAAGAAATTGTTAAATGCCTAACTAAGCAAAAGATGAAAAAGAATGAACAACTGCAAATATGTTTCTTTTCATGATGACTTAACGAATTTGTCTCGTCCACATAAGCTCAACATGAGCCAATGCGATGATACGGCTGAGCAGGCAGAAATGTTAGATAGAAATAGGGATGACACTAGGGCCAGCAGATTGAGCAATGTGGAATGCGTTATAAAATATGCTGCCATACTATTTGCAATAATGATGTTTTATTTTATTTGGTATAACGTCGTTTTATTTGTGGCAAATAAAATGAACAAAGGGGGGAGCGGGGCTAACATGATAAAACCAGGGTCTAAACTAATATGGACTGGAGTAACAACCATTTGGAAGGACACTTATAACGTTGAATCGAATATTATAAATACAACGCCACCCTATGAACCATTGCATGAAAACAAAACTGCTATCCCATTGTTGAGTAATACTATGGCCAAGGAAATAGAGCCTGGATGGAATGTAAATGATGATTACTATTGGTTGACTAACTTCAGAAATACAAGCATGCACACACACACACAGCACCAGAAACCACTACTGAATACACACATGTAACCATGAACAACATTGATGATGCATGGTCCAGAATATTCCTGCTGCAATATCGAGTTGGTACCCAATTAAAAAACAAAAGAGGGAGGAGAAAAAGGGGGGCGGGAAAAAACAGATATGATATTTATCACAACCTGGGGTTAGATGAAATAGAGGACCCCCTACATCCTGACCAATCAAACAAATGGTATTCAGACATGAGCACCGCAGCAAAGCAAGCAATGAAAGTTGCTAGGTGTGCTCACTTATTCCTCATGCAACTGGAACCCCAAAAATGTTAATTCCACAGAAAGTACCCTTGTCTGAGGCCCAATGTTTGATTCATCTGATGCTGTGTAGAATAAAAAAGACATTTTAGGCACACACAGTCACCATGGAAAAATTGGAAAACGAACAAACATGCACCAGCAGACGACAAGGAGTAATCTGCCTCCAAGAGCCATTTTTCATCATAAAAGGGACAAGGTATGCAGACAACAAGTGGCATGATGAAACAATTGAATGCAAAGCTGAGGGGCTTCGAGGGCTGCCAGACGAAACATACGAGTCGGTAAAAGAAACGTGCATCCCCATCTGGTCACAGCATATCACCAAACTGACATGGGTCACACCACTGGAGAGACCCATAAAGATTCAAAAGGAAATACCGCACAAACTTTGCTTCCATGGAGAAGGGAAGGTGAGTATGGGAAATGCACAGCTGTGCAATAACACGTTAATAATACCAGATATGAAAAAAGGCACTGCCGCATTAATGGACATATACTGGATCTGTGGCAAACGAGTTTACCTGCATCTCCCAGCATCCTGGAGGGGCACTTGTGCACTAGCCACACTTCACTCAGCTCTAATGGTGATACCAGAGAGCCACGTTCAGTTTACAGCAAGGCCTTCGGCTGACAGTTCGACAGCAGGCCAATCGGCTGACATATCGGCAGCAGGACAATTGGTTGAACCATCGACAGCGCCCGATGAGACAAGGAACAAGTTACTTACCTGTAACTGTTGTTCTCCAGCATAGGTCTGGCATGGATTCACATGCTCATGAATATTCCCCGTCGTCAGGCTCGGTAAAGAAAAAACCAGTATCAGTTTCGTTTCTGATCTGTCTTTCGTAGTAGTAACCAATCACTGATCTCTGCGTCATACTGACCACAGCCAATGACTGCCCTCTACCTAAGCCCCGCCTCTGGCAGCCATCTTCAGATTTGGTAGCACGTGAAGTGGCAGTATGACCAAGTGAAGAGCCGCAGAGGGGTAGGCGGGAGGGTTCGCATGTGAATCCATGCCAGACCCATGCTGGAGAACAACAGTTACAGGTAAGTAACTTGTTCCTTCTCCAGCATGGGGTCTGGCATGGATTCACATGCTCATGAATAAAGAATAAAGAATACATAGCAGTACACACATGCACAACCATGGGAGGTGGCAAAGGCTCAACATTAAGCATTACATCAAACTCAACATTAAGCAAATCTTACCTCCTCACCAGGCTCACCTTAGGCGAACAGGTTGCGCAGCACTGCTTGGCCGACCCTGGACTCCTCCCTGGTATCCCGATCGACGCAGTAGAATTTCATGAAGGTGTGCGTCGACCTCTACGTAGCAGCCCTGCAGATGTCCAGCAAGGGCACACCAGATAGGAACGTCGTGGTAGCTGCGATCGCTCTGGTTGAATGGGCTCTCGGACGGCCAGGCAGCGGTCGGTTTGCCAACCGATGACAGTACATGATACAGCCGGAGAGCCATCTGGAAATGGAAGCCTTCGAGAGAGCCTTCCCCTGATTGACAGGTCCAAAGTTCACAAAGAGTTGTGACGTCTTCCGAAAACACTTTGTGCAGTCCACGTAGAATTTCAGCGCTCTAGCCACATCCAGCGAGTGCAAAGTCCTTTCAGCCGGCGACGGGAAGAAAACAGGCAACACCAAGGGTTTGTTGAGGTGGAAGTCCGACGGCACCTTGGGCATAAAGGAGGGGTGCATCCTGAGCACTACCCTCGTGTCGTGAAAAGTCAAGTACGGGGCCTTGCAGGAAAGGGCCTGGATCTCTCCCACCCGTCGTGCGGAGGTGATGGCCACAAGAAATGCTGTTTTCCACGACAAGAACTTCAACGGAGCCGAGTGCAGAGGCTCGAACGGAGGTCCCATGAGCTTGGTCAGCACCACGTTGAGCTCCCACGCCGGGGCCGGAGCCTTCACCGGCGGGAACGATCTGAACAGTCCCTTCATGAACTCTTTCACCAGACGATGAGACCACAAGGACGTCAGCCCCGTGGTTCTGGTGTACCGGGAGATCGCAGCAAGATGAATCTTGATGGACGCGTGCGCCAGTCCAGCTTTGGCCAGCGTCAGTAGGTACGGCAGTACTTGGGGAGCCGTAATCCGTAGAGGGTTAATCTTCTGTGCGTGGCACCAGACAGAGAACCTCTTCCATTTGTGTCCGTAGCATTTAAGAGTTGAGGACGCCCTGGCCTTTGCAAGAACCTCTCTGCAGTCGGCCGGTATGTCGTATCCTCCAAACTCTAACGCTGCAGGAGCCAGGCCTTCAAGTTCAGCGACTTCGGGTCGTGATGGAGGATGGCGCCTCCTTCCCTGGAGAGAAGATCTGCGTCCCCTGGCAGCTTTATTGACGGGGACGCTGACAAGTCCAGAAGGTCCGGGAACCATATCTGCCTCGGCCACGCAGGTGCGACGAGGATCATCCTGCACCGTGACCTCTTGAGCTGGTTGATGTGATGAGCCGGATCAGCAATGGCAATGGAGGGAACGCGTATAGAAACAGGCCCTCCCAGGGGAACGAGAAAGCATTGCCCATGCTCCTCGACTGGGGAAACCGGCTGGCGAAACTCCGGCACTTGGAGTTCGTCGCCGTCGCGAACAGATCGATCTGGTGTGTGCCCCACCGTCGGAAGAGGCGGTCCACTAGATCCTGCCGTAGTTCCCACTCGTGGCACGAGCGCAGCTCCCTGCTGAGTGAGTCGGCGATGGTGTTTTTTATCCCTGCCAGATGAAACGGCACCAGAAACATCCCTTGGGCGACGGCCCAATGCCACAGATCCTGCGCCTCCCTGGACAGGGCTGGGGACCTGGTTCTGCCCCGTTTCCTGATGTAGAACATGGTGGTGGTGTTGTCGGTGAAGATCCTCACCACCTTGCCCTTGAGGGATGGAAGGAAGGACCCGAGGGCCCAAAACACTGCACGGAGCTCCAGGACGTTGATATGGAGGGACTTCTCCGTCGGGAGCCAAAGGCCTCTCGCGTGCAGATTTTCGGTGTGCGCTCCCCACCCTTCCAGGGAGGCATCCGTGGTCACTGTCTCCTGGTGGCCGGGGGTCTGGAAGTCCATGCCCGCCGTCAGATGCGCGCGGGTGCCCCACCACCGGATCGCTCGTCGGAAACTCTCGTCGAGTGTGATCCTCTCCTCGAAGCTGCCCATAGTCTGGATCCAGCGCGCGTCCAGGAACTCCTGCAACGGGCGCATCTGGAGCCTGCACAGGGAGATGAGGTAAATGCAAGACGACATTATTCCGAGGAGGGACTTGATGTACCTCACTCTGGCCGCGTCCGCAACCAGCATCCGCTGCACGTTGCCCAGAATGGCCCTCGTCCTTTCCTCCGACGGATAGGCCAGGAGCAACACTGTGTCGAGCTTCGCTCCCAGAAACAGTGCGTCTTGCGCGGGCACCAGGTGGGACTTGGCGTAGTTTATGGAGAATCCCAGGTCCGTGAGAAGTTGGACGGTCCTTGCCGTGTGCTCCACGGCGAGCTCCTTCGTCTTCGCTCGGATGAGCCAGTCGTCCAGGTAGGGGTAGACGTGGATCCCCTCTGGGCGCAGCTGCGCCGCCACCGGTGCGAGGCACTTGGTGAACACCCTGGGTGCCGGCCTTAGTCCGAAGGGAAGGGCTCTGAACTGATAGTGACGCCCTTGGACCACGATGCTGAGAAACCTTCGGTGTCCCTTTAGGATGGGAATATGGAAGTAGGCATCCTCCAAATCCAACGACGACAGGAAATCGCCCTCCTCCAGCTGACCCAGGACGTGTTGGAGGGTGACCATCCGGAACTTCTGTGGCTTGATGAATTTGTTCAGTCGTCGTAGGTCCAGGAAGGGACGCCATCCTCCCGTCGTCTTCTTCACGAGGAAGTATCTTGAGTAAACTCCGGAGCCCCTAAGCCTCTTTGGGACGAGCTCGATGGCGCCCTTCCTAAGCATCGCCTTTACCTCCAAGAGAAGTTGAGGGACGTGAAGTTCTTTCTTGGCCACAGGGGGGACGCGCGGGCACCTTCTTTGAAACTCGAGCGCATGACCCTGGGCTAGGGCGTCCAGCACCCAACGGTCGGTGGAGATGGACTCCCACACGCTGACGAAGCTCGCCAGCCGGCCTCCCACCGGGGTGCTTCGGTGGGGGCCCGACCCCACAGCCGGTTCAGTCCTGCTTCGACGAGGCTTTGACGCCTTGACCTCCTTGGCGACGACGGCGGGGTCCGCCTGACTTGCCTCGTCCCCTGTAAGCTTCCTGCGACGACAAACGGGCCGCTTGACGGTAGGTGGAAAATCCACCGCCGGAACCTTTGGAGGCACCCTTGCCTCCGCTGCTCCGAAAGGGCGGCCGCCGTTGCTGGAGAACCGCAAGAGCCCGGGCCGTCTCTGTGTCTGCTTTGATGGCTTGAAGGGAATCGTCCACTGTTTTCCCAAACAGGTTGTTTCCATCGAACAGCATGTCCAAGACTCTGGTCTGCACTTCTTGACGGAAGTCAGTAGCCTTGAGCCATCCACGCCGCCTAAGGCACACGCCGTTGCCCAACTGGCGAAATCCAGTGTCGGTGATGTCCGTCGCAATCGTAATGGCGTGGTCCGACGCCACCTCACCTTCCTGCAAGATCTCTAGGGCATTCGCCCTCTTGTCGTCCGGTAGGAAGTCCAGCAGGGGGGCCAGTTTGTACCACAGCTCCCTGTCGTAGCGGGCTACGATAGCCAAGGCGTTGGCCGCCTTAATCGTCGTCGCTGCAGACGAGATGACCCTGCGTCCCATCGTATCCAATTTCTTTCCCTCGCCGTCCGGCGGGGAAGTCGACGTGGAGCCCGCACCCCCCCCCCCCGCTTTCTTCCTGGCCGCCGCGGAGACGACGGAGTCCGGGGTCGGCTGTGCCCGGAGGCACAAGGGGGCCGCGTCCGGGACCCGGTACTTCTTCTCGTACCGATCCCTTCTAGCCGGCGTCGTGGATGGGTTCTTGAGGAGGGCGAGGCCCTCATCCCAAATATCGTCCAGTAGAGGCACGGAGAGGACCGTCTTCCTCTTGGCCTCGCGCCGTTGATAAAGGAAACCTTCCTTCTTCTTCTCCTCCGGGCAGAGCTGGAAGAGCTCGGATGCCCTGGCGATCATGGAGTGAAACGATCCAATCTCGTCGGGCGGGGATGCCCGGGTGGGAGGTGACGACGGCAGATCCTCGTCGTAAACCTTGTCGTCCGTACCCGTCGCGGCCGTTTCAGTCCCCGTATCATCCCCACGAGTCGTGGACGGGGAGGAGGGCTGAACAGGGCGCGATGGCTGAAAAGGAGGTGGAGGGTGAATCCTCCTTCTCTTAGGGGGAGGGCTCCCAGAAGGGCCTGGCTCCGGGTCCCCCATCGGGAGCGGTTCCTCCGCTGGTGGTAACGGCAGTCTCGTCCTTATCTCCGAGCATAAGGACTGGATAGCCAACAAAATGGCCGCCGAGTTGTCTTGCGGCGCTGGTTGAGGGGAGTCCGACGGGCGGTCAGGGGCCCCGTCGGCACCCTCGACGATATCGTCGTCTCCTACGTCGGGATCCCTCCCGACGGGTTGGTCTTCTTCCACGCCAACGCCGTGGCTTAAGACCTCGACCAGCTCTTCCTCAGAGGTTGAGGCCAAATCCACGACGACCTCCTGCCCCCCCCTTTTTCTTCTCCGTCGGAGGTTTCACGGGGGTCCTGTCGATGGGCATAAAAGAGGACTCCCTCCGCGGTGGCAGGGAGACTCTGAGCCCTGAGGTCGCCACCACTGGTGTAGCCTCCACAGGCTGAGCCAGGGCCACCGCGACTGTCTCGATAGAGGGCTTGGCCGGATGGATTAAGGCTTTCACCACCTTAGGTGCGCTCACCACCTTCTCCTTGGGGGGGGGGACACTGCCTCGCTCTCCCTCCGATGGGGCCTTCGAGCTCGACCGGGGTCTCTCCAGGAGCTTCGCCGGGTGCACGGCCTTCCTCTTACCAGAACCAGAGCGTTGGCTCGTGGTTGATGGTGCCGGCAAGGATGCGCCCTGCCTGGCGCCCGTAGAGCCCGACCGTTCGGCGCTCCCGGTGCCAGCGGACTCGCGCTGCTTGGCCTTGTGTTGGACCCCCGTCGCCGGGGCGTCCTCAAAGGTCTTAGAAGACCGCTTGGATTTCTTCCTCTTCTTCTCGCCTGACGGGCTCTTCCCTTCCAGCCAGTTGGCGAGACGTTGATGGCGGTCCTTCATGGTCCGCTCCGACATATTGCCGCAAAACGCACAGTCCTTCTCCACGTGCGTCTTGTCCTCATGTAGGCAGTAAAGACAAAAGGAGTGTTCGTCCTCCTTAAAGACATTCTGATGCTGGCATCCAGGGCAGACCCTGAACAGCTTTCCGGGCGTCGAGCTTCCCTTCTCCTGGGCCATGTCCGAGATGGGCCTGAGAAACTTCTGGAGTCCTCCAAAAGCGTAGCTCGACGAAATCTTCACCCTTGAGGGGCATAGACGAATCCGACACGGGTCCCCGTTGATCGGATGAAGAATCGGTGGAGCTTGAGGCTCTTTTTGACCGAAAAAATCGAAGTTTTTGAGAAAAAACGTGAAAAAATAGCACTAACGCTCGAAAGCAATAGCACGAGGATCCCAACACTTGAACGCGCGGTAAGAATCTGAAGATGGCTGCCAGAGGCGGGGCTTAGGTAGAGGGCAGTCATTGGCTGTGGTCAGTATGACGCAGAGATCAGTGATTGGTTACTACTACGAAAGACAGATCACAAACGAAACTGATACTGGTTTTTTCTTTACTGAGGATTCCCAGCCTGACGACGGGGAATATTCATGAGCATGTGAATCCATGCCAGACCCCATGCTGGAGAATCACGGAGCCCCCAGCATACGAACTATTGTCAGAAGAAACATTGAGAACCAAGATGTCACGCAGCAAAAGATCCAATTATATTTCGTCCAAATCGTCAGAACTCCTTGCTGAAATCCCACAGCAGTACAAGCTTTTCTCATCTGCAGAGACATTTTTTGCATCATTTCTAGCACCAGGCGTTCAAGCCAGCACAAACGCGAAATGGCTGCAGATAACATGCTGGGAGCTCATCCAGCTGGCTAACGACACTGAAGAAGGATTCAACATCATAAAAATAGAGCTCCGTGCACTGTGCCTGATGACGATGCAAAACAGATATGTCTTCGATCTTATCAAGGCGATGGACGGCGGTGTTTGCAAAAAAATTGGGGGGGCATGCTGCACGTTCGTACCAACTTCAGATGCTGATAACGGGACACTGTCACACGTGATAACAGCAGTGCATAATTTAGGAGAAAGAATGAGAACAGAAGGTGGAGCAGAAAACAACACGTGGTTTGACAATCTGTTCAGCTGGATACCATCATGGGTGAACATAGCAGCGAAGGTACTCATTCCCATTATTGTCTTTCTTCTCCTAATATTCTGTGTGTGCCAATTGGGACTAAGATGCTGTGAAAATAATATGCCTAATTCAGCGATGATGATGGTAACAGTGGACCGACAGACAACGGTGGCTACCATGATAGATGCCCAAGTGCAAGCTGGAGAATACACCACACCGCAGTATAGAGTGACTGCCATCTACAGGCAGTATGGGCACGTGGTCCTTAATCTACATCACACTACCATTAAAGAACCAAAGGACTTGCTGTGGTATAACAAGATTTGGATGGGGATGGTGGGATATACTTAATGGTCACCCCAGAAGAATACGTAAGAAGGGGTAACAGCTTAAGATGTGTGTGCAAAGCATGGATGCCAATAAAAGGTACACCTGCTTGGGATGAGGCTGTGGCTGAAGCTGAGCACTACCGAAGGGAGAACGGAAAGAACGAGATAAGTAGTTTGTTACTTTAGATGTAACGAAAGGGGGGAATGTATGGGAGTGAGGGTCCCCCAGGCCCCCTCGCGCCGCACACACCTCAGTAAGGGACTTGGACCACGTGCCTCCGGTAGTGGGGTTGCCCCCTTGCCCTTATGTAAAGTTAACCACGGTTGACCGCTACATAGATGGGACTACTGAGCAGGACACGGGGCATCCATCTTTTGTGCCCCCTTTCGACTCCATCTTGGGTAAACAGGCCTCACTGCGATAGTACAGCAAGGCTCAGCTCCCCCTTCCACCGCAACAGCCAAGGACAGAGGCACACACAAGGTGCGCAGGCAGCTGGCTGGCCCCCACCCTTGCACTCCCCCTGCGAAGGAAAGCTCTGCGCTCCCATTCTCACGCTGAAGCTGGAGAAAGTTGCAACAACCAATATGATACAGTTTTCTTCCTCTGAGATCACTGCTAGCATGAGAATCAGCATGTGAACCAGGATGAGCTAAGCACTTTTTACTCTTTCATCCCCATAAACGTGAAAGCCACCCACCCCCATTTAGAGCAATTTATTGCCATCCGGACCCTGCGCCCCCTGTAAGGTATTTCTTTCAAGTGCCAGACCCTCGCCTCCGCTCCGAAACCCACCCAACACACCCGCTAATAACCTTAAGCACTTTGCCACAATATATGTTTTTACTTGTACTAATAGGTCTAAAGCTTAGGAGATATGTGAAACACAGCTTGACTCTTCTTACATGCACAATAAAGGTCAAGGCCTCCAATTAAAGCCACGAATGACCCAATTGTACTGACAAATACTGTGTGTGTGATTTGTGCAGAAATATGAAAAGAAGTATAAAATGTTTAGATAATTTGTTATTTAGTGTTTTACGAATGCAACATATTAGCTTAGGTAGTGACCACAGTGACTGGACCCTGACCTGCGTGGAGCACAAGATATTTGACGTCCATCATCTCGTCAGCCACTCAGCCAATCAGAAGGAAGAGATGCCACCCACACCTACAGCACCACACCGCCTGGCCAATCGGGTCCATTTAGTATTTTTTCTTAGAGTTACTTTAATTGATATATATATATATATATGAGTGATGATGTAAAGGGTTTTTAGGTTTTTTCTGGGTTATTTCCTAGCTGGAGAAATAAACCATCCTTTGAACTCTTGCAGCCGGATCTCAGTGCCTCCTTCCCCGACAGGGGTTGTGTTGGTTATTTTATTTTCTCTTACATGTAGTAAGCCGGGGAAAGGCACCTACACTCGCAACTGCACACTTTCCACCCGAAAAGCGCCCGTTTACTCTCTTCCGTTTGGCTACTTTTCCAAAGGTTTCTGGTTGAAGACCCTTTCACTTCTAAAATAAATGCTACGTTACCCTGAAGAGTAGGCCTACGACTCAAGAACACGCCAAGAGACTTCCTGAAACTGCAATACTCGGGAGTATTTTCCACATCGGATTGCTTTACTCTTTAAGGGGTAAATAAATACCGCTGAGCTGCCATTCTTGTTTCCCGTAAAGCTATGCTGCCCTGTGTTTTGGCCCGCTCAGCTCCCCTTCCTGGGGGTTGCACTTGACTGAACCCCTCAACCGCAAACACCACTGTGAGAGCCGCAGAAGGCTTAAGGTTTGAGGGGTTTCCCTGAGCTTGGGAAGGTGGAACAGAGGCCCGGGCACACTTTCCCGGCTCTGTCGACATCCGTTTTCACGATAGCTGTTTTTAGGCTGACATTTTGCCAAAAAACACTCAAAATTATTTTTAAATTATTTGGGGCGGGGGCGGGTGTGTTTCCCCCCCAAACCCGTCCTCTACCTATTTTTGTTATTCCCCCCCCCCAAAATAAATGTCAACAGGTTTTTTTAAGCAAAAACGCAGCATAAAAACGGGTGTTGAAGGAAAGGATATCGTATCACTATCCCAACTCCATGTCTCTGCCCAGGGCATGCCTGGGCGTTCTTGCTGCACCCCGAATGGTTAGATCCGCACCTCACTCCTGGAAGGAACTGGGAGCTGCCAGCCATACTGAGACGCTACAGACGCCACCATACACACAAAACATGCGTCTAGTGAAACCACAGTCCAGGAGTGATCAAGGATTCTTGGACCAGAGAAAAACGTGCATCAACACTTCATGGGCACCCCCAGCCCCAAAAGCTTCGAGAAGGTGGGGGCCATGCAGCCCTACAGATAACAGGAGCATCAATCATGTTTACTCCCTAAAAATAAGCAAATACTATGGAAAAAATGCAAATAGGGAGTACAATTCCTCCCAACGAAAAAGGGGAAACTGACGCGCCCTCACAGAGCTCCATGGATATGTCTGGACCAGTGTCGCCAGCCGAGCATGCTCCTGCTTTCACCCTCACAGAGCTCCATGCATATGTCTGGACCAGTGTCGCCAGCCGAGCATGCTCCTGCTTTCACCCTCACAGAGCTCCGTGGATATGTCACAGAGCTCCATGGATATGTCACAGAGCTCCATGGATATGTCTGGACCGGTGTCACCAGCCCAGCGAGCTCCTGCTTTCACCCTCAGAGCTCCATGGATATGTCTGGACCGGTATCACCAGCCCAGCAAGCTCCTGCTTTTACCCTCGCAGAGCTCCGTGGATATGTCACAGAGCTCCGTGGATATGTCACAGAGCTCCATGGATATGTCACAGAGCTCCATGGATATGTCACAGAGCTCCATGGATATGTCTGGATCAGTGTCACCAGCCGAGCATGCTCCTGATTTCACCCTCACAGCTCCATGGATAAGTTCGGATCAGTGTTACCAGCCGAGCAAGCTCCTGCTTTCACCCTCACAGAGCTCCATGGATATGTCTGGACCAGTGGCACCAGCCGAGCATGCTCCTGCTTTCACCCTCACAGAGCTCCGTGGATATGTCACAGAGCTCCATGGATATGTCACAGAGCTCCATGGATATGTCACAGAGCTCCATGGATATGTCTGGACCAGTGTCACCAGCCCAGCAAGCTCCTGCTTTCACCCTCACAGAGCTCCATGGATATGTCACAGAGCTCCATGGATATGTCACAGAGCTCCGTGGATATGTCACAGAGCTCCGTTGATATGTCACAGAGCTGCGTGGATATGTCACAGAGCTGCGTGGATATGTCACAGAGCTGCGTGGATATGTCACAGAGCTTCATGGATATGTCACAGAGCTCCATGGATATGTCACAGAGCTCCATGGATATGTCTGGATCAGTGTCACCAGCCGAGCATGCTCCTGCTTTCACCCTCACAGCTCCATGGATAAGTTCGGATCAGTGTTACCAGCCGAGCAAGCTCCTGCTTTCACCCTCACAGAGCTCCATGGATATGTCTGGACCAGTGTCACCAGCCGAGCATGCTCCTGCTTTCACCCTCACAGAGCTCCGTGGATATGTCACAGAGCTCCGTGGATATGTCACAGAGCTCCGTGGATATGTCTGGACCGGTGTCACCAGCCCAGCGAGCTCCTGCTTTCACCCTCACAGAGCTCCATGGATATGTCACAGAGCTTCATGGCTATGTCTGGACCAGTAGTGCATGTAGTGCCACAGGAGGAAGCTTTTACTGCCTGATCGGAAGTAGTACACGTGCATCTTTCAACGTGCACTAGGTGCAAAGCAATGATTTTCTACAAAAACATTTTAGCTTTCCAGTTAAAACATTTTTACTAGCTTATAAAATACTCTCACTGAAAATTCGACTTACATTTTTACTCCCTGAAAAATCATTTTATTCCCAATTTTAAACAATAGGAGTAAAATACTCCCACTTCAAAATCTTACCTGGAGCACTGGGGCCATGTTGGTCTAATGTCCTTAGCTCTGTTGCCCACCATCAAAGAACCTATGTCTGGACAACAATAGTTACACAAAACCTTCAGAACTGGCTCTATGTGCAGGCACCTTTGCCCATCCGAGTGTGCCTACACGCTTGAATGCCAATAACAAGGAAAGGCCTTCCTGACACCACCAGGAAGAGTATCAACTCGCCAGAAGCGGGACCGCTGCCAAGGAGTACCAACTCGCCAGAAGCGGGACTGCTGCCAAGGAGTACCAACTTGCCAGAAGCGGGACCGCTGCCAAGGAGTACCCACTCACCAGAAGCGGGACCGCTGCCAAGGAGTACCAACACACCAGAAGCGGGACCGCTGCCAAAGAGTACCAACTCTCCAGAAGCGGGACCACTGCCAAGGAGTACCAACTCTCCAGAAGCAAGACTGCTGCCAAGTAGATCGAACTCTCCAGAAGCTGGACCACTGCCAAGGAGTACCAACTCGCCAGAAGCGAGACCGCTGCCAAGGAGTACCAACTCGCCAGAAGCGGGACCGCTGCCAAGGAGTACCAACTCTCCAGAAGCAGGACCACTGCCAAGGAGTACCAACTCTCCAGAAGCAGGACCGCTGCCAAGTAGATCCAACTCTCCAGAAGCTGGACCACTGCCAAGGAGTACCAACTTGCCAGAAGCGGGACCGCTGCCAAAGAGTACCAACTCTCCAGAAGCGGGACCGCTGCCAAGGAGTACCAACTCGCCAGAAGCGGGACCGCTGCCAAGGAGTACCAACTCGCCAGAAGCGGGACCGCTGCCAAGGAGTACCCACTCACCAGAAGCGGGACCGCTGCCAAGGAGTACCAACACACCAGAAGCGGGACCGCTGCCAAGGAGTACCAACTCGCCAGAAGCGGGACCGCTGCCAAGGAGTACCAACACACCAGAAGCGGGACCGCTGCCAAAGAGTACCAACTCTCCAGAAGCGGGACCGCTGCCAAGGAGTACCAACTCTCCAGAAGCTGGACCACTGCCAAGGAGTACCAACTCTCCAGAAGCAGGACCGCTGCCAAGTAGATCCAACTCTCCAGAAGCGGGATCGCTGTCAAGGACCTGCATTTTGATAGGGAGAGATTACCAAGAACATAGAAACATTCCCCACACCATCATGGTGTATAACAACACATCTTATATAGCGCTTCATGCCAGATCCTGCCTGCTTCTAAGAGCCGTAATAGTAGGCGTTGTTATTATTTGAGCCAATGTGATATTACTCAGTTTATCGGTCTTGGAAGGATAGGCCGAAGTGACACTGTTGTGAGTTGGACCAGTTAATACAGGTCACGTACAAAGTTCAGAAGTGAGTACTTAACTTGCACACCTATCTCTCCAGACGTGCCCTTAGAGCGCAAGTTCTGATTCGTGCTTACTTGCTGTGCTTGTCCCCTTTCTGCCTCCCGGTCACCAGGAAGACCGGTGGATAGTTCACGCGTAACTGCACCACCTCGAGGCGGGACAATGCTGTGATATACGAGTTGAAAGACCCTCCCGCCCCCCTACTCATGCAAACGTAGCCCTTCATGCTTCTAAAGTAATGTAAGGCAGGTGATGTTGTATGGCACCATCATGCCACTATAAGGGGTCTTGCTGCATGTGGCTCTGTACGAAAACAGGGGGTTAGGGGTAATTTGTGGGCAAAGGGAGAGGGAGATGCGAATCCTGTGGTGTTGATGAGTGAAGGTCAGAAATACCCGGCTCCTGTGCTGTTTGATTTCAATGGGTTTGCCGAAGAAACTTGCAAGTATGTTGTCCATATGGAAGAAGCCAAGATTTGATAGACTGCGTCTGTTTAGCCACTGAGGCGGGAGAGCGTGATAGGGCTAGAGGAGAGCCGAGTCATGGTTCGGCCAGTTAGACTGCAGGGCGTTGGGTCTGCTTAGCCACTGATGCGGGAGAGTGTGATAGGGCTAGAGGAGTGCCAGGGAGTATGATAGGGCTAGAGGAGAGCCGAGTCATGGTTCGGCCAGTTAGACTGCAGGGCGTTGGGTCTGTTTAGCCACTGATGTGGAGAGTGTGATAGGCCTAGAGGAGAGCCGGGGAGTGTGATAGGGCTAGAGGAGAGCCGAGTCATGGTTCGGTCAGACTGCAGGGCATTGGGTTTGTTTAGCCACTGATGCGGGAGAGTGTGATAGAGCTACAGGAGAGCCAGGGAGTGTGATAGGGCTAGAGGAGAGCAGAGTCATGGTTCGATCAGTTAGACGTTGGGTCTGTTTAGCCACTGAGGCGGGAGAGTGTGATGGGGTAGAGGAGAGCCGAGTCATGGTTCGATCAGTTAGACGTTGGGTCTGTTTAACCACTGATGCGGGAGAGTGATATGGCTAGAGGAGAGCCGAGTCATGGTTTGATCAGTTAGACATTGGGTCTGTTTAGCCACTGATGCGGAGAGTGTGATAGGGCTAGAGGAGAGCCGGGGAGTGTGATAGGGCTAGAGGAGAGCAGAGTCATGGTTCATTCAGTTAGACTGCAGGGCGTTGGTTCTATTTAGCCACTGAGGCGGGACAGTGAGATAGGGCGAGAGGAGAGCCGAGTCATGGTTTGGTCAGTTAGACTGCAGGGCATTGGGTCTGTTTAGCCACTGAGGCGGGAGAGCGTGATGGGGCTAGAGGAGAGCCGAGTCATGGTTCGGCCAGTTAGACTGCAGGGCGTTGGGTCTGCTTAGCCACTGATGCGGGAGAGTGTGATAGGGCTAGAGGAGAGCCAGGAAGTGTGATAGGGCTAGAGGAGAGCTGAGTCATGGTTCGGCCAGTTAGACTGCAGGGCGTTGGGTCTGTTTAGCCACTGATGCGGAGAGTGTGATAGGGCTAGAGGAGAGCCGGGGAGTGTGATAGGGCTAGAGGAGAGCCGAGTCATGGTTCGGTCAGACTGCAGGGCATTGGGTTTGTTTAGCCACTGATGCGGGAGTGTGTGATAGGGCTAAGGGAGAACTGAGTCAGGGTTCGGTCAGACTGCAGGGCGTTGGGTCTGTTTATCCGCTGATGCGGGAGAGTGTGATAGAGCTACAGGAGAGCCAGGGAGTGTGATAGGGCTAGAGGAGAGCAGAGTCATGGTTCGATCAGTTAGACGTTGGGTCTGTTTAGCCACTGATGCGGAGAGTGTGATAGGGCTAGAGGAGAGCCGGGGAGTGTGATAGGGCTAAAGGAGAGCCGAGTCATGGTTCGGTCAGTGGTGATCTGTTATGGCTAGGCCTGCGGCGGCTGTCTCTGGGGGTGGGTTTATGAGTCAAAGGTGGTAGGATATCCTAGAGAGGAGTCAGGGGAGTAAGCGTTAGAATGAGAAACAACCTACCCGTACTCACTTGCAGGCAGATCTCATGTCCCTAGCGCCCAGTGCCAGCCATCTATCTATCCCAATATAGATCACTGTCTCTCTGCCTCAAATAAATGCATTGCCCCCATGAGGAACAACACGAGAAGCGGCAAATTGGCAGATGAGGGACAGGGGCAGTCTGCAAACTCCAGTCAATTACCATAAGCTTCATGGGAGGCAAGAAATGCCGGCTCAGAGGAAGAGCTCCGTGGAATGCGAGGCCTCGGATAGGTGGGGGGCAGGAGAGGGAGCGGGGGGAGGTGCGTGCGTGCAGGTGTGTGTGCGCGTAAGAGCAGGAGAGAGAGAATACAATGCACATTATGATCCAAAAATGCCATCAACAAGCACATTATAAACCCCAAGGCGGAAGATCAGGTGGTTTGAAAATGTCACCTTATCCCCAAGAGGGTATTAACCCTTCATAGACGTCAATTTTTTTATATATCTGGTATGCATGCTTCACAAGGATTGATATCTAACAAGCATGACATGCAAGTAGCTGGATAAACTGAGCACCACGTGCAGGTAATAATGACACCAATTATTACAGCACTTGAGGCAAATCCACATGAGGCGCTATATATATATATATATATATATATATATATATATGAATCACCACGATCAGAATTGTGCATCTGGAACGCCATCTTCCCTGTCATGTCTGCTTGTCTCAATCTTCACCAAGTATCCTTGAGTAATCTTCCCCGTCCTGCCCGATGGTTGAAGTCTACCCCGTCCTGCCCGATGGTTGAAGTCTACCCGATGGTTGAAGTCTACCCCATCCTGCCCGATGGTTGAAGTCTACCCAATGGTTGAAGTCTACCCTGTCCTGCCTGATGGTTGAAGTCTACCCGATGGTTGAAGTCTACCCCGTCCTGCCCGATGGTTGACGTCTACCCCGTCCTGCCTGATGGGTGACGTCTACCCTGTCCTGCCCGATGGTTGAAGTCTACCCGATGGTTGACGTCTACCCCGTCCTGCCCGATGGGTGAAGTCTACCCTGTCCTGCCTGATGGCTGAAGTCTATCCCGTCCTGTCTGGTGGTTGAAGTCTACCCCGTCCTGCCTGATGGGTGAAGTCTACCCTGTCCTGCCTGATGGGTGAAGTCTACCCTGTCCTGCCCGATAGTTGAAGCCTACCCCATCCTGCCTTCAAGCTGCTATCTTTCTCATCCTGTTTGCTGGTCACAGTCTTTCCCCATCATGTCTATGCAGGTCACTATCATGCCCATTGCGCCCATTCTTATATCCCGACTGTGGATCGCCTTGTTCAACATACTTCCTGTCCCCCACATCCTACTGGCGAGTCACCGTCTTCCCAATCATGCCTGTAGGTCGCCGTCTTCCCATCCGCCCAGTGGGTCACCACTTTCCATATGCCAGCTGGCCACCATCTTTCCCGTCATGCCTACGTTGGTCATTCTCGTCTTCAACCTGTCTGCTGGCCACCATCTACTCTTCCTGCCTGTTGGTCGACGTCATCCCCTATACAGTTTAGAGGTAACGGTTCTCGCCATTCCGTATGCAGGGCACTGCCTTCCCCAACCCGCCTGCTGGTCACGGTCTTCACCATCCCACATGCAGGTCACAGTCTTCCCCAACCCGCCTGCTGGTCACGGTCTTCCCCATCCCACATGCAGGTCACAGTCTTCCCCAACCCGCATGCTGGTCACGGTCTTCACCATCCCACATGCAGGTCACAGTCGTCCCCAACCCACCTGCTGGTCACGTTCTTCACCATCCCACATGCAGGTCACAGTCGTCCCCAACCCGCCTGCTGGTCACGGTCTTCACCATCCCACATGCAGGTCACAGTCTTCCCCAACCCGCCTGCTGGTCACGGTCTTCACCATCCCACATGCAGGTCACAGTCATCCCCAACCCGCCTGTTGGTCACGGTCTTCATCATCCCACATGCAGGTCACAGTCTTCCCCCAACCCGCCTGCTGGTCACGGTCTTCACCATCCCACATGCAGGTCACAGTCGTCCCCAACCCGCCTGACAGTCGTCCCCAACCCGTCTGCTGGTCACGCTCTTCACCATCCCACATGCAGGTCACAGTCGTCCCCAACCCGCCTGCTGGTCACGGTCGTCACCATCCTACATGCAGGTCACAGTCTTCCCCAACCCGCCTGCTGGTCACAGTTTTCCCCAACCCGCCTGCTCGTCACGGTCTTCACCATCCCACATGCAGGTCAGTCTTCCTCAACCCGCCTGCTGGTCACGGTCTTCACCATCCCACATGCAGGTCACAGTCTTCCCCAACCTGCCTGCTGGTCACTGCCTTCACCATCCCACATGCAGGTCACAGTCGTCCACAACCCGCCTGCTGGTCACGGTCTTCACAATCCCATATGCAGGTCACAGTCTTCCCCAACCCGCCTGCTGGTCACTGCCTTCACCATCCCACATGCAGGTCACAGTCTTCCTCAATCCGCCTGCTGGTCACTGCCTTCACCATCCCACATGCAGGTCAGAGTCTTCCCCAATCCGCCTGCTGGTCACTGCCTTCACCATCCCACATGCAGTCACAGTCTTCCCCAACCCGCCTGCTGGTCACTGCCTTCACCATCCCACATGCAGGTCAGTCTTCCCCAACCCGCCTGCTGGTCACCGTCCTACATGCAGGTCACCGCCTTCTCCAAATCACCTGCTGGTCACAGTCTTCCCCAACCCGCGTGCTGATCACGGTCTATGCAGGTCACAGTCTTCCCCAACCCGCCTGCTGGTCACGGTCTTCAGCAGGCTGGTTGGGGAAGACTGTGACCTGCATGTGGGATGGTGTGACCGTGACCAGCAGGCGGGTTGGGGAAGACTGTGACCTGCATGTGGGATGGTGAAGACCGTGACCAGCAGGCGGGTTGGGGAAGACTGTGACCTGCATGTGGGATGGTGATCACCTTCCCCATCCCGCCTGCTGGTCACCGTCTTCGCCATTCTGCATACAGGTCCACAGTCTTTGCCATTATCCTTGATGGTCACAGTCTTCCCTGTCACCCCTGCAGGTCACTGCCGTTCCCCATCATGCCTGTGCGAGTCACTGTCTACCCCAGACTTTCACTGTCTTACCCATCCTGTGTGCTGGATACTGTCTTTCCCAACCTACCAACTGGTCACGGTTTACACGTCACGCCTGCTGGTCAAGGACTTCCCTAACTTGCCTGTAGGTGGCTGTCTTCCGTGTATTACTGGTTGGTCGCCGTCCTACACATCCTTCCTGTGGGTCACTGTTTTCTGTATCAAACCTGCTGGTGGCTGTTTTCATCATCCAGCCGGCAAGCCACTGTGTCATGCCTGCAAGGTCATGTCTTCCCCATCCTGCCTGCGAGTCGATGACTGTTCCATAATGCCTGTGCGTCACCGTCCTCCACATCTTGCCTGCGAGTTACTGTGATCCCCAACTTGCCCGCTGGTCAACATCTTCCGGACCATGTTGCCTTGTTTACTTACTTAAACTAACCCACTCTACCATCTGTTGCTGCTTCCTTCAAACCACCGGCCTGGGGCGCGTCCTCTAAACTTCACTAGTTTAGCTACATGGATTGGGCGTGGGTGAAGGGCGGGACTGCTTGACTCAGAGGTTTGGGGGTTCTATAGAGTTTTTGACATGAGTTGGACAAGAGGGGCGCTGAAACCTTCTGCCGGGCGCCTCATCTGGGTACCCAGAGCATAGTCTCTTCTTTCAGGCTGAGATGGGACCCATTCATTGGAAAGGGTCCTGAACATAAAGGGTGTGACCGATCCAGGGAGGTCAGCCTTCTCCCAGAGGCAAGGGCCATTCTCCCAGAGGGGAGAGCCCTTCTCCCAGAGAGAAGGGTCCTTCTCATGTGGCCAAAGTCCAATCTCTTTGAGGGTGGTGCACCGTGAGGCAGGGTACCCCCTGCGGGACAAGGGACAACAGCCAAAGATACACAGTATAACCGTGACAATATCCCATCTTCATCAACCTCCTCCCCTCTCCAGAGATCTGGAACACCCCATCAACCCATGTATCTGTGTAAGGCAGACCCTTTCACCTCTTTACATAGTACTGGGACGAGGAAGAAGAGGGGCTTCACACTCCACTGGGAGAAAGTAAAGTGTGAGATTATATGGAGAATCGTGATATCAATACTAGGACGAGGAAGATGTGCAGAGTGATAGACGATAAGACTTCAGAGAAATATGCCAAAAAAGCAACCCCTTTACTGGGATTTCACAGAGCGCCCTTTCCCTGTTTTCAGGAACCAGGACACGTGCCACACAATGAGTGCCAGCCCCACCACTGGGCTGGATAGATATGTAGACAGTCTTGGGGATCTCATTCTCTGCGCCCGGGAAGGAGACCTCTGTACAGTGGGGAAGAACTCCCCTTAGGCGGGAGGGCTACTTGCCTAATCCAGAGGCTGGTTTCCTTCTAAACACCGCTTGATTTTTCCTCCACTCTCTCCCACCACCCAGGACATGTGGGAGGCACCTGCTGCGGGTCTGAGAAAAGCTCCCCTAGAGCTTACGCCCAACAGCAGTCAGCGCCTCCACTTCCAGAAAGGAGGGCGTGAGCCCCCTCAGTACATTACTTGCTGGCACATCCAGGATACAAACCGGTGACCCACAGCTTGCACACCAAGGGCGGCACCAAGTGCTGTACCCTACACAATATATTCAAATTGTCTAGTCTGTACGTTTACTTTTTTTTTTTTTAAGAAAGGTGTAAAATAAAGGTTGATATTTGAGAAAAGTAATTAAGGAGGCGAAATGGAACTCAAATCAGGAAGTACTGGGTTTTGTATGGCGCAACATCTTCCACCAGGGGCGCTGTTGCGAGGCTCTGAAAGAATCCCGCCCACTCACTGCTCTGAGCAGCCTTCCACGCCACCATTCTTTAGCACAGCTGCCCCATCAAAGAATGGGACCAGCCAATAGGAAACCAGGGTTGGTCCCACCATCAAGGTTTGGTCTGAAAGGGTGCCCAGAGCACTGCCACTGGTTATGTTTAAACCCGTCCAGCAATCACTTTTTAGCTCTGTGGAAAGCAGACAACAAAGCCTAGCCAGTGTGTCATCCACAGGGTACATGTCTCTGATGTCACTTCGCATGTCATTACCTAGGCCCACTGGTGTAACGGGGCCCCGCACACCCCGCGGTGCATGGGGCCCCACTAGCACATGTCCTGGGAGGGGGCCCACTTAGAGAAAAAAATGAAAAATATTTTGTCACTTTCTTTTTTAAAATAAATGTTTCTCTTTGAACACACTCTGGATTCATTAAGAAATTACTTCTGTAACAAATAATTTCTTTATGCAGGCAGAGTGACTACAAAAATAAATTTTATTTTTGAAGTCTGAGGGCTCCACCCACCCCATGACATGGAAGACCCCAGGCTGGAGGCCTCCACGTCACTCTGCCTTCGTAAAGAAATAATTTCTGTTATGGTACGGTCCTTAACGGACATAATTTCTTAATGAAGTCAGAGTGACTTCAAAAAGAAACAATTTCTTTTTGAAGTAATAGGGCTCCCCTCAACACCATGACATGTGTGATTGTATTTTGAAAGGGTGTACACTTAAATTGTAGGCGGCTGCCTGTGTGAGTGTATGTTGAAAGGGTGCACCATTAAATTTCTGTTGCTGCTCGAGTGTGCCTGGATGGTGAAATGGTCCACACTTAAATGTATAGGTGGCTGCCTGTTTGGGTGTATGGTGAAAGGTTGCACACTTAAATGTGTGGATGGCTGCGTGTGCGTGTGTGTATATGGTGAATGGTGTGTGTGGTTGTGTTCAGGGACGCAACAAAACCTACATTTCAGGGGGGCTAATCCTTCAAATGTTGGAAAAGGTGCTAAATTCACAGGCGGTGGGGGAGGGGCAAACTTATTTGTGTGCCGGCATCTAACTTCTTTACGCATTTCAATGAGACTATTCTAGTGCAGCTTCAATGTTACAAGCAGTTAACTCTCTCCCTGAAGTCTGAAAGCACCCACATATGGACTGCTGTGAGAATGAGCGGTCGCCTGCTCCCTCTCTACCCCAATCACTCCCCTGGCATGCAAGTACTAAACCCACATCCCGATTACAATTGCCTAAAAAATCTGGCATTTCAATGAAGGTACTAACAGTGAAATGCTTTACGTTAGTAATTGCTGGGCCTTTGTTAACAGCGAAACCCAGGTGCCCTTTAACATCTGTGTCCTGTTCTGTCCAGCAACTGCTCTGAAGGTCAGCCAGGTTGAGTCAACATAGCCCAAAATTTCAGGAGGGGTGGGAGGGGGTGCTGAAGCCCAGTCAACTCAATGGTGGTACGCCACTACTTGTGTTAAATGCCTTGATTACTTATTGGTAAGCATCATTACTCCTAGCCCTATTCTTCCTCGTCCCTGTACTTGTGTATGAGGCACTCTACCTCATGAACAAGTACTGGGATGAGGTAGAGGTCCATGGAGGTAATGCCTGACTTGGCTACCTGTAATCTTCACTACTCCTAGTCCCACTCTTCTCATCACAGTACTTAGCTATGAGGCAAGAAGTCTCATACGTAAGCTCTGGGACAAAAGAGAGGGACGTGAAGGTAATTCTGGGCCAAGGAGCTGATTTTGGAGGTTGGGGTAGGTGGTGGGAGGTAGAAGGGATGTGTGGGGGGCAGGATTGTCTGATAAATCATAATGGTTGTCCATGCCCAGGATAAACAGGCATGATATGTGGTATTAGTGGCTAGAGAGGCATTTTGGTGCAGCCAGTCTAGTAATTCCTCAGTTTGGTATGACTTTTTTTTACTGCGCATTTCTGATAAAGTAGTCCTGCTAAGTGTAATTACCTGGCTAGACTGGCATTTGCGTGCTGCCAGTCTAGCCATTTCTTACTGCGGCATTGTATATTTTTTGGGCATCTGTGATAAAATATGATATGGTATGATATATAAGTCATTTATAACACGTCTGTACACAAGTGTTTCTAGGTGCGACAAGACAAGAGAGGGAAGATGGAAGGAGGACAAGACAAATTATCTTACTAGGCCTTGTCTCATTCAGATCGTGCAAGTGCGAGAACGAGAAATGCAATGGGGAAGAGGGAAGGGGAAAACAGGGCACCAATGCTCTGAATAAGTGCAGCCATGGCAGCGCGGCTCTATGTAGTGCAAGGAGAACAAGGGACTGTAGAGTTACAGCCCCTAAGTGCGTGGTAGACCCTGAGGCAGTACAAGGGTGACTGATCAAAAATGGGTCTGGACTCAATGAGACTGAGGGCAGACAAGAAACCAGTCGGTAAAGCAGACAGGTAGGTCAGCCGGGGTGGGAGCCAGAGAAAGCAGAGGGGAATAGGAAGGTTTTGAGCGGCTTGCGGAACTTCAGATGGTCCGCTCAAGTTTGAGGGGGTCAGGGAGGCCATTCCAGAGGGAGGCACCTGCCGAGGAGAGAGATCTGCCCCCCACTCTCTGCCTGGAGAAGTGTTTAACCCTTAGAGAGTTGGAGGTAGCTGAGGGAAGGGCTCGAGAAGAAGAACAAGTTACTCCTTACCTGGTAACGTTCTTTCGATGGGATGTTCCTCCGACGTATTCCTTATCTATGATATTTGTATCTCCAGCTTGCTGGCCTCGGAAAAAATGTTTCCTAGTAGAGGGCTCTGTGCGTCGAAGTCCGTCGAGTAGGTGTTCCTCGACAGCCACCGTATCGACGCCGACGTCATCATACCTATAAATGGCCATGCGCAGCGTCCGTTGCTCAGTTCCGTTTTGTAGAGTAAGGTAGTTATTGCATGAATGGTTACTACCCTTGAAGGAGCGTAAGCTGCAACCACAAGGGAAATGTTACTGCGGGGATGGATGGGAGGGGCGATAAGGAATACGTCGGAGGAACATCCCATCGAAAGAACGTTACCAGGTAAGGAGTAACTTGTTCTTCGGAGGGATTGTGTCCTCCGATGTATTCCTTATCTATGATAGACTCCCATAGCAGTGGTATGTGATTGGAGGCGGGAGTAAGAGATGCCATTTAACTCTTTAAAAATGAACAGAGTGTAACACAGCTTTGCCAAATCTAGTCTCTTGACTAGAGGAGGAATCCAGGCTATAAAATTTGGTAAAGGTATGTGCGGACGACCATGTGGCTGCCGCACATATGTCTCTAATTGGTACCCCTCTTTGAAGAGCTGAGGAGGCTGCGATACCCCTGGTCGAATGAGCCCTTAGATTTTGAGAGGGCTCTTTCCCTGCCAGTTTGTAGCATTCCAGAATGTCTAAAATAATCCATCTGGAGATGGTTTGTTTGGTTATTGGTAATCCCAATTTATGACCTGCGTAACCTACAAAGAGTTGGTCTGCTTGTCTAATTTTAGCAAGTCTACTGATATAAAAACTCAAGGCTCGCTTAGGGTCCAGCCTGTGTAGTCTCTCTTCCTCTTTCCCCGGATGGGGAGGAGGATAGAATGAAGGTAAAGTAATCTTCTGAGTAATGTGAAATTCAGAAACTACCTTTGGGAGGAAGTTAGGCTTCACCTGTAGGACGACTTTGTCCTTGTGAAAAATTGTATGAGGAGGTTTACAAGATAGGGCTTGTATCTCGCTAACTCTTCTAGCAGATGTTAATGCTACCAATAAAACAGTTTTGAGGGTGAGAAACTTCAATGAACAAGAGTGGAGTGGTTCAAAAGGAGCACCATTTAGGAAGTTTAAAACTAGATTTAAGTCTCATAAGGGAACTTGGAATGGTCTTGGAGGGTAAACATTAGTTAGACCTTTCAGGTATTGTATTACCAATGGAATTTTGAAATACGATGGCTCCTCTGCAGAGCGCTTAAAGATCGATAGCGCTGCGAGATAGCCCTTAATAGTGCCAACTTGAAGGCCTGAATTTGCCAAATAAAGTAAGAAGGATAACACCGCAGGTGTACCACATGAAAAGGGTTTGATATTCTTTTCTCTGCATCAGCTGCAAAATTTATTCCAACGGCAGCGGTATAGAGTTTTTGTTGCTGGCCTTCTGGCCGAAAAGCAACACCTCCATGACGTCATCTGGAAGGTCCCAATCCTTGTACCTCAACCTTTCAGATACCAAGCGTGAAGGTTGAGGGTCTTGATGGCTGGATGGAGAACCTGACCTCCCTTCTGCGAGAGAAGATCCTCTCTGTACGGTAGACGAATTGGAGGATGGATGGACATGTCCAGAAGGTCCGGGTACCACGTTCTCCTGGCCCAATCCGGGGCAATTAGGATCATGGTCTTCCGAAACCTTCTCAACCTCCTGATCATTTGAGGAATGACAGGGACCGGAGGAAACGCCTACAGAATTGGGAACTCCCAGTCCACTACGAACGCGTCTCCTAGAGCTCCTCTTGGGGGAAATTCCCTTGAGCAAAATCTGTCGCACTTCCTGTTGATACTGGTGGCGAACAGATCCACTTGAGGGGTTCCCCAAAGGGCGAAGATCTCTTGAAGGACTTCCTGAGCTATCTCCCACTCGTGGGAGACTGTGTTCTGCCTGCTCAGAGCATCCGCTGTCAAGTTCTTCTCTCCGGCTAGGTGAATTGCCGATAGAGAGATTCCTTCCTGAATTACCCAAAACCAGAGCTGCATCGCCTCTCTGCACAGTGGCAGTGACCCTACGCCTCCTCTTTTGTTGAGGTAATGCATGGCCACTGTATTGTCCGTCATTATCAGGACTTTTCTCCCCCGTACAGACGTCAGAAAAGCCTTCAGTGCCAGTCTGATGGCTCTCAGCTCCAACAGGTTGATTGGAGTCTGGACTCTGATGGAGACCAACGACCGCTGATGGTCAAGTCGTTGGCGTGGGCTCCCCACCTCGTGAGTGAGGCAACTGTGACTACTGTTATCTCCGGCCATGGTTGCCAAAACAGTTCTCCTTTCAAATTGTTCTCTGGAGAGGCCCACCATTGAAGGTCGTGGGCTACCTTGTCCGGAATCCGGAGGAGACCTGTCATCCTCCCTGAGAATTCTGACCACTGAGTCCTCAGTGCCCACTGAAGTGATCTCATTCTCAGGCGAGCCTCTGGCACAGGGGATATGCAGTATGCCATGAGGCCTAGCAACCTCAAAAAGTCGTAGGCTGGAAGACGTTGGGCATTTTGAAACCTGGTGACCATCTGCAGAATATCTTGAGCCCTCATCTCTGGTGGCGAGGCTTTTCCCAGGGACGTGTCCAGGACTGCTCCAATGAACTGGAGTCTCTGTGATGGTATCATCTGTGACTTCTTTAAATTGAGGGAGAAGCCCAGCTTGTGAAGGAAGTGGCAGACATAATCTAGTTGGATCCGAGCTTGTTCCGAAGAAACTGCTCTGATCAACCAATCGTCCAGGTAGGGGTAGACGTGAATCCCTTCCCTCCTTAGACTTGCAGCCACAACCGACATTAGCTTGATGAAGACCCTCGGGGCGGAGGTCAGCCCAAATGGCAGAACTCGAAATTGATAATGAGTTGCCAATTGCGAACCTCAGGTACTTCCTGTGCTTGGGATGGATTGGCACATGGAAATAAGCATCCTGAAGGTCCAGAGATACCAACCAGTCCTGAAGCTGGAGGGCCTGAAGGATCTGAGAGAGAGTTACCATCTTGAACTTGTCCTTCCTGAGGAACTTGTTCAATTCTTGTAAGTCCAGGATGGGTCTCAGTCCTCGACTTTCTTTGGTATGAGAAAGTAGGGGGGAGTACCAGCCCTTGTTCCTGTCCGCTACAGGTACCGGTTCTATGGCACCTTTCTCTAGCAGGTCTACAATTTCCTGCAAGAGGAGCGGATCCGGCACTTTCAGAGAGCTGTTCCCCGGTGGATGGCTCTGAGGGATGCGTAGAAAAGGCAGGCAGTAACCTTGGGCAACTGTCTCCAATGCCCAAGCATCTGACGTAATAGCCTGCCATTCCGTCAAATGGTGAGTTAACCTGCCCCCTACAGGTGTCTTGTGATGGGAGACCTCAGAGTGGTTTGGGAGCGGCTGATGCAGTTGCCGAAGGTAAAGCGGCTCCTGCTGATGCGGCTTTCTTTCCTTTAGATGTTTGCAGTTTTTCCAAACTGTCATCCGCCTTTTTACCAAACAGGGAAGAGCCGTCAAAGGGCATATTTAAAAGTCTGGCCTGTACGTCAGAAGCAAAGCCGGACTTTCAAAACCACACATGCCTGCGGATTGTGGTACTTGCCGCCATGGCCCTGCTGATACTGTCAGCAGAATCAATGCCAGTTTGAAGGGACTCACACATTGCATCTTTACCATCTCTGATGATATTTAAAAATGCATCCCCTTTCTTCTTCCTGGAGGCAGTCAGCCGCTGATGAAGCACACTCCCAAAGAGTGTGGCTGAACCTAGCGAGCGTACAAGTCGCATTAATAGATTTTTAAGCCATGCTACAGGCCGAGAAGACTTTCTTAGCTATGGCATCATATTTTTTATCATCCCTATCCTGCGGAGCAGTGGGGTATGCAGATGTACTGCCTGATGAAGTTGCAGCCTGGACCACCAGACTCTCTGGAGTAGGGTGCTTAGATAGGTATTCTGGGTCAGCAGCAGATACCCTATATTTCACTGACAACTTCTTGTTAAACGCAGGGACAACTTCAGGAGTTTCCCAGTTAGTTAAAATCTTTCTTTGTAAAGCAGAATGAAAGGGAACCACAGGATCCTCCTGTGGACCTTTATCCAGAATATCTGTGAGGTCATCCTGTTGAAAAACAGGTGAAGGCGCAGACCAACCCATGAACTCCATAATTCTTGACATTAGGGTTCTATAAGGGGTTTCAGCATGTTCCCCAGGGTCTGGTTTGACAAATTCCACTTCTGTGGAAGTGTCTAGGCCACTTGCTTCCTGTAATGCATCCTGAAGGTCTTTCAACCTTCTTTCCTCAGAGGTAAAAGTCTCTGGTTCAGGTGATGTGGTCCTCTGCAGCCCAAAAGGCCTTTCTTGATCAGAATCTTCCCTTTCTTCATAAATTGAAGTTAAGGGGGGATGCTCTGGCCTGTGAAATGGTATAAAACCCATCTCTAAAGCAGAGGGAGCCATCATCAGTGGCCTTGAAAAGGTCAATGTCGTTGACGCCGATGTAAAAATCCTCGATGGCGCCGACAAAGGCGTCGAGAAAACTGGAAGAGGCCTCGAAGAACTCGAGAGGATCGGAATCCTGCTCGAGGATGTCGACGACGTTCTCGACGTCGTGTCGGAGGCTCTCAGAGTAACAGTTGGCTGTGGAGTAGCTGTGGGTTTTTCTTTTATCGGCGTCGATGTCGACGTCGACTCGATCGACGGATGCGTCGACTCGATCGACCGATGCGAAGAACCCTTCGATAATGGCGTTGATGGCGCCGATCTATGCTTCGAAGGGGCTTTCGACGATGGCGTCGAAGATGCTTTACTTCCCGATGGCTCATGGCGCTTTCGGGTCGACTCTTTCGCCGGGTGCTTCGACTCGCGGCGTTTAGATTTTTTGGGCTTTTCACCCAGGATATCACCCTCAGCTGACTTCGAGGGGGTCGAGGCCGCTTTCTCGAAGACCCTTAGCATCTTTTTTCTGAATTCCTCCCACTCAGCCTGAGAGCTGTGTTTTGTGGGGCAATTTACTCTTTCAGGGGAACTAGAAGACGACGACAAAGGAGATCTTCTACGTCTCTTTTTCAAGTGTCTAGACCTCGACGAGTGGTGGGAGCCACTTCGAGACCTAGACCGAGAATGCTTTCGACGGTGAGGAGACGAATGTCTCGACACTACCGCGGAAACTTTCGAGGAAGTTAAAACTGACTTACCTTTCTCGAGCTTCCCCTTACGCTCCTTCAAGGCTTTCGCCGTCATGGATAGGCATTCCTCACACTCCGAACACTGGTATTCAATTCCCAGACACCACAAACCTATCCTGTGAGGATCCGTCAACGACATTTTCTTCCCACAGTCTCAGCATTTTTTGAAACCGGTCCGAGGAGTCATCGGGTCGAAGGAGGAAGCCATCGAGTATGAGTCGGTTTTCTCGAGGAAATATGAATATATTTCGACTGATGAACTGAGCAACGGTATTCCAAGGCACACGAAGTGCTGAAAAACGGAACTGAGCAACGGACGCTGCGCGTGGCCATTTATAGGCATGATGACGTTGGCGTTGATACGGTGGCTGTCGAGGAACACCTACTCGACGGACGTCGACGCACAGCGCCCTCTACTGGGAAAAAAAAGTTCCGAGGCCAGCAAGCTGGAGATACAAATATCACAGATAAGGAATACGTCGGAGGACACAATCCCTTCAAAAGGTATTTTGGAAGAGAGCGTTGGATGTAGTGTGGGCCCTGACACCCGAAAGCTTGTGGACAAGGCAAATGGTCTTGAACTTGATCCTTGCAGCCACCGGATAAGTCTTAAAATCCTTTTCGGGATTAGTTGCAGAGGGTGGAGAGTAGCGGAAGGCAGATTGAGAAAGAGGCTGTTGCAGTAGTCCAGTCTAGAGAAAAACAGGGCTCTGGAGACAGAGGGCTTCTGGGGGAAAGTGAGAAAGGGAAGAGTCCCTTTGAGGAGGAGCAGCTGGTAGGTAGTGGGACTTCTTGGCAATGTCCGAGATGTGAGGAGAGAAAGAGAGAGTGGAGTCAAAGATGACCCCAAGGTTTTTTGCCATGGCAAGAAGGCGAAGGAAGAAGGCCCAAGGTGGGCGGCTAGAGTGAGAGAGGGAAAGCAGGGGCAGGGGTTACAATGAGAAGGATGTCCGTCTAGCATTAAAGCAGAGATTGTTGGAGGTGCACCAATCCTGAATCGCGTATAGACAGTCGGGAATGAGCGGGAGAGGAGTCTGAAGGAAAGCTCGAGTGTCATCCGCATAACCCTGAAAGTTAGAGATCAGGTGGGCCAAAGGGGCCAAGTAGAGGTTGAAAAACCAGGGTGTTAGAACAGAGCCCTGGGGAACGCCACAGGTAGAGAGGTGGCGGAGAGAAAGAAACCAAGTTGGACCTGGGAGGGGAAGTCCAAGAGGAGGGAGGTCAGCCACTCCAGGGCCTGATCCGTGTTGCCCAGGTTTTCACGTAGTCGATTGAACAGGATGGCGTGGTTGACTGTCGAAAGTAGAGGAAAGATCAAGGAGGATTAGGACAGAAGGAATGCTGGAATCAAGATTAGAGAGCAGATTTTTACAGGGGTTCAGGAGAGCAGTTTCCGTGCCTCTAGCAGCTCTGAAGCCAGACTGATGGTCATGAAGACAACCAACAGATTCAGTGTGGAGAGTAAGCTGGGAGGGGGCCAGCTTTTACAAGAGTTTGCCCAGGAAAGGGGTGATGGAGAGTGAGCGATAGTTTGCCGGGCAGGTAGGATCCGCAGACGGCTTCTTGAGGTGTGGGTGCACAAGGGAGTGCTTAAGGAGAGAGGGGAACGTCCCAGTGGCTAAAGAGTGATAACAGAAATCGGCCAGGGCTGGAGTGAGGTGGTCAATATGGTCCTTGATGGTTCTGGAGGAGCAGGGGAGCACCTGTTTGGATGACACTTTCATAGATCAGACTTGTCTAGAAACCTTGTCAAGTGTTGTCAGAGAGAAAGAGGAGAAAGGAGGAGAGGTAGAGATGGCCAAAGGGGGGCTGAGAGAGGAAGAGGAGATAGAGGACAGGATGTTCTGAGTTTTAGCAGAGACGTGAGAGGCCAACGCCATACAGAGGGTCATGGAGGGAACAGGAGAGAGAGAGAACGCAACAGGATTGATCAGTTCCTTGAAGATTTGAAAGAGTTTGGCTGTGTTGTTAGAGGCCGCAGAGACCCGGGCTTGAATGTGTGCTCTCTTCTTGATGAGTCTTATTGCTTCGACTGGCATTTTGGTGCAACCAGTCTAGGTATGTCTAAATGTGGTCTGGCATGCTTTACTGTAATGTTATTACGTGTCTACAATGGTCTACATTGTGCAGCAAGTGGGACATGTTTTCAATGTGCCATGGCATTTTTAATAGCAAAGCATTAATGCTCCTGTGCACTGTTGGTGACTTGCATGTATTGGATTGGTGTTACCGTACAAAACAATTGCACACACTCTGGCTTTTTAGCCAATTTTTCTCAGAATGTGTGCTGTATCTTGCATTAAAACACACACCTATATCTTTCTCCTAAAACAGTGTGCGGCATACCCCTTCAGCAGCACGTTCGAGCGTATTGTGCAAGCGTGATAATCTAGGCCGGCCCAGAGTATGGCACGACCCATGATTTGTTTATGAGTAGGGGGGGCTCAGCATGGCTCGCAGGGGTGCCCCCACATTTTGTGTTACGCCACTGCCTAGGCCAAATATTGCACCATAAGTTCCAAACCCCGACCCACCCCTCCTTCTTAAAGACACATGCGTTAGTGGAGAGGAGCTGAACTCGGTCACCCCCATAAGTGTCCTCCAGCAACAGAGTGTCCAAGGACAGGGGCTTTGAGTGAGAAAAACAGCAGCAGAAAGCAGTGACCAAACTACAGCACCTCATTTATTTCCCCGGATCAAAAGCAAAGGCCCACCTTTGACTAATGACATTTTCAAATACAAAAAGGGCCGACATGCTGGCACGCCCTGCGAGGCACGAGTGCGTGCCAGCACGCCGTCCTGCCGGAGCTCCACAGGCCTTCATTATGGGGCAGGCAGATTGCTTTTCTTTAACGCTTGGAAAACAATGTCCTTCGGGCTCATTGGCAAACAGTAACAGATTGACGACAGAAGAGGACTTCAGAAGGTGTCAAGAAGAAGACGGAGCATGCCATGAAACCTGGGGCCCTGCCAGGCTCCTTCAGCCCTTCCAACATCCCTCTGCAACCTTGCCAGGATCCTTCAGTCCTTCCAACATCCCTGTGCAACCCGGCCAGGATCCTTCAGCTCTTACAACAACCTGCCACAACCCTGACACGATCCTTCAGCCCTTCCAACATCCCTCTGCAATCCTGCCAGGATTCTTCAGCTCTTCAAACATCCCTCTGCAACCCTGCCAGGATCCATCAGCTCTTCCAGCATCCCGCCACAACCCTGCCAGGATCCTTCAGCTCTTCCAACATCCCTCTGCAACCCTGCCAGGATCCTTCAGCCCTTCCAACATCCCCCTGCAACCCTGCCAGGATCCATCAGCTCTTCCAGCATTCCGCCACAACCCTGCCAGGATCCATCAGCTCTTCCAGCAATCCGCCACAACCCTGCCAGGATCCTTCAGCTCTTCCAACATCCCGCCGCAACCCTGCCAGGATCCTTCAGCCCTTCCAACATCCCTCTGCAACCCTGCCAGGATACTTCAGCCCTTCCAACATCCTTCTGCAACCCTGTCAGGATCCTTCAGCCCTTCTAACATCCCTCTGCAATCCTTCCAGGATCCTTCAGCCCTTCCAACATCCTTTCGAAACCCTGCCAGGATCCTTCAACCCTTCCAACATCCTTTCGAAACCCTGCCAGGATCCTTCAGCTCTTCCAACATCCCGCCGCAACCCTGCCAGGATCCTTCAGCCCTTCCAACATCCCGCCGCAACCCTGCCAGGATCCTTCAGCCCTTCCAACATCCCCCTTAATTCCTGCCAGGATCCTTCAACCCTTCAACATCCTTTCGAAACCCTGCCAGAATCCTTCAGCTCTTCCAACATCCCTCTGCAACCCTGCCAGGATCCTTCAGCCCTTCCAACATCCCTCTGCAACCCTGCCAGGATCCTTCAGCCCTTCCAACATCCCTCTGCAACCCTGCCAGGATCCTTCAGCCCTTCCAACATCCCTCTGCAACCCTGCCAGGATCCTTCAGCTCTTACAACAACCTGACACGATCCTTCAGGTCTTCCAACATCCCTCAGCAATCCTGCCAGGATTCTTCAGCTCTTCCAACATCCCTCTGCAACCCTGCCAGGATCCATCAGCTCTTCCAGCATCCCGCCACAACCCTGCCAGGATCCTTCAGCCCTTCCAACATCCCTCTGCAACCCTGCCAGGATCCTTCAGCCCTTCCAACATCCCTCTGCAATCCTGCCAGGATCCTTCAGCCCTTCCAACATCCCTCTGCAACCCTGCCAGGATCCTTCAACCCTTCCAACATCCCGCTGCAACCCTGCCAGGATCCTTCAGCCCTTCCAACATCCCTCTGCAACCCTGCCAGGATCCTTCAGCCCTTCCAACATCCCTCTGCAACCCTGCCAGGATCCTTCAGCCCTTCCAACATCCCTCTGCAACCCTGCCAGGATCCTTCAGCCCTTCCAACATCCCTCTGCAACCCTGCCAGGATCCTTCAGCCCTTCCAACATCCCTCTGCAACCCTGCCAGGATCCTTCAGTCCTTCCAACATCCCTCTGCAACCCTGCCAGAATCCTTCAGCTCTTCCAACATCCCGCCACAACCCTGCCAGGATCCTTCAGCCCTTCCACCATCCCTCTGCAACCCTGCCAGGATCCTTCAGCCCTTCCAACATCCCTCTGCAACCCTGCCAGGATCCATCAGCTCTTCCAGCATTCCGCCACAACCCTGCCAGGATCCTTCAGCTCTTCCAACATCCCTCTGCAAACCTGCCAGGATACTGCAGCCCTTCCAACATCCCTCTGCAACCCTGCCAGGATCCTTCAGCTCTTCCAACATCCCGCCACAACCCTGCCAGGATCCTTCAGCCCTTCCAACATCCCTGCGCAACCCTACCATGATGGTTCAACCCTTCCAACATCCCTCCGCAACCCTGCCAGGATCCTTCAGCCCTTCCAACATCCCGCCGCAACCCTGCCAGGATCCTTCAGCCCTTCCAACATCCCTCCGCAACCCTGCCAGGATCCTTCAGCCCTTCCAACATCCCTCTGCAACCCTGCCAGGATCCTTCAGCTCTTCCAACATCCCTCTGCAACCCTGCCAGGATCCTTCAGCCCTTCCAACATCCCTCCGCAACCCTGCCAGGATCCTTCAGCCCTTCCAACATCCCTCTGCAACCCTGCCAGGATCCTTCAGCCCTTCCAACATCCCTCTGCAACCCTGCCAGGATCCTTCAGCCCTTCCAACATCCCTCTGCAACCCTGCCAGAATCCTTCATCTCTTGAAACATCCCTCTGCAACCCTGCCAGGATCCTTCAGCCCTTCCAACATCCCTCTGCAACATGCCCCAAGACCTACACAAGGCACCACACCATGGACACATTGGCTCGGCTGCCACAAAGAAACCCAAAAGCGGTGTTCCCGCCAAAACCAGAAGCAAAGTAGAGGGGCAACTGTGCAAATGAATAGCCAAGATGATGGCCTACCTAATCTTCCCCAATGCTGCACCGCAACACAAGGATACACGGGCAGGCAAATGCCAGAAGGGCCAAAGAAAGCCAAAGATCTTATCCAACCACCAACAAATGAAACCAAATTCAATTCTCTCCACAAATGTAGCAGATGATCATGCCACCTGCTACCAGGCTGTTATAACGGCCATCCAGTTGTCCTTTCATGGAGAGCCTCTCTGACCACCCTCGCAGGCCTGCAGCCTCAACCCATGCACCCCACCACACCACCCCCCCTAGTTCTCTGAAAATGTTAGAAGAAGAATCCATTGAATTGAGCCAGAGTATGAAAACCCAGGCATTTTCTGGCCAACCCAGTCCAGATTATATACCCTCACTCTGGCACCAAGTTCTGAAATCAGGGTTCAGGCCCAACAGACGCGCAGAGGCAAAATGTCCACTATCAAAGTGTCCCATGTGCAGAACAACCGATGCGCTGCACGAATCCCATTGTACCTTCTAGCAGCGTACGACAGTCAACCGTGGATCGTAATCGCAGGCTTAACCAGCACATCAGGAAGGGCTCTCCATTGGGTCCTTTCAAAGAGGCAGATCAAGTTGATTCCTGCCCCCGGCCCCCCACAGATGCCTGCCACATGTGGGGTTCGAAAAGGCCTTCACATGCCTCTTCAACATGTTTTTGCATTAATTGCCACCTATCTTGGAAACCCTAGCATTTAAGTTCCATCTCTATGGCGATGACACTGGATTGATTCAAACTTCTCCCCAAAGATTTCTAAATACAAGAGTATGGTCCATATCTGATTGAGGGGCACACACTGTTTCACACTGTGCCCCCCCAATTCTCTACTGTACCCTTCCAATGGCCGCCCACCTTCAGGACAGGACACACGCACCCCAATACATAAGTATGATGGGCTATGGCATAACTGTTGACCCTCAATTATCTCTTCAAGAGATTCAATACACTGGCAAGAGTATTTCACATGTCTTCTATTTTGAAATAAATACCCACTTTCCTAAATCTGCAACATGAGGTATTGCTGCCCCAAATAAGGCCCTCTGCACTGCAGTAACAGCCTCTGCTTGGGCCTGCCTAAAAAGGCATCAAATGCATCTGTTCTAGATGATAGCCGCACGGAGGGCCTACGGATGGAGCACCCGCAATCACATCTCCCCGCCATGAAAGCAGAATGTTGCTGCCCAGTCAGATACAGCCACCCACATATCTGACTGGGAAATATCCCCAGAAAGCCTAACCAGTGGCCTCCCTCACAAGGCCAGTGTTTCCACAGAGACTCCCAACAAACGTAGCCAACAGATAGAAAATTTAAGACACTGCCTCTAGCCAGGACCCCATTCCACCACTGGTGGGTCTGCGACACTACCACCACCACCACCCTCAACTCCAGAAGACAACCAGAGCTGAGCACTTAAAACAAGCCTTTCAATAGATAACTCTGGGAGCATGTCCCACTCAATTCTACCAAACCCCAAACATGGCCCGCAACAAGCACTTATACTTCTTTAATGTGAGACTTGTCCACCGCCTTAAAAGCGGGTGCCACCACTAGGTGTGTCCTATGCTGTACCCTTCCGCCTCCTCCCTCTCCTCTGTCAATGTTTTCACTGGGTGCCCGCGGCGACTAGTTAGGCATATGACAGAACACAAATCAAAATGTCCTGAAATAAATATATTGGACATAAAGCTGCCCCCACAGTACTCACATGAAAGGGATGTCTTTTATATGGGCTACAACTGAAGACATGAAGGCAGTATCTGCACAAGCAAATCCAAGACTTACCTCAGGTGGCAAACGAAGCAGTGGCTCCGCAGCCCAAAAATATATGTGCCATATGCTGGAGAGAGTGAGAACAGCAAAACAAAATAGGTGATGGCTGGAAGGTTTAGAATACATCTTAACCTCTGGCATTGCTCTGGGCACCCCTCCAGACCATCGTTCTTCACCTGCCAAGCCATTACAAAAGGGGAAAGACCATATGCAAATCAGGCTTCGTCCCACCCCCAAAAGGTGCAGTCCAGCCTAAACTGCTTGGTCACAACCCTTCTGCACAAGACCACAAGCGTCCCCAGACATGGTTCAGCCTCATTGGGCGTCATTAGTGAGGAGTAGCTTGGGTCTCTAGGCCCAGTAGGCACAGGGACCCACGTCTGGGCATACCTTTCCCACTCGGGGTGACAAATCAAAAACAAAGATGATGGCTGGAAGGTTTAGAATGAATCTTAACCGCTGGCATTGCTCTGGGCAACCCTCCAGACCATCGTTCTTCACCTGCCAAGACATTACAGAAGTAGAAATACCATATGCAAATCAGGCTTGGTCCCACTCCAAAAGGCCCAGTCCAGCCTGAACTGCTAAGTCGCATCCCTTTTGCAAAAGACCGCAAGCATCCCCAAACATGTTTCGGCTTTGTTGGGCCTCATCAGTGAGGAGTAGCTTGGGTCTCTAGGACCAACAGGCACAGGGACTCACGTCTGGGCATACCATTCCCGCTCGGTGTGACAATAGCAAAACAAAAGAGGTGACGGCTGGAACCCTTAGAATAAATCTTAACCTCTGCCATTGCCACAAGAACAACAGGGACAAATATGGTGTAATTCTCCCGACTTAAGAGGTCAGTTGGGAGAAATCTGGAACAAGCATTGTCGAGAGAGATTGAAAGAGAGGCTGAAAGTCAAAGCTTGAACAAGCCCCCAGATATTGGATGTCAGTTTGGAGGAAATTGCTATAAGTAACAATTGAAGTCAACAAAAGTGTGCTAGTGGAAAAGCACAGTTGTGTGATACTTGAGGAGAAAGTGAATGTGAAAAGAAGCATAATAAGGATATCAGGTAGTGAAACTTGCACAAGGATGTGCACAATGTCTCTTGGCTTAGGCAATGCTGGGCCCAGACTCCCCCAAATGACATCCCATGTCAGGAGAATTGCACCACATTCGCCTATTCCATTTAGTTCTATTAGGTCGCTATTCAAGAGTACTTTTAATATGCTTTCCAGCATATTCGCACGTCACGGGGGCCCCTTCGCTATGAAGCTCACTCACCGGTTCTTCGTGCAGCGGTTGAGAATTACTTGTGAGAGGCCGGCTTCCCTTTATTGGCAGAGTACCGGTAGGTCTCTGCGTCGGCTCTTCCAGCCTTCGCTGCGTAGACCAACGCAGCTTTGCAGGACTGCGTCTCCATACATGGCTCCACTGCGCACCATCTGTTTTCTCTCGCCCAGAGCTCCTCTCCTCCTGTCCCGAACGCCGCCAGCTCACTTCTGGCGAGCTTCTCTTCCTACAGTCCTTCGTAGGATTTCCTCAGCCACCTTTCATACTGCCCGCTACGCGCACGCTGCAAACTGCCTTCTCTCTCCTTCCAAGTTCCAATAGCTGCAGGTGATATGGGGATTTAAAAGTCCTGCGCAGCTGATTAGATTTTTGACAACTAGACTGAACAGTCACATTTCCACCACATGAACTCCTTGCTCCTCTTCCTCGTCAGTGTACTTGAGGTTTTCTGGGACTTTGAGTCCAAGAAAGTTTCATTGGACAATTGTAATAACATTGCAATCACCACAAAAATCAGATTTCTCATATGTTTTAGTTTATATCTTCATGAAGTCTGAATGGGTTTTTGTTTAAACCGAGTATTTCTCAGGGTTTTTAAATCAGATGGTTTTGAATAATGGCATGAAGCCATTAAACACCCTGAAATGACCGAATCTTCTTCACAATAAAGAGAAGTATATCGCTTCTCTCCTTGTGGAGTCACCACTTCCACCTGACAGCCGTCTCCTCCCATGTGATCCTTTCCCCCCCGTTACCAACCCCGGGGTCAGTATCAGGTAGCGGCTGCTGTCCCCTTGCCACACTGGAGGAGACTTTAGGCTGGGGATTAGTGATGGCACTGCAGGATTCATCACAGGGGCCATGATGTGAGCAGAGGTGGATCCAGCAAGGGTGTGCTGTGAGCATGGTACAGCCCAAGGCAGTTCCACCAAGAGGCATTCTTTGAGCATGTCACAACCTGAGGCGGTTCCAACAAGGGGCCTCCTGTGAGATGGCACACCCAGAGGTGGTTCCACCGAGGGGACGTCCTGTGAGCATGGAGCAACGTGAGGGGGTTTCACCAAGGTGCATCCTTTGAGCATAGCACAACCTGAGGTGTTCCAACAAGGGACGTCCGGTGAGCATGGCACAACCTGGGGGGGGTTCCACCAAGGGGTGTGATGTGAGCATGACACAACCTGAGGCAGCTCCACCAAGGGCCAACCTGTGAGCATGGCACAACCAGAGGTGGTTCCAACAAGGGGCGTCCTGTGAGCATGGTACACCCAGAGGTGGTTCCACCAAGGGGGATCTTGCCTGTGAGTATGGCACAATCGGAGGTGGTTCCCACCAAGGGCCATTCTGTGAGCGTGGCACAACCAGAGGTGGTTCCAGCAAGGGGCGACCTGGGAGTCTGGCACAACCTGGGGCAGTTCCACCAAGGTGCCTCCTGTGAGCATGGCACAACCTGATGGGATTCCACCAAGGGGCATCCTGTGAGCATGGAGAAGCATAAGGGGGAGGGGGGGTCACCAAGGTGTATCCTGTGAGCATGGCACAGCCGGAGGCAGTTCCACCAAGGGCCATCCTGTGAGCATGGCACAACTAGAGGTGGTTCCAAGAAGGGACATCCTGTGTGCATGGTACAACCTCAGGGGGTTCCACCAAGGGGCCTCCTGTAAGCAGGGCACAACCTGAGGGGGTTCCACCAAGGGGCCTCCTGTGAGCATGACACAACCTGAGGAGGTGAGAGAGAAAGGACCTAGGCTTATGAGCCTTCGGTGTGGGCCGCACACCCTTGATGCCCACTTAGGGTTAAGCAAGTTCTTTGCAAGTACATGTACATTTTCTTTCCCTTTAACCGTTTTCATATTCCTTTATTATTTCAGAAGGTAATTTTAGATAACCAAAACTTGTTTTGGTTCAGCTTCACCAATTAGGCTAATTCGATAGCTGAAGCAAACAAAAAAACCCAAACGGCTAATGCATTTCGGAATGTTTTCCTTCTTCAGAGCCGGGTTATAAATACTAACATGGTAATATCCACATATCACATTGTATTATGTTGATTAGTGAGTTACCACGTTTCAAAATTATAATACAGAGTCATGGTTAGGTAGAAAGCGTTAATGCAAAACGATAAATCATTTTTCAATTTTCATTTTTCAATTAGACAGGGCGCCCACGTATACAAACAAATATTTAACATAGAAGAGAAAGGAAAGAAAAGCAACTTATATCAGTCCATTCGATTTCTTAATCTCCAAAGCTAGTTTGTGACATAACCTATCTCAAACGACAATGTACTCATTACCCCGTGTCATTTGCGTGCATTCTTTTAAAAGAGACATTCAATATTGTCATCATGTTCACCCCTTAGTTGTCGCTTCATTGGTGAATCCAAGTATACGGTGCGGTGCATCTGGTTCTAATTTGAGTGTTTCTCCATGCTATACACCGAGCACCTCAAGTGTAATTATAACTTATTGTGACTGCATGCATAGTGCTTGAAGTCACTGACCTGTTTGCTGTGTTTACTACTATCATTAGTAGATGCCGTTAATCTCACTGTACTGCGAGAGAGCAAATGGAGCCCGCATTAGAGAACTGTTGAACATTATGTCAGCATAACCTTTATATTTGTAAAAACAATCGCTAGTCGTTTCTGCTGGGAAACATCTTACCTTGTAGTGCCAGTGTCAGACGCTCGATTCTGCTCCTCCTCGCACGATCAGCGAATACCGGTTGCGGTTCATTACGTTGCTATGACAACGTTTGGTACAAACATGGCCGCGTGCATCATCACGCGTCGGCCATGTTGGTGGGGCCAAATTACTTGTGTTTACGTTTTCATGACCGTTCAAGGCTTCTGCATTTCTGCCATGATTAAGTTTAATACGGTTATGTTTTAAAACAAATGTAATCCACTTTGTGTATTTTTGTACAACATATATTTCTTATCCAAAGATTATGTGTGTAATCGCTACTTAAATGAGTAGACACTTGTATTCGAGGTGGCAGGTGGTAACTGAACAATACCATTGGGTATTGACTTAAGAGGCTTCTGTGTTAACCTTATGCGAGCAATTTAAGGCTCGTGGAGTCTGATGTTTGTCTGTAATGTGATAGTACATCTGCCATGGCTCATTTTGTTTAAGATATAATAGGACAGTGCTTAATATATTTACATATCCACAGTGTTATGTGTCTGCCATATTTAATGTGTTTAGTGATATCAGATCAGTGCTTAACATATCTACATATCTACAAAGTAATATGCTTGGCAAATTTAGAGTGTTGCTTAGTGATTTCAATAACAGTACATTGTGGGTCATAGTAAGTATAACCATGACGACATTGTTATTATAAAAAGCAATTAAGATCAAACTCCTCATTGAGTCCTCGTGGGGACAATGCTGCTAGGCGGTCTATCCAGTACGCTTCTTTTTGATTTCTGCTTTTTTTCGAGTCCATATAGGAACCTCGTACTTCAATAGTTTCCAGAACTTGAAACTTAATTTGCGAAACATTATGTTTCTTCTCATTAAAGTGCCTTGCGACAACACACATTGTGGTTGCGAATGCACGATTTATGTTCATTCATGCAAATTTTTAGTTTTCTTCCTGTCTCTCCTACATAGTAAAGTCCACATGGACGCCTAATGCAGTAAATGCAATTTTCTCTATTACAGGTGGCATAGCATCTAACAGTCATTTTTTCAGCAGTGTATGGATGTGGGACTAGTCTGCATTTGATGATATTATTGCAGTTACTGCAGTTTAAGCAAGGATAAGTTCCTATTTTCTTTGGTTTGTTCCTTTTCCTTTGTGTCTCTGGTGTTCACTAGCAGGTCTCTTAAATTGCTTGATCTCTGGTGGGCGGACGTGGGACCGTCCGAAAATAATTAATTAGTTCTTTCATCGCGTTTTAGTATTGTCCAATGTTTATTGATGCATCTCTTAATCTGCACACTTTGTGAGGAAAGTTTTGACACGTATACTAGCGCCGGGGGTTGTTTTTTGTCCTTTGGTATGAGTGTGCTCGCTCTCGTTGTCAAAGATACCTTATCTTTTGCTGCTTGCAGATCTTCATTGGGATATCCTCTTTCCTTGAGTTTTTTACTCAGCTTCTCTAACTGAGGAGGTTCCACCAAGGGGAGTCCTGTGAGCATGGCACAACCTGAGGCCGTTCCAAGGGGCACCCTGTTAGCATGGCACAACCTGGAGTGTTCCACCAAGGGGCCTCCTGTGCGCATGGCACAACCTGAGGAGGTTCCACCAAGGGGCGTCCTGTGAGCATGGCACAACCTGAGGTCGTTCCAAGGGGCACCCTGTTAGCATGTCACAACCTGGAGTGTTCCACCAAGGGGCCTCCTGTGCGCATGGCACAACCCGAGGCTGTTCCACCAAGGGGAGTCCTGTGAGCATGGCACAACCTGAGGCCGTTCCAAGGGACCTCCTGTTAGCATGGCACAACCTGGGGTGTTCCACCAAGGGGCCTCCTGTCCGCATGGCACAACCTGAGGGTGTTCCACCAAGGGGAGTCCTGTGAGCAGGGCACAATCTGAAGCCGTTCCACCAAGGGGCATCCTGTGAGCATGGTACAACCTGAGGCAGTTCCACCAAGGGGAGTCCTGTGAGCATGGCACAACCTGAGGCAGTTCCTCCAAGTGGCCTCCCATGCGCATGGCACAACCCGAGGGGGTTCCAACAAGAGCCATCCTGTGAGCATGGCACCATGTGAGGCGGTTGAACAAAGAAACGTCCTATGAGAATGGCACTGAGTGAGATGGTTGAATCAAGGGGCACCCAGTGAGCATGGCACTACCTGAGGCAGTTCCACTAAGGGGCGTCCTGTGAGCATGGCACAACGTGAGGTGGTTGAACCAGGGGTGCCCTGTGAGCATGGCACAACCAGAGCTGGTTTCACCAAGGGGTGTCCTGTGAGCATGGCACAACGTGAGGTGGTTCCACCAAGGGGCGTTCATCTTGATCCACAGTTCGGGCAAAGACGCAGTGCACGAAGTAGACCTTTGAATGGATGCCAGTACAATCCATCATCGGAGGGGGGTCGGGGGGTAATCTTTCCCTGTGCTGCACAAAGGATGCCTGAGAATGGGCCTGGGGCCACTACACTCTCAGTGTGGAACACTATTAGAGAAGTCAATGAGGTGTCATTTTAAAAGGGCCTTCACCATCTTTTGGATGAGCCTAGAGCCCTTGGTGGTTTTCAGGAACAATCTGTGGCTTCAATAGGGCAGACACTCCTTCCTGGCCCTGCTGTTGCCTTTAGTGCACGAGGACATACCAAGGGGGCAGCCACTCCTTCCTGGCCCTGCTGTGGCCTTTAGTGCACGAGGACATACCAAGGGGGCAGCCACTCCTTCCTGGACCTGCTGTGGCCCTCAGTGCACGAGGACATGCCAAGGGTGCGACACTCCTTCCTGGCCCTGCTGTGGCCCTCAGTGCACGAGAACATGCCAAGGAAGCGACACTCCTTCCTGGCCCTGCGATGGCCTTCAGTGCACGAGGACATGCCAAGGGGGCGACACTCCTTCCTGGCCCTGCGGTGGCCTTCAGTGCATGAGGACATGCCAAGGGTGCGACACTCTGCGGTGGCCTGCAGTGCACGAGGACATGCGAAGGGGGCCACTATCCTTCCTGGCCCTGAGGTGGCCTTCAGTGCACGAGGACATGCCAAGGGGGCAACACTCCTTCCTGACCCTGCGGTGGCCTTCGGTGCATGAGGACATGCCAAGGGGGCGACACTCCTTCCTGGCCCTGCAGTGGCCTTCAGTGCACAAGGACATGCCAAGGGAGCGACACTCCTTCCTGGCCCTGCTGTGGCCTTCAGTGCTTTGGACATGCCAAGGGTGCGACACTCCTTCCTGACCTTGCTGTGGCCTTCCATGCATGAGGACAAGCCAAGGGTGCGACACTCCTTCCTGACCCAGCGATGGCCTTCAGTGCATGAGGACATGCCAAGGGTGCGACACTCCTTCCTGGGCCTGCGGTGGCCTTCAGTGCATGAGGACATGCCATGGCCTTCAGTGCACGAGGACATGCAAAGGGTGCGATACCCCTTCCTGACCCTGCCGTGGCATGCAGTGCACGAGGACATGCCAAGGGGGCGACACTCCTTCCTGGCCCTGCGGTAGCCTTCAGTGCATAAGGACATGCCAAGGGTGTGACACTCCTTCCTGACCCTGCTGTGGCCTTCAGTGCATGAGGACATGCCCAGGGAACGACACTCCTTCCTGGGCCTGCGGTGGCCTTCAGTGCATGAGGACATGCCATGGCCTTCAGTGCACGAGGACATGCAAGGGTACGACACTCCTTCCTGCCCCTTTGGTGGCCTGCAGTGCACGAGGACATGCCAAGGGAGCAACACTCCTTCCTGACCAGCGGTGGCCTGCAGTGCATGAGGACATGCCAAGGGTGCGACACTCTGCGGTGGCCTGCAGTGCACGAGGACTTGCCAAGGGGGCCACTATCCTTCCTGGCCCTGAGGTGGCCTTCAGTGCACGAGGACATGCCAAGGGGGCAACACTCCTTCCTGACCCTTCGGTGCACGAGGACATGCCAAGGGGGCAACACTCCTTCCTGACCCTGCGGTGGCCTTCGGTGCATGAGGATATGCCAAGGGGGCGACACTCCTTCCTGACCCTGCTGTGGCCTTCAGTGTATGAGGACATGCCAAGGGAACGACACTCCTTCCTGGCCCTGCTGTGGCCTTCAGTGCTTTGGACATGCCAAGGGTGCGACACTCCTTCCTGACCCTGCTGTGGCCTTCCGTGCATGAGAGGACATGCCAAGGGTGCGACACTCCTTCCTGACCCTGCTGTGGCCTTCCGTGCATGAGAGGACATGCCAAGGGTGCGACACTCCTGCCTGACCCTGCGGTGGCCTTCAGTGCATGAGGACATGCCAAGGGAGTGACACTCCTCCCTTCATGTTGTGGTTCCAGGTGCTCGTGGAGGTGGGAAGCAGGGTGCATTGTGATTCTATGTGCTCATGGAGCAGGAGGGAAAAGCATGTTGGGATTCTAGGGGATCATGGAGGTGGGAAGCAGGGTGCATTGTGGTTCTAGGCGCTCATGGAGCTGGAGGGAGAAGCATGTTGGGGTTCTAGGCGATCGTGGAGGTGGGAAGCAGGGTGCATTGTGGTTCTAGGCGCTCATGGAGCTGGAGGGAGAAGCATGTTGGGGTTCTAGGCGATCGTGGAGGTGGGAAGCAGGGTGCATTGTGGTTCTAGGTGCTCATTGGGCTGGAGGGAGAAGCATGTTGTGGTTCTAGGTGATCGTGGAGGTGGGAAGCAAGGTGCATTGTGATTCTAGGTGCTCGTGGGGCTGGAGTGAGAAGCATGTGGTACCAGATGCTCGTGGAGGTGGGAAGCAGGGTGCATTGTGATTATAGGTGCTCATGGAGCTGGAGGGAGAAGCATGTTGGGGTTCTAGTTGATCCTAGAGGTGGGAAGCAGGGTGCAATGTGGTTCTAGGTGCTTATGGAGCTAGAGGGAGAAGCATGTTGGGGTTCTAGGTGATCGGGGAGGTGGGTAGCAGGGTGCATTGTGGTTCTAGGTGCTCATAGAGCTGAGGGAGAAGCATGTTGTGGTTCTAGGTGATCGTGGAGGTGGGAAGCAGGGTAAAGGCAAGAATGTGTTGTGGTTCTAGCTACTCATGGCAGAGGGAAGAACAAGTTACTTATCAACTAACGTTCTTTCGACTGTATGTTCCTCCCACGTATTCGTCATCTTGTGATAATTCGTTTCGCCAGCTTCGAAGCATAGGAAAACATTTTTCGGCAGAGGGCGCTGTGCTCGAGGTCGTGGCGTTGAATGTCCCTAGACGGGCTCCGTACCGTGTCGATGTCACCGATGGTATAAATGCTCGAGCCGCGCCCGTTGGCTTCAGTTCTGTTTTTTCGAGGAAATACTTGTGGAACATCTAGGCGTATTGCTGTGACTGATGGGCCCATCGTGAGAGGAAATTGTAAGAATATAAACTGTACTGCGGGATAGGCTGGGAGGGTCGATGAGGAATACGTGGGAGGAACATCCAGTCGAAAGAACGTTACAGTTGGTAAGTAACTTGTTCTTCGAATGGATTGTGTCCTCCCACGTATTCCTCATCTCGTGATAGATTCCCATAGCAGTGACCAATTTGGAGGTGGGAGTGCTAGGTTTTGTTTTCATGTACAGAGTGAAGTACTGCGCTGGCAAAAAGTCCCTCATTTGAGGATGAGGCATCTAAGCAGTAATGTTTGATGAAGGTATGCATTGATGCCCATGTTGCAGCCGAGCAAATATCTTTTGCAGGCACTCCCCTCTTCAAAGCCGCAGAAGTAGCCATTCCCCTAGTGGAGTGAGCACGTAACCCATCCAGTGGGTCTTTTCCTGCTAATCTGTAGCATTCCAATATGGCTAGAATAATCCAGCGGGATATGGTTTGTATTGTCACCGCTAACCCCAATTTACGACCTGTGTATCCCACAAAAAGTTGGTCCTCTTGACATAATTTTGACATTCTTGCTATGTAAAAACTGAGAGCCCTCTTGGGGTCCAGTCTATGTAACCTCTCCTCTTCTTTTCCCAAATGAGGAGGATAGAATGTTGGTAAAACAATCTTCTGTGACAAATGGAAGTCGGAAACTACTTTCGGCAAGGAAGATGGTTTTACTTTCGGAATCACTTTGTCTTTATAAAAAGTGGTGTATGGAGGTTTACATGAGAGAGCCTGTAGTTCACTAACCCTGCGGGCTGATGTTAATGCCACAAGGAGGACAGTTTTAGTGTTAAAAGCCTCAATGGACATGAGTGCAGAGGCTCAAATGGTATACATTTTAGGAATTTAAGAACTAAATTCAAATCCCAGGTTGGAACATGAAATGGTATTGGTGGATATACATTTGTAAGTCCTTTTAAGAACTGTATTATTAATGGTATTTTAAATTAAGAGACCTCTTCCGAGGAGCGCTTAAAAATGGACAGCGCAGCAAGGTATCCTTTGATTGTTCCGATCTGGAGCCCCATATTGGCTAGATGTAAAAGGAAAGAAGAGCAAGTTACTTTCTTTCCTGGTAACGTTCTTTCGATGGGATGGTCCGAAGACGTATTCCATATCTATGACAGGTAATGTCCACAGCTGTTCTGCTTCGGAAAATCTTCTGCGTCCTGCGTCGATGACGTTGATGCGCTGTCCCCGAGGACCTCCTCCGACGGCCGACGTCACACGATGAGATAAGTAGGACGCACGACGCCCATTGCCTCAGTTATAGTTTTTTCCCAGAACGTGTGCCACCAGTTTTCTGCCAGTCAGACACACAAGGCCTTGCGGAACGCAAGCTGCAATCGCAAAAGAAATTCTGCAGCGGGGAAGGTAGGGAGGGAGCGATATGGAATACGTCGTCGGACCATCCCATCGAAAGAACGTTACCAGGTAAGAAAGTAACTTGTTCTTCGAGGGGATTGGGTCCTCCGACGTATTCCATATCTATGACAGAATCCCAAAGCAGTACCAAGCAAGGAGGTGGGAAAATAATTTAGAACACAAATTTAGCATACCCAATCAAATTGCGGAATATAGGACTGACTTGCCAAAGGCCAGATCCTGCCCTCTGATGGAATCGAGGGAGTATTGACGTACAAAAGTATGTACTGAAGCCCAGGTGGCTGCATCACAGATGTGACGAATAGGAACACCCCTCTGCAGGGCAGTAGACGCAGCCACTCCCCTGGTAGAATGGGCCGCAAGCCAGCCGGAGGGTCCATACCCGCCAAGCGGTAACACTCGGAGATAGCTAAAATAATCCAACGAGACAAAGTCTGTTTCGTCACAGCTTGTCCCAAACGCTTTCCAGCGTAACCAATGAAAAGTTGATCGTCCACTCTGTCCCGGGACATGCGCAAAATATAAAAGCTCAACGCTCTCCTAGGATGAAGCCTATGGAGCCTCTCCTCTTCCTTGCCAGGATGTGGAGGAGGATAGAACGCCGGAAGAACCACCTTCTGGCTCAAATGAAAATCCGAAACCACCTTCAGAAGAAAAGAAGGACGAACTCTAAGGACAACCCTGTCCTTATGAAACACAGTGAAGGGTGGCTTAACTGAAAGTGACTGTAACTCACTCACTCTGCGAGCGGAAGTAACCGCAACCAAAAACACAGTTTTAAGAGTTAGCAGTCTCAAAGGGCAAGAATGTAAAGGCTCAAACGGAGCACCCATAAGAAACTTAAGAACAAGGTTCAGATCGCAACCATGCACCAGAAAAGGTGACGGACGGAACACATTAGTGAGCCCTTTCAAAAACTGAGAAATAACAGGAATCTTAAAATAGGAACATCCTTCAGACGAGCGCTTAAAGATGGACATCGCCGCCAGGTAACCTTTAATGGTCCCCATTTGCAAGCCCCTGTGGGCCAAAGAAAGCAAAAAAGACAGAACCATGGGAATGTCACGTTCAAAAGGATCCACATTCTTAACTCTGCACCAGTCGCAGAACTTTCTCCAATGGCAATGGTACAGAGACTTTGTTGCCGGCCGCCTGGCCGAGAGCAACACCCCATCACGTCTTCAGGGAGGTCCCAATCCTTATACCTCAACCTTTCAGAAGCCAAACGTGAAGGTTGAGGGATCTGACCACTGGATGGAGAACCTGACCCCCCTCCCGTGAGAGCAGATCGTTTCGGTAGGGAAGACGACGTGGAGGGCAATGGACAATTCGAGAAGGTCCGGGTACCACGTCCTACGGGCCCATGCCGGAGCAATGAGGATCAGCCGGGAACCGAACCTCCGTAACCTCCACAGTACTTGCGGGATGACGGGGACTGGAGGAAACGCGTACAGCAGTGGGAATGACCACTCCACCACGAACGCGTCTCCTAAGGCTCCTTTTGGAGGAAATTCCCGCGAGCAAAACCTTTCGCACTTCCAGTTGACACTGGAGGAGAAGAGATCAACTTGAGGGGTCCCCCAAAGGGCGAAGATCTCCAGGAGAATCTCCGGAGCCAGCTCCCACTCGTGAGAGACCGTGCTCTGCCTGCTCAGAGCGTCCGCCGTCTCGTTGCCGTCTCCGGCCAGATGAACAGCCGAGATCGAAACTTCCTGCTGGATGGCCCAGAACTCGAGCTGCATCGCCTCCCTGCGCAGAGGAAGTGACCCTCCCCCCCCTTTTTGTTGAGGTAGTGTATGGCCAGCGTGTTGTCCGTTAGAATCAGGACACTCTTTCCTCGCACAGTGGGCAGAAAAGCCTTCAGGGCTAGCCTGACGCCCCTCAGCTCCAACAGATTGATATGGAGTCTGGACTCCGACAGAGACCAACGACCGCTGACTGTCAACTCGTTGGCATGAGCTCCCCAACCCGTGAGGGATGCGTCCATCACGATCATCACCTCCGGCCAGGGCAGCCAAAATGGGGCCCCCTTCATCAGATTGCCTTCGACGGTCCACCACAGAAGGTCCTGGGCGACCGAGGGTGGCACCTGAACAGGGTCCGACAGCCTGCCGGAGGACTGAGACCACTGGAGCTTGAGTGCCCAGGGCAAAGATCTCATCCGCAGACGAGCCTCTGGCACCAGAAGAATGCAGGATGCCATGAGGCCGAGCAGTCTCAAAAACTCGGACGCTGGGAGATTCTGGGCAAGTTGAAACTTGTGCACCATCTGCTGAATGTGAAGAGCCCTCACCTGGGGAGGAAAGCACTGCCCCAGGGATGTGTCGAGCACCGCTCAAATTTACTGGAGCCGCTGCGTTGGTGTCAAATGGGACTTCATTAAATTGAGGGAGAAGCCCAGCTTGTGAAGGGAGTGGCAGGTGACGGACAGATGATCCAGGACTTGCTCGGAGAGCTCCCCCTGATCAACCCATCGTCCAGGTAGGGGTAGACGTGAATCCCCCCCTTTCCTCAGGTGCGCTGCCACCACCACCATGAGCTTGGTGAAAACCCTCGGGCGGAGGTCAATCCGAACGGCAGGACCCGAAACTGAAAGTGCGAGTCGCCAACCGCGAACCTCAGGTACTTCTTGTGCTTGGGATGGATCGGCAAATGGAAGTAAGCATCCTTGAAGTCGAGAGACACCAACCAGTCCTGAAGTTGAAGGGCCTGGAGGACTTGAGAGAGAGTAACCATCTTGAACTTGTCCTTCCTGAGGATGTTTGTTCAAACCACGCAAGTCCATGATGGGTCTCAATCCCCCGTCTTTCTTCGAAATCAAAAAATAAGGGGAATACCATCCCTTGTTCCTCTCCGCTACAGGCACCAGTTCTATGGTGCCTTTCTCCAGCAGGGCTTGAATTTCCTGCACAAGGAGCGGATCCGGACTCTTCAAAGAAAGGTTCCCAGGTGGATTGTCGTGAGGCCTCTGCCGAAAGGGAAGAAAGTAGCCGTGGGTTATGATCTCAAGAACCCACACATCTGAAGTAATGGCTTGCCACTCTACAAGATGCTGCGGCAGCCTTCCCCCAACCGGCAAACCATGGGATCTGGCCTCATGACTGAGTGGTAGCGGCTGCGGCATTGCCTGAGGGCAAAGAGGCAACTGCCCGAGCGGCCTTGGCACCTCGAGTACCTTTGTTTCCACCTCTGGCACTCTTACGATGGCCTCTTTGACTGCTAGCTCCTCTCGCTTTACTGAAGGACGAGTAATAGCGAAAGGAACCTCCCCTCCATTGCTGTCCCCTAGGACGAAAAGGCGGAGGTTGGCGAACTGCAGCGCCCAACGACTTCGCTGCAGCTTTGGAGGTCTGCAACCTCTCAAGGCTCTCGTCAGCCTTGCTGCCAAAAAGGTGTTCACCATCAAAGGGCATGCTGAGGAGCCAGGACTGCACATCAGAAGCGAACCCAGACTTCTGCAACCACGCAAACCTGCGTATTACGGTGCTCGCCGCCATGGACCGGCTGACACAATCTGCCATGTCCAAACCCGACTGAACGGCCTCACATGGCATCCTTGCCATCCTGAACCATAGCAAGGAAACCATCCCGTTCGTCCCCTTCGGGAATACATTCAGCCGCTAATGCAACACAGTTCCACAGAGTGTGTGTGAAATGAGACAAGGTACATATGGAGTTGGCTGCCTGAAGCGCCATAGCCCCTGAAGAAAACACTTTTTTTGCCCAGCCGTCAAAACGTTTGTCATCCCTATCCGGAGGGATGGTAGGATACGACGCCTGCTTTGCCGGGGCCGTAGCCGCCGGCACCACCAAACTCTCTGGAGTGGGGTGCCTGGACAAGTAGCAGGGGTCGCTACTGGCTGGACGGTATTTTCGCAACAAAGACTTGCCCACTGCCGGGAGACTCTCCGGAGCAGTCCAAGCCGCTGCCACCCTTCTCTGCAGAGTCATATGAAACGGGAAAACCGGGTCAGTGGGGGGACCAAGATCAAGGATGTCCGTGAGATCATCCTGAATGAACTCCCCTGGGGGAGCTGACCAACCCAAGTACTTGGTGACCCGAGACATAAGGCCCCGATATGAAGAATCGGCATGAGTGCCAGGCTCCGGCCTACAAAACTCCACCTCCGGAGAGGTGTCCAGTCCATTGGCATCATGCAGTGACTGCCTCAGGTCATCAAACTGGCTATGGCCCGAGATAAGCTCATCTGGTACCGTAACCGGAACCAAGCCATCATCAGAGCCTTCATCACCCTCTGAAATGTACTCCAGGTGGGGAGAGGAAGACATCTGGGGACCAAAGCAGTGCCTGACTTTAGCCAGAGCCTTTCTAGGGGCTAACCCCGTGCCATGGGGCCCCTACGACACCACCGCCTCGAAAGGCGTCGAGGGCGCCGAAAGAATCGGTGCCGGCGTCGATGTCGAGCGAATCAGCGTCGATGTCAGCTGCAGTGCCGCCAGCATCGACGGCGTTGACACAGGCCTCGAAGCCGGAGCTCCGAGCATATCTCTCGACGACCTATGCGCCGACAGCGTCGACGACCCCCTCGGAGACTGAGCCTCGAGAGAAATCGCCGACGACCTCGGCATCACAGGCGTCGACGTCTTCTTCGAAGACGGCACAGGATCACGCGGTCTCGAGCGCGTGGAGGACCGGGACCTGGAACGGGCATGTCGAGAACGGCTACCCTTGTCAGAGGGGGACCTCTCCCGCGAGCCGTGCCGACCACCCGAGCCCGAAGGCATACGAGCGGTGTCTCTCGACCGGTGCCGACCGACCTCACTCAGAGGCGTGGACGGACCGGTGCCCTGCGATTCAAGAATCGCTAGCATCTGCTTCCCGAAGGAAGCCCATTCCTCCGGTGTCGCTTGCATGGAGGGATAAGTGACCCGCCGATGGGCGGAGACCTCGGAAGAGGACGGGGAAGGCGACTGATGCCGGCGCTTCCGGTAATGCCTCGAAGAGGCGGAGGAGTGACAAGACCGACTCCTGGAAGGAGACCCGCTGGACTTCCGACGATGACGCGGGGGTAGAAGGAGCAGGGAAGGAGGGGTTTAAGGAGACTGCCGGTGTCACTGGTTTCTGATGGCTCCGCCATTACTGGGGGTAGAAGGAGCAGGGAAGGAGGAGTTTACGGAGACTGTTGGTGTCACTGGTTTATTATGGCTCTGCCATTACTGGGGGTAGAAGGAGCAGGGAAGAAGAGTGTTGGTGTCACTGGTTTATTAAGGCTCTGCCATTACTGGGGGAAGAAGGAGCAGGGAAGGAAGCGTTTAAGGAGACTGTTGGTGTCACAGGTTTATTGTGGCTCTGCCATTACTGGGGGTAGAAGGAGCAGGGAAGGAGGGGTTTGAGGAGACTGCCGGTGTCACTGGTTTATGATGGCTCCACCATTACTGGGGGTAGAAGGAGTGGTTTAAGGAGACTGCCGGTGTCACTGGTTTATGATGGCTCTGCCATTACTGGGGGTAGAAGGAGCAGGGAAGGAGGAGTTTAAGGAGACTGTTTTGTGTCACTGGTGTATTATGCCTCTGCCATTACTGGGGGTAGAAGGAGCAGGGAAGGAGAGTGTTGGTGTCACTGGTTTATTATGGCTCCGCCATTACTGGGGGTAGAAGGAGCAGGGAAGGAGGGGTTTAAGGAGACTGCCGTTTGTCACTGGTTTATCATGGCTCCACCATTACTGGGGTCTCAAAGGAAAAGAGGAGTACAGGTGTTAATGTGTGTGTGGAGGTGGGCAGCTTAATCAGTGCTTATAGTGGGATACTAAATAGAGGGGGGGGCCTCTGGAAATTAGGCGTGTCCCAAAGGAAGGAAAGGTGACTTGGACAAGGGCCAGCTACCCCAAATAAACAATACATCATGAGGCCCTGTAAACATGTGCACTGGGGTTTGTTTGCATCCAGTCTGCAAACTGTAAATGACGCTCCCTCTTCAGTTTAAACTGCTGACTCAGGATATAAGCAATTCAATCAGTGAATATATCACCTTCATTCTGGAAATAAGTGACCCAGGCCCAGTGTGCTAAATAGCTGTTAAATGCGCATATACTGTTTCAGCCCTCCCCCGCCTGACTATCTCGTGATAATCTGTAGCCCTCAACCCCCTGCAAGCAAGCGTTAATCAGGGATCGAAATAAGGATTTGTTGACCAGGAGCAAAAAGCAGCTCGTGGGCATCGGGCAACACCCGTCAGGCAGGAGCTACCACGAGGGAACCAGGAGCCAGTACATGTCGAGCAGCACAAGATAGAAACTCTAATGATGTATCTATTATATATTAATCAATGAGCTCCAAATGGCCCTTAGGTGTGTCCTTAATTCTCACATTGCTAAATCTACACAGTTAATATCACATGGCCAGGTTTGTATGCCACCACTTTCCTGGGGAGTCAAAAGTAGCTCCTGGTAGTTATTGGTTTGAAGGTAACCAGGCTCCCCTTGGCTGTAACTAGGAGCTAAATAGCTATTTTGAAACCTACTAATAGTATGCCCACATCCCCTGAGGGGGGGGTCAGCGCTCTGAGGCCTGCGGGCGAGCTAGCGCTTTACAAAAGTTATACAAAGTAGAATAGACTAGTCTTCTCAAACTAAAGGACAGGTCATTTTAAATGTGCTTTTATTGGCCAAAGACAGACCTCAATGTGTTAACTTATCCTTTGCATCTTCAGCCGGCCCTAACCTCACCCAGGAGAGCATCCGTGGGCAGGGTTGGACTGGGGCGTGACATTTTCTTTGGTACCTTTGAAAAAAGTGGCCCATAGTTGCAAATGTAATTTCTTTCCTTGTGTACCCACGGAGGAGTTTTTGGTGTAGGGGTTTGCATATAGTGCATTTTAATATAATGTATGTTCAGTAACACTGGGCAAAACTATCAGCCGCAGTGATGCAACTGACCCGACTGTCCCACTTTGACCAAAAAGAACGGGCCCACACTTCATACCTGCCTACATTTGCTAAAGGAAAACCCAGTGGATTACATCAGCGGCCGCCCTGCTCCACTCACCCCCCCCCCCGTCCTACCCGTACATTCAAAAGAATCAATGTCGAATCAATGTCAAATGACGCCAATCTAAGCGAGATTTAGGCTCACCTGCCCATACCTCGATGTGATTGGCTACTATTGGTCTGTTTGTAGCCAATCCCATCGAGGTGTGAGCAGAGTGACTGGAAGGGCCGGAAGTCCCGGGGACCCTGAGAAGATCGTATTTACAGGAGACTAGGCAGGTATCCCACACTTGCATGTTGGGAGGCACTTCGAGCATTGCCTGATTGCCCAACAGAGCAGTACGAACCCGTCCATGGGAAAGGGGAGGACGACAAATAGCACCAATGTAAACTACTGTGCTTTGCATAAAATCAAAAAGCATTTTAGGAACATAAGAACGTAAACAATGTTGTATATGTGACGTATCTGTGATGGGGATTCAAGTCTGCAGCCCTTCTGAGCACATCATGCCCACTGGCCTTTGCTCATTTCATTTGAGAGAACACCTTACTGACTTCGGGCGTCAGGTGCTGGCTGTCCTAGCGGACTGTTTCCCTGCACGGATTTCTTTCACAGGGTGACGAATCAACTTCTGGGGCACCAGTGGTCCAGGGATGAATACCGGTTTCTAAACCATCAATCAGCCCCACACCTCTAGTGCACCAGAAGGGATCCGAACAGATTGGAAACACAAGCAAATTATAAACCTCCTTGTCCAATTTTGGTAACGTGCATAGAACGGCAGGCTTATCTCTGCAAGCTCGTGGATCGTTGGTTAGTTGCAATACAGCGAAAATACAATTATTACCCAATGATAAAAAGAAACTGTCCAGTCAAGGTTGTATGGAAATATCTACTTTATTATTATCACAAAAGACAATCCTAGCACACTACAAAATACAACCCACCCTGTAAAGGAACCCAGAGGACAGACAGTTTCAAGAAGTAAAACGGATGCACTGTGGATACTGACAGGAGGGTAGTCAGTTCAAGGATACTTGGTTTTAGCACAAAGGGAGCAATGGGTTATAAAATGTCACGAGTGGCACAATGTACCTTGTGCTTGTAGGTGTTCTTGGTGCTCGACAGGGTGAAGTCAGTTTCTGGGCACATTGCAGGTTCGGCGACAGAGTTGAAGACGGGAGACACCTGCAGGTATCAAGCAGTACGGCGAGTGAAGCTGGATTGATGGCGGCACCACATGCTGATACCTTCAAAATGGGGTTCCCCTGTCAGGATGTCTAGGGTAATACACGCAGTTCCAGATATGACATTTCACTGTCAATCGATAAGAGCGGGAGCTGCCTTCAGGTTGACACAGTGCATATCAACGCTTGTTGCCGTTTCCTGTCTGCTTTGTTAGCCTCTGCAGCCAGGGCCCCATGTGAGCCTGTTTGAATTAAACTCTGATTAGTATGTGAAGGCTGCAACCAGCTACGGTGCTAAACAAAAAGACACAGTGGATCCATGGAGTCTTTGTTAGTTAATTAGGCTGTCCCTCCCCCTTCCTAGATGACATGATGTACTCTGAGCTGTCATATCCTAACTAAATATGACAGGAGGGGCTGAGCCTGTAAGCTGTGTCCACCCAGAGTACACAGGTCTATGTGTATGTCACGCGGCAAGAATAGGAAAATGTGTGCAGAATCGCCCCACACATTTTCCAAAGGTTGATCTATTATCATTCAATTTCATTTAAAATTTCAAAAAAGCCAAGGCGACCGCACACCCACCGTGCGGATGGTTGAAATCCTCACACGCTGCCTCACTAGCACACTCACAGCCTCTTGTGAAAAATAGCACTGGGTGCTCGGGACTGTGGGGCTATAGGAGCCCTGGAAGCGCCCCGGCTCAAACACTGTTTATGGAGACTGCCGGGTCTTTGCTCCTGCTGGCCCCGCCACACTTAAAGCCCTAAGCTGGATATAAAGGTGTCCCTTCCAGCGCTAGCACCCACAGTTGGCGACTGTGGCTAGGTGACCTTTGCCCAGTCGTACCTCTTGATCCTGCATCTGTCAGGGAGTGACGGCACGCTCTGGAGAGAGCACGCGCAGCACGCAAGACTCGCTCTGGAGCACGCACGGCACGCAAGACTCGCTCTGGATAAGGCACACGCAGAAGCCTGTGGTGGGGAAGCAAGTGGCACGCAGAGTTCAGGGCGAAGAAGCGCTGTCCTTCACTAAGACGCATGTTTCTTACACGAGGCTCTCATCAGCAATGGAACAATGCAGCTGGAAGGCGGAGGGGGACTGAGGCACCTAAACATGTATGTTTTGTTTAAAGATGGTGGAGAAGCGTTTCTGGGCGTCTGAGTCACGAAGCTTCCAATCCCGGCCCCCCTTCCCGTTCATTATCCGGCCGGGTCCGGTTTCCCCATCTTAAGCTATTGTCTTTGAAGCCCCGGATTTCTGCTTTAAGTGCTGTTTTAATTAGTGTCAGGTTTCAACCTCAAAGCCCTCGGTTCCATTCTTTTCCCCTCTTCCTTTCCCTCTCTGGAACATGCAGCCTCCGGCTAACTTCTGCCTGCAGATCCGCGAGTTAATCAAGCCTGCACCGTGGGGCGGGGGGGTTAGCAGTGGGACACAGGCGGAAGGGAGAGGCGCCTGCACGGTTCCATGGCCGCTCTGAGAATAGCCCGCATTTCCCAGCATATAGTGCTATCCAAACTAGTCTAGCTACTCTCCCCAGGCCCCCCAAGGACAGGCATCGTTAGCCCCCTTCCCCGCCCAATGCCAGCCAGAAGTGCTTATTTCTTACATTAAAAGCAGTCCCTGTACTCCCCTTTTTCAGGAGCCTCGCCCCTCCCCACCCCCGGACCTCGACTGGGCCATGTTTTAATATAACCTGTTAATGACCAGCACACACAGAGCAGGATAGAATGCATTCACCAACCCCCCTCCCCCGTCCCCCTCCATCTCAACATGGCAATACTCCCTCGCCTGAGGGGGTCGCGGGGGGGGGGGGCATATCCAGGTGCGATGACACGGTCTTAAACGTCACCCGAAGTTAACCCTTCACCTGCAGGATCTTCCCATTCCCGCTCCGGGCCTATCATGCCTCAAAGGGGGCGGTGGAATGAGAGCCGACCCCCTCATTCCCAAACGACGCCACTGTGGAAGGGGAGCCTCGCTACCCAACTGAGCCCTTGAAAGCCCGCGCCCCGCTCTCCTCAAAACGAACAAGGCGTGGCATTCCACGTGGATGCGGCCAGACGTGCAAGCACGTGGATATTGCTCCTCTGGTAAGACACAGTGAGTGGGCACCTGGCCAGGCACAGTGAGCTAAAGCGTGATCGTAGGCTCTCGTGAGTGGGCACCAGACCGGGCACAGTGAGCTAATGCGTGATCGTAGACTCGTGAGCGGGCACCAGACCGGGCACAGTGAGCTAAAGCGTGATCGTAGGCTCTCGTGAGTGGGCACCAGACCGGGCACAGTGAGATAAAGCGTGATCGTAGACTTGTGAGCGGGCACCTGGCCAGGCACAGTGAGCTAAAGCGTGATCGTAGGCTCTTGTGAGTGGGCACCAGACCGGGCACAGTGAGCTAAAGCGTGATCGTAGACTCGTGAGCGGGCACCAGACCGGGCACAGTGAGCTAATGCGTGATCGTAAACTCGTGAGCGGGCACCAGACCGGGCACAGTGAGCTAAAGCGTGATCGTAGACTCTCGTGAGTGGGCACCAGACCGGGCACTGTGAGCTAATGCGTGATCGTAGACTCGTGAGCGGGCACCAGACCGGGCACAGTGAGCTAAAGCGTGATCGTAGGCTCTCGTGAGTGGGCACCAGACCGGGCACAGTGAGATAAAGCGTGATCGTAGACTTGTGAGCGGGCACCTGGCCAGGCACAGTGAGCTAAAGCGTGATCGTAGGCTCTTGTGAGTGGGCACCAGACCGGGCACAGTGAGCTAAAGCGTGATCGTAGACTCGTGAGCGGGCACCAGACCGGGCACAGTGAGCTAATGCGTGATCGTAAACTCGTGAGCGGGCACCAGACCGGGCACAGTGAGCTAAAGCGTGATCGTAGGCTCTCGTGAGTGGGCACCAGACCGGGCACTGTGAGCTAATGCGTGATCGTAGACTCGTGAGCGGGCACCAGACCGGGCACAGTGAGCTAATGCGTGATCGTAGACTCGTGAGCGGGTACCAGACCGGGCACAGTGAGCTAAAGCGTGATCGTAGGCTCTCGTGAGTGGGCACCAGACCGGGCACAGTGAGCTAAAGCGTGATCGTAGACTCGTGAGCGGGCACCAGACCGGCCACAGTGAGCTAAAGCGTGATCGTAGACTCGTGAGCGGGCACCAGACCGGGCACTGTGAGCTAAAGCGTGATCGTAGGCTCTCGTGAGTGGGCACCAGACCGGGCACAGTGAGCTAAAGCGTGATCGTAGACTCGTGAGCGGGCACCAGACCGGGCACTGTGAGCTAAAGCGTGATCGTAGGCTCTCGTGAGTGGGCACCAGACCGGGCACAGTGAGCTAATGCGTGATTGTAGACTCGTGAGCGGGCACCAGACCGGGCACAGTCAGCTAATGCGTGATCGTAGACTCGTGAGTGGGCACCAGACCGGGCACAGTGAGCTAATGCGTGATTGTAGACTCGTGAGCGGGCACCAGACCGGGCACAGTGAGCTAAAGCGTGATTTTAGACTCGTGAGCGGGCACCAGACCGGGCACTGTGAGCTAAAGCGTGATCGTAGATTCGTGAGCGGGCACCAGACCGGGCACAGTGAGTTGATGCGTGATTGTAGACTCGTGAGCGGGCACCAGACCGGGCACAGTGAGCTAAAGCGTGATCGTAGACTCATGAGCGGGCACCAGACCGGGCACTGTGAGCTAAAGCGTGATCGTAGACTCGTGAGCGGGCACCAGGTCGGGCACTGTGAGCTATAGCGTGATCGTAGACTCGTGAGCGGGCACCAGACCGGGCACAGTGAGCTAAAGCGTGATCGTAGACTCGTGAGCGGGAAACAGACCGGGCACAGTGACCTAAATCGTGATGGTAGACTCTCGTGAGTGGGCACCAGACCGGGCCCAGTGAGCTCAAGCGTGATCATAGACTCTCGTGAGTGGGCACCAGACCGGGCAAAGTGAGCTAAAGCGTGATCGTAGACTCTCGAGAGTGGGCACCAGACCGGGCAAAGTGAGCTAAAGTGTGATCATACCCTGGTGAGTGGGCACCAAGCCGGGCAAAGTGAGCTAAAGCGTGATCGTAGACTCTTGTGATTGGGCACCAGACTTGGGAACGGGGTTATACGTTTATTGCTGTTTTGTAAAGCGCCAACTGGGAGCATAGCCGCTTTGCAGAGCTCCAAGGGGAAAGAGGGCAGAAAAGGCAATAAATGGGGTCCTAACCTTCACAGCGTTGGAACATTCCAGAACAGTTAAGTGCAAGGAGAAGTGCAACAAGACAGGACCAAGGGTGCATAGGCGCGACTTTCCATTTCCCCAAATGTATTTTTCATCTTGCACTGTATGGGACTGTCCATGCGGGGGGAGTGGAAGGGGGGGGGCTGATGAGAAATCCCACCCGAAGTAGACTGGGCAGATGGTCGCTGCAGCATGTGAAAGGATGAGCAGCGTCCCACCTCCCTCAGGGATGACTGCAGCTTGGGGCTCACCAGACTAACTTAAAGGGGGGGGGTTTATCAGCCAAGGGGGCGTCTGGGAACCATCATTTAATTCACACACACGTCTGCTGCAGCCCACGCACTAGATTGGCTCTCGGATTGTCATCCTACCCAGAGACGCCTCTGCGCTTTGCAGACTGCCACAAACTCACACAACTGCCGTCCCAGAATCCAACTTTTGCCTGGCAGAGAAGTGGGCACGTACATGGGTACTCAACTCCCACACGCAGTGCAGGCGGGGGTACATTGGGTGAGCGGGCGCCCCTTTCTCCACAGCAGTGAGGGGCGCCCGTTCCCATTGCTCATTTATCTATAATGGAAGTTTGCCAATCTTGACAGGAAAGCCATGTTGTCCCCATAAAAGCCTTTTCTGCTGTATGAAGTTATGAAGCTATGCAGAATTAAACATTCCACAGAGCCTTGAGAAATACTGGCTCATATGAGCTGGAATGCCGGTCTAATGGGCCTGAGAGAAATGAGGTGTGTGAGAAGGGCTAAGGGCTCAAAATATCCAGTATTGCCACTGGCTTAGGGCAATAAAGCTATTAGCGCTCGGCTGCCGGGTCAAAGGCAGAGGAGCATGTTGGCCCCCACAAAAATAAGAATCCTTTTATTAGCACCACGGGCGGGCGTCTCCGCCAATCAGATTGCTCGGAAAGGGACCTGAACCACATGGTAGAAGCCTGCATACCAAGCAACCTCAGAGCTGCCGGCGCCCACCCTGCCATTTTGCTTAACCCCACGCCGCCATCTCCGCTTCTCTCTCCAACCAACCCTCCCACTTACCTAAATATGCCCAGTGCTTTCAGCACCTCTCCTCTCATGTCATGTCCACTGGCTGCCATGGAAATGGAGGATGGGCACTGATTGGAGTCTCTCTTCCATTTCCATGGCGACCATATTGGATTTCTATTTCTTTGAAATAACATGGCACGCACTTGCAACCCATTCTTTCAAAGAAATAAAGGCCTATTATCACCCAGGACCTAAATCTGGGGTGCTAATAGCCATAATGACAAGTTAGCCAGGCCATAATGTGGAAATGGCAGTCTCCACGTGTAGACCCACAACAGCCTTCACTTGTGTTTCACATATGTCACTTGTTTACTGTGGGCTTTCTGTATTTTTTATTTTACCAATGTATTGTTTTGTTTGTTATGTTTTGCTTGTGCATTTATATAGCGCGCTGCTTATTTCCCATAGTGTGGGGTGCTCATTTATCGACCTCGGAAGGATGAAAGGCTGAGTTTGGCCCTGCCGGGATTCGAACCTGCGTCAGCAGGCTCTGCACGGATGTCAAAGCGAGCGCTCTACTGACTGTGCTATCTGACCGGTATTGCGTGACTTTTCATTTTCCAAAATGTATTTTTCATCTTGCACTGTATGTGTTCGTGGGGGTTGTGGAGCTCCAGCCATACTCCTGCCCAGATCAAAGGAATGAATGATCTCCTAAACCCAGCCAACCCTTCCCCCACCCCGAACCCACCCAGGCAACAGTTGCTAGCTTTAAAGCCATAGTAATCTGCAGGCCAGGACTGGCACTTTTATCTCTTCCTGAGAACTTCCTCCCCTCCCCAATCTCTGCCTGTGTTTGCCCCCACATGCCCTATACTCTGTGATTCCCCTGTCACCAAGCCTCCGTGGACCCTGGGAACTGCTGTGTTCATCATGGGGCTGGATGTGGGAAAGCTCTGGAGGGAGGAAGTGACAGCTGTGGAGAGAGGACCTGTCCCTGCGTAGGTTTGCCCACCTGTAACGTCCCTCCCCCTTCCTGTCACCAAGCCTCTGTGAGCCCTAGAAACAGACAGAAACCAGTTCCACCTGTTCCATCCATCATGGGGGTGGGGTGTGGATGGGCTCTGGAGAAAGCACTTTTAGGTTGCCTGCAGTGGTGTGCTGAACGTGTGGGTGGGGACAGAGAAGCTGAGGAGGCTGTTTAGCAGGTACCATTTTCCCTGTCTGCCCTTCACCCTCTTCCCATTTACCTCCTTGTGTTCCTCTTTCTCCCCAACCTACTCTATTTTACACAGTCCGGCCTCCCAGCCGTCTCTGCCCCTATGGTTTTCGTTTTTTTTTCTCTCTTGCTCTCTCTCTCTCTCTTCTCAGCCCTCACCCTTTCTACCAGCCCCATCTCACCCCTCTCCTACTACCTTGTTCCCCACTCTCTCTCGTCGCTCCCCAGCTGCCCATTCGTTGTTCTCTCTCCAGTCTCTCTCGTTCTCTACCCTCCTTCCCAGCAGCATTCCCACTCGGCTTTTTCCTCTCCAACCCTTTCCTTCTTCCCTTGGTTACCTAGCCCACCCCTGCATTCAAGGGTACTCCACTAGCCCCGGGTCCCATGAACGCGGTGCCTAGCCTGTATGCCTGTCATTGAAGCCCCGCCTCTACCCGCTGCAGTGTGCCTAACATACTTTCCAGCAATATGTTTGCTTCTCTGCCAGAAATAAATCTTTTACCTGAACAAAGACTTTGGTGCAGTCATCTGGTGTTTGCACTCTTTGGTGTAGCCTACCTGTTAATGCCAGAGGGGGGGCCCAGTCCACCTGCCTGCACAACACACCCTCACCGGGTCTGCTACTCCCTGGCCCACAACTGTGGCTCCGCTTGGGGTATCCCACACGGCCTTCCACATTTTGGCCTGCTTCCCAAGTCCACAGCACCAGGTGGTAACAGCGCGGGCACTCATTAAAACGCTAGTCAAGTCCTTTCTCTCTCTCTTTGATGCAGAGTGCTGCTGTGAATGAGTCGGGGAGAAGGCGGATGAGCCGGGAGGGAGCCGGTGAGGCCACAGAGAGGAGAGCACGGGGCAAGTTCATTGTTGGGTCCCGGGTCGAGGGAAACTGGGTGACAATCTGCGGCCGCAAGGAGAAGAACAGCAGCATCCTATGACACAACAGTGCGTTTTGAAAGCAACACATTTGCTGTCCAGCACACAAAGGGCTTTCATACTTAAATGGCAGAGGACGGCAGGCTAGAAATGAGAGGCAATGTCTACTGCTCGCTTTAAATAATACACATTCTGTACAGAACATTCTGCAACACCCAGAGAGGGCGCTTGAGGTGCTATTTAGACCTGGGAAGTCTCTTTACATTTGGAGGTTCTTTTTTAAAAAAAAATGTAAAATGAGATTGCTTAGAAGTTCCACAAGGGTGGCAGAGGGCGATCTCAAAATATGAATTTGAATGCACTCGACTAGAGAGTATCATAGGCCTGTGTGGCTCTGCACCCAAGTCTTGGGAGCTTGAAACTGCCCCGGCTGGCTGACTGGCAGAAAAGGTAGGGTGCGGCGCACGTGGTACATAGCCGCCTGCGGATACAACCTTGAACTTCTTGAAGGCTGCGACATGCCATGGGGCTTCTGCTCACTTCATGGCTTGGAACCCGTGGCTGGCTGCAGGACTACTATTCTGAGCCCACTAAAACGATGCAAAGTCAATATATTCCAGAAAAAAAATGGATTAAATAAATTGCAGATATTAAAATAATTAAATCTGGAAATAGCTTTAGTAAAAATTAAAACATTACCATTTACGTGACCTCCGTTTTAAAAAACGATGTTTAATTCGTCATCATTCTTACATATGCGTTAATTAGTGAAATAATTGTATCCTACCTGCTGCGAAAACGTTTAAAACAGAAAAGGAATAACTTCGCAAGGAAGCTGAATGGCAATGTGTCTGCACTGCCGTGGCGGGCCGCAGTTCCTGGGAATGGGCTCTGCGAAGGGGCGGATACATGACTTTGGAGAAGCTGCTCATATTGAATCCGGTGGATTATTCTGTCAAAGAGGCGTCCTTGCCATGCTTAAAAGGCACGCGTGGAGTCGTGGGTGGGGTGGGGTGGGGTGGACTGGCACCCTGGGCGTTGGTCCTCCTTTGGGAGATTTGTGCTAGGGTGGTTTTTTTGTATTTTAGTTTTACTAGTCCCACTTCCGTTAGTTCTGTCCACGCCCGGGTTATTTCTGCTGCAGGGGAGAGGGTGTCGGGCCCTCACTACTGCCTGCCCGAGTCGTGGCACGGGGGGAGGAGGGGGGTGGCGGAGGGGGGTGATTGATATGCGTGCAGCTCCTTAACTGAGACTAAAAGGGGAGATTGGCAACTTTCTCTGGCTGCTATAATTTGCTTTCTTTGCCGTTTTTCACAATAGGGCACATAAATCAAGGAAACGCAAAAGCAGCCCATACATCACACTCTGGCATTTCCCCCGAATGCACAGCATTTTTGCGGGCCTCACTTGGGGAGGGGGGCGAGGGGGTGTGACCCAGGAACCCGCTCCCAGTGAAAGGCTGGCTCCGGCGCAGGTGCGGGGGTTAATTACATTTGGAAATAATCCTCCGTTGGACAAAGTGTGATATTTGTTGTGTCGGGAGGAGTGATGGGCGCGTGGCGCCGCGCATCACACGGGGAATGATATTTTGATAAGGTCGGGATGAAGTTCGCTGGCAAAGCTGCAACTGCTCTGCAGGAAAATGTGGCGTCTTGAAGCTCTAACAGTGTGTGCAGGACAAGCACCGGGCCCCCGGAGAGGCCGCACCGCCACGGCGCTCCGGCCGCACACACTGGCACGACCACACCCAGCAGGTCTGCTCGCTGCAGCCAGGCCACAGTCTACATGCATCGCGAGCGCACTGGAGCAGTGCACCAGCCAAAGCCTCGCTGCAGCCAGGTCACAGTTTACATGCATCGCGAGCGCACTGGAGCAGTGCACCACCCAAAGGCCTCGCTGCAGCCAGGCCACAGTCTATCTGCATCGCGAGCGCACTGGAGCAGTGCACCACCCGAAAGCCTCGCTGCAGCCAGGCAACAGTCTCTGCATCGCGAGCGCACTGGAGCAGTGCACCACCCAAAGGCCTCGCTGCAGCCAGGCCACAGTCTATCTGCATCGCGAGCGCACTGGAGCAGTGCACCACCCAAAGGCCTCGCTGCAGCCAGGCCACAGTCTACATGTATCGTGAGCGCACTGGAGCAGTGCAACACCCAAAGGCCTCGCTGCAGCCAGGCCACAGTTTATCTGCATCGCGAGCGCACTGGAGCAGTGCACCAGCCAAAGGCCTCGCTGCAGCCAGGCCACAGTCTACATGCATCGCAAGCGCACTGGAGCAGTGCACCACCCAAAGGCCTCGCTGCAGCCAGGCCACAGTCTACCTGCATCGCAAGCGCACTAGAGCAGTGCACCAGCCAAAGGCCTCGCTGCAGCCAGGCCACAGGAGCAGTGCACCACCCAAAGGCCTCGCTGCAGCCAGGCTACAGTCTATCTGCATCGCAAGCGCACTGGAGCAGTGCACCACCCAAAGGCCTCGCTGCAGCCAGGCCATAGTCTACATGCATCGCGAGCGCACTGGAGCAGTGCACCACCCAAAGGCCTCGCAGCAGCCAGGCCACAGTCTCTGCATCGCAATCGCACTGGAGCACGGCACCAGCCAAAGGCCTCGCTGCAGCCAGGCCACAGTCTACATGCATCGCGAGCGCACTGGAGCAGTGCACCACCCAAAGGCCTCGCTGCAGCCAGGCCACAGTCTACATGCATCGCGAGCGCACTGGCGCAGTGCACCAGCCAAAGGCCTCGCTGCAGCCAGGCCACAGTCTCTGCATCGCAATCGCACTGGAGCACGGCACCAGCCAAAGGCCTCGCTGCAGCCAGGCCACAGTCTATTTGCATCGCGAGCGCACTGGAGCAGTGCACCAGCCAAAGGCCTCGCTGCAGCCAGGCCACAGTCTACATGCATCGCGAGCGCACTGGAGCAGTGCACCACCCAAAGGCCTCGCTGCAGCCAGGCCACAGTCTACATGCATCGCGAGCGCACTGGCGCAGTGCACCAGCCAAAGGCCTCGCTGCAGCCAGGCCACAGTCTACATGCATCGCGAGCGCACTGGCGCAGTGCACCAGCCAAAGGCCTCGCTGCAGCCAGGCCACAGTCTACATGCATCGCGAGCGCACTGGAGCAGTGCACCACCCAAAGGCCTCGCTGCAGCCAGGCCACAGTCTACATGCATCGCGAGCGCACTGGAGCAGTGCACCACCCAAAGGCCTCGCTGCAGCCAGGCCACAGTATCTGCATCGCAAGCGCACTGGAGCAGTGCACCACCCAAAGGCCTCGCTGCAGCTAGGCCACAGTCTATCTGCATCGCGAGCGCACTGGAGCAGTGTACCAGCCAAAGGCTTTTTCTTATGTCAACTGTGCTCTGTCGGGACTTCCGGTCATGTGACAGTGCTTCCCTGTCACTTTCTTTATTATTACCTTGCATAATTGCCAGAGAGCACCAAAGGTCCTTCGAGGCAGACTCAAAAGTGACTTGTCAATCTTCCATGCAGGCTCTAAAACTTTCCAAAAACAGGCATAGCGATGGGGTGGCGCTACTATTAGTGGTGGTTTGTGTACAGTACTGCAGCAGGGAAGGCCTGCTGCACACAACCCCTGCCCTCACCCTACCACCCCCTTTATCGCCGGCACCGGCCCTGTGCAGGCTGCGATGCTGCACACCTGGGCCTGTGCAGGCCGTGATGCTGCACACACCCCTGCCCTCACTTACCCTGCCACCCCCCTTAACACCAGCACCGGGCCTGTGCAGGCCGTGATGCTGCACACCTTTGCCTGTGCAGCCTGTGATGCTGCACACACCCCTGGCCTCACTTACCCTGCCACCCCGCCCTTAACACCAGCACCGGGCCTGTGCAGGCCGTGATGCTGCACACTTGGGCCTGTGCAGGCTGTGATGCTGCACACACCCCTGGCCTCACTTACCCTGCCACCCCCCTTAACACCAGCACCGGGCCTGTGCAGGCCGTGATGCTGCACACACCCCTGGCCTCACTTACCCTACCACCCCCCTTAACACCAGCACCGGGACTGTGCAGGCCGTGATGCTGCACACACCCCTGGCCTCACTTACCCTACCACCCCCCTTAACACCAGCACTGGGCCTGTGCAGGCCGTGATGCTGCACAAACCCCTGGCCTCACTTACCCTGCCAGCCACTGTATCACCAGCACCGGGCCTGTGCAGACCGTGATGCTGCACACTTGTGCCTGTGCAGGCCATGATGCTGCACACACCCCTGGCCTCACTTACCCTACCAAGCCCCTAAGTGGAAGCTATTATCAGAACCATTCTTTCCTTTGGTTTAATGCACCCCTTGATCACTTATGGACCCAACTTTCCATCCTTCCCAAGCCCTGCTCCCTGGAAGCAGGAATTAGCAGGTTGGAAGGATATCCTCGCATGTGGACTGTCTCTAGTTTCCCATCCCGGCCTCTCCTCCTTGAAGCTTTATTGCAAAGGAGAAACATTCTACAATCCATCCGCTTTACCCTCACCCTCCACACCTCACTCTGCTGCAGATGCAGAGGACAGACAGTTTTAAAGAAGGAAAAGGGATGTACTCTGGATACGGACGGGGGGTAGTCGGTATAGCAAATAATCGCAACTGTTCAAGGATACTTGGTTTCAGCACAAAGGGAGCAATGGGTCTTAAAATGTCTCTACGGGCCGTCGTAGAAGGACCCGAGGGACAGAACCTGAAAGTACCTTGTGCTTGTAAGCGTTTTTGGTGCTCAATAGGGTTGAGTCGGTTTCAGGGCACTTGGCAGCTTCTGGGACCGAGTTCGAGATGGGAGTCAGCTGCGGGTATCAGGCTGCAAACAGTTTGGTGAGTAAAACTGGATGGATGGCTGCAGGCTGGCCTACACGGCGGCTTGGGGTCAGGAATCCTCGTCTTAGTGCTGGTTGGTGGTTCTGAAGTCAAGGCGTCTCAGAAGTCTTGAAACGACTGCGGCGTAACCACAGTCAGCGTTGCAGCCAGTTGCAGCACGAGATACTCGAAAGGCTTCAAGGCGGACGTCGGTAGATGCTCGTTAAGCGCTTCTCCTTGCTTCTTCATTGCGCTTTTGTCGTCCTTAAAGGCAGACGGCCCAAAGCGGAGGAGTGTGTTGCAGGCAACGGCCTCGTCTTTCTTTCGGTTCAGAGACTCTCTGGCACTTCCCACCTAGGAAGCTTGCTGCAGAGTCTAGCAGGGCACGCTGTCTGCTGGCTGAGTACCGGTTCTGGAGCTGCTAGAGCATCTGGATTCAGTATCTCCCTCTGTTCCCTGGGAGATGTTTAGGGGAAGGATCTTGCATCCCGCTTTGGAAATCCTACCCTTCCTTCACCGGCTTACGCTGTAAGGAAGACTGTTCCTTCAGCCAGGGTACAAATGAGCCCTTCTTGTTACTCCTTGCAAAGTCTTCATTAGTGTTACACGTGAGGTCATAACCAGAGTGCTTTGCAATAGGAAAGGTAAAGGGGTGACAACATATATTACTAAGTCCCACCCATATTCCTGTCTGTTGTGGATCAAAGGGTCTGGTTAATTGAGCTCTCTGTGGTCCCTGATCAAAGAGCAGGTCTTCCTTGAAGTTATGGCGAGAACAGACTTTCTGTCTCCATCAAATCACATAATCGTACCTTCCTGAATGGGGTCCCCCTGCGGGGATGACAACTGAAAACAGTTGTCCCAGACATGACATTCACTGCCCTTCATACGAAGGGGTGGGCAGTGACTTCAAGTTGACACAAATGCATATCAAAAGGGTGTTGGGTATCCTGTCCTTTGTCAGTCCAGTATCCTTCAGGCCTGCTTCAATGAACTCATTAGTATGCACTGCCACCAGCAGGCGGACAAAGAATAGGCCAGATCCATGGAGCCTTTGGTATTTAATTAGGATGATCATCGTAGGAGAAGGTGTTCCCCCTCCTCATTTTGCTGCTTTCATGTACTCATGGCTGTCACATTCCAACTGAATATGAAAGGAGGACTGCGCCTGTAGGCTGTGTCCACCCACAGTACCCGTGTTTGTTGTGCAGCGAGCATAAGAAAATGTGTGCGGTTTAGCCCCACACATTTTCCGAGGTTCATCTCCCATCATTCAATTTCCATTTTTTTATAAATCAAATAAGCCCAGACGAGTGCACACCCGCATTGCGGATGGTCGAATTCCTCACACCTCCGCATCACGGTGCATGGACTTGGGGGGCCGGGGGGATGCTAGTAAGCCCAGGCATCCATACTAGAGTACCAGGGTCCTGCAGAATTTTCCAGGAGTAAATCACACAGACTTGAAGATCCTCAACCACAGAGTCCAAAGGTGGGTTTATTTTTGGTACCGTTACCTGCTAGGATACTGGAAGACCCCTGGAAAACACCGGCAGTGAAGTAGCCGGAGTGAATCCTTAACCACATGCAGGCTTGGTGTGATGACCAGTGTCGCTTTCACCATCATGTTTGTGGTTACAAGGTGAAGTCCTGGGGCACCTCTCCAGGATTATTCTTCCTCCACCGAGGGCAGGCAGCCAGCCACCAAAGAAGAAAACTGGGACTATCCATGAGATATCAACACCATGGCCCAGGTAACAGTCATGGAGAGATGTCAGTATCCTCGAGCTTGCAAAGTTGCTGAAAACAAAAAAGCCACACGAAAAAGAAAAAAATAAGGCCCTGTTCTGCAAGGCACACTCCAGAGCACAGGGCTACCTCTAGTGCGCTGCAACAGGCAAGCTCTAGGGAACAGAGCAAGTCCTAGAGCACAGGACAAGCTCCAGTGCACTGCATATGGCAAGCTCTAGAGCACAGTGAACGCTCTAGAGAGCACAGCACAAGCTCTAAGAGAGCCAAGGGCAAGCTCTAGAGAACATGGACACATCCAGAGTACCGGGGACAGCTCAGAGCACCGGGGACACCTCTAGTGTGCTGCAACAGGCTACCTCTAGGGAACAGGGCAAGCTCTGGAGCACAGTGAATAATTTAGAACAGAGGGCAAGCTCTAGTGCACTGCAAAAGGAAAGGTCTAGTAAACAGGGCAATCTCTAGCGCACTGCATAAAGCAACCTCTAGACCACAGGGCAAGCTCTAGAGCACAGGGACAGCTCTAGCGCACAGGGCAACCTCCACCGCACTGCATAAGGCAAGCTCTAGTACACACTGACAACTCTAGCCCACAGGGCAAGCTCTAGCGCACTGCATAAGGCAAGCTCTAGTTCACATGGCAATCTCTAGCCCACAGGGCAAACTCTAGCGCACTGCATGAGGCAAGCTCTAGTTCACAGGGCAATCTCTAGCCCACAGGGCAAGCTCTAGTGCACAGGGCAATCTCTTAAACACAGGGCAAGCTCTAGCGCACTGCATAAGGCAAGCTCTAGTGCACAGGGCAATCTCTAGCCCACAGGGCAAGGTCTAGCGCACTGCATGAGGCAAGCTCTAGTTCACAGGGCAATCTCTAGCCCACAGGGCAAGCTCTAGTGCACAGGGCAAGCTCTAGCGCACTGCATAAGGCAAGCTCTAGTGCACAGGGCAATCTCTAGAACACAGGGCAAGCTCTAGCGCACTGCATAAGGCAAGCTCTAGTGCACAGGGCAATCTCTAGCCCACAGGGCAAGCTCTAGCGCACTGCATGAGGCAAGCTCTAGTTCACAGGGCAATCTCTAGCCCACAGGGCAAGCTCTAGTGCACAGGGCAATCTCTAAAACACAGGGCAAGCTCTAGCGCACTGCATAAGGCAAGCTCTAGTGCACAGGGCAATCTCTAGCCCACAGGGCAAGGTCTAGCGCACTGCATGAGGCAAGCTCTAGTTCACAGGGCAATCTCTAGCCCACAGGGCAAGCTCTAGTGCACAGGGCAAGCTCTAGCGCACTGCATAAGGCAAGCTCTAGTGCACAGGGCAATCTCTAGAACACAGGGCAAGCTCTAGCGCACTGCATAAGGCAAGCTCTAGTGCACAGGGCAATCTCTAGCCCACAGGGCAAGCTCTAGTGCACTGCATAAGGCAAGCTCTAGTTCACAGGGCAATCTCTAGCCCACAGGGCAAGCTCTAGCGCACTGCATAAGGCAAGCTCTAGTTCACAGGGCATCTCTAGCCCATAGGGCAAGCTCTAGCACACTGCATAACACAAGCTCTAGTGCACAGGGCAATCTCTAGCGCACAGGGCAAGCTCTAGCGCACTGCACAAGGCAAGCTCTAGTTCACAGGGCAATCTCTAGCACACAGGGCAAGCTCTAGCGCACTGCATAACACAAGCTCTAGTTCACAGGGCAATCTCTAGCACACAGGGCAAGCTCTAGCGCAATGCATAGGGCAAGCTCTAGGCAATCTCTAGTGCACTGCATAAAGCAAGCTCTAGTGCAGATGGCAATCTCTAGCCCACAGGGCAAGCTCTAGCACACTGCATAACACAAGCTCTAGTGCACAGGGCAATCTCTAGCGCACAGGGCAAGCTCTAGCGCACTGCACAAGGCAAGCTCTAGTTCACAGGGCAATCTCTAGCCCACAGGGCAAGCTCTAACGCACTGCATAAAGCAAGCTCTAGTTCACAGGGCAAGGTCTATTGCACTGCATAACGCAAGCTCTAGTGCACAGGGCAATCTCTAGCGCACTGCATAAAACAAGCTCTAGTGCACAGGGCAATCTCTAGCCCACAGGGCAAGCTCTAGCGCACTGCATAAGGCAAGCTCTAGTTCACAGGGCAATCTCTAGCCCACAGGGCAAGCTTTAGCGCACAAGGCAAGCTCTAGCGCAAAAGGCAAGCTCTAGCGCATTGCATAAGGCAAGCTCTAGCGCATTGCATAAGGCAAGCTCTAGCGCACAGGGCAATCTCTAGCCCACAGGGCAAACTCTAGAGCACTGCATAAGGCAAGCTCTAGTGCACAGGGCAATCTCTAGCCCACAGGGCAAGCTCTAGCGCACTGCATAAGGCAAGCTCTCGTGCACAGGGCAATCTCTAGCCCACAGGGCAAGCTCTAGCGCACTGCATAAGGCAATCTCTAGTGCACACGGCAATCTCTAGCCCACAGGGCAAGCTCTAAGGCACTGAATAAGGCAAACTCTAGTGCACAGGGCAATCTCTAGCGCATTGCATAAGGCAAGCTCTAGCGCACATGGGGTGATGAAGCAAAGGGACTGATGGGAGAAGAGAACTGGGAATCCATACGGTAGGTGGGAGCAGAGGATCCAGTGACCCCACCCAGAAGAGAGATTGCCCATCACATCTTCACAATGCAGCAGTGGCCAGACCGCACACAAGGTGGCATAAGGTTTCAGTATAGTGGAAGGGAGAGAAAGTATTTCCACCCCAGATAGCACCAACTGCTGAATGCAACAATAATAATCCGAGTTATTATTATATAGCGCCTCATGCCAGGTGACTTCCGGATCAAAGTGCTGTGTTACAGGTGTGCTCTACAGATCAGAACACTGGCGAGGCTGTCCGAGAGAGGAGGCAGAGAATGCATGAAGAGGGGGCCCGTTCCCAGGCCCGGCCCGGCCATGGGCTGCATTGCTCTTAAGAGCAGCCCACTTCCTGGGAAAGATGTGCTCTCAGCAGCGCCCTCTACCGCGTGCTGTCTGAGCTCCAAGCCGCCTTGGGAATTCCTGCAACCCTCGCACATCTCGTATGGGCCCCAGCGTCCAATGGGGGTCCTCCTTGCAACTGCTGAGCCAATCGTGCGATGCAGAGAGGCTGGGCTGTCCTTTGCAGGCGTGCTGTGTCCTCCTTGCACAGATGCACGAGTGCATCCAGTGCGGACAAACAGCCTTTCCCTCTCCTCTGGGGGCTCTGGTAAATGCAAGCCAAAGACACCCGCGTGGGTGCATGCTGGCACAACGCCGGGGAGGGTAAAAAGGAGGTATGGGGGCAAGGCAGCCAGCCCTGGTGATGAGCGGTGGGCCAGCCCTTCACTCCTTAAAAAACAGGCAAACACTCCCAAAAAAGAAAACAGGGAGGAAAAATACTCCGAGGAAACGCACAGTAAGAGAAAGCCTGTCCCCGTGGTTTCCCCACTCTACTTCATGGATTCATTTGGACCCCAGAGAAAGAAGACATTATGTCTTACTACTGACTTTTGCAATTGTATTCGCTCTCCCCTTTGCTTATCCACTCTTTTTGACTGCTTACTCTCTGTTCTCCCCTCCGCTCCCTTACTTTCTTCTACGCACTTACTCTATCAGAATTGTCACTGGACCTAGTATGATAGCAACCTCGTCTGTCTCCTCCTCCCCTTACTTGCCCCCCCACTCCAGCACCATCTGAGATGTCATTAGGCCTAGTGCAAGAGTCGCTTGTTTTGTTCCTCCCCTCCTGCACCCCTTGTTTTTCTCCGGCTCTACCAGAAATGCCATCAGGCCTAGTACAGCAGTCACCTGTTTCCATTTCCTGCCCACTCTCCCCCTCCCTTCCTTATCTATGTCTTAGCTCTTGCACTATCTGAAATGTCGTCAGGCTGAGTATGATAGTTAATTTCACATCCTTACTCTTCATGGCCTGTAAGGATGTCGTATTTGCCCTTGTTCTCTCCCTTGCCTTGAAGCGCTTTGAAACACATTGTGTATAGGCGCTATATAAATAAACTATCATATCAAGCGATCACTGCCCGACCCTAGAGGACAAATACATAGATTCATGTGCAAGCATAACTAGGGGCTGAGAAACATTTATCACACAACAATGTCTCGTTTATGTTTTACTCGCTTATAAAACTCACCCATTGGGAATGGAACTTACTTTTTAATTCCCTAAAAAATCATTGTACTCCCAACTCAAATAAAATAGGGCGTCCAATACTCCTATTTCAAAATCCTATATGGAACACTGCTCATGAAGGACATGTTTGTTCTCGTTACGCAAAAGCTGTGCCCTGAATCGTCCTAAGACATGTCCAAGCAAAGTGCTTGCAAGAGAAAAGAGAGGCCTTCTGCCCCAGCTCTAAAGCCACTGCGTCACACCTCGAGCAAAAGAAAGGCACCCCGTTGGAAGACTCATGCAGAAGAGGGGAAGGCATCCCCGCACAATGGGCCACAATTTAAGGCTGAAAGAAAACTCCCCACAGTGACTGGGAAGAACATGGAGTGGGGGGCATCGATTGACGCCCATTACATGAAACATGCTATGTAGAGCCAGTGACTAATAGAGTACCTGTTTCCTAAATAATAAGCACGTGTGGGGTCCAAGACACTGCATTGTTACATGTTTGTGGAAGCTATTAAAGACGTGTGTGTCGCTGGTGGGGGAACCCGCACTTTAGAGTGCCGGGGAAGTGCAAGGCTAGTTTACTTCGCATATTGTGTGTTTCACATATATGGATACAATGATTTTAGCATTGCAGGAGTAAATCGATTCGGGTCTAGCCTTTAAGAGTTACTAAAGTACATTCTGAGTGGGGGGGAAAGGTTGGAGCTCGCTTGCTTACTCGTGAGACCCCAGGATTCCATACATAGTGCACACCTTGCCAGATCCCTACCCTTCAAGGCACTGTGATAAGCGCCCCCTTCACAAGTAATTAACACTCAGGAGCATGATTGGCTGATTCTGGGAAGCCAGGGACCGAAACCTGTAGCTACAGGTCGCACACAGAAATCCAAGGAAAGCGCCCTGCCAGTAAGGTAGCCCTTTATGTCTACATTACTGCATTTAGAGTTAATGTGTGTCTGACCACATCAATATACCTGGTGAAAAAAAGGGCCTTGCTTAAATCTAGGGGGACCAGATTAAAAAAAAAACCATTGGGACAGGCAATAGACATCGAAGTAGGACGACAGTAAACACAAGCAGGACTCGGATAAGACTGTAGTCCTACGTTTATGTTGGTGGCCTGTTACAGGGGGGAGGGGCACGCCAACTCTCTTTGGAGGAGAGCAACTAGGGAGGAAATGGGGGCGTGAAAAGCATTCAAGCTAACATCCTCCAATCCCGGGATGGCGTTTTAAAACTCTAAAAGCTCTTGGGACGTTTGCTCACCCTACATAAATCTCCACTTTAAGTTCAATTTGCTGTTAATTCATTGGATACCATCGCGACATGGTATGACGACTGGCAGATAGCCAGCAAGACAACCGCAGTGCTATTCACCAGAAAGAAGATCAAGGAGCACCCACACATCAGCCTCAACGGGGAGATCATCAGCCGCTACCTCGATGTGACCCTGGACAGCAAACTCAACTGGGAAGCCACATCGAGAATACTCAGCAGAAGGCAACAGGAAAGCTGGCAGCACTGTACCCACTCCTGAAGAGCAAGTCCATGCCCCTCCGGTCAAAGATCAACGTCTACAAGGCGATCATCAGACCAACCCTGACGTATGCCTCCCCAGCTTGGATGACCTGCCATAAGCGGCACCAGAAGAGTCTTCAGATAGTCCAGAACAAGGCACTGCGGATATCGTCTGGAGCTCCAATCTTCACAAGGATAGCAGACCTTCACAGAGACCTGGACATCGAGATGTTGGACGAACATCTAGCAAAGCTGAGTAAGAACTTCTGCCAAGGACTGGATCAGAACCCGAACCCTCTGATCAGAAGACTCACTGCCACCACTTTAAACCCCTTCGACTGCTACCCGCGGCCCATCACTGCGAAGACCCTGTGAAACTAGCCCTACTGTGACAAGACCACACAGACCAAGAAGAACACAAACCCACGAATACACACTCAACCCGAGAAGATGGAGTAATGAGGCTCAAGCCTCTGTATCTAAAAATCACCACTGATGGATACAAATCTATCAGCAAGAAGAACAAGTGCTCAGGATTTGTTGCTCACGGCGTCTATACCACTAGCTCGGTGCCCCCCCTCCATTGTGAGCCTACGTCCAGGCGGTACTGCTGACATATGAATGAAGGATGCAAGAGGGGGGTCAGGACTGGGCAGGGGGCAGAGTAGAAACATGAAGGGAAGCTGTGGGCTACCGACTCCGGATTACAAGCATGAGGGGTTAGGCTGCCCTCTTCAATGTACTAGAAACACGAGTTCTGCATTAAAACAATAACTTTTTACAAAAAAAGCAGCCAGAAAAAAAACTCTTCAACATTAACTTTACAAAAAAGATATTACAAGCCTATAATACATGGCAGCCTACAATCTCTGCATACACGTCTGGGAATACGTTTCTTATGACAAGTTAGTTGTGACATCACAACTGCTCTGTAATCAATTATTACGCTTTGTTTGTGACGTCACAATGCCTGCCGATTGAGCTAGCAGAGAAAATTCCAGCTGTCACTGCAGCACTTGATTAAAGCCGTTTTTGAAATTCCTGGCTTGCAGAACAGTTTTCTGTGTCTTTTTTGAGCCATTAATAGACACAAAACTGTTCATGGTAGAATGTATAAACGGATCAACGATAACTGGACACTGGGCTTGAAATGCACGTGAAACCGCACGTTAATGTCCAACCAATTGGCTTTCTTACTCAAGTGAAGTAAGATTGTGATGGAGGTGGGCGAAATGCTGGCTAAAAAGAGTCTGAGACCCGTAGAGACGAGTACCTTTGATCGCGGAAGGACCTCGATGATCCTAATGGTACACAGTACCAGCCGACTATCGTGGAATGCATCAGATTGGCTCTCACTGAAAGCTTCTTCCTGTTCGAAGAAACACTTTTCAAACAAATACACAGAACTAGCATGGGAGCAACCTTTGCCTCAAATATAGCTAACCTGTAGAAGGACAACTCGAGAAACAGTTTCTATATCGCATCACATGCGCCCTGCTCACACATGTGAAGATTTGGTGGCGATACATCGATGGTGTGATGATGATCTGGAACGCCACTGCGACTGATCTGAACAGTTTCCTAGAAGATGTGACCCATTTTTGAAATTCACCATGACATACGATTTACATACTGTCCCTTTCCTAGACCTGATGGTTATGAAAACAGACCACGGATCCATGGAGACCACACTGTTCAGAAAACCGACAGATAAGAACATTTTACTTCATTATACAAGTTATTATCCCTCAAGCCTCAAACCCAATCTTCCCTATGGACAGTTTCTAAGAAGAAACTGTTCTCAGACAGCAGAATTTACAAGACATGCTGGTATTTTGGAAAAAAGGTTGAGAGACCGGGGCTACCCCCAAGAGAAGAGCACGGCACATGACGAGCGAGTCTTGCTTGATAGCCCGTCCATGAGAGCAAGAAGATTGCATCACTTGTGTATCTACGTATGGCCCTATCAGCAACGCTCACCAAAAAGTTATTCTAAAAAACTGGAATATCATACACATGCTAGATTTCACCCCAACAAAACCACAGTTTGCATTTAAGAAGCCATAGAATATAAAACAAATGCTTGTACATACATACGAGCAGCAACAACCCAGAGAAGCATCCATTCTGAATGCATGGGGATTACCCCGGTTATAGGTACAACATGTGGAAACTGCTCTGTCTGTCCCTTGACATGCAACATGTAGACTGCATTTGGTTGTATATTGGTAAAACAAAAATAAATCCACCAAAGGATTGGTGAGCACAGATCATGCCTAAAAAAGAAGGTCCCTGAGAAACCAATGGTGGAACATTTGCAGGCAAAAAAACATAAATTCAACACGTTTTTTTTGGTTTGTGATCCAAACAATACCATCCTTAGCACGAGGCGGGGATCAAGATGAACAAGTTACTTACCCTATCTGGTAACGTTCTTTGGATGGGATGTTCCTCCGACGTATTCCACATCCTTGCCAGGTAATGACCACAGCTGTGCTGCTTTGGACATTTTTTCAGCGAAGACGTCCTGCGTCGATGACGTCGATACGTTGTCCATCGAGGGCCTCCGTCGAGGGTCAACGTCACCAGATGTTATATATAGGATATACGGCGCCCGTAGCCTCAGTTGTAGTTTTTTCCCAGAAGGGGTGGCACCAATCTCCTGCCAGTATGACTGCAGAAAGCCTTGCGGAAACGTAAGCTGCAATCGCATAAGAAATTCTGTAGAGGGGCAGCCTGGGAGGGTGCGACGTGGAATACGTCGGAGGAACATCCCATCGAAGGAACGTTACCAAATAGGGTAAGTAACTTGTTCTTCGAGGGGATTGTGTCCTCCGACGTATTCCACATCTTTGACAGACTTCCAAAGCAGTACCAACGTATGAGGGTGGGAAAAGAATTTACAAATTTAGAATTTTAGAATGCCCAATCAAATTGCTGAATACAGGACTGCCTTACCAAAGGTCAAATCCTGCCCATGGATGGAGTCCAAGGAATAGTGTCTCACAAAAGTATGGACAGAGGCCCATGTGGTTGCTTCGCAAATATTGCAATTGGAACGCCCCTCTGTAGAGCAGTGGAGGCCGCCATTCCCCTAGTAGAGTGAGCCCGTAAGCCTACTCGAAGGTCCTTTCCCGCCAACCGGTAACACTCAGAGATCGTCAAAATTATCCATCTGGACAAGGTCTGTTTGGAAACAGCCTGACCTAAACGCCTACCAGCATAACCAATAAGGACAGCACCGCCAGGTAACCGTTAATGGTACCCACTTGCAGGCCCTTGTGGGCTAAGGAAAGCAAAAAGGACAAAACCAAAGGAATGGAACATTGGAAAGGATCCACATTCTGTACCCTGCACCAGTCGCAGAACGGCAACGGTACAGGGATTTCGTTGAGGGCCGCCTTGCCGAAAGCAACACCACCATCACGTCTTCGGGAAGGTCCTAATCCTTATACCTCAACCTTTCAGATACCCAGCATGAAGGCGAGAGACTTCATCTCTGGATGGAGAACCCATCCCCCCTCCCGTGAGAGCAGATCTTCTCGGTAGGGAAGACGGCATGGAGGGCAGATGGACATGTCTAGAAGGTCCGGGTACCACGCTCTCCTGGACCATGCCGGAGCAATGAGGATCATCCTGGAACGGAACCACTGTATCCTCCGCAACACTTGCAGAATGACAGGGACTGGAGGAAACGCGTACAGCAGTGGGAAGGACCACTCCACTACGAACGCGTCCTCTAAGGCTCTTCTTGGAGGAAATTCCCACAAGCAGAATCTTTCGCACTTCCGGTTGACACTGGTGGCGAAGAGATCCACTTGTGGGGTTCCCCAAAGGGCGAAGATCTCCAACAGAACATCCTCAGCCAGCTCCCCCTCGTGAGAGACCATGCTCTGCCTGCTCAGAGCGTCCGCCGCCGCTTTTTCGTCTCCGGCCAGATGAACTGGCGAGATCGAAATTTCCTGCTGGATGGCCCAGAACCAGAGCTGCATCGCCTCCCTGCACAACGGGAGTGACCCTGCCCCGCCTTTTTTTGTTGAGTTAGCGCATGGCCACTGTATTGTCCATCATAATCAGGACATTCTTCCACCACACAGATGGCAGAAAAGCCTTCAAGGCAAGCATGACAGCCCGTAGCTCTAACAGATTGATGTGGAGTCTGGACTCCAACAGAGACCAACGACCGCTGGCGGTCAACTCGTTGGCATGAGCTCCCCATCCCGTGAGGGATGCGTCCGTCACGATTGTCACCTCCGGCCACGGTTGCCAAAATGGAGCTCCCTTCATCAGATTGCCATCGACGGCCCAACACAGAAGATCCTGTACGCCCGAGGGTGGAATCTGAACGGGATCCGACATCCTGCCCGAGAACTGCGACCACTGCATCTTGAGCGCCCACTCCAAGGATCTTATCCGCAGCCTGGCCTCTGGCACCAAGAAAACGCAGGATGCCATGAGGCGAGCAACCTCAAGAACTCGAACGCCGGGAGACTCTGGTCACGTTGAAATTTGTCCACCATCTGCAGAATGTGATGAGCCCTCACCTGGGGAGGTGAACACAACCCCAGGGAAGTGTTGTGCACTGCTCCGATGTATTGGAGCCGCTGGGTAGGTGTCAAATGGGACTTCTTTAAATTGAGGGAGAAGCCCAGCTTGTGAAGGGAGTGGCAGGTGACTGACATATGATCCAGGGCTTGCTCGGGAGAACGTGCCATGATCAACCAATCGTCCAGGTAGGGGCAGACATGAATCCCACCCCTTTCCTGAGATACGCTGCCACCACCACCATCAGCTTGGTGAAGACCCTCGGGCGGAGGTCAATCCGAAGAGCAGGACCAGAAACTGAAAATGCGAGTTGTCAACCGCGAACCTCAGGTACTTCCTGTGCTTTTGATGAATCGCACATGAAAGTAAGCATCCTTGAGGTCGAGAGACACCAACCAATCCTCAAGTTGAAGGGCCTGGAGGACTTGGGAAAGAGTTCCCATCTTGAACTTGTCCTTCCTGAGGGGCTTGTTCAGCCAACGCAAGTCCATGATGGGTCTCAATCCCCCGTCTTTTTTCGGGATCAAAAAATAACGGGAATACCATCCCTTGTTCCTGCCCGCTACAGGCACCATTTCTATGGCTCCTTTCTCCAGCAGTTATAGGATTTCCTGCGCAAAGAGCGGATCCGGACTCTTCAAAGAGAGCTTCCCCGGTGGATTGTCGTGGGGCCTCTGCCGAAAGGGGAGACAGTAGCCGTGGGTTATGATCTCCAGAACCCACACATCTGAAGTAATGGCACGCCATTCTCCAAGATGCTGCGCCAGTCTGCCCCCAACCGGCGAACCATGGGACATGGCCTCATGACTGAGCAGCCGCGGCAGTGCATGAGGGCAAAGAGGCAACCGCCCGATTGACTTTGGCACCACGAGTACCTTGCTTTCCACCTCTGGTACTCCTACGGTGGCCCCTTTGACTGGCAGCTCCTCTCGATCTACCAAAGGAAGAGTAGTACCGAAAGGAACCTCCCCTCCATTGCTGTCCCCTAGGACGAAAAGGCGGAGGTTGACGTACTGCAGCGCCCAAAGACTTTGCTGCCGCTTTGGAGGTCTGCAACCCCTCAAGGCTCTCATCAGCCTTGCTGCCAAACAGATGGACACCATCAAAGGGCATGTTGAGAAGCTGGGATTGCACATCAGGAGCAAATACCGACTACCGCAACCACGCATACCTGCGTATCACGGTGCTCGCAGCCATGGACCGACTGACACAGTCTGCCGTGTCCAAACCCGACTGAACGGCTTCACACATGGCATCCTTGCCGTCCTGCACGAGGGCTAGAAAACCATCCAGTTCCTCCCCTTTGGGAATATGCTCAGCCGCCAAAGATGCACAATTCCACAGAGTGTGAGTGAATCTTGCCAAGGCACAAAAGGAGCTGGCCGCCTGCAAAGCCAAACCCCCAGATGAAAATACCTTCTTCGCCCAACCATCAAAGCGCTTATCGTCCCTATCAGGAGGGATGGTAGGGTGCGCAGCCTGCTTTGTGGGGGCCGTAGCCGTCTGCACCAACAAACTCTCCGGAGTAGAGTGCGTCGACAAGTAGCAGGGGTCACCACTGGCTGGATGGTATTTTTTCAGAAGCGACTTATTCACTGTCGGGAGACTCTCCGGAGCAGTCCAAGCCGCCGCCACCCTTCTTTGCAAAGCCATATGAAATGGCAACACTGGGTCAGTAGGTGGACCTTGGTCCAGGATATCTGTCAGATCATCCTGAAGAAAATCAACAGGTGGAGCAGACCACCCTAAGTACTCAGTCACCCTCGACATGAGGCGCCTATACGAGGAATCGGCATGCGTACCAGGCTCAGGCCTGCCAAACAACTCCACCTCCGGAGAGTTAACAAGACCACTGGCGTCATGCAAGAACTGGCAGAGGTCTTCCATCTGACTGTGACCAGACAACAGGTCATCAGGTACATCAAGAGGCACAACCATCTCCTCATCAGACCCTTCTTCCACCTCTGAAATATTATCCAAAAGGTTGGAATAAATCCAATCTGGGTGGAGGAACAGAGAAGGGCTCAAAAACAGGCCTCACGGTCTTACTGAGGGCCTTCCTCAGAGTTTCCACAGCCCTCCAGGGCACCTCTGGCAAATACTCCACAAACGGCGTCGAGGGCACTGATGGAATCTGCGTCAACGTCAACCGAGGCACCGATGACTTCGACAACTGCTTCGAGGCCGGAGCCCAGAGAGTGTCCTTCGACGGCCTCGGCGAAGATGGCGTCGACAACTTCTTCAAATCGGAGCCTCGAGAGAGTCCCTCGCCAGACATGGCGCCGATTGCATCAACGCCTTCTTGGAAGGCTTCACAGGCACCGACAGTCTCGATGGCGTAGAGGACCGGGAACTGGGTCTGGCACAGCTATGGTGATCAACCTTGTCCAAGCGGGACCTCGATGGCTCCCGATGATCGCCCCGACCGTCCGAGTCCAAAGGCGTGCGAGTGGTGGCCCTAACCCGTTCCTTTACGGCTTCTCTCGAAGGCACGGACAGAACAGTGCCTTGCGATTCGAAAATCACCATCATCTGCTGGCGGAATGCCTCCCATTCGGCCGGCGACGAATACTTGGTAGGACAAACCAGCCGCCTTCTGGCTGAGTCCTCCGATGATGACAGGGAAGGCGACCGATGCCGGCGCTTCCACGAATGCCTAGAAGAGGCAGAGGAATGGTGGGACCCATTCCGAGACCGAGACCTACTGGACTTACGCCGACGCAGAGATCACCCCTCGAGTCGTCGGTCGAAAGCCCAGCAGATTTCGACTTATGGGGCTTAGACACCCTACCTACCATTAATTTCTTCTTCCGTTCCCACAAGGCCTTCGATGTCAGGGACTGGCAGTCATCGGTGGCGTGGCTTTCGCCGAGGCACCAGAGGCAGACGTTGTGCGGGTCCGTGATGGACATCTTGAAACCGCAGTCCCTGCATTTTTTAAAGCCCGACTTCGGGGTAGAAGAAGACAAAGACATCGTACTTGAAGTAGAAGAACCGAGCGCGCCAAGATTCCGAGCAAACACATTTGCGGAAAAAACAGAACTGAGGCTACAGGTGCTGTGCATCCTATATTTAACATCCGGTGATGTCGACCCTCGACGGAGGTCTTCGAGGGACAACGTATCGACATCATCGAAGCAGGACTCCTTGTCCGAAAATATTTCCAAAGCAGCACAGCTGTCGTCATTACCTGTCAAAGATGTGGAATACGTCGGAGGACACAATCCCTTCGAAATATGCCTTAGACAATTGGAACAACGTTGGATCCAACATCTCAACATGGTAAGGTCATAACACAAGTATAGAAGTATATCATATGATGTGATGGGTTATTTATAATGCACTTAATACCCAGAGGTTTCTAAGCGTGGACCCGAGGATCGAACCTGTGGTGCTCCGTGTCATCTTGCTTCCAAGGTGAGCACGTTGCCCCTGAGCTATCCTCCAGAGGTTAATTTCCAGCCCTGCCAAGGTTGATGTGTAGTTGGACCATGTGGATCAGGGAGCAAACATCCTGTTCCCTCACTGTCCTAACTACATATACTTCATATGTGTAATGAACGACCTCTAACAACCATTATGTCATGATACTTTGGGCTTTTCCACTGGACGCCCAGGAAGATGGTTCGTGAATGTAACAATTTTTGATATTATTTAACCACCTAGGCGTGTTTTAAAGTAACTGACAGGGGGAAAGATTAAAATCAAGAGCTTTACCACGTGCGACACGTCCAACATTATTTACACCATCAAATGCCCCTGTGGCATATATTACGTTGGGCAATCTAAACGCCAAGGAAAATTAAGATGGAACAAACATAGGTCGTGCATAAGAACCAACAACATGAACTCAGCAGTTGCACGTCACTGGATAGAAAATAAACATAACATCAACCAAATTCGATTCCAAATAGTTGACGTTAACAGACACAACATGTATGAAAATTACACCATCCGACTTGACCAAAGGGAAACTTACTAGATAGATCGTCCCAATGCTATGACCCCGGTTGGCATTAACCAAGAAATAAACTACATGTGCTACTTCTAACACTCCAATGGGAGTACTTGACACTTAACCCCAAACATTTGACTTGTACATGAAACCAAGTCCCCCTAACTTCCACCAGATTCACCAGATTATATATCGCTGCGCACGGATAGACAAACCTGGCCTACACATAGTCCAACTGTTATTCCTGCGTATGCTCCAGCTGTAGTTTGCCTAATACGCGCATCTCATTAATAGATTCCTTTCTATATTCTTTTTTTTAGCTCAGCCATCTGACAAATTGGTTATGCATTTTGTACCATCATCTTTTCGCCATGCTCATTTGAAGTTTTTATACAACTCAGCATGGATCTCATTCCCCCTGACTGATTTCAGGCTTGCCACCTACTTCTATTGCCAGTATGACTCCTTTCTGCGACCTTCAGCAGTGTACTTCTACTCTGTTGGTACTCTCCTCCTAATCTGTTCACTTCGCCCCCTTTGCCTTCCCTCCCCTTATGATTGCATTCTGCCATTACTATGACATTTATTCTGCCCCATTGAGCGGACTACTTGAATTTACCAATCCTTTTTTTTCCAACCACAATGTGGTTGCCAACCCGTTGTCGCTGCTTGCAGGGTCCACGGGACGCGAGGTGTATGTGACGTCACCACATACTTGTACGTGTGACGCCACGTTGACTATCAAAGGCGAATGTAGAAGAATACACAAACAGCTCGGAAAATGCGCTCTCTAAGCCTTTCACCACCTTGTGCGTGTTGTACACACACCAGTAAGGTAAGACCCCGGGTAGCCGCCCGCTCGACCTTTTCCAATTGAGACGATATTGCCTATGTTTTCTCACTTGAATTTGAAAATCGTATTTCGTCATAGGTGTAAAGAACTTGAACTTTAGAAATATTCGAACTTCAGAAGAACAATCGCCTCTATTCAGGTAACTTCTTGCACTTTTCAGGTGTCCCCTGTTGATCAAGTGACCACGTCTAGCATTGGCTTCCCTAATTTTGACTCACTTATTTGCAGATATCCCAAAGGCTCCATAGCCAGGTTATCACTACCTTTGAATTGATAATGAGAGACATTTTTTGTATTTCTTTATTTCACGATTGACAAAGGCATTTCCCAACATGTTTCCATTACTCTGTTGGGTTTCTATCACCCCATGATCTATTGGTATGCATGCATTTATCATTATTTTTTGATTATGTAATATTGATGTTTTTTGTTTGATTTATGCTATTGGCTGTCACTAGCTGTTAACTTATAGTGTCCAAGCCCTGAAGACGGACACTCTCCGAAATGCATTGGCACACAATGTTGTCACACTTGACTTCTGGATGCATATTGCCTTTTCATGCTATTAAATAATTGAACATTCTTTGAACTCCATATTCTTTTGAAAACCTTAGGATCATCACATGAGAATATGAACTATAAGAGCACAGCGTGACTATACCTGGAACTAGAATTCCTTCTAGTTCTTTTTTTCTGTGAATGACACAACCTTGTGCAAAGGCTTAAAGGCATGCTCCGATTAACTCAACTTAACTTTACAACAGTAGGGCCCACCTTACTCCCCTTTGGTTCAAAGTAACTGTAAGCCTTTTGAAATGTAAAATGTGTGTGTTTTTCCAGACTACCATTACTACGCGATGTGTTCGTATGCATGTGCAAATCTTTCAACGTATGTCCTAAATGATTTTAAGATCAGCTTATTTTCCATACCTCGTTCACTGCGTGACACGTCTTAGCAGATGGCCGCAGAATCTAACTGATCTGACCTTTACGGTCCTGATACAGGATCAGGCGTTTACTCAAAAGGCTCCTTTTACACATGGTTTAATTCCTCTTACATGCGCCAACTGAATGTAGAAGTCATTAGGTTGCGTAGTTGCAGTAGTTGCGTTGTATTCCCCTGCACACCCGCGCTCGTACACGCGCCGAAGGAGAGCGGCCCGCTCCTGGGATCTATATATAGACGGGTCTCCAGATCAACTCACTGTGCTATATTGGAAAGAAGGAAGTATCCACTCGCAACGTGCCCATTGTCTGATACAACGTATGAACGAGGTGTCAAAAAAGTAACAGTTTCACAAACATGTGGGGACCCCCAGCCCAACATATAGTAGTGGACTAGGGCCACTTTAAATAGTACCTCTGAGCATTAGACAAACTTTGGCAGAATATGACCAATCTCCTGGCGTAGACTATGTATGCGCTGAATTGGTGCAGGCACAAATGCACTCACTAAGCCCAACCCTTAAAGAAACATTAGAAAAGGATATATGCATTAAAGAACAAGATGTGATTACATTCTTTGGTACAAGATGAGTGCACCCTAAAATGCAACTCTCTCCGCAGCACCCATGCAGGAGGGCAGAAGAACTAGGAACTGGATTTAACTCTGCATGTGAGCCGCAATTCCTGTAGTTGTCAACAGTGGAAGGTCTATAACATGTGTCTGACTCCTCTACACTGCCTGATTATGGTACTTTACTACCTGATAAGGTTTTTAATTAGATATTTATTATCAACACAGATCCCTACCTTAATTAGGAAGAGAGCCATCTAGGAGCAATATCTATTGGAACGGGAAGGAACACCCGCCTGGACCTTTGATGTGCTTACTTCATATGCCTGAAGCATCGTCACATCAGTAGTTCTCGCTGACTGGGTTTCACTTATCAATATGCCCTCATACATAGCAATAGAATTCTTCCCATTCTCTGTTTTTGTCTCATCATAGATGTCACAAATCAAAGGGTTGGACAAATGATTCAGCTTTGTGAATAAGTAACTCATTGTCCTGATGAAGGCCCAACAGACATCTAGAAACGATGATCGCCGGGATGAGCGAACCATCGTAAGAAGGGCTGAAACACGTAGTGTCGACAATTTCCTTTAGACAAACATCCACCCGTGGAAATAGGGCCATTGCACGAGATTCGCAGAGCAATGTTTGGTGTTGAGCATTCTTGAATAACACACGTTATGCAGCCATGTGTGTGAAATGTAATATAAGACAATCCAGTCTGGATAGCTCAACAAAAGTAGCACCTACAACACCCATGTAGACCAACTGTGTATAATGTGTCCAACTACGTCTCTCAAACATTATGAAAACACTAACCCCACTTTGTAGAAATGTTTTTATGTGAACACTTCATGTATATATGTCTTCTGAATTGTATTTTTTGTTGTTGAATAAACTATTGCATGTTTTTAACACAGGAGGGAGAACCTCGCTTAGTGCAGTATTGACCCCACAGCTGCGCGTCTCTGAGAGGGACTACCAGGCCTACGTATCAGAGGGAGGGGTATCTTAATACTCGATTCTTTGTTTTTCATTGATCCCAATGGAGACATATGTGTCTTTTTTATTTTGTGAGCCTTTAGACCCCAGGGCGCAGGATTCTTCTGTGAGACGAGTGTGTTAGTCGCCCCATGTAGCAGTTCATTCGTCTTCACCTGTTATGGATTGGATTTTTCTTCTCATTAATGGTGAAAGGTTAGTTACTAAGCCATATCGCCAAATAAACAAAAACAATTACACATTTTAGCACAAAATGGCAACTTTTTTTCAATACATTTAATTAAACTGCTTGAACTATTTTTATGCAAGGGGTTTCGGAGCTGCATTAAGGCTTTTTTTTACATGTACACAGATTCTATATTTATTTTATGGATCAACAAATTGAAGCTCTCTCACATTAAAGAGGTATTTAAGGGAATGACAATGTGTGGCCATGTATTATAAGGAATAAAACAACCCTCATCATACATAAAAAGGATATGACAAGTCACCAGTGATTTCCGTAACCTTATAAAGGAACTCTGCCCTCGGCATCGTACCTGTATTTGGTCATGAAAAAACAACTTCCAATATCCTTAGAACGTATGGAAGAGGGAACTTTATCCCTTGCATAAATTGGAGAAAATATTTTCAAACTTTGAGGTTTTAAACCCACACCAATAAAAGTAAACACCTAGAACCCCAGTGCATCCAGCTGGGATTAAAGCAGGCTGCGAGTGCAAGATTCCTTGTGCAATGCCTAGGCGCACACCCCCACAGTCCCTATTCCAGGCGAGGGCGCACACCCTCCCCCCCCCACAGTCCCTACAGTCCCTATTCCAGGCGAGGGCGCGCACACCCCCACAGTCCCTATTCCAGGCGAGGGCGCGCACACCCCCACAGTCCCTATTCCAGGCGAGGGCGCGCACACCCCCACAGTCCCTATTCCAGGCGAGGGCGCGCACACCCCCACAGTCCCTATTCCAGGCGAGGGCGCACACACACCCACAGTCCCTACAGTCCCTATTCCAGGCGAGGGCGCGCACACCCCCACAGTCCCTATTCAAGGCGAGGGCGCGCACACCCCCACAGTCCCTATTCCAGGCGAGGGCGCGCACACCCCCACAGTCCCTATTCCAGGCGAGGGCGCACACACCCCCACAGTCCCTACAGTCCCTATTCCAGGCGAGGGCGCGCACACCCCCACAGTCCCTATTCCAGGCGAGGGCGCACACCCCCACAGTCCCTATTCCAGGCGAGGGCACACACCCCCACAGTCCCTATTCCAGGCGAGGGCGCACACTCCCACAGCCCCTACAGTCCCTATTCCAGGCGAGGGCGCACACCCCCACAGTCCCTATCCAGGCGAGGGCGCACACCCCCACAGTCCCTATTCCAGGCGAGGGCGCACACCCCCACAGCCCCTACAGTCCCTATTCCAGGCGAGGGCGCACACCCCACAGCCCCTACAGTCCCTATTCCAGGCGAGGGCGCACACACCCCCACAGCCCCTACAGTCCCTATACCAGGCGAGGACCCCCGCAGTCCCTACAGTCCCTATTGCAGGCGAGGGCGCGCACACCCCACAGTCCCTATTCCAGGCGAGGGCGCACACCCCCACAGTCCCTATTCCAGGCGAGGGTGCACACCCCCACAGTCCCTATTCCAGGCGAGGGCGCACACCCCCACAGTCCCTATTCCAGGCGAGGGCGCACACCCCCACAGCCCCTATTCTAGGCGTGGGCAGGCTGCTCTGAGGCCGTTCGGTCCTAACCAGAAAGGGACAGACCATGTGCAGCTGCAGCAGAAGACTTGCTACTGTCGAGTTGCAATTTCGATTGGTCATTGTCTTTCCATGTTGCCACTAGTTCATAGTCACATGACCCTTACGGCCCAACCAGGAATGCTGCAGTGGTGAGCCAATGCCATGGAGAAAAAGCAGTGTGAGAACCCATGTCTGATCCTGCTTATCTCTTAAGGGCCGGACACCCCAGGCAGCAAAGGCGGCCCAGCAGCCTGAGGCCTTAGAGGCATGCGTTTCAGCGTCTGCCATATTCTCTAGCAACACCTGGCGGATTTCAGGCCTCCATATGCATTGGTCAGTATCTTTTCCTAAAGCGATGCCAAGAGGGGAGCAGGGGGAATGCCCAAGTGTTGCCATTCTCATGTCTGCTAATAGGGCTGCACACCAAGTCCACAAGAGTGCCCATGTAGGCCCAGTGTGAGGGAAAGGACCATCCGCACGGTGGGGGTGCACTCACCTGGGTGGTTTTTAATTTTAAAAGAAATTGAATGATGGTAGACGAACCTCTGGAAAATGTGTGGGGCTATTCCGCACACATTTTCCTATGCTCACCGCACGCCAAATACAGACCTGTGTACTCTGGGTGCACACAGCCTACAGACGCCGTCCACCCTGTCATATTTAGTTGAGATATGACAGCCAGGATTGCATCATGTCCTCTCAGAATGTGGGGGGTGCGGGGGGGGGGGGGTGGAGAGGGGCAAAACATTCTGCCTGCCATGGCCAGCCTAATTAACTCAAAAAGGCTACATGGATCCACCCTGTCCTTTTGTTAGCTCTGCTGCTGGTGGAAGCTTCACATCCTAATCAGAGTTTAATTCAAACAGGCCCACATGGGGCCTGGCTGCAGAGGCTAACAAAGGAGACAGGAAAACCTCAAAAACCATTCATATGTACTGTGTAAACCTGAAGCCAGATCCCGCCCTTAGTATCAATGGACAGTGAATTATCATGCCGGGGACTGCATGTTGTGGTAGTCATCCATGCAGGGGGACCTCATTCAGAAGGTAGAAGTATGTGATTTGATGGGGACAAAGTTTGGTCTCGCCGCAGCTTCAAGGGAGACCTGCCGCTTTAATCAGGAACCACAGAGAGCTCCATTAACTAGAGAGACCTTTTGATCTACAACAGACAGGAAGTTGGGTGGGACTTAGTAATACACGCTTTCACCCCTTTACCTTTTCTGTTGCAAAGCACTCTGGTTATGACCTCATGCATACAGGAGATTATTGGTGGGGACCCAGGATTGGTTCATTAAGGTAGGCTTAGCCTATACCAATCACTGTTGCCCATTTGGCTTTAAAATAGGGCTGAGGCCTTCTTTTGGGCACACCATATGAACACTTTGCAGGAGTAGCAAGAAGAACTCAGCATTGGACCCTGGCTGAACATGCAGTCTGCCTTACATCTTCCGCCAGTGAAGGAAGGCCCGGACCTCCAAGAGGGAAGCAAGATCCCTCCCCTACACATCTCCCGGGGAACAGGGAGATACTGGACTCAGAGAACCCTCCAGCAGCTACAAAACCGGTACCTAGCCAGCACGCCCTGCTAGGCTCTGCAGCAAGCTTCCTCGGTTGGAAGTGCCAGAGAGTCTCTGAACCAAACAAAGGACAAGGCAGATGCCTGCAACACTCTCCTCAGCTTTGGGGCGCCTGCCTTAAACAGCGACACGACCCCAGTGAAAAAGCGAGGAGCGCACCGACAAGCATCTACTGACGTCTGCCTTACAGGACATTTTCAAGCCAGTTGAGCCAGTCGAGCTGCAACCGACTGCACCTCTGACTGTTATGCAGCAGTCGCTAATGCCATCTGAGATGCCTCAACCAGTGCTTCAGACCTGCCGACCAGCACTGAGAACGATTCCTGAAGCAGAGCTGCCGTGTGAGCAAGCCTGCAGCCATCCGTGCAGCCTCGCTCGCCTAACTGCTTGCCACCTGATACTCGCAGCTGTCTCCCGTCTTGAACTCTGTCGCAGAAGCTGCAAAGCGCCCTGAAACCGACTCTAGGATGACGAGCACCAAGAACATCTACAGCATACATTGCGTTTCTGTCCCCCTGGTCCTTCTCCAAATGGCCCTATTGACATTGTATGACCCATTGCTCCCTTTGTGTTGAGAACAAGTATCCTTTAACTATTGCAATTAATTACTATAGGACTACCCTCCTGTCAATATCCAGAGTGCACCCACTTTCCTTCTTTCAAACTGTTTGTCCTCTGCCATCCTTTACAGAGTGGGTTGTATTTTGTAGTGTGCTAAAACTGTCTGTTGTGATATAAATAAAGTAGATATTTTTAAAACACCCTTGACTGGACAGTTGCTTTCATCATTGGGTAATAATTGTATTTTCACTTTGTTGGAACTAACCAACGATCCATGACCTTTCGGAGATAAACCTGCCGTTCCGTCCATGTTACCAAAATTCGACAAGCAGGTTTATAATTCGCTTGTATTCCAATCTGTTTGGATCCCTTCTTGTGTACTAGAGGTGTGGGGCTGATTGATGGTTTAGAAACCAATATTCATCACCGTACCACTGGTGCCCCGTAAGTTGATTCATCACACCTAGGAGTCGGAACCTTTGTGAATCTCACCGGTACACAAGAATGGCCCAGCACTACCAACCAAGTGTCACCTAGGCCACAGAGCCTGAAGTCTTGGGAACCACAGCAAGTCCATAAGAGTGGGCCAGCACTACCGCCCAAGTCTCACCTAGGCCCCAGAGCCTGAAGCCTTGTGAACCACAGCAAGTCCACAAGAGTGGGCCAGCACTACCGCCATATTGTCACCTAGGCCCCGGAGCATGAAGCCTTGTGAACCACAGCAAGTCCACAAAAGTGGGCCAGCACTACCACCCAAATGTCACCTAGGCCACGGAGCCTGAAGTCTTGGGAACCACAGCAAGTCCACAAGAGTGGGCCAGCACTACCGCCCACGTCTCACCTAGGCCCCGGAGCCTGAAGCCTTGTGAACCACAGCAAGGCCACAATAGTGGCCCAGCACTACCACCCAAGTGTCACCTAGGCCACGGAGCCTGAAGCCTTGGGAACCACAGCAAGTCCACAAGAGTGGGCCAGCACTACCACCCAAATGTCACCTAGGCCACGGAGCCTGAAGTCTTGGGAACCACAGCAAGTCCACAAGAGTGGGCCAGCACTACCGCCCACGTCTCACCTAGGCCCCGGAGCCTGAAGCCTTGTGAACCACAGCAAGTCCACAAGAGTGGCCCAGCACTACCACCCAAGTGTCACCTAGGCCACGGAGCCTGAAGCCTTGGGAACCACAGCAAGTCCACAAGAGTGGGCCAGCACTACCGCCATATTGTCACCTAGGCCCTGGAGCATGAAGCCATGTGAACCACAGCAAGTCCACAAGAGTGGGCCAGCACTACCGCCCAAGTCTCACCTAAGCACCGGAGCCTGAAGCCTTGCGAACCACAGCAAGTCCACAAGAGTGGGCCAGCACTACCGCCCAAGGCTCATCTAGGCCCCGGAGCCTGAAGCCTTGTGAACCACAGCAAGTCCACAAGAGTGTGCCAGCAATACCGCCCAAGTCTAATCTAGGCCCAGGAGCCGGAAGCCGTGTGAACCACAGCAAGTCCACAAGAGTGGCCCAGCACTCCCGCCCAAGTCTCACCTAGGTCCAGGAGACTGGGGTCTTGTGAATCACACCAAATCCACAAGTGTGGGCCAGCACTACCGCGAGTGGGCCAGCACTACCGCCCAAGTCTCATCTCGGCTGAGGTGCTGGAGTCTTGAGAATCACAGCAAATCCACAAGAGTGGGCCAGCACTACCGCCCAAGTCTCACCTATGCCCCGGAGCCTGGTGCCTTGTGAATCTTGTAACTGCGCCCCGCTGCACACTCTAGGAACACTTGGCGGGTTTCAGTGGTAGCTTTGGCTGCGGCAGTCTTCCCTCCCACGTATCAATTAATTTGCAAATGCACTTAGGTTGGAGACTAATGAGGCGCTGAACGATTCCCTCTCCAAACAGTTGGACATCGGAGGTGGGTTCTGGAGGCGAGGAGCTAAAGCCGCCACAGCGATCGGCTGCCAACAGTGAGATGAGCCACACCGAGGCAGCACTCTCCACCAGGGCTGTGGCCATCCCACCACTGCTACGGCTTCCCGCTCTCCCTCTCCACCAGGGCTGTGGCCATCCCACCACTGCTCCGGCTTCCCGCTCTCCCCGCTCGGGCCCGCAGCAGGCACTCTCCACCAGGGCTGTGGCCATCCCACCACTGCTCCGGCTTCCCGCTCGGGCCCGCAGCAGGCACTCTCCACCAGGGCTGTGGCCATCCCACCACTGCTCCAGCTTCCCGCTCTCTCTGCTCGGGCCCGCAGCAGGCACTCTCCACCAGGGCTGTGGCCATCCCACCACTGCTCCGGCTTCCCGCTCTCCCTCTCCACCAGGGCTGTGGCCATCCCACCACTGTTCAGGCTTCCCGCTCTCCCTGCTCTGGCCCGCAGCAGGCACTGTCCACCAGGGCTGTGGCCATCCCACCACTGCTCCGTCTTCCCGCTCTCCCTGCTCGGGCCCGCAGCAGGCACTCTCCACCAGGGCTGTGGCCATCCCACCACTGCTCCGGCTTCCCGCTCGGGCCCGCAGCAGGCACTCTCCACCAGGGCTGTGGCCATCCCACCACTGCTCCGGCTTCCCGCTCTCTCTGCTCGGGCCCGCAGCAGGCACTCTCCACCAGGGCTGTGGCCATCCCACTACTGCTCCGGCTTCCCGCTCTCCCCGCTCGGGCCCGCACAGGCACTCTCCACCAGGGCTGTGGCCATCCCACCACTGCTCCGGCTTCCCACTCGACCTGCTCGGGCCCGCAGCAGGCACTCTCCACCAGGGCTGTGGCCATCCCACCACTGCCCGGTGTCCCGGTCTCCCTGCTCGGGCCCGCAGCAGGCACTCTCCACCAGGGCTGTGGCCATCCCACCACTGCTCAGGCTTCCCGCTCTCCCCGCTCGGGCCCGCAGCAGGCACTCTCCACCAGGGCTGTGGCCATCCCACCACTGCTCCGGCTTCCCGCTCTCCCCGCTCGGGCCCGCAGCAGGCACTCTCCACCAGGGCTGTGGCCATCCCACCACTGCTCCGGCTTCCCGCTCTCCCCGCTCGGGCCCGCAGCAGGCACTCTCCACCAGGGCTGTGGCCATCCCACCACTGCTCCGGCTTCCCGCTCTCCCCGCTCGGGCCCGCAGCAGGCACTCTCCACCAGGGCTGTGGCCATCCCACCACTGCTCCGGCTTCCTGCTCTCCCCGCTCGGGCCCGCAGCAGGCACTCTCCCCACCAGGGCTGTGGCCATCCCACCACTGCTCCGGCTTCCCGCTCTCCCCGCTCGGGCCCGCAGCAGGCACTCTCCACCAGGGCTGTGGCCATCCCACCACTGCTCAGGCTTCCCGCTCTCCCCGCTCGGGCACGCAGCAGGCACTCTCCACCAGGGCTGTGGCCATCCCACCAATGCTCTGGCTTCCCGCTCTCCCTGCTCGGGCCCGCAGCAGGCACTCTCCACCAGGGCTGTGGCCATCCCACCACTGCCCCGGCTTCCCGCTCTCCCTGCTCGGGCCCGCAGCAGGCACTCTCCACCAGGGCTGTGGCCATGCCACCACTGCCCAGCTTCCCGCTCGGGCCCGCAGCAGGCACTCTCCACCAGGGCTGTGGCCATCCCACCACTGCTCCGGCTTCCCGCTCTCCCTGCTCGGGCCCGCAGCAGGCACTCTCCACCAGGGCTGTGGCCATGCCACCACTGCCCAGCTTCCCGCTCAGGCCCGCAGCAGGCACTCTCCACCAGGGCTGTGGCCATCCCACCACTGCTCCGGCTTCCCGCTCTCCCTGCTCGGGCCCGCAGCAGGCACTCTCCACCAGGGCTGTGGCCATCCCACCACTGCTCAGGCTTCCTGCTCTGGCCCGCAGCAGGCACTCTCCACCAGGGCTGTGGCCATCTCACCACTGCTCCGGCTTCCCACTCGACCTGCTCGGGCCCACAGCAGGCACTCTCCACCAGGGCTGTGGCCATGCCACCACTGCCCAGCTTCCCGCTCTGGCCCGCAGCAGGCACTCTCCACCAGGGCTGTGGCCATCCCACCACTGCTACAGCTTCCCCCTCCTTGCTCGGGCACGCAGCAGGCACTCTACACCAGGGCTGTGGTAATCCCACCACTGCTCCGGCTTACCACTGCTCCAGCTTACCGCTCTCCCTGCTGGCCATCCCACCACTGCCGGCGTCCCGCTCTCCCCGCTCGGGCCCGCCGCAGGCACTCTCCACCAGGGCTGTGTGGCCATCCCACCACTGCTCCGGCTTCCCGCTCTCCCTGCTCGGGCCCGCAGCAGGCACTCTCCACCAGGGCTGTGGCCATCCCACCACTGCTCAGGCTTCCCGCTCTCCCTGCTCTGGCTCGCAGCAGGCACTCTCCGCCAGGGCTGTGGCCATCCCACCACTGCCCCAGTGTCCGCTCTCCCTGCTTGGGCCCGCAGCAGGCACTCACCACCAGGGCTGTGGCCATCCCACCACTGCCCCGCTTCGCGCTCTCCCTGCTCGGGCCCACAGCAGGCACTCTCTCCACCGGGGCTGTGGCCATCCCACAATTTCACCGGCTTCCCGCTCTCCCTGCTCGGGCCCGCAGCAGGCACCTGCTGGCCACATTTGTCGTTAAAGTCATGGTAACCACGGCGGCTGCCACATCCCGCCACTCTTGCAAGAGCTTTGTTGATGTAGACGTTGCTGGGAGACTTCAGCCATCTGCCAACGAGTGTGCGTCCAGCTTCATGTGCTCAAATACTAGAAACCGCTCTTTTTGACATCAAAAGGCCCTGTTCTTTTATGAAACTTCTTGTTAGGGAGAATTCTCTTTAAAGGCTAATTTCCCTTACCTATAGAGTCCCCCAGCAGCTTTGCTGGATTTGAAGGGTTTATTTTTCTCCTGCTAAGAGTGAGACTCTTTTCCCACCCTTAGGCATACTTTTGATGTGTGTTTTAGGCTATTTTTGTGCTTATGGTCTATGGGGTTTTTCTCACCCCGATAAGTATCATCTTATTCATGTGTGTTACACAGCACCCTCAGTGCAGTAAGACAGGGGTGCCATAGTGACCCCCAAACAGACTCAATACCCTGGCCCTGACTACTGTTTCCCAGGACATACAGTTACCATTGACTTTGCTAGTCAATAGTTACGAACAAAACCAGTACACAACATCTTACTATGGAGGTACTGGGAAGGGGTAATAGTTTTTCCCTGGTGTTCATTTTCAAGAGGGTACTGTCCAGTCCCTCTTGCCAAAGTTTCTGGCTGGTGGCAGTGGTTACTACCATTAATATTCGACCGCAAATATTTTCCTATGGGATTTTCCCATTGTTCGAGGCTACTACTTTTTATGATAGCCTTTAACAAACTGCCGGTTTATCTTTTTATTAACTTTATTCCAGTGTTTTTTCTTTGCCATATCTTTTATAATATTTCTTTCTCGTGTCTCGCTCTGTAATCCAAACCCAGGTCGGGGTACCTTTGTTTGTCCTTTTGGCGGGCTTCTGGACAGAAGCCCTCCTTCAGGCGCCAGTGAGTCTGGGGTACACAGGATGTGTGGGAGGGGAAGTAGGCACCCTGGACAGGGTTGTCTAAGCAACCCAAGTCGCACTCTGCCCTGATAGGCTGGGGAGTTATCCCGCCAGGATAACCACCCCACTGTGAGAGTGACAGCTAGGCTGTATCAATGGGGGTTTTTCTGCATAAAAGCAGGGATCTGAGGACTGGAAAACAAGACGTCGCCACTGGACCTGAGAAATCTGAAGAGGAGAGAAGCCAAAGACATCTGCAACGACTGAACCACCGGCGAAGCCCTGCTGCAGATTCTCACCACTTTTCTCCAACGACAAGAGAAGAGCTTCACCTGCAAGAGCCTTCTTCCCTTGAGCTGGTCGGGCCAACCAGTTTGCCAATCAGCTTCCCGGACCTGCTTTGGTCGAACCACCAGTGCCAAGCACTAGGAGACCGGATAGCCAGGCACCCGTCCACCATGACCGTGATTTAAAGGAGAGTACCCTTTATTCCGTTTTGGCATCACTGCGGCCGGCTTCTTCCCTGGGCAGTGCAGTAACTCGAACCTTCTTCCACGACGAGAGCCGTCTCTTCCTCTGCTGGATCTCCCAAACTGCAGGAACTGCCAGGGACTACCGCCCCCGCCGGAGCCTCTTCCACTTTTAAGGTACATTGTTCTGCCAGGCCTCCCGTTTCGTTGGGTACTGCTATAGGTGTTTTAAATCCTTTGCTTACCTTCTGGGCTGGCCGCCCCAATCATCTAACATTGTCTTTTTACTTTCTGCACCCTCCTTTTCAACCATTAAACAAAGACATGACTGCAGCTACTAGAACCGTTTGAACCTGGGCACTTTGCCTCGTACCACTGACTCTGGCACAGGCCTATTGACTCTGGCTAATTCTGTTACAACTGCCTTCTCTAGATTGCTTTTCATCAAGAAATGTGTTTCTGCACCTAAACTTGTATAACCACCGTTCGTTCCCCATTATATATTGTTGAAGTGCCATTTTGCTCGGTTTTCACCTAAGTACTGTTGATGCTAAAGTACTACCTTGGCTAACTTGTTCACAATCCAATTGGGAAGTGTTGCTGGAGTGTTTAGGAGTCTAACCCTGTATAACTTGACCTTTCCCTCCCCTGAAGAAATTGTTAGAGTGCCATTTCTGCTTGGTTTAGACTGCCATTTTGCTCAGTTTTCACTCTTGCTCAAACTGGTCTACAATTTAAATAGGGAGTTGTGCATACTTTCCTTGACTGTTTTAACTTGCTTTAATGATAGTGACTTGTGTGTTGAATTAAGAGTGTGTAAAATAAATATGGGATACATTACTCACCGTAATCGTATTTCTGATGCTTGTATCTGCTTAGATTCACATGCTGTGCATAGGCCGACATCTAGTGGAAGCTGCGGAGTATTACAGTTTGTTTTTCGAAAGTCGAAAATGGGCGTCGACACAGGCGTGCCAGTAATACTATCCCTAGTGTGACGTCCACTGTACCCAAGATCCCTCACGCGTGTAGGATCCTCAGATTGTATTTTTTCTGACATGAGGAAGCATGAGGAGTAGCGTGAGTACAGATAATCCAAGCAGATAGACAGAAAAGGTAAGACTACAAGCAATCATGCGCCTTCTCTCGGAGGGGAGGAAGGGTGGGTCGCATGTGAATCTAAGCAGATACAAGCATCAGAAATACGATTACGGTGAGTAATGTATCCCTTCTGAGGCTTGTGGAATCTGCTTAGATCACATGCTGTGCATAGATTAGCGAGCAGTACCAGAAGAAGGAGGTGGGATGTGAGAAGGGTCATGAGCAAACAGGTGTCTTAGAACCGCTTGTCCCACTTGTGTATCTGTCTTGGAATGAGTGTCAATGCAGTAATGCTGAGTAAAAGTGTGAATAGAGCTCCAAGTAGCCGCTTTGCAAATGGTGTCGAGGGGAACATTTGCAATGAAAGCCAGAGTGGCACCAATGCCTCTAGTAGAGTGGGCCCTTGGCGTAAAAGGCAGAGTCTTGTCAGAAAGAGAGTAACACAGCTGTATACAGTTGATAATCCACTTCGAGATAGCGCCCTTAGAGACGCGATCCCCCTCTCTGCCTGTAGCTACGGAGACAAACAGTTGATCTGTTTTCCTTAGCGGTCTGGTTTTATTTACATAGTATAGGACCGCCCTACGCACATCTAGGGTGTGTAGTTTCACCTCAGCCGAGCTTTGCGGGTTCTGGAAGAAAGCCGGAAGCTAGATGGACTGGTTTACATGGAACTTGGATATGAATTTAGGTGAGAACCTAGGGTGTGTGCGTAAAACCAGTTTGTCCTTGTGGATAGTAAAGAAAGGATCCTGCACTGACAGAGCCTGAATTTCACTGACCCTTCTTATGGAGGTAATGGCTACTAAGAAGGCCGTTTTATAAGTCAGGTGTTTGAGACTACTTTTATGCATGGGTTCGAATGGGGGTCCCATGAGCTTAGCTAGCACCACGTTGAGGTCCCATCCTGGCGGTGGGTTCGAAATAGGAGGGTGAAGTCTCTTTACTCCTTCCATGAAGGCTTTAACCACTGGTACTTTCCACCACGAGACTTTGTTATGGGATGTGGTGTAAGCCGAGAGGGCTGCCAGGTGTACTTTCAGCGAGTTAAAAACCAACCCTGCATCCAGCAGGTGGAGCATGTATGTCACAACGTTGGAAGGAGTGCAATCAACCGGGTTGATTTGTTTATTCTGGCACCAGATAACGAATCTTTTCCACTTATCAAAGTAACAGTGCCTTGTATTTGGTTTCCTGGACTCCTTTAGAATGTCCATACACCTCTGTGGTAATTTGAGATGTCCAAACTCTATGACTTCAGGAGCCATGCTGCTAGGTTCATAGAGTTGGGTTCCTGATGCACTGTTTGACCCTGTTGCTGGGACAGTAGGTTGTACCAGGCTGGGAGTCTGATGGGTTCGCACACCGCCATCCTGCGTAGGTGTGGAAACCATGGTTGTCTCGCCCACATGGGAGCAACTAGGATGAGCGTCATAGATTCCTTGTTCATCTTGTACACCACCTTCCTGATGAGAGGAGTTGGTGGAAAAGCGTACGCAAACATCCCTGACCAGTTCATCCACAGGGCATTCCCTTGGGAGTCCGGCTGGGGGAACCTGGATGCAAATCCTGGGCATTGTTTGTTTTCGCTTGTGGCGAATAGGTCTATAGTGGGGAAACCCCACTGAGAGAAGAGATCTTCTACTACGTCTCTGTGAAGGACCCATTCGTGTTCTTCCGGGAGGGAGTTTCTGCTTAGAGCATCCGCTAGGGAATTGAGCTCCCCTGGAACATGTTGCGATGACAGGAAGATGTTCCGTCTGAGTGCCCATATCCATATTTTCTGGGCAAGCTTGGACAGATTTGGCGAACGAGTCCCCCCTTGCTTGTTCAGATAGAACATGGCTGTTGTGCTGTCCGTCCTGATCTGCACCGACAAGTTCAGTAGATGGGGCTCGAACGCCCTTAGCGCTCGGAATACTGCCAGAAGCTCTAGCAGATTGATGTGGTTCTTGGCTACTGAGTGAGACCAGAGACCCTGAGCTGTGTGGTGGAGATGGTGAGCTCCCCACCCAGTCAGGCATGCATCTGTAGTCACCACGGCTTGTACTTCGGGATCGTAAAAGGGTTTCCCCTTTGCGAGATTCTCTCTTGTCCACCAGTGTAGGCTCTGTACGAGTGTTGGCGAAACGACCACTAGATCGTCCCAATGACCACTTGCCTGAGACCACTGTTTCGCCAACCATTCCTGCATGGGACGCATGCGCAGACGCGCGTGGGGGACCAGGTAAATGCATGACGCCATCATGCCCAGTAACCGCATAGCTTTGCGTACTGTTATCTGTTGACCTGACTGATAATGCGGAATTTGCAGAAGTATATTCCGAATTCTCTCTTCCGAAGGGAAGGTCAATCCTTTCTGAGTATGTAGGATAGCTCCTAGAAACTGTTTTGAGGTGCTTGGCACCAGACTTGACTTTTTCTCGTTGATGGAGAAGCCTAATTCGTGGAGGAGGTCGATAGTCCTCTGAATGTTTGACCTGCAAATTCCTGGGGTTTCCCCCGTTATGAGCCAGTCGTCCAGATAAGGGTACACCGGGATTGCTTCCCTGCGTAGGTGTGCAGCCGCCACCGCCAGTACCTTGGTGAATACCCTTGGTGCTGAAGTTATCCCGAAGGGCAGTACCTTGAATTGGTAGTGGCGACTGTCCACCTTGAAGCGCAAGTACTTCTTGTGCGCTGGGAGCATGGAAATATGAAAATAAGCATCTTTCATATCCAAGGTTGCCATGTAATCCCCCTTTTTTAGGAGGGGGATTACCTCTTGTAGCGTGGTCATACGGAATTTTTGGGGCTTGACATATTTGTTGGCAGGCCGTAAGTCCAATACTGGGCGCATTGTCAAATCTTTCTTTGGCACAAGGAAGTAAGTTGAATAGATACCCTTGTTTACCTGGTGTCCTGGGACGAGTTCTATCGCGTCCTTTTCTAGCAGAATGGCGATCTCCTCGAGAAGGATCCTTTGATGCTCTAGGGAGTGCACTCTTTGTCGTGGAGGATGATTCCGGGGACGCTGCAGTAGTTCTATACAATATCCTGCGGATACTGTTGACAGCACCCATCTGTCTGAGGTGATCCCTTCCCAAGCCTGGGTGAAGGTGGAAATGCGTCCCCCTACTGGGGTTGCGTGGCAAGGGACCCTGAACTGAGCGTCACTGTTTTGGTGGAGGCGTGCCCCCGCCCTTGTTGGGGCTGCCTCTGCCTCTTCCACGACCTCTCTTGTTACCCCTGCCGTAACTCTGGGTAGACTGCTGGTTGTTATTCCATTGTGTACCTTGTCCCTGGGCATAGTTGCCTCTTTGTGAATTTTGGCCGCGTGGGCGACGAAAATTATTGTTCCCCCTCTGGTTAGGGGGTTTGTTGGTAAGCTGGCCAAGGGATTTGAGAGTCTCATATTCATCTTTGGCATTTTTAAGTGCGTCTTCGACCGCTTTCCCAAACAATAGGTCGGGTTCCACTGGCTTGTCTATTAAAGAAGCCTGGGTTTCTGTCTTGAATCCCGACTGCCGTAACCACGCATGTCTCTTGATAACAGTACCTTCTGCTATCAATCTCCCTGCGTTGTCAGCGGCGTCGAAAGTTGCTTTTAAAATGCAACCAGACACGGCTCTCCCCTCTGCCGAGATCCGAGCCAGCTGGCCCTTTAACGGTTCTGGAGCAGAGGCAATGAGCGCCGCGACTTCTTCCCATTGATGGCAATTGTAACTAGCCAACAGGGTGGTGGAATTCGCAATCCTTGCTTGGTAGGCGGACGTTGAGGCTACCTTTCTGCCAAACCCGTAAAGTTTTTTGCTCTCCTTGTCGGGAGGAGCTTCTGATGAAGATAAGGGCGTGCCAGCCCTCTTTCTAGTGTTGGTCACCACTAGGGAATCTGGTTTAAGATGTCCCTTTATATACAGAGGGTCAGACTGGGCTGCCCGGAAAATCTTTTCAATTCTGGGGTTGACAGCTCTGGTGAGGTTAGGATTCACCAGGGAAGGATCTATTCTTCGTTGGATGGATTTGAGGATAGGGATGGTCTGAGCGACCGGTCTTCTCTCTCCTACAAACTCCTCCGCGAAGTCCCTTTCCTCCTGTACACCGTGGGTGTCGATGTGGAAGTGTTCCGCTGCTCGAGCGAGAACCTCGTTAAGGAGGGGCTGGTTATCAACTGGAGAGTCAGTAACTGGGGCTTCGCTTTGTACTGGGGAATCTACTCTGTAAATTTCCTGCTCATCTTCTCCCTCCTCCAGGTCCTCATCCTCTGCATAGTAATCTGTCCCGGTTTGTTCTTCCATAAATGCAAACTCCTGGTCCTCTTCAGGGAAAACTTGTCCCTGATAACTGGGGAGTGGAGTAGAATATGGAGTGGAGTAAGGCTGAACCTTGAAGGGTTCAGGTCTTTCGACCCGGGGCTCTTTACTTAGCGGGATAGGATCGGAGGAGCCTGAGGGTGTGGCCCCTTGAGGGTTATATGAAAGAAAGTGTTCTGGGTTCTTATCATAAAAATCAGCCAAGGAAGACATCCTAGACATAACCCTGTCTATGTCTTCACTGGACCATTCCCTGGAACAGGGTATTACTTTAGCAGGTGATTTATTTTCAAGGGTAGACTTGTGTTTGCTTGTCTGCTTAGGCTTTACAGGGGTGGAAGGCTGTGCTTTCCGCTGTTTCCCCCCTTCTCCGTGCGTGGAAAAATGTTTTCCCTGTCCCTTGGGGGCCCCAGAGACTTTCGACGCCTGGCGTCGAGGGTCTGGAGAGGTATCTGTGTGCTTCGGGCGTGGGGCCTCACTGATGTTAACCGCGGTCTCGGTATCTTGGAGCGCGGCCTGGGGGTGGAAGTCGTCTTCGTCTCCCGACGATCGAACTTCCGTTAGTGTGTGTAGCGAGGCACTCTTGGCAAGAGTGGATGATTGCCTTGCGTCGTGAGGCGATCTCGATCGAGAGCGCCCAGAGGACACCGAGTCGGACCGTTCTTTTTGTGCCTCTTTCCGGGAAGTCGACGTCGTCGAGGTCCGGTTGGTCTTAGTGTGTTTAGTGTGTGTTAGGTGTGTAGCGCTTGCGTCGCCGGGGGTCTTCCCCATAGCCGCCTTGCCGGACGCTCGTCGGCTGTCTTTCGACGCCGTAATGCCCTCGCCGTCCGAAAGTACGGCGTCGCTGCCATCGCTGAAGGCGCCCTCCGCTGCCATGGCCTCCTGCCTGGCGTGGTGGGCCCAACGCTTTGTCGAACGGTCCTTAAGTGTCTTAGGTTTAAACCTACTACACGCTCTGCAGTTCGCTTCGGGGTGATCCCTCGGCAAGCAGAGATTGCACGTGGCGTGCCTGTCGACCCAAGGGTATTTGCGATTGCACTTGGGGCAGAATTGAAAAGGGGTACCCTCCATACGCACCTTAAGGCAGCGGGCTGCTAAGTGTAGGAATATATATAAATGTAACTATATATCAAGAGTGAAGAGTATGTACCACCCCCCACTCTCCCTACTTGTAAGGGCCGAGGCCAGCGGCCTACTAGGCCCGGGCCGAGGCCAGCGGCCTACCGAGGCCCAGATCCGTCGTGCAGCAGTCGACGGTCGATGACTTCTCCAGCCGTCGTCGAGGTTGAGGGTCGACGTTGGGGTGGGGAAGGGAATGAATAAGAATTAAAATTATAATAATAGCAAAAGTATGGCTAAGGCCAGGGAACTCCGCAAGATGCTTCCGACCAGTATGGCGGAAAAAAACAATCTGAGGATCCTACACGCGTGAGGGATCTTGGGTACAGTGGACGTCACACTAGGGATAGTATTACTGGCACGCCTGTGTCGACGCCCATTTTCGACTTTCGAAAAACAAACTGTAATACTCCGCAGCTTCCACTAGATGTCGGCCTATGCACAGCATGTGATCTAAGCAGATTCCACAAGCCTCAGAAATATATATATTCTTTTTGATACAAATCTTTGGTCAGTGTTTTCTTGTCCCATAGTACTGTAGTCCTATTGTGTAAACCCTGAATACTGCTCATCTCCCTCTTGAGATAAGTCTGGCTGCTCAGCCACAGCTACCAACTAAATCTGTGTGGTACAGACTGATACCAAAGGGGATTTATTGCATACACCTTAGTCCTAATCTTCTGTAGTGCTCCCTAAGGGAACTGCATAGGATTCTGCCTAACACTTCTTTTAGAGGAATGTGGCATAACAGGCTGTATAGGCTCAACCTTGGACACCTGTTCACATGTACTCCCCACTTGTCAGCTCATCTTACACAAACTGGAGGCACCCACGAGTGGTTTCAGGCTCCAATGTATGTATTGCTGGCAAGCAGCTATTTGCAAGTTGAAAGTCTTCTTATGCAAGTCTGAAAAACAGATAGGTTCCAGGTACTTGCCAGATAAAATTCTAACTTCAGTGACCTGCCATGCTCACGCCATCAAGATAATTAGTCTGCACACATGTCATGATCTCTTTAACATGCTTCCTCTGCCTCTCCCTAAACAGATGTTGAAAGATATATGCAGAGTTCTCCAGGACTTCCTGTGAGGAGAAAGGGCGAGACCCAAAGTGACCTGATCAGAGCTTACCCGCCCAGTTAAGATGAGGACTTTGCTTCCCCAACATCAAGAAATACTACAGGGCTTAAACTTTGCAGAGGCAGCGGTGCTGGCCCAGGCCTCCCACCCCGGAAGCACACCCATTGAAATGGAATTGGCCAGGCTGACAGCACTGGACCGACAATTCTCTACTGAAGGCCACGACTCCCCTTCCCCACGGGAATCGGCAAGGGCTGATGGCGTTGATCTGGGCAACCTTCCACACCACCGTTTTTTAGCCCGTCTGCGCCATTGCAAAAGGGGTCCAGCCATATGCAAATCAGTCAGGTACTGCCACCAATGGGAGCAGTTCAGCCCGAACTGCTAGGCCAGGTCCCCTCTGCATGGAAACACTAGCAACCCCAGACATGTTTCGGCCTTCTTGGGCCTCCTCAGTGAGGTGCAGCTTGGTTCCCTATGGCGCAGCGAGCAAGGGTCCCACTTCTGGGCATACCCTCTCTCACATAGTGAGACAAACTGTGACCACAAAAGTGATGGTTGGAAAGTTTTTATCAATCTGTACCACTGGCGTTGCTCAGAAAATTGATGCAATCAAATTAAAGAAAAGGCTGCTCAGGCGTATAAAGTGGCATGTCTGCGAGAGAGCAGCACTGAGGGAAGTCTGAGTGCTGCAAGTGGCATGTCTGCGAGAGAGCAGCACTGAGGGAAGTCTGAATGCTTCAAAGTGGCATGTCTGCGAGAGAGCAGCACAGAGAGAGCAGCACTGAGGGAAGTCTGAATGCTGCAAAGTGGCATGTCTGCGAGAGAGCAGCACTGAGGGAAGTCTGAATGCTTCAAAGTGGCATGTCTGCGAGAGAGCAGCACTGAGGGAAGTCTGAGTGCTGCAAAGTGGCATGTCTGCGAGAGAGCAGCACTGAGGGAATGAGTGCTGCAAAGTGGCATGTCTGCGAGAGAGCAGCACAGAGAGAGCAGCACTGAGGGAAGTCTGAATGCTGCAAAGTGGCATGTCTGCGAGAGAGCAGCACTGAGGGAAGTCTGAATGCTTCAAAGTGGCATGTCTGCAAAGTGGCATGTCTGCGAGAGAGCAGCACTGAGGGAAGTCTGAATGCTTCAAAGTGGCATGTCTGCGAGAGAGCAGCACTGAGGGAAGTCTGAGTGCTGCAAAGTGGCATGTCTGCGAGAGAGCAGCACTGAGGGAATGAGTGCTGCAAAGTGGCATGTCTGCGAGAGAGCAGCACTGACGGAAGTCTGAATGCTGCAAGTGGCATGTCTGCGAGAGAGCAGCACTGAGGGAAGTCTAAGTGCTGCAAAGTGGCATGTCTGCGAGAGAGCAGCACTGACGGAAGTCTGAATGCTGCAAGTGGCATGTCTGCGAGAGAGCAGCACTGAGGGAAGTCTGAGTGCTGCAAAGTGTCATGTCTGCGAGAGAGCAGCACTGAGGGAAGTCTGAGTGCTGCAAGTGGCATGTCTGCGAGAGAGCAGCACTGACGGAAGTCTGAGTGCTGCAAAGTGGCATGTCTGCGAGAGAGCAGCACTGACGGAAGTCTGAATGCTGCAAAGTGGCATGTCTGCGAGAGAGCAGCACTGAGGGAAGTCTGAATGCTGCAAAGTGAGCAGCACTGACGGAGGTCCGAGTGCTGCAAAGTAGCATGTCTGCGAGAGAGCAGCACTGAGAGAACAGCACTGAGGGAAGTCTGAATGCTGCAAGTGGCATGTCTGCGAGAGAGCAGCACTGACGGAAGTCTGAGTGCTGCAAAGTGGCATGTCTGCGAGAGAACAGCACTGAGGGAAGTCTGAATGCTGCATAGTGGCATGTCTGCGAGAGAACAGCACTGAGGGAAGTCTGAATGCTGCGAAGTGGCATGTCTGCGAGAGAGCATCACTGAGAGAACAGCACTGAGGGAAGTCTGAATGCTGCAAAGTGGCATGTCTGCGAGAGAACAGCACTGAGGGAAGTCTGAATGCTGCAAAGTGAGCAGCACTGGGGGAAGTCTGAATGCTGCAAAGTGGCATGTCTGTGAGAGAACAGCACCGGGAGAACAGCACTGAGGGAAGTCTGAATGCTGCAAAGTGGCATGTCTGCGGGAGAACAGGACTGAGGGAAGTCTGAATGCTGCAAAGTGGCATGTCTGCGGGAGAACAGCACTGAGGGAAGTCTGAATGCTGCAAAGTGGCATGTCTGCGAGAGAGCAGCACTGAGGGAAGTCTGAGTGCTGCAAAGTGGCATGTCTGCGAGAGAGCAGCACTGAGGGAAGTCTGAATGCTTCAAAGTGGCATGTCTGCGAGAGAGCAGCACAGAGAGAGCAGCACTGAGGGAAGTCTGAATGCTGCAAAGTGGCATGTCTGCGAGAGAGCAGCACTGAGGGAAGTCTGAATGCTGCAAAGTGGCATGTCTGCGAGAGAGCAGCACTGACGGAAGTCTGAATGCTGCAAAGTGGCATGTCTGCGAGAGAGCAGCACTGAGGGAAGTCTGAATGCTGCATAGTGGCATGTCTGCGAGAGAACAGCACTGAGGGAAGTCTGAATGCTGCGAAGTGGCATGTCTGCGAGAGAACAGCACTGAGGGAAGTCTGAATGCTGCAAAGTGAGCAGCACTGACGGAAGTCCGAGTGCTGCAAAGTGGCATGTCTGCGAGAGAGCAGCACTGAGAGAACAGCACTGAGGGAAGTCTGAATGCTGCAAAGCGGCATGTCTGCGAGAGAACAGCACTGAGGGAAGTCTGAATGCTGCAAAGTGAGCAGCACTGGGGGAAGTCTGAATGCTGCAAAGTGGCATGTCTGTGAGAGAACAGCACTGAGAGAACAGCACTGAGGGAAGTCTGAATGCTGCAAAGTGGCATGTCTGCGGGAGAACAGCACTGAGGGAAGTCTGAATGCTGCAAAGTGGCATGTCTGCGAGAGAGCAGCACTGACGGAAGTCTGAGTGCTGCAAAGTGGCATGTCTGCGAGAGAACAGCACTGACGGAAGTCTGAATGCTGCAAAGTGAGCAGTACTGACGGAAGTCTGAATGCTGCAAAGTTGCATGTCTGCGAGAGAGCAGCACTGAGAGAACAGCACTGAGGGAAGTCTGAATGCTGCAAAGTGAGCAGCACTGACGGAAGTCTGAATGCTGCAAAGTGGCATGTCTGCGAGAGTGCAGCACTGACGGGAGTCTGAATGCTGCAATCATCATCAGCTGGCTCCCCCCTGAGGCCCAGTAGGAGGGGAACCATTGCCATCTGCCTTTCAGCCCCCCAGAACTCCCAGGAGCCCCTTAACACAGCTGACGGCCACCAAGCATCCACAACATGACTTAACACAATACCGCGACCACACTGGTAACTTCCTCCTTGAAAGCTCTGCCGGCCAGTGAGGGAAGCCCTCGTCGCTTGTTTTCATTATATTTTCTTCTGGTCAAAAATATAAAAACGAGACAGTCATCCCAGCCATCACCATCACTCACCTTTATGCGAGTCTGTAGGTTTCCGTCTCCCTGGCTTTCGCTCTCTCTTCCCGTTGACTTCTCTGGTCTAGTCCAAGTCTCCACAATTCTATTCTACTTGCCAATGTACCAGTCAAGTTTGCAGACTGCCTCTGCTAGACAATCGCACGATCCCAGTGTATCCCAGGCTTGAGAATCTGAGCTTACTCTCGGCTTGGAACATACCAGTGTGCTCCCAGTTTGAAATTCAAAGTTTGTACAATCCCAGTCTACCGCCAGTTACACAATGAGGGTACATTTCGATCTTGCACAAAAGCAGTATATTTCTCATTCGGGAATCTTGGTGCACTCCAAGCTTGACAGCTCACGCGCACTGAATTTGCACGCTTCCACTAATTACTTATCTGAACATTTTAGTAACTTCCCAGATTGGCAACCCCAATGTACTGTAATTTGTGCAATTGTGTCCCTTTACAAAAAAACAGAGTGTTCCATTGTATACAATATCATATTATCCATATTGACAAGTCTCATGACCTCCCAGTATATTTAAAGTTTGACCACCGCACACTAAAATGCTTTCCACTTTTCCACCGCAACATAATTTCAGTTTGTAGAAAACCATTCCCGCCTAGCTACAACAATCCCAACACATGCACACTTAGTTTGGCATTCCCTGAAATCGCACAATCCCAGCACACGCACACTTAGTTTGGCATTACCTGAATTCGCGCAATCCCAGCACACGCACACTTAGTTTGGCATTCCCTGAATTCACGCAATCCCAGCAGACACATACTTAGTTTGGCATTCGCAAAATCCCAGCACACGCACACTTAGTTTGGCATTCCCTGCATTCGCACAATCCCAGCGCACGCACAATTTGTCAGTCTAGAAAAATGGATACCTCTACTTTGAGACCGCAAATGTATTTTGGTGGCCGTGGGCCAACCGTCTCATGCACGATATGACAGAATATAGGTTTTCGAGTTTGCCAATGAACGGCCATTTTGATGTAACAAGAATCGCCATTTTGTTTTCTAACCATTGCTCATTGCTTTCTGTTCCTATTGTTTTGCAGTATATTTTCCGCTCACACTGCTCGACTGTAAAACATTGTTGTCTGTATGTAAAAAGGACAAGGCCGCAGGGCCGAGAGGATAACAAGAGTTCGTTGAAACACAAACGTAGGCAGCGCCGGGAAGAATGCCCGGCTCCCTCCCCAATGTAGCCTTGAAGCAGAGCTGCAGGGCATTTAATCATTTCGCAGCTGCCAGCCAGTCTCGTTATATGGTAGAATATGTTAGAATAATACAGCTAAAGGCTTGAATTATGCTCTTCTTACGGCCCCCCTTTGCTGAGCCCGCTAGAGCGTGTCGGCTCCCGACACGAATAGCACCTAATAGATAGCAAGGTCCGGAATGCAACTCTTCCCCCCCGTATGAAGCTCGCTTCCAAGAACAGAAGTGCTGTGTTCTATTCAACAACTGAAGGATGCCTTCGCACTCACAAATTGCAAATTGTTACTAGAATAGATGTTTGAAGGTGTCATAGTTGTCGGAGATGTCCATCATCACACCAAGTTTAAAGAAACCCAATAAAAGGGGGGTGTTAAACATGTCATAGCTAATTGTTTGATATGCATTTTGTATATATGTAACTGATGTACGTAATTCACTCTTTTGCGTCCCTCGAGATCTAGAGATACACGTCGCGGGGCGTGAGACCGAGTTGGCCAACTGAGACTTTTGCTTTGCAATAAACCCTAGCTTTGGGAATACAACCTCGTGTCTGGCATATCTATCGTGTGTGGTGACTCGCCTTGTTTCCATAGACGTCAGGGTCCCCTAGGAGCCCCTTTCAAGATGGCGCCCGAACAGGGACCCTCCCCCACTTGTTCCATCGCATAACGTTGTAATTGAGTAAGGCGGAGAACGGCGAGGACAGGACGATCGAGCCGGGATCAAGAGGTGCTCGGGGTGCCCTGTAAAAGTGATGAGACTCCTTTGCAGATCTGCACACATCTGATCCCTGATCGACGTGCCTGGCTAGAGAACAAGGAGGCGAGGTTCCCGAAACGAGGCGGAAGCCAAGAAACACAGACACGACGTCCTTTGGTGCGTTAGTATACAGACTTGATTTATCAGGCGAGTCATTCCCCGATTCAAAGTAATCCTGATATTGGTTGAGAGTTGACTTTGCAAAATCAAACACCCTAGGTAAGGTTGATTAACCAGGGGGAAGGTTGAAACATGCCTGGGGTATTGTCCACCTTAGCAGGGTTTTTCCGCTGTGGTAGACAATCTTTGGAAGATGGACAAATTGTACCACCTGGGGGAACGCCGGCGTATGAGATGTATGTGAAGTAGGGAGTGGGTGCGATAATATTCTGTGAGACTTGGCATAGGCAAACCAGAAAGCAACAAGACCACCACTGGCCGATTAATGGTAGTTTTGAGATAGCGGGGATAGACAATTTGGAAAGGATGTTGATAAGAAAGAAAGCATGTCCTGCAGCATTTGAGACTATTAAAGACTGGAGAAAGGAAGCAATGCTCCGATTTAAAAGCAGAGTGAAGCATGCGCTCAGGCACAAATCGAAAGGTGAAGTAGCGGAAGAGAAAGAAGAGGAGGAGTGGACTGAGAGTCTAAGAAGGGCAGGTAGGCGAGACCAGTTGAATATAGAAAAGATATATCCACAACGGGAATTACACATAGCAGATGAATTAATAGAAAATATATTGACCCATACAAAACAAGGCCCGAGATCAGAAGTAAGACCAGACACGTCAGTAGCTATTGCCCAGACCCCGCCCGTAGCCCAAGCTCCCCCTCCGGTAGCTCAAACCCTCCCACAGCCACAGACCGCGCATGTAACACTTCCTATTAGCCAACCAGGCCCACAACAGACACTCCCTGTTCCCATTGTCCCATCCGCACCTCCCGCCTCAGAGACAGACTCGGTACCGTCTGTTCCTCCTGGGGTTGAAATTGAAACCACGGGGGCAAGAGGCGGGACTGACCAGCGGGGATGCACGAGGGTAACTCGCAGCGCAATCAGAAAGAAAGGAAGGTGGAATTGCAGCAACAGGCAGAGATGTATATAGACAGGAATGATGGGACAGCAGCATTGGCTTCGATGTATGACTTCCGAAGGAGCAACGAGAGACAGGTAGTGTTGGAATGCATGGGTGAATATTTGGTGGAGAAATGGAAACAGTTAATTGGGAAATTACCACCGCAGCGATTGTTAGATTTGAATGCATTAGCACGCTGTAGGGAGAGGGATGAAGAAGTGAGAGAACATATACAGAATAGAAATGGGTCTGGTCAGAGGAGACAGCATAAAGGACACCCAGGAGCGAATGGACCAAATAGGAATAGTATACAGCAGCATCACAATAACGGAGGTAATCAAAACCAAGACCAAAACCAAAATGCCCCAAACCAGAGTCAGGGACAGCAAAATCAAAAATATGGTAACCAGAGTGGGGGAAATAGAGGAAAGAGTGGGAACGTTTTCGATACACAGCCAAACACGTATTACAGTAATAGTAATGATTACACATCGGACAATGTGTTATTTCCCTAATAGGACAGCCCAGGACAGGGCTCGGAACCAGTGTCTATTCCTGTGAATCAGAGAGGACCCTACATAGAAATGAGAGTCGGGAATGAGGAGCACCGCTTTCTTGTAGATACAGGAGCGCAGAAGTGTTCAATAGACCACCACTTGGTTCCGGATATACCACTGTCAGGGCAAAAGAATGTTTCCGTAGGGTTTGCAGTTACAATAGGACCATTTACTGAACATTGTCCTTTCCTTTTAACAGAAAATTGTGGGGAGAATGTGTTGGGATTAAATTTGTTGCAAAAACTAGGTTCCGTTATACATTGCACGGCGGACGGAGTGTTTCTAACGATTTGGCCACACGATGCCCCTGTGTCAGAATTCATGTCTGAAGCGTTACCAGGGGAACTAAGTAAAGCACCAATCTGTATATGGGCAATGCATGACAATGATGTAGGATGTTTAAAGATAGAGCCAGTAAAGATCATCTCGAAAGAAGGTGTTACCCTACCGCGAATACCCCAATACAGAATTTCGGCTGAAGGTGAGAAGGGATTGAACAGTATTGTTACAGATTTGGTGAAATTAGGGGTAATCAAGGAAATTACAGGCAGTACATGCAACAGCCCGATTCTTCCGGTTTATAAAAAAGGAGGCAATGAGGTACCATACCGTTTTATAATTGATTTGCGCGCATTGAACAAGGTAGTAGATCCACAATTTTCTCTAGTGCCAGATGTCACTACAATATTGACAATGATACCTGTTTCAGCAGAATATTTTAGTGTAGTAGATTTGAAAAACGCGTTCTTCAGTATTCCAGTGGACAAGGACAGCAGATATTTGTTCGCGTTCACATTAGGACGACGATCATTTACATTTACGCGGATTCCGCAAGGTTACACGGAAAGTCCAAGTATTTACAGTAGAGCATTAAAAGAGCAGCTAGACATGCTGGAATTACCCGTGGGTTGTGTACTTTTGCAATACATAGACGATCTATTGCTAGCTGCAGACACAGAGGAGATTTGTATAGAAAGCACTGTATTACTACTGTCACACCTAGCAGCACATGGCCATAAAGCTAGTTTGAAGAAATTTCAATATAATCGAAAGGATGTGGCCTATTTGGGCTACCTACTTTCGAAAGGAGGGAGAAGACCAACGCCAGAACGCATAGAAAGTATTTCTTGTATACCTATTCCAAAGATACAAAAAGGAGTGAGAGCCATAATAGGCATGGCTTCATATTGCCGACAATGGATTGGTAATTTTGCGTCAATTGTGAAGCCGTTGGTGAATTTGACTAGAAAGGATGCGGTTATGCCTTTGCAGTGGGATGAGGAATGTCAGAAAGCATTTGATGGATTGAAAACTGCATTATGCTCAGCTCCAGTTTTGGGTACGCCGAATTATGAGAAGGTTTTTAGACTGTGTGTGAAAGTGAAGGATGTGCATTGGCGGTTTTTTACACAGGAACAAGGTGGCAGAAATAGGCCGTGCGGCTATTTTTCTTCTGCGCTGGACCCTGTAGCGCGCGCACTACCACAATGTTTGCGATCTGTCGCGGCGGCTGCTGCGTCAGTGAAACAAACTGAAGGGGTGGTATTGGGGCACACTTTAATTCTGATGGTGCCACATGCCATAGACGTTCTATTAAATAGGACACAGACGCAACACCTCACCTCTGCTAGATTGACAAGATATGAGATTATCTTGTTCTCGCCCCATATCCAAATTATGAGGTGTAGCGCTTTGAATCCTGCAGAATTAATGCCACCAACCATAAAAGAAATTGGGAAGGATGAATCACCCCCCTACGATTGCTTAATGGTCACTGAGGAACAAACCAAGGGGAGAGTTGGTTTAAGTGATATCCCACAGAAAGAGCCAGATGGAGAGTTATTTTGTGACGGCTCATGTTTTAAATTACCAGATGGCACGACAACTGCCGCATATGCTATCACTACCCTAGAGAACGTTGTAGAAAGCAAAAGAATTCCCTATAATTCAGCACAAGCCGCAAAGATAATAGGATTAACCAGAGCCTGCGAGATTTCTGAAAATTTGAATGTGAATATATATACTGATAGTCAGTATGCTTTTGGAGTGGTTCATAACTTCGGTCGACTCTGGGCTGAGAGAGGGTTTTGACATCACATGGCGCCAGAATTCAACATGGCCCTTTGATTGTACGATTGCTGTCTGCACTAACGTTTCCAATAGTGAAATGCGAGGCACATAAAAAAGTATCATGCAAAGTAGGAGAGGGGAAACGTGTTTGCAGACAGAATTGCGAAACAAACTGCCACTGATTTGAATACCAAAATGATGACGGTTCAGACTGAGGAAGTACCCTGTATGATAGAAAATAGAGTTGCCACTGTCAAAGAAATGCAGGCTGAAGCTACGGCCAATGAAATACAGGGGTGGGCAGAGGGATCTGCGGAGTTGGATCTGGAGGGTTGTTGGGTGGACAAGGGAACTAGAAACTGGATGTTGCCAAATTCGTACGTGACTGCAATGGTCACAATGGCCCACAGCCCTACGCACTTCTGTGCGAAGAAGATAATACAGCACCTTTCTACAGTTTGACAGAATGTAAACATAAAAAAGAATGCAGAGAGGTTGGTGCAGAACTGTATCACGTGTTTGCAACACAATGCAGGGAAGCGAACAGTGACTCCAACAGGCAGTTTTGGCCCGCCCTCCATGCCATTTGAAGTGATCCATTTTGATTTCATAGAGATGGAGAGGTGCCAAAACTTAAAATACGTCTTGGTGTTGCTCTGTGCATTTAGTAAGTGCGTGGAGGCATATCCTTTGAAGGACTGCACAGCAATGAGCACGGCAAAAGTAATGTTGAAGGAGTACTTTTCCAGATTTGGCTTGCCCCGTGTCCTATGGTCTGATAACGGACCACATTTTGTGGGCGCAGTGGTATTACAGATGTGTGCTGGTCTTCAGATTGATAAGAGATTCCATAGTTCAAGGCACCCGAGTTCTGCCGGTCTTGTGGAGTGGCACAACGGGATTCTTAAATCAAAGATTAGCAAGATTTGTGCGGGAAGCAAGTTGAGTTGGGTGGATGCATTACCAATAGCACTATTATGCATGCGTATGTCTGTACAGGCTAAAACTGGGCTCTCCCCGTACGAGATCGTGATGGGGAGGCCCGCAAATGTATGGTGCGCACCACGGCCAAAACGACTTAGTGGGGTAGAACATCCTGTGCATAGTACTTATTGTGGCCTTTTAATGCAGAAATTGCGTTTGATTCATCAGCAGGTGCAGGAGGCATTACCAGTGAGATACACCGGTCCGAGGCACGCGCTGGAGCCAGGCGACTGGGTGCTGCTTAAAAATGTTGAAAGAAAGTCATCATTAGCACCCAAGTGGCGCGAGCCCTATCAAGTACTCTTGGCGACGCAGACGGCAATACGGGTGGATGGAAGAAAGTCGTGGATCCATGCCACCCATGCCAAGAAGATTCCAACTGCACTAAAAGACTTGCCTGACACTGATGACCGGAAAGAGACAGCGGTCCCAGAAACGAAAGAAACTGTTGCCAGTAAGCAGCCACCTAATCTGCCAAAACGAGAAGTTAAACTCGAAACAAAGCCTGAGACGATTGCCAAAGAGGGGGAAGGGCAAAGAGTGCCCCAACGTTCCCCGGCAGAATCGACATCACTGCTGGCCGACACGAGATCTGCCTTGCAAATACCAGCAGAAACAAATCGTGTACCCCTTTGGCGCCCACCAGCACTTGCCAGCACGCCAAAAAACGGATCTGCATCATTGGCGCAGCGCACACCAGCACCTGCACCTGCAGTAGCGCCACAGGCTGACTTTGAGCCTGAATCTGGAAGTGCACCGGCACTGATCACGGATCACACGATACCAGGAGCCAGGCGATACAACTTGCGGCCTCGGAAGACAGTGATCCGCAGTTCTTTTTGGTGTTTATGTCAACCTCTGGTTCAGCTCGTGGACGGAGAAGGAACTAGAGGTGTAGAGGAGAGAAGCGTGAGAATTGTGCAAGTCGGACAATTCAAGACTTGCGGCTCCTCAGTGCGATCATAAAAGTACATGTGTCAGGAACCAGAGCGGACAAGCTGGGCGCACATGGTACTATGGCAAATGAGATAACTGATTAAAAGTACATGTGTCAGGAACAAGAGCGGACAAGCTGGGCGCACATGATACTAAGGCGATAAGATAACTGATCAAAGGTCCTCTGAGCAATATAAGAAAGGACAAGTGATCTTGCCTAAAAACTAATAAACAAATCCAGGCTAAAACGGACAGGCAGAACTGAACTGTGACAATTCAGTTGAACCTATTGACATCAGAGCAAGCGCGATGAAGAGAGATATCCACAACGAACTGTGATAAGAAAGAAGAAGGACGAGAAACATGCCGGGACCGGTTCCAGCCTCCTCCTGCACCACCACAGCTGAGAATGAGTCAATTATAAAGACTGTAAGCTTAAGAAAAACGCATGTTAAAACAAATTGTATGCTGGTACTGACAATAATAATGTGCTTTATGAGCGTGGTAGCACCAATATCGACAGCCCTAATATTATGGTATGTCGAAGCAATACACCCATTAGAAATGTTTTTACCAATAATTAATATATCCACTACTGAAAGCCTGGTTCAGGTAATCACTTATACCCTGCCCCCAATGGAAGAAAGACACAGGGAAGGTTTTGGAAATAATACATTGCTATTGATCATGAACATGACACATGCAATTCCGAAGAAAACAAATTGCTGGGTATGTGCCCATTTACCACAGCATGCTGGGAAAGGAATAGGGTGGGATGTACAGCCATTACCATTAAGTTCTGCATGTAGTGCATCTTTAGGTGCAATGTTCTATGGGAAATGGAATGAGAGTAATACGGGTCAATTAGACAGAACCAACATGAATGAGTTTGAGGAGATAATAATGAAGCCTGTGGGTTGTTCCATTTTCCATAAAGCACAAGTAATGGCCCCAGAGCCCACGAGGAAAAATACACGAAAGATAACACGACAAAATAGACGAGATAGATTGTCCCCACCAGAAAAAACATCTGTAATGACGTTTCGTGTTAGAACAGAAGGGGACAAAGATGCAATTCCCCCATCCTACACGATGAATTATAGCCCAAGAACTGTCCCTTTTTGTCTAAAAAAGAAAGGCTCTTTTTCAGTCAGAACATATACTGGGTGCATGAATACAGTGGTATTAAAATGGGAAATAGAACCAGTATATGTAGGTGATCCAGTTTATTTTATATGTGGAGAGAAAGCATATCCTTGGTTGCCCAGAAACTGGGGAGGTACATGTTACCTAGGTCTACTGTTCCCAGGAGTATTCCTCTTAGAAACAGCAGCCATGGCCAGATTATCCAGAACTAGAGTCAAAAGGACTGACAAGGGAGTTTTAATAGCAACTGATGTAGCAAAATCATTCATTCCATTCTTAGGGCAGATAGTGAACTCCTATAATATAAGGCAACTGTCCAGAATCCTAAAAAATACAATAAACACAACAACAGATATACTAGTTAACATGACGCTGGAAGAAAGAGGAATCAGGTTAATGACGCTGCAAAATAGAATGGCTCTCGATGTGATCGTGGGGGAATTTGCAAAATAGGGGGATCAGCGTGTTGCGTTTATGTCGATGTTGATGACTATTCCCCCACGATCTTTGAAGCAATAAAGAAAATGCACGTCCTAAGCTCTGAACTCCCTACTGGAGAAGGAAGCTGGGGAATAGGATCTTGGTTTTGGGGAATATTACGTTCCTGGGGATGGAAGTTGATCTCAATATTAGTAGTGGTGTTTGGAATATTCCTAACGTGCTGTTGTTGTATACATTGTCTACCCATAGTTTGCGCTGAGGTAACTGAGGGATGTACGGAAGGATGCATGCATATGATGACAAAGAAAAAACAACCTCATGGTCGAACTGACCAAGACCCAAATGATATGAGAGCAGTAAAAGAGTTGATGGCAATAGATATTGATGAAGACGATGATGTTTACGATAGCATACAAAATTCGGACATAAGTACTTCAGACTCATCATCACTAGAGGAGGTTTCAATAAATAGATGAGACGTTTGGCATACGGCCAAAGGAGGGTTTGTCAGTCTAGAAAAATGGATACCTCTACTTTGAGACCACAAACGTATTTTGGTGGCCGTGGGCCAACCGTCTCATGCACGATATGACAGAATATAGGTTTTCGAGTTTGCCAATGAACGGCCATTTTGATGTAACAAGAATCGCCATTTTGTTTTCTAACCATTGCTCATTGCTTTCTGTTCCTATTGCTTCGAAGTATATTTTCCGCTTACACTGCTCGACTGTAAAACATTGTTGTCTGTATGTAAAAAGGACAAGGCCGCAGGGCCGAGAGGATAACAAGAGTTTGTTGAAACACAAACGTAGGCAGCGCCAGGAAGAATGCCCGGCTCCCTCCCGAATGTAGCCTTGAAGCAGAGCTGCAGGGCATTTAATCATTTCGCAGCTGCCAGCCAGTCTCGTCATATGGTAAAATATGTTAGAATAAAACAGCTAAAGGCTTGAATTATGCTCTTCTTACGGCCCCCCTTTTTGCTGAGCCCGCTAGAGCGTGTCGGCTCCCAGGACACGAATAGCACCAAATAGATAGCAAGGACCGGAATGCAACTCTTCCCCCCCCGTATGAAGCTCGCTTCCAAGAACAGAAGCGCTGTGTTCTATTCAACAACTGAAGGATGCCTTCGCACTCACAAATTGCAACTGTATATATGTAACTGATGTACGTAATTCACTCTCTTGCGTCCCTCGAGGTCTAGAGATGCACGTCGCGGGGCGTGAGACCGAGTTGGCCAACTGAGACTTTTGCTTTGCAATAAACCCTAGCTTTGGGAATACAACCTCGTGTCTGACGTATCTATCTTGTGTGGTGACTCGCCTTGTTTCCATAGACGCCAGGGTCCCCTAGGGGCCCCGTTCAAGATGGCGCCCGAACAGGGACCCTCCCCCACTTGTTCCATCGCATAACGTTGTAATTGAGTAAGGCGGAGAACGGAGAGGACGGTTGTCGAGCCGGGATCAAGAGGTGTTCGGGGCGCCCTGTAAAAGTGATGAGACTCCTTTGCAGATCTGCACACATCTGATCCCTGATCGACGTGCCTGGCTAGAGAACAAGGAGGCGAGGGTCCCGAAATGAGGTGGAAGCCAAGAAACGCAGACACGACGTCCTTTGGTGCGTCAGTATACAGACGACTTGATTTATCAGGTGAGTCATTCCCCGATTCAAAGTAATCCTGATATTGGTTGAGAGTTGACTTTGCAAAATCAAACAGCCTAGGTAAGGTTGATTAACCAGGGGGAAGGTTGAAACATGCCTGGGGTATTGTCCACCTTAGCGGGGTTTTTGCGCTGTGGTAGACAATCTTTGGAAGATGGCCAAATTGTACCACCTGGGGGAACGCCGGCGTATGAGATGTATGTGAAGTATGGAGTGGGTGCGATAATATTCTGTGAGACTTGGCATAGGCAAACCAGAAAGCAACAAGACCATCACTGGCCGATTAATGGTATTTTTGAGATAGCGAGGATAGACAACCTGGAAAGGGTGTTGATAAGAAAGAAAGCGCGTCCTGCAGCATTTGAGACTATTAAAGACTGGAGAAAGGAAGCAATGCTCCGATTTAAAAGCAGAGCGAAGCATGCGCGCAGGCATACATCGAAAGGTGAAGTAGCGGAAGAGAAAGAAGAGGAGGAGTGGACTGAGAGTCTAAGAAGGGCAGGTAGGCAAGACCAGTTGAATATAGAAAAGATATATCCACAACGGGAATTACACATAGCAGATGAATTAATAGAAAATATGGAACAAGTTACTTACCTGTAACTGTTGTTCTCCAGCATGGGTCTGGCATGGATTCACATGCTCATGAATATTCCCCGTCGTCAGGCTGGGAATCCTCGGTAAAGAAAAAACCAGTATCAGTTTTGTTTCTGATCTGTCTTTCGTAGTAATAACCAATCACTGGTCTCTGCGTCATACTGACCACAGCCAATGGCTGCCCTCTACCTAAGCCCCGCCTCTGGCAGCCATCTTCAGATTTGGAAGCACGTGAAGTGGCAGTATGACCAATTGAAGAGCCGCAGAGGGGTAGGCGGGAGGGTTCGCATGTGAATCCATGCCAGACCCATGCTGGAGAACAACAGTTACAGGTAAGTAACTTGTTCCTTCTCCAGCATAGGGTCTGGCATGGATTCACATGCTCATGAATAAAGAATACATAGCAGTACACACATGCACAACCACGGGAGGTGGCAAAGGCTCAACATTAAGCATTACATCAAACTCAACATTAAGCATCTTACCTCCTCACCAGGCTCACCTCAGGCGAACAGGTTGCGCAGCACTGCTTGGCCGACCCTGGACTCCTCCCTGGAATGCCGATCGACGCAGTAGAATTTCGTGAAGGTGTGCGTCGACCTGCACGTAGCAGCCCTGCATATGTCCAGCAGGGGCACACCAGAAAGGAACGCCGTGGTAGCTGCGATCGCTCTGGTGGAATGGGCTCTCGGACGGCCAGGCAGCTGTCGGTTTGCCAACCGATGACAGTACATGATACAGCCGGAGAGCCATCTGGAAATGGAAGCCTTCGAGAGTGCCTTCCCCTGATTGACAGGTCCAAAATTCACAAAGAGTTGTGACGTCTTCCGAAAACACTTCGTGCGGTCCACGTAGAACTTCAGCGCACTAGCCACATCCAGCGAGTGCAAAGTCCTCTCAGCCGGCGACGGGAAGAACACAGGCAACACCAAGGGTTCGTTGAGGTGGAAGTCCGACGGCACCTTGGGCATGAAGGAGGGGTGCGTCCTGAGCACTACCCTCGTGTCGTGAAAAGTCAAGTACGGGGCCTTGCAGGAAAGGGCCTGGATCTCTCCCACTCGTCGTGCGGAGGTGATGGCCACAAGAAACGCTGTTTTCCACGACAGAAACTTCAACGGGGCCGAGTGCAGAGGCTCGAACGGAGGTCCCATGAGCTTGGTCAGCACCACGTTGAGCTCCCACTCCGGGGCCGGAGCCTTCACCGGCGGGAACGATCTGAACAGTCCCTTCATGAACTCTTTCACCAGACGATGAGACCACAAGGACGTCCGCCCCGTGGTTCTGGTGTATCGGGAGATCGCAGCAAGATGAATCTTGATGGACGCGTGTGCCAGTCCAGCTTTGGCGAGCGTCAGCAGGTACGGCAGTACTTGGGGAGCCGTAATCCGTAGAGGGTTAATATTCTGTGCGTGGCACCAGACAGAGAACCTCTTCCATTTGTGTCCGTAGCATTTAAGAGTCGAGGACGCCCTGGCCTTTGCAAGAACCTCTCTGCAGTCGGCCGGTATGTCGTATCCTCCAAACTCTAGCGCTGCAGGAGCCAGGCCTGCAAGTTCAGCGATTTCGGATCGTGGTGGAGGATGGCGCCTCCTTCCCTGGAGAGTAGATCCGCGTCCACCGGCAGCTTGATTGACGGGGACGCTGACAAGTCCAGAAGGTCCGGGAACCATATCTGCCTCGGCCACGCAGGTGCGACGAGGATCATCCTGCACCGTGACCTCTTGAGCTGGTTGATGAGCCGGATAAGCAGTGGCAATGGAGGGAACGCGTAAAGGAACAGGCCCTCCCAGGGGAACGAGAAAGCATCGCCCATGCTCCTCGCCTGGGGAAACCTGCTGGCGAACCTCCGGCACTTGGAGTTCGTCGCCGTCGCGAACAGGTCGATCTGGGGTGTGCCCCACCATCGGAAGAGGCGATCCACTAGATCCTGCCGTAGCTCCCACTCGTGGCACGAGCGCAGCTCCCTGCTGAGTGAGTCGGCGATGGTGTTTTTTATCCCCGCCAGATGAAACGGTCACAGAAACATCCTTTGGGCGACGGCCCAATGCCACAGGTCCTGCGCCTCCTTGGACAGTGCTGGGGACCTGGTTCCGCCCTGCTTCCTGATGTAAAACATGGTGGTGGTGTTGTCGGTGAAGATCCTCACCACCTTGCCCTTGAGGGACGGAAGGAAGGACCTGAGGGCCCAAAACACTGCACGGAGCTCTAGGACGTTGATATGTAGTGATTTCTCCGTCATGAGCCAAAGGCCTCTTGCGTGCAGATTTTCGGTGTGCGCTCCCCACCCTTCCAGGGAGGCATCCGTGGTCACTGTCTCCTGGTGGGCTGGGGTCTGGAAGTCCATGCCCGCCGTCAGATGCGCGCGGGTGCCCCACCACCGGATCGCTCGTCGGAAACTCTCGTCGAGTGTGATCCTTTCCTCGAAGCTGCCCGTCGTTTGGATCCAGCGCGCGTCCAGGAACTCCTGCAACGGGCGCATCCGGAGCCTGCACAGGGGAATGAGGTAAATGCAGGAAGAAGACATTCCGAGGAGGGACTTGATGGACCTCACCTTGGCCGCGTCGGCCATCAACATCCGTTGTACCTTGCCCAGGATGGCCCTGGTCCTCTCCTCCGACGGGGAGGCCAGAAGGGACACTGTGTCGAGCCTCGCTCCCAGAAACAGTGCGTCTTGCGCGGGTACCAGGTGGGATTTGGCGTAGTTCATGGAGAATCCCAGGTCCGTGAGAAGCTGGACGGTCCTTGCCGTGTGGTCCACGGCGAGCTCCCTCGTCTTGGCTCGGATGAGCCAGTCGTCCAGGTAGGGGTAGACGTGGATCCCCTCTCGGCGCAGCTGCGCCGCCACCGGTGCAAGGCACTTGGTGAAAACCCTGGGTGCCGACCGTAGTCCGAAGGGGAGGTCTTTGAACTGGTAGTGACGCCCTTGGACCACAAACCTGAGAAATTTTCGGTGCCCCCTTAGGATGGGAATATGGAAGTAGGCATCCTCCAAATCCAACGACGACAGGAAGTCTCCTTCCTCCAGCTGACCTAGGACGTGCTGGAGGGTGACCATCCGGAACTTCTGAGCCTTGATGAACTTGTTCAGACGTCGCAGGTCTAGGATGGGGCGCCATCCTCCCGTCTTCTTCTTCACGAAGAAGTATCTCGAGTAAACTCCGGAGCCCCGAAGCCTCTTTGGAACGAGTTCGATGGCGCCCTTCCTGAGCATCGCCTTTACCTCCCGGAGAAGCTGCGGGACGTGAAGCTCTTTCCTGGCCACGGGAGGGACGCGCGGGCACCTTCTTTGAAACTCGAGCGCGTGGCCCCGGGCTAAGGCGTCCAACACCCAACGGTCGGTGGAGATGGACTCCCACACGCTGACGAAGCTCGCCAGCCGGCCTCCCACCGGGGTGCTTCGGTGGGGGCCCGACCCCACGGTCGGTTCAATCCTGTTTCGACGAGGCTTTGCCGCCTTGACCTCCTTGGCGACGACGGCGGGGTCCGCCCGACTTGCCTCGTCCCCTATAGGCCTCCTGAGACGACGAGCGGGCCGCTTGACGGTAGGTGGAGAAACCGCCGCCGGAGCCTTTGGGGGCGCCCTTGCCTCCGCTGCTCCGAAAGGGCGGCCGTCGTCGTTGCAGAACCCCAAGGGCCCGGGCCGTCTCCGCTTTAATGGCCTGAAGGGAATCGTCCACTGTTTTCCCAAACAGGTTGTTCCCATCGAACGGCATGTCCAGGACTCTGGTCTGTACGTCTTGACGGAAGTCCGTAGCCTTGAGCCATCCACGCCGCCTAAGGCACACGCCGTTGCCCAACTGGCGAAATCCCGTATCGGCGATGTCCGTCGCAATAGTGATGGCGTGGTCCGATGCCACCTCACCTTCCTGTAGGATCTCCAGGGCGTCCGCCCTCTTGTCGTCCGGTAGGAAGTCCAGCAGGGGAGCCAGTTTGTACCATAGCTCCCTGTCGTAGCGGGCCACGATAGCCAAGGCGTTGGCCGCCTTAATCGTCATCGCTGCAGACGAGATGTCCCTGCGTCCCATAGAGTCCAATTTCTTTCCCTCGCCGTCCGGCGGGGAAGTCGATGTGGAGGCCGCACCCCCCCCCGCTTTCTTCCTGGCCGCCGCGGAGACGACGGAGTCCGGGGTAGGCTGCGCCCGGAGGCACAGGGGGGCCGCGTCCGGGACCCGGTACTTCTTTTCGTACCGGTCTCTTCTAGCTGGCGTCGTGGAAGGGTTCTTGAGGAGGGCGAGGCCCTCATCCCAAATGTCGTCCAGTAGAGGCACCGCGAGGACCGTCTTCCTCTTGGCCTCGCGCCGTTGATAAAGGAATCCTTCCTCTTTCTTCTCCTCAGGGCAGAGTTGGAAAAGTTCGGATGCCCTGGCGATCATGGAGTGGAACGATCCAATCTCGTCGGGCGGAGAAGCCCTGGTGGGAGGTGACGACGGAAGATCCTCGTCGTAGACCTCGTCGTCTGTACCCGTCGCGGCCGTGTCAGTCCCCGTATCATCCCCTCGAGTCGTGGACGGGGAGGAGGGCTGGACGGGGCGCGACGGCTGAAAAGGAGGTGGAGGGTGAATCCTTCTTTTCTTGGGAGGAGGAACGCCAGAAGGTCCCGGTTCTGGGTCCCCCGACGGGAGTGGTTCCTCCGCTGGCAACGGTAGTCTCGTCCTTATCTCCGAGCATAAGGACTGTATAGCCAACAAAATGGCCGCCGAGTTGTCTTGCGGCGCTGGCAGAGGGGAATCCGACGGGCGATCAGGGGCCCCGTCGGCGCCCTCGACGATGTCGTCGTCACCCGCGTCGGGATCCATCCCGACGGGCCGGTCTTCTTCCACGCCGAGGCCGTGGCTTAAGACCTCGATCAGCTCTTCCTCCGAGGTTGAAGCCGAGTCTACGACGACACCCTGCCCCCCCTTTTTCTTCTCCGCCGGAGATTTCACGGGGGTCCTATCGATGGGCATAAAAGAGGACTCCCTCCGAGGTGGCAGGGAGTCTCTGAGCCCCGAGGTCGCCACCACTGGCGTAGCCTCCACAGTCTGAGCCAGGGCCGCCGCGACAGTCTCGATACAGGCCTTGGCCGGATGGATTAAGGCCTTCACCACCTTAGGTGCGCTCACCGCCTTATCCTTGAGGGGGGGGACACTGCCTCGCTCCCCCTCCGATGGGGCCTTCGAGCTCGACCGGGGCCTCTCCAGGAGCTTCGCCGGGTGCTCGGCCTTCCTCTTACCCGACCCAGAGCGTTGGCTCGTGGTTGATGGTACCGGGGAGGGTGCGCCCTGCCTGGCGCCCGTAGAGCCTGACCGTTCGGCGCTCCCGGTGCCAGCGGACTCGCGGTGCTTGGCCTTGTGTTGGACCCCCGTCGCCGGGGCGTCCTCAAAGGTCTTAGAAGACCGCTCGGATTTCTTCCTCTTCTTCTCGCCGGACGGGCTCTTCCCTTCCAGCCAGTTGGCGAGACGTTGATGGCGGTCCTTCATGGTCCGCTCCGACATGTTGCCGCAAAACGCACAGTCCTTCTCCACGTGCGTCTTGTCCTCATGTAAGCAGTAGAGACAAAAGGAGTGTTCGTCCTCCTTAAAGACGTTCTGCAGCTGGCATCCAGGGCAGACCCTGAACAGCTTTCCGGGCGTCGAGCTTCCCTTCTCCTGGGCCATGTCCGGGACGGGCCTGCGAAAACTTCTGGAGTCCTCCAAAAGCGTAGCTCGACGAAATCTTCACCCTTGAGGGGCGCAGACGAATCCGACACGGGTCCCCGTTGATCGGATGGAGAGTCGGTGGAGCTTGAGGCTCTTTTGACCGAAAAAAATGAAGTTTTTGAGAAAAACGTGAAAAAATAGCACTAACGCTCGAGAGCAATAGCATGAGGATCCCAACACATGAACGTGCGGTAAAAATCTGAAGATGGCTGCCAGAGGCGGGGCTTAGGTAGAGGGCAGTCATTGGCTGTGGTCAGTATGACGCAGAGACCAGTGATTGGTTATTACTACGAAAGACAGATCAGAAACGAAACTGATACTGGTTTTTTCTTTACCGAGGATTCCCAGCCTGACGACGGGGAATATTCATGAGCATGTGAATCCATGCCAGACCCCATGCTGGAGAAATTGATCCATACAAAACAAGGCCCAAGATCAGAAGTAAGACCAGACACGTCAGTAGCTATTGCCCAGACCCCGCCCGTAGCCCAAGCTCCCCCTCCGGTAGCTCAAACCCTCCCACAGCCATAGACCGCGCATGTAACAATTCCTATTAGCCAACCAGGCCCACAACAGACACTACCTGTTCCCATTGTCCCATCCGCACCTCCCGCCTCAGACACAGACACAGACTCGGTACCGTCTGTTCCTCCTGGGGTTGAAATTGAAACCACGGGGACAAGAGGCGGGACTGGCCATTCCCACAATCCCAGCACACGCACACTTACTTTGGCATTCCCTGCATCCGCGCAATACCAGAACACGCATACTTAGTTTGCCATTTGCAAAATCCCAGCACAAGCACACTTAGTTTGGCATTCCCTGCATTTGCGCAATCCCAGAACACGCACACTTAGTTTGCCATTTGCAAAATCCCAGCACAAGCACACTTAGTTTGGCATTCCCTGCATTTGCGCAATCCCAGAACACGCACACTTAGTTTGGCATTCGCTGCATTCGCACAATCCCAGAACACGCACACTTAGTTTGGCATTCGCACAATCCCAGCACACGCACACTTAGTATGGCAATCGCACAATCCCAGCACACGCAAACTTAGTTTGGCATTCCCTTCATTCGCACAATCGAAGCACACGCACACTTAGTTTGGCATTCCCTGCATTCGCACAATCGAAGCACACGCACACTTAGTTTGCCATTCCCTGAATTCACGCAAACCTAGTATGGCGTTCCCACAATCCCAGCACATGCAAACTTAGTTTGGCATTCGCTGCATTCGGACAATCCCAGCACATGCACACTTAGTTTGGCATTCGCTGCATTCGCACAATCCCAGCACATGCACACTTAGTTTGGCATTCGCTGCATTTGCACAATCCCAGCACATGCACACTTAGTTTGGCATACAATCCCAGTGTATTTCCAGTTAGGCATAACAAGCTTTGCAATCGGTTAGGAACGCATGAATAAAAGATGCGGAAATACAATTTCTAAGAGAGATCTTACAGTTATGGAATAAATAAGTCTTTTCATGAAATATTCAAGAAAAGACTGTGAAAGTGATTTTTGAAAATGTATTTGAAACCATTGTGCACCCCCTTCTGGAAAAGACATTGCAGGATTTCTATACAGTAGAATGTGCACTCGTTGTCAAGAGCGCAGGCGGGACGGAAGCAGAATAGCAAACTTTCCTGTTAGAATTGGAGGAAGAGTAGGAAACCTCACAGACCTGCTCAAGACTCTGATGGACGCACACAACACAAGTAGCCAAAGCAACATGTCGCTAGGAATACCCAAAATAAAAGCCTCTGCAACAATCTTCCCACTTATGATATATGTCATGTCATTTATAACGCGCCGGTACACAAGTGGTTCTAGGCGCGACAAGACAATGGAGGGAAGACAAAACAAACGATCTTACTAGCCCTTGTGTCATTCAGATTGTGCAAGTGCAAACGCAAAGTGCAGGGGGAATTGCAGTCAGGGCAGCGTGACTATGGCTAAGTGCACGGAGGTTGGGGGACTGTGGGGTTACAGTAACAGCCCCTAAGTGCACAGTAAACCCGGAGGCAGTGCAGGGGTGACTGGTCGTGGAGGAGCCTGGCACCCAGTGAGACTATGAGGGTAGCCAAGCAACCAGTCGGCGCAGCAGGCAGGTAGGTCGGCAGGGGAGAGAGAGAAAGTACAGGCGAAAAGGAAGGTTTTGAGCTGCTTCAGGAACTTCAAGTGGTCCGGCTCAAGTTTGAGAGGGGCCATGAGGTCATCCCAGAGGAAGGCACCTGCAGAGGAGAGAGATCTACCCCCACAATCTACCTGGAAAAGCGTCTGACCCTTCGAGAGATTGAGGTGGCTGAGTAAAGGGCTAGAGACGTCCCCAGAAAGCCTTATGGACAATACAGAGGGTCTTGAACTTGATCCTTGCAGCCTTGCAGTCACTGGGAGCCAGTGGAGAGATTTCAGGGCTGGAGAGATGGACTTACCTCCTGGTATTCCCTTACAGAACTACTCAGGGGCTGACCCCCCCCCCCCCCCCCCACCATCTCCATTGCCTTGTTCCTTTGATCGAGATCCCTGCTATTCCCCCTTCCAACATGTCTCCCCGCTGCAGCCCGCTTGGCCTCTTACTGATTTATTATAAAGGCACACGCTTGCTTATAGTTCCCTTTTCTGACTTTAAATGTACAGTTGCGGGCGACCTTTTTCTACTGTGCGACACTCTGCAGCTGGAGGAGAAGGGCAAGGCGCTTAGCTCTCCATCTGCGCCCACTGAATGCAGTCTCCAGGCAGTGTTGAGCAATAGAGAGCGGTCTCCTGAGCTTAAGTCATCTGAACAAGAATGCATTGCGGCCCAACAGGCTTCAGCTTTTCAGATCCCCTTCGGAAAAGCACAGTATAGACCCCACAGTACAGTGTCCAACATTGGAACATTCTGAAATCGGACACAGAAGCAAGGAAACAAATCGGCAAGCATCACAAACAAGAACCCATGACGCCGTCATTTTAAAGCAGCAGGGAATGGCGGTGTCGCACCATACACTGCACCAACAGCTGAAGCAGTAGGAAATGGCTGCATCTCAACATACACTGCACTAAGAGTTGAAGCAGCAGGGAATGGCTATGTCGCATTATTCACTGCACTAAGAGGTGAAGCAACAGGGAATGGCTTTGTTGCATCATGCACTGCACTAAGGGTTGAAGCAGCAGGGAATGGCTGTGTCGCATCATGCACTGCACTAAGGGTTGAAGCAGCAGGGAATGGCTGTGTCGCATTATTCACTGCACTAAGAGGTGAAGCAACAGGGAATGGCTTTGTTGCATCATGCACTGCACTAAGGGTTGAAGCAGCAGGGAATGGCTGTGTCGCATCATACACTGCACTAACATTTGAAGCAGTAGGGAATGGCTGTGTCGCATCATACACTGCACTAACATTTGAAGCAGTAGGGAATGGCTGTGTCGCATCATACACTGCACTAAGAGTTGAAGCAGCAGGGAAGGGCTGAGTCGCATCATACACTGCACTAAGAGTTGAAGCTAGTTATATTGTAAGTAATACCTGTAAAAGTGAGGACCCCCACTGGCCTAAAATGTCTCTCCATTTCATCACCTGATTGCACCAGAGAGGTGGATTTAATGAACAGACCCCGAGAACGAGGATGGAAAGTTAGTGACTTTATAGAACCTTCAACGACAACTATAGTGCTTAATCGAATAGCAAGGCAGTCCCTTACAACGAGTGGAGAGAATTCAGAGAGAAAGGAGGCAGAGAGAGCCCCTAACAGAAAAGGCCTATGGAACCCATGTAAACAGGAAACAAAGTGTGCCTAAGAACATCAAGATGCCAAAAGACAAGAACTGCCTTTCATGAAGGAAGCAAAACACACGTGGACATAACATTTGTATTTTGTATTTTATTTATTTGTAAAGCGCACCAGGCCCAAGGACATCCGGGCGCTTGATTTAGGTTACAGGTATGTTACAGGGTATATACAGCAATATAACAGGGTGAGGGAATAAAGGCAATTATAATGATAAAGAATGCAATGTTTTGAAAAATATACAATTATATACAATTATACAATAATATACATAATAACGATCGTGCAGAGCAGCTAGTAGATTTGCGCAGGTGCAGCGGAGTGCCAGTGGATGCTAGTAAAAGTCTAAATGCATCTGTGGAGAGCTGCACCAATATTTCCATGAAACAGGGTGCACTGAATCTTAAATAAAAAATGCCAAGTTTGTGTGTTCAAGCAGCTACGGTGAAACGGAGCACTTTCTTTTATGCTCATTAAAACAAATGCATGCAATGTCGTTTTCCATTTAAACTAAAAATATGCTCAGAAAAATGCTCGCCAAGTTTTCAAAGTATGAACATGGTTTCTGCCTATCTCCCTATATGTAATTTTGAAACTCTGGCTCTTACAAAATGTCATTTTAAATGCCGTTAGGCACGAGTTACAGGCTGTGTGTTCCAAGGAGCCGGGATGTTGATTGCTGCAAAATGTGAAACCCAGCTCCCTTCCCTGTTGCCTGGGAGAGAGAGGTTTGTCGGCCTTAATTGTCAGTGCCTCCCTTAATAATACAAGAAAAGAATTACTTTGGAGATCAGAAACATGGTGGACCAGATAAGATTGGGGCTGGTCTGGCAGCACTAATGACCCCCAGGTCACAAGCCTCAATATGCATTAGCTGGTCATTAGCTCTTGAAGGGCTGTGCTAATCTAAACACAGAACCCTCTCTGCTGATGTCATGTGCTCCAGGAGGGTGGGGGCCTAGCCAGATGAGGATTGAGATTGCACACTGACTACAATGGTAGAAACTTGAAACTAGGTGTATTGTGTAAAATTGACAATTAATCGCACCACAGTCATAGTAGGATTTTTGAAAAGATGACCGTAAGCCCCTTCTGATCATACAAAAACGATTTTGATGGGAGAAACACAACTGAAGTTATTCATGAAAATGTGATTTGGCCTCCTTGTGTTTACCAATGATACGAAAAATTGATAAAACATGCCAATCATAATTCCTATGACGCCCATAAAAGGGTGTATTTTTCACCGATATGGCTCCGGAGTAAACTAAGAAAAACTGTAGCCCTGCACAGGATTGACATACAGACTTCTGATTAGGGTCATTCGACTCTCAGTAAAATATAGGTATCAAACGTATTCATACGTGTAGAATTTTGGAAGTTAAGGGTACTTGCAAGGTAGTGAGCTTTTAAGTGCAAACACATGACCAAGCCCACCTGTCAAAGTGAGATGATGAAGATCTCTCCTCCCCTAGCCAGTCCAAAGCACTCCCACATTCACTGGTCCTATCAGCACACAGGTGGGAGTGGATTAGCGACACTCAACTAATCCCTTCTGCAGGAATCATAACACATTAGTGAAGTCATCTGCCCTATAACTAAGCTAACTTGCCTCAGAGCAGGACTTTTCCCACTAATCCCATGAGGTGATCTACTGTCGAAATCTGGAGAAACATCCCAGCAGAGGGAGGCCTAATCATGGAGTGGAGACATGAGCCAGGAGATTTAGAAGCTAACTTTGGATACCTTGGAGGACTCAGCAGTGACCTTGAATGACCCCCTTTTGCTGTCCCAGCAGTGATCTGATGCTCCCTGTTCAGTCCAGACCTCGCCTGTAAGTAGAACTGAACCCCAAAAGCCATAGGTTGTGTATGCCCTGTATTCTTTCAGCATTGTTTTAGTTATTTCCCCATTGAAGAATCCCCTGCTTGCCTGTGTAGATCCTTAACCTATTTCTCAAAGTAAATCAATTAATTCCCCCATTGAAATTCACGGGATCTGTAGTGTTGGAATTCAAAATCAACCATCTTTCCCCAGTGTGTTGTGAGCTGGTATAGTCAAAGATTTGCCAAAAGAATTAAATCCCAAGCCTTGCTTCCACGTGCGTGCGCAGAGGGTAAAAACAAAAGTGTCCCTGTGTGCCATTGTGCTCTAAAAAACGAATTTCCATTTTGCCTTTTCTTTCTCTCATCCTGACCCAAAACGATGTTCCCCTTGTGTGCTGGACAATATACCCCAAAACCCTGTGTATCCTTTTGTGTAACAAAAACGAATTCCCATTGAAACTGTGCCTGGTAATTTAAAAAACGATTTTCCTATTCTGTTCAGACCATAATCCTCAAGCCTAGTGTGTCCTTTGAAGTGTAAGAAAAACAAATTACCTTCCTTTCTATTCTTTCCCATAGCTGTTGTGATAAATAATTTAAAAACCCTTTTTACTATTGTGCTTTGCAAAACAAATGTTCACCTTTCCTTTCTGTCTCCCATATCGTTTCTGTGAGAACTACACAAAAAACGACTTTTCCCTTGCATTCCCTGTCACTGTCTTCCATTTCAAATAGTCAAGCCTGGTGGTTGTCTAGGGTTTGGGCGGTGCTGGGAGAAAAGCATAACTTTGTTCATTTTTCTGGTGTGCTTTGAACTGTCCTTTGCTTGTATTGCGGGGGGGGGGTGTAAAAGGTAGCTATTGTAAGTGCATAGTCTGGTGTCATCTTACACCAATAGTGAGATAAGGACAGCTGCCTGCAACAGTGAGTACCGAGATATACACACCAATAGTGAGGCAAGGACAGCTGCCCACAATGGAGAGTACCAAGATGTACACGCCAATAGTGAGGCAAGGACAGCTGCCTGCAACGGAGAGTACCAAGATGTACACTGAGGCAAGGACAGCTGCCTGCAACAGAGAGAACTAAGATGTGCACACCAATAGTGAGGCATGGACAGCTGCCAACAATGGAGAGTACCAAGATGTACACGCCAATAGTGAGGCAAGGACAGCTGCCTGCAACGGAGAGTACCAAGATGTGCACTGAGGCAAGGACAGCTGCCTGCAACAGAAAGAACTAAGATGCACACGCCAATAGTGAGGCAAGGACAGCTACCTGCAACGGAAAGTACCAAGATGTACATGCCAATAGTGAGGCAAGACCAGCTGCCTGCAACGGAGAGCACCAAGATGTACACGACAATAGTGAGGCAAGACAAACTGCCTGCAACGGAGAGTACCAAGATGTACATGCCAATAGTGAGGTAAGGACAGCTGCCTGCAACAGAGAGAACTAAGATGTACATGCCAATAGTGAGGTAAGGACAGCTGCCTGCAACGGAGAGTACCAAGATGCACACGCCAATAGCGAAGCAAGCACTGCTGCCTGCAACAGAGTACCAAGATGTACATGACAATAGTGAGGCAAGGACACCTGCCTGCAGCGGAGAGTACCAAGATGTACACATTTATAGTGAGGCAAGGACAGCTGCCTGCAACAGAGTACCAAGATGTACATGACAATGGTGAGGGGTAAGGACACCTGCCTTCAACGGAGAGTACCAAGATGTACATGACAATAGTGAGGCACGGGCAGCTCCCTACAACAGAGTACCAATAGTGAGGTAAGGACAGCTTCCTGCAATGGAGAGTACCCATATGTGCACACCAATAGTGAGGCAAGGAGAGCTGCCTGCAATGGAGAGTACCAAGATGTACACGCCAATAGTGAGGCAAGGAGAGCTGCCTGCAATGGAGAGTATAGTAACCTAGAGCATAAGCACGAGGGAACCTACATCTACGCTTAGGAACGCAAATGCTTCAGGGACAGGGAATGTTACACCCAAAGTAGGTGTCGGCAAAGGAAATCAGTGCCGTCTAGGATGAGGGTGCTATCCAAGGTTAAGATGGCAATTCAGTTCATACTTCTGAAAATCAGAGTCCAGGGTCCCACCATAGTCTCAAAAACCTAACAACATATCCACAAATTGGAGAGTCCCACAAACAAGGTTCTGGAAGCAAGTATCACAGTCAAAGCCTAGGATAACCCCAAGGACAGATGCAGACACCACACGCAGCAATAATGCGCCGCCACTTCACAACAACCACAATCTAGGAAAACGTGCCCCCAGAGATGATTCCTACCCTCTGTGGCTGCACACAGGATAGCGCTCTGAGACCAATATCCCCAAAAAATATCCAAAAAACAGTGATTTGATTTGTACATTTGTAAAGTGCATATCCCGTAGGAACCTAGCAGAACTGCATCTGGGTGCTGGTGATAAGTGGATTCTTATAATTTAGCAAGATAGAAAAATAGCTGCCCTAAATAAAATCATAAGCTCTCATTCAAACAAATAGGTTTTCAGCAACTTTTGTAAAATGGATAAAGATTTGATCTCACGCAAGGACTGCGGGAGAGATATCCAAACACGAGGTCCGAAGACAGAAAACTGCCCGTCTCCCCACGTATAGGTTCGGAAAGTGGGGATTATCAATAGTCCCTGTCCATTTGATCGTAAGGTACGAGTCGGATGATAGGATGAGATCTTAGAACTCAAATACAGAGGGGCCAGTCCATGAACACATTTAAAAACAAGACACAGCATCTTGAACTCTATCTGCAGTTGTACCGGCAGCCAAAGTAAGCTTTAGCGGAACTCAGATAGAGGTCTTCCGGGATAGAGAGAAGATGATGCGTACGGCTGACTACTGAGCCACCTATAGACGATGAATTTGATATTTTGGGATGCTAGCTAGGAGTGCTTGGGAAGAAGCATGAGGAACCGTGAGCAGACAAGCAGATACCGATTCCAGGATATCAATGCAACATGGGAAGGAGGGCAGGCAAGGCTAAGATGTTAGAGCCAAGAAATGGGGCAAAGGAGAGACGGACACAAGACATTCCATCCTTGACTCATCCAACATTGAGGATCACCATGTGACAGTCACCCCGAAGTGAAACAGTCTGCACTCTGCCTCCCTGGGGTTATCCTGCAGGCAGGTGGCCCACTGAGCGTCACCCTGCAGACAGGCAGCCTAAAACAAGCAGGCATCCTATCTAGCCTCAACCTGCAGGCATGTGGGCCAACCTAGAATAACCTTGGGGCAGGTGGCCAACTGGGCCTCATCCTGCGGACAGGCAGCCTAAAACAAGCAGGCATCCTATCTAGACTTAACCTGTGGACATGCGGCCTAAAACAAGCGGGCATCCTATCTAGCCTGAACCTGTGGACATGTGGCCTAAAACAAGCGGGCATCCTATCTAGCCTCAACCTGTGGACATGCAGCCTAAAACAAGTAGGCATCCTATCTAGACTTGACCTGTGGACATGCCGCCTAAAACAAGCAGGCATCCTATCTAGCCTCAACCTGTAGGGATGTGGGCCAACCTAGAATAACCTTGGGGCAACTGGCCTACTGGGCCTCATCCTGCAGACATGCCGCCTAAAACAAGCAGGCATCCTATCTAGACTTAACCTGTGGACATGCGGCCTAAAACAAGCGGGCATCCTATCTAGACTTAACCTGTGGACATGCGGCCTAAAACAAGCGGGCATCCTATCTGGCCTCAACCTGCAGGCATGTTGGCCAACCAAGAATTAACCTGGGGCAGGTGGCCTACTGAGCCTCAGCCTGAAGGCAGGCAGCCTAAAACAAGCGGGCATCCTATCTAGCCTTAACCTGTGGGCATGCAGCCCACCTAGCCTCAACATGTGGGCATGGGGGCCGACCCTGACTTAACCTGGGGGCAGGTGGCCTACTGAGCCTCAACCTGCAGGCAGGTGAACACCCTAGCTTCAACTACAAACAAATGGCTTGCGCACCCAAAACCTGTAGGAAAGGTGCAGGACCAAAGTATTTTCTGGGCATTTTCCTGCACTTAAGCTCTCTGTTAGGCATGGTGTTGGTAAAGAGCTTTGCCCAGCGCTGCCAGGCTTTGTGGTCAGGGCAACTTCCCCTCTCCTAATTTACCTGCTGGTGGGTTCGGTGTGGGAAGCCAGACGCCACCAGCTCAGGATGGTCACTGCGGATGCCAGAAGCGAGAGCTAAGTGTTTATTATTTGGCTTCATTAATAATGCAGGTTAAGCCCTCTCCCTGCTTGGCATTTTATGTCTGCGCTGATGAATCTGCTTCGCCTGCCTTCCCGGGAGGGGTTCAGATCTTCAGGAGGGGGCACGCAGGCCACCCAGGAGACTTCTCAGGCTCATGCTTAACAGATATATTAAAGGTAATTAGGCCATGGAACACTGCCTGGATGCTGAATCAGGCCCCTATGTAGAGCTGATGTACCTGGGACCGCGAGTGCATCAATCATTAAAGGACCGCTGGCCATTAAAGATCCTGTGTTCAAGCTAGGCTGAGCCTGTGGCTTAGAGGCGAGGACCCCTCCGTCCACGATTACTGGGCATCCTAAAGATCCTGTGTTCAAGCTAGACTGGGCCTGTGGCTTAGAGATGAGGACCCCTCCGTCCACGATTACTGGGCATCCTAAAGATCCTGTGTTCAAGCTAGACTGGGCCTGTGGCTTAGAGACGAGGACTCCTCCGTCCACGATTACTGGGCATCCTAAAGATCCTGTGTTCAAGCTAGACTGGGCCTGTGGCTTAGATTCGAGGACCTCTCCGTCCACGCTTACTGGGGGATCCTAAAGACCCTGTGTTCGAGCTAGGCTGGGCCTGTGGCTTAGAGGCGAGGACCCCTCAGTCCGCGATTACTGGGCATCCTAAAGAGCCTGTGTTCAAGCTAGGCTGGGCCTGTGGCTTAGAGGCGAGGACCCCTCCGTCCATGATTACCGGGCATCCTAAAGATCCTGTGTTCAAGCTAGGCTGGGCCTGTGGCTTGGAGGCGAGGACCCCTCCATCCACGCTTACTGGGCATCCTAAAGATCCTGTGTTCAAGCAGGCTGGGCCTATGGCTTAGAGGCGAGGACCCCTTGGTCCACGCTTACTGGGCATCCTAAAGAGCCTGTGTTCAAGCTAGGCTAGGCCTGTGGCTTAGAGGCGAGGACCCTTCCACCCACGCTTACTGGGCATCCTAAAGATCCTGTGTTCAAGCTAGACTGGACCTGTGGCTTAGAGGCGAGGACCCCTCCGTCCACGCTTACTGGACATCCTAAAGATCCTGTGTTCAAGCAGGCTGGGCCTGTGGCTTAGAGGCGAAAACACCTCCGTTCACATTTACTGGGCATCCGGCAGAATAGGCCAGCAGTGTCCAGGATTGCAGAGATAAATACACATTCTGTGTTATATAGGCTTGCTTACTCAACCCCATCAGTACCATTTCCACAGGTATAGTAAAAGAATCATTTAGCAGCAGCTACATGGCACGACTGGGCTCGATTATTTACTGCATTAATTGCAATAGTGATTTGTAAAGTGCCACACATGTGGACTTTCTCGGTAGATGGCGCATGCGGAGAAAGTAGGGCACAAACATTCTTGTTGATCGTTGTGCTAAAGTGGATGGAGTTGTTCGTGGTTGCTTGTCTCTGGGCGAGAGCTTAAGTGCATGGAGTTCTTCGTGGTTGCTGGTCTCTGGGCGAGAGCTTAAATGCATGGAGTTCTTTGTGGTTGCTGGCCTCACAGTGCTTAAGTGCATGGCTAAAGAGCATAGAGTTCTTCGTGCTTGCTGGTCTCTGGGCAAGTGCTGAAATGCATGGAGTTCTTCGTGGTTGCTGGTCTCAGGGCGAGAGCTTAAGTGCATGGAGTTCTTTGTGGCTGCTGGTCTCTGGGCGAGAGCTTAAGTGCATGGAGTTCTTTGTGGTTGCTGATCTCTGGGCGAGTGCTTAAGTGCATGGCTAAAGTGCATGAAGTTCTTTGCGGTTGCTGGCCTCTGAGCAAGTGCTTGAAGTGTTCCTCGAGGCATTGTAGTGGGTTTGGGTAGTGCTGTATTGTTGTGGATGGTCTGGAATGTTTAAGACACCGCCCCTGAGCAGCACTGGAAAGTGCAGAGCTTCACATATGGAAAAGGATGTTAAACTGTTAATATTTGTCATTTTCAATCCGAATCTCTCAGCCACAGCCCGGAATATGGGGCCAATGTGCGTCTGTTCTCAGCCGCTCTGAACACTCCTGCTTATATAACCCCAAGTGTCCGCAACAGGGGGTCATCCTCTCCTCGCTACAGGGATCCCTTCTTTAGATCTGTGAGTTGGTTTTGTTCAGTCTCACTCTTGAAATCCATCTTATTTTTGTTCTTAATTGTGATTTGGTTAAAAGATAACCTTTCACACAAATATAAAATACAGACAAAAAACGAATGTAAAAACAGATGTGCATATAAAAAATGTCTAAAACAATGCTAAATAACTTGAGAGCCACGTAGTGGCATAATAACATCAACAGTTATTTCAGTGCTCAGATACCCGCGTAGGGCTCGGCGATTACATCGATATATCTTCAAAATGTATATAGGATGAGACAATATTGGTAACATTGAGAAATATACATGATTACATATACTACAATTTTGTATTTACATTTTGATATTTACACAGCTGTGTGTATTCTCAAACGGGAAGAGGAAACCTGTATTTGCACTTTATTTTCATCCATTTCTTATAAATAAAGGTGTTTGTGACATGTCACATGTAGTTGGTGGCTTACAACTGAGCATTTAACCTACATAAACAATATTGAGATATATATCGTATATCACCATTTAGCCCAAAAATATTGACATATGACTTTTGGTCTATATCGGCTACCCTTTTTACCAGCGGGTAACGCATTATAAAACTAGGTATTATATTATATAAACCAAACAAATGGTCACAATTTGAAATCAACAGTTGACCAAAATGGTCGAACTAAATCGCAAAGTCGATATAATTAGATATTCTTCCCACTAAGAATTATCCACCAAAAATATGAAGATGAAAGAATACCACAATCGTTTGCATGACGAGAAATGTAAAAATATTGAACATCATTGATATTAGGAAACTCAAATAGATGCTCCAATAGCTCAACATCAGAAGCATCTTGGAAACATCTACAGACTCAAAGTTATCCTGGAGTATTGTTTCGAGCACCCGTCACCTCGTCAGTGGGTAATACATTAAGGCGGGTCTCAGGAATTGATACCTCCACTATCTACTAGGAAATTTGGATAAAGTAATACAGTGAACATTTTGTAGCTTTTAGCTTTCTCTAGAGTGTAAATCCAGTCATGTAACCATAACCTATGTTTAACCTTGATGGGACAACAAAATAAATCTTCAGTAGTCATTTCCAATTTGTTAAAATACTCGTGCATTTTAGTGCCCACTTGTTTAAAATGGTATTAGATTTGTTTTTTAAAAACTCCCTAAGAGTAGTAAAAAGAGAACTTTTTGCAGGATTCATAATTTTATTGAATAGCAACAGAGATTTCCATTCAACAAGTGCATGTAAGGAGCACAAACCAAGTTCAAATCTAAGCGCCACTGTAGGTACACCTGGTGGAAGGTTGATGGCATGTTTCCACATTTTTCCCTCCATCAAAGACCAATCAATGTTAACATAAGAGGGCTCAGCACCATAGATGACCCGGGGTACGATTTTGCCATTGAAAAACGACTGTAACAAGAGGTGGGGGGAGGGGTAATGGAGAATTTCCCATACCTTAAATCAACCCTTCCTAGCAGAGAGGAAAAGAATACGAGAGAAGGTTGTAGATCTTTCATAATATCAGAGTTTTGGAGCCCGAATCATGACACCTAAATACATAGAACTTGTTACAAATTCTAATTTGCTATTGTTGGCATACCACGTTCATTTAGGTTTAGCCTTTTTATAATTTTCGAAGAGCAAGGTCTTTGTTTTAAGAGAGTAACTCTAAATCACGGTTCTGCAAGTAACCGATGAAAGAGTTTAGCAACCTCTGGAGACGCACCGGAGTATGATCTATCAGGACAATATCATCTGCATAAGCCAAACTGTTAATTTGACAATGTCCCAATTTTGGTGGAAAGCCTAAATCATTGAAATAGTTGTTTTCTTGAAAAATGTCCATAAAGCCTAGCAAATCAGAATTGTGCTTCTGTTACTCGCTGGAATTTGGCTCCCTAGGTATTCAACCTGTAAGTCATGGTTAACATGGTGGAGTCCTCACTGATCACAACATAGCACTGCTCTGCTGTGGAGGAATGCTATCAAGTCTCTGCAGTCATTAAACATTTGTTTACAACATAGTTTAGCTTAGTCAACCCTAAAGCTACAGTTCCAGAAATATGTAAAGCAATTGTGGTCATGGGCCGCTGGACATGGTTTTTCTATTTACCAATCGCATGGAGCAGGACAGCCGGGCAGACAACCAGAAGGGCAAATTAAGTGGCGTGCTCTGGAGGACATCAGCAATATGGCTTTCTAGATACAGGACTTCCTATACGAATTTCTACCAGAGCCATTAATGCTCGAAGCGGTAAGGGGGACAATGATTGCAAGAGCATTACGATGGTCCCGTCATCTGCTGACCTTCTCTCATTCACTGATAGCCTCTCTCTGAACGCCCTGCCCTAGTGTGAGTTCCAGTACATTCAGATCTTATGCCCCTTTGCGGAACAGGATTCTTGAATCTGTGAGCCATGGCCAGATGATTGATCGGGGTTTTTTTTTTCCAATGTCTTGGACTGCCCAGTGACCAGGGAATTGCACAGCACTTCAAAAGCAAGGAGACCCTGAAACCCTTCAGTTTGGCTTGCCCTTCTCGATGTTCACATGTCAAGGGGCAGAAGCGGTCCTGCTTAAAATCGCCAAAGACCTGCTCAAAAGCCAGGAAGCCTCCCACGGAGACACCAACCTAGAAAGTGGCCAAAACCTCTCCTGTCTCTTGCTAATTTCGCCGATTCATCCGGCTCCTCTTCCCCATTCCAGTTTCTCTGAGCATTTGTGTCCAGCATAGACTTTTCTAGTGGCAGAAAGAAGAGTGCTCCAAGATGAGAGGCTTGAGTTTATCACATGGTCATACGTGACCGGTCACTGTCATCAGACACATTGGACCACAGCACTATCACTGAAGGTCTGTATTCTATAATCGACGTGCTCCTTTTGTGGTTTGAATTCGTACTCTCAGATAGACTCTTGAATGTTTTTTTGGATGGATTCTGCACTCTTAAGACAGCAGCGTAGCAGGCAACCCCTTGCGACTCTGCCACCTCCCTGAACATCGGCATCTATATATGCCTGCTGTATCACCTCCTCATACAGGGGGCGGGGGCTTACTACTTTGAAGAGGATCTGCCCACACCATGTGGTGCTTTCAGGAGATCCCTAGAACATTGCACTGCACATGCACCATCCTAGTTACATCAGGCATTGCATGCATACTGACATGCTCTACTTCAACATGTCTAAACCAGAGAGTCCCATCATACAGTGCAGAGCAGAAACAAACGGGCCCAGAAGACCCCACATTCCATATCATTCAGCTTAGTAGCTGACCTAGGAAAGGAGGTTGTACTTGTTACGCTGCCATGCCATCTTGGCTTCAATTACCAGGCTGACTTGTCTTTTCCTATTGATTGTTTACCAACTGGTGACTCCCAAGGATTTCCACCATGTTGACAGAGCTGCATCTTCCTGTGATTGGTTCACTTATTGGTCAGACCGCTTTGACCACTTTCTGCACTGCCATTAAACTCCTGGAATCTCTACACCGTCCTCTATGTAAGACTGGGTCTCCTTAAAGGTCCTTAACACAGTTAACGAATGTGTCTTTGACTGTTCCAGTGGCATTTAACAGTCATAATACTCCATTAGGGCATCACACAGCATCCATAGTACCCCTATTTCCCACTCACCTCCTGTGGACGATGCTCACATCACTGTGTAAGTATTCCCTGTCACCCACCTTGCATGTTTTGCCCAAACAAGAGGCCTGGCTCTTCGCCTTTGCCAGCATACAGAACCACAGTCTTACAACCAGTGCTTGATTTGTGGGGGTGTTTGCAAAGGCTCAGACCCGGCACTTATATTCTCAGACTCAGTCTGATTTTGATGAAGTATTTCAGAGATATTATTTTAACTCTCATTCAGCAGTTGTCACACAACAAGGAGCAACAGTGTGCACTGGGCGCAGTCTCTTCATTCTGGGCGGGCTCATTGCTATTCCTGAACCTAATGGCGCAGATGGGAAGGACAGGGCTAGTTCCCATGGATAACAAGGAGATGGAAGGTGACAATGGACAATAAGAGGACACAGGAGCTTCTACTGCAGTGTGGGTGGACAATAAAAGGACACCCACCAGCCAGCAGCACCAACACAGGAGCTGCTACTGCAGTGTGGGTGACAATAAAAGGACACCCACCAGCCAGCAGCACCGACACAGGAGCTGCTACTGCAGTGTGGGTGGACGGGAGCTGCTACTGCAGTGTGAGTGGACAATAAAAGGACACCCACCAGCCAGCAGCACCGACACAGGAGCTGCTACTGCAGTGTGGGTGGACGGGAGCTGCTACTGCAGTGTGAGTGGACAATAAAAGGACACCCACCAGCCAGCAGCACCAACACATGAGCTGCTACTGCAGTGTGGGTGGACAAGCAGCACCAACACAGGAGCAAAGCCAGGGAAAAGGCCACTGCCTACGAGGAGTGTCTGCCATGAGCGCCCAACTATACACAACCCTTTTGCTGCAGTGTTTAATTGGCAAGATTCATCAGTTCAGGAATGATTTTTCCTGCATTTGCCAATGAGTTCACCATAGGAGGAAAGCATGTTTGCTTTGTTTTCTGTGGATAAATGGTCAATATGTTCCAATTGCCGCCTATTGAATCCTAGCCAAGCAAAATCAAACTATGATGCCGTGTTTGAAGAATCACTCAAACATTTGCCTTTAACTAGGATGTTATGTTATTTTACGTCGATTGGCATCGATAAAGTGCACATTTGCCATGGGTAGTGCATCCATCACCCGCAATAGCTAGTAGGAGTTGCAGGTTATACCCTAAATATGCTGACACTTTGGGGCACTCTGTGGTTGGTGGTACCAGTGGACCGGGGTTGCCTGCCCAGATGTGTCCCAGATATGCTAGAAAATATTTGGGCCCCACACATATTTATTTACAAATTAAGCACCGCGTACAACGGACGAGTCAAGGGCCCCAAGCCCCGACTCATGGTGCCACGAGGCAGTCTCTGCACGTGGGGTGCTCCGGGGAAGCCGCCTCCCACCAGGAGGAGGCTGGCATTATAAGACTTTCTCCTGCAGCCGGTCAGGCCTAGGGGTTGACACCAGTAAAGTTGCCTCAAGGTTGAAATCTACAAGGACTGGAGGTTTCATGGACTTCAGTTATTGCGAACTATCAATAGGGCAACTCGGAATTGGAGGTGATGTCTGGCTACGATAAAACAAATAATTGTAATTGGTTGTTTATAATGCACGTAATACCCAGAGGTTTGTAAGCACGGACCCGGGGATCGAACCTGCGTTGCTCTGCGTCGTCTTGCTTCCAAGGCGAGCACGTTGCCCCTGAGCTATCCTCCCGGACCAGCTGGCTTTTAGTTTTGCCACCTTGGCGGCACTTCAGCGTCACCCTGAGGGAGGTGATATAATGGATGTGGCATGCAGCAGACAGTTCACACATTACTTCCTGTATGCTGCGCGGAGTGCTCCCTACGTCACAGCAGAACACGGGTTGCAGGAGAAAGACAGGGATCCGAGAGCAGGCGACTAATGGAGAGCGTGGCCAAGGGCTTCTGTGCCATGTTTGCCTCCACACTGACAGCAAATCACGTGAGTGCAGGGAATCACACCCCAATATCCCTGCACTCACAGCCATACTTACACTCTGCCTCCATTGTGTAAGGCAGTGAGAGCAGAGTGCCAGGGTAGGGTGGGGTGGGGTGGGTTGGGTTGGGGGCACTGATGCTGCTCCCCTCTCCTGTGGCCGGCTACAGGTTTGGGTTGTGTTGCTCCCATTCACCCTATGCTTGGCTACAGAGAGGCAACCTTGCACACTCTTGGCTTTGACAATGCTTGTTTCTCTTGTCGCTGCCAGATCTGTACGGAGGTTTGATCGGGTTCTAGCGCTTTGCTCGAGGCTGGCACACCTAGTTTATAGATCCTCACAAGGGCAAAACAGTCAGCAGTGCCATGCAGATTGTCTCGTGTCTTGAGTACTGCTATTAGATAGATTGGCAATGACAAGGGGCCCTGGTCCTCAACACCTCTTCCAGAGGGGCATGGCGGCATCTGGTATTTGCTTTGGGAATATCCTCTTCCAGAGGGGCATAGGGGCATGTGGGCATGGTGGTATCTGCTATTTGCTAGGGGGATATCCTCTTCAAGAGGGGCATAGGGGAATGGGGGCATCTGCTATGAGAATATCCTCTTCCAGTGGGGCATGGGGGCACGGTGGCATCTGCTATGAGAATATCCTCTTCCAGAGGGGCATGGGGGCACGGTGGCATCTGCTATGAGAATATCCTCTTCCAGAGGGGCATGGGGGCACGGTGGCATCTGCTTTGGGAATATCCTATTCCAGAGGGGCACGGTGGCATCAGCTATGGGAATATCCTCTTCCAGAGGGGCATGGGGGCATCTGCTAGGGGAATATCCTCTTCCAGAGGGGCATGGGGGCATCTGCTAGGGGAATATCCTCTTCCAGAGGAGCATGGGGGCATGGTGGCATCTGCTATGGGAATATCCTCTTCCAGAGGGGCATGGGGGCATCTGCTAGGGGAATATCATCTTCCAGAGGGACATGGTGGCATTTGCTATGGGAATATCCTCTTCCAGAGGGGCATGGGGGCACGGTGGCATCTGCTATTTGCTATGGGAATATCCACTTGCAAAGGGGCACGGTGGCATCTGCTATTTGCTGCAGGAATATCCTCTTCCAAAGGGGCATGGTGGCATCTGCTATGGGAATATCCTCTTCCAAAGGAGCATGATGGCATCTGCTATGGGAATAGCCTCTTCCAGAAGGGCATGGGGGCACAGTGGCAATTATGGGAATATCCTCTTCCAGGGTTGTATGGGGGCACGGTGGCATCTGCTATGGGAATATCCTCTTCCAAAGGAGCATGATGGCATGGTGGCATCTATGGGAATATCCTCTTCCAGAGGGGCATGTTGGCATCTGCTTTGGGAATATCCTCTTGCAGAGGGGCATGGTGGCATCTGGTATTTGCTTTGGGAATATCCTCTTCCAGAGGGGTACGGGGGGCATGGTGGCATCTGCTATTTGCTTTGGGAATATCCTCTTGCAGAGGGGCATGGGGGCACGGTGGCATCTGCTATTTGCTTTGGGAATAGCCTCTTCCAGAGGGGCATGGGGCATGGTGGCATCTGCTTGGGGAATATCCTCTTGCATGGGGGCATCTGCTATTTGCTTTGGGAATAGCCTCTTCCAGAGGGGCATGGGGGCACGGTGGCATCTGCTATGAGAATATCCTCTTCCAGAGGGGCATGGGGGCACGGTGGCATCTGCTATGAGAATATCCTCTTCCAGAGGGGCATGGGGGCACGGTGGCATCTGCTTTGGGAATATCCTCTTCCAGAGGGGCATGGGGGCATCTGCTAGGGGAATATCCTCTTCCAGAGGGGCATGGGGGCATCTGCTAGGGGAATATCCTCTTCCAGAGGAGCATGGGGGCATGGTGGCATCTGCTATGGGAATATCCTCATCCAGAGGGGCATGGGGGCATCAGTTTGGGAATATCATCTTCCAGAGGGGCATGGTGGCATTTGCTATGGGAATATCCTCTTCCAGAGGGGCATGGGGGCACGGTGGCATCTGCTATTTGCTATGGGAATATCCACTTGCAAAGGGGCACGGTGGCATCTGCTATTTGCTGCAGGAATATCCTCTTCCAAAGGGGCATGGTGGCATCTGCTTTGGGAATATCCTCTTGCAGAGGGGCATGGGGGCATGGTGGCATCTGGTATTTGCTTTGGGAATATCCTCTTCCAAAGGGGTACGGGGGGCACGGTGGCAATTATGGGAATATCCTCTTCCAGGGTGGTATGGGAGCACGGTGGCATCTGCTATGGGAATATCCTCTTCCAAAGGAGCATGATGGCATGGTGGCATCTATGGGAATATCCTCTTCCAGAGGGGCATGGTGGCATCTGCTTTGGGAATATCCTCTTGCAGAGGGGCATGGGGGCATGGTGGCATCTGGTATTTGCTTTGGGAATATCCTCTTCCAAAGGGGTACGGGGGGCACGGTGGCATCTGCTATTTGCTTTGGGAATATCCTCTTGCAGAGGGGCATGGGGGCACGGTGGCATCTGCTATTTGCTTTGGGAATAGCCTCTTCCAGAGGGGCATGGGGCATAGTGGCATCTGCTTGGGGAATATCCTCTTGCAGAGGGGCATGGGGGCATCTGCTTGGGGAATATCCGATTGCAGAGGGGTACAGGGGGCATGGGGGCATCTGCTTGGGGAATATCCTCTTGCAGAGGGGTGCAGGGGGCATGGTGGCATCTGCTTTGGGAATATCCTCTTGCAGAGGGGCATGGTGACACCTGCTTTGGGAATATCCTCTTGCAGAGGGGCATGGGGGCATGGTGGCATCTGGTATTTGCTTTGGGAAAATCCTCTTCCAGAGGGGTACGGGGGGCACGGTGGCATCTGCTATTTGCTTTGGGAATATCCTCTTCTAGAGGGGCATGGTGGCATCTGCTAGGGGAATATCCTCATCCAGAGGGGCATGGGGGCATCTGCTAGGGGAATATCCTCTTCCAGAGGGGCATGGGGGCATGGTGGCATCTGCTATGGGAATATCCTCTTCCAAAGGGGCATGGTGGCATCTGCTATGGGAATATCCTCTTCCAGAGGGGCATGGGGGCATGGTGGCATCTGCTAGGGGAATATCCTCTTCCAGAGGGGCATGGTGGCATCTGCTATGGGAATATCCTCTTCCAAAGGGGCACGGTGGCATCTGCTATGGGAATATCCTCTTCCAAAGGGGCATGGGGGCATGGTGGCATCTGCTATGGGAATATCCTGTTCCAAAGGGGCACGGTGGCATCTGCTATGGGAATATCCTCTTCCAGAGGGGCATGGGGGCATGGTGGCATCTGCTAGGGGAATATCCTCTTCCAGAGGGGCATGGGGGCATGGTGGCATCTGCTAGGGGAATATCCTCTTCCAGAGGGGCATGGGGGCATGGTGGCATCTGCTATGGGAATATCCTCTTCCAAAGGGACACGGTGGCATCTGCTATGGGAATATCCTCTTCCAAAGGGGCATGGGGGCATGGTGGCATCTGCTATGGGAATATCCTGTTCCAAAGGGGCACGGTGGCATCTGCTATGGGAATATCATCTTCCAGAGGGGCATGGGGGCATGGCGGCATCTGGTATTTGCTTTGGGAATATCCTCTTCCAGAGGGGTATGGGGGCATGGTGACATCTGCTAGGGGAATATCCTCTTCCAGAGGGGCATGGGGGCATGGTGGCATCTGCTAGGGGAATATCCTCTTCCAGAGGGGCATGGGGGCATGGTGGCATCTGCTATGGGAATATCCTCTTCCAAAGGGGCACGGTGGCATCTGCTATGGGAATATCCTCTTCCAAAGGGGCATGGTGGCATCTGCTATGGGAATATCCTCTTCCAAAAGGGCACGGTGGCATCTGCTATGGGAATATCCTCTTCCAGAGGGGCATGGGGGCATGGCGGCATCTGGTATTTGCTTTGGGAATATCCTCTTCCAGAGGGGCATGGGGGCACGGTGGCATCAGCTATGGGAATATCCTCTTCCAGAGGGGCATGGGGGCACGGTGGCATCTGCTATGGGAATATCCTCTTCCAGAGGGGCATGGTGGCATCTGCTATGGGAATATCCTCTTCCAGAGGGGCAGAGGGGCATGGTGGCATCTGCTATGGGAATATCCTCTTCCAGAGGGGCATGGGGGCACGGTGGCATCAGCTATGGGAATATCCTTTTCCAGAGGGGCATGGTGGCATCTGCTATGGGAATAGCCTCTTCCAGAGGGGCATGGGGGCACGGTGGCATCTGCTATGGGAATAGCCTCTTCCAGAGGGGCAGGGGGGCATGGTGGCATCTGCTACGGGAATATCCTCTTCCAGAGGGGTAAGGGGGGCATGGTGGCATCTGCTACCGAATATCCTCTTCCAGAGGGGCAGGGGGTATGGTGGCATCTGCTATGGGAATATCATCTTCCAGAGGGGTATGGTGGCATCTATGGGAATATCCTCTTCCAGAGGGGCATGGGGGCACGGTGGCATCTGCTATGGGAATAGCCTCTTCCAGAGGGGCAGGGGGGCATCTGCTACGGGAATATCCTCTTCCAGAGGGGTAAGGGGGGCATGGTGGCATCTGCTACAGGAATATCATCTTCCAGAGGGGCATGGGGGCACGGTGGCATCAGCTATGGGAATATCCTCTTCCAGAGGGGTATGGGGGCATGGTGGCATCTGCTAGGGGAATATCCTCTTCCAGAGGGGCATGGGGGCACGGTGGCATCTGCTATGGGAATATCCTCTTCCAGAGGGGCATGGTGGCATCTGCTATGGGAATATCCTCTTCCAGAGGGGCATGGTGGCATCTGCTATGGGAATATCCTCTTCCAGAGGGGCAGAGGGGCATGGTGGCATCTGCTATGGGAATATCCTCTTCCAGAGGGGCATGGGGGCACGGTGGCATCTGCTAGGGGAATATCCTCTTCCAGAGGGGCATGGGGGCACGGTGGCATCTGCTACGGGAATATCCTCTTCCAGAGGGGCATGGGGGCACGGTGGCATCTGCTAGGGGAATATCCTCTTCCAGAGGGGCATGTGGGCATGGTGGTATCTGCTATTTGCTAGGGGGATATCCTCTTCCAGAGGGGCATGGTGGCATCTGCTTTCGGAATATCCTCTTCCAGAGGGGCATGGTGGCATCTGCTATTTGCTTTGGGCATATCCTCTTCCAGAGGGGCATGGTGGCATCTGCTATTTGCTTTGGGCATATCCTCTTCCAGAGGGGCATGGTGGCATCTGCTATTTGCTTTGGGCATATCGTCTTCCAGAGGGGCAGGGCGGGAATATGTAAGGCCAGGGACTGCGTCGAGGTGGCAGCCTCTTACTTGCTGGAGCAGAAGGAATTTGCTTTGACCCCATTGCCTCTCTCCTCTTCTGGCAAAAATAGAATCTCGCCAGTTGGGCCTGAACCCTCGAAAGGGAGCCTGGGGGCGAGCTGGCGGCAGTGATGTCACGTCTGTTCTGGGAGGGGGGAGGGGGGGCTTAAGTGGGAATGGAGAACATCGTTTCTGTTGCTTTATTCAGCGGTTCCCAATCGCCAGGGGCCGCGCCCGGAACCTCTCCATCGCGGCGTCGGAAACACTGTGCGGGGAATAGGGAACTCTTTCTTAAATCAAAATGAATACGTTCAATATTAAAAATAACCTGCCTAGCTTAGCAGTGACCCGAAATACAGTTTCCTAAGCTGCAATCTTTACAAACACACTTTACAAAAAAAGCTTTTTGCGTGCACTGATCCGATTCATCTTACCCTTCTATCGTCCCAAATATTTTCTTTTCTTATGATATAAAAAAAAGGTATAGTAGTTTTTTGTTTTTTTTTCCTTGAATATAATTGTGATTTGAAAGAAGAATGCATGGGTTCACTTTAGGAAGCTGTAAAGCGCCTCGTCAGTCGGTGCCCAGGCAGGTTAGCATCGAACCTTTCTTACCCAGAACCATGTGCAGCAGGTCCTTCCGGGCCCTAAACAGAGCTAAGCACAGATGCCAAGTGCACCGCACTCTCACTGGGAGAACCTCAGGGGCAGCTCTATCTAGGGGTCCAGTGGCTGTGGGGAAGGTGGGGGTCACGCTGGGAGAACCTCAGGGGAAGGTCCATCTAGGGGTCCAGTGGCTGTGGGGAAGGTGGGGGTCCAGTGGCTGTGGGGAAAGTGGGGGTCACGTGGTTGTGGGGAAGGTGGGGGTCACGTGGTTGTGGGGAAGGTGGGGGTCACACTGGAAGAACCTCAGGGGCAGTTCTATCTAGGGGTGCAGTGGCTGTGGGGAAGGTGGGGGTCACGCTGGGAGAACCTCAGGGGAAGGTCCATCTAGGGGCCCAGTGGCTGTGGGGAAGGTGGGGGTCCAGTGGCTGTGGGGAAAGTGGGGGTCCAGTGCCTGTGGGGAAGGTGGGGGTCACACTGGGAGAACCTCAGGGGCAGGTCTATCTAGGGGTCCAGTGCCTGTGGGGAAGGTGGGGGTCACACTGGGAGAACCTCAGGGGCAGGTCTATCTAGGGGTCCAGTGCCTGTGGGGAAGGTGGGGGTCACACTGGGAGAACCTCAGGGGCAGGTCTATCTAGGGGTCCAGTGGCTGTGGGGAAGGTGGGGGTCCAGTGGCTGTGGGGAAGGTTGGGGTCACGTGGCTGTGGGGAAGGTGGGGGTCACACTGGGAGAACCTCAGGGCAGGTCTATCTGGGGGTTCAGTGGCTGTGGGGAAGGTGGGGGGGGTCACACTGGGAGAACCTCAGGGCAGGTCTATCTGGGGGTTCAGTGGCTGTGGGGAAGGTGGGGGTCACACTGGGAGAACCTCAGGGCAGGTCTATCTGGGGGTTCAGTGGCTGTGGGGAAGGTGGGGGTCACACTGGGAGAACCTCAGGGCAGGTCTATCTGGGGGTTCAGTGGCTGTGGGGAAGGTGGGGGTCACGTGACTGTGGGGAAGGTGGGGGTCACACTGGGAGAACCTCAGGGGCAGGTCTATCTGGGGGGTCCAGTGGCTGTGGGGAAGGTGGGGGTCACACTGGGAGAACCTCAGGGCAGGTCTATCTGGGGGTGCAGTGGCTGTGGGGAAGGTGGGGGTCACACTGGGAGAAGCTCAGGGGCAGGTCTATCTAGGGGTCTAGTGTCTGTGGGGAAGGTGGGGGTCACACTGGGAGAACCTCAGGGGCAGGTCTATCTAGGGGTCCAGTGGCTGTGGGGAAGGTGGGGGTCCAGTGGCTGTGGGGAAGGTGGGGGTCACGTGGCTGTGGGGAAGGTGGGGGTCACACTGGGAGAACCTTAGGGCAGGTCTATCTAGGGGTCCAGTGGATGTGGGGAAGGTGGGGGGTCACACTGGGAGAACCTCAGGGCAGGTCTATCTGGGGGTTCAGTGGCTGTGGGGAAGGTGGGGGTCACACTAGGAGAACCTCAGGGCAGGTCTATCTGGGGGTTCAGTGGCTGTGGGGAAGGTGGGGGTCACGTGGCTGTGGGGAAGGTGGGGGTCACACTGGGAGAACCTCAGGGGCAGGTCTATCTGGGGGGTCCAGTGGCTGTGGGGAAGATGGGGGTCACACTGGGAGAACTTCAGGTCAGGTCTATCTGGGGGTGCAGTGGCTGTGGGGAATGTGGGGGTCACACTTGGAGAACATCAGGGCAGGTCTATCTGGGGGTTCAGTGGCTGTGGGGAAGGTGGGGGTCACGTGGCCGTGGGGAAGGTGTTTGTCACACTGGGAGAACCTCAGGGCAGGTCAATCGGGGGTGCAGTGGCTGTGGAGAAGGTGGGGTTCACACTGGGAGAACCTCAAGGCAGATCTATGTGGGGGTGCAGTGGCTGTGGGGAAGGTGGGGTTCACACTGGGAGAACCTCAGAGGGAGGTCTATCTGGGGGTTCAGTGGCTGTGGGGAAGGTGGGGGTCACGTGGCTGTGGGGAAGGTGGGGGTCACACTGGGAGAACCTCAGGGGCAGGTTTATCTGGGGGTGCAGTGGCTGTGGGGAAGGTGGGGGTCACGTGGCTGTGGGGAAGGTGGGGGTCACACTGGGAGAACCTCAGGGGCAGGTTTATCTGGGGGTGCAGTGGCTGTGGGGAAGGTGGGGGTCACGTGGCTGTGGGGAAGGTGGGATTCACACTGGGAGAACCTCAGAGGCAGGTCTATCTGGGGGTTCAGTGGCTGTGGGGAAGGTGGGGGTCACACTGGGAGAACCTCAGGGGCAGGTCTATCTGGGCGTGCAGTGGCTGTGTGGAAGGTGGGGGTCACACTGGGAGAACCTCAGGGCAGGTCTATCTGGGGTTGCAGTAGCTGTGGGGAAGGTGGGGTTCACACTGGAAGAACCTCAGAGGCAGGTCTATCTGGGGGGGTCCAGTGGCTGTGGGGAAGGTGGGGTTCACACTGGGAGAACCTCAGAGGCAGGTCTATCTGGGGGGTCCAGTGGCTGTGTGGAAGGTGGGGGTCACGTGGCTGTGGGGAAGGTGGGGGTCACGTGGCTGTGGGGAAGGTGGGGGTCATGTGGCTGTGGGGAAGGTGGGGGTTGTGCGTTTGAGAAGGCCGATCATTTTATGTTAAGGTGGGTCAAATAATTGCCAAAAATCAGTCTGAATTTGGAAACCAAAGAGCAGAAAACCCTTCTAAAAACACGAGTCTAATGCTACTGGGGTACCCTCAGGGAAAGGCGGCCCTGCTTCCAATGGCGCACACGAAACCCCGGGGAACGTATGCACTGACTTTAGTATCCGATATTGCCCTATTCACAGTCGCAAACTGCAAACAATTGGACGGCATTGCACTGGCAAACGCAGCCACAGAGAGTCTGACTACACTTAAAAAGGCAGAGAGGTTAGCGGGTAAACCTCTCGCCATCACCCGGTGCACACCTAGTAAAAGGCACCATTTCCATGCAGCGAGTATTATTTCTGCCCACCATGGAGGTGTCCGTGGGCCGGTGACTGCCCCTCAATATACATGTACCGGCGGGACTGGAGTCAGCATTCACCCGAAGGTGCCCACAATACATGGGGTCATCCAGGAAGCTCCCCCCTGACACCAGGCCTGGGGTCCTGCCTACCAGCAGTTGACGGGCGGGTTGACACCCGTCTTAGGCTTTCTAAAGAGCAAGGCGTCTCTTGGTCATGTTGCATTTCTCCATATTCCATATAAAGCATTACAGCAAAGAACCTGGCAGAAGATGAGCGGCCACGCCCCCAATGTCCACGCCCACTGCAGCTGGCTCTGAACTCACCCAATCCTGGAACGGATCAAGACGGAGCCGTCGGGAAATCACTCCGGTAGCTAGAATCCCTCGAGGGGCATGCCACTATTGGGAATTAATGCCTGCATGTGCAAGAATGACTTGGAAAATGCCCTGCAGGTTCTTTGACTTTTGAGGTGGACGTGCCGATCACACACATGGATGACCTCGAACGCTGGAGGGTCTCGTCAAGGTTGAAGAGCAAGCTATGGGGCCCAGATGAACCCTGGATGTCAGTGGTGCAGGTGATGGGGGCAGGGGTTCATTTCTTGAGCATACTCGGGTTAAGCAGCAATGACTGCTACCAGTCTGAAATCTCCCAGGACAGCCCATGCCGGATTTTGTGATTCCAATGAAGATTCGTGGTCTAATTTGCCACCTACCGCAGACAGGTGGATGAGGGCAATACGGGTGCTTCGCCCTCATGTTAACCTCCAACAGTGGCTGTACTGGGAGCAGTCTGGATGTGGACTGCTGTCACCATGACCGGTTATTAGCCGCAAAGCTCTCCAGATAGCTGCAGAGAGACTTTCAAATGCCTTTCTCTAAGGAGGGGGTTATGCCAGGGTGGAAGTTCCATGGAGGGGGGTCTTCAAGAGGGGCTGTTTACTGTCCTACCTTGAGAATGGAAGAGTTTCATTCAATAATATTTTGTGGTCTGTAAAGTATATTTTTAAAGGCTCTTAATCGTTAATGGGATGACATGTACAATTCTGTGGACTGATGTGTATCTGGGGAGGGCGAGTATTTCTTTTATTTCTGTTGTGAAAAAAATCGATATGTTATTGTCATTCTTATCGGAAGAAAGAAATCCCTGTAGGACCGGCAGAGTAAAACGTGGATTATACAGTGTAGAAGGTGCTTGTGCAGTGCACACTGCCTTCCTTGGTCCAGGGACGCTGCCACCCTTGGCTGAAGGGACGCTGCCACCCCCTTGGCTGAAGGGACGCTGCCACCCCCTTGGTTTAGCCTCACTGCTTGACTTGGGTTCAGCGGCCGCCCCTACCAACCATGATTTGCATTTCCCCGCTCTACGCCTAGAGGGCACGCTGAAACAGAATGGTATCGGGTGCCGTCTAGAGCAATGGCAGTGGTGGTGACTTTCAAAGCACTTCCAGCCATCACACTCGTGGTGTGCAGGTCCCCTGCATGTTCTGCATGAATGCTGGTGGTGGGGTAGGCAGCGAGCCACCTACGGTGCTGCAGGAGGAAGCCACAATAAAGGAAATGGTGCAATAGGGCATCCGTGTACAGGGCAAGGCTGCAGCGAGCAAACCAGATGTTGCCTGAATATGAGGGGGGCGGGGGTTGGCGGGGGTGGTGAACCTGTCCAAAGAACGGTAGAGAGGCGGGGATAGGCGCATTGCCTGAATTTAGGCCTGTAGAGAGGCGGGGGCAGGCGCATTGCCTGAATTAAGGCCTGTAGAGAGGCGGGGCAGGCGCATGGTCCTAATTAAGACCTGTAGAGAGGCCATAACAGGCCACTGATCCGCACAGAAGCTGTGGAAGGTAAGTTGTCTACAGAGAGGCTGCAGAAGACTACCAGAGAGGCCACAGAGGATGGGGCAGGCCAGAAGGTTGCAGAAAGGCTGAGGCAGGCATGAATGTTGTATGGGCCACAGAGGATGGGGCAGGCCAGAAGGTTGCAGAAAGGCTGGGGCAGGCCCAAATGTTGTATAGAGGCTTGGTCCACAGAGGATGGGGCATGCCAGAAGGTTGTAGAAAGGCTGGGGCAGGCACGAATGTTGTATAGAGGCTCGGGTAGGCCAGAAGGTTGCAGAAAGGCTGGGCCAGGCCTGAATGTTGTATAGAGGCTCGGGTAGGCCAGAAGGTTGCAGAAAGGCTAGGGCAGGCCCGACGGTTGTATAGAGGTTTGGGTAGGCCAGAAGGTTGTAGAAAGGCTGGGGCAGGCCTGAATGTTGTATAGAGGCTCGGGTAGGCCAGAAGGTTGCAGAAAGGCTGGGGCAGGCCCGACGGTTATATAGAGGCTTGGGTAGGCCAGAAGGTTGTTGAAAGGATGGGCCAGGCCCGAATGTTGTATAGCGTCTTGTGGGCGCCAGAAGGTTGTAGAAAGGCTGGGGCAGGCCTGAATGTTGTATAGAGTCTTGTGGGCGCCTGAAGGTTGTAGAAAGGGTGAGGCAAGCCCAAAGCCAGATGACCGCTAGAACCCACCATCTGACAGGCTCACTAGGAAAGCCTGAGCAGCAAAGAGAGCCCAAGCACCCTAGCCCTTTACTAGGCTGAAAGCCCGAGCTGGGCAGCTGACCTGTGAAGCAGAGGTGTGGGAAAGCTCACGAAACCCCAAGGACAAAGAGTTGGCAAAGGAAACACAGAACAAGCCCCCCAGCCCCAAACCTGAGGAGGCGAGGCCATGGCTCAGTGCAAAGACATACATTCCAGGAAAAACCCACCGAGTGGGAAACCGATGGTGTAGGACCCCAAGGGAAAAGTGAGCCAGAGGATACTTGGGAGTATACAGAGGTCCACCGAGGAGGGGCCAGCTGTACGAGGGTACTTGGGAGTATACAAAGGTCCACCGAGGAGGGGTCCAGCTGTACGAGGGTACTTGGGAGTACACAGGTCCACCGAGGAGGGGCCAGCTGTACGAGGGTACTTGGGAGTACACAGGTCCACCGAGGAGGGGCCAGCTGTACGAGGGTACTTGGGAGCACACAGAGGTCCACCGAGGAGGGGTAATGCTGTACGAGAGTACTTGGGAGTATACAGAGGTGCTCAGAGGAGGGGTAATGCTGTATGAGAGTACTTGGGAGTACACTGAGGTCCACCGAGGAGGGGTAATGCTGTATGAGAGTACTTGGGAGTATACAAAGGTGCTCAGAGGAGGGGCCAGCTGTACGAGGGTACTTGGGAGTACACAGAGGTCCACCGAGGAGGGGTCCAGCTGTACGAGGGTACTTGGGAGTACACAGAGGTCCACCGAGGAGGGGTCCAGCTGTACGAGGGTACTTGGGAGTACACAGAGGTCCACCGAGGAGGGGTAATGCTGTACGAGAGTACTTGGAAGTACACTGAGGTCCACCGAGGAGGGGTAATGCTGTACGAGAGTACTTGGGAGTATACAGAGGTGCTCAGAGGAGGGGTCCAGCTGTACGAGGGTACTCGGGAGTACACAGAGGTCCACCGAGGAGGGGTCCAGCTGTACGAGGGTACTTGGGAGTACACAGAGGTCCACCGAGGAGGGGTCCAGCTGTACGAGGGTACTTGGGAGTACACAGAGGTCCACCGAGGAGGGGTAATGCTGTACGAGAGTACTTGGGAGTACACTGAGGTCCACCGAGGAGGGGTAATGCTGTACGAGAGTACTTGGGAGTATACAGAGGTGCTCAGAGGAGGGGTCCAGCTGTACGAGGGTACTCGGGAGTACACAGAGGTCCACCGAGGAGGGGTCCAGCTGTACGAGGGTACTTGGGAGTACACTGAGGTCCACCGAGGAGGGGTAATGCTGTACGAGAGTACTTGGGAGTACACTGAGGTCCACCGAGGAGGGGTAATGCTGTACGAGAGTACTTGGGAGTATACAGAGGTGCTCAGAGGAGGGGCCAGCTGTATGAGGGTACTTGGGAGTACACAGAGGTTCACCGAGGGGCCAGCTGTACGAGGGTACTTGGGAGTACACAGCGGTCCACTGAGGAGGGGTCCAGCTGTACGAGGGTACTTGGGAGTACACAGAGGTCCACCGAGGAGGGGTAATGCTGTACGAGAGTACTTGGGAGTATACAGAGGTGCTCAGAGGAGGGGTAATGCTGTACGAGAGTACTTGGGAGTATACTGAGGTCCACTGAGGAGGGGCCAGCTGTACGAGGGTACTTGACAGTATACAGTGATCCACTGAAGAGGGGTCCAGCTGTACGAGGGTACTTGGGAGTACACAGAGGTCCACCGAGGAGGGGTAATGCTGTACCGGGTGGTGGGCAGGAGAAGGGTGGGCGGCGTCTAGCGAGTCAGGTGGCGTGAGTGGCGACCTAGGTGTTGAGGAGGTGAGACTCCTTGAAGAGCTGGGTCGTGAGTTCTTCTCTGAATTGCAGGGGCGTGGGAGCAAGTCTGAGCCACTGCTCTCTAGTTGGAGAACGAGTCGAGTGGAATAAAGAGACGTGCACTGCACTCCAGCTGCTGAGGCCAATCCACACATGTCTGGAAAAGAAGACAAAGGCATGGGATGCCATGTACCGCACATGCATGGCATTCTTGTCTCTCATTATCCAGAGATTTGGGGATTGGCCTCCGTACCCCAGGGGGCAGCGTGTACCTTTGTAGAGAGACAGTCTCTTGTGAAAGCGCAGGTCAGGAAGACAATGCATTCTGGGATAGAGCAGTACACCCGTAAGCGTCAGCAAAGGAGGATAAAGGAAACATATCTAGCACTCCCAGGGTGACAGACTACAAGAATACGCACTGCATTATGGCATATGGGAGAAAACTCCAGAACAGTGGAGCAGCAAGATGGGGGAGACCTTGCAATACATTACACTCTGCGAGAGAGACCATCTACGCACAGGAGACCACGAGAGGTAGGGGCTGCACTCTGGGACCCTGGGGATAATCCCTAAAAATCCGGGAGACCACGAGAGAGAGCGTAGATATGCTAGACTCTGGCAGAGAGAGAGAGTTTAGTGCGAGAGAGATGAGAGCGAGGGGCTGCATTCTGGGACCCCGAGGGTAATCCCTAAGCATTGGGGGGACCAGGAGAGAGAGCGTAGATATGCTAGACTCTGGCAGAGAGAGAGAGAGAGTTTAGTGCGAGAGAGATGAGAGCGAGGGGCTGCATTCTGGGACCCTGAGGGTAATCCCTAAGCATTGGGGGGACCAGGAGAGAGAGCGTAGATATGCTACACTCTGGCAGAGAGAAAGAGTTTAGTGCGAGAGAGATGAGAGCGAGGGGCTGCATTCTGGGACCCTGAGGGTAATCCCTAAGCATTGGGGGGACCAGGAGAGAGAGCGTAGATATGCTAGACTCTGGCAGAGAGAGAGAGTTTAGTGCGAGAGAGATGAGAACGAGGGGCTGCATTCTGGGACCCCGAGGGTAATCCCTAAGCATTGGGGGGACCAGGAGAGAGAGCGTAGATATGCTAGACTCTGGCAGAGAGAGAGAGAGAGTTTAGTGCGAGAGAGATGAGAGCGAGGGGCTGCACTCTGGGACCCTGGGGGTAATCCCTAAGCATTCGGGGGACCAGGAGAGAGAGCGTAGATATGCTAGACTCTGGCAGAGAGAGAGAGTTTAGTGCGAGAGAGATGAGAACGAGGGGCTGCATTCTGGGACCCTGGGGATAATCCCTAAAAATCCGGGAGACCAGGAGAGAGAGCGTAGATATGCTAGACTCTGGCAGAGAGAAAGAGTTTAGTGCGAGAGAGATGAGAGCGAGGGGCTGCATTCTGGGACCCTGAGGGTAATCCCTAAGCATTGGGGGGACCAGGAGAGAGAGCGTAGATATGCTAGACTCTGGCAGAGAGAATGAGTTTAGTGCGAGAGAGATGAGAACGAGGGGCTGCATTCTGGGACCCTGGGGATAATCCCTAAAAATCCGGGAGACCAGGAGAGAGAGCGTAGATATGCTAGACTCTGGCAGAGAGAAAGAGTTTAGTGCGAGAGAGATGAGAGCGAGGGGCTGCATTCTGGGACCCTGAGGGTAATCCCTAAGCATTGGGGGGACCAGGAGAGAGAGCGTAGATATGCTAGACTCTGGCAGAGAGAATGAGTTTAGTGCGAGAGAGATGAGAACGAGGGGCTGCATTCTGGGACCCCGAGGGTAATCCCTAAGCATTGGGGGGACCAGGAGAGAGAGCGTAGATATGCTAGACTCTGGCAGAGAGAGAGAGTTTAGTGCGAGAGAGATGAGAGCGAGGGGCTGCATTCTGGGACCCTGAGGGTAATCCCTAAGCATTGGGGGGACCAGGAGAGAGAGCGTAGATATGCTAGACTCTGGCAGAGAGAATGAGTTTAGTGCGAGAGAGATGAGAACGAGGGGCTGCATTCTGGGACCCTGGGGATAATCCCTAAAAATCCGGGAGACCAGGAGAGAGAGCGTAGATATGCTAGACTCTGGCAGACAGAAAGAGTTTAGTGCGAGAGAGATGAGAGCGAGGGGCTGCATTCTGGGACCCTGAGGGTAATCCCTAAGCATTGGGGGGACCAGGAGAGAGAGCGTAGATATGCTAGACTCTGGCAGAGAGAATGAGTTTAGTGCGAGAGAGATGAGAACGAGGGGCTGCATTCTGGGACCCTGGGGATAATCCCTAAAAATCCGGGAGACCAGGAGAGAGAGCGTAGATATGCTAGACTCTGGCAGAGAGAAAGAGTTTAGTGCGAGAGAGATGAGAGCGAGGGGCTGCATTCTGGGACCCTGAGGGTAATCCCTAAGCATTGGGGGGACCAGGAGAGAGAGCGTAGATATGCTAGACTCTGGCAGAGAGAATGAGTTTAGTGCGAGAGAGATGAGAACGAGGGGCTGCATTCTGGGACCCCGAGGGTAATCCCTAAGCATTGGGGGGACCAGGAGAGAGAGCGTAGATATGCTAGACTCTGGCAGCGAGAGAGAGTTTAGTGCGAGAGAGATGAGAGCGAGGGGCTGCATTCTGGGACCCTGAGGGTAATCCCTAAGCATTGGGGGGACCAGGAGAGAGAGCGTAGATATGCTAGACTCTGGCAGCGAGAGAGAGTTTAGTGCGAGAGAGATGAGAGCGAGGGGCTGCACTCTGGGACCCTGAGGGTAATCCCTAAGCATTGGGGGGACCAGGAGAGAGAGCGTAGATATGCTAGACTCTGGCAGAGAGAGAGAGTTTAGTGCGAGAGAGATGAGAGCGAGGGGCTGCATTCTGGGACCCTGAGGGTAATCCCTAAGCATTGGGGGGACCAGGAGAGAGAGCGTAGATATGCTAGACTCTGGCAGAGAGAGAGAGTTTAGTGCGAGAGAGATGAGAACGATGGGCTGCATTCTGGGACCCTGAGGGTAATCCCTAAGCATTGGGGGGACAGGAGAGAGAGCGTAGATATGCTAGACTCTGGCAGAGAGAGAGAGAGTTTAGTGCGAGAGAGATGAGAGCGAGGGGCTGCATTCTGGGACCCCGAGGGTAATCCCTAAGCATTGGGGGGACCAGGAGAGAGAGCGTAGATATGCTAGACTCTGGCAGAGAGAGCGCGTTTAGTACGAGAGAGATGAGAGCGAGGGGCTGCATTCTGGGACCCCGAGGGTAATCCCTAAGCATTGGGGGGACCAGGAGAGAGAGCGTAGATATGCTAGACTCTGGCAGAGAGAGAGAGTTTAGTACGAGAGAGATGAGAGCGAGGGGCTGCATTCTGGGACCCTGAGGGTAATCCCTAAGCATTGGGGGGACCAGGAGAGAGAGCGTAGATATGCTAGACTCTGGCAGAGAGAGAGAGAGTTTAGTGCGAGAGAGATGAGAGCGAGGGGCTGCATTCTGGGACCCTGAGGGTAATCCCTAAGCATTGGGGGGACCAGGAGAGAGAGCGTAGATATGCTAGACTCTGGCAGAGAGAATGAGTTTAGTGCGAGAGAGATGAGAACGAGGGGCTGCATTCTGGGACCCTGGGGATAATCCCTAAAAATCCGGGAGACCAGGAGAGAGAGCGTAGATATGCTAGACTCTGGCAGAGAGAAAGAGTTTAGTGCGAGAGAGATGAGAGCGAGGGGCTGCATTCTGGGACCCTGAGGGTAATCCCTAAGCATTGGGGGGACCAGGAGAGAGAGCGTAGATATGCTAGACTCTGGCAGAGAGAATGAGTTTAGTGCGAGAGAGATGAGAACGAGGGGCTGCATTCTGGGACCCCGAGGGTAATCCCTAAGCATTGGGGGGACCAGGAGAGAGAGCGTAGATATGCTAGACTCTGGCAGCCAGAGAGAGTTTAGTGCGAGAGAGATGAGAGCGAGGGGCTGCATTCTGGGACCCTGAGGGTAATCCCTAAGCATTGGGGGGACCAGGAGAGAGAGCGTAGATATGCTAGACTCTGGCAGCGAGAGAGAGTTTAGTGCGAGAGAGATGAGAGCGAGGGGCTGCACTCTGGGACCCTGAGGGTAATCCCTAAGCATTGGGGGGGACCAGGAGAGAGAGCGTAGATATGCTAGACTCTGGCAGAGAGAGAGAGTTTAGTGCGAGAGAGATGAGAGCGAGGGGCTGCATTCTGGGACCCTGAGGGTAATCCCTAAGCATTGGGGGGACCAGGAGAGAGAGCGTAGATATGCTAGACTCTGGCAGAGAGAGAGAGTTTAGTGCGAGAGAGATGAGAACGATGGGCTGCATTCTGGGACCCTGAGGGTAATCCCTAAGCATTGGGGGGACAGGAGAGAGAGCGTAGATATGCTAGACTCTGGCAGAGAGAGAGAGAGTTTAGTGCGAGAGAGATGAGAGCGAGGGGCTGCATTCTGGGACCCCGAGGGTAATCCCTAAGCATTGGGGGGACCAGGAGAGAGAGCGTAGATATGCTAGACTCTGGCAGAGAGAGCGCGTTTAGTACGAGAGAGATGAGAGCGAGGGGCTGCATTCTGGGACCCCGAGGGTAATCCCTAAGCATTGGGGGGACCAGGAGAGAGAGCGTAGATATGCTAGACTCTGGCAGAGAGAGAGAGTTTAGTACGAGAGAGATGAGAGCGAGGGGCTGCATTCTGGGACCCTGAGGGTAATCCCTAAGCATTGGGGGGACCAGGAGAGAGAGCGTAGATATGCTAGACTCTGGCAGAGAGAGAGAGAGTTTAGTGCGAGAGAGATGAGAGCGAGGGGCTGCATTCTGGGACCCTGAGGGTAATCCCTAAGCATTGGGGGGACCAGGAGAGAGAGCGTAGATATGCTACACTCTGGCAGAGAGAAAGAGTTTAAGAGTTTAGTGCGAGAGAGATGAGAGCGAGGGGCTGCATTCTGGGACCCTGGGGGTAATCCCTAAATGGCATCACATGAATAGAAATCAGTTGAACTCGCTGACCTCTCATGGAGAGTCCTGTGAAAGATGGCGAGGCAGATTCCCCAAGTATCCCAGCAAACAAACAGACTTTTGACCCTCATAAAAGTTATTACAGGAATTAGGAGAGTAATTGGTGAATCTTTTTTAAGACGATTAATAGAGGCCAGTCTCTAAACGCGGGGCCGGGATTCGAACCTGCGTGTCTCGGCGTTGTTTTGCTTTCAATGGCCCCTGAGCTATGACTCGTCCAGGAGCATCATGGGAGGCAGGCAAGCCAGGGGATACCTGCGTGCCAGATTGCTGCTGCGTGTTGAGGGGTCCCGAGCGCGCACACTGCACCTTCTGATAGGCTGTCTGTTGTAAAGCCTTATGCTAGAGATTCAGAGTGCACTTCACACACAGATCCACCCAACATTCTCCTGAGCTGCATTCATGCACCAACATTCTACAGCAAACATCCAGGCCAGTGACATCACATGACAAGACTACATTACAACACTGTCCTCTAATGACGGAACGGGTGTTCAGTTGGAAAGAGAGTGCAAGAGCAGGAGACCACGAACAAGGCGAGAGGAGAACAATGTTCTGTTTCTTTAATAAACCGTGGAACTGTAATACATGTCTGTGAGCGTACTTTAAGGCACGCTTTCACAACACCTAAAAACCAGTGGTGTCGCCAGGAATCAAATTTAGGAGGGGGGGGGGGGGCACCGAGGGGGTCACAGACAAAAGTAGGGGGCCTCTGATAAAAGGGCAATGTGTGACTTCAGAAGCCCTCCTGCAGAGAATCTTTTGTGCACACCAACTATGACAACCCACTGCACATCTGTAGGCACTAAACCATTAAGTCTCTACATTCTGATTGGGGGAGGGGGGCTGCTCTTGGCTGCAGGGGAACTTAACAGCTCTTCCTTGTTGTGCAGCATTGATTGCGGCCCTGTGTGTGCTGTGCTGGTGGACACAGCACTGCAGACAGTGCAGAGAAAGTAGCCCCGCTGAGGTAGGGCGGGCACAAGCGGGGGCCCAGGATTTCAGGGGAGGGGCCCGTGACGACCCCCCACACACTCCCTAGCGACGCCACTGCTAACACCACATATAATCACTGTCCATGTACTGCCATGAAGCCAGCCCAAACCTGGGGCAAATGAGGCATTGGTGTATACCCTGACCCGCAGGAGCTCAGGGCCTCTGGAGTGGGGTCGGGTGAGTAGTGTGAATTTACCAACTCTGCAATGGACAAGAGTGGGCAACAGGGCGATTCAGCAAGCAAGAAGCAGACAGATGCTTGGAGAGACTACCGGCTTAATCCTCCCCCCCCCCCCCCCCGCCCCAAAAAAAGAAGAGGACACTGTGGTTGGGGATGGAAGGAGAACGCAAACTCGCTTCCGGACTTTACTGGCCTTCTCGTGCAGAAAGGTGCCAGTCATTGCGTTGTACTGGACATTTGAGACATTGGGCTCAGTCGCACACATGAAAGTCAAGTTAAGCAAAGCTTCCAGATCTTGTAAATTAAGCCCAATTGAGTGTTCTGAGAGGACACAGGACACGCATGATTTAAGCACTACACTGCACCCAAGTGCAACGCAATCTAAGACAGGTGGGAGCGACCCATCTGCCAGTCCAGCAGAAGCCCGCCCTCAGCCATGGGCCACTTGCATGGGTCTTTAACACGTCCAGCAAGAATCCATGACAAGATGTTCCCGTGCAGTGCCTTATGGCTTCCTCAGCAACAGACCCAAGTGTTAACGCTACGAGCCACCAGCGAGCAGCGAGGGCTCCCACAGTACGGCAAGCAGATGGCGATACAGTAAGGAGGCGAGGCGTGTGAAACGAGGAGCGGACCTCACAGGAAAGTCACCATTCAGCGACTGCGGAGAGAGGTGCCAAGGAGCTCACCCAGGGGCATCTCTGCCGGTGCAGCAGACGGGCCTTCAGACGCCGCGATTTCCAACCATAGTCGCTTCAGCAAAAGGATGCTCAAAAGATGCTCCCATTACCACCACCCAAAGTGCCCAGGTCTGGGCATCTTGAATTAAAAGACCAGGCTCATGGAGGGCAGGGAATGGGAGTCTTGGAAGTACTTCCCAAGCTTAGGGGATGTTAGGAGCGCAGACCAGGATCGGGGAGGGCAGCGAATGGGAGTCTTGGAAGGACCGGCCAAGCTTAGGGGATGTTGGGAGCGCAGACCAGGCCAAGGGAGGGCAGGGAATGGGAGTCTTTGCCCAAGCTCTGGGGATGTATGCAGACCAGGCTCAGCAAGGGCAGGGAATGGAGTCTTTGGAAGGACTGCCCAAGTTTAGGGGACGTTGGGAGCGCAGACCAGGCCAAGGGAGGGCAGGGAATGGGAGTCTTGTAAGGACCGGCCAAGCTTAGGGGATGTTGGGAGCGCAGACCAGGCTCAGGGAGGGCAGGGAATGGGAGTCTTGGAAGGACTGCCCAAGCTTAGGGGATGTTGGGAGCGCAGACCAGGCTCAGGGAGGACAGGGAATGGGAGTCTTGGCAGGACTGCCCAAGCTTAGGGGATGTTGGGAGCGCAGACCAGGCTCAGGGAGGGCAGGGAATGGGAGTCTTGGAAGGACTGCCCAAGCTTAGGGGATGTTGGGAGCGCAGACCAGGCTCAGGGAGGACAGGGAATGGGAGTCTTTGGGAATACTGCCCAAGTTTAGGGGATGTTGGGAGCGCAGACCAGGCTCAGGGAGGGCAGGGAATGGGAGTCTTGGAAGGACTGCCCAAGCTTAGGGGATGTTGGGAGCGCAGACCAGGCTCAGGGAGGACAGGGAATGGGAGTCTTGGCAGGACTGCCCAAGCTTAGGGGATGTTGGGAACGCAGACCAGGCTCAGCCAGGGCAGGGAATGGGAGTCTTGGAATGTTGGGAGCACAGACCAGGCTCAGGAAGAGGAAGGAATGAGAGTCTTTGAGAGGTCTGCCCAAGCTTAGGGGATGCTGGGAGCGCAGACCAGGTTCCGGAAGAGGAAGGAATGGGAGTCTTTGGGAGGACTGCCCAAGCTTAGGAGATGTTGGGAGCGTAGAACAGGCTCAGCGGGGGCAGGGAATGGGAGTCTTTGGGAGGACTGCCCAATCTTAGGGGATGTTGGGAGCGCAGACCAGGCTCAGCGAGGGCAGTGAATGGGAGTCTTGGAATGTTGGGAGCGCAGACCAGGCTCAGGGAGGGCAGGGAATGGGAGTCTTGGAAGGACTGGCCAAGCTTAGGGGATAGCGTGAGCGTAGACCAGGCTCCGGAACAGGAAGGAATGGGAGTCTTTGGGAATACTGCCCAAGCTTAGGGGATGTTGGGAGCGCAGACCAGGCTCAGGGAGGGCAGGGAATGGGAGTCTTGGAATGTTGGGAGCGCAGACCAGGCTCAGGGAGGGCAGGGAATGGGAGTCTTGGAAGGACTGGCCAAGCTTAGGGGATGTTGGGAGCGCAGACCAGGCTCCGGAACAGGAAGGAATGGGAGTCTTTGGTAGGACTGCCCAAGCTTAGGGGATGTTGGGAGCGCAGACCAGGCTCTGGAAGAGAAAGGAATGGGAGTCTTTGGGAGGACTGCCCAAGCTTAGGGGATGTTGGGAGCGCAGACCAGGCTCAGGGAGGGCAGAGAATGGTAATCTTTGGGAGGACTGGCCAAGTTTATGGGATGTTTGGAGCGCAGACCAGGCTCAGCGAGGGCAGGGAATGGGAGTCTTTGGGAATACTGCCCAAGCTTAGGGGATGTTGGGAGCGCAGACCATGCTTCGAAAGTGGAGGGAATGGGAGTCTTGGAATGTTGGGAGCGCAGATCAGGCTCAGTGAGGGCAGGGAATGGGAGTCTTGGAAGGACTGGCCAAGCTTAGGGGATAGGGGGAGCGTAGACCAGGCTCCGGAACAGGAAGGAATGGGAGTCTTTTGGAATACTGCCCAAGCTTAGGGGATGTTGGGAGCGCAGACCAGGCTCAGGGAGGGCAGGGAATGGGAGTCTTGGAATTTTGGGAGCGCAGACCAGGCTCAGGGAGGGCAGGGAATGGGAGTCTTGGAAGGATTGGCCAAGCTTAGGGGATAGTGGGAGCGTAGACCAGGTTCCGGAAGAGGAAGGAATGGGAGTCTTTGGGAGGACTGCCCAAGCTTAGGAGATGTTGGGAGCGCAGACCAGGCTCAGGGAGGGCAGGGAATGGGAGTCTTGGAAGGACTGGCCAAGCTTAGGAGATGTTGGGAGCGCAGACCAGGCTCAGGGAGGGCAGGGAACAGAGTCTTTGGGAGGACTGCCCAAGCTTAGGGGATGTTGGGAGCGCAGACCAGGTCAGGGAGGGTAGGGAATGGGAGTCTTTGGGAGAACTGGCCAATCTTAGGGGATGTTGGGAGAGCAGACCAGCCTCAGGAATGGCAGCGAACGAGAGTCTTGGAAGGACTGCCCAAGCTTAGGGGACGTTGGGAGCGCAGACCAGGCTCAGGGAGGGCAGGGAACAGTCTTTGGCAGGACTGCCCAAGCTTAGGGGATGTTGGGAGCGCAGACCAGGCTTTGGAAGAGGAAGGAATGGGAGTCTTTGGGAGGACTGCCCGAGCTTAGGGGATGTTGGGAGCGCAGACCTGGCTCAGGGAGGGCAGGGAATGGTAGTCTTTGTAATGACTGCCCAAGCTTAGGGGATGTTGGGAGCGCAGACCAGGCTCAGGGAGGGCAGAGAATGGTAGTTTTTGGGAGGACTGGCCAAGTTTATGGGATGTTGGGAGCGCAGACCAGGCTCAGCGAGGGCAGGGAATGGGAGTCTTTGGGAATACTGCCCAAGCTTAGTGATGTTGGGAGCGCAGACCAGGCTTCGAAAGTGGAGAGAATGGGAGTCTTGGAAGGACCGACCAAGCTTAGGGGATATTGGGAACCCAGACCAGGCTCAGGGAGGGCAGGGAATGGGAGTCTTTGCCCAAGCTCTGGGGATGTTGGGAGCACAGACCAGGCTCAGGGAGGGCAGGGAATGGAGTATTTGGAAGGACTGCCCAAGCTTAGGGGATGTTGGGAGCGCAGACCAGGCTCAGGGAGGGCAGGGAATGGGAGTCTTGGAAGGACTGGCCAACCTTAGGGGATGTTGGGAGCGCAGACCAGGCTCAGGGAGGACAGGGAATGGGAGTCTTTGGGAATACTGCCCAAGTTTAGGGGATGTTGGGAGCGCAGACCAGGCTCAGGGAGGGCAGGGAATGGGAGTCTTGGAAGGACTGCCCAAGCTTAGGGGATGTTGGGAGCGCAGACCAGGCTCAGGGAGGACAGGGAATGGGAGTCTTGGCAGGACTGCCCAAGCTTAGGGGATGTTGGGAACGCAGACCAGGCTCAGCCAGGGCAGGGAATGGGAGTCTTGGAATGTTGGGAGCACAGACCAGGCTCAGGAAGAGGAAGGAATGAGAGTCTTTGAGAGGTCTGCCCAAGCTTAGGGGATGCTGGGAGCGCAGACCAGGTTCCGGAAGAGGAAGGAATGGGAGTCTTTGGGAGGACTGCCCAAGCTTAGGAGATGTTGGGAGCGTAGAACAGGCTCAGCGGGGGCAGGGAATGGGAGTCTTTGGGAGGACTGCCCAATCTTAGGGGATGTTGGGAGCGCAGACCAGGCTCAGCGAGGGCAGTGAATGGGAGTCTTGGAATGTTGGGAGCGCAGACCAGGCTCAGGGAGGGCAGGGAATGGGAGTCTTGGAAGGACTGGCCAAGCTTAGGGGATAGCGTGAGCGTAGACCAGGCTCCGGAACAGGAAGGAATGGGAGTCTTTGGGAATACTGCCCAAGCTTAGGGGATGTTGGGAGCGCAGACCAGGCTCAGGGAGGGCAGGGAATGGGAGTCTTGGAATGTTGGGAGCGCAGACCAGGCTCAGGGAGGGCAGGGAATGGGAGTCTTGGAAGGACTGGCCAAGCTTAGGGGATGTTGGGAGCGCAGACCAGGCTCCGGAACAGGAAGGAATGGGAGTCTTTGGTAGGACTGCCCAAGCTTAGGGGATGTTGGGAGCGCAGACCAGGCTCTGGAAGAGAAAGGAATGGGAGTCTTTGGGAGGACTGCCCAAGCTTAGGGGATGTTGGGAGCGCAGACCAGGCTCAGGGAGGGCAGAGAATGGTAATCTTTGGGAGGACTGGCCAAGTTTATGGGATGTTTGGAGCGCAGACCAGGCTCAGCGAGGGCAGGGAATGGGAGTCTTTGGGAATACTGCCCAAGCTTAGGGGATGTTGGGAGCGCAGACCATGCTTCGAAAGTGGAGGGAATGGGAGTCTTGGAATGTTGGGAGCGCAGATCAGGCTCAGTGAGGGCAGGGAATGGGAGTCTTGGAAGGACTGGCCAAGCTTAGGGGATAGGGGGAGCGTAGACCAGGCTCCGGAACAGGAAGGAATGGGAGTCTTTTGGAATACTGCCCAAGCTTAGGGGATGTTGGGAGCGCAGACCAGGCTCAGGGAGGGCAGGGAATGGGAGTCTTGGAATTTTGGGAGCGCAGACCAGGCTCAGGGAGGGCAGGGAATGGGAGTCTTGGAAGGATTGGCCAAGCTTAGGGGATAGTGGGAGCGTAGACCAGGTTCCGGAAGAGGAAGGAATGGGAGTCTTTGGGAGGACTGCCCAAGCTTAGGAGATGTTGGGAGCGCAGACCAGGCTCAGGGAGGGCAGGGAATGGGAGTCTTGGAAGGACTGGCCAAGCTTAGGAGATGTTGGGAGCGCAGACCAGGCTCAGGGAGGGCAGGGAACAGAGTCTTTGGGAGGACTGCCCAAGCTTAGGGGATGTTGGGAGCGCAGACCAGGTCAGGGAGGGTAGGGAATGGGAGTCTTTGGGAGAACTGGCCAATCTTAGGGGATGTTGGGAGAGCAGACCAGCCTCAGGAATGGCAGCGAACGAGAGTCTTGGAAGGACTGCCCAAGCTTAGGGGACGTTGGGAGCGCAGACCAGGCTCAGGGAGGGCAGGGAACAGTCTTTGGCAGGACTGCCCAAGCTTAGGGGATGTTGGGAGCGCAGACCAGGCTTTGGAAGAGGAAGGAATGGGAGTCTTTGGGAGGACTGCCCGAGCTTAGGGGATGTTGGGAGCGCAGACCTGGCTCAGGGAGGGCAGGGAATGGTAGTCTTTGTAATGACTGCCCAAGCTTAGGGGATGTTGGGAGCGCAGACCAGGCTCAGGGAGGGCAGAGAATGGTAGTTTTTGGGAGGACTGGCCAAGTTTATGGGATGTTGGGAGCGCAGACCAGGCTCAGCGAGGGCAGGGAATGGGAGTCTTTGGGAATACTGCCCAAGCTTAGTGATGTTGGGAGCGCAGACCAGGCTTCGAAAGTGGAGAGAATGGGAGTCTTGGAAGGACCGACCAAGCTTAGGGGATATTGGGAACCCAGACCAGGCTCAGGGAGGGCAGGGAATGGGAGTCTTTGCCCAAGCTCTGGGGATGTTGGGAGCACAGACCAGGCTCAGGGAGGGCAGGGAATGGAGTATTTGGAAGGACTGCCCAAGCTTAGGGGATGTTGGGAGCGCAGACCAGGCTCAGGGAGGGCAGGGAATGGGAGTCTTGGAAGGACTGGCCAACCTTAGGGGATGTTGGGAGCGCAGACCAGCCTCAAAAATGGCAGTGAACGAGAGTCTTGGAAGGACCGACCAAGCTTATGGGATGTTGGGAGCGCAGACCAGGCTCAGGGAGGGCAGGGAATGGGAGTCTTTGGGAATACTGCCCAAGTTTAGGGGATGTTGGGAGCGCAGACCAGGCTCAGGGAGGGCAGGGAACAGAGTCTTTGGGAGGACTGCCCAAGCTTAGGGGATGTTGGGAGCGCAGACCAGGTCAGGGAGGGTAGGGAATGGGAGTCTTTGGGAGAACTGGCCAATCTTAGGGGATTTCGGGAGAGCAGACCAGCCTCAGGAATGGCAGCGAACAAGAGTCTTGGAAGGACTGACCAAGCTTAGGGGATGTTGGAAGCGCAGACCAGGCTCTGCAAGGGCAGGGAACGGGAGTCTTTGGGAGGACTGGCCAAGCTTAGGGGATGTTGGGAGCGCAGACCAGGCTCAGAGAGGGCAGGGAATGGGAGTCTTTGCCCAAGCTCTGGGCATGTGGCGAGCGCAGACCAGGCTCAGGGAGGGCAGGGAATGGAGTCTTTGGAAGGACTGCCCATGCTTAGGGGATGTTGGGAGCAAACCAGGCTCAGGGAGGGCAGGGAATGGGTGTCTTTGCCCAAGCTCTGGGGATGTTGGGAGCGCAGACCAGGCTCAAGGAGGGCAGGGCATGGGAGGCTTGGAAGGACTGGCCAAGGTTTTGGGATCTTGGGAACGCAGACTGGGCTCAGGAAGGGCAGGTGTGGGAGTCTCGGAAGGACAGACCAAACCTTTGGGATCTTGGGAAGACAGACTGCACTCCAGAAGAGCAGGATATGGGAGTCTTGGGAAGAACTGACCAAGCTTAGGGGATCTTGAGAACGCAGACTGGGCTCAGCAAGGGCAGCAGATGGGAGTCCTGGAAGGGCTGACCAAGTTTAGGGGGATCTTGGGAGCACAAACAGGCTCAGAAAGAGCAGGGAATGAAAATGTTGGAAGGACTGATCAAGTTTAGGGGCTCTTGGAAACACAGACCAGGATCCGGATCAGGATAGGCAGGAGATGGAAGGAAATGGGAGTCTTGGAAGAACTGAACAAGCTTAGCAGATTTTAGCAAAAGACTGGGCTCAGGAAGGGAAGGAAATGGAAGTCTTGGAAGGACTAACAAAGCTTTGGGGTTCTTTGGAACACAGATCAGGCTCGGGATGGGCATGGAATAGTAGTCGGGAAGGACTGACCAAGCTTAAAGGGTCTCACTAGGTTCAGGAAGGGCAGCGGATGGGAGTTTTGGAATGTATGAGGAATTGGACTCACCTGGGCTGTTTTGAAATGTAAGAAATTGAATGATCAGAGATCAACCTCAGAAACTGTGTGGGGCTAAACTGCACACATTTTCCCATGCTCACGACATAACCAACACCTAGTCACGTGGGCTCAGGGTGGACACAGGCGCAGTCCCCCGTCATGTTCAGCTGGAATGTGATAGCCACAGGTACATGAAAGCATTTCAGGAACGGGGACGGCAACACCTTCCTCCTGCCATGGCCAGCCTAATTAAATATCAAATGCTCCATGAATCCGCCCTGCCTATTGTCAAAGTTCTGCTGGCGACAGCACATACTGATGAGGGTTAATTGAAACAGGCCTGAGAGAGGCTCAATTGCAGAACTGACAAAAGGGGACAGGAAACCAACACCTCTTTGATATGCAATGTGTCAACTTGAAACTAGCTCCCATCCGCTGTCTGAAGGGCACTGAATGTCATGTCTGAACAACTGTTCACAGTAGTCAACCCCTGCAGGGGGAACCTCTTTTCAGGAGGGAAGAATTATGTGATTTGATGGAGACAAAAAGTCTGTTCTCGCCACAAACTTCAAGGGAGGCCTTGGCTTTGATCAGGAGCCACAGAGAGCTCAATTAACCAGAGACACACTTTGATCTACGACATACAGGAAGATGGGCGGGATGTAGTAGTACATGCTGTCACCCCTTGCCTTTCCTGTTTCAGAGAACTCTGGTTATGACCTCATGCATAACAGAAGATTGTTGGTGGGGACCCAAGATTGGTTCATTAAGGTGGGCTTAGCCTGCACCAATCACTGGGGCCCATTTGGCATTAAAGGAGGGTTAGGCCCCCCTTTTGGCAGATCATCCGACGCGTTTGAAAGGAGTAAGGAGGACTCATTTGGACCCTGGCTGAAGTTACAGTCTGCCTTATACCTAAAGGCCAGGATTTCCAACAGGGAAGCAAGATTCCTCCCCTAAACATCTCCCAAGGAACAGAGGGAGATACAAAACTCAGAACCCGTCCAGCAACTCCAGAACCGGTACCCAGCCAGCACACATCGTACCCTGCTATGTTATGCCAGCAAGCTTCCTACATGGAAAGTGACAGAGACTCTGACCAAAGGACAAGGCTGTTGCCTGCAAACACTCTCCTCAGCTTTGGGCCCCTTAAAGGACACATGCCCAGCGAAGAAGCTAGGAGTGCCACAACAAGTGTCGACCAGCGTCCATCTTTTAAGGAAATTTTTGAGGCAGTCAAGCCCTCGAACCGAGACCGGCTGCACCACTGACTTGTCACACTGCAATCACTAAAGCCGCCCAAGATGCCTTGACCAGCATTTCAGATCTGCCAACCAACACAGAGATAACGATTCTTGACCCTGAGCCGGTTTGTAGGCCAGCCTGCAGCCATCCGTCCAGCCTCGCTTGCTGAACCGTCTGCCGCCTGATACCCGCAGCTGTTCCCGCCTCAAACTGCATCTCAGGAGCTGCAAAGCAACCTGGAACCGCCTCAAGAACTGTCACACTGTCTAGCATCAAGAACTTCTTAAGCACCAGGTACATTATGGTTCTGCCCCCCTGGTCCTTCTCCGAAGGCCCCTAGACAGTTGCCCCTTGGTGCTGAAACCAAATAACCTTGAACAGTAAGACCAATTACTTTACCAACTACCCTCCTGTCAGTATACAGAGTGCTCCCATTTCCTTCGTGAAAATGGCTGTCCTCTAAGTACTTTTACAGTGTGGGTTGTAATTTGTAGAGGGCTAGAACTGTCTGTTGTAATAATAAGAAAGTAGATATTTTTTATACAACCTTGTGTGGACAGTCCCATTTATCATTGGGTAATAATTGGATTTTTGCTGTGTTGCAACTAACCAACGATCCACGACCTTGCAGAGATAAACCTGCAGTTCTGTCCACATTACCAAAATTGGACAAGGAGGTTTATAATTAACTTGTGTTCCAATCTGTTCTGATGCCTTCTGGTGTACTAGAAGTGTGGGGCTGATTGATTGTTTAGAAACCGATATTCATCCCTGGACCACTGGTGCCCCCGGAAGTTTATTCATCACAAAAGGGCACGTAAATACAGAAATCCTTCTTATTCCTCCTTTGGTCAGTACTGCTGGTGAGATGTGGTGGTACAACTGAGAAAACTATGCTAGGAGCCATGATCTATCCACCAGAGCCTTTTTCCTCAGTGCCTGGAGAGCCACCCATTCCATGGATGGAGTGGAAGGAGTACTGAGTGAATTATATTGAAACAATTGATAATTAAAATGTGTCACCTGCAAAAAAGAAAATATTACTGCGCTCTTTAGGACCAGAGGGACACCGAGTTATCAGAGTATTATCTCCTTTGTGAGTAGGAGAAGGAGATGAGGCAATGAATATGAATTGGCACTGAGACGCCTAGATATATACAATTATCCCAAAACAAATGTTGTAGTAAAAATATATTTTTATTCTAGGAAGAGATGAATTCATCTGTGGATGATTATGCGAGTGCTCTCAAAATGCTAGCATTGATGCGCAACTTTGGCAGGGGGTTGAACCAAGATGACCTCATAAGGGATCAGACTGTAATGCATACAAACAATAGTATTATACAAGAGAAATCATGGGTGTATGATGAACCTTCGGTGGAAGAAACAATAGTGATTGCCAAGAAGGTGGAACATAGCACAATTTGTGCCAAAGCGATTAAAGAGAATGATAATGACATGCAGAGACCAACAAAAATTGCTGCAGTCAAACCAAAAGAAGGGAAAGACACATTGGATGGTAAATATAAGGGGAACAAAGCGGATGTGAGCTAAAGTAAGGAGGATTGGAAAGGTACGCAGTTTGAGTATGCTGGAGGAGAGAAAACAAAATATTTGGGTGGAAGATGATACTGTTGTGGAAAAAAGGGACATTATGCCAATTCAAAAAATAAAACTGTCCTGCTCTAAATCAAAAATATTGAAGTTGTCGGATGAAGGAACATTTTGGGATTGTATGTCAGAACAAAAAGCAGGTTAACAGAGAGATGGAAGGGGGAGGATGAGCAAAGAAAAGAGCAGGATGTGGAAGAAGTTACTATAGTGTGAGGCAAAGGAAAACAGGCTCCGGAGATTATATTTAAAATTGATTGAGTGTACTCAGAGTCACCATTATTACGGAATGGATGGAGCTCTGCAGAAAGGGTTATAACCCAGAATTGAAAAAATCTGATATTAGACATCAAGGAGCCTTTGAGGGTTCAGTAATTAAAATGATAAGTTACAGAATGGACTTAATTGAATTCAATTGGAGATTAATAGAAGTGAAGGTGTATGTCGCCAAAAAGGGAGAATGGTTTGGGCTGGGAAGATGAAGCCAAACAAAATTAAACGCAATCCAGGGAGTGAAGAACCTAAATCAATTGTGATGGCAAGTGAAAAGGAAATAGGAGAACATACTAAGGGAAAGGAAAGAGCATTGTTACCTAGTGTATTTAAAGACAAAATAGGGAAGCTTAGGGGATATTGTCACAAGATTGAACTTAAGGCGGGTGTCAAGCCAATGTCAAATGCTGTGAGACATATGCCCATAGCATTAAGAGATGATGTTAAGGAAGAACTTAGTAGACTTAAGAGAGCGAGAGAGTAATAGAAGAGGTACAAGCACCAAAATAGGTTTTTTCTATAGTTGTAGCCTGAAAACCTAACAGTAAAGTAAGAATTTGAGAGAATTGAATAAGACAATGGTGGTGGAATAATATCCTTTGCCAGTGATATCTGAAATGTTAAGCTCGACAGGTAATGCAGACACATTTTCCACAATTGATTTGTCTGCTGCATACCCTCAAATCAAATTACACCAAGAGTAAAAAAAATACACTACTTTGATAACTGTGTTCGGCATGTGCCTTTAAGTGATGAGTCCCTTTGGTTTGGCATCAGCCGCAGCTGTATTTCAAAGGGTAATGTTGTACGTTTGTGGAGATGTCTGGAGTGCAGGTATTTTATTTTGGGGTATGGACAAGGAGAAAGACAACATAACGAAAGGCTGTGCATGGTGGTGACGAAGTTAGAAGAGAAGGGACCTACAGTGAAGCACAATACATGTAAATCTGGCAGCCAGAGGTAGATTATTTGGGCCACACTTTGTCGAAGGGTAGATACAGATGAAGGTTGAAATAGAGGCAGCTCCTTGTCGCAGTAATAAAGAAGAATTACACTCCTTCCTGGGTTGGCAGAGTATTATAAGGAAGGCTTCTGGTTTCATGGTATTTATTTATCTGCCAATTCCGTCTGTACTTATCCACATTTATTTTTTGGCATATAAAAAGATAATTCCCAACCTGTATTTTTCTGCATTTATTCTAATAAAAAAATGCATTTATCAACACACATATGCAGCCATATAGGAAAGAAACGTTAGCTCCATTGTTTCCCATATCAAACGGTTGCTCCTGTGGCTGCTGCTGCCTTAAGATATATGCTGGCAGCACATTAAAGATCTTAAATGCTATTTTTGGTGTCCGTGGGGTCACTGGAAATACATATGTGACCAATAAAGAAGATAAAGAAACCTACCTGCATAGGCGGCAATACTTCGAGGACCTTGGGAAGACAGACTGGGCTCAGGGAGGGCCTGGGGTGGGAGTGGCGGGAGGACCGACCAATCATAGGGGCCTTAGGAACAGACCTGCTCAGGTGGATCCTGGAAGAATAGAGCGCTCTGTGCGGGCTTTTCAGGCACTAGATCAGGCTCAATGGAAAGCTAGAGGAACGAACCATGCTTGGGCGTACAACTGACCAAGGCCAGGCAGAATATTGAGACACTATCTTGGAATATGGGACATACTGTTAGGTGGTGCCAGCAAACCCTCAGGGACTGGAGCTCTGTACCACACAGCTGGCAACACCTGATAATTACACAAGAAACCTTTGACCGGAAAGAAGAGTTTAGAGATGCTTTTTGAAACTTGACCTTCTCTTCTCAACTGTCAGTGAGGTGGTGAAATGGTACGAAATGGCAAAAGCTTGGCCCACAAAATGCCTTCCTTTAGCTGACTGCAAATTTGATCTGGGAAGGGAGAAGAGCCGATTTTCAGATTTTAAAGTGCTGAGCAGGCTGTAATGAGTGCGTCTAGACTGAATATATTTGGGGGTGGTTTTATGAAAGCACTTTTGTGCGCCAGGGTAGGTATCTTAGGGTGCATTCTCAAGCGAGGCTCATGAAGAATAGGGGTGTTGTGAGCATTATAAGGAGCATTGGTAATTCTGTGCCACGTTGCTTTGCGGGGTCTGTAAACTCTTAATCAGATGTTTAGCTTCACCCAGTGCTCCAGAAAAGATTTTGAATAATAGGGTCTTCCTGTGGTAATATGTGCACTACTCCTCCAAACATAGCCATGGAGCTGGGAGGGTGAAAGCAGGAGCTTGCTCGGCTGGTAACACTGATCCAAACATATCCATGGAGCTGTGGGTGAAAGCAGGAGCATGCTCGGCTGGTGACACTGATCCAGACATATCCATGGAGCTGTGAGAGTGAAAGCAGGAGCACGCTTGGCTGGTGATACTGATCCAGACATACCCATGGAGCTGTGTGGGTGAAAGCAGGAGCTTGCTCGGCTGGTAACACTGATCCGAACATATCCATGGAGCTGTGGGTGAAAGCAGGAGCATGCTCTGTAGGTAACACTGATCTGAACATATCCATGAAGCTGTGTGGGTGAAAGCAGGAGCATGCTCGGCTGGTGACACTGATCCAGACATAGCCATGGAGCTGGGAGGGTGAAAGCAGGAGCTTGCTCGGCTGGTAACACTGATCTGAAAATATCCATGGAGCTCTGTGTGGGTGAAAGCAGGAGCATGCTCGGCTGGTGACACTGATCCAGACATATCCATGGAGCTGTGAGGGTGAAAGCAGGAGCACACTTGGCTGGTGTCACTGATCCAGACATATCCATGGAGCTGTGAGAGTGAAAGCAGGAGCACGCTTGGCTGGTGATACTGATCCAGACATACCCATGGAGCTGTGTGGGTGAAAGCAGGAGCTTGCTCGGCTGGTAACACTGATCCGAACATATCCATGGAGCTGTGGGTGAAAGCAGGAGCATGCTCTGTAGGTAACACTGATCTGAACATATCCATGAAGCTGTGTGGGTGAAAGCAGGAGCATGCTCGGCTGGTGACACTGATCCAGACATAGCCATGGAGCTGGGAGGGTGAAAGCAGGAGCTTGCTCGGCTGGTAACACTGATCCGAACATATCCATGGAGCTGTGGGTGAAAGCAGGAGCATGCTCGGCTGGTGACACTGATCCAGACATATCCATGGAGCTGTGAGGGTGAAAGCAGGAGCACGCTTGGCTGGTGACACTGATCCAGACATACCCATGGAGCTGTGAGGGTGAAAGCAGGAGCACGCTTGGCTGGTGACACTGATCCAGACATACCCATGGAGCTGTGTGGGTGAAAGCAGGAGCTTGCTCGGCTGGTAACACTGATCTGAACATATCCATGGAGCTGTGTGGGTGAAAGCAGGAGCATGCTCGGCTGGTGACACTGATCCAGGCATATGCATGGAGCTGTGTGGGTGAAAGCAGGAGCATGCTCGGCTGGTGACACTGATCCAGACATATCCATGGAGCTGTGTGGGTGAAAGCAGGAGCTTGCTCGGCTGGTGACACTGATCCAGACATATCCATGGAGCTGTGTGGGTGAAAGCAGGGGCATGCTCGGCTGGTGACACTGATCCGGACATATCCATGGAGCTGTGTGGGTGAAAGCAGGAGCTTGCTCGGCTGGTGACACTGATCCGGACATATCCATGGAGCTGTGTGGGTGAAAGCAGGAGCATGCTCGGCTGGTGACACTGATCCAGACATATCCATGGAGCTGTGTGGGTGAAAGCAGGAGCATGCTCGGCTGGTGACACTGATCCAGACATATCCATGGAGCTGTGTGGGTGAAAGCAGGAGCATGCTCGGCTGGTGACACTGATCCAGACATATCCATGGAGCTGCGAGGGTGAAAGCAGGAGCTTGCTCGGCTGGTGACACTAATCCAGACATATCCATGGATCTGTGAGGGTGAAAGCAGGAGCTTGCTCGGCTGGTAACACTGATCTGAAAATATCCATGGAGCTCTGTGTGGGTGAAAGCAGGAGCATGCTCGGCTGGTGACACTGATCCAGAAATATCCATGGAGCTGTGAGGGTGAAAGCAGGAGCACACTTGGCTGGTGTCACTGATCCAGACATACCCATGGAGCTGTGTGGGTGAAAGCAGGAGCTTGCTCGGCTGGTGACACTGATCTGAACATATCCATGGAGCTGTGTGGGTGAAAGCAGGAGCATGCTCGGCTGGTGACACTGATCTGAACATATCCATGTAGCTGTGTGGGTGAAAGCAGGAGCTTGCTCGGCTGGTGACACTGATATAGACATATCCATGGAGCTGTGTGGGGGAAAGCAGGAGCTTGCTCGGCTGGTGACACTGATACAGACATATCCATGGAGCTGTGAGAGTGAAAGCAGGAGCACAAGGTCCTAAGTGTCTGTTTCCCATTTTTTGTTGGGAGTATTTTTACTCCCCGTTTTGATTTTTGGGGAATATTTACCTTTTCTTTAGGGAGTAAAAGTGGCTGATCTGGGTGCACCCATGCAGATTGCATTCTAATAATCTAACTGGCTCAGGAGAAGGACGAACTGACTAGACCCAGTGCAGTATTGCAAGACGACAGACCAGTGCGGTATTGCAAGACGACAGACCAGTGCGGTATTGCAAGACGACAGACCAGTGCGGTATTGCAAGACGACAGACCAGTGCGGTATTGCAAGACGACAGACTTTTGCGGTATTGCAAAACGACAGAATTTTGCGGTATTGCAAAACGACAGACCAGTGCGGTACTAGGCGTCCTGGGAGAACTGCATAGGCTCAGGTGGGCCGTGGCTTAACTGACCATGGGAGTAGAGGGGGCTGGAGAGACCTGTCCAAGATCATGGGCGGTACAGGCTCAGCCTGGTCTTTAGGGAACTGACCAGGGAAAACAATCTGGAGACATCACCAGGGCAGGGGGGTCGTGGGTGAACTGGAGTCCTGTAAGCATAAAGCCAGATTACTGGGCTATTGGAAGTACCGAAAAGGCTCAAAGGAGTCTTGGGAGAACTGACCAGGGTCAGTAAATGAACTGAAGCAGAAACCAGTAGCTCAAAAGATTAATGGCTACAGTGGGCAGCCACCTGCTTGGTTCCCCCTTCCATATCCGTATATATGGCGTGGGTTTTGGTGATGAATGCTGCATGGCTAAGGAACAAGTTACTCACCTGTAACTGTTGTTCTCCAGCATTGGGTCTGGCATGGATTCACATGCTCATGAATATTCCCCGTCGTCAGGCCGGGAATCCTCGATAAAGAAAAAAATCAGTATCAGTTTCGTTTCTGATCTGTCTTTCTTAGCAGTAACCAATCACTGGTCTCTGGGTCATACTGCCCCCAGCCAATGACTGCCCTCTCCCTAAGCCCCTCCCCTGGCAGCCATCCTCAGATTTGGTAGCACGTAAAGTGGCAGTATGACCAAGTGAAGAGCCGCACAGGGGTAGGAGGGAGGGTTCGCATTTGAATCCATGCCAGACCCATGCTGGAAAACAACAGTTACAGGTAAGTAACTTGTTCCTTCTCCAGCATGGGGTCTGGCATGGATTCACATGCTTATGAATATAAGAATACATAGCAGTACACACATGCACAACCACGGGAGGTGGCAAGGCTCAACATTAAGCATTACATAACTCAACATTAAGCAACTCTTACCTCCTCACCAGGCCCACCTTCAGGCGAACAGGTGTGCGCAGCACTGCTTGGCCGACCCTGGACTCCTCCCTGGAATCCCGGTCGACACAGTAGAATCTCGTGAAGGTGTGCATCGACCTCCACGTAGCAGCCCTGCAAATGTCCAGCAGGGACACACCAGACAAGAACGCCGTGGTAGCAGCGATCGCTCTGGTCGAATGGGCTCTCGGACAGCCGGGCAACGGTCGGTTTGCCAACCGGTGACAGTGCTTGATGCAGCCAGAGAGCCATCTGGAAATGGAAGCCTTCGAGAGGGCCTTCCCTTGGTTCACAGGTCCAAAGTTCACAAAAAGTTGATGGCTTCTGAAAACTCTTTGTGCGGTCCACGTAGAACTTCAGCGCTCTAGCTACATCCAGCGAGTGCAAAGTCCTCTCGGCTGGCGACGAAGGTGATAGGAAGAAAACTGGCAACACCAAGGGCTTGTTGAGATGGAAGTCCGACAGCACCTTGGGCATGAAGGAGGGGTGCGTCCTCAGCACCACCCTCGTCTCGGGGAAAGTCAAGTATGGAGGCTTGCAGGATAGGGCCTGGATCTCTCCCACCCATCGTGCGGAGGTGTTGGGCACAAGGAACACTGTTTTTCACGACAGGAACTTCAACGGTGCCGAATGCAGAGGCTCGAATGGTGGCCCCATGAGCCTGGTCAGCACCACGTTGAGCTCCCAAGTCGGGGATGGAGCCTTCATTGGCGGGAACGATCGGAACAGTCCTTTCAGAAATTCCTTCACCAGGCGATGAGACCACAGGGATGACCGTCCTGTAGTTCTGGTGTATCGGGAAATCGCTGCCAGATGTATCTTGATGGAACCATGCGCTAGTCCAGCCTTGGCCAGCGACAGTTTATTTAAATTTATATAGCGCGCAAGCAGCCCATGGGCATTGAGGCGCTGTTACTTGCAAGAGCTTAGTTACAGGAATAGTGGGATTCAGTGGTACATTATGATTTCTATAAGGCATAGAACTGATAGTTAGGTTGGTACAGTTAGTCATTATAATACAGCTTATGCATTAGGAACATATGATATGTATTCAACTGGTGAGACCCATCTTATGTAGGTACGGTAGCACTTGAGGGGCTGTAATCTGTAGGGGGTTAATCTTCTGTGCACGGCACCAGACAGAGAAGCTCTTCCACTTGTGTCCGTAGCCCTTGAGAGTTGAGGACGCCCTGGCCTTTGCAAGAACCTCTCTGCAGTCCGCCGGGATATCGTACCCTCCAAACTCTAGTGCTGCAGGAGCCAGGCCTGCAAGTTCAGCGACTCCGGGTCGTGATGAAGGATGGCACCTCCTTCCCTGGAGAGAAGATCTGCGTCCGTCGACAGTTTCACTGGTGGGGACGCTGACAAGTCCAGAAGGTCCGGGAACCAGATCTGTCTCAGCCACACCGGTGCAACGAGGATCATCCTGCACCGGGACCTCTTGAATTGGTCGCAGTAGCAACGGCAATGGAGGGAACGCATAAGGCCGTGCCAGGGGAACGAGAAAGCATCGCCCCTGCTCCTCGGCTGGGGAAACCTGCTGGCGAACCTCTGGCACTTGGAGTTCATCACCGTCGGGAACAGGTCGATCTGGGGTTTGCCCCATCGTTGGAAGAGTCGATCCACCTGATCCTGATGCAGTTCCCACTCGTCGCACGAGCGCAGCTCCCTCCTGAGTGAGTCGGCAATGGTGTTCTTTATCCCTGCTAGATGAAAGGGTACCAGAAACATCCCCTGGGCAACGGCCCAATGCCACAGATCCTGGGCTTCCTTGGATAGGGCTGGGGATCTGGTTCCTCCCTGCTTCCAGATGTAGAACATCGTGGTGGTGTTGTCAGTGAAGATCCTCACCACCTTGCCCTTGAGGGATGGGAGAAACGACCTGAGTGCCCAGAACACTGCCCAGAACACTGCCCGGAGCTCCAGGATGTTCATGTGGAGTGGCCTCTTCTCCGGGAGCCAAAGGCCTCTCGCATGAAGATCTCCAGTGTGTGCTCCCCATCCCTCCAGGGAGGCATCCGTCACCTGGTGTGCTGGGGTCTGAAAGTCTGTGCCCACCGCAAGATGCGCGTGGGTGCCCCACCACCGTATTGCTTGGTGGAAAACCTCGTTGAGCGGGATCTTGTCCTCGAAACAACCCGCCGCTTGCATCCAACGGGCGTAGAGGACGCATCCGCAGCCTGCATAGGCACACCAGGTAGATGCATGAGGACATCATCCCAAGCAGGGACTTGATGGACCTCACCCTGGCCACGTCCGTGGCCAGCAAACGCTGCACCTTGCCCAGGATGGCCTTCGTCCTTTCCTCCGACGGCGAGGCCAATCGTGCTACTGTATCGAGCTTGGCTCCCAGAAACAGTGCGACCTGCGACGGAATCAGGTGGGATTTGGGGAAGTTGATGGAGAATCCCAGGTCAGTGAGCAGCCGGACGGTCTTCGCTGTGTGCTTGACGGCGAGTTCCCTTGTTCTTGCCCGGATGAGCCAATTGTCCAGGTAGGGGTAGACGTGGATCTCCTGCAGGTGCAGCCGCGCCACCACTGGTGCCAGGCACTTGGTGAATACCAAGGGCGCCGACTTCAACCCGAATGGAAGGGCATTGAACTGGTAGTGCCGTCCTTGGACCACGAATCTGAGAAACCTTCGGTGTCCTTTTAGAATGGGGATGTGAAAGTACGCATCCTCCAAATCCAACGAAGATAGGAAGTCGCCTTCCTCCAGCTGGCCCAGCACGTGCTGGAGGGTGATCATCTGGAACTTCTGTGCCTTGATGTATTTGTTTAATCGACGCAGGTCCAGGATGGGATGCCATCCTCCTGTCTTCTTTCTGACAAGGAAGTACCTGGAGTACACTCCGGAGCCCTGCAGCCTCTTTGGGACGAGCTCAATGGCTCCTTTCTTGAGCATCGCCCTTACTTCTATTAGCAGTTGTGGGACGTGGTTTTCCTTCCTGGTCATGGGAGGAATGCAAGGTCACTTTTTTAGAAATTCGAGAGTGTGCCCGTGGGCCAGGGCGTCCAGCACCCAACGGTCGGTGGAGATGGACTCCCACATGCTGACGAACTTCGTCAGCCAGCCTCCCACCGGGGTGCTCAGGTGGGGGCCCGACGCTACGGCCGGTTCAGTCTTGCTTGGCAGCGGCCTTGCCGCCTTGGCCTCCCTGGCGACGATGGCGAAATCCACCTGACTTACCTCATCCGCTGTAGGCCTCTTGCGACGAGGAGCGAGCCGCCTGACGATACGTCGAGGAGCCACCGACGAATCCTATGGAGGCACCTTGCTTGCCTCCGGCGTTCCGAAAGGGCGGCCGTCGTTGCTGCAGAACTCTCAAGGCCCGAGCCATCTCTGTGTCGGCCTTGATGGCCTGGAGTGACTCATCCACTGTCTTTCCAAACAGATTGTTCCCGTCGAAGGGCATGTCCAAAACTTTGGTCTGCACATCCTGGCGGAAATCTGTCGCCTTGAGCCACCCCCGCCGTCGAAGGCAAACGCCGTTGCCCAACTGGCAGAACCCGCTGTCGGCAATGTCCTTTGCTACCGTTATGGCATGGTCCGATGCCACCCCACCTTCCTGTAGGATCTCCAGGGCCTCTGCCCTCTTGTCGTCCGGTAGGAAGTCCAACAAGGGGGAGATCTTGTACCACAACTCCCTGTCGTAGCGGGCCACAATCGCTAGGGCATTGGCCGCCTTAATCGTCGTCGCCGCAGACGAGATGACCCGCCGTCCCATGGCGTCCAGTTTCTTTCCCTCGCTGTCCGGTGGGGAAGTTGAAGCCGATGCCCCCGCCGCTTTCTTCTTGGCTGCCGCCGAGAAGACCGGGGTAGGCTGTGCCCTAAGGCACAAAGGGGCAGTGTCGGGGACCCGGTACTTCTTCTCGTACCAGTCCCTCTTAACAGGCATCGTGGACGGGTTCTTCAAAAGAGCAAGTGCCTCGTCCCAGATGTCATCCAGCAACGGCACCGCGAGGACTGTCTTCCTCTTGGCCGCGCGCCGTTGGCAGAGGAAGCCTTCCTTCTTCTGTTCCTCGGGGCAGAGCTGGAAAAGCTTGGATGCCCTGGCAATCATGGCGTGGAAGGAGCCAATTTCATCGGGCAGGGAGGCCCGAGGGGGTGGTGATGGAAGGCCCATCCTGTCGTCACCACCATCGTCATCCATCCCCGTCGTGGCCATATCTGGTCCCATGTCATTCCTAGGACCAGGGGAAGGCGATGGAGGCTGAGGGGGCCGCGAGGGCTAGAAGGGCGGGGGTGGATGAACTCTCCTCCTCTTGTTTGGAGGGCTTCCCGACGGGCCCGGTTCTGCTGGGTCATCAGTTGGGGGTAGAGGCAATCTCGTCCTTATCTCCGTGCATAAGGTTTGGATTGCCATCAAAATGGCCACCGAGTTGTCCTGTGGCTCAAGTTGCGACGGGCGCGATGGCTGCTCCTCCTGCACGGGAACCTCGTCGGTGCCGCCGTCGCTCTCTTCGTCCCCCTCGTCGGGATTCTGCCCGTGAGACAGGACCTCCTCAAACTTCTTGTTAAGGCCCTTCACAACTTCAACCAGCTCCTCCTCGGAGGCTGTATCCGTGTCCGTAACGGCCACCGCCCCCCCTCTTTTTCCACCGGGGTCTTCACGATGGGCTGAAAAGTGGATTTCCCTCCGCGGTGGCAGGGAAACCCTGGGCCCCGAGGTCACCTCCACTGGGGTAGCCTCCACAGGCTCTGCCAGGGCCGCCGTGACTACTCTCGGTAGAGGCCTTAGCCGGGTGAATCAAGGCCTGCACCACCTTGTGCGTGCTTGAGGACTTCACCTTGGGGGGAGGGTCACCGCCTCGCTCCCCCTCGGCTGGTTCCTTCGAGATCGACCGGGGCCTCTCCAGAAGCTTAGCCGAGTTCTCGGATTTTCTCTTCCCCAAGCCAGAGCATTGGCTCGTGGTTGATGGCGCCAGTGAAGGTGCGCCCTGCCTAGCAGCCGAGGAGCCCGACCGTTCGGCACTCCCGTTGCCCGCTGACTCGCAGTGCTTTTCCTTTTGTTGGGCCCCCGTTGCCAGAGTGCCCTCACAGGACTTAGAAGACCGCCCGGACGACGACTTCTTCTCACCTGCTGGGCTCTTTCCTTCCAGCCAGTTGGTGAGACGGATCCGACGATCCCTCATAGTCCGATCCGTCATGTTCATGCAAAACGCACAGTCCTTCTCCACGTGAGTTTTGTCTTCGTGAAGGCAGTAAAGGCATCTCGAATGCTCGTCCTCCTTGAACACATTTGTTAATCCGTATCCAGGGCAGTTCCTAAACAGCTTGGATCCAGGTGTCGAGCTTCCCTTTTCCTGGGCCATGTCCGCTAGGTAGGCCTCAAACTTCTGGAATCCTCCAAGAAGCGTAACTCGACGAAAACTTCGCCCTTGAGAGGGCGTAGAAAATTCCAAAATGGGTCCCCGTTAATCGGAAGTAGAAACGGTGGCATTTGAGGCTCGATTGACCGAAAAATGAGATAAAACTCTTTGAAAAAAATGCACAACGCAGTAAAAGCTCGAGAGCTATAGCACGAGGACTCCCAACACTTGAACGTGCGGTAAAAATCTGAGGATGGTTACAAGGGGAGGGGCATAGGGAGAGAGCAGTCATTGGCTGGGGGCAGTATGACCCAGAGTCCTGTCTTTCTTAGTAGTAACCAATCACTGATCAGAAACGAAACTGACACTGATTTTTTCTTTACCCAGGATTCCCAGCCTGACCACTGGGAATATTCATGAGCATGTGAATCCATGCCAGACCCCATGCTGGAGAAAATCGTATTACTTCATGGTTGGTGCAGCTCGACATATGGCGTGATGCATCTCAAAACCCTCCATGCCTTCGTAGAGGTCAGCCTGACTGTTCAGCCGCGCTACTTAAGGATGAGCGATGGTGCTTCAAGCACCTGCTCAGACTTTAGATGAAGGGAGAGGCTGGGAGGCTTCCAGGAAACAGCGGTTATCTGCACAGACTTTCTGGGAAGCTACAGGCAAGCCCATCCTGGCCATGCAGAGGCAGAATGCCCACACATGGGCATGTTTCTAGCATAAGGGGAAGGGCTGCCAATCTGCTGTAAGGGACAACAGACCCACAAAAAAAAAGACGAGGCACAAACCGTGGCGGAAAAAGCAAGCAGAGAGTTACAGGTGGCCACGGAGTAGAGCGAGAACTGTACAGTAAGCAAAATGGCGAGCAGAACGGAATGATTGATCAGGGGCGCAAAGTGTAGACAGTGCATAATAAGAGGCGCACAGGGCAGAGGGCGCATCAAGAGCACAGCAAAGACTCGGGCTTCCAAACCAGGCTGCGCCTTACGCGGAACATTTCATTTGCATGAGTCTTTGAAAGGATTCCCAGGTATTCAGCGGCTGCCCCATTACACCACAGTACACTGCTGCCAGGCAAGCAAAGCCTTTCCTTTGCGCCTTTCCCTCAAACTCGGCAGCCTGTGCCCCCCGGAAGGCACCAACACTTACGCGTGTGTGAATGCGTGCATGCATGGGCCATTATGCGAGTGTGTGAGTTTTTACATGCATGTGCATGTAAGTGTGTGCGCGCAGCTCCCTCTGCTCCATCAGTCCTCTTACCTGCAGGATGCTGCTGCCCAAATGCATCTCTCTGTCCTTCCACCCCGACTCCAAGCCTAGTCCCAAACCTGCTGCCTCCCCGGATTTCTCCCTCATGTTCATGCACCACCCCGGTGCCCCTGGATTTTTCTTCCTCCCCAGACAAGGTCCAGTTTGTAGTGAGAGCATGGCAAGATGATATCAAAATGCAGAACATTATCAACTTTTTAGCTCTGCATCCCCTCTTTCCCACATATGCATCTTCTGTATCTGGAACCCTACAGTCCCCTGCCTCCTTGCACTGACCCAGAGGCGCGCTGCCCTGGCTGCACTTACCCAGAGGCGCGCTGCCCTGGCTGCACCGACCCAGAGCCGCGCTGCCCTGGCTGCACCGACCCAGAGCCGCGCTGCCCTGGCGGCACCGACCCAGAGCCGCGCTGCCCTGGCGGCACCGACCCAGAGCCGCGCTGCCCTGGCGGCACCGACCCAGAGGCGCGCTGCCCTGGCTGCACCGACCCAGAGCCGCGCTGCCCTGGCTGCACCGACCCAGAGCCGCGCTGCCCTGGCTGCACCGACCCAGAGCCGCGCTGCCCTGGCTGCACCGACCCAGAGCCGCACTGCCCTGGCTGCACCGACCCAGAGCCGCGCTGCCCTGGCTGCACCGACCCAGAGCCGCGCTGCCCTGGCTGCACCGACCCAGAGCCGCACTGCCCTGGCTGCACATACCCAGAGCCGCGCTGCCCTGGCTGCACCGACCCAGAGCCGCGCTGCCCTGGCTGCACTGATCCAGAGCCGCGCTGCCCTGGCTGCACCGACCCAGAGCCGCGCTGCCCTGGCTGCACCGACCCAGAGCCGCGCTGCCCTGGCTGCACCGACCCAGAGCCGCGCTGCCCTGGCTGCACCGACCCAGAGCCGCGCTGCCCTGGCTGCACCGACCCAGAGCCGCACTGCCCTGGCTGCACCGACCCAGAGCCGCGCTGCCCTGGCTGCACCGACCCAGAGCCGCGCTGCCCTGGCTGCACATACCCAGAGCCGCGCTGCCCTGGCTGCACCGACCCAGAGCCGCGATGCCCTGGCTGCACATACCCAGAGCCGCGCTGCCCTGGCTGTACATACCCAGAGCCGCTCAACCCTGGCTGCACTTACTCCAGGCTATGCGGCCCTGATTGCACTTCCCCCTCCACTCCCCCTGTCATTTCCCCTCTCCCTGACCCCCTGCATTTTTGCATATTGGACTTGCACGATCTGAATGAGACAAATCCTTGTAAGCTCATTGTTTTGTCCTCCATCTGTCTTCCCTCCCTTGTCGCGCCTCGAAACATTTGTGTACAGGGGCGTTTTAAATAACGTATCATATCATTCTATTCCATTTCTTCTTCTGCTCATCTGTTCCTTCCTTAAAACACCCTTGCTCCCCTGAGGCCTCTGTGATGAATCCAAGAGAGTCATCACTGATCTCCCGGAAGTGAACTCCTCTCATGTGGCCAGGGAACGGCAACCACTACCTGATCCTGACCCTGGTGGCTGCTATATGACGGAGGATCACATGGGGGGAGAAAACCTCCAGTGAGATTCATACCCAATACCCTTATGGCCTTATTGTCATACGGCTACACCTCCCCCCTAGGAAGAATAGGGAAAACCTGTCCCCAAATCACAGAGACGAAACTTCCAACTTTGGTACACCTTGTGGAAATTACAAGACTGCCTTCCCCAGTTCCGTTTTTCCATCATCCAGAACTGATTTACCATTTAGAACTGTTGAAAGCTGTTATTCAAGATTTTTAAACCAATCATCAACAATGGACCTCTTTTTCCAGAATCACCCATATACTGTGACGAGGAAGACTGAAAGAGAAGTGCAGAGCAGAAGAAGCCACAAGCCCAGCAAGCACTCTAGTCTTTTCCTGCAAACACCTGTGCCTGGGAAATTTAAAAGCCAGAAGCAAATTTGTAGAAGCGGCTGTTGGCGAGAGCGCGTTTCAGCTCTCAGTGAGGCTCGAAGATCTGAAAGGCAGAGACACGTGTGGTGAAGCTAGGCGCTCAGCATCCAGGAATAAGGGAGATGCTCAGGGGCAACGTGCTCGCCTCGGAAGCATGACGACAGAGCAACACAGGTTCAATCCCGGGTCTGTGCTTAGACACCTCTGGGTATTAAGCGCGTTATAAATAACCTATTATATCATGTTGCGAGAACTGGGTGCGCTTCTGAAACGCAAGGAGCTGGTGAAAGTCTCCTGGGCGTTCACCGACCGCAGAGAGCAGCACCTTGCATACCAGAGCCTGAATGGAAGTGGGCATGCTGAAGAGAAGCCATGGTAGACGGAAGAACGAAGGGAAAGCAGTCACGAGTGGAAAGCAGGCAGTGCACCATTGCCAGTGGATCGTGTATGAGCCAGATAATGCCAGCAAGAGTCAATAAGTCAATCCAGGTATAGTGGGGACACTGGGGCATATCAGCGACCGCACCAGATGCGAATAATGATATACAAAACAGAAGAAAGAGAGAAAGAGAACAGACTGATTGTAAAAAGGGGTAGCGAATTGCAATCAAGGTCCTTATTAGTTTCAGAATGCATGGAATGCAAATACATGGGGGCATCGGATCGAATAATATATCAAGAGGCTATTATCTAACCAAATAAATATACAATGGTGTAAGTGGATAGAAACACAGAGGGAACATAAGAAGCCCTAGCAGGAGAGTATACCAGGCAATTGCAAGTGTGTGGATACAAGCAATCATAAGAAGGAATATTAGAACTGTGTTGACCAAACAAGAAGTAACAAAATATGGGCAGAAACGAACACAGGGAATTCTGAGCGAAACAGAATTAGAAGGGTAAACAGCTTTGTATGTGACAGTGTTATTGTTGGCAAAGAAAGACAAGGAACTGCTATATAAAGAACTATGTGCATTAAAAATGAATCCAGGGGAAGGGAATCACCCTCTGGAACAAGGACTCTTTATCCCAGGAGAACATTTGGGTTGTAACTATTAACTCTTCTTTTACAAACACTTTTTTCAAAAAGCATCAAAGGTTAAAGACACCATCCCATTTCACTTATAGTTTAGTTTATAGTATTTGGACACAGGACAGCTTTTTTGTTGACATCCTGACACAGACAGATCCTTAGTTTTGGGTTAGACAGCGACTTTCCTCTTAGAGCAGGCTCAGAGACGCCTTTTCCCCCAAACCATTCATTTTAATAAAAGTCTTTAATCAAAAACAGGGCAAACTTGTATCCGAGTTTCATTCCTGACTCTTCACACTGCCTTCCCACTCTTGTCCCCTCCTTTCAACCCACTCATTTACCCCAGTCTACATCCTCTTCTGTTCTATTAAATCCTTTATTGTCCCGTCCCTCACTCTGCCATGTCCCCATTGAAGACGGAGGTTCAGGAATGGCCTTCACGACCCCCACATGACTCTCAGCCTGAAGACAGACACCTCACTCTTAGACCCTTCAACGCCATCATTGATTTATCGCAGATGTGAGAAATGTTACTGTCTCAGGCAACCATTCAGGCCATACCCAATCGATCTAGTGTAGATGGAGATACCAGCAGTCAAACAAGTCGACGGACTGCAAATCAAGAAATCAATGACGTCATCACTGACATCACAACGTAGCGGCCCTTAGACATGAAGTACATAGCCATCCATTCACCAAGTTACACGAACATGCATTAGTTTGTTGCAAAGAGACACGAAAAACATGCTAATGACTCACGCAGGTAGATGACAGACACGCATACATATCTCTATATATATATATATATCCACACTCTTCACCAAAGCTGAACCGCAAGTCGCCAAAGTATACAGATACCAAGCTTGCACATGCTCAACTGCCACTAACATGGAAAAGCCTTAAGGACAAATATGGAAGCTATAGGCCCACTGAAGTGTATGAGGAAGGGCAGACAGGCTTCGAGTACATGGAAGGGATGGCAAGATCGCTGCAGCCAGAGGCAAGCAGAATGATGCATCCAGCCAATGACGAGTGAAAACAGGAAAAGTTTGTGGTTACCAAGACGATAAGCGCCAGCAAGAAATTCAGGCTAAAATCCTCAATTACAGGTAAGAGGTCAATGTTGTGGTCTCAACACACATGACCCAGCAAAGCATGACAATGCCCATTCAATCAAGGTAGATGGAGAGAAGCTGTTCCCATCTAATCAGAGGTGGAAAGATACAAGTGTTGCTTATAAATTGCACTCTCCCAGGTTTGGCAATCAGAGATGGCAACATTAGGGAACACACAGCCCCTCTCATTGCCTTGAGACGGTACACTCGGCCTGGTAACCGTCCAGGCTCTCATTGCCTTGAGAAGGTACACTCGGCCTGGTAACCGTCCAGGCTCTCATTGCCTTGAGAAGGTACAATCGGCCTGGTAACCGTCCAGGCTCTCATTGCCTTGAGAAGGTACACTCTGCCTGGAAACCGTCCAGGCTCTCATTGCCTTGAGAAGGTACACTCGGCCTGGTAACCGTCCAGGCTCTCATTGCCTTGAGAAGGTACACTCGGCCTGGTAACCGTCCAGGCTCTCATTGCCTTGAGAAGGTACACTCGGCCTGGTAACCGTCCAGGCTCTCATTGCCTTGAGAAGGTTCCATCCTGCCCAATCCAGAGTCACCTTTCACGTGAAGGTATAATATGTTGCAGGAGCCAATGGTCTCCCTGCGACCCAGGAACATTGTAGGGTGAAACATGCAGAGGTAGTCCCAGGAGGAGCCACCAGATATGGCTACCCAATAGTAGAATGAACCCTTATAGGATACATGTATATTTCGCCTAAACCTACCAATGTGAACGACAGAAAGGCTTAGGGGATGGAACCTGGTTTTGTGACATCACACCTGGATAAAACCGGTGAGACACACTCAGAAGACGAGAATCCTGGAGAATTCAAGTTTTTCTAGTTCTTGCTGTGGGGAGTTTTTGATGGGCCCAAGTGTCTCTTTGCTGGTAATTGGGGTGACTGCTATAGGTCCCCAGCTGCTCCTTAACAAGATTCAGCACTCTGAATCGGTCTTGAGGTTCCGTCAAGGCTATCGAAGGACACACAAGATGCATTGGTACAAGAAGGTCCTACTATTCCAGGGTATGTTGAGAGGTTGAAGGCCCTGCAGGAACCACCTAGTGAGGGGATAGGGTGCTGATGCAGAGACATGAATAAGGTATTTATGAGCAGAAGAGGTGTGAAACAGATGGTGAAAATTAGGTAGTGGGTGAGAATGAAGGGAGAAGAGGCATGCATTAATATATGATGAAAAACTCAAGAAGTTATTCAAAAAGCGCTTCCGTCACCCAGTGTCGGCTTCAATGAGCGGCAGCTGGGAATATAAGAAACATACAGTTGCTCAATGTCAACGATAGGGGAAGAAGCAACTGCTCGGGTGCTCGAAATAGAAGCAGAGGGGGGAGGTGGTTTCTGTGAATTTCCCAAACCACAGTTAAGGTGTTTGAGATTAGCACCACATTTGGAGAAGAAACACTCTGGTGTTGCTGGTTTGAACACTGCTGGATGCCTCCACGTGCCTTTTCTGAGGAAGAATGGATTCCAGATGCAAGAAAAGAGGGTCTTTGCATTAAGTAGACCTTGTGAACGGGGGCGCATAGCATATTTGGGGTGGAAGAGTGGTTCTGAGATGTTCCCCAACAAGCTTTGAGGTATCCCACAACTAAAAAGGAGGGTGTACAGAGTTAGTGACCGGCACTTTATTATGTACTTTTAATAGAACCACTACCTACATGCTACCGTGACTGCTGTGTCTTGGGATCCTTCTTGTAATGCCTTACACTTGCAGGATGTAGATCAGTCTTAACTACATTCCTTCAGGTCTCCCACACACAATTCCATTTGCGCTCTCCAGTGCCCCCAGATAAGATTGTTAAGTGGGAGTATTTTACTTGCTATTTTATAAAGTTGGGGGTCAAATTATAGTTTAGGGAGCAAAAGGTCCCATTCCCAATGGGTGTATTTTATAAGCGGGTACAAATATGTTTTAACAGTAAAACAGAAATGTTTTAGTAATGCATATTTCCGAGCTCGTAGTTATTCTTGCACATTAAAAGATGCATGGGTACCTCTAGGACTAATTAATTCTTTCCGTGGCAATATGTGTACTACGGGGCCAATCAGATCCATGAAGATGTGAGGGTAAAAACAGGGAAACAGGCTCTGATGTGTCTGTTTCCTATTTTTTGTTGTGAATATTTGTACTCCCTATTTTTGGTTGGGACCATTTTGACTCCCCTATTTTTTTGTTGTGAATATTTGTACTCCCTATTTTTGGTTGGGACTATTTTGACTCCCCTATTTTTTTGTTGGGAGACTTTGTGCTCCCTATTATTCTTTTTTGGGAGTATTTGCCTATTTTTAGGGCATACAAGTGGCTGCTACATTCCTGATCTGGAGGACTGGCACTCCCAAACTACCCACCCACATTCCTAGAATAGCTGTATCATGTTATCACTTAATCTGTGAGTAGAGCACCATGGCTCCACATTGTGTAAGCCTGTGAGTGTTAAAGGGTACTTCAGCCTGTGAAATGCCCTAAATAAATGGAGTCTCTGTGTAGTGCTTGCCCAAAATATTCACTTCAATGCAACATCGCTGCCAGGTAAGGAAACTAAAGTACAGTGATGTAAAGTGATTTGGCCAGAGTGACATACTTTGGGCAACTGGAGAACCTGAGAATTTAGGCAAGCTTTCCTGGTTTTAGAATTTGTAATTCAGGTAGTTGACTATGGAGGTCATTACGAGTATGGTGGTGCTGTAAAAAAGTGGCAGCAATTCCCACTACAAGTTTTGAGGTAGAGAAATTTCTCCAGCAGTTTGCTGGAGGTATTTTCTACACTTTGCCTCCAGAAATTGTAGGAAATCCTGCAGGCAGAATTACCAGCTGCAGTAATTCCTTCAAAAAGCCAAACAGCGTGCTGTGGGAGTCCATGAATGAGGCTAACGGTACATTTCTATCACATGTAATCTGGCAAATTTACCACTATTAGTGGCAGCGAAGGCAAACAGATACTGCAGTGTCTCTATGGCAAATATCTCCATACTTGTACTGACCCTCTATATCGCATCCTCTCCAATTTTTTGTTTTATATCAACATTCAATGCCTTCAGCATTGCTGTCTTTTGAAAGCTACTCTAGTACTATGCGTCCAATAAAGTCGACTTGCAAAGCACCAAACCTCATGATAAACCAACCAGACGATGAAAAAGTATGAGGTTTATACAAGCAGAGAATCTGTCGCCATTCTCCTCTGGAGAACATACTTACTACAAACACACATCTACTACTTCCAATCCACATTACTCACAGGTGTGAGGGGTCAGAAATGAGAGGCGGACACAAAGTAGTTATGTTTTCAACGTTAGACATTTTAATTAAAATAAAGGGATTGGATAAAGACCTTTCTGTCCCTATCCTAAATAGTTTGCCTGCCTAGGAAACTACAAGTAAGATCGGTCTGTGTCTTGTCAGAATTATGCAAACAGTCCTAGTGTCAAAAACATATCTGGCCCTCACACAAGAAATTAACTAAAGGTGTACGGTTAATGTCTCTGCTTTGACCTAGCATAAAGTGTGCAAATTCAAATATGTAAACCCAACAAAACAGTCCTGGGATTCAGGGGCTGTTTCCCTTGCCCTGGACTGCTTCAGGTAGGATAGTGATAAGTGTCCTTTGCAAACAATGATTCCTTAAGAGTAGCGGAAATGTCTTGTTCACAAAACACTTTAAGGATGATGAAAAAGTGTCTTTTCCAACTAATTACTTTTGAAGAATATCAAAAGTGTCTCTTTTAACCAACTTTTTAAGGATAGCAAAAACGTCTCTTCTACACAACGTCTTAAGGACGACCTCCAACTTTCGCCACATTGAAATCTCATGTATGGAGACTTGTACAGATTTTGCCTTTTAACTTCTTCATTAATGTTCGTCCGCCTCTGATGACATTTACTCCAACATTCCCGATATGGACTTCTCGGACTTCTATAAATTCTAGTTTACTTGGTCGGTATTCAAAATAGGTTTTCAACTGTTCATATGCCTGTCGGCATGCCCTGGGGTCCCCAATACCTCTGGGCAGACTCACCAGTGTTTGATAGCGTTTCTGACCCAAGGTGTGTTGCCGTGGGAAAGCTTTCAGTTTGGGACGGCGTCTCCTACTCTGCAGACCCTCTTTCAGTTCTTGCGGCGGCTCCACATCCACTTTCCGATAGAACTGGTGCTGATTGACACAACTGTTTCCCCGACGGCCTCGCTGCTGCTGGCGGCTCCTCAGCGGTCCTCCCATGGTGTCCGCTGTACTTCTCCCAGTTCTTTTAACATCTTCGGCACGGTTCACTCCTGTGCATCTGGTTATGCCTTTGGTTCTGATTCCAAATTCGCCTGCTCTCCATCTTTCTTCACCTTCCAATTTAAGGTGGACACTATTTTTAAAAGTCAAGCGCAGCCGATTTCCATTATACAGCTAGTCTGCATGTTTAGCTTAGTGTTTCCTTCAATCCACATGAAGTCCTTCTTTCCCTTCCTCGTCTCAGTACTTGAGACTTTATGGACATTGGAGTCCATAGAATTTTTAGAACTTTTAAAGTTAAATTGTTTTACATTTTTGTTTAGAACAAAAACAGAGACAGGAGATGTCACATGTGTATATGAGGTATACAAAGTATTTTACTCAGATTGTCTTGCATGAAGGAGTTTCGGAAGGTAACAACAAGCCATCCAGACTTCAGGAACTATGAGGTCTTCCTCTCTAGTAAGGGAAGAATACCACCTCCTCCCACCCCTGACAGCCGTCTGCTCCCATGTGATCCACCCTCATAATCCCACCCCCAGGGTCAGGATCAGATAGCGGCTGCCGTCCCCTGGCCATATGGGGGGAGACTTTACGCTGGGGATCTGTGATGACTGGGCAGGATTCATCACACGGGTAACACAAATAACAGATCCCAATGTACTGGGTTACACCGCCAGAGGTCTATCATCTTAGGCAGGAGCAGTATGCATTTAGTTATGAGATTTCCCACCAAAAATGTGAGAATGTGGAGGAGAGGGAGTGGTATAACTGGGATTGTTTAAATCCACAATAGAAGTCTACATGAAAATGAGCCTATGACTTAGAAGATTTTGAAAGCGAGTAATGTTGTCAAATGGCCACTCCTGTACCTTCGTTCCGCCATTTAGTGTCATTTCTGAAGAACAGGCAGAAGCAGAGGTACTGCACTCTCCAACGGAGGACGTGAGATTTTCTGCCGCTCTCACAATCGTGAAGTTTCATTTCGCAGTATAAATGCTGATCTACAAGTAGCAGCTAAGCAGGGTGAAGCCGGCCTGGAAGCCAGGACTGCTGCAGAATCCAACAGCCCGATAGACCAGACCTCTCAACTCACCTGCACTAGATCAGTTCACACTCCGCGCAATCCAAATACTCCTCCTTAGACATCAAGGAGCTCTCAACCGGCAAAGCAATGCATTTCACCTGCCTTGCAGTCCGAATAGGGATCTGTGGAGATGGGACTGCATTGCAGCAAAGCTTGAAGTATTGTTAAGCGGTCGCATGACAGGAGCGACACCCCATCAAGCCCAGGCTGCTGAGTCCAGTGCAGTGTGCAAGAGCAGACTCCCAGTCCCATCGCTAGCAACTCACTCTACAGAGTGGTCCCATCGCTAGCGACTCACTCTACAGAGTGGGCCCATCGCTAGCGACTCACTGTCCCATCGCTAGCGACTCAGACTCACTCTGCAGAGTGGTCCCATCGCTAGTGACTCACTCTGCAGAGTGGTCCCATCGCTAGTGACTCACTCTGCAGAGTGGTCCCATCGCTAGTGACTCACTCTGCAGAGTGGCCCCATCGCTAGCTACTCACTCTGCAGAGTGGCCCCATCGCTAGCTACTCACTCTGCAGAGTGGTCCCATCGCTAGCGACTCACTCTGCAGAGTGGTCCCATCGCTAGCGACTCACTCTGCAGAGTGGTCCCATCGCTAGCGACTCACTCTGTGGAGTGGTCCCATCGCTAGCGACTCACTGTGCAGTAGTCCCATCGCTAGCGACTCACTGTGGAGTGGTCCCATCGCTAGCGACTCACTCTGTGGAGGGGTCCCATCGCTAGCGACTCACTCTGTGGAGTGGTCCCATCGCTAGCGACTCACTATGCAGTGGTCCCATCGCTAGCGACTCACTATGCAGTGGTCCCATCGCTAGCGACTCACTATGCAGTGGTCCCATCGCTAGCGACTCACTATGCAGTGGTCCCATCGCTAGCGACTCACTCTATGCAGTGGTCCCATCGCTAGCGACTCACTCTATGCAGTGGTTCCATCGCTAGCGACTCACTCTATGGAGTGGTCCCATCGCTGTGGAGTGGTCCCATCGCTAGCGACTCACTGTGGAGTGGTCCCATCGCTAGCGACTCACTGTGGAGTGGTCCCATCGCTAGCAACTCACTGTGGAGTGGTCCCATCGCTAGCGACTCACTCTATGGAGTGGTCCCATCGCTAGCGACTCGCTATGCAGTGGTCCCATCGCTAGCGACTGACTATGCAGTGGTCCCATCACTAGCGACTCACTATGGAGTGGTCCCATTGCTAGCGACTCACTATGGAGTGGTCCCACCGCTAGCGACTCACTGTAGAGTGGTCCGATCGCTAGAGACTCACTCTATACAGTGGGCCCATCGCTAGCGACTCACTGTCCCATTGCTAGCGACTCACTGTGGAGTGGTCCCATCGCTAGCAACTCACTGTGGAGTGGTCCCATCGCTAGCGACTCACTGTGGAGTGGTCCCATCGCTAACGACTCACTGTGGAGTGGTCCCCTCGCTAGCGACTCACTGTGGAGTGGTCCCATCGCTAGCGACTCACTGTGGAGTGGTCCCATCGCTAGCGACTCACTATGCAGTGGTCCCATCGCTAGCGACTCACTATGCAGTGGTCCCATCGCTAGCGACTCACTCTATGCAGTGGTCCCATCGCTAGCGACTCACTCTATGCAGTGGTTCCATCGCTAGCGACTCACTCTATGGAGTGGTCCCATCGCTGTGGAGTGGTCCCATCGCTAGCGACTCACTGTGGAGTGGTCCCATCGCTAGCGACTCACTGTGGAGTGGTCCCATCGCTAGCAACTCACTGTGGAGTGGTCCCATCGCTAGCGACTCACTCTATGGAGTGGTCCCATCGCTAGCGACTCGCTATGCAGTGGTCCCATCGCTAGCGACTGACTATGCAGTGGTCCCATCACTAGCGACTCACTATGGAGTGGTCCCATTGCTAGCGACTCACTATGGAGTGGTCCCACCGCTAGCGACTCACTGTAGAGTGGTCCGATCGCTAGAGACTCACTCTATACAGTGGGCCCATCGCTAGCGACTCACTGTCCCATTGCTAGCGACTCACTGTGGAGTGGTCCCATCGCTAGCAACTCACTGTGGAGTGGTCCCATCGCTAGCGACTCACTATGGAGTGGTCCCATCGCTAACGACTCACTGTGGAGTGGTCCCCTCGCTAGCGACTCACTGTGGAGTGGTCCCATCGCTAGCGACTCACTGTGGAGTGGTCCCATTGCTAGTGACTCACTCTATGGAGTGGTCCCATCGCTAGCGACTCACTCTATGGAGTGGTCCCATCGCTAGCGACTCGCTATGCAGTGGTCCCATCGCTAGCGACTGACTATGCAGTGGTCCCATCACTAGCGACTCACTATGGAGTGGTCCCATCGCTAGCGACTCACTATGGAGTGGTCCCATCGCTAGCGACTCACTATGGAGTGGTCCCATCGCTAGAGACTCACTCTATACAGTGGGCCCATCGCTAGCGACTCACTGTCCCATAGCTAGCGAGTCACTCTATGGAGTGGTCTTGCAGCAGCGCTGTGGATTTCCCCAGACCACGTGCCTTCCTGCCTCTTGTTTCTTTGGGTGGTTGCTTTTTCCACTAGAAATCCACTAGAAATCCAGAAACCTAGGTAGCAGAAGGCAAAGAGCACAGCTTCGGGGGAGGGTGGGCTGCTCACACCTGGCATCGGACAGCTTGAGTTGACTAGATTAGTTGCACAATAAGATGGAGAACACAAGACTAGTGGTGTGTGCAGCAGTTTCACGGGTTTGCTTTTGTTTGCAGCAGGTGGGACATTTTACTGCAGCAGAGGTGTCGCAGGGGGGAGTAAAATAGGGAGTACGAGGGCTGGAAGTTAAGAGGGGAGGCAGAGAACATGGTATGAGCGATTGGCCACCAATAGGAAGGGCCTGGCTAAATGTGTTGGGTGCGATTCCCAACATTCACGGCGCAGCACTTGGACATGGAATGCAGATCTCGAGGTACCCCTAAAGTCGGTGTGAGCATCTGCACTCTAGCGCTGCTCGTTTTGCTATTCACTTATTGCTTGCAGCAGGGAGGGCCGTGCGTTTTATTAACACGTGACACCAGTACAGCTTCTTAAGATGAGCGTATAGTTATATTATCAAGTAAGATTCCCTGCTTTTTTCATCATTTGAAACTGGCAGGCACCATTTTGCATTATGTGGATATAAACTTTCTTGTCGATTGTACATTTGTAAAAAATATTCACTTAAACTTTTCTTTAACAAATTAATCAACCGAGTACTGTGAGCTTCAGTGATAACGTGGCTTTGAAATGCATATGCCCTCCGCCGTTAAGAATAGCAACATTAGCACTTATAATGATAATTTATATACAGGGAGGAACAATGCTCTTTTGATCATAAAAGAAGGTACAATAGATAAAGAAATCGATATTCTTTATCACAACATGCTCACTACAGTTCACAACGTCTGCGCCTGTGGCACACTATTTATACTCGACCTCCCAGCGTCGCTGGGCTCCCTCTCTCTGATTTACGAGCCCCTATAAGTCTGATTAAAATGCTGACAGATGACCCACCCAGCATTGGACAATCTAGCTATTCGACGCTGGGCCCATTCCTAAGCAATCCTTGTGCTATAGATTCTAGGAACTCCAGACTCCGATCCAGATTAGCTAAACTCTTTGAACCCCTCCTCAGATCCTTGCCCATGGCAAAGAAAACTAACCTCCCGACTAGCCAAAACGCTACTAGTGCTAACCCCATTATTATCCAGCCATACCCTCATGCCACCATGAAGCACCACACGGTTTACCAACCTAAGAAAGTAGATTCAACCACTACACGTACCATCGCCACAACCATTGCCCACCGCCTCAAAGGTGCTCTAATAAACGCTAGGTCCCTGGTTGTGCATGCTACAGACATTTCTGACCGATACTGGCAGACAACCTGGACTTTCTCGCCATTAACACGTCATGGTTGCACGAAGCGGCAGGCCCTATGCTCTCGCTAGCAGTCCCTAACAGCTACCCTATATAGGACAGAGACAAGGCACGAGATGGGGGTATTGCCGTCATCTCAAAATCTAGCCTCTCTATGAGACTCGCTCCCTCCCAAACCACCCACTCTTATGAGGTCCTCACAGTTAAACTTCAATTAGTCAACTCCCAGACTCTTACTATTCACCTATTCTACAGACCTTCCAGCCCCGGCCCAATCGGAACGCTTGAGGAGGACATTTACTATATACTCTCCAATAATCTCAAAACCACCTCGAAATTACTACTTTTAGGTGACTTCAACCTGGGTTTCAATGACCCCCTAGACAAACATGCCACAACCACCGCCAACATTCTGTCTGAACTCAGTATATCCCAAAATATTAGCGAACCCACTCATAACAAAGGGAGAACCCTCGACTGGGTGACTGATTACAACTGTACTGCCAACATCACCTCCATCTCCCCGCAACCCTGGACGAAGCACTTCCTCCTGTCTTTTGCACTCACAACTACTAGACCACTCCCCCTAGATACCGCTACCGCCCCACCTTGCCTAACAAGGAATAAAAAGAAGATCACAATGGACAAAGTGATCCCCGCCATTCTCCCGACCCTTAACTCGCTTGCTGATAATCTAGATCCAGAAACGCTTGTTAATGAGTACAACAAAATTATGCTAACCTCACTCAACATTATTGCCCCAACCAAACTGAGGCCTAGCAAGCCCAAAACTCACCTGAACAAGTGGTTCGCCCCACAATTAAAGAACTTACGACAATTAAAGAGGAGCTGTGAAAACTCCTGGAGCTCATTCCCTTCAGAAGCCAACAGAACAGAACCAAATTACTGAAATTTCATCCCAATATAAAAAGGAAATGTGCATGGCCAAACGTCATTCCTACAACAAACTTATTTCTAACGCTAACTCTAGTATGAAGGAATTATTTATGATCCTAAAGGAATTAGAGTCTCCTATCCCTACTCCTGACATCTGCACTAAAGACAAAACCTGGTGCTCAGATATACAACAGGCACTCTCCAACAAAGGAACCATCCTCCAAAATAAAATAGCCTTAAAAAAAGCCTAAATCCTCAATCTCACCTGAATAACACTACGCCTGACCTCCCCTTTAAGGAAACATTATCCGACTCCCCTGCCCAATTAAACTTTACTAAAACTTCCATTCTTGAGGTAGAAAAAGTTATTCTCTCACTCAAGCCTTCCAACTGCCAGGGCACCTCTGCCCAGCCCAGCTCATAAAGGATTCTGCAAGAGATCTTGCCCCTTTTATTTCCAATCAATACCTCATTTGCATCCAGCACCATCCCTACCAACCTCAAACAATATTGGGTGCTCCCACTGCTAAAAAAGCAAACCCTCGACCCACTCATACCCACCAACTACCGTCCCATTCCAACAGTACCTTTTCTGTTGAAAATACTGGACAAGGTTGCCTACCTTCAAATCCAAAAATATTTAGAACTTCACAAACTCGTAGGAGCTTGACAATCAGGCTTCCGCCCCCAACACGGAACCGAGACCGCCCTTATCGACCTGATAAGCTGAGAGACAAAGGGAAAACAGCCCTCCTTCTACTGCTTGACCTCTCGGCTGCATTCGACCTCGTCGACCACAAGGTCTTATGCAGCCACTTCAACTCAGCCGTCCATTTCTCCAAAGAGGCCATAACTTGGATTGAATCTTTCTTGAGTGACAGGACTATGAGGGTGTTCTCCCCCTCAGCAGTGGCAGACCCCATCCCTATCACGTGCGGGGTACTCCAGGACTCTTGTGTCTCCCCTACATTGTACAATATATTCACAAAGCCCCTTTTCGATGATCTGGACCATCTTGGTATTACCTACACTAAATATGCAGATGATACCCAGATTCTCCTCCCACTTTCTGGGGATTACGTTAAGGATTTGGCCTTGGTGAATAGAGTGTACCTCATCATCCAGGCATGGATGGCCACCCACGGTCTATGCCTGAATGATGACAAAACTGAGCTCATCATCCTGGGTACACCTACTAACATCAACAAACTCGGTCAGGATTACTCATCCTTCATAATCGATGGCAACCTCATCAAAGTGGCCAAGCAGGTAAAAAACCTTGTTTTCTACCTCAATGCCACACTCTCCTTTGCCAAACAAGTGAACGCCATGGCCTCTGCCACCGCTTACACTTGTAAGCTCATTAGATCTGGCAAACCCTTTCTCTCCGATGACAACAGCATTATCTTGGCCAGAGCCCTCATACTCTCTAGGTTAGACTATTGTAACGCCCTCTACATCGGTACCAACAAATCGATTATCCAGAGGATACCAATCCTCCAAACAATGCCCTAAGAGTGGCCATCGGTGTGGCTAGAAGATCACAAATATCTGTGACTATGCACCAAAATAATTGGCTCTCAAACTATAACAAAATTCAGCTAAAAACTGCATCCCTTGCCCATAAAGCACTGAACAACGCTCCCCCCAGCTATCCCAGGGATAGATTCCATAGGAGAACCTCCACCAGACCCACGATATTAATCAATACCAACTGCCTCACCATCCCCAGACTTAAGCTCTCAAAGGCTGGTGGCTGCAGCTTCCCCGTCAAAGCGGCCCAACATTGGAACTCCCTGCCATACCCAATCAGAGAAGATCAACCCTTTCTGAACTTTAGACTTAGCTACATCAACTGGCTCAAGTCAACCGATCTTTAAGGCCCGCATGTGTAGGATTCAAATTTTTGTACTGTACCTGTATATTTTCTACAGTGTATTTATTGACCTATTCTTGTCGTGTACCTGTACTCATATCGTGTAACCTAAGCCTTGCATATCCTGTAACTGCTGCGCCCTGATACCCCCGGGTCTGGTGCGCATTAGAAATGAATAAACAAACAAATCAGATTTGATGGGAAGCAGTGAGCTTCTTATAATGGGATGAGTTTGAGGGACATTCTGACAAGGTTATGGAGGAGAGTAAATGGAACAGTTACCGGGGACAACACATAAGTGAACATACATAGATTAAGGACAACCAACATTGGGCATTTTTAAGTGCAGGTAGGCGGTACGGCCAGCTGTGCTCGGGATGTGACCATGATGGGTGAAGTGCTAGAGTGGAGGCAGAGGAAGTGAGGGACAGCGGCAGGTTAGAGGCGAGGGAAAGATGTTGGAGTGAGGGCAGATGAGAGGTAGTGTAAGAGGGTAAGTCGGAGGCGAGGAGGTAGGTTTCCGTGTGGACTGTTTCAGGGATGTCCGGGGGAAGAGAATTCCATGCAAGTGGAGCAAGAAGAGAGAAACAGAGTAAGTGAGAAGAAGCACAAAGAGGGCGAGGAGCCACAAGGGCAGTCGAGGGGGCAGAGCAGAGATCACGAGACGGCGTGTAGAGTGGAGTAGGTACAGTGGTGCATTACCGTGGTTAAATATGAAAGGCTCACCAAAGATGAGCTCACCCCCGATACCGATTTCCCATTAATTGCTTTCTACTGGACACTCCTTATCTGACATTAGGGACGCAAATCACAGCTCCCAGGACAGGAACTCTGCTTGCCAGCCAGACAGGAAGCCCACTAAATGCAGTCCTTGCGCCACATCGCACCCTGAGATCCAACTGGCAACCATGGACGCGGTTGCACTCTCCATTCACCCTCACTCCCAACGCCTCTGCTTGCGGACCAGGCCGGAACGCTAAAGAACTTGCGTCTGGGGCCTGCGGAGGGTCTGGGGGGAGGGGGGGCGGGTTTGATGCTCTTTTCTTTTTCTACTTTTATATTAATTGAGCAGATTTGGCAGCAGAAGTGAGCAAATAAAGTTTCAACAACAAGAGTGCCCCCTTCACAGAACCAATGGAATGCGTGTAGGGGGCGGACAGCTGCAGGCATAGAGAAAGGTCTTGCTGGAGCATAGTTTAAAGGTAACCCTACCTGCTCCCACAAATATGGCAGATGGTAAAGTACTGCAGACGCAGCAGCGCCGTCGCCGCCAGAAGCGCCTCCGTAGCATACATGACAGCGCCTGGACATAGTTGCAAACAGGTGTGGGCAGGAACTGTGTCCGAAGGCCAAACTACAGGCGAGGGCACCTGTGCAGCAGAAGAGCATAGAGCATGCCGCATGGAAGACAGCTGTCATGTAAGGGCCAGGTGTAAGAAGCCAAAGGGCCACTCAAACTATAACAAGCTTTATCCTTCACTACAAGGGCCTGCGTGCACTGAAGGTGCATTGATCACTGCAGCCTGAATGCACCAATGACCCTACTTCGGAGCTGACGATGAGCTCAAGTTTCGACAAAAGAGAAAAGTCAAGAGACTTCTGGCGGTTAAAGCATTCGCTATACGTGAATTTCCCTCCAGAAATACTTCACCGGGTGATGAAGCAAGAACTGCGAGCCTTGACTGTACACGGTGCCCAACACAGGCCACACGCAAGCAAACGTGCATCCACACAGGCAGCAGCTGCAAGCCAATCAGCACAGGACCACAGCATGGTGGCTGGTCGGTTTAGAATTAATCATACCCACTGGCGTTGCTCTAGGAAAGCTTCCACTGCATGCGCTTTTGGACTGTCTGCGCCACTACAGAAAGGGGTCAGACACATGCAAATCGGCTTTGGTTCTTCACCCATGGCCATGGGGGCGCCAAGCCCACTCGGCCAGGGGATGTAGAACCGTGGGGTTGTTTATGAACAGCACATGTGCTTCTGCACTCTGAAGACATTGCAGCCTTTTCAATCAGATGTTTGAAGAGTTTGATTAAAAAAACATGGACAAAACCAGTCCTGGATAGGGTTTGAGCTATTTCCAGGATAGACCGGGAATCGGAACAGTCGCCCTTGGGTGCCACGAACCTGCCTTGATGCCTTTAGGACCTGAAGGGATTGAACATATCTTGAGCTTGTTGGCAGACTCTGAATTCAACAATCCCAAATGCACGGATGTGGTCCCTGGGATTGCCTTGCCTTATGCACAAGCTTCTCCTTGAAAATTAAATGAAATGAAGGCGAGCTATCAAGGAGCACGCTTGGAAGAAAGCTTGAGAACTGAACAGGCGCCACTTCCTGTGGACAGCAGTTCTCACTTGCAGGAGGTGAAGACGGTATCTATGTCTTCACGCTCTCCTCGCCCCCTCAGCCCTGTGACTTGGTGGAAACGGTGCGATTTGTGCTACCCCTCTTTCCTCGAAACACATATGCAGCTCAGCCTGTCGACCTTGCAATCAAGCGTGCAGCGTCCATTTCTCCCACCCACGCTTAGTCCTTATTCGCAGGAATCCATTTAAGAGATCAAGAAATGTGTTTCCTTGGGGGGAAGGGAAGGGGGGGGGTTCTGAATGTTACGGTAATGTTGTTTTAATCATTTTTACCATTCTTAAAGGGCACCACAGTTCGGCGATCCATGGGGGAATGTTTACAGGGTATCACAAACATGGAGACGAAGGGAGTGGAATGTACACAGGGTATCACAATGATGGAGAAGAAGCGAGCGGAATGTACACAGGGTATCAGAACCATGGAGAAGAAGCGAGCGGAATGTACACAGGGTATCAGAACCATGGAGAAGAAGCGAGCGGAATGTACACAGGGTATCAGAACCATGGAGAAGAAGCGAGCGGAATGTACACAGGGTATCAGAACCATGGAGAAGAAGCGAGCGGAATGTACACAGGGTATCAGAACGATGGAAAAGAAGCGAGCGGAATGTACTCAGGGTATCAGAACCATGGAGAAGAAGCGAGCGGAATGTACACAGGGTATCAGAACCATGGAGAAGAAGCGAGCGGAATGTACACAGGGTATCAGAACCATGGAGAAGAAGCGAGCGGAATGTACACAGGGTATCAGAACCATGGAGAAGAAGCGAGCGGAATGTACACAGGGTATCAGAACCATGGAGAAGAAGCGAGCGGAATGTACACAGGGTATCAGAACCATGGAGAAGAAGCGAGCGGAATGTACACAGGGTATCAGAACCATGGAGAAGAAGCGAGCGGAATGTACACAGGGTATCAGAACCATGGAGAAGAAGCGAGCGGAATGTACACATGGTACCACTATGATGGAAGAATTGAGCGGAATGTACACAGGGTATCGTAACGATGGAGAAGAAGCGAGTGGAATGTACACAGGGTATCAGAACGATGGAGAAGCAAGCAGAATGTACACAGGGTATCAAAAGGATGGAGAAGCGAGTGGAATGTACACAGGGTATCAGAACGATGGAGAAGAAGCACGTGGAATGTACACAGGGTATCAGAACGATGGAGAAGAAGCAAGTGGAATGTACACAGGGTATCAGAACGATGGAGAAGGAGTGAGTGGAATGTACAGAGGGTATCAGAACGATGAAGATGCAGCGCATGGAATGTTTACAGGGTATCAGAACCATGGAGAAGAAGCGAGCGGAATGTACACAGGGTATCAGAACCATGGAGAAGAAGCGAGCGGAATGTACACAGGGTATCAGAACCATGGAGAAGAAGCGAGCGGAATGTACACAGGGTATCAGAACGATGGAAAAGAAGCGAGCGGAATGTACTCAGGGTATCAGAACCATGGAGAAGAAGCGAGCGGAATGTACACAGGGTATCAGAACCATGGAGAAGAAGCGAGCGGAATGTACACAGGGTATCAGAACCATGGAGAAGAAGCGAGCGGAATGTACACAGGGTATCAGAACCATGGAGAAGAAGCGAGCGGAATGTACACAGGGTATCAGAACCATGGAGAAGAAGCGAGCGGAATGTACACAGGGTATCAGAACCATGGAGAAGAAGCGAGCGGAATGTACACAGGGTATCAGAACCATGGAGAAGAAGCGAGCGGAATGTACACAGGGTATCAGAACCATGGAGAAGAAGCGAGCGGAATGTACACATGGTACCACTATGATGGAAGAATTGAGCGGAATGTACACAGGGTATCGTAACGATGGAGAAGAAGCGAGTGGAATGTACACAGGGTATCAGAACGATGGAGAAGCAAGCAGAATGTACACAGGGTATCAAAAGGATGGAGAAGCGAGTGGAATGTACACAGGGTATCAGAACGATGGAGAAGAAGCACGTGGAATGTACACAGGGTATCAGAACGATGGAGAAGAAGCAAGTGGAATGTACACAGGGTATCAGAACGATGGAGAAGGAGTGAGTGGAATGTACAGAGGGTATCAGAACGATGAAGATGCAGCGCATGGAATGTTTACGGGGTATCAGAACGATGGAGAAGAAGCAAGCGCAATGTACACAGGGTATCGCAACGATGGAGAATAAGCAAGCACAATGTACACAGGGCATGAGAACGATGAAGAAGCGAGCGGAATGTACACAGGGTATCAGAATAATGGAGAAGCAGCAAGTGGAATGTACACAGGGTATCGTAACGATGGAGAAGAATTAAGTGGAATGTACACGGGGTATCAACAATGGAGATGAAGCGAGGAGGGTACCACAACGATGGAGGATAAGCGATTGGAATGTTTACAGGCTATCACAATGATGGAGAAGAAGCAAGCGTAATGTACACAGGGTAACATAATGATCGAGAAGAAGTGAGTGGAGTGTACACAGGGTATATCTAGTGCTCGTGTGTACATTTCATTTTTATTGTAGCTACCGCATTCTTATCCCACCTTTTAGCTCATGAATTTTAATTTGATCTGTTATTCTTTTAACTTTGCTACATTTTGCTTTTCATCTTGCCTTGCTTTTATTCATTGTAACTGTTGCACCTAGCTTTGTTGTTGTAGTGCAGACCTGCAGACTGAGCGATTCCAACTTTAGTGTAGTCCTCGCAACGTACTTATCCCGCCTCCAGACGTGACTGCGCCAGTGCGACTGTCAGGCGTGTGTGGCTCTTCCTGCCCTCTTGGGTGCTCCTTTGACCTATGGTAGGTTTTTAAATTCTCGTACCTTTTTTTGCTTATACAATGTCCCGGACAGATCTTATCTGGAATATCCGGAGGAATAGACAAGGCTACTGTACGACGAGCAACAGGTTTGTGATATACACGGCCCTCAGCTCTCTATTTCCGCCATACCAGATTGGTGCACCGCATGTACGCACCTCTATGTCAACCTTGTGTTTCCCGGAAAAACCATAGAAGCCAATGATCAGTTCTTCTTAGCAACCATTGCTGCGAATCTCATTTGCACATTTCATAATGAATGGTGCAATCTCTCTGCAGCCAAGACTGACGCTCCTTCTCTAATGTTATCTCCTTCTACTCCACTTATAGATCCTGTCAGTGGTACACCTCTCCAAACCGCACTCCTAAATACCCGCTCTCTGCGTTCACATGGTATAGAAATGCGGATCTATTGACATCCTCCAGTCTCAATTTATTGGGGATAACTCAGTCTTGGTGGGATGAAGCTACACCGTCAGAAGCACTTTTGGCTGTTCCCAACAACTACCCTCTCCCCGCGCCGATCACAGTGCCGGCAGGGGTGGTGGAGTAGCATTATTTCTGCATTTTCATCCTATTACACATGAATCTCCCATGGATTGTGAATCTCTTTTAGTAAAATTGAAAATTTCAGATCTTTCACTCGCCATTATTGTTATTTCCAGACTGCCGAGGGTCCTTCCTTGTTTCGGAGAGCAGTTTGTAAATTTACCTAACAATTTCACCAAGTCGATGGGTGACTTTAATCATTGGTTCGATGCTTCTCCCAACACTACTACTGTCTCGCTAATGTGCACTATTAATACAATAGGGTCCATGCAAATGGTTTCATCCCCCACGCACATTGCTGAGCACCCCCGTGACTGGCTTTTGGTTCATCATTTATCTCTCACCAACCTGGCCGTGGTACCTTGCATCTGGTCCGATCACTCCCTATTGTCATTCGATGATATCCTTCTGGTTTCACCTGCTAGACTTGATACTAATATCGGATCCTTTGTACGTATGCACAACCAGAACTCCTTGACTCATGACAAGTTCGCTTCCTTGCTTTGCAAGAAGCTCAGTGATTTGGAAGACTTTGGAAACGCCGACAGCTAGCTCATCACATTACAAACACCCTAGAGGAAGTTCCTAATCCGTTAGCTCCTCTAAAAGATCATTGTATCAAAAGTGAATCTATTCACAAAGGCGGGTTCAATGATACTATAATACAATTTAGGCTCAAGAAACGGACCGCTGAACGCTGCTGGCAGAAAAATCCCTCAGAAAGGACTCTTTAGAAAACCTTAGTCAAGAAATAAAAAGATGCCATCATCACAGCTAAACCCTCCCTATACAGTGACATGATCTCAAATGCAAAATCCAATTCGAAGGAACTTTTTGCAATTTTAAGAGAATTCAAGTGTAAGCCTTGTTCTGCACAGGTGCCTGTAAACAAACAGACTGGTGTCAACCATACAGGGCTCCTTTATTAACAAAGTTACCTTGCATCAAAACAGCACTCAGTTAACTAGAAATGCCAATCCTGGTAGGGCTACTTCTGAGGTGGGTAGCATGGAAGGTGATTCTCCCATACCCACCACCCCCCAATTCTCCTTCAGCCTCTGCTCTGAATCCACCATTTCTAGTATGAAGGCCACATTCCGCCAGAGCGATCTGCCTTGTTATTAACTGTATGGATGTTTTATGTCTGTGTGTTACAAAATTCATCAACCTCTCTTTCACAGAGGGTTGTGTTCCACTGTTTCTGAAGGAGGCTTGGGTCACCACTCTTTTAAAGAAAGAGAATCTCAATCCTTTTTCCGTTGACAATTATCGCCCTATTACAAATGTTCCCTTTCTGCTAGAAATGTGGGATAAAGCGGCCTATATCCAACTTCAGAACTTTGTTGAAGGGAATGACATTTTTCTCACACACCAGTCAGGATTTAGAACTGCACATGGAACCGCATCTGTCATGTTAGACCTTAAGGCAAACCTTCTTCACAGCATTGATCTTGCGCAACCGGCAGTCTTGACGCTGCTGGACCGATCCTCTCCCTTTGATCTTGTCGATCATATACTGCTTGAGAAGAGACTTTGCTCCATAGTTAGATCCTCCCCTGAGGCAACTCAATGGATGTCTTCCTTTTAAGTCCGCGGAATGCAAGAGTGAATGTTGGCGAGGTCTTCTCCAATCACTCCCCGATTGCATGTGGTGTCCCACAGGAGTACTGCCTCTCCCTGTCTCTGTTATGCGACTTCTTGACAATCTGGGTGTCCAGTACAGGAACTACGCCGATGACACCCAGGTTGTCATAAAACTTTCAGGTGCTTTTGCCGATGACTTGGCATATCTCAATTCTATGCTTGGATGTTTCATTTACTTATTCTCGGGCCCTGAATGGCAAGAAGACTGAGCTCACGATTGCCGCCTCAAGCTCTAAACTGAAATCTCTCGCCCCTGAATAGAAGAGCTTTCTTATTCTTGGCACCACAATTCCCGTGGGAAGAAAGTCAAGAGTCTGGGTGTAGTCTCAGATGCCGAGCTTTCCATGAATCAACACGCCGCTCAGATCAGATCCTCCTGTGGCCTGATTAATAAACCTCTTTGCAACATCCAACCTTTCTTATCCTATGAAAACCTAGCACACTTGCCACTGTTCTCATTAGCTCTCGATTGGACTATTGCAGCAGTCTCCTGAGTGGCTGCTCGCAGACTCTTGTTTTCTGTGTTCAGGTGGTGCAGAATGGAGCAGTTTGTGCAGTTCTTGTCTCTCAAGACAAGCCCATATCACTCCATCCGGGTGAGATCTGCATTGGTTGCCAGTGAAACTCAGAATAACACAAAATGTTTCATTAACTTGGCTCCCAAATACCTTGCCTCCCGTCTCCAACCCTATGCTCCAGTCCGTACCCTCATGTCACAGAACCAGCTGAAGCTAGTTCAACCCGGATTTAAACTCGCCAAAGCGGGTGGGCGCAGTTTGAATGCTCAGAGCCCCAAAGCTTGTAATCTAGTGCCGTAATATATTTGAGCCATACCGATAACGGTAGTGTTTAAGAAAAATCTGAAAACACTGCTTTTCAACCTACAGCCCGATTAATTTGGTATGGCTCGGTCCTCTTTTTTTCTCTGATCTTCACACTGATGACCTTATGTTATGTTCTACTTTGTGTATTATGTGTGTGTGTTCTGAAGCCCATGGGCATGCAGTATATAAGTATTTTAAATAAATAAATATCACAACGCTGTTGAAGAAGTGAGTGGAATGTACAAAGGGTATCAGAATGATCGAGAAGAAGCCAGTGGAATGTACACAGGGTATCAAAACGATGGAGAAGAAGCGAGCAGAATGTACACAGGGTGTCACAATGATCGAGAAGAAGCCAGTGGAATGTACACAGGGTATCAGAACCATGGAGAAGAAGCGAGCAGAATGTACACAGGGTGTCACAATGATCGAGAAGAAGGGAGCGGAATGTACACAGGGTATCACAATGATCGAGAAGAAGCGAGCAGAATGTACACAGGGTGTCACAATGATCGAGAAGAAGCGAGCGCAATGTACGCAGGGTGTCACAATGATCGAGAAGAAGCGAGCGGAATGTACACAGGGTGTCACAATGATCGAGAAGAAGCGAGCAGAATGTACACAGGGTGTCACAATGATCGAGAAGAAGCCAGTGGAATGTACACAGGGTATCAGAACCATGGAGAAGAAGCGAGCAGAATGTACACAGGGTGTCACAATGATCGAGAAGAAGCGAGCGGAATGTACACAGGGTATCACAATGATCGAGAAGAAGCGGGCGGAATGTACACAGGGTGTCACAATGATCGAGAAGAAGCGAGCGGAATGTACACAGGGTATCACAATGATCGAGAAGAAGCGAGCGGAATGTACACAGGGTATCACAATGATCGAGAAGAAGGGAGCGGAATGTACACAGGGTATCACAATGATCGAGAAGAAGGGAGCAGGAATGTACACAGGGTATCAGAACCATGGAGAAGAAGCGAGCGGAATGTACACAGGGTATCAGAACGATGGAGAAGAAGCGAGCGGAATGTACACAGGGTGTCACAATGATCGAGAAGAAGCGAGCGGAATGTACACAGGGTATCACAATGATCGAGAAGAAGCGAGCGGAATGTACACAGGGTATCACAATGATCGAGAAGAAGCGAGCGGAATGTACACAGGGTATCACAATGATCGAGAAGAAGGGAGCGGAATGTACACAGGGTATCACAATGATCGAGAAGAAGGGAGCGGAATGTACACAGGGTATCACAATGATCGAGAAGAAGCGAGCGGAATGCACACAGGGTGTCACAATGATCGAGAAGAAGCGAGCGGAATGTACACAGGGTGTCACAATGATCGAGAAGAAGCGAGCGGAATGTACACAGGGTGTCACAATGATTGAGAAGAAGCGAGCAGAATGTACACAGGGTGTCACAATGATCGAGAAGAAGCCAGTGGAATGTACACAGGGTATCAGAACCATGGAGAAGAAGCGAGCAGAATGTACACAGGGTGTCACAATGATCGAGAAGAAGCGAGCGGAATGTACACAGGGTATCACAATGATCGAGAAGAAGCAAGCGGAATGTACACAGGGTGTCACAATGATCGAGAAGAAGCGAGCGGAATGTACACAGGGTGTCACAATGATCGAGAAGAAGCGAGCGGAATGTACACAGGGTATCACAATGATCGAGAAGAAGCGAGCGGAATGTACACAGGGTATCACAATGATCGAGAAGAAGGGAGCGGAATGTACACAGGGTATCACAATGATCGAGAAGAAGGGAGCAGGAATGTACACAGGGTATCAGAACCATGGAGAAGAAGCGAGCGGAATGTACACAGGGTATCAGAACGATGGAGAAGAAGCGAGCGGAATGTACACAGGGTGTCACAATGATCGAGAAGAAGCGAGCGGAATGTACACAGGGTATCACAATGATCGAGAAGAAGCGAGCGGAATGTACACAGGGTATCACAATGATCGAGAAGAAGCGAGCGGAATGTACACAGGGTATCACAATGATCGAGAAGAAGGGAGCGGAATGTACACAGGGTATCACAATGATCGAGAAGAAGGGAGCGGAATGTACACAGGGTATCACAATGATCGAGAAGAAGCGAGCGGAATGCACACAGGGTGTCACAATGATCGAGAAGAAGCGAGCGGAATGTACACAGGGTGTCACAATGATCGAGAAGAAGCGAGCGGAATGTACACAGGGTGTCACAATGATCGAGAAGAAGCGAGCAGAATGTACACAGGGTGTCACAATGATCGAGAAGAAGCCAGTGGAATGTACACAGGGTATCAGAACCATGGAGAAGAAGCGAGCAGAATGTACACAGGGTGTCACAATGATCGAGAAGAAGCGAGCGGAATGTACACAGGGTATCACAATGATCGAGAAGAAGCGAGCGGAATGTACACAGGGTATCACAATGATCGAGAAGAAGCGAGCGGAATGTACACAGGGTATCAGAACGATGGAGAAGAAGCCGGTTAACTCATTAAAATTCTTCAATAAGTGGCAAAGGAATTAAAGTCAGTGCGAAAAGTTAACACCGCTGGGCGTTTCAGCAGTCTTGGTGGCTAAGAGCCAGGGTCGAAATTGAAAGTGGATGGGCATGAGCTAAAAGCAGCCTGTGGGCATTGGGCATCACCCGGTAGGCAGCAGCTAGCTTGGTAAACCAGGAGCTAGTACGCAACACTCGGCAAATCTAACTTGCGGATTAGATGCATGCACTACATGTGTTACTGTGATGTATGTTCCAGTGCGCTGTACATGTCCCTTGGATGTGTTCTGTATTAGCCTTTATTCATATTACCAAACCAACCTGGTCAATATCAGATATGCATGTTTGTATGGCTCCAGTTGGCAATGGGAGCCAAAAGTAGCTCCTGGTAACTGATGGCTTGAAGTCAACCAGGCTCTGCTAAGGTTCAAGCAGCAACTGAACAGCTCCCGGCGCTTCGCAATTTCAAACCCTGCAGAGAGCTGTGTCGTTAACTTCCTTTCGAGGGCAGGAAGGTTTCCTTGGTTTTGGGAGTGAATACACCCCCCAAAGGGCAATATGGGGAGACTTGCAGCGTTCCCTGGCGACGTTGCATAGCTTTTGTCTCGCAGCGTGAAAAGAACTACCAGTAGCATGGTGTTTTACTCTACGGCCAAGTGCTGCCAATGGAGTGAGCAAAGGATGTGAACAAGGCGACTCCTGCGGGCATCAGGGCCTGTTCCAATTCTGTGTTTCAGAAAGAAAGAAAGAATTAGATTAATTTAGTCTCGAGGAGGTATTAGAAGCTCCACACCACGCTGGGTAATGTCGTAGGGAACCTTACCACACGCCTGTCTTATTGAAGTGTTTGGCCTTTGACCTCATACTCTGCACCCTTTTTATTTCACTATACAAATAGTAACAATTATACAATTCAATCCATACAAATCATGCATTGAATCATAAGTCAGCAACACGTCACATAGGGCCATTAAAAATCATTACAATAACGCAATGGATAGATCATGTACACTCCTAACCACTACACCACTAAATGTTACCATATGATAAATAAAGTAAATATCCTTTCCTGTCATCAACTCACAGTTCTGTGCCCCGAATGGGACCCTGCATGTTTGCATACGCATTGCAGGACCTGTTCCGTACCCCGAATGGGACCCTGCATGTTTGTATACGCATTGCAGGACCTGTTCCGTACCCCGAATGGGACCCTGCATGTTTGTATACGCATTGCAGGACCTGTTCCGTACCCCGAATGGGACCCTGCATGTTTGTATACGCATTGCAGGACCTGTTCCGTACCCCGAATGGGACCCTGCATGTTTGTATACGCATTGCAGGACCTGTTCCGTACCCCGAATGGGACCCTGCATGTTTGTATACGCATTGCAGGACCTGTTCCGTACCCCGAATGGGACCCTGCATGTTTGTATAAGCTTTGCAGGACCTGTTCTGTACCCCAAATGGGACCCTGCAGGTTTGTATACACTTTGCAGGACCTGTTCCATATCGCAAATGTGACCCTGTACGCTTTGCAGGACCTATTCCATACCCCCAATGGGACCCTGTACGCTTTGCAAGACCTGTTCCATACCCCGAATGGGACACTGCATGTTTGTATATGCTTTGCAGGACCTGTTCCGTACCCCGCCAAGTTGGTATACGCTTTGCAGGACCTGTCCCGTACCCCGGCATATTTGTATACGCTTTGGAACAGCTTCTGTACCCAGAATGGGACCCTGCATGTATGTATATGCTTTGCAGGACCTTTTCCGTATCCCGAATGGGACCCTGTACGCTTTGCAGGACCTGTTCCGCACCCCGAATGGGACCCTGCATGTTTGTATATGCTTTGCAGGACCTGTTCCGTACCCCGAATAGGACCCTGCATATTTGCATAAGTTTTGCAGGACCTGTTTCGCACCCCGAATGGGACCCTGCATGTTTGTATATGCTTTGCAGGACCTGTTCCGCACCCGGAATGGGACCCTGCGTGTTTGTATACGCTTTGCAGGACCTGTTCTGTATCCCGAATGGGACCCTGTACGCTTTGCAGGACCTGTTCCGCACCCCGAATGGGACCCTGCATGTTTGTATACGCTTTGCGGGACCTGTTCCGTATCCCGAATGGGACCCTGTACATTTTGCAGGACCTGTTCCGCACCCCGAATGGGACCCTGCATGTTTGCATACGCTTTGCGGGACCTGTTCCACACCCCGAATGGGACCCTGCATGTTTGTATACGCTTTGCGGGACCCGTTCCGTATCCCGAATGGGACCCTGTACGTTTTCCAGGACCTGTTCCGCACCCCGAATGGGACCCTGCATGTTTGTATACGCTTTGCGGAACCTGTTCCTCACCCCAAATGGGACCCTGCATGTTTGTATAAGCTTTGCAGGACCTGTTCCGCACCCCGAATGGGACCCTGCATGTTTGTATACGCTTTGCGGGACCTGTTCCGTATCCCGAATGGGACCCTGTACGTTTTGCAGGACCTGTTCCGCACCCCGAATGGGACCCTGCATGTTTGTATACGCTTTGCAGGACCTGTTCCGCACCCCGAATGGGACCCTGCATGTTTGTATATGCTTTGCAGGACCTGTTCCACACCCCGAATGGGACCCTGCATGTTTGTATACGCTTTGCAGGACCTGTTCCGCACCCCGAATGGGACCCTGCATGTTTGTATACGCTTTGCGGGACCTGTTCTGTATCCCGAATGGGACCCTGTACATTTTGCAGGACCTGTTCCGCACCCCGAATGGGACCCTGCATGTTTGCATACGCTTTGCGGAACCTGTTCCGCACCCCAAATGGGACCCTGCATGTTTGTATACGCTTTGCAGGACCTGTTCCGCACCCCGAATGGGACCCTGCATGTTTGTATACGCTTTGCAGGACCTGTTCCGCACCCCGAATGGGACCCTGCATGTTTGTATACGCTTTGCAGGACCTGTTCCGCACCCCGAATGGGACCCTGCATGTTTGTATACGCTTTGCAGGACCTGTTCTGTATCCTATGCAATCTTGCACATCTCGTCAACAAGTGCTTCATTGTTTCCAAGCAGCTTTCACCACAATCTGCAAAATCTCTCATTCAGGGGGAACCTCAGTTTCCAGAGTTTTTGCTACATTTCTTTTAATTTTAAAATATTTAGCAATTATACAGCTGGCGGGGTGGGCAGAGATAGATTCTGTTTCACACATAGTGGAGAACATTTGCACTATTGTCATTAGCTGACCATGTACCCAAAGGAAGCGCTCTATCATGCACCATGAAAGGCTTTTTATAGGGCGCTTCTAACCTGACAATGAGACCTGGGAGGGTAAAAGCCCCACAAATGGAAAACGATAGCGGTCTTTTGAGCTTACTGAATGCATCCCATGTCAGGTGGTAACTGTTCACCACTCAAGTGTGTCCACACTCTCCATTGTTAACGCCATGCCATGCAGATGAGCCGATATCTCAAAGAGTACTTTCCAAACGGGCCACCATTTTAGGAGGTGACATCATAACATTCAAATCTACCTCTAAGATCAAGCTGAGAGCCTTTCCCACCCCCTCTAAAGCCTGCATTTATCTCTGCCAGTACCTTCCCATCTCTCAATGGCACCAACCACTAAGCGTGCCTTTAGTGGCTAGTGGAAATCCATACAGGAACCCACTGATGCAAGCCGCCCTACTCCTGGCCGGTAACTACGTATAATGGCTTCCATGCAGCGTGCCTCTAGTACACAATGCACCGACATGCAAGCCACCCCACTCCTGGCCGGTAACTACTAATTAATGGCTTCCTTGCAACGCTTTCTCTAGTACACAATGCACCGACATGCAAGTCTCCCTACTCCTCGACAGGAACTACTCATTAATGGCTTCCTTGCAGCAGTGTCTCTAGTACACAATGCACCGATATGCAAGCCGCCCTACTCCTAGACGGTAACTACTGATTAATGGCTTTCTTGCAGCTCCGACATGCAAGCCGCCCTACTCCTAGACGGTAACTACTGATTAATGGCTTCCTTGCAGCAGTGTCTCTAGTACACAATGCGCTGACATGCAAGTCATCCTACTCCTAGACGGAACTACTGATTAATGGCTTTCTTGCAGCAGTGTCTGTAGTACACAATGCACCGACATGCAACCCGCCCTACTCCTAGACGGTAACTACCGATTAATGGCTTCCTTGCAGCAGTGTCTCTAGTACACAATGCACCGACATGCAAGCCGCCCTACTCCTAGACGGTAACTACTAATTAATGGCTTCCTTGCAGCGTGTCTCTAGTACACAATGCACCGACATGCAAGCCGCCATACTCCTAGACGGTAACTACTAATTAATGGCTTCCTTGCAGCGTGTCTCTAGTACACAATGCACCGACATGCAAGCCGCCCTACTCCTAGACGGTAACTACTAATTAATGGCTTCCTAACAGCGTGTCTCTAGTACACAATGCACTGACATGCAAGCCGCCCTACTCCTAGACGGTAACTACCGATTAATGGCTTCCTTGCAGCAGTGTCTCTAGTACACAATGCACCGACATGCAAGCCGCCCTACTCCTAGACGGTAACTACTAATTAATGGCTTCCTTGCAGCGTGTCTCTAGTACACAATGCACCGACATGCAAGCCGCCATACTCCTAGACGGTAACTACTAATTAATGGCTTCCTTGCAGCAGTGTCTCTAGTACACAATGCACCGACATGCAAGCCGCCCTACTCCTAGACGGTAACTACTAATTAATGGCTTCCTTGCAGCGTGTCTCTAGTACACAATGCACTGACATGCAAGCCGCCCTACTCCTAGACGGTAACTACTGATTAATGGCTTTCTTGCAGCACCGACATGCAAGCCGCCCTACTCCTAGACGGTAACTACTGATTAATGGCTTCCTTGCAGCGTATCTCTAGTACACAATGCACCGACATGCAAGCCGCCCTACTCCTAGACGGTAACTACTAATTAATGGCTTCCTTGCAGCGTGTCTCTAGTACACAATGCACCGACATGCAAGCCGCCCTACTCCTAGACGGTAACTACTAATTAATGGCTTCCTTGCAGTGTGTCTCTAGTACACAATGCACTGACATGCAAGCCGCCCTACTCCTAGACGGTAACTACTGATTAATGGCTTCCTTGCAGCGTGTCTCTAGTACACAATGCACCGACATGCAAGCCGCCCTACTCCTAGACGGTAACTACTAATTAATGGCTTCCTTGCAGCGTGTCTCTAGTACATAATGCACTGACATACAAGCCGCCCTACTCCTCGACGCTAACTACTAATTAATGGCTTCCTTGCAGCGCTGTCTCTAGTAGACAATGCACCGACATGCAAGCCACCCTACTCCTAGACGGTACGTACTGATAATGGCTTCCTTGCAACATTGTCTAGTACACAATGCACAGACGTCACCCTTATCCTAGACGGTAAGTTATTAATGGCTTCCTTGCAGCAGTGACTCTAGTAGACAATGCACCGACATGCAAGCCGCCCTACTCCTAGACGGTAACTACGTATAATGGCTTCCTTGCAGCAGTGTCTCTAGTACACAATGCACCGACATGCAAGCCGCCATACTCCTAGACGGTAACTACTAATTAATGGCTTCCTTGCAGCGTGTCTCTAGTACACAATGCACCGACATGCAAGCTGCCCTACTCCTCGACGGTAACTACGTATAATGGCTTCCTTGCAGCAGTGTCTCTAGTACACAATGCACCGACATGCAAGCCGCCATACTCCTGGACGGTAACTACTAATTAATGGCTTCCTTGCAGCGTGTCTCTAGTACACAATGCACCGACATGCAAGCCGCCCTACTCCTCAACGGTAACTACGTATAATGGCTTCCTTGCAGCAGTGTCTCTAGTACACAATGCACCGACATGCAAGCCGCCCTACTCCTCGACGGTAACTACTAATTAATGGCTTCCTAACAGCGTGTCTCTAGTACACAAAGCACTGACATGCAAGCCGCCCTACTCCTCGACGGTAACAACTAATTAATGGCTTCCTTGCAGCGCTGTCTCTAGTAGACAATGCACCGACATGCAAGCCGCCCTACTCCTAGACGGTACGTACTGATAATGGCTTCCTTGCAAGGTTGTCTAGTACACAATGCACAGACGTCACCCTTATCCTAGACGGTAAGTTATTAATGGCTTCCTTGCAGCAGTGTCTCTAGTAGCCAATGCACCGACATGCAAGCCGCTCTACTCCTAGACGGTAACTACGTATAATGGCTTCCTTGCAGCAGTGTCTCTAGTACACAATGCACCGACATGCAAGCCGCCCTACTCCTAGACGGTAACTACTAATTAATGGCTTCCTGGCAGCGTGTCTCTAGTACACAATGCACTGACATGCAAGCCGCCCTACTCCTAGACAGTAACTACTGATTAATGGCTTTCTTGCAGCACCGACATGCAAGCCGCCCTACTCCTAGACGGTAACTACTGATTAATGGCTTCCTTGCAGCGTGTCTCTAGTACACAATGCACCGACATGCAAGCCGCCCTACTCCTAGACGGTAACTACTAATTAATGGCTTCCTGGCAGCGTGTCTCTAGTACACAATGCACTGACATGCAAGCTGCCCTACTCCTCGACGGTAACTACTAATTAATGGCTTCCTTGCAGCGCTGTCTCTAGTAGACAATGCACCGACATGCAAGCCGCCCTACTCCTCGACGGTAACTACGTATAATGGCTTCCTTGCAGCAGTGTCTCTAGTACACAATGCACCGACATGCAAGCCGCCATACTGCTAGACGGTAACTACTAATTAATGGCTTCCTTGCAGCGTGTCTCTAGTACACAATGCACCGACATGCAAGCCGCCCTACTCCTAGACGGTAACTACTAATTAATGGCTTCCTAACAGCGTGTCTCTAGTAGACAATGCACCGACATGCAAGCCGCCCTACTCCTCGACGGTAACTACGTATAATGGCTTCCTTGCAGCAGTGTCTCTAGTACACAATGCACCGACATGCAAGCCACCCTACTCCTCGACGGTAACTACGTATAATGGCTTCCTTGCAGCAGTGTCTCTAGTACACAATGCACCGACATGCAATCCGCCCTACTCCTAGACGGTAACTACGTATAATGGCTTCCTTGCAGCAGTGTCTCTAGTACACAATGCACCGGCATGCAAGCCGCCCTACTCCTCGATGGTAACTACTGATAACGGCTTCTATGCAGTGTTTGCATAGTGCACATGGAGTAGGACAGTATAAAGTAGTGAGACACTGCATTTGGGCAGGCAGTGCTCTACCAAAGGCACTTATTATAGCTCCTTATCCAGGGCAATGCCCATCTGTGCCAGACATTTCCACCAGTTTTGCTGTGTTTTAATAATACAAAGATATCGTTTTATAAATCACACACTAGTCTGGGAAGCGTCAGAGCAGTGTACACAGGAAGAATCAACACACTGCGGTATCAGGTAATGTCCCCATACACGATGTCCCCATACACACTGTCCCCATGCATAATGTCCCCATACACACTGTCCCCATACATATTGTCCCCATACATAATGTCGCCGGGAAAAGTCATTGGCGACATTATATATGGTGACATTTATGGGGGCGGGTTGTGGGATGTCCCCTGCTCCCCTTTAAAAATCGTTGCATATTCAATGTAATAATTTCTCCGCAAAAAAACGCGACTTTTTTTGTCAGGAGACATGTTTGCGGGGACATTATTACACGGAACCCACACGGCTACTAGCAAGAAACTGAAGAGATCTTGTAAGGCGTTGATTTGAAGAAGGCTATGTACCTGGGCCAGGTCGCAAAGGGCACAGAACACGGCAGCAAGGCGTCTAAGCAGGTGTAAGCCGGAATGTCACCGCTTCTCGCCAGGGACCCACTCTCTGCATGGCATGGCATGGCTGTCGAGAAGCGCCGCACTTGCAACAGATGTGCATGGACTTTCACCGCTTGCAACACCCCACAGCTGCGCGCCCCTTGCAGCAAAGCAAAGGCCATCGCTAGGCACATTCGGCCAGACTGGCCCCGTCATCCTACCTACAGGAAAGGCAGAGCTGCGGCCGGGCCATCAGAGGCTGGGAGGCTCCAGCTGCCGAGTTACACAAAGCATCAGCCCCTGAGGATTCAAGAAAAAGCGAAATCCCCATCGTGTTCATTCATAATTCACTGCTGCTTCGCTTCCAACACATCTTCGTCTTCAGGCTTTTTACTCGACGTTGGACAGCGCCGAGAAACCCTTGGGTGACTGTTGCGCTCTATGAAGGACACCCAGAAGATAACTGCAGAGGAGAAAGACGTTGCGTTTTGAAGGGTTTACTCTCCCTAAGTTTAAACATGTGTAGGCAGCGTTTTGTTGACACAGCAGCCTTCAGTAGCTAAACCTCCCCCCCCGTGCCGTGACCCCCCCTTAGCCTTACTCAAGGACGTGCAAGATAGAAAACAGTGGAACCAATAGGCCGTCTACATTTGCCATTTCATCTTTTTCCGCATTTTATTGGGCGCTTATGCCATCTCCCCACTCCAAGCCCATCAATAAAGGGCATGACATAGGAAGCAGAGCCACCCAAAGAGGAGGCCGATGAGCCTGAAAGGATGGGCCAAGACAACAAGGCCACTAAGACATTCATTGGCTGGTCCTCATCAAACGTTATAGAAGGAGCCCAAGGCTGAGGAACTGCTGTATGCCTCCGCGGCACGGGCTCAAGGCTGAGGACCTGCTGTATGCCTCCGAGGCAAGGGCCCAAGGCTGAGGACCTGCTGTATGCCTCCGAGGCACGGGCCTAAGGCTGAGGACCTGCTGTATGCCTCCGAGGCACGGGCCCAAGGCTGAGGACCTGCTGCATGCCTCCGAGGCACGGGCCCAAGGCTGAGGACCTGCTGTAAGCCTCCGAGGCACGGGCCCAAGGCTGAGGACCTGCTGTAAGCCTAGGAGGCACGGGCCGAAGGCTGAGGAACTACTGTATGCCTCTGAGGCATGGGCCAAAGGCTGAGGACCTGCCGTATGCCTCCGAGGCATGGGCCCAAGGCTGAGGACCTGCCGTATGCCTCCGAGGCATGGGCCCAAGGCTGAGGACCTGCCGTATGCCTCCGAGGCACGGGCCCAAGGCTGAGGACCTGCTGTATGCCTCCGAGGCACAGGCCCAAGGCTGAGGACCTGCTGTATGCCTCCGAGGCGCGGGCCCAAGGCTGAGGGAGCCAGGCATCCCACCAAAGGACGAGACTTGTCGTGGTCTCTCTTTCAGCTTTTGGTAATACAACACGTGCATTAAACTCGTTATAACCCTCCAAGAGGCCAAAACCAGTAGCACACTTGCCCCGTCAAAGGCAGAAGACCAAGGCAGTGAACAGAGCCCTACTCTCACTGCACAAAGGTTAGCCAGCTCTAGTCTCACTGCAGAAAGGTTACCCAGCTCTAATCCCACTACAGAAAGGTTACCCAGCTCTAATCCCACTGCAGAAAGGTTACCCAGCTCTAATCCCACTGCAGAAAGGTTACCCAGCTCTAATCCCACTGCAGAAAGGTTACCCAGCTCTAATCCCACTGCAGAAAGGTTACCCAGCTCTAATCCCACTGCAGAAAGGTTAGCCAGCTCTACTCTCACTGCAGAAAGGTTAGTCAGCTCTACTCTCACTGCAGAAAGGTTACCCATCTCTACCCTCACTGCAGAAAGGTTACCCAACTCTACTCTCACTGCAGAAAGGTTACCCAGCTCTAGTCTCACTGCAGAAAGGTTACCCAGCTCTAGTCTCACTGCAGAAAGGTTACCCAGCTCTAGTCTCACTGCAGAAAGGTTACCCAGCTCTAGTCCCACTGCAGAAAGGTTACCCAGCTCTACTCTCACTGCAGAAAGGTTACCCAGCTCTACTCTCACTGCAGAAAGGTTACCCAGCTCTACTCTCACTGCAGAAAGTTTACCCAGCTCTACTCTCACTGCAGAAAGGTTAGCCAGCCCTAGTCTCACTGCAGAAAGGTTGGCTGTGGCGTGGTCCTCATCAGGGGTACTGGGCACCCAGCCCTAGTCTCAGTGCAGAAAGGTTGACTGGTAGCAGGGTCCTCATCAGGAGTGCTAAGCACCGAGCTCTAGTAGCAGGGTCCTCATCAGGAGTGCTAAGCACCCAGCCCTAGTAGCAGGGTCCTCATCAAGAGTGCTTCGCACCCAGCCCTAGCCTCACTGCATAAAGGTCACCCAGCCCTAGTCTCACTGCAGAAAAAGTTGGCTGGTACCGGGGCTCTCATCGGGAGTGCTGAGCACCCAGCCCTAGCAGCAGGGTCCTCATCAGGAGTGCTAAGCACCCAGCCCTAGTAGCGGGGTCCTCATCAGGAGTGCTAAGCACCCAGCCCTAGTCTCAGTGCAGAAAGGTTGGCTGGTAGCGGGGTCCTCATCAGGAGTACTAAGCACCCAGCCCTAGTCTCAGTGCAGAAAGGTTGGCTGGTAGCGGGGTCCTCATCTGGAGTGCTGAGCGCCCAGCCCTAGCCTCACTGCACAAAGGTCACTCAGCCCTAGCCTCACTGCAGAAAGGTCACCCAGCCCTAGCCTCACTGCAGAAAGTTTGGCTGGTAGCACGGTCCTCATCAGGAGTGCTAAGCACCCAGCCCTAGACTCACTGCACAAAGGTCACCCAGCCCTAGCCTCACTGCAGAAAGGTCACAGCCCTAGTCTCACTGCAGAAAGTTTGGCTGGTAGCACGGTCCTCATCAGGAGTTCTAAGCACCCAGCCCTAGTAGCAGGGTCCTCATCAGGAGTGCTAAGCACCCAGCCCTAGTAGCGGGGTCCTCATCAGGAGTGCTGAGCGCCCAGCACTAGCCTCACTGCACAAAGGTCACACAGCGCTAGTCTCACTGCAGAAAGGTCACCCAGCCCTGGTCTCACTGCAGAAAGGTCACCCAGCCCTGGTCTCACTGCAGAAAGGATGGCTGGTGGTGGGGTCCTCATCAGGAGTGCTAAGCACCCAGCCCTAGTCTCACTGCAGAAAGGTTACGCACCTCTAGCCTCACTGCAGAAAGGTTACCCAGCTCTAGCCTCACTGCAGAAAGGTTACCGAGCTCTAGTCGCACTGCAGAAAGGTTACCCAGCTCTAGTCCCACTGCAGAAAAGTTACCCAGCTCTACTCCCACTGCAGAAAGGTTATCCAGCTCTAGTCCCACTACAGAAAGGTTACCCAGCTCTACTCTCACTGCAGAAAGGTTACCCAGCTCTAGTCCCACTGCAGAAAGGTTACCCAGCTCTAGACTCACTGCAGAAAGGTTACCCAGCTCTACTCTCACTGCAGAAAGGTTACCCAGCTCTAGTCTCACTGTAGAAAGTTTACCCAGCTCTACTCTCACTGCAAAAAGGTTACCCAGCTCTACTCTCACTGCAGAAAGGTTACCCAGCTCTACTCACACTGCAGAAAGGTTACCCAGCTCTAGTCTCACTGCAGAAAGGTTACCCAGCCCTACTCTCACTGCAGAAAGGTTAGCCAGCTCTAGTCTCACTGCAGAAAGGTTAGCCAGCTTTAGTCAAACTGCAGAAAGGTTACCCAGCTCTAGTCTCACTGCAGAAAGGTTACCCAGCTCTAGTCTCACTGCAGAAAGGTTACCCAGCTCTAGTCTCACTGCAGAAAGGTTACCCAGCTCTAGTCTCACTGCAGAAAGGTTGGCCAGTAGCAGAGCAACAGGGGAGCAGATCTGCTGCTTCGCTAGCCAATAACTCAAGCCCTAAAACGCATGTATGGGGGGGAATGGAGGGGCGGGGGGTTTATGGCCTAGTTACTTGGGGAGGTGAGCTCATGTGGTCACCTTCTCTCGCCCCCCACAGCCATCCTCGGTTACATTTTTTTTAACTCAATGGCAGTGTCTTGCGCAAAGACCCCAGCAAGGACAGGGATACAAAAAAAAAGGTCAGAGCGACATATAGATGAGGCAGAAGTGTGGGATCACATGCAGAACCTATAAGATTAGGGTGGCTAGCAGTTCATGAGGTAGCAGCTCATGGGGCCAGCAGGGGGCTGCATGGATCATCATGTCTGCCCGAACCACACCAATGAAACCCAAAGGGGCAGCTAGCAGTAGGCTCTTCCTGGTTCCTGTCTAAATGGAGTGTTGGGAGCCAGTAGGCTCTTCCTGGTTCCTCTCTGCATGGAGTCTTGGGAACCAGTAGGCTCTTCCTGGTTCCTCTCTGCATTGAGTGTTGCGAACCAGTAGGCTCTTCCTGGTTCCTCTCTGCATGGAGTGTTGGAAACCAGTAGGCTCCTCCTGGTTCCTGTCTGCATAGAGTGTTGGGAACCAGTAGGCTCTTCCTGGTTCCTTTCTGCATGGAGTGTTGGGAGCCAGTAGGCGCTTCCTAGTTCCTCTCTGCATGGAGTTTTGGAAACCAGTAGGCTCCTCCTGGTTCCTGTCTGCATAGAGTGTTGGGAACCAGTAGGCTCTTCCTGGTTCCTTTCTGCATGGAGTGTTGGGAGCCAGTAGGCTCTTCCTGGTTCCTGTCTGCATGGAGTGTTGGGAGCCAGTAGGCTCCTCCTGGTTCCTGTCTGCATAGAGTGTTGGGAACCAGTAGGCTCTTCCTGGTTCCTTTCTGCATGGAGTGTTGGGAGCCAGTAGGCGCTTCCTAGTTCCTCTCTGCATGGAGTGTTGGGAGCCAGTAGGCTCTTCCTGGTTCCTCTCTGCATGGAGTGTTGGAAACCAGTAGGCTCTTCCTGGTTCCTCTCTGCATGGAGTGTTGGAAACCAGTAGGCTCTTCCTGGTTCCTCTCTGCATGGAGTGTTGGAAACCAGTAGGCTCCTCCTGGTTCCTGTCTGCATAGAGTGTTGGGAACCAGTAGGCTCTTCCTGGTTCCTGTCTGCATGGAGTGCTGGGAGCCAGTAGGCTCTTCCTGGTTCCTCTCTGCATGGAGTGTTGGAAACCAGTAGGCTCTTCCTGGTTCCTCTCTGCATGGAGTGTTGGAAACCAGTAGGCTCTTCCTGGTTCCTGTCTGCATGGAGTGTTGGGAGCCAGTAGGCTCTTCCTGGTTCCTGTCTAAATGGAGTTTTGGGAGCCAGTAGGCTCTTCCTGGTTCCTCTCTGCATGGAGTCTTGGGAACCAGTAGGCTCTTCCTGGTTCCTGTCTGCACGGGTTCCTGTCTGCATGGAGTGTTGGGAGCCAGTAGGCTCTTCCTGGTTCCTCTCTGCATAGAGTGTTGGAAACCAGTAGGCTATTCCTGGTTCCTTTCTGCATGGAGTGTTGGGAGCCAGTAGGCTCTTCCTGGTTCCTCTCTGCATGGAGTGTTGGAAACCAGTAGGCTCTTCCTGGTTCCTCTCTGCATGGAGTGTTGGGAGCCAGTAGGCGCTTCCTAGTTCTTCTCTGCATGGAGTGTTGGGAGCCAGTAGGCGCTTCCTAGTTCCTGTCTGCATGGAGTTTTGGAAACCAGTAGGCTCTTCCTGGTTCCTGTCTGCATGGAGTGTTGGGAACCAGTAGGCTCTTCCTGGTTCCTCTCTGCATGGAGTGTTGGAAACCAGTAGGCTCTTCCTGGTTCCTCTCTGCATGGAGTGTTGGAAACCAGTAGGCTCTTCCTGGTTCCTTTCTGCATGGAGTGTTGGGAGCCAGTAGGCGCTTCCTGGTTCCTCTCTGCATGGAGTTTTGGAAACCAGTAGGCTCCTCCTGGTTCCTGTCTGCATAGAGTGTTGGGAACCAGTAGGCTCTTCCTGGTTCCTGTCTGCATGGAGTGTTGGGAGCCAGTAGGCTCCTCCTGGTTCCTGTCTGCATGGAGTGTTGGGAACCAGTAGGCTCTTCCTGGTTCCTTTCTGCATGGAGTGTTGGGAGCCAGTAGGCGCTTCCTGGTTCCTCTCTGCATGGAGTGTTGGGAGCCAGTAGGCTCTTCCTGGTTCCTCTCTGCATGGAGTGTTGGAAACCAGTAGGCTCTTCCTGGTTCCTCTCTGCATGGAGTGTTGGAAACCAGTAGGCTCTTCCTGGTTCCTCTCTGCATGGAGTGTTGGGAGCCAGTAGGCTCTTCCTGGTTCCTGTCTGCATGGAGTCTTGGGAACCAGTAGGCTCTTCCTGGTTCCTGTCTGCATGGAGTGTTGGGAGCCAGTAGGCTCCTCCTGGTTCCTGTCTGCATGGAGTGTTGGGAGCCAGTAGGCTCTTCCTGGTTCCTGTCTGCATGGAGTGTTGGGAGCCAGTAGGCTCTTCCTGGTTCCTGTCTGCATGGAGTGTTGGGAACCAGTAGGCTCTTCCTGGTTTTTGTCTGGGAAGCTTGCAGGGGCAGGAGGCTCTTCCTGGTTTTTGTCTGGGAAGCTTGCAGGGGCAGGAGGCTCTTCCTGGTTTTTGTCTGGGAAGCTTGCAGGGGCAGGAGGCTCTTCCTGGTTTTTGTCTGGGAAGCTTGCAGGGGCAGGAGGCTGTTCCTGGTTCCTGTCTGGGAAGCTTGCAGGGGCAGGAGGCTCTTCCTGGTTCCTGTCTGGGAAGCTTGCAGGGGCAGGAGGCTCTTCCTGGTTCCTGTCTGGGAAGCTTGCAGGGGCAGGAGGCTCTTCCTGGTTCCTGTCTGGGAAGCTTGCAGGGGCAGGAGGCTCTTCCTGGTTCCTGTCTGGGAAGCTTGCAGGGGCAGGAGGCTCTTCCTGGTTTTTGTCTGGGAAGCTTGCAGGGGCAGGAGGCTCTTCCTGGTTCCTGTCTGGGAAGCTTGCAGGGGCAGGAGGCTCTTCCTGGTTCCTGTCTGGGAAGCTTGCAGGGGCAGGAGGCTCTTCCTGGTTCCTGTCTGGGAAGCTTGCAGGGGCAGGAGGCTCTTCCTGGTTCCTGTCTGGGAAGCTTGCAGGGGCAGGAGGCTCTTCCTGGTTCCTGTCTGGGAAGCTTGCAGGGGCAGGAGGCTCTTCCTGGTTTTTGTCTGGGAAGCTTGCAGGGGCAGGAGGCTCTTCCTGGTTCCTGTCTGGGAAGCTTGCAGGGGCAGGAGGCTCTTCCTGGTTCCTGTCTGGGAAGCTTGCAGGGGCAGGAGGCTCTTCCTGGTTCCTGTCTGGGAAGCTTGCAGGGGCAGGAGGCTCTTCCTGGTTCCTGTCTGGGAAGCTTGCAGGGGCAGGAGGCTCTTCCTGGTTTTTGTCTGGGAAGCTTGCAGGGGCAGGAGGCTCTTCCTGGTTCCTGTCTGGGAAGCTTGCAGGGGCAGGAGGCTCTTCCTGGTTCCTGTCTGGGAAGCTTGCAGGGGCAGGAGGCTCTTCCTGGTTCCTGTCTGGGAAGCTTGCAGGGGCAGGAGGCTCTTCCTGGTTCCTGTCTGGGAAGCTTGCAGGGGCAGGAGGCTCTTCCTGGTTCCTGTCTGGGAAGCTTGCAGGGGCAGGAGGCTCTTCCTGGTTTTTGTCTGGGAAGCTTGCAGGGGCAGGAGGCTCTTCCTGGTTCCTGTCTGGGAAGCTTGCAGGAGGCTCTTCCTGGTTCCTGTCTGGGAAGCTTGCAGGGGCAGGAGGCTCTTCCTGGTTCCTGTCTGGGAAGCTTGCAGGGGCAGGAGGCTCTTCCTGGTTTTTGTCTGGGAAGCTTGCAGGGGCAGGAGGCTCTTCCTGGTTCCTGTCTGGGAAGCTTGCAGGGGCAGGAGGCTCTTCCTGGTTCCTGTCTGGGAAGCTTGCAGGGGCAGGAGGCTCTTCCTGGTTCCTGTCTGGGAAGCTTGCAGGGGCAGGAGGCTCTTCCTGGTTCCTGTCTGGGAAGCTTGCAGGGGCAGGAGGCTCTTCCTGGTTTTTGTCTGGGAAGCTTGCAGGGGCAGGAGGCTCTTCCTGGTTTTTGTCTGGGAAGCTTGCAGGGGCAGGAGGCTCTTCCTGGTTCCTGTCTGGGAAGCTTGCAGGGGCAGGAGGCTCTTCCTGGTTCCTGTCTGGGAAGCTTGCAGGGGCAGGAGGCTCTTCCTGGTTCCTGTCTGGGAAGCTTGCAGGGGCAGGAGGCGCTTCCTGGTTCCTGTCTGGGAAGCTTGCAGGGGCAGGAGGCTCTTCCTGGTTCCTGTCTGGGAAGCTTGCAGGGGCAGGAGGCTCTTCCTGGTTCCTGTCTGGGAAGCTTGCAGGGGCAGGAGGCTTGGAGTGGAGCATCAAGTTCAGAGATGATCAGGAAAGAGGTACAAAAATATAGGCATTGGCAATGCCAAGCAGTTTGGGCTTTTGTGTAGGCATGGCAAAGGAACTTGCCAGCCACTGTCGTAGTGCTATTCATTGGCCATTGTGGTACCAGGTGCAAAAAGGAGCAAAACTGTTCACCTAAAAGCAGCACCTAGCTAATGCCCAATACTTCTACACAAGCCAAAACTGAAGGCTTTGATAAAGCTTGTTTTTAACAGGACTTCAGTGAAGGACACGCGTAGAGCTTATAAATCAAGTGGCTGAAGGCAGACCAGGTTAAGACATTTTAATTACACCAGTAGAAGGTTTAACGCTCTTACTAAGTCATTAACTCTCAGAAGAGTGCTTTGAAAATTAACTGTCCGGCACTCCGAGTGCAACGTTTGATGGCAACGCTTCATTAAAACTAGCTGAAATAGTTCCCATGAGGAAGGGTTTTGGGCATGAAGGTGCAGGCACTGGGTGGCAATGGCCAATGGGAGTCAATGGGTAGGCAAATAACCCAACACCACCTATAAGCTGTGTCCCTCCTCCTATGCCATTCCTCCCAATCTGTAAGTTTCGGCTGCGTGTCAGGGTGTTGCATGCTTATGTATGTATAATATGCACATGCATGTAAGGCGGTCTCTGTGTAAGTATGCATGAATGAGGGTTCATCGTGAATGGTGTATATGTATGAGTGCGAGCACACGTGTGCATGTTCTGGCCATGCATGTTCATGACTCGGTGTGGGAGAAGCTGTATGCGTGAATGGCTGGTGCATGAATGCCCGCAGCTAGGGCCCAGCGGGGATTTGTGCATGCACATTTTCTTACAGGAACATGGCATGTTTTACTGGCATTTTTAGGAACGGCCAACTTGATGCGTGTTATTACATGAAGGAGGGGTTGGGCTGGGCGGGTTATAGTACTATGATGAAGGCAGGCTGGGAATTGTATTACTGTGTCACAGCATTTTTTACCTGCATTAAGGACAATCCCAACATGATGTGTGTTCTTACCCGAGGGGGCTAGAACATTTGTGTAGCCAAGAAGCAAATATTTCCTTATTTTTGCATCTACCTTTTTTTCCCGGCATTGATGGTAAAAGCAACACGAGGAGTGTTTTAAATGATGGGAGGCATAGGGGAGTATTTGCGCAGCCAGCAAGTAGATGTTTTCTTACGCAGGCATGGCATGACTTTTTTTACTAGCATTAAGGGCAAAGCCAGCAGGAGTATGTCATGGCATGGAGATACTGGCGTATACAGGGAGAGCCAGCATGAACATGTTTTCTAGGGTATCACTACTGCGCATAGTATTGCTGGCCATGCACGGAGGGGGCTGGTCCAGGTGGATGCCTGTGGCGAGGCACAGCACCCTTCAGATAATATGCCGAGGCGCCCTCCTGCAGCAGCACAATCATTAGGTGCATTGCCCATGCATGGTGGATCAGGTCGGCACGGCTCACAGGGGGCCCCCACATTTGGTGTTACGCCCAAGAAAGCACATGTAGGCAACAGCAACCGGCGGAACTTAGAACAAGTCTGTGCCCATCACATGGGACCACAGGGACCACGGGGACTCGAGCACAATAACAGGACGAGGCGAGCGGCAAAGCGAGGCGCACCCGGGGCGACGGAAAGCCAGAAGACTGCTGAGAAAAGCGCGGCTGCTGGCGGGGCCGGCCCTTTCATAGATATCCACCACCAGTGTGGGAAGGAGACCAGAAAAGGCCCCCAGTGGAATCATTACTGTCAGGCCTATTCATGGGGCTCGGACGGTCCTGGCAGCTGCCATCGGCAACATCCTTCTAAAAAAAATGCTAATGATTAGGAAAGATTAAATACCCCCTTTGCTTAAACACTTCTGATAATCTCTCGCTCGCAATTCTCCTTTTTTTTGCCGGGCGTTTTATGTTGGCGGCTGATGGATCTTGTGCTAAATTGTTTTAATTTGAAACGGAGCCCATCTGTTGTTGGTGTATCTGAGTTGTGTTACGGGGGGCTCGGAAAGGAGGAGGGGGTCTAGAGCACTGTACACGAGAGGGAGCCATATGCAGGCGATTGAGGGTCCCAGCCCTCAATAGAGCGGTTGGGGGCGCGGTACACTGCTACCACCCCCCACGGTTCCTGGCTATGATTCTCTCAAAAAAAAAGAAAACAGGGATATGCCCTTCTAATAGTAATAACAAGCCCAGATTGGTCGGACTGGTTTAGCAACGCATGATCTTCACAGAGCTCAAACACACAGCAGGTTTAACGTATCCATGCAAATTGGTTTCTCCACTAGAGCAAAGTGTGTTTAAAAGGAAGAGAGCTACAACGCCTACGAAAGTGCAGCCCATCAAAAAGCTGCTATACCTCTGAGCGCCCGATGCTGCACCGCATGGACGGGGGAGCAAAGCTACCTCAGCTGGGAGCAGCCAGCTGGCGTTCCAGGTCCTTTATGACTCTGGTCTCAATGCTACTCTTCCATTCCAAGGAAGCAAGGCTCCTCCTCGTACTCTTCCCCAGAGAGCACATCTCCTCCGCACCCAGGATACTTCACAGGCTTACCATCAGCCGACGGGCCTCCTTCAAAGCCAAGTGCATTATCCCCAAGAAAGGCCCCGTGTTCCTGCAAAGCAACCTCTCACACAACCACCCCACACGAATGCTCAGATCAGGCTCTGCACACGGCCTGGTAGTCCCCCCTTTCCAGTTCTCCAGGCTCCTTTTAGGAAATCCCTGCTGTTCCCTCCCACATCCTAAACCCCCCTTTCACCCTACGTCCATCCAGGATACAGCCCCCCGACATGCACACTCCCTCCCTCCTGTCCCCTCTTCAGCTACCTTGCCTCATCCTTCATTTAACGTCTATGCATTGCCCCCCCCTTGAGCCCAGCCAACCCCGTACGGAAGGCTCTAGAAGGTATCCAGTAACTTGCACAAGAGAAGACTCCAGAGAGAGGGCCAGGTATTGCACTCAATTAGGTTCTGAGGTGGGCAATTGCATCGCTCTTATATGTACCTTAGGTCAAGCAAATGGATCAATTTGGAGGAGGCTAATTACTTACAATTGAATCGCCTTTTGAAGTTGGCACTGTAAGTAACGCTAAAGAATACGAGGGTGGGCAATGCCGCTGCAAACAGACATTTAAGGTGGACATTTTTTCGCACTTGAAGGACCTGGGTTTGGCAACGTACCACTCCAAGATTCACTCACCGGGTGAGCATTTACATTTAACTATCGCACTTAGATCGCATGCGACCCTAAGCCCTGCCCTTTGCACATGGATTCAATCCAGGGGATAGACCTTGTTTCTACAGCTTACCCTTTTCTCCTCTCGCACCCCGCACCTTCATAACTTAGCAGAAGGCACAGCCCCACTCCCACACACCTCAGGGCTCACATACAACACAAACACTATTGCACGACACCTCTGCCATAAGAATGAAGCCACCTTTCACGACAACAAATTCCAACTGTAGCTACTCACATAATTCTCTATCCACTTAAACACAACCCCTCCTGCTAAATTCATAGCAAACTTACTTTCCGCCCATCCACACGCCATTCAGACATGGCTGACTAGCAGGGTCTTGGCCACCCGCTCGTAACTTTAATGGCCAAAATGCACACGCATTATAGCAGCTCCACATCTTCCCCATATTCTGGATGTTGGACCCTCCGCGGGCATTTAACCAACAGCACATTGGGACCATAATTATGGTGCAAGGCGCTATACAAATGACAAAACAAAAAAAAAAAATATATATATATATATATGACAGGAACGTGCAGGCCATGAGCCTCTGTATCTATATATAGATATACATATATATATTATTTTTACAAAATCGATCTAGCCTAGTGGCACAGGGACACCTTGGGAAGACTCCACAGGCGGAAAAACATTCGAATTACAAAACAGACGGAAAGAAGGGGTTAAAAGCTGAAGGCAGAAAAGCCCCCCAGGGCAGGACGTTCAGCTACTGCATGAGCACATCAAGCCAGAGAAACCACAGAGGAGCAGCTGCCACTCTGATCTCATCATGCAGGCAGTGGGCCCACCCTGCCTCCTCCATTATTTACTCACTAACAAGCTATTTGCGCTGCGCATTCACTACTAAGTGTGGCAAGCAGGCCTGCATCCTTTCTGCGCGCTCACCTTGCGGCTGACGCGGCACAAGACGCGCTCCGGTAGATTGCTTCCGCAGCGCCACTAACGCGGGCGCATCTGCTCACGATGACCCCCGTCAGCACATATTGCACCCCAGAGGCCGGAAGGGCCAGACTGCTGATAGACCCGAAATGAAAAGTGGACCATTGGCAGTCAAGCGCCTGAGCTAATGCAACTGCATCTCCTGCTGACTGCAAGGACAGAAAGTTTACACCGCGGAAGGGAGCGGGTACAGGAAAGTTACTCCAGTTCAAGGCTGCGAGGATAATAAGTTCACACTAGGTCAAGGTTGCAAGGAGGAGAAGTTCACACCAGGGCAAGGCTGCAAACATGAGACGTTCACACCAGGTAAATTATGCAAGGATGAGAAGTGTAAACCAGGTCGAGGCTGCAAGGATGAGAAGTTTACACCAGGTCATGGCTGCAAGGAGGAGAAGTTCACACCAGGGCAAGGCTGCAAGGAGGAGAAGTTCACACCAGGGCAAGGTTGCAAGGATGAGAAGTTCACACCAGGGCAAGGTTGCAAGAAGGAGAAGTTCACACCAGGTCAAGGCTGCAAGGAGGAGACGTTCGCACCAGGCCAAGGCTGCAAGGAGGAGAAGTTTGCACCAGGCCAAGGCTGCAAGGAGGAGAAGTTCACACCAGGGCAAGGCTGCAAACATGAGACGTTCACACCAGGTAAATTATGCAAGGATGAGAAGTGTAAACCAGGTCGAGGCTGCAAGGATGAGAAGTTTACACCAGGTCATGGCTGCAAGGAGGAGAAGTTCGCACCAGTGCAACGCTGCAAGGAGGAGAAGTTCACACCAGGGCAAGGTTGCAAGGAGAAGAAGTTCACACCAGTGCAACGCTGCAAGAAGGAGAAGTTCACACCAGGTCAAGGCTGCAAGGAGGAGACGTTCGCACCAGGCCAAGGCTGCAAGGAGGAGAAGTTTGCACCAGGCCAAGGCTGCAAGGAGGAGAAGTTCGCACCAGGGCAAGGCTGCAAGGACGAGACGTTTACACCAGGGCAAGGCTGCAAGGAGGAGAAGTTCACACCAGTGCAACGCTGCAAGGAGGAGAAGTTCACACCAGGGCAAGGTTGCAAGGAGAAGAAGTTCACACCAGGGCAAGGTTGCAAGGAGAAGAAGTTCACACCAGGGCAAGGTTGCAAGGAGGAGAAGTTCACACCAGGGCAAGGTTGCAAGGAGGAGAAGTTCACACCAGGTCAAGGCTGCAAGGAGGAGAAGTTTGCACCAGGCCAAGGCTGCAAGGAGGAGAAGTTCGCACCAGGGCAAGGCTGCAAGGACGAGACGTTTACACCAGGGCAAGGCTGCAAGCATGAGTTCGCACCAGGGCAAGGCTGCAAGGAGGAGAAGTTCACACCAGGCCAAGGCTGCAAGGAGGAGAAGTTCACACCAGGCCAAGGCTGCAAGGAGGAGAAGTTCGCACCAGGGCAAGGCTGCAAGGAGGAGAAGTTCGCACCAGGGCAAGGCAAGGCTGCAAGGAGGAGAAGTTCACCTAAGGGCAAGGCTGCAAGGATGAGAAGTTTACACCAGGTCATGGCAGCAACGAGGAGAAGTTTGCACCAGGTCAATTCTGTAAGGATGACAAGTGTACACCAGGACAAGGCTGCAAGGAGGAGACGTTTACACCAGGTCAAAGCTGCAAGGATGAGTTCACCCCAAGGCAAGGATGCAAAGAGGAGAGGTTCGCACCAGGGCAAGGCTGCACAGAGGAGAGGTTTGCATCAGGGCAAGGCTGCAAGATTAAGAAATGTACATCGGGTCATGGCTAAGATGTTTACACCAGGGCAACGTACAAGGATAGGAGGTTTACACCTGGGCAAGGATGGGGCGTTTTCACCAGGTCAAGCCTGCAAGGAGGAGAACTTTACGCCCGGTCAAGGCTGCAAGGATAAGAAAAAAGGGTATTACCCAAATTGACCTTTTACAATTTACCTTCTGCACAATTGACCTTTATATTATTTTAGTTATGGTATATATGTATTGGGTTGGTTTTGGATTATAAATAATATAAGGGGTTTGGGTGGTGGGTTGCGGGGGGGGTTTTGGATTGGGTGGGGGGTTGCGGGGGTTTCCCCCCACATATATGTCGTAATTGACCTTCTAAATTAGGTCAATTCTCCCGAGGTCAATTCTCCCGAGGTCAATTGTGAAAAGGTCAATTAGTATACAACCTAAGAAATGTATGTCAGGTCAAGGCTACGAAGTTTACACCTGGGCAAACTACAAGGATAGGACATTTTACACCAGGTCAAGGCTACAAGGATGAGAAGTTAACACAAGGACAAGGCAGCAATAATGAGAAATGTACATCAGGTCAAGGCTGCAAGGAGGAGACGTTTACGCTAGGGAGATAGGGGTATTTACACCTGGGCAGATTACAAGGATAAGAAGTTTACACCACGGCATAAAGCAGCAAGAGGAATGTTACATCAACGGAGGCTAAAAGGTAGGAGGTTTACACAGGGCAGGGAGGACGTTCATGCCACAGTGGACTGCCGAGAGATTTCATACCGGAAGGCAGGTCGTGTGAAGAGTAGATTAACACAAGGACAAAGAATGAGGAGAGCAAGTTTACACCACAGTGGACTGCAGAGAGATTTTACAAAGAGGGGCAGGTAGTGTGAAGAGCAGATTTACACCGAAGGGCAGGTAGCGTGAAGAGTAGAAGGGCAGGTAGCGTGAAGAGTAGATTTACACAAGGACAAAGAGAGAGGAGAGCAGGTTTACGCCACAGTAGACGGCATTTAGGCAGGTAGTGTGAAGAGAAGGTTTACACAAGGACAAAGAGAGAGGAGAGCAGGTTTACGCCACAGTAGACGGCATTTAGGCAGGTAGTGTGAAGAGAAGGTTTACACAAGGACAAAGAGAGAGGAGAGCAGGTTTACGCCACAGTAGACGGCATTTAGGCAGATAGTGTGAAGAGAAGGTTTTGCATGGGGAATGTGACGGACAGCAGAAAGAGGAAGATAGTGGAGAGGAAAGCGAGGAGCGTCAGGGTGGACAGTGGGAAAAGGAAGTTCACCCCGGGGTAGAAAGCAATGCTAGGGCATTAACACCTGTGCTGTCACGGAGATGGCGGCCATTAATAGCAATAGGCAGCACAGAGACAGAGGTTTCTGCTATGCAAGTAACATGGAGTTATGCTTCTATGAGGCCAGCGTCGCTGGCAAGGTGATGTCCACCCAGGCTAAGACGTGCAGGGCTCTCAGAACAGAGGTGGTGTGACCCAAACATCAAATCCGCCCTAAATTGACAACCCACTACTTGGACACAAGAAACACAGAGGATCTGATCTGCGTCTTGTCAAGTCACTTTGAAAGCCTGCTCTATTCAATCTTCCCTAGCCATCATGAAGTGCAGAAATCCTGGAACTTTGCAAGCCAAGCAAATTCAGCCATTAGTAGCAGCCACGCCACAGAAAACTGCACACTCAAAAAGAGACAGCATCTTTTAAGAAGCCCGAGGATAGTGAGTTTGGGAGCAGTCTGTAGGCCTGCCTTACAGCTGGTAGTCTGCAGAGATGCACCGATTTACACCAGTGTCGGGCATTTTACCCTCGCCAATGTTGCCATATTGGATTTTAAAGGGATCTCCCTGCAGGACAACAAAAAATATTAAATGTAATCCGCCACTGCACCGAATACAGTCCGACAAGATCAACAGGAAATGCATATTTGCCTTCTGTGGTTATCAGGATGAATGGCTTTCAATTGGCTGTGCTTCTATATAAAGACCCCAGCTCAACATGAATACTAGGCAGTTATAATACATGGCAGCCTGCAATGCACCTATACAAGTGTGACGAATCAACTTTCGGGGCACCAGTGGTCCAGGGCTGAATATCGGTTTCTAAACCATCAATCAGCCCCACACCTCTAGTACACTAGAAGGGAGCCAAACAGATTGGAAACACAAGCAAATTAAAAACATCCTTGTCCAATTTTGGTAACGTGGACAGAACGGCAGGCTTATCCACGAAAGGTTGTGGATCGTTGGTTAGTGGCAACACAGCAAAAAATAAAAAAAAATAAAACAATTACCCAGTGATGAAAGGGACTGTCGAGTCAGGGTTGTATAAAAATATCTACTCTATTATTATTACAACAGACCGGTCGAGCGGCACTACAAAATACAACCCACCCTGTATAGGAATGCAGAGGGCAGACAGCTTGAAATAAGGAAAAGGGATGCACTCTGGATAATGACAGGAGGGTAGTTGGAAAAGTAATTAATCACAATAGTTCAAGGATACTTGGTTTCAACACAAAGGGAGAAATGGGTCATAAAATGCCACTAGGGGCCTTTGGAGAAGAACCAGGGGGACAGAACCACAATGAATCTTGTCAAGTCAGCTTTGAGCGCATTACAACCTTCTGTGACAAAGTTCAAGACGGGAGTCAGCTGCAACTATCGGGTGGCAAGACGGTTCGGGGACAAAGCTGGAGCAAGGGTTGCAGGGTGACCTACATGGCGGCTCAGGGTCAGGAATCGCGGTCTCAGTGCTGGTCAGCGGCTCTAAAGCACTGGTCGAGGCCTCTCAGATGGCATTAAGCGACTGTGGCTTGAAAATGGTCAGCGTTGCAGTCGATTGCAGCTCGAGGAACTCAACTCGCTCAAAAATGTCCTTTAAGGTGGACATCAGTAGATGCTCATTGAGGCACGTTTCCCAGCTTCTTCAATGGGTTTGTGTTACCCTTTAGGCGGACAGCCCAAAGCTGAGGGGAGTTGCAGGCAACAGCATTGTCCTTGGTTTGGTTCAGAGACTCTGGCACTTCCCACCTAGGAAGTTTGCTGCAGAGCCTAGCAGGGCACGCTGTGCGCTAGCTGGATGCCGGTTCTGCAGCTGCCCAAGGGTACTCTGGATTCAGTATTTACCTCTGTTCCCTGGGAGATGTTTGGGGGAGGGATCTTGCTTCCCTCTTGTAGATCCTGGCCTTCCTTGGCTGGCGGAAGATGTAAGGCAAAGTGTACCTTTAACCAGGGTCCAATGATGAATTCTTCCTTCTGCTTCTGGTGAAGCCTTCAGGTGATCTGCCAAAAGGGGGACTCGGCCCTCTTTTAAAGCCAAATCGGCCACAAAGATTGGTTTAGGCAAAACCCACCTTAATATACCAATCCGGGTGTCCCCACCTACAATCTCCTGTATGCATGAGGTCATAAACGGAGTGTTTTGCAACAGGAAAGGTAAAGGGGGGAAAACACGCAATACTAAACCTCACCCATCTTCCTGTCTGTTGTGGATCAAAGGGTCTCTCTGGTTCATGGAGCTCTCTGTGGTTCTCGTTTAAAGTGGCAGGTCTCCCTTGAAGCTGCGGCAAGACCAGACTCTGACTCCTGCAAACCACATCCTTGTACCTGATGAATGGGGTCCCACAACTGGGGAGGCTTACTGTAAACATGCAGTCCCAGACATGATAGTTCACTGTCAATGACACGGCGAGCAGGAGCTGGCTTCAGGTTGACCTAGTTAGAAATGAAAGTGTGAAGAATCCTGCCGAAGGTCTCCTCCCAGGTGGCATGGGGAAGGCAGACCTCTGGGGGTGGTATAGTGCAGGAGGGTCACCTGGGAGGAGACAGGGCCCAGGGTAGTGAGGAGATTCCGTGGGATGAGACAGTATTTTCCCCTAACAGGGAGATTCTTACCACTGTGCCAAAAGAGGTTATGGCTTATTGGCATTTTAACGTCTCTCAACCTTTTATTAAATCTAAGGTTTTGATCTCCAAGGTTGTAACATCAAAGCACAATATACCAAAAGAAAGATACTTTTTGGTAGTCAAAACTAAATACCCTCAATTCCAAAGGTGCCCTCCTCAATTCTAAAGATGCACTAAAAGGGATTGTGGAAATGTCTTCTCCAAACCATCTTCCTCTATACAAGTTAAAACCCACATCACCTCCGTTAAAAATATGAAGGGAATTAAATCTACCTTTATAAGTAATCAAAAAGTGGAAAACCCTATCTTTGATGAAACAAACTACATGTCCCAGAATCCTAGAGGGACTGAGACGAGGAAGTGGGCTGAAGAGGCATGTTGGTAGTCAGGCAATAAAGCCTAATTGCCATTGTAGGAGTCAGGCAGTTGAAACTGATGGCTCACACCTGAAGCCAATTGTCAATCCTGTGGGGGCATTAAAGGCCCCACCAGGAAAGGAGAGAGGGAAGAAGCTGGAGCAGGAGTGGGAAGGCTGGCAGAAGTAGTAGAAGAGGAGAAGGATGAGGCTGACAATTCACAAGGAAGTGTGGGCACAGAAGGGACAACGGAATGAGGAGACAGCAGATTTCACCTGCAAGTTCTGAGGGGGTCCTGTGTTCTCAAAACCTGTATTACAGAGGCTGCACAGAGGAAGGCGTGAAAGTAAACAATTCCCCATGTGAGCCGAGTTCCTGTGATTGCAGAGCCGTGGCAGTGCATCAACCCAAGGTCAGAGGCAGAAGGCAAGCCGAGGGTTTAAGGAGTGAGAGAGACGACTAATTAAGGTGACTGGACCGGAGACATCTGTACTGGAGAAGGGTGTGGGTCCCAAGTGAGCCCGAAGTAGTAGCAGAAGTTGAGGAAGCACAGACACTCGAAACTGCAGTGTCCCTGAAGCTGGTGAGTGAAGCACATCGTTCAGATTCTTTCAACAAGACTTGCTGGTGACTATAACCAGCTCTAAAGTGGCTCGCACAGAATTACAAGCGAGTAGAAGTTCTTCGCCAATTCTAAACTGACTATTAACAATGAAAATGTAACACACATGGTTATTTTGAAGGCTGCAGTGTTCGCCTGAAAGTAAAATCCATTACATCCATTGTGGAACTCCACATTACCGGAGTGGTAGCGTGTCCTTAATTGTATATAAGACACGCTTACCGACGCCTGCTGAAAACCTGACATTAACGTTTTACAAGAGTTACAAGTGAAACTACATCAAAGAACGGTCGCGCGTGACCAATTGTGATTCCAGAAGGAAGTTAGAAGTTTCCTCCTTGATACTACGCGGGAAAACCATCTCAGTCAATAAATTAAGTTTTAAAATCCATCTTAAAGAGCTGTTGAGTATGCCCAGTTATGCTTTCATTGCACCTTGTATAATACAGAGTTGGCATTCTTTATTTCAAGAAGTTATTATACTGAAGAGGAGAACAAGCATTACCCAAGCCAAAAGGCAGTCCCTTTTTATAGTGAAACAAAACCTGTTTAAACCCCTCCACGTAATCTGTGAAGTTATCAATTGTCCAGAGGCCTCAGATATAAGTGTGGCATTGTTACCTGAAGCTGAAAGAGTGGCACTACAGCTTCTGGGTAATGACGTGGGCAGAAGAGATGTGCGAAAGCTGGGGAAGGGGAGCCGGGTGCTCGTGAATAATTTCCAGAAGATAACCTGTAATGCTAAATTACTGCTTGAGTTGAAAGGAAGTAAGTCATGTGGGCAGAGACAGGTTATCATTGCGGCAGTCAGACAGACGGAAAAGGCAAAGAGGTCGCCCCCTTTTAGGAAGTCACTGAAGGGAAGAGTGCCTTGCCTACCTGAGGAGGTTGGAGTGATCATTCTGACGTATAAAGCAGTGGCAGAAATACTTGTACTGTGGTGGTATACAAAGTTGTCAGTGGATGTCACATTGGAGTAGTTTTAAAGTAGTGGCATATTGTGAAACAGAAGTAACTGTATTAACTGGTTGTTAAAAGGATGTAGCAACCCAAAGAAGAAGCATCCTGACAAATATACGAGATGCACCGCAGAAGTCGTAACCCACTGTAAAATTGTAGTTGGAAAAGACATATACCTATTCTTTTGAACTGTGGCAAATAATATTGATGAGAAGAGAACCAGGATTACCATTGGTGCTATTTTCTTTGATGGAGGTTTTCTTTTCAACCAAACCAGAGAATTGTTACCAGTGAATTGTTATTTGACAACCTTTGTTTTGACTTGGAACTGATAAGAACTGGTTAGAGACTTTTCTTTGAACATTCTTTTGAAGCAGACTTTAAAAACCTGACAAAAGGATTTTACCCAGGACAACGTCATCCAAATATTGCTTAATTTGTGTTTATTATCTTGTGTTGATTTTACATTTACTTTGAATGTATGTTTGTTTACCCATTCTAGAGATGGTTCCCTTAACCTTTAGAACAGGTAGGGAATTCATCTAGAGAGTAGGGCGAGCAAGGCTTAATTTGCAAACTTTTACTTAATAAAACGTCTTATTTTGTGAAAACTACAAACAGTGGTCCACTTCATTTTACTGACCCCTCACAAAAGGTTGCTGGGTTTCCGGTCTCCTTTGTTCCCTCTGCAGCCAGGCCCCAAGTGGGCCTTTTTGAAGTACACTCTGTTAGTATGTAATCGCTGCCACCAGCTGCAGGGCTGAACAAAAGAGCAGGGCGGAGACATGGAGCCTTTATTAATTAATCAGGCTTGCCATGGCAGGGGGAAGCATGGTTCTCCCCCTTTCTGGAGAGGATATAGTGTACACCTTCTGTCACATCCCAACTAAATAGGACAGGGCGGATTATGCCTGTAAACTGTATCCACCCAGACTACATGGGTATATGGTTTGTCGCGGTGTGAGCATAGGAATATATGTGTGGATTAGCCCCACACATTTTCTTGAGGTTGGTCTACCATCATTCCATTTAATTAAACATTTAAAAAAAGGCCAGGCGAGCACACATCCACCGCGTGGATTCGAATTCCTCACAACAAGCTTGTAAATAATGTTCTGATTACAGGCTAGTTGCGACATCGCTATTGACCTGTAATAAGAAAATGACATCACTCCTTCTCTCTATTTAGTTATTGGCCATCACAGAGCACAATTCCAACTGCCACAGCAGAATGTAAAGCTGTGACGAGCATTTCAATATCCTTTCTTGTAAAATAGCTTTCATACTTTTTAGTCATTACCTGATTAGGAACTGTTTAGGCTAGCATATTTATTTTGTGCACTGCTTGAATTCAACAACTCACAGCAAGAATTTGCAGGTTATTGCTCATTTTAAAGCACAAAAGGCAAAGATGTTAAGAGGCATTTTAATAAAATGCTTACAATATTTCTCAGCACCACATTACAAGCTGCTTATTAATTGCATTTCGTTTTCAATACATGCACGCTCGGCTTTGATTATATGTACTAGCAGCTGGACAATCTCTTGCTTTACTCATTAAACAAGAGGCCAGGAATTAAAGGGGTGGACCGTATGGGGCCGTTTATTATAAGAAATAAAATATCCCCATCTGTACGTAAAAGTAATATTGCAAGTCGTATCGGAGCTCTGCAGCCTTATAAAAGGAAGTCTGCCTTCGGCCACGTTCCTCGAAATGGTCACGGAACTCATCGTGGCTTGCAATATCCTTGTAACATACAATGCCTATTTTATCCCATATACTTCACACTGACTGCCAGGGAAATACCAAGTGATTGCTGTACATGGATTGTGTTTATACATTTTAATTTAATTTGATCATGGCTAGCTTGAGAGACCCACTAGCTGACTGGTTACAGCCTGGGCAGGGGGAAAGATTCAGTAAGTTCAATCAAAAATGTAATGATTTTAAAATGTTGGGCGTAATAAAAAATATATATATTAGCATGTCTCCCATCCGCAAACCAACTGAGGTTGATCCTGCTTAGCTTCACGGGGCAGGGTGGGCAAATGATTAGAAGCATTCAGGGTGCTAGGATGAAGCACTGATTGTATTCGGCTTTACAGCCTGGTTGGGCTCGACCCTGCCACTCCGTGAATCTACGCAGCATCAGCCTTTGTTGGTTTGGGGATGGGAGACATTGAGACATGCAGTGGTGTTGGTGGCAAGGGGTGTAAGCTTCTAATGAGGTCAGCTTTAGGGACAGTCTTATGATTTACGGCTGTGAGGGCACTTGAACTTAGGACAACGGATAAGATTAGCACAAGATGGCGGCTTCCAAAATGTGCACTAGGCATGTGTAAATGCTAGATAATCAGTTTTCCAGATCGATCCAAATGTGCTAAAAAATACATGCCCTATCCATTGGGCTATTACAATTTCTGAGCGAACTTCCCCTTTAAGCAGATCGTGTTCAGAGAATAAAATGTGAGGCACATTATCAGTGCGAGAAAATAGTTGCTTTGAACTGCACTGGCTGCAGGAAAAGCATGCATAGAATGTAGTCCCTCGACAGCCACCGTACCTAGAGAGCAATAGATCCGGGATCAGGACAGACAACAGTACATTGAAAAATAATCTGCAAATCTAGTAGTGCTAAGAAGTGACAGCTGATGCAGGCACACGTCACTCGCATGGCACTTGCACATGTGTTTGCAAAATGAAGCCAAAAAACGTTTGAATTCCAAAGAGCCGCTTGATGGGCCGGATCCATCTGTGTTTTGACTAACTGGTTTCAGGCGCGTGGAAGGCGATGGCAACTTTATGCACCATTTTTCACGACGTTCTTTTGCAAGTCTTTTTTATGCAACAGCTGCTAGCTCGAAATTCCTTCCATGAGCACATGGTGGAGAGACACCCCAAAGGGCTGGCAGCAGACGGCTACATTTATTTTTATTACTTTCCTGTTATTTTTATGTTATTATTGTGAGCAAATTTAGGCTAATAGGCATCAGGGTGCTGTACAGTAAAATAAATGAAATCTAAATTAAGATCCTTGGAAGAGCAGAGGGAAAGCGACAGAATCGAATGGTCATCCGTTTGGTGCGGGTAGGCCTGAACAAATTGTGATGGCCTAAGAGTGGTAAACCAGCGCATCATTTTCAAAGGAGCAACGAGGGGCATAATGTTAACTTAATGGAGAAGAATGATTAAGTAAATATTTAATTAGGAAAAAATGTAATATTGCTATGAAAAGCGAGCAGAGAGCAGAAAGAAGGGAGACTGCAGGAGGTAGGTTAGAGCGGGATTTCAGCCGACTACACTAAAGAGGCTCTAACTGGAGGCCTGTGTGTGTCCGCTGTTAAGAGTGCAAAGGCACCAACGCTGAAGGCTTCCATTGCTCGATTTTATTCAATTGTTTTTTATTTTTATAACGTGCCTAATAACATATCCGAGTTCAGTTTCTAAGCTTGGATCCGGGATTTGAACCTGTGCTGCTCTGCGTGGTCTTGCTTCCAAGACCAACGTGTTGCCCCCCGCTATCCTCCGTTCACGATGTATCTTGTAACTAAAGGATGCAGCATTACTCCCTGCAGCACGCTAGTCCCACGTAGAAGATTGCAGCAGGAAGTGAGGAAAGGCACAATAAGGAGAAGTCACATTTGCGTCTAGCGCTCAGTAGCCTGGGGTCCGATCTTGCAACGCATCTAGTGTGTGCCTGGACTCTAGCGTTCAATAAAGAGAGCCAAGTACATCCAGTTAATTCAAATAGGAGCCAGGGTAGACTAGAGGGAAGCCAAGTCAGTTTCCAGGAGGGCCCGCTCCAGTGGCACTGGAGGGGCATTAATGTTTCACATAGATAAACGAGTGTGATCGAGCAAAGCGAGGGAGCATGAACCAACCAAGGTTAGGTTCGGGGGGGGGGAGGGGGGGAGATAGATTTCCATCGCCTTCCTAGAAAAATTGGGTAAATAGCCACATGTTGGGTGGAAAAATAACAATAGATGCCAATTCACCCACCAAGCAGAGGAGCATTTTCCAACGCATTTACATGATACCTTTGCCCACACCATATGCCCGCTGTGAGAAGCCTAAGGGAATTCTCACTACTAACCCCCTTGGATCCTCTGTGCAGGTGGCCAGGGAAAGGCCATTGCTATTGGATCCCGACCCTGGGGCGGAGAAGCGAGGGAGGATCACCTGGGTGAAGGGTCCTTGGGCACTGGGAGTGGGGAGCCCTTGGGCAAGACATGGTATCCCCCTTCCCTACTCACAACCAACCCAACCCAGACCTTTATAGGTTTTTCTAAGTCAGCTACCCTTGTTTCCCCACATGTAAACCCTGACAGTACTGGGACAAAGAAGAAACAACTAAGAACAATGAGGACTACACTCCTTTACTACTCTGGTACTGGGACGAGGAAGATGCCTGTTAAGAGCAGTGAAGGTCAGGCATGTCCCTTTAATTCTGATCAGGCAGGACTGATAGGACATCCACACCTGCAGGTGTATAAAAGAAGACCAGCCCACCAGCAAACACAGCAACAGGGGCGACAGGAGAAGCAGCAGGAAGGCCGTTGTAAGCAGGAGGGAGCATTATTTGAAAACCACGCTGAGGTCTGCAGACAGAGGCGGTGTATGGAAGCGTGGCGTAAGAGCGGGGCCTCTGTGGAACAGACCAAACATTGTGAAGGAAGTCGTGTGGAGAAGCTGTCCCTTTTCCTTGTGGTCAGGATGCTTTCCCCTGTGTCAGGAGGTCGCCAGAGGAGTGCCTGAGGGGCAGGAGTTGGACCCCTGACGTGAAGAGCAGAAGGCCATGTGATCCATGCTGCTGGGAAGCCTGTGAACGCAACCAGTGAGTTTCTAGCAATTGAGAAAACCGGTGCATGAGCATTTGAACTGGTCTGCTCGAGGAATACTTTATATCAGAGTGGGCACGTGTTTGAGGAAACAGGTTTTCAAAAGTCTCTCAATGCTGGGCATTTCATGGACGTGAATTAAAGAAATATTACACAGCGACTTGAATGAAAAGTGTGTTTGAAGCGCAACCCGTGCCTATTGAATAGCAAACTGAGTGAAGACATTAACAATTACAACCAATGTCTATTGAATGCCGAACGGAGTGAAAACTTTACAAAAGAGCAGTACTTTTACATATTAAGTTCACAAGTAAAACGGAACCTTAAATTCGAGTAAAACCATTAGATGCTGAATTCAAAATGAATCTTAAAATGCAAGTGAAACCAGTGTATGCTATATAATACTTTAAACCCAAGAAACCCTTGTATGCTGAATTCTAAAGTGAATGGAACTTTAACATTGCAACAAAGAAAGGCATATTGGATACCAAATTACGTGAAAACTGAATATAACAGAAAATGACATTGAACGCGGAATTAATTAAAACTTTGAAGTTTATTTCAACAAAGTTACAATTTGTACATGAAAAATCACCATAAAAAGAAGGCACAAGAGTGGCAAAGAACTTTAAAAATACAACAGATATGTTTGTGCTGCTGAAATTAAGTTTTGGGGAAGGTACCATGAGACTGGAAAGATTTATTGACTTGAGACCGGAGTCTCGAGATTCTTTTGTGCTTGGACCTGGGTTACTTGAAACTTGGGGACGGAAACCCAGAGTATTGATTAAAACGATATCATCCTGAACTCACGAGAGGCGATTGTCAGACTGTTTGCTGGTACTGTTTTATACTTGGGGAAGGGAGCTGAAAGGAAACTGGAAGAGGCTCAGAACGTTATGTTGGACACTGTTTCTTTTGGTTGCTGACATCCCTACACATTGTATAGATTAGTTGCGAGTGCCGGGAGGATAGCTATGGGGTAACACGTTTGTCTTGGAAGCAAGACAACACATAGCAAACAGGTTTGAATCCTGATCTCCCGCTTAGAAACTAGTCTCCGGTATTAAATAACAATCATGTAAAAGAACAAAGTATAGGTTTTGGGCACAGACTGATTCTTCAGTTGAACTCTTTGACTCAGGCTTTCATTAGTTTTATTTAGGTAGGAAAATCCCACCTTAGCATAGGGCAAGTTAGGCCTTTTTCCATCTGGACATAAAAGTGTTTGTTTTGAATTCTGAATCTGTTGCCTGTGTCTTGCTTCATGATGCCTAGCACTGTATAAAAAAACATTTCAATGCTAGCTATGTGCCCATACATGTCCATGCCGGCTGCACCAGTATATGCCAGTATTTCCATATAAGAATATACTGAAGTTTGCTTTGCCCATCATGCCAGTAATTATAGAATAAGAACACATGTCCATGCTGGCTCTGTCAATATATGTCAGTATCCTCACATAAGAACATAGTCGTGTTGGCTTTGCCAGCAAAAAAAGCCATCCGACTAAAAGAAAGCATGTCTAGACTACCTGCACCAATGAAGGCCAGTGTCGCTAGGTAAAAATACTCATCATGATGGCTGTACATTTGATGTCAGTAAATAATTCATGTCATGGGGAGAACACTTGTTCAGACTGGCTGCACCAATGTAGGCAAGTATGGTCAAGTAAGAACACTCGTGTTGGCTTTACCCTTGATGCCCATAAAAATGGCGCTGTAGCAATGTAGCCCCCACTCACACCAATCCAATACCTGCTCCCTAGGTGGCGCACGCACCCATTCATACAACACATACATTCTCATTCACATGCACACCCAAACATCCACTCTCTCTCATTCATAAGCACACCTAAACATATACTCTCTCATTCACACATGAACTTTACAAAAACTCTCGCGTGTACACATACAAACTTACATAAATGTTTTTTTCTTACCTGCAGCCCCACTCCAGAATCTCAATGACGCCTCATACCGACTCCCACACTAGCCCTCTGGCTTCCCCGCAGCAAACAATAGGAATCAGGTGGCGTTTCTTGGTTCCTGGCACATGCGTCGATGAGCAGGAGTGCCTCTGTCTCATTATCCTTCAATGTGCGGGAAAGCACAGAAGTTCCCCTATGCACATTCTGGCGTCCAGAGCCCAAGCCTGCATCCACAAAGAGATATGCAACACTGGGAAAGTAAAGAACCCGCAGCCAGGCATGGCTCATTAGGCATGGACGCTGGGGTACTGAACTCTCATGGGGAAATCACGTTTCCCAGTACAGTCCAAGCTAGCTGTGGGAGCGCTCAGTGTTTTCTCATCGGACTGGCTTGCTCCGTAATAATGGGTGACAAGTGGCACTATGATCAAGCCGCCCCTGACCAGTTCAGTCTACGGACACAGAGTAGTCAGTCCACATTTACAGACTGGTCAATTTAGAGAGCACGTTTATGGAAGAGCCCGGTCAGCATGCAGGAGAGCTTGGGCAGAAGTATGGGAGAGCCTGGTTACTGACAAATCAACTTCCGGGGCAGCAGTGGTCCAGGGTTGAATATCAGTTTCTAAACCATCAATCACTCCCACACCTCAAGGCTGGCAATGGCAGGGGGAAGGTTTTGTACTCCCCCTTCTGAGATGCCTTGATGTATTCTTGGCTGTCATCTCCCAACTAAATATGACAGGGGTGGGGACAGTGCCTGTACGCGGTGTCCACCCAGAGTACACAGGCCTATGTTTATGTTGTGCGGTGAGCATAGGAAAATGTGTGTGGATTAGCCCCACGCATTTTCCAGAGGTTCATCTACCATCATTTCATTTCTTTTAAAAGTAAAAAAAAATCCCAGGCGAGAGCATACCCACCGTGCGGATGTTCCTCACAGTCACACTGCAGGAGAGCCTGATCAATCCACAGGGCAGCACCGTCAGTCCACAGAACAGTCTAAGGGCCAGAGGCCCCTCATTCCAGAGACTGGGAATGGGAGGTTACTGGTCAGCATTGCTGGATTTCAAGACAAGCAATGACTTTGCTCCCGGCTTTTAAGTACGATCTTGGGTGGACGGGGACGTTTTCCATCTAATCTGGTTTCTGTTAAAGAGAGGGTTTGTGGATAATGCAGTAGAACCTAAAGAGAATACTTGAGGGTTTAGGGGAAACACAATGGAACTTCCAACAAGATGCGTGCTTGGGGGCGGAACCAGTACACGCTTCAGGCTTGTAATCAAGCCAGCAACTGCACAGAATGATCTTCAGATGGGCAGGGGACCAGGACAATGCCCTCCATCGATACCGGAGAGGGATTGGGCTTCCATGCTGGCACTCAACTCAGAGGCAGTGGAAAGGGTTTGATCTTGTGAAGATAGGGAAAATGGAAAAAGGAAGTTTCATGTTCATGTGTAATTTTTGATACAGATTTAACATTGGTAAACCAACTAAAAAACGAAAATAAGTTGTCATTTTTGAATGCAAGCCCCCAGAAAGATCAGAGTTGAACAAGCATGGACCATAAGTAATCTGTAATATGTACATGTAATGTCAAACAACTGTATATCTGGGAAGTATGTGTAGTTATGAAAAATGATTTTCCAAGCAAAGGTAAAGGGGCGTGAGGCAGTGGGATGCTAAATCGAAGGGGGGGGGGGTTTTCATTAGGGGGCATGGCCTTAGTATGGATCTACTTAGGCCATGCCCCTTAACGAGAGCCTCCCTCATCTGCGATCTGGGTGCACTGGCATGATTTTTAGTACCTGTGATGAAGAAACAAAAGGAGAGGCAGGGAGCACCAAAGGTGTGATGCCAGTGCACCCCAGATCTCCTCCTGTGCTGCCAAACCCAGCAGGCAGCCCTTTTCTTTCAAGAAGCCTTGTGGTTAAAGGGTTGCCTACCGGGAGTGAAAGGGCTGCCTGCTGCGTGTCTCCTCTTAACTCTGAAACAGGGGGGCTGGGCAACCAAGCCCCTTCTTTTTGTTCCAAATCACGGGCTCAGGGCCTGTGATGAAGAAACAAAAGGAGAGGTGGGGTGCACCAAAGGTGTGACGCCAGTGTGCCCCAGATCTTCTGTGCCGCCAAACCCAGCAGGTAGCCCTTTCGTTTGAAGAGCTGTGTGGTTAAAGGGTTGCCTGCGGGGAGTGAAAGGGCTGCCTGCTGCGTGAAGGCTCTTAACTCTGATGAAACAGGGGGGCTAGGTTGCACAGCCCCGGCTTTTGTTTGAGTAAAGACCCACCATGCAACAGGAAGCCCTGGGATTTGTCTTGTGAAAGGCCCGGATGCCATCAGTAACAGACACTGAGGTACAAGGAGCAGAATCTTAGCCATCTGAGGATTATTCACTGAGATGGGACGGGATCTACAGGAAAGCCCCGCTTTGAGCGCGAGTGCATCCGGGCTCATTGCAGCAGCGTAGACCTGGTTCTTGCTGGTCCAATCTCCTCGCCCATGTGAGATCCACGAGGGCAGGAGGAGTGTTGATCCCTAGCACGCCTGGAAATCGTGCAGCAGGGTTTGGGGGGCGGGGGGCGGTGACGCTCCGTGAAGTCGCGTTCTCACTAAAGGGAGCTATGGTTTCGCAGAGGGATTTCTGCACAGATCCTGGCGGCGCTGACAGCTCTGCTAGGGTGAACTGCGGCAGGGGGGAGATAGACCGCAGGACTTCCTTCTAGGTGTGTGGCTTGATTTGAAGGTCACCTTGGCTAATTGCACCAAATACTCCTGGAAAGGTTGGCGGGTCTTGCCCTGTGGTTGGAGGGAGGGGGTGGGTGGGTGGGTGGATCAATAGGAATCTTACAACTCTCGGGGCGTGAGTGCCGCCAACAGCACACAGCGTCCCACGAAAAGGCAAGGTGAGGAAGTAGTCATTAGCACATCACATTAATATTGCCAGCAGGAGGCTTCTTTTGGTGAAATGACTTCACAGCACTGCTGCGGTGTGTGGCTGAGAAACAGACGCGGCGAGAGCGGCAGAATCACACCGGGCGTCACCTGCAGAGATTACACTCCAAGTCCATGTGGAAGACCACATCATAGCGGACTCCCGACGACTGAAACGGGCGTCACCTTTGGCAGGATTGAGTCGGGGTCCCCAACACTGGGCGCCCTGTTCACGGAGGTACAGCCTGGCACCGCTCTACCCCCCAAGGGCAGGAACCCTACTGGGCAAAGTCACTCACACTCGCCAGGGCTTTACAGCAACGCTTGAGGTGTGGCCCCCACCCCTTCTAGGGAACGAGGGAGAAATACAAAGGGACAAGGGTGTGCACGTAGAGCCATGCACGCACAGAGGAAGCCTCATAGACCCAGCCACTGCATCCCAGCGAGAAGAAACGACAGCAAGCAGCCGGAGCAAGGACTGCACAGTCCCCTCCCCACCCTAACAGCGATGCCAGCAAACATGCCTCTTCATTCCTTTGCATCAGGGTCAGTGCTATTCTACGAATGCTGCGAGGCGCAAGTTAAACCTTCGAGTGGACTCAGATCCAATCAAAAGCACTTTATAGAACCGGAAGGGAATTTCTTTGTTTTCTGCTGTTTCACTTGTTGCCAGCGGTTACCTCTGAAATACTATTAACCACAGGCTGGACCCCAGCTGAGGACCAGCGGAGGCACAGCTTTACTTTAGGGGGATGGAGCAGGGGCACAGCGGGTTGGCTGCACTCACCCCTCTAATGAGGTAATAACAGCAATCAAAAATCAACATCAGATGTCAAGAAACAATGGGAGGTCCTCGCAGTCACCAACGGTGCATGGTCCTGAGGCGGTACAACACACGTGGCCAAACCAAGAACAAACAGCAGCGGTAGGGGTCTTACGCACCCAAAGGAGTGCAAGGACATACGGCATCACCTGAGGGTGGAAACTCTACAGCCCCCGCGAAAGGGAACCGTCAACCAAAACTAGTCTTTCAACAAGCCAGGATGTAGTCCTCAAACCACCCAGACTACCTGAAAGCTCGAAAGCCACAACAAGCACAGGAGGCCGCTCTTCTTTGGCAACTCCAGCACAGGGTGGATCCTACAGACCCAGAAGGGCACAATGCACAAAATAAGCAAAGCTTAGGACTACCCTTCCAATGGGTTTTAGGAGTGCTAGAAAAGGGGTTCAGTCTGTTCCTTGGTACCAGTAACTGTGCAACTATCTGCTTTAGACTAAAATGGAGGGACAGTTTCCACTGTTTCGTTCTCAGCTTCTAGTCCATAACGTTGCAAGGATGGCCACATACACCCACCGGACCCAGGAATTTACTGTGCAACCGGTACCAGCGTAGGCTAGACCAGTACGGTGGCAGCACCTAGAAAAGCCTGTGCAAATGACTCCACCATGGACAGAATTCTCATCGACCCATAAGGGGAAGAACTCTTAGATAATAGAGTGCATGGTCAGTTCACGTTCTCACTTACAGGGAGAGTAGCGACTCTTGACTGATAGTCTGCTCTACTCAGATACCTTCTGCTCCCACCAGAACAGCAGTGATGATGCAGCGAGCACACCTGCTCGCCCTTCACTGAATGAGGCTTTACTCTGCACTTTGCAGGCTTAACAAGTTGGCAATTTTACTATCAATCTTTGAGTAGGGCTTTTTTGTGGGAGCCGAGTTTTAGGGTAAAGGAGAAATCCCGTACTTTGAGGGAATAAAGAAAAACCGGCCGATCCCATTCCTTAGCACCGAGTTTGGCTAGAGGAAGGGCCCTCAACCCAACCATTGCGCATGCCAGATTCTGATCCCAGAGCGCATCTGTGTTCACAGCTCAGCGGCCATCTTAAATTTACCTTGAGAATTTAAGAGAGGACTCCAGGAGCGGCCTCGTGGGGCAGATCTTCATGTTTTGGGCCACTCCCAGTCCTGAAGAGGAAAGCAGTATTGGAGACAGCAGCAGCATTCACAGTGTGATAGGCTTGAAAGGTAAAGGGGGTGCAGGAAGCACTGGGGGATCTCCACAAAAACAATGTTGCATTGTGAGAATTCCTTTCAAAGTCAGGACAATGCAACATAAAATCATACTGGGGGCAGGGGCGACGAGTACGGGGGGCTGAGCCCCCCCCCCCACCCAGGCCGGAGAGAAGAGACGCAGTATGGATGGCCCTTTGTTCCATCCATACTGTCTCTCTCTCTGGCGGCCCGGGTAAAAGCCGGGGAATAACGATGTTTAGAAATTGTGGGACAGATGCATAGCAAGAGGCTCTTGCTTTGAATCTGTCCCTCAATTTCTAAAAATCGTTTTGGGTTGGGTGTACTTCTGCATCTGTGCTGTAGAGGTACACCCAACCCAAAACGATTTTTAGAAATGGAGGCAGAGATGCAAAACAAGTCTGTCCATCAATTTCTAAAAATCGTTTTGGGTTGGGTGTATTTGTACATCTGTGCACCCCTCTTGGCAAGAGGGGTGAACAGATGTAGAGGTACACCCAACCCAGAAGGATTTTTAGAAATGGAGGCACAGATGCCAAGCAAGTCTGTCCTCAAGTTCTAAAAATCGTTTTGGGTTGGGTGTATTTGTACATCTGTGCACCCCTGTTGGCAAGAGGGGTGAACAGATGTAGAGGTACACCCAACCCAGAAGCATTTTTAGAAATGGTGGTACAGTTGCAAAGCGAGGGAGGGAGCAGGGCAGGGAGAGGGCAAAGGAGACTGTTTGCATGTCTGAGTGTGCACGTGGTGTGGGTGAATGCTATGGGCGGGCAGCGGATCGTATGAGCCAGCACTTTCTAGTAGAGCTGCCATATCTGAAATGGGGCAATGCTGGTACTCCTCAGTTAGCTGGCTCTACTCTTGATGGGATAGTACTGCTGTAACAGGGCTTCTATAATTGTTCAATCTTCTCAGCGATGATAATATGCTTTTGTTGAGGCAATGCTAGTTCATTTTAGTGGGGCTGCTATGCTTTTGATGGGACAACATCAGCACCTCTCAATTGAGCTACTACACTCTTATTGACAAGGCCCCAGCACTTCTCAACAGATGTATTTATTTTTATTTTAATTGGTTATTTAGAATGCGTGTACTACCCAGAGGTTTCTAAACGCGGACTGAGGGAGCGAACCTGTGATGCGCGGACCGAGGGATTGAACCGGTGTTGCTCTGTGTCTTGCTTCCAAGGAAAGTATGTTGCCCCTGTGCTATCCTTCCGATACTCTAAAGATCTGAAGTACATTTAATGATACAGAACCAGAACTATTGAGCAAGTCTCATCATCAGAATAACACTGTCGTGGTTATACAAGAGCTCATATATTTAAAGGGAATTACTCAGAATGTAGCAGCACTATTCAATAACCCAAAGTTCTCAAGCACAGTTAATGTGAAAATGCTAAACTTCTCACCGTTGGGGCAGCACTGCCACTTCTCACAGAGGCTTCTACACCTTTTATGGGGCAGCACGGATCCAGCCTACTGCTCACATGCCCAGAATTGTCATTTCTCAGCAGGACTGCAACACTATACCATTGTGTTCTGTATGTTGAGTGCTTCCTCACCACCAATGTGGATTCATGGCTCTCTCCCAGTGTCTAAATAGTAGATCTGTCTACATGCAATTGGCAACAGGCATGTCCGGAGCTGCCTGCTGTCCATAAACTGCCTCTCAGGATGTTGGGAGCCGTGATGGGGCAAGCGATAGAAGGCTCGAGCCTGTCCGATAGCAGAATCAGCAGGGTCTTAAAACCTGCTCACTCCTTCTGGAGGAGCCATGGGGCAAAATGAGCCTGATCCCACATACAGGGGGTTGTTACTCCTTTATCTCTCCTGAATGAAAGAATGAGCTCTCTCAGACACAAGATATCACCCCTGCACACACATTGAATGAATATGGTATGGATCTATAGATCGAGAAAACTGGAGTGACAATTCAATTGTCTTCCCAGATGGGGGACTGACTCCATTAATATACATGGGGGCACTGAGATGACCAAGGGTGAAACTGTACATTCAGTTGTGAGATTACCAGCAACAAATATACTATGCTCCAAGGAGTGCGGTGCCCACTCAATATATATCACACTGTTTATAGGTGTGAGACCCATCCTGAATGCTTTCCCAAAGAGCCTTGGCCATCGTTTCACACTGAAGAAGTGAGCATGTGATCCGGGGTCCCGCAGCCCACACACACGCAGGGGATTCCCATGCTCCCACTTGCGAGATTTGCACCAAATTAGTGAGATTGTGCTCCAAGGTAGGAGGCACACGCACAGTCTTTGCTCTGACGTTTGACACACTCACAGGATGGGACGCCATTTCGTTCTCCCATCCTAGAGTTGTGGTGCTCTGCCTTTTGAGGGCTACTACAACCTGGATGATTATAGAGGGGTGGAGTAGGCGCAGTGATGGCCTACTGGAATGCAACTCGAAGGTTTAAATCTCCTTACTTGACTTTAGTATAGGCAGCACATGCTAGCCAATGTTTCCACTGTTCTGCGCTGCGCGCGCCTTCACCCCTCCCCCCACCCGCCGTTTGCACCAAGTTGGCAACTACATGCAAATTTGTGGTCCTAGAACTGCCAGTGATGTCACTTCCTCTATTTGGGCCCCTCCCCCCCTGGGAAATTCATAAGTCGGCTCCCCTGACTGGGGGGAGCACCATACAGGGGGCAGGGGGCAAAGAACAAGGGCGTATGGAGGGAATGACAGAGCGAGAGACCAAAGCAGATAAAGGGAACTTTCAAAGCATTGACTAAGTATGAAAGGATTGTATAGCCGGAGACGCGGGGAGAGGTGGCATTAGGGAAGAGAGCTAAAAAGGAGAGCATCGAAGACCCACTAGGAACTAACCCCGAGTCACTGATCCAAAGGAGAAACGATTGAAATACGTCTTCCAGCTACTCACCTGTGGAAGAAGCAAGCACTTGTGTAATACGCTTTTAAACTGCGCTCAGCGCCTCCCCTTGTTCTCAGGCAGAGCGATGCATTGCGCAACCGCTAGAATTCTCCTATGTACCTTTAGAGAACCCCACAACGAAAGACGCATTAGAAAAGTTTAACATTCCCCCTGTATTTTTCTTCTGGAGCTTTTGACTGATAGGTTGGTGCTGTAGACGCCATTTATAGGCCTAATCATTAGACTGGGATTAGGAGAGAGATGACATTTGAAGAGAGACACAGCCGAAGGGTGGCGTTTGACTTTTTACCCATCAATAGACCACGTATAGCCATGCTTGTCCCTATGGCCAGTGCCACCTACTGCATGCCTCTCTGCCCAAATCACACCTCCCTGGCATCTTTTTGTGTTATTAAGGGGATGCCAATGTTACTACAAACATTTATTTCAGACAGTAAATGGCAACTGTACTGTAAACAAGCGCCTGGTGTAATAAAGCTGTGACACACCAAGTGGGTCTTGAACCACTTCAATTATACGCATGTTGTGGGTCCTTGCATCTGTTCTTTGCACTGAAATCCTTTCAAAAACAAGCACTGCTAACAGTGTTGGCACTTGGTTAAGCAATGAATAAGCATCTGCCATGCATTCCTATTGCATGGCCAAATACTAACACCATTTGCCAACTTCTGCCATGTTATGGCCAGGTAGTACCATTATGGCAGTCCATAGAAATGCTGGTACGTCGTCCTTTCATCGCCTGCCTGTTCATCCCCAGGCTTTTCAAAGTGCACATTCCATCGAATGTGCTCATCGAATTTCTTAGAGGGGGGTGGGAAAGGGCAGATAAGGGATTGGGCGGGTGGGCAATAGCAAAAAGTGAGGGAGGGATTGGGGTGTAACCGCCAAAAAAACAAAAAAACAAAACGAGAATTTTCGATGGAATGTGCACGTTAAAAAAACCTGGGGATGAACAGGCAGGCGATGAAATGACATGGAACCGAAATGCCTATCCCTGGACTACACAAAATGCTAAACTGTTAACATTGCCAATGTTTATTAACTGATGACATCGGGTGTCATGCCATCTCTGAAGAGTCTGCTTCAAAGAATGATACTCAAATGTCGAGCAGCCCCAGAGAGAGCCCTGTGAGAGCGGGGCAGAAGAGGGCAGCTTCAATGGGGCAAAGTAAACTGGTTGTACCAGTAAACTAAAAACAAAGTTTACGTTCAGAGGCATATTTGAGGTGTAGGGGTGTGTGTGTGTGTAGGGTGGGTGTGTGTGTGTGTGTAGAGGGGTTTGTAGGGGGGTTTGTGGGGTGTGTGCGTGTCTGTAGGTGTGTGTAAGGGTGCCTGCTGCCTTTAAATTCGGCGCGAGGATGGCACCCCGGCCCTTCCCAACGTTGGCATCCAGACGCACACAATGACCAGCCATCTGCCCCCTTGCCACCACCATGCTGTCTTACGTCAGTTGAAGTTTGGAGGGTCATAACCTAGCCATAATGCTACAAACGTGTCCGCCCTTTACGCCTGCTCAAGTAGGCCGTCTATCCAGGCCGGCCATCCAATAACATGTCTGAAGCTGAGCGCCCTCTTGTGCAGTCAAGGGGGAGCAATGAACCCGGGCGCCTTGCCCAACAGTGCCCGGTGCCATCACCAAACTTGACGGGTGCCCTTAAGAAAGCGCCAACCTTCCAACGAGTAAATTAAAAATGCTCGCTGGGCAAGCAGGGCGCGTCACAAGGAAAGTACAAAGTAAGTGGTAGCGCAGCTACATTTTGATATCTTCTTCAATGTTCCAGGAATGTGATTAAGCTTGACCTTTAAATCTACTGGATCAACCAATCAATTGTGCCGAAGCGAGCTGGCACGTGATGCGAGCACGCGCGCGGCACCCGGAGAAGTCTTCACGGGCAGGCCGGCCTAAACCACTTTCTTGTGCTGCAAAAGTTACCAAGATTGCTCTGCATTGATTTTCTGCAGAGCAAGAAAAGGGAGGGGAAAAAACACTGCAGAGCATGAAAAGTGCAGCCTCAGCAGATGCGAAAGGTCTTGGTTTCTTAGCGGCTGAACTGTGTATCAATAGAGGTTAGGACGCAGTCGCACCGGTTCCACCGGAGGGACGCCGTGCAGCATGCTCCTAATCTCCCTTAATCCTAAAGTGGCCTCAAATCTGGCTCCTTAGACTGTGGGAAAGAGGAAGGCTAGTACTCACTGGGCAGGGGGTCTCCAGAGGACAACACGCCAAGCGAGATCTGTCCTACACACCGCGGCACCTAAAAACATGGATCCATCATGAACATCCTGCACTGCGACATTCCAACAGGGAAAACGGACCACAGCACCTAGAAACATGGATCCATCATGCATATCCCGCACACCGACATTCCAACAGGGAAAACACACCACAGCAACTAGAAACAGGGATCAATCATGCATATCCCGCACCCCGACATTCCAACAGGGAAAACACACCAAGACACCTAAAATATGGTTCCATCATGCACATCCCGCATGCTGAAATTCCACCAGGGAAAACCCCACGGCACCTAGAAACAGGGATCCATCATGAAAATGCTGCACTCCGACATTCCATCAGCGAAAACACACCCCGGCACCTAGAAACATGGATCCATCATGCATATCTGGCATTCCGACATTCCATCAGCGAAAACACACCCCGGCACCTAGAAACATGGACCCATCATGCATATCTGGCATTCCGACATTCCAACAGGGAAAACACACCACGCACCTAGAAAACAGGGATCCATCATGTACATCCGGCACACCGACATTCCGATAGGGATAACACACCACATCTCCTAGAAACAGGGATCCATCATGAATATCCTGCATGCCGACATTCCAACAGGGAAAACACCACAGCACCTAGTAACATGGATCCATGATGAATATCCATCACACCGACATTCCAAGAGAGAAAACACCACGGCCCCTAGAAACATGGATCCATCATGCATATCCAGCATGTCGACATTCCAACAGGGAAAACACACCACAGCACCTAGAAACATGGATCCATCATGTATATCCGGCACACCGACATGGAAAACAGACCACAGCACATAGAAACAGGGATCCATCATGTATATCCGGCGCACCGACATTCTGACAGGGAAAACACACCACAGCTCCATCATGAATATCCTGCATGCCGACATTCCAACAGGGAAAACACACCACAGCACCTAGAAATAGGGAGCCATCATAAATATCCGGCACACCGACATTCCAACAGGGAAAACACCACAGCACCTAGAAACATGGATCCATCATGAATATCCGGCACACCGACATTCCAAGAGAGAAAACATCACGGCCCCTAGAAACATGGATCCATCATGCATATCCCGCATGCCAACATTCCAACAGGGAAAACACACCATGACCCCTAGAAACATGGATCCATCATGAAAATCCTGCACGCCGAAATTCCAGCGGGAAAACATACCAAGGCAACTAGAAACAGGGATCCATCATGCATATCCCGCATGCCGACATTCCAACCGGGAAAACACACCACGGAACCTAGAAACATGGATCCATCATGCATATCCCGCATGCTGAAATTCCAACAGGGGAAAAACACCACGGCACCTAGAAACAGGGATCCATCATGAATATCCTGCATGCTGACATTCTAACATGGAAAACATCACAGCACCTAGAAACGTGGATACATCATGAATATCCCTCATGCCGACATTCCAACAGGGAAAACACACCACGGCACCTAGAAACAGGGATCCATCATGAATATCCAGCACACCGACATTCCGACAGGGAAAACACCACGGCACCTAGAAACAGGGATCCATCATGTATATCCGGCACACCGACATTCCGACAGGGAAAACAGGCCACAGCACCTAGAAACAGGGATCCATCATGAATATCCAGCATTCCGACATTCGAACAGGGAAAACACCACTGCACAACAGAGAAACAGGGATCCATCATGAAAATGCTGCACACCAACATTCCACCACGGAAAACACACCACGGCACCTAGAAACATGGATCCATCATGTATATCCGGCACAGTGACATTCCGACAGCGAAACCACCACAGCTCCTAGAAACAGGGATCCATCATGCTGACATTCCAACTGGGAAAACACCAAAGCTCCTAGAAACAGGGATCCATCATGAATATCCCGCATGCCGACATTCCATCAGCGAAAACAAACCCCGGCACCTAGAAACATGGATCCATCATGCGTATCCGGCATTTCAACAGGGAAAACACACCACAGCACCTAGAAACAGGGATCCATCATGAATATCCCTCATGCCGACATTCCAACAGGGAAAACACACCACGCACCTAGAAAACAGGGATCCATCATGTACATCCGGCACACCGACATTCCGATAGGGATAACACACCACATCTCCTAGAAACAGGGATCCTACATGCCGACATTCCAACAGGGAAAACACCACAGCACCTAGAAACATGGATCCATCATGAATATCCGGCACACCGACATTCCAAGAGAGAAAACACACCACGGCCCCTAGAAACATGGATCCATCATGCATATCCCACATGCCGACATTCCAACAGGGAAAACACCACAGCACCTAGAAACATGGACCCATCATGTATATCCGGCACACCGACATGGAAAACAGACCACAGCACCTAGAAACAGGGATCCATCATTTATAGCCGGCGCACCGACATTCTGACAGGGAAAACACACCACAGCTCCATCATGAATATCCCGCATGCCGACATTCCAACAGGGAAAACACACCACAGCACCTAGAAATAGGGCACCATCATAAATATCTGGCACACCGACATTCCAACAGGGAAAACACCACAGCACCTAGAAGACAATGCATTACTTACCGTAAAAGCATTTCTGATGGTTGTATCTGCTTAGATTCACATGCTGTGCATAGGTCCGACATCCAGTGGTAACTGCGGAGTATTGCATTTTGTTTTTCGTAGTCGAAAAAGGGGACGTCGACAAGGCGTGTCTGTAACACTATCCCTATAGTGACGTGCGTTGTACCCACAATCCCTCACGCGTCGAGGTCCCTCTGTTTGTATTTTTCTGCCCTGAGGGAGCCTTCTAGACGTGAGTGAGTACAGAAAAGTGAGAAATATAGAAAAGGATGTCTATGTTCCTTCCATCCGAGCGGGGAGGAAGGGTGGGCGCATGTGAATCTAAGCAGATACAACCATCAGAAATGCTTTTACGGTAAGTAATGCATTGTCTTCTGATGTTTGTTAATCTGCTTAGAATCACATGCTGTGCATAGACTAACGAGCAGTACCCGGAGTTGGCGGTGGGTTATGAGAAGGAACAGTAGAGAAAAGATGTCTTAATACTGCCTGTCCCACCTGGGAGTCAGATCTAGAGTGTGCATCTAGACAGCAGTGTTTTGTAAAGGTGTGCACAGAACTCCAGGTAGCCGCTTTGCAGATGGACTCAAGGGGAACATTTGCAATGAACGCTATGGAAGCCCCAGTGCCTCAAGTGGAATGTGCTCTTGGCTTGAAGGGTAGTTCTCTCTTAGCAAGAGTGTAACAGAGAGTGATGCATTGAACAATCCATCTAGATATAGTGGACTTTGAAACTGCATCTCCTTCTCTTCCTGCTGCCACAGAGACAAAGAACTGATTAGTCTTTCTCAGTGGTCTGGTTCTTTCCATGTAGAACATGACAGCTCTGCGTACATCTAGTGTATGCAGACTTTTTTCTCCCAAGCTGGAAGGGTTTTGAAAGAACGTTGGTAGTTCTATTGACTGGTTTACATGAAATTTCGAGATGAATTTTGGTGCAAACCTTGGGTGTGTGCGTAGAACCACCTTATCCTTATGAACTGTTACGAAGGGGTCTAGTACAGAAAGAGCCTGTAGTTCACTTACTCTCCTAATGGAGGTGATAGCTATTAGGAAAGCAGTCTTAAGAGTGAGGTCTTTAAGAGTTGCCTTGTGCATGGGTTCGAAAGGAGGGCCCATGAGTCTAGAAAGTACCACATTTAAGTCCCATCCGGGAGCTGGGTTAGCTATCGGAGGGTGTATTATCTTTACCCCCTCCATGAAGGCCTTGATAACTGGTATCTTCCACCACGACACTTTAAGTTGGGAAGTGGTGTATGCAGAAAGTGCCGCCAGGTGGACTTTAATGGAATTGAACACTAGACCTGAATCCAGTAAATGGGTCAAGTACAGAACAATGTGTGTGGGAGAGCAGTCAACCGGGTTGATGCTCTTACCTCTACACCAGATGACAAATCTTTTCCACTTGCTAGAATAGCAGTGGCGAGTATTAGGTTTTCTGGCTTCCCTGAGGATGTCCATACATCTCTGCGGGAGTTGTAGATGTCCAAATTCTATGATCTCAGGAGCCAGGCTGCTAAGTTCATGGTCTGAGGGCATGGATGCAGTGTCCTGCCCTTGTCTTGTGACAGCATGTTGTACGGGCAGGGAAGTTTCATTGGGGGAGATAGGGACATCTCCATCAAGTGAGCGAACCATGGCTGCCGGGCCCACATTGGGGCCACTAGTATCATGGTAACTTGCTCCTGGTGCATCTTGTGCACCACTTTGTTGAGAAGGGGAGTCGGGGGAAAGGCGTAAACAAATTTCCCTGACCATTGAATCGACAGACCGTTCCCCTTGGACTGGTTCTGGGGGTACCTGGAGGCGTAACTTTGGCATTGTGAGTTCTCCAGAGTTGCGAACAGGTCTATTTCCGGGAATCACCATTGCGTGAAGACGTCTAAGACGATGTCTTCGTGCAATTGCCATTCGTACTCTTCGGGCGGGGGGAAGTCTCTGCTGAGTTTGTCTGCTAGCAGATTGAGTTCCCCTGGTACATATTGTGATAGTAGGAACATGTTGTGTTTGAGAGCCAACTTCCATATATTCTGGGACAGCTTGGACAGTCCTGGAGAGTGAGTGCCCCCTTGCTTGTTGAGGTAGTACATGGCTGTGGTGCTGTCCGTGAGGACCATCACTGTAGGTGTGTCTGGAAGGCTTTTAGTGCCTTGAACACAGCAAGTAGCTCCAGTAAGTTTATGTGCTTGGAAGCTACGCTCGGAGTCCAAACTCCGTGAGCAGTCTGTTGGGATAGGTGAGCCCCCATCCTGTGAGGGATGCATCTGTGGTTAGAGTGGCTTCCACTGCGGGGGTGGCGAATGGGTTTCCCTATTACCAGGTTTTCCTTTGTCCACCACCGTAGCGAGAGAACCAAGGCCTGCGAGACCACCACTAGATCGTCCCATTGTCCGCTGGCCTGACACCACTGGCTGTTGAGCCACTCTTGCATTGGGCGCATGCGCAGGCGCACGTGGGGTACCAAATAAATACACAACGCCATCATTCCTAGCAAGCGCATTGCTTTGCGTACCGTCACCTCTCGACCGGCTACATATTGAGGGATCTGAAACAGCATGTTTTGGACGCTCTCGTTGGAGGGGAAGACGAGGCCGTCCTTTGTTCGAATTAGAGCCCCTAGGAATTGTTTGATTTGGCTGGGGTCTAGGCTGGACCTCTTTTCGTTGATGGAGAAGCCCAGTTGGGACAAAAGGTCTATGGTCTTTTGGGTATTGGAGAAGCATGTTTCGTAAGAATCCCCTGTTATGAGCCAGTCGTCGAGGTAAGGGTATACCGGGATGGATAACCTGCGCAGGTGGGCCGCTGCCACTGCCAGTACTTTCGTGAATACCCTTGGTGCAGATGCTATCCCGGAGGGTAGTACTCTGAACTGGTAGTGTTTGTTCTCTATCTTGAACCTGAGGTATTTTCTGTGCGCTGGCAACATTAAAATATGAAAGTATGCATCTTTCATGTCTAGTGTTGTCATGTAATCCCCTTGTGATAACAGTGGGATTACTTCCTGCAAGGTCACCATACGAAACCTTTGGGGTTTGACAAACTTGTTCGCTGGGCGCAGATCTAATACAGGGCGCATGGTTAAGTCCTTTTTGGGTACAAGGAAGTACACTGAATAAATACCTTCTGTTACCTGAGATATGGGGACAGCCTCTATAGCTTCTTTTTTCAGTAGCTCTTCTACTTCTTGAAGAAGAATGGTGAGGTGTTCCGGTGTAATGCGTCGGTTCCGTGGGGGTCTGTACTTCGGGGAACCGTTGAATTCGATGCAGTATCCGTGGGCTATGGTGGATAATACCCAGCGGTCTGACGATATTCCCTCCCATGCTGAAAGGAACGATGTTAGCCGGCCCCCGACCGGTGATGCATGGGAGGGGACCTGAATCTTCGGGTCATTTGTTGGTATTGGGCGTGGAACCTTTGGGGCTGGAGCCGCGACCTCTTCCTCTGCCACGGCGTTTGCCTCTTTGACTGAACTGGGTGTTGTTACCCTGGTTAGAGGGCCAGTTGGTAGCAGAGTAAAATTGCTGTTGGTTTTGCTGCTGGCGTTGGCCACGAAAGGAGCGTCTATTGCCATAGCCGCGTCTGTAAGGGGGCCTAGAAATTTGGTCAAGAGTCTTGATGGTATCAAACTCTTTCTTCGCATGTTCTAGGGCCTCATCAACTGCTTTCCCAAACAGATGTGTTTGTTCTATGGGCTTATTGATCAGGGAAGCCTGGGTTTCCAGCTTAAATCCCAAATTGCGCAGCCAGACATGGTGTTTGAGAAGTATTCCCTGAACCAGGGAAGGGCCAGCCTTCTCTGCGGCATCTAAGGAGTTCTTTACGATGCCCTGGTTTACAAGAGTTCCCTCTGAGACTGTAGCTAACAGGCGTGAACGCAGGGGTTCTGGTGCGTCCTCTGCTTCGCTGCGCAGCTTGCTCCACTGTGCATCTGCGTAGCTAGCTAGTAGGGAATTGTTATTTGCAAACCTAGTTGAGAAGGCGGCGGACGTCGTGATCCTCTTCCCAAGTGCATAGAGCTTCTTGCCCTCTTTGTCAGGTGGTGCCTCACTAGTGGATAGTGGTACCCCTGCTCTTTTCCTTGTATTAGTAACTACGAGGGAGTCCGGAATAGAATGTCCTCTGATGTACAAAGGGTCAGAGGACGAAGGGCTGAAGAGCTTTTCTATCCGAGGGTGGACCCCTCTGACTAAGGCAGGATTGGAAAGGGAAGGAGTTATTCTTCTCTTTATAGAAGCCAGGAGCGGAATAGACTGACTAACAGGGGCTTTTTCTTTAATAACTTTCTCTACAAAGTATATGTCAGGAAGAGTTTCCCCTGTGTCTATTTCAAAATGCGCTGCTGCCTTGCGCAATAGTGCATTAAGTGAAGGTTGGTCATCTATGGGAGAGGTGTTTCCAATAGGTGAATCCTTGGGAGGAGAAGGGTGAAAGACATCAGGGTCTGAGTGCACTGATGGGGATTGCCAAGGCTGCACTGATGGGGATTGCCAGGGCTGCGAGGTAGCTGTATCTTCTTCGAAAGCTCCTGCACTAGTGTAAGGATCTTCTTCAAACCCCTCTTCCTCATGTTCTTCCTCTCCACCCAAACACTCATCTTCCTGGAGGTATTGCTCCTCTTCAGTGAGGTCATATACGTCTGTAGAAGGGGGAAACAGCCTAGGAATCTTGACCCTAGGGTCATCCTGGGGCCATTCTCTTGGTCTTTTGGTTGTGGGTGGGTTTTGGTTTCCCAAAAACCTTTCCATTTTCTCCATACAAGAATGGAGTCTTTCAAGGGTCTCATGGGGGACCCCTGAATAGTCTAGAGGGGGGAAATCAGTGTTTTCACCTTCAAAACGCTTAGAACGCTCCCACAACGTCGAAGAAAGGTTTCCGTCGCCCTCTGAAAAGCCCTCCGGTAGTTCAGAAGTGCCCTTAGATGAAGGGGGCAGTTCCTGGCTACTCTTGTGCTTTTTCGGCGTTTCCATAGCTTTTTGTGCGGTATTCGACGTTTGTTTCGTCATCCGCTTACGTTTGTCTTCGGAAACAATTCTCGCCAGGCTCTCGACAACGAGTTTGTCAGTAGAGGACTCTGGTGTCGACGTTGCCTGCGTTAGGCGTTGTTCCTCGACGGCCGCTCTATGGAGCGTTACGTCGGATGATTTTGGGGTAGCGCCCGTGTTTGATGAAAGCCCAATCGCTGGTCGCGGCTGCGTTTGCGGGTGGGGCTTCAGACCCTTACGGTCTGAGGTAGACGCCGGAGTGCCCTGCGTCCCCTTCGGCGCTGATGGATCCTTCGTCTTCGACGAAGAAGAGCCGTGGGTTGTGTGCTTAGGCCTATGGGGTCTATGTGCGTCCTTGTCGCCGGGGTGTTCATCCCCATAAGCAGGGCGTGAGCCGAGCCCATCGGGGCCGGGGACGGACGTCGAGGAGCGCGAGCGCTCCTTCTGGGGGTTAATGACTTCCGTAACGGACGTCGAGTTATCACACTCCTCGTCACTTTCTATAACAGCGGCGGCGGGTGAGGAAACTGACTTCGACATAGCGTAGTCCGCCCACCTCTTAACTTTGCGTTCTTTAAGAGTTCTTGGTTTCAAGAGCTTACAGGCCGCGCAGCTGTCCTACTTATGATCGAGGGGCAAGCAACGATTACAGAGCTTGTGTTTGTCCTTCCAAGTGTATATGCCCCTACAGCGTGTGCAAAACTTAAAAGGTGTCCTCTCCATAGCTGAGGCAATAATAACTGGTGATAACAACCCCAAGGGAAAGATAGGGGAGAAAGAAAGACATTCTCAAAGAGAAGATAAAAGTTCGAACCCCCACTCTCCCTACTGTATGTTGGCCGGCGAGGCCAGGCCACGTGTTCGGCAGCGCCGAAGGATCTCCTCCGTCTCTTCCCCTCCATCGAAAACTTGCTCGGCGGAGAAACAGCTTCACAGCTAACGTCGAGGGGAGGGATCTTTAACAATATAATAAGTATAATTAAGGACCGAGGTCCGTAGTAAGTATTTGCAATGTCTCTCTAGGAGCTCCGCGTAAGGCGACCAGAAGCTGGGCGGAAAAAAACAATCTGAGGGACCTCGACGCGTGAGGGATTGTGGGTACAACGCACGTCACTATAGGGATAGTGTTACAGACACGCCTTGTCGACGTCCCCTTTTTCGACTACGAAAAACAAAATGCAATACTCCGCAGTGACCCGGCACACCGACATTCCAAGAGAGAAAACACACCACGGCCCCTAGAAACATGGATCCATCATGCATATCCCGCATGCCAACATTCCAACAGGGAAAACACACCATGACCCCTAGAAACATGGATCCATCATGAAAATCATGCACACCGAAATTCCAGAGGGAAAACATACCACGGCAACTAGAAACAGGGATCCATCATGCATATCCTGCATGCCGACATTCCAACAGGGAAAACACACCAGAGCACCTCCAAACATAGATCCATCATGAATATCCAGGACACCGACATTCCAACAGGGAAAACACACCACAGCACCTAGAAACAGGGATCCATCATGAATATCCCTCATGCCGACATTCCAACAGGGAATGCACACCACGCACCTAGAAAACAGGGATCCATCATGTACATCCGGCACACCGACATTCCGATAGGGATAACACACCACATCTCCTAGAAACAGGGATCCATCATGCATATCCTGCATGCCGACATTCCAACAGGGAAAACACACCAGAGCACCTCCAAACATAGATCCATCATGCATAACCTGCATGCCGACATTCCAACAGGGAAAACACACCACGGAACCTAGAGACATGGATCCATCATGCATATCCCGCATGCTGAAATTCCAACAGGGAAAACACACCGCAGCACCTAGAAACAGGGATCCATCATGAATATCCCTCATGCCGACATTCCAACAGGGAAAACACCACAGCACTTAGAAACATGGACCCATCATGTATATCCGGCACACCGACATGGAAAACAGACCACAGCACCTAGAAACAGGGATCCATCATGTATATCCGGCGCACCGACATTCTGACAGGGAAAACACACCACAGCTCCATCATGAATAGCCCGCATGCTGACATTCCAACAGGGAAAACACACCACAGCACTTAGAAACATGGATCCATCATGTATATCCGGCACACCGACATGGAAAACAGACCACAGCACCTAGAAACAGGGATACATCATGTATATCCGGCGCAACGACATTCCAACAGGGAAAACACACCACAGCACCTAGAAATAGGGAGCCATCATAAATATCCGGCACACCGACATTCCAACAGGGAAAACACCACACCACCTAGAAACATGGATCCATCATGAATATCCGGCACACCGACATTCCAACAGGGAAAACACACCATGACCCCTAGAAACATGGATCCATCATGAAAATCCTGCACACCGAAATTCCAGAGGGAAAACATACCACGGCAACTAGAAACAGGGATCCATCATGCATAACCTGCATGCCGACATTCCAACAGGGAAAACACACCACGGAACCTAGAGACATGGATCCATCATGCATATCCCGCATGCTGAAATTCCAACAGGGGAAAAACACCACGGCACAGAGAAACATGGATCCATCATGTATATCCCGCATGCCAACATTCCAACAGGGAAAACATACCAGGGCACCTAGAAACAGGAATCCATCATGAATATCCGGCACACCGACATTCCAAGAGAGAAAACACACCACAGCTCCTAGAAACAGGAATCCATCATGAAAATGCTTCACACCGACATTCCACAACAGAAAACACACCAGAGCACCTAGAAACAGGGATCCATCATGTATATCCCCGCATGCCGACATTCCAACAGGGAAAACACACCAGAGCACCTCCAAACATAGATCCATCATGAATATCCGGCACACCGACATTCCAAGAGAGAAAACACACCACAGCTCCTAGAAACAGGAATCCATCATGAAAATGCTTCACACCGACATTCCACAACAGAAAACACACCAGAGCACCTAGAAACAGGGATCCATCATGTATATCCCCGCATGCCGACATTCCAACAGGGAAAACACACCAGAGCACCTCCAAACATAGATCCATCATGAATATCCGGGACACCGACATTCCAACAGGGAAAACACACCACGGCCCCTAGAAACATGGATCCATCATGAAAATCCTGCACACCGACATTCCAAAAGGGAAAACACCACAGCACCTAGAAACATGGATCCATCATGCATAACCTGCATGCCGACATTCCAACAGGGAAAACACACCACGGAACCTAGAGACATGGATCCATCATGCATATCCCGCATGCTGAAATTCCAACAGGGGAAAAACACCACGGCACCTAGAAACAGGGATCCATCATGAATATCCTGCATGCTGACATTCTAACATGGAAAACATCACAGCACCTAGAAACATGGATCCATCATGAATATCCCTCATGCCGACATTCCAACAGGGAAAACACACCACAGCACCTAGAAACCGGGATCCATCATGAATATCCGGCACATCGACATTCCGACAGGGAAAACACCACGGCACCTAGAAACAGGGATCCATCATGTATATCTGGCACACTGACATTCCGACAGGGAAAACAGACCACAGCACCTAAAAACAGGGATCCATCATGAATATCCTGCATGCCGACATTCGAACAGGGAAAACACACCACTGCACAGAGAAACAGGGATCCAGCATGAAAATGCTGCACACCAACATTCCACCATGGAAAAAACACCACGGCACCTAGAAACATGGATCCATCATGTATATCCGGCACACCGACATTCCGACAGGGAAAACACACCACAGCACCTAGAAATAGGGATCCATCTTAAATATCCCTGCATGCTGACATTCCAACAGGGAAAATGCACCAGAGCACCTCCAAACATAGATCCATCATGAATATCCGGGACACTGACATTCCAAAAGGGAAAACACACCACGCCCCTAGAAACATGTATCCATCATGCATATCCCGCATGCCGACATTCCAACAGAGAAAACACACCACAACTCCTAGAAACATGGATCCATCATGAAAATCCTGCACACCGACATTCCAACAGGGAAAACACCACAGCACCTAGAAACATGGATCCATCATGAATATCCGGCACACCGACATTCCAAGAGAGAAAACACACCACGGCCCCTAGAAACATGGATCCATCATGCATATCCCGCATGCCGACATTCGAACAGGGAAAACACACCACTGCACAGAGAAACAGGGATCCAGCATGAAAATGCTGCACACCAACATTCCACCATGGAAAAAACACCACGGCACCTAGAAACATGGATCCATCATGAATATCCAGCACACCGACATTCCAACAGGGAAAACACCACAGCACCTAGAAACAGGGATCCATCATGTATATCCCTGCATGCTGACATTCCAACAGGGAAAATGCACCAGAGCACCTCCAAACATAGATCCATCATGAATATCCGGGACACTGACATTCCAAAAGGGAAAACACACCACGCCCCTAGAAACATGTATCCATCATGCATATCCCGCATGCCGACATTCCAACAGAGAAAACACACCACAACTCCTAGAAACATGGATCCATCATGAAAATCCTGTCCACCGACATTCCAACAGGGAAAACACCACAGCACCTAGAAACATGGATCCATCATGAATATCCGGCACACCGACATTCCAAGAGAGAAAACACACCACGGCCCCTAGAAACATGGATCCATCATGCATATCCCGCATGCCAACATTCCAACAGGGAAAACACACCATGACCCCTAGAAACATGGATCCATCATGAAAATCCTGCACACCGAAATTCCAGAGGGAAAACATACAACGGCAACTAGAAACAGGGATCCATCATGCATATCCTGCATGCCGACATTCCAACAGGGAAAACACACCACGGAACCTAGAAACATGGATCCATCATGCATATCCCGCATGCTGAAATTCCAACAGGGGAAAAACACCACGGCACCTAGAAACAGGGATCCATCATGAATATCCTGCATGCTGACATTCTAACATGGAAAACATCACAGCACCTAGAAACATGGATCCATCATGAATATCCCTCATGCCGACATTCCAACAGGGAAAACACACCACGGCACCTAGAAACCGGGATCCATCATGAATATCCGGCACACCGACATTCCGACAGGGAAAACACCACGGCATCTAGAAACAGGGATCCATCATGTATATCCGGCACACCGACATTCCGACAGGGAAAACAGACCATAGCACCTAGAAATAGGGATCCATTTTAAATATCCCTGCATGCTGACATTCCAACAGGGAAAATGCACCAGAGCACCTCCAAACATAGATCCATCATGAATATCCGGCACACCAAAAGGGAAAACTCACCACGGCACCTAAAAACATGGATCCATCGGTACGACCTTGTTACATCGCTAGGCTTTATTGAGTTTTTTTCCCCCGGAAATGTTCAGCTGAGAACACTTATCAAAATATATGAGTGGGTGGGTAAGGGGAAACCGGAGGTAGGGTGTATGTGGAATAGGGACTGGATAATAGGAAAGGGGATGCTTCAGGGAACGCCCAAAAAAAAAAAAGTTGGAGTTTTTTTTCGGCCAGAATTATTCTGCAAAAAAACTGCAAAAAATAAAAAAAAAGATGTACAATGGTCAAAGAGGGAACGTTCCAACACACCACAGGATCTAAAACATGGATCCATCATGAATATCTCAGACACCGACATTCCGACAGGGAAAACACACCACAGCACAGAGAAACATGGATCCATCATGTATATCCCGCATGCCAACATTCCAACAGGGAAAACATACCAGGGCACCTAGAAACAGGAATCCATCATGAATATCCGGCACACCGACATTCCAAGAGAGAAAACACACCACAGCTCCTAGAAACAGGAATCCATCATGAAAATGCTGCACACCGACATTCCATCACAGAAAACACACCAGAGCACCTAGAAACAGGGATCCATCATGTATATCCCCGCATGCCGACATTCCAACAGGGAAAACACACCAGAGCACCTCCAAACATAGATCCATCATGAAAATCCTGCACACCGACATTCCAAAAGGGAAAACACCACAGCACCTAGAAACATGGATCCATCATGCATAAACCGCATGCCGACATTCCAACAGGGAAAACACACCACGGCCCCTAGAAACATGGATCCATCATGCATATCCCACATGCCAACATTCCAACGGGGAAAACACACCACAGCACCTAGAAACATGGATCCATCATGCATATCCCACATGCCAACATTCCAACGGGGAAAACACACCACGGCACCTAGAAATAGGGATCCATCTTAAATATCCTGCACACCGACATTCCAAAAGGGAAAACACCACAGCACCTAGAAACATGGATCCATCATGAATATCCCTCATGCAGACATTCCAACAGGGAAAACACACCACAACACCTAGAAACAGGGATCCATCACGTATATCCCGCGCACCGACATTCTGAGAGGGAAAACACCACAGCTCCTAGAAACAGGGATCCATCATGAATATCCCGCATGCTGAAATTCCGACAGGGGAAACACCACGGCACCTAGAAACAGGGATCCATCATGAATATCCTGCATGCCGATATTCCAACGGGGAGAAGACACCACTGCACCTAGAAACAGGGATCCATCATGAAAATGCTGCACACCAACATTCCACCATGGAAAACACCACGGCACCTAGAAACATGGACCCATCATGTATATCCGGCACACCGACATTCCGACAGGGAAAACACACCACAGCACCTAGAAATAGGGATCCATCTTAAATATCCGGCACACCGACATTCCAACAGAGAAAACACACCACAGCCCCTAGAAACATGGATCCATCATGCATATCCCGCATGCCGACATTCCAACAGGGAAAACACACCACAGCACCTAGAAACATGGATCCATCATGTATATCCGGCACACCGACATGGAAAACAGACCACAGCACCTAGAAACAGGGATCCATCATGTATATCCGGCGCACCGACATTCTGACAGGGAAAACACACCACAGCACCTAGAAATAGGGATCCATCTTAAATATCCGGCACACTGACATTCCAACAGGGAAAACACCTCGGCACCTAGAAACATGGATCCATCATGAATATCCAGCACACCGACATTCCAAGAGAGAAAACACACCACAGCTCCTAGAAACATGGATCCATCATGAATATCCGGGACACCGACATTCACACAGGGAAAACATACCACGGCCCCTAGAAACATGGATCCATCATGCATATCATGCATGCCAACATTCCAACAGGGAAAACACACCACGGCCCCTAGAAACATGGATCCATCATGAAAATCCTGCTCACCGACATTCCAAAAGGGAAAACACCACAGCACCTAGAAACATGGATCCATCATGTATATCCCCACATGCCGACATTCCAACAGGGAAAACACACCAGAGCACCTCCAAACATAGATCCATCATGAATATCCGGGACACCGACATTCCAACAGGGAAAACACACCACGGCCCCTAGAAACATGGATCCATCATACTTATCTTGCATGCCGACATTCCAAAAGGGAAAACACCACAGCACCTAGAAACATGGATCCATCATGTATATCCCCACATGCCGAGATTCCAACAGGGAAAACACACCGTGGCTCCTAGAAACATGGATCCATCATGAATATCCCCACATGCCGAGATTCCAACCGGGAAAACACACCACGGCTCCTAGAAACATGATCCATCATGAATATCCCCACATGCCGAAATTCCAACAGGGAAAACACACCATGACCCCTAGAAACATGGATCCATCATGAAAATCCTGCACACCGAAATTCCAGAGGGAAAACATATCACGGCAACTAGAAACAGGGATCCATCATGCATATCCTGCATGCCGACATTCCAACAGGGAAAACACACCACGGAACCTAGAAACATGGATCCATCATGCATATCCCGCATGCTGAAATTCCAACAGGGGAAAAACACCACGGCACCTAGAAACAGGGATCCATCATGAATATCCTGCATGCTGACATTCTAACATGGAAAACATCACAGCACCTAGAAACATGGATCCATCATGAATATCCCTCATGCCGACATTCCAACAGGGAAAACACACCACGGCACCTAGAAACCGGGATCCATCATGAATATCCGGCACACCGACATTCCGACAGGGAAAACACCACGGCATCTAGAAACAGGGATCCATCATGTATATCCGGCACACCGACATTCCGACAGGGAAAACAGACCAGAGCACTTAAAATTAGGGATCCATCATGAATATCCCGCATGCCGACATTCCAACAGGGAAAACACACCACGGCCCCTAGAAACATGGATCCATCGTGCATATCCCGCATGCCGACATCCCAACAGGGAAAACACACCACGGCCCCTAGAAACATGGATCCATCATGGATATCCCGCATGCCGACATTCCAACAGGGAAAACACACCACGGCCCCTAGAAACATGGATCCATCATGAAAATCCTGCACACCGAATTTCCAAAAGGGAAAACTCACCACAGCACCTAAAAACATGGATCCATCGGTACGACCTTGTTACATCGCTAGGCTTTATTGAGTTTTTTTCCCCCGGAAATGTTCAGCTGAGAACACTTATCAAAATATATGAGTGGGTGGGTAAGGGGAAACCGGAGGTAGGGTGTATGTGGAATAGGGACTGGATAATAGGAAAGGGGATGCTTCAGGGAACCCCCAAAATAAAAAATGTTGGAGTTTTTTTTCGGCCAGAATTATTCTGCAAAAAAACTGCAAAAAATAAAAAAAAAGATGTACAATGGTCAAAGAGGGAACGTTCCAACACACCACAGGATCTAAAACATGGATCCATCATGAATATCTCAGACTCCGACATTCCGACAGGGAAAACACACCACAGCACAGAGAAACATGGATCCATCATGTATATCCCGCATGCCAACATTCCAACAGGGAAAACATACCAGGGCACCTAGAAACAGGAATCCATCATGAATATCCGGCACACCGACATTCCAAGAGAGAAAACACACCACAGCTCCTAGAAACAGGAATCCATCATGAAAATGCTGCACACCGACATTCCATCACAGAAAACACACCAGAGCACCTAGAAACAGGGATCCATCATGTATATCCCCGCATGCTGACATTCCAACAGGGAAAACACACCAGAGCACCTCCAAACATAGATCCATCATGAATATCCGGGACACCGACATTCCAACAGGGAAAACACACCACGGCCCCTAGAAACATGGATCCATCATGAAAATCCTGCACACCGACATTCCAAAAGGGAAAACACCACAGCACCTAGAAACATGGATCCATCATGCATATCCCGCATGCCGACATTCCAATAGGGAAAACACACCACCCCTAGAAACATGGATCCATCATGCATATCCCACATGCTAACATTCCAACGGGGAAAACACACCACGGCCCCTAGAAACATGGATCCATCATGCATATCCCTCATGCAGACATTCCAACAGGGAAAACACACCACAGCTCCTAGAAACAGGGATCCATCATGAATATTCCGCATGCTGAAATTCCGACAGGGGAAACACCACGGCACCTAGAAACAGGGATCCATCATGTATATCCGGCGCACCGACATTCTGACAGGGAAAACACACCACAGCACCTAGAAATAGGGATCCATCTTAAATATCCGGCACACTGACATTCCAACAGGGAAAACACCTCGGCACCTAGAAACATGGATCCATCATGAATATCCAGCACACCGACATTCCAAGAGAGAAAACACACCACAGCTCCTAGAAACATGGATCCATCATGAATATCCGGGACACCGACATTCCAACAGGGAAAACACACCACGGCCCCTAGAAACATGGATCCATCATGCATATCCTGCATGCCAACATTCCAACAGGGAAAACACACCACGGCCCCTAGAAACATGTATCCATCATGAAAATCCTGCTCACCGACATTCCAAAAGGGAAAACACCACAGCACCTAGAAACATGGATCCATCATGTATATCCCCACATGCCGACATTCCAACAGGGAAAACACACCAGATCCATCATGAATATCCGGGACACCGACATTCCAACAGGGAAAACACACCACGGCCCCTAGAAACATGGATCCATAATGCATATCCTGCATGCCGACATTCCAAAAGGGAAAACACCACAGCACCTAGAAACATGGATCCATCATGTATATCCCCACATGCCGAGATTCCAACAGGGAAAACACACCGTGGCTCCTAGAAACATGGATCCATCATGAATATCCCCACATGCCGAGATTCCAACCGGGAAAACACACCACGGCTCCTAGAAACATGATCCATCATGAATATCCCCACATGCCGAAATTCCAACAGGGAAAACACACCATAGCACGGAGAGACATGGATCCATCATGCATATCCCGCATGCCGACATTCCAACAGGGAAAACACACCGCGGCACAGAGAAACAGGGATCCATCATGCATATCCCGCATGCCGACATACCATCAGGGAAAACACACCACGACCCCTAGAAACATGGATCCATCATGCATATCCCGCATGCCGACATTCCAACTGGGAAAACACACCACGGCAACTAGAAACAATGATCCATCAGTGAATATCCTGCTCAAGGACACTGTACGACATTCCAAGAGAAAATTCCTACACACCACAGGCACGGAAAAACAGGGATCCATCAGTGCAGTGGTCAAAGTGTATGAAAAGAAGTAGTGGAACTATGTTACCTGCTGGACTGTCCCTACTCCCCACAAACCCCATCACCACACCCCCTCTGACACGCAATACAAACCATAAACAAATGTGCCCGCTGTTTAAGGGAAAGTTATGTGCAGTGGAGTGCACTGAAGTGCAAGTTTCAACTTCTTGCTACACTTATTTTAAAACAAAACCATGTCAGAATTGTTTCTTTTTAAAATAAAAGTACAGGAACAGTAAAACTCACATTTTAAAAAGTAGAGGAGCACCGCTCCCGCCAGCTTCAACCACTGCACCGGTGACTCAACAACACTGTACGACATTCCAACAAGGAACATTCCTACACACCACGGCAACAAAAAACATTGGCACGTCCATGAATATCCTGCTCAAGACAGTGTGTGACAAATCAACTTCTGGGGGTACAGGTGTTCCAGGGATGAATATCGGTTTCTAAACCATCAATCAGCCCCACAACTCCAGTACACCAGAAGGGAGCCGAACAGATTGGAAACGCAAGCAAATTATAAACCTGTCCAATTTTGGTAACATGGACGGAACGGCAGGATTATCTCCACAAGGTCGTGGATCATCGGTTAGTTGCAACACAGCAAAAAAAACAATTACCCAATGATAAAAGGGACTGTGCCATCAAGGTTGTATAAACCGATCTACTTTATCATTAATATAACAGACAGTTCTAGCACACTACAAAATGCAACCCACGAAGGAAAGAAAGGGATGCACTCTGGATACTGACCGGTGGGGGTTTGGTAAATCAGTCTAACCTGTTCAAGGTTATTTGGTTTCAGCACCAAGGGAGCAAGGGGGTCATAAATGTCATTAGGGGCCTTCAGAGAAGGACCCGGGGGGACAGAACCACACTGTAACTCGTGCTTGAGATGATCTTGATGCTGGACAGCGTCAAGTCAGTTCTAGGACGGTTTGCAGCTCATGCAACAGAGTTCAAGATGGGAGACAGCTCAGAGTATCAGACGGCAGGCGAGGCTGGACAGACTGCTGCAGGCTGGCCTACACAGCAGCTCAGGGTCAAGAATCGTTGTCTCTGTGCTGGTTGGCGGATCTGGAATGCTGGTCGTGGCGTCTCGGACGGCTTTAGTGACTGCAGCCTGACAGTCAGTGGTGCAGCCGGCCTCGAAAATGTGCATAAAAGATGGAAGCTGTTTGATGCTTGGTGTGACACTCCTCCTAGCTTCTTCACTGATCATGTGTCACCCTTTAAGGCAGACGGCACAAAGCTGAGGTGAGTGTTTGCAGGCAACGGCCTTGTCCTTTGGTCAGAGACTCTCTGGCCTTTCCACCCCTAGGAAGCTTGCTGGCAGAACCTAGCAGGGCACACTGTATGCTGGATGGGTACCAGTTCTGGAGCTGCTGGACAGGTCCTCTGAGGTCAGTATCTCCCTCTGTTCCCTGGGAGATGTTTGGGGGAGGGATCTTGCTTCCCTCTTGGAAATCCTGGCCTTCCTTCACTGGCAGAAGCTGTAAGGCAGACTGCACCTACAGCCAGGGTCCAGATGAGTAGTTCTCGTTACTCCTTGATAAGTCTTCAGATGATCTGCCAAAAGAGGGGCTATGCCTTCTGTTAAAGACAAATGGGCCGTAGTGATTGGGGCAGGCTAAACCTACCTTAATGAACCAAATCATGGGTCCCCTCCAACAATCTTCTGTTATGCACGAGGTCATAACCACCAGAGTGCTTTTTAACAAGAAACGAAAGGGGTGACAACATGTACTACTAAGTCCCACCCATCTTCCTGTCTGTTGTGGATCAAAGTGTCTCTCTGGTTAATTGAGCTGTCTGTGGCCTCCGATCGAAGCGCAGGTCTCCCTTGAAGTTTGTGGCGAGAACAGACTTTCTCCATCAAATCACATACTTATGCACTTGTAAAGGAGGTCCCCTTGCGGTCGGTTGCCTACTGTAAACACATGTACCAGACATGACAGCTCACCGCCCTTCATACAATGGGGTGGGAGCTAGCTTCAAGCTGATATTGCATATCAAGGTGGTGTTGGGCTTTCCCTCCCTTTGTTAGTTCTGCGACCAGGCCTCTTTGCAGGCCTGCTTCAATTAACTCATCAGTATGCGCTGCCACCACACAGAACTACAATTGGCAGGGCGGATCCATGGAGCCTTTGATATTTAGTTGGGCTGGCCATGGCAGGAGGAAGGTGTTGCCACCCTTTGCAGAGATGCTTTCATGTACTCCTGTCACATTCCAGCTAAATGTGACGGGCAGGACTGCGCCTGTAGGCTATGTCCCCCCAGAGTACACTTGACTATGTGCTTGTTGTGCAGCGAGCATAGGAAAATGTGTGCGTGTTAGCCCCACACATTTTCAGAGGTTGATCTCCATTCATTCAATTTCTTACAGAATTTCAAAAAAAGCCCAGGCAAACGGACACTCCCTGTGCAGATGGTCAAATTCCTCACACACTGTACAACATTCCATTCCGGTAAAACACACCATAGCACCTAAAAGAATGGCTCCATCCATGAATGTCCTGCTCACGACACTGTACAACATTCCAACAGGGAAAACAGCACCAAAAAGAATGGTCGCATTCATGAATATCCTGCGCACAAGACTGTACAACATTCCAATAGGGAAAACACACCACAGCACCTGAAAGAATGGTCACATCCATGAATATCCTGCTCATGACCCAGTACGACATTCCACCAGGGAAAACATACCACAGTATCTAAAAACATGGACACATCTACAAATATCCTGCTCATCGAAACTGTACAACAATCCAACAGGGAGAATTTCTATATACCACGCCACCTCAAAATTTGGACCACACATGAATGTCCTGCTCACTGACATTCCAACAGGAAAAACACAACACCTAAAAGCAAGGATCAATCCATGAAAATACTTCTCACTAACTCCTTATGACATTCCAACAGGCAAAGCACAACACAGTACCTAAAAGCAAGGACCCATCCATGAATATCCTGCTCACTGACTGGCAGGGAGAACTCCTAAACAGAATGGCATCTAAAAGGAGGACATTTCCCATGAATATCCTGCTCATGATGTCGCAAGGCAGTGCAAAACAGAGAATTCCTACACAGAACAAAATCTAAAAAAAGGGATCCTTCCCATGAAGGCCCTGCTCACCGACGTCAAGCATGAAGCATTTCTACATGTTACATCCCTTAAAAGATACTGCTCCCAAGATTATCCTGTGAACTCAACGTGGCCAAGATTACAGCAGAGAGATCGTCCCATACATCACTTGCCACAAAAAACTGGGACACTCCCAAGAATATTGAAGAGGGATGGGGAAGCCTGCCACCCCCTCCTACTTAATTCATGACAAGGAAGAAGGCCAGAAAATACTGCAATCACCCATTCTATTTTGGGTGAATCCCCAACAGACCCATGATCAAAAAGTATGTTGAGAGGTATCCCCCCTCAGCCAGTCATACCGACCAAAGGACATACAGACCTATCCATGCATGGATGAAGAGCCACAGGCTATGATTAAGGACACCTGCATGAACACCTTGGACTAACCACCTCGAAGCCATGGCGCCGACGTCGTTAGAGACACCACGACATAGCAGCATTAGACATGAAGCACACATGACATCCACAATTCAGTACATAAACATGCACTCGAATAAATGAACACGAGCACACAGTTCTATAGGTAGTGGACAGATACATACTGTCATCGGCTTTATTATTTTACCAATAGCCACATGCAGCAACGGAGAAACCACAAGGCAAGAGATCTGAGCAAGGCTTACAGATGCTTAAACATGAATAATCCTATGGAACTGCAGGAGCACCTATGGGACCTGACAGAGCCATGTGTGACTAATCTATGGAAGTGTAACATAGCATCGACACTGTAGAAACTGCATCATAAGGTTTAGGAAAATTACAGCAGGCCTCAGGCCTCTGAACAAGAGACGAGCTGAGCCGATTCAGGCTGGACGGAGAGCAAGATGTGTGAGACAGGACCCGTAGCCAAGGTCAAGAGATATGGATGCCATTCCAATCACCAGACGACAAAGGGAGCATCTGCAGAAAATACTAATAAATCCTCATAATTCAGAGCTGCACAAATTCGTGGTCTCGGAAAATGCGACACGGCCGAAGCAGGCAATGGACAGCTGATGACAGTGGGAAAGAGTCGCTCCCAGCTGAAAGCAAGCACAGACAGCGAAATATGTTGCAACGTCTGAGGCACATTCTCATGAGTGAAAGGTGTTATACACAAGTTATAATGCAGACACAGCCATTCCCATCACCTTTATTGGGCCAGTAGAACAACAACTATAATGTCCTATATAGTTAGTAGGATACTCAACACCCAATCCCTTACCTCGATAGGTTTTCTGAAGAGGAGCCCAAGTTGTGACATAGTGCTGACGACATTTGGAAGTAAAACTGGCCTGCGAACCGAGGAAGAGCGAGATGTGCATGAATATTTTCCGTTCCTGTGCTAATCCCTGTTGGTTTTGCCTGTAATAAAAAACAGTTTTAACTTGCCGTTGACTGAGTCCTCCTTGTATCCTGGGGGAGGGAGTTGGGCTCTCCAAGTCCGCAGACTTCCAATGTCCCTCTGGTATACCTGGGGGTGCTCCCCAACAGTATCACCCTCAATGAATACAAATAAGAGTCCAGCATGGAGGGTTCCTACACACGAGATCCCTTTAATAACATGACTGTTCTCAAAAATGTACTGTCGACCGAACCTGGACTGATCACAACAGTGTGGAATTGAACCTCTTCCTGGACCAAGCTACAAACTATAAGCATTCACGTCTCCATGGTCTATCGACTATCAGACCAACCGGGAGCTGAAGCTTCTCCATTAAACCCAGTCATTGTGATTCCTATAAATTGGGACTGGCCAACCTTTAATAAGAGTGTTTGTCTGAATCTGTAAAAAAAAAAAAAAAATAAGGAAAAGAAAGAGAATGATCAAAAGGAGGCCTGTGCAATGTAATAGTAGCCAATCAGGGTTTCCTTAGTCCACCTGTACTTCAGCCACATGACACCGCTCAAAGCTCGTCATGCATGATCAGTCATTGCGTGCAATTACCACACGCGGTGGAAATTGACAGAAATCGTTCACTCATAATGTTCCTACATTTAAACCTACTGTTCTGTGGTCTGGCACAACTCATATGTGTTGACTGGGGAGGTTGGCAGTTTCTGCAGGTCTGACTAACGCCCAGTGGGGCATTGATGGTAGTCAAGCCTGCACCAGGAAAACAAGTAGGATGTGTTCCTTGCCGGCTTAAGCAATGATTTGGGGCTGTTTATGCATACATGCACCGGGATTAATATAGCGCAAACCTAGGATGTCTTCCTTGCCGGCCTAAGCAATGATTCAGGGCTATTTATGCATGTATGCGCCAGGATTAATATAGCGCAAACCTAGCTTTGAAGCATTAAGCAAAAAGGTTCTTCAGAACCACTTGACCAAACTCTGCATCGCGCCTGGAGCTGGTTTCCAGTGAGTAGTGCTTACAGAAGTAGAGTGTCTCTGAAACGCGACGGCCGTGGTCTTGTCTCCGACAGCATGAATCCCCTCAGGAACAGGTTTGCCCATGGCCGTATACGCCTCCGAAATGGCCTGAACCATCTAACGGGCGATGATGCCTTAGAAGACTCAGAGCCGGGAAAGGAGCCTCCAAAAGTCACTAACAGTGCCTCAGACTTCCTGAAGTATTTCATCCAAGAAAGGTAAAACTTGAAGAACCTCTTGAGGTCCAAGGAATGCAGGGCCCTCTCGGCCTCTGCCTGCAGGTACAGGAGGAACACTGGCAGGCAGATCTCTTGATTCAGAAGCAATGGGAGACTAGCTCGGCCAAGAAATTTGGGTGAATGCGCAAGATAACCTTGTCATTGTGAAAACACCGCCTGCAGCTCACTAAGACTGCGTGCAGAGGTGAAAGCCACCAATAAAGCAGTTGTTAGTGTCACCAAGCGGATGTCCACAGAAGCCATCGGCGTGAAAGGTTCGATTTGCAAGGCCACAAAAACCACCTTGAGGTCCCAGACCGGATGTGGTCTATACACAAGAGGAAAAAGCCTAGGCAACCCCTTAAGGTGAGCCTTAACCATTGGCTTGGCTGCCGAAAACACATGCTCAGGGGAATTTTTGTAAACCCCGATGGCAGTCAAATACGTGTGGCAAGTAGCCACCTGAACTCCTGAATGAGCCTGGTGCGCTAAAAAAGCCAGTATGTCATCCAGAGGACAGGTGACATGGATCAGCTCCTTGTTGCGAGCCCAATGGCAGAACCTAGTCCACCTGCTCTTATACTGGGACCAGGTCAAGGGCCTCCCGGCCTGCTAAATGATGTTCCGGTTGTCATCTGAAAATTGAGCGTGCTGAAGACTTAGCTGGTCAGGAACCAAGCAGCCAGGGCCAGTTTGGTTGGGTCCGGATGTTCCACTGCCCCGTCCTACTGCATTAGGAACCCTCTTGCTGGGGCTCAGGAGAAGGACGGGTGCCTGGGAGCACAACTGCAGCAAATCCTAAAACAAGGGTCATGAAGGCCAGTGCGGGGAAATCAGGATGACGCTGCAACCCCCAGAGGCCCAGAACTTGCGTAGGGGCAGTTGGAGCAGAGGGGTGGGTGAGAACGCATAGCACATGCGGCCGTGCCAACATATCTCGAAGGCATCTCCCAGAGACCCCCAACCCTGACCTGCCCATGAAGCAAACTAGGGACACTTGACATTCCGGGGGGATGCAAACAAATCCAGATTTGGGAACCCTCAATGCCAGAACAGGGGCAACAAGGAGTCCTTGTGCAACTCCCACTCATAGGTGTTGGAACCCAAGCAGCTAAACTGATTGCTTCTTCATTGCTTGCTCGCAGGAGGTGGACTACTGAAATCCAAAGTCCCTCCGTTAGGGCCCATTCCCAGATCAAAACCACCTCCATGCATATCAGAGGGGAACGGGCGCCACCCTGCTTGTTCAGGTAAAACTTTGTAGTAGAATTGTCTGTCCTTGTCGTGACCAGGACCGACTTGTCCCTGATTAGGGGCAAAAATGCCTCGAGGGCCAGGCCCACAGGCCGGAGCGCAAGCAGATTGGTTTATGCTCTTTCCATCGAAAATGTTTGATCGAAAATTAAATCCATTTAAAAAAAAAAAAACAGAAATGCTATCATTTCTATTGCAAAGTGTATATCCATCAAAACTGCTCCATCAAAATGAATAGCATTTCGATGAAGCATAGAAAAGGTAAATGCACTTTTCTCTGTTGATTTGGCACTGTCCAGTTCTAAAATTAATCGCTGACACTACACAAATCAGTGTCAGCAAGTAATTTCAGCACTGGACAGCGCCAGATACACCCCCGTAATCCTGTATGCCAAATGCATTTAATTGTATTTTTTAATTGGGCGCCTCTCCCCCAAACCACCCTAACCCTTGCAACCCTAACCCAAACCCTTGCAACCCTAACCCAAACCCTTGGAACCCTAATCCAAACCCTTGCAATCCTATCCCTAACCCTTGCATCCCTATCCCTAACCCGAACCCAAACCCTAACCCAAACCATAACCCTTTATTTCAAAGAAGTCAATGCAAAATCCAACTAAATGTATTCCATGAAAGTGCATTTCGATGGAAAAGGCTTTCAATGAAAACATTTCGATGGATTTTAATTCGATGAAAGTATTTTCGATGGATAGATACCAAGCAGATTGATATGTAGGAGGGCTTCCATCATAGACTATGCTCCATGATCGCATAGCCCTCCTGAGTGACTCCCCAGCCCGAAAGACAGGAGTCAGTCGTCATCACCAGGGTAGGCTCCGGTAAGGTCAAGGGGGCCCCCACTGAAACACTGCCATCCATCAGCCAACAACCAAGGTCGGGCAGAAGGAAAGGTGGGATAGGGAGCCTGTCTGACTGAGACCCCATCTACTGATCCCAATTGGCTGCCAGGTGGAGCTGGAGGCTAGTGTGCCAAACTGTGAGCACACAGGAGGCCATCAGTCCCAGAATGTGCTGAACCACCATGCTGAGGTGGTCGAGTTGGCAGACAGTGTCCCATCCCCTTGCAGAGGAACAGCAACCTCTCGGGAGTGGGGAACACCCGCTGAACAGCAGTGTTGCAACGCACCCCTAGGAATACCAGTTACTGGGACGGGCATAGCAGGGACTTCTGCTGGTTGAGGGAAAACCCCAGCTCATGAAGGGTATCCGCCAGCATCTGGCAGGAGTGCAGCACCCCTTCGGGCAACGCCGCCCTCACCAGCCAGTCGTCCAAGTAAGGATATAGACGACCCTCCAAGTGGAGGAGACCCCTCTCCCCCCCCACTGCATTCATCAACTTTGTGAAGACACGAGGGGCCGAGTTCAGGCAAAAGGACAGCACCTTGTACTGAAAGTGGTATGACAATCGTGAACTGCAGAAACTTCTGATGCAGTGGATATTTGGGCATATGCAGATACGCATCATTGAGGTCCAGAGAACACATCCAGTCCCTCGCACATAGACACTCTGCTATGTGAGCAGGAGTCATCATCTTGAGGCGTTCCAGCAGTAAAGACAGATTTAGAAATGACAGGTCAAGGACTACCCTCAGGCCAGCCTGGTTCTTCTTGGGTACTGCAAAAATACTGGAATAGTAACCGAATCCCCGGTCTACAAGAGGAACCAGTTCCATCGCTTGCATTTCCAAGAGTGCAAGGACCGTAAAAGAGCCAGGGATCTGATAAAGAGGAGGAGAGGATGGTAGAGGCAGAGGAAGACTGAAGCCCATGGAGACTACGGATAGGACCCACAGGTTGCTGAAAAAATGCTTCCTGGTGTCCTGGAACAGAGCCAAATGGCGCCTCACGGGAGAGATGTGTTCTCTGACCACGATATCACTGCTTCTTGACGTCGGAGACGGGGGGCAGAGGAGGAGGAGAGGACAAACCTGTGCAACGGCCTCTGCATCTTCATTCTGCTGTCACTGGGCGACTTGTCAGGCCTCTGCATACCACGGTCCATGAAGGCTTTGAAGCCAAAGAAGGTTTGGGGTTTGAACTTGGTCCTACCCTGGGATTAAGGGAAGGACTTCTGGCAGGCTGGCCAATGACTTGGCAGGTTGAGTGGAGGTTTTCTTTTTCGTTAATTCGTCATTCGTGGACGAATGGAAAAGGTCCACGCCCTCGAAGGGCAGGTCAATAATCTTCTCCTGCACATCAGATGAAAACTTGGTGGCGTGCATCCAGGCTGTTGTCCTCATCTCAACCACCAGATACAGCCCTGTGCTGGCTGTGTCGATGTGGGAGACCGAAGACTCCATGAGGTCCTGCGCGATGGCTGGGGCATCTGCCAGTCTTGCCTTGAAGGATGCCTGTTTATCCAGGGGAGATCGGGCAGAAATTCACAAACTCCTGCCTTAGCTTCTGGTTAGCCGCAGCCAAGAGTGCATCCGTGTTAGCCTGCTGCAAATGAAGTGCTGAGATGGAGTGACAGTGCTTTTCTCAAGGACACCAGGACCTTGGAGAGGCAATTGGAGGTGGCTCCTGTGGAGACAGACGACAAAGACAATGGTTTAGAATACAAACAGGTGGCGGCCACCACCGAGGAATTAGGCTGAGGGTGGGAGGCAAGAAAGATTGGCTCCCCGTCCGTCAGCCTAAACCAGCTGTCCAACTTCTTGTTCATCTTCTCCCAGGCCTTCCGTGCTACCTGCCATGTCTCTCTGCATAGGGATGCCTGAGCAGATCGTGGTGCGCTTTCCCAAGACCTCTGCGAGCACCCCCGACTCTTCAGGGGCTTCCTCTGGAAGAGGGACCCCCAGGAACTCCACCAGATCCTGGACACAGTCATGAAAGGCCTTGCCAGATGCTGAGGGCTGGTCATTCTGGGCATCCGTGTCATCATCATCAACGTCATCGTCCCCCCACATTTTTCCAGGCCAAGGGGAATCAGGGCCCTGGGACATAGGTGCCAGCGGAGTCCCTTCCAGGTCCGGAGCTGCAGACAGGTCCAACAGCTGTTGCGGGGAGGCGTTGGTGGTATAGGAGGAGTCAGCATGACCGATGGAGCCTGCACTGGAGGAGGGACAGGCACAGGGAGCGTAGGAGAGGTAGGGGGAAACCCCAAAGGAGGGGGCTGGGCGCCATCTGCAGAATGACCTTCAAAACATCCTTCAGGTGCCCCTTCATCTGGAGGGAACGCATGAGGAAGAGAGAATGTTAAAAGAAACAATCCTCACTTTCCACCGACTCCCTAGGAGCCCTGCCCTCTGAGGCACTGGGCCCTTGGTCGAATCAATGAAGCCTGTGGGGCTGCAAAGGGTAGATGTACCCCCGAGGGAACCTGAAACCCCAACCCAAAGGATCCGGTGTCGCTTTCAGAAGAAAGGGGGCTGGGATCATCTTGCAAGGCCCACTCGATGGGCGAAAGGACCGATGGGGCCTGCGCCGAATCCAAGATGGCCACCTGCCTAGCAAGCACCGCCACTTGCCGTTCTGCCATTTTGAAACCTTGGCCAGGCCCTGAGCTAGGAGAGGCCTCAAGCATGGAAGGATACAGCTTGGGTCTTGCACCCGACGCAGAGGCGTCAACCTCAGAGATCCCTCTGGTAGGCGCTGAGGCCGGTAGTCGGAACGCCCTAGAATATGGCCTCAGAGCGAACAAAGGAAGGCTGAGAGCCCTGTGTAGGTAGCCACGCTGGATCTAGCTGAAGAGCGACTCTTGCAAACAGCACTTGATGATCCCTTACCCCCTGGGGTAGAAGAAGCAGACAACCCCGATCACCCCTCCAAGGACAGCCTGGCAGGGTCCCTGCACCCTCAGCTTGGGAGCCGGTAGCCTGGGAGGCCTCGGGCCTGCCAGAATCTGCATGGAAGGAACCCCGGGGAAGTCTCTGCACCGTGGAGCCGCTCTGAACACAGGTCCTACCTTGGCTTGACGAGAGGTCCCAGAGATGAAGGCCTTAAGGTGTGGAGGAGGATAAGTGTGGAAGACCGCTTGCCTCGCTTCCAAGACGAGTGCATTGCCCCTGAGCTATGCTGGCTGATCACAAACGCCAGAGATTCCCAAGTGGAAAGGGAAAGACCTGAAGTGCAGGCAGCTTCTGTTCAAGTAGCAATAGCTGCATTACCATGGAAACGCTCCCGTTCTTTTATTTGCCCCAGATAGAAAACTATAAGGCGGCAGTGGCCTGGAAGAATGAGTCGCCACCCATTATCGAGCATGAGGCATGCTGAGGTAGCAGTGGACTTTGCGTGGATGGCATAGTATGTATTTGCCACCATATATGCCAGCCAGTGTGGCATTCTGGTGCATGAGACGACTGATGGAGCAGTGTGAGTGGTCATATTGTATGCCGCCAGTTAAGCTTAAGGAATTGGACTGAAGTCACTGCAGACCCCCGACACTGCCTGGAGGCTGCAGACTTCAAGCTTTAGCATGCACAGTGTTGGAGAGTAGCACGCATGGGCATTGAATTCACTGCAGATGCTTGCACAGGTGGGGCTGCCAGGCAAATGCAGACAGATGTGGTATTTAGAATAACCCCACCCACCTCGAGCCCCCTGATTTTCTAACCTTATAACGCCACTCCAACCCCATCCGGACACATTTTAAACCCTTACCCCACTTCCCTTTAAGAAGGAAGCTGCGCCTGAGCCTACGAGGAAGCTACAAATGGGCCTGGGAGGAAAAAGCTGCGCCTGGGCCTGGGAGGAAAAAGCTGCGCCTGGGCCTGGGAGGAGGAACCCGCCGACTTGGCCCAGGAGGAACCCGCGGCCTGGGTCCAAGAGGAACCCGCGGCCTGGGTCCAAGAGGAACCCGCGGCCTGGGCCCAAGAGGAACCCGCGGCCTGGGCCCAAGAGGAACCCGCGGCCTGGGCCCAAGAGGAACCCGCGGCCTGGGCCCAAGAGGAACCCGCGGCCTGGGCCCAAGAGGAACCCACGGCCTGGGCCCAAGAGGAACCCGCGGCCTGGGCCTACCAGGAACCCACGGCCTGGGCCTACGAGGAAGCTGAGCATCGGCCTAAAAGGAGGAAGCTGAGCATCGGCCTAAAAGGAGGAAGCTGAGCATCGGCCTAAAAGGAGGAAGCTGTGCATGGGCCTCGTAGGAGGAAGCTGAGCATCGGCCTAGTAGGAGGAAGCTGAGCATCGGCCTAGTAGGAGGAAGCTGAGCATCGGCCTAAAAGGAGGAAGCTGCGCATGGGCCTAGTAGGAGGAAGCTGAGCATCGGCCTAAAAGGAGGAAGCTGTGCATGGGCCTAGTAGGAGGAAGCTGCGCATGGGCCTAGTAGGAGGAAGCTGCGCATGGGCCTAGTAGGAGGAAGCTGAGCATCGGCCTAAAAGGAGGAAGCGGAGCATCGGCCTAGTAGGAGGAAGCTGCGCATGGGCCTAGTAGGAGGAAGCTGAGCATCGGCCTAAAAGGAGGAAGCTGCGCATGGGCCTAGTAGGAGGAAGCTGAGCATCGGCCTAGTAGGAGGAAGCTGAGCATCGGCCTAAAAGGAGGAAGCTGTGCATGGGCCTAGTAGGAGGATGCTGAGCATCGGCCTAAAAGGAGGAAGCTGCGCATGGGCCTAGTAGGAGGAAGCTGAGCATCGGCCTAGTAGGAGGAAGCTGAGCATCGGCCTAGTAGGAGGAAGCTGAGCATGGGCCTAGTAGGAGGAAGCTGAGCATGGGCCTAAAAGGAGGAAGCTGTGCATGGGCCTAGTAGGAGGAAGCTGCGCATGGGCCTAGTAGGAGGAAGCTGCGCATGGGCCTAGTAGGAGGAAGCTGCGCATGGGCCTAGTAGGAGGAAGCTGCGCATGGGCCTAGTAGGAGGAAGCTGCGCATGGGCCTAGTAGGAGGAAGCTGCGCATGGGCCTAGTAGGAGGAAGCTGCGCATGGGCCTAGTAGGAGGAAGCTGCACATGGGCCTAACTATCTGCACGTGGTCAATAGTCATGTGATGCACCCGACATATGATGCCAGGACATGGAATATGAGGTCTTTTGTTGAACTTGTGAGGCAGTACCTGGCATATGATGGCTGCAACTGGCATAAGACTGCCCGACCTAAGCATATGAAGCTACAACCGGCTTAAGATGGCTGTGCCTTGGCATCTTATGTGAATTCAGATATAAAATGTCACTGTACAGCCTTAGGAAGTTGCCCTTGCAGATATGGGTACACTCTGGCATGTGGGCTGCACCCACTAGAACAGATGAACCTGAGCAAATAACGACTGTATCTGGCCATGTGCGCCGGAACCCAGCCCATGAAGCTCACCTGGGTATATTGTCATGGATGCACCTAGCATATGCATATGACTGTGGGCAGCGTGGAAGAGCTGTGCCTGTGCATACAGGTATGTAAATGGACATTTGATGGCTTTTGGTAGGCATACAGGGGTGCACTTGACTAGATTTGGTTGTATGAGGCCGCCTTGCGCATACAAGTGGACCTGGGGCGTCAATAGGTACCTAGGTGCATATGGTTGGATAAAGCGGCAGGAAGCTGCCCCTCAACATGTTCCAGGCATGTGATTGGCACATGAATAAGCTACATGGCGTGTATTTTGTTGTGTGAGGAGAGAGCTACTACACCTGCACGAACGTTCTCTTGGAAACAGTATCCTTGGCACTGCGAGCCACGGAGGGCTCTTGCTGAGGCACGCTCGCTTCCGGGAGGAGGCGGAGCCAACCGGCGATCACGTGGGCAATCACGTGACTTTGTGCAGCCTGATAGACCAGCCCAAACCGCCCTTGTGGTGTATTTTGTTGTGTGAGGAGAGAGCTACTACACCTGCACGAACGTTCTCTTGGAAACAGTATCCTTGGCACTGCGAGCCACGGAGGGCTCTTGCTGAGGCACGCTCGCTTCCGGGAGGAGGCGGAGCCAACCGGCGATCACGTGGGCAATCACGTGACTTTGTGCAGCCTGATAGACCAGCCCAAACCGCCCTTGTGGTGTATTTTGTTGTGTGAGGAGAGAGCTACTACACCTGCACGAACGTTCTCTTGGAAACAGTATCCTTGGCACTGCGAGCCACGGAGGGCTCTTGCTGAGGCACGCTCGCTTCCGGGAGGAGGCGGAGCCAACCGGCGATCACGTGGGCAATCACGTGACTTTGTGCAGCCTGATAGACCAGCCCAAACCGCCCTTGTGGTGTATTTTGTTGTGTGAGGAGAGAGCTACTACACCTGCACGAACGTTCTCTTGGAAACAGTATCCTTGGCACTGCGAGCCACGGAGGGCTCTTGCTGAGGCACGCTCGCTTCCGGGAGGAGGCGGAGCCAACCGGCGATCACGTGGGCAATCACGTGACTTTGTGCAGCCTGATAGACCAGCCCAAACCACCCTTGCGGCGTTAAGCCCGTCCGCGGAGTAAAGGGCGTTGCAGTCTGTCTTTAGCTGTACTGTTTTGCTGCTGTTTGGCTCTGGTTGGCGCAGGTAGCCCGGCTGGGTCTCATCTACTAAGAATAATCTACAGGGGTCAACTGTTCCTCTTAGCTGGACACTGGGGAGGAGAGACGGACTCTGGCTGCTCCTCAAGCCATCGGGCGTTCCCAAGGTGATGCTTTTATATGATTGTGATATTGATTTTAAAAGTACTTGATAAGCATTATATGCTTTCTTAATCGCATATCTTTTGTTCCCAGCTACTGTTTTTATTGCTTTTACTCAGAGCCTTTTCGGAGGGATCATTTTTAATACCTAGAGGCTGCGAGCTGTGCTCCCCTCTGTAAGTAACTTAGTACCTGTGCATCTACTTTCAACATGCCCGCACTTAGAAGTGGGTTTGAAACTGTTGAGAACCAAGCACCTACAATGGAGGTTCAACCCGGCTTAGGGAGGCTTAGCGACACATCTGTGCACACAAATCTCACTGGAAATATGCCTAATCCTATTTTAATTGTGGATAAGACTAAAGAAAAGTCTATTTTAAGTATTGAAGGGGGTCAAAGGAGCTCCTCTACTACCGACCTCGTAGTGTCCGATAACGTAGCCCCTAGTAATGGGGTTATGGAATCAGTAGATTCCGAATTTAATGGGGTCCATAGGGACAAACCAGAATTCAGACAGGAACTTACAGATGAAGAATGCCTCCAACAAAGTTTTATTGGTATTAAAAAGGTAGTCCGCTATCACGCTTCTACCCCCCTTCAGAGGAAGATTCTGAATATTAAAACACAAGCTGGACAAAGTTCAGAATCGTTACCCTGGAAGGGTATAAACCCATCCGGATTCATGCAATTTTCACATATTTCGCCAGCTACATTCATTTTTGGAAAGGAGAATAACGATAATGTGCAGTCTCCCATAAATTCTCCAAGGATAGAAACCCTTAAACTAAATGAGGGGGGGGCATCCTAAAGGGACCTCTAGTCGGCCTAAGTATAATCCGAATCAACCTATTGGGGAAAGCGACTTAGATGACTCTTTCTTTACTATGGCAGATGCTACGGGTGTTTTGCTTAAAGAAATTGTGGATTTAGAGATTCCAGCAGGTAGATCTGTGCATAATGGAAAGGGGACAAGGAGCCTATCGGAGGGAGCACCTTCTTATTCTAATCCAGGTGATGAAAACAACTACATAACTGGGAATCAACTAGTGGGTACGCAACAATCTTTGGTTAAATTGCCCCTAGAAATGGTCAATTCGTCTATACACAACAAAACAGCCTCTACTCAAACAGATAAAGGGGAGGAAACTATAGTGCAAATGGAAGACAAAGCTACGGATTCCCAGCAATTTCTACGAGAAATCCAGGTAGTAGAGGAAAACAAACAAGAAACACCTGGTTTAAGTAGGAAGGAGAATGGAGATTATTTGTTACCACTCCTATCGAACCTACACATTAGTCTCAATCTGGCCTTGAAAACACTGGGGGAGTCTCAAGAGACCATGGCGGGCTCTATGATAGGGCAACAGGCGGCTTTCAATCAGCTGGTGTCTCGTCTGGCATTTTTGGAGGGAATAGTAGAGGGCAAGACCATGAAGGAGCACATCATTAAAGAACAGAGTCGATGTGACAAATTTAGAAAGGAACAGGACATAAGATTAACTACCATGGATGCAAAAATTACCACTCTGTTGGAAGTTATGCTTTCAGGAGACCGCCCCACTTCGTCTAAGAGAGAGCTAGGGGAACGCGATTCCCAGGGCCAAAAATATAACGAGGACAATAATAATAATTACGGAAAGAAAATGGTTTCTCCCGATAGTCCTTCAACCCTCATAGATGTCATAATGATGGCAACTGAAGGAGGCTCCGAAGATCAGGAGTTGGATAATCATAGTACACAGATGCATACGAGAGTATCCCTCAATGACATAGAACTATTGAACATCAGCAGTGAAGATACAAGATCCCCTCAATACACTACACCAATTAAAGGGCTAAAAAGCAAACACAAGACCAAATATAGAGATAATAAATCACCAATTCAAGAGATGGAATTGGAGGCAAAGAGTAATAAGGACGGAAAAGTGCCTGTGAATATTTCTGACTACAATATAAATGAGGTGCCCCAATCCCCAGTGGGTAAGCGTAATAAATCTAAAAAGCAAGGGAGGACACTTAAAAAAAGTAAAAACATGCCCAATACAAAAATTAAAGGTAGAAATGCCAACCTTAAAGGAATTAGAAACATCGTGAGTCTGGAAGAGACGGAAGTGAGGGGGGTCCCAAGAATGCCCATAAGGAAGATAATTCAGTCCAGGGCAAGAAAAATAAAGGCCCGGTGGCTTGTGGGGAAACTACTATAGATGCTAATAAGGAAAAGAATAACTTGCCGAAAAGCGGATTTGAACTTATTCAAACCAAACAAACAAAGATGACAGCTTTTGGCACAATAATTAGCACAAAACACACCAGAACATCTTTAGGCACACAACAGGTCAAATTCCCCACGGTCTCCCAAGAAACTCAGCCGGCTGTAAATATTACTGCCAATCCCGTTGAGGGGTTGACCGAATCGTGTGGGGGGGCTAGTGGTTCTACCGCTAATATTATGGAAAGAAATCCCCAAAATATACAACCCCCTAAAACACAAGATCCGGAAGATGAAGCTATGAGCCCTTTTAGAGTAGATCATACAAAGAAACAATCCACTGTGATTCAGGCCCCTACTAAGCTCTGTACAGGGAAAATAGTGGGTTGGATTAACAATAATATAACAGACTCACATGTTAACTTGAACAGAACTCATCTTTTAAATCTGTTTAAAAAGATCCCTGTGTTACGAGCTATAACAACAGATGATATAGATGCCATATCTCTTCCCAACTGCAACAACCACAGAATGGTAAGTTGCTTTCATTCGGAAATGGTGGCAGATATGGTGCGTGCCCAAGAAAAAAATCTTAATTCTTTGGGCTATGATCTACTCTCATTAGCAGATAAGAAAGAGGCCAATAATTTTCTTGAATATCAGGAACCGAATAACAGTCAAATCAAACAAATTATTCAACTTGATAATAATAAATTAGAAAACTTGGGCCCAGGGTTGGCATTGATTTCAAGCCTCCTGAATAATAATCAGGATTGGTCATGGTTACAACCGGCACTCAAAACCCTGGAAACATTTAGACAAGACAAGAGGTGTTCCTAACTATATAGAGATTGAGGTGATCTCTTGGAACTCTTGTGGGGGAATCAATCTCAACACGTTTTTGAATAAAAGGGAAAATTATGTACGCCCCCGTATCCATTTCTTACAGGAAACTATGATGCTTTCAGACATGCACATAGAAGGTTTCTACACTTTTTCTTCAGTAGCTACCAGGGGTCAGCTGGGCAGACCCAGCGGAGGCCTGGTTATTGCCATCGATCGCAATTTGGGGTTCGTAGGTGAGGTGATATTTAGGAGTAACTGGCTCCTGGCTCTTATGCTATCTAGGGAGAATAATCTAGAGCTGATTCTCCTTTTGAACCTCTACTGGAATCCGCTAAAAGTAGACATTGAGGAAGTGGAGGACTCTCTAGATATAATCTTGGGAAATTGGTTTGAGAAAGGGTTAGGAAATCGCATTATTTTGGGAGGAGATTTCAACTCAGCTTGTGCCGATGGTTCGGTGCTTAATGAAAGAGGGGTATTACCTAGACTTCTTAGTACGACGACAAAAAGAGGTATAAGGTGGGACAACTACTTAGATAACTGGGATTTGGGTCTTTTAGACCACGCCTTAGATTGGAATCTTCCTAAACATACTTGGAAAAGAGGAAGTAAGAGCTCTAGAATTGATTTCTTCTATGTATCTAATGGCTGGAAGCAAGCTTGTGGAAAACTATCACATATGGAGGTCGAGTTCAGCGACCACGTTCCCTTATGTTTTTCTCTCTTGATCCCCGTCAGGAGTATTTCTGTCAATCCCATGTTGCAAGGTTTAGAGGTGGGAAACAATGGGAGAAGAGTTATTTGGAATAAGAAAATAATTAAGAAATTTAATACCATGGTGTTGGAAAATTTGTCACAGGTGCAGCTTCAAAGTATCAGGGGGGATGACATTGAGTTGGGAGGTTCCTACTATAATATTATTTTGTCATGTGTTTATAAAATTAGTAGGGCCAGAGATCTGGAGGTGCCGACACTGAGGGTGCGGGTGGCTGATCCCAGAATTCAAAAAGCCAAGCATACTAAATATAGGGAAATTAAAGCCTTGAAAAAAGTATCTATTCCTCTCGAGGAATTTAGGCTGAAAAAGAAAAAAATAATTCAGAACTATAAAAACTTTATCAAGTCTCTTAGAATGGATCACTATCAAGAAACACATCAACTGATGATGTATAATCTATGTAAGGGCAGAGAGGTTAAATTTTGGTCTACCATCAACTCCATACTAACGCCCTCTAAAGACAAATTAGATTGCCCCATTCAAGCGGATGTGTGGACTCTCTTTTATAAAGCAAAGTTCGCTCTACCCGCTAATCTCGCTAGGGAACAGGATGTGAACTTGGGCCCTCCGGTTGTAAGTGAGTGTTTGTGGGATATAGAAGATATCAAATGGGCCATTAACAAGCTCAAACCTTCTAGAGCACCGGGCCCAGATGGTATTCCCCCCTTTGTTATAAAAGCGGCCCCAGAAATGTGGGCTAAGTTACTCAAACCCATATTTGATGATGTATTTACATATCACACTATCCCTAAAACCCGGTCGCAGAGCATTATAATTCCAATCTACAAAAAAGGGGATGTCCTAAATCCACAGAACTACAGGCCTATTGCACTGTTAGATGCAGCGAGCAAAGTCTTTGGCATTTTGCTCTTGAGGGACCTTAATAAGGTTATTAGAGGGAAGGCCTGCTATAGTAAATTCCAGGTGGGCTTCAGAGAGGGCTTGGGAACCGACCTAAATGGGATGATTTTGGCTCATTTAAGGGATACAGTCCACCAAACTAAAATGGGAGATGTATACATGGCTTCCCTGGACCTCTCTAATGCCTTTGATGGGGTCATTAGAGCTAGATTGTGGACAAAAATGTTAGCTATGAACGTCCCACGCAAGATTGTCCAAATCTTGGCCCTCTTACACAGGAATACCACCGTTAGGGTACGCTTATCTCAAGAAGGCTCCCTTTCCGAGGCAGTTGCTACTGAGGTTGGGGTCAAACAGGGCTGCTCCCTTGCACCCACGCTCTTTAACCTGTACGTCAGCGATGTGGAGGACCTGTGGCAGGGCCCTTCTATTACTCCGGTCAGGTTGGGTAGCTTGGCTATCGAGTGGATGGCCTTCGCAGATGACTTTATCCTCTTTGATCGTACCCCGAGAGGCCTTCGCAGAAAGATGGATATTTTTTATCAATATGCTCTGGCGAATAATCTCTCCCCCAACGCTTCGAAATCCCAAACGATTGTAATTTCTAGGAAAAGAGTTGCCAAACCTTGTATCTGGAAGATGGGAGATAACTCGGTGGAACAGGTTCAGGCCATAACCTATCTAGGTTATATTTTTTCCAACCAATCTAGCTTAAAGATGTGGAAACTGAATCTTGGGAATAAAACAGCTAAACTAAAGAATCAGATGAAGTTTCTGAGGGGAAAGGTCTGTAAATTTTCGCTTCTGCCTATTAGACGATTCTACCTTGCGAAATGTGAACCGGTTCTTTTATACGGTTTGGATATTTGTACAAAAGACTTGAGCTCTCACCTTAATGTGATCCAGGGGAAATTGTGGAAGGAAGCTATGGGCCTTTCTAGGGCTATCCCCAATTCCATTATTCGGCACGAGTTATGTCTCATATCACTTAAAGCCAGATACTTGTGGAGGCAACTCTCCTCTTTTAGAAAAATATATGATCCTCCGATAAATACTTTATATGAGTTGTTGAATAAGGTTGTCAAAACAGGGACGGTACTATCCATTAAGAGTTTTAGCGATAGAATGCTCTTGTTGTTGGAATCGCTGGGACTCTGCTTAGACGATCTGATTCAACGACCGGGACTAGTCAAAAAATCTTTATTTAGGTCAGACTGGGTAGACACAGTAAATGATATTGAATCCCATGTTACCTACAAGGAGTATGCTAAATTTTTGCATGCAAGGGAATCAATTCCTCTATATATTCAAAGATTTCCTTGCCAGAAGGCGAGAAATACATTTATGCGTTTCAGACTAAATCAGATGCCCACTCTAGAAAGAATTTACCATTGGAACCATAGAGAAAAAGGATCGAAGGATAATTTTAAAAATCTCGCATGTCGATTTTGTGGAGCGACCGACATGACAGAAACACTTAGGCACCTTCTCCTGACATGCACCCATTTTGGGAATAAAAGATCTCTCTACCTGACAGATAGATTTGAGGGGGACTGGGAAATGTCGAAGAATCTGTTCTGGAGTCGCTGCATGTGGGGTGCAAATATCTCCCTAATCCTCGCATTGAATTCACTCCTTCTTAATATTCAGGAGGAACTGGAAGTTAAAAATAATGAATTCAACGAGTAGAGACTAGATAGATCCAATGGTACATGAAATGATTTATGATATATGAAATGTAATTTGTATATAAACATATGGAATATTGATTTTACGGCTGGGAATGATTTTAAAAGCTGATAAATGTGTTAAAAATGTTCTTTTCTTCATAAAATGAAATATATTTTGCTATTTGTTTGGAATGTACTTTATGTTGTATAAGGTTTTATGTAAACTATTCATGCAACAATAAAAATAAAAAAAATAAAAATAAGCTACATGGCATGTGGTGGCAATACTGTGATAAGGAGGACAGACCTGGTCATATGCTCATTGTAGCCCAGCGGGAGGCGGCTGGCCTTGGCATGTGGGGGCAACACTGTGGCTAATGAGGACAGACCTGGGCATATGCTCATTGTAGCCCAGCAGGAGGCGGCTGGGCTTGGCATGTGGTGGCAACACTGTGGCTAACGAGGACAGACCTGGGCATATGCTCATTGTAGCCCAGCAGGAGGCGGCTGGGCTTGGCATGTGGTGGCAACACTGTGGCTAACGAGGACAGACCTGGGCACATGCTCATTGTAGCCCAGCAGGAGGCGGCAGGGCTTGGCATGTGGTGGCAACACTGTGGCTTACGAGGACAGACCTGGGCACATGCTCATTGTAGCGCAGCAGGAGGCGGCTGGGCTTGGCATGTGGTGGCAACACTGTGGCTAACGAGGACAGACCAGGGCACATGCTCATTGTAGCCCAGCGGGAGGCGGCTGGGCTTGGCATGTGGTGGCAACACTGTGGCTAACGAGAAGAGACCTGGGCATATGCTCACTGTAGCCCAGCGGGAGGCGGCTGGACTTGGCATGTGGTGGCAACACTGGCTAACGAGGACAGACCTGGGCATATGCTCACTGTAGCCCAGCGGGAGGCGGCTGGGCTTGGCATGTGGTGGCAACAATGTGGCTAACTAGGACAGACCTGGGCATATGCTCACTGTAGCCCAGCGGGAGGCGGCTGGGCTTGGCATGTGGGGGCAACACTGTGGCTAATGAGGACAGACCTGGGCATATGCTCACTGTATCCCAGCAGGAGGCGGCTGGGCTTGGCATGTGGTGGCAACACTGTGGCTAACGAGGACAGACCTGGGCATATGCTCATTGTAGCCCAGCAGGAGGCGTCTGGGCTTGGCATGTGGTGGCAACACTGTGGCTAACGAGGACAGACCTGGGCATATGCTCATTGTATCCCAGCAGGGGGCTGCTGGGCTTGGCATGTGGTGGCAACACTGTGGCTAACGAGGACAGACCTGGGCATATGCTCATTGTAGCCCAGCAGGAGGCGGCTGGGCTTGGCATGTGGTGGCAACACTGTGTCTTACGAGGACAGACCTGGGCACATGCTCATTGTAGCGCAGCAGGAGGCGGCTGGGCTTGGCATGTGGTGGCAACACTGTGGCTAACGAGCACAGACCAGGGCACATGCTCATTGTAGCCCAGCAGGAGGCGGCTGGGCTTGGCATGTGGTGGCAACACTGTGGCTAACGAGAAGAGACCTGGGCACATGCTCACTGTAGCCCAGCAGGAGGCGGCTGGACTTGGCATGTGGTGGCAACACTGGCTAACGAGGACAGACCTGGGCATATGCTCACTGTAGCCCAGCAGTAGGCGGCTGGGCTTGGCATGTGGTGGCAACACTGTGGCTAACGAGGACAGACCTGGGCCTATGCTCACTGTAGCCCAGCAGGAGGCGGCTGGGCTTGGCATGTGGTGGCAACACTGTGGCTAAGGAGGACAGACCTGGGCATATGCTCACTGTAGCCCAACAGGAGGCGGCTGGACTTGGCATGTGGTGGCAACACTGGCTAACGAGGACAGACCTGGGCATATGCTCACTGTACCCCAGCAGGAGGCGGCTGGGCTTGGCATGTGATGGCAGCACTGTGGCTAACGAGAAGAGACCTGAGCATATGCTCACTGTAGCCCAGCAGGAGGCGGCTGGGCTTGGCATGTGATGGCAGCACTGTGGCTAACGAGAAGAGACCTGAGCATATGCTCACTGTAGCCCAGCAGGAGGCGGCTGGGCTTGGCATGTGATGGCAGCACCTGGGAGTAACATGATGTAGCATGTCGGATACGATGCTATGCGTAGCATAGGGTAACGCTAAACTCACTGGCTGGTTAGTGCACATTTTGGAACCGTTTCCAAATAATTGGCTTGTATTAAAAGAAACGCAAATAAGGCATGAACAACAGCTGAGAGACTCAATACAATAAGCAGTGTGGGTGCCCTGCACTAGCTAGGTGTACAATTCTGGCGCATGCGTCCAAAGCAAAGAACGTCGTTCTAATTAGAGCAAGGCCTGCATCATGTACGTGTTTCCAGGCAAAGGATGCACCATGCGGCTGCCCAATGAAGCCCGACGTATACACACACGGACAGCTTAGGAAAAGGTAACCTATAGGAAGAGGCTTCCCACCCGACCACCAAAACACTACCTAGAAGCTTTCATTCCTCGGCCTACCATGTGTGCCCGGATAACGCAGCGAAGCTCCGCCTGGATCATTGCTGATACGGCAGGCTATACCTGGGCCTGCCCACCCACTGCCCTTCCTCCACAGTCTATACACCCTGGGGGTGGCACCGAGCGCTTTTCAATCTCCCTTCTTGAGAACTCCCAAGAAACCCCTGTACACTAAAGCGCCTGATAATTGGCCGAGGACGCGCCCGCTCACAGTGAGTCCAGACACGGCCACGCCTCCAGGAAAAGCAAGAGTCAATGACTCCCATCCCACACGAGCACGCGAGACAGTGGCATGAGGCGCCGCAGAGCTAACCATGCGTCCAGTCAGAGCAAGCCTGCAAGTGAGAGCAAAACAGGCAAGCCTGTGAGCAATAACAGACACACATCCAGTGAGAGCAAAACAAGCAAGTCTGTGGGCAATAACAGACACGCATCCAGTGAGAGCAAAACAAGCAAGTCTGTGGGCAATAACAGACACGCATCCAGTGAGAGCAAAACAAGCAAGTCTGTGAGCAATAACATACACGCATCCAGTGAAAGCAAAACAAGCAAGTCTGTGAGCAATAAGAGACACGCATCCAGTGAGAGCAAAGCAAGCAAGTCGGTGAGCAGTAACAGAGCAAAACAGGCAAGCCTGTGAGCAATAACACAGACACACATCCAGTGAGAGCAAAACAAGCAAGTCTGTGAGCAATAACACAGACACACATCCAGTGAGAGCAAAACAAGCAAGTCTGTGAGCAATAACAGACACGCATCCAGTGAGAGCAAAGCAAGCAAGTCGGTGAGCAGTAACAGAGCAAAACAGGCAAGCCTGTGAGCAATAACAGACACACATCCAGTGAGAGCAAAACAAGCAAGTCTGTGGGCAATAACGGACACACATCCAGTGAGAGCAAAACAAGCAAGTCTGTGAGCAATAACAGACACGCATCCACTGAGAGCAAAGCCAGCAAGTCGGTGAGCAATAACAGAGCAAAACAGGCAAGCCTGTGAGCAATAACAGACACACATCCAGTAAGAGCAAAACAAGAAAGTCTGTGAGCAATAACATACACACATCCAGTGAGAGCAAAACAAGCAAGTCGGTGAGCAATAACATACACACATCCAGTGAGAGCAAAGCAAGTCTGTGAGCAATAACAGACACACATCCAGTGAGAGCAAAACAAGCAAGTCTGTGAGCAATAACAGACACGCATCCAATGAGAGCAAAGCCAGCAAGTCGGTGAGCAATAACAGAGCAAAACAGGCAAGCCTGTGAGCAATAACAGACACGCATCCAGTGAGAGCAAAACAAGCAAGTCTGTGGGCAATAACAGACACACATCCAGTAAGAGCAAAACAAGCAAGTCTGTGAACAATAACAGACACACATCCAGCGAGAGCAAAACAAGCAAGTCTGTGAACAATAACAGACACACATCCAGTAAGAGCAAAACAAGCAAGTCTGTGAACAATAACAGACACACATCCAGTGAGAGCAAAACAAGCAAGTCGGTGAGCAATAACATACACACATCCAGTGAGAGCAAAGCAAGTCTGTGAGCAATAACAGACACACATCCAGTGAGAGCAAAACAAGCAAGTCTGTGAACAATAACAGACACACATCCAGTAAGAGCAAAACAAGCAAGTCTGTGAGCAATAACATACACACATCCAGTGAGAGCAAAGCAAGTCTGTGAGCAATAACAGACACACATCCAGTGAGAGCAAAGCAAGCAAGTCTGTGAACAAGAACAGACACACATCCAGTAAGAGCAAAACAAGCAAGTCTGTGAGCAATAACATACACACATCCAGTGAGAGCAAAGCAAGTTTGTGAACAATAACAGACACACATCCAGTGAGAGCAAAACAAGCAAGTCTGTGAGCAATAACAGACACGCATCCAGTGAGAGCAAAGCAAGCAAGTCGGTGAGCAATAACAGAGCAAAACAGGCAAGCCTGTGAGCAGTAACAGACACACATCCAGTGAGAGCAAAACAAGCAAGTCTGTGAGCAATAACATACACACATCCAGTGAGAGCAAAGCAAGTCTGTGAACAATAACAGACACACATCCAGTGAGAGCAAAACACCAAGTCTGTGAGCAATAACAGACACGCATCCAGTGAGAGCAAAGCAAGCAAGTCGGTGAGCAATAACAGAGCAAAACAGGCAAGCCTGTGAGCAATAACAGACACACATCCAGTGAGAGCAAAACAAGCAAGTCTGTGAGCAATAACATACACACATCCAGTGAGAGCAAAGCAAGTCTGTGAACAATAACAGACACACATCCAGTGAGAGCAAAACAAGCAAGTCTGTGAGCAATAACAGACACACATCCAGTGAGAGCAAAACAAGCAAGTCTGTGAACAATAACAGACACACATCCAGTAAGAGCAAAACAAGCAAGTCTGTGGGCAATAACGGACACACATCCAGTGAGAGCAAAGCAAGCAAGTCGGTGAGCAATACCACAGACACACATCCAGTGAGAGCAAAACAAGCAAGTCTGTGAGCAATAACATACACACATCCAGTGAGAGCAAAGCAAGTTTGTGAACAATAACAGACACACATCCAGTGAGAGCAAAACAAGCAAGTCTGTGAGCAATAACAGACACGCATCCAGTGAGGGCAAAGCAAGCAAGTCGGTGAGCAATAACAGAGCAAAACAGGCAAGCCTGTGAGCAATAACAGACACGCATCCAGTGAGAGCAAAGCAAGCAAGTCGGTGAGCAATAACAGAGCAAAACAGGCAAGCCTGTGAGCAATAACAGACACACATCCAGTGAGAGCAAAACAAGCAAGTCTGTGAGCAATAACATACACACATCCAGTGAGAGCAAAGCAAGTCTGTGAACAATAACAGACACACATCCAGTGAGAGCAAAACAAGCAAGTCTGTGAGCAATAACAGACATGCATCCAGTGAGAGCAAAGCAAGCAAGTGGGTGAGCAATAACAGAGCAAAACAGGCAAGCCTGTGAGCAATAACAGACACACATCCAGTGAGAGCAAAACAAGCAAGTCTGTGAGCAATAACATACACACATCCAGTGAGAGCAAAGCAAGTCTGAACAATAACAGACACACATCCAGTGAGAGCAAAACAAGCAAGTCTGTGAGCAATAACAGACACACATCCAGTGAGAGCAAAACAAGCAAGTCTGTGGGCAATAACGGACACACATCCAGTGAGAGCAAAGCAAGCAAGTCTGTGAGCAATAACAGACACACATCCAGTAAGAGCAAAACAAACAAGTCTGTGAGCAATAACAGACACACATCCAGTAAGAGCATGCAAACACTGCCAAATCCACACAGTCCATGAGCGTTGGCCAAATAAATGGCATGCCCAGTGCACGCAGTTGTAGACAATGGCATACGTGCCCAGTGTTAAGTGCCAAGTGAGAGCTGGCCAAGAGAATGGCATACCCACGGAACGCAGTTCAATACAATGGCATACATGCCCAATGAGACATGATAAGCGCCAAGTGAGAGCAGGCCAAGAGAATGGCATGCCCAGTGAACAAAGCTGAAGACAATGGCATACGTGCCCAGTGAGGCATAAGCGCCACGTTAGAGCGGGTCAAGAGAATGAGTTAAGTCATTGAAAGCAAGCAAGACAATGCATACAGACAATAGATGCCAACAAAGATAATAAACTCCCAACTGAGACATGACAAATATGTGAGACATGACAACAATGAAACTTTAACGACAGCAGGTGGAACACTGCCAAACATCCAAAGAGAATAAGCGAGAGAGAATGGGCCAGGACAATGACATGTCAAGTATGAAGAAAATGACATGCATGCTCAGAAAGACAATAGTAAAGGGTAGTGAGAACGAGCCACCACAAAGGCATAAACGCATTGAACGCAACCAACGACAAGGGACAGGACATTGTGGTACAGAGAGAATAGCATCTATAGTGAGACCAAGCCTGTGAGGAATTGGACCATAAGCACGGTGGGTGTGCGCTCACCTTGGCTTTTTTGAAATTTTAAATGAAAATGCATGATGGTAGATCAACCTCCGGAAAATGTGTGGGGCTAGTCCCCACACATTTTCCTATGCTCACTGCACAACATACACAAATACCCGAGTACTCTGGGTGCACACAGCCTACAGGTGCCATCCCCCCTGTCATATTTAGTTGAAATATGACAGCCAAGAGTACATCAAGGCATCTTAGAAGGGGGAAGGCAAAATCTTTGTCCTGCGTGGGCCAGCCTAATTAACTAACAACGGCTCTATGGATCTACCCTGCCCTTTGTTAGCTTCTGGTGGCAGCTTTGCATACTAATGAGAGTAAATTCAAACAGGCCCCAACAACCTTTGAGATGCACTGTCAACCTGAAGCCAGCTCCCGCCTCTCAATATCAAGGGCAGTGACCTGTCATGTCTGGGACAGCTGTTTACAGTAGTCATCCCCGTAGGGGGACCACATTCAGAAGGTAGGAGTATGTGGTTTGGCAACAACCAAACATCTGGTCTCAGCGCAGCTTGAAGGGAGACCTGCCGCTTTAATCATTAACCACATATATCTCAATTAACCAGATGGACCCTTTGTTCCACAACAGGCAGGAAGATGGGTGGGACTTCGTATTTCATGTTTTCACCGCTTTACCTTTTATGTTGCAAAGCACTCTGGTTATGACTGCATGCATACAGGATATTGTTGGTGGGGAACCAGGATTTGTTCATTAAGGTAGGCTTAGCCTACACCAGTCAATGTGGCCCATTTGGCTTTAAAATCGGGCTGAGCCCCTCTTTTGGGCAGATAATCTAAAGACTTTGCAAGGAGTAACGAGAACTAATTTAGACCCCGGCTGAAGGTACAGTCTGCCTTACAGCTTCGGCCAGTGAAGGAAGGCCAGGATTTCCAAAGCGGGAAGCAAAATTCCTCCCCCAAACATCTCCCAGGGAACAGAGGGAGATTCTGAATCCAGTGGACCCTCCAGCAGCTCCAGAACCATCCCCAGTCAGCACACAGTGTGATAGGCTCTGCAAACAAGCTTGTTAGGTGGGAAGTGCCAGAGAGTCTCTGAACCAAACCAAGGACAAGGCTGTTGCCTGCAACACTCTCCTCAGCTTTGGGCCGTCCGCCTTAAAAGCTGACACAAGCACAGTGAAGAAGTTAGGAGTGCATCGACAAGCATAAACCAGTATCCGCCTTAAAGGACATTTTTGAGCCAGTCTAGTCCCTCGAGCTGCAAGCAACTGCACTGCTGACTGTTATGCCACAGTAGCTCACACTGCCGGAGACGCCTCGGCCAGTGCTTCAGATGCACCAACCAGCACTGAGACAACAAACCCCGACTGCCGAGCCACCGTGAAGGCCAGCCAGCAGCTGCCCATCCAGCCTCTCTCACCAAACTCCCTGCCACCTGATACCCGCAGCTGTATCCCGTCTTGAACTCTGTCGCTGAAGCTGCAAAACGCTTGAAACCGACTCAACCCCGTTGATCAACAAGAGCTTCTACAAGCACAAGGTACATTATGGTTATGTCCCCCTCGTCCTTCTCCGAAGGCCCCCAGTGACATTTTACGACCCATTGCTCCCTTTGTGTTGAAATCAAGTATCCTTGAACTATTGCGATTCATTTCTTTTTAACGACTACCCTCCTGTCAGTAGCCAGAGTGCAGTCATTTTCCTTCTTGAAATTGTCTGCCCTCAGCATTCATTTAAAGGGTTGGTTGTATTTTCTAGTGTGCTAGCACGGTCTGTTGTGATAATAATAAAGTAGATATTTTGTATACAGTGCCTTGACTGGCCAGTGCCTTTTATCATTGAGTAATATTTTTGTTTCCCTATGGTGCAAATAACCAACGATCCACGACCTTGTAGAGATAAGCCTGCCGTTCTGTCCAAGTTACCAAAATTGGACAAGGAAGTATTATAATTCACTTATATTTCAATCTGTTCAGATCCCTTGTGGTGTACTAGAGGTGTGCGGTTGACTGATGGTTTATAAACCGATATTTATCCCTGGACCACTGGTGCCCCCGGAAGTTGATTCGTCACAAAGCCACACATCAAGACAACACACCGAAAGACAGAGCCTGTAAAACACTTGCGCACACACAGTCTGATGAGTCAAAATACTGACATATGACTAGAAAAACCAACCCTAGATATTAACATACTTTCCAAATGTACGCTTGCAGCAGCCTAGTACATTGAAAGAACTAACCAAGCAATTATAGTTGAGAATTTCGCAAATGAAATGTGGCAGCCTTTCGTGTTTTACCAAGCGTAAACAGATTCAATAAAATCCAGGTAATATGACCTCGACTCAAACAAGAAGCACAAACCAGGACAGAGAAAGTGCCACGTTCATGTGTGAACAATAAAGTTGGATTAAGAGAAGTGGCTACTTTCTACCTGCACTTGGGTTCAAAAGTGAAGTCCGAGTTTATCCAACTATTGCTAAGATCCGCTTGGGCGGCTTGGACCAGAAGAGAGTTGGCTTCATGATGATCCTGGTCATCTTCGCAGCCTCTGGTAGTCTAGGCGATCATGAAGTTGTCTTGGGGGTTGTGTTTAAGGGTAAGCAATGGTCATCTTCGCAGCCTCTGGTAGTCTAGGCGATCATGAAGTTGTCTTGGGGGTTGTGTTTAAGGGTAAGCAATGGTCATCTTCGCAGCCTCTGGTAGTCTAGGCGATCATGAAGTTGTCTTGGGGGTTGTGTTTAAGGGTAAGCAATGGTCATCTTCGCAGCCTCTGGTAGTCTAGGCGATCATGAAGTTGTCTTGGGGGTTGTGTTTAAGGGTAAGCAATGGTCATCTTCGCAGCGTCTGGTAGTCTAGGCGATCATGAAGTTGTCTTGGGGGTTGTGTTTAAGGGTAAGCAATGGTCATCTTCGCAGCGTCTGGTAGTCTAGGCGATCATGAAGTTGTCTTGGGGGTTGTGTTTAAGGGTAAGCAATGGTCATCTTCGCAGCCTCTGGTAGTCTAGGCGATCATGAAGTTGTCTTGGGGTTGTGTTTAAGGGTAAGCAATGGTCATCTTCGCAGCCTCTGGTAGTCTAGGCGATCATGAAGTTGTCTTGGGGGTTGTGTTTAAGGGTAAGCAATGGTCATCTTCGCAGCCTCTGGTAGTCTAGGCGATCATGAAGTTGTCTTGGGGGTTGTGTTTAAGGGTAAGCAATGGTCATCTTCGCAGCCTCTGGTAGTCTAGGCGATCATGAAGTTGTCTTGGGGGTTGTGTTTAAGGGTAAGCAATGGTCATCTTCGCAGCGTCTGGTAGTCTAGGCGATCATGAAGTTGTCTTGGGGGTTGTGTTTAAGGGTAAGCAATGGTCATCTTCGCAGCGTCTGGTAGTCTAGGCGATCATGAAGTTGTCTTGGGGGTTGTGTTTAAGGGTAAGCAATGGTCATCTTCACAGCCTCTGGTAGTCTAGGCGATCATGAAGTTGTCTTGGGGTTGTGTTTAAGGGTAAGCAATGGTCATCTTCGCAGCCTCTGGTAGTCTAGGCGATCATGAAGTTGTCTTGGGGGTTGTGTTTAAGGGTAAGCAATGGTCATCTTTGCCGCCTCTGGTAGTCTAGGCGATCATGAAGTTGTCTTGGGGGTTGTGTTTAAGGGTAAGCAATGGTCATCTTCGCAGCCTCTGGTAGTCTAGGCGATCATGAAGTTGTCTTGGGGGTTGTGTTTAAGGGTAAGCAATGGTCATCTTTGCCGCCTCTGGTAGTCTAGGCGATCATGAAGTTGTCTTGGGGGTTGTGTTTAAGGGTAAGCAATGGTCATCTTTGCCGCCTCTGGTAGTCTAGGCGATCATGAAGTTGTCTTGGGGGTTGTGTTTAAGGGTAAGCAATGGTCATCTTCGCAGCCTCTGGTAGTCTAGGCGATCATGAAGTTGTCTTGTGGGTTGTGTTTAAGGGTAAGCAATGGTCATCTTTGCCGCCTCTGGTAGTCTAGGCGATCATGAAGTTGTCTTGGGGGTTGTGTTTAAGGGTAAGCAATGGTCATCTTCGCAGCCTCTGGTAGTCTAGGCGATCATGAAGTTGTCTTGGGGGTTGTGTTTAAGGGTAAGCAATGGTCATCTTTGCCGCCTCTGGTAGTCTAGGCGATCATGAAGTTGTCTTGGGGATTGTGTTTAAGGGTAAGCAATGGTCATCTTCGCAGCCTCTGGTAGTCTAGGCGATCATGAAGTTGTCTTGAAGGTTGTGTTTAAGGGTAAGCACTGTCACTGCTTCTTTAAGGAGCTGGAAGGGGGGCTCAGCAAAAGGAGCCCTGTGTCCAATGCAGAGTTTTACAGGCATGTTCTTCCTTGCCAGTCGACAGCAGCAAATGGCTTGATGCCCACTCCAGCAACAGAGTTTATTCAAGTTCTGTCCTACTGCCCCACAGTGGTGGTCATCCCCCTCTCACATCTCGGATTCAAACTCAATCCAACCTGTTCTTAGTACACCACTTGGGATAGGTGTCAGTCCTTCCACTGAGCGGCACCTGCTGCCTGTTATGTAGGCATGGCGCGCTCTATGAAAAACTCAACGGTGACCAAGTTAAGCAGGTGGCACCTTGATTTGTATGCACTGCCACCTGGGTGAATTTCTCCAAACCGCTTGTGAAGGGGAAAAATAATGCCCTACGTGTGGATACCCAGAGGGCAGATCCGGTGCCAACGCTGCGTCTTAAATGCTGGCTGTAGGGCATCAGGTGCCACACAAGCGTGGGTGTGAGGAGTAAGCCAGCGAGAAGCCTGGCAGCTGCAACCCTGCCGTGCAACTGAAGTCCCAGGGCAGTGTTTATCTCCAGGAGACGCATTACTCTGAAAAGCCCCAAGGGGGGGCATAATTAGCTGCTTTGCTTAATAAACGCTAGATTAGATGCATGGAATTAATCGGCTAAGAAGCAGTGCCCTGGGACGCGGGCAAGAGTCGCTGGGACTTGGGGAAGCCAGCGGCCATTGCAGTGGAGTTCTGAGGCCTGTGGGCATAGGAAAATCAAAACATGGGCTTTGAAAGCTTGGCACGTGCAATTTCTCATACCAGTCTATGGGCTATGCCAATCCCCAGAATGCCTGGACAGTACCCAATGACATCACAATAAACAGCACTGTGTGACCGTTGACCCTGGTTACATCCAGGAAGTGATATCATGTGACTTTTGGCCCCGAAGACAGGAGCGAACAAAAGCCAATGCTGGTTTTCATCCATATATTAACTGAGGTGCTGCCTCGTCCTATGAGTGCACATGAGTAAAGCTTTCTCATAGGGCCAAAACACCCAAGTAGGTTTTATGAGCTGGTATTGCGCAATGCCAACAGAGCTCAGCCAAGAGAGGCTATGACCCAAACCAGCCCAGGTACTGCACCATAATCGTTTAGCCACGATTACTGCGCCACAACCAACCCTGAACAGCTCAATGAATGCACCCCAAACTTAACAGGAGAGTGCATTCAGTAATAGCTGAGAAGACATTTATATTTAGGCAAACATGAGTTGCGACTAATGGTAACAGCATTACTATGTGGACACTCACATCTTGCATGCGTGCCTCAAGGCGAGATCCTTACCCAATCCTCCACCTGCCATGACACTGCCCTCAAACAGACCTACATCCATTCCTATTACCTCCAGGGAAACTCTACAGAAGACTCGGTGATGGCTCAAGTCAACCGAGCCACGGCATTCACAGAGCCTTTGATTTCTCAAGAGTCAAACCAGGCAATACATCCTACACTCCAACTCATCCACCAGAATGAGCACAAGTGCCCAGCTTTGTAAACTGCTCACTAGTAAGACCAAGATGAATGTCTTTACCCATGTAAACTTTACACTAGTCAGACCAGGGAGAATGACTCTGCCTATGTAAACTTCACACCAGTCAGACCAAGGAGAATGACTGTAAACTTTGCACCAGCCAGACCAGGGAGAAGGACTGTAAACTTTACACCAGCCGGACCAGGGAGAATGACTCTGCCTGTGTAAACTTCACACCAGTCAGACCAGGGAGAATGACGCTGCCTGTGTAAACTTCGCACCAGTCAGACCAGGGACAATCACGCTGCCTGTGCAAACTTCGCACCAGTCAGACCAGGGAGAATGACTGTAAACTTTACACCAGCCAGACCAGGGAGAATGACTCTGCCTGTGTAAACTTCACACCCGTCAGACCAGGGAGAATGACGTTAGCACTGTCCATTTCTGAAAAGCTGAACCAAGGCCAAAGTCAGTAACCTGATAAACCTCTCATAAGAGACAGATAAATCCCGCTAGCATTATAAACAACGCTCCAATCATACCATGGAGAATGTCCTCAACACCATAAACCACTCACTAGTTAGGCAGGAAAAGATGTCCCCATGTTTGTAAACCTCACTTGTGCCGCTCAAGACTAAGGTCCCTGTAAGCATCTCTACATCAGGGCTTATAGCACAAGCTGTGATGCTGTAAAGATCTCGTCATCCAAACCAGACACGTTTACTTATCCCTGTAAAGAGGACCAAAGCCCGACCCAGAGGAAGGCTTTTAGCCATGTAAACATCTCACCAGGCTAAAGCAGCGTCCTAAGCACGCAACACCTCTTACATTCCTTAACAAAAGTAAGAACTGTAGCCCTATACACTTCTCATGCACCAGGCAAGGAGCAATTCAAGCAAGACCAAAACCTTCAAGGGTCAGATGAACAGCGCACATCTGTAAACATCCTAAAGGGTTGAACAAGAGGAAGCTCCAAGGGCCAGTAAACTTTTCCTCTACCAGATAAGGAGGAATGCACACATAAACCTTTTGCCAGCAAACCCAAGAGAGATCCCTTTAGCCTAGAAATCTTGACTGCAGCTGCCAGACACAACATCCATAGCCTTGTGGGCGTCTCCCCAAGAGGATGCAGAGAAATGTCCTTGTTCTGGAGCCAAGAAAGACTTTCCTTAGATGGGCACCTCCTCAGCAATCACACCACGAGTAAGGTTGTCAGGTGCTGGTGCTGAACTTCCTCCACAATCACACCAGGTGGAAGGCCATCATGTGCTGTGCTTCCTTGGCAACCAAAGCAGGGGGAATGCCATCAGGTGCTGTGCTTCCTCCGCAATCACACCAGGGGGAATGACATCATGTGCTGTGCTTCCTCCGCAATCACACCAGGGGAATTGACATGTGATGTGCTTCCTCAGCAACCACACCAGGCGGAAGGATATCAGGTGCTGTGCTTCCTCAGCGCCACACCAGGGGGAAGGACATCAGTTGCTGGACGTCCTCAGCAATCACACCAGGTGGAAGGCCATCAGGTGCTGTGCTTCCTAAGCAATCACACCTGGGGAAGTCCATCAGGTGCTGTGATTCCTCTGCAATCACACTAGGAGTAAGTCCGACCAGTGTTGGACTTCCTCAGCAATTACACCAGGGGGAAGGCCATCAGGTGCTGTACTTCCTCGGCAATCGCATCAGGAGGAAGGACATCAGGTGCTGTGCTTCCTCAGCAATCACACCAGCGGGGAAGGCCATCAGGTGCTGTGCTTCCGCAGCAATCACACCAGGGGGGGAAGGCCATCAGGTGCTGTGCTTCCTCAGCAATCACACCAGGGGGGGATGCCATCAGGTGCTGTGCTTCCTCAGCAATCACACCAGGGGGGAAGGCCATCAGGTGCTGTGCTTCCTCAGCAATCACACCAGGGGGAAGGCCACCAGGTGCTGGACTTCCTCAGCAATCACAACAGGTGGAAGGCCATCAGGTGCTGTGCTTCTCGGCAATCACAACAGGTGGAAGGCCATCAGGTGCTGTGCTTCTCGGCAATCACAACAGGGGGAAGGACATCAGGTGCTGTGCATGCTCAATCAGAACAGCAGAACAGTTCTTTGGTATGTACTATATGGCACATTTTTGTTGCCCTACCGTGCCTACTCTACCTGTTCCAGTCTACTGCCCATATCATCACTCTGCCCTTGGTCGTGAGGCGAACCAGCTTTAAGAACAGCAGTTCCTCTGGGAGGCTGCCTGCATCTACCGGCCCCTCCGAGGGCCCTGGATAGTGTGCCTGTCTACTCTGACGTGTGTCTTGAACTTCATTCTCCGTGGCCCATCCATCAGCCACCACTCATCTGCTATGGACACTTGTTACATCAGCACCCAGTTTGGGTGCTGTGGACCACCCTTGAATGTTTTTCCCTGTTTTTCTCTACTATCCTCAATTTTTGTGTAATGTTATTTACTGGTCTCTGCTCTAATACTCCAGTATGATCAACTCTCCTGAATACGGCACGTCCCACTTGCCTTTTAGTTGGTACTCTTCTGTACTCACTCTTAGTGCTGCCCCCATCATTGCACCTAACTTCCAGCAATCATCATTCTATGTTTCTCTCTACGTCTAGCCCTAGTTCTAGTCACTGGTCTTCTGACAGATTTCCTCACTTCCCTGCTTCTCATAATACTTCTAATCTTCTCTATCCACCCTTGGATCCTGGAGATTCTTGCATTAATGTTGCACTTTGGAACGCTTGGTCGATTAATAAGAAAACTCATTCTATTCTTGACATGTTTCTACCACTCAATCTCCACTTTCTATGCATTACCGAGACTTGGCTCATCTTTCAACTTTGCTATTCCCGCTTCCTTATTCACTTCGGATAGTGTGTTTATTCATACTCCTCTTCCTCTGGGTCGTGGGGGAGGTACTGGTATTCTTTACCGGTCCTGCACCACAATTAATTCTAATTCCCTCTCATTACCTACTTTTACTTCCTTTGAATACTCTCTGTCTACTTTTTCTAAGTCTTGCGTTGTGACCTTTCTTTTGATCTACAGTCCTCCTGGCCCTCTTTCTACCCTCTGCGACAACATTGATGCCCTTAGTGCTGTCCCGCCTTACTCCAATTCTTTCTTACCATTGGGCCACTTTAATGTACATCTTTCTTCTAGTCATGCCTCCTCTACATGTCTTGCTATTATTGATTCTTATTGTCTCTTTCCCCTTCCTACTCCTCCATCCCACATATCTGCATCCTGTTTGGATCTTATTTTTACCTCTTCTATGTCTACCTCTGAGGGTTCTATTTATCCTGTTTACTCATCTGATCATCATTTGCTCTTTTCCATTTATTCACCTGTTTTTTTATATTTGTTCATCCCCGCCTAGTCCTATTCCTTTTCTCCGTCGTGATCTTTGTACTTTCAATAGCCCTCTCTTTGTATCTTCCTGCATTTTCACTCTTCCATCCCACTCTACTTTTTCAGCTTTCTCAGCTCCCCTTTCTACTTCTCTTGACACTATATCCTCTATAAATATTTTCCTTCTTGTAAGCCTTCCCTGCCTTTGCTTACTCCGTATCTTTGCTCCATGCGGAGGGTTCTCCCTTGCCTAGAGCGTTGCTGGCATAGATCTCGATCTGCGTCGGACGGTGTGTCTTTTTTTCATATCATACTCTACATGATGAGGCACTGCTTTCTTGTAAACGTCTCTATTACTCTGATCTCTTGCACTCTCAAACATCTCATCCCAACATTTTTTCCAATCCCTTTTTGATCTATTGTCTCCCCCTCTGCCTGATCACTCCCTCCTCACATTCCATCTGACTTTGCCAACTTCTTCACTTCTAAAGTGAACTCTATCCGTTCTGCCATTCCTCTTATTTCCCCGCCTTCTTGTTCTGTTTCCCCTGCTGCGGTTCTTTCTTCTTTCTCACCAATCTCGAATTCTGATACTTCTTTACTCATCTCTCGGGCTCATCGCACTGCTTCTCTTAAAGATCCTGTTCCTTCTACTATCCTTCTCTCAATTCCTATACCACTAGTCTTCTCAATATCTCTTACTACTTCTACTCGCCCGCTTTTATTCAAACATGGCATTGTTCTTCCTGTCCTGCCATTCCTTCTAATTTCCATCCTATTTCCCTACTTCCTCATCTTTTTAAGTTATTCAAGCATCTCATTTACTCCCAGGTTTTATTCTTCCTCACTTTCAATCTGGATTTTTTACCTCTTCATCCTACGGAAATGGCTCACCTTTCCGTCTGTGACACTCTTCTTTCAGTCCGTTATGCCAAACACTCTTCTATTCTTATACTCTTGGACTTATCCTCTGCTTTTGATACAGTGGATCACACATTACTTCAATCCCTTTCCTCTTTTGGGTTTTCTGGTTCTGTAATCGCATGGTTTCAATCCTATCCCTCTAAACGCATCTACTCTGTGTCCTGGCCTGGCATCAGTTCTGATCACCTTCCTCTTCTACACAGTGTTCCACAAGGGTCTGTTCTTGGCCCATTTCTTTTCTCTATACCTCTCCTTTGGCTAATATCTCTTCTTTTCGGTTGTCTCATTTTTATGCTGATGACACCCAACTTTTTCTATCCTTTTCTTCTTTTACACCGGATATACACAGAAACCTCTTTGCCTATCTTTCAGCTATTGAAACTTGGATGTCGGACCATTTTCGTGTCCTTAATACATCTAAGACTTAAGTCCTCCTTTTTCCTGCAAATACTATTCCTCTCCCCATCTCTCCTCCCTTTGTCCTCTTTTCCCCTTTGCGTCTGCCTTTATCTCTGACTGCCCACAATCTTGGCCTTCATCTTGACACTAACCTTTCTTTTGCTCATATTTCGATCATATCTTGTTCCTGTCGTTTCCATCTTTTTAATATTTGGATAGTTAGACCTCTTCTCACTTTCAGTGCCACTAAGCTTCTAATCATTTCCTTAATCTTCTCTTGATTATTCTATTGTTCTGTACTCCTCTATGGTCTTCCTGTCTCTCGGCCAACTGCTCTTAAATCCATCTTCAATTCCTCCATCCATCTTTTTTTGTATTCCTTACCTATTCGCGACTCCATTTCTCCTTCTTTGGCCTCTCTTCGATGGCTACCTTTTCACTCCCAACTTAAATTAAATTTTATCTGAATAGTATTTAAATCTCTTTATGGACTTGCTCCTATTTATCTTACTTCGCTTGCTTCCTTCTACGTTACTTCTTGCACTCTTTGTTCCCAAACCCACTTTGTTACTGTACCTCGTCCCCATGTGCTTGCTCTTGTTTCCTTTCTCTCTCTCTCTACTGGCTCCTCTTTACTGGAATGCACTCCCTCTCTCTCTGCGGTCTATTCACTCTTATTTTATCTTCCGTGCTGCCCTAAAAACGTTCTTACTTAAACTTTAATTGTATTATTGTAAGCTACATTGTTTTCATTGTACTCACTCGATTCATTCCTATTGTACTGTAAATTGGTTTTGTACAGCGCCTTGGCTTAATGCGGTATATAAATAACAAATTAAGAAAAAATGTACTTCCTCAGAAATTGCCCGAGGAGGAATGCCATTAGGTGCTCATCTTTGACAACAACCACACCAGAGCCTAGATCTCTTTAAATGTAAACAGTAAGACTAGGAGGAATGCCTGTATCTCCATGGCACTGTGCAGCCAGACCAAGAAGAAAAGCCATGTCTCCATGCCACCATGCAGCCTTACAAGGAAGAAAAGCCATGTATCCATGCCATCGTGCAGCCAGACCAGGAAGAGAAGCCACGTCTCTGTAGCACCATGCAGCCTGATCAGGAAGAAAAGCCATGTCTCCATGCCACCTTGCAGCCAGACCAGGAAGAAAAGCCATATCGCCATGTAGCCAGACCAGGAAGAGAAGCCATGTCTCCATACCACCATGCAGCCTGACCAGGAAGAAAAGCCATGACTCCATGCCACTGTGCAGCGAGACTCCATAGTACCATGCAGCCTGACTAGGAAGAATAGCCATGTCTCCATGCCACTGTGCAGCCTGACCAGGAAGAATAGCCATGTCTCCATGCCACCGTGCAGCCAGACCAGGAAGAAAAGCCATGTCTCCATGCCACCGTGCAGCCAGACCAAGAAGAGAAGCCATGACTCCATAGCACCAGGCAGCCTGACGAGGAAGAAATAGCCATGTCTTTATGCCACTGTGCAGCGAGACTCCATAGTACCATGCAGCCTGACTAGGAAGAATAGCCATGTCTCCATGCCACAGTGCAGCCTGACCAGGAAGAATAGCCATGTCTCCATGCCACCGTGCAGCCTGACCAGGAAGAAAAGCCATGTCTCCATGCCACCGTGCAGCCTGAACAGGAACAATAGCCATGTCTCCATGCCACTGTGCAGCCAGACCAGGAACAATAGCCATGTCTCCATGCCACCATTCAGCCAGACCAGGAAGAAAAGCCATGTCTTTATGCCACTGTGCAGCAAGACCAGGAAGAGAAGCCATGCCACCATGCAGCCTTACAAGGAAGAAAAGCCATGTATCCATGCCATCGTGCAGCCATACCAGGAAGAGAAGCCACGTCTCTGTAGCACCATGCAGCCTGATCAGGAAGAAAAGCCATGTCTCCATGCCACATTGCAGCCAGACCAGGAAGAAAAGCCATGTCGCCATGCAGCCTGACCAGGAAGAGAGGCCATGTCTCCATACCACCATGCAGCCTGACCAGGAAGAAAAGCCATGACTCCATGTCACCGTGCAGCCAGATCAGGAAGAGAAGCCATGTCTCCATGCCACCGTGCAGCCAGACCAGGAAGTGAAGCCATGTCTCCATGCCACTGTGCAGCCAGACCAGGAAGACTAGCCATGTCTCCATGCCACTGTGCAGGCTTACCAGGAAGAAAATCAATGTCTACATGCCACCGTGCAGCCAGACCAGGAAGAGAAGCCATGTCTGCATGCCACCAGGCAGCCAGACCAGGAAGAGAAGCCATGTCTTTATGCCACTGTGCAGCGAGACCAGGAAGAGAAGCCATGCCTCCATAGTACCATGCAACCTGACTAGGAAGAAGAGCCATGTCTCCATGCCACAGTGCAGCCTGACCAGGAAGAATAGCCATGTCTCCATGCAGCCAGACCAGGAAGAAAAGCCATGTCTCCATGGCACCGTGCAGCCAGACCAGGAAGAGAAGCCATGTCTCCATGCCACCATGCAGCCAGAACAGGAAGAGAAGCCATGCCTCCATAGCACCATGCAGCCTGACGAGGAAGAATAGCCATGTCTCCATACCACCAGGCAGCCTGACCAGGAAGAATAGCCATGTCTCCATACCACCATGCAGCCTGACCAGGAAGAATAGCCATGTCTCCATACCACCATGCAGCCTGACCAGGAAGAATAGCCATGTCTCCATACCACCATGCAGCCTGACCAGGAAGAATAGCCATGTCTCCATACCACCATGCAGCCTGACCAGGAAGAATAGCCATGTCTTCATGCCACTGTGCAGCCAGACCATGAACAGAAGCCATGCCTGCATACCACCAGGCAGCCTGACCAGGAAGAATAGCCACGTCTCCATGCCACTGTGCAGCCAGACCAGGAAGAAAAGCCATGTCTCCATAGCACCATGCAGCCTGACCAGGAAGAATAGCCATGTCTCCATGCCACTGTGCAGCCAGACTAGGAGGAATAGCCATGTCTCCATGCCACTGTGCAACAAGACCAGGAAGAAAAGCCATGTCTCCATGCCACCGTGCAGCCAGACCAGGAAGAAAAGCCATGTCTCCATGCCAAATAGGCAGCCAGACCAGGAAGAAAGCCATGCCTCCATGCTACCGTGCAGCCAGACCAGGAAGAGAAGCCATGCCTCCATAAGTAGCTCTCGCCCCACGCCAGTAGGAAGAGACATCTTTCTGTAAACCACTCAAAGCAACACCAAAAGGAATACCCTTTTGTATGAACATCTCACCAGGCAGATCAACAGAAAAGGCTTGAAATCTAAAGTGGATATCCGGTTAGGACAAGGTTCAGGTACATGCTATGGCAATAACTTACATTAACCAAGTTTGGTCTGTCTTGTGTGCCGTGTCCTTCCCTTGTACTCCTTACACAGGATTTCTTCGTTTTCCCCTGGTTTTCGCCCTCTCTTTCCCATTCTCCTGCTGTCCCCCTCTCTAACCCAATGTCCCATTCTTCCACTTTTCTACTCCTGTCCCCCTCTCTATCCCATTCTTCCACTCTCCTCCTGTCCCCCTCTATCCCATTCTTCCACTCTCCTCCTCCTGTCCCATTCTTCCACTCTCCTCCTCCTGTCCCCCTCTATCCCATTCTTCCACTCCTCCTCCTGTCCCTCTGTCCATTCTTCCACTCCTCCTCCTGTCCCTCGCTGTCCATTCTTCCACTCCTCCTCCTGTCCCTCTACCCATTCTTCCACTCTCCTCCTCCTGTCCCTCTCTACCCATTCTTACACTCTCCTCCTCCTGTCCCCTTCCATCCCATTCTTCCACTCTCCTCCTCCTGTCCCCTTCCATCCCATTCTTCCACTCTCCTCCTCCTGTCCCCCTCTATCCCATTCTTCCACTCCTCCTCATGTCCCTCTCTGTCCATTCTTCCACTCTCCTCCTCCTGTTCCCCTCTATCTCATTCTTCCACTCTCCTCCTCCTGTCCCCTTCTATCCCATTCTTCCACTCTCCTCCTCATCCTGTCCCTCTCTGCCCATTCTTCCACTCTCCTCCTCCTGTCCCCCTCTATCCCATTCTTCCACTCTCCTCCTCCTGTCCCCCTCTATCCCATTCTTCCACTCTCCTCCTCCTGTCCCCCTCTATCCCATTCTTCCACTCTCCTCCTCCTGTCCCCCTCTATCCTATTCTTCCACTCTCCTCCTCCTGTCCCCCTCTATCCCATTCTTCCACTCTCCTCCTCCTGTCCCCCTCTATCCCATTCTTCCACTCTCCTCCTCCTGTCCCCCTCTACCCATTCTTCCACTCTCCTCCTCCTGTCCCCTTCTATCCCATTCTTCCACTCTCCTCCTCCTGTCCCTCTCTGCCCATTCTTCCACTCTCCTCCTCCTGTCCCCCTCTATCCCATTCTTCCACTCTCCTCCTCCTGTCCCCCTCTACCCATTCTTCCACTCTCCTCCTCCTGTCCCCTTCTATCCCATTCTTTCAGTCTCCTCCTCCTGTCCCTCTCTGCCCATTCTTCCACTCTCCTCCTCCTGTCCCCCTCTATCCCATTCTTCCACTCACCTCCTCCTGTCCCTCACTACCCATTCTTCCACTCTCCTCCTGTCCCCCTCTATCCCATTCTTCCACTCTCCTCCTCCTGCCCCCCTCTATCCTATTCTTCCACTCTCCTCCTTCCTGTCCCTCGCTGCCCATTCTTCAACTCTCCTCCTCCTGTCCCTCACTACCCATTCTTCCACTCTCCTCCTGTCCCCCTCTATCCCATTCTTCCACTCTCCTCCTCCTGTCCCTCACTACCCATTCTTCCACTCTCCTCCTCCTGTCCCCCTCTATCCCATTCTTCCACTCTCCTCCTGTCCCTCTATCCCATTCTTCCTCTGTCCTCCTCATGTCCCTCTATCCCATTCTTCCACTGTCCCCCTCTATCCTATTCTTCCACTCTCCTCCTCCTGTCCCCCCACTATCCCATTCTTCCACTCTCCTCCTCCTGTCCCCCTCTATCCAATTCTTCCACTCTCCTCCTCCTGTCCCTCCATCCTATTCTTCCACTCTCCTCCTCCTGTCCCTCGCTGCCCATTCTTCCACTCTCCTCCTGTCCCCCTCTATCCTATTCTTCCACTCTCCTCCTCCTGTCCCCTTCTATCCCATTCTTCCACTCTCCTCCTCCTGTCCCCCTCTATCCCATTCTTCCACTCTCCTCCTCCTGTCCCCCTCTATCCTATTCTTCCACTCTCCTCCTCCTGTCCTCCTCTACCCATTCTACGCTCCTCCTCCTGTCCCCTTCTATCCTATTCTTCCACTCTCCTCCTCCTGTCCCCTTCTATCCCATTCTTCCACTCTCCTCCTCCTGTCCCCCTCTATCCCATTCTTCCACTCTCCTCCTCCTGTCCCCCTCTATCCCATTCTTCCACTCTCCTCCTCCTGTCCCCCTCTATCCTATTCTTCCACTCTCCTCCTCCTGTCCTTCTCTACCCATTCTACGCTCCTCCTCCTGTCCCCTTCTATCCTATTCTTCCACTCTCCTCCTCCTGTCCCCTTCTATCCCAATCTTTCCCTCTCCTCCTCCTGCCCCTCTCTGCCCATTCTTCCACTCTCCTCCTCCTGTCCCCCTCTATCCCATTCTTCCACTCTCCTCCTCCTGTCCCCCTCTATCCCATTCTTCCACTCTCCTCCTCCTGTCCCTCTATCCCATTCTTCCACTGTCCTCCTCCTGTCCCTCTATCCCATTCTTCAACTGTCCCCCTCTATCCCATTCTTCCACTCTCCTCCTCCTGTCCCCCTCTATCCAATTCCTCCACTCTCCTCCTCCTGTCCCCCTCTATCCTATTCTTCCACTCTCCTCCTCCTGTCCCTCGCTGCCCATTCTTCCACGCTCCTCTTGTCCCCCTCTATCCTATTCTTCCACTCTCCTCCTCCTGTCCCCTTCTATCCCATTCTTCCACTCTCCTCCTCCTGTCCCCCTCTATCCCATTCTTCCACTCTCCTCCTCCTGTCCCCCTCTATCCTATTCTTCCACTCTCCTCCTCCTGTCCCTCTCTACCAATTCTACGCTCCTCCTCCTGTCCCCCTCTATCCTATTCTTCCACTCTCCTCCTCCTGTCCCTCTATCCCATTCTTCCACTCTCCTCCTCCTGTCCCCCTCTATCCTATTCTTCCACTCTCCTCCTCCTGTCTCTCTGCCCATTCTTCCACTCTCCTCCTCCTGTCCCCTTCTATCCCATTCTTCCACTCTCCTCCTCCTGTCCCCTTCTATCCCATTCTTCCACTCCTCCTACTGTCCCTCGCTGTCCATTCTTCCACTCCTCCTCCTGTCCCTCTACCCATTCTTCCACTCTCCTCCTCCTGTCCCCCTCTATCATATTCTTCCACTCTCCTCCTCCTGTCCCTCTCTGCCCATTCTTCCACTCTCCTCCTGTCCCCTTCTATCCCATTCTTCCACTCCTCATCCTGTCCCTCTCTACCCATTCTTCCACTCTCCTCCTGTCCCCCTCTATCCCATTCTTCCACTCCTCCTCCTCCTCCTCCTGTCCCCCTCTAACCAATTCTTCCACTCCTCCTCCTGTCCCCCTCTCCCATTCTTCCACTCTCCTCCCCCTGTCCCCCTCTATCCTATTCTTCCACTCTCCTCCTCCTGTCCCCTTCTATCCCAGTCTTCCACTCTCCTCCTCCTGTCCCTCGCTGACCATTCTTCCACTCTCCTCCTCCTGTCCCTCTCTACCCATTCTTCCACTCCTCCTCCTGTCCCTCGCTGTCCATTCTTCCACTCCTCCTCCTGTCCCTCTACCCATTCTTCCACTCTCCTCCTCCTGTCCCCCTCTATCCTATTCTTCCACTCTCCTCCTCCTATCCCTCACTACCCATTCTTCCACTCCTCCTCCTGTCCCTCTCTGGCCATACTTCCACTCTCCTCCTCCTGCCCCCCTCTATCCCATTCTTCCACTCTCCTCCTCCTGTCCCTCTGCCCATTCTTCCACTTTCCTCCTCCTGTCCCTCTATCCCATTCTTCCACTCTCCTCCTCCTGTCCCCCTCTATCCCATTCTTCCACTCTCCCCCTCCTGTCCCCCTCTATCCCATTCTTCCAATCTCCTCCTCCTGACCCCCTCTATCCCATTCTTCCACTCTCCTCCTCCTGTCCCCCTCTATCCCATTCTTCCACTCTCCTCCTCCTGTCCCCCTCTATGCCATTCTTCCACTCTCCTCCTCCTGTCCCTCTCTATCCCATTCTTCCACTCAGCTCCTTCTGTCCCCCTCTATCCCATTCTTCCACTCTCCTCCTCCTGTCCCTCACTACACATTCTTCCACTCTCCTCCTCCTGTCCCCCTCTATCCCATTCTTCCACTCTCCTCCTCCTGTCCCCCTCTATCCCATTCTTCCACTCCTCCTCATGTCCCCCTCTATCCCATTCTTCCACTCCCCTCCTCCTGTCCCCCTCTATCCCATTCTTCCACTCTCCTCCTCCTGTCCCTCACTACCCATTCTTCCACTCTCCTCCTCCTGTCCCTCACTACCCATTCTTCCACTCTCCCCCTCCTGTCCCTCACTAGCCATTCTTCCACTCTCCTCCTCCTGTCCCCCTCTATCCCATTCTTCCACTCCTCCTCCTCCTGTCTGCCACTCCTCCTCTATCCCATTCTTCCACTCTCCTCCTCCTGTCTGCCACTCTTCCTCTATCCCATTCTTCCACTCTCCTCATCCTGTCCCTCTCTGCCCATTCTTCCACTCTCCTCCTCCTGTCCCCCTCTATCCCATTCTTCCACTCTCCTCCTTCTGTCCCCCTCTATGCCATTCTTCCACTCTCCTCCTCCTGTCCCTCGCTGCCCATTCTTCAACTCTCCTCCTCCTGTCCCTCTCTGTCCATTCTTCCACTCTCCTCCTCCTGTCCCCCTCTATCCCATTCTTCCACTCATGTCCCCCTCTATCCCATTCTTCCACTCTCCTCCTCCTGTCCCCCTCTATCCCATTCTTCCACTCTCCTCCTCCTGTCCCTCACTACCCATTCTTCCACTCTCCTCCTCCTGTCCCTCACTACCCATTCTTCCACTCTCCTCCTCCTGTCCCTAACTACCCATTCTTCCACTCTCCTCCTCCTGTCCCCCTCTATCCCATTCTTCCACTCTCCTCCTCCTGTCCCTCTATCCCATTCTTCCACTGTCCTCCTCCTGTCCCTCTATCCCATTCTTCCACTGTCCCCCTCTATCCTATTCTTCCACTCTCCTCCTCCTGTCCCCCCTCTATCCCATTCTTCCACTCTCCTCCTCCTGTCCCCCTCTATCCAATTCTTCCACTCTCCTCCTCCTGTCCCCATCTATCCAATTCTTCCACTCTCCTCCTCCTGTCCCTCGCTGCCCATTCTTCCACGCTCCTCCTGTCCCCCTCTATCCTATTCTTCCACTCTCCTCATCCTGTCCCCCTCTATCCCATTCTTCCACTCTCCTCCTTCTGTCCCTCTCTGCCCATTCTTCCACTCTCCACCTCCTGTCCCTCACTACCCATTCTTCCACTCTCCTCCTCCTGTCCCCCTCTATCCCATTCTTCCACTCTCCTCCTCCTGTCCCTCTATCCCATTCTTCCACTGTCCTCCTCCTGTCCCTCTATCCCATTCTTCCACTGTCCCCCTCTATCCTATTCTTCCACTCTCCTCCTCCTGTCCCCCCTCTATCCCATTCTTCCACTCTCCTCCTCCTGTCCCCCTCTATCCAATTCCTCCACTCTCCTCCTCCTGTGCCTCTATCCTATTCTTCCACTCTCCTCCTCCTGTCCCCCCTCTATCCCATTCTTCCACTCTCCTCCTCCTGTCCCCCTCTATCCAATTCTTCCACTCTCCTCCTCCTGTCCCTCGCTGCCCATTCTTCCACGCTCCTCCTGTCCCCCTCTATCCTATTCTTCCACTCTCCTCCTCCTGTCCCCTTCTATCCCATTCTTCCACTCTCCTCCTCCTGTCCCCCTCTATCCCATTCTTCCACTCTCCTCCTCCTGTCCCCCTCTATCCTATTCTTCCACTCTCCTCCTCCTGTCCCTCTCTACCCATTCTACACTCCTCCTGCTGTCCCCCTCTATCCTATTCTTCCACTCTCCTCCTCCTGTCCCTCTATTCCATTCTTCCACTCTCCTCCTCCTGTCCCCCTCTATCCTATTCTTCCACTCTCCTCCTCCTGTCTCTCTGCCCATTCTTCCACTCTCCTCCTCCTGTCCCCTTCTATCCCATTCTTCCACTCTCCTCCTCCTGTCCCCTTCTATTCCATTCTTCCACTCCTCCTCCTGTCCCTCTCTGCCCATTCTTCCACTCTCCTCCTCCTGCCCCCCTCTATCCCATTCTTCCACTCTCCTCCTGTCCCTAGATCCCATTCTTCCACTCCTCCTCCTCCTGTCCCCCTCTATCCCATTCTTCCACTCTCCTCCTCCTGTCCCCCTCTATCCCATTCTTCCACTCTCCTCCTCCTGTCCCCCTCTATCCCATTCTTCCACTCTCCTCCTCCTGTCCCCCTCTATCCCATTCTTCCACTCTCCTCCTCCTGTCCCCCTCTATCCCATTCTTCCACTCTCCTCCTCCTGTCCCCCTCTATCCCATTATTCCACTCTCCTCCTCCTGTCACCCTCTATCCCATTCTTCCACTCTCCTCCTCCTGTCCCCCTCTATACCATTCTTCCACTCTCATCCTCCTGTCCCCCTCTATCCCATTCGTCCACTCCTCCTGTCCCCCTCTATCCCATTCTTCCACTCTCCTCCTCCTGTTGCCCTCCATCCCATTCTTCCACTCTCCTCCTCCTGTCCCTCTCTACCCATTATTCCACTCTCCACCTCCTGTCCCCCTCTCTCCCATTCTTCCACTCTCCTCCTCCTGTCCCCCTCTATCCCATTCTTCCACTCTCCTCCTCCTGTCCCCCTCTATCCCATTCTTCCACTCCTCCTCATCCTCTCCCCCTCTATCCCATTCTTCCACTCTCCTCCCCCTGTCCCTCTATCCAATTCTTCCACTCTCCTCCTCCTGTCCCCCTCCATCCCATTCTTCCACTCTGCTCCTCCTGTCCCCCTCTATCCCATTCTTCCACTCTCCTCCTCCTGTCCCCCTCTATCCCATTCTTCCACTCTCCTCCTCCTGTCCCCCTCTATCCCATTCTTCCACTCTCCTCCTCCTGTCCCCCTCTATCCCATTCTTCCACTCTCCTCCTCCTGTCCCCCTCTATCCCATTCTTCCACTCTCCTCCTCCTGTCCCTCTCTACCCATTCTTCCACTCTCCTCCTGTCCCATTCTTCCACTCCTCCTCCTGTCCCCCTATCCCATTCTTCCACTCCTCCTCCTGTCCCCCTCTATCCCATTCTTCCACTCTCCTCCTCCTGTCCCTCTCTACCCATTCTTCCACTCTCCTCCTCCTGTCCCCCTCTATCCCATTCTTCCACTCCTCCTCCTGTCCCTCTCTACCCATTCTTTCACTCCTCCTGTCCCTCTCTACCCATTCTTCCACTCCTCCTCCTGTCCCCCTCTATCCCATTCTTCCACTCCTCCTCCTGTCCCTCTCTACCCATTCTTCCACTCCGCCTGTCCCTCTACCCATTCTTCCACTCTACTCCTCCTGTCCCCTTCTATCCCATTCTTCCACTCTCCTCGTGTCCCCTTCTATCCCATTCTTCCACTCTCCTCCTCCTGTCCCCCTCTATCCCATTCTTCCACTCTCCTCCTCCTGTCCCCCTCTATCCCATTCTTCCACTCTCCTCCGCCTGTCCCCCTCTATTCCATTCTTCCACGCTCCTCCTGTCCCCTCTAATCCCTTTCATCCACTCTCCTCCTCCTGTCCCCCTCTATCCCATTCTTCCACTCTCCTCCTCCTGTCCCCCTCTATCCCATTCTTCCACTCTCCTCATCCTGTCCCTCTCTGCCCATTCTTCCACTCTCCTCCTCCTGTCCCCCTCTATGCCATTCTTCCACTCTCCTCCTCCTGTCCCTCGCTGCCCATTCTTCAACTCTCCTCCTCCTGTCCCTCTCTGCCCATTCTTCCACTCTCCTCCTCCTGTCCCCCTCTATCCCATTCTTCCACTCTCCTCATCCTGTCCCTCTCTATCCTATTCTTCCACTCTCCTCATCCTGTCCCTCGCTGCCCATTCTTCAACTCTCCTCCTCCTGTCCCTCTCTGACCATTCTTCCACTCTCCTCCTCCTGTCCCCCTCTATCCCATTCTTCCACTCTCCTCATCCTGTCCCTCTCTATCCTATTCTTCGACTCTCCTCCTCCTGTCCCTCACTACCCGTTTTTCCACTCTCCTCCTCCTGTCCCCCTCTATCCTATTCTTCCACTCTCCTCCTCCGGTCCCTCTCTGCCCATTCTTCCACTCTCCTCCTCCTGTCCCCCTCTATCCCATTCTTCCACTCTCCTCCTCCTGTCCCCCTCTATCCCATTCTTCCGCTCTCCTCCTCCTGTCCCCCTCTACCCATTCTTCCACTCCCCTCCTCCTGTCCCCCTCTATCCCATTCTTCCACTCCTCCTCCTGTCCCTCGCTGCCCATTCTTCCACTCTCCTCCTCCTGTCCCCCTCTATTCCATTCTTCCACTCTCCTCCTCCTGTCCCCCTCTATCCCATTCTTCCACTCTCCTCCTCCTGTCCCCCTCTATCCAATTCTTCCACTCCTCCTGTCCCCCTCTATCCGATTCTTCCACTCTACTCCTCCTGTCCCCCTCTATCCCATTCTTCCACTCTCCTCCTCCTGTCCCCCTCTATCCCATTCTTCCACTCTCCTCCTCCTGTCCCCCTCTATCCCATTCTTCCACTCCTCCGGTCCCCCTCTATCCCATTCTTCCACTCCTCCGGTCCCCCTCTATCCCATTCTTCCACTCTCCTCCTCCTGTCCCCCTCTATCCCATTCTTCCACTCTCCTCCTCCTGTCCCCCTCTATCCCATTCTTCCACTTTCCTCCTCCTGTCCCCCTCTATCCCATTCTTCCACTCTCCTCCTCCTGTCCCCCTCTATCCCATTCTTCCACTCTCCTCCTCCTGTCCCTCTCTGCCCATTCTTCCACTCTCCTCCTCCTGTCCCCCTCTATTCCATTCTTCCATGCTCCTCCTCCTGTCCCCCTCTAATCCCTTTATTCCACTCTCCTCCTCCTGTCCCCCTCTATCCCATTGTTCCACTCTCCTCCTCCTGTCCCTCACTACCCATTCTTCCACTCCCCTCCTCTTGTCCCCCTCTATCCTATTCTTCCACTCTCCTCCTCCTATCCCTCTATCCCATTCTTCCACTCTCCTCCTTCTGTCCCTCTCTATCCCATTCTTCCACTCCTCCTCCTGTCCCTCTCTACCCATTCTTCCACTCTCCTCCTCCTGTCCCCCTCTATCCCATTCTTCCACTCTCCTCCTCCTGTTCCTCTATCCCATTCTTCCACTCTCCTCCTCCTGTCCCTCTATCCCATTCTTCCACTCTCCTCCTCCTGTCCCTCTCTATCCCATTCTTCCACTCTCCTCCTCCTGTTCCCCTCTATCCCATTCTTCCACTCTCCTCCTCCTGTCCCCCTCTATCCCATTCTTCCACTCTCCTCCTCCTGTTCCCCTCTATCCTATTCTTCCACTCTCCTCATCCTGTCCCCCTCTATCCCATTCTTCCACTCTCCTCCTTCTGCCCCTCTCTACCCATTCTTCCACTCTCCTCCTCCTGTTGCCCATTCTTCCACTCTCCTCCTCCTTTTGCCCATTCTTCCACTCTCCTCCTCCTGTTGCCCATTCTTCCACTCTCCTCCTCCTGTCCCTCTATCCCATTCTTCCACTCTCCTCCTCCTGTCCCTCTATCCCATTCTTCCACTCTCCTCCTCCTCCTGTCCCTCTAACACATTCTTCCACTCTCCTCCTCCAGTTGCCCTCTATCCCATTCTTCCACCCTCCTCCTCCTGTCCCTCTCTACCCATTCTTCGACTCTCCTCCTCCTGTCCCCCTCTATCCTATTCTTCCACTCTCCTCCTCCTGTCCCTCTCTACCCATTCTTCCACACTCCTCCTCCTGTCCCTCGTTGCCCATTCTTCCACTCTCCTCCTTCTGCCCCTCTCTACCAATTCTTCCACGCTCCTTCCTCCTCCTGTCCCTCTCTACCCATTCTTCCACGCTCCTCCTCCTGTTGCCCATTCTTCCACTCTCCTCCTCCTGTTGCCCATTCTTCCACTCTCCTCCTCCTGTTGCCCATTCTTCCACTCTCCTCCTCCTGTCCCTCTCTACCCATTCTTCCACTCTCCTCCTCCTGTCTTCTCTCTACCCATTCTTCCACTCTCCTCCTCCTGTCCCCCTCTACCCATTCTTCCACTCCTCCTCCTGTCCCCCTCTATCCCATTCTTCCACTCTCCTCCTCCTGTCCCCCTCTATCCCATTCTTCCACTCTCCTCCTCCTGTCCCCCTCTATCCCATTCTTCCACTCTCCTCATCCTGTCCCTCTCTGCCCATTCTTCAACTCTCCTCCTCCTGTCCCCCTCTATCCCATTCTTCCACTCTCCTCCTCCTGTCCCCCTCTATCCTATTCTTCCACTCTCCTCCTCCTGTTCCTCTATCCCATTCTTCCACTCTCCTCCTCCTGTCCCTCTCTATCCTATTCTTCCACTCTCCTCCTCCTTTCCCTCTCTATCCCATTCTTCCACTCCTCCTCCTGTCCCTCTCTATCCCATTCTTCCACTCCTCCACCTGTCCCTCTCTGCCCATTCTTCCACTCTCCTCCTCCTGTCCCCCTCTATCCCATTCTTCCACTCTCCTCCTTCTGTCCCTCTCTATCCCATTCTTCCACTCCTCCTCCTGTCCCTCTCTACCCATTCTTCCACTCTCCTCCTCCTGTCCCCCTCTATCCCATTCTTCCACTCTCCTCCTCCTGTTCCTCTATCCCATTCTTCCACTCTCCTCCTCCTGTCCCTCTATCCCATTCTTCCACTCTCCTCCTCGTGTCCCTCTCTATCCCATTCTTCCACTCTCCTCCTCCTGTTCCTCTATCCCATTCTTCCACTCTCCTCCTCCTGTCCCCCTCTATCCCATTCTTCCACTCTCCTCCTCCTGTTCCCCTCTATCCTATTCTTCCACTCTCCTCATCCTGTCCCCCTCTATCCCATTCTTCCACTCTCCTCCTCCTGTCCCTCTATCCCATTCTTCCACTCTCCTCCTCCTCCTCCTGTCCTTCTATCCCATTCTTCCACTCTCCTCCTCCTGTTCCCCTCTATCCCATTCTTCCACTCTCCTCCTCCTGTCCCCCTCTATCCCATTCTTCCACTCTCCTCCTCCTGTTCCCCTCTATCCCATTCTTCCACTCTCCTCCTCCTGTCCCTCTATCCCATTCTCCCACTCTCCTCCTCCTCCTCCTGTCCCTCTATCCCATTCTTCCACTCTCCTCCTCCTGTCCCCCTCTATCCCATTCTTCCACTCTCCTCCTCCTGTCCCCCTCTATCCTATTCTTCCACTCTCCTCCTCCTGTCCCTCTCTACCCATTCTTCCACGCTCCTCCTCCTGTCCCTCGTTGCCCATTCTTCCACTCTCCTCCTCCTGTTGCCCTCTATCCCATTCTTCCACTCTCCTCCTCCAGTTGCCCTCTATCCCATTCTTCCACTCTCCTCCTCCTGTCCCCCTCTATCCCATTCTTCCACTCTCCTCCTCCTGTCCCCCTCTATCCCATTCTTCCACTCTCCTCCTCCTGTCCCTCTCTACCCATTCTTCCACTCTCCTCCTCCTGTTGCCCATTCTTCCACTCTCCTCCTCCTGTTGCCCATTCTTCCACTCTCCTCCTCCTGTTGCCCATTCTTCCACTCTCCTCCTCCTGTCCCTCTATCCCATCCTTCCACTCTCCTCATCCTGTCCCTCTATCCCATTCTTCCACTCTCCTCCTCCTCCTCCTCCTGTCCCTCTATCCCAATTCTTCCACTCTCCTCCTCCAGTTGCCCTCTATCCCATTCTTCCACTCTCCTCCTCCAGTTGCCCTCTATCCCATTCTTCCACTCTCCTCCTCCAGTTGCCCTCTATCCCATTCTTCCACTCTCATCCTCCTGTCCCCCTCTATCCCATTCGTCCACTCCTCCTATCCCCCTCTATCCCATTCTTCCACTCTCCTCCTCCTGTTGCCCTCTATCCCATTCTTCCGCTCTCCTCCTCCTGTCCCCCTCTACCCATTCTTCCACTCCCCTCCTCCTGTCCCCCTCTATCCCATTCTTCCACTCCTCCTCCTGTCCCTCGCTGCCCATTCTTCCACTCTCCTCCTCCTGTCCCCCTCTATTCCATTCTTCCACTCTCCTCCTCCTGTCCCCCTCTATCCCATTCTTCCACTCTCCTGCTCCTGTCCCCCTCTATCCAATTCTTCCACTCCTCCTGTCCCCCTCTATCCGATTCTTCCACTCTACTCCTCCTGTCCCCCTCTATCCCATTCTTCCACTCTCCTCCTCCTGTCCCCCTCTATCCCATTCTTCCACTCTCCTCCTCCTGTCCCCCTCTATCCCATTCTTCCACTCCTCCGGTCCCCCTCTATCCCATTCTTCCACTCTCCTCCTCCTGTCCCCCTCTATCCCATTCTTCCACTCTCCTCCTCCTGTCCCCCTCTATCCCATTCTTCCACTCTCCTCCTCCTGTCCCCCTCTATCCCATTCTTCCACTCTCCTCCTCCTGTCCCCCTCTATCCCATTCTTCCACTCTCCTCCTCCTGTCCCTCTCTATCCTATTCTTCCACTTTCCTCCTCCTGTCCCCCTCTATTCCATTCTTCCATGCTCCTCCTCCTGTCCCCCTCTAATCCCTTTATTCCACTCTCCTCATCCTGTCCCCCTCTATCCCATTGTTCCACTCTCCTCCTCCTGTCCCTCACTACCCATTCTTCCACTCCCCTCCTCTTGTCCCCCTCTATCCTATTCTTCCACTCTCCTCCTCCTATCCCTCTATCCCATTCTTCCACTCTCCTCCTTCTGTCCCTCTCTATCCCATTCTTCCACTCCTCCTCCTGTCCCTCTCTACCCATTCTTCCACTCTCCTCCTCCTGTCCCCCTCTATCCCATTCTTTCACTCTCCTCCTCCTGTTCCTCTATCCCATTCTTCCACTCTCCTCCTCCTGTCCCTCTATCCCATTCTTCCACTCTCCTCCTCCTGTCCCTCTCTATCCCATTCTTCCACTCTCCTCCTCCTGTTCCCCTCTATCCCATTCTTCCACTCTCCTCCTCCTGTCCCCCTCTATCCCATTCTTCCACTCTCCTCCTCCTGTTCCCCTCTATCCTATTCTTCCACTCTCCTCATCCTGTCCCCCTCTATCCCATTCTTCCACTCTCCTCCTTCTGCCCCTCTCTACCCATTCTTCCACTCTCCTCCTCCTGTTGCCCATTCTTCCACTCTCCTCCTCCTTTTGCCCATTCTTCCACTCTCCTCCTCCTGTTGCCCATTCTTCCACTCTCCTCCTCCTGTCCCTCTATCCCATTCTTCCACTCTCCTCCTCCTGTCCCTCTATCCCATTCTTCCACTCTCCTCCTCCTCCTGTCCCTCTCTACCCATTCTTCGACTCTCCTCCTCCTGTCCCCCTCTATCCTATTCTTCCACTCTCCTCCTCCTGTCCCTCTCTACCCATTCTTCCACACTCCTCCTCCTGTCCCTCGTTGCCCATTCTTCCACTCTCCTCCTTCTGCCCCTCTCTACCAATTCTTCCACGCTCCTTCCTCCTCCTGTCCCTCTCTACCCATTCTTCCACGCTCCTTCCTCCTGTTGCCCATTCTTCCACTCTCCTCCTCCTGTTGCCCATTCTTCCACTCTCCTCCTCCTGTCCCTCTCTACCCATTCTTCCACTCTCCTCCTCCTGTCTTCTCTCTACCCATTCTTCCACTCTCCTCCTCCTGTCCCCCTCTACCCATTCTTCCACTCCTCCTCCTGTCCCCCTCTATCCCATTGTTCCACTCTCCTCCTCCTGTCCCCCTCTATCCCATTCTTCCACTCTCCTCCTCCTGTCACCCTCTATCCCATTCTTCCACTCTCCTCCTCCTGTCCCCCTCTATCCCATTCTTCCACTCTCCTCATCCTGTCCCTCTCTGCCCATTCTTCAACTCTCCTCCTCCTGTCCCCCTCTATCCCATTCTTCCACTCTCCTCCTCCTGTCCCCCTCTATCCTATTCTTCCACTCTCCTCCTCCTGTTCCTCTATCCCATTCTTCCACTCTCCTCCTCCTGTCCCTCTCTATCCTATTCTTCCACTCTCCTCCTCCTTTCCCTCTCTATCCCATTCTTCCACTCCTCCTCCTGTCCCTCTCTATCCCATTCTTCCACTCCTCCACCTGTCCCTCTCTGCCCATTCTTCCACTCTCCTCCTCCTGTCCCCCTCTATCCCATTCTTCCACTCTCCTCCTTCTGTCCCTCTCTATCCCATTCTTCCACTCCTCCTCCTGTCCCTCTCTACCCATTCTTCCACTCTCCTCCTCCTGTCCCCCTCTATCCCATTCTTCCACCCTCCTCCTCCTGTTCCTCTATCCCATTCTTCCACTCTCCTCCTCCTGTCCCTCTATCCCATTCTTCCACTCTCCTCCTCGTGTCCCTCTCTATCCCATTCTTCCACTCTCCTCCTCCTGTTCCTCTATCCCATTCTTCCACTCTCCTCCTCCTGTCCCCCTCTATCCCATTCTTCCACTCTCCTCCTCCTGTTCCCCTCTATCCTATTCTTCCACTCTCCTCATCCTGTCCCCCTCTATCCCATTCTTCCACTCTCCTCCTCCTGTCCCTCTATCCCATTCTTCCACTCTCCTCCTCCTCCTCCTGTCCCTCTATCCCATTCTTCCACTCTCCTCCTCCTGTTCCCCTCTATCCCATTCTTCCACTCTCCTCCTCCTGTCCCCCTCTATCCCATTCTTCCACTCTCCTCCTCCTGTTCCCCTCTATCCCATTCTTCCACTCTCCTCCTCCTGTCCCTCTATCCCATTCTTCCACTCTCCTCCTCCTCCTCCTGTCCCTCTATCCCATTCTTCCACTCTCCTCCTCCTGTCCCCCTCTATCCCATTCTTCCACTCTCCTCCTCCTGTCCCCCTCTATCCTATTCTTCCACTCTCCTCCTCCTGTCCCTCTACCCATTCTTCCACGCTCCTCCTCCTGTCCCTCGTTGCCCATTCTTCCACTCTCCTCCTCCTGTTGCCCTCTATCCCATTCTTCCACTCTCCTCCTCCAGTTGCCCTCTATCCCATTCTTCCACTCTCCTCCTCCTGTCCCCCTCTATCCCATTCTTCCACTCTCCTCCTCCTGTCCCCCTCTATCCCATTCTTCCACTCTCCTCCTCCTGTCCCTCTCTACCCATTCTTCCACTCTCCTCCTCCTGTTGCCCATTCTTCCACTCTCCTCCTCCTGTTGCCCATTCTTCCACTCTCCTCCTCCTGTTGCCCATTCTTCCACTCTCCTCCTCCTGTCCCTCTATCCCATCCTTCCACTCTCCTCATCCTGTCCCTCTATCCCATTCTTCCACTCTCCTCCTCCTCCTGTCCCTCTATCCCAATTCTTCCACTCTCCTCCTCCAGTTGCCCTCTATCCCATTCTTCCACTCTCCTCCTCCAGTTGCCCTCTATCCCATTCTTCCACTCTCCTCCTCCAGTTGCCCTCTATCCCATTCTTCCACTCTCCTCCTCCAGTTGCCCTCTATCCCATTCTTCCACTCTCCTCCTCCTGTCCCTCTATCCCATCCTTCCACTCTCATCCTGTCCCTCTATCCCATTCTTCCACTCTCCTCCTCCAGTTGCCCTCTATCCCATTCTTCCACTCTCCTCCTCCAGTTGCCCTCTATCCCATTCTTCCACCCTCCTCCTCCTGTCCCTCTCTACCCATTCTTCCACTCTCCTCCTCCTGTCCCCCTCTATCCCATTCTTCCACCCTCCTCCTCCTGTCCCTCTCTACCCATTCTTCCACTCTCCTCCTCCTGTCCCCCTCTATCCTATTCTTCCTCTCTCCTCCTCCTGTCCCTCTCTACCCATTCTTCCACACTCCTCCTCCTGTCCCTCGTTGCCCATTCTTTCACTCTCCTCCTTCTGCCCCTCTCTACCAATTCTTCCACTCTCCTCCTCCTGTTGCCCATTCTTCCACTCTCCTCCTCCTGTTGCCCATTCTTCCACTCCCCTCCTCCTGTTGCCCATTCTTCCACTCTCCTCCTCCTGTTGCCCATTCTTCCACTCTCCTCCTCCTGTTGCCCATTCTTCCACTCTCCTCCTCCTGTTCCTCTATCCCATTCTTCCACCCTCCTCCTCCTGTCCCTCTCTACCCATTCTTCCACTCTCATCCTCCTGTCCCTTTCTACCCATTCTTCCACGCTCCTCCTCCTGTCCCTCTCTACCCATTCTTCCACTCTCCTCCTCCAGTCCCACTCTACCTCTGCCCATTCTTCCACTCTCCTCCTTCTGTCCCTCTCCCCATTGGTCCACTCTCCTCTCCCTCTCTCCCCATTCTTCCACTCTCCTCCTTTTGTCCCACTCTACCTCTGCCCATTCTTCCACTCTCCTCCTGTCCCTCTCTGTCCCACCAATGTTCGTATGTCTCTTCAAATCATACTCTCGTTCCACTACTCACCCCTGCCACTCTACACTGCTCCTTACACTATTCCTCCCGCTCCACTCTCTCCTCCCACTACTCTCCACTACCACTCACTCTACTTTCACTCTCTAATTCAGCTGGTAACCTTGCTCTCACATACAGCCACTATTCTTACCCTTCATCTCAGCCACTCTTCACTCGCCATACACGGACCAATGCATCACCTTGCGCACGCTCTGTCTAAGTCGCCTCCACGTTCTGCTGCACCGTCCGTCCTCTGCTTGGTTTCTTGCTCCACCTTTTCTTCCCTCGACTTCCCCCGAACAACCAACACTTAACAGTCCCTCTGCTCTCTTTTTCTTCCCTCCTGATAGACATTCTACATCAGATGGGTCCCTGGGCAAACAACTCCTTTCTTCCCATGGGCTGGGTTAAAACTGAAAAAATATGAAATGTAATTTAAGCCCTGCCTTCTTTCCATACCCTGCTCTTCCAGCTCTGCCCATAGCAGGCCGCCATTGGAAACAGTCACTGTTAGAGTGCATGTCCACGCTGCACTGAGCTTCCAAATTACTGGCTTTCTGTTGCTTACTCACTCTCCGCCATGTCTCTTCCCAGCGAATATTCGCCACAAGGACAAACATTGACGCCCTACTCATCACTGAAACATGGTTTAACCCATCCTCCCCACATTGTTTTTGACATCCTCCTACCCCAAGGCTACTGCTGACCCGCCAGGAGGTGGAGTGGCAATCATCCACAGGTGTGATTGGCCATGCTCCATCATCGCATCTCCTAGGAAAATCTCATTTGAATCACTCGCCTGCTGGTTGCCTTCATCGCGTAAGGTATCCATCACCTTCCACCTCATCTACAGACCCCCTCACAGGAGTGACTTTCATTGCAGACTTCTCAAACATATTCTCCTCTCTCAAATTAGCATATTCAAATAATGTCTCAGTGACTTTTACATCCTGAGTCACGGGCTGACAACCACACTCGAAGTATGCTATTCGCACTGACCGCTTCCATGGGCCTTAAGCAAACTGTGCTCTACCTCACGCACAACAAAGGCAACACCCTAGACTTAGTCTTCACATCCCCCCCTGCATCACCTGTGCAGACCCTATCCCACTTGACTGGTATGACCATGCTGCCACCCCATGATCAGTCACCCACTCAACTATGGCTCACAAAGGTCAGGTTAAACGCCCCGTCACTCAACACCGCTCATTTAAAACTTTCCCGGCCAATGAGCTAGAAGCAAACTCTGCGGACTTCCCCACCACAGGGAATGCCTCGGGCCTCCTGGAATTATTCAACAACTCTGCTATAAAACTGGTGGACACTTATGCCCCCCTAAAATCCAGCCGGACTAAGACCAAACCATCCACCCCATGGTACACCCCCAAGCTAGCCTCTAACAAACGCTCAATCAGGGCCTTAGAGAAATGGTGGTGCAAAAACCATAACTCTGGAGACCTCACCAACCAAAAATCTCTGCGCGCAAACCATAGGATTCTGATTACCAATGCCAAAGCTGCTTACTGCTCCACCACCGTTGCGACAGCCTGCAACAGGAGCAAATTCGTCTTTGAAGTAGTAAAGCATTGTAGCAAACCCTCACACGACCCCGAGGTACCAACAACTCTGGAAAAATGCAACAGAATCAACACTTTTTATTGAAAAAATAGACAATCTAAGAGACCCCTCCCCCCCCCCGATCACATAACAATGATTGCCTCCCTCAGACCTACTTCTTACTCAGCCGATAAAATTCCAACCTCCATCATTAAACAATTGACGGGCCTGGCACTCAATGCGCTCCTCAGTATCAATGCCTCCCTGGCAGAAGGATCATTCCCGGACACCCTCAAGACTGGTCTCATACGACCTCTTTTGCAAAAACCAACCCTAGATCCAGACGACCTTGCCAACTACAGGCCCATCACGAACCTCCCGTTTATGGGCAAAATCTTGGAAAACTTTGGTGCTACACAACTACTCGCCAGAATGAAACAACTCTACCTCCTAAATGTCCTTCCAGAAACAGAGGCAAGAAGGCGCCAATAGGTTAGCTCAGGATCTATACCCTTCGAAAAATCAAACCCTTCATCCCAGCGCAGGACTTTCGGACTGTAGTGCAAGCCCTTGTGGTCTTGCGCATTGGTCGGGGAAATGCTCTACGGACAGGGCTCTCAGCTGCTCACTTGGCTTCCCTAAAAGCAGTCCACCACGCTGCAGCACGTCTTACTATAGCAGCACGGAAATTTGACCGAATTACCCCCATCCTAAGCAAACTATATTGGCTTCCACTCCATCGTTCAAGACTGCATGCATCATCTACAAAGCAGTCACAAGTGACACACCAGCATACCGGGCATCATCTACAAAGCAGTCACAAGTGACACACCAGCATACCGGGAGGCTAAGCTCTCCACTTATCTGGTGACACACACTGCTCGTGCAGCAAATAGATCAACCACCTTAAATCACAACTCATCCGCAAAGAGAGGACCCGCAAACTATCCTTCTCTTGTCATGTACCCACCCTCAAACTCAATCCCCATGTCAGCTCTAAATGACCCCACAATTCTCCAATTTCACAAATCTCTCAAAACATGGCTTTTTGAACAACACCTGACAAAGGACTAATTCAATTTAACTCGCATACCGACGCATAGACCTTACAGTCATGAGCTACTCTTAAAAGATGCCAGCCCAAGTGCTGTCTAGCCACACTCTTTACAGAGCTATGCTACTCTTCCTATTTCCCCCTGTCACGTTGGCACCTGCAAGATGAGATGCTTCCTTGTATAGAAGCAACTCCAGGACCTAGATGGCTACAGGTCCAATAAACCTTCTCGACTCCTACATGTACTATACATGGAGCATGTTCTAAACCCAGAACCATTTGTGAATATTTTCCCCTTTGAGCCACGCTTAAATACTCTCCATTCAGCAAGCACTAAAAGGCCTGAATGGGCATTTCTTTCATGTACCTCATCAAGTTATTGTTGTCTAGATTATTGAAATTTGTCTCATACATATTGTTTTCAAATGTTTTTTTGATGTTTTTTTGTTTTAATACAAACCTTTTATGTTCACAACCTTTGACACGTGTGAGTTTCCTTATTCGACCTTTCTTCTTTCTGGACAAACTTTTGGGTTACTAACTCAGGGATTTAATCCATTAGTACAACTATACCAGGCTCCCCGATTTCCATTTGTTCCATTTATTGACAAAAATTGGGTATGAACCTGGAAGGCAGCAGTTCTACTTCCTTTTGTTTTTCTATGCTACTCTTCGAGCTGGGTCCTCACTTTAAACAAGAACATAAAAGGACTCCTGCTAGCTGTAGTGATATGCACAAAAAAATGGAATGACAGGCCAGCATTGTGCACAACACGTATGGAAAGTTTCACAGTGTACTTGACATATGCAGCCAGAAACAGGTAGAAGGAACAGAGAGAGACTGGTGCGCTCACAACTTCCGCGCCACACTTCTTGGGCGTGGCTGTGGCTTAGGAAAACACCTTGAAAGGTATCCTGTCCCAGACTGAGAGGGTTTCCCCCAGCCCCTCTTCACAGGGTCAGCTCCCCGTTGCAGTCACCCATGGGCTCCTTACTTTGCAGGAAAGTAAACTGGTTAATCCAAATATTACACATGAATGGTAAAGGTCAATGGGGTAAAGTAGGACTTTGGGTGCAAGGGTGGCAGGGGTGGGGGGTTGAGCAATGTGGCGGTTCACCTCTGCGCTGCCCCTCAGCTCCACTCCTACGCCCCATTCAGCCAGGGGGGGGCGCCGAGCAAAGGGAGGCCTTGGTATACGCTGCCGTAACCGCATCGCCCTTCAGGCCATGAGACCCCCTGTTTACTCCCCCTCTGAGTCACGAACAGATGGGGGAACACACCCAGACCGTCTGACGCCAAAGAACAGGTGCTAGAGGAATGCAGGGGAGGCATTCAGATGGAGTCGAAAATGAGCATGCCACAACGGGCACAGAGGCCTAGGCCGGGCTGTTGCGGCTAAGGTAAAACGCTTCTAGATTTGACACGGCCGATCAAAGCTTGGGTCTGTGCCCGCAACGCCAAAGACACGACAAGAAAACAACTGTGTTGCACGGCGCATGCCACGGTGAAGCGGTACGGTGCATCATGCCACAGTGAAGCGGCATGGAGCATGCCACAGTGAAGCGGCACGGCGCATCATGCCACAGTGACGCGGCACGGCGCATCATGCCACAGTGACGCGGCACGGCGCATTATGGCACAGTGACGCGGCATGGCGCATCATGGCACAGTGAAGCGGCACGGTGCATCATGCCGGCGCATCATGCCACAGTGAAGCAGCACGGCGCATCATGCCACAGTGACGCGGCACGGCGCATCATGCCAGCGCATCATGCCACAGTGAAGCGGCACAGCGCATCATGCCACAGTGAAGCGGCTCGGCGCATCATGCCAGCGCATCATGCCACAGTGAAGCGGCACAGCGCATCATGCCACAGTGAAGTGGCTCGGCGCATCATGCCACAGTGACGCGGCACGGCGCATCATGCCACAGTGACACAGCACGGCGCATCATGCCACAGTGACACGGCGCATCATGCCACAGTGAAGCGGCTCGGCGCATCATGCCACAGTGACACGGCACGGCGCATCATGGCACAGTGAAGCGGCATGGCGCATCATGGCACAGTGAAGCGGCTCGGCGCATCATGCCAGCGCATCATGCCACAGTGAAGCGGCACAGCGCATCATGCCACAGTGAAGCGGCTCGGCGCATCATGCCACAGTGAAGCGGCACGGCGCATCATGCCACAGTGACGCGGCACGGCGCATCATGCCACAGTGACACGGCGCATCATGCCACAGTGAAGCGGCTCGGCGCATCATGCCACAGTGACGCGGCACGGCGCATCATGGCACAGTGAAGCGGCATGGCGCATCATGGCACAGTGAAGCGGCACGGCGCATCATGCCAGCGCATCATGCCACAGTGAAGCGGCACGGCGCATCATGCCACAGTGACGCGGCACGGCGCATCGTGCCACAGTGACGCGGCACGGCGCATCGTGCCACAGTGACGCGGCACGGCGCATCGTGCCACAGTGAAGCGGCTTGGCGCATCGTGCCACAGTGAAGCGGCTCGGCGCATCGTGCCACAGTGAAGCGGCACAGCGCATCGTGCCACAGTGAAGCGGCTCGGCGCATCGTGCCACAGTGAAGCGGCACAGCGCATCATGCCACAGTGAAGCGGCTCGGCGCATCGTGCCACAGTGAAGCGGCTCGGCGCATCATGCCACAGTGAAGCGGCACGGCGCATCATGCCACAGTGATGCGGCACGGCGCATCATGCCACAGTGATGCGGCACGGCGCATCATGCCACAGTGAAGCGGCACGGCGCATCATGCCACAGTGAAGCGGCACGGCGCATCATGCCACAGTGAAGCGGCACGGCGGGCGCCTCGCCTGGGCGCACACAATTAAAATGAATGCTCTCAGCAGCTCCACTAACTCGGCTACAGTGGGCAACGTTTAATAGTATATTACTGCCCTTAAACCTAATATCTGTGGCCAATCAATACAGAGTCATCGAGAGCAGTCTTAACAAGTGATGCATTTCACCAGGACACACTATCGATTGCATCTGGAAGTTCCACGCGAGAAAGAATTGGAGAAAGAAAAAAAAAAAACCACGAGTAGGTTTCCGTGACTGGAAATCATTGCAAATTTGTTTCCATCTTTAGATCTTAACAAAAGCCTCCCCCCCCCACGCTCCCACCCCTCCCGTCTCCGGCTTAAATCATTCAACGCGGTTTCCCTGGACAAAAGCCGTGCCCAGTTAAGACTGCCTTGGCAGCCAGAGGTGGCCAAGCTTGCCCTGCAGGAGGCCTTGCAGCAGGTAACCCACCCAGAAGTCCACCGCCAGCAAGCACACCGCTCTGCTGGCCACATGCATGAGTGGCTGCAGAGGTCGCATCTTGCAGCCTGTACCACTTTACTGATCACTCACCTGAAGACTCGCTCGGCTACAAGCCAGACAGATAACTTAGAAGCAATCGCTGATGAAATGCTAATGTTGTATAACGGGGCTCAAAATGTGCAGTCGCCACTTGCCCAAGGAGAGTGATCATTGACTCTCTGCAGAGCCGGCCTTAGGGCGGGGCGGGGTGGGGTGGGCCGGGCGAACTGGGGTGCTGTGTGCGTGTGACGTATCAACTTCCGGGGCACCAGTGGTCCAGGGATGAATATCGGTGTCTAAAGCATCACTCAGCCCCACACCTCTAGTGCACCCGAAGGGATCCGAACAGATTGGAAACACAAGCAAATTATAAACCTGCTTGTCGAATTTTGGTAACATGGACGGAACAAAGTGAAAATACAATTATTACCCAATGATAAAAGGGACTCTCCAGTAAAGATTGTTTTAAAAATATCTACTTTATTTATATCATAACAGACAGTTCTAGCAACACTACTAAATACAACCCCCCCTGTAAAGGAATGCAGAGGACAGACAGTTTCAAGAAGGAAAAGGGATGTACTCTGGATACTGACAGGAGGGTAGTTGGTATGGTTAATAACCAAAACAGTTTAAGGTTTCTTGGCTTCAGCACTAAGGGAGCAAGCGCTATTAAAATGTCCCTAGGGGTCTTCCAGGAAGGACCAGGGGGACAGAACCACAATGTACCTTGTGCTGTAGATGTTCTTGGTGCTCGACAGGGTCGAGTCTGCTTCAGGGCGCATTGCAGGCTTCTGTGAGAGTTCGAAACAGGAGTCACTGTGGGTTTCAGGAGGCGCAACAGTTCGCCGAGCGAAGCTAGACGAACAGCTGCAGACTGCCCACTTGCCGGCTCGTGGTCAGGAATCATTGTCTCAGTGCTGATCAGCCGTTCTGAAACACTGGTCAAGACATCTCAGGTTTCTCCCAGCAACTGCAGCTTGCTAACGCTCAGCGTTGCAGCCGGTTTTGGATCAAGGAACTCAACTGGCTTGAAAATTAAATTTAAGGCAAACAGCGGTAGATGCTTGTTGAGGCATTTCTCCCAGCTTCTTCAATGGGCTTGTGTCCTTTAAAGGCGTACGGCCCAAAGCTGAGGAGTGTGTTAGAGACAGCTGCCTTGTCCTTGGTTTCGTGTTCAGAGACTCTCAGGCAAGTTCCACCTAGGAAGCTTGCTGCAGCGCCTACCAGGGTACGCTGTGTGCTGGCTGGGAACCGGTTCTGCTGGAGATTCCTCTGGATTCGTTATCTCCCTCTGTTCCCTGGGAGATGTTTTGGGGAGGGGTCTTGCTTCACTCTTTGGAAGTTCTGGCCTTCCTTCACTGGCAGAAGCTGTAAGGCAGACTGTACCTTCAGACAGTGTCCAAGGGTGAGTTCTTCTTTCCTACCTCTAGTGAAGTTTTCAGATGATTTCCAAAAGAGTGGCTCAGCCTGGTTTTAAAGCCGAGTGGGCCACAGTGATTGGTGTAGGCTAAGCCTACCTTAATAAACCAATCCTGGGGGTCCCTATCAACAATCTCCTGTATGCACGAGGTCATAACCAGAGTGCTTTGCAACAGGAATGGTAAAAGGGTGAAAATCGGAACAAGGTGTGCCGCAGAACTAAAGTGGGGGAATTCTTTCAGCAGAAAGAGCTCTGGGCGCACCCATCTTCCAGTCCGTTTTCAAAATGTCTCTCTGATTAATGGTTCTCCGTATGTGGCCCCTGTTGAAGCGGCATGTCTCCCTTGAAGCTGTGGCGAGACCAGACTCTCTGGCTCCTGCAAACCACATTCTCGTATCGTACCTTATGAATGGGGTCCCCTTAGCGGGGGCCTACTGTAAATACACAGTCCCAGATAGGACAGCTCACTGGCATTGATACTGAGGGTGGGAGCTGCCTTCAGGTTGACACAGTTACATATGAAAGGTTGTTGGATTTCCCAGTCTCCACTGTTTACTTCTGCAGCCAGGCCCCATGTGTGCCTGTTAGAAGTACCCTCTAAATGGTATGTTAATCGCTACCACCAGCTGCAGCGCCTAACAAAAGAGCAGGAAGGATCCATGGAACCTTTGTTAGTTAATCAGGCTGGCAATGGCAGGGGAAAGGTAGGCCCTCCCCCTTCCTGGAGACGACATGGTGCACGCCTGGCTGTCACATTCCAACTTAATATGACATAATTTGTTTGCCTGCGTTTGCCAGTGAAGCATGCAGCGCAACCATCAACCAGCAGCATCCGACAAGGTAAGAGGCGTGAGTAGGGGGAACAGCCATTACTGTTCCCCATTTAACTGTCGCTCCTCTCTTATTTCTCCTATTGGCAAATCTTGACTGCTGCTCATCGCCCACAGTTGTAGGTTATCCATATCTGCCATGTATACATTTGTCTTAGTCACATTGGGCTTTTCCCCTCTCTCTAGTAAACTCGAATCTGTGTGTTTTGCATGGGGGTGTGTTTGAGATGTAGGCTTTTCTAACTCTCGACAGCAAAGTCGAATCTGTGTGATTCTGCAGTCATTCCTTGTCAGTGGCCCCCTCCCGCTGCTGCTCAAGAACTCCCTTGTGCATGTGTTTTCAGGAAGGTTATATACTTCTTTCTATCCAGCGCCCATGGCAGGCATAATAACTATATTGCTTTGGCGTGGCATAACATGCTGGTTTGCCTGTATAGCACTTATGCCCCTTTAAAGTGCTGAAGAGGAAGAGCGAAACAAGTTATATTGGAGTGCTTAATAGCACTTCTGCACCAGCAGGGCACTTCATAGCACCATGGAAGTAAGATAACAGAAAACATAGATGGGGGCAGTTGGTGGCTTGCACTATTCGGCCTCTAGGCAGGGGTTTTCTGAGGTCTAAGGGAGGGTCTGTTGGGGGCATCAGGGTCTGTTGAAGAGCTACGCTGGGGAATAAATTGAAGCCACTTGGTGGTGGTGATCTGGGAAGCTAGGGTAAACAAAGCCTCAGTCATGTGTCCCTTCATTTCTTATTTGAACTATTTGAAATAAGCAAAAAGTGCTGTGTTTGCATTTTGTTTAAATACACTAAATAAGAACGTCCTTTACTTTACTAAAGATTCAGTTCATGGAATATTTCTGTCATAGTTTTTAAGTGTTTGGTGGCAGAAATGTTTAAAAAAAAAACTAGACTATTCCCCTCAAACCAAGTAATGTCATCACTGTTTCCAGCTTGAGATGCCAAGAAAATCAGTGGTTTGGGATTTAGTGAGAAGGCGTGCAGAGTACTTGCTTTATTATTATTATTATTATTAATTTGATTTCTTGTATAGTGCCTAAACCCTGTGGTGCCAAGGCACTTTAACTTGAAAGGTTACAGTGATAGAAACTAAAGTGCTTATGGTTACAACAATAATACAGAATGCACGGTCAGTGGGCAGATACATGGTGCCAGCCACATATTGCATGGCGGCAACTACATCCATATGTGAAGTCATAGTCAGATGGCACGTATTTGGTGCCAGCCACATGTTGCATGGTGGCAGCAGGACATATATATGCAGGGTCATAGTCAATGAGCAAAACATGGTTCCAGCCACATGTTGCATGGCGGCAAAGTAAGCTTGTAAGCTGGTCATAATTAGGTAAGGTACATAGAGACTGCTGTTTTTACATGTTATCGCTCTTAATGCTAGCAAAGTAAAAATTCTACATATACAATCACTGTGCTGATCCCATGTTAAACGAGGCAAGTATGTACTGATATATAGTTTTAATCAATTGGTATTAGCACAGAATCGAAGATAAGGCTGTATGACAGCGACTACTCACATACAAGTGGTTGGGTCACTGGGAGCCCTCGAACTGACGCATCTCTCCCTACTGTGGGATAGGGGTTCAAGAGGGCAAACACGTAACCTAGGGGGGGGGTGGGGGGCATACACACACACTAGCGACCAAGAGGGGTGTGGGGGGCATACGCGCACACTAGCGACCAAGGGGAGAATGTGGAGGGCATACACGCACACTAGCGACCAAGGCGAGGGGGTGGATGGGGCATACACGCACACTAGCGACCAAGGGGCATGGCATACACACGCTAGCGACCGGGGGGGCATTTGCGGCATACCGTGGTGGACAGGGGTAGACAGGGCCTTAGGGGTAGGCCTTGTGAGGAGGGCCGTCCAAGCCTGCCGGCCTTACCATTGACCCAGATGAAGTGGGCTACAGCCAATCAAAGCCCCCCAGCAGCACCATGCCCAGCACTCCAGTGCAGGTAGTTGACATGGCCATCTTGGAATGGTGATTTTTAGCAAAACGTTGTAGTGCACACATCATAGCAATAATAACGTTACAAATAAAATACACCCAAATGTAAGATGGTGCGAGCTAATGCAGGCAGAAGTCAGGGTATAATCCTTGTCTCGATCTATGCGCAGTCACACGCCGCCATGAGGAAACCCAGTATTGTGGGGCTTTCATTGCAAAACGTCCGTGCCCCAATGCAAAGGAAGTCCGAGGCTGATGAAGGCAGAGAGTTGAGGCTACACAGGCAACCACATCCGAAAGGAACTCAAACAGGCTTTCCCATTACGGCCAAGGGACAGAGTTCCTACGTCGGTCAGAGTTTAAGGAAGATGGTTTCACCCCTGCTCAGCGCCCGTCGTATGCTACGGAAACATTGACAATGCAGTGGAAACTGCAGTTCAAAGGTACCAGTAACAACCCCGCCTGGCAGAGTCAACTGTTTCAGATGTCCTCGGAAAGTAATCTTGAAATGTAATTGGGGACCTTTTTTAAACTGTATAGAGACTACATCACAGTGGTAGTGGAATAGCTTAGAAATCCTTTGTGACGATGTCATTTTTCCTGTTGAGCAGAGCATGGTGCTAGCTGGCTTGTCTATGAGCTACCTGATCCTAGCCCTGGTGGTGATATCATGAGAGAGGATCACATGGGAGGAGACGGATGTCAAGGGGAAGTGGTGACTCCGTTGAGAGAGACGCAGTATTTATCCTCTTCCGAGGATGACATTTCCATAATGCCTAACTATCTAATGGCATGGGGTCACTGTAAGATTCCCTTTCCTGGAATTATCCAAAGTACCAAACCTAAAAAACATTTTTATAAACATGAAAATGGTACACTCCGATCAGGACGTTAACATCACATCTTCTAAGATTCTGCATTATATCATGGTCCAAACACAAAAGGAAAAATACCAACTCCTTTAATAACCGCCCCTAAATTGGAACACTGTTACCCAATCAGATGGGATTAACTAAGAATAAAACAAGTAATAACATTATGGACTTCAGGTCCCATGATGCTCTTAGTATTGAGACGAGGAAGAAGGGCTGATGTGAGGAATTCAACCATGTGTAGGGTGGGTGTGCACTCGCATGAGATTTTTTGAAATTTTACATGAAATTGAATGTGGGTAGGTCAACCTCTGGAAAGTGTGTGGGGCTAATCGGTATACATTTTCCTATACTAACCACACGACATACACATAGACCTGTGTACTATGGATGGACACAGCCTACAGGCGCAGTCCTCCACGTCACATTTAGTTGGAATCTGACACCCAGGAGTACATCAAGGCATCTCAAAAAGGGAGGGCAAAACCTTCCCCGTGCCATGGCCAGTTTAAATAAAAAAGGCTCCATGGATCTGCCCTATCCTTTGTTGGCCCTGCAAGAATGGTGGCAGCAGTTAAACATAATTAGAATACCAATAGAGTATGCCTCAAACAGACCCACAGGGAGCCTTGCTGCAGAGGCTAACAGTAGACAGGAAAACCCCCAACAACCTTTGATATGCACTGTGTCACCCTGAAGCCAGCTCCCACCCCTCAGTATCAAGAGCAGTGACGTGTCATGCCTGGTACATGCGTTTACAGTAAGCAACCTCCACAGGGGGACCCCATTCAGAGGGTAGGCGTATGTGATTTGATGGAGCTAGAAAGTCTGTTCTCACCACAACTTCAAAGGAGACCCACCTTTAATCAAGAACCAGAGAGCTCAATTGACCAGAGAGACCCTTTGATCCACAACAGACAGGAAGATGGGTGGGACTTAGAAGTACATGTTTTTACCCCTTTACCTCTCCGGCTGCAAAGCACTCTGGTTAGGACCTCAAGCATAACAGAAGATTGTTGGCGGGGACCCAGTATTGTTTCACTAAGGTAGGCTTAGCCTAGACCAATCACTGGGGCCCATTTGGCTTTAAAAGAGGGTTGAGCCCCTCTTGTGGCAGATCTGAAGACTTCACAGGTAGTAGCAAGAACAACTCACTGGGACCCTGGCTGAAGGTACAGTCTGCCTTACAGCTTCAGCCAGTGAAGGAAGGCCAGGATTTCCAAAGTGGGGAGCAAGATCCCTCCCCTAAACATCTCCCAGGGAACAGAGGGAGAACCTGAACCAAGAGCCGGTACCCAGCCAGCACACAGCGTGCCCTGCTAGGCTCTGTAGCAAACTTCTTAGGTGTGAAGTGCCAGAGAGTTTCTGAACCAAACCAAGGACAAAGCCATTGCCAGCAACACTATCCTTAGTTTTGGGTTGTCCGCCTTCAAGCATCAACCAGAGTCCACCTTAAAGGACATTTACGAGGCAGTCGAGCCCCTCGAGCTGCAACCAATTGCGCCGATGACTTGTCATGCCGCAGTCGCTCACACTGTCCGAAACGCCTCGACCAGTGCTTCAGATGCACCAACCAGCACTGAGACAAAAGATTCCTGACCCTAAGTCACTGTGTAGGCCAGTCTGCAACTGTCCGCCCAGTCTTGCTCGCTGAACTGCCTGCCGTTTTATACCCGCAGCGGTCTCCCATCTTGAACTCTGTCGCAGGAGCTGCAAAATGCCCTTAAACCAACTACACTGTCGAGCACCAAGAACTTCTACAAGCACAAGTTACATTGCGTTTCTGTCCCCCTGGTACTTCTCCGAAGGCCCCTAGTGACATTTTTACGACCCATTGCTCCCTCTCTGTTGAAACAAAGTATCCTTGAACTATTGAGATTACTTTACTGTCTACCCTCCTGTCAGTATCCAAAGTGCATTCCTTTTTCCCTTTTGAAACTGTCTGATGAATAATAATAAAGTAGATATTTGTATAAAACCTTGACTGGACAGTGCCTTTTATCATTGGGTAAACATTTCCTTTTTGCTCTGTTTCAACGAAACACGACCTAGCGGAGATGCCATTCAGACCACGTTACCAAAATTGGACAAGGTGGTTTATAATTGACTTGGGTTTCCAATCTGTTTGGATCCCTTCTGGTGTACTCGAGGTGTGGTGCTGATTGATGGTTTAGAAACAGATATTCATCCCTGGACCACTGGTGTCCCGGAGGTGGATTCGTCACAGCTCAGAGTTAATGAATGGGGATGAGCAGTGTAGTTCTTTTAATGCAGAACACCTGAGCAGGATCCTTTAAAACTTGAAAGCCCTTCAGGTGTGGGAGAGTAAGCAGCAGGAGGAAGAAGCAGAAGCTGATGTGGTGGAAACTAAACGCAGTGTAGTGGATGTGGCAGAATTCGGGACAACATAGCCGTGCAAAGGAGACACTTCCAAGTGGTACTGAAGTGAGCCACGCTGTAGGGGAGAGATGCTCCCGACACGCCATGTACTGCTCCGTTGTTACATTTACACCAGAGTGTGTGTGGAGCTCCATAAAAGGTCAGCGCAGAAGGTGGCAGAGCAAGAGGAGCCGTCAGAAGCAGAAGAGGTCCCATAGAGCAAACACGAAACAGTGGCGAGTAAAAAGGAGACGCCAAAGCATACCAGTGAGTTGGCCTCAAACAGGTGATCCTGGGGCGCTCCAAAGGAGACCGCTATGTGATCATTATTATGAATACCGAACAATTGAATTAAGGCAAACTGGGCATAACTTTCCTAATGTGGGATTCCAAATAGGGGAACATTGTAACCTGCTTGCCAAAGTCAGAGGATGCTGATATCCAGACAAATTGGACATAACTCTCCTCAACAGTGCTACCGATCAGGAGATTATTATAACCCATATTGATAAAACCAAGGCAACTCTCCCAGAAAGAGATGTCAAGTGGGAGACAATTGTAATCCACATTGCCTACAGTCAAGGGATTTACCATTAGAAGACAAAGGCTGCAGGAGCAAAGCCCTCCTTTTGTGAGCGACCATGGGGGGGAAGAGAACTGGAACCTGCATTGCCATAAGCCAAAAGAAGCCAACAATTAACCTTTTGTGGAGTATGAAGTGTTAAAAAGATGTAAACCCTTTTGATGACAGCTAAAATACCAAGAGAAGCAGTTCTCATTCATAGTTATTGTGTGGAGAGTTTGGAACAAGCATTACCAGTACTAAATTGGAGTAGTAGGAGTTTTATCCTGGCAGAGTAAACCAGGAAAAGGAACAATTCTTCGTCCTGGCAGACGAGTGGACCAGGAAAAAGAAGTGATTCCAAGAACTGCGATTGTGGTGGAAAAGTAAGGTTGACTCTTTTTTGTTTTACTTTATTTTGAAAAACTGCTGTATTTCTGAAAGGGATTGTGGAAGCCATCCTGACTGAAGTTTTTCTTTTGGTAAAAGAAGGTGTTTACAAATTACAAGTGATTAGCATGTTGAGAAAAGAATGCTTTCTTTTGGTTTATGAATATATGTTTGGAGGAGAAGAGTTTTTCCAAACAGGAAGTTGTGAAAACATTAACAATTGCTTTGATTTGTGAACAAACGTTTGGAAGAGATGCAAACACTTTGTTAAGTGAAACGAGACACTGAATGACAAAAAGACTTAATGGAAATGTATTACTATACAGAACTTTCTTGAAAATGACTGTTCTGAATATTCCTGAATTGATCCAGGGGAAGGGATTTCCACCCTGGTCACAAGGATTACTGGTTATAAATGTTGAGTTCAACATTATATGGTATTGTGTGGGGTTTAAGAAAGCCAACTCCACCTTGTGTTACTTTGTTGCATAGATAAGTGTGAGGATCAGACACTTTCTTTAGCCTTGGTTTGATAGGCAGGGACATTTTCGGTTAGGGATATGCGTTTGCTTCACCACTTTATTTCATAAAAATGGCAACTTGTGAGCAAACTAGATCTGTGTGTCTCCCGTTTCTGACCCCTTACACAGAATTATACTACTTTAGAAAGTAAACCACCATTCAAATGTCCACAATATCCATCTAAATTCACAGATGCTGGCTGGAGAAGACATTTCTTTAAAATCTTTTACCCGCTTATGAGGTTTTGGGGGCTAGGAACGGTATCCCGCTTTCTGAGAGGTTTTACCGAGTATTGGAATCTTGATTCCATTTGGTCATGTAGTGTCCAGCCTCCGCTGAGCCGAGAAGGAATTCTCTCAGTAAATGTACTCAAGACTTCAAGGCGACTTCTCTAAGAATAGTCTGGATGCATATGTTTGAGGGTCCTCACATTTCTTGTACATTAAATCTGATATGATGGTTTGGCATGAGACTGGGCTCGCTCATGTATATTTGACATTCTGTCAAGTTTCTTTTGTAATTGCATTTTAAGGCTATGTTCCCTTTTTAGGCGCCGTGGTAGCATGTTTTGATGAATTTGTTTTAGATCCTATTAATAGTAAGACATGATTACATCCATCAGGTTCTGATTGTATTTGTGAGAGGTTGTATGTGATTTTAAAGGTTTACTCTGTTTCTGTGTTCCTTGTTCTTTTGTCAAAAGTTCAAAATATGAACTAAGCGCAAAAATAAATAAAAAATAAAAAGTTGGCTTTAGTGGCACCAGTGGATAGAGCGAAAGCTTAGGACCAAAATAGAATTTTGTTTTGTACCCCCCCCTCACCCATATCTCACTCGTAGCTGGCACTGGGACTCACATTGCGGTGGTTCTTAGCCGCCAGCACTCTGCTTGCTGGACCTGGCAGAACCAGATGTACTGGCCCCAGAACTGAAACTTGTGTTAGGAGGGATAAGCGAACACAGGCTGCAGATGATCCCAGTGCCAAGAGGCTGCAAGGGAGCTATGAACTGGGAACATCAAGCATCAATTTAAATGTTAAGCTGGTTCAGGCAGGTCATGTTCAATCTTGGGTCACAATTACTAAACTGAGCATTTTTAAATGCAATTTAAAAAAAATGAAATGCAAAAAAAAAAAAAAAAAAAGAATACAAGCACCTTAAGAAAATGGCTCCCTGTGTCAAAAAGAGCATGGTTTTGCCGCTGCAATCCATGTACTGGATGCGGGGGACAGCCCTGCAACCCCCGGACCCATTATACCATTCAAGGGGAGAGGGGGACACCCCCGCAACCCCTGCTCCCCTTAAATGGTATAAAAATGTCTCAGGAGGATAGCTCAGCAGCAACGTGCTCGCCTTGGAAGTAAGACAACACGGAGCAACACAGGTTCGATCCCCGGGTCTGCGCTTAGAAACCTCTGGGTATTAAGCGCGTTATAAATAACCCATCATATCAAAGGAGACACCTTTACGGGTCCTTTACCACGGCATTTTTTTATTTATTTATTTTGCAGACTTTTGCCGCGATTTTATTACTGCACAAAAAGAAAATCCAGGAGAGCACTGCAAAACCTAAACGCAGCCAGCACAAGTGGCATTTTACAGAGCCCTGGGCAGAAAATCTGACATCCGTGTGTCTGGTTTTAATTAAAGGGATGATCGGAGTCATTATGAGAAAAAATGACAGTTGTTCAGTAATTATTTAGCCCAAAATGGACCCCCGTGTCAGCGCCACTTGCTTGACAAGGGCTGAAGCCATTCTTTCTGTTGAGGTGCCAGGTGACTCGTGACACCCCGCACTGCAGAATGGGGGAGCCAGCGCGGGATGAAAGCGGCCACATCTGGCCGGGCCACACGAGGCGCTAGCCTTGCTTTCGATGCATACCTCATTACGCATTTTTGCAAGTTAAAAAAAAAAAGAGAGAATCACTAGTCTATTCATTTTTAATTGCCGCGAACGCCAGTGGGCACAAAGTGGCAGAAGCCTGTATGAATGCAGGGGCGCATACCGGCGAGGCACCCCAGTGGCAGACATCATACAGACGGGCGGAGCGAACCCCCGGGGCCACAAAGGCACAAAGTGCCGACATCCTCGGCTTCCTACAAGGACGCAGGAGCGTAGAGCCTACGTGCTAGGGCAAGACGCCACGTGCCAGGGTAGGAGTGCAAGAGAAACATCAAAAGGTGCCCTCCCGGAGAGAGGTACCAAGGACAGAATGCACGCTGCACCGGGGATGTGCCCCCCGTGCCAGGGTAGGAGTGCAAGAGAAACATTAAAAAGGTGCCCTCGCGGAGAGAGGTGCCAAAGCTTGAATGCACGCTGCACCGGGGATGTGCCCCCCGTGCCAGGGTAGGAGTGCCCTCCCGGAGAGAGGTACCAAGAGAATGCACGCTGCACCAGGGATGGGCCCCCCGTGCCAGGGTAGGAGTGCAAGAGAAACATTAAAAGGTGCCCTCCCGGAGAGAGATACCAAGGACAGAATGCACGCTGCACCGGGGATGTGCCCCCCGTGCCAGGGTAGGAGTGCAAGAGAAACATTAAAAGGTGCCCTCCCACCAAGGACAGAATGCACGCTGCACCGGGGATGTGCCCCCCGTGCCAGGGTAGGAGTGCAAGAGAAACATTAAAAGGTGCCCTCCCGGAGAGAGGTACCAAAGCTTGAATGCACGCTGCACCGGGGATGGGCCCCCCGTGCCATGGTAGGAGTGCAAGAGAAACATTAAAAGGTGCCCTCCCGGAGAGAGATACCAAGGACAGAATGCACGCTGCACCGGGGATGGGCCCCCCGTGCCAGGGTAGGAGTGCAAGAGAAACATTAAAAGGTGCCCTCCCGGAGAGAGGTACCAAAGCTTGAATGCACGCTGTACCGGGGATGGGCCCCCCGTGCCGGGGTAGGAGTGCAAGAGAAACATCAAAAGGTGCCCTCCCGGAGAGAGGTACCAAGGACAGAATGTACGATGTACCGGGGATGGGCCCCCCCGTGCCAGGGTAGGAGTGCAAGAGAAACATCAAAAGGTGCCCTCCCGGAGAGAGATACCAAGGACAGAATGCACGCTGCACCGGGGATGTGCCCCCCGTGCCAGGGTAGGAGTGCAAGAGAAACATTAAAAGGTGCCCTCCCGGAGAGAGGTACCAAAGCTTGAATGCACGCTGTACCGGGGATGGGCCCCCCGTGCCAGGGTAGGAGTGCAGGAGAAACATTAAAAGGTGCCCTCCCGGAGAGAGGTACCAAGGACAGAATGCACGCTGCACCGGGGATGTGCCCCCCGTGCCAGGGTAGGAGTGCAAGAGAAACATCAAAAGGTGCCCTCCCCGAGAGAGGTACCAAGGACAGAATGCACGCTGCACCGGGGATGGGCCCCCCGTGCCAGGGTAGGAGTACAGGAGAAACATTAAAAGGTGCCCTCCCGGAGAGAGGTACCAAGGACAGAATGCACGCTGCACCGGGGATGTGCCCCCCGTGCCAGGGTAGGAGTGCAAGAGAAACATCAAAAGGTGCCCTCCCCGAGAGAGGTACCAAGGACAGAATGCACGCTGCACCGGGGATGGGCCCCCCGTGCCAGGGTAGGAGTGCAGGAGAAACATTAAAAGGTTCCCTCCCGGAGAGAGGTACCAAAGCTTGAATGCACGCTGCACCGGGGATGTGCCCTCCGTGCCAGGGTAGGAGTGCCCTCCCGGAGAGAGGTACCAAGAGAATGCACGCTGCACCAGGGATGTGCCCCCGTGCCAGGGTAAGAGTGCAGGAGAAACATCAAAAGGTGCCCTGCCGGAGAGAGGTACCAAGGACAGAATGCACGCTGCGCCGGGGATGTGCCCCCGTGCCAGGGTAGGAGTGCAGGAGAAACATCAAAAGGTGCCCTCCCGGAGAGAGATACCAAGGACAGAATGCACGCTGCGCCGGGGATGTGCCCCCGTGCCAGGGTAGGAGTGCCCTCCCGGAGAGAGGTACCAAGGACAGAATGCAAGCTCCGCCGGGGATGTGCCCCCGTGCCAGGGTAGGAGTGCCCTCCCGGAGAGAGGTACCAAGGACAGAATGCAAGCTCCGCCGGGGATGTGCCCCCCGTGCCCGGGTAGGAGTGCCCTCCCGGAGAGAGGTACCAAGAGAATGCACGCTGCGCCCCCTACCCTGGCACGGATGTGCCCCCGTGCCAGGGTAGGAGTGCAGGAGAAACATCAAAAGGTGCCCTCCCGGAGAGAGGTACCAAGGACAGAAGGCACGCTGCACCGGGGATGTGCCCCCCGTGCCAGTGTAGGAGTGCCCTCCCGGAGAGAGGTACCAAGGACAGAAGGCACGCTGCACCGGGGATGTGCAATATCGGGCCAGCCCCCCTTCACCCCGATCATAGCCCGTGGGCGTGTCCGACTCCGCACTACAGGAACTACACTTGTGAGCTGGTAGCTACAAGGCAGGGCCACCCAGGGCACCATAACCCCACCCCACCCCACCCCCCCACGCCAGCTCGAGGGGGGCGAATCTGTCAAGGTCTCCCCCGAGCTGGCGCGGTGGGAGAAGGCACGACAGGCGCCCCATTGAAATTAAATGCGCCCCACTCTCGGGATAGGGCGCTGATGCCTTCGCGTGAACACCTATTGCAAAATATGCCCTCCCTCCCCAGGAGCGAGAGTGGGATCAAGTGTGAAAGGTTGAAGCTGAGTGTTTGTTGTGGGTGTGTGGGTGTGAGAAAAGAGGGCTGAGGGAGTAGGAGGCAGTGAGAGTGTGGGGCCTGCAGGACACAGGGAAAAAGTGAGGGTGAACGGGAGAGAAGATACATGCAAAGGGGGAGGTAGGAGATAGGAGGGAGTAGTGGGGAGAGTGGCGATAAGCGAAAAAGAGGAGCGCAAGAAGACAGGAGGGATAGAGGAGGAGAAAGGGTAAAGACAAGAGTACGCAGGAGTAATATGAGAATGGCGCTTAGAGAGAGAAGAACAAAGGAGGATTCCCAAAACAAACTACCTACTGGTGTCACACTGCTGAACTGGTATATGTGAACTAGATGGAGGCAAAAGGTGAATCGCATTCTTGTATCAAAACAAATATCACAAGAAGTGCACATGAGCTAGTCAATCAGAGAAAACTATTTCTTATATTTAATTTTTCTAATACATGTTAAAAGAATGGAACATGATCAGTTCAATTGTTAAAAAAACATACGACAAAACAGAAAGAAATCGCAGTCCTGTAAAGCAAGGAATCATGTGTAAACAATCACGTGAATCTATTTGCTTGATTCAAGTCATACATCAACCCTATTATATTTTCAAAGGTGGTGTTAGTAATGACAAGAGTGGCATCATATCATAGACAAAAGATGGTAGTACTTCTACAAAGGCCCCAGTCGGGACAATGTATGAACATGAACATGAACCCGTGTGGGGAGTGTGTCGACAGGATGATTCTGTTTCCACCCTTAAAAGACAGTCTTCAAGAGTTTAAGGGTGACTGTTGTCCATTAGATGAATGTAGGACCAGATAAGGCTTTCGTCAGGACACGGAAAAACGACAGCTTTGACCCAGGTGTCGTATTCTTCATAGTAAGTATAGGATGTCTAAGGATGTAACTCTACAGACAAACATATATGTTAAAAACTAGCTACATTGTAAATGGTACAAGTGACAAATGCCACAACAGTTCAAAATGAAAACCAGTGCTTCGTGTTGCGTGTCAGTGGCTACTAACCCTTTGACATCGGGAACGGATCAGTGAGGACCCGTATTGGACAGTATGGAACTCCATCAGCTGACAAACGGAGTCAGCCATCTTGGAGTGTCCAAAAAAAAGGGAAGCCAACCATATATAAGCGCGGTGGTCCTAACAAGACTCGGCGCAGAAAAGCGCACCACTCAGCACGAACAGTCTCTAAGGCTTTGACACACGTGTTTGCCCCTCCTTGGTGCTACTAGACTATCCACTCAGTAACATTGACCACTCAGGCACAAATACGAAACTGCATTTCGTTTACTGTGTCATGTTCAAATCCATTTAACATTACCGCACCAATAGAAGTATGGCCTGATGTATACATTCTAAGATGGCCGACCTTTTCTGCAGCTCATTCATGGTATCACGCGAGTATGTAAGGACATGATAGACATCACATGATCCACTGGATCCACTCGAACTTGGGGATGCCGTTCCAACAGAAGGACAGAGAGCTCTAAATTTGCAAGTAAGCCGATCCTTACCCAAATTACAGAATAGTTTAATACAGGAAGCGCAATAAGGCCGCTTCACTGAAAAGTGCTTTGTTCACTTTCCCGTGTCCTTTAGAACGCCGCTAATATTTGTGCCAGAGTCGGGACGAACTTCACCAACAGTGTGGTTACGCCCATCCTGAATAAACTACCGCTGCCTTCTCCAATGTGACTATCTATAGAAGGTAGGTGGACATATACATGCACTTCTGTATAATACCACATGGGATAGCACCCAGGTACCTGATGATGCATTTTCTTGCGTCTCTGTTTCTTTTGTGTCTTTCACACAGCCAACTGCGGCCACTATTGGTATTTTTTGCCCTTCCAGACTTACATGGAGTGCTAAACCACAGCGCCTGACCCACATAGAACACCTTCTTGAAGTTCTACCGTAAGGCACCATGCTAATTATTAATGTTTTTGTTAAAATGGGGCAAGTATATAAGTATAACTAACATCTGCTGTCCTATAGCATCGCATTAAATGTGAAATCATACAAATATGTAAAAAGAACACACTAAATAGCCTAACGACATATATGTTAAACAATTTAAAGAGATATATACATGATTGAATTTTGAATATATCCAGGTTGCACACTAGTCACGATATGCAAGGGCTGGTTTTCATTTTGAACTGTTGTGGCATTTGTCACTTGTACCATTTACAATATAGCTAGTTTTTAACATATATGTTTGTTTGTCTGTAGAGTTACATCCTTAGACATCCTATACTTACTATGAAGAATACGACACCTGGGTCAAAGCTGTCGTTTTTCCGTGTCCTGACGAAAGCCTTATCTGGTCCTACATTCATCTAATGGACAACAGTCACCCTTAAACTCTTGAAGACTGTCTTTTAAGGCTGGAAACAGAATCATCCTGTCGACACACTCCCCACACAGGTTCATGTTCACACATTGTCCCGACTGGGGCCTTTGTAGAAGTACTACCATCTTTTGTCTATGATATGAAGCCACTCTTGTTATTACTAACACCACCTTTGAAAATATAATAGGGTTGATGTATGACTTGAATCAAGCAAATAGATTCACGTGATTGTTTACACATGATTCCTTGCTTTACAGGACTGCGATTTCTTTCTGTTTTGTCGTATGTTTTTTTAACAATTGAACTGATCATGTTCCATTCTTTTAACATGTATTAGAAAAATTAAATATAAGAAATTGTTTTCTCTGATTGACTAGCTCATGTGCACTTCTTGTGATATTTGTTTTGATACAAGAATGCGATTCACCTGTTGCCTCCATCTAGTTCACATATACCAGTTCAGCAGTGTGACACCAGTAGGTAGTTTGTTTTGGGAATCCTCCTTTGTTCATCTCATTTTGGCCACATCCCACAAGCCCCTATCAAAAAAGTGGTCCCCTCTATCTCTCATAGCTATACTCAGCTTAGAGAGAGAAGACAAAGGGGAAGAGAGGTAAGGAGAAGGGCAGAGAGTAGGAGAGGGAGAGCAAGGGACAATAAATGAAAGGGGTGAGAAAAGGCACAAAACCTAAAATCCAAATTAATCACATTGTGGGAGTGTGGGAATTCAACCTTCCACCTGGCTTTAACAAAAAAAATGTTATATCAAAAGGAATGATGGTAGATCAGCCTCTGGAAAATGTGTGGGGCAAATCCGCACACATTTTCCCATGCTCACCGCACAACATATACACAGACCATGTGCTCTGGAGGGACACAGCCTACAGGCGCCACCCCGGTCATATTTAGTTGGGATAGGACCGCCAAGAGTACACCCTGCCTCTCCGAAGGGGGACGGCAAGACCTTCCTCCTGCGATGGCCAGCCTAATTAACTACCAAAGGCTCCATGGACCCGCACGGTCCTTTTTTTGAGCCCTGTGGAATGGTGGCAGCGATTTGAATAATTAGCATACTAATAGAGTATACCTCAACCAGGCCCACATGGGGTATAACTGTTAAAGGAGACGGGAAGCACCAACAACCTTTGATATGCACTATTTCAACCTGAAGCCGGCTCCAGCCTCTCAGTATCAAGGGCAGTGAACGGTCATGTCTGCGACAGCTGTTTACAGTAGTCATCACTGCATTGGGACCCCATTAAGAAGGTAAAAGACTGGATTGCAGAAGCCAGACAGTCTGATCACGCCACAGCTTCAAGGGAGACCTTCAGCTTTAATCAGGAAGCACAGAGCTCAATTAACCAGAGACCACCTTTGAACCACAACAGACAGGAAGATGGGTGGGATTTAGTACGACATGTTTTCACCCCTTTACCTCTTTTCTTGCAAAGCACTCTGGTTATGACCTCATGCATACATGAGATTGTTGGTGGGGACCCATAATTGGTTCATTAAGGTAGGATAGCCTGCACCAATCACTGTGGCGCATTCGACTTTAAAGAGGACCAAGCCCCTCTTTTGGGCAGATCATCTGAAGACTTCACAAGGAGTAGCAAGAAGAACTCAGCATCGGACCCTGGATGAAGGTAGTCTGCCTTACATCTTCCACCAGTGAAGGAAGGCCAGCACCTCAGAAAGAAGTAAGATCCCTCCCCTAAACATCTCCCAGGGAACAGAGGAAGATACTGAATCCAGAAGACCCTCCAGCAGCTATAGAACTGGTACCCAGCCAGCACACAGCGTGCCCTGCTAGGCTCTGCAGCAAGCTTCCTAGGTGGGACATGCCAGAGAGTTTCTAGACCAAACCAAAGTTAAGGCAGCTGTCTACAACACTCTCCTCAGCTTTGGGCAGCCACCTTAAAAGGACGACAAGCCCAGTGAAGAAGCTAGGAGGAGTGCATTGACAAGCATCTACTGACGTCAGCCTTGGCCATTTTCGAACCAGTCAGACCCCTCAAGCTGCAACCGACTGCATCGCCGACTGTTATGCTGCAGTCGCTAGAGCCATCCGAGCTGCCTCGACCAGTGCTTCAGAACCACCGCCCAGCACTGAGACAACGATTCCTGACCCCGAACCACCGTGGAGTCCAGCCTGCAGCCGTCCGCCCAGCCTCGCTCGCCAAACTGCCTGCCGCCTGATACCCGTAGCTGTCTCCAGTCTTGAACTCTGTTGCAGAAGCTGCAAAGCACCCTGAAACCGACTCTGCAATGTCAAGCACCAAGAACTTCTACAAGCATGTGGTACATTGTGGTTCTGTCCCACTAGCCCTTCTCCAAAGGCTCCTAGTGACATTACGACCAATGGCTCCCTTTGTGTTGAAACCAAGTATCCTTGAACTATCGTGATTAATTACTTTACCGACTACCCTCCTGTCAGAATACAGAGTGCATCCCTTTCGTTCTTGAAACTGTCTGTCCTTTGCGTTCCTTTACAGGGTGGGTTGTATTGGTAGTGTTGCTAGAACTGTCTGTTGTGATAAGTAGATATTTGTATAAAGCCTTGACTGGATTGTCCCTTTTATCAGTGGGTAATCATTTTATTTTCGCTGTGTTGCAACTAACCAATGATCCACGACCTTTTGAAGATAAGCCTGCCATTACGTCAACGTTACCAAAATTGGACAAGGAGGTTTGTAATTTGCTTGTGTTTCTAATCTGTTCAGATCCCTTCTGGTGAACTAGAGATGTAGAGCTGATTGAGTGTTTAGAAACTAAACTGATATTCATCCCAGGACCACTGGTGCCCTGGAAGTTGATTAGTCACAGGGACCCCAAGAGAGCAGGGGACCCCTATAAAATCACAGGGATAATCAAGTAGCTACGGCTACATCCTTTAAGTCGTCACCACCAGAAAAGGTTAGATAGAAGGGGGCACCAAGCTTTAGTTACCCTGTGGGGATAGGGAAGCCTATGTTAGAGTGGTGGGAGCACATGGGGGCAGACGGAAGAGTTAGTTGCCCAACTATTACCAAAATTGAAATAAATCGATCAGGAAAATACCTAATCTTCTGCAATTCATAAGAGTTCAAAGCTTTCTGTTTGAAAAGTATTCGTAGAATGCATCCATCTTTCTTTTATGGTTGACATTGCACTTGGAAACCCTCAGGTAGTAGTGCCCAACGGTTGCTGAAATGTAACCTCTTGCAGTCTTTACAACAAAAACCCTTGAACGGTTACCCTTTTGTGGAAACTATTTGAGTCACCCGTGACGCTTGCTTCATTACCATTAAATGTAAATATTTAATAATGTGGCTCCCCCACATCAGACCTGAATTACTCCAGGATTAACTCATACGCTATCGACCCACTAGGAACATCCGATCTGGTTCAGCTCTTCTCCTCGTTATCACCCATTACAACTCCACCAGGTTGGGAGGATCCTCGTTCTCCATCTAAACCCCTGCCATCTTACAACACTCTTCCTCTACACAGCCACTGCATTGATAACCACCTCTCTTTCAGAAAGGCTCTCAGAACTTGGCTATTCCCTACGGCAACCTGATACCCTCGCCCCCACCCTATCCACATCACCAGAGCCTCATTTGCATACACTAACCTCACTCGCATCTATACACCAACAAATCACGCATGCAGCGGATGCTCCCAGCGGTCCGCCCTGCACACATCAAAAACTCTGCAAACCCTCACACATAAACCCAGAGACGGATGCCAGTCGTCACGGCGGACAGCTCTACTCACTCAATCCACAGACCACTCACTGTACATGAACACAAATCAGCGTCCAGGCCGCCTTCGCTCGGTCTGGTGCTCTCAGGTTACTTGTATACAACCCTCGACAGACTGAGGATAGCCAGTATCTTACCATGAAAAATATCAGGCTAGCTGCTCAGCGCATGAAATATGCACAGGGCTCCCGTCCTTACTCCCCGCCTCCGCTGCACATCTTGAGGACCCACTGGCAGCCCACACCATGTGAAATATCTAAGGGGATTGCTGACAAAGCACTGGGAAGGTTCTTGAAATCACAAGTTCATGGACGACAACCTGTCCAATACAATTACAAGATGTATTAACCCAACATGCCATGTTCCAACATAGAGATAACGCGGCTTTACAGAAAACCTTAACACCAACTACTGCAAAGACAATTGCACATTAAGAAATACAAAGATTTGTACAGGTACGGCTCTAGAAGAGATTGTAATGTCTAGCACAAGTATTTCACTTACAAGATCTCTTAAGGTTAGACGGATTGAGGGGCGAGCTATATTTTGCACCTGGTTAGATCCGAGAGTGGACACTTTTGTGGCACCTTATAATGTGACCCAGTCCATTGCACTAGAAGATAGTTATACGATGGTACTCTATCCGTCTCCATTAGAAGATCTATAAGTCAGCCACTAAACTAACAACGATGCATGCAGGTAGCCTCAATACTGCCCTAGAAAACGCCCGATGTAAGCTGGTTATGGAATTTAGAAAATATAGAGTAAGATTAGAAGGGTAGCTTATCTATTGTGCTAGAAAATCCTGGACTCTAAAATGTTTTGGCAGCCTGGTGTCCACGCTTGGAAGACAGCATGGGATAGCCGGCCTATTTAGCGCCAGTGGACTTTGAGTGTAGCCTGTCTATAGTGCCTAGAAGAGAATGAGGCTAGCTTGTCTTTCAGACAGACCGCATCACACAGCGAGATCAAAGATAAGCTTCCGTCTGAGCTGAAGGTATGTATAAACGCACCACTTGGGTGGACATGTGCCGCATGCGCGGCAATCCATCCACACACTTTAGAATGCAGCAACAACTACGGCACATTCAGTCTAGCTGGACACACAACAACTTTTGCCTTTACAGCAGACTTGCCTTGATGCCTCTGCCCTAAGAATACAGCAACAAACCTATGACAATGTTCAATCTAGCTGGGCACACATCGAGTCTCTTGCACTAGCGCTCTGTCATGACCTCCCTCAGCATCCATCCACATGCCTGACCTCTTGGGTTGCTTACTGGAGCCCAGCCAGCCCACCCAACTCCTAATCCTGGCCAAGTGCACACATGCACTCTAAGCCTTTCTAAGAATGTTCCCATACCTGAACTTTGGCTCCCCAAGGCATTCCTACCACAAAGCGCTTTGAGGCATACTGGGAAAAGGTTCTATCTAAACGACTACCACAATACAGAGTGGTCCCAAAGAAATTCTAAGCTGTATGAAAATTAAGGACAAAATATGTAGTTCCAAGTATTCATGTAAAGATTTCAGGGAGCTAAAAACTAGATACTAAGATTTGGGTTGAACGGCAGGTCACAGGTTCAAATCCCAGTCATACCCTGCCATGGATCCTATGGAGGTCAATGAATTGCACGCCATCACATGCTCCAATAGTAAACCTGTTATTTATAGCACTAGGAAACAATAAACGAAACAGGATGCAGTGCGAGAGGAGTGCCCGGAACTTTATAAACATTTGTAAGTCACCACGGGGTTCCATGTTCACCAAAGGGTTGTACGCCACCGGAATGAGGCCGCGAGTTGCAATCGCTCTTCTGGTACAGATGTGGGAATTTTATGCCTTTAACCACATGAAAGCCACTCTCCATCCTGAAAGATCTCTTCCCCATCGCCCCTATTCTTTTCTTCATTTTCTACCACTCCACTCGTCGCGTCTTACCTTCTGGCATTTTGCCATTGTATCTTGGAGTACACCTCTTTCCAGGGCTTCCATTTTCCCATGTTATTTTTTAATGGTTTCATTTGTACCTCCATTTTCTCTCTATCTTTCTGTTCCTTCTCTAAGGCGATTTGCGTTTTTTGCACTTATTCATTCTGGTGATTTACTTTTCCCTCAAGTCTCATTCTGCAAACCTATTTCTTTAGCCTTCGATCTCCTGTCCCCGTTCGTCCCTTTCTGCTCATTTAGTTTTTACTTCTTCAGGGGCATTTCAGGATAAAACCCATGATCAACCCCACTGTGGGGATCGCCAGACAAAGCACCAAGAAGAGGAAAGGTGTGTCCCAGCCGCTGACGAGCGAGAACCTACGCAGCCCTAGGAGCAGCTGACCAATGGCCCATGCCCCAACAAACGATAGATTTGGTGTTTGGGTAAAGGAATTATTCTCATATAAGCCGCTCTGGCAAAAGATGCTGCAAAACAAATCTCCAGCGCGTGAACTCAGGCTGAAGGGGAAGAACCCTCTCTTAGCATTGCGACAAGTGGCCCACCACCATCCATGGTGCAATGCAAGTCGCAAAAGACCACCCAGCACGGGAGCAAAAAGGCTGCCCCCTAGTACAAAAGGGCATGTGCTTCGCAGAGTTCCACTGTGCATCAAGGCATTTCCCCGTCCATTGCACATGCTCAGATCTGCCCACCAAAGATCTGCTGATAGGAAGCACCTCGGACTCAAATGGACACAAGTGCAATGAGGAGGTGCATGTCAATTCCCATCACTCACATGGAAGCACCCCCAAAGCGGTCAGTTCTCAATGGAAGGGTGAGGGTGATTAAGCCACCTCAACTCAATCTTGTGCAAATTACACTGGCTCCTCATCCCAGCTAGAACCTGGTTCCAAACCGTGTGCCTGGTTTACAAAGCAACCACCACCATCAGGTGGCACGCAGTCACCTCGCAGAAAGACCACAGCCACTGGACTGGCTCAGAAGTGGAGTCCGTCCTGCGCATGCTACACTCAGGTCCTCTGGAACTCCTCCCGGTGTAAGACCACAGCCACTGGACTGGCTCAGAAGTGGAGAACTAGGAGTCAGTCCAGCTCATGCTACACTGAGGTCCTCTGGAACTCCCTCCCGGTGACAACCACCACCATCAGGTGGCACGCAGTTACCTCACAGAAAGACCACAGCCATTAGACTGGCTCAGAAGTGGAGTCCGTCCTGCTCATGCTACACTCAGGTCCTCTGGAACCCCTCCCGGTGGCAACCACCACCATCAGGTGGCACGCAGCTACCTCACAGAAAGACCACAGCCACTAGACTGGCTCAGAAGTGGAGTCCGTCCTGCTCATGCCACACTCCGGTCCTCTGGAACCCCTCCCGGTGGCAACCACCACCATCAGGTGGCACGCAGTTACCTCACAGAAAGACCAGAGCCACTAGACTGGCTCAGAAGTGGAGTCCGTCCTGCTCATGCTACACTCAGGTCCTCTGGAACCCCTCCCGGTGGCAACCACCACCATCAGGTGGCACGCAGTTACCTCACAGAAAGACCACAGCCACTAGCCTGGCTCAGAAGTGGAGTCCGTCCTGCTCATGCTACACTCAGGTCCTCTGGAACTCCTCCCGGTGGCAACCTGGACGGCTCAAGTCCCAGGCTGTTGCAACACCAACTCTGTTACCCAGACTGCGGCCCTCGCGTGCGCACCCTATCCATATATTATTGTACTGCGATGACTTTTAAAATTCTCGCTACCCAGGTTCTGCGCTATGACCTGCACAGCACTGCTGCTCCCAAACAAGCTTCAGGCTGTGAAAATATAGAATAATCAGGCAAGTCAGGCAAGCCAAGGTGGGAGCACTCCTCTTGCACACAGAGCCCGACTATGAATGCATCATGCAGAAGTGCCCCATCTCACCGACAGTCCCAATGGGGGGGGGCAGAGGCAACATTGGAACTACGCCACAAGAGGGAGGCCACTGTGGGATGCTGTGCAGGGAGGGAGTGTGCAAGAGCTGCCACAGGGACATGGTTTCTCCACATTTTAGGTTCCCGTCGGGGTGTACATCTCCCCGCTGCTCCATGGCCCCCAACCACACCCACCCGGATTCGAATCTCTCATTTACAAGTCATGCCCGTCATGTGAAGCTAAACTACATTATGCAATAGCCTCATTCTATGCTAGGTGGTAGTCCTGTTTTATGTTAGTATTTATGTGCTCTGCTCCACCATGTGGCTATTTTAGGTCACATGTTACTATGCTATGGTGTGCAGTCTTATTCTACACTGTGACACTGCTATATGAAACCCTACATTGTATTGTGCCTGGTTGTGTATTTTTGTCATACACAATAGGACATATACTCGATTCATCACTTTCTCCTCTGCTTACCTTCCTGTGGTCTGTCACGTCTTCTAAAATTCCCTTTCTTATTTCAGGGGGAGACTCCCTATAGCCCCCGCCCCCCTTTTTTCCCCAACCCATAGTCTTCCCCATAGTCCAACCCACCCTTGACACCAAATTTAGAACTAATCGTAGCCAATTAACCCCTAACCCATTCTTTACCCCTTACACTTAAATCTAACCCTAAACTCACCCTGATCCAAGCCCGACCCCTCTAAACTTGTTATCCATGTCCCCCCCCAAATTCCCATCCCTACCTCTACCTTTAAATCCAAGCCTAAACTAAACCCCTGCTCCAGGTCCTAGAGGTGAGCCTGTCCATCTCTACCCCTGAACCTAAGCCTGATGATGTGATGGTGCAGATGAATAAAGGAGAAGTAAATCTAGAAGAGGCCAGCGCAGAAGGGGCAAGCAGGCGCAGAAGGGGTTTCTGGGCAGGGGAAAGGAGAATATCCTACCTCTACCTTTAAATCCAAGCCTAAACTAAACCCCTACTCCAGGTCCTAGAGGTGAGCCTCTCCATCTCTAGCCCTGAACCTAAGCCTGATGATGTGATGGTGCAGATGAATAAAGGAGAAGTAAATCTAGAAGAGGCCAGCGCAGAAGGGGCAAGCAGGCGCAGAAGGGGCAAGCAGGCGCAGAAGGGGCAAGCAGGCGCAGAAGGGGCAAGCAGGCGCAGAAGGGGTTTCTGGGCAGGGGAAAGGAGAATATCCTACCTCTACCTTTAAATCCAAGCCTAAACTAAACCCCTACTCCAGGTCCTAGAGGTGAGCCTCTCCATCTCTAGCCCTGAACCTAAGCCTGATGATGCAGATGAAGAAAGGAGAAGTAAATCTAGAGGCCAGCGCCGAAAGGGCAAGCAGGCGCAGAAGGGGCAAGCAGGCGCAGAAGGGGCTTCTGGGCGGGGGAAAGGAGGATGCCAATTCATATTGCAGTGTTTGTATGTTTTATGCTTCACTATTTTGTGCCATGTGACAAGGATTTGTTACACTGCGTGTGTTATGCTGCATGCAACGCCATCTTGTTTTATATTAGATTACGTTATGTTGTTATCTGCTTAACACTTAGTTCACCCTTCTTCCCTACCCCTTGAATCGGACGCCTATGGCAGTTGTAGGGTGGCAAAGAGGTGATGGCTGGGATTATAGCAACTTTTGTAGAGCGTCACGTTCACCGCCACGTTGGTGTCTTGGCCGCAGAGCTAACCACATGAATCAAGCCAAGTGCACGCCTTCTCCTTCCAGAACCAGAGCCAAGCACTGGCCCTTTCCTACAACCTGAGTTAGTGAGGGCCACTCGCACACAAGGCTGGGAGAGCCCCCCGCCCAACCCCACTCCATCCCCGCTGAGAGAGATCAACACCTCACCAAGCTGCAAACCCTGCCGATGAATCCCCATCACAGGATCAGAGGATCAAGGCAACCAGTGCACGTCAGGTTGCAATGGTCCACTGTGGCAGTGTCCAAAAGATGGGCCTGCCCCTTGAAGCAGCCACAAGGCAACGTGCTGCGCTTACAAAGTTACTCAACATGGTCTTCATGGCAAAAACGACCTGTAAATGTTGAGTAAACTAGCCACCGAACCCCCAAACTGCACACACGAAAACACCAACTCATTTTCCCAATTTCTACTCGTGTCTTCCTGCTACAGACTTGACCCCAACACTGCACTGTTTTGCATCATAGGGGCTCCCAAAATGTCCATTTGTGTCCCTCGGGTGCACGCTGCTAGCTAGCAATATATACTTAGAGGATTACCAGAAGGGCCTCGTCTGCATAGCCCCACTATGATCCCTAAAAGGAACAGGAAGGATGGGGCAGGCTGATGGGAGAGCCGGCACAGCAGGCAAAGTGTGTTTGTGTCTGGCCACAGAACGCTATATCCGACACAGTGACATTACCTGGCATGTACTGAACGAGTGCCAGGAGAAACGATGGAACAGCAGGAAAAGTGTGTGTGCCTGGCCACAGAATGCTATATCTGGCAAATGGCAAACCTACCAGGATGCTGGCACAAATGCAGGGAATAGTAGGTCAAAACTGGCATACGATACTAATAAGCGGGCATAGGAGGACAATGTGTGGTTAATGTTGGCTGAACATTATGTAACCCGTGGAGGGGGTTTTGAGGCGGGGGGGGGGATAACTCCTATTTAACAATGCCCAAAAGATGAGACTCCTTCTCCCACTGTCAAGCACTTTCTCCATGAATTCTAGGACTGGAGTTTCTTTATACAGGTATGCCAGCTTGGGAAAGCTGTACATGAGAACGTCCTGTGTAACTCAAGTACCCGCCAACCCAGAACTGATGGTCACTATAGAAATCACAGCCATGGTTTGCTGCTCCAATGCGTGTCCAAGCAGGTCACAGGGCTCTTAATGTGGAGGCCAACAGTGCAGGGACACGAGCACCGGGTCTCTCGATGAACAATGGGCGAGGACAGGCGCCAAAGGGTCGCAAGGAGACAGGGGGGCTGGCAGGGCAAGGTGAGGATAGGCGCCAGGGGTCGCAAGGAGACAGGGTGGCTGGCAGGGCAAGGTGAGGACAGGCGCCAGGGATCGCAAGGAGACAGGGTGGGTGGCAGGGCAAGGAGGTTGCAACTAGTAATGCAAAGTTCCAATTACGAGCAGTGACGCTGTAACTTACTTGTAATAAGAAATGTGTTGGTAATGGATGTATGTGTGTCACCAAACCTTGTCCCCCCCAGGCCGCCCATCAGCTAAACACTGTTCGGTTCAGGAGAGAACCCCCGACATCCGCTAGTCAACTAGATCCACTTGTGTCGTGCTGCTGCCAGAGTTCACCCTGCATTTGATGGTTGGTCGCTGTGCTTTTATTCCCCACCCATGTTCATGTTTGGTGGTCCCCGGTATTCCCTCGCCCCTCTGGTGATGCCCCAGGATTCCCGACTCATAGGGCTTAGAAGGATATTTCTACCCGTAGTCCCGTTACTAACATTTTAAGTTGCCCTAATCAGGATCCACGGTGTGCCAGCCGGGCCTAGGTGTGCACAGTCTCAGACTTCTACTAGCCCTACAGGTCCAGACTTCCACTCCTCCTCAGGATCCAGTGAGTGCCAGCCGGGCCTAGGTGTCCACAGTCTCAGACTTCTCCTAGCCCTACAGGTCCAGACTTCCACTCCTCCTCAGGATCTGGAATGTGCCAGTCAGGCCTAGGTGTGCACAGTCTCAGACTTCTACTAGCCCTACAGGTCCAGACTTCCACTCCTCCTCAGGATCTGGAATGTGCCAGTCATGCCTAGGTGTGCACAGTCTCAGGCCTCTCCTAGTCCTACAGGTCCGGACTTCCACTCCTCCTCAGGATCTGAAATGTGCCAGTCAGGCCTAGTCTCAGGCCTCTCCTAGCCCTACAGGTCCAGACTTCCACTCCTCCTCAGGATCTGAAATGTGCCAGTCAGGCCTAGGTGTCCACAGTCTCAGGCCTCTCCTAGCCCTATGGGTCCAGACTTCCACTCCTCAGGATCTGGAATGTGCCAGTCAGGCCTAGTCACAGACCTCTCCTAGCCCTACGGGTCCAGACTTCCACTCCTCCTCAGGATTTGGAATGTGCCAGTCAGGCCTAGGTGTGCACAGTCTCAGACTTCTCCTAGCCCTACAGGTCCAGACTTCCACTCCTCCTCAGGATCTGAAATGTGCCAGTCAGGCCTAGTCTCAGGCTTCTCCTAGCCCTACAGGTCCAGGCTTCCACTCCTCAGGATCCAGAGTGTGCCAGCTCTGCCTAGGTGTGCACAGTCTCGGACCTCTCAGAGCGCTACGGGCCTAGACATCCACTCCTGCTCAGGATCCAGAAAGTGCCAGTCAGGCCTAGGTGTGCACAGTCTGAGACTTCTCCTAGCCCTATGGGTCCAGACTTCCACTCCTACTCAGGATCAAGAGTGTGCCAGTCGTGCCTAGGTGTGCACAATCTCAGGCCTCTCCTAGCCCTACGGGTCCAGACTTCCACTCCTACTAAGGATCAAGAGTGTGCCAGCCATGCCTAGGTGTGCACAGTCTCAGACCTCTCCTGGCCCTAGGGGTCCAGACTTCCACTCCTCCTCAGGATCAAGAGTGTGCCAGCCATGCCTAGGTGTGCACAGTCTCAGACCTCTCCTGGCCCTAGGGGTCCAGACTTCCACTCCTCAGGATCCAGTGAGGGCCAGCCATGCCTAGGTGTGCACAGTCTCAGACCTCTCCTAGCCCTACGGGTCCAGACTTCCACTCCTCCTCAGGATCCAGAGTGTGCCAGCCGGGTCTCGGTGTGCACAGTCTCATACTTCTCCTAGCCCTAGGGGTCCAGACTTCCACTCCTCCTCAGGATCCAGAGTGTGCCAGCCGTGCCTAGGTGTGCACAGTCTCAGACCTCTCCTGGCCCTAGGGGTCCAGACTTCCACTCCTCCTCAGGATCCAGAGTGTGCCAGCCATGCCTAGGTGTGCACAGTCTCAGACCTCTCCTGGCCCTATGGGTCCAGACTTCCACTCCTCCTCAGGATAAACAGTGTGCCAGCCGGGTCTCGGTGTGCACAGTCTCATACTTCTCCTAGCCCTAGGGGTCCAGACTTCCACTCCTACTCAGGATCCAGAGTGTGCCAGCCGGGTCTCGGTGTGCACAGTCTCATACTTCTCCTGGCCCTAGGGGTCCAGACTTCCACTCCTCCTCAGGATCCAGAGTTCAGCCTGTGGGCATATCTATAAACGTCCCCTGCTTTACATACCCTGTTTGCCTCCACCCCTCTCCACAGCCATCCATTATGTAGCACTTTCTATTGGAAAACAGCACAACAAAAAATTCACAAATGAAAAAAACACAAATGAAGCGTGATGCACACGACGTCGCAGATATATATGCATTTATTCAGTGCAGAAAAAAGATGCAGATAAAGCAATTAAAATGGTGTTCTGTGGAAGGCCAGATTCATTTTTAATATTGGAGAATCTAAGAAAAAACAAATTAGGCTCCCAGTATTTAGACACTTAAAATAAAAAACAAAACATCCTTGGTATCCGACCCCTTTGCTCTTGTAGCGCACCTAGAAACAGTGCAATGTCGGAGGCCCAGTGAGTGCAGAGGGCACGCTCCTGGCTCACCTGCTTGCTTCCAGGAGTAAGGGCATCAGGCAGGCCCTTCCTTCCCATCACCCGGAAGTGCAAAGATTCTCCTTTGGGGAGTCACCACTGCAGCAGCAAATACCTGTAAGGTTCCAGATCCCAGCATGCTCACATTGACTGCTTTCAATACTCGTGGGAGTCTAGAACCTGCATTAAGTCAGGAAGGAGCAGGCAGGATTTCATCAGCCATGGCAGGGGACCAGGTGGTGTTGGGTTCATTTAGCTGGCCAGCGAAGGCAAATGGAGACCCCGATGGGATCCCAGAAAACCTCCACACTCCTCTGGCAGAGCAAAAAGTCGTACATTGGTACTGGCAGATAATGCAGGGTAGAGAACGGTGAAGGGTGGAGGGAAACAAATCGCAGAGATCCTGCAAAACAAAACCCTCAGAACGGGCAACAATGTCTCCAAAAACATATGAATGAGAACATCCCTCGCCCCTACCTTACTTCTCAATTGCTTGAGAGTTCCGGGAGGTGGTGGGGAGCCTCTTGAGGACCATCAAGATTCCTGGGATTAAGATCACTAAAGAGTGAGGCGCTTGGGAAGCAGGTCTGGAGCAGGGCATGCAGCGACGGAGTCTTCCGAAATACAGAGCAAATCAGAAGAAGAGAACGGGATGAAACAAATGGAAACTCGAAGGGAAAAAGCAAAAAAAAAAAAACAATGGAGCAAACCCCGGCAGAGAAGCAGGGTCCAACACGCCAGTTGTCTGACCGAGTAGTGTCATCTGCTGACAGTTTTATACCACGTCGTTGCGTCCTTGAAATGCCTTTCTTCCCCAGAGCACACCATATACGACTGGAGTAGGCCATAGGTTTCACTACAGCTTTACGGTTGGGGCTGCTTCTTTACGGCTTAATATCAGCTCCTTTGTTGGTGTGAGGAATTAGACCATCCGCACAGGGAGTGTGCGGTCACCTGCACTTTTTTGAAATTTGTGACAACTGTTTACAGTAGACAACCCCTGCAGGGAACCCCCTTTCAGAGGGAAGTAGTATGTGATTTGATAGAGACAGAAAGTCTTCTCTCACCACAAACTTCAAGGGAGAATTCCTCTTTGATCAAGAGTCAGAGAGCTCAATAAACTAGAGAGACACTTTGATCCACAACGGACAGGAAGGGAGACTTCGTAGTAGATGTTGTCACCCCTTACCTTTCCTGTTGAAAAGCACTCTGGTTATGACCTTACATATAACAGAAGATTGTTGGTGGGGACCCAAGATTGGTTTATTAAGCTAGGCGTAGCCTGCACCAATCACTGGGGCCCATTTGGCTGTAAAAGAGGTCTGGGCCCCTCTTTTGGCAGATCATCAGACAACTTCGAAAGGTGTAGGACAAAGGACTCATTTGGTCCCAGGCTTAAGGTAGTCTGCCTTACAGCTTCCCCCAGTGAAGAAAGGCCAGGATTTCCAAGAGAGAAGCAAGATCCCTCACCTAAACATCTCCCAGGGACAGAGGATGATTCCAGACTCAAGAGGACACATCCAGCAGATCCAGAACTGGAACCCAGCAAGCACAATGTGCCCTGCTAGGTTCTGCCAGCAAGCTTCCTAGGTGGCTAGTGCCAGGGTCTCTATGAACAAGGGAGAAGGCCAATGCCTGCAACCACAATCCTCAGCTTTGGGCTGTCCGCCTTAAAAAGGTCAACACGAGCCCTGTAAAGAAGCTAGAAGTGCCACAACAAGCATCAACCTGTGTCCATCTTTTGAGGACATTGAAGAGGCAGTCAAGCTCTCGAATCGTGACCGGCTGCACCACTGTCACGCTGCAGTCACTGAAGCCGTGCACAATGTCTCGACCAGCGTTCCAGATCCGCCAACCAGCACATAGAACGATTCTTGATCCTGAGCTGCTGTGTAGGCTTTACCGACTAGCCTCCTGTCAGTATCCAGAGTGCTTCCCTTTCCTTCGTGAAACTGTCTGTCCTTTGTGTTCCTTTATAGGGTGGGCTGTATTATGTAGTGTGCTGGAACTGTCCGTTCTAATAATAAAGTCGATATTTGTATAAACCTCTACTGGACAGTCCCTTTTATCATAGGGTAATAATTGTATTTTCGCTGTGTTGCAACTAACCAATGATCCATGACCTTGCAGAGATCAGCCTGCCGTTCCGTCCACGTTACCAGCATTGGCAAAGGAGGTTTATAATTTGCTTGTGTTTCCAATCTGTTTGGATCCCTTCTGGTGTACTAGAGGTGTGGGGCTGATTGATGGTTTAGAAGCTGATATTCATCCCTGAACCTCTGGTGTCCCGGAGGTTGATTCATCACAGTGGGTTAACGTGCCAAAAAATACCACAATTCAGAAAGACAAAACGGTCGCAGAAAAGCGAGACATTAAAGAGCGAATGATAATCGATAGTGTATGGGTTTTGAGGCACTGTATCTGCTGCACTTTAAAGCAGTCTGTTGCACCTTGAGGTGTGGTGACACTTCATAACTATTAATAACACTAATTGTGGTGAGCCGAGAGCTCGCCTCCAGTGGCTCATCAAGGAACCGCTTATTCAGGACTGATATGACACGACAGCAAACAGGCCTCTTAACCCACCTACTTTAACCATCATCCATTGTAGCCTTAAGAGGTGCATGCGTGCCCAGCGCTCTCCAATTCCTCACTGCCCGAGGGGTCCCAAATCCCACTTCTTTCCCGGCACATGTCCCTTGTCCTCGTACTGCATCAATGTCCATTTCCACGACGCAGCAGGTGAAATATCAGCTTAGCGGAGTAGACAATGACCGTGTGTCAAAGCATGGGGATTTCCAAGAACGATGGAACCAGGGGTTGACTGTGTGGCACCACCAGACTAGTTTATGCTCTCAAGCTCGAGACCCGATGAAAGCGCTTTTTATTTAAAAAAAAAATAATAAAAACCTTGTGGTCGAACAATCTCAGGATTCTTGTGGTGGGTCACTAGTCAAATGGGAGGAAACCTAAACAGATCTAACAAGGGAATGAAAGACCATTGGTCTGGTACTGGATAGTTCAAGAAAGTCAATCCATCGTCATTTTCCTCATTTAGTTCCTGACCAAGGTCTGGATCTTCAGAAACTGTGAAAGCAATCCAGGATTGCATGGCCACCGCAAATCACGTTTATGAAGCTGCAGCCGCAATCTATTCCCAAATTCCAAAATAGCAAAGAAACGCTGTAAACCAGCATTGTCTCAGAGTCCTAGATGCAGCCCCTGCTAACAAACATGTAAATATTGCACACACCCACACCTCCTCCACACGCACAATAAATCTGATGCAAAGGTATGGGGAAGCTAACTGACAGTGCGGGAAGGAAGGTAGCACAAGACAGGCCTTCCAAGTCTATGCCTCCATACTATGGAACCTCCTCCTGTAAACACCGGATGTGCCCCTTCGCTCTACATTGCAGGACAGAACTCAGGGCCCTCCTCTTCAAGGAATGGCTTCTTCCCAACGCCTAGGTCCACATCCCCTCCACTCCCCACCTACCCTGACACTGGGCGATCGGTTTCCTTCCTCTGGTTGAATGTAGGTGCCCTACTGCCAAATTGCTCAGCCCCAGTTAGCTCCTCATTCCCGTGAAACGATCCTTTGAATCTCTGCTTCCCTCACTGTGTACTTCCCCTGCCGACTTGCAAAGTGCTCTGCTGCTTCTCGGCGCTTGGTCCGTGCTCAATTAACACTAGGAGACCCTACAAACATGCGGTTTGGAGCATGATCTCGGGTGGTCTTTTTTGAATCCAGGCCTCACACTGCAAATACATTTTCAGGCTCAGTTTGTAAAGAATCAGTGATTATGAATAATATTCTCACTCAGTATATTAATATTCTCACTCAGTATATTAACAATTCAGTCGTGAGTATATCTCATCCATTCTGTAAACGAATATCCTATGGAAAAAGATTAGGGAAAAGAAAATGGCACAATCGATCCTTACTGTTTTGCATAAAATTAAAAGTATTTGGGGAACATAAAAACATAGCTTATTTAATATTTAACACACGACTGTGACAATGATGTAATCGTGCAATACTTGAGCACGCAATGCCCACTGGGCTTGGTGCTAATTTGATTTGTCACAATACTCACCCTAAAAGTACATAGTCTGCAAAACGGGAGTCCTATACAGCAATCTGGAGGCCTTTTCATTTAGGAAGGAGGCTTGCGCCGAGCAGAAAATCACTTCCTGCTGCGTTCAGAACTCTGCAGTGACCAGCAAAAGGGTATGGGACGTGGTCACTTGTGGAACCTGGGCAGGTATTGGGGTTCTGGCCATCAATTTACCATTACCCCACCCGCCCAATGTTGCCAGCCAGCAGTGAGCAGACACCAGCAACAGAAGCGGATGCAAAGAACCTCCGAGTCCTAGACACTAACTGGCACACACTGGGTTTGCTAAAGCCCCACTGTCAGAAGCGGCCAGGACCAGGTGAAGCCACCCTACCCTACCCTCACCCCCCCTCCCCAACCAGCAGCCACCTCGCATTTCTGATCATGGCGTCAGCTCTCCGCCAAGGTTACCCTTCCTGGAAGAGGCAAGTGCGCAGTGGGCGCAAGCACTCGAGTGCAGCAGGGCAAGTGCTCAGCTGTGCACATTAATTGATCAGCCCTACAGGAAAGATGGTGAAGGCGGCAGCAGCAGACCAGGGCATGGGCAGGAGGTTAAGATCAGAGCGTTGGCGGCCGACCAGCCTGCAGCGGAAGGAGTCCCCTTCCTTACCCTTCACCCAGCACCGACTCGAGGCGGAGCCAGCTCAGTAGATGGGCATTATGTGAAGAACGAGGCTAAAGGAGGGGGTTCTGCCAGCGCCTCACTCCGAAGTGGAATAGAATGGCAGAAAAAGGGCACATACCCTGGCAGCGCTCGTGATGCAACAGTGCACCTTCCCCGATAATGCACTGGCGCCAAGACTGCACACTATAAAGCCCATGCACGCACGCACGCGAAAAGTGCAAAGCAGCACAAGTGACATGAAAAGAACCAGACCATCACAATAGAAAGACATCCGACAACACTGCCGTGAACCCAGCACACTCGGGGTAAGCCCCGTCAATGCTACCCCAATAATAGAAGACCCTCCACAAGTGCAGACCATGGCAAGGCACCATGAAGACAGCAGCAGAATGAGAGCGCGGCACTCCAGGAAAAGCAGAGCAGCTACTTTCAGAGCAATGATAACTTGGCAGCCACCAACACATGGCGCGGGCAAAGGGGCCTGGCGAGGATCTACAGATCGCAAATGATCTCATGCATCTTCCTCTGGAATCCTGTGTAGGGGGTGCTTGAAGATGTAGGCACGGTCAGGAGAAATTGAACACTGTTCATTCAACAGCCCCTTGGACCCCAACATAGAAGAGTACATTGCACAACCTCTGGCAGCAGCTTGCAAGACACCACGCAGGAGGCGGCCATGTCCGTGCCTCACCTCCTGAATTTGAGTTGCCATGGTCCAGATGGCCATTAACACGGGCATTGACCAGGAGAGCAGCAACTCTTCCCTATTTCCTTCATCCGTAACCCCAAGGTGGAGTCATGGACGGTATGGACGGTATGGACCATCAAAAGCCCATTCACAATGCTGCCGCTCTCGTGCCACCGGGCAAGGGCCCGTCAAGAGCAGTAACACAGGGTTAGATGGTAACATTAAAGCAGACTGCACACCCAAAACCAACACAATAGTGTCTTTCAAATGCTAGTTGCACGAGAACACGCAGCCATGCATTGGGAATAAGGGGTGCCATAGTAGTAACTCAACCAGCCCGGCTTTTGGAACCCACACGCCCCATGGAGTGGAAGGGGGCTGGCAGGGCTGGTGCTTTGCAATCGGGCACTTGCTAAGCTGGCGTCTTGAAGTCCTGTGGTCCTCACTCCAGCTCCTGATTCTCGGCATAGGCTTAGAATCCCTGAAGCCAAACATAAGGCGTTCCTCAGCCAACATTCTGCGTGCACCTTAGCTCTGGGCGGAATACCCAGGAAAAAAGCAGCAGTAGAGCACCAACGGGGGCTTCTTGTGCAGAAATCTGTGGTCACACGCCGCTGACCCAGCGAGTCCAACGCTCACAACGCGAGTAGGCTGCAGAACTACAATTTTAGAATCACAAAAAAAGTCTTATTAAGCGCATGGTTCACACGCTACATGAGTGCTGGACAGATGGACAGAGAGCAAGCCAGTGGGTCAACTAGTAGGTACAGCCAGCTTTTTATAAGCTTTCCTGGAGACTACCTGCTTAGTCTAGCAAAATGTCTCCAGGAAGGGAGTTGCAAGTACTGCCGGGCTAGACCGAGAATTTGGGACCGCCAATTCTCCCCAAGCGGGCTTTAGATGGAAGCAACCTCGTTTGTCAATCTCAGGGATTTCCTTCCGTGCGAGTTTTGAGGTGGAAATGGAGGGAAGGGGGGGGGATGCCACGTATGCCCACGACTCAGCCTCTAGGGAAGAGGGAGCCAGCAGATAAGGCAGCTGCAGAGTGGCCGACAGGCAATTGGCTGGCACCTGCAGGGTTGGGAAGACTGGCATCGATTCCATTGCAGCAGTCAAGGTGGCATGAGAAGAATAAATGGGTGATCATTACTTCGTCATTTCTTATGAAGAAATCCATGGTGCACTGTGCTGCGCATTTGTAAGAGCCAGCTCTGGACCGCTGGCGAGATTTGGTCAATTCAAGTTTTGAAAGGATCACGTGTCCCAGGTTTCTGACTTTTTGCACAGAGGCATGGACACATGGTTGCAGCCATGTTCTTGGGTCGCACATTCAACAATCTCCGTTTTGGCTGGGTTGAACTTAAATCGGTATGCATAAAATTGTGGATGTTAGCAATGCCACAGTTCGCTAGAATGGTCAACATTAACCTGCCCAGACCCAGACAGGATTGTGATTGTCAGTAATTCCGCACGTAATTGGAATAGTGAATATAAGCCTGCACCAGACCCATAGCAGATTATGAATGTTAGCAATGCCACACTTAGACTTGTAAACAGTAGCCTGGTCACTTCATGATAGGATTGTGAATGCCAGCAATGCTGCACTATTAGACTTGTAAACAGTAGCCTGGTCACTTCATGATAGCATTGTGAATGCTGCACTATTAGACTTGTAAACAGTAGCCTGCGTCACTTCATGATAGCATTGTGAATGCCAGCAATGCTGCACTATTAGACTTGTAAACAGTAGTCTGGTCACTTCATGATAGGATTGTGAATGCCAGCAATGCTGCACTATTAGACTTGTAAACAGTAGCCTGCGTCACTTCATGATAGCATTGTGAATGCCAGCAATGCTGCACTATTAGACTTGTAAACAGTAGCCTGGTCACTTCATGATAGGATTGTGAATGCCAGCAATGCTGCACTATTAGACTTGTAAACAGTAGCCTGGTCACTTCATGATAGCATTGTGAATGCCAGCAATGCTGCACTATTAGACTTGTAAACAGTAGCCTGGTCACTTCATGATAGCATTGTGAATGCCAGCAATGCTGCACTATTAGTCTTGTAAACAGTAGCCTGGTCACTTCATGATAGCATTGTGAATGCCATCAATGCTGCACTATTAGACTTGTAAACAGTAGCCTGGTCACTTCATGATAGCATTGTGAATGCCAGCAATGCTGCACTATTAGATTTGTGAACATTAGCCTGCACCAGACCCAGACAGGATTGTGAATGTTAACAATGTCACACTTCCGCACCAAGCTAGAATTGTGAACACTAGCCTGCCCAGACCCTTACTAGATTAGGTGAGGCATTGGTAACATTCACAGATTTGCAAATAGTAGCCTGAGTCGCTTCTAGATAGAAATGCAAATGTCGGCATGTCCCACACTTGGATGGAGCTGTGAACATTGGCCTGAGTCGCATCTGGATAGAAATACAAATGTAACTGTTAACATGCCCCACACGTGTATGACTGTGTACCCGCTTTCCTGTTCCCAATGCTGTTGCTATATATCCGTATCCCCCCCTTCTGTCACTGTAAGCCAAGCCCCATGTCTCGATGTCCATGTATCGCCCTGTTCCCTGCCATCCTGTTCACGTGCCTGTTCTCGGGCTCATTAAAGATAATCATATCGCATCACTATGCCTACTCTCTACTATACACCATCATTCAACTAGAAGACAGCTATACCAACGATTAATTCGGCCTAGCTGTTCACATACAAATAGGACCCCATGAACACCTTATCACCCTAATAAAACGCAGCTAGCCAAGCACATTCCGGCCTAGTTTACTTTATTTATAATGCGCAGCCATAAACCCGTAGGTGTGAGGGCGCAGACACGACAAACTAGACACAAAACATTCACGGACCGATAGGAGGCAGGCGATGGTAAAAACCTCACCAAAATCTGAGGGATACCAAACGGGGCCTAACGGAACAGCCAGGTCTTCAGCTCTTTTTAAAAAAATGCTCAAGGACAAGGAACTGCTCAAAGATACAGGCAAGGAGTTCCATAGTGACGGTCCGATACAAAGGTTGCTCACATATTCGTCCTTTAGGCCTAACACAGCCAGAGCCCAGTCTGGGTTTCCACCGACCAGACTGCACACATCCAACTGATCTCTTCAGCACCACATCCAACACTAGGATGCAGCTACCACCGGGTAATTACATCAGCTGCACACATCTGGTGCACCCACGAACCCTACGACACCATCTCCTTCTACTGTCCAGAACTACGGTCCAGAGGACGTTCAACCTACCAGCGCTTTGAGGTCATACCAAGGATATATAGAGCGCTATATAAATGCCAAGTAACATAACATTAATCCAATCAGGAACTTTTGCTGCATGAGGGCCAAGCTGGGGAAGTAGCCTGCCAGTCTGGTGGGCGTCATTGGCATTTCTGAAGAAACGGAAGGTGATGGAACTGAGGTGGCCAACAATGCTTTGAGAGAAATATTGACAAGTGGGAACAGTATTGAGCAATATGGCACCCCACAAGATTCGGAATACTTGGTGATGCCACTGATTGTGTAGAGTCGGCTAGGAGGGATTTTAATCTTTCTAATGTGAGGCCTCAGATGTCAGCACCATGGATATGATGCAGGAGGATAGCATGGTGTGCAGAGCAGCCAACATGTTAAGCAGGAGGAAGACGCTGGTACCAACATGTCAGTTCAGCAAATCAAGAAATAGCATACCTCCGGGGCACCAGTTTTCCAGGGATGAATATCGGTTTCTAAACCATCAGTCATCCCCACACCTCTAGTACACAGGTACCCAAACAGATTAGAAATGCAAACAAATTATAAACCTTGTCCAATTTCGGTAAAGTGTACGGAAAGGCAGGCTCATCTCCGCAAGGTCGTGGATCGTTGGTTAGTTGCAATACAGCGAAACTACAATTAATCGCAATAGTTAAAGGATATTTGGTTTCAATGGGAGCAAACGGTCATAAAATGTCACAAGGGCCTTCGGAGAAGGACTATGGGGACAGGACCACAATCAGTGCTGGTTGGTGGGACTGAAGTACTGGTCGAGGAGTCGCGGACGAAGTTAGTGACTGCGGCATGACAACCGTCAGTGGTGCAATCGGTTGCAGCTCGAGGGGCGCAACTGACTCAAATGTTCTTTAAGGCAGACGCTGGCTGATGCTCATTGATGCACTCCTCCTATTTTCTTCACTGGGCCCCTGTCATCCTTTAAGGCAGACGGCCCAAAGCAGAGTAGAGTGTTGCAGGCAATGGCCATGTCCGTGGTTTGGTTCAGAGACTCTGGCACTTCCCACTTAGGAGGTTTGCTTGCAGAGTCTAGAAGGGCACGTTGTGTGCTGGCTGGGTACCGGTTCTGGAGCTGCTGGAGGGTCATCTGGATTCAGTATCTCCCTCTGTTCCCTGGGAGATGTTCAGGAGCGGGATCTTCCCTCTTGGAAATGCTGGCCTTCTTTCACTGGCGGAAGCCGCAAGGCAGACGGTACCTTCAACCAGGGTCCAAATGAGTACTTCTTGTTACTCCTTGATAAGTCTCAACCCTCTTTTAAAGCCAAATGGGGACCCAGTGATTTGTGTAGCCTAAGCCTACATTAATGAACCAATCCTGGGTCCCCACCAACAATCTTCTGTTATGTGCAAGGTCATAACCAGAAAGCTTTGCAACAGGAAAGATAAAGGGGTGAAAACATGTACTACTAAGTCCCACCCATCTTCCTGTCTACTGTGGCGCCTGATCAACGCGCAGGTCTCCCTTGAAATTATGACGAGTCTCCATCAAATCACATACTTCTTGTCTCTGAAAAGGGGGTCCCCTGCAGGGGTTGCCTACTGTAAACATGTACCAGACATGACAGCTCACTGTCATTGATACTATGAGGCAGGAACTGGCATCAGGTTGAAACAGATGCATATCTACGGTGTTGGGGTTTCCGGTCTTGTTAGCCATGCGACCAGGACTCTCGTGGGCCTTCTTAAATTAACTCATCAGTATGCGTCACTGCCACCAGCAGGACCAACACAGGATAGGGCAGATCCAGGGAGCCTTTATTATTTAATTAGGCTGGCCATGGCAAGAGGAAGGTTTTGCCCTCCCCTTTTGAGATGCCTTGATGTACTCCTGGGTCACATTCCAACTAAATGCGACAGGGAGGACTGCACCTGTAGACTGTGTCCACCCAGAGTACACCGGTCTATGTGTATGTTGTGCGCCGAGCATGCGGAAATGTGTGCAGATTAGACCCACACATTTTCCAGGTTGACCAACCCTCATTCAATTTCATACAAAAAATGTTTTAAAACCCAGGTGAGCACACAGCCAACGTGCGGATGGTCGAATTCCTTACACTTCTTTCCAAGCTAGAATATTAAATTCTTCCATGGATCACACTGTTTAAAATAGGACTTCCCGTTGTGGGGTCACAGAAGTACTCGCATATGGAGACAGTGTTTTTCGTTTTCCTTCGTCTCCCGGAGTCTCTCTGTTCTCTCCCTGTGGCCAGACTGGGACTTGATATTCAACAAATAGGACGTGGGAGCATTCAGTCTCCTTACTCCTATATTCCACTTCTAATGCTTTGTCACAGAAGTCAATTTAACCAAAAATTTAAATCATGGAAATATTATAACAAAAAATATTTGTTGACTTGATTGGACGTTGCATGTAGCTTTAGGGCTTCATCTTCCAAATAAATTAAATTCTGGTTGGTACCATTAAGAATCTGCTAACCTCTTAGAATAGCCATGAGCGCCCCAGTTAAGGGTGGTACAGTGAAGTGTGAAGACCAGCCATTCACCTGCCTCTTTGCTTTTGCCCCTCACCTTTCTGCACTTGCGAGTACCCCCAGCCTGCTAAATACTGTGCGGTCTCTCCACTACTCACCTATTATGTAGTCACTCCTGCTCCTCCTATTCACGGCTCCCTACGCTTTCTCCACTCACTGTACAACTTCCTAATTTCCTATCCCTATTAAAAGAGAAAACTCACATCTGGAAACTCCCACTACTCCATCTATTTTTCATCTACATTCAACAAAGCCTACGAGCAAACTATACCTCCTCCAACTTCTCTACTCTTCCTTGCTGCATGAACTGAACATGGCACTCTGGAATGCTCAGTCTGAATGCAGCAAACGTTCCTTCCTAGACCTTCTTGCCATCACTAAAACCTGGATTTCTCCATCCAACACAGACACTCTGGCAGCCCTTCACGACTCCAAACTATCCTTCATTCACTCTCCGACTTACTGGCAGAGGTGGAGGCGTCAGAAACCTACCCTGTTCCCACCTCAATGCCTAACAAATCTCCAATGCCACAACATCCTCTCCTACCTCTTGAATTCACAATCTCTACTATTGCTCCGCCTCACTCAGTTCACATCTCACTCTATAGCCCACTGGGCCATTGTTTCATGGACTTGGCCAACTCCTTGAATTTCTTTCCACTAACATTGGTTCTAAGTGAAGCAGTCGGTTTTCTTTAAACAACAAAAAAAAGAAAAGATTTAGAAAGACCACACAGAGGGGTCTTTCTAAAAAGTACTGCCACGCCCCTGCGGCACACGAGTGAGCGCAGGGGCCGACAGGCGCTCCAGGACCCGGAAGCGGCCTCGAGGGAGAGGAGGGAAGTTTGTGTGTGCGCGTGTGTTTGTGTTGGATTGGGGAGAAGGGTTGTCTTGGGAGGGGGGAGGGGCTTGGAGGTGTACCCCTCCAATTTCATGTTAATCCCACCAGAGGGGGAGGGGAGGGATGTTGGGATTGGTGGGAGGGGTGGAAATGTGTTTTTTTCCTTTTTAAAGGCCTAAAGGTCTGTCTTTTAGTAAGGCTACTTTGGGAGAATAAAAATGGTAAATATCACGTAGAACCTAAACATCACCTCATTCTCGAAGGTGACTTTCAGAGGCATTGCTGGGGGTGGCGGCGGCTGAGGGGGGCTACATCCCCGGGTCTTTTGTAGTCCCAGAGAGAAGCTTAAGGGCTACAACCAAAAGGCTAGCTAGCCAGCCAGCCCTGAGTCCCGACATTAGCGTAGCCCCAATCTTTTCCAGATCTAGCAACACCCCTGGTGACATTAACCTTCCCTCTCCAACCACTTCTCAGAAATCTGATCTTCAGTCTTTTCTTAGTGACCCTGCTCTCCACTCTATCCATAACCCAACCACCCCACGCAGGGAGGCAACTATGCAGATCTTATTCATCTCCACCTCTTTCTCTGCTAATGCTACTGTCACAGCATCCTGATCTGATTAATCCAATGTTTCCACCATCACCTTTCCACCCTTTAACCTTTCCTCACCACTTGCTTCACCCATTACTAAAAAGGAAACGTAAACCTTCCGTCATACTTTCCCTCTCTGACCTGCACCTCTCACTCTCCTCCTTCACACCCAATGCCTCTTCCACCAATACCGCCTTCTCCACCTTCCACTCACTTCAAGAAGACTAATTTGCACCTCACTTCCCACTGCTAACTTTAACGCCCAGTCTCAGCATTCTCAACCTTGGGTCACCACATTCAACCCTGCACACACTTGTGGCCGTGGCAGCACAAATTGAGGCTTACCTTCTTGCAGGAGGTCCTGCAAGTATACCTCTGCCCTGAACACTCAAGTCCTCTCTTGAAAGAGTGAAAGGGGAATTCAACCTAACACTCATTGGCTCACTTCAACCATTCTCGCCAGCTACTGGACACCCTAAACTCAATCCTCCTAAATCTATGACCGACAGCTCCACTTACAGGTAATGACGTAGCTGAATGCTTTGCTGCAAAAACTCCAACATTAGAGACTCTTGGCCTTCCTCACACTCCCTCCTCCTACATTCTACACTACGCCCACACTACCGTTATTCTCTGCCTCAATCTCCCACTAGTCACACCAATACTGAAGAAGTGCCAACTCCAGTGATGAAGGCTAACCCCTCTGGTGAGCCATCAGACCTCTTGCTCCTCAGCGGACGATGCAAAACTGCCAGATACAAATGCCTTCTCCTGGTTCACAAATCTAACCACAGTAAGGCACCACTGTATCTATATCCAACTCTACCAGCCTTCTCAATCTGATCCGCCTCCTTGACCCACCTTGCACCTCCTCCATGCTTCCTCTCGCTACTGCTCCATTTCTCCTCTTGCATGGAATTCACTTCCCCCGGACAACCAAGAAACAGCCCACACAGATCGGTTTAAAACCAAACTAAATGCGTAACTCCTCACCAGAGTTACCCTCTTAGCCAGTTTCCCTCTTAACCTACCTCTCATCTGCCTTCTAGCTAGCTTTCCCACACCCCCAACTCTAACCTGCCTCTGTCACTCACTATCTCAACATCCACTCTAGCACTACACCCATCATGGTCACATCCTGAACACAGCTGGCCGTGCCACCAACCTGCACTAAGTTTAATGCTGGTTGTCCTAATCTATGTATGTCCAAAATATTGTCCCTGGTGACTGTTCCACTTACTCCCCTACACAACCTCGTCGGAACGTTCCTTAAACTCACCCCACTGTAAGAAGCTCACTGCTTCCTGTCAAATCTAAATTTCTTATCCATTATACATTCTTTTGCGATCAAAAGAGCATTCTTTCTCCCTGTATGTAAATAAGAGTATAGCAAGGGAGACCATCTTGGTTTCCACATAAGTGTCATCTTCAATTAATGGTTGGATGTAGTTAAGCGAGAACAGTTAAGTAACCTGCCCAGGGAGGGCAGCACGAAAACAGGTCAGAAATGTCCTAGGTCCGCTGAAAGCAAAGACATGTTTTTCAGTGCAGTGGGTAACCAGCCAGCAAGAAATTAAATGTTGACATGTGTCGCTCCAACTGGACGAGAGAAAGGAGAAGTTGCATTATTCTATGTGGGCAAGCGTCTCCGGAGGAGTCAGTTGGCATTAAGCGTTTCCAACAAGTCTGGCAAACCATTACTGGCTTGCAAGGGCTGTACGGCTCTGTTCATTGGGATGTGGAGGGAGGGGCAGCTGCAACTACAAGAGTTAACATCTGGGGTGGAAGCGTGCTCTGGACACACCCTCCACTCACCCTCTCCAGCTTTGTGTTGAAAGAGCGTTTAAGGTGGTGGCAATTTTTAAGTAATGGCTCATTTAACAAGCGATTGTTTTTACACCACAGTGATGAACATGGGGCATTTTTATTCTGAAGGCCAGCACAAAGCATCAGTTAGCTGTTCAAATCTATGCATTCTTCCATGAGCAAGCCACAGAGAAAGTTTTAAACCATGTTCTTTATTTTCATGTCTATTTCGCACACAAAAACATTTGGCGCATGCCTTTGAAGGTTAACTCGTGGGCTAAGGGCTGCTTTTAGGCGGACTAAAAACATCCGCTCAGCATCAAAGAACTTTGCATGTTCTTAACGCGCCATCCACTGCCAGATGGCTCCTCAATGTGAGGTGGCAGCTTGATTAGGAAAGTGGGGTTCATTGTGCAGGCAGTAATCTTTGGCAAATCAATGCAGTGATGCGTGCCGCACTGTGCCTTGCCTAAGTCACCACACAGTTTAAGGCATCCATGTGCTGCTCATCTATGTAACAGCACACGACTGTTTTTGTCTGATGTTTACCATGTCCATACAGTAGCACACTGGAATTGTTCGTGTAAGCAGCACTATCAAGTGTGCCATACTGTCCCCACAAGATCAAAGAAGTGGGCTCAAATTGTACATCCACTAGGCCAAACCCCCTTTCTACCCTGCCACACCATGATGTTCACTAGCTGCAGGCCAGCACTAATAAGAGATGCTACTGACAGCTCTGTTAGCATGGGCCTGCTCTTTTTTCCAGAAATAACCCCACAGACCTAAGCAATGGTGAAGGGGTAGTGGCTGAGAACCATGAGCCCCCTACCTCGTATCAGAAGCCAGTTTTGTTTCAAACGCCCCATCAGCTTATTACTGGCCAGACTAACGTTTGTAAGAACTGCAATCTTTTCTGTTCATTTTTCCGTCTTTATTGGGGGTCTCTTGTCTGGTATCTGTTCCGCTCTATAGACAGAAGTCCCTAAAGGCGATTCTGTACTGGGGGTTGGGTATTCTCAGACGCAGACCCAGCCCCCACCTCATCTCAAATTCTCCAGAAGCAAAGAGCCCTTATACCCCCATTTGAGTGGCTGACGTTGCAGCCATTGTATCCCCACATCCAAAAACGTATGGCCGAATGAGTCTGCATGGTTCATGGTTACCAACATTTTAATGTTGGTAAGTGTAGTGAACAGTGATGCGAGAACCAAAGTCTGTAAGGTATTTACTGATTCACACATACAACTCTTTATCACAGACTGGTTTATCAAATAAAGAGATCTCAGTTAAGCATATTCCTGAAATGCTCTGATTTAAGCAGACAGGAACACTCATTGGTGCTATTTGTCCCCTTTCCTTCTCTCAGAGGAGTATTTTGAGAGAGTACAATAAGAGTGTACGAGACTGTCCACCTTGGAATGATAACCTTCTATCAGAAAATAATTCACATGCAAGTCTAGTTTTGCCCCTTGCAAAACTAAATGAGGCGGTAAGAACAGAGCGCCTGCAACACAGGGCCAGTGGGCCCGACAGGGTGGTCAAACCACACTGTGCCAGTAGGGGCAGTTTGAAACTGCAGTCAGGCAAGGCCTTCCCTAAGAGCAGGTGACGGATTTACTTGGGCAGCCTGCAACAGTTGTGTTTTCACATTGGATTTCTTCTGTGAAGAGCATGAATTACAATGTAATGAAGCTTCATTTGTTTCACCACATTCAAGGATACTGAGGAGTTTGGGAGTGACGTGTGCCAGTGGGGGCGGGGGGGGGGCGCATTCTAGTGTTCCGCCCTGCGCTGCCCTTCAGGCCCGTCCGCTTGGACCTGGCCGTCCCCCCACACCCCTAGAGTCAGACACCTGCCCCCACCTGGCATCAGCAATGCATGGCCAGCCACAGCTCGGGCAGAGTCTGGGAAATGCCCCGATCTCGGCTCATCAAAAATAGAAGACGCTCGCAACCGCTGGGGCGGGCATTAAAAATTAAAAAATAATAAATAAGCGCATTGAGGCGGAAAGTGTTGCCACTCGGGACGTGCTGGAAGGAGAGCAGACCACCGGGCACGCGGCGTGTGAAGGGGAGCTACCACGGGCAGGTAGGTGTCCGAGTACACCTGCGGAAGGAGGGTAGCCAGCAAGTCCAGGGTTACTATGGTTGCAGGAATGATCTCTGCTGAAGGACCTCCTACTGCTCCACACCAGGGTCACCCAGACCCCATCATGCGCTAAAGAACGCGCCAAAGAGGCAGCCTGGAAGGAGACATGCCTTCTTGCCTGCCCCATCTCCCAGAGAACGGCACCAGGGCTCGAGCCAGGATGCGAGAAGCCATCACGTCCCTCCCACGCAAACACCTGGTGCCTGGGCCTCCTGCCGCAGTGACCCTGTCCCTCCCCGTTTACCAGGGACGGATTTACACTTCCACATTTCAGCCAATGGGCAGCGGGGTCTACTCCCAATGTCCACATCTGTGCGCACCAGTGCTACATTGCCCTCTTCTGAAGATCCAAGATGCCCAGACAATGCCGAGGGCACCAGAACACACACACACTCGGATCACCACCACTACAAACTGGTGACCAGCCACGTGGTCACTTTCTAACCACAAAAACAGGCTTTGCTTTATAGTGCGGAGAATGCTAGTGAAACATTACAGCAACAACCCGTAGTTGGGCAGGCAAAACCCATCGTGTTACAGCAAAGCACTCTTGTGCAAAGACCTGCGCCGTGTGAAAGGGAACGGCCCAAAGACACCCGCATTTATCAAAGTGCACACCCGAAACGTGCAAAGATGGAATATCGAAAGTGCTTCACTTTTCGGCCTAGCTTAAAAATGTTCGAAGACGTAGGTGTGCCACTTATTGGGCCGTCTCGAAGGCGCTGGCCTGGGACAGAGCCGCTAGGCTGGCCAGACTTCCAAGAGAAGAAACCGGGACAGCCAAGAACCCCCCCCCCCCGCCCTGGCCTGCATTCTCCCACCCCAGCCCACAGCATTTCCGGCACCGCCCCTGCAGCGCATATACACAGTACGGGTGCCACTGCATTACCGCACGGAGAAGACAGGCCTCGCCATTTACTCTTTGCCCAACTCGTCTCTGTGGCACACTATATGGCTGGGAGCTCGCCAGGTCTGTACTACTTTGCAACATTGAAATGATGATGATGATGTTTTAGATTAAAATTGTTGCCGTTTAAGTGGTTACCCCCCCTTTCTCCAAAACCAGGACATGGTTTTAAAATTTTAAAAACTCTCGGGAAGGCGATGGGGAACAGATGGGCCAATTCCAGAGTCCTGGCAAAACCGGGACGTCTTGATAGCATGGAGGAGACAGACTTAGGCTAGACATGTAACAGAGTTGTGTTTGAATTTTAGTTTGGTAATCAGGGAGGAGGATGTAGTGAAGGAGGTGGGATCTAAGGGGGTGGGGGGGGGGGGGGACCTGTAGGTGGGGGATCTGCAGAGGAGGGGGAAGGGTCTGCAGAGGAGGGCGAAGGGTCTGTAGAGGGAGTGGGGGGCGAAATAGTAGATATGGACACAGAAGTGAATTAAGGAATGGGGTCAATTATTGGGGCAAAAGCAATGCGGGAGCCAGAATGACCATATAAAGGCAGGTTCCCTGACAGAACGGTGGAGGACAACTGGAAAAGGGGATTAATCGAGCAGCAAATAATATAGCAGTAATAGTGTTCTGCGGCCTTCACACGTCACTAATGGTCCAGGGCAGGCCGCAGAACATGTTAGCACTGCTATGAGCGCCCAGAGGCAAACTCTCGAGGTGCTAATAGCATAGGGCAGAGATCTTTAAACTGTGGGGCGCGAGAGCCCAGCAGCATGAAATGTTGGAGGAAATGGCCAGGGCGGGTCACATGGTCGGACTGGACCATAAAACTGACTCAGACACCAATGAAAAAGTGGCCACAATTGCAAATGGATATTCTTTCCTTTTGTCACAGACCATTTGAATAATACCCAAGGGGGTGTTTTGTGTCAAAATGTAAGCAAATGGTGATATTTAAAGAATATTTATTCAGCAACAATGGTCAAAACTACTAGCTGCATAGTGAAGTAACTCATCAAACTGGCCCACATTGGCCAAAAAAGTGGGCCATTTTGATTGGCCTACACTAGCATTTTGCATTTTTAGTACAGGCATTGTCCTATTGCCCTATATGCCAGTCTGAGCCTTGCAGCTCATTGATAATGGCAGAGGGGGGTATCCACCCAGTGGCCCCCTCACCCATTATGGAGGATCCGAGGAGCCAGCCCAGTGAAACACTGAGCACTCCTCCCCTCAGCTGCTTTTTCCAGCTGAGGGAGTGTTCCTGGGCTGGCTGAACTGTGTGTGTGTTTGTTTTGGTCCCAAGAGCTGATTGGGGGTAGAGTGGGGAATGAGGGTTGCACAACAAAGGCATTTTAAAAATGCCTTTGATGCACAATCCCCCTACCCACCTGCCAAAATCAGCTCTCCTTCTGAGGTGCTTTGGAGCCCAGGGTATAGGGATGGTATTTTTTTTCCTGGATAGCTATCATAGATGTCCAGTCAAAAATACCATGCTTCCCCGTGGCCCGCCAGTGCCAATTGCAAACTGTTTGTCTTTTTACCAATTTATTTTAAACTATGCTCTAAAATGCAACATTTTAACCCATTATTTATAAAAAAATTCACGGGGGAAACCCCCCGAACCTCCCTTGATTGGTTCGGACTCCCTTGCTGCGCTCGGTCGCTATGGCATTTGTATGGGAAATATTTATGGCCCTCCACTTTAAAAAAAAAACCCAGATCCCACTGGCCCTTGGACTGTGTTGGGAATGTGGGGGGGGGGGGGCTCGGACTGTGGTGGCAGCAGGAAGGGCAGGAGCACTGGGATAGTGGTGGTAGCAGGGGGGGGGGAAGAGCCTAGGGACTTGGTAGAAGTGGGATGAGGGAGCCCAGCGACCGTGATGGGAGCATTTGGGGGAGCCCAGGGACTCAGGGAGTAGGGTGCAGTGAGGGCACGCAATATTTCATAGCGATTTGTACATACTGTCCATTTGACATTGGGGGGGGGGGGGTGGCCTGCCCAAACTATTGCACGTGGGGGGCCCAGGCCAAAAAAGTTTGAATACTACTGGCATAGGGTGACCAGATTTCCAAAACGAAAAACCGGGACTACCAACAACATAAAAGAGGGACTACCCCATCGCAGCCCACCAATTACCGCCCCTCCCCCAACAGGCCCCCACAACCACCACCCAATCATATGTCCAGCACTTCTCCTTTGTATAAAAACTGTATATGATCTCATTTTTGCAGTTTTGTCTGCAAATCTTGGCATGTTAATTTAAAATAAGCGTTGGCTCTAATTGATATTACATAGCTTGCTGTACAACACTTTCCAAGCCAGTCTGTGTGGCACAGTCAGTAAGTGTTGTGACTTATGCCTGAAAGGTTGGTGGTTCGCGCCAAACATCCAACTTCAAAAATGGAAAAGCGTTGTGAAAAATAATTACGATTTTAATCACCTTAGCGCCACCCAACCATGCAAACCCCGTACGGGGTTTCTAAAATGAAAAAACTCCTGGGACCTCGGGACCGAGGTAGATTTCCCCAGACTGTCCCGAGAAAACCCAGACGCCTGGTCACCCTATAATAGCAATCGAGAGAGCCACCCCCTTCCTTTGTTTGAAGCAGAGGCCGGGGAGAGCAGAGCTTGCCATGGAAAAGCAAGGCAGGACTCCGCTCAGAGCCCCTTTTCCATTTCCATGGCTTAGACAGGAAGCCAAGCGGACGGTGCGGCCTGGGCCGAGGAGCACTTTCCAGGTAAGGAGGAGTGGGCGAGGCTGGGGTGTTATGTGGTTTGATTTGGGAGCGGGAGGAGGGGAAATGGAAGGACCAGGTGCGTAGAGGCCTCTGGTTGCTCCGACCCCAGGCATGCATCGGTAGGGTCAGCCTGAGTTTGGAGCAACCTGAAAGTTGATCAGCAAGTGGTAGGAAATCGCCCACGAGAGAGAGGAGCCTCGGTGGATCTGCCCTAACTTGATGTACAAGGGCCAAGCCCTGCATTGCGAAATACACAAGCCAAACATTCATTTAGCAATCTAGCAAGTGAAAGGTGGTGGTAGGAGTAGAGGTAAGTGGGGAGTACAGGAAAGGAACTGACTGGAAGTGGGGTGATGGGCAGGGAGACAGGCTGATCGTCCCCGGTACAGGGATGGATTGGCGAGTGCGATGACAGAAAGAAGAAAGGAGAACGAGAAAGAGCAAAAGAGGCACAATCATTTGGGACTTCCAAAGCGGAAGAGAACAATTTAACTTCTGCAATTATAATCACTGGCTTAATGTACAATTAACTGCAAAAAGATAAGTTCTCAATTAGGGAACTCCCGTCCCCTGCACACTGTCAAAGGCTAAACAAGCCAAGTAATTTTAGTAATCGAGGGGATATAGTTCAGAATTCGTAGGGAAAGTTATCATAGTTACCATGTGTAACATCCAAAAGGAACGAGACATGCGTAAATATGGATTCATAAATCAAGTGTGTCGTTCCTTTTAGATGTTACACATGGCAACTATGATTATAACTTTTCCTACGAATTCTGAACTATATCAACTCTATTACTAAAATTACTTGGCTTGTTGAGCCTTTGACAGTGTGCAGGGGACGGGAGTTCCCCAATCGGGAACTTATCTTTCTGCAGTTCACTATACAACCCATATGCCAGGGTAGTAGTAACAGTTCTCCCCCGCACCTTGAATAACCTTAAAACTTCTCGGCTAATTCCTGATTAACAACATAACTTTTAGGTGTGCAAGTGGGTGATTTTCTTTTGGTATGAATGCACAATTTATGCATACCATTAGGTCACCATCTGACATTCCTCCACACCCTGCGCCTCCAGCCCATTACTCCCCTCATTTCATCAGTAACTCTGTCAGGGCACCCAGAAATGGGACTGCCTCTGGCTGCGTGTATGCTATGTAGGACGCCCATCAGCCAAAAAAACGCAAAGGAGAAAATCAAGATGCGAGAAGGACCTGGGACTCCGACAGCGGAGAATAACCGTAGGAGGGGTGGCGCAAGAAGCGGAGACGCGTGGCGCGTTCAGTGGACGCGCAAGTGAAAGGTGGATGGGAAGGCTTCGCAGGTCCTCAACAGCCAAAGAAATCCGGCTTTAGAAACGCCTGGCCCACTGGATTAGACTTCCAGGGAAGTCATGCATCTAGTGGGAATGGACCGTGCAACGAGGTTAGAAATCCGAAGAAGAAAGCGAAAATCTACAATATTTTCAAAAAACGCTTTTTAAAAAAGTTAGTGAAGCTTAAATCAAAGCAGCACCAGAAACATTAAGTTCGAGGCATTGTTTAAAGTATAAATGTCAATACAAACTAAATTGCAAACACTGGGTATCTGGCAGATGAGGACTTTAAGATTACCTCAGCAAGCTCACATCAATGGACAAAACAGTGCTGGCACGCGAGTTCTGCATCCACCAGCCACCTGAGCGCGATCCAGCCACCTGAGAGCGATCCAGCCACCTGAGCGCGATCCTCGTGCACATGCACGCCGTGGGCAACGGAGGGCCAATTACGGCACAAAGCTACATCAGCAAAAGACTCGTCTCCATCTTCAGAGAGACTCCAGATGATGTGCCAGGCACAACTCTAGGACAGACCTGGAAAGCGCGATGGGGATGCTTGCATTAAGGAGGACCAGGCAAGACTCAGCAAGCAAGCTGGGGTACAAGCAAAGTGAAGGGAAACCCGAGCAAATCCTAGCTTGCCACAGTGCGCTAAAGCTTACGGGCCAGACTACACTCCTAGAGGAATTTCCAGACAGCGAGCCACGTGGTGACTTTTCTAGCCAAAAGAAAACTAGCCTAACACTTAGTGGATTCTTGTAAAGGCTTACCATGTTTCCTGTTATAATTGACACGTTTCAGATATTAAACATCGAAACCCAGGCAGAGTGACCGATTAGATCAATGTCACATGTACATGCTTACATTTCAGTCACCTTGTGCAAATGCACGCTTGCAAGAGGGTGCTGGGGGAAACGAGCAGTTTGAATGCACCATTACAACTAGATACATTTCGAAATTCGCTTCCAACATAGAATAGTACACACCTGAAGCAAGCGGACAGGAAGTCTGACAGATGGGTAATGCAAAGACAGACCCCCCCCCTGGAGCCCCCCCAAACACCCAGCAGGATCCCTCCTGCATTGGGCACCTTTCTGGACTTGGAGTAAAGGAGAGCGATCTTCCTCCTCCTGCAATGGCCAGGCAGTGCTGCGAGATGAAAGACCGCTGGTTCGACCACATACGCCCTTTCCTTCAGTGGAGCAGACCACGCTGGCCACCACCGCCACCGCCTTCAGGAGGAACCAGCCACTGCTTGCTGCATCCTGCAGGCGTGGGGCATCACCAGTTCCGGATTCCAAAAGCTCCTTGGGATACCCCATTCGGCCCACAGGAGGCCTTGCCCCAAAAGCCTACATCTCGCAGCTGTTACTCAAGACGCAGTCTTGTTAACTCCGACTCCACAGAGTCTTTAGTTGGCAGCACTTCACTACTTTACAATAGAAAGATGCAGCTCGTTTCCAAGCTCCTCCATTAGATTTCCACTCTCTCAAACCTCCCGCCACACCGGTAGATCAGCCCCCAAAATGTGCACTCCCTAGTGTCCCTAGACCCTTGGAGAGTAGGAAACGGTGTGCCATGTGCAGGTGGAGAATGGGGGCAGGGGTGACTTCATGACTGGCTAGTAGCTTGCAACTTGAATGTTTTAACGCTTCTACTTTTCTTCGAGGTTGTGGAGTTTCTGGCTGCAAGCTTCATAGAAAAGTTACGTGAGCATTCTCAAACCCTTGGAAAGCGGGGTAGCGGTCGTCTTAGTTGCCCCTGGTTTTGCCCACCATCTCCTACCTTTGGGGAGTCGCACCCCAGAAAGTCAAATCCACAGCAACAGGCGGAAAAATGCCACATTATCAGACACTGGTAAACAAGACCTGTGCGGCCCCAGCAGTCACTACAACTGCCATGGGTTGCACTCACCCGCCCCCACTGTCTGTTAGTTGCACTGCCATGTGAACATGCTTTATTAACCAGGCACGAGACTCACACATGGGCCATTCGTGCATGCATGGCTGCATGCATGCATAGAAGAGGCTGCATAACAGATTAAGATTCCTGCAAAGCAGCACAAGATGCAATCATAGGACATTAGGACGCCCCCGGGGGAGAGGTGGGCCGGCCAGCGGTAAAAAGGCCTGTGCAACCAGGAGACGAGAGTTCCCATCACCTCAATTTAACAAAACGTGCAAGATTCTGGCAAGCTCTTGCTAAAACCCTCTCAAAACGACACCCGTGCATTCACACACAGAGCGCTGCTTAGTCACCCTCTGCTTTAAATAAACATTTTAATTGGCAAGTTAAGAGTTGACTTGAAGTTGAAAAATGTAAAAATGAAGGGTCAGAGTGATGGACCCACAACATGTTAAACCCAATCATTCTACAGGAACAAAGCAAGAGTCTCTCAGGGAGGCAGCACAGGTTTGCATTTGTATTTATTTGTATAAAGGCTCTCACCAAAGCACTGTACATCACAAAAACACAAGCGGTACACACTTTGTGAAGAACACAGATTGGTAACAGATGAGTACATTAGGCAACAGAAGAGAACAAGTCGGTTTCTAGACAGGAGCGAAAGAGCGCAAGTAGAACAGGAGTGGATAGACAAAGGTAGAGCGTTCCAAGGCTCGCGCGCAAGTACAGAAAAGGAACTGAAAAGAGACGGAGCAGAGGTTTAGGCACAACTAAGGCCGAGAACGTAAAATGCCTGAGGGACGAGAAATAGAGGAGGAAAGGTAGAGAGGAGCAAGTCCATAAATACACTTCAAGACAATAGAAAGGTTAAGACGAGATTCAAATGAAAGCCAGGAGAGTGAACGAAGAGAGGCAACAGAATTGAGAGAGAGGAAAAACAATATATTAAAGAAGAGGAGCAGGCTGGTAGGTGGGTGTCCAACCTGTAGAGCGGAGCAGTAATCCAAGCAGGAAAAAACGCAAGCAGAAAAAGTTATTTGCCAATTTGAAACAAGAGGAAGAAGCAAACTTTAGAGATACAGGTGGTGGCAGCAAGAATGAGAGACCTAAACGAGATCTAATCGGGAGCCAAGACTGCCCACTCCCCTCAACTGCACCTTGATCAATGCAGGATCTGTTGCCGCTCACGCCCTCGACATTGATGATCTCATCACGACTAACAAGAAAGGCATCCTACACCGCCCACCTACACATCTCTAACACTCCAACCCCATCTCTGAGTCTGACTCGGCCAATATTGTGTTGGGCCTCAAACCATCCTGGTGCAAAGGGGACATCGGCCTAGCCACATTGGTCAAACAATTTATAGACCCTCTCATCAACGCTATAGTTAATGCCTTCTTCGCTGCCAACATTGTTGCTCTCACCCTCAAAGAATCCTTCATCACCCTCCTGCTAACCACCATCCATACACATTATCGACCCATCACCACCGTCCCGTTTCCTTCTGAAAATCCTTGACAGAGTGGTTACACTCAAATCCAAACATTAAGACCATCTCATTCTCAGTCCCTGTCAATATGGCTTCCATTCCAAACATGGAACAGAAACATCAGTCATGGATTTTTTTAAAAAAAATCCACTAGATGAAGCAGGGAAACTCTCCTCCTAGTACTGGACCTCTCAGCGTGGTTTGATCTTGTAGGTCACAAAACCTTATGCCACCACTTAACCTTGGTTGCACGATTTTCTCCAGAAGCCACTTATTGGATTTCCTCCTTCCTCAACAACAGATCATCAAATGTCTTTGCAGGTGAAGCAGCAGCAGCACCCTCGACACACAACAAACGTGGTGTCCGGCATTCCTCATGCGTCTCCCCACCTTGTAGAACATTGATACAAAACAACTCTAACTACCTTGACACCGTGGGCATCTCCTTCACAAACTATGCAGATACGATGCACATGTTCACCCCCCCAACAGGTGTCTGTGCCCAATACTGTTCCTCTGAACTCCGTCCACGTAATAATCCAGACCTGGAAGGCCCAGCACAGCTTGTGCCTGAAACGAGAAGACGGAACTGCTCTTAGTCAGCCCCCCAGCCAGTCTGCCGCAGCTCTTCAACATAGACAGCCACAAAAATCCCAGTTTCTACCTCAGTAAAAACAATGGGAGTCTACCATGATGCTTCACTAAACATGAACGGCCAATCACCTCGGCAACCGCCTACACCACTAAGCGCATAAGGGAGAGCAGACCCTTCCTCTCCACCTCCAACCAACTTACTGTGGCCCAATCCCTTGTAGGGTCTACATTGGATTATTGCAATGCCCTACTCTGCGGCACCTCCAAAAAGAACCTGAATAGGCTGCAAGTGATCCAAAAAAAATAAAATTCCCTCCAAGAGGCACTGTACCTAAATATTTCGGTTGCCGGGGGGAGTTGTCCACTGGCCCCCTTTCCAGGCCAGAATCAAGCTAAAATCCCTCAGAATTGTCCACCACTGTCTAAAACAATGCCCCACCAAACCTCACCCAGAGGATTATGATACACCAGGAAGACCGCCAAGATCCTCCAATAGTTACCTCCTCACCCAGATTTGTAGATTGAAACGAGCTGGGGGCTCCAGCTTCTCAATAGTGGTGAAACCTACCACTTCACCTACGTTCCGAGACCACCTACCAGCTTCTCAGAAAAAAGCTAAAGACTCACATGTTCAACTAACCCGACTTTAACCTACTTGACTATGCATGGTCTTGTCTGTAACTAGCACCTGGATACCAAAGGGCTTTGTGCAGAGCTATAAACGGAATACAAAAAAAATAAAAAGAAGGAAAGGGCAGGGGAGAAGAGGAAAGATCAATGCAGGAACAAAAAGAAGCCCAGTTTTAGAAGTCTTGAGGTGTAAGAGGCAACAGTAGAAACTCAAAAGGAAACAAATATCTGGGAATCATCAGCATAGAAAGGATGGGAAAGACCAAAAGACACAATGGTTGAAGATAGTGGAGCAGTGTAAAATGAGAAGAGGGCACCGCACTGGAGTACACCACATTGCAAGGGAAGGGAGCAGAACACTTACCGGCCTAAGGCGCATTTAATGTTCGGTCGGATAGAGGAGGCCACCATAGAACCTCGTTAGAAGCCCGAAGAGTACCAATAAGTGCTTAGATTGCGTAGGCATTAAATGCTTTGCTATGACATGCTTCCACATTAGACTAGCACAACGGTACACAGCCACTGCAATGTACTCCTTTTAATTCACTCCTCCCCACCATCAACAGTGCAATAGGAAAACATGACAATGCCAGATGTTTGGTACCAAATTTGAGAAGTATCGAGTAAAGTGACGCTTAAGGAATACAAACAGTTTTGATTCACGACTGTCATTTTAGAATCTTGGTACAAAAGCAGCATTATCGTCTGCCCTTCGAGAGCTAAAGAACGTCGTCAAACACAATGTGCAGACGAAAACAGTTTGTGCATCCTTTCCTACATACATTTAGGTGGCTACAATCCCAATTGAAAAGCTTGGCATCAGGAATAATTTATTTAGTACCCCCGTTAAAAAGAAAGGAAAAAATGCAGCCAAAATGAGGTCGACCAAAGTTAACTTTCAAATTTACATCAATGAAACATAGAACCTGGAACGGCACTTTAGCTTGTGGCACTTACAAAAAGTAAACGCTGGAATTGCACGATAGGTAAAGTCTGCAGAAAGTCACAAGGGCTCCTTTATACTAAGTAAACCATGTATCTGAGCTGAGCAGAGCACTAGGCTAGGATGAAAACACATTGTGCTCATTGAATACCCGTGTGATGGTAATGTTGAGTAGTAAATCTAGAAGCTTCTAAGAAATTAGTCGAATTGGTGGCGTTCTGAGGAAGACCCCCCTCATCCCACCTAGTTGTACATGTTAATGGGGCTGAAACATGTATGTTGATGCAGGAATTGAATGTAGGGTGAATATATTCACAAGGAGATTCCCCCCCCCCACCCAACCCCTTCCCAGCAAGTTATTCACAACACCGGGCTCTTCCATTAGCGATTAGGAGTAGATAGATCTCAAGATAAGTTTTAAAAGTGTGCATGCGTTTTTCTTTTTTAATCAATCAGGTGTGCAAAACGGGTTTGTGGCGTATCCATAGGCAAGCAAGGATAATCATTTTACTTGCCATTAAACCATTCTTTGTAGGAAGAAATGTTACCATATAGGTGGTCTTCCATCAGGCAGGAGATGCTGCTCAAGCCATTAGTCTAAACTAATCTCCTAGAAGTGAGCAGGGAGCAAGTCCGATGCAAAGGTTATTCCCCGTTTTCCTTGGAGTATGGGCCTGCTTTTAGGGAGTAAAGTAGGCCGGCACGCCACACACTTGGAGCCCTGGGTAGAGTTGCGCTCACTATTAATCAGGTAGTGATGAAGAGGTCGAGCTTCCTTTAGTGCTAGCCCTAGACTCTAGGGCCTAGAGTATTGCTTTGCTGGTCAGCGAAGCAGTGCAGAGCGAGTCCATGGTATTCAAATGAATAATGTGGTTGTGTGACCTAGTGAGTGTTGCAATGGTTATGCAACATGAACTCTGGGAGACCCATTCTGCTACAGATGAGAACATATTTTCTTAAAATGTCAAATCCCCCCAAGAGGACTATCCCTTTCTCGTAGAAAGCCAGAGGCTCCGGAAGTGTTGGAACTGACAGAGGTGTTGCAGAAGGCCTGCTCTACCTTTGGGTGCTAGAGTACTCGAGGAGCAGACCCTCAGTAAGAAGGTTTCATTTATAGAATGTATTCCTCAAGAGCTGGCTATGAGCAGGATGAACCCACAGGGGCACAGCCTGAAAGAGACCCGGCCCAGTGATCCTCTGTGAAAGGAACACTCGCCAACCTTCTGTGCTTGTGAAAGATTTAGGAGCCCCCCACCCCACCTTTTTAGCTTGTGAAATGAGATTTAAGAGCCGCACCTGCAGCTTGTGAAACCATGTTGAGGAGGTCGCCCTCCACCCCCGTTTCTCGGCTTGTGAATATTTGCTACCTACTGAAACTTCTGGACTCAATGCGCGGCAGCCCAGACACACTTATGCCTCAGGCCAAAGCCATGCAAGGACTGCACGAAGACAGAAACCAAGCAGACACCAGCCTAATACTCTCCATTTCACTGGCCAAGTCTCTACAATGTTCTCCTTTCACTGGCCCAGTCCCTACAATGTTCTCCTTCAATGGCTCGTGGAAAGCAGCCATCCTTTGGCAGAGCACAAAGGAACTGCAGTAGAAAGCAGCAATAGTTTACAGCACCAACAAACAAAATAAAAGTTGAGATTTAGTTTGCAGTCGCATACCAGTTGATATGGTGAAAGAAATTGCACATTTTTGGTTAAGCTCCAGCAGAGTTGGTCCTCTGAGTCCTTGTTAAAGCAAATGGAACTTCAAATCAAACTACAAGTTCAATGACTTCAGGCTGTGGATCCATCAACACCAACATATAGATCTCCAGATCGAAGGATACGTCTCATGACAAAGCCCAACATCATGAACCCCTGTTGTTGCGGTCTAGTGCAATATCAGCGCTTCAATGTTAGCTACAACCCACAATTCTGTCCAACGCTTGAATGTGCTCATTTTAGAACGCAGTACATTATCCTGACCGTGGAGAGCGTCCACTCTCATCCCCGTCGTTCAACATTCCAACCTTTAGACTTCCATCTGATGCTCCGATGGTAAAACTCCACCAGGGTGTAGTCCCGATGGTGAAATGAGCTCATCAATGCCTTATTTAGTCGGCCCTGCAAACGGTACATGCCCAGTCTCCGCCAGTTTGCCTACACATGCCTACCATTGTCCAGCAAGGAAAACATTCACTTTGTCTTAGTTGGCACGTCAATCCCTGTACGCTGCATTACCATTCTCCGCTCAAACGTCGCAATGCAACTCGACCATCGGCTCTGCCGTAGAATCTCTTCGTACTCAATCGAGTACTGACAAGTTCTCGCTGAGGGGTTCTGCTACCAGGAGGATGGTCAAGCATCACGAGACCTGGAAGAAATTTAAAAATGACAGGGCATCAGTTCTACAGAACAGTTTTGGGGTTACATCAAAGATCAGTTCTGGATTCATCACAGGGAGAGTCTAAGCTCCATTTGTGAACAAGATGTCCACTGGTTTGGGTTGTAAACATGTATTCAAGCTGCTGATGGCCTTTTCAAAAGCCCCTCCCTTAGTTCACAACACTAACAGCACGTCGTTTGATCTGTAAGATACAGGCCTTTTATTAGGATGCTCTGCAATGCGTTAATGGGCCTAGAAAGAAATATAACTCAATAGCAGATTTCATCCCCATCAACTCGCTGCACTTACACCCCATATTTGTTTTGGGCTACAAGCTGTAAATTAACCCAGCCTGCAGGTTATCGCATTAGCATCTATTCACAAGCAAAGTCGCTTAGCGACTTGAATTCCAGCAACAGTAGAAGCTTTTCATCACAAGAAATTCGGACTTTCCCCCATGCCTTCTGAAGCCTTGCATTCGGATCTTTCATTTTGTAGATTTTTAAAGCTTCTAATGAAGCTTGGCCGGAATTGAAATGTTATATTCCATCTGTCTCCTCTGCGCTGTGTAGGCATTCCTTCGTAATTCAATCAGTCGTATCCACGATGGGCGAGTTCAGCACCGATTGGCAGGTTTATTCCTATCCATTCAGGCAGGTTCTTCAGAAGGCAGGAGGTCGCTGGAAAGGACTAGTTCTTCCTCGCAATCCACGCTTCTCACTCTAGCACATCTCTCAGTGCACGGCTCTTCACACAGGAGAATGGACTACCCTTAATACAAACGGAAGAAGCACCACATTGCCTGGGTTCCTTCTGCACAAATCTGTAGCTCGCACAAGCCGAGTTGTGACAACTAACAATCAACGATGGAAACACTAAGACTTAAACACAAGACGACCATCCTATTTGTTCCCGCAAAAAAGAAACCTACTCAAAACTTGTGTACACTTTCATATGAAATCCATGGCCAGTAGTTCAGGAAGCCAGAGCAGATCTTTGGCCAACAGATTTTACCTTTAAAGAGGCAATATCTAGAGAGGAGGAGGAGGAAAGTGAATGCAATGAACGATTGCCAACCACTGAAAACTCCACTACTGCCTAACTCAAAGGCAATTGAATGACTGAAATAACGATAACCAAGCACTTCTACAAGCAAAGCATACACTTTAATTTGCCGGAAACTATCCCCAGTTTCACTTTCAAATAAAATGGAGTTAAGGAGCGTATCGAGGGGTCCAGCTGGTGAGATTAGAAGTGTTAGCACCAAGCTAGGGACAGCTGGTTCAATATGTTCCGTGAAACAGTGTTCTTCTGCTATGGAGGGGAACAGAGAATGCACTTTGCAGACCCGTCTAGCAGGAAAAGAGCTGGCCATGTCCAGGATGACAGGGGACGTTGTTTAGCTGGGCAAAGGAAGCAACAAAACCAACGAAAATGGCCGGTCATTCCTAGGGATTGTGTACAAACTGGAGAGAGACTTCACAGAGTAGGAGTCGTAAAAGCAAATCCACGATCTAGGGGATTTAATATAAACCAAAAAGAAGACAGTAGCTTAAAGGAGAAGCCAGTTCTCCTGGTATCACACACAGGAAATGTAATTGAGTATGGGTGGATTAAACACACCATCACCACACACTGGCTTGCTGCCTGAAATCCACAAAAATATGAAACATTCTGGAATGGTCGATTCATTATGGATCATATAATTCCAATGCTGTGGCCCCCGTGTGTCTGCTCGTTCATCAAGTATATGTTACCCAAGGTATCAAACATGGGCCATCCTGCAGGAAAGGCAAACTATGTATACAGTCTAGAATCCGATATTTTATGCAGACTGGATGAGGGAATCCATGTGTTTGAGGTTGCATACCGCTACATTTGTGGCATTGCACCCCTTTTATCCAGTAAATTAGCGAATTAACAGGACCCTACTGCAGACAGTATTCCAGTGAAAGCACGCTGAGCTGCGATAACGTTGGTCATCAAGGCGGAGAGTCAGATGAGGGCTGGCAGAAGTCCATATGGTTTGCTTGGCTTGCACGATGCCAGAGCTACGCGAGATGGGACAGTGATCACCGAGGAGGGTGCGAGGTAGTAGAGGACTGCCATCAGTTATTGAACATGGTTTCAGTCCAATAAGTTGACCCTGATCGTGCTCCACACAACTCTGGACTTATTCAGTAAAACGCCTCCTTGAAGATTTCTTTTCATATCACTTAATCTGGAATAGTTTAGCTGGTTGCCCAGTTCTGGATTGAGCATATTACAGAATTTAGGGTTTACCACTACCACGTCTAGCAGGATCCTTCAACACTTCATGGAGATGTGTCCTAGGTGGTGGAGGGCAGGCATCTAATAGAGGCACCAGAGAGTGGGGGCTGGGAGGGGGGCGTCATCCACATGAATTTATGCAGGCTTCTGGATAAATCTGAGTTAAGTGGGGTTATGGCGGCTTGATGTGCTCTTGCTTTCTCTGGCCAACAACCCATCTCAACGCCTGCTCCCGAATTCTCTTCAGTCTGTCCATGTTTTTACTTCAGGAAAACCAGTACACCATATTGCAGTATTCCAACTTGGTCATAAACTACTGAACTTCGGTTAACATCACTCAAGGTCTAGTTTACAAGAGAGGAAAGTATTTCCGGCTTTCCTTGCTCGGTCCAGTCAATCCTCTGAGCCATGCTTTCACTTGTGGATTGAAGCAGAGTTCGGAGTTAGATTTCTGAACTGCTGCACTGGGTAGGGGATATTGCCAGTGATCATGAACAGTAGAAAGGGCCTGCATGTGTTCTTGTGGCCTACATACTCTCTTCATTCCGCAGAGGATTGGCGAGAGCATCATCTACATACATTAGAGAGTCGATTAGCCAGGCCAGTGGGCCCATGTATGTTGAAGAGGAACCGAATATGGATGATGCCCAGGGAACGCTCAATTCGGGCCTACGACAGCCATGATTCATTTAACGGTAGCCTGATTTTCTGAGTAGTGCAGAGAAAAGGCTACATACATTCCAATGAAGTCCCAGATACACATGCACTCCTTGAATCGGTCGACCAGGATGTCAAAGGCAACAGGTGTCTAAATGGAAAAGTATAAGAGCTGCTTGGTGACCTTCGGCCATAGACATACACATGTCCACTCCTCTACTAAGTCTGCAAACAGACACTAGCAATGTAGTTTGGACTGTCGGCATAACACTGAAGCTGGTCCACCAAGTCCATTTAATAAATGCTGCAGATATGTGGGGGTTCTGGTATCAGCAGTTGGCTAGATCTTTTGGGTGGTCTTCCCGGTGCTCACAAGCTGCCACTCCCAGCATCCCTCCCCATGTCCACTCACTACTCACTGAACCTTGGTCACAACCACCTCTGTTATATGAAGAGGGGGGAGGGGGTAAAGAAAGGGGAGGGCATAATTATACCCTGGTTTCATGTAATCATTAACGTGCCCTCCCCCCCCCCCACCCAGTAACAGATGTTTTTAGGTCCCATGTCCTGCAAAGTTTTGCTTGGGCCTTACTCTCCCTCAGATAATCCAGGGGCCCCACCACCCCCAAAAAACTCTGTTTAGGATTAATTTAACCAAATATAAAACTACTACCAGCCAAGTTATTTATGAGCTCTTTAAGTCATTATTGATAAGGGAGCATTAAGAGGGCTGTCTGCGGCATGCGGATTGGCTAGTTGACAGATTTCGATATCGGAATAGGAGTTTTCTTTCTGTACATTTGTTATGTGAATGTGGGACGTATGACTGCAGTTGTACATCTGATCACAAATTAAAGCCCCCCCCCCTTCACAGCCCACCAGTGCATAAGCATGGAAACTCACTCTAGCCAATCTTGCTTTCCCGATACCTCAGCTCTGCTCAATTGCTCTCTTGCCCTCTATTACTCCCTCTTTCCCTTATGCGCCTGCGTCCCACCCAACACACTTTCCTTCGCACCTACATCCTCCATCACTAAGGGATTCTGCATCTTGCATTTGTTGCACCCTGCAGCTCTAATGAGCAACCCGTGGTTAACCTCACACTGCATTCGCACCTGCAGAGCACTGTTGCGCTTGCTCTCCACTCCCCCATTTCTTGCTTCGCCCCTCGGATCCACCAGCCAAAAACGAACATGCACTGAAGCCCCTAGCAGCATGCACAATCTTAAGGGTAGCCAGCAGCAGTGAAACCCCCAGCCCCCTCCAGAGCCTCCTACTCCCTGACCCCTTTCTCAAGGTAACCGTCTGCTCTAGAGTTTCAAGACAAGGCTCATTCTCTTAAGCCCAGAAATATAACAAATGCAAGATGCAGCGCGATAGCGCACCTCGCCGCAGTGAAAGGGGTGGCGTCTCCCAACCCAAAAGTGACCAGCAACTGGCACCAAATGGCATCTCTTAAGCAGGCATCAAAATGTGCACCACCACTTGACATTGGTGAGCAATAACGTACTCTTGGCGAGTAAGCAATTGTGTTCTGAGCGATAACTGAGGGGAATTTGTTTTAATGCCTGGCTGGTAGTGTGAAATTTGACATTTAACCTGTGTTACGTGTAAATCAAGATTGTCAGTCAGACTTGGACATCACAAAGTTCCTACTTGTATTATCGTCCTCCATAACCAGGGACACATCCTTTTCACGGATAACCACTATGGGGTGTCCAATCAAGCACTGTTCTTTCTCTTTCTCTTTCCATCTCCGATTGGTCAGCTGATGCAGCACACGGCTGAACAGTGAATACTACCCCTGACACTCCCAAGGGGCCAGTGAGTCACATCCAAGTTGCTATCCCAGAATACTCATACAGAGAGGCGGTTTCAATAGCAGACACAGACCCCACTGGGAGAAGGGAGGGCAAGATTTGTCTCAAACAAGGAACTACTCAGATGATAGGAAAGTACAAAGAAAATGAAGGACAGAAAGTAAGTGTAGGACGTGACAGAATACAATGCCCAAATTAAGAACACACGGGGAGAAAAAAGCCAGAGAACGGAAAACAAGCCTGAGGCCACGCACCACGGATTTAAGTGGAGAAAGACTGCATACAAGGACCCGGAAGAGAACGCTCCTGAAGCACCGCCGAGCAACAATGGATAAAAGAACCGGAAAAGTATGCGAAAATCTTTGCAAAGAGAAGTTGAGACGTGCTACATACAGCAACTAGGAGAGCATGTCCCTAAAGCATAAAAGAATCTCTGCAACGAGAAGTCGAGAGGCGCTACACACAGGAACCGGGAGAAACGGTTTCTGAAGCACATGACAGAAACCTTTGGTAAAAAATAAGCAACATACTACAGCACCTCTAAACTGACAAGTTCCAAGGAACACTGTAAGCTGGAATCGGAGTTCCTAAAAACACGTGGGAGTTACAGCTACTATTGCAAAACTACATAAACCAAGAACCATTTAATTCCAGTTCTAACCATCTGGACCAACCCAAATGTATAAATAAAAGCTTTAAAAAGTCTACCTCTTATATACCCCTGGTATGTTTGAGACTGCCACAGTAGCATGGACAGCAGACTCAACAGATCAATGATTTTATACACAACACACCAACCACACTATATCCAGACTGAAGAAATACATCAAAGAAAGATGCTGACGGACACAAATAGCTACCACCTCCCTCTCACAAAACTGCATATAAAATCACGAATGTACATTTTCCCAGTCCCCTAAACTAATAAGAATTGAACTCAAACACTAGGGTTAACAATTTTAAAAAATAAAGTATAATGGAAAGGAATCTAGGGTTTGGGTGTAACCGCCAACACCCAATTACCAAATATTACTGCGTGAACAGGCCACAAAACATGTACTGGGCAATTTATTTATCAATATTTGTAGAGCGCACAGCAGCCCGAGGGCATCGTGGCGCTTGTTACAAGACAGCTTACTTGGTTAAAAAAACATGCTTAGTTACAGCAATACATTCATAAATTACAGCAGCAAGGAACAGGAGGGAGCATGAGGGACAGGTGAGGGCTGCGGGGGAAACCAATTCCTCCTGCCTTAGCTCTTTTGATGGACGGAATGCGCAGTTGGTTAGCATCGCAGGTGCTTTTCGGGCAAAGTGGCTCTGACGATGGTCTCGGAGAGGTAAGGCGGGCTGTAAGTGTTAAGGAACAGGAGGGAGCATGAGGGACAGGTGAGGGCTGTGTTATTTGAAGAGTGTGGTTTTTAACACTTTCTGGAAGGCTGGGAGGGAGGTCTCTGCTCTGGGTGAGTTGGGTAGGGCGTTCCATAGTTTGGGTGCAATGCGGGGGAAACCAATTCCTCCTGCCTTAGCTCTTTTGATGGACGGAATGCGCAGTTGGTTAGCATCGCAGGTGCTTTTCGGGCAAAGTGGCTCTGACGATGGTCTCGGAGAGGTAAGGCGGGCTGTAAGTGTTAAGCACTTATGCGTTAGGGTGAGGGTCTTGAAGGTTATACATTCCTTAATGGGGAGCCAGTGAGCAGCTCTCCAAGCCTGTGCGATGTGGTCTCTTGAGGACTTTTAGTGCTGCTCTGAGTGCATTATTTTGTATGACTTGGAGCCCATTTAATTTTTTTGCCGATGTGCCTGCTAGGAGGACATTACAATAATTTAGGCTGGCCCCTATGATAGCTCTAGCAATTGATGGGCAGTTCTGTTTGTAGAAGAAGGGTTTTACTGCAGTTATTAGCTCTGTGGTGTTAGCAGATGCCAAAGCAATGGCGATGACCTGTCGCGTCATAGACAGAGTGGAGTCTAGGTATACTTCTTATGTCTTTACTGAAGTGGAGAAAGAGATGGTGGCTTTCTCTATGGTGAAGTTACAGTATTGTTTACCAAGTTTGGATAAGGTTTCTTTAGGACCAACAATGATAATCTCGGTCTTGTCTCCATTGAGACAAAGCCTGTTTTCCGTCATCCAAGCTTGGATGGTGGCTTATATAGCATGGAGGGCACCAGCGTCTTGGTCATAGGAGCTTGTGGGTGGTAGGAGTACCTGCTTATCATCGGCATAGTTTCTGTCTGCTATGCCGAAAGTATCCAAAGAGTGGCTTTGTGAACATGTTGCAGAGCGTGGGAGCTGTACACTGGCCCTGTGGGACTCTGCAGTGGATGGTGGTAGGGGCAGCGCTTGCTTGATCAGAGAATACCTTCATGCCTCTACCTTCTAGAAAGGAGGAGATCCACGACGATGCTTCTTTGGAGAAGTGAGCTGCGCGAGTGATGTGAGGTAAGAATCTTGTGATCCACAAGATCAAACGCGGCAGAGAGATCCAGTAGTAGGAGGGCTGGCCTACCTGTGTCCATGATTTCTGTTATTTGATTTTTAAGGTCTAAAAGGGCGATTTCAATGCCGTGGCCTTTGCAAAATCCAGATTGTCTTTTACCAAGGATGGAGTTAGATCCAAAGTTTCCTGGACACCCTATGATCTTGGGCCCAGGTCCATCCTCTGCCAGCGCCACACCTGCACTGCCCGCCAATCCCTGCACTTGGAGATTGTTCTGTATCCCTACAGCCCCCCTGATGTCTGCACTTACCCTTGCCACGTGCTGGCCGTTACTTATTAAAGGATAGTTCCGGGACTTTTTTTTTATTGTCCCTACGGGTCGGCCATGTGTTTGTAAGCATAAATCGGTAGATCGTAGGAAACTTTCCTATGGACCTTACCCGACTTTTCGCCCATTATCGCACTCGAAATCAGCCTCCATTTTGTGATAATCCTATCATTCCGCCGCATCGACCTGGCTCACCTGCCTTTGCGGCACTAAATCAAATCCCCCGCCCCTGAGCCTGACATCAGCAGACGCGTACTGCCCATTTCAAGCACGTCTCGTGTCAACAATCGCTGCGCCTCAGCTATTGACGTGTTGCCATGGAAATGGCAGGACGCCTCTTTCCCCAATAAGTATAAACAGACCGTTTCACAACACACAGCAGCAGATTTTCGATTCCATTCCTCTCTCTGTGTTACTTTGAGTATTCTGTGACTCGTTTCAGTGCTCTGGTCAGCTACCTTCGCCGCTTGTAGCCCGTGTGAACACCTGTACCATCTCTGTAAATTATTTTACTATCTTTACCGCACAATGGCCACAATAATGCCGTATATGTACGAGCCCGAGTACACCGAGGAAGAACTACTGGAAAGTCAAGCACGCGAAAACGATGGGGATTCGGACGGCAGTTGGGAGGACCAGTCAACGGATGAAGAGCCTGGACCATGTCGCATGGACGGCGTCTCCACCTGGTGCACGTGCAATCGGTGCGAGCTAATGCCAACTGAGGAGGAGAACTGCTGCTGCCGTGAAAATTCCGGGTGCTTGGCCTACATTTCGGAAAGCGAGCAAAGTCTGCAGGAAGGCGAGCAAAGTCCGCAATGCATCACCGAGCTGCCAGAGTTCAGGGAAGCCTGCCTCTCACGGACCGTGTTGAGGATGATGATGGTGCTTATGCACGAACTTCGCGGCACTGTTCGTCCGCGTAATCCGAGTAACGAGTAAGTATACTCTGTTTGTGATGTCAGTGATGCCACCACTATTTCATGGTCGTCTCCCACATATAAAATTACATTTACATATCATTCGAACGCATGTAAATTTGTTCCATATAGTGCATTTTCTAGATATAATTTTTTTCTAAGAAAAATGACATGTGTTACCTGAATCGACATTGATAAGAAAGTTTGGTCAGTTTAATACAGTTTGCATCTTTTTTTTTCACAGGTGGTACAGGCTGGTGGCCTATCGTTGCTTCACTTGGTGGCTTCACGGGAGGCTCGGACACCGCGTTCGGAGAGTAATACCTGCCTGTGCGGTACTTGCCATTAGACAACATTTCCCCAGTGACAGTGGACAATACCGCGGATTTTCCCTCGATGTGCTGCAACCTCAACTTTACAATGTGTAATGTTTATTATTTATGTTTAATTAAAATCTAAAATAAAGCCCAACATATATTTTAACAATGGTTGTTTTGATTTTTTAAATGAATCTAGTGTATATTCTCCTGGGAGGGTGAGGTATTTATAAACTCACCCCCCTGCATTCCATGTAGTAGATCCTGCAGCCATCCTCTTACATTCAGTTAGATGGCCTCTCCTTGGTGAGGCCCTGCGGCAAACGGGTCTTGTCTGCACGACCACCGCCCCGATCCACCCCCCGCCCTATCAAAGGCAGTTCGCACCGGGGTACTTGTGCTGGCAAGTGGAGCTGTCAGGGAGCGATAAAGGCCAAGAGGTGCCAAAGACCATGTACACTTCAAAGTGGTCTATAGAGCATGGGTTGTTGTTCCCATGTCTACCTCCAGACCCCGTGTCTCCTGCCAAGCATCCCCCCTCACGCTGGACGGCCCCCTGCAATCCACATAAGTGTGTCTCCATTCACGAGTCTTCCTGTGTCTTGTCTGCACGACCACCGCCCCGATCCACCCCCCCGCCCTATCAAAGGCAGTTCGCACCGGGGTACTTGTGCTGGCAAGTGGAGCTGTCAGGGAGCGATAAAGGCCAAGAGGTGCCAAAGACCATGTACACTTCAAAGTGGTCTATAGAGCATGGGTTGTTGTTCCCATGTCTACCTCCAGACCCCGTGTCTCCTGCCAAGCATCCCCGCTCACGCTGGACGGCCCCCTGCAGACCGCATAATGCCACGACATATACACGTCATTCATTCACAAACACACCCCTGTTTCGAATTCTTTATAACCCACTTCATATTTCTAATGAGAACTTCTTTGCGCTTTGCTAGTCAACCCGTGAAGGTGCTGGTTATCTGCTCTTCGTCTCTGTGAACTTCCGTGACCACTTTGAGCAAACTCGTCAGTTTGCAACCTGTGAACTGCTCCCTGTTCTACGACAAGAAACTACTCTGATCCCTGCATCTAACTGTTTGTTCGTCAAGGTAAGTCCATGTACCATAATCATTTTGCGTCCAATTTTTTAATTTATATCTATTTGCTAGTAGTCATCAAATTGCATCCATGTTTTCTTTTCGTTCACGACAGTACATGCAAGGAACTAGTCACATGTTCTGAGTTTAGTCAAATTACTTTTTCTATTTTTTGAAAGTTATTGAAATACTTATCCGCATGTGAATAACATGTATAGTTCCAAGAACCAAAACGGACCTTGCATTGAACCTTTTATGTGTCATTTAATGTTTTAACACATTGGTATTCATAGAGAATTGTTGATCTTTACTTTTCAGAACTTTCCATAATGCCTGCCTGTTCCATTGGCGGTTGCCCTTCGAAGACCCATAACAAATCTGAAGGTACTATAATGCATGTTTTCCCTAAGACAATAGATCAGATAAGAGAATGGGTCCGATATTGCGGATATCCAGCCTCTGAGATAGAAAGTAGAGTCCTAGAAGTCTTTGCGGACAAGAGGGGTGATCGATACCGCATCTGCAGCAGGCACTTTAGCCCAGACATGTACTCCACATCATTGCTAATAAGGACGAAAACACCGCGAGCGAGGCGAAAATTGCTCTCAACCGCTATTCCCACTCTATTCGTCCACATCCCTCCACTGGTGAGTCAAGTTTACGTATTTATCTCTCGGCATTGCGGTAGTGTGTAGCATTAGCTAACAATAATTTCCCCATTTATGTATCCACTCAATATGAAGGCTGAAGATTCTCCATCCGTGTCGTTATTGCAGTCATCAGCCACTTCAAGCGCCTATCGGGTAATCTTACTTAGCTATTCTGACACTGACTTGTTTTAGGCATGTAAATCAATAGTTTTAATTGATCGTGTAATTATTTTACCTAATGGTACACCACAGTACTCGTCCTCTAGTCTTTGTTTTCAGTTATAATTATTGTTATCCAAAATAATGCAAGTACTGTCTTTCAGGGAGATGCTGAGGAGTCCAACGCATTGACGACAACCGTAGATGTCACTCAGATGCTCGAGGTACGTTTCCGGACAGTTCCATCGATGGAGATCATCAGATCTTGCATTCTTGTAGCGTGATTGTTACACACAATGTTTCTTTCGTTTTTAGCCATTGGTATGTCCTTCTGTCGTCGCCCTCCTATGTGTCTTCTTTTTTCAATATTGTGTTCATTACTAATGAAAGTCCTATGTTTCAGGGAGTCGATGGAGCATTAGTCCAAGAGGAAGGGGGAGCATGCAGTTACGGGTCGGCGCAACAGCTTGCAGAAGTGTGCACCGCAGTTACAGCGTCCCTTGATGTTCTTATGCATTTCGAGGTATGGATACTGACAGATCAATCATGCGAGATCAAATGACGTGATTACATCCGCTATACTTCCTTCTTTATTAACGCAAGTACTATGTTTCAGGGAGCTGACGGAGCTTCTTCAACAAGAACATCACCCCTAGTAGTTGATGCAGATCTCTGGGTGGTGACACTTCCAACGATGGAGCAAATCGAATCATATTTGGATATCCATTATTTATTTTAGACAACTGATCATTTGTGCAGGTCTATTTAGATGAGCCGTTGACGCCTGCAGAAAGTTTATGTTCTTTTAAACAAAATAGAAAACCATACTAATGCAATTACTGTGTTTCAGGGAGTTGCTGAAGCGTCATCTTCAATAATATCATCAATGGAAGTCTATGCGGAGCCCGAGGTATGGATCTTGACAGTTCAATCTAACTAGATTAACAATGCGTGAACTATTGTCGTTTGAATGTTCTACACAATGCGTTCATTCGTGTTTTGCTATTGAGATGTACGTATGGGTATTGGTCCCCAAGTACATTTTGTGTTTAATATTATTATACATACTAATGAAAGTTCTATGTTTCAGCGAGTCGATGGAGCCTCAGTGAGTGATGGATGTGCTTATCATGAAAGTATAGTCGTTGCAGCGCGAGAGGAAGTGGAGACATGCACACACGAGTCGGAGCAACAGCGTCCAGATGTTGAAGTTCGAGGAAAGAAAGTTTCAAAGAAAAGAAAGCAAAAGAAGGTTAGTGTCCTGTTCACTATATTATGTTGTCTTTCACTGTCAATAGTTCAATACTGTAAATTGTGTTTAAACTGAACATCCCTTTTCTAATCTGTCCTCTAGTTGCGAGTGGGTGTAAGAACTAGATCTACACAGACAGTGAAGCGAACGAGAGATGTTGCTTGTCAAACCTTTTGGCAGGGACTTGAGACTGGAGATGCATCGTGCCAATGGGAAGAATATGAAGTGATTGACAACGGAGCTATACCACCACCAGCCATTGATAGTGAATGTCCTCCTGGTAGTTTGGATGCAGTCGTAGATCAATTCACAGAATCCACACCCGCAAAAAATAAGAGCACGCGAAAGTTGAAGACATTGTTTTTTTCTCCCATCTCCGGACAAGGAACAGATGTTGCAATGGAAGAGAATGAAGTGGACGACAATGAAACACCATCAATATCACTCAGCATAGCGGAAGACGATATCAGAGATTGTACCTTTCATGCGAGTGACATGTCCTCAACGTTACAGGCCGAACCAGCTGGGATGCAGAGTGACAGTATAAGGAAAGAGGCCAAATTCATTGTATTCGATAGCTGTTTGATGGATATTATTATGATGATGAAATGTGGGCATTGGGTTGGTGGGGAAGTATGTGGGGAGCCATTGATTAATGTGACTCGTGCAATTCGAGGCACTAACCTTAAAATACATGCCACCTGTACACAATATCATCCGTTCGCATGGTCTGCACAACCCATGCTGGGGCAACTGCCAGCAGGCAATCTACTTTGTGCAGCGGCCGCACTTTTTAGTGGTTCAAGTTTTAAAAAGTTACAGTATTTCTTTCAGTTTGTGGGAATCCATTTCATTGCGAAAAGTCAGTTCTACAAATACCAAACCGATTATCTATTTCCAGCCATCAGCGAAGCTTGGAGAATGGAAAAAATGTCAATGGAAAGTACATTCGCGGGCAAACGCTTCAGGCTAGCCGGTGATGGACAATGCGACAGTCCAGGATTTTCAGCCAAGTACTGCACCTACCACTTTCAGGACATGGAAAGTAAGAAAATTGTGAGTTCGGTGGTCGTGCAGGTGTCACAAAGTACATCCTCAGTGGCCATGGAGAAAGTTGGCTTTGTAGCATCATTGCAAGAACTACAATCGCGGGGAATGGTGATCGACCTGATAGCCACGGACAGACACGTTTCAATTGCCAAGACAATGAGAGAACAGTACAAAAATATAAATCACCAATTTGACGTTTGGCCTCTTGCAAAATCAATCAATAAAAAATTGTCGGCTGCAGGAAAAAAAAAAGATATGCAAGGTATTTCACAGTGGTCCAAGTCAATCAGCAACCATCTTTGGTGGAGCTCAAAAACATGTGAAGGGTCGTTGGAAATTCTACTGGAAAAATGGCGGTCAGTAATGTTGCACTGTAGCAACGTACATCGATGGTCGACAAATGAGCATTTCCACAAATGTGAACATGGCCATTTGTCCACAGAGGAGGCACGGAAGAAGAAGTGGTTGATTCCTTCATCACCCACTCACAAGGCCATTGAAAAGATTGTATTTGATAAAACTATAACAAGAGATTTGAGGGGACTCACGGAATTCTGCCACACAGGAGATTTGGAGGTGTTCCACAATATGTGCCTAAAGTACAGGCCCAAAAGATTGCATTTTGGCATGGAAGGCATGATAAATCGGACTCTTCTAGCGGTCTTGGCACATAACCATAATGTTGGCCGTCAACAAAGTAGGACGACCGGAACTTTAGGGACGCTTAGCTACAATAAGGCCTTCACTAAAAGAAGTAAACAATGGGTGATCAAACCAGTGTTTGAGGATATGCAATATGAGTTTATTGAGAGACTTATCGTAGATGTCCTCGATAGGCACATACATGGAGTGGTGAACGAACCTATGCAGGGGACAACTGCATTGCCACCCAACATTGCCTCTGTTCCATGTCCACCTAAAGCAGAGCTCATTGAGAAATACACATCACGGTTTAAATGATTGTAATTCGATTGTCTGTTCTCTCGAGTCTCCTCATGTTGCAGGCCCATTGCAATTAAACCAAACAGTAATATAAATCATTTTTACAAAAATTATAGAATGTTTCCGTATTACAAACACATGGCCGACCCATAGGGACAATAAAAAAAGGCACGCAGACAAGATGCCCTTACACTAACTGGAGCTAACTAGAAATGTGTGCTCGCTCAAAGTGAAGGTCAGCTGCTTTGATGTTTTGCTCGGGTGGCGGAACGGCCCACGACCCAATATAAGGTTCTATTGTGATTTGACCTTGACAGGCCGGGACCATCCTGAAAGACTAAGAAAGGATAATGAATAAAATTTCAGAAACTAAACGATGAGCCACGTTCATTAGAAGAAGTAACGTCGGCAAAGAAGGAGTGGTGTTTCGGGTCTGCCCTACACAGAGACACAATGGAAAATGCAAATATAATGTAAGTAACTTTTGATGAGTTTATACCGCAATTTCATTACTATACAGTGGCTTTAAAGACGGGTTCAGTTGTACTTGTTCGTTCTATGTGGCATAGTGTTTTCTACCGCGCACTATCTGGAGGAGAAACATCTGCTTTTACTGAAGCACCTCAAAACCTTCCTCTTTGCTTCTGCTTTCTCTCTCCCTCTCCCCTGCTACAACTGGTCCACTGTCTGCGACCTCGGTCCTGGGCCCTTCCACTCTCCACCTGCACTGCCTCCCTGTCAACCCCTGCACTGGGGGACTGTCTCAGTATCCTACAGCCCCCCCTTCCCAGCACTTGTTCTGCACTTACCTTGCACTTGCCACCAGCTGGCCCTATTTATTTATTATTTTATGCTACTTACCTTGTACTCCACTCCCCCCCCCTCCATGCCTCGCCACGCCTTTAAACACTTGTGTACACCCAGTAGCGCTGTCCTCGCTATGAAATGAATAATTTTAATAAGGATCTGATGGTGAGACTAATTTCATTTTTTATGTTTTTAGGTACATCATTCACTACTGTCTGTGTCACGAGTACCAGACACCGGCGGACGGCTTCTACAGCCGCCAGTTGCTTCTCCGCGTGAACAACGTTACCACCCTGACCATTTACAAGTATGCCCTTACGCGGTACTAACGGTTAGATGCAACATACCTACCGTTGTGGTGGCCTAGTGCCTCGTTGTTGGAACAGCCATGCGATTATCAGTGCGACAGAAGAGCTTATTTTTATCGTAAACCAACACCCTGTGTACTGCACACGAACATCGCTTCCCTCAAGACGAACTAATTTGGATCGAGAGCAAAGAAAAATGCAAATCGCTGAATATTCTCTAAACATTTGATGTCCAATAAACGTACTTTGCCAAATGTACAATCTTGCCGTTTGCTTTTAAACCACGGTTTCACATTCCGAATTGTGGTGCTGTATTGTGAGATGCTCTAAGACCCTGTGTACAGCAAAGGACCATCGCGTTCCTCAATACGAACTTTTTGGAACATGAGCAAATAAAAATGCAAATCGCTGAATATTCTCTAAACATTTGATGTCAAATAAATGTACTTTACCACATTTACAATCTTGCGGTTTGATTTCAAAGTACAGTTTCATATTCCGAATTGTGGTGCGCTGTATTGTGAGCTGATCTGTGTTGATTTCCGGGGTCTGTGTGGAGTCGCGTAGAAGACGCCTGGGCGCGTTTGCCTACGCAGCTCAGTCACGTCACGGATAGAGGCGGGGAATATGAATGTTTTGATAAAGTCTGTTTCAGGGGCGGGGGATTTGATTTAGTGCCGCAAAGGCAGGTGAGCCAGGTCGATGCGGCGGAATGATAGGATTATCACAAAATGGAGGCTGATTTCGAGTGCGATAATGGGCGAAAAGTCGGGTAAGGTCCATAGGAAAGTTTCCTACGATCTACCGATTTATGCTTACAAACACATGGCCGACCCGTAGGGACAATAAAAAAAAAGTCCCGGAACTATCCTTTAACTATTCCATGTGCTGCACTGTCCCTTGCCCCCCCTCCCACACACTTGCGATCTGAATGACACCTGGCCTAGTAGGATCGTTGTCTGTCCTCCCTTTGTTCCCATCCCTTGCCTTGAAACACTTGTGTATAGGCGCGTTATAAATGCCATATCATATCAACGAAGTACTGAATCTGCTTGTGAGCGGCTTTATCCAGAATCTTTAGGAAGAACGGGACTGTGGTGATGGGTCAGTAGTTCATAGGGGATGTGGGGTCTAGGGAGTTTTTTCTTCTTCCCCTTTTAAGAGTGGACGCATCCATGCTTCTTGGAGGCTGAAGGGGACAATACCTGATCTAAATGAGGCATTAATGAACGCCGTTATGAGAGGGCTGAGTGATACAGCGCATTCTTTAATCATGTTAGGGAGGGGGGGGGGGATATCTCCTTTGCACATAGAGGGTTTGAGAAGGTTGGGAATGTCTGGTTCTGACACGTCTCGGAAAGAAAAAAAAAGAGAACGTTAGGAGTGTGGGAGGGGAGGCTGGACGAAGGAGGTTGGTCATGGTTAGGTAGGGCTTTGAATTGCACCCACTTTTTTTTAGAAGTTCTATTTTGCTGAGCAGGGCAACAAACTTCATCTTTGGTGATCTCATCAGGGCCGGTGGAGGGGAAGCTTAAGTCTTTGAAAATGGTGAACATTTCCTTAGGTTAAAGTAGAACGATTTAGCTTTAATAGTCGCTTATTTGTATTGAGCAGATCGCCTTTTCAATTCTTCCTTGGTGTAGTCACTAGGCTTGGATTGCCAGTTGGTTAGTGGAACACGTTTACTGGTACGAAGAGCTTGTAGTTAATCAGTGAACCATGAGTTTATGGGGTGGGCATTAGGGAGTGATAGAATTACTGAGTGTAAGAAACTATTGTCTACTTAATAGCTTTGAATGTTTTACCCTGCAGAAGGCTAGAAATGGTTTGACCTTTTCTTCTCATACCAAAACGATTCATTGGCTAATGGCACGATTCCCCAAATGAACCTTCTGGGAAAGGCCCAGCCTGGGAAATCTGAACCACACAGTGTCCCACACCACCCCTCGACTGGATTACTGGAACTCTGACATGGTCAAATTCTCAAATGCTCAGAGGATGCGCTTCTTAAATTGCTGCGCCGTGCGCCAGGAAGAGCACTCGCTTCATCTCTTGAACGCGGAAACCTCCCAGCCATTGGATTCTCAGAGCCACGGAACCCTATGGGCAGAGGAAGCCCAAGCGTAACAAGGGAGTGCACCTGTTGGGAAACGAAGAAGCTGCTGCGTGCTCGAAACAATCCTGTCTAGGGTTGCACACTTGCATTAGAGACCGTGTTGAACAGAAGCCTCATTATGTCCGTGCGTAATGTGATAGTGTTCAAAGCCCCACCTGCACACATTTTAGCATTAAAAAAAAAATGTACTAAGAAATACATGGACATTTTAGTTGCTCTCAATTTGTAGCACATTTTGAGAAAGTGAGGTCACCATCTCAGAACGTGTCTAACTTCAAAGGCAGTACGTGAATATGGTCCACATAGTATAACTGGCACACGATATGTTAAGCAAAGAGTAAAAAGGGTTCCGTTCACAGCGGTTTTGGAGCATTAAATAAAAAATGTATTAAGGCACATGGGCCTCATTTAAGCATGTTCTACTTGCAGGGAGTTTAAGATGATAAATTTGCTGTTCCAAACCACGCGGTAAACGTGAACTTGGATTAAAAAAAGGGAATTATGGAAGAAACGGTCCCTTCACAGCGGCAGCGCCACTGGTGATTTGTGCTGGTTTGGGAAATGCATTTAGGAAAGGACACGCGCATTTCACAGGGCGGAGTGGCAGCTAGGCTGCCAGCCCTCTTGCACATAATCCCGACACTGATCTGTAGGCTGCCAGCAGGCTGTACACGTTCCCGTCTTAGTGACATGGTGTAAAATAAAGCATGCCTAACCCTGCTGGGGGGTAGAAATGCAAGTGGGACAGCAAAATAGAAATAGGATTGGGGTATTTCTGACTCAGTCGTGCATTGCGCGTCAACCTGCACCGGTTTCAGACAGGCGCCGGAGAATGCGTTTTCTGTATATCCAGTTTGTGAATACAGGATGCTCATTGAAATGCCATTGCTGGTGAAAAGGTACAGCTGAATGCGTGGGCTCGACTCACCAGACAGGCACAGACGTTCTACAGTCTGTGAGTGAGGGGCAGTGGAGGCCATGTTCTGCCCTCCAGGATGTTTTGCCCTAGGACTCAGCTGGGGCTAATTGGTGTTGCAAGCCGAAACATGTGAAGGGCCACAGGTTGACCACCGCTGGTTCCTCTAGGAACCAGAATGGCCCGACAATATATGGAATTTACTGTAGCTCTCTCTCAAGCAGCCATAAGCCGAGATCTAGTACACCTTTATAAAAAAAAAATTCATATTTGCAAGTGCACATTAAAAAGTTATTCATTTACTAAATTTGGGAGTGCCAATTTCAAAAACAAGGGACTGCAAATTGAGAAGATTAAGGGGCGATTGTCAATTAAAAAAATACAACACTAGAATAGTGCTAATCGTGCTCCACGGCCAACGTTGAAATGTTCTTCAAATCATTTGTTTTTATGGGGAAATGCTATCGAGTTTGCCATTTAATAGATAGCCCAAGAACTTCCAAGTGTTCCTATAGGTCAACTGTGATATGCAATTCATGAACTCGAAAAACTAAAAAGCGGAGTCGGCCAACTGGGCCTCAAACCTGGGAGATTCAGATCTCACACTGATCTTAAATCCAAGCTTGCCTAATTCACTCAGCTATCTAACGGCTGTAGGATAAATAAAAGGGTGCATTAATAACTCTTCCACCAAACACCCATGAAAGTACCCAGGAACACACCAATAAATCCTACTTAAAATCCGGTGGGGTGGGGGGGGGGACACTTCATCCAATCAATTCCCTGTCTCGTCTTAACATAAGTCTCTACATCGTCACCAGCCTTACCAATGTAACCAAACAGTGGCACTCCACTTCAAAACACCAAAAAGGTACCAACACAAAAGGGAAAAAGTATGCATTTAACAGAGTATTCCATACAAAGTTGATGACCAGCTAAGCATTTATCAAATCCACATCTCTATATACGCTAGACCTCTAGCTTCTAAGCACGGCAACACAAAGTTATTAATACCCAATTCAGACATTCAATTAATTGACCTGAATGTGCAGTTCACTCTGGTGGAACCCTTCTGAATTGAGCAATTTCCCCTCCCCACCCTCCCACTACTTCTGCCTGGAAGCAGTTCCATATATCTTAAGACATTTACAACAATGTCCTCAAGATCAGAATTTGCAGACTTCGGATAGGAAAAGATCATGGGAGCCCTCTGGGAGTCTCCGGCATTAGCTAACCTTGTTTGACCATTTGTAGGCTTGAAGAAGCTGGCTGTAGAGTGGAGTTTTGTCCTGCACGGGATCCAGGCTCAGCAGGCCGCTGTTATGGAGTGGGTGGTTCTCCGAAGGCTTTCCTACCAAGTTGCTGAGTCGTTCGAGTTCACTGAAAGACAAAACAAGATACACAGACATTAACTAAAATCTTCCATGAGCCAATAAATCATGCCATCTGAGTAACCGAAGAAAGATTGCGTTTTCCTAGTTGCACCACAGCGCACCACTGTGCGATGCAACACTAACTGAAGCAAACTTTGGAAATGGAACCAAACTGCCTATATTCAATTAAAATAATGATGGCTAACAATTACAACCAAATAACCATTACACCAAATACAGGCGGCCCAGATCACAGGCGTTGGTTGAGTGGGGATACATGCACGATATTCCTTAGTTCTAGAGTATTAAAAAAGCGACCCAATAGTCAAGGAAAATACAAAGCAAACAAGCTAATTGCCACAGACTAGGCAAGCACCAATGAGGCAACATTCCTGTCAAAAAATTCCAGAACAGATTTCAGTTGTCCATTTGCCACCACCAATGTGTGCATTGTGGCGCTATGAAATCTCTTACCCCAACGTCATCTCACATTAATGGGATTCATAGGCAACACCTTACTATCTTTTTGACTGGGACACACCTCTGAGAATCAGGCCATGTGTCACTTCCCCCAAACCACTTCTGTCCCTCTAGAGTCTCTCAAGGGTCTCACGTCAGCTAGCCAAGAGAAAAAATACCACATTCAAGCCAGTCCCGCCTCAGGACCTGCTCAATACCCCACGCTGTCCTAGGATCCACTGGCTAAGCATCCATCTCCACTTCAAATTCCTTGCCCCTCCCGCCCAGTGGTCTCTTCCCAAGAAGATGCCCCCTCCCTTTGTTGCCTATCCACCCCTTTGTCTCAGCCTACTGCGCGTCAGAATTTCCTAGTACTTAGGCCTCCGTCCATGTATCCGACCATCCTTAACGCCTTGTTTTTCTACCAGTATGCCAGGGACACCACCCATATGCATCCTCGTGCCCCTTGGGGAGTGTGCTCTAACCAAAACCCTACATACAGCTCAGCCCTTCTCCATACGACTATTGACGAAGACGGTACATCACACATACATACATTGAAATAAAGAAAAAACATACTCGCTACACATGCAGGGAGGCCCAAGAAAGCAATTCTAGTAAATCTGTCAGCTCCAATTTTTCTGTGATCCAATTGACCAGAAAAATGACGATACATATGGCCGTATGCTTAGTAATAAATAGAAACAAGCATTGGCAACAATTTGGGCTTGTGTAAGCATAGGAATGGCACATGCCAGATACTGATGTAGTGGTATAAGCTGCAAACTGGTGCAAGTACCTGGGCATCTAATAGCAGTGCCTTGCAAACGCCCAATACTTCTACAGAAGCAAAAACGGTTGGCTTTGCCAATGCTGGTTTTTAACAGGACTTCAGCTAAGAACAGGCATAGGGCTTATAAATCTAGTGGCTGAAAGTAGTCCCGGTTGAGACATTGTTATTACACCAGAAGCACATTTACAGCTCCAATTAAGTAAATAACTATCAGAAGACTGCTTTGAGAACACTGGCAGGCACTTTGAGCACAAAGTTTGATGATAATGCTAGCTCAAAAGAGATCCCGGAGGTTTTGTTTCGGACGGGCAAATAGGTGGGAATGGCCGTATGGATTAGCATGGCCAGCGGAACCAGCTTTCCGGTCATTGCAGCTAAACATTGGAACGCACTACCAGTCCTTAAGATCCAAGCAATCTTACTGGTCCTTCTGTAAACGATTGAAAACCTGGTTCTTTACCTAGGAAACACCTCAACGCAGGGTTTACCCGTGGAACGCTAGCTGACTGAATTCTTTCTTGCTTTCCCTGTATCTTGTCCGGGAACCAGCACCTTGATGCCGTGGGTTTAGGTTAGTGCGCTTTACAAACGGTAAAAAATCAAAATGGCCATGGGCAGTCACTGGGTGGGTAAATAACCAAATGCCACCTACAATGTGCGTGTCCCTTCTCCTATGCCATTTCTCCCTAGCAGTATTCAAATGCAATAATTGCAGCGTATACGTGGTGCCACGTGGATTGTTAAACTTGTGGATTAGAGAAACTCAACAATTTGTAAGAAACATGCAAAATTAAGCAGCAGAGGGAGTGAGGGTCACTTCCAAAAAATCTCCCCACCTCATGTCCCTTACCACATGTACATCTCTCAGCAAAGATATCCATCACTCTGGACACCAAACCTTTCTACGCTCAGCATCTACAATTTCCATCACCATCGACACCACACCCACCTGGGCGTCTCCAGCAAGTTCTTCGCAAACGTGCTGGCTTACCCAGTATCACTCAGAACTCATCCCTTGGCCACACTCCTCCTTCCAACAGTCACCACACCATGTCCTGAAGAAACCCTTGTCGCTTACACCTGTTCCAATTCATATGGTATGGCCTTCAGACTACTGCCCTGCCCGCTCGTAGGAATAGTCGTTTCACTGCAGAAGATACAACCAGAGTGGTCCCCGGTGCAGAAATGGGTTCAGGCCTGGGGTGTCCAGACCAGAATCCAAACTAAAGAGGGGGGATGGGTGGAAATGGACAACGTTTATAGAGAAGGAAGATGGAGGAGTTTTATTATGCTTGGAATCTGGAAGAAACTTGAAAATGTATAATGCACATATCCAGAAGTACCAAGCAGAATTAACCGCATCTGGGCGCAGATGAAACTAAGACCACTAATCAGAAAATCTGACATAACTATAAATATGGAGTAAGGAAAAAAAGTTAGTATTTCTGAAAAGTTTCTAAAGTGGACCGAGATGGGGGGAGATTGTTCCACAGCCACGGGCAGCTCCTCTGGCTACACGACATCAAGTCAGAATATTCAATAGAGAAGAATGTGCCGAGCAAAGACTGAAGGTAAAAATTGTATTTGGAGAGCAAGAAAAACAATATATATAAGCCAGCCCATGAACAAAGTTGATACCAAAAACACATTCTTAAATGTGATTCTGAGGTGTATCGGCAGTCAAAGCAAACCACGCCTAGCATTAAAGATTGAGGCATCTCGAGACAATTAGAAGATGATTTGAAAAGGCGTCCAAAAGCCAGTTTGGATGGTGCGAAGAAGATGCACCAATTTAGGCATGACCTCAACATCTCCCTTCCTCGTCCCAGTACTTACCTTTGATGCACAGCCTCCCTCAAAGGAAACATGTTTTTGGCGGAGGGGAATAGTACCTCCTACTTAACAAAAATACCTTGTTAAAAGGTTTCCTGTAATCCAGACAGGGGAGAAACGCATCTTTCGGGAGCAGGCATAAGGGGAGCAACGATCTGTGCCTCTCTGGACCCATTTCAGTGGGGCGGAGGAGGTTGCAGAGGACCACAGAGTCTTGGACCCTGTGCGGGGCGAAAGGGTCCAAATGAGCCGACATCTTGCAGGTTTGTGAGGGTGGCAGGCGGAGTGGATTGTGTCCCTGGATGTTCAGGATGCATGTGGCTAAGGCCTTCCCTGCAGAGGTTCCTTAGGTTGGCATTGTGGGGGGAGTGGATTGTGTCTCTGGATCTTCAGGATACCCATTAGCATCTGGCTAAGGTCTTCCCAGCAGAGGTTCCTCGGGTTGGCATTGTGGGGGGGAGTGGATTGTGTCTCTGGATCTTCAGGATACCCATTAGCATCTGGCTAAGGTCTTCCCTGCAGAGGTTCCTTAGGTTGGCGTTGTGTCTCTGGATCTTCAGGATGGCCATTAGCATCTGGCTAAGGTCTTCCCAGCAGAGTTTCCTCGGGTTGGCGTTGTGGGGGGAGTGGATTGTGTCTCTGGATCTTCAGGATGCCCATTAGCATGTGGCTAAGGTCTTCCCAGCAGAGGTTCATTAGGTTGGCGTTGTGGGGGGGTTGCATCTCTGGATCTTCAGGATACCCATTAGCATTTGGCTAAGGTCTTCCCAGCAGAGGTTCCTCGGGTTGGCATTGTGTCTCTGGATCTTCAGGATGGCCATTAGCATGTGGCTAAGGTCTTCCCAGCAGAGGTTCCTTAGGTTGGCATTGTGTCTCTGGATCTTCTGGATGGCCATTAGCATCTGGCTAAGGTCTTCCGAGCAGAGGTTCCTCGGGTTGGCATTGTGGGGGGAGTGGATTGTCTCTCTGGATCTTCAGGATGCCCATTAGCATGTGGCTAAGGTCTTCCCAGCAGAGGTTCATTAGGTTGGCGTTGTGGGGGGGGTTGCATCTCTGGATCTTCAGGATACCCATTAGCGTGTAGCATGTGGGGAAGGTCTTCCCAGCAGAGGTTCCTTATGTTGGCGTTGTGGGGGGAGTGGATTGTGTGTCTGGATCTTCAGGATGGCCATTAGCATGTGGGGAAGGTCTTCCCAGCAGAGGTTCCTCAGGTTGGTGTTGTGGGGAGGGGGGGGGCATTATCAGTTTTCAGTACTCCCTTTTGGGTTGAAAACAGCCCCCTGGGCCTTTACAAAGATTGCAGCTCCCTTGGTTGCTCACATCCACCTGCAGGGAATCCACATATTCCCCAACACATAAGACTGGTTAATCAACAAAGCAGCCCAGTGTGAGGTGGGGGGGGGGAATACAAGCTCACCTACAAATAATGTGCCAAGCCTTCCAGGACAGGAATTTCAGCAGAAATGGCAAAAGTCTCAATTACTTCCCTCCAAGAACAAGGCCCTTACAGAGGCTCAATTTAGCAGCATGGAGAGGGTGCTACGCCTACAGGATGTTCTGGCAAAATGTCAAGGAAAGGGCATCCGCCCAGGATCTCCCAGTGGTTCTTCCTCGTTCCCTGGGCTTGGCTTCTTCTCAGGCCTTTGGTCTCCCATCTCCTCAATGACTTGGTCTCCCGGAATTACGAGTCCCTGATCCCTGTCACCCAGAGGTAAAGGAGGGCACTGGGTGGTGGTTACATTTGGGACATCCAAGGGAAGGGCTACATCAAGACTCATCCTCCAAGATCATCTTCACCACAGATGGCACCAGTCCGAGTTGGGGGAGGGGCGAGGACACCCTCGGGTCAAAAGCAATGCAGGAGAAATTGAGCCAGAAAGGATCTCCACAGGGACTTGGAAAGATCAGGAATTGGCAGGGCCTAGATGGAATTTTCCAGGCTGGTGAAGGGTCAGGTGGTGCTTGTCAGGACAGAATTCCACTGCATGATGTATTTCACTCAACCATGGGCTACAGCAGCTTTATCTCCAACTCCCTAACCTGGGTAATAGGATCCTGAGCAGAGAATGACCTACGCTCCATAGACAAAGTCCAAATATGGGGGATAGAGAATGCAATGGCAGACCGACTGCTAGGTCCACCCAGGTTCACAAGAGTTGTCCCCATCTGACAGAATCTTCCTCCACCATCTGCTGGATGTTTGGGACTCCAGAGAAAGACCCGTTTGCCTCCCCAGCATCAACAAAGCTTGATCAGATCAAGGTTTCAAGAGGTGGGGGCATGGGAGAGATGTGTTGAACATAGCACGGCTCCAGGAGCCGTTATATGCCCGCACCCCCATAGTCACGATTCTCAGAATAGTCAGGAAGGTCAGGGTGAGATTTCAGGTAATCCTAGTGGTTCCCCAATGACTGCGAAGAGGTTGATTTCCTGCTTGCTTCGAACTCCGGATGTATGGAGCATACTGAGATGACCATGTCCTCTACAAGCAAATCAGGAATTAGGGGCAGGAGGGCACAAAATCCAAAAGGTCAGTTGAGAGGAGTAGGTTACTGGCCTTAGGGTTGTCCCATCAGATGACAGAAATGCTTCTACAGTCACTCCGAAGGCACACGATAAGCCTTGGGTCAATGTTTGAATTGGTGTAAAAAGCCATCTTCAGTGCAGTATAGCAGCCACGCTCCAGTTCCAACAAGATGGATTTCATAAGGAATTGGCATTCTCCACCCGTCAGGTACAGTGGGCTACACTGGATCTTTGCACTTTGAAAAACTTGTGTACGAGCACAATACAAATAAAATATATCATATCACTAAAAGCCCTCATGGTTGGGCTAGTGGGCAAATGAGGAGATAGTTTGTTGGGAGGGTTTCTGAGAAGTTTAGCCTCTTCTAGCCCCCCCTCATATAAAAGACATACTGCCCTAGGATCAGACTTTTGTGCTTCTATTTCTTCAAGGCCATTCTTTTGAACACATTTCTCCAAATGATATTAGGTTTCTGATACTTGAGACAGTCTTTCTCATTGCAATCAACTCAGCCCACAGTCTAGGGGAAACAGGGCCTCTGTTATGTAGACCCCCTTTCTCCACAGTTTGATCTCGAGATGTGATTTCAAGTTTCTCCCTAAGTTTGAGCACAAAATACCTTAAACGATGTGGGTCTTCCAAGCTTTCTTTCAAGCTCCCAAGACTAAAGAAGAGGGAGGCTTGGCATTCCATCGATGTAATAAGAAGTATCCCAGAATACCTAGAAGATTGGACAATCTGTTGGTGACTTTTGGAGTGGGACAGCAGGGGGTGGAGGCGAACAGGCAAGAAAGCATCCGTTGTGATTACAAGGAGATGGATTTGGCCGGTGATCCTGGTGGTTTATGTATAAGGAGATGGGTTTGGGCAGTGATCCTGGTGGTTTATGTATAAGGAGATGGATTTGGGTAGTGATCCTGCTGGTTTATGAAGTACCATCTTGCCCACATCTGATCAAGTACAGGGTCCTTCAACTAGGGGCATGGATGTCTGCAGGGCTGATACTCAGTGGGTCTCCCTCTATGTGGGTATTTTTGGCAGTACTTCTTAAGACAGTGGGGTGGAGGGGTTGCATAATGGGTTCAATATGTCCCCAAGCAATCCTGCGTGGCATGGAGCCAGTTTAGCAGAAATCCCTTCACATTCCCAGTATCAAACCCAAACGGTTGGTCCTGTAATTTTGCAAGGAGGTAATTGTTATGGTCGCACATCAAACTGCCCCATGTTGGCGTATGTTATTTTGTTTATCTCCTGAGGATCCCATTTACAGTAGCAGTTTTGAGGTTTTATATATGGTGGTTAGAAAGTAAAACAGCCTAACATCTGACCCTTCAATTCAGCGCCACTCAGTAGCAGGGTTATGGGCTCTAGCTCCGGGATTTGCAGCCTTTGGCTCTCCAGCTGTTCTGGACTATAACTCCCATCAGACCTAGGCAACATTATCATTAAGGTTGGTGGAGGGGTGAGTGGATTTGTAGTCCAAAACATCAGGCGAGCTAAAGGTCGCACCCCGCTGTTGTAGGCTAGTAATGCCACAAACAATTCTGCTATAAAGCAGGCGTGGTCGCAGGCCTCAGAATGCAATAGAGAAAGCGAGGCCAGCCTGTGGAACTGAGCCGCCACCCCCCTGCTCACCTCAGGTCCCGGGTCACCGCTCCCAGTCCTTCCTGCACGCCCCCCAGGAAGCTCTTCTCGCGCTCCTCCAGCCCCCCCTGGTTCCTGAGGCCTTCCTTCAGGCAGTCAAAGACCCGCGTCACGCTGGAGCGCAGCGCCTGCACGGCCGCGATGGCCTGGGCGAAGGCCTCCAAGTTGACAGCGTCCGCCATGTTGCGAGTGGCTGCCGCGCGCGTCACTGACGTCAAAGCAGAGGGGGGAGGGGGCGACGCGGGGACGCAGGGACGCACGCTGCAGGGATCCGTCTCGGCTGGCCACGTCACGGCCGCGGAGAGCGACGGGAAATGTAGTGCGGAGCATGCATCTGCAGAGTGTGGCGCGGGCGGGAAACGTGCCAGGTCGAGGCCACGATGGGGGAGAGCTCACAAAAGCTACAACAAATTGCCCCACTCATTCGGGAGGTACTCGCCCAGTGCGTTTGTCTTTTTTTAATGTATGCAGACCGCCCAAATGTCCCCTTGCTTTGTTTAAGGAGCCTATGCAGCACTGTTTTTGTTTTCTTTTTAATTTTTGATTTCTGGGACTTTGTTTTTCTTTCCCATTTTAAATATATTAAAACTGTAAACCGAGAATTCATAGAAAAAACACGATTGGCTCAGTACATAGCTCTCAACCATTTGTGTCACAAAGGCGGGTGAAATCACCCGATTTTGTTTTTGGCGAGTGAGACGCCCATTGGAATGAATGGGCGTGCAGGAGGCTTGGCGGGTGAGTCTGCCCTTTACAAGGCGGGTGACACCCGCAAAAAGCGTGTGAGTTGAGAGCTATGCTCAGTATGGTGATGTAGACATTGAGAGCTCTGTCCCTTACTCGGGCCTACAAGTCACAGTATTTGTTATTAACAAGTGTTTTTAACAGTTTATAAAAACTTTTATGGAGCACTGCTCTCACGGGAGTGGCCCCTGCCATACTCTCGCGAGACATTGTATGCATGAGTGAGAAGGGGCTGCAAAAGGTAAGTGGAGGAGAACGAGGCCCAGCAGGTGACTGGTCACACGCACGGCACTCCTCCTGCATAGCAGAACATTTAACTAAGAACTTGCAAACCCCAAGCCAATACAAGAGACTTTTTATGCAAGGCAATTAATCCAACTGCCTTGCTGTGCATTGTTAATTTGCAAATTAAATGCTCAACACTACTTTGTGAGGTCCTTCATTGCTAAGCCACAACACATATGGCGATGAGGACGGGATCCGACCAGTGGCCGCACTGTTAGCTGGTGAAGAAACATGCAAGGAGCAACACGGCCCTCAACATTTCTGCAGACATCAGGTAGGCCAGTGATTCCATGGCCCAAGTGGAACCACTTACATATGTAGATGCCTTGGGAGGGACAGACTACACCCCACATGTGAAGAAGACTATACTGCTGGATGCGGTGGGGGTGGAACATCAGAGAATATTTGCCGGATGGAAGCCTGAACCATTCGTGGATGAGGAAGATGATGTATATCAGGAAGCGATCAGGAGGATAGTTAAAAGATTCTCCAACTAAGAGAACACTATGCTACACACAATACGATTTTACGACAGGAAACAGGAGAATACTGAGCATGTAGACGACTGCGTCACAAGACTGCAAGAAATTGCGGCATTTGAGCGTTTGGGGACAGCACAGAAAATATGATATGCAACATTCTGGTAGTGCACACCAACAACAGGAAGGTGCAAGACACGTACATACTAGAAAAAGAACTACAGTTGGACACAGTCCTTCAGAGCTGCAGAGGAGACTTCGCTCAGATGCAAAGAAATGTCGGGAAGCTCACACAGTGCAGTGGGACACTCCCTTCAGTATCGAGGGAATAGAGTAGGGCCGTGGAATGATGCCAGAGACAAACGAGACAAACCAAGTGAACCTCTGACATACCACAGGTGATCGAGCACTCAACATCTCACAAATGATAAGGCGTGTCCGGCCATTGGGCAAAGATGCACCAACTGCAAGAAAATTGGACACTTTCCCAGAACAGCATGTCTCGGCCGAGTAGGAAAGTAACCTCCATAGAAGTAAAGGAAGATGTGGAGGTGCCACAGTATGTCTGTTGGTGTACATAAAAGAAAACATAGATTTTAAAGGCAGACAGACATCAACAAGAGTATATTTCTCAGAGGAGTGACCGGCAATGCTTGGGTGGGATGGCCAGGTGGCAGTCAAACACAAAGTCATATCAGTCCAAGCTACTGCAAGGGCTGCATTACAGTCAGCTCCTGAAGATCATAAAAGAGGGCACGATTGAACCTGTCAAATCATCAGAATGGTTCAGTCCGGTCGTTCTGATAAAAAAAACAGCAATCCAACAATATCAGGTTCTGCATAGACCTGCGCAGCCTCAATTTGGAGAGATCACGGAGTTGACCTAGATGGTGAAGCAGGTGAAGTACCTTTTGAAATTGGGCATACGTGACGCTAATTGCCAAGTCTGCATAAAGAGTCAAGGTCTCTTTTGGCACATATCTCTATACAAAAATGCTGTTTCGACTATCCTCAGCCGCTTTATTGTTTCAGAGAATTATGGACTCTTTACTGCGAACAATAGGAACTGTATCGTACTTCCAGGACAATATCCTCATTTATGCAGAAGATGAAGAGGGCAATGATGTAGTACTGAGAAATGTGTTGAATAATGTGAAGGGTCAGAAATGCGAGACGGGAAAGCACATTGAGGTTTTTCACAAGTACCCATTTTGTTAAATAATAAGGGTGAGATAAACGCTTTGCTATCCCTAAACTAACAAGTATTCTAAGGCTGAAGGAAAACACTCTAACATCAAAAGGTATCTTCCCCTCACAGTTATACATACAAGAAAATCATAGAGGTTTCATATGGCTGTTCAAACTCAACAAAATAACAATTATAGTCAAACATAAACTTTATAACCATGTACCCTTGTAGCCAGGGTCAGATCCTTTTGACCAGAATTAATGCAGGCTTTTCCAAATCAAAGTTCCAAACAAGAACATTTCTTTCAATAGCCAAGTTCTGCTTTGCATGCCACACAAATTTTCTTTCACTCTATAAGTCTTTCTCTTTGCAACTTGGATTGTCTTATTACTAAAGAAGATTTATCACTCTTCAAGAATGGTTGTCCAAAATGTCCACAAACTCTTGCTTGATAAACCAAAAGTCGTTCACACTTCCAGTCAATATTTCAATATAACTTCTCCTCTTTGAAGGACTACTACCTTCACTTTTCTTCTTCAGAAACAACAATATTTTGTCTGGATGGTTGTAACCACAGTTCATCAAAATGACAGTGGCCTTGCCACTTTCTTTGCACCACAACTTTCCAACACAATGCAGTACTTCAGTATCTTCTTCCTGGTCGCCTAACCTGCCAGGACTACCACTAATAATCCCTTTCCTGGTTTATTCACCTGCCAGGATACAAACTCCTATCACTGCGTCAAGTACCTTGTGTTGAGTCGTGCTTCAAATTTTAGAAAGTTTTTAACTTTCAACAACATTGAGATTTACAATTTCTTCCATCAGGGTACAATGCACCTTCATGCTGTTGGCTCCACTGATTTGTTTGCCACGTGCAATGCAGGTTATGTTCCTCTCCTCCTTGATACTCTCTACAAGGAGGGCTTCTCTCCTGCCACCTTTGCGTTCCTACTCTCACACCAGTTAACTAATGTCTCATTCCAGTTCCTCTCTATAGGAAAACTATTTCCCCTTTCATTTGTAATTGGCCTTCTCTGACTTAGGCAAAGCTGGTTGTTGTCCCTCTCAAACATCATCTCCTCTTTACTGTGGCAATGACAGTTACAGTCTTTCATAAATATTGTCCCTTCTTTACTTTGGCAATGATTGTTACAAGTTTTCCCTTCTTGCTTTCTCTCTATGTTAGTATCACCCCAACATTGCTTTCTTTCATTAGTGCAGTATACAAAATTCTTGCGAGCAGCCAGCAGTCTACTGCATAGTGCCCCCGGGCCACCTAACGAAGGCCAACTCACCAGTCTCTCCCTGCATGTCTGCTCGACCCACTGCTGCTGCCACTTCTGCTTCTTCTTTCGGGCCCTGGGCTTCTGGCAGCTCAGGTCGCATTCCTGCAGTCTGTGCCTTTTGCAAAGGGAGCCTTTCTTGCTCCTCAGGTTTTCCGGTGCTCGCCATCCACCGGAGTAGGGCACAGGATAAGGAGAGCCTCTCTCTCCTACGGCACAGCCTGTCAAAGCGACCGCTGCACTTCAGTTCTCTGACTCCTACGACACCCACAGTGCCATACTCTGCTGCAAACACAGCAGCGGCTCCAGCGTCTTCGTTCCTCTGCCTCTGTTGTACCCACTGCTACTGGTTACTCCTACTTCTTTTTCTTCTTCGACGGTCCAGCTCAGGTGTGGATCATTACAACCTCTAGGCTGCACACTGCAGTTCTGTGCTTCTGAGCCCCCCTTCCTTGCCCCAGTACTTAGAGCATTATGGGACTTGACGTCCCTAATGTTCTGGTTCCTTTTTTTATATCAAAGGCTTCAATTGTAATCTTATTTAATCCACTGTTTATAGAATACTCTTTTAGGGGAGGAGTTAGAGCAGTTCATGGTTGGTTCTTGCTTTCATAGCTTAAACCTGCAGAGGAATCATACCTATCAGAGTCAATGGTATTAATGCTTTGATCCTTGCATATATCATTCCCATGTTGACCGTAAGTGTTTTCACTACTACCAATTTGGGTAATTTTGGGAATGGAAGCCTTACTCTGGCAACAAACCATTAGGTATTCCGGTATTATGGCAATCTCCCCCTGCGAAGAAGATAAATACTGCGTCCATCCTAATGGAGTCATCCTATTCCCTTGATGGCCTTTTCCTCCCAGGTGATCCACCTGGCTAATAGCACCCCCACGGTTAGGATCATGTAGCAGCTGCCTTCCCCTGGCCACCTATGAGGAGACTTAAGGTGGGGTTTCTGTGAGGACTCTGCAGGATTCGTCACAATAAACGGTAGGATGCCGGAGTAAAACTGCGGTACAAGAAGTGCATGATCAAGGCAAAGCAGGTGGAATATCTGGGGTACAAGATATCAAAAGAGGGCACTAACCCCAAGAAAAATTTATTTCAAGGTATTGTCAAGGCACCAGCTCCGATCTCCAAAGAAGATCTGAGGTCATTCTTGGGTCTGGCGGAATAGTACTCAGAATCTGTACCACGATTTTTTGAGATGACAGCACTGTGAGACACCTCAGTGTCTCACTCGCTAGTCCCCGGGAATCTGTCATCTAGGTGGCCAGGACACGGCCATCGCTATTGGATCCAGTTCCTGGGGGTGGAAGAGTGTGGGAGGATCACCTGGATGATGGGTCTTCGGGGAGTGGAAGTGGGACACCGAAGGGTGAGACGCGGTATCCCCTTCCTTTTGACACCTTTTCCCCATCCTACCCAGTAGGATAGCTAGAAACCCAACATCCCGCCCCCTTTCTTGGCACAAACACTTTCTCCCAGACAGATTGCCATGAAATACAACAGACTAATACCAGAGCCGTATACCTGACATGTCCCAACGCAAGGGTCAGGCAAAGTCAGGCAATTGCTGATAACTACACACATCTGACTTCCCTTTCACTTCCCCATAGGGATAAAAGGCGGAGCACGAAAGCACACTCTTAGCAAGACCAAACGCACGAGAAAGCAGCTATTCCAGGATAGCAGTTCAAACAGAGGAGAAAGGTGACGAGACCTGAAAGGACGACATGGAGGGAGTTGCCCTTGCCCTTTTCAACCCGAACCTACGGAGCTTCCAAGAAGGGAAACGTAAGACCGGGAATCGCAGTGGGTGAATGGTGCAAAGGATGTCAGCGGTACTTGGGACTCTCCCGCACTGATAGCCAGGGTGGGGAGAAGCAGTTGCCATCGTGGTACCGTCCTTGACTCCAGAGACGCCAACAGAGTTCAGCACAGCCAGTGAGTCGGAAACGCTGATAATAGACCGGACTGTGTTTGGTTCAAGGTTGCGAAGAGCAACATGGTATGAAGGAAGAAGACTAAAGTACAAAGGTCTTTTGTGAGTAAAATTGGTATCAGAGTTAGAGTGGTCCGGCGTCACGTGGCCGCTCATTAAAAGAACTCTAACCAGTGCCCCACTCCTGAAATAGGAGAATGTGTTGAATAAGGGAATCGAAGTGGTCCTGCAGTGGGTTATGTTAAATCACATGCATAGACGAAAGTCTTTGGTTGTTATAGAAACTACAAATACCAAGAGGGCTTAGGGAAGGCCAGCGTGAGGTGTCAAAGTGGTCATATGAGGGTCAAGCCAAATCCCATGTACAGTTGAAACTCTTTGACACGGTATGGAGGCAAACCTGAACCAGACTGAGGGATGCCCATAAATTAGGATAAACAGTAACCCATCTGAGAACATTGTGGTGACAGAATTATGTAAAGCCTGACTGGGGGCTTAAGGGAAAGCCTGACTGGGGATCAGACCCGGACTTAGGTAAGGGAAGAACCTAATGGGTCTAGATGACTTTCTGTTGAATTATACCAGGATGACAATGTGAACCCGATGGTGGGATACCAGGAGAAGTCTGAGCCCAGATGAGGGGAACCCAAGTAAAGTGGAGAAAGCAAACTGAATGGTTGTTTAAAAGGACATTGAGACTTCTGAATATCATAAATTGATGATATTTGTATTGAAAAGTAAAGTAAACAGTGTTACTGGGGCAAATGTGATCCCGACTGAGGGATGCCTGCGAATTAAGCTGAACAGTAATACCCTGTGAACATTGTGACAAGTGTGAACCCGACTGGCGGATGTCCACAAAGAGTGGTTGGTCTGAGCCCGACTGAGGGAGGCTAACGTTGAGAGAAGGATCGGAGCCCGACTGAGGGGGATCCAAGGGTGAAGAGTAATCGCCCAAAGTGAAGATAAATAGAAGGAACTTTTTTTTGTTGTTTATGACACATCAGGCCCTCTGAAGCAAGAGACTTTGCATGAAAGAGACTTGGATGCAGAAGGCCCTGATATTGAGAAAATGAACTGTGACCTTGTGCTGGAGAAGCCCAGGAGTGTGCTATGCTCAAGAGTCCCGCCTTGTCCCGTGCTAAAAATGTGGGGAAGGGAGAGCCCGACCACAACATCCTGACTTATCATTTGGTGAACACTTCTTTCTTTTCTTGTGAACATTACCCCACACTATTTTGTAGCATAGCAGTAAGGATTGGCAATCGTTTTGTTTAGTATTTTAGTATAGGCCCTTTTTTATTTGATTAGACTCCACTAGGACTGTATTATTATTATTTGATGGTCGTAGCTTGCTCCCATCTTAGATTTAGGTTTAGATTAGGTGTTTATCTCACCCATTTTACAGTTTAATAAACACCCTTGAACTGTGATCACTTGGGTCTGTCTTAATTTGACACCATACCTTCCTTACAGCGCCTATGAGGGAACTGCTGAAGAAGGGGCAGAGTACTCATGGAGAATGGAGCAGAAGACTGCATTTTAAGACATAAAACAAATGCTAATGGAAGCCCAGTGCCTTTGGACTTTGTACCAGATGTGGAAGACGTACCTCACCACTGAGGTGAGTGCCTATGCCCTGGGAGAGGGGATGTTGAGCTAGTTGTAGCATTTGCATCCAAGGCACTGTCCAAGGCAGAGAAAAACGATTCAACTATAGAGGAAAAGATGCTCACTGTGCATGGGCAGTGGAGTACTTCAGGACGTATGTGTCGGGAACCAATTTGTATCTAGTCACAGATCACAAGACCCTGGTGCACATGCTGAACACAGGGTGGGTGGAGGGTACAAAGACATCCACTCCATGGCTTCCACGTACATCAGCCAAACAACAGGAATATACATAGGAAATGGTGCACACTCCAGGATGGAAGAGTTTGCAGGCTGATTGCATATCACGCGTATCTGAACACAACCGACAAAGACAACATGTTCCTGCAAGACGAGTGCAGTCAGTGATTAAAAGGGCACATAGTTTATGGAAATGAGTGAGGGACATTGGCTAGATGAATCAGCCAAAGATAAATCAGTGCTCAAGCTGATGAAATGGGTCCAGAATGGGTGGCTAGAGGAAAGGGCGATTCCAGAAGGCCCGAAACCATACTGGAAAGTAGCAGAAGAAATACATGAAGAGAGCAGCTTACTATTCAGGTGTGAGCTAGTGATATCTGCCATGGCATTAAGAATAAATATGCCATACAGGGCCCATGCAGGACACGTAGGGAACAACATGACGAGACACAGATTAAGGGAAGCATACTGGTGGTCATGAATGGACCAGAATATTAGGAACATGATGGAAAGATGTCACGAGTGCTTAGACACTAACAAAAGGTTGAAAGTGATGCAGGCACCTCTCTGTCTCACAGAAATCCTGCAGGGAGTATGGCAGAAGTTGGGTTTGGACTGTATACGCCTCTTGGAAGCCATGAATGCCGAGCACATATACAGAATAGTAATTGTTGACTATCAAATTGGGTGGAGACGGAATTTGAGCCTGATATCACTGAAAGGACAGTGGTTGATTTCCTTATGTGGATGTTTCGAAGAGAAGAGCTCCCCAAAGAGATAGTGACCAACAACAGATGACAATTGTTGTTGAGTGAGATGGTCATGCTCAACAACAACATAAGGCAGATCAAGGCAACCTTATTTCGCCCTAAAGCCAATGGGCTGGTGGAAAGAACAAATTGTTCCATAGAGGCAGCCATTCAGCTAGCCGTGGCGTCCGGTATGGATCCACATAAGATTGTGAAAGAAGCAGTGGCTGCTCACAGATTAACTCCCAATGGAACCACCATGTTGTCACCCATGTTGAGGGGTCTGAGAGCTACCTCTAGACTAGTTCCCCATTGGCTGTCCAGAGTAAGAGAGGATGACACAGCAAACATGGAAGAATCGGTGTGGAGGATTAGGAAAAGTATGGATCATGTGTAGAAGTGGCATGACAACCGCAGGGTGGCTCAAACCACAGAGATAAAAGAGGGAGATGTGGTAACAATCAGACTACCTCACAAGGACCGGCTGACTGGGCTCTGTTACAGCGAACTGGGAAGGGTCAGACACGTGAGACAGACACTTAGGTATAAGTTTGTCACAAGTCGCCAATTTGTTAAATGAAAAGGGGTGAGACAAATGCCTATCTTTACCCAGCCTAACAAAGTTTCCCCTACCTGACGAACTAAGGCTAAAGGAAATTGACCTAATATCCAAAAGTATCTGTCCCTCACACTAATACAAGCAACAAAATCATACAGGAATTATTTGGCGGTTTAGCTTCACAAAATAACATAAAGGTTAAAACACAAAAGTTATAAATAGACTCCTTGTGACCAGGGTTCAAGCCCCCTCCCCTGGATCAATTCAGGATGTTTCCAACAAAAGTTACATTTCAGAAAAGTTCTTTTCACAAGCCAAGTTCTACTCCAGGTAGAAATTAAAGTACTTTTCATTCAATATGTCTTACACTTGGCAAAGTGAATGTCTCAGTTCAAAAAGTTTTCTACACTTGTAAACAGTAGTTAAAGTTTCCACAACCTTTTGCTTGGCAAACCAAGAAGACTTTCTCTTCACACATCCAGTCAGAAAGTCAAAGTGAATGTTCTCTGAAGATCAATCAATTATTAGTGTGTCATAGTTCTTCTTTAGAAACAACATCTTAGTCAGGATGGTCATACCATAGGTCATCAAACACTGTAGTGGAATTGGCATTTATTTTCCAACTCAACAGTTCATCTAACAGTAGTGGAATTGCCACTTCATTTCCACCACAACCTTATACCACATTCACAGTACTTCAAGTTATTTCCTTACTGGTCTACTCGCCTGCCAGGATGAAACACTATTTGTCCCTTTCCTGGATTACTCTCCTGCCAGGATAAATCTCCTACTACTACAACTTGTACTCCGTAGTAGTGCTTGTTAACACAATTGCCATTCCGTTTTTTCTCCAACATACTGCACAAAAAGACAATGATTCCCACGTTAATCGGTTTGCCATACGCAATGCAGGTTACACTTCTCTTCCGCCTTATTCCTTGTTAAAAGGAGGGCTTCTCGCCTGCTGTATCTGACTTTCCTTTTCACAACCTTTTGGCTGTTGGTAATGTGGTTTACAACTTCCTTCCTCGAGGTATCTTGTTATGAGACTGTTAAATTAAAGTTGCCTTGGTGTCCCTCTCAGCTTTCTTTGGCTTTGGCAATGTAAGTTCTAATGTCCCCTTTGTAGATATCCCTCTTGTGGAAAGTTGTATCTCCTTTGTTTTATTATTGTTCCTCTTTGGCAATGCAGGTTTTAATATTCTGTCATTGGATATTCCCCAATTTGGCTTTGGCAATGTGGGTTACAATATTCTCCTATTCGATATCTCATCATAGGAGATTTGCACCCAATTTGCTTAATTCCAATGTTTGGTTTCCAAAATTATTCAGCTGTCTCCTTTGGAGCACCCCAGGGTCACCTACATCAGGCCAAGTCACTGGTCTTTCCTGGTGTCTCCTTCTGACGCGCTGGTTCTGCTGGTTCCGCTTCTTCATTTGTTGGGCCTCCTGCAATGTTTGACAGCTCCTGCTAGTCTGCCACTGACTGGCAACACAGCTTGCAGAACCCTATACATTCACCAGTGAACACCTTACACCAGAGCGGCTTGTAGGATGTAGGGTGCTTCTCTCTCCCTTCGGCGTTGCCAGCCTCAATACCGCTTCTCGGCACATGTCCTCTGCATACACCAGGGATCCCGACCTCCACCAGGCTCTCTGCACTGCATCCCGCGGTCAGCACAGCAGTGACTCCAACCTCTGATTCTTCCTGCTGCTGCTTCTCTTTGGGCCGCACCTGAAAGGCCTTTATGTTTAAAGGTCCCGCTCATGTGTGGGTCATTACAACAACTAGACTGCACATTACACTTTGGTAACTCTGGACCCCTCTTCCTTGTCTCAGTACTAGGAGCATTATGGCACTCGAAGTCCATAATGTTCCTAGTTGTTTTAACATCAGAATGATCAAATTTACAAAAGGCCATTAAAACTGTATGGTCATTAGGGACATTATTCAGAGGGTTCTCTCATTCTGTCACACCCGGGTCCCCTCCAATGTGATCCTCCCGCATACTGCCACCCTCAGGGGCAGGATCAGGTAGTGGCCGCCATTCCCTGGCCACATGAGAATGGTCCCAGGACAGGATTTTTGGAATGATCACCTCTCATTCATCACAGAACCCATCAAGGCTATGCCTAGGGGCACGAAACATGGGTGCACCCAAGATGGCAAACGGTGGAATTTAGAGAGAGTGGCAGTGTTTGCAAAAGCTACTGTGGAAACAAGCTATCGCCTCGCAAACAACCACCAAAAAAAGACTGTCACAAAGAGAGAGTGAAGAGAGCAGTGAGAGGCGTGAACCAGGATTGGCTGGCAAACCAATGGACAGATAGGTCGAAGTGAGCGGTCTCACAGAAGAGCAGATGGAACCATGTGGCATGGCACACACAGAAAGCAGTGAAGAGGCTGATGATTAACGCACACCCACTGAACTGAGTGATGGTGGCCATTCACAGCGGGTGAGACGGAAGCTGATGAAGTACGAGGATTATGTGATGGAATAAAGACATCATGCTTCGCAAGAAAAGGAAAAAGGTTGAGCACTAGTGGCTCCCATCGTAATCTCATGAGACTTTGTGAGCACAAGCGAGAGGCGAGAGGTGGGCGTGGAAGGCATACAGTGGAGAGCGAGACCCAGGAGGTGAGCTGTCTCATGCACAACGCTCCTTCTGCACAGCAGGACATTTAAATATGGACTTGAGAACCCCAATTCAAGAGACTTAAATTACAAGGCACTGAATCCATTTGCCTTGCTGTACATAGTTCATTTGCAAATTAAAAGCTCCACACTATGCTACTTTGTGAGGTCCTTCCTTGATAGGCCTCAACATTGTTGAACATGTATTAATCATATAATTACTTAGACACTTAATGACATCATTACCAGGAAGTTAAAACAGTTCAAATTCTTTAAATTCCTACATCTCCTTAAATCTGAAAGCCGCCATATTTAGTCCACTGTTTTGACAGCCACTTACAGTGTCCCTGAACTTCTCTATTTTTACATCTGCTTTGTTTAATAAACATTTTTCAAATACCATCTGTATCAAACCATCTAATTTTGTACAGAATGTAAAGGAAACAAAACAAACTGAACGAGTAACTCTTAGGTAACATTTCTTTACTTTATCTTGCATATTTATTGAACGCAGGCAAGTCTTTCTTCAGGAAGGAAGAGAGCTTTAAGGAAGTGCTCAGGGTGCCCAGTTAAATTGTGCTGGGTTTTTTACCCTGGATTGTCTTTACATATTTCCACAGGCTGAACTCCGGAATAGTAACTCGGGAACTGCTAAGCCAAGGGGTGAAAAGTGGGCAAGGCAAGAAAAGACTGTATGAAAGGTAAATGTGGTTGGAGAAGAAAAGGGTTGGTTGTTCTGCATCAGCTGATCACATTCCCAGATATATTACAAGCCTGGCACTCCTATGTGTGAGGTGATCGGATGGTTTCAATGCCCATGCTCCTACCTTGAGGGCACAGAATAGAAAATGGAGTGGTGAAACTAAGTAGAGTAACATTGAAAACAGCCTGGCACCTTGATGGCAAAAATAGTTTGTTCCATATCATGTCATGCTAGACTTTTTATCAGTTCCAGGCGAGACAGGGTGGTGCCTTACCTGGGCGTAGGCTCTCAGAGTAGGGTAGAACATAGCCATCTAGAGTGAGCAAACATAGCCTGAGCTATCTATCCAGGCTGAGTTGATTGGACTGTGTGACAAGTCAGAGGTGGATGTGTGACAAATATAGTGGGTAGGGGAGAAGGGTCATATGTCTGTCTTTCTGTATTGTAATGGCGCATAAGTACGAGGCTGACCCACAGCTGGCATGATGGTTGCTAAAGACTACCCGACCCTATTACTAATAGGGGTTTTCAAGGCTCAACCAAAACTGATGATTCTGTCAGGATGTCTGTTCAAAGCAAATAGTCCCCCAATAGTCAAAACCTATTTCGCCCCTTACACTCAAACCTAAACTAAGGAAAGTGGTGATCTTATTGGTCCAGAAGAACGGCCCCCGTTTTCTGGACGGTCGACCAATGTTCATCTCCAGATGATGAAAACTCAAAGTTCTTCACAAAAGGGTTAACTCAAATGTCTCAAAAGTTCTCTCAGGTTATTTCTTCTCAAAGGCAAATATAACAGCAAGTCTCTTGTAGTCACAAATTTAGGGGCTGGCTCCCTCTGCCCCTCTTCAGGTTATTCAATGGGTTTCACACCGGCAGGGGGGATGACTCCCTTCCCCTGGCCTTTCCTAGTTTGACAAAACTGTTCACATTTTCAAATTACCAGGAGGAATACCTCCCTTCCCCTGGCCTTCCTTAGGCTCTTTATAGGTAGTTGGCAGTGCCAGGGAGGGAATGACTTCCTTCCCCATGATGTCTTTCTCAGGATTCACAATGTAGTTCATGGCGCAAGGGGGAATGTCTCCCTTCCCCTAGCCTTTCTTAGGCTTTTGGGTCCTGGTGAAGGTTATCCTGATAACTCGTTTGGGTAGACCAGGTTGACTAACCTTCCCAGTACTGCCACGAGTATGAAGAACCAAGGAGGCGCTCCTCAGACACTCGTTGCAGGTCCCAGACCCAGCTGCCTTTATGACATGGCCTTCTTAGTTTACCCTGTTCACTATCCTGCCAGGTAAGGATTTATGGTCGCATACCCTTTTCAAACAATGGGCCTCATTATAAGTTTGTCGGTCCAGTAACTACGGTACCGGTAAGCGTGCCGGTACCATAGTTACCGGACCGGCAAACTACGAGTTCTGGTCGCGGGTGCCTTTTTCGACCGCCAGGTCTGACCTGGCGGGTGGACCGGCACCTGCAAACAGACCATGTCGGATGCACTAGCGCTGTTCATAAATGGTGCCGGTGAATCCGGCTTCCCCATTCCCATTGAGCCCTATGCGGCTCAATGGGAATGGGGAGCATTTTTTACTGACGCCCAGGAACGGCCATAATAATAAAATAATAATAATAATAATGTAATGCCCTGGTAATCGACCATACCCGCGCGCCGGAAAAAAAATGATTCCGGCGGCAGCCTTGCCGGTTTTACCGGCACGGCTGCCGCCGGTCTCATAATGAGGCCCAATGTCTCTTATCCCCTCTAAGACCTTTGCATCCCTGGTACCTTCTCTGCATCCTCGGGTGCTTCTCTACTGGTCTTGGGGTCCTTGATGGTCTTTGTCGGCTTCCCCCTTGCCTTCTCTTGTTCCTGCTCATATGCCGTGGCTCTGAAGCATTGTCGCTGGAACACCCAGGACGCCTTTTTCACGGCGCGTGGTTTGCCGGCGCCTGTCACTGGTCTCTCTGTCTTCTCTTCCTCCGTGGTTGCCTCTCCACGGCAAACCGGAGACAGTCACCTGAACATCTGGGTGCATGTCCCAGTCAGCGGCTCTTCTCCTCTGGACAGCGGGACCTCCAGAATCCTTGCGGTGCCTCCAGGGAGGTTCTGCTTGCACTGCTAGTCTTTCTTCTCTCTTTATACTTAGCCCACTACTTTGTCTAGTTGAGTGTGACTTTGCAGATGGTTCTCTAGGGCTCTGCATCTCTCACTCGTCACATTATTTTTAGTTAAGACTTTCTGTAGGTCATCCCTGCTCTTCCTCCTCTCACTACTTGTTACAGGAGTGGCTGTATAACAATACATGGCAGAGGTTAACAAGGATGGGAGTGTGGAGGTAAAGGAGAGGTGTGAGTATGTTGTGGGTACTGCATTCTCTCACAATGTCCTCCTCCCTGTATACCAGAGGGGGAATCCCTCCCCATGATATCCACCCACTGAGTACCACCCCCAAGGGGACTACTGGGTAGCGGCCTCACCTCTCTGGCCTCACGGGCAGGGTCTCCCCCTACGGGAGAAGGGATGACATCATAAGAATTGCCACAGTATGCAGTGAAAGTCTGCTACCCTTCTGTTTTGTTACATTATGTTACTGTGCTTTGACAGTTACAAATAAGGCTACAGCATGCTTTGATGCTTGTTCAAGGCGTTATTCCACAGTAAAGCCACCTAATAGTACTGAGGTGCAGGGAGGAAATGTTTCAAGTTGCAAACCAACAATGTGAATACCAGTGTATCCTTCAATCAGCACTGAGTGCCCCCTCCTCCTATTGTCGGCCTACAGAGATCAGGGGTGTTGTGGTAGAACTCAGCAAAGCTCCCTGAATCAATAGGCATATATAATATTAGTGACAGCGACTATGATGGCTGCGCGTGTTATCATGGGAGGGAGCATCAATAGATTCCATTCTAGAGTCTTACATCCCTCATCCAAATCTTCTATATTTGTATGGGGCAACACTTCTTGTGCCGAGGTAGCCTAGGCTGTAAATTGTGTTGACGAAGCAGTAATGTCCCTTATTTGTGTGCATTTGCACAAATAAGGGGGCATTACTGCGCAGTTATAAGTGCATCTCGAATTCACAAATGGGAAACGCTTTTAATGCGCAGAAATGAGAGTCACCCCCCTGCTCCTGTTCAGATCAGTCGCAGGGGAGGTGCAAATCATGAGAGCGTCATTTCTGACCATCTGATGATTATTCCTTAAACCGCGGCTGTCACACTTGCATAAAAATGCTTTTCGGGGATCATTTCACAGAGACGGGTCCCTTAACCTCATAGTTGCTGGAAACCTGTGATTCATCAGTGTTGGCAGTGCGCTTCTGACACTAATGTATGCAAGGGGGATGGACAGTGTGTACTTGTACTATTGTCCAGCCCCTCGTGAAGGGCCCAGGCCACCTTTCAGAATAAGGTAACTTGCACATTTCAGCAATGAGCACAAATATTCTCTGCACTTTTTTCATTTGCACTCATTTTTTGGAATCGGCCCAGAGAGTCCAAAATGCAGCAGCCAGGTTACTACTCATGATGAAAACGTTTGAAAACATCTCTGTAGCACCATGCAAAATTAATTGGCTTAGCACCAGGAAAAGGGTTAATTTCAAAACCCTCTGTACTGCCCACTGGCCCACTATTGAGCAAGAGGATCTTCCACAACTACACGTCCTCCATGATTCTGAGATCCACCAATGCCAGACTAGTCGTAGTCATGAACTTCAACAGCAAACATCAGGGAAGATCCTCATTCTCAATACAGCGTGCAACGCTCTAGAATGCCCTAACTTTACTTCTCTGCAGGGAGGAAATCCACAGGGTATTATTATCAATACAGCGTGCAACGCTCTAGAATGCCCTAACTTTACTTCTGTGCAGGGAGGAAAACCACAGGGTATTATTATCAATACAGTGTGCAACACTCTAGATTGCCCTAACTTTACTTCTCTGCACGGAGGAAAACCACAGGGTATTATTATCAATACACCGTGCAACGCTCTAGAATGCCTTAACAGTTACAACAACATTAGTACACCAATGAAAGGATACTGATGGAAAGGATACAGTTGGACTTGCCCCGTAGCGAAGAGGAGTAGGACGATGTCCATTGAGAATCAGACCTTCCAACTAATGTCACTCTCTAGCTGGGTGAAAATGACAGCTAAAGAGAGTAATTAGTGGAAAGGGCGTGTAAGAGACCAAGATCACAGGACTGTAAAAAGAAATGAGAGTGACTTTAGTATATACCAAACCCAATCTGAATGTTACAACCTTACTAAACAACACTAATCTGTGATAGGAACAGTCCACAGCAGAATGCAAAATCCATAGTCCTCCAAGGAAACAACGAAATAGGGAAGGTTGTTAGTACGGGAACTACCCCGAACGGAACGAGGGCCGCACTAGAGATGGGTTGGTGCACTCAGGGTAGCGTCCTTAAGTTCAGTGCACTGGGCCGGAATGGAAAACCTCAGTGGATTTGGAGGAAGCAAAGTCAAGGTCCCTTAATCAAATGACAGGTAAGCCCTTAATGAGAATGGAATAAAATGACAGGCTGAGAGAAAGGCTACTGACTGGAATATCTAGCCTAGTGTTCCCCTGATCCCCGAGTATTAGAGTAATGGGAGCTGCAGGGGTTAGCTTGCTTTGGTAGAGTGGGCGTGCTGAGAAGACTGATTATGCACCTTGAAGATACGTGAAGTGGTGGAATGGTCAGCAGTTTGCTCCAAATGGGAAGGATTGTTGATGTTGTTGTGTGTTGCACCGCAGAGGAATGCAATGTAATTGTCGGCAAGGGGATGGGCCGACGACTCCAGGCGGAATTGGAGTGAATGCTGTTGAGTCTGTTGCACCGCTGAAGAAAGAGGTGGAAATGTCGGCAGAGTAGAGGAGCCGACTGCTCCGGATGGAAGGAGCGTAGGAAGCTGTCTAACGATGCACCGCTGAGAACTGCGGTGGAAGGTTGGAAGAGTCCAAAATGCAGCAGCCAGGTTACTACTCATGATGAAAACGTTTGAAAACATCTCTGTAGCACCATGCAAAATTAATTGGCTTAGCACCAGGAAAAGGGTTAATTTCAAAACCCTCTGTACTGCCCACTGGCCCACTATTGAGCAAGAGGATCTTCCACAACTACACGTCCTCCATGATTCTGAGATCCACCAATGCCAGACTAGTCGTAGTCATGAACTTCAACAGCAAACATCAGGGAAGATCCTCATTCTCAATACAGCGTGCAACGCTCTAGAATGCCCTAACTTTACTTCTCTGCAGGGAGGAAATCCACAGGGTATTATTATCAATACAGCGTGCAACGCTCTAGAATGCCCTAACTTTACTTCTGTGCAGGGAGGAAAACCACAGGGTATTATTATCAATACAGTGTGCAACACTCTAGATTGCCCTAACTTTACTTCTCTGCACGGAGGAAAACCACAGGGTATTATTATCAATACACCGTGCAACGCTCTAGAATGCCTTAACAGTTACAACAACATTAGTACACCAATGAAAGGATACTGATGGAAAGGATACAGTTGGACTTGCCCCGTAGCGAAGAGGAGTAGGACGATGTCCATTGAGAATCAGACCTTCCAACTAATGTCACTCTCTAGCTGGGTGAAAATGACAGCTAAAGAGAGTAATTAGTGGAAAGGGCGTGTAAGAGACCAAGATCACAGGACTGTAAAAAGAAATGAGAGTGACTTTAGTATATACCAAACCCAATCTGAATGTTACAACCTTACTAAACAACACTAATCTGTGATAGGAACAGTCCACAGCAGAATGCAAAATCCATAGTCCTCCAAGGAAACAACGAAATAGGGAAGGTTGTTAGTACGGGAACTACCCCGAACGGAACGAGGGCCGCACTAGAGATGGGTTGGTGCACTCAGGGTAGCGTCCTTAAGTTCAGTGCACTGGGCCGGAATGGAAAACCTCAGTGGATTTGGAGGAAGCAAAGTCAAGGTCCCTTAATCAAATGACAGGTAAGCCCTTAATGAGAATGGAATAAAATGACAGGCTGAGAGAAAGGCTACTGACTGGAATATCTAGCCTAGTGTTCCCCTGATCCCCGAGTATTAGAGTAATGGGAGCTGCAGGGGTTAGCTTGCTTTGGTAGAGTGGGCGTGCTGAGAAGACTGATTATGCACCTTGAAGATACGTGAAGTGGTGGAATGGTCAGCAGTTTGCTCCAAATGGGAAGGATTGTTGATGTTGTTGTGTGTTGCACCGCAGAGGAATGCAATGTAATTGTCGGCAAGGGGATGGGCCGACGACTCCAGGCGGAATTGGAGTGAATGCTGTTGAGTCTGTTGCACCGCTGAAGAAAGAGGTGGAAATGTCGGCAGAGTAGAGGAGCCGACTGCTCCGGATGGAAGGAGCGTAGGAAGCTGTCTAACGATGCACCGCTGAGAACTGCGGTGGAAGGTTGGCAGTACGGACAGCCGAGTCCTCCAGGAAAATGGGAGGAGAATACTGCCAATGTGGGTGCTATGACGCCGTCAGGAAAAAATAAAGCGAAGCTGCGGGCCACAACTCCAAGCTTAAATGAAAAAACGATCAGAAGCAAGGAACCCGAAACTCTTACGGGTTTATGTACAAGTCACGTGAAGACTCGCGTAACACGTACGTCTTCCAAAAACCACGTGACATGTTCCGATTTAAAGGAACAGAAGCGTCTCCGATGATAAACTAAAGAAAGAATAAGTATACCGTGCATACTTTTGTTAAAAAGAACGCTTCCCCGGGAGTTTGCTGAAGAGACTCCAGTGGGTGTAGAACGGTCTGGATGTTCTATATGCAGTGTGAGCATGAGGTCTCTGATGTTTAGGTTTAGGGCATGCAGCCATGACACTAACTTTACTTCTCTGCGGGGAGGAGAACCACACTGTATTATTATCAATACAGCATGCAACACTCTAGAATGCCCTAACTTTACTTCTCTGCAGGGAGGAAAACCACAGATTATTATCAATACAGCGGGCAGCACTATAGAATGCTCTAACTTTACTTCTCTGCAGGGAGGAGAACCACAGGGTATTATTATCAATACAGCATGCAACACTCTAGAATGCCCTAACTTTACTTCTCTGCAGGAAGGAAAACCACACTGTATTATTATTAATACAGCGTTCAACAATCTAGAATGCCCTAACTTTACTTCTCTTCTGGGAAGAAAACCACAGGGCATTATTATCAATACAGCATGCAACACTCTACAATGCCCTAACTTTACTTCTCTTCTGGGAAGAAAACCACAGGGTATTATTATCAATACAGCATGCAACACTCTAGAATGCCCTAACTTTACTTCTCTGCAGGGAGGAGAACCACACTGTATTATTATCAATACAACGTGCAACACTCTAGAATGCCGTAACTTTACTTCTCTGCAGGGCGTAAATCCATAGGTTATTATTATCAATACAGCGTGCAAAACTCTAGAATGCCCTAACTTTACTTCTCTGCAGGGAGGAAATCCACAGGTTATTATTATCAATACACCGTGCAACACTCTAGAATGCCCTAACTTTACTTCACTGCAAGGAGTAAATCCACAGGTTATTATTATCAGTACAGCGTGCAACACTCTAGAATGCCCTAACTTTACTTCTCTGCAGGGAGGAGATCCACAGGTTATTATTATCAATACAGCTTGCAACACTCTAGAATGCCCTAACTTTACTTCTCTGCAGGGAGGAAATCCACAGGTTATTATTATCAATACAGCGTGCAACACTCTAGAATGCCCTAACTTTACTTCACTGCAGGGAGAAAATCTACAGGTTATTATTATCAATACAGCGTGCAACACTCTAGAATGCCATAACTTTACTTCTCTGCAGGGAGGAAATCCACAGGTTATTATTAGCAATACAGCGTGCAACACTCTAGAATGCCCTAAATTTACTTCTCTGCAGGGAGTAAATCCACAGGTTATTATTACCAATACAGCGTGCAACACTCTAGAATGCCCTAATTTTACTTCTCTGCAGGGAGTAAATCCACACGGTATTATTATCAATACAGCGTGCAACACTCTAGAATGCCCTAACTTTAATTCTCTGCAGGGAGGAGATCCACAGGTTATTATTATCAATACAGCGTGCAACACTCTAGAATGCCCTAACGTTACTTCTCTGCAGGGAGTAAATCCACAGGTTATTATTATCAATACAGCGTGCAAGACTCTAGAATGCCCTAACTTTACTTCTCTGCAGGAAGGACATCCACAGGTTATTATTATCAATACAGCGTGCAGTACTCTAGAATGCCCTAACTTTACTTCTCTGCAGGAAGTAAATCCACAGGTTATTATGATCAATACAGCGTGCAAAACTCTAGAATGCCCTAACTTTACTTCTCTGCAGGGAGTAAATCCACAGGTTATTATTATCAATACAGCGTGCAAAACTCTAGAATGCCCTTACTTTACTTCTCTGCAGGGAGGAAATCCACAGGGTATTATTATCAATACAGCGTGCAACACTCTAGAATGCCCTAACTTTACTTCTCTGCAGGGAGTAAATCCACAGGGTATTATTATTAATACAGCGTGCAACACTCTAGAATGCCCTAACTTTACTTCTCTGCAGGGAGGAAAACCGCAGGGTACTAAGTGGCTTTTCAAGTAACCAAACCAGAGAAATGGCAGAAAAACAAGAATCTACAGCAAGCAATTTACCCGAACCCTCATCACACGGACAAAGGACACAAGCTATCCTGAAACAGCACCCCTAAACCGTCAATCCATTCCAATACTCTTGTCAACCCTGTGAACATCCTTCAAAATGCCTCTCCTCTCAATTTGTTTATGGGGCCTAATTCACAAACAAATATCTCACAGGAATATCCTTATTCAGCCCTCAAACCAAAATCCCACTCAGGATCTGATTCCTATACATCATGCCAAACAAACCGCTTAGCTGCCCAGCACTGGAGTGAACCCCAATATCTCTACCCATGGAAGGTCTCAACAACCACGATCCAGAAAGTGGCCTAACCTTAACTCACCATCCCATACCTCTCTTGCCTCAATGAGCTCCTATTATAACCTTTCAACCTGACACCTCGCTCATCCCTGCCACAAGACCCTCTAGGCCTAGTCCACTAAGCCGCCCACTATCCTATTCTTTTCTATCAACAACCCAACCAAACACTGCATGGTGTTATTATACTCTACTTTGACCATTTACTTGGGCTTTTAGGCAGTAGAAGTTTTAAATTGTGATTTCCTATCGCGTCATTCATATTGTGTCCTTAGAATATTGGCTCAACCTTTCATCAAACAAGCATTTTTAAACTGTGTTTTTAAAAAATGGTAGAAATGATTGTATTATTTACTTGTTCCTAGTTATTGCACTAGTTCTTGACCGTCTAGATTTGAAAATTAGACTGCGTCCGATTTTCGTTGCTATTAAGAATGTGTAGCCTTTGCCACACACGACCAGTAAACAACTACAAGTCCCAAGGGAATTGTAGTTCCTACCGGTACTTATTTGCCCAACAGGCGCGGCAACGCCGGCGCGACAATGTCAAGCCGGTCTGTGACGTACGTGAGTACGCGGTACACTCAGCTCGTTGCGCACTGTCAGGTAATCTATTATTTGCTCCTGTAAACCTAAAACATCATGAGGAAGCATTACTCTCGGAACACATTGTTGTCCTTTAGGGACTCACAGCACGGTACTTTATCACTCTGTGCCTTGAACAAAATAAGATTCCTAGAAATCTCTAATATTGTACCCAAGACCATTGCAGCCTCCACCACAGTAACTCAGCTAACAATGGCCTTAATCAATGCTAGATCAGCTACTAAGAATGCCATTGTTATAAATTATTTTATTGTGACCTCCAATCTAGATATTCTCTGTATAAATGAGCCCTGGTTTACTTCCACCCGTACAACATTATTTCACCTTTTGGTACCTGATAATTACCAAATTAAGTGGCTTAATAGTGAAAAACATAAAGGAGGTTGAGTCGCCATATTGTATAAAAAAAACCTTGAACTACAGAACTTCCACACTTTGAAATGGTACACTGCACCCCAGGTACTGGCCTGCACCTGCCGATTTTATCCTAATGACTCATGTCAATTAATCCTTTGTTATAGACCGGCCAGATCAGCTAGTCTTTTCTTGGACACCCTGGATGCCTACCTGGGAACAGAAGCACTCTGTCAAACAAAGCTTGTCGTCTTAGAGGACCTAAATATATGGTGTAACGAAGCTGACGAAGTGGACTGTAGACACTTGAGAGACATTCTTGAATCCCATAACCTTAGTACTTTATCCCTGCTGCTGACACACAAAACTGTGCACTGTCTTGATCCCATACTGTCTAGAGGTGTCACGATCCATGCCCCCGACCCCCTCAGGTATAACAGCCCCCTGGCAGCAGTGGGGCTAAAGCCCTTCACACTGGCCCCAAGGGCCTTAAAACTCCATCAGGAACATACATGGAGTCAGTCCTGGCGCCTTTGGCACCAGACTCATTATCAGGAATAAAGCAATACCAGTTTTGGACCTTAATCCAACATGGAGGCCTATTAGACAGCTCAGTACTTTAGAACCAAGCCATGTGGTCTAGTGTTTTGGGTGTGGCTGGGCCTGGAACTACTTGGCCTGGAACTACTTTACCTGGGCTATTTACACCACACCCAAACAGCAGAACACGCTTCGAGTTATTCTGCACTCCAGCTCCTGCTCATCTGCATCTCCGGCGGCCCGATCCTGAAGCCCTAGATCCGGATTCCATTAATAACCTGGAAGAACAAGAACAGGATAGCAAGCAAGAACACTTACCTGTGAAGTAACCAGCCTTGAATCCATCCTGCGCTTCGCTTACCTCACCCATCTCCCGAATTTGCCGCAACCTGCAAAGGTAAAGAAACAAGGACAGCATTTAATAACAATTCTTACCTGGGCAAGCAGAGAGTCCTGGCAGCACCCTGTGCTTCTCTTACCTCGCCCATCTCCGGGTTTCATCGCAACCTGCAAGGGAGAAGGTACAAGGCCAGCATTAACAAAGCACTTACCTGGGCAAGCAGCGCTTCGATCGCTCATCACTCCGGAACATCACCGCAACCTGTACAAAGAAGGGAAGAGAACACAGGTTAGCAATTAACACCAATAAACAGCGCAGCGCTCCGCGCAACAATAACTCACTGTGTTCTTCGCCATCAGCATTGCAACTCCGAGATCGCAACCATCCCTGTGAAAACAAAAAGAGACATTGTTAGGGAACAGCATAGTGGAGCAAGACGCTGAGAAGACAGAAAAAAACGGAGGGAAAGAAAGAGACACAATAATGATGGAAAAGACATTATAACTCACCTGGAAGACAGCAAGTAGAGTCGGAGTCACAGCCGGTCTGGACCTGACATAAGGGCACACGGACCAGTGAAGCAACTAGGTCCACAGAACGCCCGCACCAACCACACGCCCCTGCACAGAGACGCAGGACAGAGAGTTCAATGCACAAAAAGCCAAGGTGAGCATTAACCCCAAGGGAGGAGATTTGGACCAGAGGGAGGTGGGAGTCCAACCATCACAGAACCAGTATCTTAACCCTCCATTCTCCTGTTATAGGCGCTACCCAATGTCTGGCACATAACCAAGCAGATAGGGGTCCGGGATAGCGCTTAGACCTCCATCCAGTATCGTGTGGCACCCCCGTGGATACCAGGTGAGCGTAACAGAACTCGAAGCCTCAATTAAAACATCCACATGGGCGTCATGGAAACAGCAGAGATTGACCTGACCAACTAGCCCAGTTACTGGGAGAATTACAGGCCGAGGTGCACTCTGCCACGCAAGAAACCAACGCCCTTAGGAAGGAGTTGATTGTCACCAAGGACCGCACTGATGAATTAGCCAGACAATTGCTCAAAACACAGGCTGGGCAGGCTCCGTTGCCAGGAAGTATTCTGTCGGTTCAAGCCACATCCATCAATCCAGTGCAGGTGGTCCTCCCTGCGGCAGTTCCTTTGGCCCCACTGGAACGTTTCACGGGGACCCAAGAAAATATGCAGTATTCATGAACCAGTGCCCCCTCCATTTTCTTTGTAGACCCAGAGCCTTTCCTAACGATCAGTCGCGGGTTGCCTTCTTTCATTCTGTCACATCTGAGTGGCAGTGCCGCGGATTGGTCAATACCATTAGCAAGCCCGGATGACCCACTCCTGTGGGAATTCAGGGGGTTTCAACAGGAGATGGAGAAGCTGTTCGCCCGACATACCCAGGGCTAAGCTCTGGATAACGAACTTCTGTCCCTCCGCCAAGTCAGCCAAGATTTGTTCATATATATCGCCACTTTTAACAGACTTGTCGTTGAAACTGGGTGGCCTGAGGAGAAACTAACAACGTTATTCCATCGAGGATTACGGGGGGAATTGAAAGACGTCCTAGCTCAGGTGGTAAACCCGCCAAAAGACTGTGCCGAGTTCATCAACCTAGTGGTGCAGCTAGACCACAGGGTGCAAGATCGAAGGACAGATCGAGCCAGAACAGAGAATCGGAATGTGTATGTACTGGAGAACAGTCCGCGTTCATCAGAAAACACTTCGGAACCCATGCAAATTGGGGGTTACGGAGCCCATTAACCAAGGCCGAAAGAGACAAAAGGAGACAACAGCCATTATGCCTGTACTGCGGGAAATCAGGTCACTTCCTCAGTAAATGTCCCGTAAAATGCCCTAGGAGAACAGTTGGAGCTACTGAGAAATAAGGAGGAGAACAAGAGTCGGAAAACTTGCAGGCCCGGCAAGCGTAGAGGTCAGTTTGTCGAGTGAAGGAAAAGAGCAGCAGACCTCACACCTTGCCCTGCCTGTGATTTTGATCAGTCACCAACAACCATCTCGGATGCATGCTGTGGAGGCATACATAGACAGCGGAGCCGTTGGTAACTACATAGACCACGGCCTGGCAACAAGGATGGGGCTTCCCATCTGCCAGAAAACAACAACTGACAAGGTCACCACTGTCGACGGCACGGAGATATCTTCTGGTCCTGTAACTCAACGCACAGCAGAATTGACCCTTCTGTGCCAAGACGGACATAGGGAAGCCATTACCTTCAACCTTATCAAGACCCCTCAGTTCCGGGTGATTCTAGTGTTGCCGTGTTTTTTTAAAAAAAAACTTTTATTTATTAAGAGAGCAGCTTCATAGCAAGACCATTTACATAAACTTTGCATTGTGGTTTAAGCATAGTTCTATTACATATACATATATAGCAATCAGGTGGATACCTCAACTTAAGGCAAGGATGTAGGCGTCACATCATCACCAGACATCAAATTACACAAATAGAGGCGCAGCAGTGTCCATATGTCCTTAGGTCGGCAGGGTGTCGGGACCAACAGTACAAAGAGTTCCTCGTCGTCATTTACCATACATAAGTCTTTCAGGAAGTTAGCTCGGGTTGGCCTCGTTGAGGATTTCCAACATTTCAGGATGCATCGTTTGGCGACAATACATGAGATGTTAAATAGTCGCCTCGTGGTTTCCTTCACCTTACCGATATCTCCAAACAAATACTTTAAGGGGGACAGGGTCGCCGGGATCGATGTGATTTCCTCAAGGAGCCCCGCCACCTCCCGCCAGAATTCCACAATCAAGGGGCATAACCAATACATATGGTATGTTCCGGCATCTGGGCATTACATTTTGGACAGGATCCTGTACAGTTTTCTACAAATTTGACTAGTTTGGCCGGGGCATAGTGCAATTGGTTTAAGATTTTGAATTGTATCAATCGGAGCCCAGAATTCATTGAAGCAGATTTGGTAAGTTGACAATAGCGGGACCATCTGCTGTCGTCGATCAAGGTGCCCGTGTCGCGCTCCCAGGTCTCTTTAATTGTGTTACATGAGGTAGAGTGTGCCTGCACCATGGAGTATAGCATCGAGACCCCCTTGCCCTGACCATCTGTGGCTATCACAGCTCTAATACATTCGTGCGACTGGGGCTCCAGTGGAAATGTTGGCCATCTAACGGCGAAAGCAGCCCTCATTCAGTGAAACTGAAAGCGTTTGAGCTGGCCCCCCACCACCGCATCAACAAAGTCTGTGAGTTCGTAGAAAGTGCCGTCCGGGAACATATCCCGCATCTTGAAGAGCCTATTGGGGTCCCATGATTGCTGAAGGGCCTTGTCAAAAGTTGGGGCAATGTTGGGGAAATTCCACAAGGGAACCTCCGGGTCGTATGGAGTCTCCAGGCCAACCCTCTTATAAATCCTGGACCAGGCATGTATGGTGGTACGTACCGGGTCAAATGGGCAGGTGTCCTTATAGGTGGAGTTAAAGATAACGGAACGTATGTCGTTGGGACGGGCGGCATGTTTTTCAAGGAGTATGTGTGGAGCTGTGTCCTCTGGGTCGAACCAGTGCTTCGCAAATTGTGCTTGTGCCGTTAGATAATATAGTTCGAAGTCGGGAGCAACAATACCGCCCTGTGAAAATGGTTCCACCATCTTAGCCCACCCTAGCCTAGCCGTCTTCCCGTTCCAAATAAAGGAGGAGGTGAGTGGCTTAAGTTTTGTAAGAAAGGACTTACCAGGCCAGATCGGATAGGTCTCCAGTATTCGAAGTCAAAGGAAATATTTCGGACTTTGGGACATTGATTTTATATCCTGAGTAATCCGACAACATGTGTATGTCTGACATTATGTGTCGCACATTCTCCTGTGGGTTTCGGACATACAATAGGGTATCGTCCGCGTATAGTGATATGATCTGTGGGGGACCAGTCATCCTGAGACCTCTATGTGAGTGCTTCTTACGGATATATTCAGCCATTGGTTCTATGGTGGGTGCAAACAGGATGGGTGAAAAGGGACAGCCCTGTCGAGTTCTCCTATGTAACAAGAATGTGGGGGATAAGGTATTATTGGTTAGGACTTTGGCCGATGGTTGGGTATATAATAGCCATACACATTTAATGAAGTATTGACCGAGACCAAACCGCTCGAGCACCAGGAAGAGGTATGTCCAGGAGACAGAGTTGAAGGCCTTTTCGGCGTCTAATGCCACAACCGCCACCTTTGCCGTCGGATCGATCTGTGCCATTACGCCAAACAGACGCCTTAAGTTCAGGGCTGTGGATCTTGTTGGGATAAAGCCAGCCTGGTCTGGGTGTACCAGGATTGGCATGTACGACAGGAGTCTAATGGCTAATACTTTAGCGAAAATCTTCACATCAGTGTTTATTAGGGAAAGGGGTCTGTAAGAGGCCATGTCCTGTGCCGGTCTACAGGGTTTCAGGAGGACTGTAATGATTGCTTTGCGCATTGACTCCTGGAGGACGCCACGGTCCATAGCCTCCTCCCACACTTTCAATAATACAGGGGCCAATTCATCCTGAAACTCCTTGTATAATTCGGCACCCAAGCCATCTGAAGTGGGGGCTCGACCAGCGGATAAATCTTTAATAGCTGCGACAAGTTCCTCAACTACGATAGGTTGATCGAGTATGCCTCGTGTCTCGGGGGTTAATGTTGGGAGTTCTAGGTCATCTAGATACCTGAATGTGTCTTCCCTGGTTTTCACATCGTGATTGCAGTATAGAGAGGAGTAGAAGTCGGCAAATGTGGAGTTAATGTCTTGTTCCTTATTAACCGTTTCTCCAGCCGCTGTCTGTATGCTGGAGATCGGATTGTGATGTCTATCGACTTTAAGCATATTGGCCAGGAATTTGCCCACCCTATTGCTTTCCCCGTATCTGTGGGCTTTAGCTGGGGATGACATGTATAGGACTTCCCTATTAGCCAACTCGTTAAATTCCTTTAATGTAATGTGGATTTTCGACAGGGTTTCCTTATTAAGTGTGGCGCTATATTCGGTTTGGAGCAAGTCTATTTTGGCTTCGGCTATGCCCAATACCCTTCGCACCGACTTCAGCATACCTGTGGACTTACCCAGGATGGTTCCCCGAATCCAGACCTTGAATGCCTCCCACAAGGTAGCATAGGTGCTCACCGACCCCTCATTTAGTTCCATAAATTCCCCAATTTCAGTATGTAAGGCTTCACAAATATGGGGGTCTCTCAGGATTGTGGGTGGAATCATCCATCTTCTAGCCAGAGGTGGAGTGTCACCTAGGTTAATGTCAAGTGTTATCGGTGAATGATCGGAGAGGGTGTGGGGGTGTATTTCGCAGCCAGAAACTTTCCCAGCTAGGGACGTACTAATAAGCCAGTAGTCTATGCGCAAGTAGGAATCGTGGACAGACGAATAGAAGGTATATTTCCTCTCATATGGATGTAGTGTACGCCATGCATCTATTGTATCTGTCTGTTCCATCAATTGTTTCAAGACCAGTGCAACTTTGGATGGAGCCCTACGGGTGGTCGACGAGCGATCTTGGGATTGGTTGAGTATCGTGTTAAAATCTCCCCCCCCAGATTATTTGTGCTTCCCCCGGTGTGGACAACATATACAGTATCGTACAATAGAATTGTGGGTCGTCTACGTTGGGTCCATACGTGTTGATTAGTACTATCTGGTGCCCCGCTATCTCCCCCCACACCAGTGCATATCTGCCTTGTGGGTCGATCTTACTAGAGTGATGTTTGAAGCAAAGCTTGGGATGTATGAGTGTCAGCACTCCCCTAGATTGAGCTGAGTATTCCGTGTGGTATCTGTGGGGGCCCCATCATGGCAGGAATTTGGCGTTAACGCTACCAAATGCATGTGTTTCTTGTATAAGAAGAATTTGGGGATTATGGCGTGTAATATATGCTGCAATCTTCCTAGCTTTGACCGGGTTGTTGAGTCCTCGCATAATCCAGGATAGCAGTTTAATATTTAAGCCTTTGCTAGCCTGTGTCATAGTTATATCTAGAGTCACCCGTTTGCCTGTTGCATTGCCACATTTCTATGCAATGCGGGTTCCCCGCTACAAAACAGCTCTCTGATTTTAACGTTATAACTTCCCCAAACAGTCCTGGCAAATTGCCAGGGGTAACCATTTCTGGAATTCCCCACCCACCCCCACCCGCATCATCAACCCCAACCCGATGATGTATCCCTTGAACCATAACTTGGGAAGTCTCCTGGGGGTGTAAGCTGTACTCACATAGCCACCAACCAAGGGGGCTCACGGCCCTACTTCAAACAAGTAGTGATCGGGGCCACCTCACTGCCCTCAGGTTTTTAACTTCATACCAGTGCAGTATGAACGGATGCCTGTCAGCCAGCAGGGTCGTCTAATTCCTCAGCAGGTTGGGGCGGCAAATTCTGGTTTATTGCCCGATCTCGGTGGGGCAGAGGAATGGAGGCCTCGACATACGATATGGCTTCCGTAGGATTTTCAAAGAAATGTGCTCTGCCCCTGTGCGGGATTCTAATTTTTGCTGGGAAGATGAGCGCATAGGGAATCTGACGTAGTCTCAGTTGCCTCTTAACTAGTTCATAGGACCTTCTTAGTGTTTGCACGTTTGTCAAAAAATCCAGATATATATGTATTCTGCTGTTCTCTTAGAGTAAAGTGCCTTTTTCTCTGGATATTTTCAGGATAGCGTCTCTGTCCCTATAGTTGAGGAAACGGTTGATTATCATACGGGGTGGTGCTCCAGGTCTGGGAGGAGGTGCTAGGGTACGGTGTGCACGTTTCACAAGGAAATGGTCTAAGAAGGAGTCAGGGCCCAGAAGGGTTTTCAGGAGGGTTTCCACTTGGCACTCCATGGACCCCCTGTCAAAGGTTTCAGCCACCCCGACTAGACGGATGTTATTTCTTCTGGACCGTGATTCAAGGTCTTCGCATTTATTTAGAGTTTTTTGGAGGTCCCCTTTCAGCTGGGCAATGTCACGGCTGTGTTGTATTATCGAGTCTTCATGGGTGCTGATCCTATTTTCTGCCTCAGTGATGCGTGTGCTCTCCTTATTGACCCTTGCCTTCAGGGAGCTGATTGTTGCCACAATATCATCCAGTTTGCTATTGACCACAAGGAAGCCATTTCGAACCATTGACATTAATCGGTCCACTCTCTCGTCCATCGGAGCTTCTAGTTGACTGTCCATTGGCTTTGGTGATGGTGTGATGGACCCATGAGACTGGGAGCTGGCAAAGGAGTCCATTGGGCCTTTTTTCTTGGAGCCCGCCCCCTTCTTTTCGTGGTGGCCCATGTGGTGGGCCGAGTGGCTTGTGTTCTCCCACGTCCCTCTGCTCTCTATAATGGTATTATCCACCAGTCTTGAATGGGGCGTAGTACGTCCGTGCACCCTGAAGGCGATCCCTCCTTCCGCCTAGACTAAAAGTGCGAAGGTTATGTCAGAGTTTGTACTATAAAGGCTGAGTTGTCGGTCGAGCTATAGGTGCTTATGTGGGCTCTGCTGGTTACTCCGGCTTAGTATTCCCAGTGTTTCCTTGCAGGTGCCCTTCTGTAGTCTATTGCCAGGATCAGGGGTTGGTATTTGACTGTCTGCTCAGGACAATGCCCAGTGCCAGTGGCAAGTACGGCGTGTACCCCGTCCGTCCGCTGTGTTGTGGGTGCCTCTGGAGTTGGGGGACCCTATGTTCAGGGACAGGGTGTATGTGGTCTCCCTAAACAGCACGCTTCATCACTTATAAATGACCCAGACAGGGCACTCTCTGCTGCCAGTCCACCTGGTCCCCCGGTCCGTGACCGCAGCGCCGTATTAGTGTGCAAACCCAGCACAACAGTATATTGCCCCCAGGGCCCCGGGGCGAGAGGTTGGTGTCTTCTGGGCTAGTAGAAATCCGAAAAGCCGGCTCACCCTATGCGGGGGCTGTGTCATGGGTTCCTACCGTGAATTTGGTGTGCGTAGGTCTCAGCAACAGAAACAGCCGTGGTGCATTAACGGTCCGCAACGCCTGTCACAGCGGGGCATGTTAGGTCGTGGCCCCACTCCAGGCCGATTCTGGTGCAGACGGCCCATAGCGTCTGTCACAGCGGGCCCGTTAGGTTGTGGGCCCGCTCTCACCATACAGACTTGGGTGCAAGCGACCCACAGCTCCTGTCACAGCAGGGCCAGGTAGACTCGGGTGTAGGCGGCGGGTGAATCCGCGTCCCTCCAATGTTCGAGGCGGGGAGCTGCGAGCCCCGGGGAAGGCCGCAGTAAAAGATTTTGTTATGGAGGTCCACCACCGTCGGAATGCGGCGTTCGATGGGGAGAGCCGGTGCACTTCACAAGTAGCCCCTGTCCGCTCTGGGGGTACTCACTTGGGCTGGTACCAGGATGAGTGTGGAGCACGCTGCGGGCTAACTCAGCAGTGTCTCTGCAGGCTCCGTAACATTGAGTCGCGTAGCGTGGCCCTTCCCCCACTCTGCCTGCAGCTGCAGTCATGCCCCCGGGCTGTAGTGGTTTCGCCGTGGAGCCGCGACACGGGGTCGTCTCCACTGCACCCGCGGTGCAAGTTTCCTGGTCACTATCTTTGGACTGCAAGTCTGTTTATTTACAGGATTTGTTTGAGCAACGCTGCAGATAGTCCATTGCCTCTTGTGAGTGCTTTCAGGTGGTCCGGTGGCCCCAGCAAGGATTAATTTGAAAATTGGATGGATGACAGGCCGAGGCTCTTCCTTCAGGCGGCCATCAGCGTCGTGCGCAACAGAGCCCCCTAGGGATGCCGTGGTTGGTGGCTCACAATCCTAACATCGACTGGTGAGCCAAGAAATTAGCTTTCTCCAAAGAGTGTGTTCATGAGTGCTACCAAGTGGAAATGCCATTGTCTGACCCAGAGACACCTGTCCAAGTAAAGAGGTGTTGGTGCTAGGTGTAACAAATACACTACCAAGCAAATACCACCATTTCCAAGACGTTTTCCAAAAAGAACAGGCTAATACCTTAACCCTCACAGGCCATATGACTGTCAGATCGACCTCGTACCTGGTGCACAAATCCAATGTAGTTGAATTTATGCACTCACCAAACCTGAAAATCTCCACTTGAAATCTTATCTGGACAAATACCTGGCAAACGGTTTTATCCGCCCATCCAAATCCCCGGCAGCCTCACCCCTGTTCTTTGTACCCAAGAAGGAGGGGGACTTCAGAACGTGCATCGACTACCGCTCACTAAACCAGGTAACAGTTAAAAACCGTTATTCCCTTATCCCAGAACTGCTGGACCAAGTCAAGGATGCCCACATTTACACCAAATTGGACCTCGGGGGGGGGGGGGCATACCATCTTGTGCATGTAAAGAAAGGAGACGAATGGAAGAGCGCCTTGCCTTTTGGGCTTTGCAACACTCCCGCCACATTCCAGTACTTCATGAACAATGTACTACGGGAATTGATCGATGTAAGTGCCCTAGTTTACATCGACAACATCTTGGTGTACTCCTCTTCTAAACAGGACCATGTCAGGCATGTTCGCTCCATCCTTGCAAAACTCTGACAGCACCAGCTATACGCCAAACTTGAAAAATGCTCCTTCCATGTCACCGAAGTCGAGTTCCTTGATTTTGTCCTCACTCCCGGAGGCGTCCGGATAGATATGCACAAAGTAGATGCCATCCTTAGCTGGCCACCACCGTCTTCAGTTAAAGGTGTCCAAAGTATGCTCGGCTTTGCGAACTTTTATCGCCGATTCATCCTGGGTTTCTGCCAGATTGTGCACCCGATCACTTCTTTATTATGAAAAAACAACAAACTGTTTCAATGGACAGAAGAGGCAGAGAAGGCCTTCCAGGAGCTCAAGAAAAGATTTACCTCAGCCCCGGTGCTACGACACCCCCGTCCAGATCTCCCATATGTAGTGGAAACAGATGCCTCCAGCATGGCAATGGGGGCTGTTCTTTCCCAAAGGGATCCCGAAACAGGCCAGCTACATCCCGTGGCCTTTTGGTTGTGAACATTTACTACACCTGAACTTAACTATTCAATAACAGACAAGGAACTCCTAGCGATCCGGGCAGTCTTTAGGGCTTGGCGACATTACCTCCTAGGCGCCAGACATACCATCACAGTAATCAGCGACCATCGCAACCTACAATACCTCAAGACGGCAAAGGCTCAATCATGCCGTCAACTCCGATGGGCTTTATTCTTCGCAGACTATGATTACATAATCACGTACCGACCAGGAGTCCAGAACGGAAAAGCCGACACCCTATCCCGCATGGGTATTGATGAGAACGTATATTTAACCCCAGGCCCGGTGGCCATTATTCCAGGTGACAAACTACTAGGACTTACAACAACGTTATCTCTGGACGAACTCCAAAAGGAAATTCGGCTCCTAATGAACACGGAGGCTCTACAAGACTGGACCACTCAAGGTGAACATTACCCAACAAAGAACCAACTCCCCTATTTCAGAGGGCATTTATATCTACCGAATAAGACACTACAAAAACAAGTCATTTCTGGTTATCATGACCCCCTGATAGAAGGACATCCAGGAATTGCCAAGACCCTAGCCAAGGTGAAAAGAAATTATTGGTGGCCGACTTGGCGAAAGGACATTACGCAGTTTATTCTGTGATGTGGCATTTGTGCACAGAATAAATCCCAGAAACAAAGACCTGCGGGCCTTCTTCAACCCCTGGAAATTCCACCTGCAGCTTGGCACACACTCTCCCTCCATTTCATCACAGATCTGCCTCCCTGTCAAGGGTTCAACACTTTCCTAGTGGTTGTTGACTTATTCTCTAAAATGGCCCATTTCATTCCGCTTAAGGGTCTACCAAACGCATCCAGTCTGGCAAAGGTGTTTTTAGAGCAAATCGTACGATTACCTGGTTTCCCCTCTGTCCTTATTTCTGACCGAGGGAGTCAGTTTGTGTCTAACTTCTGGAGGAAGAGTTGTGCAATTGCCCAAATCGATATTCGTCTATCCACTAGTCACCATCCCCAAACTAATGGCCAAACGGAGCGGACGAATCATACACTAGAGCAATGCCTATAGTGCATGTTACATCAAGAGAAGAAAGCTGGAAGGATGTGCTGTGGATAGCCGAATATGCCTACAACAACTTGCTATACACCAGTACCGGACAGAGTCCATTCTATACCATATATGGAAGGCAACCACGTACTTCCGAATTAGATACCCCCATGGCTTTGGAAATGCCCGCGGTGAAGACTTTACATACGACCATCACTCAAGCCTTCAAAAATGCAGCAGAACACTTGATCCAAGCCAAAGAAAGACAGAAAAGATTCTCTGATCAACACAGAAGAAAAGCCCCAGACTACCAAGTCAGAGATAAAGTCTGGTTGGCGCCTCGGCACGTGCCCATAAGAGGAACTCGAACATTTAGTCCCAGATATCTAGGGCCCTATACCATCAAGGCTATTATAAATCCTCTGGCAGTAAAACTAGCTTTACCACCAAATATGCAGATCCATCCCGGATTCCACGTGTCACTCTTAAAACCTGTTCAGCCTGGAAATCGGGTCAAAACACCACCAAATCCGGTACTGGTTAACGGAGAACCCGAATTCGAAGTCAAGGACATCCTAGATTCTAAACTCACCAGGTCCACGTTATATTAGTGGACTGGAAGGGATACGGCCCTCAGGACAGGACATGGGAGCCTAGCGAGCACGTCCATGCGCCACGCCTGGTAAGACGATTTAATCGGAACCATCCTACCAAACCAGGGCCAGATGGAGGAAATACCTTGAGAGGGGCCTTGGGGGGGGGAGTGCTGTCATTAACGGTCCGCAACGCCTGTCACAGCGGGGCATGTTAGGTCGTGGCCCCACTCCAGGCCGATTCTGGTGCAGACGGCCCATAGCGTCTGTCACAGCGGGCCCGTTAGGTTGTGGGCCCGCTCTCACCATACAGACTTGGGTGCAAGCGACCCACAGCTCCTGTCACAGCAGGGCCAGGTAGACTCGGGTGTAGGCGGCGGGTGAATCCGCGTCCCTCCAATGTTCGAGGCGGGGAGCTGCGAGCCCCGGGGAAGGCCGCAATAAAAGATTTTGTTATGGAGGTCCACCACCGTCGGAATGCGGCGTTCGATGGGGAGAGCCGGTGCACTTCACAAGTAGCCCCTGTCCGCTCTGGGGGTACTCACTTGGGCTGGTACCAGGATGAGTGTGGAGCACGCTGCGGGCTAACTCAGCAGTGTCTCTGCAGGCTCCGTAACATTGAGTCGCGTAGCGTGGCCCTTCCCCCACTCTGCCTGCAGCTGCAGTCATGCCCCCGGGCTGTAGTGGTTTCGCCGTGGAGCCGCGACACGGGGTCGTCTCCACTGCACCCGCGGTGCAAGTTTCCTGGTCACTATCTTTGGACTGCAAGTCTGTTTATTTACAGGATTTGTTTGAGCAACGCTGCAGATAGTCCATTGCCTCTTGTGAGTGCTTTCAGGTGGTCCGGTGGCCCCAGCAAGGATTAATTTGAAAATTGGATGGATGACAGGCCGAGGCTCTTCCTTCAGGCGGCCATCAGCGTCGTGCGCAACAGAGCCCCCTAGGGATGCCGTGGTTGGTGGCTCACAATCCTAACATCGACTGGTGAGCCAAGAAATTAGCTTTCTCCAAAGAGTGTGTTCATGAGTGCTACCAAGTGGAAATGCCATTGTCTGACCCAGAGACACCTGTCCAAGTAAAGAGGTGTTGGTGCTAGGTGTAACAAATACACTACCAAGCAAATACCACCATTTCCAAGACGTTTTCCAAAAAGAACAGGCTAATACCTTAACCCTCACAGGCCATATGACTGTCAGATCGACCTCGTACCTGGTGCACAAATCCAATGTAGTTGAATTTATGCACTCACCAAACCTGAAAATCTCCACTTGAAATCTTATCTGGACAAATACCTGGCAAACGGTTTTATCCGCCCATCCAAATCCCCGGCAGCCTCACCCCTGTTCTTTGTACCCAAGAAGGAGGGGGACTTCAGAACGTGCATCGACTACCGCTCACTAAACCAGGTAACAGTTAAAAACCGTTATTCCCTTATCCCAGAACTGCTGGACCAAGTCAAGGATGCCCACATTTACACCAAATTGGACCTCGGGGGGGGGGGGGGCATACCATCTTGTGCATGTAAAGAAAGGAGACGAATGGAAGAGCGCCTTGCCTTTTGGGCTTTGCAACACTCCCGCCACATTCCAGTACTTCATGAACAATGTACTACGGGAATTGATCGATGTAAGTGCCCTAGTTTACATCGACAACATCTTGGTGTACTCCTCTTCTAAACAGGACCATGTCAGGCATGTTCGCTCCATCCTTGCAAAACTCTGACAGCACCAGCTATACGCCAAACTTGAAAAATGCTCCTTCCATGTCACCGAAGTCGAGTTCCTTGATTTTGTCCTCACTCCCGGAGGCGTCCGGATAGATATGCACAAAGTAGATGCCATCCTTAGCTGGCCACCACCGTCTTCAGTCAAAGGTGTCCAAAGTATGTTCGGCTTTGCGAACTTTTATCGCCGATTCATCCTTGGTTTCTGCCAGATTGTGCACCCGATCACTTCTTTATTATGAAAAAACAACAAACTGTTTCAATGGACAGAAGAGGCAGAGAAGGCCTTCCAGGAGCTCAAGAAAAGATTTACCTCAGCCCCGGTGCTACGACACCCCCGTCCAGATCTCCCATATGTAGTGGAAACAGATGCCTCCAGCATGGCAATGGGGGCTGTTCTTTCCCAAAGGGATCCCGAAACAGGCCAGCTACATCCCGTGGCCTTTTGGTTGTGAACATTTACTACACCTGAACTTAACTATTCAATAACAGACAAGGAACTCCTAGCGATCCGGGCAGTCTTTAGGGCTTGGCGACATTACCTCCTAGGCGCCAGACATACCATCACAGTAATCAGCGACCATCTCAACCTACAATACCTCAAGACGGCAAAGGCTCAATCATGCCGTCAACTCCGATGGGCTTTATTCTTCGCAGACTATGATTACATAATCACGTACCGACCAGGAGTCCAGAACGGAAAAGCCGACACCCTATCCCACATGGGTATTGATGAGAACGTATATTTAACCCCAGGCCCGGTGGCCATTATTCCAGGTGACAAACTACTAGGACTTACAACAACGTTATCTCTGGACGAACTCCAAAAGGAAATTCGGCTCCTAATGAACACGGAGGCTCTACAAGACTGGACCACTCAAGGTGAACATTACCCAACAAAGAACCAACTCCCCTATTTCAGAGGGCATTTATATCTACCGAATAAGACACTACAAGAACAAGTCATTTCTGGTTATCATGACCCCCTGATAGAAGGACATCCAGGAATTGCCAAGACCCTAGCCAAGGTGAAAAGAAATTATTGGTGGCCGACTTGGCGAAAGGACATTACGCAGTTTATTCTGTGATGTGGCATTTGTGCACAGAATAAATCCCAGAAACAAAGACCTGCGGGCCTTCTTCAACCCCTGGAAATTCCACCTGCAGCTTGGCACACACTCTCCCTCCATTTCATCACAGATCTGCCTCCCTGTCAAGGGTTCAACACTTTCCTAGTGGTTGTTGACTTATTCTCTAAAATGGCCCATTTCATTCCGCTTAAGGGTCTACCAAACGCATCCAGTCTGGCAAAGGTGTTTTTAGAGCAAATCGTACGATTACCTGGTTTCCCCTCTGTCCTTATTTCTGACCGAGGGAGTCAGTTTGTGTCTAACTTCTGGAGGAAGAGTTGTGCAATTGCCCAAATCGATATTCGTCTATCCACTAGTCACCATCCCCAAACTGATGGCCAAACGGAGCGGACGAATCATACACTAGAGCAATGCCTATAGTGCATGTTACATCAAGAGAAGAAAGCTGGAAGGATGTGCTGTGGATAGCCGAATATGCCTACAACAACTTGCTATACACCAGTACCGGACAGAGTCCATTCTATACCATATATGGAAGGCAACCACGTACTTCCGAATTAGATACCCCCATGGCTTTGGAAATGCCCGCGGTGAAGACTTTACATACGACCATCACTCAAGCCTTCAAAAATGCAGCAGAACACTTGATCCAAGCCAAAGAAAGACAGAAAAGATTCTCTGATCAACACAGAAGAAAAGCCCCAGACTACCAAGTCAGAGATAAAGTCTGGTTGGCGCCTCGGCACGTGCCCATAAGAGGAACTCGAACATTTAGTCCCAGATATCTAGGGCCCTATACCATCAAGGCTATTATAAATCCTCTGGCAGTAAAACTAGCTTTACCACCAAATATGCAGATCCATCCCGGATTCCACGTGTCACTCTTAAAACCTGTTCAGCCTGGAAATCGGGTCAAAACACCACCAAATCCGGTACTGGTTAACGGAGAACCCGAATTCGAAGTCAAGGACATCCTAGATTCTAAACTCACCAGGTCCACGTTATATTAGTGGACTGGAAGGGATACGGCCCTCAGGACAGGACATGGGAGCCTAGCGAGCACGTCCATGCGCCACGCCTGGTAAGACGATTTAATCGGAACCATCCTACCAAACCAGGGCCAGATGGAGGAAATACCTTGAGAGGGGCCTTGGGGGGGGGAGTGCTGTCACGATCCGTGCCCTGACCCCCTCAGCTATAACAGCCCCCTGACAGCAGTGGTGTCGGGACCAACAGTACAAAGAGTTCCTCGTCGTCATTTACCATACATAAGTCTTTCAGGAAGTTAGCTCGGGTTGGCCTCGTTGAGGATTTCCAACATTTCAGGATGCATCGTTTGGCGACAATACATGAGATGTTAAATAGTCGCCTCGTGGTTTCCTTCATCTTACCGATATCTCCAAACAAATACTTTAAGGGGGACAGGGTCGCCGGGATCGATGTGATTTCCTCAAGGAGCCCCGCCACCTCCCGCCAGAATTCCACAATCAAGGGGCATAACCAATACATATGGTATGTTCCGGCATCTGGGCATTACATTTTGGACAGGATCCTGTACAGTTTTCTACAAATTTGACTAGTTTGGCCGGGGCATAGTGCAATTGGTTTAAGATTTTGAATTGTATCAATCGGAGCCCAGAATTCATTGAAACAGATTTGGTAAGTTGACAATAGCGGGACCATCTGCTGTCGTCGATCAAGGTGCCCGTGTCGCGCTCCCAGGTCTCTTTAATTGTGTTACATGAGGTAGAGTGTGCCTGCACCATGGAGTATAGCATCGAGACCCCCTTGCCCTGACCATCTGTGGCTATCACAGCTCTAATACATTCGTGCGACTGGGGCTCCAGTGGAAATGTTGGCCATCTAACGGCGAAAGCAGCCCTCATTCAGTGAAACTGAAAGCGTTTGAGCTGGCCCCCCACCACCGCATCAACAAAGTCTGTGAGTTCGTAGAAAGTGCCGTCCGGGAACATATCCCGCATCTTGAAGAGCCTATTGGGGTCCCATGATTGCTGAAGGGCCTTGTCAAAAGTTGGGGCAATGTTGGGGAAATTCCACAAGGGAACCTCCGGGTCGTATGGAGTCTCCAGGCCAACCCTCTTATAAATCCTGGACCAGGCATGTATGGTGGTACGTACCGGGTCAAATGGGCAGGTGTCCTTATAGGTGGAGTTAAAGATAACGGAACGTATGTCGTTGGGACGGGCGGCATGTTTTTCAAGGAGTATGTGTGGAGCTGTGTCCTCTGGGTCGAACCAGTGCTTCGCAAATTGTGCTTGTGCCGTTAGATAATATAGTTCGAAGTCGGGAGCAACAATACCGCCCTGTGAAAATGGTTCCACCATCTTAGCCCACCCTAGCCTAGCCGTCTTCCCGTTCCAAATAAAGGAGGAGGTGAGTGACTTAAGTTTTGTAAGAAAGGACTTACCAGGCCAGATCGGATAGGTCTCCAGTATTCGAGGTCAAAGGAAATATTTCGGACTTTGGGACATTGATTTTATATCCTGAGTAATCCGACAACATGTGTATGTCTGACATTATGTGTCGCACATTCTCCTGTGGGTTTCGGACATACAATAGGGTATCGTCCGCGTATAGTGATATGATCTGTGGGGGACCAGTCATCCTGAGACCTCTATGTGAGTGCTTCTTACGGATATATTCAGCCATTGGTTCTATGGTGGGTGCAAACAGGATGTGTGAAAAGGGACAGCCCTGTCGAGTTCTCCTATGTAACAAGAATGTGGGGGATAAGGTATTATTGGTTAGGACTTTGGCCGATGGTTGGGTATATAATAGCCATACACATTTAATGAAGTATTGACCGAGACCAAACCGCTCGAGCACCAGGAAGAGGTATGTCCAGGAGACAGAGTCGAAGGCCTTTTCGGCGTCTAATGCCACAACCGCCACCTTTGCCGTCGGATCGATCTGTGCCATTACGCCAAACAGACGCCTTAAGTTCAGGGCTGTGGATCTTGTTGGGATAAAGCCAGCCTGGTCTGGGTGTACCAGGATTGGCATGTACGACAGGAGTCTAATGGCTAATACTTTAGCGAAAATCTTCACATCAGTGTTTATTAGGGAAAGGGGTCTGTAAGAGGCCATGTCCTGTGCCGGTCTACAGGGTTTCAGGAGGACTGTAATGATTGCTTTGCGCATTGACTCCTGGAGGACGCCACGGTCCATAGCCTCCTCCCACACTTTCAATAATACAGGGGCCAATTCATCCTGAAACTCCTTGTATAATTCGGCACCCAAGTCATCTGAAGTGGGGGCTCGACCAGCGGATAAATCTTTAATAGCTGCGACAAGTTCCTCAACTACGATAGGTTGATCGAGTATGCCTCGTGTCTCGGGGGTTAATGTTGGGAGTTCTAGGTCATCTAGATACCTGAATGTGTCTTCCCTGGTTTTCACATCGTGATTGCAGTATAGAGAGGAGTAGAAGTCGGCAAATGTGGAGTTAATGTCTTGTTCCTTATTTACCATTTCTCCAGCCGCTGTCTGTATGCTGGAGATCGGATTGTGATGTCTATCGACTTTAAGCATATTGGCCAGGAATTTGCCCACCCTATTGCTTTCCCCGTATCTGCGGGCTTTAGCTGGGGCTGACATGTATAGGACTTCCCTATTAGCCAACTCGTTAAATTCCTTTAATGTAATGTGGATTTTCGACAGGGTTTCCTTATTAAGTGTGGCGCTATATTCGGTTTGGAGCAAGTCTATTTTGGCTTCGGCTATGCCCAATTCCCTTCGCACCGACTTCAGCATACCTGTGGACTTACCCAGGATGGTTCCCCGAATCCAGACCTTCAATGCCTCCCACAAGGTAGCATAGGTGCTCACCGACCCCTCATTTAGTTCCATAAATTCCCCAATTTCAGTATGTAAGGCTTCACAAATATGGGGGTCTCTCAGGATTGTGGGTGGAATCATCCATCTTCTAGCCAGAGGTGGAGTGTCACCTAGGTTAATGTCAAGTGTTATCGGTGAATGATCAGAGAGGGTGTGGGGGTGTATTTCGCAGCCAGAAACTTTCCCAGCTAGGGACGTACTAATAAGCCAGTAGTCTATGCGCAAGTAGGAATCGTGGACAGACAAATAGAAGGTATATTTCCTCTCATATGGATGTAGTGTACGCCATGCATCTATTGTATCTGTCTGTTCCATCAATTGTTTCAAGACCAGTGCAACTTTGGATGGAGCCCTACGGGTGGTCGACGAGCGATCTTGGGATTGGTTGAGTATCGTGTTAAAATCCCCCCCCCCAGATTATTTGTGCTTCCCCCGGTGTGGACAACATATACAGTATCGTACAATAGAATTGCGGGTCGTCTACGTTGGGTCCATACGTGTTGATTAGTACTATCTGGTGCCCCACTATCTCCCCCCACACCAGTGCATATCTGCCTTGTGGGTCGATCTTACTAGAGTGATGTTTGAAGCAAAGCTTGGGATGTATGAGTGTCAGCACTCCCCTAGATTGAGCTGAGTATTCCGTGTGGTATCTGTGGGGGCCCCATCATGGCAGGAATTTGGCGTTAACGCTACCAAATGCATGTGTTTCTTGTATAAGAAGAATATGGGGATTATGGCGTGTAATATATGCTGCAATCTTCCTAGCTTTGACCGGGTTGTTGAGTCCTCGCATAATCCAGGATAGCAGTTTAATATTTAAGCCTTTGCTAGCCTGTGTCATAGTTATATCTAGAGTCACCCGTTTGCCTGTTGCATTGCCACATTTCTATGCAATGCGGGTTCCCCGCTACAAAACAGCTCTCTGATTTTAACGTTATAACTTCCCCAAACAGTCCTGGCAAATTGCCAGGGGTAACCATTTCTGGAATTCCCCACCCACCCCCACCCGCATCATCAACCCCAACCCGATGATGTATCCCTTGAACCATAACTTGGGAAGTCTCCTGGGGGTGTAAGCTGTACTCACATAGCCACCAACCAAGGGGGCTCACGGCCCTACTTCAAACAAGTAGTGATCGGGGCCACCTCACTGCCCTCAGGTTTTTAACTTCATACCAGTGCAGTATGAACGGATGCCTGTCAGCCAGCAGGGTCGTCTAATTCCTCAGCAGGTTGGGGTGGCAAATTCTGGTTTATTGCCCGATCTCGGTGGGGTAGAGGGATGGAGGCCTCGACATACGATATGGCTTCCGTAGGATTTTCAAATAAATGTGCTCTGCCCCTGTGCGGGATTCTAATTTTTGCTGGGAAGATGAGCGCATAGGGAATCTGGCGTAGTCTCAGTTGCCTCTTAACTAGTTCATAGGACCTTCTTAGTGTTTGCACGTTTGTCAAAAAATCCGGATATATATGTATTCTGCTGTTCTCTTAGAGTAAAGTGCCTTTTTCTCTGGATATTTTCCGGATAGCGTCTCTGTCCCTATAGTTGAGGAAACGGTTGATTATCGTACGGGGTGGTGCTCCAGGTCTGGGAGGAGGTGCTAGGGTACGGTGTGCACGTTTCACAAGGAAATTGTCTAAGAAGGAGTCAGGGCCCAGAAGGGTTTTCAGGAGGGTTTCCACTTGGCACTCCATGGACCCCCTGTCAAAGGTTTCAGCCACCCCGACTAGACGGATGTTATTTCTTCTGGACCGTGATTCAAGGTCTTCGCATTTATTTAGAGTTTTTTGGAGGTCCCCTTTCAGCTGGGCAATGTCACGGCTGTGTTGTATTATCGAGTCTTCATTGGTGCTGATCCTATTTTCTGCCTCAGTGATGTGTGTGCTCTCCTTATTGACCCTTGCCTTCAGGGAGCTGATTGTTGCCACAATATCATCCAGTTTGCTATTGACCACAAGGAAGCCATTTTGAACCATTGACATTAATCGGTCCACTCTCTCGTCCATCGGAGCTTCTAGTTGACTGTCCATTGGCTTTGGTGATGGTGTGATGGACCCATGAGGCTGGGAGCTGGCAAAGGAGTCCATTGGGCCTTTTTTCTTGGAGCCCGCCCCCTTCTTTTCGTGGCGGCCCATGTGGTGGGCCGAGTGGCATGTGTTCTCCCACGTCCCTCTGCTCTCTATAATGGTATTATCCACCAGTCTTGAATGGGGCGTAGTACGTCCGTGCACCCTGAAGGCGATCCCTCCTTCCGCCTAGACTAAAAGTGCGAAGGTTATGTCAGAGTTTGTACTATAAAGGCTGAGTTGTCGGTCGAGCTATAGGTGCTTATGTGGGCTCTGCTGGTTACTCCGGCTTAGTATTCCCAGTGTTTCCTTGCAGGTGCCCTTCTGTAGTCTATTGCCAGGATCAGGGGTTGGTATTTGACTGTCTGCTCAGGACAATTCCCAGTGCCAGTGGCAAGTACGGCGTGTACCCCGTCCGTCCGCTGCGTTGTGGGTGCCTCTGGAGTTGGGGGACCCTATGTTCAGGGACAGGGTGTATGTGGTCTCCCTAAACAGCACGCTTCATCACTTATAAATGACCCAGACAGGGCACTCTCTGCTGCCAGTCCACCTGGTCCCCCGGTCCGTGACCGCAGCGCCGTATTAGTGTGCAAACCCAGCACAACAGTATATTGCCCCCAGGGCCCCGGGGCGAGAGGTTGGTGTCTTCTGGGCTAGTAGAAATCCGAAAAGCCGGCTCACCCTATGCGGGGGCTGTGTCATGGGTTCCTACCGTGAATTTGGTGTGCGTAGGTCTCAGCAACAGAAACAGCCGTGGTGCATTAACGGTCCGCAACGCCTGTCACAGCGGGGCATGTTAGGTCGTGGCCCCACTCCAGGCCGATTCTGGTGCAGACGGCCCATAGCGTCTGTCACAGCGGGCCCGTTAGGTTGTGGGCCCGCTCTCACCATACAGACTTGGGTGCAAGCGACCCACAGCGCCTGTCACAGCAGGGCCAGGTAGACTCAGGTGTAGGCGGCGGGTGAATCCGCGTCCCTCCAATGTTCGAGGCGGGGAGCTGCGAGCCCTGGGGAAGGCCGCAGTAAAAGATTTTGTTATGGAGGTCCACCACCGTCGGAATGCGGCGTTCGATGGGGAGAGCCGGTTCACTTCACAAGTAGCCCCTGTCCGCTCTGGGGGTACTCACTTGGGCTGGTACCAGGATGAGTGTGGAGCACGCTGCGGGCTAACTCAGCAGTGTCTCGGCAGGCTCCGTAACATTGAGTCGCGTAGCGTGGCCCTTCCCCCACTCTGCCTGCAGGTGCAGTCATGCCCCCGGGCTGTAGTGGTTTCGCCGTGGAGCCGCGACACGGGGTCGTCTCCACTGCACCCGCGGTGCAAGTTTCCTGGTCACTATCTTTGGACTGCAAGTCTGTTTATTTACAGGATTTTTTTGAGCAACGCTGCAGATAGTCCATTGCCTCTTGTGAGTGCTTTCAGGCGGTCCGGTGGACCCAGCAAGGATTAATTTGAAAATTGGATAGATGACAGGCCGAGGCTCTTCCTTCAGGCGGCCATCAGCGTCGTGCGCAACAGAGCCCCCTAGGGATGCCGTGGTTGGTGGCTCACAATCCTAACATCGACTGGTGAGCCAAGAAATTAGCTTTCTCCAAAGAGTGTGTTCATGAGTGCTACCAAGTGGAAATGCCATTGTCTGACCCAGAGACACCTGTCCAAGTAAAGAGGTGTTGGTGCTAGGTGTAACAAATACACTACCAAGCAAATACCACCATTTCCAAGACGTTTTCCAAAAAGAACAGGCTAATACCTTAACCCTCACAGGCCATATGACTGTCAGATCGACCTCGTACCTGGTGCACAAATCCAATGTAGTTGAATTTATGCACTCACCAAACCTGAAAATCTCCACTTGAAATCTTATCTGGACAAATACCTGGCAAACGGTTTTATCCGCCCATCCAAATCCCCGGCAGCCTCACCCCTGTTCTTTGTACCCAAGAAGGAGGGGGACTTCAGAACGTGCATCGACTACCGCTCACTAAACCAGGTAACAGTTAAAAACGGTTATTCCCTTATCCCAGATCTGCTGGACCAAGTCAAGGATGCCCACATTTACACCAAATTGGACCTCGGGGGGGGGGGGGGAGAGGGCATACCATCTTGTGCATGTAAAGGAAGGAGACGAATGGAAGAGCGCCTTTCGTACTAAGTATGGTTTTACGAATATCAGATGATGCCTTTTGGGCTTTGCAACACTCCTGCCACATTCCAGTATTTCATGAACAATGTACTACGGGAATTGATCGATGTAAGTGCCCTAGTTTACATCGACAACATCTTGGTGTACTCCTCTTCTAAACAGGACCATGTCAGGCATGTTCGCTCCATCCTTGCAAAACTCTGACAGCACCAGCTATACGCCAAACTTGAAAAATGCTCCTTCCATGTCACCGAAGTCGAGTTCCTTGATTTTGTCCTCACTCCCAGAGGCGTCCGGATAGATATGCACAAAGTAGATGCCATCCTTAGCTGGCCACCACCGTCTTCAGTCAAAGGTGTCCAAAGTATGCTCGGCTTTGCGAACTTTTATCGCCGATTCATCCTGGGTTTCTGCCAGATTGTGCACCCGATCACTTCTTTATTATGAAAAAACAACAAACTGTTTCAATGGACAGAAGAGGCAGAGAAGGCCTTCCAGGAGCTCAAGAAAAGATTTACCTCAGCCCCGGTGCTACGACACCCCCGTCCAGATCTCCCATATGTAGTGGAAACAGATGCCTCCAGCATGGCAATGGGGGCTGTTCTTTCCCAAAGGGATCCCGAAACAGGCCAGCTACATCCCGTGGCCTTTTGGTTGTGAACATTTACTACACCTGAACTTAACTATTCAATAACAGACAAGGAACTCCTAGTGATCCGGGCAGTCTTTAAGGCTTGGCGACACTACCTCCTAGGCGCCAGACATACCATCACAGTAATCAGCGACCATCGCAACCTACAATACCTCAAGACGGCAAAGGCTCAATCATGCCATCAACTCCGATGGGCTTTATTCTTCGCAGACTATGATTACATAATCACGTACCGACCAGGAGTCCAGAACGGAAAAGCCGACACCCTATCCCGCATGGGTATTGATGAGAACGTATATTCAACCCCAGGCCCGGTGGCCATTATTCCAGGTGACAAACTACTAGGACTTACAACAACGTTATCTCTGAACGAACTCCAAAAGGAAATTCGGCTCCTAATGAACACGGAGGCTCTACAAGACTGGACCACTCAAGGTGAACATTACCCAACAAAGAACCAACTCCCCTATTTCAGAGGGCATTTATATCTACCAAATAAGACACTACAAGAACAAGTCATTTCTGGTTATCATGACCCCCTGATAGAAGGACATCCAGGAATTGCCAAGACCCTAGCCAAGGTGAAAAGAAATTATTGGTGGCCGACTTGGCGAAAGGACATTACGCAGTTTATTCTGTGATGTGGCATTTGTGCACAGAATAAATCCCAGAAACAAAGACCTGCGGGCCTTCTTCAACCCCTGGAAATTCCACCTGCAGCTTGGCACACACTCTCCCTCCATTTCATCACAGATCTGCCTCCCTGTCAAGGGTTCAACACTTTCCTAGTGGTTGTTGACCTATTCTCTAAAATGGCCCATTTCATTCCGTTTAAGGGTCTACCAAACGCATCCAGTCTGGCAAAGGTGTTTTTAGAGCAAATCGTACGATTACATGGTTTCCCCTCTGTCCTTATTTCTGACCGAGGGAGTCAGTTTGTGTCTAACTTCTGGAGGAAGAGTTGTGCAATTGCCCAAATCGATATTCGTCTATCCACTAGTCACCATCCCCAAACTGATGGCCAAACGGAGCGGACGAATCATACACTAGAGCAATGCCTACAGTGCATGTTACATCAAGAGAAGAAAGCTGGAAGGATGTGCTGTGGATAGCTGAATATGCCTACAACAACTTGCTATACACCAGTACCGGACAGAGTCCATTCTATACCATATATGGAAGGCAACCACGTACTTCCGAATTAGATACCCCCATGGCTTTGGAAATGCCCGCGGTGAAGACTTTACATACGACCATCACTCAAGCCTTCAAAAATGCAGCAGAACACTTGATCCAAGCCAAAGAAAGACAGAAAAGATTCTCTGATCAACACAGAAGAAAAGCCCCAGACTACCAAGTCAGAGATAAAGTCTGGTTGGCGCCTCGGCACGTGCCCATAAGAGGAACTCGAACATTTAGTCCCAGATATCTAGGGCCCTATACCATCAAGGCTATTATAAATCCTCTGGCAGTAAAACTAGCTTTACCACCAAATATGCAGATCCATCCCGGATTCCACGTGTCACTCTTAAAACCTGTTCAGCCTGGAAATCGGGTCAAAACACCACCAAATCCGGTACTGGTTAACGGAGAACCCGAATTCGAAGTCAAGGACATCCTAGATTCTAAACTCACCAGGTCCACGTTATATTAGTGGACTGGAAGGGATACGGCCCTCAGGACAGGACATGGGAGCCTAGCGAGCACGTCCATGCGCCACGCCTGGTAAGACGATTTAATCGGAACCATCCTACCAAACCAGGGCCAGATGGAGGAAATACCTTGAGAGGGGCCTTAGGGGGGGGAGTGCTGTCACGATCCGTGCCCTGACCCCCTCAGCTATAACAGCCCTCTGACAGCAGTGGGGCTAAAGCCCTTCAAACTGGCCCCAAGGGCCTTAAAACTCATTCAGAAACATACATGTAGTCAGTCCTGGTGCCTTTGGTGCCAGGCTTCTTATCAGGAATAAAGCAATACCAGTGTTTGACCTTAATCCAACATGGAGGCCTATTACACAGCTCAGTTCTTTAGAACCAAGCCATGTGGTCTAGTGTTTTGGGTGTGGCTGGGCCTGGAACTACTTGGCCTGGGACTACTTTACCTGGGTTATTTAAACCACACCCAAACAGCAGAACACGCCTCAAGTTATTCTGCACTCCTGCAGCGTAACGCTCAAAGTGTCCAGCTCCTGCTCATCTGCTTCTCTGATGGTCCGATCCTGAAGCCCTAGATCCAGAATCCATTAATAACCTGGAAGAACAAGAACAGCATTCGCGAGCAAGAACACGTACCTGTGAAGTAACCGGCCTTGAATCCATCCTGCGCTTCGCTTACCTCGCCCATCTCCGGAGTTCGCCGCAACCTGCAAGGACAAGGAAACAAGGACAGCATTAATAACAATTCTTACCTGGGCAAGCAGCGCTTCGATCTCTCATCACTCCGGAACATCACTGCAACCTGTACAAAGAAGAGAAGAGAACACAGGTTAGCAATTAACACCAATAAACAGCGCAGCGCTCTGCGCATCAATAACTCACCATGTTCTTCGCCATCGGCCTGGCAACTCCGAGATCACAACCATCCCTGTGAAAACAAAAAGAGACCTTGTTAGGGAACAGCATAGTTGAGCAAGACGCCGAGAAGACAGAGAAATGAAGGAAAAGAAAGATACAGAATAAAGATGGAAAAGACATTATAACTCACCTGGAAGACAGCAAGCAGAGTCGGAGTCATAGCCGGTCTGGACCCGACATAAGGGCACACGGACCAGTGAAGCAACTAGGTCCACGGAATGCCCGCACCAACCACACGCCCCTGCACAGAGACGCAGGACGGAGAGTTCAACACACAAAAAGTCCAACCATCACAGAACCAGTATCTTAACCCTCCATTCTCCTGTTATAGGCGCTACCCAACGTCTGGCACATAACCAAGCAGAGAGGGGTCCGGAATAGCGCTTAGACCTCCATCCAGTATCGTGTGATGCCCCGATGGATTCCAGGTGAGCGTAACAAGAGGTTTACATCTAAGTCATATAGACAATATGCCGGTTAACAGGTCAGACCATTTTATGGTGCTCTTCACCATGACCACAAACCATCTTTCAAACAGATCAAAGCAAATTATGAATCCAGAATTGCGTCACCCGATAAAGGATTTGGACCTTATCTCAGACGAGTAGTCAATGGGTAAGATAACACCTGCACAAACTGGTATCACATGTACAGTACTGTACTCAAAAATAATGTTACGGTTGCAAGTTAATTGTGACAATATTGCCACCTATAATTCACAGTACTTGAAAGTAATCACTGGTATAACAGGAATTTGAAAACCCTCAAAGGACTCTATCGCGAGGCCAAAAAAAAAATGTCTCTAGACCAGAACTGAAATTGATTGCGCCAGGGTCAAGCTCGCATTGAAGACATATAAGGACAAGGCTATTTTAGCTAAAGCCCAATGTATTCAGAAAGAGATTTTTTTTACATTTATAAAGCGCTCACACAGCCCATGGGCATTGATGCGCTGTTACAGGATTTTTTTTTTTCCTTCTTAGTTGCGTAATTGTTTATTTTTTTTGTCTTTTTTACGTATTTATAACGCGCTTAAACACCCAGAGGTTTCTAAGCGCGGACCCGGGGATCGAACCTGTGTTTCTTCGTGTCGTCTTGCTTGGAAGACGCACACGCTGCCGCTGAGCTATCCTCCCGGGACCTAGTGAATAATCAACCAAAAGCTCTGTATAGGGTTATTAGAAATGTCTCCAACCCTATGTCTATACAAGCCAGTCTACTGCCCTCTCAGAAGATGGTCACTGATTTTAATACCTTCTTCTCAGATATAATTGATCTGATCAGAAGCAATATAAATGCCAAAACAAAGACTCTGTTTATCCAGGCTGTTGCTAGAAAATCTGGGTCCTGATAATCAAGTGACCATGCCTGAGTTCACTTTCTCCATGGTCACAGCAGAGCTGATTGAGTCACTGATTGCCCAATTAAAACCCACCAATCACAAGTACAACCCTATCCCAGCCTGTCTGGCTAAACAGCATGCTCATGTCTTGCACAATCCTGTCCAGACCCTGGTGAATGCATCGCTCTCCCAGGGCTATGTACCCGATGAATTTTAAAAATCTTATCTGATCCCATTGCTAAAACAGCCCACATTGGACCATAATATACTTGCTAACTATCGTCCCATTGCAGGTCTCCTGTTGCCTGCAAAAGTCCTGGAGAAGATTGTCACCACTCAGGTACAGAGTTTCTTGGAGGAAATTACATCTTAGACCCTCATCAATCAGGATTTAGAGCAGGTCATGGGACCGAGACCGCTTCACTTGCTGTATAGGACGACCTGTTCTAGACCGCAGACAATGGTGACATTACCATGCTTGTCATGCTCGACTTGCCGGCAGCCTTCGACAATTTTAATTTTGATATACTTAAATCAAGATGACTATCGCTTGCTCATATGTCTGGCAAGGCCATTTAGTGGTTTATGTCATTTCTAACCAATCATACTCAACAGGTCAAGTCAGGCTCATATCTGTCTGAAGGTTTGTTAGTGAATTGTGGAGTTCCATAGGGTTCACCCTGTCACCTTTACTGTTCAATTTATATATCCTCCCACTGCTTAAAATATTTGGCCAATTCAATCTATGCTACCACTCTTACGAAGACGATATGCAGATATATGTTCGACTGAATCAACCATTGGAGGCAGTGGAGCGGGTATTGAAATGCACAGAAAGAAATCCAAATTTGGATGTGGGACAACAAACTCCATTTGAATCCCTCCAAAATGGAGGTTATTGTCCTTGGTCCAAACAAAAAAACCCAAAGAATATGTTGGAACTGGTTCCCTGTCCAACTCTGTTCGGAGCAGCTACTAATCTGGGCTGCATTTGGCAGTCCGGTATGAGCCGCAACCTACAGGTTAACCAAATCATGAAAGCCTGCTACTTCCAAATGAAACTATTAAAACCTCTGCTTCTGCTTATCTCTAAGACAGATCATTCATTGGTTGTAGGAGCCCTTACTAACACCAAATTGGTTTACTGTAATGCCTTACTGATTGATATACCTAAATACCAACTTCAGCATCTCGAGGTTACACAAAACTCTGCAGTGCGACTGATTTTCTCACTACCACGGACATCGATCTCAGAGTTTCGAAAAGGTCTTCACTGGCTGCCTGTGCAGCATCGAATACAGTTCAAGATTTTGTGTCTCGTTTTTAAGTGTATTCGCGGTCTTGCCCCAGCCTATTTAACCTCTAAGATCGTAACTCACTGCCCCACTCGCGCATTGCGATGTATGGGAAAGGCCTTTTAGTAATTCCATCTTCTAGAACTACCACCTGGGTTGATAGACGCTTTTCCTCAGTAGGTCCTCGTTCCTGGAACTCCCTTCCTTTACAGCTGTGGCAAATTGACTCTAACCATTTTTAGGAAATAACTAAACATGTTTATGTTCAGGTAATTATTTTCTGGGTCATCTGGTACAGGTAATCTATACTTCACATGATTAATATGTCATCTGCGCCCTGATGGAGCTCACTGCCAGGCTCCTTCCCGGGATATGCGCAATATAAATACAAAAATCTAATTTGAAAAGAATCCCTCATCAAAACCACAGGTTTTCCACATCTGATTTCCCACCATCTCACTTACACTCCCACCCGTTCCTCTTACAGAGCCACATGCAGCGGGTGAGCATTATTGGCAGAAGGGTGCTGTATATAGCCAATTCATTTACCTTAATCCACAGAGAGAAGTCCACAGCTTCTGAAACTCTGGAAAATGAAGGGAGATTCGAATTGGGGTAATATTCTGCAAATTAAATCTTACAATTGAGGTTTTTTTGTACAGGTTCTTGCCCAAATCTTGCATCCTAACTTGACCACACTACTGCCTGGGTGCTAGCTGCGTGAGCCACCCCATTAACAACCGTTGTAAATAAAGGAGAGTTATCTCGGTACCTCAAATATGATTTTCAAGAAATGAACCATCATTGAACCATAGTTATTCAAACTGCAGCTGTGCAGCCAGGTAATAAACTTCAAGCTTCGGTGCTGCCAGCCCTTCATCCTGAAATGCCAATGTGAGGAATTCAACCATCCGCACGGTGGGTGTGCACTCGCCTGTGTTTTTCAAAATGTTATGTGAAATTGAATGATGGTAGATCAACCTCGGAAAATGTGTGGGGCTAATCTGCACACATTTTCATATGCTCCTGCACAACAAACACATAGACCTGTGTACTCTGGATGGACCCACCCTACAGGTGCCGCCCCCTGTCACATTTATTTGGAATGTGACAGCCAGGAGTACAACAAGGCATCTCAAAAGGGAGAGGGCAAACCTTTTCCTCCTGCCATGGCCAGCATGATTAAATGACAAAGGGTCCATGGATCCGCCATGTCCTTTGTTGGCCTTGCTGGTGGCAGCCACACATACTGATGAGAGTTAATTGAAACAGGCCCACGAAGGGCCTGGTAACAGGGCGAACAAAAGACAGGAACCCCCAACACCTTTGATATGCATCTGAGTCAACCTGAAGCCTGCTCCTCCCTCTTAGTATCAAGGGCAGTGAAATGTCATGTCTGGATCAGGGTATCAGGTAATAATGTCCCCATACATAAGGTCTCCGGAAAAAGCCATTGGCGACATTATATATGGTGACATTATGCATGGGGACGGGTTGCGCGGAGGTCCCCTGCACCCATTGTAAAAAAAAAAAGAATTCAAGGGTTGCGGGGGTGTCCCCTGCATGTTCAATGTAATAATGTCTCTGCAAAAAACAGTGACTTTTTTGTCAGGCGACATTTTAGCAGGGACATTATTACATGGAATCTGGGTCAGTCGTTTACAGTAGTCTTCCCTGCAGGGCAACCCCATTCAGAAGGTACGAGTATGTGTCAGCGACCGAAATTCTGGTCTGGGCGCGGCTTCAAGGGAGACTTACTGTTCTAATCAGGAACCATAGAGAGCTTGATTAACCAGAGAGACCTGAACCCTTAGCCCTTTTACTCAAGGTAACATGTCGTACTATGGATAGGGCCGAGAATAACTTCTAAAACTGTGCAAAAAGACAGACTCAGGAAGTTGGCAAATAACATTGTTTTGTTAACAATAATCTAAAACAGGAAGTACAACAGACATCAACGGACGTCCCAAAGCATGATCTCAATGACTTTTATAAAAAATCTAATTTTATAGCAAAAGCGTGTCATTCATGACATCATACTACATGGCAAATTAAGAAACCCTACATGGGATTGTGGTTTGCTCAAAGGTGAACATCTAAGTATACTTCTATAGGGGCTGGGACTGTGATTGGGTCTCTATAGTCAGGTGGCCACTCATGCCCTTCCTTCGTGCAAGTAATGTTCAATAATATTTAGAAATTTAGAAACACAACACCTCATTGGCTCTTAAACTATAAGGCTCTTTGTTATATGGCCCTCTATAATTGGTTGGCACGCGTGTACCCTTGTGGAACATTCGAGACTATAGCAGCACGTAAGCTGGTACCCCAGGTGCTGGTGGGTGGACTCAACCTTATCTTCTCACCCAATTAGCCTGCCATCTCTCATCACTCCTGCCGTCTTCCATTCACACTGTCTTTGAACTTGGCCTTGCAGTAGCTTGTCGACTCTGGGAATATATGGGAGTGTGTGCACTTGCTATCTCCATTCCGGTGCCTCATGGTCCTCATCTATTTTCATCCTCAACTCACGTGATCAGAGATTGTGAATTTGCTCATATTATAGCATTTATTTCATCTTTAATGAAGAAACTTGGCATCCATGGTCTTCCTTCTTTACAATTTAATAAGGGATGCCTTGGCTTCTCACGTGTACTGTTCTTCGTGCACTGATACCAATTCTTGGCTGTTTCCAGTCTTTGACATCAAGCCATTCAGCCTTTCTGATTTTACTTCTAATTTAAGCCTATTCTTTGCTGCGACACACATAGCTACAATTCCATCTTTCTTCATGGAGACTCGTTTACTAAAATATATCATTGAATGTCCAGAACTCTATATACATATATGTCGGCGGCACCGCCTGCAGTCTATTCACTACATATATCCAGCCTTATGAATACTTTGACTACTTGCGTTACAGAGTCTGTACAGTTATTGAACGGCTTGCATTTTCTTCAGTGTTCTTCACACTTGTGCAATCTTCGTTCCGCACATGAAAGTCTTCTTGATTGTTTACTTTACCATCAGATTATATATCACATATGCACTCTCTTCTCTGGTCAGTCTTCTCAGTGCCTCATTCTCATTCTTCATGACATCACCAGCTTCTCCTTTTCACATCTTCACACTTCTTCAGGGGCTTTTCTCAGGAGATCATCAGCCTTTCAGGGGTACTTCTCATAGGGCCTTCGCAACGGATACCTTGTCTCAAAGAGTCTTCGCAGTATAGTTATCATTACTGGTGTTGCACATGTCGCATTTTCCGGTTTACAACATAAAGGCAGTATAGGGGCTGGACTTCCTGTAGAGGCATTCGGCTGCTTCTCTACAGACCCTTTGATGCACAACAGACAGGAAGATGGGTGAGACTTAGTATTACATGTTTTCACCCCTTTACCTTTCCTGTTGCAAAGCACTCTGGTTATGACCTCACGCATACATGAGATTGTTGGTAGTGACTGTGAGAAACCAGAAGGTGTCTCACCCACTAGTCCCCGGGGGTCTGTCATCCATGTGGCCAGGACATGCCCATTGTTTTTGGATCCAGTTCCTGGGGGTGGGCCAGTGCAGGAGGATCAACTGGGTGAGCGGTCTTCAGGGAGTGGGAGTGGGAAACCGGATGGAGAGACGCGATATCCCCTTCCTATAACACCTTTAAGACTATCCTATGAAGAAGGATATTTAGGAATTTTACCCCCACCCCCGTTTAGAACACATACACTTTCACACGGACGGCCCACCATGAGGGAAAACAAACTAACACCTGAGCTGTATACCTGACGTGTTCCAATACAATGGTCAGGCGAGGTCAGGCAATTACTGACCATCACACACACCAGACTTCCATTAAGCTTGCCCACACAGATGAAAATCAGAGCACGAGAGCACACTCTGAGCGAGGCAAGGCACATGAGGAAACAGTAGTTCTGAGATGGCAGTTTAACGAGAGAAGAAAGACGGCAAAACAGAAAGGAATCGCAAGGAGGGAAGTTCCTTTAACCTTTTCAACAAGGAACCGTCACTTCCTGAAACCTCAAGAATAAAAAGCATAAGGCCAGGAAATCAGGCTAAAGAGTCCCGCATTGTGTGTCGGAGGTACCCGAGGCCCTCACGCATCAATCGTCAAGGTGGGGAGAAACGCCAGCCAACATGGTACTGTCCTTGGCTCCAAGAACAAAGCAGTGTCAGTGAAATCAGCACAGCCGGTGAGTTGTTGAGACTGAAACAAGACTATTCTGTGTTGAAATCATGGTTGCAAGCAGCACCATTGTATGGCGAGCTGTTCCCAATCGAAAGTCTTTGATTTTTAAAGTAAACAAAGTTTGAAAAAGTAGATGAAGTTGGTCCAAGTCCAGCATAGGGAGATCAATGGAAAGCTTTGTGTTAAAGTAGGTCTGAGCCCGGCGGAAGAGGAACCCGGGGTGAATTGAAAATCACCCAAGAAGTTGTACATGTGAAATCCTAAGAAGTAAGGAACTTTGATATTTGTCGTGCTGCATCAGGCCCTCTGAAATAAGAGGTTTTGAATAGCAAAGAGACTTTGGCACAGAAGGCCCTGGTGTTGAGGTTTTGAACTGCATCCTCGTGCTAGAGAAGCCAAGTGTGTTCTAAGCTGGTGTGTGCCGCCTTGTCCCGTACTGAAACGTGGGAAAGGGGAGCCAACGACTTGAATATCCTGACATATCATTTCTTGAACACTTTTCTTTTTGCATAACATTGTTTCCCACACTATTTGTATTTGGAAGTAAGGATTGGCAATAGGTTTATTAGCATGGGCCCTTTTATTTTGACAGACTTGACTAGGACTGCGTTATTATTATTGGATGGTCGTAGCTTGCTCCCGGCTTTAGATTTAGGATTAGATAGGCGTTTTTCAAACCCAATTGAAGTTCAATAAACACCTTTGAAGTGTGAACACTTGTGTATGTCTTACTGTTTGATACAATGCCTTCCTTACAGGACCCAGAATTGGTTCATTAAGGTAAGCTTAGCCTACACCAATCACTGGGGCGTATTTGGCTTTAAAAGGGGGCCGAGCCACTCTTTTGGCAGATCCTGTAAAGAGTTCGCAAGGAGTAACGAGAATAACTAATTTGGACACTGGCTGCAGGTACAGTCTGCCTTACAGCTTCCGCCAGTGAAGGAAGACCAGGATTTCCAAAGAGGGAACCAGGATCCCTCCCCTAAACATCTCCTAGGGAACAGAGGGAGATACTGAATCCAAAGGACCCTCCGGCAGTTCCGGAACCGATACCTAGCCAGCACACAGCATGCCCTGCTAGGCTTTGCAACAAGCTTCCTAGGTGCGAAGTGCCAGAGATTCTCTGAAACAAACCTAGGACAAGGCCAGTGCCTGCAACACTCTCCTCAGCTTTGGGCCGTCCCCCTTAAAGGATCAGGCGAGCCCAGTGAATAAGCTCAGGAGAGTGGATCCACCAGAACCCACCTTAAAGGACATTTTCCAGACAGTCAAGCCCCTCTAGCTGCAATCGACTGCACCAATGACTGTTGTCACACTGCAGTCGCTAAAGTCGTCCAAGACGCCTCGACCAGTTCTTCAGACTCGCCGACCAGCTCTGAGACAACGGTTCCTGAACCTGAGCTACATTGTAGGCCAGCCTGCAGCCGTCTGCCCAGCCTCGCCCTCCGAACTACCTGCCTCCTGATACCTGCAGTTGTCTCCCATCGTGAACTCTGTCACAGAATCTGCAAAGCACCCTGAAACCGACTCTACCCTTTCGAGCACCAAGAACCTCTGGAAGCCGCATAAAAGATGGCTTCAGCCAACTGGGCTTAAACCTGTTACCAAGTAAACACAGCCATACAAAGAGTGCTGATTGTGCTTTCAAAGATTGAGCCACGTAATCTTATAAAAATTGACTATGAATTATTGCAATAATATTGTAACCGAATTTGGTACTGATACGAATTAGACCACAACTGGGCTAATGTATTTGTAAAAGACAAACATATTTTGAATGCAGTGAGATGCAAACAAAGTACAGATGCAATGGGATACAAATATCAAATGCATTGTCAGCATGTGTAATGATTAGTAAATTAAACAGAAATACAATTCTTGACCTAGAGAAAGCCAAAGGATTGGGGAAACAATTAGAACATGCGCCAAATGGTATTTGTAGGCAAATCCAACAGGTTGTTGGAATAGAAAGGACCTGGGTTTTAGAATAAACTGACATTCACAAATATAATGTTATTGTGTTTTTGATTGGATAGTTGTTTTAGAAGCTGGTTTTTCAGAGATAGACACAGTAGGCCACCCAGGACAAGATTCGACCGAAACGCTCCGTGAATTTAGATTCCGAGCATTCCAGTTGAGAAAAGAAGGGAGAGCCCATGATAAGGCCCTCTATCATCAACCTCCACTTTAAGAACTGGTGGTCCACGCTTTACCAGGGTCTTCCTATGGCAGCCAAATATCTGGAGATGATGCATGTCCATGTGGGCATGACCTCCACGCCAAACCAAGGCATGAATGACAACTGTGTGAGCCAAGCTGAGTGGTGACCCAAAGAATCCCCAGTCTGGGCCATCAAAGAACATTGATCCAGTAGAGTACAAGCAGTAGATCCAATAGAGTCCCCCAGTGGGCAGGAGTCCCCTGAGCTCCTGCCCAATCGGGAACCTGTGAGAAGCTGAGGGATGAAGTCCCAGCTGAAAACAGTGATCTTAAGAGCCCCTACCAGTGGATGAATCTATGTTGGGGAAGAGAAAATGCAGACATTGAACCCCTGCATCTGTGATACATCTGACTCCTGGAAAATCCAGAGTAAGACGGGCTCAGGTAATCCCTCTTATCACAATATCTCAAGAGTCTATTGTGGAGAGAACCATTGAAGAGGATCCATCAGTAAAGATGGAGAAGACCCAGGGAAGGTTTCTGATGAACAAGGTGGTGGCCTTCTGAATGTTCTCACATCAGAAGCGTATTTTGATTTGGTCACCCCCGCAAATCCAAAGATTGTGAGAACATTGGATGACATAAGGGGACTACAGGAAATTCAGAGTGGCCACTGGACTCTCTGGGGTTATCAAACTCCACCCCCTATAGGGACATTCAGGGAAGTGAACCTGAAGGAACCCCAAAAAGTACCTAAAAGGGATCCCAACAAAAATGGGAGATGTCTCATGCAGTACCCTGCCTGATCTTGGTGGGGAATGGTCGTGTCACCAAGAGGGCCAGGTGCCACTACGAGCCAGGTGATGGTAGGCTCAGAGACAGTGTGTTGAGGTCCCCCTGGGTACAACCACCATGCCACATGAGAGAGGCAGGTGCTTTCAAGATTACTAATTTAAAAGTGCCTGTTCCTTGAAGGGAATCAATTTGGGGTGGTCCTGTGGAGCCGGCTGTGCCTGCACGATTGGTTAGTCTTATGCTGGTGCAGAAATCAAACCAAAAACCACACGAGTAAAGAGTAAGCCCCCAAGACAGAAAACTCAAGCATGCGATCCAGTTATCTCCCACGGTCTTCACACACACATGCACATAAGAGGAACTGGGCTAAAGTAACTCTGCCGGAGAACGAGGCCATTGTCACGACCTTAACCCCAAACCATGGGACTCGGGCACCATGGCCCCCGCCACTGTACTTAAACAGGGCCAGAAAGGCCCACTTTGGCCCGTTGCAGGTGCCTTGGACGCAATCCTGGCGCTGTTGGCACCAGGCTCACTTGGCAAGCATGAATTCCAATGGACAATGGGTGAACATGGCTGCCCCCACAAGGATCATCGGAGAACTGCAACACGCTGTCTAGCATCAGGGCGGGGCCGCCCCAAAGGCACCTGGGATACCTGCCGGGTGTTTATACCACAGCCGAACCGAGGCACGTGCGTCGTGTTATTCTGCTCTTGCAACGTGACGTTCACCGGGTCCTGCTCAGCATCCTGGCCTACACGGGCGAGAGACTTCAAGAACACCGCCATCCTTACCTGTTCAGCTCCAGCTCTTCCATCCGGTCGGAGCTTTCGGGGCTCTCCATCGTTCTCCTGCTACCCTCCTAGGAAAATAGAGAGAAGAATCAGAAGCTACTTACCCAGCTCTCCTGGAAGGCCTCTGCCATTCCGAACATCATCCTTGGCATTTGGTCCCCATCTATTGCCACTTCCAGGAATCCTCCGCAACCTGTAAAGAACAACAGCACAGGACAGACCACTTGCAAAGATGCTTTCTGTGCCGCATCTAGCGTATCCTTACCTTTTCGAACTCAGCCGTCAGCCTCGGCTTGCTCCATCAGCCCCTGCAAGACAAGAGAAGAAGGTTATTGGAGCATTTACCCATACAGACATTATTCCAAAATCTCTAAAAAGACTTACCTCAAGAGTGGAGTCGCAGCCGGTCTGGACTCCGGGCAATCGCCAGTGAAGTAACTCGGTGACCAAGCCAACAACGACGCACCCCTCAGTCTCCTGCTGAACCAGCATGCAGTAGCTGGTGCCCATCGATTACGGTGGCAGGTTGTTGGGACAACTCCTGGCGATGTGTCCCTTTTTTTCCCACATGCAAAGCACTTCTCAAGGGGGGTGCTTGAGTGTTGGAGGTGTCAGTTTCTTGTGTTTGGGATGGGCGGGTAGCTGGATCAAGGCACACCGATGCAGGCTGGGTCCGCTAGTAGACTCCTGAGTAGCTAGGGAAAGCAGTGCTGTCTGCGTCAGATCACAGCAGGGAAGAGGTGCCAGAGAGTCTCAGGAGGATAGCTCAGGGGCAACGTGCTCGCCTTGGAATCAAAACGACACGGAGCAACACATGTTCGATCCCCGGGTCCGCACTTAGAAACCTCTGGGTATTAGGCGCGTTATAAATAACCTATCATATCATATCATTGGTATCTTAGCCACTGTCTCTGGCCTTGTCGGTTTCCACTGTGGGGCATATTGTTGCATCGATGCAACTTTAATCACTGCCTGCAGAGATGGCTGGTGGAGTTGGTGGACACACAGGGCACTGGAGATTGATGGAAACAATTGGAGATTTAACAGGAGATAGTTCACAACCTTAATAATGAGCAGTTCCTTTGCATTTCCCAATTTCTGTTTCCTGAGCCACCTATCCATTTCTTACTGGTAAGCCATTGTTGTAGAGTTTCTTGGGGGCAATAGCAATATATCCTGCAGCTGTTGAGAGTGATATTCTTTTCATAGTCCAGTCATTCCAAGATCCAGTCTCTCAAGGTTTCATACGGCATCCGCTCATCTGTGCCAAGGAGCTGGAAAGCCACATGCACGTCTCCTACTAGGAGATGTCAAAATATATTCTACCCAACATTCCTTGTCACACTTACCTGCTTCTGCTATATATTCATCGTTTCTTAGAAAAGCCCCAGGATCATCCTCAGTGCAGCAGACCCACAGGGGATCAGGAGTTCAGTGTTGAGTAGCAAAATCCTGTAAATGTCTCAGTCCCCCGAGCTGTCTGGTCACTAACTTAACCAGAATGGTTTCTCATGAGGCTGTCCATTCCACATTCTGCACCGGGAAGTTTCCATCTGACATTGCTGGTCTAACCGGTTTCCTCTGTCAGATGGAAGACTTCCTCTATAGCTCCTGCATCCAAAGGGGCCTGCTATTCCCCCTACAAACTGGTCTGGCCATCCGTAATGGGTCCCAGGGAAGGATCCAGTACTTTAAGCTTCTCTAGCTGAGGCAGGAGATTTGACTAACATTGAGTTGTGTTTTTATTTGACATTAAGTAAGTGTCCAGGTTGATCTTGAGGAGTGGCATCAGAAGGCTTCAGTCATAGGGTCTATGCTGATGCCCTCTGCTGTAGCCAGGATTCTGGTGGCTTCCTTTTTTTGTGGGATTCATTTGTTAGTTTCCTTTTAGTTCTACAAGAATATCCAAGGTTGGTGGCACATCACTCTCTGAATTGGTACTGCCTGTTGTATGGACCAGGATTACTATTTTATGTATGAAAGCCAAGAGACTACGGGGCCCACTGGGCGGCGGTATGGTTGGAGGTTGTCTTTATAGAGTGAATCCCCTTCTCCCCCCAAGTGGAACCTAGGAGCACAGAGCCAGTAGGGCAGTGTGAATGGATCTGGCAGAGGGTTATGCCTAATGGTGTCAGCATCTCATTGATCCCACCCTGACACCATTTGTGACAATGCCAAGCAAAATCAACACAGGGATAGATTATTAAGACTAGAACAACATTGAGCAATCAATTAAACACCTTACAGCCACATCGCCAATTCCTGGGCACTTCACTTTAGTTACCACATTCAGTAGCAACAGGGCGATTCTTCTCCGGGCCAAACTCTATAAAGGAAAACTTAAATGAAAGATACGGATGGCTTTTCCTGGCATTGGAAGAATCAAACGAGTTGCAAAATGTTGCAAGCCTCATTCCGGCCATCCATTTCCCAGGATATGTCTTAACTTCTCAGTCAGTAACAGTGTTGAGTATTTAAGTGCCCCCACACTTCTTTTGACAGTCTTTGTTCATCCAGTTCAGGTCCCCTGCTCCCCATTGAGGGCTCTTGGGAAACTACTGCACCTGGGTCTTAGCGCCCAATGTGCGCTTGTACATTAGGCTGGTGCAACAGAAGAAGATGGGGCAGAATGATACCAAGCTGTGCTCCAAAGCTTCCACCAGAAGGCTGGCCGCTTGAGCATCTTCACCAGCTGGGTCTGGCTATTGTTATTATTATTATAAATGTCAGTGTATTTATTAAGCGCTGACCTAGATTCAGGAAGCAATGGAGCACTTAACAATCATAGATGGTAGATCACAGTGAGAGAAGCAGAGACACAAGGGAGCATAACCTCACAACAGGGAAAGCGGAGGGTGGGTAATTTGGCAGCAAGGGTTCTAAGAGCAACTAAGGGGGTAACAGTGGGGAGCAGCTCACCAAGTCTCAGTAAGGGTGGGCAGTGTAGGGTATGTGGATGTGGGTATTATGGAGGAACCATTCCTTGAAGAGGGGGGTCTTCAGCACCTTCCTGAACTGTAGGAGAAAGGGTGCAAGTCTGAACTTGATGGGGAGGAGGTTCCAGAATTTTGGAGTGTAGACAGAGAAGGCCTGTCTTCTAGCTATTTCTTCCCTGCACCGGCGGAGTTCAAGTCTGCAAATGGCCTTAATTCTGGTGGATCGTAGGCATCTGGATATACTGAGTTTCTCAATGAGATAGCTTGGGGACTTCAGAGTGACAGCTTTGTAGATGATGTAACAGGATTTCAAGATGATATGGGCTTGCAGCGGGACCCGGCACAGGTTAATGAGGGTGGGACTGATGTGGTTGAATTTGCAAAGTCCTTTGACGAGTTGTGCTGTAACATGTAGGACAGATCTCATGAGTAACAGGGTAGTTGCGAAAGGCCTTCCAAAAGGGAATTGCTATCATCCATGTGGGAGTGGAGTAAGGCTTGGACAGCAGGTCTGAAGTTATTTTCTGGAATGAAGGGCTTGATTGTACGCATGAGAGAAAGTTGGTACCAAGCAATTTGTCTCTTTCTTGGTGTGTGCTGTTTGAAAGTGAGGTGTCTGTTGATGTCAACTCAAGGGACTTTGCTCAGGTGGCCAGCTGGGGGTGTGAAGCTCTCGAGGTTCGTAGTGGAGAGCCAGGTCTGGATGTCAGAGTGTTTGGTGCTGTTGGTCAGCAGTAGGAATTCATTCAGTCTTGGAGGGGTTTAGCTTCAGTTAAGCACTGGACATCCAAGACTGGATCAATGTGAGGCAAGCCTTGAGCCTGTGGTTGCCATCAAATGAGGATATCATGAGGTAGATATGGCTATGTTTTTACCTCCATGCCTCAGGGTCCCAGCTCTAGTGCCCAACACCTGTTCTCATCTTCCTCCTTGATGAGTCGCCATTCACCCACAAGAAGACTTTTCCTATAAACTTTGCCTTCTCCCTCTCTCTTTCTCCCTCTATCTTTCCCCCACTCGCTTTCTCCCTCTCTCTTTCTCCCTCTCTCTTTCACCCTCTATCTTTCCCCCTCTCTCTTTCTCCCTCTCTCTTTCTCCCTCTCTCTTTCCCCTACATCTGCTTCCTCTATTCTGCAGCATCTGCTTGTACCTTCCCCCCTCCTCCACGCACACGTCTTAGTTGGTGGGTGCCTTTCTCACCTTCATTCTTTGCCTCTCCTGCAACCTCTTCCCTGACAATTCACTTCTCCACCTCAACCTTTCTTCTGGCCTTCCCATAAGCACACTCCTTTACTTCCTCACTGAAGTTACTCCTTTCTTCTTCCATAACCTCTCTCCCAACTTCTTCCAAAACACACTCAGGAACCTCTCCCTTGATGTTTCCTCTGACTGCCTGAGGGACACACTCCTCCTCCTCAACCTCGATGTCTTCTCTGATCCTCTCTCTCTCTCTCTCTCTCTCTCTTTGAAGAATGGCTTTCCTGAAACACAGTGTGTGGGGACTTTTGAATGGTTTCTCTATTTGCACGTTGTAAAACTATTTTTGTAGTCATGCCGACAGCTTCATGGTAGGTGTTTCTGGCTGCCTTTAGCTCTGCTTTACATTCAGCAAACCTGTCATGGAGCAGCTTCATAGCAGTGTCTGGCAGGAGACGGATCATTGTCCATCTGTTGCCATCTGATGGCTTGGTAGCACCATTAGGTCAGTGTCCAGCAGATGCCTATCTCATGACGACATGAAAACCAAACTGCTGGTTTTGCCAGTGTGTGTCTGATTGGTGGCACTGTTTTTGCGAAGGGGGCTAGTGAATCTTGTGTTCTTTTGGTGGTCTTTCAATCCTCCTTTGTGCTATGGTGCACAGCAGTGCAGTGTCAGAGAAATGACATTTCTAGGCTTGTTTAGACGAAGAAGTGGGGGGGTGTGTGTTGTAACCTCTGCAAGCAGGTGCTTGAAGTTGGCGTAAAGCGCTTTTTGTTGGCGTAGGGTATTTTCATGCCCCCCCCCCCCCTATATATCAATCGTGTAAAGCGGAGTGGTCCTGCTCCGATCCTCTTATGCAGGACTCAGGCTCTTAAGTTCCTGGATTATGCCTTTGGCACTGTTTAACGCTGTGAAATGAGCAAATGTACAGTTCTCCAGAGCCAGAAACCTGCCTTGCTGGTGGAACTGGGTGGGGCTATTGTGCCGCCTAACCTGCTCCAATGAAACAAGGAAAAGGTGGATATTGAAATGTCCTTAATCAGGACAGTGTATCTTGGGCCATTAGCAAAGGGATGAGTTACAAAGTTCAATACTTATCCTTAAACATTGTAAAGCCCTTCATCTATTTAATTCGTGTGCGATTTTTGCTTTTTTGGGGGGAAGTGCAGATTTTAATTACATAGCGCACAGCAACAAGCTGTACGCCTCCATCACAGAATAACTAAAAAGAAAGAGAGGAGTGTATCATGTGGATATGAGCCAGAGGGCGTTTTCAGAGATCTCAAGTTTCCCCATGTAAGGTGGGAGTTCCCTAAAAACCAACAGCTGCCTTCACAGTGCAATTGCTTTGCATTGTAGCACTTTAATTCCTGCAGTATTGGCGCCCAATTAAAACGACTAGTAGACTTGTGAGTGGGGGATAGCACAGGGGCAACGTGTTGCTCTTCGAAACAAGGTCATGCAGAGCAATACAGGATCGAATCCCGGATCCGCGCTTAGAAACCAAACTCAGGCGCGCTATAAAAAACCAATTAAGTGAAATACTTAATGAAACATTCTAGAACCAGAAGAGACCCTGTTAGAGGGTAACAGGAGAGCTTTTTCCTCCATTTTTTTAAGTAAGGTGACTGAATAACACTTTCGGTGGAGTAGTCTGTAAGCCATGTCATGTCTTTGGTCCTTCTAACCGAAAAGCAGGTTTCAGGAGAGAGAAGCAGGCCAAGGAGATGCCAGAACAGGGTGCAGGAGGGGCGAATGCTGAGCAGATAAGTAGCTTGAGCGGGGAGGGGATTGTGGTGGGGTAGTGGGCACCCAAGCGGGCATCAGGCAGCGTGAAGCTGATTAACTTTACAAGGGTGGCGGGGGTGCACGTGGCCGAGGAGACCAGAGGACGAAAAGAACAAGGTGGGGTGGGCTAGGTGGAACAGTGAGGGGGCTGGGGGTGCGCCACAAGTGAGAAACCAACGGCAGGAAATAGCATCCTGCACGCAGCAAGTCACCATCCACCTCATGTCAAAAACAACATCCCTTATGGGGAGTTCCTAAGAATTAAACGGAACTGAACAGAAAATCACGAAATGTTTAAACATCAGAAAGCTGCCCAAAATACATTTCTGAAAAGAGGCTACAAAAGGGATCTGTTAATGATGGCAACGAATAAAAGTCAAGCACGCAACAGAATGGATCTTCTGAACTACAAATCTCGACAACATAATACAGCAGAGAATGCGAGCAAACAAACCTTAAGATTCATCACAACTTACAATACAGAGGCAACCTCTCTGAGGAAAATTCTCAACAAACATTGGAACATACTGAGCACAGATCAGGACTTGAGACCATATCTACCCATGTCTTCATGCCTCACCTACAGAATGGCACGAATCTGAAAAACATTTTATGTCCATCCCATTTCGTTGAACATCAGAAAATTAAAGGGCAACACCAACTATGGACAGCAACAAGCTTACAAGGCTTCTACAAATGCGGAACATGCAACATGTGCAACTATGCCACAAATGGACTCAAGGAATGTTTAAAAGCAGATGGCTCAACTTACAAAATAAAATATTTCCTCAATTGCAACTCCAAATTCATAGTGTATGCAATCAAGTGTACATGTGCTAAAACATACATTGGAAGTACCATCAGACCTCTCAAGGCAAGAATTTATGAACATATTCGGACAATAAAATTACGTGACATAAGGTATCCATTGAGCAAACATTTCCTTGAGAAACATAGACCTGAAGACATCTCCTTGATCAGATTTTTTGGTATAGAACAAGTAACCCTCTCAAACAGAGGAGGCGACAGAGAAAAACAATTACGCAAAAGGGAAGCACACTGGATTTTTTGTATGGACAGCACCAGCACTGGTCTGAACGCAGACCATGAACGTTGCCATTTTTTTTATAATTTATGTTGTATAATCATTTTCTCTTTCAGATATCCATACATATCCAATAATGTTTATCCTGCCTGTACAGTGAATGTTTAACCATAATTTTTGAAATGACAAAAATGTGCTTTATTATTTAATATCATTATAAAGGTTTTATCCTTTATATGCTCCCCTCAAATCTAAGGCATGATACACTTCTTCTTCACTTCGGGGATAACGATCATCACATGACTTAATGAATTACACCAATAGGCAGACGTCACAGTGATATGGCATTCCAAATATAGAATTAACCGGCCATTTTAAATCTCAAGTCCAACGTCTTATGCAACCAGGAATTAATAACTTTAACCTGTCCCGGTTTCTGGTTCACTTGTATCATTAAATATTAGACATCTTTTCAATCATAGCTCTCACCGATTATAAGCTGCACATGTCATGGCAATGACTCCATTCCAATATGGAGGGGTAAACAAGTTTGCGCCAATCACGCGATCACGTGACATTGGTTAATTAAATATTTTCACCCGAGAGGTAGTGAATAACGGCTCCTTAAACCATTTCTCTATAGAGTACCAAATGCGATCACGGGACATTTTTTCATTTTAAGACATTACCGCCAAATCATTAGCATTTGCTAATTCAGATACGGTCCGTAAAACCGTTCCAATATGGAGAGGTCAACGAGATCACGTTCATTACGCGATCACGTGACCTCATGTATGACATCACGATGTCATTCTCCACTTTTAAATAGTGGCCATATTAGATTACTAAAAACGAGCAGTTCCAGTTCCAGAATAGAATCCAGTGTAATCGAGCTCAAGGAGAAATCCAGGTAGGACTTTTTCAGGCGTGGTTTGCTTGTAGAAGCTCTAGCTCTCTCACAATACGAATATTGTTGTGAATCTAATGATGGATAATTCCCAATTATTCAAAATTAGCCTTTTTTCTTTTAAAACTTTAAGGGACTGCCAATGACCAGTAAGGAAGGAACACTCCAGCTTGCTATAAGATACACCTATTTAATTATCAACAACACGGGAAATGTTCATCCCATTGACAACCAAGAAGCGCTTAATTCATTGCTGTGAAAGTAAGAATTCTTCTCTTTAAAATATCACTGTCTAAATACTTAGAGTCTGCATTTCTTAATTACTTGTTGATTGAGGAGCATTATAAACTCAAATTTAAGAACAGCATACATTGTTGACAAATATGCAATGTTGGATTTATTTAAACTGGTTAAATGCCCACAGGGCAAGTTACCTTAATGATCATTATCCTAAAGTACCTTTGAAACTGCAAACATATCAACTGAGAAGATGAAATACTTCTTATTTTTTAACATTGAATCCTCTCTCTCTTTTCTTTTCTTCTTCTTTTTCCTGTTCACAACAGATTAACATTTATAATCACCTCCTGATGAAACACTGAATATAAGGGGGGAAACACGTGTAGAGGACAACAACTATTGTTTTTTTTTCTCTTTGGATAAGCACAAGAGCTAAATTTATTTTCAGAAAAATACAACAAATAAAAGACTCATTGTGGAGCACCTATCAAACAGTGTTTGGAATTTTTTCTTTGTAACTTTACAAGGGTGGCTAGGGTGGACGTGGCCGAGGAGACCAGAGGACGAAAAGAACAAGGTGGGGTGGGCTAGGTGGAACAGTGAGGGGTTGGGGGCGCGCCTCAAGTGAGGGTTTCGGGGAACTAACGCCTCAATGAAAAGCGGAAGGGGGTGGGGGGCATACCTATTCATGGCCCATTTGAAGCCTCTTTGGAATGGCACAAAAAGCAGTTTTTCTTTCAGAGAGACCTCAAACAAGCGACTAGTGGACAAAGAACTAGTTAAGCCTCTTCCTCCAGAGTGTGGGGGAGGTTGGGGAGTGACAGCATCAGAGATTCTTTTTCTGTCCAGGATAGAATGAGAACACAAGCAGAGACGCTCAATGTAGTGAGAAGAGGCATTGCAGTGGTAATGAGAGGCCTTGCAGTGCTAATGAGAGGCATTGCAGTGCCAATGAGAGGCATTGCAGTACCAATGAGAGGCATTGCAGTGATATGATATGAGGAAAAACTGTCTGAGAAATTATCCTATAATAGGAGGTGCGCACAAAAACAATTGTACATTGGGTTCCCGAATGTTAGTAGGCGCATATTAGATTCTTTGAGAGGTATGCGTCAGCAGTAAGGACAGAAGGGTAATTTCTCAGAAACCCCTTCAAAAAAAGTAACAGGAGATTTGGAAAACCTCACTGTCTGCACTTCCAACTTGTATCTAACAAAGACCGGTTGCAAAACCTATAGTAGGTATGAAGAAATCACAAATTCCATCCTACAGAATAATCCAAGTTATCAAATATATGAATTAACAGGTGATTTTTAATGTTCCATGAGCAGAAAAAACGCCACGCCAACACGTGTTTCAACCCTATCTGGGCCGTCTTCAGGGCGTAAACAAATATAGCTGATATTTTGCCAATGAGGTACTAGCTGTGTACAAACAGCCGCTGAGTGTTGGGTTGTTTTAGCTTCTAATCTGACGGATACATCCATGAACACGTGTTTCAACCCTATCTGTGCCGTCTTCAGGGCGTAAACAAATATAGCTAACAAGAACGTAACCAATGGTACATAGTCTGTAGTACAAACACCCAAAAGATTTTTATGAATCGATTGTGTATTAACACCATTTCAATATAAAGTACAAACAAAAGATATAGAGGCAGGGAGAGAAAGAGGGGATGGGGGAGGGGAAGAGAAATCAAAGAATATGATGAGTGGAAGGCTCACTATATTTTTTAAGTGCATCATATCATCACAAATAAGTCAAACAAATGTGCCATGGTGAGCATATTCACAACCCAAAAGGTTAGGTTATAAAATGAAAGGTACCTGATATTTTGCCAATGAGGCACTAGCTGTGTACATGCAGCTGCTGAGTGTTGGGTTGTTTTAGCTTCTAATCTGAGGGATCCATGTGATGTATTTAATCTGAAAGGCAGAATCAGTCTGCTATTTGTCATAACCAGTCACTAATATAAGGAAAATTTCACCTTCGAGGCTGGTTATAGGCCGATTCAGACAACACCCACATTCCACAAGTCTGCGACCAGACACACGGCAGCAACTCGTAGCCTTGAACGCATTGAAGCGTAAAATTGGTAAGCTCGCAATGCATTAACGTGTACACAGTTACAAGCCTTTTTATTTAGAACCACTCCAATGAGTCACCTGATAATCTTTAGCTCTTACGTTTATGCAAAAGTAATACAGGCTCGCGCGGACGGTTACTATACATTTTTCTTATTCTTTTTCATGCGTTAGTATACCGTAATTGAAGCTGAGAACAAGTCCCTTAATTGGTAAACCTGATTCAGGACATTATGCCTTTTGGAAAATACATCCCACCCCTGGCAATACATTGAGAATGGTAGGTAAGCCCTAAAGCACTTTCATTTTTTTACGTGCACTATTAACTGTGAGTTTTCCTTATATTAGTGACTGGTTATGACAAATAGCAGACTGATTCTGCCTTTCAGATTAAATACATCACATGGATGTAGCCCTCAGAATGGAAGCTAAAACAACCCAACACTCAGCGGCTGTATGTACACAGCTAGTACCTCATTGGCAAAATATCAGCTATATTTGTTTACGCCGTGAAGACGGCCCAGATGGGGTTGAAACATGTGTTGGTGTGGCGTTTACTGTTCATGGAACATTAAAAATCACTGGTTAATTCATATATTTGATAACTTGGATTATTCTGTAGGATGGAGTTTGTGATTTCTTCATACCTACTATAGGTTTTGCAACAGGTCTTTGTTAGACACAAGTTGGAAGCGCAGACAGTGAGGTCGGTTAGAGAGGAAAGACGTCAGCCATGCCAGAGCCTGATCAGTGATAACCAGTGCTAATGAGAGGCATTGCAGTGCCAATGAGAGGCATTGCAGTGCTAATGAGAGGCATTGCGGTGCCAATGAGAGGCATTGCAGTGCCAATGAGAGGCATTGCAGTGCTAATGAGAGGCATTGCGGTGCTAATGAGCGGCATTGCAGTTCTAATGAGAGGCATTGCAGTGCTAAAGAGAGGCATTGCAGTGCAAAAGAGGCAACAGAGAGGCATTGCAGTGCTAATGAGTGGCATTGCCTGCAGTGCTAATGAGAGGCTGCTGCAGAATGGAGAGTGATTCAATGGGGCCGATCGAAAGTGATCGAGCAGGTCATGGAAAGATGAAGCACTGAGCCACAGGGTGAGTGTAAATTGGGAGGAGAGGGAGATCTTTTGAACTTTCTTCTGTCCTGCATGTTATAGAAAAAGCCAAACTACAACCAGCAGAATGGAAAGAATAAGAGCTGGACTGGATATGCTCCACCCATCTGACAGCTGTGGAGAATGAATGCTGCAGAGGAAAGAGGCTGCAGAAAAAAGGAGACAACTTTAGAAAGATAGGCTTTGCAGGGTGATTGTCTGAATGGGAAGCAGAGACTATAGGGTGGGTAGGGCAACTACTGCGGGCAAAAGAGTTTTTGAGGGGAGTAGATCACAGATTTGAAAGGCCGGACTTGCCAAGTTCAATTTATTTATTAGGGAAGCGTAGAGGGGGTGTGACAAATCAACTTCCGGGGCACCAGTTGTCCAGGGATGAATATCGGTTTCTAAACCATCAATCATCCCCACACCTCTAGTACACTAGAAGGGATCCGAACAGATTGGAATACAAGTCAATTATAAGACCTCTTTGTCCAATTCTGGTAACCTGGACTGAACGGCAGGCTTATCACCACATGGTCGTGGATCGTTGCTTAGTTACAACACAGTGACAATGCAATTATCACCCAATGATAAAAGGGACTGTCCAGTCAAGGTTGTATAAAACAATATCTACTTTATTATTACTACAAGAGACAGTTCTAGCACAGTACAAAATACAAACCACCCTGTAAAGAAACACAGAAGACAGACAGTTTCTCAAAGGGAAGGGATGCACCCTGGATACTGACAGGAGGGTAGTTGGTAAAGTAATTAATCTTATAGTTCAAGGCTATTTGGTTTCAACACCAAAGGGACAAAGGGTTGTTACTGTCTCCCGGGGCCTTCGGAGAAGGACCAGGGGGGCAGAACCACAATGTACTTGGTGCTGAAGAAGTTCTTGGTGCTTGACAGTGTCGAGGCGGTCCCAGGGTGCTTTGCAACCCGTGAGAAAGAGTTACTGGTGGGAGACAGCTGCGGGTACCAGGCGGCAGGCAGTTCCGCAAATGCGGCTGGACGGACATCTGCAGGCGGTCCGAGGCAGCACCCCGGGGTCAATAATCGTTGTCTCTATGCTGGTTGGTGGATCTGGAATGCTGGTCGAGGCGTCTCAGACAGCTATGGCGACTGCAGCGTGACAACAGTCAGCGGTGCAGCTGGATGCAGTTCGAGTGTCTCGAAATTGTCCTTAAAAAGATGGACACTGGATGATGCTTGTGTGGCCCTCCTCTTAGCTTCTTCATATGGCTTGTGTCCTTTCAAGGTGGATGGCCCAAAGCTCAGGCGGGCGTAAGCAGGCAACAGCCTTGTCCTTTGTCCAGAGATTCTCTGGCACTTCCCACCTAGGAAGCTTGCTGTCAGAACCTAGCAGGGCACGCTGTGTGCTGGCTGTGTACTGGTTCTGGAGCTGCTGGATGGGTCCACTGAGTCCGTTATCACCCTCTTTTGCCTTGGAGATGTTGAGGGGAGGGATCTTGCTTCCCTCTTGGAACTCCTGTCCTTCCTTCACTGGCAGAAGATGTAAGGTAGACTGTACCTTCAGCTCAGGTCCAAATTAGTCCTTTTTCTTACTCCTTGCAAAGTCTTCAGATGATTATGATCAGTGGAGGCTCAGCCTTCTTTTGAAGCCAAAAGGGCCCCAGTGATTGGTGCATACTAAGCCCACCTTAATGAACCAATCCTGGGTCCCCACCAACAATCTTCAGTGATGCTTCAGGTCAGAATCAGAGCGCTTGGCAACAGACAGGGAAAGGATGACAACATATACTTCTAAGTCCCACCCATTTTCCTGTCTGCTGTACATCAAAGTGTCTCCCTAATTAACTGTGAATCCTATGTGGTGCTTGATCACAACATGGGCCTCCTTCCTTTGAAGTAGGGGTTTGCAGGCAGACTTTCATCTCCTACAATTAACATACTTCCCTGCTCTGAAAGGAGTGGTTCCAGACAGGACATGCACTGCCCTTTCGTACCAAGGAGGGGTCTTAGTACCAAGTTGACACATTATATCCCAAAGGGTGTCTGGCGTTTGGTCTCCATTGTCACTTCCTGCACCCAGGCCTTCCCTGAGTCCTGCTAATTAACATTCTTCAGTATTTGCCCCAACCAGCAAGGTTTCACAATGGAGATGCAAATCCATGGGGCCTTGAAATTCTAATCAGGCTGCCCTTGGCCAAAGGTTTCTATGCACCCACAGCTGTCAGGTGTCAGCTACACATGACAGGGGAGGGCGGCGCTGGTAAGCTGTGTCCTGCCAGAGTACATGACTATTTTTCTGTTGTGCGGTGAGCGTGGAAAATGTGCACGGGAATGGCCCCATCATTCATTCTTTTTAAAACAAACAAAAAAAAGTCTTGGTGAGTGCCCTTTTCCAGTGCGAATGGTCGAATTCCTCACAGGGGGCCAACTTAAATATGAAAGGGAATTCTCCCAGCAAAACAATAACCACAGGATGGCCCACCTGCTCAGGTGAGCATGGGTGCAGGCTTTCCAGTGTCCAGTACCCCAAGACTACAGGTGGTCTTCCTAGGCAATGACGTGGGCTGAACTAGGAGAATGGTCAGAAGGTCATTCCTCACTAGCCTTCCTGTGTGAATCATTATATCCCACTACCTCTCTGACATGTTACTAGGCTCTTTGACCCCCAGCGGAACCACCTCTCACCTTCTGGACCTGTCTAGGGTCAGACCTTGCCCTCCGGAATCTCCTGCTCTTAGCTGCCTGATTGTCTTCCTGGCAGCTGAATCAATGGCTTGACCAAGGCCCATTCACTTTTCTCTAATTCTCTCTTCTTCTTTCTCCACCTCGCATCAATAAATGGTGCATCTCCTCTAACGCAGTATGTTGCCTCCAGCCTTCCCCAAACAAGTGCCTCTCATTCCCGCCACACAACAGACTGGACCTGACTACCTGGCTTTTATAGTAACATGCCCCCTCTCCCTTGGAGTAACTGGGGCTGAGGATCTGCATCTGTGAGCCTAAAGTGTGTGAGGGGTGGGCTTTGCTAGGTTCTCTTACTTCCTGCTGTCACAGTGAGGCTGAGGGGGACTGGCCTAAATCTATAAAAGCCCATGAGGCCCTTTTGAAACTCTGTGCATGGAGAAGCTGAACAAGCTGTTTGTGTTGTGTTGAAGCTATCATGTTACTCTGCTGTTGGGCTGGCAAGGGTGTGGGGTGTTTATGGTGTTTATGTTTCCCCTTTGTCTTTCCCATGGTCTTCCTGTTTTGAAGGGATAATACAATTTCCCCAATCCGTTCTGGGCTTTCCGGTTCGGAGAGAAGGGCATTGTGGGGGGTGTCATCCATCTCAGGTTGGCTTGCCCACTTGATTTTGGTTGCTTAGCACTGGGACACATTTTCAGGGACGTCATTTAGGGGTCAGCAGGGGTTGTACCTGCAACCCCTGAGGTCTCCCTTACTACCCCTAAAAATAAATTTAAAAAATACAAAACTTTTTTTTTAAATTGAGGCTCCTTGGCTGTGCCCATCAGCATGTGGCTCTTTGTTTCTGGAGTGGCTGGTTTTCTGATAGCTATAGCTGGTAAGATAGCTCAGTGGGTTGAGCACTCGCTGCTGCAATGTGTATGTGATCTGCAGGTTGCAGATTCGACTCCCGGCAAGGTCAACTCAGCCTTACATCCTGCTGAGGTTGATAAATGAGTACCAACACTGGTTGGGTGATATTGTATGTATATTTGTTCTATATGAAGCGATAAAGTGTAAGTGCTATATAATAACGCAACATTATCGTTTGGCTTTGGACGTCTGCATGCATTCACAGTGATTTGGTAATATGGGCCTATACGCACTAATATTAACGCTACATATAGTGATACATTCTTGTATGAAATGTATATCACATTAGTGAAATCATAACCATATTTTTCGTAGTGTACTTAGAAACAATGCTATGTGATGCCACTTGCTGTATTGTCAAGGGTTGAAAGGTCGTGTTCCATCGCTTCCAGGGGTGTCACTTGGGGGTGGGGTCAAATGACATCACTTCCTGTGAAGTCATCACAGGTCAAGGGTTGTGTGATGTCACTTCCGCTACCCCAGGCATTTTGGTGAAATGACGTCCCTGCACATTTTACTGCATCCATTCCGGTTAGGGTGACATGACTGTGTCTTCTGCAATGTCTGCTCCTCCCCAAACCATCATTCTGCTATCCTGATCAAGTCCAGGTTTTGTTTCTGTTGTAGACGGGAATTATGAGAAATGCACTTTTCACTGGCTCCTCAAAACGGGGCTGGTGCTTTGGGGTGTTTGAAAGGGTCAGCGACCTGACCCTGCCAGGAGTTGATGGGGAGCCCTCTCAGCCTGAGGCAGGAGGCCTGCCACAGGGTTTCCCACAGCCATCACAAAGGCGGAGTTGAGAGGGCCCAATTTGTCTCTTTCCCTGTTACCTGTGCCTGCATGTCTGAACAAAGTTCCACTTTTTCTTGTCCCATACCTGCGTGCACATCACTGGCACTCCTTTTATGTTTTTTCCACAGTACTTCATCTCCTAGAGGAGGGAGTGAGTGTTCACCATTGTTTACTGGAGCCTAGCCAGCCCACCTAATTCCTAATCTTGGCCAAATACACACACACACTCTAAGCCTTTTCTGAGAATGTTCCCATACTTTGACTCTGGTCCCCAAAGACGTTCCCACCACAAAGCGCTTTGAGGCCATACAAATGGGGAAAGGTGCTATATAAATGACAAGTACTACTACTACTGAGAGAGAGCCGGCAAAGTGGGGGTTTTATTGGGATATTTTGCAACAAGAGGGTAGGCAGTCTGCATATTTTATGACTCCTTGAGTTCTGACATATGTGGGGGTTAAGATTAATGTTAGAAACAAGGACAGGGTATTTTTTCCAAAAATATGGACATTCCTAGGTAGCAGCTCAGACTAAAAGTGCCACCCCGAGTAACCTGAAGTTGGGATGCTTTGTGAATCCTCCATAACGACACGATGAGGGCTGAGCTCCCCGGGCTGCAGTCCTTTCCCAGGATCCATCTCCCAAGGGGATTCATCGCTGACTTAAAGGGATTCAGTCGCGGGGCATTCAAATGAGTGGGATCAGGTGAAAGAGCAAATGAGTACAGAGCCTCATTAAAAATACTGCCTCGCTCTGCCCTGCACTAAGAGCGGCACTACATGGCCCATGCCTGCCTTCTCCGTCTCCAGCAAATGGGAAAAAGGACTGCTTTGGGTCCAGAAAGAGCTTTATATATGTTTGCAATATTTATATCTGTGTTAGCCCATGTGACAGTGTCAGGGGCCTGTCCCTCTCAGGGAGGACCTGGAACCCCTCCTGACCTGGCAGAGGGGGGGCTACCACGGTTCAAACTGGTGCCAGTCATGTGCCAGAGGCCGGGATGGGTAGTTGCCGGAGGGGGCTCAACCCTTAAATGTGTCATGAATGTAAATGTGGGTACCACCTCTGGCACATGCTGTCTCCCAGTACTGTTTCTGGTCAGTGTTCTCTCGTTTCTGTTTCAGAACCAATCTCCCAAAATGCACCAGCCAGCAACCAAGAAAACCCAGAATGGAACCAGTGGACTAGAATCAAGAACAGAAATGGAGTGGACTGGGAGTTTTCTTGGCAAACAGAGATGAGACACCCAATACCCGACCCACCAAACACAGATGGACGGTGGGGCAACAGTATGCAAACTGGGAGTGAAAGGAGACTGCAGGGAAAGAGAAGAGAGACTTCACAATGAATTTGACACAGAACTCACCAGTACAGGATTTTTTATTTTTTGTTTTATTTGTTTATTTCTAACACGCAGGCAGAGCGCACACATACGCATGAGACAACATTAGCAGGACACACAGTCATGATTCAAGATTCACTAAGACTGGGGAAGCCTGATCACCTGAATAGTAACGTTTTTAGTTCCTTACGAAAGGAAATCAAATTCTCTACCAATCTGAAATTCGGGGAGAGAGAGTTCCATAATTGGGCGGCCCTGATGGGAAAGGACCTTCCCAGACCTCTTGTTTTTTTAAAGCGGGGCATGCAATCTGTGCAAGGTTGGAGGAGTGCCACGATCTTACTGGTGTATAGCGGGGAATGGCAGCGTTTAGGTAGGATGGAGTATGGCCATAAAGACACCAGGGGACAAGAGTACATACTCTGAAATCTATGCGGTCTTGTACTGGCAGCCGATGGAGACCTCTCCTATATTTTGAGATGTGTTCTTTCCATGGAATGTTTTTAATGATCCGTATAGCATCATTCGGAACATGTTGACGTTTCTTTACACAAGACCTGTCCACCCACAACCTACCGTGACCCTACCTTAGAGTCAGTAGCTACAACATTTACTGCCCACTGCCTTAAACCTGCCTAATCCACACTTGTATATTCACTGCATTACTGTATGTATCTGTATTTTTAAGTCATATGTTTATATATTTGTTGTATATAGAATGCCTTTGCCATTGTTTTTATTATACCTGTTGTTAAAACTGATATAATATTGTTTCGTCCTCACTGTATATGTTGGCCTATGCCCAGTCGCTCTGCGAGGAAATCCGCATCGCAAGGTCATAACCTTAAGTTAATCGAGCCTCCATTTTAGGTCAAAGCCGCCATTTTAGTTATTCGTGCAAAGTCACCCTGTGGCCTAAAATGGCCGACCTGTGTTCTCTTGTTCTTACTTTAACCTCTTCAACCTCTGTAGGAGAGTTAATGTCCAACCTGCCTGCAGGCTACATGTTAGGTTGACCTCGGGATCAGGGGATTACTTGAATCAGCGATGTTAACCTACAAGTATACAAGAACAAGGACGCTGTTTAAACATGTCATACGAAACATCTGTTTGACCTGCATTAAAGCAAATTTGTGAAGAGTGTAAATTTAAACCCAGAGAATAATAGTGTTTGTTAGTAAATGTATTAAGAAATAAATCGCATGCACGAGATATGTAAATTAGGAAAGAACCTGGCGCGACCCTAGCCCAGTACGTGATTAACTTGTAAGAGGCTGGACATCGTAATGAAGAAATTGTATAAATACGCTGATGTCCAGCTAGCAATTCCTGTTCACTGCTCACATTGAACCTGCTGGTGGTCTCTGTGATGTACTGATGGCCAAATAGCTATTTGTATACTTTGTTTTGTAAACTGTACAGTATTGCAATAAAGATTCTGGGAATCTTTACAAGCCCGTGTTGGTGTATTTCTCTTTGCATGGTGTAAAAGCCTTAATATTGTATTTTCTGATTCCACAGATGGTGCCCGAATAGGGACACTCAAGATTGACTTCGTCTCGTTGAAGGTTGGCTCGGCTATCGGACCGGGATCGGACGGTGCAAACAAAACGGCCCCTCTGGACGAGAAGTGAATTCCTTGGTGGAACAGCACGATCCGATCCCTGAACGGTGAGCTGTAGCCCGAGACGACGTCTTGATGAGGGTCCATATATCGAGGTGGGTAAATTTGCCGAAATCACCAGATACGTCGGTCCTTAGAACTGTTCTTAGTAACCCGAACGGGCCTCCCAGTCCTTTGGTCAGGTGAATCGTGACCCTAGTCTTAATTTAAGCCTGACAATTTGAATTTGGCGCATTGTACCCGCGAGCACAATTATTTGACCAGGTAACACCAGAACTCTGATATTCCTGGGAAATTGTCTGCCTGCTTCAGGGCATTATTCCGCAGCGACAGACAATCTTTGGAAGATAGCCGTCCCGCACCACAGGAGGGGTCGTCGGCATGTACTATGTACTGTAAGAAAGGCTTTGGTAGTATAGCATTTAATGACATTTGGCACAGACAGACCAGACATAATTCTAATCTTCGGTGGCCAACCAATGGTAGCTTTGAAATCCCTCGTATAGAATATTTAGAGTCTGTATTGGTAAAGGAAAAGGCTAGACCTGCAGCATTTGACGCATTGCACAGTTGGAAAACAGAAGCTTTGCAGCAACAAAAGAATACAGAGAAGCATATGGTCGACATATGACGAGTGTCGAAAAGGCGCGGTTATATGATCAAAATAAACAATTGGAATCAGTTAGGAACACGGACAGAGTGTTTCAATTAGGCATTCAGAAAATCTACCCTTCGAAAGATTTTCATACGTCCGATGAATTGATTAACAAACTTTTGCATGAACGAAGGCCCGATGCTTCTGCACCACCTCCATACGTCCCTCCTCCTGGTGCTTTGCCTCCTCCTGTTGTTATTCCTCCTCCTATAGTTCCTCCGGTCCTCCCGGTTGTTCTTCCTGTTGTCCCTCCAGCTGCCGCTCCTTTGCCTGCCCCCTTGCCTACACCTGTCGACATTCAGAATGTGCCGACTCTTCCTCTTCCAAGTAATTCCGTATCGTTTGTGGTAGACCAGGGAGCGGGATCAAGGGTTGTGACTCGTAATACTGTGTCCCAAGATAAAAAGAATGAATTGATTGCTTGGGCTAAACATTGTATGGAGAAGGGTGAACAAGCGGATGTTTTTTCCACACTCGAAAATTTAAAAGGTATTCCTGAGAAAAATGTTTTTATTGAAGGGTTAGGAATTCAATTGAGCATAATGTGGAATAGATTAAACGATGTAGATCTCCCACAAGGGTTACGGGATTTGAACCCCTTAGCGTTGTCTAGAGATACTGCGGAGAAAGTATATGAGCATGTCAAGAGGATTTTTGTGTATAAGAAGGAGTTGGAAGAGTTACAGAATGAAGAAGTAGATGATGATAGTTTAGGTACTATGTTCTTACAGAAACGGTTTTCTCCTCGCCGTGAATTGATAGGTGAGGAAGCACGAATTTGTACAAAGGATGCGATAAGATGGATTTCGGATATGTCGATAACTCCAGATGAAGTATATGACACGTATGGTCAATATACGTTAGAAATGCAAAAGAAAGTGATTCAGGTTATGGTAGAATACCTGCAGAATGAGTGTGTAAAAAGAAAGATTTGTTGTCCCGCAGAATTGTTGAGTGTTTATAAGAGAGATTTTTCGATGGATACCTCTTCGACTGCCTTAGCGTTTGATTTGGCCCTGTTGCTTAGTAAGCGTTCGGAGCTGCCTACTTCTCAGTTGCCTATGAGAGAGGTCCCTCCGACATTTGTCCCAAAAGTTGAGATTGCGGCCGATGCTGCACGAGGTATACTCGCTGTGGACATCCCTGCACATTATGTATCGCAGTTTGTTCACGTCCCGTTCTCAAGACAGGAAGTGAACACCATAAAGCAATCTATTCCTGATATAAGAAAGAATCCGACGGGGTTCTATAAAGAAATAGAGTCGGTCTTACAATCATCGTTATTCACCTTAAGTGATATTGATTTATTATTTCTCATGCTCCTGCCAGTTGATTTGTGGAAACAGATTCAGACTGTAGATGATGTACCTGGGTTAGGAGATACATGGGATAACATGGTTAGGCTCGACAGGGAAAGACCAGCTGGCGAGTGACCGCCTCAAGTGATATTAACTTTGCCTGATAGGATTATTATGAAATTGAAAACTATAGTTCCTGAAAAAAGGATCATTTGGGACAAGCTTACGGCCTGTGTCCAAGAAAAGTCTGAGGGTGCCACCGAGTTCTTCAATCGGTTTGAACAGGTATTTTCAGATTTCAGTGGACAAGACTTAGGCACAGAGTCAGGGAAAAGGCTGTTTGTCGACAAATTTGTACGAGGATTGCTGCCTGACATCCAGTTACAGATTATGTCCTCCGAAAGCGCTTGGCAGGCGAAGTCTCAATCATAAGTACTGCACATGGCTCAGTACTATGAAAATCGTGTAAATAACGAAAAGGAAAAACTTGAGAAAAAAACAGGGTGACCTAAAAACAAAAGTACTATTTCAACAGATTGTTAGAAACCCTAGAGGAGGTAATCAATTTAGAGGTCAATACATTCCACAGGGAAGTACGCCACTCTCCCCGGTAACCATTAACCAGTGTGCCTATTGTCGACAGGAAGGTCACTGGCGCGCACAATGTCTGACCTTGCAGCAAAGGTCATTTGGGAACATGGGTAGACGATCCAGAGGTCGCCCAGGTGTAGGGGGCCCTGGTAGAGGTCAGTTTGCGCCAGAATTACAGCAACCTTCTTCACAGGATAAACAAGTATCGAGTGTGGATAAAAGAAACATTTTTGATCACCCTTCTGCCACGTACCTCTCTGAAGAGCTTCCTTTTGATGACATTCTGTTTCGTTAGGATTGCCCGAAACAGGATTTTGAACCAACGCCTATTCCCGTTCATCAGAAAGGCCCCTACGTTGAGATGGCGGTGGGAAATAGGAAGCATCTATTTTTAGTAGATACTGAAGCACAAAAGTGTTCCATTGACCATTCACGGGTTCCAAACATTCTCCTGTCAGGGCAGTCCAATGTTTCTCTAGGGTTTTCAGGCACATCTGTAGTTTGTCCGGTCTCTTTGCCAGTACCGATAACACTGGGTCCCTTTACGGAGCAGTGTCCATTTCTACTTACTGCAAACTGTGGGGAGAATTTGCTGGGGTTGAATTTGTTGAAGGAATTGAATGCAGTAATACATTGCTCCCCGGACGGAGTTCGGTTAACAATTTCACCTCAGCAATCACTCGCCTCTCAGTTTTTGACTCGACCTTTACCGCCAGAATTCAGTAACATTCCGTAATGCTTATGGGCAATTGATGATAATGATGTGGGCATTCTTCAAATTGAACCTGTTAAAATTATTCTGAAACATGGAGTAAAATTGCCTCGCATCCCACAATATAAGATCTCAGTTGAAGGCGAACAGGCTTTGAAGTGTATAGTTTCTGATTTTGTACATCGTGGAGTAATTGAGGAAATTATAGGTAGTGTGTGTAATAGCCCGATTTTGCCAGTATATAAAAAAGGTGATAATGCGATTCCCTTTCGATTTATAATTGATTTGCATGCTATTAACAAAATTGTGGCTCCTCAATTTCCCATTGTACCTGATGTTACCACGATACTAACTATGATTCCGGCTTCTGCCACTCACTTTAGCGTTGTTGACCTTAAAAACGTGTTTTTCAGTATTCCTATACATAAGGATAGTAGATATTTGTTCGCGTTTACCCTAGGTGGACGCTCGTTCACATTCACTCGTGCACCACAAGGGTACACTGAGAGTCCAAGTATTTATAGTAGAGCATTGAAAGAGCAACTCGATACTCTCGAGTTGCCTACTACTTGCACGTTACTACAGTATGTAGATGATCTCCTCTTGGCTGCTGATTCTGAAAGTGACTGTAAAGAAGGCACCGTGTTGCTGCTTTGTCATCTAGCAAAACATGGCCACAAAGCTTCACTCAAGAAAATCCAATATTGTTGTCAGGAGGTCACCTATTTAGGCTATCTCCTGTCAAAGGAGGGAAGAAGGTTGACACCTGAACGGATAAAAACTATTTCTGGCATGTCTGTCCCAAATACGCAAAAGGAAGTTAGAGTCCTAACTTTTCGTTAACGATTAAACCAATGCTGGCTTTGACAAAGAAGGGTATTTCTTTGCCATTGCCATGGACTTTGGAACACCAGACAGCATTTGATTTACTCAAAACCGCGCTGTGTTCGGCACCGGTTTTAGGAACTCCAAATTATGAAAAGGCCTTCTTGTTGTATGTGCATGAACGTGATGGATGTGCTTTGGCTGTGTTAACACAGGAACATGGAGGGAAGAATAGGCTGTGCGGCTATTTCTCATCCATCCTTGATCCTGTTGCATGCGCTTTGCCGAGATGTTTGAGAGCTGTCGCTGCTGCTGCTGCATCTGTAAAACAGAGCGAGGGAATGGTCCTGGGTCATGCGTTAACCCTAATGGTACCTCACTCTGTAGATATTTTATTGAATAGAACTCAAACGCAACACCTCACTTCCGCACGATTGACAAGATACGAATTGATCTTGTTTGCTCCCCACATTCAAAGTCAGAGGTGTTGTGTATTAAATCCAGCGGAACTTTTACCTGTCCCGCAAGATACTGTTGATGGTGACGAAACGTCACACGATTGCCTTTACACTACAGAACAAGAGACTAAAGGTAGAATTGATTTGAAAGACCCACCTTTGAATAACCCACAAGGAGAGCTATTTTGTGATGGCTCTTGTTTCAAACTTCCGAATGGTACATCCACGGCTGCTTATGCCGTCACTACTTTAAGCACGATTGTGGAAACCAAAAGAATTATGCATAATTCCGCGCAGGCTGCAGAAATTATAGCGTTAACTCGAGCTTGTGAAATTTCTGAAGGGCTTACGGTAAATATATATACCGACAGTCAGTATGCCTTTGGGGTAGTTCACAACTTCGGTAGACTGTGGAAAGAATGAGGTTTCTTGACCTCACATGGCACAAAAATACAGCATGGCACTTTAATAGTGCAATTACTTTCAGCGCTCACACTCCCTGTTCAGCTAGCCATTGTAAAATGTACAGCACATCAGGTTACAAATGATATAGGAAAAGGGAATGCTTTCGCTGATCAGATAGCTAAACAAACTGCCACTGATTTTAGTTCAGAAATGTATACTGCAAGAGAAATTGTAATTGTTTGCACTTTTGGTGAAAGTATCGATTCTGTAAAAGACATTCAAGCAGATTCTACTGTAGAGGAGACCAAGAAATGGGTCGAGGGTGCAGGGAGATTGGATGGTGATGGGTGTTGGGTGGACAATGTTGAAGGAAAATGGTTACTCCCTGATGCCTATATTACAATGATGGTCATTATGGCTCATGGTCCAACCCATGTCTGCGCGCGTAAACTGACTAAAATGTTACACAGTGTATGGGCCAATGATAACATTTTCAAAATTGCGGAGCGCTTTGTCCAAGGGTGCATGGTCTGCTTGCAGCACAATGTAGGAAAAGGTACCTCGACTCCTAGAGAAAGTTTCGCTCCACCTTCTGTTCCGTTTGAAGTTATCCACTTTGATTTTATTGAGATGGAACATTGCAACAATCTTAAATATGTGTTGGTTGTCATTTGTGCATTTAGCAAGTGGGTTGAGGCCTTCCCTGTTAGAGATGCACAGGCCATAACCACGGCAAAAACTCTGTTGAAAGAGTTCTTTCCTAAGGTTCGGGCTGCCGAGAGTCATCTGGTCAGATAATGGGCCACACTTTATCGCTGCCGTAATCCTACAAATATGCGAAGGATTGCAGATTGATAAACGGTTCCATTCGGCCAGACATGCCCAAAGTGCCGAATTAGTGGAAAGGCATAACGGCATTATAAATAACAAGCTCGCTAAGACGTGTGCTGGCATCAAGTTAAAATGGCCGGACGCCTTACCGATCGTGTTGCTGTCGATGAGAACAACCCCTCAAACTAAGACTGGGCCCTCTCCCTTTGAGGTGGCAATGGGGAGGCATGCTAATATTTGGGGTATGCCAAAAAGTCGCTTTTTGCGGGATATAGACAATGTGCTTCTTTCAGATTACTGTAACCAGTTGACTAAAAATCTATTTTCAATTTATCACCAGGTGCGAGAGGCATTACCTGTACGGTACGAGGGTCCTGGTCACAGTCTACGACCGGGGACTGGATCCTCACGAAAGTTTTCGAGAGGTCGTCTTGCCTTGCACCTCGGTGGAGGGGTCCCTACCAGGTTCTGCTAGTCACCCAGACTGCTGTGCGGGTAGCAGGGTGAAACAACTGGATCCACGCGACACACACCAAACGGATCCCGCAGCCCGTGCCATACGATACAGAAGACACAGAATCCCTTTCCAATGCTGTAACCAACGTGCCCGAAAACAGCAACAATTGACAAGAGAGCATCGGAGACCGTTCCAGAGTTCATAAGGCCGGACAAAACGGCCATCTTGTCTCCGCACTCTCCAACAGTGGTATTTCCGGAAATGGGATCAGAAAATGATTGATCCAGATCAATCATTTTCTGATCCCATTTCCGTTCACTTGTCACCTCCAGTGGAAAGTGACGACATACTTTTCTCTGACCCTTCAGCATTGGAAATTGTGAAATATAATTTACGTCCAAGGAGATAGACGTACGGCATGGTTTGACTGTGCGATCGAGGTAATCATTTGAGGGCTTGCCTTTTGGCCCGACTGTACGAAAGGATTCTGTTGGCTAAGGGTTGTGGGAAAGAAATTAAGAAGACGCGCGACTGGAGTCGCCAGCAAACGAACATTTGGTGTTTTTCGATTGAAGACGACGATGCCTGCACCTGCTACCGCTCGCACTGAACTTTTAGATAAATATGTGGCTAGCAGAGACAATGATCAAGCGTGTAAGGGGACCTCGAAAATGTATTGTTGCCTTTTAGTAGTAATAACTGGGTTTGTAGTAACTATTGGTTTTGGGTTATGGTATCTGGAGGAAGCATGTCTGCTAGAGGACTTTTTACCTGTTGAAAATGTATCTGTTTTCCCCACTTCTTCCGTGCAGTTGCATACCTTGTCGCCTAGAGATTCTTCGCATAGACGGAATTATCAGAATAATACTCTTTTGTTAATAATGAATGCCACCCATGCAATTTTGAATAGGACCAACTGCTGGATCTGCTCACACCTACCGCAGCATGGGGATAAGGGGCTAGGTTGGTACATTCATCCTTTACCTTTGACAACTGCTTGTTATGCTTCACTTAGAGCACTATTTTTTTGTCGATAGAATCACAGCATCTCGGGGAACTTTGATGGTACAAATTTGAATAGTTTTGAACAACGTGTTTTGATGCCCCTGGGATGCTTGCTTTTTGCAAATAGGAGTAAGCCAAACGTTGCTTCTGTTAGGCCCTCTGATAGATTGTCTCGTTCTTTTCAGTCTTTGATTTCTTTCAAAATGGCTCCTATAGGCAATAAGGATACCACGCCTCCATCTTATTCTGTTAGCCCCGATTCAGTTTCCTTCTGCATACAGAGGAATGGAACACGGTCAATGGGTAATTTTAGAAAAAGCGCCAATGTTGCGAATTTGACTAGTGAGAACAGACCTCTGTACGTAGGTGAACCTGTCTATTTTGTTTGCGGTTATGTGGCATTTCCATGGTTGCCCAGGGATTGGCAAGGAACCTGCTATGTAGAGATTTTATTACCTGGGGTATTTATTGCCAGTACTGCAGAAATTTCGAAGACTCGTCCACGACGAGATGTGAAGGGGGATACTCCAGCACAAACTCGAGGGGACATCTAGGAGACATCATGAAATCCTTTGTGCCATTTTTTGGGCAAATTACGAATTCAGAAGATATCAGAGGACTAGCGAGAGTACTGGAGAGAACCATCAACCGGCACTGACATACTCTATAATATGATGTTAAAACAGAAAGCGATAAGATTAGTAGCTCTTCAGAACCGGATGGAATTAGATGTCATTCTGGCAGAGCGTGGAGGAGTATGTAAATTAGTGGGGTCCGCTTGCTGCGTTTACGTACCAGACTCCTCTCCAACAATCTTTAGGGCGATCCAAAACCTTCATGTTCTTAGCTCGGAAGTACATGTTCCTGAGGGAAATTGGGAATTTAGTGCATGGTTTTGGGACCTCCTACGGTCATGGGGATGGAAGTTGTTTTCGGCCCTGCTGATTATCTTAGGAAATTTTCTATTCCTTTGTTGTTGTATACAGTGTCTCCCTGGTATATGTTCGGTATTAGGGGGGTGTTGCGCGCAAGCAACAAGTGTATTAGGGCATAAAATATACGCCCCAGATAAGGTTTCCAAGGAGTATGTGTTGAAAGAAACTCTAGTGTCTGATCTGATGGCAATAGATATGTCTGATAATGATTCAGGGTGTATAGACGTTGAAATGTGGAGTTAGTCGTAAAGTGATTGGAAGTAGTTTAGCGCTTGGCATAGGCCAAAAGGAGGGTTTGTTAAAACTGATATAATATTGTTTTGTCCTCACTGTATTTGTTGGCCTATGCCCTGTTGCTCTGCGAGGAAATCCGCATCGCAAGGTCATAACCTTAAGTTAATCGAGCCTCCATTTTAGGTCAAAGCCGCCATTTTAGTTATTCGTGCAAAGTCACCCTGTGGCCTAAAATGGCCAACCTGTGTTCTCTTGTTCTTACTTTAATCTCTTCAACCTCTGTAGGAGAGTTAATGTCCAACCTGCCTGCAGGCTACATGTTAGGGTCATGTAGACCTTGTCCTTTGTTGACCTCGGGATCAGGGGATTACTTGAATCGGCGATGTTAACCTACAAGTATACAAGAACAAGGACGCCGTTTAAACATGTCATACGAAACATCTGTTTGACCTGCATTAAAGCAAATGTGTAAAGAGTGTAAAGTTAAACCCAGAGAATAATAGTGTTTGTTAGTAAATGTATTAAGAAATAAACCACATGCACGAGATATGTAAATTAGGAATTAACCTGGCGCGACCCTAGCCCAGTACATGATTAACTTGTAGGAGGCTGGACATCGTTATGAAGAAATAGTATAAATACGCTGATGTCCAGCTAGCAATTCCTGTTCACTGCTCACATTGAACCTGCTGGTGGTCTCTGTGATGTACTGACGGCCAAATAGCTATTTGTATACTTTGTTTTGTAAACTGTACAGTATTGCAATAAAGATTCTGGGAATCTTTACAAGCCTGTGTTGGTGTATTTCTCTTTGCTTGGTGTAAAAGCCTTAATATTGTATTTTCTGATTCCACACTGTAACCAAGTGATGCGCCCGGTTGCCCTTGGGCCTGGTGCGCTTTATAAATAAAATAAATACTAAATACTAAAGAGATATTTGACCCAAGCAACAGGGAGTTACAATAATCCAATCATGACAGGATAGTGGATCGGGCAATGGTAGTGCAATTTTCCTCTGTTAGAAAAGGCTGAATGTTCCTTAAAAGGCAAAGGTAATGATTACAATTTCTGTTAATCTGGTTGCTATGTTCTTCAGTGTTAAGAGAGGATTCCAAGATAGCACCCAGCGTTTTTACTTTGTGCCGGACTGAGATGGTTTCGTCATTTATGAGGACATGTTCATATTTACCATCCAGGTTGGACCTGGCGTGGGACGAACCGAAGATCAGAAGTTCGGTCTTTCCTCCTTTGAGACACATCCAGTTATGAGACATCCAGCACTCAATCAGATTATATGCAAATATCACCACTTAATTCTAAAACCAGCTGCCTGTCATCTGCATAGCAGGTAAAAAAAATAGGCCCGAGTCCTCAAGGAGAGTGCACAGGGACCTGACGTAGATGTTAAACAACACTGGTGATAAACAGGCTCCCTGTGGCACGCCACGTAGAATGGAGGAAAGTGGAGAGAAAGCATCACCCCAGTGTATTCTTGACACACGGTGTGTAAGAATGAAAGCCACATGGAAAGCAAGCAGCCGCAGCACCTGCCTGCTAACCTACAAGCTGAGATCGAAAAAAAGGGGGCAGGCTAACAGGGTTTTAAAAACGTTTTTCACATGTGTAACCCAGCCCCTGGGGAATGGACAGGCAAGGATTTGCCGATAAAGTCAGGTGAGCACTGGAACTAACGGAAGGCGGTGGGGAGGGGGGTTAGAATCAGGCAGAGAAGAGTACTTAAGGGGGAGGGAATGGTGTGCTGTGTGTGAGTGGCAGCGGCCACTCACACACTCAAGAGGTGTGGAGGTGAACCAAGAGACCAGGGGTAGGACAGGCGGTGGAGTGGAGTGCCAACGAGATGGTGGCAGAGTTTGCGCAGAGTACTGCTGAGGTCTTGATTGTGGGAGAGAGTGGGACCAGTTGTATGTAATGTAGTGGGAGGGGAGTGGGGGATTGTGGGTAGGAGAGTTGAGAAGGGAGAGGAGAGTAGAGGGGAGAGGAGAAGAGAAGGGGGTAGAGAGTACAGTAGTGAGGAGGAGGAGAATAGAGTAGAGTAGAGAAGAAAGGAAAAGTGTAACGCTCACCTGATTCCCGTAGAGGCGCCGGTCTTGACTGGGCGTATACCGTATCTTCAAAGGTGATGTGTAACACACGGCTGGCTCTTTGGGCTGGACCTCTGTGCACCGTATGTCTGACTTGAAGGGTAAGATGTCTGCAGATAGAAAATATGGGATTAAGGAACTGGGTTATTGAATGTCTCTCTCTTCTTCCCTTTCTCTTCTCCTGTAGAACCCCAAAGGTTAACGCTCTCACCTTAGGTAAGTGAACGCCGTGCTCTCCATCTGCCTCGGGGCAGGGTGCTGTAACCAGTTTCTTCACTGGATAAGGGGAGCAGGCCTCTTGACTTCAGAGGACTGCTGTCTGTCGTTTACTGCACGAACGGTAAGTTTCGAGTAATTCTAATGTCTTTAAAGTCTTTAGTAATGATGTTTCTTGTTTTGCAGGGTTCCGGCGATGGCGGATGATGGGCTGAAGTGAGTTGAAGATGGAGCCCGTGTGATGAATAGAAGCGCCTGGAAGCACGTACGTAAGCGCTTGTTTCCTGCTTCACGATGCACTCTAACTGTCTTTTTATTTTGCAGGTACAAGTTCGGAGCGGCTGCAGGGTGCCGGAATACCCACTGGGTTAGATGTGGAAAGGAGTAATGGCACGTGAGTATTAAAGTTCCCCAATGTCTTTAAACGCACCTTGTTTTGTCTTTCAGATGCGGGATGCAGCGCCGAAGGCCTCCGGAGCGTGCGAAGAGTTGGTAAGCTTTTGTCTTTCAGATGCCGGAATGCAGTGTGAAGACCTCCGGAGCGCACGAAGAGTAGGTAAGCCTTTGTCTTTCAGATGCCGGAATGCAGCGCGAGGCGTTGGTGACAGCCGATGGACCAGGTAAGTGAAGAGCTGTCACTGAAGACCGTAATGCTAACCTGTTCTTTCTTGTCTTTATAGGTGTTGCTGAAGACTGGATTCAGGATGGTAAGCCTTTTTCCTTAGGCCCAGGATCAGATGCAGAAGACACGATGAGCGTTCTGCTGCAGAGGATGCAGAATAACGCAAAGCAAGATACATCCATCGGGTGTGGTTTAAATAGCCTCCTGTAGTGCTTAGGTGTCTCCTTCCACAGCCACGCCTAGGTAAGAAAAGAGTTCCTGCTTTCCAGAAGAGTTCCAGTGTTCTGAATCTAGGGAGTGGCTCCTGCCCCACCCAACAGGAAAAGTAGTTCCAAACAGAAGAGGATCAGAGGCTCAACTGGCAGGCAAGTAAGCAGCATGGTCTGCTGCAGGTAAGTCCACCCAAGCATTATGAGCCCGGCGCTTCCAGCGCTGGGACTGGGCATATTTATGAGCCTGGTGCCACTGGCGCCAGGACTGGGTCCAAAAGGTCCCAATTGGGACTGGTTGGCACTCGGAACCTGGGTTATGGATCTGCTTCCAAGGGAGTTGGAAAAACCCTGACCTTTTGGAAGCAGAGATCATGACAGTACCCCCCCTCAAGGCCCCTCCCAAACCGGGCTCCTCCGGGGGTTTTGGCTTGTCAGGAAATGTTCGGTGAAATCTTTTGATTAGGCGAGGAGCGTGGACATATTCAGCAGGTTCCCAGGATCTCTCTTGGGGGCCGTAGCCTTTCCAGTCAATTAGGTAAAATAGTTTAGATTTGGAGATCTTGGAGTCCAGAATGCTTTTGACTTCAAACTCGAGTTCTCCATCAACTAGGATAGGTTTTGGAGATTTAGTTAGTCGGGTTTGAGGTTGCACGGGTTTTAATAGAGAGACGTGGAAGACCGGATGTATCTTCATGTGCGGGGGCAATTCCAACTTGACCGCTACTGGGTTTACTATGGTAGTGATGGAATAGGGACCAAGGTATCTTGGGTTCAATGTGCGTGGCCCTTTTAGAGGTAGATATTTGGTGGATAACCAGACTTGATCCCTTACTTGATATTGAGGGGCTTCCTTCCGATGTTGACCTGCTCCTTTCTTGTATTGTTCTTTAGCCCTTTGAAGGTGAGAAACAGCTTCCTTAAAGGCTTGGGTGATTGTAGAATGCAGGTAGTCTACTGCTGGTGTTTCAAGATCTTGGAGGGGATCCAACTCCGAGGTTCGAGGGTGACTGCCGTACAAAAGAAAAAACGGGGTTTTCCCAGTTCCCGAATGGACAGAGTTATTGTAGGCATATTCGGCTATCCAAAGGATGTCTTTCCAAGTTTTTTCAGTTTGTTGCAGCATGCAGCGTAAATACTGTTCCAGAGTTTGATTGGTCCTCTCGGTTTGTCCGTCGGTCTGAGGGTGGTGACTGGTCGATAGTCTCACATCAATTTGAGCCGACCGACAGCAACTTCGCCAAAAATGAGAAATAAATTGACTACCTCGATCCGAAATTAGAACCAAAGGAAAACCGTGCAGTCGGACGATGTTTTCGAGAAATTCTCGGGCCAGAGTTGCTGCTGTTGGCAAGCCTTTGAGCGGAATGAAATGCGCCATCTTGGAGAATAAGTCCACGATTACTAGAATCGTATTGTATCCGGAGCATGGAGGTAGATCGGTGATGAAGTCCATAGAAAGCGTATGCCAAGGGCGAGGTGGGATGTCAAAAGGGCGTAAGAGGCCTGCTGGTCTTTCCTTTTGACTCTTGTTTTGGGCGCATACTCCACAGGACATTATAAAGTCTCTGATATCTTTTTTCCAAGACGGCCACCAGAAGTAGCGCTTGATCTTTTCTGAGGTCTTGGCCATACCGGGATGTCCTTCCATTAAAGAATCGTGATAACAAGAGATTACTTTTTTCTGTAAATTTGTGCTGGGTAGGTATAATCGTTCTTGGAAATACAATAAGTTGTCCTTTACTGCAAAGTCCTTTCCCTGCAGATGCCAATTCTGTATGTCTGCTGGAGTTACAAGTTGCCTGGCTTTATCCTTAACTTCCTCTATGGATTCTGTGGCGATTACACCCAGAATTCTTTGTTCGGAAATGATTGGTACAGGTTTAGGGTTGATCAAGTGTTCTTCCACTCCCATCCGAGAAAGGGCATCAGCTTTACCGTTCTTTGTACCAGGTCGATAGGTAATTATGAAGTCAAACTCGGCAAAGAATAATGCCCAACGGAGTTGTCTAGAGGATTGGGCTTTTGCGGTTTTCAAATATTGCAGGTTTCGGTGATCCGTAATCACAGTAACGGTGTGTCGGGCCCCCAGCAGATAATGCCGCCAAGCCTTAAAGGCAGACTTGATAGCCAGAAGTTCCTTGTCAGTAATCGTGTAATTGATTTCAGGAGGCGAGAATTTGCGGGACCAAAATGCCACGGGATGCAACTGATTGGTTACTGGGTCCTTTTGTGATAGAACTGCCCCCATGGCAAGGCTTGAAGCATCAGTTTCCACGATGTAGGGGAGTTCGGGGCGAGGGTGTTTTAAGATTGGTGCAGAGATAAATTTAGTCTTCAAATCCTGGAAAGCTTGTTCCGCCTCGGTAGACCATTCAAAACGTTTGTTTTTCTTTAACAAGGCAGTGATGGGCTGGACTATTCGAGAGAATTCGGGGATAAACCTGCGGTAAAAGTTAGCAAAGCCTAACATGCTTTGCACACCTTTTACGGAGGATGGTGATGGCCATTTGAGAACTGCATCGACCTTCTTTGAATCCATACGCACTCCGCCAGGTGATAATATGAATCCCAAGAATTCAACTTCAGTCACGTTGAAAACACATTTTTCCAACTTAGCGAAAAGTTTGTGTTGACGCAATCTTTCGAGGACCATTTTCACGTGTTTCCGATGTTCAGATTCCGATGAAGAATAAACGAGGATGTCGTCAATGTAAACAACAACACACACATCTATGAGCTCTCTGAGGACATCGTTCATAAAATATTGAAAGGCGGCCGGGGCATTGCAAAGTCCGAAGGGCATGACCTGATATTCAAATAGCCCATACTTGGTGCGGAAGGCCGTCTTCCATTCATCGCCCTCTTTTACTCGTACCAAGTGGTAAGCTCCTCTAAGATCCAGCTTTGTATATATGCATGCTTTTCTGACTTGGTCCAGGAGTTCAGGGATCAAAGGTAACGGATATCTATTCTTAACGGTGATCTGGTTCAGGGAGCGATAATCTATACAAGTTCTAAGGTCTCCTTCCTTTTTTGGAACGAAGAACAAAGCTGAAGAAGCAGGGGACTTGGAAGGACGAATAAACCCATTTGCCAGGTATTGATCCAGGTATTGTCGAAGGTGAAGGTTCTCAGGCTCGGTGAGGGCATAAATTCTACTACAAGGAGGAGTAGATCCAGGTATCAGGTCTATCTGGCAGTCATAAGACCTATGAGGAGGTAGAGAGTTAGCCTGATCCTTCCGGAAAACATCTTGGTATTCTAGGTATTCGGGAGGTAACTGGGGAGTCTCTGAAGAAATTGCTGCCAGTGCAACACCAGGTGGAGGGTGACAAGTAGAGACACATTCTGGAAACTGGACCGTTCTTGCTCGCCAATCGATCAGAGGATTGTGTTTCTCTAACCAAGGTATTCCTAGAATAATCTGAAACTGAGGGGCCTTGATCACATCGAACACGATCTTCTCATGGTGTCCATCTTGACTTACTAGCGTCACCTCTTGAGTGGTATGCGTTACTGGCCCGGAGGCTATCTCCGTACCATCCACCGTAGTAATGACGTCCTTTACAGCCTTGGGACAAAGAGTTAGATTCATCCTCAAAACCATTTCATGATCCACATAATTGCCGATGGCACCGCTGTCGACGTAAGCTTCAATTGCATGTAATCGATCCGGATTATCAGGGCTAATGAGGACCATAGGTATCACGAAATGCGAGGTCACGGAACTGGTTTTCACGCTCGGCAAGAGGACCTCTATTCTTGTCGGGCGAGGTCGTTTCCCTGCTCAGAGTTTGTAACTTTGGTAACTGCAGCTCCTACTGCCTTCTTGGCAGGTTTCACCGGACAGTCTCGAAGAAAGTGCCCTGAGTTTCCGCAATAGAGGCATAATTGCAACTGTTTTCTCCTTTCCCGCTCCTTTTGTGTTAGAGGACCTTTCAGACCCCCTATTTGCATGGGTTCCCCGGAGTCTACTCCTTTGGAAGGAGTTGGCGGTTTGGAAAATACTCGAGCATCAAACTTGGAACGATCGGCCTTCCTGTTCTGCAGTCTGTGATCTATTTGAACGACTAAGTCTATATAGTCCGAACAATCTTGTGGGGGATTCACTACTTGGGCTAACACATCTTTGAGCTCTCCACGTAGACCTCTATAAAACAGCGTAATCCTTTTGTCCTCAGGCCATTGAGTTTCCACTATCAGTCTGTTGAAAGACGCAATATAAGCCAAAAGGTCTTGATTACCTTGTCGCAACGAAAGAAGCTCATTGTCCAAGGCCTGCCCCTGTGAATGTCTTGCGAACAGTTTTTCCATACTGAGCTGAAAAGCTTGAAAATCATGGAGGACTGGATCATCTTGATTTACTAGAGGGATCGACCAGTCTGCCGCATTGCCACTAAGGTACGAAAGCACGAAAGCTACTTTAGCTTGATCAGTTGGAAAGGCTGCTGGCCGGCATAAGAAATGCAACCGGCACTGATTGATAAATACTGCAAACCTCTTTGGGTCACCAGAAAATCGTTCGGGCGGAGCCAGAGGTACATTCCCAGGTAGGTTGATCTGCACTGGATTCATAGAGGATGTAGAAGGAAGATTTCCCCCAGATGCGGGTAACGGGGTCTGTCCGGCTTGTGACTGTAGCAATTGTCTAGCGAGATCATCTGTTCACTCCTTGGAAATAATCAGTTCCCTTCTTAGAGCGTTCGTTTCCTGACGGGCTGCATGCACTTCTGCCCTTAGTTCCCCAAGTAACTGGGCTAGCTGGTCGGTATCCGAGGTTTCCATAGCGGCTGGACGGGAGTTTTGTGGTAGGCTTTGCGTTCTGTAACGCTCACCTGATTCCCGTAGAGGCGCCGGTCTTGACTGGGCGTATACCGTATCTTCAAAGGTGATGTGTAACACACGGCTGGCTCTTTGGGCTGGACCTCTGTGCACTGTATGTCTGACTTGAAGGGTAAGATGTCTGCAGATAGAAAATATGGGATTAAGGAACTGGGTTATTGAATGTCTCTCTCTTCTTCCCTTTCTCTTCTCCTGTAGAACCCCAAAGGTTAACGCTCTCACCTTAGGTAAGTGAACGCCGTGCTCTCCATCTGCCTCGGGGCAGGGTGCTGTAACCAGTTTCTTCACTGGATAAGGGGAGCAGGCCTCTTGACTTCAGAGGACTGCTGTCCGTCGTTTACTGCACGAACAGTAAGTTTCGAGTAATTCTAATGTCTTTAAAGTCTTTAGTAATGATGTTTCTTGTTTTGCAGGGTTCCGGCGATGGCGGATGATGGGCTGAAGTGAGTTGAAGATGGAGCCCGTGTGATGAATAGAAGCGCCTGGAAGCACGTAAGTAAGCGCTTGTTGCCTGCTTCACGATGCGCTCTAACTGTCTTTTTATTTTGCAGGTACAAGTTCGGAGCGGCTGTAGGGTGCCGGAATACCCACTGGGTTAGATGTGGAAAGGAGTAATGGCACGTGAGTATTAAAGTTCCCCAATGTCTTTAAACGCACCTTGTTTTGTCTTTCAGATGCGGGATGCAGCGCCGAAGGCCTCTGGAGCGTGCGAAGAGTTGGTAAGCTTTTGTCTTTCAGATGCCGGAATGCAGTGTGAAGACCTCCGGAGCGCACGAAGAGTAGGTAAGCCTTTGTCTTTCAGATGCCGGAATGCAGCGCGAGGCGTTGGTGACAGCCGATGGACCAGGTAAGTGAAGAGCTGTCACTGAAGACCGTAATGCTAACCTGTTCTTTCTTGTCTTTATAGGTGTTGCTGAAGACTGGATTCAGGATGGTAAGCCTTTTTCCTTAGGCCCAGGATCAGATGCAGAAGACACGATGAGCGTTCTGCTGCAGAGGATGCAGAATAACGCAAAGCAAGATTCATCCATCGTGTGTGGTTTAAATAGCCTCCTGTAGTGCTTAGGTGTCTCCTTCCACAGCCACGCCTAGGTAAGAAAAGAGTTCCTGCTTTCCAGAAGAGTTCCAGTGTTCTGAATCTAGGGAGTGGCTCCTGCCCCACCCAACAGGAAAAGTAGTTCCAAACAGAAGAGGATCAGAGGCTCAACTGGCAGGCAAGTAAGCAGCATGGTCTGCTGCAGGTAAGTCCACCCAAGCATTATGAGCCCGGCGCTTCCAGAGCTGGGACTGGGCATATTTATGAGCCTGGTGCCACTGGCGCCAGGACTGGGTCCAAAAGGTCCCAATTGGTACTGGTTGGCACTCGGAACCTGGGTTATGGATCTGCTTCCAAGGGAGTTGGGAAAACCCTGACCTTTTGGAAGCAGAGATCATGACAAAAAGCGAGGGGTGAGGAAAGAAGAGCAGCGAGAGAGTTTGACCATCAGAGTAAAAGGAGAGAGGGAGTAGAATAGAAATGGAGGGGGAGTGGTCAGATCAGGGAGAAGAGAGAATGCGTGCAACTCTGGGACAGGCTGGACCCGAGTGTGAGCCATTGGCAGACATGAAACACCAGTTCCTGTTGAAATAGCCGGGGAAGTGTTAGGTCAGGGCACCCCCTAGAAAATCCCCAGAGGGAGACAGACCGGTCAGGCTTTGCCTTTAGGCCCTCACCAACAGCTAGTATTAGACAGTGGTTGTTACTGATTGCTAGATGGGAACATCTGGGGTTAGGGATGTCTGGGTTAGAGTAATGGGAAGCTCACGGAAGACGAGAGAAGGAAGCCTGTTAGTCAGTCCGACAAGAGGAAGAAAGCATGATTTCTTAACATCTTGAAAATCAAAACCCTTGAACCCCCTTTCTAAGTCTGGCCATCTGTGACATCCAATAGAGGATATCGTCAACCTCAAATACATGTGTTTTCTCCGGACCGGATACCGATTTAACCATTGTTACCAAAATAAGGAACAGCTAAAATATTCTGTCCCATGAGCCCATGTGATGTACTGGAAAGAATCATGAATAGACCACAGACCTGAGTCCATATATTTCATTTATAATGGCAGGTATGATATGATATGATATGATATGGTATTTGTAACGCGCCTATACACAGGTGTTTCAAGGCGCGACGAGGCAGGGAGGGGAGGAACAAGGGGAGACAAAACAAACGATCCTACTAGGCCAGGTGTCATTCAGATCGCGCAAGTGCAGGGGTGGGGGAGGGGGGAAAAGTGCAAGGGGAAGGGGAGGGGGGGAAGTGCAGTAAAGGTAAGTGGCGTAAGTAATAAATAAAAAAGGGCCAGCTAGTGGCAAGTGCAAGGTAAGTGCAGAGCAAGTGCTGGGGAAGGGGGGGGCTGTAGGGATACAGAGACAGTCCCGTAGTGCAGAGGGGTTCCAGGGGATCAGTGACTGGGACCAGGACCGAAGGCAGTTTAGAGTGGTCCAGTTGCAGGATCAGTGCAGTTTAGTGAAGAATTAATTAGCTGTTCAGCAGGGGAGAGGGAGAGAGAAAGCAGAAGCAAAGAGGAAGGTTTTGAGGTGCTTCCGGAACCGGAGGTGGTTCTCCTCAAGTTTCAGGGAGGCAGGAAGGCTGTTCCAGAGGGAGGCCTGTGATTGTATTCTTTGACTTCGAGCTGCCACAACGTTCTCAGCCACAATGGCTCTTGGGACTCTGGACTTCAAGTCCCACAGTGCAACATTTCTCGTGGTATTCATTCGCTCCATGTCCTCTGGGACCTGTCACTGGTTTATTTGTTTACAGTAAAGGGGCCAAATCATGGAACTAAAGTTCTACACCAGGACAGCTCCTTGGTATTCTGGATATCAGTCTCTGCTCCAAGTCGTTCTCTCCCCGGTTACTCCATAGAGAGAGTGCTGAAGTACATCAGAGGAATTCTGGATTTGCAATAACAATGTTCTGAATCCGCAGAGTATCTTAGACCCATCAAAATTCCCCAATGCAAAAAAGGCAAGACTCAGCCATGGGGCAAGGTTTACTGTCTTTTTGTTTCCACAAGACAGGGATCATACGGGAAAAGACAATTCTCCAGCAATCTCAGCTCCTGAACCTGTGTCACTGGGTTGCATGCCCTAGTGACGTCACACAAACCGATTCAACCCCAAAACATACATTTTATCCCCATTGGTTAGCTTGGGTTTATCACCTATGGAAATCCCCTATGCTATTTGTCCCTTTGGTCCACCATGTCAGGTGACTCCCCTGAGACTACCCACAAAAGTTGCCCACTACATTGATGCAGGGTTGCAGGAAGACCATTGCCCGTGCAACATTTTATACCACCTCACAAATGGAGTTTCTGGATTGGGTAGAGTAGGGCCCCCCAGGCCTGGGACTGTTTCTGGTCACAGTGCTGCGTGTACCTTTTCAGGGTAATGGGAATGGCTAAGGCGGGCTCTGTGTTCCATATTGGTGCCACTGGTCTGATCACCTAGCCTGAGAGAGTGCCTGCAGGTCGCAGCTTTGGTGGACAACACTTGTATCAGTCCACTCTGCCTCGCTGGGAACAGCTTCTCTTCCCATCATGAGTAAATGGGCATTGTCTTGCTCTGCTGGGTCACGTGTGAAGGGACCGCAAAACGGAGCCCTTCTGTCTGCAGTTATGAGGATTTTATTCTGAATTCTTGCAGGTGACTTGCTGCCTCTGGAGCCAGGAATTTCCCACCTGCCCTTGTCCTTGGCTGTGAGCACCAGCTCTGCGCCTCGTGCTGCAGGGATCATCACTCCCGCCCGCCTCCAATAAAATGTACTTGAGGCCTGGCTTTTTCTACCTGATTCACTTCAGGCACTCTAAACGTTCCCTGTGTGTCCTCGTGGCTTCTTATGGTTAGTTGCAATGAAGCACATGCAAGCGTGTTGCACGTATATTCTGCATCTTGCCGTTTCGCTTTGGCAACAGGAAGGAAAGGTTCTTTGCATTATGGAAATGTATCTGTCCTCTACCTACAGGTGTTAAATCATGTTTTTGTTCATGTCTACAAGCAATACACTAGTGCATGTCTGCCTAACTTCATGCATGACTGCAGATTTGCTTCATGACTAACGCTGCTATGTTGTGGTGTCCCTATGACGGCATTACTGCTTGGTTTTTTCGTCAGTCGACCTGGTCCATTGATGAGGCCTCTGCCCCCTCGAAACCACCAACTGGATATGGTTTAAATGGCTGTCTGAGAGAATATCTTTTGTCATATCTTTGATATATTGGTGCATTTGGTGATTGGCCAAACAACGACATGAGGGCCATTCCCGGGACCCTCTCTTCAGCACAATTACCAAGCACTCCCCGTCTGGGGGGGATGAGGGTCCCTGCACTTCTTTCTTTTTACTTCCAGATTGTCTCCATGGTTTCTTGGTTTCTGGAGACATCTCCACTCATGGTCCCAGGACCGACAGTCTCTTGGCTCGGGATGGAAAAGGTTGGGGTTGAGGCAGACCTGAGCTGAACCCACAGATGATACCAAGGCCTAGGTACCAAGGAGCTTCCTATAGGTTGGAGTGCCACTTACTCTGCTCCTCGCCCCAGGGGGGCATTTCTAGCTACCAACAGCCAGTCCCTTAATGGCTACTTGACAATTTTAAAGCCTCCTTTCCGCCTCCTCAGTGTCTCGCCACATGCTGGTACCTCCACCCGCCCACTCACAGTCTGCTTTTGTTGGGCATGTCCCCTCATCTACTTCCTTCACCTGCCCCTTCTTTCCCCCTTCCTCCTTTATCTTCTACGCCTTCTCCTTAGGCTTCCATCAGCCTGCTCCTTCCCCCAATGTCCTCCCTTTCTCATTTCAACCCCCACATCTTCACTCCAACGTCATCAAGGTTCACCTTCCTCCTTTGAACTCCTGCTTCTTCACTCCAACCTCAAGTTCCATTTTTCTCCTTTCAACTCCTGCATCTTCACTCCAAACTCCTTGTGAAGTTCCACCTTCTTTCTTTCAACCCCTGCATCTTCTCGCCAACCTCCTCAAGTTCCATCTTCTTCCTTTCAACTCCTGCATCTTCACTGCAACCTCCTCGTAAAGTTCCTCCTTCCTCCTCTCAACTCCTGTATCTTCTCTGCAACCTCCTCCCAAGGTTCCACCTTCCTCCTTTCAACTCCTGCATCTTCGCTCCACCCTTCTCTTGAAGTTCCACCTTCTTCCTTTCAACCCCTGCATCTTCTCTGCAACATCTTCCTGAAGTTCCGCCTTCCTCCTTTCAACTCCTGCATCTTCTCTGCAACATCCTCCTGAAGTTCCACCTTCCTCCTCTCAACTCCTGCATCTTCTTTGCAACATCCTCCTGAAGTTCCACCTTCCTCCTCTCAACTCCTGCATCTTCTTCACAACATCCTCCTGAAGTTCCACCTTCCTCCTCTCAACTCCTGCATCTTCTCTGCAACATCCTCCTGAAGTTCCACCTTCCTCCTCTCAACTCCTGCATCTTCTCTGCAACCTCCTCCCAAGGTTCCACCTTTCTCCTTTCAACTCCTGCATCTTCGCTCCACCCTTCTCCTGAAGTTCCACCTTCTTCCTTTCAACCCCTGCATCTTCTCTGCAACATCTTCCTGAAGTTCCACCTTCCTCCTTTCAACTCCTGCATCTTCTCTGCAACATCCTCCTGAAGTTCCACCTTCCTCCTCTCAACTCCTGCATCTTCTCTGCAACATCCTCCTGAAGTTCCACCTTCCTGCTCTCAACTCCTGCATCTTCTCCGCAACATCCTCCTGAAGTTCCACCTTCCTCCTCTCAACTCCTGCATCTTCTCCGCAACATCCTCCTGAAGTTCCACCTTCCTCCTCTCAACTCCTGCATCTTCTCCGCAACACCCTCCTGAAGTTCCACCTTCCTCCTCTCAACTCCTGCATCTTCTCCGCAACATCCTCCTGAAGTTTCACCTTCCTCCTCTCAACTCCTGAATCTTCTCTGCAACATCCTCCTGAAGTTCCACCTTCCTCCTCTTAACTCCTGCATCTTTACTCCAACCTCCTCCTTCCTCCTTTCAACTCCTGCAGCTTCACTCCTCCCTGCTCCTGAAGTTTCGCCTTCCTCCTTTCAACTCCTGCGTCTTCTCTCCTCCCTCCTCCTGAAGTTCCCTCTTCCTCCTTTCATCTCTTGCATCTTTTCTGCAACATCCTCCCTCCTCCTGCAGTTCCACCTTCCTCCTTTCAACTCCTGCATCCTCACTCCAACCTCCCATTTACTTCTTTCAACTCCTGCATCTTCAGTGCAACCTCCTCCCTCCACCTGAAGTTCCAGCTTCTTTCTTTTAACTCCTTTATCCCTTCTTCATTGTGGAGTGGTGGCATTACAGCCGTGGTAATACCACCAGCCCCACTCTCAACATTTGTATTGAGGTAACACAACCACTCGCAAGCCTGTCGTTCTCTAACCGGTGGTTTTCCAAGCCCATGACCAGGCGAGGCGGTACAAGAGGTGAGAACCGTATCCCCGCCTGTTATTACCCCCAGCAGCCAGGCCCCAGGGCTAAACTATTGGTAGAAAGCGCCCCCGCTGCATTCTACGACCACATGTGTATGCAGCGCTGAGTGTGTCGCTTCGCAGCACTGTACATAAGAGATGCCCGTTTCATCCCATCAGTGTTGCTTATTTAGTGACATCCAAAGTATAAGAGGCGAAGCCTGGCGCCTGGAGTTCGACATTGCATAGTACGGCTCTGCGGGAGGTGCATTAGCCCGCCCGGCTATCTTAGCGCTTGTGTTCGTTGTTTTGCGGCACACGCCTTAATTACCGCCTCAGCTTGGAGGGCCCGCGCGGCAGCCAATCACGCCTGGAGTTTGTGAGGAATGATTCCCACTCCAGGGCCAGAGATCCGGGGGGCCCATCCATCTTCCCGCGGAGGGAGGCGCTCCCGCGCCGCTGGCCTGCCTGCCAGCCGCTCTTTACCTCTTTATCGTCCGATAGAGACACGGCTTGTGCCGAGAGATGCTGGGATGAGGCGCAGCGGAGCGGGGCCGCCTCGTTTTTCATCGTCACCCCCTGACAGTCGGGGCCTGGGCTCGCCCGCCGTGGACTCATCTCTCCTGGTTATCGATTGTGCGGGTTAAGCTGTTCGCGGATACCTGGCAGGCCAGGGCGGGGGGCCGTGGGGGGGGGGGGGGGTGGGGGGGAGGTCGCTGGTTTAATCACCGCGACGAGGCAAAGACAGAGCTGGAGGTCAGGGAAGTGGGCCCGGGGGCTCTTATGCGCTGTGGTCGTGCGTGTTTAGCGCCATACTGCCGCAGCTAAGCGCTACTTCCCTTCAAGCCGAGGCCCTAGACGGATACAGAGCAACACACAATCAAATATCCAGGCCATGTATTTATGAAGCTGTTCTGTAGAGCGCTGCGTGTCCCCCTTGCAGCCACTTCTAAGCACCTGTCCGCCATGTGGATGGAGTCAAGCGGAAATAAAAGTCGGGCCTCGTGTTGATTGGCTGCTGTCATTATCCAATCAGGCGACTGGGTAATTATATCTGGAAGGCAGACGCCCACCGGAGTGCTGCCCTCCTATTGGTGGATTCCGTTCATGACCCGGGGTTCCAGTGGGTGTAATCTAATAAGGGGCGTACGCCGTGATTCGGGGCCCCTCGCTGTGTCCTCCTGGTACGGGGCCAGAGGCCACCGCCACGGAGTTTGCACTCATACTGCAGTGATGGCCAATTCAGAGGGGTGATAGCGCTGTTACCTATCACCCCCGAGCCGCCGGAGAAGCAGTCCCAGCAGGTCCGGGAGCTACTTGTCATGTACTCCTCAGCACACATTCTCCACCCAAGACCGAGGTCCTAGAAAGAGGAGACCAGCCCCCCAACCAGCCCCCAAGACAGGGCTCAGCGAGGAGCTGCATGCAAGGGCAGGCCGGGCCAAGGCTAGCGCCTCGAGGGCAAGTGTATGGACGCATGACACAGAACGAGGTATGAAGCCCAGCCCCCCCCCCCCCGCCCCCACGGAAGAGAGAGAGTAAAACAAGTCGCAAGTTCCGTCTATTGCGAGCAGATACCCCTTAATGAGCGCTGTGATTAACGCGTGGGAACACACTGTCCAGATTTACCATGGGGTTTTCGATGGGGTTTCCCATTGGAAAACACTTGTGTCAATCCGGCCCACAGTATCATCATCACGAGCATGCTTTTCAGCATGTACATTTAAGCACTGATCACCAATTAATCAGATCGATATCATGAACCCGAGTAGCTTAAATAGAATGTGAAGTCTTCTGAACACGAGCCCCCCCGCCATATCTATCACATGGCCACCCTTTCCCGCTCACTTCACATGACCCAAAGCTACTAATCACGAGCAATTGGTAACCATACTGTTTTACCCGAGACGAAGCCATCAGAAGGAGACGGGCATGAACATTGTTTTCAGAATAAAATCACTGTGAGCAACTAAACTCTCTTGGTGCGCCTTAAACCGTCGTATGTGGCACTGTCCACAATGCCGCCCTCATCCACCAGCGCCATGCCAAAGCCTGTCTGTAGAACGTCAACACTCAGGGCGGGTCACGTGACCTTCCACTTAGCATGAACCCGCTGAATGCCGTGGCCTGTCCTTCCTGTATTGACCTTTATTCGAGAGCCAGGTGCCATTCTAATTGGTTATCTATAACGGCGCGGACGCGGGGTTCGAACCTGTGTTGCTCTAGTGCGTTGCCCCTGAGCTATCCTTCCGAGACAGGTGCCATTTGCAACAGAAATGACTAAGGGAGTGGGAAGAACACCAGAGACCTGCGGGCGCCCCAGGAGTGAAAGGGCGCGACTAGACGGGTGAAGGGATAAGAGGGGGCACTTGGAACCCGGACTAGAGGGTCCTACAGTCCGCCTAGCACCAGGCCTGTCTCTTGCTTCGGCCTGGAGGGGACTAACTACGACGTCTGCCGTTGGTGGTCCTATGTCACCCAGTGCACGCCCATAGACCCTCTTACGTGGACTGCCAGCCACATGCATGTAGTGCGGCCGAGCTGTCTGGTGCGGCCGCAAGGGTTCTCTTTGCTGCAAATTATAGGCCCAAGAGGGGCGGCAAAGAGGATGCTCTTGCGCTCTTGCAAGGTATGGGAGTGGCGATGCAGTTACACCTTCTGCTAGGAGGGAGTCTAGTGTCTCACAGGGATGTTGAGTAGGCTTCCCAGGTGAGCTAGAGAAGTTGGGGAGCTCGGTGGGGGTTCAGATAGAGCAAGTACTGGTCAGAAGGGGCTTCCACATTTCATAGGCTCTGAAGTGGGGGCCTTTTGGGGGCTCAAATCTTTTCTACCTTCCGCTGATCACCAGAATGTATCATTTTAAGTCCACTCCAGGCCTGACCTTTGCCGCCGGCCTGGGCCTGTGTGTGTTTGTGCCCAATCACTTCTTTGCACAGCTTACCTCGTCTAAGGAAAACCATGGCTGACCCCAACCCCTCTACAGGCTACACGCTAACCCTAGGCATGGCAGCTTTTCTGAGTCTCGGGCACTGTCTCTGGGCCAGTGGAGCAGTTACAGTGCAACCAGAGTCATCTACCTGCATAAGCGTAAGTTTAGGGGAGGGGCAAGGGTGTCCCCCCAATTTTTGTGGCACACCATTTTCCCCCACTAATTTCACAGGGTCTCCTTTCCTTTAGATGTCATGCACACCCCCGCCTCCCCCCCACCATTTTCAGCAAAGTTACTCCACTGTCTACGTGGAGAGTGGAAGGTTTGTTTTAAACTTGCAGACCGGACCAGTGCTCCACAGCGGCACACTTAGCACAAAGACCCAGTGGGTGTCGCATGTGTGGTGCAGGGGGCCGACAGAATGCGTGCAGTGTGGAACTGTCCGCCCCTTGGTCCACGCAAGGATCTTGGCAGTAGCAGGGCCTACTGGTGCCAAAGTGGGCAAAGCAGCTGAACCTCACCCCCCCCCCGAGCCAGTGAATTAAGCGCAGCGTTGTTCCAACTTCCTGTAAAAACAAGCTATTTGCAACCCTGTTGATTTAATGTATTATGTGTGTCAGTTTTCTCTTTTTGTGTTTGTTTTGAGATGTTTAGGAACAAGGCAACAACACCTTCCCCCAACTTAGTTCACAAACTGCACAGTGCCAAGTATCTCCTACCTCAGCATGCAGCGGTTTCACAATGTAATGTGTCTGTCTCCAGTTCTCCTTTTCGCCAAGATGCTTTGGACCCCCTCTTTCAGTCCCTAAATGCAGCTGTCTTTATTCCTTGGGCTTCTTCTGCGGTTTCTGATTTGCACCCCTTCTTTCGCTCTCTAGTTTGATGAGGGCATCTGCGATCTGCTTCGTCTGTCTCACTTTTGTCTTTCAACTCCCTCCTGAGGTCAAAGAGAGGACCACCTTGTAATACTTAATTTGGGTACAGTAGTTGAGGTTCCTCTCAGTCGCTCTACCCTTTCTAGCTGTCAGCATTTTCCGCTCGGCATAGGTTACTTCCTCATCTATGCCACTCACTGGGTCAGTGTCAGCCATTTGTCAGGCTTGTTGCCCCAGTTCCTCTGGTTTCCCCTGTGTTTTATGGCTACGGGACTTTGTTTTTCCTACTTTGCACATGTGCCGTGCAACTCACAGCTCCCCCACAATAAGAGAATAGAGGATACCACCTTTTTACCAGCATGTCTTTTTGGGTGGCTATGGTGATGCAGGCAGGATCACATGACTGCAGTCATGGACAACAGACTGGCTGCGAGCGACCCGTAGCCAGATGCAACTGATCATAAGTCACATACGATTAGTCCAAAACATATTAAACCCCACCATGCACCCATATCTCGACCATGTGCACAGGTTTCTAGGTCTTTCACACCTATAAACATCTCAGCCAGAGGGCCATCTTATAGTTCCACTCCCACCGCCACATATGGGGGCAGTGCCAAAGAGCGAGATCTTCTTCCTTCTCCAAGACTGACATTTCTTTAATCCTTCCAATAGTCCCCAACCACCATCGCCGTTTATATCAAGCCATCTTCTCAATATCTCCAAAAACGTACTTTCGAGGAACATTCCTTGGGATGTAACAAAGATCTCAGGGCTCTTCTAGATGTGTTCAAATGGTGTCCCTATTCCCACAGTCCCTCAAAAGGTCTAGAGCAGTTTTTATGGCTAATTCATTCTGATGAACTCTAGCCTGGCCATGTCAGTGTTGGTCAGTGAGAATTGTGGACCTAGCCAAGAATGCAGGCATGGAGGCTTCACAGCAGAAACACCCTTTGTTGTAAAGGTGGTGGCACTATCCAAACTTCCTTTATATTACTGAACTTAAAGGGAAAGCTATTAAATTACTTTTCTTTAGCTATCCAAAACTAACCTCTAACATTGAAATCTGAAGGTTGTGTGGTCAACTCTGGAGGACTCCACCCAGACTCAATAAGACACTCAAGAACACAGCAGATCCTCTTGCTTTGTTGTTGGCCTGCTTCTTACACATTATTTGGCAGCAGTAAGCATATGATTGGTTTCTGGAGCAGGCGTTTATTGAAGATTGGGGTCCTCTGGAATACGCATCCTTCCCCTGATTAAATCCCACTCTGGCAGTTTACTTATTCTCTTTCCAGGAAGTGTATTTCCAGTTTTGTTTTGTTACTATTATTCTTTTTTGTATTATTGCGTTTTAGTTCATTGAGCTTTTCACAATACATTTTATAATATAAATACATTAAATTAATTTATCTCGTCTACAAATTCATATACCATCTTTATACATTTTCTTATAAAACAGTCATTCCACAATCCCATTTAAAAAATAAATCATACCGTAACTCTAATTTCATTATTTCATGTAATCGTTTCTTTCTTAACATCTCTTTCTCAAAAGTAAAGCACACCTGTATTAGAGCAATAGCCCTTGTGACACTGTGCCCCGTCATGCCATTTACCCAAAACAGCTCTTTCTGCAACGCATCAAATCCTCCCACTTTTACTGCTTGTCAACAATCCGATTTTACCCAAGGCATCCATTGGCTCTGGGGCTGACTCACTGGGTGGTTAATTGAACTCTGAGCACTTTGTTTATGAAGCTCACCTGGCCCTTCAGGGAGAAAAGATGTGCAAACACATCCATCCATTATTCAAAAGAACATCAAATGTCCAACCAATGCAAGACATCAATGCAGTTTTCATTCAGTGTCAGTGTTTTGATAAGGTCTACCACAATCTAGACGCAAAACAGGGTCCCCTCAATCAGTGGGCAAAGGCTCAGACAACCAACCATCTGAGGCCTCTGTTGCACAATCAGCTGGATCTTGCAATACGCAATATGCTTGCATTTTAGGTTGTTAATTGATCCAAGGGTCCCTCAGCCAGACGGCATCCGTTTTCATTCCACCAGAGATAAACGCATACCTGGCTTTGCAGAAGCCGTAGATTTGCATAACGGCATGTGAGCTACTTCTTTTGCACAAGCTATAGGTCCCACCCAGAGCCAATGCAGTTTTCCCAAAAGGGTCACCATGAGCTGTTCCCTTGAGTTCTAGATTGAGCCTATCCTGTCTGTCTACACCCCACCCACAGCGTGTGTTCACATTTGTAAGGACTAGGATAGAGTTACAATTTAAAGTAAGGGCATGTACATTAAGGCCATCTAAGTCTGTATGTTCTCCACTCTTGGGTCTTTCGTAGATACACATAACTTGATAATTCTCCACACTCAGGTTGGAAACTCTCAGAATCTAAACATTAACATTTAGCACTGAAAATAACTTTTACTTTAGAATTAATTATGCCAACAAATTAGTCCATATCACTTTTGGAATCCAGGCACTGCCAACCAGCCCACCACTAGCCAATCATTGCTGATAACCTAAGTTCAACCTGTACAGGCTTCACTTCGGATCCTTTTCCGGCCAAAAGCAAGAGGGAATACTGCTCACTGAGTAGAGTGCTTTTAGTTTTTCCTTAAACCAGTTTGCAGACAGATTTTGCGAGGAGTTTGGTAGTTGTCAAGCTTAGATGCATATAAGAACTTTCTGTAAAATCCCTGAATTTCACTTTTCACAGCATATTGAAAGTGTGACTCAAGATTTTGCATATGACACCCAGATTCTCATAACGATCTCAGGGGATTACGTTCAGGACACAAAGATCATTAATAAGATATATTCATTAATCCAAAGCTGGATGGCCCTGAATAGCCTCTGCCTCAACAATGATAAAACAGAGATTCTCATTGTGGGCTCCCAAACTAAAATCAGCACCCTCCAGTCAGACTATTCAACCATCAATATTGATGGTTCTTGGATCCCAGTATCGAAACAGGTCAAAACCCTAGGAGTTCATCTTGGTGCCAATCTAACAATGACTAGACATGTAAGCGCTTTTTCGTCGTCTACATCTTACACTTCCAAATTGATTGCCCTGAGTTGCCAGTCAGTACCTTTCGCCTACAAACTGCGTCACCCTAGCCAGAGCCTTAATACTATCTAAGTTGGACTATTGTAACATACTCCTATTAGGGACATCTAACTACAACCTAGGAGAATTACAATGAATGCAAAACAAAGCATTACGAGCGGCTCTAGGAATCAAGAAGTCCGACCACATCTCCAACATTAGGATTGAGAATCACTGGCTACCCATTAAGGCCAGAATCATCCTTAAATCTCTGTGTGTTACCCACAAATGCCTCACCAACAAAGCCCGACCTACTTAAACAATTCAATAAGTAAAAAAGGCTCAAACCGAATGCTCAGATCTAATAACAAGTCGCTCCTGGTTATCCCTCGTTTCAAAAGCTAGAGAGCAGGAGGTACTAGCTTTCTAGTCATGGCCCCTAAACTCTGGAACAAGCTCCCACTAAACATTAAAAATGAAGACACCTTCCATTGTTTTAAAACATTTCTAAAAACCTGGCTTTTCAACCAATACTAGTCACACTACATATAACACCCACCTACCGTAGGCCTAATTACATGCCTCCCCAGGTTTGACTGTTACCAGAATTTGTAAAATATGTAAGAGACCATGAAATGTATTAACCTATGAAACTTCTTGTACCAATGCTTGTATTTAATGTAAGTGAATACCGTAAATTTTATTATAATATGTCTGTAACAACGCTGTAATACCCGAGGGTTTGGGCATTTAACAAATATAATAAATAAATAAATAAATAAATAAAGATGACCCCCCCCCATAACAGGTGCATTTACCTTAACATCCATATTAAACTAATGTTAATATTAAAAGGTGTTCATGCCAGAATCCTCCCTCTTCTAAGAACTATAGGGCCAGTGCTATAATGGCGTCAATTCATGGTACTTGATTGTTTTATCTTGGAGCAATTAAGGTTTTACTACGCCCCACCGTGGGACTCAAACTTGCGAAGTGCAGGTTGGCCTCATGTGAGAGGAGTGCCATCAAGGATCAAGCAAGAAAGGCAAGAGAGTCTATTGGCAATTCTCTATGTTAGGATAAATATCCCTTCCCGCTCATGTTTTGAGACCCCTTCACTTTGTGCTTGATGTTTGTGAGGCCCTGACTATCTTTCCCCTGTGAGTTCCATTTGCAACTCCCTGGGGACATTACCTTTTTAGGTTTCTGACCATTAAGGGGCACGTATGGCCCTGAAGGGTGGGGGCTACCACTAAAGCTACCTGTTGCTCACCCTGGGCAAGTAATGTTTCCCAGACAATTGTGCTAGTTTGTTCAGTGGTCATGTATTTTAGGATGGTGGTTGTACAAGTCATTGACATTTTGGCTCTCAGGCAGGAAGCCTTTTGCCTTCCTGGAGACTTGAAAATGGAGTCTCTAGTTGATTATAAATCCAGTAACCAGGCAACTGTACTTTGTTGCCTTTTTGTGATTGGGTACGAGAAACAGCCATATAGCATCATCTCTGATGTTGCTGCAGCCAGAAGCTCACAAAGGGATTTGAGTGTGTATTCTTGGAGGTGGGATGTCTGGGATTGTCCAACTAACCCCTGACGCCTTTGACTCATGGCTCAACGGATCTCTGATGCGGCTCACACCCCTTCTCAAACCATCAACCCGCCGTGGCCTCTTCCCCAGATGCTTCACTCCTGAGTTGAAGATCACTAAATAACTATATAAATACCTAGAACGCATATGGCAAAAAGACAAAACCCAGGAGAGCAGGGCCACCTTGGCCCGACACCTTTATCAGTACAAGGCCGAAATCCGGAAAGCCAAGAAAGCCCACTACAACTCCCGAATCGTAAACTGCAAAAATCCACGCAAAGAACTCCACAAAATCATCTCTGAATTCACCAATCCGGCTTGCACCACGACTGTCCCGACCCCCTCACAATCGCTGTGCGACTCACTCTCCCTCCACTTTTACACCCCGGCTCTCGAAAGAACAAATACTCTAGCCACCAAACTGGCTCTCTTACATCCACCAGGCAATTCTTCCCCCATACCGGCCAGCCCACCAGCTGCGGCCACTATGCAACCAACGTTCGAATCCTTTAGTCCAATATCACCAGAGCAATTTCTCAAACTTCTATCTGCCCGCAGACCATCTGACTTCCCGCTGGACCCTTGACCAGCCACAACACTCAAAGAAATGTTCGCTTCCACCTGCGCAGGAGAACACGCAAGATCCATCATAAATGTCTCCCTTTCCTCTGGCATCTTTCCCGACGCATTCAAAACGGTTCATGTCAAACCTCTAATTAAAAAACCTTCGCTCGACCCTCTCGAGCCCAAAAACTACCGCCCCATCTCAAACACCAGGTTCCTTGCCAAACTCATTGACCGAACCGCCTACTCCCAACTAAATGCCTTTGTCGAAGCCAACAATCTCCTAGACCCAGCCCAATCAGGTTTCAGAGCCCGTCACGGAACTGAAACCACCCTAACCTAAATCTGGGATGACCTCAAAACGACGGCAGACTCAGCGGGATGCGCTGCACTAATCCTTCTTGACCTATCTGCCGCCTTTGACACAATCAACCACTCAATCCGCCTAGACCGCCTCCATTCCCTAGGAATTCGTGGAACCGCTCTTAAATGGATAGCTTCATTCCTCAAAGATAGGTACCAAATAACGATACTCTCCACCTATACCTCCCAAGCCCGACCAGTTGACACGGGAGTCCCACAAGGAGCATGCCTATCCGCCCTCCTATTCAATCTCTACTTGATCACCCTCCCACCAATAATTTGTTCACACAACATCCTGTGTTACAACTACGCCGACGACACTCAACTAATTCTAAAACTCCTGAACTCAAAACCCAACTCCCGGCCTGACCTGGCCTCCTGCCTCACTGACATAGAACTCTGGATGACCCAAAGCCACCTCCTGTTAAACCCTTCCAAAACAGAAATCATGGTAAGTGGCAACTCCGAACTTCTTCCGCACCCACTACCATACCATCTGCCATGGGCAATTCACTGACCCCCTCCAACTCAGTGAAAAATCTTGGATGCACCCTTGACTCTGACCTAACACTCTTGCGCCAAGTCAACAACGTCTCAAAGTCCTGCCACTACCACCTTAAAACCCTTAGGTGCATTTTTCCATATCTCTCCTTTCCCAACAGACTCTCCGCGGTCCAATCAATTGTTATATCGAGACTGGACTACGCAAACCCCCTATACCTCGGAGTCCACGCGTACCAACTGAATAAACTCCAAAGGGCACAAAACGCGGCAGCCAAATTGCTACTTGCGCTCGGCCCAAGAGACCACATCTCCCCAGCCCTTAAGATGCTGCACTGGCTTCCAGTAGCCCGAAGAGTGACTTTCAAAACCTTATGTATCTCCCATCGAGCACTGCATAAAACCGGACCTCAATATCTTCAAGACAAGCTAAAACCCTATCACCCCCCACTCACCCTAAGATCAAGCTCAGCCGGCCTCCTAGTCATACCAAAGACACACTCAGTCAGGTTAGGCGGATTATCGTTCTCAGCCTTGGCCCCCACGCTATGGAACTCACTCCCACCCCACATCCGCTAACTGAGGATTTAACGTCTTTCCGCAAACTGCTGAAAACCTGGCTCTTCCCCTGAAAACAACCCGTACCAAACTAACCCTAACAGACTAACAGCATCTCAATGACACCAATCCAACAAACTACCCAATGCGAGCAATTGACAGCTAATAACCCCTAATATTAATTAAAAAGACAAACAGAATCAAACAAATAAAGTAGATCAAAGCAGTGAAATGGTTAATAAGAGTAAATCATACGGATACAGTAAAGAGTTTTAAACCTCTGAAATGGACATAATGCATGAGGAGTGAACAAAGTGAATGGCGTGGCTAAAATAGTTAGAATGGATGAAGCAGGTAGAACAGATGAAAGCGCTGAGTGGAAGAATGCATGAGTGGAAGAACAGAGGACTATATAGTCCGAATGAGTGTGGAAATCGAATGTGTATGTAGAACGGATGAGTGTATAGAATGGATGAACATGTTGAGCGGATGAGTGTGTAGAGCGGCTGGGTGTGTAGAGCGGACGAGCGTGTAGCGCGGATGAATGCGTAAATACAGAGAAGCGAGTAGAACGCAGCAGTGCGTAAAACAGATGAATGTGCAGAACGGATGAACGTTAACCGGATGAGTGTGTAGAACAGATGAGTATGTAGAGCGGATGAGTATGTAGAGCGCATGAGTGTGGATAGCGGATGAGTACGGAAGTGCGGAGAGTGTGTAGATCGCTGGAGCAGATGAATGTACAGACATGGCGAATGTATAGAGCAGATGTTGAGACTTGAGTGTCGTGTAGGCAGAAGAGGCCTCCGTCCCCAAATGCCGCACAGAGAGAACCCGAAGTCACTCTCTGTGCAACCGTTGAGGCCACAGGCGGAGATGTTCAAATCCACGACCGCAAACCTCTGGGACCCCAAGCTGCTGCAAGAAAACACGGGTTAAGTACCAAGCAACTAACAGTAACCACAGTGACAGTAACAATGCAAAAGGTCTTACCAAGGGGGGTCAAGGAGGAGGTAATGAACCTAAGAGAGAGATCCGGGACCCATGTGGACAGTTGTACTCCAGAGGGAGTGGTAGTCCACTTTCCACCTGATGATGGTAGCGTGGTAGTCAGCTATGGAGCTATGAAACAGGAAGTCCAAAAGGAACCAGATGCAAGATGGAGAATCCGGGAGGCAATTCAAATAACATTCCGCGATCAAAAGCCAAAACACGTCCAAGGTAACAAAGCCAGAGGGTTGATCCAAGAGGAGTCCGTAGAACAGGCAGGGTCGATTCCAAGAGTAGCCAGAAGTCCAAAGAGATACGTGATGCCAAACAGGATGCAAAGCACAGCTGTGAAGCGGCGAGTACCCGGGCTTCCTGTGTTTAAATACTTGTGCTTCTGGTCACGTGGTGCGCTACTGGATCACGTGAGCGGGCAAGCGCGTCACGTGACCTTTCAGTCCAGCGACGCGGAAGCCCGATGTTAGTCCTTCGCGATCCCAGGCGCCAAGGTAGCTGCCAGTGCAGAAATGGCCGTAGTCTGGCAGGAGCTCAGTTACGGACAAGGAGCGCCCGTGCACGCGAGCTGCCAGTGAGTCCACGTGAGTCCCAGAGTGGGAAGGGAGAAAGGGATGGGGGGCGGGGGTGTGCCATAGGGACAGCAAGGTTCCTGGCCAGTACATGTGTGCGTGTGACAGGGATTGTGACAGTGGATGAGTGTATAGAGCAGATGAGTGTATAGACCGGATGAGTGTATAGAGCGTATGAGCGCATAGAGCTGATGACTGTACAGAGCGGATTAGTGTATAGAGCGGATGAGGGTACAGAGAGGATGAGTGTACAGAGCAGATGAAGGTATAGAACAGATGAGTGTAGAGATGAATAAAAGGAACAGGATATTGCTGTTGAATGCGTGAAAAGCACGAGTGCATAAAGCGGATGAGTGCGGGGAGCGGATGAGTGCGGAGAGCGGTTGAGTGTGGAGAGCGAATGCGTGCGGGGAACTGTTGAGTTCAGGGAGCGGGTGAGTGTGGGGAACAGGCGATTGCGTAGGGTGGGTGATTGCGTAGAACAGATGAAGGTGTAGTGCATACGAGGGGATAAAGCGGACAAACGCCTAGAGCGGATGAGTTACACAGACTGGGTGAATGCGTAGAACGGATAAGCATGTAGAACGGATAAGCATGTAGACCGGATGAATGCGGAATGCATGCAGAGTGCGGGGAACGGATGGACGAGCGGAGTGTGATGGATGAGCTGAGCGGAAGAATGTGTAGAGTGGAGGACTACATAGAACAGACTAGTGGGTAGGGCCGGCAAATATATAGAACAGACGAGTGCATATGAGCGAATGAGTGCTTATGAAAAAAGGGGTACGTAGAGGGGATGAGTGCGTAGACGGGTGAGTGCGTAGAGGGGGTGAGTGCGTAAAACAGGTGAATGCGTAGTATGTGTGAGGGCATAAAGCGGAGAAGTGCCTGGAAAGAACGAGTGCCTGGAGTGAACGAGTGCCTAGAGTGAAAGGACATGTTACGTAGAGTGGATGAGTATGTAGAACGAACGAGCACAGATTGCATCCAGTACTGACGAGTAGAATGGAAGACTAGGTAGAGCTACTGAATGCGTAGACGATGGGGCAGACAGGAGTGCTTGCGTGGGGCAGACAGGAGTGCTTGTGTGGGGCAGAGAGGAGTGCTTGCGTGGGGCAGACAAGAGTGCATGCGTGGAGCAGACAAGAGTGCATGCCTGGGGCAGACTGGAGTACGCAGGGCAGACTGGAGCGCGCGGGACAGACTGGAGCGCGCGGGGCGGGCTGGAATGCATGAGTGGAGCAGACTCGGGTGCACGGAGTGGATAGAAATGCGTGGAATGGACTGGAGCGCATAGAATTGCGTGACGTATATAGTATGGTTTGGAATGCAGAGAACTTTTGAAAGAGCATGTAACCCATCATATCATACCACCATGCTTACTCTCTCCTTTACATCACCACTCAACTAGAACACAGAGATACTATGACACCATTCGGTATAACTGTTCTCATACCAACATCCGCCGCACACTCCACATCACTCTAAGTAATCACTGCTGGTTACACACCCCCCAGCTAGGCATTCTCCTCAGCCCTAACGCAGCCACATCCGGTCTGGATAAATCCTGCCAGAACGAACACATACTCCTGATCCCTCAACCACCACACCTACCGCTAAGAAGCAGCTATTACACGAATACCCACCAGCTGCACACATACCCGGTGCTCACACGCACCTTCTGACTCTCTCTACTCTCTCTGCTGATCTGAACTTCAGTTCCCAATGCACAATAACAATAACAATATTTCCCATTTATAGGAAACATTGTACACAAGGTCAGGACAGCGGCAGCGAGGGTGGGGGTAACCCCTTTGCAGGGGTCTTTACAATCGGTGGCCGAGATGAGAAAGCAGGATTCAGACTAGGAGGTGGAGAGGCAACATGGACTGGGGACATCACAGGCTGAAAATACATGTCTGACATGTATGAATGGCTGACATGCGTACTTTGGAGCGGGAGGTGGGTGGTTAGGGCACAGAGTAGTGATGCCACTGCAGCACTTGGGTACCCTCTTCCTTGATTGGAGGAGGGGCTCTTTGAGAAGAGCCATGACGGTCTGCATTGTGACTGTAGTCTGAATGCCAGAGGGAGGGAGTCCCAGTGGCAGGGCACAAGAAGGTGAAGGTCCTGATGCAGGAAAGAAGAGATTTGTATTCCAATCCCCTGTCCTGTGTAGATTTATATATGTCTGATCCTTACTCAAGTCCCCGATGTCATGCAAAAGCCTCATGGCAGAGGTCAGGGCTTAGTGGCATACAGGGGCATCTGTTGCCTCATCGGGTATATACTGGCACCAGCCCATGGCAGGAGGAGGTCTACATGGCTGTCATGCGCTTACCTCTTTCCAGGCAGCCCGAGCGCATCTCGTCTCGATACAGCGCGGGGTTGTGCTCGCGCTGTGGCGTGCCCCGGATGGTCCTGGTTGGTGGTGATAGCCGCACCGGCATTGTCAATTGCTGTGGCGGTTGCGGCAGTCACAGCGGCAAGTCCCCATGGTTCCTATTGCATGGAGAGGACAGTCATGTGTATGGGTGGAGCCTTTCCCCTTCCGTGTCATGTGATTCCTCAGCTTCCAATCCCCACCACTCAAGACTGTCACGTGATCCTCCTCACATGCTCACCTGATCATTAGCAGGAAGTACATAAGGATGCGAAGCACGCCACTCTACGCTTCTCAGCTCTTTTCCTGCAGCGTGTGGCGTTCGTTTTGCTTCTGGTTTGTTTCTCTGGATTTTGGACTTGGCTTGGTTCCCTTGGATTTGCTACCTGCCTTTGTCCCTTGGATTTGACGCCTAGATTCAGAATGATTTACTGAACTGCCTTGACCTTGGATTTTGGACATTGGCACTGCTTGCATCTTGGATATTGGTATCTGGACATTTACCCTGCTCTGGCCTTACCTCTGAACTACACCACTCTCCCTTTCAGGATACTCTCCATTCCCCTCTACCCTATGCATCCGATGGCTGTCTAGTTCAAGTAACAACCTTGTTACTTTTGTTTTGTCCTCATCTAGACACCAGGAGGGAGCAACTGACACCTATTGGTAGGTGCCTTTATGTTTTCTATTTTTGGGGTTCAGTAACAGTTATATTGTTTGTTTACCCTTTCTTTGCCTGTTTATCCTTACAGTCATCCAGGACCCGGAGCCTGCTGTTCCTGCCACCTGTGGCCGTAATAACCGGTCAGCGAGTCTGTTGTTTTCTCTCTGACTGGTGCTTGGGGACAGAGGTATTCTAATCTACGTGGATCTCAGTTCCTGACAATGGCAAATGTTTTTTTTGCTCCTGTGTGTCTCACAATAATAATTGCCCCTCTGATTTTGCTCCTTGGTGTTCCACAATAACAATTGCCCCACTGTGATTTTGCTCCCTGGTGTCCCACAATAACAGTTGCCCCACTGTGATTTTGCTCCCAGGTGTCCCACAATAATAATTGCCCCACTGTGATTTTGCTCTCTGGTGTCCCACAATAACAGTTGCCCCACTGTGATTTTGCTCCCTGGTGTCCCACAATAATAATTGCCCCACTGTGATTTTGCTCCCAGGTGTCCCACAATAACAGTTGCCCCACTGTGATTTTGCTCCCTGGTGTCCCACAATAATAATTGCCCCACTGTGATTTTGCTCCCAGGTGTCCCACAATAATAGTTGCCCCACTGTGATTTTGCTCCCTGGTGTCCCACAATAATAGTTGCCCCACTGTGATTTTGCTCCCAGGTGTCCCACAATAAGCTATGCATGCTAGGTACTTATAAAGCACACACTATCACCTGTGGTAAGTCAGACATAGGAGACGGACCAGAGGATATGTTTGAACAAGGGGTTTTGTTAAGAATAAAGAAAATGCCTTCTCTGCGCCCTTCTTCTGAGATGCGGTGCTATTTCAAAAAACAACAAAAGGGTGCACATCATTAGGCCTTACAAAGAAAACGGTGTCATCTGTCAACATCTATTCAAACCTAACATCAGCCCTAACACTGTGAAACTGTGTTCTGAGAGGGGGTCGCCCCCAGTGGGATTCCGCTTGTGCTATATCCTAGGGAGGGTCTGGCATAGAGGGCTCGCCTCCTTAGTCCCAAAGGGGGTGGCTCACTCTTGGGGAGAAGGGACACATTCCATGGACTGGTCACACACACAATGAAGGGATTTTGGCCCTGAAGTACCCGACCACCATGCTGGTTTTCATGGTACTGCGCTGAGGGCAAATCCCTTATTTGGACTTCCATGCATTGGTTGAAGTGTACAAAGAAAGTAGTGTAACTATATTGCTCGCCCCGTCCCAATCTACTCTCCCCTGTCTCGCCCCCTTCTACGTTTTCCTCTCCTTCACGAAAACCCATACTCCGCCCTCCACCCCCAATGTAATCCCCATACCTGGGTCCTTCCTTTCCTGCACTCCACTGTACTATCAAGACTGGCGACACACGATGAAAGGAAGATGCATTTAAATGACCTCCATTAGTGCGTCATTGTCCCCGCCTCCCGGTCCAATCACCCACCGTTCGCACCTTTGAAGGGACATGCCCAGGACTCTGGCCAATGACACACCCCTACAATTCCCCGCACAGACCCTGTGTCTGCATCAATCCGTGCTTAATCCGTGTTTAAGACAAACACAGATGCCTGCCGAGGTGTGCTCTGTGGTGGCTCGGCAATGGGTGCTATGCCCCAAGCAGTCTATACAAATAAACAAAAGCAGTCCAGAAAATGCGAGATAGCTCAGTATGGTGGGGCACTGAAGTGTTACCAGCAGGCTCAGGTTCGAATCCCCAACAGGGGAGAAGTGAAACAATAAAAAAGTGCCCTTCCCTGCCTCCTGGAACAGTGCTCAGGCTCACGTTAAGTAAAGAAGGGAACGTTGTACCCTTTAGTTCCTGCCCACTTTGACCTGTGCTTCCAGGCAAGAAAAGGAACAGCCACCAGTTCTAGAACAAGCAGCAGGGAAGGGTTCTAGGTGGTTCACAGATTGATGAAAATGGCAGGCAAAGTCTCAAACATGGGCCTGTGTGTCTGGTGGGGAACCTTAAGTAGGATTGCCTGTGAAGGAGATGGAAGTGTGCAACATGGAATATTAAGAAAGGTGCAGGAAGCCATCCATTGGACTTTCTGGGGGTGGATGAAAGCATCGGTAGGTGGTGGTGGCATTGGTGCAATCAAGATCACACAAGTGTTGCGTTGTGAGAGATTTAGTTACTACAACCTCCGGCAGATCGTTCCAAGGTGGAGCCAGCACACCTGGAACACTTGGGTGATCCGAGGCTAATGTGAGAACTTTCCATGAAACAGTAGCAGGAAACCTATGCTGCTGACCTCTTCACTGGGTCTAGGCGGAGAACCGAGCTCAGTGGGCCAGGGATGAGCCGGCCAATGTTCACGGTTGTCTCCGATACAGATTATCTCCGTCTTGGTTGGGCTAAAGGCTTTTCAAACCTTAAACGTCCCTCTCCATCATCTGCTTAGTCCTAGTAATCCAGCGCATGTGACAAATGCTGTGGGCCAGTTTGTGAATATACACATTCAATAATAGGGGGGTGGCACGGATGGCCATGCAAACTCCCAGATGCCGAAGAAGGCTTCAAGGGTATTTATTTCACATGTAGTAGACATCACGGCTTTAAATCTGATCAGGTGTTGGAGATGGTCCACTAAGAGGGTTCCCTCTCTATCTCCCCCCCAGGCGTCCCTCAACCCCAGGTTTTGCAGCTAGCGATCTGAAAGACAGCGGTAAGTTATGTAACATTATGTTGTTTGCCACACCTCATGGCGTCATAGCACTGCGCGCGTCCAAGAGGCAAGCGGAGGAGTAGGAAGGAGCGTGCAACCGTCATAAAGAGACGCCAACCATTGTTTATAGTTGGGATAGGAGAGGGGATATGTATGAGACTCTAGAAGTCCTGAGGAGCAAAGACGGAAAAGCTATGCGTACAGTGGGACTCAGCGGTATTCTATAGGACGCAGCGCGGGAAGGCCAGATGTGCAAGTCACGCCAAAGGCCATCGGTCTAACTTGACAAGCAAATAACTGTACTGTGTGGAACCCCCCTCAGCACTGGCTGCACCCATGTAGTCTTAAACTATAACTTAAATGTGTATACACGTATTACGCAATAACGTTCATTTTTGTGTGAGGAAAATACATTTTTTATTGTGAGTCAATTTTCTTTAAAATCCTACGAGGCAGACAGTGTCGCCAATGCATTTCAGAGCCTGCTGGGCCTAGAGACCCAAGCTACTCCTCACTGATGAGCCCCAACAAGGGCGAAACATGTTTGGGGATGCTTGTGGTCTCGTGCAGAAGGGAAGTGACCTAGCAGTTCGGGCTGGACTGCCCCTTTTGGGGTGGGGTCAAGCCTGATTTGCATATGGTCTTTCCCCTTCTGTAATGGCTTGGCAGGCGAAGAACGGTGATCTGGAGGGTTGCCCAGAGCAATGCCAGTGGTTAAGATTCATTCTAAAACCTTCCATCCATCACCTCTTTGTTTTTGCTTTGTCACCCAGAGCAGACAGTCCATCGTCAGGGCACACATGTGTAAATAACATAAAAGCCGATGAATATGTGATACAATACGACCCTCTTATAGAATCACAATCCTCAGCTTCATCAGGCCAATTACAGGACATAGCTGTCCTGACGCAAAGGCACCAGCTATGGAGCAGCAGCCTGAGAAGCAAGCTAGAAAATCCCACGGAAAGAAAGACAGCGCCATCATTACTACACAAGTTACAACAATCTTCTAAATGTACCGAAGGCTTTGCTAATGTTATGCTGCTGGATCACCCAGAGGCTTGCTCTACGCTTCCTTTTTCTATCTTTAATCAGGTTCATCAATCGAAACAAATCCTGCATTCCTGAAAGAAGTCGATTATCATCCCTGCATTGAAGAAGGGTGACCACGAATTACTGCAAAATTACCGACTGATCGCTCTTTTTGATGCCCCGGGTAAAATGTTTGCTCGCTTTCTCCTCAGAGACATAACCGAAGGTATCCAGCGCATGCCTCTTGGGGACAGGCAGCAATCAGGGGTACTACCAGGTCTAGGTACCTCGGTATTGCCTTTGGTTAACAAAAGAGTTGTTCAATCAGGACAGTCGGTCTACATGGCCTTTATAGATTTTATAACAGCCTTTGATTGGGTCCCCAGAGATCTTTTGTTCTTAAAAATGGAAGAGGCAGCATGTCCGGCTCACATTTCGTCATTGGTCTCTCAACTCTATGCAGACATCTCCATACAAATCAGATCAAATAAGAATGGCCTCCCAACGCACTCAACTCCGGCATTTGGAGATCTAAAGCAGGAGTGCATATTAGCACCAGTACCTTTTAACTTTTTTTATAGCAGCTGTTGGGCAGCATATGACAAGTCTTACCATCTAGATGGCTGCTTTATGCAGATGATCATGTTATTTTGGATAAAACACTGATAGGTCTTCAAAGATCATTAACGGCCTTGGAGCATTATGTAAACGAGAATCATGTGACCATTAATGCTGGCAAACCTTATATTCTGATTTTAACATCAAGAAAGTCTGTCGAGGAAGTGCGTTCCAAAATGGTTCTTATATAAAAAGCCATTGACCATATTGGACGAGTATTGTTCTATTTATTTATTGGTCACTTGTAAGGCACTTATACAATTAGCAAAACTGTTACAAAGCGCCCAATTACTTGGGAACGAGCATGAACAAGAATAATCAGGAGTCCCCATATATCCTGGAAATTAGGAGTAAGGGCCTTGCCACAGCTCCTCAGGCTGACGCCATACTCAGGAAGTACAGGAAGTTCTCCTAAAAGTCCCTAGTCACCTTTTATAAGCAGAAGGTGGCACCCATCATAATTCATGGAGCAGAGACCAAGATGATTAAATTTGTTTAGTTTAGTTTATTTATTTGTTGAGCGCACCTAACCCTCAGGTATCTGGGTGCTTATACTTGCGTAACGGTTACAGAAACAAAACAGAAGGCAGTTGAATTGTGTTACAACCGGTTACAGAAACAAAACAGAAGGCAGTTGACTTGAGTTACATATCAAGACCGCAAATCAGGTAGAAGGCACAAATACAATGTGAATTAGGGATACGGGTAAAATGAGAATAATCCCCAAAACCATGCCATACAATGACCACATATGCATAGTGAGAGGATACAGAAGGCGATGAACTATAGGGTTACAAAAAAGGCACTGCGCGGGAAGGGTTATAAGTTAGGTTTGTTGGGCGAAAAGCCAAGCATTTGCGCTCTTTCTGAAGGACCAAAAGGATGGTTCATCTCTAAGTGCAGTGGGCATGGAGTTCCACAGCTTGGCAGCTGGCACTGGGAAACTGGATCCACCTGCTTTTTGTAATTTGTAATTGGAAATGTTCAGTCGGTGTAAGTAGTTAGATCTGGTAGGTCTGGTGGATTGGTTCCTGATGGATTTGTAGAACAGGTATTTTGGAGCCGCGTTGGACAGGCATTTGTGAGTGATTACTAGAGTTCGCAGTGAGATTCTGTCTCGCACTGGCAACCAATGTGTATCCCGCCTGAGTGCTGAAACGTGGTTGGTTCGAGGGCTATTTAAGGCTGATCTGAGCGCATTACTCTGAAGCACTTGAAGTTCGTTCAGATTTCGTTCATAGGTGCCTAGATCTAGAGTGTTGCAATAGTCGAGCTTGGATAAGATCAAAGCTCTGTCGAGCGTGATGCAGCTGTTGGTGGAAAGATACGGTTTGCAGGCTTTAATCAACTTGGCGGTGTATGCTGTTGTAGAGGCAGTTGCATTGACTTGCCTCGTGAGGGAGAGGGTGGAGTCTAAATAGATACCTAGTGTTTTGACCTCACTAGAGACCTTGATGATGTTCACATCGATGTTGAAAGATTTGTAGAGTACATCTAGCTTGTTTAGTCGAGATTGAGAACCTATGATAACAAGCTCTGTCTTATCATCATTTAGGCATAGGCCATGGGTGGCCATCCTAGCCTAGATGTGAAGATAGATATCGTTTAACATTTTAGTATCTTTGTCATAGCAGCCTGTCAGAGTGATGAGGACTTGGATGTTGTCTACAGAGTTAGTGCAGGTGACACCCGCACCGTCGAGGTGGTAAAACAGAAGCTTCGTAAAGATATTGTGTAATGTAGGAGAGACGCAGGAGCCCCGAGGGACTCGGCAGGAGATTGGTACTGGTTTGGCAGATGCTGTAGGTGCAAAGAGCCCCATAGTCCTGTTTGCTAGAAAGGATTGCATCCAGGTAGCAGTATTAGCAGAGAACGAGGCTGCTGTAGTCAGATGTCTGGAAATGATCCAGTGGTCGACCAGATCAAAAGCTGCTGAGAGGTCCAGCAGCAGGAGGGTGGCAATGTTTCCTTTATCTTTTAATTCATCCATTTCGATTTTTATATCAAAGAGGGCTGTTTCCGTACCATGTCTTGGCCTGAATCCAGATGGACGAAGGCATAAAAGGTTGTTGTCTTCTAGATGCTTTTGTATCTGTAAGTTTTCCGCTCTGTCAAGAATTTTCAAGAGAAACAGCACTGTGGTTATGGGTCTATAGTTGGTAGAGGTGTTTGGATCTAGATCAGGTTTTTTCAGAAGGGCCATGACCCAAGCCTCCTTAAGATTATTAGGGACTGTACTGGTTTCAAAGGATGCATTAATCAGGAATATGATGAAAGGCGCGAGATCCTTTGCTCCTTTCTTTATAGCCGAAGCTGTGGCAAATATCCCCTTGACATCTAGAGGGTTTTAGGCTGGCTATGATGTCTTCTACCTCTTGAGTAGTGACTGGTGAGAATTGGAATGGATGACACATTATGGGCTGTAGGTCATGAGACCTATTGAGGTTGGTGCTCATCGTCAGACTATGCTTTTTTACCTCTATTTTGGATTGTAGCAAAGCCATTTTGTCCGCAGGGCTTATTGGATGATGGCACACCAAGAAGTGTCTTTAGTGCAGGATTCTGTAGGTGGGACCGGAGTCTCCCGATAGTGAATAGCTCTTTTGAACCTGATTTAGCGTTTAGAATTCTTGCCTTATAGGTCTCTCTTTTGGTGTTTAAAATGGCTGCTTTGTAAGTGGTAGTAGCAGTTAAGAACTTTTCCTTGTGTAAGCTAGAGGGTGTTTTTTTCCACTTAGTTTCGGTGATTCGTTTGGTTCTATGCAAGGCTTTTAAGGCAGCAGAGAACCACTTGTTTAGATCGGCTTTTGGTTAAGCTTTTCTTGTTTTTAACCGGGCCATATGTGCCGGCATGGATCAAAATTGAAGGTTTGTTCTGGAGGAAATTGCCGGCTCTCCCAACATGTTTGCCAATTCAATTGATACTATTTGAGTTTGGGTTGTTATCATTAAATATTATGTACAAGTGGCAAATCATGACTTTGTATAGTAAATGTACCTTGAGTAACTCCAACCTGAATTCAATATTGCCGTCCACAGCTCTATTACTGGAACCAGAGACGGATCACTCATTGCATGCCTGGAAACCATCCTGTGTGGATATAATGCGGAAAGCAGATATTTCGTTAGATCTCCTAATGGCCAATACAGGTAGAGCTAAGGTCCAAAAAAGGCAATATGATTGGAGACTCACCCGGGAACAATGTAACAAATATGAGACTTTTAAGAAAGACCATTTGAATGTGAAACCTTTTAACCAAATGCCAGCTTATCTTTTGAAGTTTTCCACTGCCAGAATTTAGAACATTGTTTTTAAGGCTGCGTTTTAATTTGTGAATTACCAGAGAAGTCCAGGCAGCATTACCGGGGAAAGATGTTGTTGGTTTTGTAAAAATGTCAACGGGCCTGAAACTCTGAAACACCTAATGGTGGCCTGCCCAAAGTTGCTCTAACAAAGATTTTTTTTTTTTCAATACGCTTTTAAGGATTATATGGATCTAAAAGCAGATGTGTTAAGGGAAAAGATTTTCATGGGCCCACACCAAACTGTGATTTTACCAGCGATAAAATGTTGATTATTTTTAAAGATTAAGGGGAAGCGTAATAGAGATTGTGTCTATGAATTTGGATGATATTGATTGAAGCAGAATTGATGACCCATATCCAATAGGTTTTGGTGAAACAATTGTGGAGTCTTTTGGCTATGAAACTGTGTAACAATTTGAATTGTTCTAAAACATGTTTTTATCTTTTCCCTCTTTTAAATGTTATTGTATTGAAAGGTTGAATTGTTTATTTATTCAACTATAACAATACAATAAAAAAATGTACAATTGGAAAGGATATAATGTTCAAATCAAGTCAAAGGTGCCTAAACACACCACCAAATGTTACTAACAAGAGAGCATGTGTTGAACTGGGGATACTCTAATGGAAGAGAAAAACGAGAAAAAAGGGGCCAAGGTGTTGGAACAGTGAGGTAGAGGTGGATCTGTGTGTTCGTAGACGGGGGAAGGATTGGGTGTGGGTGGATGAGTGGCTGTGCCAGCATGTATGGAATAATGTCTGTGTGCACTTCTGTGTGCACTTCTAGCAGACCAATGAGGTTGGAAGTGAAAGTGTGGATGAGGTGGGGGTAATGGTGAAAGAGTGAGCGTGCGCTTAAGGAGGTATAAACTTGGGGGTGAAGAGGAAGCTCGGACAGGAAGGCGTGGGGCAGTGCTTATGTTGGTTACGTAGGTAGATGATGAGGATGGGGTGATTTGGGTTTGAGGAGGAAGTGTATGCCTCCGTGGGGCCGGCTGGATGGCTGAGAACAACCAGGCCTTCAGAGATTTCCTGAAGAGGAGGTGGTCTCCTATGCCGCGGATGTTTAATGGGAGTGAGTTCCAGATTGCTGGTGCTTGAACTGAGAAAGAGGAGCCTCCGACTTGCACATATTTGGTCACAGGGATGACGAGTAGAGATGCAGAGGCTGATATGAGTGGTCTGGAGGGTATGTGTCGAGATATCTTCTTTTGAAGGTGAGAAGAGATCCCTCCGTCCCTCCGTCCTAGTTGGCAGGAGCAGTCTTGCTGCTGTGTTCTGGAGCATGTATGGAAAGCCCTGTACTTTTGGCAGATGCGACGAGGGAGCTGCAAGGAGCAGCGCACTAGCATAATCTAAGCAGGAGAAGATGATGGCAATACTTGATGACATTCTGTGTGAGAAAGTAAGGAATGGGAAAATGCATCACAAGACACAGACGCATGTTTTCCCCACTGAGTTAACGTGGGGGTGTGAGAGCAAGGTTGGACTCCATCAGAAAGCGCCGGTTTTTAACTTTCAGAGCAGGGGCAGGTGGGGTACCTAGTGAGAGAGGTCTGGGGATGGGCTGGCGGAGGATGTGTCACGATTCTCTCCCTTTGCTCCCATTCCCTCCACTGGGGGCCTGATTTGGGGTTTATTCCCCACTGGACTTTCCTTCCGACCCATATGCTACAGTACTGTGGTGAATTGGGAGTGTTAAATCATTTTGTTTCATGTTACTTCCCTTCCGGATCCATTCCAGGTTTTTGGCAGCCAGTATGCTACTTTAATCTAAAGACTATGCTTCCCAGAATGCCTGGCCCACTGCTTCATCTCCACCCTTACAGGACAAGGTTGGGTGGCAGATAAGCAGCACCTGTGGCTGGCATGGCAGGTGCAGCAAGCAGCACACCTGAGGCGTGTGCTTGTTAAGCAGCTTTAAAGGCCTCAGTTTGCTTCAGTCCAGCGCTGGTCATTGATGCAGTGTTCCTGTTTGTGGACAGTCCCTTGTTCCTGGTCCTTTGCTTAGTGTCTAGTTTCCATTTTCTTGTCCCATTTTCCCTGGATTTCGAATTTAGTGTGCTTATTAGTATTTGTCTGCTTTCTGGATTCCCTTTTTGGGTTCCTCTGTTTTGCAGTCAGCGCTTCCTAGGGCTTTCCGTTTTTTCTGAGCAGCCCAGTTTGTCTGGGTTCTACATTCCTTTCACTTTGCCCTATTCTGCAGGGAAACCTTGATCATGTAGTCACTTCTCATTTATAGATTTAGTATTTTGTTCCATGTCATGGCGTCTGTTCCAGGTGTTCCCTTGCACTTCTCCCTTTGTTCCCTATTGATTTGTTAGGTGTGTTCTGCTGTTGTATGTTTTCCCCACTGTTCTGTAATCACTATTCCTACTTGTCCTTTGTCAGGAGTCTGATGTATTATGTTATCCTCCCTTTGCTGTTATGGCCTTTCTGGGTCTCTGTTTTATCAGCAGGGTTCTTGGGCTTCGCTGACATTTCTCGTCCTCATGAGTATTGTCTTTAGGTTACCTTATACAATGCCATCAAGGGTGTTGGCGCACATATCCTGTCATGTGTGCTTAGCGCTGGCAGTACCTGTAACAGCAATTGTGGGTAAGGAGCTTGCAGACTTTCTGCGTGATCACAAGGAGCTTCTAAGTGCTTACCCCACATCCCTTTTCATATATCTGTATTGTTATCACGCTCTACTTGCACATCCTTGGTTTTAGTGTACATGTGTCTTGGTTCCTGCGTGCATGTTGTTTGACTCAAAGCTATTGACTGTGTCATTGTGGGACATTTCCCTTGCCATATTCCCCGCCTTTGTCCTCTCACAACAATAAGAGGTTTTTCATATAGCATGATTTCTGTTTTCCCTGGGTTGAGGAGGAGGTAATTGGTAGTCATCCTTAGGTCTATCTCGGAGAGAGACAAGATGCAAAATCAGGTGTAGGGGAGGTGAAATCGCTGGGGATTTTTGAAGATTATTTGACTGTCATCAATGTAAATAAGTCCATAGGACCTAAATTGGTGCTGGCAGGGAGCTGAGTTAAAGGTTAAACAGAATGGGCACGAGAGCTGCTACTTGAGGCAGTGGTGAAGGGTGGAACAGGTACAATTATTTGTCTGTCGAAGGAAAAGGAGGATATCCATTTAAGCGGTCAATCTCGGATGCCTAAATTGTGTAGTCTGTCGATGCCGAGAGAGTGATGTCAATGATGTCAAGTGTTGCAGAGAGGTTGAGTAGGATGAGGGCAGCTGACCCGTCAGAGTCTGAGTGTCTTTTCAGGTCGTCCCATATGGAGACTAAAGAAAATTGTGCTGGACCCAACATACCTGTGTCTGCTAGCCTGGAGAAAAAGGATTGTACATAGACAGTATTGACAGGTCTTATAGTATGACGGTGGCTACTCCCCTTTGTCCAGATCTACTCTTATGCCCTCCAACGCTGCCAGCAGGACTGTTTTAGTACTTTGGCATTATGGAAGTCGACCTACAGGGCAGCCTGCGTTTATGGTTTTTGATATATTCCGGAAGCTGTTTTTCGGATGGTCTGTTCCATTAAGTTGGCCATGAAGGGGAGACTAGAAGTTGGTCAATATAGACGTCAGCTGTGGTCCAAGCTTCTCGATCATGAGAGTAACCTGTGCCAATTTTCAATGAAGAAGAAAAAAGGCTTTGCTATCGGAGTCGTTAATAGGGAGTCTAAATGTGTTAGAAGCTGCTGACACCATCACACAATATTTTAATATCTTGGAGGGACAGCAATCGAAAGTTGAACCAAAGTATTTAGTGAGCCGGATAATGACTGCTAAAATGTTATTAAAATGTGGACTGAAGCCATGAAAAAGTAGATTGCCAGTAAATGCAGAAACACAGCTGTGACTGTGGAAGGGATAACCCGAATATGGCTTTGCCTCCTGGGGTCTCATGGCAGTGTTTCCCTGCTGTGGCTTTGCTTTACAATGGTTTCTGTCCCAGCATGATTTTTGTTCAATGACGTCCCTAAATAATTGCTGCCCGCTATGATTTAGTTCCCCGGTGTCCCTCAATAATTGCTGTCCTGCTGTGATTTAGTTTCCCTGTGACCGTAAATAATTTCTGCCCGCTATGATTTAGTTCCCCTGTGTCTGTAAATAATTGTTGCCCTGCTATGATTTAGGTCCTCTGTGTCCCTCAATAATTGCTGTCCTGCTGTGATTTAGTTTCCCTGTGTCCCTCAATAATTGCTGTTGTGCTGTGATTTAGTTTCCTTGTGTCCCTCAATAATTGCTGTCCTGCTGTGATTTAGTTCCCCGGTGTCCCTAAATATTTTCTGCCTTGCTGTGATTTAGTTCCCTGGTGCCCCTCAATAATTGCTGTCCTGTTATGTTTAGTTCCACTGTGTCCCTCAATAATTGCTGCCCACTGTAATTTAGTTCCCTGGTGTCCCACAACAATTGCTGTCCGCTATGATCTAGTTCCCTGGTGTCCCTCAATAATTGTTGCCCACTGTGATTTAGTTCCCCAGTGTCCCTCAATAATTGCTGCCCGCTATGATTTAGTTCCCTGGTGTCCCACAATCATTTCTGCCCGCTATGATCTAGTTCCCTGGTGTCCCTCAATAATTGTTGCCCACTGTGATTTAGTTTTTTGGTGTCCCTCAATAATTGTTGCCTGCTATGATTTAGTTCCCTGGTGTCCCACAATACATGTTTCCCTCCTGTGATTTAGTTCCCTGCTGTCCCTCAATAATTTCTGCCCGCTATGATCTAGTTCCCTGGTGTCCCTTAATAATTGTTGCCCACTGTAATTTAGTTTCTTGGTGTCCCTCAATAATTGTTGCCCGCTATGATTTAATTCCCTGGTGTCCCACAATAAATGTTTCCCTCCTGTGATTTAGTTCTGTGGTGTTGCACAATAATGGTTTCTGCCCCACTGTGATATTTGCTCCGTGGCATCCCCAAATAATTGCTGCCCCGTTGTGATTTAGTTCTCCGGTTTCCCTCAATGATTACTGCTTTGCTACGATTTAGTTCCCTGGTGTCACACAATAATTGTGTCCCTGCTGTGATTTAGTTCCCTGTGTCCCACACTAATTGTTTCCCTGCTGTGCTCTAGTTCCATGGTGTCCCTCAATAATTACTGTCCATTGGGATTTAGTTTCCCGGTATTCCTCAATAATTGCTGTCCCGCTGTGATTTAGTTCCCTGGTGTCCCACAATAAATGTTTCCCTGCTGTGGTTTTGCTCTATAATGGTTTCTGCACCACCATGATTTTTGCTCCGTGACGTCCCTAAATAATTGCTGCCATGCAGTGATTTGTTTCTCTCAATAATTGCTGCCCGTTAAGATTTAGTTCCCCATGGCCCTTAAATAATTGCTGTCCTGCTATGATTTAGTTGCATGGTGTTCCTCAATTATTGCTGCCCTGCTGTGATTTAATTCCCCAGTGTCCCTCAATAATATCTGCCCCTCTATGATTTAGTTCCCCTCTGGCCCGTAATAATTGCTATCCCGCTGTAATTTAGGTCCCTGGTGTCCCTCAATAATTGCTGTCCTGCTGTGATGTAATTCCCTGATGTCCATCAATAATTGCTGCCCTACTACGATTTAGTTCCCCTGTGTTCCTAAATGATTGCTGTCCTGCTATGATTTAGATCCATGGTGTCCCTCAATAACTACTTCCCGCTGTGATTTAGTTCCCCAGTGTCCCACAATACACTGTTCCCTTCTGTGATTTAGTTCTATGGTGTTGCGCAATAATTGTTTCCCTGCTGTGGCTTTGCTTTACAATGGTTTCTGCCCCACCGTGATTTTTGCTCCATGGCATCCCTAAATAATTGCTGTCCTGCTGTGATTAATTCTCCGTTTTCCCTCAATAATTGCTGCCTGCTGTGATTTGGATCCCTGGTGCCCCTCAATAATTGCTGCCCAGCTGTGATTTAATTCCCTGGTGCCCCTCAATAAATGCTGTCCGGCTATGATTTAGTTCCCCGGTGTCCCTCAATAATTGCTGCCCACTGTGATTTAGTTCCCAGGTGATCCTCAATAATTGCTGTTCCACTGTGATTTAGTTCCCTTGTGTCCCTCAAAAATTGCTGCCCCGCTGTGATTTAGTTCTCTGGTGTCCCTCAATAATTGCTGCCACGCTATTATTCAGTTCCCCGGTGTCCCTCAATAATTGCTGCCTACTGTGATTTTGTTTCCTGGTGTTCCTCAATAATTGCTGCCCCACTGTGATTTAGTTCCCTGGTGTCCCTCATTAATTACTGCCCTGTTGTGATTTAGTCCCTCAGTGTCCCTCAGTAATTGCTGTCCTGCTATGATGTAGTGCTCTGGTGTTCCTCAATAATTGCTAGCCCGCTGCAATTTAGTTTCCGGTTTCTTTCAATAATTGCTGTCCTGCTATGATTTAGTTCCCTTGTGTCCCTCAATAATTGCTGTCTGTTGTGATTTAGTTCCCTGGTGTCCCTCATTGCTGCCTGCTATTATTTAGTTCCCCGGTGCCCCTCAATAATTGCTGCCCACTCTGATTTAGTTCCCTGGTGTCCCTCAATAATTACTGCCCTGCTGTGATTTAGACCCTCGCTGTCCCTCAATAATTGCTGTCCTGCTATAATGTAGTGCTCTGGTGTTCATCAATAATTGCTAGCCCGCTGCGATTTAGTTCCCTGGTTTCTTTCAATAATTGCCCTGCTATGATTTTGTTCCCTTGTGTCCCTCAATAATTGCTGCCCTGCTATGATTTAGTACCTCAGTGTCCCTCAATATTTTCTGCCCGCTATGATTTAGTTCCCCTGTGTCCGTAAATAATTGTTGCCCTGTTATGATTTAGTTCCTCTGTGTCCCTCAATAATTGCTGTCCTGCTGTGATTTAGTTCCATGGTGTCCCTCATTAATTGCTGCCCCGCTATTATTTAGTTCCCCGGTGTCCCTCAATAATTGCTGACCCACTCTGATTTAGTTTCCTGGTGTCCCTCAATAATTACTGCCCTGCTATGATTTAGTACCTCAGTGTCCCTCAATAATTTCTGCCCGCTATGATTTAGTTCCCCTGTGTCCATAAATAATTGTTGCCCTGTTATGATTTAGTTCCTCTGTGTCCCTCAATAATTGCTGTCCTGCTGTGATTTAATTTCCCTGTGTCCCTCAATAACTGCTGTCCTGCTGTGATTTAGTTTCCCTGTGTCCCTCAATAATTGCTGCCCTGCTGTGATTTAGTTCCCCTGTGTCCCTAAATATTTTCTGCCTTGCTGTGATTTAGTTCCCTGGTGCCCCTCAATACTTGCTGTCCTGCTATGATTTACGTCCTCTGCATCCCTCAATAATTGCTGCCTTGCTATGATTTAGTTCCCCTGTGTCCCTCAATAATTGCTACCCCGCTGTGATTTAGTTCCCTGGTGCCCCTCAATAATTGCTGTCCTGCTATTATTTAGTTCCTCTGTATCCCTCAATAATTGCTGTCCTGCTATGATTTAGTTCCTCTGTGTCCCTCAATAATTGCTGTCCTGTTATTTTTAGTTCCTCTGTGTCCCTCAATAATCGCTGTCCTGCTGTGAGTTAGTTCCCTGGTGTCCCTTAATAATTGCTGCCCACTGTAATTTAGTTCCCTAGTGTCCCACAACAATTGCTGTCCTGCTATGATTTAATTTCCTGGTGCCCCTCAATAAATGCTGTCCCGCTAAGATTTAGTTCCACGCTGCCCCTCAATAATTGCTGCCCCACTGTGATTTTGTTCCCCCAGTGTCCCTCAATATTTGCTGCCTGCTATGTTTAGTTCCCCGGTGTCCCTCAATAATTGCCTCCCACTGGGATTTAGTTCCCTGGTGTTCCTCAATAATTGGTGCCCCACTGTGATTTAGTTCCCTGGTGTCCTTCAATAAGCCGGTCTGATAGCACAGCGAGTAGAGCGCTCGCTCTGATATCTGTGCAAATCCTGCTGATGCAGGTCTGAATCCCAGCAGTGCCAAACTCAGCCTTTCATCCTTCAGAGGTCGATAAATGAGCACCACACACCGTGGATAATAATAAGCAGTGCTCAGATGCCTGAGAGGTTGTAGCGATATGTAAATGCTAAATTATTATAATAACTGCCCGCTATGATTTAGTTTTCCAGTGTCCCTCAATAATTGCTGCCCCACTGTGATTTAGTTCCCTGCTGTCCCTCAATAATTGCTGCCTGCTGTGATTTAGTACCACAGTGTCCCTCAATTATTCCTGTCCTGGTAGGAGTTAGTTCCCTGGTGTCCCACAACAATTGTAGTGTCCCTCAATAATTGCTGCCCCACCGTGATATTTGCTCCGTGACATTGCTAAATAATTGCTGCCTGCTGTGATTTAGTTCCCTGCTTTCCCTCAATAATTGCTGCTGGCTGTTATTTAGTTCCCCATTGTCCCTCAAAAATTGCTGCCATGCTATGATTTAGTGCCCCTGTGTTCCTAAATAATTGCTGTCCTGCTATGATTTAGCTCCATGGTGTCCCTCAATAATTGCTGTCCGGCTGTGATTTAGTTCCCAGTGTCCCTCAATAATTGTTGCCCTGCTGTGATTTAGTTTCTTGGTGTCCCTCAGTAATTGCTGCCTGCTGTGATGTAATTCCCCGGTGTTCCTCAATAATTGCTGTACCTCTGTGATTTAGTTCCCTGGTATACCCCTTGGTGTCCCTCAATAATTGCTGTTCCACTGTGATTTAGTTCCCTGGTGTCCCTCAATAATTCCTGCCCTGCTGTGATTTAGTTCTTTTTGTCCCACAATCATTTTTTCCCTGCTATGATTTAGTTTCCACGTGTACCTCAATAATCGCTTCCTGCTGTGGTTTAGTTCCCTGGTGTCCCTCAATAATTGCTGCCCGACTTTTATTTAGTTCCCCGGTGTCCCTCAATAATTGCTGCCCTTTGTGATTTAGTTCCCTGGTGTTCCTCAATAATTCCTGCCCTGCTGTGATTTAGTTCTTTTTGTCCCACAATAATTTTTTCCCTGCTTTGATTTAGTTTCCATGTGTACCTCAATAATCGCTTCCTGCTGTGGTTTAGTTCCCTGGTGTCCCTCAATAATTGCTGCCCGACTTTTATTTAGTTCCCCGGTGTCACTCAATAATTGCTGCCCACTGTGATTCAGGTACCTGGTGTCCCTCAATAATTGCTGTCCTGCTATGATTACTGCTCTGGTGTCCCTCAATAATTGCTACTTCGCTGTGATTTAGTTTCCCGTTTTCTGTCAATAATTGCTATCCTGCTATGATTTAGTTCCCTGGTGTCCCACAACAATTGTTTCCCTGCTGTGGCTTTGCTCTACCATGGTTTCTGCCCCACCGTGATGTTTGCTGCTTGGGATCCCTAAATTATTGCTGCCCGCTATGATTTAGTACCCTGGTGTCCCTCAATAATTGATGTCCCGCTGTGATTTAGTTCCCTGGTGTCCCACAATGAATTTTTCCCTACTTTGTCTTTGCGCTACAATGGTTTCTGCCTGACTGTGATTTTTGCTCTGTGACATCCCCAAATAATTACTGCCCTGCTGTGATTTAGTTCTCTGGTTTACCTCAATAATTGCAAGCTGCTGTGATTTAGTTCCCCAGTGTTCCTCAATAGTTCCTGTTCCACTGTGATTTAGTTCCCTGGTGTCCCTCTATAACTGCTTCCCGCTGTGATTTAGTTCCCCAGAGTCCCACAATACACTGTTCCCTGCTGTGATTTAGTTCTCTGGTGTTGCACAATAATTGTTTCCCCGTTGTGGCTTTGCTTTACAATGGTTTCCGTCCCACCATGATTTTTGCTCCATGGCATCCCTAAATAATTGCTGCCCTGCTGTGATTAATTCTCTGATTTCCCTCAATAATTGCTGCCTGCTGTGATTTTGTTCACCGGTGTCCCTCAATGATTGCTGTCCTGCTATGATTTAGTTCCCTTGTGTCCCTCAATAATTGCTGCCCGTCTGTGATTTAGTTCCCCAGTGTCCCTCAATAATTGCTACCCCACTGTGATTTTGTTTCCTGGTGTTGCTCGATAATTGCTGCCCCACTGTGATTTAGATCCCTGGTGTCCCTCAATAAGTACTGCCCTGCTGTGATGTAGTGTTCTGGTGTTCCTCAATAATTGGTAGCCCGCCACAATTTAGGTCCCCGGTTTCTTTCAATAATTGCTGTCCTGCTATGATTTAATTTCCTCGTGTCCCTCAATAATTACTGCCCTGCTGTGATTTAGTCCCTCGGTGTCCCTCAATAATTGCTGTCCTGCTATGATTTAGTTCCCTCGTGTCCCTCAATAATTTCTGCCCGCTGTAATTTAGTTCCCTGGTGTCTCTCAATAATTGCTGCTCCGCTATTATTTAGTTCCCCGGTGTCCCTCAATAATTGCTGCCCCACTCTGATTTAGTTCCCCGGTGTCCCTCAATAATTACTGCCCTGCTATGATTTAGTACCTCGATGTCCCTCAATAATTACTGTCCTGCTATGATTTAGTGCTCTGGTGTCCCTCAATAATTGCTACCCGCTGTGATTCAGTTCTCCGGTTTCCCCCAATAATTGCTGCCCTGCTGTGATTTAGTTCCCTGATGTCCCACAACAATTTTTCCCTGCTGTGATTTAGTTCCCTGGTGTCGCACAATAATTGTTTCCCTGCTGTGGCTTTGCTCTAAAATGGTTTCTGCCCCACCGTGGTTTTTGCTCCATGGCTTCCCCACATAATTGCTGCCCTGCTTGGATTTAGTTCTCTGGTTTCCCTCAATAATTGCTGCCCGCTGTGATTTAGTTCCCTGGTGTCCCTCGATAATTGTTGCCCCACTGCGATTTAGTTTCTTGGTGTCCCTCTATAATTGCTGCCTGCTGTGATTTAGTTCCCTGGTGATCCTCAATAATTGCTGCCTCCTATGATTTAGTTCACTGGTGTCCCACAATAAATGTTTACCTGCTGCGATTTAGTTCTGCGGTGTCGCACACCAATTGTTTCCCTGCTGTGGCTTTGCTGTACAATGCTTTCTGCCCCACTGTGATTTTTGCTCCTTGGCATCCCTAAATAATTGCTGCCCTGTTGTGATTTAGTTCTCCAGTTTCTCTCAATAATTGATGCCCCGCTATGATTTAGTTCCCCCGGTGTCCCTCAATAATTGCTGCCCGCTGTAATTTAGTTCCCTGTTGTCCCTCAACAACTGTTGCCCTGCTGTGATTTAGTTTCTTGGTGTCACTCAATAATTGCTGGCCGCTATGATTTAGTTCCCCTGGGCCCCTAAATAATTGCTGTCCTGCTATGATTTAGTTGCATTGTGTCATTCAATTATTGCTTCCCTGCTTTGAGTTAGTTCCCCGGTGTCCCTCAATAACATCTGTCCCTCTATGATTTAGTTCCCCATTGGCCCTCAATAATTATTGCCCCGCTGCAAGTTAATTTCTTGGTGTCCCTCTATAATTGCTGCCTGCTGTGATTTAGTTCCCCGGTGTTCCTCAATAATTGCTGCACCGCTGTGATTTAGGTCCCTGGTGTCCCTCAATAATTGCTGCCTGCTATGATTTAGTTCACTGGTGTCCCACAATAAATGGTTCCCTGCTGCGATTTAGTTCTGTGATGTCGCACAACAATTGTTTCCCTGCTGTGGCTTTGCTCTACAATGCTTTCTGCCCCACTGTGATTTTTGCTCGGTGGCATTCCTAAATATTTGCTGCCGTGCTGTGATTTAGTTCTCCAGTTTCCCTCAATAATTGCTGCACCACTATGGTTTAGTTCCCTGGTGTCCCTCAATAATTGCTGCCCGCTGCGATTTTGTTCCCCAGGGTTCCTCAATACCTGCTGTCCCACTGTGATTTAATTCCCTGATGTCCCTCAATAATTGCTGCCCTGCTATGATTTAGTTCAGCTGTGTTCCTAAATGATTTATGTCCTGCTATGATTTAGTTCAGCTGTGTTCCTAAATGATTTATGTCCTGCTATGATTTAGTTCCAGTTCACAATACAAACCCCCCCAAACACATATACCTGCTGTTTAAGGGAACATTCAGTGCAGTTTCAACTTCTTCCTACACTTTTATTTTAAACTGAAATCATTCCGGAACAGTTTCTTTTTAAAAATAAAAGTATAGGAACAGTAAAACGTAATATTAAAAAAATTAGAGGAGCACCGCTCCCAACTACTACAGCCCCCTTCGACCACTGCCTGTGTCCCACAATAAATGTTTCCCTGCTGTGATTTAGTTCCCTGGTGTCTCTCAATAATTGCTGCCCACTATGATTTAGTTCACTGGTGTCCCTCAATAACTGATGTTAGTCTTTGATTTAGTTCCCTGCTGTCCCTAAATAATTGCTGTCCTGCTATGTTTAGTTGCATGGTGTCCATCAATTATTGCTGCCCTGCTGTGATTTATTTCACTGGTGTCCCTCAATAATATCTGCCCCTCTATGATTTAGTTCGCTGGTGTCCCTCAATAATTGTTGCCCCGCTGCAATTTAGTTTCTTGGCGTCCCTCTATAATTGCTGCCGGCTGTGATTTAGTTCCCCGGTGTTCCTCAATAATTGCTGTCCCACTGTGATTTGGTTCCCTGGTGTCCCTCAATAATTGCTGCCCGCTATGATTTAGTTCACTGGTGTCCCACAATAAATGTTTCCCTGCTGCGATTTAGTTCTGTGGTTTCGTACAACAATTGTTTCCCTACTGTGGCTTTGCTCTACAATGCTTTCTGCCCCACTGTGATTTGTGCTCCGTTGCATCTCTAAATAATTGCTGCCGCGCTATGATTTAGTTCTCCAGTTTCCCTCAATATTTGCTGCCCCGCTATGATTTAGTTCCCCGGTGTCCCTCAACAATTGCTCCCTGCTGTGATTTAGTTCCCCAGTGTCCCTCAATAATTGCTGTCCATTTGTGATTTAATTCCCTGATGTCCCTCAATTATTATTGCCCTGCTATGATTTAGTTCCCCTGTGGTCCTAAATAATTGCTGTCCTGCTATGATTTAGTTCCATGGTGTCCCTCAATAATTGCTGCCCAGCTGTGATTTTGTTCCCTGGTGTCCCTCAATAATTGTTGCCACACTGTGATTTAGTTTCTTAGTTTACCTCGATAATTGCTGCCCGCTGTCATTTAGTTCCCCTGTGTTCCTCAATAATTGCTCTTCCATTGTAATTTAGTTCCCTTATTTTCCCTTATAAATGATTTCACTCTTTAATTTCGTTCCCTGGTGTCCCTCAATAATTGCTGCCCGCTGCGATTTTGTTCCCCAGGGTTCCTCAATACCTGCTGTCCCACTGTGATTTAATTCCCTGATGTCCCTCAATAATTGCTGCCCTGCTATGATTTAGTTCAGCTGTGTTCCTAAATGATTTATGTCCTGCTATGATTTAGTTCAGCTGTGTTCCTAAATGATTTATGTCCTGCTATGATTTAGTTCCAGTTCACAATACAAACCCCCCCAAACACATATACCTGCTGTTTAAGGGAACATTCAGTGCAGTTTCAACTTCTTCCTACACTTTTATTTTAAACTGAAATCATTCCGGAACAGTTTCTTTTTAAAAATAAAAGTATAGGAACAGTAAAACGTAATATTAAAAAAATTAGAGGAGCACCGCTCCCAACTACTACAGCCCCCTTCGACCACTGCCTGTGTCCCACAATAAATGTTTCCCTGCTGTGATTTAGTTCCCTGGTGTCTCTCAATAATTGCTGCCCACTATGATTTAGTTCACTGGTGTCCCTCAATAACTGATGTTAGTCTTTGATTTAGTTCCCTGCTGTCCCTAAATAATTGCTGTCCTGCTATGTTTAGTTGCATGGTGTCCATCAATTATTGCTGCCCTGCTGTGATTTATTTCACTGGTGTCCCTCAATAATATCTGCCCCTCTATGATTTAGTTCGCTGGTGTCCCTCAATAATTGTTGCCCCGCTGCAATTTAGTTTCTTGGCGTCCCTCTATAATTGCTGCCGGCTGTGATTTAGTTCCCCGGTGTTCCTCAATAATTGCTGTCCCACTGTGATTTGGTTCCCTGGTGTCCCTCAATAATTGCTGCCCGCTATGATTTAGTTCACTGGTGTCCCACAATAAATGTTTCCCTGCTGCGATTTAGTTCTGTGGTTTCGTACAACAATTGTTTCCCTACTGTGGCTTTGCTCTACAATGCTTTCTGCCCCACTGTGATTTGTGCTCCGTTGCATCTCTAAATAATTGCTGCCGCGCTATGATTTAGTTCTCCAGTTTCCCTCAATATTTGCTGCCCCGCTATGATTTAGTTCCCCGGTGTCCCTCAACAATTGCTCCCTGCTGTGATTTAGTTCCCCAGTGTCCCTCAATAATTGCTGTCCATTTGTGATTTAATTCCCTGATGTCCCTCAATTATTATTGCCCTGCTATGATTTAGTTCCCCTGTGGTCCTAAATAATTGCTGTCCTGCTATGATTTAGTTCCATGGTGTCCCTCAATAATTGCTGCCCAGCTGTGATTTTGTTCCCTGGTGTCCCTCAATAATTGTTGCCACACTGTGATTTAGTTTCTTAGTTTACCTCGATAATTGCTGCCCGCTGTCATTTAGTTCCCCTGTGTTCCTCAATAATTGCTCTTCCATTGTAATTTAGTTCCCTTATTTTCCCTTATAAATGATTTCACTCTTTAATTTCGTTCCCTGGTGTTCCTCAATAACTGCTGCCCGCTGTGATTTAGTTTGCCAGTGTCCCACAATACACTGTTCCCTGCTGTGATTTAGTTCCCTGGCGTTGCACAATAATTGTGTCCCCGCTGTGGCTTTGCTCTACAATGGTTTCTGCCCCACTGTGATTTTTGCTCCTTGGCATCCCTCAATAATTGCTGCCCTGCTATTATTTATTTCCCCGGTGTCTCTCAATAATTGCTGCCCCACTGTGATTTGGTTTCCTGGTGTTCCTCGATCATTGCTGCCCCACAGTGATTTAGTTCCCTGGTGTCCCTAAATAATTACTGCCTTGCTGTGATTTAGTCCCTCTGTGTCCCTCACTAATTGCTGTCCTGCTATGATTTGATGCTCTGGTGTTCCTCAATAATTGCTACCCCACTGCTATTTAGATCCCCGGTTTCTTTCAATAATTGCTGCCTGCTGTGATTTAGTTCCCCAGTTTCCCTCAATAATTGCTGCCCCACTGTGATTTAGTTCCCTGGTGTCCCTCAGTAATTACTGCCCTGCTATGATTTAGTACCTCAGTGTCCCTCAATAATTGCTGTCCTGTTAATATTTAGTGCTCTGGTGTCCCTCAATAATTTCTACCCTGCTGTGATTTTGTTCCCCGGTTTCCCTCAATAATTAGCTGCCCTGCTATGATTTAGTTCTTGATGTTCCATAACAATTGTTTCCCTGCTGTGATTTAGTTCTCTGTATCCCACAATAATGTTTCCCCTGCTGTGATTTAGTTTCCCGGTGTCCCTCATTAATCACTTCCTGCTGTGATTTAGTTCCCTGGTGTCCCTCAATAATTGCTGTCCCACTATTATTTAGTTCCCCGGTGTCACTCAATAATTGTTGCCCAACTGTGATGTTGTTTCCTTGTGTTCCTCAATAATTGCTGCCCCACTGTGATTTAGGTCCCTGGTGTCCCTCAATAATTACTGCCCTGCTATTATTTAGTACCTCAGTGCCCCTCACTAATTGCTGTCCTGCTAATTAATGCTCTGGTGTCCCTCAATAATTGCTACTTCGCTGTGATTTAGTTCCCCGTTTTCCCCCAATAATTGCTTTCCTGCTTTGATTTAGTTCCCTGGTGTCTCACAACAATTGTTTCCCTGCTGTGATTTAGTTCCCTGGTGTTGCACAATAATTGTTTCCCTGCTGTGGCTTTGCTCTACAATGGTTTCTGCCCCACTGTGCTTTTTGCTCCATGGCATCGCTCAAGAATTCCTGCCGTGCTGTGATTTAGTTCCTGGTGTCACTCAGTAATTTCTGACCCGCTATGATTTAATTCCCTGGTGTCCCTCAATAATTGTTGCGCCGCTGTGATTTAATTTCTTAGTGTCCCTCAATAATTGCTGCCATTTGTGATTTAGTTCCCCGTTGTTCCTAGATAATTGGTGTCCCGCTGTGATTTAGTTCCCTGGTGTCCCACAATAAATGTTTCCCTACTGTGGATTTGCTCTACAATGGTTTCTGCCTCACCATTATTTTTGCTCCGCTTTCCCTCAAAAATGTGTGCCCGCTATGATTTAGTTCCCCGGTGTTCCTCAAAAATGTCTGTCTCGCTAAGATTTAGTTCCATCGTGTCCCTCATTTATTGATGTCCGGCTGTTATTTAGTTCCCCATTGTCCCTCAATAATTTCTGCCCGCAACGATTTAGTCCCCTGGTGTCCCTCAATAATTATTCCCCCACTGTGATTTAGTTTCTTAGTATCCCTCAATAATTGCTGCCCGCTCTGATTTAGCTCCCTGATGTCCCTCCATTAATGCTGCCTGCTGTGATTTAGTTCCCTGGTGTCCCACAATACATTTTTCCCTCCTGGGATTTAGTTCCCTGTTGTTGCACAATCATTGATTCCCTGCTGTGGCTTTGCTCTATAATGGTTTCTGACCCACTGTGATTTTTGCTCTGTGGCATCCCTAAATTATTGTTGCCCTGCTGTGATTTAGTTCCCAGTATTCCTCAATAATTGCTGTCCCGCTGTGACTTAGTTACCTGGTGTCCCTCAATAATTGCTGCCTGCTATGATTTAGTACCCCAGTGTTCCTCAATAATTGCTGTCTCGCTGGGATTTAGGTCCCTGGTGTCCCTCAATAATTGCTGTCCCGCTGTGATTTAGTTCCCTGGTGTCCTACAATGAATGTTTACCTGCTGTGGCTTTGCTCTACAATGGTTTCCGCCCCACTATGATGTTTGCTCTGTGACATCCCCAAATAATTGCTGCCCTGCTGTGAATTAGTTCTCTGGTTTACCTCAATAATTGCTGCCTGCTATAATTTAGTTCTCCGGTGTCCATCAATAATTGCTGTCCCCCTGTGATTGATTTCCATGGCGTCCCTCAATAATTGATGCCCGGCTGTGATTTAGTTCCCCATTGTGCCTCATTAATTTCTGCACTTCAACAATTTAGTTCCCTGGTGTTCCTCAATAAGTGTTCCCCCGCTGTGATTTAGTTCCCTTGTCAAACGGAAAATTATATAGTACCTCCTATTGCAGTGAATATATGTATATTGGCCTACGCCAAGCTGCTTGTAAGCTGCTTGACCTTAAAATCAATGTAAGCCGTCATTTTAGCTCAATCCGCCATTGTAGGTTTGCTCTGTAAAGTCACCCTGTGAGTTAAAGTGGTGGACGATGTCGTTCCGAAATACAACATGGCCGTCTTGACCTCTGTGTGTAGCTAATATGTAACTTGCCTGCAGGTCACTTGTTGAGGTCGTGAACTGAGACCTTGTCCTTCGTTGACCTGTGTGTAAAGGATTACTCGTGCAATGAAACTAATCCACGAGCATATGTTAAGAACAATGTATTCAAATACTGAACTGAGAACACTTGTTTAACTACATTGCATTAATGTTTGAGAAGATTTGGATGTGGAATCCCAGAATACACGGTTGCCGTGTAGGCTTGTTGATGTATGTATTAAAGGCAAGCTAGTTACATGTGGATATGCGAACTCGGCATGAACCCTAGATCAGTAATGTATTAGATGAATATTAACCCGAAGTAGGGTTGGACATCGTGTTCGCAAATAGTATAAAAGAGCAACAAATTCTAATGTACAGCGTCTCTCACTGAACACACTGAACCACGCTGGAGTTCGTTGTGTTGTACTGAGGGCTGATAGCTATCTGTTTCTTTTCTTGGAAAACTGTTCAGTATAAAATAAAGTACTTTGTATGTTCCTTTGTAACCCGTGTTCGGTGTATTTCCTTTTGGGGTACTCAGCCTCGATTTTTTTGATTTTGTTTTCACAGTTGGCACCCGAATAGGGACCCTCAAGATTGATGCCGGATTATCGAAGGTTGACCCTCGCTATCGGACCGGGATCGGACGGTGTGACAAAAAGGGGCCCCAGTGAACGAGATGCGACATCCTCAGCAGCGCTGCACGACCCGATCCCTGGACGATTAGCTCGTGGTCCGAGAATGGCATCTTGACGAGGGTCCACTTATCGAGGCGGGCAGATTTGCCGAAATCACCACACACGAGGTAAGATTAGTTAGGTAAGATTCTTTGAAATCCGATCAGACCTCCTTAGGCTTGATCAGGTGAGTCGTGACCCGACTCTTAATTAACCCTGATAATTCGATTTTGGCGTATTGTATCTGCAGACACAATTATTGACCAGGTAACACCAATAATTTGATATGCCTGGGAAATTGTCTACCTGCTTCAGGGCGTTATTCCGCAGCGATAGACAATCTTTGGAATTTAGCTGTCCCGCACCACACGAGGGGTCGCCGGCTTGTACTATGTACTGTAAGCATGACATTGGAAGTATAGTATTTAATGATATTTGGCACAGACAAGCCAGACATGCCTCCGAACTTCAGTGGCCAATCAATAGTAGTGAGTATTTAGAGCCAATTCTATTAAAGAAAAAGGATAGACCTGCAGCATTTGATGTTTTGCAGAATTGGAAAAAAAAAGCATTGCAGCAACTTAAGAGTAGAGAAAAACATGCGCGCCTTCATAAAATGAATGCCGAAAAAGCATTATTGTATGAACAAGATAAGCATTCTGAATCGACTAGTAATATGGATAGGGCTTTCTCACTCGGAATTCAGAAAATCTATCATTCTAAAGACCTTCATGTTTCCGACGAATTCATAGACAAATTGTTAAATGAACGAAGGCCTGGTGCCTCTGCGCCACCTCCGTATGTTCCTCTTCCTGCTGCTTTGCCTCTTCATCCTGTTATTCCTGCTCTACCTGCTGTTGTTCCTGGTGTTCCTGCTCCTCCTAATGTTCCTCTTCCTCCAGTTCTTCCACCTCTTCTTATTGCACCAGTAACAGTACCTCCATTGAATTTGCCTGCTCCCTCTCTTCCAAGTGGTCCTGTGCCGCTTATAGTCGATCAAGGTGCGGGGTCGAAGGTTGTCACTCGCAATACTGTACCACCAGAGAAGAAACGTGAGTTGATTGCATGGGCTAAGCATTGTATGGAGAGGGATGATCAAGCTAATGTTTTTGCCACACTTTATAATATAGATTATTTTCCTGAGAAAAATGTTTTTATTGAAGGTTTAGGGATTAATTTATGTGTAATGTGGGGCAAATTGAATAATATAGATCTCCCGCAAGGGTTAAGGGATCTAAACATTTTAGCGTTTTCAAGAGACACTGTGGAGAAAGTAAATGAGCATGTTGAGAGGTTATTTGAGTATAGAAAGGAGGTGGAAAGGTTACAGAATGGGGATAAGGGGCTAGGTTGGTATATTCATCCTTTACCTTTGACAACTGCTTGTTATGCTTCTGAGGGGGAAAGTATGTATGAGGGGGAAAGTATGTATGTACAGAAACGGTTCCTTCGTTGTCGAAAATCGATATCTGAGGAAACACGAATTTGTACGAAGGACACACTTAGATGGATTTCAGATATGTCGATAACTCCAGTTGAAGTATATGACACATATAGTCAGTATACGCCAGAAATGTAGAGGAAAGTGATATAGGTAATGATAGAGTACCTACAGGATGATTGTGCAAAAAGAAAGATTAGTTGTCCCACAGAGTTATTGGGTATTTATAAGAGAGCTTTTTCACTTGACACTCCTTCGACTACTTTAGCGCTTGACTTAGCTCTGTTGCTTAGTAAGCGTTCGGAGTCACCTACTTCTCAGTTGCCTATGAGAGAGGTTCCTCCGACATTTGTCCCGAAGGAAGAGATTGCGGCCGATGCTGCACAGGGTATAGTCGCTGTGGACATTCCTGCACATTATATATCGCAGTTTGTCCACGTCCCGTTCTCAAGACAGGAAGTGAATCCTATTAGACAATCTATTCCTGATATTAGGAAAAATCCGACAGGATTCAATAAAGAAATAGAGTCTGTCTTGCAGTCCTCAGTTTTCACCTTAGGCGATATTGATTTGTTATTTCCTGTACTCCTGCCCGTAGATTTGTGGAAACAAGTTAAGACTATAGACAACATGCCAGGGTTGGGAGATACATGGGCGAATATAACTAGATTCGATGGAGAAAGGCCAGCTGGCGAAAGACCCCCTCAGGTGATACTAACCTTAAATGATAGACTCATTGCAAAATTAAAAACCATAATCCCTGAGAAAAGAATTATTTGGGACAAATTTACGGCCTGTGTCCAAGGGAAGTCTGAGGGTGCTACCGAGTTCTTTAATCGGTTTCGAACAGGTATTCTCGGATTTCAGCGGACAAGACTTAGGCACAGAGTCTGGGAAAAGGTTATTTGTGGACAAATTTGTGCGTGGATTGCTGCCTGACATCCAGTCACAAATTATGTCTTTTGAGAGCGCTTGGCAGGCGAAGTCCCAATCAGAAGTACTGCACATGGCTCAGTACTACGAGAATCGTGTCAATAATGAAAAAGATAGAGCTGAAAAACGAAAAGGTGATTTAAAGACTAAAGTACTATTACAGCAAATTGTTAGAGGTCCCAGAGGGGGTAGTTCGCAGATTAGAGGTCAATATGTCCCGCAAGGGAATGTGCCCTTGGGTCCTGTGAACATTAACCAGTGTGCCTATTGTCGACAAGAGGGTCATTGGCGTGCACAATGCCCAGTCCTTCGACAGAGGTCGAATAACACATTTGGGAATATGGGTAGACGATCCAGAGGTCGCACGGGTGTAGGGGGCCCTGGCAGAGGTCAGTTTGCACAGGATCCTCACCAACCTTTTTCACAGGATAATCAGACTTCGAATGTGCACACGAAGAACATATTTGATCATCCTTCTGCTGCATATCTATCTGAAGAGCTTCCTTTTGATGATATTCTGTTTCGTTAGGATTGCCCGAAGCAAGGTTCGGAACCTACACCTATTCCCGTCAATCAGAAAGGTCCCTACGTTGAAATGGTGGTGGGAAATAGGAAACATCAGTTTTTGATAGATACTGGAGCACAGAAGTGTTCCATTGATCATTCATGGGTTCCAAACATTCTACTGTCAGGGCAAACCAATGTTTCTGTAGGGTTTTCTGGCACGCCAGTTGTTTGTCCAGTTTCTTCACCAGTACCTATTTCTTTGGGTCCCTTTACGGACCACTGTCCATTTCTGTTGACTTCGAATTGTGGAGAGAATTTGCTGGGGTTGAACCTGTTAAAAGAATTAAATGCAGTGATTTATTGTTCTTCTGATGGAGTGCGCTTGACGATTTCACCACAGCAATTTTCTGTCTCGCAATTCTTGACTAGACCTTTGCTGCCAGAATTCATTGACGTACCAGTGAGCTTATGGGCTGTTGATGACAACGATGTCGGTGTTTTACAGATTGAGCCTGTTAAGATAGTTTTGAAACATGGAATTGAGCTGCCACGCATTCCCCAGTATAAGATTTCAGTTGAGGGCGAATGAGCTTTGAAATGCATTGTTTCTGATTTTGTGCATCGCGGGGTGATTGAGGAAGTTTGTGCAATAGTCCGATTATACCCGTGTACAAAAAAGGCGATAATGCAATTCCATTCCATTTCATAATTGATTTACGTGCCATTAATAAAGTTGTTGCTCCGCAATTTGCAATTATGCCTGATGTGACGACAATATTGACCATGATTCCAGCTACAGCTACTTACTTTAGTGTTGTGGATCTAAAGAATGCTTTCTTTAGTATTCCTATACACAAGGATAATAGATACTTGTTCGCGTTCACCTTAGGGGGACGCTCGTTCACATGTACTCGTGGCCATCAAGAGTCCTAGCATCTATAGTAGGGCTTTGAAAGAACAGCTTGATACCCTTAAATTGCCCTCTACGTGTACATTGCTTCAGTATGTTGATGACTTGCTTTTAGCTGCTGATTCTGACAGTGCGTGTAAGGAGGGCACTGTGTTATTGCTTATTCATCTAGCTAAGCATGGTCACAAAGTTTCGCTTAAAAAGTTTCATTATTGTTGCCAGGGGGTCACCTATTTAGGCTATCTCCTGTCAAAGGAGGGAAGAAGATTGACACCTGAACTTATAAAACACATTTCTGGCATGTCTGTCCCAAATACACAGAAGGAAGTTAGAGCATTTAATAGGTAGGGCTTCTTACTGTAGGTTGTGGATCCCACAGTTTTCACTAGTGATCAAACTGATGTTGGCTTTGACAAAGAAGGGCATTTCTTCGCCATTGCCGTGGAACGCGCAACACCAGCAATCGTTTGATTTGCTCAAGACTGTATTATGCTCTGCACCAGTTTTGGGCACACCAAACTATGAAAAGGCCTTTGTGTTGTTTCTGCATGAATGTGATGGATGTGCTTTGGCTGTATTAACGCAGGAACATGGAGGGAAGAATAGGCCATGCGGTTACTTTTCTTCCGCCCTTGATCCTGTAGCATGCGCTTTGCCAAGAAGTTTGCAAGCTGTCGCTGCTGCAGCTGCGTCTGTAAAACAGAGTGAGGGAATGGTCCTAGGCCATGATCTAACCCTGATGATGCCTCACTCTGTAGATGTTCTACTGAACCAAACCCAAACGCAACACCTCACTTCCGCACGGTTGACGAGATATGAATTGATCTTGTTTGCTCCTCACATCCAAATTAGGAGGTGTTGTGTTCTTAATCCGGCTGAACTCCTACCTTTCCCGCAAAGTACGACGATGAAGAGTCACATGACTGTCTGTATACTACCGAACAAGAGACAAAGGGTAGAGTTGATTTGAAAGACACTCCTTTGGATAATCCGCAAGGAGAGCTGTTTTGTGATGGCTCTTGCTTCAAACTTCTGGATGGTACATCCACAGCTGCTTACGTAATCACCACATTAAGCACGGTCGTGGAGACCAAGAGAATTATGCATAACTCTGTGCAGGCCGCAGAGATTATAGCTTTGACCCGAGCTTGTGAACTTTCCGAAGGGCTTGCAGTAAACATATATACTGATAGTCAGTATGCCTTTGGGGTGGTTCACAACTTTGGGAGACTTTGGTCAGAGATAGGGTTCTTAACATCACATGTCACCAAAATTCAATATGGCTCCCTGATAGTACAACTGCTCTCAGCGCTTGCACGCCTTATTCAGTTAGCCATTGTGAAATGTGCAGCACATCGAAAGATTACAGATGACATAGGAAAAGGGAATGCTTTCGCTGATCAGATAGCTAGACAAACTGCTACCGATCTCCGTACGGAGATGTATGTTTCAAGGGAGACTGTGAATGCCTATGCAATGGACGAGGGTGTTGGGTCTGTACGGGATATCCAAGCTGATGCCACGTTAGACGAACCCAAGAGGTGGGCTGATGGATTGGGGAAACTCGATGATGACGGGTGTTGGGTGGATATAGTTGAAGGGAAATGGCTACTCCCTGACGCGTATGTAATGATGATGGTCATCATGACCCATGGTCCTACGCATGTATGTGCCCAGAAAGTAACGAAAATGTTAGAGAGAGTTTGGGTAAATGACAAAATTTCGAAAACTGCCCAACGCTATGTTCAGGATTGCATGATTTGCCTACAACACAGTGTGGGAAAGGGGAAGTTTTGGGCCACCCTCTGTCCCCTTCAAAGTCATCCACTTTGATTTTATTGAAATGGAACACTGTAATAATATGAAGTACGTACTAGTGGTAATCTGTGCCTTTAGTAAATAGGTTGAGGCTTTCCCTGTCAATGATGCTACAGCCATGACTACTGCGAAAACCATGTTAAAGGAGTACTTCCCACGGTTCGGGCTACCAAGAGTCATCTGGTCGGACAATGGTCCACATTTTGTCGCTGCTGTAATTCTGCAGATATGTGTGGCATTACAGATCGACAAACGGTTCCATTCGCCCAGACACGCTCAGAGTGCCGGACTAGTAGAAAGACACAATGATATCATCAAGAACAAGACGCTAAGACGTGTGCCGGCACTAAATTAAAATGGCCGGACGCCTTACCGATCGTGTTATTATCCATGCGTACAACCCCTCAAACTAAGACTGCGCTCTCTCCATTTGAGGTGGTAATGGGGAGACCTACCAATATCTGGAACCTTCCTAAATGTAGATCCTTGAGAAATGTTGAAAATGTATTACTTTCAGATTAGTGCAGCCAGTTGACTAAAAACCTGTATTTGATTTATCACCAGGTATGAGAGGCTTTACCTGTACGATACGAGGGCCCGGGCCACAGCATACGGCCTGGAAGCTGGGTGCTCATCAAGGCATTTGAGCGCTCTTCCTGCCTTGCACCTCGCTGGCAGGGCCCATTCCTGGTCCTGTTGGTCATGCAAATGGTGGTGCGGGTTTCTGGAAGAAAGAATTGGATCCAGGCACCGCACGTCAAGAAACTTCCTCATCCAGTGCCACACGATACAGAAGAAACAGAACCCCTTGCTAACGCTGCAACCAACGATCCCAAAGCAGTAAATAGCGCTGAGAGTGTATTGGAGAATTTTTCTGTGAGGCTTGGGAAACCAGCTATTCCGTCTCCACACTCCCCAAAGGTTTTGCTTCCGGAAACTGCTGTTTCAAATTCGGCATCTTCACTTGTCTCTGATACGTTGCTTCCAACGGGAAGTGACGACACATTGTTCCCGGATCAATCGGTACCGGGAAAAGCAAGGTACAATCTGCGTCCAAGAAAGTAGACTTACGGCACGGTTTTGCTGTGCATCTGACAGACTTACGGCACAGTCCGGCTGTTCATTCGAAGAAGGAAAGGATCATTGAGGGCTTGTTTTTGCCCAAATTTGAGAAAGGGGATTCTGCTAGCTAGGGTTGTGGAAGGACTAAGAAGTCGCGCGGCCGGTAGGTCGCCAGCAGCGAACATTGTGGGTTTCCGTTTGAAGACTACAATGCCTGCCACCGCTACCGCTCGTATGGGACTTGTAAATGATTGTGTGACCAACAGGGACAATGGACAATGCACCTGGGCCCCGAAAACGTATTGCTGTGTCTTTATAATGATATTTGGGTTTTTAATAGTCACTGTTTTAGGCTTGTGGTACCTCGAGGAAACTCATCCTTTAGAATCCTTGTTACCGACTGAAAATGTACCTACTGTTCCAACTCCCTTTGTACATTTACATACTCTGTCCCCTAGGGACTCCCAGCATAGACAAAGGTACCACAATAATACTCTGCTCCTTATCATGTATGCTACGCATGCCATTTTTAATAAGTCTAACTGTTGGGTCTGCTCACATTTACCGCAACATGGGGATAAGGGGCTAGGTTGGTATATTCATCCTTTACCTTTGACAACTGCTTGTTATGCTTCTCTTAGAGCACTGTTCTTTGGCCGTTGGAATGATAGCATCTCGGGGAACTTTGATGGCACTAATTTGAATAGTTTGAGAAACGTGTTCTGACTCTCCTGGGATGCTCGCTTTTCGCAAATAGGAGTAAGCCCAACGTTGCTTCAATTAGGCCTTCTGACAGATTGTCTCATCCTTTCCAATCTTTGATTTCCTTCAAGATGGCTCCGATAGGCAATAAGGATGCATGCCTCCTTCTTATACTATTAACGATAGCCCTGATTCAGTTTCTTTTTGCATACAGAGGAATGGTACTCAGTCAATGGGAGATTTTAAAGGTTGTGCCAATGTTGCAAATCTGACTGGGGAAGACAGACGTTTATATGTAGGCGAACCTGCCTACTTTGTCTGCGGTAATGTAGCATTTCCATGGTTGCCCAGGGATTGGCAAGGAACCTGTTATTTAGGGATTCTGTTACCTGGGGTGTTTATAGCTAGTACAGTAGAGGTTTCAAAGGCTCGTCCACGGCGGGATGAGAATGGTGACACTCCAGCACAAATCTTGGGAGATATAGCAAAATCAGTTGTGCCATTTTGGGGCAGATAGCGAATTCCGAGGATATCAGAAGACTAGCGAGAGTACTGGAGAGAACCATCAACCGGACCACAGACATACTCTATAATATGACATTAGAACAAAAAAGCGATAAGACTAGTAGCGCTTCAGAACCGGATGGCATTAGATGTCATTCTGGCTGAACACGGTGGAGTGTGTAAATTAGTGGGGTCCGCTTGCTGTGTTTTCGTACCAGTTCCTCCCCAACTATCTTCAAGGCAATACAGAATCTGCACATCCTTAGTTCAGAAGTGCATGTTCCTGAGGGAAACTGGGATCTTAGCGCTTGGTTCTGGGACTTCTTGCGATCTTGGGGTTGGAAGGTACTTTCGGTGTTACTGATCATTTTGGGAATTCTGTTGTTCCTTTGTTGTTGTATTCAGTGTCTACCTACTATGTGTTTGATGCTAGGGGGATGTTGCGCACAAGCGATAGGTACGATAGGATATAAAGTGTATGCCCCAGATAAAACTTCCAAAAAATATGTGTTAAAAGAAATTTTAGCGAATGACCTAATGGCAATAGATATTTCTGACATCGATTCAGGGTGCATGGACGACGATGTATGGAGTTATTTGCAAGGAGATCCGAAGTAGTTTAGCACTTGGCATAGGCCAAAAGGAGGCTTTGTCAAATGGAAAATTATATCGTACCTCCTATTGCAGCGAATATATGTATATTGGCCTACGCCAAGCTGCTTGTAAGCCGCTTGCGGAAGAAATCCGTGTTGCAAGGTCCTGATGTTAAAATCAATGTAAGCCGCCATTTTAGGTCAATCCGCCATTTTAGGTTTGCTCTGTAAAGTCACCCTGTGAGTTAAAATGGTGGACAATGTCGTTCCAAAATACAACATGGCCATCTTGACCTCTGTGTGTAGCTAATATGTAACTTGCCTGCATGCCACTTGTTGAGGTCGTGAACTGAGACCTTGTCCTTCGTTGACCTGTGTGTAAAGGATTACTCGTGCAATGAAACTAATCCAGGAGCATATGTTAAGAACAATGTATTCAAATACTGAACTGAGAACACTTGTTTAACTACATTGTATTAATGTTTGAGAAGACTTGTATGAGGAATCCCAGAATACACAGTTGCCGTGTAGGCTTGTTGATGTATGTATTAAAGGCAAACTAGTTACATATGGATATGCAAACTCGGCATGAACCCTAGATCAGTAATGTATTAGAGGAATATTAACCCGAAGTAGGGTTGGACATCGTGTTCGCAAATAGTATAAAAGAGCAACAAATTCTAATGTACAGCGTCTCTCACTGAACACACTGAACCACGCTGGAGTTTGTTGTGTTGTACTGAGGGCCGATAGCTATCTGTTTCTTTTCTTGGAAAACTGTTCAGTATAAAATAAAGTACTTTGTATGTTCCTTTGTAACCCGTGTTCGGTGTATTTCCTTTTGGGGTACTCAGCCTCGATATTTTTGATTTTGTTTTCAGACCCTGCTTTCCCTCAATTATTACTGACCGTTATGATTTAATTCAATAAAATACAAATACAAATACAAATAATTCCCTGGGGTCCCACAATAATTGTTTCCCTGCTGTGGCTTTGCTCTACAATGGTTTCTGCCCCACCGTTGTTTTTGCTGCATGGCATCACTCAATAATTGCTGCCCCGCTGTGATTTAGTTCCCTGGTCTCACTCAATAATTCCTGTCCTGCTAGGATTTAGTTCCATGGTGTCCCTCAATATTTGCGGCCCGGCTGTGATTTAGATCTCCAGTGTACCTCAATAATTTCAGGCCCGCTATTATTTAGTGCCCTGGTGTCCCTAAATTATTGTTGCGCCGCTGTGATTTAGTTTCTTGGTGTTCCTCAATAATTTCTGCCCGTTGTGATTTAGTTACCTGGTGTTCCTCAATAATTGCTGTCCTGCTATGATTTAGTTGGCTGGTGTCCCTCAATAATTGTTTCCTTGCAGTAGCTTTGCTCTACAATGGTTTCTGCCCCACTGTGATTTTTGCTCAATGGCATTTCTAAATAATTGCTGCCCTGCTGTGATTTAGTTCTCCGGTTTCCCACAATAATTTCTGCCCTGCTATGATTTAGTTTCCTGATGTCTGTGAAGAAGGCATGGTATAGAGCAGTAGACACCGACACAATGGATACAAGTTTTGAAAACCTTTATTTACACTTTTCATTTGGGCGGTAGAATTCCTAACTGGCCCTAATTCTGAAATGGGTGTAATCTCAACCATTAACCAATAACGAATACGTCCAAGTCAGCCTGGTCAAAATAAAAAGGCCTATACTAAGAAAACCTAACCTTGCCCTCCTTCTTATAATAACAAAATGTGTTAGGGGAATACAAAAAAGAAAATAGTGTTTCAAAAGGAAATCTCAGAATGGCTTCAGCACCTACTCCCTTCCCCAGGTTCAACCCCACAGGGTCTAGAGAATCCCTCAAAAAACAAAGGATGGGTGGATGGCACAGTTCTATCAGACTTGCACACTTTGACCTTCTGGTACAATTCAACAGTTGTATGTTAGGCTTTCAACTTCTGGTACTGTAATCACTTCTTTATGCTTCACCCGCCTTGCCATCAATACTCAGTTCATATATTCTCAATTTCTCACAGTTCTGCAAAGGCGTCCATTTCCCTCTGCCGGGCTAGAGCCTGTCTCTCCTTCATGGGAATTCTGTTCCCCACATTTTACCTCTTATATATTTTCACTGTCAAAGACTTTCGAGGCTGCAAGGAATTTACATAGACTCCTGCATGACTACTTCGACTTTGCTTTCAACAATCAATAAAATCTTGTGGCACCAATACTTCTTGGTACTTCTCACTCTCTTTAGTTTGCTCGCTTGGCCTTTTCAAAAGTTCATGTGTAATACCCATACCTCTTGGTCTTTGTAGTTCTTACTCTCTTTTAGTTTCAAAGTCCATATTCATCAACAATTGCCTCTTTGTACTTATAGTTAGTTAGTACTTCCTATTTGTAGTTCTTATTCTCTTTCACTTGCCTTCTTGACCTTGACCTTTTTCCAAAGTTCTTATATTTTTCTTTTGCCCTCTTGGCATATTTCACAGTTCACAAATGTCACTTTCCTCTTATTCAACTTTATTTCCTTATCGTGGTTCCCTTTGATCTCCACTTGTAACATCTTTCAAAATTCATAACATTTCACAGAGACTTTCTAATGTGAGACTTGATCTTGCAGGACCACTCTGCTACTTTGTAACCTTGTCTTTCAACAATTGTTCTCTTCATCTGCGTTTTATCGGCACATGCGCAACCTTCAACTTTCAAATTACACTCACTTCCCTTTAACATTTACCAGACTTTTGTTTCCCTTGACAACTCACTGGCTATGTTAATTGGATTTCTTTCATCTCTTTCCTGCAGCTCAAGGCCATTACCAACGCCTCTTCTGCTCCTCCCAACTCCGCTGTTCACCCGGGAGGAACGCGGGCCGCTTTCTGGCAACTTGAATTTTTCTTTCCACTGCTCGCTCGCTCGACTTTGCTCTTCAAATGCTCACGACCTCCCAAAAGCATGGACATCTTGCCTGGCTTTCTCTTGATCCTCTCAACTGTTGATCAGCCCATTGGCCTTCCACCTTCCACAGCCTGGTTTGCATCAGCATCGGAAGAGCTGTTCCTTCTCGTACCCATCCTTGCTCAAAGTGTGTCTGTGCACGCTACCTTTTATCTTCACAAGGAGTGCTAATAAGTGGCAGGTGTACATTGTTAGAGTTACATGCCTGGCTCTGCCTGGTCTCATTACAGGGACAGGGCCAATGCTTGCCAGGGGAGGTAATCTTTCTAACCTCATTCCTCATCTTCCTTGTGCAGTCCTTTTGTCACGACAAAGTGGGAAGGAATTATGGGAATTGTAGTTTCCCATAAAATAAGCAGCGATAGGGGTTAAATGGGTTGTGGAAAAAGGGGGATACCATGTCTCACCATTGGGTGCTTCTCCCACACTTACCAAGGACCCCCTACCCAGGTGAACCTCCCTCGCTTGTCCACCCCTAGGGTCAGGATCCAACAGCGATAGCCTTTCCCTGGCCACCTCAGTATGGGTTCCCTGGGTCTCAAGCTTCTGTGTGTCTTCGCCCTGCCCCTCCTCCTCACCTGGTTCTTTTGTGGAGCTTTATGAGGCTTCCGCCTTCTTCTTTCTGCGGGTCTTTATTTATTTATTTATTTATTTATTTGCATTTGTATAGGGCACTTGCAACGTGGAGGCATCGAGGCACTGTTACCGGAGTTTTGTAGGAAAATGTAGCTTTGTAGTTAAAATGTTGACCCGAAGGTCTCTTAGTTACAGGTACAATGTACATGACAGACATGTCTGATCAGAGTTACATAGGTGAACAGAGTTGCAAATAGGTAAATAATACAGTGTGGCAGTATACATAGTGATCTTAATCAATATAACATCAGAAAAAAATCTTGCTTGTGATTGCTTTGCGGAATGCTTGGTGGGACTCGATCATTCTCAAGTCGGTGGGGAGTGCCTTCAAGTGGGTGGCTGCCAAGGTAGGAAAACTAGAGCTCCTAGCGCAGACTTTTGGCGTGTTGGGTGTGAGAATCGTGTTGGAGTAACCCTTCCTCAGAGGTCAGATAGCGGTGTGCTTGGTGATTCTTTGAGCCAGGTACGGGGGGCAAGTTGGTGGAGGCATTTATGTGTGAGGGCCAGGGTTTTAAAGACAATTCTTTCTTTAACAGGGAGCCAGTGAGCCTGCCTTCTAACTTCAGAGATGTGGTCTTTTCTTGAAGTTCCTGTGGCCGTCCTGAGGGTGTTGTTTTGAACCAGTTGGAGTTTGGCCAGATTTTTGCACGAGGTTCCTTCGAAGAGGCCGTTGCAGTAATCCACCCTAGACCCAATTATTACCCTAGCAATGTTGAGGCAATTCTGGCGCGATAGAAAGGGTCTGGCTGCATTAAGGACTTGGGAATAGTATTTTGACGAGGAGGCGATGGCATTAACCTGCCTATCCAAGGTCAGATCCGAGTCTAGATAGGCTCCCAGTGTTTTACTATTGTCGGAGACCTTAATAGTAATATTGTCAATGGTGAAGGACATTGGCTCCTTCCTTGGCTCCTCTCCCTTGCAATCCTTCTTTCTCTCAAAGAGATAAGGACGTGCTCCCCGGGTGGCCACTTTGACCGGAAGAGGGAACTCCAGACCAGAGGCACCCTGGGGAGCACGCCCCTGTCAGAGAAAAAGCCTTGTGGCTGAAAAACCCTGCTGGCAGCCCAGGTTTCCCAAAAGGAATGGATCTGTGTCCGGGAGGTAGTTGGCGATTCCCCAGGAAGAACACCCCTGCAGTAATAGTGCTTTCATCGGAAAAGCACTCCAGACTATGATGTTCGCCAAGCAGGCAGGGAAAAAAGGTGGAAAGACGGAGACTGCCAAGAAAAACAGGAGCTGGGATAAATCTGCTTTGTGTTCCAATGTGGCAACTCCACTTCAGAAGATATGAACAAAGATTAAATATTGTCGGATGGCGCTATGACCCCATAGTTAGTATTTTTTGCAATAATGTCACGTGTTTCGGCCTTCGCGGCCGTTTTCAAGGCTGTACAACATTGTATTAAGCTAACTGGCAAATGTAGCAGATCACTGTAGAACAAGGCAAGATAGAGACGAGAACCTTCCGCAAACCTACTGAAGTGAATTCCACGCTTCATGCGGGGAGTTGTCATAGAAAGGCAACCATTACAAAGATCCCTGTGGGAGAATTCTTGAGAGCCTGACGGAATTGTAGCGAGAACAATACTTATTTGCAGGAATGCGCTCTATTATGACACAGATTTACACAAAGGGGATACTCACCCTCCATTATTACTAAGGCATGTGACAAAATTGAACATATATCCACATATATCCAGGGAAGGTATGTTGAACCCTACCTTAAGAAAAGAAAGGAAACCAATGAGAAACCATGTGGATATTATTGCGAGATACTCCAGAGATGCTAGTATTCTGTACAGAATTGTGACCAAATATTGGGAAATATTACTCATGGACACTGACCTATTGCCTTATTTAAAAGATAAACCGGCTTTCATTTATACAGGGGCTCCCACATTGAGGAACCGATAATGCCCATCCTCTCTCACCACAGACAAAACTCCAAGTGGGAGTAACTGGTTGAAAACCGTTAAAGGGTTTTTTAAGTGCGGCGCCTGCAGCATGTGTGGATATGCACACTCAGATTGCAAAGAATATATTACACAGCAAGGACTCAAGATTCAGATCAGTGATTTTATTAATTGTCGAACAAACTACGTAGTGTATGCACTTATTTGTGCCTGCAAGAATATTTACGTGGGAAGTACTATCCGACAACTTGGAACTAGGATCGGAGAACACATCACAAGTCTCATCAAACAGGACCAGAGATTACCTCTAGCCAAGCATTGGCAGGAATGCCACCAAATGGACGATACCAGAGAACTCAAATTCTTTGGATTTAAACGAGTTCAGTTAGGCAAGTGGGGAGGTGATCGTAAACTCAAATTGAGACAAGCAGAAGCAAGGAGCATTTGCAATTTGCGATGTACTAAAATAGGGCTCAATTCTGATCATGAGATTAATGTGTTTTATGAACAGTTATGTATGTAATACAATATTCTGTCAGAGAAACTGTTGGCGTGAGGGAACTGCCAGCTCTACCAGACAGACCTTACCCTGATATTCTACAATAACACAAGCTCACATGTTTAATCAGGACCTAAGCATCTTAGCTAATTTGGCATTGGCCAACAACTAAAGTGCATATATCTAACCTTGACTGAAATACTGCAACTGATAGTAGAAGCTATGTGCCTTACAATATCTCGCAGCAACTTTCACAGCACTGAACTCAGTATAGACTAAGCCATCCTCTAGCCTTCCCATTACATATTACTATTGACATTAGCAGTTTAGATGAACTTTGGTTGACCTATGACCTGTCTACATGACTTTCAACATGATATATGTACATCATACCACCTTACCACTTCACCATGCACAGCATTAACACTGTATGTATGGTTTTTGGGCCGCCAATAGCTTGTGTAACTTTATGCATATCAATGCGGTAAGTTCTACATTTACCAGTTATGCGCCATTTATTATAAAGCATTAGTACAACCGGGAACTAACAAGCTCAAATCAGTACATAATTGTAGTCTGCATGATTCCCTTGAAAGGGGCAATGCGTTTAATTTAGGCACAGGAATAACGCGTCATTTTACGCCATGACATCACAGGTTGTGCGCGTGACGGCACACGCTGCGTGTGACGTCACGCGCATTGTTTACATTATATAAGCAATTCCAAAATGGCGCGGATGTGCGAAGACGGCACAGACCACGTGGGATTGACCCAAAGGACTTGATTCCAGGGTAAGTGTGGGTTTTGGTTGGCAGCCGTGGCGTAGTATACTTAATACATAATTCTGGCATTACAGTAGGACTAATCATGAGCAATTATGGACATAGCTAAATCTGCTATGTAGTTATTATTGGCTTAATTTCTTAGGTATCTGAACCCGGTCTATATTTGAGAGAACCAGACTCATTTGAGGGGTCACAGAGTAATCATCTGTGCATCACACCAAGGGGAAACTTGCACCAGCCAGAACTCTGGTAAGACAAATTGTTCCAACCTATCACTATTCATAATACTACTATCGAGATACATCAGTGAGCAATTGTTGAAATATTTAATATGGACATACATGCTTTGAAACATAGAATCATAATATGTCTTTCACAGGCATGGTAACTAAGGCACAGAATGCAGTAACTTGCTGACTCTCAGGAGTGTCTAATTTGGTAATGAGGCAATTGAGCCATCTTACATACGATCGCACATTACATGAGTACCTTTAAGGAAACAATCTTGGTAAGAGACAGCATGTAGAATGCTTACTAACCCATTTAGTAAGAAAAATGTACCTAATTAGCAAACATCCAGCAAACGTCACTTTAATATTTGTATCTGAATTCTATCACAGACTCATTTGAACCAGTTGGTGAGTTGAATTATAACCAACCATATATTTATTAACTGTACCCATTTCCCTAAGAGGCATGGGTCCACACCACTGATAGAGTGTCTAACACTATGTACATAATGACATGCCTGTGTACGATCACACTCAAGCTAATAATTGGCAACATTAGCCTAAGTACCGAGGTGGTCACGGTTTGCACAGTGGATCTCTCACGCAACTTGAAATAAATATGCACGATATCTAGCATTTGCTCCTGTCAATGGGCAATGTAGCCATACGCACTCAGATGACAATATATATCATAGAGATGGCCGAAGCGCACGGTGCTGGGAATGCAGCAAGGTGTATTTAGGAAACTCCCTATCTTTCTGATGACATAATACGCAAGTCTGTTTGATGTCTGGTTTCTGTTTAGTCTCTCCTCTATTTGATCTCCCCTTCTACCAACAAACCTACTATGGGTATGTATTTATCAATGCTACATGGACAATGTATTATGTCTCTCTTGTATCACAACATTTGAATGGATGCAATGAATTATACATATGTGACAATTACTCATGTATACAATGTTTTACAGCCTTGAAAATGGCCGCGAAGGCCGAAACACGTGTCGGCTGTTTCAGACACAATTTGAGATTAAAGCACATTGGAAATATATATATCTAGAAGTCATCATTGGACATTATTGCAAAAAATACGAACTATGGGGTCATAGCGCCATCCGACAATATTTAATCTTTGATCATATTGTGTAGTTTGGGAGTTTAGTGTTTTCTCCCTTTGTTGTTGAGGCTGCAAGTGACCAACTGCTTGATTTTAGAGAACAGCGCACCTACTTTTGGCTACAACCCACTCCATCCTTTACACATCAGAAGATTGGCTGAGTATCAAGTACAGGAGACTCGCGGCTCTTAGAGAAACCAGGAAGACCGAGAACCCACCAGAAGAGGAATCCCACGCTACCCGGAGGTAAGCCAAGAAAGAGATGGGAAAGTTTGTCAGCACAGTACCAGAGTAGCAGAGATGGGACAGGGACTGCCGGAGGCAGGGAGGCGGTACACGTAGCTGGAAGCAAAGGCAAGCCAGAAAGGAGGCGAGTACCCAGGAATGAAGAAAGAATACTTGCGTCTTACCCGTAGAGAAAACAGTGGGGTTGCAACGCGCCGATCCGTGCACCAGGTCTGAGTAAATAACAGGCGCTGGCCATCTTAGAAGAAACACTGACCACGTCTAGTGTAACGTGAGAAATGTGATGGTTGCTAGTGGAACCGGCATTGATTCCAGAACCTACAAGGATGGCACGTGACACTGGGGACTAGGTTGTGAAACACTGTCTAGTTTTTCACATGTCCCACAATAATGGTTTCCCTGCTGTGATTTGGTTCTCTGGTGTTCCATAACAATAATAAAAATAATCATAATAATCGTTGACCTTCTGTGGTTTTGCCCCTGTTGTCTCAGAATGCATTTTGCTCCACTGTGGTTTTGCTTCTTAGGGCACCATGGTAGTTGTTAGCCCACTTTGATTTGTTTCCATGATGGCCCAATTTTCAAACAGGTGAGAATTCCCAAAGCGAGATGACGGAAGACCGGCGAGCAAGGCACTGGGAAAACTGGTTCCCGAGAGAGAAGAGGTGTCCAGGACCTGGTGGTGGTGTGTCTGCAAAAGAATCGTGGTGGGCAAAGTTGTTATAACTGATGGGAGCGAGCAGAGCTGCCTGTCGTCCGTATCTGAAGAAAACAGTAGCCTGTTGGCAAGTTGAGATCGGGACGCTGATGAGAGCATAGTGGGAGGAAATCGAGTACAGAGAAGAATACCTGAGCGAGGGCCGAGCCCTGCAATGTTGCCATACTCACCTGAAGGTATCGGGGAACAAGGGAAAAGTGGGAGGTAGGCGTGAAAGGAACACATGAAGAGTACAACTCGTCCCAGTCATAAAAACAAGGCAAGTGGAACACAATTGCCTGTGAGGGGAATAACGTGCATGAAGAGTGCAACTCGTCCTGGTTCTCAGGAAGAGACACAAGGACTAAAGTTGTTTAACTAGCAATGTGGAGAGCTTATAGCACGGATACCAAATAAACCCAAAAGGCAAAAAGAGAGAGAGAGACTGGAGACAAATACCCTGGGAGTAAGGGATACAGTCTCATTAACCAAGAGAGAGAGACTGGAGAAAACACGATCCAAAGCTGTGCCTTAAGAAATATGGTATCATAGTGCCAAGAGAGTATGAGAATAGAAGAGAAAGCACCAAAGAAAGATCTCAGTAGAGAGACATTATACAACGGGAGCAAGTACCGCATAACTTAATCAAGGGTACATTGAGAGACTATAAATCAAGAGACAAGAGTTTGCAAAAGTATGTAAAGACTCATTGGACACAACATATCCTTAAAGAAAGCAGACACCCCAGGCGTGTTGCCCAAGAACGAAAAGAGCTCATGGAGGAGATATCCAGGCTCTATTGAAGAAGATTATAAAGAGAGGAAACAGGTGTAACAGAGACATTTCATCCAGAGACTATTGAAGAAATCACACACCCAAGAGAATAAGTATCTTCTGTTGGATGAGTCTAAGCTGTTTATGTTAGTGCTAGGGTCAGGCAGAGTTAGGTTTGGACTGAGAATATTTTTCTTTTAGGACTTCCTGATGACTGACGAGCACCCTTAGTTCTTTTAGATAGGTAGGTTGAACCCTTTATGGATAGGGGAAGTTAGGCCTTATCAATATAATATCATTAAAAATCACTAAATTGCCTTTAAAGTGTCCGACTCCTTCTTCCGACTCGCAACAGTCTCCAATATTTATCTACATATCCCTGGCAAAAAAACACGGCTTCCTCCATATATGTGCACCTGCAAAGTCAAGAATGCAATCACTACTGTGGTCATTCACTTGATCCGCTGCAAGACCTGGAAAGTACATCCCATCTTCCATAACTCTTTGTTGAAACCGGTGGTATCAGGTACCGGTGTCCCTCCATTGTTTCGCATGGCAAGTACAACGTATGTGCCAGCCTTGAATCACACCTTTCCAGGAAATTGGCGCCATATCTCATAGACTGGAGAAGTTACAGTCCAGAAGACTTTGGCTTTCGCACTCCTATGGGTTTTGGATTGTGATGGCTGCATCCCTAGGGACCTTGGATTTGGCATTCCCATACATACTGGTTTATGGGCTTCCAGTCGCAGCATCATTCCATCTGGCATCTCCATGGCATCCTCAGAATGATGGTGGACTACATTCTACCAGGAGTAGACCAACCATTGGATCTGGATTCTCAGGGGGTTATTTCCCCAGTCTCCTGCATTCCCCAATGAACAATCAGGCATTCAAGTATCTTCTCTCCTGCACAAACTAAAACTCTACTGATCCTCTTGGTATTGTTTCTACCCCCACAGCTCAAGTATGAAGACTGTCCTTTTTTCCTCCTTATCTTATCTGAAAGTCATGGAAGTTATAGACAACTTTAATTAGGCAATGTTCTAGCTGTTTTTTTTTTCTTCTGTAAATAGTTTTCTTTACTGGTGGCATTAGTGCTTTGGAGGACATGTACGCACAATTGACAACACAGATGTAGTATATACAACCACCTTCACATGGATATGATTGTAAATATGCCTATTGTCTTATACTATTTACAGAACTAGCCCTGATGATGGACTTTTACTCCGAAATGTATCCGCTTCTGACCCTGCCTCTTCAGTATCAGAGATGGCATTGATTACAGTGCCAGGCTAGTATGCAGGTCTGTGTAAAAAGGACGAGCATACTCGTCCTTGGCACTTAAAGGCTGTCACCAAGAAGATCCAGAGACATGATTGTATGATTTTGTCATGTTTACCACACAGGCTGGTTTCCACATCTGGTGATAGATTTTATCGGTTTAGTCCTACAATCCGTGTAAGTGCCTCCAGCCTTGCACTCACATCGCGGGTCTACCTTGACAATTGTTTTCAGTCCGAGGTGCAAAAATGCCTGAAAACCCAGGACCCGCTGGATTTCCACGCATGTCTGCACCACGTAGCGCAAACACTCAAAATTGCACAGAGGCGACTGCCTGCATGGGAGGGCCCATGGATGTTGGCCCCTCTCAAATGAACGGGGACTTCTAGAAGGAGTCCCATAGTCTACTCATTTGAGTGTATTTGCTGTTACCTGTCTTGTGCTTGAGATTGCATGGAAAACACCACATCTTGATTCCATCATCCTGACAAATGTTATTCTCAAGTGTTCTAACCTTGTGTGTATCCACTCAAAAGGTGACTTAGTTGGGTTGCAACAGCTCTGTGTGTAACTCCTAAAAAGGTGAGTTACCTATGCTGCAACTTCTCTGTGTGTATCCACTCAAAAGGTGACTTAGTTGGGTTGCAACAGCTCTGTGGGTAACTCCTAAAAAGGGGAGTTACCTATGCTGCAACTTCTCTGTGTGTATCCACTCAAAAGGTGACTTAGTTGGGTTGCAACAGCTCTGTGTGTAACTCCTAAAAAGGTGAGTTACCTATGCTGCAACTTCTCTGTGTGTATCCACTCAAAAGGTGACTTAGTTGGGTTGCAACAGCTCTGTGTGTAACTCCTAAAAAGGTGAGTTACCTATGCTGCAACTTCTCTGTGTGTATCCACTCAAAAGGTGACTTAGTTGGGTTGCAACAGCTCTGTGTGTAACTCCTAAAAAGGTGAGTTACCTATGCTGCAACTTCTCTGTGTGTATCCACTCGAAAGGTGACTTAGTTGGGTTGCAACAGCTCTGTGTGTAACTCCTAAAAAGGTGAGTTACCTATGCTGCAACTTCTCTGTGTGTATCCACTCAAAAGGTGACTTACTTGGGTTGCAACAGCTCTGTGTGTAACTCCTAAAAAGGTGAGTTACCTATGCTGCAACTTCTCTGTGTGTATCCACTCAAAAGGCGACTTAAGTGGGTTGCAGTAGCTCTTTGTGCCGCTCCTCAGAATTGACCCAGCTAGCTTGCAATGCTATTTGTGTACATGACTGCGCTGCAACAGCTCTACTTAACTAAATTGCAACAGCTTTGTGTGAAACCTTTGTGCCGCGCCCAGACACACTTGTGTCGCTCCTAGAAACACTTGTGTACAGGCGCGTTATAAATTACTTATCATATCATATCCATCCCTCAAAAGGAGACATTTGAGCGGTTGCAGTTGGGTGTGTGTTCACCCACAGGGTGACTTAACTGTGCTGAAGCAGCTCTGTATGCGTATCCTCAGTACGCGCACAGAAGCAGGAGTCTGACACAGGAAGGCCATGCTTCGTGGCATAAACAATATTTAATGAAAATAAAGCGAAAACCCTAGCTCTTCCCTGCCTCAAACAAAACTACAGAAACTGGCGGAATGTCCAAGAAATAAAAGATCCTGTGTCAAATCCTATTTCCAACCCTTACTCTGTAACTAAACTAACTAATATTCCAATCTTCTTGGTCCAGCAGAATGGCCCCCCTCTCCTGGACGACAAATCACAGTCCCTGCGCTTCGAGGGATTCTTTCCTGAGGGTTTGGTTCCCTTTCCCCAGATATGAGTTGTTGCGTCAGAAAGTGCACATCAAAGCTCTCAAATGGTGCAAAGCAAAGTTCTGCGGTGAAAAACACAAAGTTCCAAAAAGTTCCAACTCCTATTGTTCACGGCATTTCAAGAGAATGTCTCCCTTCTCTTGATGTTAGACAGGACTCACAAGCACAAGGGAGGGCGACTCCCTTCCCTAAGTATCCCTTAAGTATTCCACAATGTTAAGAGGATAACCCTCCTCCACTGGTCTTTCACAAGGTTTCCAATGCAACTCCAAGGGGTATGCGTCTCTTCCTGGGTCTTCTCAAGTTTCACAACATCAAGAGGAACTCTCCTCTCTTGGCTTCCCTCCCAGTAAAAACCCTGGTTTGCTCTCCTGCCAGGTCTTGCTCTTTCTCGGACTGCACAATGCCAAGAGGACTTCCCCACTCTTGGCTTTTCTCACAATGTTCTTGCAAAACCCTGGTACTAGCCTGCCTGGTCTTTCTCTTCATAACACAACTTCAAGCAAACATGTATGGGTCCCAGAACCTGGTTTTCCCATTCTGGGAATCTGCCAGACCTGGGGCAAAAATATCCCAGGTACTGCCATGAGGAAGATTGCTCTGGATTCACCTCGATTTCACAAGTGGGTCCCAGATCCTTATTTCCCTTTTTTGGGAATGTGGCGGACCTGGGGCACAAACCTCCCAGGTGCTGCCATGAGGAAGATTGCTCTGGATGCACCTCGATTTCACAGGTGGGTCCCAGACCCTTATTTCCCTTATTTGGGAATGTGGCAGACCTGGGGTACTAACCTCCCAGGTACTGCCACGAGGAAGATTGCTCTGGATGCACCTCAATTTCACAGGTGGGTCCCAGAGAACAGCCTTTCTGGTCCTCCGTCCCTCCTCTGGGTGCTCACCGGTCGCTCGCGGCTGTCCTTGGGGCCCTTCTCCCGTTCTCTGCATCTCTTGCAGGTTACAGGGTCGGCGGCGGCTCTGCAGCAGTTCCCTGTCTTTCTGGTAGGCATACTGGTCTGCAACCCCTTCATGCACAGCACAGCTTCCCTGTTGCTTTAGGGAGGGGTTGACCTAGGTTCCACCAGTAAGGAACTCTCCAGCTTCTTCCAGCTCTCTGGACTTTGCCGGCTCTCAAAGGTTCCCCCTCTCTCTGGTAGGATAATCGGTCCACATCCACTTCTCATCAGAACACAGTTTTCCTGCTCCTTGCTCCTCCATGGAGGGCTTGACAACTCTTCCTGGTTTCCCTCTTCTATTTCAACTATAATTGGACTAATTCAGAATCCAGTAACCTCTAGACCAAGGGTCCCTAAACTTTAATGTACAATGAACAAACAACATGTCCATATCAAATGAATTGGCGAGCAACATCCATTCTTTGACAGAAAATATCGGCGCTCAGCTGGCGGAAAAAAGATTACAACACAAATTAGAAATGTAATACATTTAAAGACTGCTAATACAACATTTAAATTTGCAATACTAACAGTTATGTAGACCACATGCAGTTCTAGTAAAGCAAAATGGGAAGGCCTTTAACTATTTATTTTTATATTTTATATTATGGGACATGTGCAAGGCGCCTATACACAGGTGTTACCAGGCACCACAAGACAAGACAGGGAGGGGGCGGGAGATGGGAAATCATAAGAATACAACAAAGGACGGTTATATTGGCCTTGTGACAATCCTACAGTGCAAGTGCATGCCAAGGTGATAAGTGCCAGGGGGTTGGGGGTTGAGGGAGAAGTGCAGGAGTGGGGTACCCCCACGGGTGGAGGTAGAACAGTGCTGATTAGGCCAAGGTGACAAGTGCCAGGAGAAAGGGGGAGGGGTGAGGAAGAGTGCAGTGGACAGGGAGGACTAAGTAGGAATAGGCCCGGAAAGGGAGACAGAGGGCAGGTTCTGGCAAAGGATTCTGGGAGGGAATGGTGGGGGGTGGTCTGGTCTCTGTATGACTCTGAATGGACCAGGCCCCAGCCGCAGTGGCAGGTGGAGAGTTTAGCTTGGCAGGTGGGGAGGGAAGGAAGAGGAGAGAGGGAAGGAAGAGGAGAAAGGGAAGGTCTTGAGAAGTTTCTGTAACTTAAGAAGATCTGGCTCACGTTTGAGGGGGGCGGGGCTGTTTCAAAGGGAGGTGCCAGCCGAGGTAAGGGATCTACCTCCCACTCTCTGCTTGGAGAAGCGTTTGACCTGCAGAGAGTTGGAGCCAGAAGATCGAAGGACCCTGGCTGGGAGGTATTTCGGGAGAGAAAGCTGGATGTAGAGAGGTGCCAGGCCCAGACAGCCTTGTGGATGATGCAAAGGGTTTTGAATTTGATCCTTGCAGTCGCTAGGAGCCAGTGAGAGATATTAGGGCTGGAGAGATGCGGTCCTTGGACTTGAGGCCAAGGATACATCTTGCAGTCCTATTCTGGATTAGTTGGAGGGGGCGAAGGGAGGAAAGAGGAAGAGGCTGCTGCAGTAGTCAAGCCTAGAGAGAACCAGAGCTCTGGAGACTTTGAGCTTCTGGGGGAAGGTGAGGAAAGGTAGAATGCCCGAGGACATGAAGCTGAAAATTGGACTTCTTGGCAAGGTCTGTGATGTGTGGAGAGAAGGAGAGAGAGAGGAGTCAAAGATGATCCCAAGTTTGTTTGCCTCCCAAGTGGGTGAGGGGAAGGGACCCAAGGAGTCTGGCCAAAGAGTGAGCGGGAAACAAGGAGCAGGTGTCCCAATGAGTAGGATCTCTGTCTTGCTGGCATTGAGGAAGAGATCATTGGCAGAGCACCAGGCCTGAACAGCAGTCACATATAATTACGCCACCAATGGCATTAAGTGGTTGCTTACAGGAAATGTTAAGGAAATTGAATGGTCAATGGGACATTTTTAGACAGATAGGACCAGTCATGTTGTTCAGAAATATAGCAGGACTAAATAAACATTACATGGGGCTTCAGGTTCTCGAGCAAAATATTTGTAAGAAATTTAGTGCAAATGCTTGGACAGTAACATTGGTCACAAATGGAGCACTGATGTTCAGGTGTCCCTATTTTCAGGGAAGTTTAGTGGCAAATGGTGTAATCCTAATCATACAAGACCAGTAATAGTGTTTCTCAGTCATGGATTACTGTATTGTGGCATCTTATTCAGGAATGTTATGACATTTGGTATTTCTGATTGAACAGAGAGTGATCATCCTTGACTTCATCTCCCGATGGCCAGGTGTAGGCACCATGAAGAAGATATCTGACAGGCAGTGGGGCCGGTTGACGATGTCTAAGCTTGACAAGGAGGCATCGGAAAGAACTACCAATTCACAGGAAATTAAGATATTCACTGTTAAACAGGTCAGAGGCCATAAAGGAATGTGTTAGTTTGTTTTGAGTTTTTGGTTGAAACCATCGGGGACAGAGGTATCGGCAAATGGTGTTCCCCAGTTCAGGATGCCCCATGGCTCAATGCAGAATGTAGAATCTCAAAAAGAAAATCGAATCATGACTTTTAATGAGTGGTGTGTAATCGATTGGCCAGATTTATAGTTTCAAAAGAGCATACAAACTGGTAAGAGACAAAAAAAAGATGTATTGAGAAATAATGGGATGTTTTATGTTCAGTGCAATTGTCCAGACGGGCATTATGTTATGCCACCTCCTTGAACAAGTAGTCCTTGGACCGCCCCCCTCCCTCCCAGCCCCCATGGTTTTAGGCTAATTTGCTTATTTGACATTGCAAGTAAGATATTTTCCAAATGTTTGTTGCTCAGAGTGGAGGTGTGGGCTCTAAGTCACAGTATCTTGAAGCCATCCCAAGCGGGTTTCAGAGGAGGGGTTAGTATAGTGGACCACTGCTTAACTCTGAGCAACATCATGGAGACATATGGTTACGGTTAAGGGAGGGAGATTATTTGTGGCTTTTTTCAGATTTGGAGAAAGCATTTGATTTGATTGATAGAAACATCATGTGGCATAATTTGCATTTTAATGAGTCCCTTATTGTTTATTACATTTTATCCAACTGTGGTATGCAGACATCTCAGTGTCTGATGTACAAGATCAGGGAATTATCCATTGTTTTCCCCGCCAATAAAGGAGAAAGCAGAGATGTCAGTTGGCACCAATTTATTCCTTTCAGAGTTTGACTCTAGCATTTATTTCTTTCTTCATGTATTTATTTATTTACTCTCCTAGGAAAGTTAACCCACTCTCTCTGAAGGATACATTTTGTAGCATGCTTCTTTATGTCGATGACACCTCCATTTTCAACTTAACGCCGGCAGGTCTCCACAGGGCCTGCTTTACACAAATTACTGTTTTGGGAGCTATAGTTTGAAATTAAATATGATAAAAAAACAACATGATGTTATTCGGGAAAAGGGTAAAACCTTGTAGGTGGTTTTTAAATGAATGTAGAGATGAGGAGGTGGTCTCAAATTTATTTGAGCGTATTCTTCCTTCGCAAAGAGTGCTGCTTGGGTCAATCAGTTTAAGATGACAGCTAAATGGGCATCATTAAGGTTTAAAAGGCTTTTAAAAATGTTATTTCAAATCTGGGGATTCTGATTGGGCAGGTGCCTGGAGGTATATAAGGCAAAAGTCTGTTCCATTATTTTTATATGGCAGTGAACTCTAGGGTGGTTTGAACTGTCATGTACTGGGGGGGTTGCAAAATAAATTCCTGTGCCAAATAGAAGGTCACCCTCCAGGTACACCTGGTAGCGACTCATTCGCAGGATTGGGTGTGTTCAGTTTGAAGGGGTCGACCCAATTAAGATTTATTACTTCTTTTTTAAAACACATCTCGGATTTTCTGCAAATCATAAATTGCATTTATTTCAGCGTGTGTGATTGCAGCCTCCCCATGTAAAGAAAAATACTTGTGCTACACGGGGGGGAGAGGTTGTAAGGAACTGTCCATTTGGATAAGGGGTGGGATATAACTAAACTTGCCACATTAATACAACTCAAAGTACCACTTAATGCAACGGCTTGTCTGATGGGAGAGAGGTAGATGTCCCAAATATACAGAAACTGCCCTCTTTAGCTTTATAAGAAGACTTACATGCACACACAAGACAGCAAGGAGATATCTGTGCAATAAGATCCCCAGAATGCAGGCGACCGATTCTAATGATAGGTTTCAATTTACCAAACTCTCAACAAATGAAGAAGGTGTGCATGAAGAAGCACAAAGTGTGCTTGCAAAATGGGAGTCATTGTAGATGTGGCTCATTTTCTGGTATTTACTCGTTGTTTAAGTGTTTGGCGTAAGCGTGGCCATGCAAGGAAGCTATGTTTTATATAATTAGTTATGACAAACAGGTTTTTATGTATACATTGTTTGAATATGTTAAAGCTGCTTTTTCATTTTGGGCTTTTTCTATGTGAATTTCATAGAATATGATACATGCTTTTAAATGTTGCTAACTTAATGGAGAAGTATTATTAAATAAATATTAGTAATACTGGTCATTACATGGTAGGCTTTACAGATCACATCATTGGGGTTTTTGAGATTACCTTCAAGAATTCTTTTGGCATGTAATGGCAAATAGTGTATTTTAAAACACCTGGGGTTTGTTATATTACTGAAAAAGTGGTCAGGAATAAATATAATATTTTTCTGAAGGATTTGGCTCCTTTCTCTGCCAAAAATGGATGTTACACAACACCTAGTGGCAACTATTGGTCAAAGCCTCGGATTAATTGGCTTGTTAATTTAAATTTATTAACAATAACTTAATTGGATTTGAATATAGGGCAAATTAATAACGAAAAATGTGGCATGCATTTGCCTTAGAGTATCAAACAATGAACACCTTTCCACTAGGACATTATGCAATAATAAATATAGGTGACACTAAAAGTAATATTTCAGATAAATATAGTCCATGGTGGCATCAAACACAAACCTTACTCGTACAAGAAACAGTGCATGTAAATTATTTAATAAAGGAAAGGTGGGTATGCATGCCACTTATTTGTCAATTATCCTCCTCCTAGCTGTGCAAAGAAACAGAATGTCAATGTCTTCCAGGACACAAACATGGGAACATGGTTCAATTATTTTTCTCATCGATACATTTGTCAGCTGGTCAAAGTATCTGAAGATGGCAGGGCTTTACCAATGACACTTCTATAATAGGTTAAGACATTTACTGAAAAATAATTTGCATGGTGGCAACACACTCAGATCTTGCATCTGCAAAAATAAGCCAACTGGAACCACAGAACATTCTCGAACACTCCAGGACTCTGTCCTGCCTATACTGCTACTGACGTCTCATCCCTTCAGCACCTCCTTCTAGGCCCCTACACCATGGACCAGAGCAACTGGCGAGCAACAATTTACGGTTCCGTGAGCAACATGTTGCTCCCGAGCCACACGTTGGCGATCACTGCTCTAAACCACTGTTCCTTGTGGTTTTCAAAAGTGATCTTCATGCTTCAGTGCTTCCTCCATGTTATAGTACTTGTTCCAAGATGTGTAGACTGCTCATGTTGGTTCCACTGGCCGCTCTGCATTGCTCAGCACAACTTCTTCATCCCAATACTGATCTTGAGGACTCCCAGTGAGTCATAGGTGTTCTTCTTTGTCCCACTTTTGTGGTGGAATTTACATGGGTAGTCCCTACTATTCCACATCTCAGTACTTGTAAGGGAGGTGGTAGTGTCTACCTCCACAGGTACATGGAATTGTAGGGGATTATGGGATCTGGTATAGGGTAAGAGGGTGAGGGAGGTTGCGAAGAGGTGAAGGTACACTGCGTTCTCCTCAGAATGTCATCCCTCGTCTCATAAGGGTTTTTCCTCCCCATGTCATCCTCCCTCGATGTACCACCCCCAGAGGGACTATTGGAGTGTGGCCATACCCCCTGGCCCCATGGGAAGGGTCCCCCCTCTACAGAACAAGGGACAACATCCAATGATTCGTTACACCCTTTAAATGGTTCATACAAATGGTACAACCAAGGTAAAGTCCTAAAGGACCCACAATCCTCCCTACTGTCTGGGTATTAGAAAACATGTACTAAATCCAAAGGAAGGTCACGTCTCTTATAATTTGATTCACCTAATGTGCCTTATCCTAACACCTAAACCATAGGTCGTGAACACATGGACATACACTGTTCTCAATTGTGTTACAGAAATAGAGATAAAAGAATGTATTTTATACCCAAATATATACACATTTAAAAACATAGAATGTGCAAGTATGCTAACAGTTCTGTTGCATCCAACATTAGTCATGTCCAAAATGAAGTCCACAAACAGTTCTTCGTCGCACTTGAATTCATACAGTAATGTTAAAATGTTAAAATGCAACATACTGTATAACTGGATCAACATGTTTCTGTCCTTGATGAACTCCACACTGTCATTTAAACCATGAATGTGACTCCAATGTTCTGAATATTAGTTTTTGTTCCAAATTCCCTTAAATGTTGACTTAACTGTGCAGCAACTGGTCTGCGTATCCACTCAAAAGGTGACATAACTGGGCTGCAACAGCTCTGTGTGTATCAACTCAGAAGTGGACTCAGGAAGTAACAGGCGCAGCCAGCCTGCTACTAACACCAGCATGCTTAATATCCCCCACAGGCCAAACCTGCCACACAAAACTCTTCTGATTACCCATCTAGAGAGTGCGCGCCAGGAACTGATACGTGCCATCCACACATCATCCAAAAATCTAGCTGTCACCATTACATCGACGCTACTGCATGACCCGACCTAGGCTGCTATCACGCTTAATACCCTCTCCGTGAATGCCATTGAAGTACTTGAATCCCCAGTTGATCTGGATCCTGTCACCACCAGAACTGTGGACTCACGGTGCAATACGATGTCTGTTGCTGCACGTACCTCTGAGCCCACTGCCCCAGTAATTGTCAAGTCCATAAGCGATCCTGAGCCTACTGCCCTGCGTCTACAACAACCTTGTGTGACTTACAACTTGTTACATTAAGAACTGTAACTGATGTACAGGATTCGGATCCTCCTGCCTCAGCACCTGTGGCTGCCACTCATGTTCCTACGCCTCCCATCACCATTACGGGGAATGCTATTTGCGATTATTCCGAGCCTGCTGCCCACATCACTGTGAATACTATGTGTGACCATTCTGAGCCTAATCCCTTTGCTGCAGTAAAGTGAGGTGCAAATCGAAGCTCGCTGCCCTCACTACTAACCCTGTGGGCAACTATGGCTTAGAATCCCTTATCAGCACTACCAGCTCAACAAAAACCCATGTACTAGCTAATCCTACCCCTGCCTCTGGGATGATCCTCAGCGTACACCAAGATGTAACTTTGCCCCTTAAAGGTGCACTTATCAATGCGAGATACCTTTTGGCCCACGCCCGTGACATATCCAATCTCATCACCTCGTGCAATCTTGACCTCATAGCCATTCCCAAAACATGGCTTCACACTGCTGCTGGTCATGCTCTCTCCCTTGCTGTCCTGGAAAACTACACCACCACCTCCTCAGCACCGAAGGAGAACCGCCGTGCCACGTAGATCGAAGGAGAACCACCCCTTTGACGTGGGCGCCCCCCTCTGTTGCCCACTGACCTCCAGGTCCTGCCACTGGGTAAGCATCCAGTACCCCACTTTCACCCTGGGCAGCCCGGGCCACTCGCCTGCATCAGCGCCGACATTCGTAAAGGAAAACAAAATGTCGGGCGCGATGCGGCGCCAAAACGAGGTTAAACATCCTCGTGGTTGCTAAGCAACCATCGTCATCTAACTGCCCCGCATCCGCCGGCAGGCGGAAGAGCCGGCCTCTTCAAAGGCCATCTAAGGCCCTGTTTGCCCCTGAAACTCGTCAGTTCCCCTTCTGGTGGCGAGGGCAGGAGCCCCCACCTCTGCAGCACTGAGGGCAGGAGCCCCCACCTCCTCAGCACCAAAGGAGAACCGCCATGCCACGTAGATCGAAGGAGAACCACCCCTTTGACGTAGGTGCCCCCCTCTGTTGCCCACTGACCTCCAGGTCCTGCCACTGGGTAAGCATCCAGTACCCCACTTTCACCCTGGGCAGCCCGGGCCACTCGCCTGCATCAGCGCTGACATTCGTAAAGGAAAACAAAATGTCGGGCGCAATGTGGCGCCAAAACGAGGCTAAGCGTCCTCGTGGTTACTAAGCAACCATCGTTATCTAACTGCCCCGCATCCGCCGGCAGGCGGAAGAGCCGGCCTCTTCAAAGGCCATCTAAGGCCCTGTTTGCCCCTGAAACTCGTCAGTTCCCCTTCTGGTGGCGAGGGCAGGAGCCCCCACCTCTGCAGCACTGAGGGCAGGAGCCCCCACCTCCTCAGCACCGAAGGAGAACCGCCGTGCCACGTAGATCAAAGGAGAACCACCCCTTTGACGTGGGCGCCCCCCTCTGTTGCCCACTGACCTCCAGGTCCTGCCACTGGGTAAGCATCCAGTACCCCACTTTCACCCTGGGCAGCCCGGGCCACTCGCCTGCATCAGCGCCGACATTCGTAAAGGAAAACAAAATGTTGGGCGCGATGCGACGCCAAAACGAGGCTAAGCGTCCTCGTGGTTGCTAAGCAACCATTGTCATCTAACTGCCCCTCATCCGCCGGCAGGCGGAAGAGCCGGCCTCTTCAAAGGCCATCTAAGGCCCTGTTTGCCTCTGTTCGCCGCGGGACGGCGGATGACGACCATTACTGAACTACATCCCTGGACAATATCAATGTTGTAAGTACCTACACAGTAAAGTTAGCCTCTTGCTCAACTCCCACTTATAGCGCCTCTATACGCTACCTGCAGGGGCCGCAGACCCTTGCTCACTGTAAACGCTACCATCTCGACGTGCTATCTCCAATTTACTTGCTAGTGTATACGCTTCACATTGTCCCATGGAGTTAGTTAACCGCTTGCCACAGACATGCTAAGATTTATGTACTTTTGCACGCATGATCATAACCTATTCTGCTTAACAGCCACAGCTGAGCGTATCCGTTTTGAATTACCCCAGCAAACTGTTATCTGTTATGATATAACTGCAACTGCTAAATGTATGCAAACACCGCCCTAACAAGGCTGTTCAATACTCGGATGACCTCTTACTATTGCACACTAACAGTATCTTTGCATGCACTTTGCACCAAATGCTAGCCATTATCACACTAATACTGCACTGTATTACAATGCCTCTATGGAATCGCAATGCCTCTACTAACTCTACCAAACGGGATTCTCAAGCTGTACTTAGCCTACCTTGATAGCTGCATCTAGTCTACCTTGACAGCCGTGTTCAGCCAGCCTGTTAGCTGCATGCAGCCTGCCCTTGATAGCTGTATTTAGCTACTTAATCGACACCAATACCCTACCTGCCTGACATTCAGCCACAACTTTTTACCAGCCCTATGACATTGTTACTATCTGGCACCACCCTACCCATGCTACTGATGTCCTTCACTCGCCAATCCTCTGCACGGTGCCTCGGCCCAAGCTTCTCTATCATGCTACTTTGCCTCACCGCAATCATGTTCCCCTTCTGTGTCGTGCAAAGTGACATACCCTGCCATGGTTACAGCTACATAGCCTATAAAAATGGTCTAGCGAGACCTGTCTGTCCAAGTCATTACCCTATCGTCTGCCCCACTCCATTCTTGCCCACCACACCAGCCTTCCTCCCGGTCATACAATCGGCCTATCCCACCCTTGACCATGCACACTCTTCTGATATCCTAGCTAACAAGAACTCGGATAGCTCTAAGCGGAACCCTACCGACACAAGAGCACCCTACCATACCCCTGACTACAGCTCCTGCATAACGACTGACCTAACTGTCTCTCAAACTACTACCCTCACCCCTACCGATCGTAACAATAGACTCGGTGCCAGAACCCACCACAGAACTAGCAAACGTCCAGCCAAACCACCCAACAAGACTAACATTCACACTGTTACCTCAATCAACTCCACCCCTTCCACATTAAAAGGAGCTCTCCTAAATGTTAGATAATTAGTCGCCCATTCCACAGAAGTCGCCGATATTATTCTGACCAACAACCTGGACTTCCTCACTGTGACCGAAACTTGGTTGCACGATGCGGCGGGACCATCTCTTACCCTAGCCATCCCCTGTAACTACACCATCCTCAGAGTAGACAGACCCAACGCTCGAGGAGGTGGTGTAGCTATCATCTTTAAGTCCTCGCTTGATATTAGACTAGCCTCCTCTCTCCCACTCAAATCATGTGAGCATCTTACAGTTAAATTACAAACCTCCCCTAAGAGCACCATCACGGTGCATCTAATTTACAGACCCCCGGGCCCACCTGGCAGTTTTGAGGAAGATATCACCTCACTAGTAGCAGAAAGCTCCAAACCTTCAGCACACATGATTATACTTGGAGACTTCAATCTTGGGTTTAACGACCCTCTCGACACCCCAGCCAATGCCCTGGCTACAGCGTTAGAGGAGCATGGCCTCCTTCAACTATGCTCCAAACCCACCTACTCTAAGGGTAGAATCCTTGACTGGATAACCGCCCTCTATTGCAACATCAACCAGAAGGACCCCGTACAGTTTACCTGGACGGACCACTACCTCCTCCCACTCGACATTAATATCAGTAACTTAGTGCATAAAAGGCCTGTTATTGCACCGGCCTGCCCAACGAGGAAAAAGAGCAATATCACAGCGGAAGCACTAATACCCCTGGTGACCCCCACTCTGAATGCTCTACCAGCTACTACTGACTTAAGCCTGATGGTCAACGCTTACAACGATTCCATGGCTAAAGCTATCGATACCATTGCCCCGCTAAAAATGCGCAAAGGGAAACCAAAAGCGCACCTGAATACGTGGTACACCCCGGAGCTCAAAACTCTCCGACTACAAAAGAGCAAACTTGAAGCACTATGGAAATCAGTGCCCTCAGTAGACAACAGAACTAACCTTACTAATATTTCTACCCTCTACAAAAATGAAATCATACGCGCTAAGAAAGAATCTCTTAATTCCAGGATCTCTCAGGCAGGCTCTAGCACAAAAGAGATCTTTAACATCCTAAAGGAATTAGAAAACCCCATTCCTCCCGCAGATACCTGCACAAAGGACAAACCATGGTGCACAGGGATCCAGAATGCCCTTGCTAACAAAATGTCAGGGCTCCAAACTAAAATTGAAAACAAACGACAACAACTTACTCATGGTCCTACCTCCAGTTCCACCCTGCCTTCACCCACCGCCATTAGCTCAGGTTTCACCTTCAAAAAGGTAACCATACCTGAAGTACAAAAAATTATAGCTTCCTTGAAACCCTCGAACTGCAAGGGGGACAGTTGCCCTGCACAGATCATAAAAGATGCAGCCAGGGATCTTTCCCCCTTCATCACCAAATTAATAAATCTGTCATTCTCCAATAACACGGTCCCTAGCAATCTGAAACAATCTTGGGTCCTACCTCTGTTAAAAAAACAAACCCTTGACCCAGATATACCCACGAACTATGGACCCATTACCACTGTCCCTTTCTTACTAAAAATTCTTGACAGAGTGGCCTATTTACAAATTCAGGATTACCTCGAGACTAACCAACTACTGGGAATTCGCCAATCTGGCTTTCGTCCTCAACATGGGACGGAAACGGCCCTTCTTGACCTCAAAAGCCAGATAGATGAACTCAAAGATAAAGGTAGGGCTGCCATCCTTCTTCTCCTTGACCTTTCCGCTGCCTTTGACTTGGTTGGCCACAAAATCTTGTGCAACCACTTGTCATCGGCAGCACACTTCTCCCACTCTGCGGTCACATGGATCCAATCCTTCCTTGACAACAGGACCATGCAAGTCTTCTCACCCCTAGCAGCGGCCGACCCCATTCCCATCACTTGCGGTGTCCCACAAGGATCTTGTGTTTCACCCACTATGTATAATATATTTACTAAGCCCCTATTCGACAAGCTGGACCATCTGGGTGTCACCTACACTAACTGCGCAGATGACACCCAGATACTCCTCACCTTATCCGGCAATTACAACGTGGACGCCAACCGGATCAATGAAGTCTTCTCCATCATTCAGGCATGGATGGCCACACATGGCCTCTGCCTGAATGATGACAAAACCGAACTGCTCCTTGTCGGCTCACCTAATACCATCCGGAATCTCAGCGCTAGTTATACCAGCCTCACCATTGACGGTAACACCATTCCCTTTGCCAAGAGTGTAAAAACTCTTGGTTTCTATCTAGACACGAATACCAACCTCGACAAACAAATTAACATGACCGCCTCAGCCACTGCTTACAGTGGTAAACTAATTAGGGCCTGCAGACCTTTAATCTCCCCTAACAACTGCCTCATTTTAGCCAGAGCACTTATACAATCCAAACTGGATTACTGTAATAGCCTCTATGTAGGTGCCAACAAAGTGGTAATTAATAAACTGCAAGTTCTACAAAACAATGCACTCCGTGCCGCCCTTAATATTCCTAGAAGAGAACATATCTCGGCCACAAGAATTTCTTGCAAATGGCTCTCCATCCAACAAAAAATAGATCTCAAAACTATCTGCCTCACCTACAAAGCTCTCAACCACCTAGCCCCGCCCTACTTAACCAACAAATTCACTGTAAGACAGAACACCAGAACCACCAGATCTTCCAATACCTTACAACTGATGGTGCCCAAATACTCCCTTAAAAGAGCCGGTGGATCCAGCTTCCCAGTTCTAGCCTCACAACTGTGGAACACTATCCCATTGGATATCAAATCCACCCCTACTTTCCAACCTTTCAGAACTAAGGTCATCACTTGGTTACTCAATAAATAACCAATTATGTTTGTATGCCTAATGTATGATTGCATCCTTACTATGTCGGCTTGTCAATATCTGCTTTCTTGTAACTTTACATATGCTGCACAAATGTACAAATGTTCCTTACCTTTGCCTGTAACTTGATACTTAAGCGCCCATATACCCCTGGGTCAGGAGCGCTATATAAAAAACAAATAAACAAACAAACACTATTCTTAGCAAAGATAGAAGGACTGCCAAGAGGGGAGGAGTGGCCATCATTGTCAAAAATATGATAATCATTAGAAAAATCTCTACCCAAACCTTCCACTTTCACCGTGGGCGACCCAGGTGAGTGCTGCATGTGGCTGACCCTCTTGGCTCTGTTCTTGGCAAAATTGAAACTTTTGAGCCCCACCCCCAGGGCCGCTTTGCTTGCAGCTTTCCCAACCCCTCTCCTTTCTTCCATTTCCCTCCCCTCGCGCATCCCGCCTCCCTGCCCTCCCGTGATTGGTTGCTGGTTCTCTTCCTCATTGGTGCCGTGACCGGCACTGCCTGTGTTCGCCCACTTTCACCCTTGGCGACCCAGGTGAGTGCTGCATGTGGCTGACCCTCTTGGCTCTGTTCTTGGCCACATTTAAACATTTGAGGCCCCCCCAGGACTGCGTTGCTTGCAGCTTTCCCGACCCCTCTCCTTCCTTCCAGTTCCCTCCCTCTCCCTCCTCCCGCCTCTCAGCCCTCTCGTGATTGGCTTGATTGCTAGTCATTACTGACCTTCCTAGGGCAGCCCTCTGCCCGTGCAGCCACCTGCGGCTAAGGGCCTCTAGGCAAAGGGTGGCTCCAGCTAGTGTCTGCTGGGGAAGCCAGCTGCCAGCCGTCAGCCAGCAGGGCCAATTAAGTGTTGGAGTGGCACTGGTTTGTTATAGAACCTCACTCTACCCTGCAAACCTGTCCATATAGCAGACCCTCAAAGCTATGTGTGTTTTCTCCTGTTTCTATAATTGCACTGTGAAAGTATTTAAAATTGCATTGTGAAACCTAGGCCTTTTTCCCCACTATTTAGGACTTTCAAACTTAGGTGTGTTTTTCTCCTGCTTCTAAAATTGAACTTTGAAAGTATTTAAAATCTAAGCGCCTGTCATCTTGTCCAATTGTCAACCTGCCACATCTCTCTCTGTCTCATCGTCTGCTTGCACCCTGCCCTGTGTACTCCCTAGTGTTTTCCCCTTACCATTCCCTTCCTCCTCTCTCCTCTCCCTACCTACTCTATGGTGCTTTCTGTCTCTCCTATCTTTTCTAACTGCTTCTCGATTGTCTATCTTGCTCTTCTCACTAAAACTGGTAGGAAGAAGTTTAAAATGGACATCCTGGTCTCCAACCCAGGCCTTCCTATCGCTGACACCTACACCAGTGCCTCCTCCAGGCAAACTTTCACTGACATCCTCTTTGTCGTTCCCTCGCCAGACCTATGGACCCTACATATGGTCTCTGTGCTCTCTCCCATCTCCTCCTCTCCTATTAATGATGGCACCCGGTGGGACGCCCTTTTGGCCTCCTTCCACTCCTCTAAGGTCATCATTAATGTTTACTTGAATGGCACCGTCTTGGTCCAAGGCCCTCAAGCCAACCTTCTCCTCTTTGATAGACGCTTTTGCGCCTCATCAATTTCCTTTCACCTGCTGTCCCCTCTCTCCCGTCTATGGCTTCCTTGCCTACCCCTGTTGTCTCCCCCTTGGCTACCTTGCCCTCTCCTTCTTCCTCTTCTGCCCCCTCCCTTCGGGCTTCTTCTACACCTCCGCAGGGAGCACCTCTTATTTGTACCCCGCCCCAGAAGTCTTTCAAGGACGTCAACCTTCTCTATATTGCCACTCTCGCTCAGCTGTCAAACACTTCTCTGACATCTGCCGGGTCCTGGAGGAACTTGACCTCGATGTCCTCGGTCTCACCAAGACATGGTTCACGGCCAGCTCTGTCATGAGCTTTGATACTCTCCTCCCTGATGGCTACAAGATCCTCTCTGCACCCAGATCCAACCGTTCCGGAGGGGGTGTAGCCCTGATCTTCCCTGAGTGGATTCATGCCTCTGTCATTCTTACGCAGGCCTACTCCTCTTTCAAATCCCTTGTCTGCAGGCTCTCTCTCTCTCCTGGCCACTCCCTTACTGTGGCTACCATCTATCGACCACCTGGTCAGATCTCTGCCTTCTTCTCTGAGTGGGCGGACCTCTTCTCTTCCCTCCTGGTCTCAACCACTCAACTCCTCCTTCTTGGAGACTTTAACATCCACCTGGATGCTTCCTGTTCTTTCACTGGACTCTTTCTTGATCTCTGCGACTCTCTGTCACTCTCTATTCTCCCCTCTAGCCCAACTCACTCTACAGGGAACACTCTAGATGCTCTGATCTCTTCAGACCTCTGCCTTTCTATCACTCTCACCACTCCTCTCTCCTGGAGTGATCACTTTCTCCTTTCCTCCCATCTCACGCTCTCTATCCCTCAGGCTAAGCCAACTCCAGCACTGCCACCTACTTTCTCGGTTATCCGACCCATAAAGCGTGTGTCAGTTGAGGCTTTTGTCGCCACTTTCTCACCTCTCCTTCCCCATTGGCTGACTCAAACCCTGACACAGCCCTTTCCATGCTCCACTCTGCTATATCTGACACTCTTGATGTACTAGCCCCTGTCATGAGGATCCGCTTGAGGCACAAAGCCAAGAGCAACTCTTGGTATGACTCAGACCTCATCACCCTTAAGCGCAAGTGCAGGGTGGCTAAGAGGATATGGTGTGCTTTCCGCACATCCTTTAACAAATTTGCCTGCCGCCTGCTCCAAAGGCAATACCGGCTCTCTGTCCTAACCAAAAAGACAGCGCATATCCAAATCCGCGTCTCTGCAGCATCTAACAACTCGGCTAAACTCTTTAAAATCTGCAAGGTGCTGGCCAATGCTGCTGCAGTCTCTACCTCTCCTGTCCCCTCCCAGGCCCTCTGCACGGCCCTGGCTTCTCATTTCATCTCTAAAACTCAGGACATCCCGTCCTCTCTCTCTTCCTCTCTCCCGCCTCCCTTTTCCTCCTCTGGCCCTTCTGCGGCCACCTCTCCTCCCTCTTTCTCTGCCTTTCCCCTTTTCTCCCCTGATGAGGTTTCTAGACAAGTCCGATCTATGAAACTCTTGACAAAACAGGTCCACCCCTGTTCCTCCAAAACCATCAAGGACCACATTGACACCCTGGCTCCTGCTCTGGTTGATTTCTGCAACCACTCCTTCACCAATGGAGTCTTCCCCTCCCCCTGAAGCGCCCCCTTGTGCACCCTCTTCTTAAAAAACCCTCTACCAACCCTTCCTACCCAGCTAACTATCATCCAATCTCCATCACTCCCTTCCTGGGCAAACTCCTGGAAAAGCTGGCCATCTTTCAGCTTAACCTTCACACTGAATCTGTTGGTTGTCTTCATGACCATCAGTCTCGCTTCAGAGCTGCCAGAAGCATGGAAACTGCTCTCCTGAACATCCGTGAAGACCTGCTCTGCAACCTTGACTCCAACACCCCCTGTGTCCTCATCTTACTTGATCTCTCTTCTGCCTTTGACACAGTCAGCCATGCCATCCTGCTCAACCGTCTCCTTGATAATCTGGGTATTACTGATTAGGACCTGGCTTGACTGAACGCCTTCCTCTCCAATCGACCCTCCCAGGTCCAACTTGGGTCCTTCCTCTCCTCTATCTCTATCTCTACCTGTGGTGTTCCCCAGCGGTCTAACCTCTCTTCCTGGCTGTTCACCCAATACCTGGCACTTCTTGCCCACTGCATTGCCACTCTCTGCCCCAACTTTCAGTGCTATGCGGATGACACTCAGCTCATTTTCAGGCTACCCTCTGCCACTTCTCCCTCTCTGATCTCTGGATGTCTTTCTGCTATCAAGGAGTGGTGTGCCGCCAATGATCTCTGCCTTAACGCCAGTAAGACCGAGATTCTCCTCATCGGCACACCTGCTCCCTCCTTTCCTGTCACTCTCTGGCCAGCCTCCCTTGGCCCTCTTCCCGCTCCCACCTCTGAGGCTAAAAACCTTGGACTCATCTTGACTCCGCACTTTCCTTTGCTCCTCACATCTCTGACGTCTCTAAGAAGTCACACTACCAGCTGCACCTTGCCAGGGGTATTCTTCCGTTCCTCTCCTTCCCCCAGAAGCTCACTGTCTCCAGAGCTCTGTTTCTCTCTAGGCTGGACTGTGCAACAGCCTCTTTCTCAATCTGCCTGCCTATACTCTTCGCCCTCTGCATCTCATCCAAAACAGGACTGCAAGACTTGTCCTAGGCCTCAATCCCAGGGATCTTATCTCTGCAGGACTGAAATCTCTACACTGGCTCACAGTGGCGGCAAGGATCAAGTTCAAAACCCTCTGCTTTGTCCACAATGCATTCTGGGGTCTGAGACCTCAATACCTTTAACTCTCTCTTCCTAAATATCTTCCCTTTCAGTCATCCACCTCCAATTCCCTCAGGGTCAGTCGCTTCTCCAAGCAGCAAGATGGTGGTAGATCTCTTTCTTCTGCTGGGGTAACTGCTTTCAATCAAAATATCCCTCTGCAACACAGACACAATAACTCTTCCTTTGATATACAGACCACCTGGTCCTACGTTATCCTTCGAGGAAGACATCTCTCAACTCCTTTCACATGACTCCAAATCATCCTCATGAATTAGCCTCATGGGGCCGTAAATCTTGGATTCAACAATCCCAATGACGATAATGCACTGGCCTTAGCTAATACTATTGAAACCATAGGCTTCACCCAGGGCATTATCTGCCGCACGCATCTGAAAGGTTGCATGCTTGACCGTCTAGCTGATACTGAGATATCAGCATGCTATCCAAAACGTCATGCCGTGATCAGACCATAACGTTATCTCATTCGCCATCACTAAATCTAAACACACCAGTGTCACACCCCAACCGGCTCCTGCTTCTCTTTCAAGGAATACCCACAACATCACCCCTTCTAATATGCCCCCGCTACTGCAACCTCTAACGACTAACGACTCATTCGCACTCAACTATTGACCCATCCATCATGGTAGAATTATACAATCAAACTCTACTATTTGCCATCGACAAGGTAGCCCACTTGATTAAACGTAGACCTAAACCAATAGCTCAGTTAAACTCTTGGTACACCCCAACCTTAAAGCCCTACACGCCTCGCAGCGAGCCGCTGAGACCACATAGAAAAAAGATCCCTTAGCTATCAATAAAGAATACTTCAACACCGTCTCCAAAAGGTTCCATGTAATAATGTTGCCACAAAAATCTCGCCATGCAAAAATATCGCCGAAAAATGGCCGTTTTTGTGGCGACATTATTGCATTTAAAAAAAAAAAAATGTTGCCCCTGTCCCCATATATATGGTCACCTAAATAATGTCGCCACGACATTTTCCCGGTGATATTATTTACGACGACCATATATATGGCGTTATTATTACCTGATACCCTCCAAAAACTATAAGCTTGCTGTCCTTCGAGCCAAAAGCCTGCCGTACAACGAGAGAAAAGCAAATGCAAACTCAAGCACGAGAGAGCTCTTCATCATTCTGCGAGAACTTGAATCACCAATTCCCCCGCAGCCAGTAGCCACAAAGACATCATTTGGTTCTCAAATATCCAAAATGCGCTATTAAATCAAATCCACCCACTACAAACAACATTTTGCTGAAAAAATTAATAAATGGATGCCTTCGAAGACACCAGTGGTCCCCCCATCCCATCTTCCACTCGATACTACCCAATTTGAGTTCACCCCGGTTTCTATCCCAGAAGTTAATAAAATCATTAAAGGGTTGAAGCCTTCAAGATGCCATGGGGACATTGGCACTGCTTCGCTCATAATAGACTGCGCAGCAGAACTCAGCCTTTTTATCACATCACTGATCAACAAGTCCTTTACCTCTAGTATCATACTCACTAATATAAAAGACGCATGGGTCCTCCCACTTCGAAAGAAACCGACACTTTACCCCGACATCCCCACTACCTCTCGACCCATCACGACAGTCCCCTTCTTACTAAAAATACTGGACAGAGAGGCATACCTGCAAATCAAAAAAGTACCTAGAAGCCAATAACCTCCTTGGACTACGCCAATCTGGTTTCCGCCCTGGTCACGGAAAAAGAATCAGCACTCTTTGATTTAGAAATCCAAACAGATGTAATCAAAGGCAATCTGGCACTCCTCCTTTATCAGCCGCATTTGACCTGGTGGACCAAACTAACCTATGCCATCATCTCTCTTCATCTGCACACTTCTCCACCAAAGCTACAGCCTGGATCGAGTCCTTCCTTTCAAACAGAACTATGAGGGTCTTCTCCATCTCCTCCTCTGCCCTTCTAGCCCCAGTCATCTGTGGTGTTCCCCAAGGCTCTGGTGTCTCCCCGACACTTTAGAAATCTCCAAAAACAGAGCATTAGTGATAAAACCGGCAGATAAGGGAGGTGGTATTGTACTCATGACCTCTTTACAACATAAAGATATGATACATATCCTTCTATCCGACAACCAAAGCTACACAAAAATCAAACAGGGCCCTAGCAAGAGCAAGAGCATTCTAGCTGAAATTACAGAAATGGCCACATACGCCCGAGACCGAAGATGGATCACTTCCAAAGAATGTGATTTTTTGACAACCAATCAGTGACGCATACCATCCATTTACGCCCTGCCCAAAATACACAAAATTCCGACCAACCCACCTGGCCGGCCCATTGTTTCAGGATGTGGCTCGGTGCTAGAACCGGTTTGCAAATTCATAGATGTTTTTCTCAAACCGATGAGTATAAAGACAGAGACATACTTAAGAGACACAACTCAAACTATCCAAATTTTTGAGGGAATAGATTTTGATGATAAAATTCACCTTTTAGTGACTCTTGACATCTGTTCACTCTATACCAGTATCCCACAGGAACTGGCTATATAATGTATACACAGATACTTGATAAATTCCAACCCACAAACTAGAGTACCAGCAAGTCTTATTGTAGAACTACTAACACTTGCGTTGTCTAAAAACTATTTCGAATTTGATGGACAGTTTTACTTTCAATGCAAAGGGACGGCAATGGGGGCAGGTTTTGCTCCCTGCCTGGCTATACTGTTCATAGCGGACTTTGAGAAAACCAACATATTATCTGAGAAAAAACCTTTCAAGAAACATATAAAAATTCGTAAAATATACATTGATGACATTCTCTGTATCTGGGAAGGCTCCAAATCAGATCTGGAAGAATTCATCCAATGGCTTAACAAGGTGGACAAAAACATTTAGTTCACGATGGAATGTAATGATTCTGAAATTAACTTTGTGGATCTCAAAATCCAAATAGATAATGGCTCCTTAAAATGCAATTTATTTCGTAAACCTAGCGACAGGAATACACTTCTACATTTCAAAAGCGATCACCCCATACATATTAGGGAAAATTTGCCCTTCGGACAATATCTTAGAATAAGAAGGAACTGCACTGAACTAAAGGATTTCTATGACCATGCCAATGACCTTGACCACAGATTGATCGAGAGAGGTTACCCTCACCATGTGATATCCAGATCACGGAAAAGAGCCAGATTTTCCAATAGAGATGCACTCCTGATGGATAAAAGTGTTACTAAAAATGAGGAACCAAGAACGACCTGTGTCATAACACATGGTGCTCACACATCACTAATTCGCAAATCCGTAACCAAACATTGGGCTTTGGCAAAACTGTGCCTGCCAAATGAATCTAGACCACGTTTTGCATACAAGCGGGGCAAAAATCTTCAAGACCGACTGGTACACTCCAAATTCTCTAGCCCGGCCCCAAGATTGGGTCTGTGGAATTTGAGATCACCTGTGGGACACTTCCCTTGCGGGAATTGTACCTCATGCAAATTTACTAAAAAAATCAAAGATTTCAAGATCTATGATAGACAGTGGAGCTTGAGGAGCCTGACAAACTGTAAAACTAAAAATGCCATTTATATCATTGAGTGCCCATGTGGCTTAAGATATGTCGGACAAACAGAGAGACCAATTCACATTCGGATCTGCGAGCACCGTTCTAGAATAAGATGCAAACATGCAAGTGTGCTCCCTTGGTTAAACATTATATGGAAGCCAAACATACAGCAAATGACATTTTGTGGTGGGTGGTTGACACTTACATCCTCCACAAACCTCAAAATGAGTCTACTACAAAAAGAGGCTCAATGGATCTACTCAGTAGATTCTTTCAATCATGGCCTCAATGAAGAATATATCTGCCCTACATAATCTTACCACGTATTATATTCCCATGAATTTCTTGGCATCTGTTTTCTTTACGATGGCTAGCGCTTAATTGAACATTGTGGCACATACCATTAAGCCCTGCCACCTGGACGCGCACGTTCCTCGTATTTTGTATATTCTGTATTTTGTATATTTTGTATTCTTGCCTTGCTTGCCGCGCTCGCCTGCATGCATTTTCCTTGACATGAGATCCATTTGTCATGAACTTACTAGCGCGGTCTCCATAGCAACCTTGCTATACACGTCCGCACAACCAGAGCTAGGAATATTCCATTTACTCTGAGGGTTTGCCCACCATCATGAATAGACACTGCAACACACGGATTACACTTTGTAATTGCTCCATATCAGATACAGTTCTTCTCTTCTTTTCTCTACGTTTGTAGTTTTGCCAATGTAAGTTTGGCACTTAACCACACTAGACCGCAGAAGTGTATTACAACTTAAACACCCCGTGGTCCCGTGAATGGTAGAATCATACCGCATGGTACTATGGGTTGTGCAATATCAAGGGTTTTCATGACGACCGGATGCCTTTGAACACGGCGAACTGTCGACTCGGCTGACTTTTTCGCTCCGGTGCTTCGTGCACCGCATTTCTCTCAGATTTAGTGTTTTCTGAGTGAGTGGTTCCTTTTCACACTTGACCATGTTATTCTTTAGTGTGAATCTCATTGCTAAGGATTCATCTCCTTATGCCGCAATGAGCGACACACGAGTATGTGATTATAAAGGCGGTTTTTAGCCACCCTGTATGAACCTTGTCAACGCGTGGGACACCCTGCCCAGCGACTTCCACACCCCAGGAACTCCCCGGCCAAACAGCGGGTTGCTGTTCTGTGACAACAACACTCCGGTATGCACTTTGTTTTTATCTTCCATTTTGTCACCACCAATGGCCTGGTTAGGAGAAGTTTGGCTTTAAGTGCCCCTCTTATTTTTAAAAAACTTCCTGTTCCGAGTTTTCAGAACGGTCATTACTAACTCTTGATGTATGCCATCTTACTTTGCATTCTCTTAAATTTAAACTCGTGAATTTATTTCACTTTTCTCCCACAATAGTGCATCCATCCTTGGACTCTATACTGGTTTGGGTTTTCATTCGGAGACTCCTCCCCCGCAACTCCTGGTTGACAAGGAATCTGCCACCTACAAATCATAAAGGCTGAAATGTCTGCACTTCCCTGTGTCACATACAGGGTGAGTATAGTGCAGTCTTTTCATCTTTATCTTAATTAGCAGTACTGTTATCCAACAATTTTTTAACTGAAATAAGAAATACTGTTGAGAAATTGGGCTGATAGCATTCTTTGCACTTATTGACCTTATACTTTACACACCTGCCTTACCCCTCCCAATTGTTTGTCTTTTTGGACCCCATATAGATCCAATTTGCCCTGAGGAAGGCTCTTCAATCAATGCCAAGAAAGATGGCAATAGCCGAAACGTGCCTCTAGTACAGCACATATATCAAAATTGCAAGAACTGATGGTCTTTGTGTGCACTACTATTTACCCACAGTTTCAAGACTGGCACGTAGGCAGCTTTACCAAACATGATCATACCTTCATCATGAATACACACAAAGGATAAGAACCTTTGACAAAAGACCGTTTGAATAATACTGTGCAAATATAAAACACTAAGTCTAATTTTGCAATTTGTATGCTTAATGTAATTTCTTTTGTTTATACTTTGAATTGATCTCTGTTTGAACATGTTTTAATCATTTATTTAATCATTTCTGTTTTCATTGTTTATGTTTTCTGAACAACTTATGCGTAAAATCTTTACTGCATTGTCCAGAATTATTATTTTTCATTTTTTTCTGGTTGTACATTGGACATTTTAACCAATTTCCCTCTTTTTTTCATTAAAAAATGTATGGTCAATTCTTTTGCTCCATTTGTTCTCCTTGGTACTTTCCTATTTTTCTGACTCTTTAGGAGCAGAATATTCGTTGGTTTGGAAAACTAAGTATAAAACTGGACCTTAACCTTATGGTCATTTTACAGTGAGAGTTACAACTTTTTTTGTTTACCTTATACTTTGCCCCAAACTCACACTGAACACGCTGGGGGCTCCCCTTTTTTCGTAAAGTGTCTCCCCGACACTCTACAATGTCTTCACAAAACCTCTCATTGACCTTCTTGACACTCTGGGTATCTCCTACACTAACTATGCGGACAAATACCCAGATCCTCATACCCTTTCTGGCACTTACAAGACTGATGCTAATGCTCTGAAAAAAATATATTGAACTATTTAGGCCTCGATGGCTCTACATTCACTCTGCCTAAATGATGAGAAAACCGAGCTTCTCCTCATTGGAACGCAAACTTGCTTAAAGAAACTTAAAGATGGCTACAATTCATTCATGATTGATGGAAACATTATTCCAGTTTCAAAAGATGTAAAAACATTAGGGGTTTACCTGGACTCTGCGCTATCACTAACACAACACGTAAAATCAGTCGTCTCTGCCGCTGCATATACATCGAAACTGATTAACGCCTGCACACCATTCTTGTCTACTGACAGCTGCATCACTATTGCTATCCTCTCCAGATTAGACTACTGCAACGCCCTCATTGCAGGTTCTACCAATCGCAACATTAGAAAACTCCAGATTCTACAAAACAACGCACTAAGAGCAGCCCTGAGCATTCCAAAAAAAGACCACATTTCTTCTGCTAGGCGAAACTCCCACTGGCTGCTCGTCCGCAAATGTATTCTACTCAAAACACTCACGCTAACACACAAATGCCTGTCAAATACTGCACCCAAATACTTGTCCAGAATATTTGCTAAATTACGATCTAACAGACCCAGGCGGACCGCCTACTCACACCTCCTAACGATCCCCAGGTTCAAACTTGAAAAAGCAGGGGGCAGCATCTTCGCGGTCATAGTGGCTAAACAGTGGAACGCTTTGCCGTTATCACTAAGATCAGAACCATCCTTCTGGACCTTCCGCAAAGGCCTCAAAACATAGCTATTCAATCAAGAACTCTAATCTGCCATGAACTATGTTGCAGCCTCTTGACCTACTTGCATGTTAACCAATGTAAACCATGTTCACACCAGTGTTTTCCAGCTTTTTGGACCACTGTATGAGTGTAACCAGCACCCAAATGCCTTTGGGGTTTGCACGCTTAATAAATAAATAAATAAATACATGACTGGGCCACAAGAGCTCTGTGTGATCCCTTCAATGTGACTTAATAGTGCTGCAAGAGATCTGTGTACAACCTCTAAAAAGGTGACTTAGTTGGGTTGCAACAGCTCTGTGTGTAACTCCTAAAAAGGTGAGTTACCTATGCTGCAACTTCTCAGTGTGTATCCACTCAAAAGGTGACTTATTTGGGTTGCAACAGCTCTGTGTGTAACTCCTAAAAAGGCGAGTTACCTATGCTGCAACTTCTCAGTGTGTATCCACTCAAAAGGTGACTTAGTTGGGTTGCAACAGCTCTGTGTGTAACTCCTAAAAAGGTGAGTTACCTATGCTGCAACTTCTCAGTGTGTATCCACTCAAAAGGTGACTTAGTTGGGTTGCAACAGCTCTGTGTGTAACTCCTAAAAAGGTGAGTTACCTATGCTGCAACTTCTCAGTGTGTATTCACTGAAACAGTGACGTCACATAAGCGGGCAGCAACAGCTCTATGTGTACTTACTCAGGAAGTGACATCATTGGATTACAAGATCTCTGCATGTATCTATTCAAAAGGTGACTTGGACTGCAACAGCTCCTGTGTATCCTCCAACAAAGTCAGTTTCCTGTGCTGAAACAGCACTGCGTGTATTCCCACTTACCTGTGCCACAACCGCACTGTGTGTAGCCCTTCAAATGATGGTGTAACTGTGCTGCAGCCTAGAACTCAACCTGGTGATAATGTTAGAAAATAAAGCAATCAGTGCCTTTTTTTGTATTTGGTGTGTGAAAAGCAGAATATATTATGACTATTTGAAGAGTGAACTCTGACCCACTCTACCTCCTTCTGGGTATGTTCTGGACTCATTAGGCTTTCAGCCCCCAGTGGGCTTCACATCAAAGGCTTGGGTCCCTTTAGAAATGAGATATTTACATCAATCGAAGAAAGAGCTCTCTTTTTTCCCACATAGGCCTTGCATAGTCGTCTTCGGGCAGACAGGCTGCGTGCTGGGCACCAGCAAGTGTCTGTTTCCAGCTGTTGCAACAGCAGGTCCTTAAATGCAACACCTGTTGCCGAATATGAATGTGATGCGCGGTATACATATATATTATCTATAAATACACATACACAGCTGCACCAACACACACACGTATATTTATTGAGCTAATTGAGCATGTGAGCTCATTTGCATACCCACAAAGCATTGCTCATCTGACTGTGAACTGGATGTGCACTTCCAGGGATGGCTACTTGGTGGCGCTGTGCTGGGTGTGACCTGGATGTGCACTTCCAGGGATGGCTACTTGGTGGCGCTGTGCTGGGTGTGACTTGGGCCAGTGGATTAATCTAGGATGTTTTTCAAGCCTTCTTAAACCCAGCATAACAGAGGCCCCAATGTGCCAACCACAAGGCTGTCAGACTGCACTGCACTGGTGATGCCCCATAAGGGTGATGCAAGTATGCAGTTGTCTGCAGCCTTGAGAACTGTGTTTCCTGGAGCAAAGACTTGGCATTTGACCTAATTTGCATACCCACAATGCACTGGCCATCTGGCTGTGAACTGGAGGTAAACTTCCAGTGAGGGCGACTGGATGGCACTTTGATCAAATAGCTTAATCTCTCTATCTAACATTAATATATATGTATGGGTATATATATTACAGGGCCTGCGGTAAAGGCCCTGTAGTTATGGTTAAGTTGGTCAACCCATAGGAAGTACAGTTTTTGGGCGGCTTATAACTTTGGCACCATTTGACGATTCCTCACCAAACTTTGCAAAAAAAGTATATGGCCACTCCGAATGATTTGCTAAAGTTTGGTGCAGTCGCATCAATGGGATGCAAAGTTACAGAGGGGATCCCAAAACCTTTAAAATTCTCATAGACATAATGTAAACATGGTTTTGCTCATGCTTACAGGCCAAACCGCTGGACGGATTTGCACCAAACCTGAGGGAGGAGAGGAGTCTTGGTCCCGAAAGCGTGCTTCTGCAGATTTGGTGTAAATATGTCTAGTAGATATTTAAATGGGAAAAAAGTAGGTAGGAACAAATTCGTGATATCTGCTTCTAGTCTGAGAACTCACTTCCTGATTTAGTGTCTGCAGACGCCTCTGGGCCAATCAGGACGTCGCGTAAAGTTCATGGACATTGTTCGTGCCCGCTGATTGGTCAATTAAAAACGTGAAGGCCGACAAAACTTTTGAAATTAACGCCATGCTGGATTCATGAACTGCGCCCGTAATCTGTGAACATCGCAGTAAAAACATATTAAAACACACATTACTAATGAAACAATCTCTGGGGATGTGAGAGGTGATGAGGATGGGATAGGATATGGCCATAAAAACTAAAATCTGGTGTTTTTCTTATCCGAAGTCTGCGAACATCTCAGATGTTCAGGGACATTGCTGAGATGTACGTTTGCGAACTTGACAAAAGTTTGAGGACATCAATGCTTATTTCTGCATTATAGTATTGGTCAAAAGCAGTTTTGGATGGCTTATAACTTTGGCGCCATTCAATGAAACTGCATGAAACTTGCAATATCATTGTAGCCCCAACTTCGATTGCTTCTGCAAAGTTTAGTGCTGTTTTGCCAAGAAGGTGCAAACTTAGAAGGGGGTCCCAAAATGTTTGATGGCCTATAAATTTGGTGCATTTTGACAAATCTGCATACAAGTTTGCAAAAAGATTTTAGAACCAACCTTGCATGTTTTTGCAACGTTTGGTGGGATTCTGTCGAGAGGGGGCAAAATTAGAGCGGGGGTTTTAACATTTTTAGATGGCTTATAACTTTGGTGCCGTATGCCGTATCTGCACAAAGGTTTATATGAGTATTTACTTTATGTACATTTTGGCACTTTAAAAAAAATAAAACATGGACGGATGTGCAGCAAACATGTGCGAGGAGCATTGGCAAGGATGCAAAAGCATGGTTGCGCAAATGTGTCCGTGTTTTATTTTTTTTAAAGTGTCATAATATAGGTACAAAAAATAGTGATATACCTTTTGTGACTGAGGTATAGCCTGTGGCCATGGGCAGTGGCCAGATTGTCCGGGTCAAGGCCATGAGTGACCAGCAATGGGGTTAAAGTGGACATAGCCACAAGAGACCGGCTATGTGGTGACGTTTTTTGAAATCGGTGTAGGTTTAAATGTGAAAACAAATTCTGCTCACAAGCCGAAGTGCGGAACGGGATTGCAGCAAACCTGCGCGAGTAACACCAGCAAGGACCTGAAAGTATGGTTTAGCAAATCTGTCTTGTGTTTTATTTTTTCCAAAATGTCAAAATGTAAGTACAAAAAATAGTGATATAACGTTGGTGCATGAGCAGTGGAAATGTGTACTCCTGCCCCCCCCCCTTTGTCTCCCCTCCCTAGTTTGCTTGTGCCTGAAACACTTCATGCACTTGCACAAGGAGAAATACTGCCAGGCCTCGCACGCTAGTTACTTTTTTTTTTTTCAACATGGACATTTTATTTCCAACCAAACAAATAACAATTAAACATTAGACATCAGAATTGGCAAAGGCTTAAAATGGCACAGTTCATTGCAGTGGTTAAAAAAAAAAACGAAGGGGTAAAGTTCATAAGTTATCACATGGGTCATTCTTTGCATTATTAGGCCACGGGATCGGGAGATTGGAAGAGAGAGGCCAGGATCGGGGAAGGTGCGTCTGCTTATAGTTCACTCTAGCCAACGAGCGGTAGGGGGTTTTTGCGTGAGAGCTGGATAGCGTTATGCATAGGCCATGAATGGGGCCCAAGTGTTCCGGAAGGGACTGAGGTTGCCCATGCGAAGTGCTGTAATTCTTTCCGCTATGACGATGTCCCAACACTTGGCCCACCATAGCGGAATAGAGGGGCCTTCGGGGTGCTTCCAAAGACAGGCGAGGGCTATCTTGGCTGCTGATAGCAATTGTGTGCACAGGTGGGCCATGTTCCCAGAAAGCGGCAATGCCCCATGCCCTGTGTTCCCCAGCAGGACGATTCTGGGGTCCCACGGGATGTTGAGGCTCGTGATTGCTTGGATGTGGTCCAGCACCCTTTTCCAGTAGTGTGCTGCTTTGGGGCAGTCCCATAAAATATGGAATAGCGATCCCTCTTGTAGGCAGCCCCTCCAACAATTCGGTGATGGGCTTACACCCAATTTGAACAGTTGCTTCGGCGTAATGTAATACCTGTAGCATACCATATATCCGCCTTCCCTGTTAGTAAAGCACTGGGTGCTTTTGTGCAACCTTGCCCATATTCTGCTCCATGTTTCTGGCTCCAGGGGGCGCCCCAAGTCCCTCTCCCAGTTCAGCCGGTATTTTTCTTTTGACTCTGGGCTAGTCTTTTCCAGAAGTTTATAGAGAGCGGATATCTTGCCCCTGGGAGGGGAGGATATCAGTGTGAGTTCTAGGGGCGTTAGGTCCCTGGAGCCGTGCTCTTTGACAATGCGTTGAGAAATCCAGTGGCAGATCTGTGTGTAGCAGAACCGTTCCTCCTCAGGGATGTTAAACCTCAGTTTACAGTCTACAAACGAGAGGGGCTGGCCCTCCTCCAGGAAGTCCGAGATCTTATAGAGACCACCTTCCCTCCACTTGGTGAAGCTGCGGATACAAAGACCAGGGGAGAAGCCTGGGTTGTCCCAAATTGGGGTCAGTGAGCCTATTGAGCTTTTGGTTCCCCATTTCCCAGCTGCGGCCCTCCAGCTGGGCACCGTGTTGCATGTTGCTGGTAGCGGGTTCGAGGTGGGGAAAGTTCGCCAGGACTGGATGTGCGGCAAGTCGGCCAGGGGGGTCTTGCACCATGCCTCTTCCAGCTGCAGCCAGCATGGACGATCTTCAGTGCGGGTCTAGGCAAAGGCATGTGCGAGTTGGGCCGCATGCCTGTATCTAGCAATATCCAGGACGCCCAGTCCACCCAATTGGCGACTCCGATTCATTATTTTCTTTGCAATGCAAGGTCTTTTTCCGCCCCAGATAAATTTCATAATTTCCCGCTGCAAAGAGATAAGGTCCTCCCCTGGGACACGGGTCAGGAGTGCGTGGCAGTGATATTACACTGTGGGGAGCAAGTTCATTTTCACCGCTGCCGCTCGACCCAGCCAGGAGATCTCCTGCTTGTTCCACTGTTTCAGTTCTGCGCAGAGCGTTTTAAATAACGGCGGAAAGTTGTGTTTGTAGATCAGGGCGCTGGTTTTAGGGATCTGGACCCCCAGGTACTCCAATGTGGCGTTGGCCCATGGAATGGGGAGATCGGGGTTCAGAATGTCTCTCTGCCGTCTTGGTAGGTTTATCGGTAATGCTGAGGACTTATCGTAATTCACTCTGAATCCAGAAATTGCCCCAAATGACTCTAGTTCCTCGAGCAGGGGCTGTAGCGATGTGTCCGGGTCATTGATAGATAGGAGGACATCGTCTGCGTAGAGAGCCACTTTGTACTCTCTCCCGCCCACAGAGACTCCGCTGATGCTTGGATTTAGGCGAATTCTCTCGGCGAACAGCTTCATTGACAGGGCGAACACTCAAGGGGACAGCGGGCCCCCCTGGCGGGTACCTCTGGACATGGGGATGGGCTCCGATTTCCTGCCATTGACTCGGAGTTGTGTTGAGGGGGATGCGTAGTTTGCCATTACCCAGGTTATAAAGTTATGGCCCAGTCCCAGGCTAGTTAAGGTGCTTCGAATGTAGTCCCAGTTTACCAGGCCAAACACTTTATGTGCGTCAAGGGAATTATTAGCAGCGGGATCCCCTTTCTATTTGCAGACTCGATAATGTTTAGTGTCCGTCTGATATTGTCATGTGTCCCTCTACCTGGGATAGCTAATGACTTTTTTGTTAGACAATTCGGAAACAGCAAGGCCTAAGAATGACTCCTGTATTCCCTTGCTCACTTCCCGCCTTGGTGCGCTTTGAAGCAGTTCCCTTGTGTATAAGTGCTGTACAAATAAACAATTACAATTACTCTGATTTGCTTATTAGGGCATTCAGCATGGCTGAAGACCTAGGTTTGAATGGGGAAAAAAAATCTGCTTGCAACTGCATCCCAAAGTGCTGGACGGGATTGCAGCAAACACGCCTGAGGAGCATCAGAAATGACCTGAAAGCATGCTTTAGCAGATCCGTCCTGTGTTTTACTTTTTAGAAAGTGTCAAAATGCAAGTACAAGAAATAGTGATATAACTTTGGTGCCTGGGCAGTGGGCTTGGCCCTCGGCAAGGATAAATGTCTACTCTGATTTACTTATTGGGGCATGGGGCATGGCCGAAGCCCATGCCCCATGGATTGTGGAGACTGGCCTTGGCTGCAAGTCATGGCACTGGCCATTGGTCACATTCTGAGGGTGTAGTGGACACTGACATAGGATGCAGGGTAGGTGCAGTGGATAACAGGGGTGCGGTCATGGTAGAGCCTCATGCCCTAAGCAGTTCAACCATGACTTGCATCCCCAGCGTGCGCTGCTGATGACGACACACATCAGTATGCCTTGCAAAAAATGTTTGTTAAAGGAGGTTTATAGATCTTTCATATATGTTAAAGGGGAATTATTAATTCCTTGTATACAGTGATGTAACATCATGAAACATGTTCACTTATAACCTATGGAATTCAGTGATAAAACGTTGTTAAAGGGATGTTATGGTAAATTTGCACTAAGAAAGACCTATCAAATTCTGTGAAAAAACGTTATTAAAGGGATGTTATGGTTACAAGTAAAATCAAAAAGCGCAGGAAATGTGTCAGTTATGGTAAGCCATGCAAACATAACTCGTGCTACTGCCATGCACTGCTAAGACTAACAACCAGGATATCACCAATGACATCAGAAATGACATCATCAATGACATCACTGATGACATTACCTATCTTGGGTGGTTGTTTTTGTTCAGTGACCGTATTAATTTGAAGCTGAGGACTTCATATGGTTATAATACATTCAAACCATGATACACATACTATAAAGGTACTGTGCATGTAGAGTGTGACCTTGTGCTATGTTCTGAACTTCTTTTCTCTAGGGTTTACAGTGAGGTTATAATGCACATACATAGAACAAAAGAAGAATGTAATATGCTTCGAACTATCATTGTACAACCTAAACATACCATTTTAAGAATACTTTAGTTCTATGGTCCATACTGCATGCATTGGTCCTGTTTATGTATTATTTGATTGCTGTATTCACAAAAAAAGTCAGTGCAAAGTTTATTTTTCAATAACCACCTTATATGTGACATGGGGCCTCATTACGACCCAGGCGCTAATGGGTTAACGGCCCCGTAAAAGGCTGCGCCGTTAACCTATTAGCGCCTAATTACGACGTCCATTTGCTGGACCTGACCTTAACGGCTGGTGTAGACCAGCCGTTAAAGTAGGGACCCGCAAAGGGTCCTTGGTGCTAAATACGGTGCCGTACTTAGCGCCTTCCCCATTCCCATTGAGCCCTATGAGGCAAAAATGGGAATGGGGAAGGGCCATGGAGAAAGGGGGAATTACCACCCAGCCAACCTTGTAATGGGGTGGTAATTCCCCCTTTCTCCATGGCGGAGTCGGTAACTTACCGGCATGGACCATGGTGCTAATAGCACCATGGTCTTCCGCCTGGGTCGTAATGAGGCCCATGGAGTCGTTTATTATAGGACTACTGGTCACCTTTGATATGTTGTAAATGACACTGTAAGCAGTACCCCTTATACAGACCTTCCATTGTTACACAGTAGTAATATCGTATGTGATGTCATCAGTGATGTCATTGATGATACCCTTTGTGATTAGTGTTAGCAGTGCACGTGGTGGCGCGAGTTATAGTTGCTTAGCTTACCATAACTGGCGAATATATTTTTTTATTTTTTTATTTGTAACCATAACATCCCTTTAACAAAGATTTTTTCGCTGAATTTGATAGGTTTCTGTTAGTGCAACATAAACACAACGTCCCTTTAACAAAGTTTTTTCACTGAATAAATACATATATATTTTTTCCAATAAAATATACTCCAAACAACTTTGAATCTACAGATGAAAGCTATTTATTGATGCTTTGATTCACAGACACTTGGGTGTCGTTAGGCCTGGAAACATATTGCAAAGATAGTTCTTTTAAAAATGATGGAGGGGCAATATAGCAGATAATGAAAGCAAGGTCTGACCAGGAGGCAGAGTGTGACAATTATGTGACCCCCGAGAGGTGTGCAATATCCCAAGGACAAAAACACAGGTAAAGTTGGCTGCAGTGTAGGTGGACATTGCTTATGTGTCAGTGAACATTTTCTTTTTTTAAATTTTTTTATTTATTTGTTCTTGATTCTATTACAGAGTAACAGAACCTTTACACAATTGAGATGACAGATAATCATTACAATATAATTCATACAAAAATGTAAAATCATTATTCAATAAAACATTTCCTGTACCAAAACAAGACAAAGATTAGATTTACAAAATAGAAACAAACATACTCAGGTTAAAAAGAGAAGAAAATACAACATCAATAGTATATCTCTTCACCTGATTTGGGGAGTTTTCCTATGCAGTTTGTCAAACATTAGTATTGGCATGATTGTCTAATTCCTTTTCTATCAGTTTGCAAAATCTCGTTAAGGCATAAATGAGGTTTGTGATTGCCTTGCATCATTCGAGCCCATAGGAATAATAAACAATCAGTATAATTGATGTTCACAAATTCCATGAGTAAAACAGTTCTTGAATGTTTAAAATAAGGACAATATAAAATCAGATGTTTTAATGTTTCTATGGTTTCAGTACACGTGGGAAATCTGCAGTGCTTGTTTTCAATGCTCGTCTTCTGCCCAGCCCAATTCGAAATTCTTTCTTTGGCATATAGTAAATTAAATTTAAACCGTAGATAGGCCTTGCAGGTATAATTACAAGGAAATAGAGTGATATGTTTGTATCTAGGTGTGCATTTTTTTGTGAATAGATAGTACTCCTTGCAGAGTTTGTATGACCGTATTTGGTCGATAGTTATGCACCAGTGAAGTTCAAACAACTTTTTTTTGGCATAAGCAGGTCTAATATAAACGTCATCCACTGTAATGTTGGCATCATTCAGAATAACATGTATTCTTGTCAGATATTGATCCATGGGGGTCGTTGGCCTTAAGTCAATTGTTTGCTTCATATCCACATATAGGGAATTCACCCTAGGATAGATTATTTTTGCGAAATTTGTAAGGAGTTGCCATTTCCTGCGAGTGGATAACGCTATTAGGCCTAGCTTGTGCCTTAAAACTGCATTAGGCAGTGACATTGGAAGGGACATTGCGCGTTTCAAGGATGTCCCTTGTAATTGATCCAAGATCGCACCCATTTCGCCCAAACATATATCAACTGAATAGAGAATAACACTTTCGATTTTCAGCGTGAAGAACTTGATGCAAGGAGTTAATGAAAACTTACAGTATTTCACATATATTATTTTTAACTGTGATGTGAGTGGTCTGATCTTGTTGTTTAATAGGTCAGTCCACATTTTAATAGAGTTTTTCTCGGATAGATAGTACCCTAGGTAAATCATATCTATATGAGAGGGGATGATAGTTTGCATAATATACCATTGGAATTTTCCAGTTTTCTTCTGAACACCAAATTTCATCACTGCTGTTTTGGCAGGGTTGGGAGTTAGATTATGTGCTATTGCGAACTCTTCGAATAATCGTAGTTTACATTGGAGGCCTGCAGGAGTAGGATCAAATAGAATGATATCATCTGCAAAGGCGAGCCATTTTAATCGGATAAGCCCGATTTTCACAGAGAACAAGTTTTTCTCGTCCCAGCCTTTGTCGAGGTCTGCCAGGTACAAGTTGAAAAAGTCACGGCTAAATTACAGCCTTGCTTTAAGCCTATTTCAGTGCTGATTGGTTTGGTTGTACGGCTTTCAGAAGTGAGTTTGATTTTGTAGGAGGTGTTGGTGTGCAAAGCAATGAACCAATATATTAACACTGGCGGTATTCCCATTTCAGTTAGTTTGACCCATAATAGATTCCGTATCACAGTATCAAAAGATGAAGTCATAGCGATAAGGGCAATATAAACTGGATTTGCAGATGTTTGTTTTACTCCTGCAATAGTAAATGCCATTATCATGGCATTGAGCGAGGTACTCATCCCTTTCCTGAACCCAGTTTGGTATTTAGAGTATAACTCATTAATTTCGATATGTTTTTCGAGATCATAGAGAAGAAGAATTGTGAAGAGTTTTGCTTCCGTATCAATTGGGGCGATAGGCCGGTAGTTCTGTGGCATGGAAGGGTCTCCTTTTTTGAATATCGGTATGATATTAGCCAAGAGCCAAGAAGCAGGAATAATTCCCGAGTTGAGAATGGCATGAAATTTGGTTTTTATAATCGTAGCCCATAAATCCGGATCTGCTTTGTACAGGCAGGGGGGAAAGCCATCTGGACCGGCTGATTTGGAATAGTTAAGTTTCGAAATAGCCCGCTTAATATCAGCAATGGTCCAATTCAAACGGGGAAGGTCTTGATATAGTAAAGAATATATAGAAACTGATAAGGGATCTGAAATTTATTTATGATATAGGTGTGCCAAGTAGATTCAGATATGGCATTAGGAGCTGAGAGTGGCACTTGATTATGGTTGGTTTTGATAGTTTGCCAAATGGTTCATGTATCGTGGGCTGTTATGGCTCTAATAAGGTTACAGTTAAGTTCATTGTGTCTTAGTATTCTTATGTGTTTTATGTTTTGTTTGTATGAAGCCATGATTCGATTTCGCTGTATTTGATATGTTTCACGGGATAAATCATTGTTTTTTTTCAGATCTCTAAGGGCCTTGTTTTTTTCTCGCTTCTGAGTTTTGCAGAGAGGGTCAAATAGATGTCGATGGTTGGCGACAGTACTTTTTTTTTGCTAAAATGTAATAATGTAACATGAATTATTTCAGCGTAAATTAACTCCATAGCACTATTGGGGGTTTCCTCTGAGATGTGGCGATTGGCAATGGCCAGCGTTACATATTGTACAAATTGCTTGCATAAAACTTGACTCCATCTCAGAGAAACCTGCGGGCGATCTATTTCGCACAACATTGTAGAAGGATCAGCTGCCAAAATAGGGAAATACATTTTTAACTTGCCCAGTATTTGTGCATGGTCACCATATGAAATCGGGGTGATTTTTAGCGGCGCTGATGTTACAAGCAGATTGTGAGAGACGAATATAAAATCAATCGTTGAGAATTTTACGTCTCTTGACCATGTCATCCAGTTGAATTTTTGGTCAGGTGTAATAATGTCCAGGTACCAATCTTTTAAAAAAGTTCCTCCATATGGTGCCTCTGCGCTTTGATAGAATATTACTTTTGGAGCCTCTAAGCTCATTGTTAGTCCTACAATCACAATTAAAATCGCCTCCTACTATTATTTCAATATTTTGGTATTCATGAGTTACAAATTCTAGGCAATTCTCAACCAAGTTAATCATCTCATCAATTGGAGTGTGCGCCGGATTCCAATGAATTGTAATTACAATTAGGTGGCGATACTTATAGATATTTGTCTTTAACAATGTCACGAGCAAATTGTTGGCCTTCCAAACAATATTGGAACTAAACATTAGGGCATTATCTACTGCTATCAAGATGCCTCCAGAGGGGCGACCAGCAGAAGATCGTGTGGCCGGTAAGCAGTGCGATGTATAGTCATGTAACGAAAAAGCAATGATTTTCATGGTTTCTTGTATCATTAATATTGATGGACGGTTATCACAATCTATCGTTGAGTGCTATTTCATAAGATTGTGATAGCCGTATTAATTCCAAGATAGAAAAGTTAGGAACGTTTTTGTGGGCAGCTATGATGTAGAATATGGTTCCTGGAATTTGAAAAGGGAGTTGAGCATTGGGGCTAGCCACGGGAGATCATGAGAAATGCCCGTTTTATTTAGTAGTTCGTTGATAGCTACATTTGCATCCTCATTAGTTTTAGGTAGCAGAGCAGATCGTTATTCAGGAATAGAAGCCTGAGGGCATTTATACTCAATGAATTTCATTGCTTCTTGTTCATTTTCCATTGTGCTTAGGACAAGGCCTTCTTCTTTTACACCTTCCCTATTGAACCATAGGTATTTCATGACAGCTTCAGAAGACAAGTAACACACAGCATGGTAGTTGTTTACTGTAGATAATGATACTCTCAGGATATCCTCTGATTTAAACATCCGTAGTTGGGGGATTCGACTGAAGAGTATTAGAAGAAAAGCACGATTAATGCGATTTATCCCAAGTAATTTGTGCTTTCCTTCGAACCCTATTAGATGGTGTTTTTCTGTGGTGATGTGTTGGATCTTATCAGGGGGTCGATCGAACGATTTTATGTGAGGGTCAGAGGTGTTATCAGGAGGGGGGACATGATTGTTCGAACTGATCGGGTTTGGACTTGATAATTCATTGTCCAGGCTGGCTTTGCTAGATCTCTCGTAAAGTTCTTTCCTCAGAATGTCTAATATATCGTGATGAGTTAGCATTGTGGAGATTTGAGCTTCTAAGATAGATCTATGTAGCGCAGGGCCATGTACCAATGTGCAATTGTGCTCAGAGGATGGTGGTGCACTAGGCAGGTTCTGATTAGTTGTAGGCAAGGAAAGGGATTCTGTGAGTGGTAGTATTGTAAGAGATGTTACTTTACCTCGTCCATTAACTACTATCTCTGGTCAGACTATACTAGAAGGGTCTGTTTTATCAGTATTGATAGTAGGACAGTTAGGTTCAATTAAGGACTTGGTGGTAGAGGATGATAATACGTTAGTAGTACTTGGTCCGAATTTTTCAGATGTGAAGATGGTAGTTGAACCACTGGCAATACTGCTGCAGGTGGATCGATGTCCCGTCCATTTGCTACTGTCATAGGACCAATGATATTAGGGAGGTCTGTAATTCGAGGAGAAATTGGAATGGAATTAAGAACTTTTTTGTGCAGGCTTCACTATAGGTTTTGGTCATTGTAGTGATGGGAGAATCTAAGGGCAGAGTATCATCATGACGGGTAGTACGAATTCTGCCACATATTGGAAAATAATTGACCAAATTCGATTTAACTCTCGTCAATTGTGTCGGAGCCTGCTCGTTCTTGGACTCCAAGCACATGGATATGTTTTTTGTTATCACATTGTCTTTTTTATTTCTTCGTTTGGTTGTTATTGGCACATTGTTGGTCTCTTTAAGATATATAGGTGCTTCTTTGTTGTCGGAGTTGACAGATATGATTTCCTTGGGAGAGTTTGCATTGACAAATGGGATAGGCATTTTTGGGGTATTTGTTGCTTTGTTAGGTGGTTTCGAATTAGGTTTAGTGGCCAGAATTAAGGCTTCTTGGCTTTCTTTTGAAAGTTGTTGAAGATCAACGTGGTCTTCATCTGTTGTTGTTTCAGTAGTAATGGGTAATGACTGATTAGTTGGATCGATTTGGGTACTGGAACCTTTGGTCAGGGCGTCCTTTCTTCTTTTAGCATACCTTTTAACAGCTCTTTGATGAAGTTTTTTAGCTCTCCGAGACATAAAGCCAGTACTCCTCTCTATTGAAAGATGTTCTCGAGAGTCCGGCTGCATTTGTTGGAGTACTTTGAGCAGCTCAGTTGGACTATCGGGGCCGTCTTTAGGCTGAGTAAATTTTGGGGTATATAGCGCTATGATGGTATTCATTTTTTCTATACAGGGGGGTTTGGCGAGACTTCCAAAGAGATTGAAGGAGGTGTGGAAGTTTGTTCTAGACAGCACTGAGTATTTTTATTTTTCAAGATTGGATTGGTCGCAAGTGAGTGATTTGAAGTTGGGGCTACTTTGAGGTTTTTTAGTGTTTCCGCTGCCATAATAAACCCTTCAATGCAATCCATCTTTGAGGACATGAGTAAGAGCATTGATTTAATCTCCTTTAATTCTAGATGGGTCAGGTTGTGGCCTTTGTCGAGGAGGTCTAGGATCCGGATGATCACCGGAAAGGAACCGGGGGAATGTTGGATAGGACTCTCATCAGGAGATGGTGATAGTTGAGAGGAATGATTGTGTATTACCACAGGTTCCGGAGTTAAGGTGGTTTGAGATGGAGGTGGCTCTTTGTTTATATCATCAACAATTTCAGTGCTCATGTCCAAAAGACTTTTAGAATAGTTCGGCAGGTGCGAATGAAAGGACATGCGCTTTTTTACTGAGTTAAACACTATTGGTGTCAAGGTGCCAATAGAGCAGCAGACGGCCTGATCAAGCGCCTCCATTTTCTCCATAGTTAAATCAAATTGCTTTTTGTCGGTTTCAGAAACCAGGGGTGATTCAGAACAACTTCTGAAATCATCTATGGCTTTGCGCACCTCGGGGCTAATGGAGGAGGGAGAGGCAGAAGGCACGGAGGGTGCGAGAGGTAGAGTTAGAGATTGGGGAATTTCTCTGCACATGTATTTGGGCAGCATGTGAAGCAGGGCATGGGCAACTCTTCTTTGACAGAAGTCACGGCATGAGCTTCGGGGCAGTCGATTCGATGTATGAGGTTTTCCCATGACATAAAAGTGAGTCAATGTTTCTAGAAGAGAGCGGAAAGGGGGTAATCAAATTGCCCTTAGCGCTTCTTAGTCCACTCGCCATGTTTGTATTAACAGGAGGTCAATGTTGTTGATGCAAAAAGGGAATCTTAGTGCAAATTAGTTAGTGCGTTTGGATTTGATGATTATAAGCACACTGAACATAAAACCAATGTATGCACTAAGTAATTTGACAGCGCTTGGCTAAGTAGCAGATACAACAACAAAAAATGGCTAAGAAAGAGTATGACCCGTCAAGTAATGAACAACAATTATTTACTCCCTTTTACCTGATGTTAGAATGTTTAAAGCAACTCGCAACCAGCTACCAGCTAACAGCAAACAGCGCTACTTATAGCGCGTACTTAATGCATGCGCGCAAATGCGCGCGGGAAGTAGATTATATGCACTTCCTGTGTTAGGGGGCGGGGACCAGCTGAAATAATGGAAAAAAAGGAACATATATAAGTAATATATACTTATATTAGAGTATATGACAACAGTAATGAGGGCAAGTGAGGAAATACCAAAAGTCCAGGTAAAGTCAGGCAGTCCAGGCGGTTTCCAGGAATCTTGAGCACGTAGGGCAGTGTGACTCGACAGCAAACAGCGCTACTTATAACGCATGAACATTGAGGACACAGGGGTGTGGCAATGCAAATGTACACTCAACCATGTTCACTTGGGATGTACTGTACTTTCGCGAGAACACCACGGATACAAGGGGAGGACACGTCCACTCTTCACAAACAGAGGACCTGTACAGGCATAGAGGTGCGGACCTGCACAGGTAGCTGGCATCGGGGTGTGGACCTGCACAGGTAGCTGGCATGGAGGTGTGGACCTGCACAGGTAGCTGGCATGGAGGTGTGGATCTGCACAGATAGCTGGCATCTGGGTGCCGACCTGCACAGTTAGCTGGCATCGAGGTGTGGACCTGCACAGGTAGCTGGCATCGAGGTGCGGACCTGCAATGGTAGCTGACATTGAGGTGTGGGCCTGCACAGGTAGCTGGCATCGAGGTGTGGTCCTGCACAGGTAGCTGGCATCGAAGTGCGGGCCGGCAATGGTAGCTGACATCGAGGTGTGGACCTGCACAGGTAGTTGGCATCGAGGTGCAGACCTGCACAGGTAGCTGGCATCAGGGTGTGGACCTGCACAGGTAGCTGGCATCAGGGTGCGGACCTGCACAGGTAGCTGGCATCGAGGTGCAGGACTGCATAGGTCGCTGGCATCGGGGTGCAGACCTGCACAGGTAGCTGGCATCGGGGTGTGGACCTGCACAGGTAGCTGGCATCAGGGTGTGGACCTGCACAGGTAGCTGGCATCGAGGTGCAGACCTGCACAGGTAGCTGGCATCAGGGTGCGGACCTGCACAGGTAGCTGGCATCGAGGTGCAGACCTGCAATGGTAGCTGACATTGATGTGTGGACCTGCACAGGTAGCTGGTATCGAGGTGTGGTCTTGCACAGGTAGCTGGCATCAAATTGCGGGCCGGCAATGGTAGCTGACATTGAGGTGTGGACCTGCATAGGTAGTTGGCATCGAGGTGCAGACCTGCACAGGTAGCTGGCATCAGGGTACGGACCTGCACAGGTAGCTGGCATCAGGGTGTGGACCTGCACAGGTAGCTTGCATCAAGGTGCAGACCTGCAGAGGTAGCTGGCATCGAGGTGCGGACCTGCAATGGTAGCTGGCATCGAGGTGTGGACCTGCACAGGTAGCTGGCATCGAGGTGTGGTCCTGCACAGGTAGCTTGCATCAAGGTGCAGACCTGCAGAGGTAGCTGGCATCGAGGTGCGGGCCGGCAATGGTAGCTGACATTGAGGTGTGGACCTGCATAGGTAGTTGGCATCGAGGTGCAGACCTGCACAGGTAGCTGGCATCAGGGTGTGGACCTGCACAGGTAGCTGGCATCAGGGTGCGGACCTGCACAGATAGCTGGCATCGAGGTGCAGGCCTGCACAGGTCGCTGGCATCGGGGTGTGGACCTGCACAGGTAGCTGGCATCAGGGTGTGGACCTGCACAGGTAGCAGGTATCGAGGTGCGGACCTGCACAGGTAGCTGGCATCAGGGTGTGGACCTGCACAGGTAGCTGGCATCAAGGTGCAGACCTGCACAGGTAGCTGGCATCGGGGTGCGGACCTTCACAGGTAGCTGGCATCAAGGTGCGGACATGCACAGGTAGCTGGCATCAAGGTGCGGACATGCACAGGTAGCTGGCATCAGGGTGTGGACCTGCAAAGGTAGCTGACATCAGGGTGTGGACCTGCACAGGTAGCTGGCATCGAGGTGCAGACCTGCACAGATAGCTGGCATCGAGGTGCAGACCTGCACAGCTAGCTGGCATCGAGGTGCAGACCTGCACAGGTAGCTGGCATCAGGGTGTGGACTTGCACAGGTAGCTGGCATCGAGGTGCAGACCTGCACAGATAGCTGGCATCAGGGTTTGGACCTGCACAGGTAGCTGGCATCAGGGTGTGGACCTGTACAGGTAGCTGGCATCGAGGTGTTGGGGGCACATCTAGTGAAGCTGAGCAAGAAGTTCTGCCCACAATGGATTAGAATCAAACCCACTGACCAAGAAATGTGCCACCATTACTGAAACCCTTTTGACTGCTACCCGCGGCCCATCACATCACTGACCCAATGAAACCAACTCTACTGTGGCAGAACAACACCCATCAAGCAGCAGCCCAAACCGCGACTGCGCATTCAACCAGTGAAGTTGAAGTAATGAGGCTCAAATTCGGTGCCCAAAGCGCCACTGACAGATGGATACTGTCAAGAAGACAAAGAAAGAGGACGGGGTTCCAGAAGACGTGGGGGCGGGGCTATGCAAATGTGTGCCTGATCAATGGCACCTGTGATGAGTCAAGTGCAATGCAAACATTGCTTAGTGCAAGACGTGTGGGCAGATCAGTATGGACGCCGTGCTGTGTTCGAAAACATGGACAGCGTGGATAGCTGGGGTCTTATGGAAGGGACTCAGGGTTGAAGTACTGTGCCACACGCCATGCCCTGTGCACGCTGCCCCATGGGGCAATGTGCCTGGGGCAAGATGGCGAACCAAGTGGCGGCCCCCGGTTTACCAGCGCCCTGTGCACAATTCCTGTGTGTCTCCCCCCGACCCCCACAAACAGATCCCAGAATGCAATGGCGCGGCGTGATTCTTAAACTGTTGCTCACTGTCATGCAAAGTGTCAGTCAATGACTTTCTATCGGGGCGCTGCAGATAAAGGGCGTTGGCACCTCACAAAGTCTAACGTGTCATGCAATCTACATGCCACTTTACATTGTGTGAGCTGGCGGCGCCCCTGTGCCACTGCACGCCTTGGTCGCCCCTTGAGCCGGCCCTGAGCATACCTGTGCATAGAAAGTGCACCAGGGGCTCATGGTCAAAGGACACTGATTGGAAATAATAGCAATTAATTGACAATTAATGGCTTAAGGGATATTCGGGTTGACTGCTAAGAACATCGGTCTAAGTTAACATAAAATGGTACAAATGTCCAGAAACACCTTCACTTGAAGGGAGATTAAGAGTGTGATGCAAAATCTAAAAAACCCACTAAAATGCACCATTTCTCCATGGCAATGCACCGATAACATGCCCGCCATACACTGCTCCTCTACACACCGATGACATCACACAGATGGAGACGGGGCGGGGGAGGGAGCGAACAAGTCATGTTCATGGTGCAGTGCCAACAGGATATGGCGGCATGACCTCTGCGTGATGTCGGTCAGGGTAATTTGCCCCGGCCATGGCCAAGGGGCATTTGCCTGGCACTGCTCATGCAGGTCACTGTGCCCCCACCATGACTCCAGAATGAGCCTTTGGCATGGCGGGCGGTCCTACCCCAGGCACAGAGGCCATGCACTGCTGTAACTATAGCCAGGGACAGTGTTACATGGGCATGGCTAGAGGGCACGTGCTGGTGGCTTTGCAGCAAGAGGCACTTATCCTGGGGCACATTTCCCTCAGGGCACTGCATTCAGGGGTAATAATCACTTCAGAAAGATGCTGAAAAGATCTTTGCTAAAGGAACGCTGCAGTTCTCCACTATGTGTATTTTTTGGTCTAACCAGGGGTGGATTTATTGGTCTAACCAAGGTTTTTATTGGTCTAACCAGGGATGTATTTATTGGTCTAACCAGGGTATTTATTGGTCTAACCAGGGGTGTTTTTATTCGTCTAACCAGGGGTGTATTTATTCGTCTAACCAGGGGTGTATTTATTGGTCTAACCAGGGTATTTATTGGTCTAACCAGGGGTGTATTTATTGATCTAACCAGGGTATGTATTGGTCTATGCATGGGTGTATTTATTGGTCTAATCAGGGATATTGCTAGGTCTAGAAAGGATCTGGGGCCACGCTAACGTCGGGACTGTCAGGACTCGGGACTAGCTAGCTTTTTGGTTGTAGCCCCTGCAATTCTATCTAGGGCTACAACCAAAAGACCCAGGGCTACAGCCCCCCCCCAGCCCCTCTTAGCGATACCTGTGGGTGTAACAAAGATTGTGCTTCGAACAGAAACATGGTACATCAGAGTAACAGTGGCCAGAGCACTCCCTGGTGAGCGCGCTCTACACAAGACTTGAGGGATGCCCGAGTAGGTTAAGGTCTGTGATTCGCACAGCAACAACAGCAAGGAGCGAGCAAGACCTAACTAGCCACCTTAACGGGCTTCCCTGGCCCACGTGACAAAACCACTGCAGTCCGGAGCAGCTGCAGCTGCAGCTGCTGCAAAGGATTGCCATTCATTCAACCACGTGAGCGCACGTGACATATGTTTTAAAATAATGGGTTGAAATTGTGCATTTCACAGCAAAGATTTCACAAAAATTGGTTAACAGTGCCGAATTGACCCTTCTCTCTGCAGGGGACACATGAATCGCGTGAATAGATGCCAGGTCACAAATAACACACACTAACATTTTGTAACGGGTGACATTGGCTGTCTCAGAAATAAAACCAGGAGGCCTCTCTCCACGCTATATGCCAGTATTGCCACACTCTCAAGCAGGTTATGCCCAAACCAGCTATCTCCCCCGCTCCCACTTCATACCTATTGAGTTTGAAGATAATAGTGAGGCTGGTTTCCACAATACATGCCAGCAGTGCCCCTGTAAAGCAAATGAACATGCTGCTGTGTCCAGCAAACGGCCTGTCTCAACAATATATACTCACCATTCATGCTACTAGTGCCCAAAACAAACCCTGCAGTCTTAATATATGCCCACGCTGATCCTATCTTTGCATCATGCCACTCAAAGTGCCCACAAACTGAACCTTTGGCCATCCAAACACACGCATACGTAACAATACACAAACACACACACACATATCCACATAAACACTCAAGATAAAATGTTTTAAACATAACACTTTCTTTATGAGTCTAAAAGTCAGGACTGGTCAATTATTTCACACCTGATATCTCCTTAAACCATCCATTATATCTTAATAAGGTCAAGACTTAAGCACCCCCCAGAAGACTTTTTGTGATAAACCAACCTACACAGAGTCCTTGCTTAACAAAGGCATGCATCATGCACACACTATGTGCACATCAAAGCATCACCTGTAACACTTAAGGAGAGTTGATATGTTTTTGAGAGGAAAGGGCTGCCCCTGATGTGTTTGCCATGTCTTTTAGAGAGACACAACTACACTGAAACTTCGTGGGTGGGGGTAGACTAACTCGTCAATGGTATCTTTGTGTATTGCTAGTTTATGGTCCACGCCACCTGCCTTTTACCATAATTCCATGCCCATGCAAGATTGGGTGACACTACAGTTGGAGGGCCTTAGAAATGTGTGTGGACAATCAGAAGGGTGGTCTTGGGCAACTGAATTGAAACTTTGGGTCCTGAATGTGTGCCATAGCATTGTGTCTCATCTGACATAGCACCACTCAGCCCCTCATCACGTGATAAGGCAAAATAAGGCATAACAGCTGGGGAAAGAATGTTTTTCATTGATATAAAGAAATAATTATGACATACTCTGATGTTTCCAAAGTGAAAAATGTTGTCCCCTACTTATTGGGTGGTTTGTTGGTTAAGACGTGGTAACAAAAACCACCTCAAAATCATTCTACCTCCCACCCTAACAGACAGCACATCTTGTTGCACAAGTGAAACACCGAAACAGCACATCTTACACAATGCAACGTACACCACCTGAAGACACGCTTCTACACAAAACTTCCCTATACACCACACCAACTAGAGATAGACCAGGGGTGTGGCCAATGACCATGGCGTGAGCGTGCTGTCTGTTTGGGCTCCCGGTGTATTCTGCCCATTGATCCTGTTTTTCTCCCTGCTCGGAGAGCAATCGACACCTCCGAGAGCCTGTAGGTGCTGTACGGCATGCGGCTCCCTTCACCATTTGATATCGGGAGAGATTTGCCAGCAGAGCATGGTGTCGCGAGCAGAAAGACTGCACTCCAGAGCTGCACGTGATGCCGCCAATGCTAGGCATGGTGAAGGAGGCACAGCGGCCAGAGCATTGAAGCTTGTCCTATGTGGGTGACTGAACAGCGCCAGTGCGGTCGCGGCTGGCCCTGTCAGGAACAATGATGGCCCGCGATACAGCTGGAAGGAGACTGTGACTGGTGGACTGGGTGCAGGAAGGCGAGGGAAGCTACAGCACCGAGGATCTATATGAGTGAGCCTGTTGTGCAGTAGCACCTGGAGTGTACTAAGCACTGGGTGGGATTACCACAATAACTAATCTCAGGCCCAAATAACCAGACAGACTCAAAGAATATGGCAAAATACTACTCTATTATCAGTGCAATAAAGTAGGGAAACCTGGCGAGCATAACAAATCGCAGCTTAACACACTCTCATCGCATTTCAGTTACACAAAAGGCTTTATACCTCGATGTACGTCAGCCATGACATCATCCTACATGGCATACAGTAAAAACCTATTGGACTGAGGGGTAGGTTAAGGGAACATATATACCTATAGCTTCTTACTTAGGTGTTAGTAACATCATTGGCTGCCCCTTATCGAGTAGGCACATCTTGAACAATTTCTATTTATGTATAATACAGATAATAGAAGAATAACAGCAGTGGATTGGCTTCTGCAACCATGGATAGTCCATCATCATATAGGCACTCATGATTGGTTGGCACTCTCTTCCAACCTTGGACATTCGGCTCGTTAGCAGCATGTAAGCAAAGCAAAACCCAGGTGCAGGGAATGACGTCAGACAACTGGACACTCGGCTAATTAGCCTACCATCTCTCATCAGTTAGGCCCCAAACCAAAACTTCCTCTTTGTAGTTGGCCTTGCTGACTGTTCTCTTCCTCTGAACTTTAAAGGGAGTGACAGTACATTGCTATCTACGTCTGGAGCTTTATGAATAGGCCTTGTTTTTTCTGGCCTTGCACCACGTGTGAGGAGACCATGACTTTGTCCATTCTGCCCTTCTATTTAGTGCTATTTGATTCCATTATACTTGGTGCTATTACTCTCTTTGGCCTCTGGAGACTTGGTTACTCCACCTTGCATATGCTTTCTGCATCTTTGATTGTTCAATACTTGGCATTCCCAAATGTTCACTCCTTTACCTAATCTAAGAGAAATATGTCCTGCGTAATGTAGTTTATCCTCTTCGACTCCTTTCTTGCCTTGCAGTTGCCTCTTGCTGCGGCATACTTGATTCTGAGCCAAGCAAATACACTTTGTTCTTGCACAAATGTGTATTTCCAGTGCTTGTCAGCTCTGCAGCCTTGAGGCTTCTCGCTTAATATTATACAAGACCGATGTGCATTTTCTCAACGTGGCTGATTTACTTGTGTTATATTTCCTATGTTAGCAAGCTTCTATAAGTCTTATCTACCTTGCGTTTCTGCGTATATACATCTACTGCATCTCTTCTCACTTATATTCTCAGTGTATATGATTTCTTCATATTTGCATGTATATTCACTTTGTCACTTCAGGCACATCTTCCCACTTTAAGTATTCGTATATCGTTTCATTTCGCCCTCGTCGCTTCTCTTCATGATATCCCTTCACATCTGTTAGACATTACTTGTTATAGTTCCTCTATGTCCATTGATGTCTGCAGACTTCCTTCTACAGCATAATTTCGAGGGTACATTTGACACGGTTATCTGAGCACATAACGTCTCTTGATCTCCAATGTTGTATTGGGATGATACCAGATGACATACACAGTGTTCTCTTGCTGTTCTTCCAGTATGATGGAAGTGAGGGGGTGGGGTCTAATGATATATACATCTGCCTCTCTACAGCGGGCTGGATTGGACAGAGAGGCACAGCTGATGGGAGCTGTGTTGCCATTTCTGAGAGGTACACGTGGGGCGATGGAGCTGGCGAGAAACTTGATGGTGTGGAGCCGGGGATGAGGTGATAATCCTCTTTGCCGGCTCAGATTAGGAGCTGGTGGTAGTCTTACAACAGGTCACTACTCTGGATATTCTGTTGGTCCTCTCAGGCTATTGTCCCTGCGTCTTGATCCAGGCACAAGCGGACTTGTAGGGTGGGGTTGGTGCCACGCTGCAGAGGTTGGTTTGGGACAGCCTGCCTGGCTCCCATTACAGGTGACTTAGGGTCTTGTGATACTGATCCATGCCAGATCACAAGAACAGAGGAAAGGCTAAACAAACTAAGATCCACACATACGCGCACAAACACCTTCCTCTACAAGGTGACCCGCAGTTGACAGAGGAGCTCACACTGATGGCACGCCCTCCTTCTGACCTGAAGTGTAAAGGACAGATCTGGGATACTATAGCATCATTGAGATCTCTGGTAGAGGCCAGCATTGTCAAAGTCAAAATAGATGTTAAGTTACTGAGACAGGATGTTCACTCACTTGCGATAGGGTGGGCACGGAGCAGAGCAATTTCTCAGACACCATGATTGCTAAGTGAGATCTGCAGATGCTGGTGAATGACCTGACTGTGAAAACAAAAACCTTGGTGAGCAGAATTGAGGATTCTGAGGGGAGACCCCGCAGGAACAACATAAGAATGTTGGGCCTTCCGGAGGTGAGGAGGGGCACGACCCGACCAACTATGTCAAAAATCTGTTTTTACAAAATATTGGGCCTGCTGCATTGTTTTAGGGGTTTATACTTGAAAGAGCGCAAACATCGTTAGCCAAGAGACCTCCACCTGTTCCGGCCCCCCCCCAAGACCGGTAATTGCCAAGGTCCTGAATTATAAGGCCAAGGAGCGGATCTTGAAATTCTCCAGAGAGGGCAGTCAGATCCGGAAGGGTTCTTCTACACTAGCTATATATCCGGATTATGCCATCCTAGTCCATAAAAGGAGAACTATGTGTGTCCCAGTGAACTAAAGGCTGCGGCAGCAGGGCCTGAAGTATAGGTTGATTTATCCTGCCCAGCTGATGGTGCTGCATAACGGTAAATCCCATTTTTTGATGCTCCTGAAGATGTGCCCCAATGGATGGACATGAACAAGATGGTAGCCCTATGTGACAATTAAAGAAATAGGCACTGGCCCTGATTTTATTTGTCTTCCTTAGGGGGCGGTCAGAAGCGCCTGCCCATCTACCTTTACTCACTCTTGCCAGTCCCCGTTCTGTTTCTGTTATTTTATCATTTACAGTGCAAGCCTAGCAGTGGCGTGCTCTACGACGTGTAGAAGACAGCGGTGCGTATGGCATTTTTGAATAGTAGAAAAGTACTGCGGCGGGTACACACGCAGCCAAAATGCACAGTTTCTGCAGTGCAGGCAATAAGGGTGAGGAGGTCAGAGGAGTGCCCATCAAGGGAGGAGAGACAGATCTTCAATAGCAATTTGAATGCTGGCCCAGTGGTGGTGTCCTGGATCACCAGGTCCAGAGAAAGGGGTCAAGGCGGGGGCACAAGATCAGAAGAGGCAGGCGACACAGGCGAGGCCAGTGAATGGACTCATAGGGTGCGAGAGTAGAGGATCAGGGAGTGATAGTGTTGGCTAGGAACTAGGTGCCGGGGTACGAGAAGAAGGGGGACGATACAGAGCCTAACCAGAGTTACTAGAAAACCTTTGAAACGCGCAGAAATGAACCTTGGTTCAAGGTACAAAATCATTGTGACGCAAAACCCAAAGAACACTGACATTTGCAGATATGGTTAACTATGCAAACATTGCACGGGTAGTATAGTTTAGTGGCCACGGGCTGGTCTTGGAGCAAGGTGATGTAGAGCAACACAGGTTTGAATCCCGTTGCACAAGGAACCTCCTTGGTATTAAGCGCGTTATAATAAATAACCAATTATTATTATTATTATAATATCTCAGTGCCCCCGTAATGCCCAGCTGAGTACCACACACATACGACAACACGAACGACATCTTCAGGGATCATGTGCGAACAGGCCACCAACACGGTGGTGCATCTTGCGGAGCAGTAAATGGAGGTGCACTGCAGCATTGAGGCAGAATACCACAATCAGGTGTTCAGGCTGAGTGCCCCAACACTGGCAATTGGCGACCCCGCTTAACCGCCAACGGGGGAGTCGAAGCACTAGCTTGAGAGGCTGCATGGTACGCCCTCCACCTCCAGCTGGATTTTAATTAAAGTAAGAGACACACCTTGTCACTCTCACTCTCGCTCATGGAGAAGAGTACTCATGGATCAAATGGCTCATTGCTTTTCCCTTACCCTATCAGAGATCGCCTATCTGTGCGTGGTGGATAGGAGAGCTTGGTGGAAAGGGAGTAGTGAGGCACTGAGCAGGGCAGGATAATTATCAAGACAGAACGTGTGTTGGCAAAGCATGGAAGGCAGGAAAGGCAGGCGGAGGAGGCCGTGGAAGGTCACTCACAGCATACGAGGAGGATAGATCAGCGGCAACATGCTCGCCTTGGAAGCAAGACGACATGAAGCAACACAGGTTCGATCCCCAGGTCTGTGCTTAGAAACCTCTGGTTATTTAAGTACGTTACAAATACGCAACTAAAACAAACCATTCCTGTAACAGCGCCTTGATGCCTGCGGGCTGTGTGAGCACTTTAAAAATGCAAATAAATAAATAAATAAAATACGAGAGACCATTGTTAGGAGGTCAGGTTAGAACAGCACCCCTGATGAGGACCTGTGTCCAAAAGCTGCCAGCGGCAAAGTCTTGGAGAGAAGCATCACAGGAGAAAGCAGCTGGAGACTCTGGCACAGAATGTGGTGGTGGCTGCAAGGCTGCCCGTCCCCACCTAAAGAACCTTTCAACCCCTTTAAGCACCCAGGGACTGCGGCAGAAAACTTTACCTGTGAGCACCCTAGTGGGGGCAGAGGGAGTACCTACTTTTGAAACTGCGTGACAGCCCCTAGGGCAAGAGGGGTGCACTACATGTCTGGGTTGCACTACAGGTCAGAGGTGCGCGAGAATGCCAGTGGTGCAATACAGGCCAGTGAGAACTGATTCAGTGCCATCACTTCATCCAGGGAGCAATGCAAGTCACGCGCCGAAACCACACAGGCCCAGACCATGACACTGGAGAGAACTAAGAAGCTTGCTGGGGTGCTAGAAACCACCCTAACAATCTGGTGGACTTCAAAACCTCAACACAGGCCTGGACCATAACAATGGAGAGAACTAAGAAGCTTGCTGGGGTGCTAGAAACCAACCTAACAATCTGGTGGACTTCAAAACCTCAACATGGGCCTGGACCATAACAATGGAGAGAACCAAGAAGCTTGCTGGGGTGCAAGAAACCACCCTAAGAATGTGGCGGACTTCAAAACCTCATTACAGACTGGGACCATAACAATGGAGAGAACCAAGAAGCTTTCTGGGGTGCAAGAAACCACCCTAACAATCTGGTGGACTTCAAAACCTCAACACAGGCTGGGACCATAACACTGGAGAGAACCAAGAAGCTTGCTGGAGTGCTATAAACCACCCTAAGAATGTGGTGGACTTCAAAACCTCAACACAGACCGGGACCATAACAATGGAGAGAACCAAGGAGCTTGCTGGAGTGCTATAAACCACCCTAAGAATGTGGTGGACTTCAAAACCTCAACACAGACCGGGACCATAACAATGGAGAGAACCAAGGAGCTTTCTGGGGTGCAAGAAACCACCCTAACAAGGTGGTGGACTTCAAAACCTCAACACAGGCCTGGACCATGAGAGGATAATAAGGCTAATAAGGCCAAAGGCTGGTCCTGAGGAGCTGCGTGACCAAACAGAGGAATAAGGCCAAAGGCTGGTCCTGAGGAGCTGCGTGACCAAACAGAGGAATAAGGCTGAATGCTGGGCGTGAGAAGCTGCCTGACCAAACAGAGGAATAAGGCCGCAGGTTGGGCCTGAGGAGCTGGGTGACAAAACAGAGGAATAAGGCCGAAGGCTGGGCCCGAGGAGCTGCGTGACCAAACAGAGGAATAAGGCCGCAGGAAGGGCCTGAGGAGCTGCGTGACAAAACAGATGAAGAAGGCCGAATGCTGGACCTGGGGAGTTGCGTGACCAAACAAAGCAATAAGGCTGCAGGCTGGGCCTAAGGCACTGCGTGACCAAACAGAGGAATAAGACCCAAGGCTGGGCCTGAGGAGCTGCGTGACAAAACAGAGGAATGAGGCCAAAGGCTGGGCCTAAGGAGCTGCGTGACCAAACAGATGAATAAGACCAAAGGCTGGGCCTGAGGAGCTGCGTGACCAAACAGATGAATAAGGCCGCAGGCTGGGCCTGGGGAGCTGCGTGACCAAACAGAGGAATAAGGCCGCAGGCTGGGCCTGAGGAGCTGCATGACAAAACAGAGGAATAAGGCCGAAGGCTGAGCCTGAGGAGCTGCGTGACCAAACAGAGGAATAAAACCAAAGGCTGGGCCTGAGGAACTGCATGACCAAATAGAGGAATAAGGCCGAACGCTGGCCCTGAGGAGCTACGTGACCAAACAGAGGAATAAGGCTGAATGCTGGGCCTGAGAAGCTGCCTGACCAAACAGAGGAATAAGGCCGCAGGCTGGGCCTGGGGAACTCTGTGACCAAATAGAGGAATAAGGCCGAAGGCTGACCCTGAGGAGCTGTGTGACCAAACAGAGGAATAAGGCTGAATGCTGGGCGTGAGAAGCTGCGTGACCAAACAGAGGAATGAGGCTGCAGGCTGGGCGTGAGAAGCTGCGTGACCAAACAGAGGAATAAGACCGAAGGCTGGGCCTGGGGAACTCTGTGGCCAAATAGAGGAATAAGGCCGAAGGCTACCCTGAGGAGCTGTGTGACCAAACAGAGGAATAAGGTTGAATGCTGGCCGTGAGAAGCTGCGTGACAAAACAGAGGAATAAGACCGAAGGCTGAGCCTGAGGAGCTGCGTGACCAAACAGAGGAATAAAGCCAAAGGCTGGCCCTGAGGAGCTGTGTGACCAAACAGAGGAATAAGGCTGAATGCTGGGCGTGAGAAGCTGCGTGACCAAACAGAGGAATGAGGCTGCAGGCTGGGCGTGAGAAGCTGCGTGACCAAACAGAGGAATAAGACCGAAGGCTGGGCCTGAGGAGCTGCGTGACCAAACAGAGGAATAAGGCTGAATGCTGGGCGTGAGGAACTGCACGACCAAAAGGAGAATTATGGCTGAGGGCTGGGCGTGAGAAGCTGCCTGACCAAACAGAGGAATAAGGCCGATGGCTGGGCGTTAGAAGCTGCGTGACCAAACAGAGGAATAAGGCCGATGGCTGGGCGTGAGAAGCTGCCTGACCAAACAGAGGAATAAGGCTGCAGGCTGGGCCTGAGAAGCTGCCTGACCAAACAGAGGAATAAGGCCGCAGGCTGGGCCTGAGGAGCTGTGTGACCAAACAGAGGAATAAGGTTGAATGCTGGCCATGAGAAGCTGCGTGACAAAACAGAGGAATAAGGCCGAAGGATGAGCCTGAAGAGCTGCATGACCAAACAGAGGACTAAGGCCGAAGGCTGGGTCTGAGGAGCTGTGTGACCAAACAGATGAATAAGGCTGCACCTGGGGAGCTGCGTGACCAAACAGAGTACTAAAACCGAAGGCTGGGCTTGAGGAGATGTGTGACCAAACAGATGAATAAGGCTGAATGCTGGACCTGGGGAGCTGCGTGACCAAACAGAGGAATAAGGCCGCAGGCTGGGTCTGGGGAGCTGCGTGACCAAACAGAGGAATAAGGATGAATGCTGGCGGGGCGTGGCTAACTGCCATGTAGAGCGGACGTGTCTCCTGTGAGCTCCGCGCCGATGTGCCATCATAAGCTGTTTTCATGTAATTTAGCTAACTTTTAAAAGTTGCAACTTGCACCATTCACCGCCGGATCCCATCCGCAATCGTTTGATCCGCCTCTCAGACGGCTGGGGACAACTAATGCTGCTATATGCCGAGTGAGCAGTGCCGGAGCAGAGAACGAAAATGGCGGCTCCCGCGTACTGAGTCTCGAGGGACCGGAGCGCGCCTGCACCGCAGAAGATGTCGCCCACCGGAGCGCATAGAGGAGCTGGAGCAGCCAGCCTGTGCTTGGGTCGAGAGAGAGGAGCGGAGCATCTGTGCTCGCAGACGGAGCGGGCCGGACCCTGGGCCTTCATCCAGCAGCGTCCTGCTTGTGTAGTGCGGCGGAGCCCCGTGAAGCCCAGCGGGGTCCTGACAAGACTAGCGGCCGGCCGGTGCCGCGAAGGTAAGCGGGGCGGGGGGTAACCAGCCCTGACTCGTGCTTTGGGAGCGGAGCGATAGAGGACCCGCGGTCGCATAGTGCTCCGTCCCCCTGCTGCGGGGCTGGCCTCCCCGAGTTGCTGGGACCTCGGCCCCTTCCCCCCCGCCAACGCGAATCTACATCAGGGAGAGTCGCATGAATGGATCCCAGTAGTCCCCCGTCACCTGGAACCGCCTTGTGCCCCGCAGTCGACACCGAGGGCGGCCCAAGCCTGGCGCACTGTGCACCCACAAGAACTGGTGAGCCCACGGGCGGCCATAGCTGACCCGCCACCCAACATTGACTACACCCACAGGAAGGGGCGTGGGCACGGCGCAACTCCCTGACCCCGCCACCTGCCACCTCGGATGTACGGAGCCCCACCTTGGCGCCCAGAAATCACAGCCTAAGGGCCCCACTGCTCGCTCACCACGAAAAGGGGGTGCCAAACAATTGTAATACGGCGAGGGATCGGAGCATAACCGCCTTCGAGCAACCTGCGTATTACCCCTTCCTTGACATCTGAAACGGGTGCTGTCTCCCGCCTTACTGGGCCGAAGCTTCTCCCCCCTCTACAGCGACCCCTGGGTCCCCCCGGGACACCCGAGCAGCCTCACACCTTCACCTCGGCCCGAGCGGTACAGCCTTGTGAGCCCTGCGGCAATAGTGAGAAGCACCCCTCCGTGACTGACTAGCGGCCTACCACCTGCGCCCCCGGCACCCTCGGCGTGAGGGGACTGTGTGCTCACAAGATGGCTGGTAAAAACGGCAGGCCCAAGCAGCGACAGACAACCATGGACACTTACGCAGCCAGCGAATTTCCGAACCTTGAGGGCTCGAATAGAGTGACCACAGAAGTCCAATCAGACCCTACGGCAACGACGACACCCGAACCCAGTAACACCCAGCTCCTCGAAGCCATCAGACTACTCCAAACAACAATGGAACATAAAATCGATGCCGTTGCCATAGACCTGGGCCTCCTGCGCCAGGATGTCCGCTCCTTAGCCGGCAGGACTGAGGTGCACGAAACACAAGTCAACGAAAACACTGAATCCAAAACGCACCTCCTCCGAGACGTTGACGAGATCCAACAAAGGGTCAAGAACTTGGAGGATAGGGCAGAGGAAGCGGAGGGAAGAGCCCGTCGTAATAATATTCGTCTCCTCGGGCTTCTGGAGGGTTCTGGGGGCTCCGACCCCACTAACTATGTAGAGAACCTCCTGCTACAGGAGGTGGGAGCTGGTAGGCTCTCCCAAGGCTTCACCATTGAAAGGACCCACAGATCCCTCGCTAAGAAATCTTCACCGGGCGCCCCACCCAGGCCGGTGATAGCAAAAGTTCTCAACTACAAGGACCGAGAGGTAATCCTGGCTTTTTCCCGAGCAGGTGGCCAAATCCAACGGGACTCCACCACAATCGCTATCTACCCTGATTATACCTTCCAGATTCAAATGAACAGAGCCCAGTTTATACACACGAAGGTCAGATTGAAGGCAGCTGGGTTGCGTTATATGCTCCTGTACCCTTCAAGACTCAAAGTGCTGCACAACAATAGGGCACACCTGTTCGACACTCCGGCACAGGACAGAGACTGGATGGACGGACTGCAAATACCTGATGTCGAGGAAAGAAAGCGGAAACCAAGATAACGTTTCTCACGCCATCTCGATAGGAATCATGCAGCCTCTACCCACCGCCGGCGGGCGAATTAAGCTTCCACACAGCTGATCAAGTCCTTACATGGAGACACTGGAGTCAAGGTTCACTCCACCCCCTGGGAAATGTCTTCCTTTTTTTGGGGTGTACATACCCACCCGTAGGGCACCTGGAGACCTATGCACGGTCCTACAGAGCAGAAACAGGATTGTCATAACGAGGGTGACCTCGCTGGGCTAGTTCTATGTTTGGGTTGTTTACAGTTAAAGGGGGGGATGGGAAACAGGGAGTTATTATTACAGTTGGGAATTACAAACGGAAATTACCGAGACCACGGAAGCCCTCGATATGCACTGCTGCACTAACGAGATCCCGAGTCCTGCTGGCCCCACATGTCCGTCTACGTAACACCTATGGCTGACACAGTAAAGATCGTTACTTGGAACGTCAGAGGCCTGAACAGCTTTGTCAAACAATGACGCGTCCAATCCTACTTGAAGAGATGCAGGGTCGGAATCGCCATGCTCCAAGAGACTCACCTAACTGCCAAAAAGCTAGATGCCCTGGCCAAAACCTGGCGTTGCACCCTAGTGGGTTGCGCTTACTCCTCCTATGCCAGAGAGGTCTTGATCTGGATTGTCCCCACGGTCCCCTTCAGGCTTACTAGTACCAAATCAGACAACGAGGGGAGGATGGTTGTGGTGTGTGGCTCTATCGAGGGCAAAGAGCTATGCCTAGTTAGTACTTACGCACCCAACCACGACGCAACTGTCTTCTTCCACTCCCTCTATACACGGCTTCCACTCCCTCTATACACAGAATTATGATAAGGGGAGGCGTCCATAACTGCACTCTTGACCCTCTACTGGATACATCCGACAATAAACACGATCGCCCCTCCCCCCCGGCCAAAATACTCTCCAAACTAGTCCACCAATTACAGCTCAGTGATATCTGGAGGGACCAGCACGTGGAGCAACGTGAGTACTCCTTCTACTCCCCACCACATGCCGTGCATACCAGGCTAGATTATATTTTTCTCAGCCAGATACAACAGTCTGCATTTGTTGACGCGCACTATTTGCCAAGGGTACTGTCCGATCACTCTCCTCTGATGGTCACCTGGGAGGTTTTCCCGCCTAGACCCCCCATTCCCACTTGGAGATTCAGAGCGGAAGCCCTACTTGACACAGCATTCAGAGAGCGCATAAGAGACGGTACTGAAGAATATTGGCAGAACAACCTACATAGCGTTAAATACATGAGCACTGCCTGGGAGGCATATAAGGTGGTCATGAGGGGTGAGATGATCGCAGCAGTTGGGGGTGCCCAGAGATCCATCACAACCCTGTTGGAACGAGCCGAGGGAGACCTGTGTGCCCTCGAGGGCAGGGCTGACCCACCCCCTGATCATTTACTTAAAGTCACCGAACTTAGACAAACCTGCCTAAAGCATTGGGAATCCCTAGGTAAACTAAGCTACGCCAAACACACGGAAAGAGTCCATGCCCTGGGGGACAAACCCCGGGAAACTCTTAGCTTGGCTCTATAAAAGGGAAACCCCCAGGCCACCCATTTGCCACATACTCACACCAGACGGCACTGCTGTGCATACCCAACAGGAAATTAATTCGGTTTTCACTAACTACTATCGCAACTTGTACTCCGAGACCCCCCCCCCCTTCTGACACAAGGATCGAAGACGCCCTCGACGTCATCAACTTGCCTAAACTAGACTTGCATATGGCTGAGACCCTTGATGAGCCCATCACTCCCGACGAGGTCAAGGTGATAATTAGATCGCTACCAGCTGGGAAAACCCCGGGCTCGGATGGCCTCCCCGGGGAGTTCTATAAAAACTATGAGGAAACACTCGCCCCTATATTAGCTCAGGTCTATAATGAGGCCTTTGAGCATGGCACCCTCCCGGATTCCCTGAGCGAGGCCGTGATAATACCCCTACTCAAACCAGGGAAGGACGGGGCAGATTGTGGCTCATACAGGCCCCTCTCTATGCTAAACGTAGACTGCAAGATCCTCACAGCACTGCTCGCTAACAGACTACGCAGAGTGATCCCACTGTTGATTCACCAAGACCAAACCGGATATGTCCCTGGACGATCCATCACTGAGAACCTGCGTAGGTTACATCACGTCATTTATAGTACCGAGGGAAGACCACAGAAACTTGCAGTGGCGTCACTGGACGCCACCAAAGCTTTTGATTCCGTGAGGTGGGAATGGCTATATGCTACCATGGCAAAGATAGGAATAGGACCCGTATTTCTGAAATGGAGTCAGCTGGTTTACGCCAGCCCCACTGCAAGGGTACGAACCAATAGAACCTTTTCCGCAAAATGGTCCCTACACAGAGTCACCCGTCAGGGTTGCCCTCTGTCCCCCATGTTGTACATCATTGCCGCTGAGCCTGTAGCAGCCTACCTGAGACAGGAATATGGAGATGGGGGCATTAAAATAGATGGAACGACTCACCTCGTCTCTATGTATGCCGATGACACCCTCTTGTACTTACAGGACCCTGAACACCTCCTACCCTACATTCTTGAAACCCTGGACAGATTTCACAAGCACACCGGGATCCAGATTAATAAGAGTAAATCTTGCCTCTTCCCCCTAGCTGCACTACACAGTGAAGATTATGGATCTCTCCTTCCCCTAGACCTCGAATGGCAGGCGACATCATTCAAATATTTGGGGATAACTATACATCGAAACCCCGCCGCGGAACATATTCTTAACACCGTAAGTGCCAAAGACTCTCTCTTAAAATCCATGGAGTTTTGGGGGCGGCTCCTGCTTTCGGTGGCCGGGAGGGCAGGCCTCCTTAAGATGGTCGCCCTACCCCACCTATTACATAACTTCACTAACATTCCCTTCTACATGCCCCCCCGCGTTCTTTAAAGACCTCAACAAACTCTGTAGGGGCTTCCTCTGGGAGGGAGGCAGGCACAGGGTGGCATTGGAGACTCTCCAGAGACAATACGAGAGGGGTGGGCTGAAGATCCCCAATTTCGAACTCTACTTCCTTGCTAGCCAGTTACGACACATTGTGCGGTGGAAGGCCGATGAAAGCACAACAGACACTCGCCTCCTCCAGCCGGCCCTCCCCCACCTGTTATTTAGGGATTTGCTGTGGACCAGAAAGAGTGACCTTGAACATTGTCCTTACCTCGTTAATTTGGGGATCCGACTCTGGAAAAGGGCCTGCAAGCTAGTCGGGTCCGTGGATCCGTACTCCCCACAGATCCCCATTGCAGCACTCATGTCCAATCATTCCTGGGGGCAACTTGAGACTCGTACACAATGGGAGCCCTTTGGGGTGGCCACACTGGGGGACCTGATCCAAGAACAGGCGGTTTTGGCCTTCCCGGATCTCTGCGATGCCACGGGCCTCTGGGCCGGGCAATTTCTGTTGCACAGAGCGGTCATACAGGCCTTGAATAGCAGATGGCCTGTCACTATCGACCAGACTGATGAAAACAAATGCATCGAAACAATACTGAATGCTGCTGAGGGGGTCACAAAACCTCATGTATCTACGGGGCCCTACTATGGGGCTCCACCAAAGATGATCTCAAATGCCGAGACAAATGGGAGACCGAATTAAATCTTGTTTTTGAAGACAAAGCCTGGGGTGATATAACCCACTAGCACAAAAAATCTCCCGAAACGCCCGCTTACAGCTCATCCAACTGTATATTATGAACAGAGCATACCTCACCCCGGAAGCTATATCAAGGTTTACCGGCGCAGGCACCCAATCATGTCCCAAATGCAGTGAGCCCAAGGTTGGTATGACTCACATGTTCTGGGGATGCCCAGTGATTAGAGAGTTCTGGACACAAGTGAAGGTAAGAGTGGCTGGTGCAAACATTGACATTGAAGTGGACGAACCCTCGGCATGTATCCTGGGCGGGTATAGGCGCAGCAGGAAGAATAAACCCCTCAATAAGCTTAGATACCTTATATATATAACGGCCAAAAGGGGTATAGCCATGGGGTGGAAAAGCCCCAGAGGCCCGCTTATGCCCCTATGGTGGGGTGATCTTGCAAAGTGGATCACAGCCGAAACCGCGGCATGGGAGACGGCGATCCAAGTGCAGAGACTTGATTCTAGCGAGGAGCTACACCGTAGGGTGGCCTTAACAGTACCCCTGCTCCATCCAGAGTCGCAGGAGGGTGAGACAATCAGGGAAGGCGACCCAGGCCCGGGCATGGACTCATGATGAACAAAGAACTAACCGTGGCCTTGGAAGGGGAGGGGAGGGATGGGTGGAGGGGAGTTGGGCTCTTTATTTTTTTTTATATACTTGACCTTCCGCCACTGATGCCAGTTTTGTTATCCTATGTTATGAAACTAATAAAATATATTTAAAAAAAAAAAAAAAAGGCTGTATGCTGGGCCTGAGAAGCAGTGTGACCAAACAGAGGAATTAGGCTGCAGGCTGGGCCTAAGGAGCTGCGTGACCAAACAGAGGAATGAGGCCAAAGGCTGGGCCTAAGGAGCTGCGTGACCAAACAGAGGAATAAGACGAAAGGCTGGGCCTGAGGAGCTGCGTGACCAAACAGATGAATAAGGCCGAATGCTGGACCTGGGGAGCTGCGTGACCAAACAGAGGAATAAGACCAAAGGCTGGGCCTGAGGAGCTGCGTGACAAAACAGAGGAATAAGGCCGAATGCTGGACCTGGGGAGCTGCGTGACCAAACAGAGGACTAAGGCCAAAGGCTGGGCCTGAGGAGCTGCGTGACCAAACAGAGGAATAAGGCCGAAGGCTGGGCCTGGGGAACTGCGTGTCCAAATAGAGGAATAAGGCCAAAGGCTGAGCCTGAGGAGCTGCGTGACCAAACAGAGGAATAAGGCCGAAGGCTGGGCCTGAGGAGCTGTGAGACCAAACAGAGGAATAAGGCTGAGGGCTGGGCCTGAGGAGCTGTGTGACCAACAGAGGACTAAATCCGCAGGCTGGGCCTAAGGAGCTGCGTGACCAAACAGATGAATAAGCCGAATGCTGGACCTGGGGAGCTGCGTGACCAAACAGAGGAATAAGACCAAAGGCTGGGCCTAAGGAGATGCGTGACCAAACAGAGGAATAAGACCACAGGCTGGGCCTAAGGAACTGCGTGACCAAACAGAGGAATAAGACCAAAGGCTGGGCCTAAGGAGCTGTGTGACCAAACCGAGGAATGAGGCTGAAGGTTGGGCCTGAGGAGCTGCGCGACCAAAAGGAGAATTATGGCTGAGGGCTGGGCCTGAGGAGATGCCTGACCAAACAGATGAATAAGCCGAATGCTGGACCTGGGGAGCTGCGTGACCAAACAGAGGAATAAGACCAAAGGCTGGGCCTGAGGAGCTGCGTGACCAAACAGAGGAATAAGGCCGAAGGCTGGGCCTAAGGAGCTGTGTGACCAAACCGAGGAATGAGGCCGAAGGTTGGGCCTGAGGAGCTGCGTGACCAAACAGAGGAATAAGACCAAAGGCTGGGCCTGAGGAGCTGCGTGATCAAACAGATGAATAAGGCCGAATGCTGGACCTGGGGAGCTTCGTGACCAAACAGATGAATAAGGCCGAAGGCTGGGCCTGGAGAGCTTCGTGACCAAACAGAGGAATAAGGCCGAAGGCTGGGCCTGGAGAACTGCGTGTCCAAATAGAGGAATAAGGCCGAATGCTGGACCTGGGGAGCTGTGTGACCAAACAGATGAATAAGCCGAATGCTGGACCTGGGGAGCTGCGTGACCAAACAGAGGGATAAGACCAAAGGCTGGGCCTAAGGAGATGCATGACCAAACAGAGGAATAAGACCAAAGGCTGGGCCTGAGGAGCTGCGTGACCAAACAGATGAATAAGGCCGAATGCTGGACCTGGGGAGCTGCGTGACCAAACAGATGAATAAGGCCGCAGGCTGGGCTTGAGGAACTGCCTGACCAAACAGAGGAATGAGGCCAAAGGCTGGGCCTAAGGAGCTGTGTGACCAAACCGAGGAATAAGGCCGCAGGCTGGGCTTGAGGAACTGCCTGACCAAACAGAGGAATGAGGCCGAAGGTTGGGCCTGAGGAGCTGCGCGACCAAAAGGAGAATTATGGCTGAGGGCTGGGCCTGAGGAGATGCCTGACCAAACAGAGGAATAAGGCCGAAGGCTGGGCTCATTTCTAAGCTCATGAATTTACAACATCCCTTTTATGTACTTTAGGGGGTATTTTATTCATTATAATACATGGCCACACTGTCCTCCCCTTGGGTAGCTGATCTCATACCAACGTTGGTACAAGATGAGGTCCAGTTGTTTACAGGTAGAATACATGGAGAACGTGTATTTAGTATAATATGGGTTAATAAACAAACCTTTCATTCATAGGTTGATTAAAAAAAAGAACACAATCAAATTATGCAGAACTTGTCAATGTGTTGCACACACATTGTACACCATGTGTCTGGTTTAAAATAAGTGCCAACGTGCAGAAAGTTGAGCACTCCCCTGTACTTGCACTAAATTCACCTTCTGCCACAAAAGTCTCACCTATCAAATAGTGGCTGTGAATTGACAAAGTCCAGAAAAAAGGGGTCAGAACAGCTGGGCAAACCTTGAATTAAATGCAGTAGACGGAGCTGGTATTATGGTCTGCCTAGGCTCAGGCCGCAGCTTTGCGATGTCACAAACCAGCTGAAATAAGCTATTGCACACCCCCTGGACCTGTCACCCATCTAGAAGTATCAGGGATCTCACCTATTGGCAGGTATCTGATCCTGTACAGTTACAGGTGTCTGACTTCGCCTCTCTGACCTCACCTGTCTGTATATCATCCTGTACAGCCACAGGTGGCTGACTTCACCGCTCTGACCTCACCTGTCTGCAGGTGTCTCATCCTGTACTACAGGTGTCTGACTTCACCGCTCTGACCTCACCTACCTGCAGGTATCTCATCCTGTATGGTCACAGGTGTCTGACTTCACCACTCTGACCTCACCTGCCTACAGGTATCTCATCCTGTACTACAGGTGTCTGACTTCACTGCTCTGACCTCACCTGTCTGCAGGTGTCTCATCCAGTACAGCTACAGGTGTCTGACTTCACTGCTCTGACCTCACCTGTCTGCAGGTGTCTCATCCAGTACAGCTACAGGTGTCTGACTTCACCGCTGTGACCTCACCTGTCTGCAGGTGTCTCATCCTGTACAGCTACAGGTGTCTGACTTCACCGCTCTGACCTCACCTATCTGCAGGTATAGCATCCTGTACAGCCACAGGTGTCTGACTTCGCCTCTCTGACCTCACCTGTCTGCAGGTGTCTCATCCTGTACAGCTACAGGTGTCTGACTTCGCCTCTCTGACCTCACCTGTCTGCAGGTGTCTTATCCTGTAGAGCCACAGGTGTCTGCCTTCGCCACTCTGACCTCACCTGTCTGTATATCATCCTGTACAGCCACAGGTGTCTGACTTCACCACTCTGACCTCACCTGTCTGCAGGTGTCTCATCCTGTACTACAGGTGTCTGACTTCACTGCTCTGACCTCACCTGTCTGCAGGTGTCTCATCCAGTACAGCTACAGGTGTCTGACTTCACCGCTGTGACCTCACCTGTCTGCAGGTGTCTCATCCAGTACAGCTACAGGTGTCTGACTTCACCACTGTGACCTCACCTGTCTGCAGGTGTCTCATCCTGTACAGCTACAGGTGTCTGACTTCCCTGCTCTTACCTCACCTGTCTGCATGTTTTGCAAGTCATATGTTCGAAGGTGTCTAGACTCGCCTGCCTGTAAGGGTCTGATGACACCTATCTGCGGGTGTCTGACCACTCCTTTCTTTATGTATTTCATCTCACCTGTCTGTACTGTAGGTGTCTGACCTTTCCTGTCTACACGTGTCAGACAACACCTGTCTGTAGATGCTTGACTGCTGACGCTGGCAGGCGTGTGACCCTCTCACCTCTCTGGTTTTGTTGTTTGACCTCGTCCACCTCGAGGTGTCTGACCCCTCTGTTTCCAGGTGACCGCCATCAATGTCCTGGAAGTGGCCTGACACGATAAGTGGGAAGCGAGCTTCATCAAAGCTGTGCGAGCCAGACCCAGCTCTTAAAAGTATTGAACCGGGACGATCGATGCGCATTCCATCGATAAGAAAAGGCCCGGCTCAGCCTTGCCCTCCTCCGGGGCCTGGAGGCCGGCATTAGGCTCTGCAGCCGCTCCTGACGCTGCGTCTGCACGGCAGGAAGAGCGGCCCCCTGCGCCCCTGACAGCAGCGCTGGCATCTACTGGCGGCGGAGCGAAAATGCCCAGCTGGCAGCTCCAGGTCCCGCCAGGGGGTCCCAGCTCGCGGGCACGCAGACTCTGAGAGCCCCGGGGCAGCAAAGGCCCACCCCCCTCTCCTCCCCAGACCCGGAACATGCAATGTGGGAAAAGCCACAGGCCACAGGGCCAGCGGTGCTGCGGGGCTGGGGGACAGGTGTCCTTAACTATGTGCCGTGAGCCCTCATGAATAATGCGCAGAGAAGCACACACTTCTGCGGTCAGTGCACACCACCCCTCCCCCGCCCGGGGCCTGCTACCGTGTCTGGTGCGACTGTGCAAAGGACACTGTTCACACAGCAGCGAATCCATACACAGCCTTCTGCGCGGAGTCCTGAGGCAGGGGTCAGTCCCTGAGCTGTGCACGCCTGCCAGGCCGACGGCCTGATGCACAAAGCCTGGCTGGCCTCTGCCGTGGAGGCCAGCAGGCAGCAGGCAGGCAGGCAGGCACGTACACGAGCCAGGACGTGCCCGGTGCGTGCAGACGGTTTGCCCCCCTTAACATGTGTGTGCTAATGGATGTTCGCACGAGGGTATTGTCCTCAAATTACCCTCAATGTGCATGTGCAAAAAGGAAAACTGCCAGAGGAGCAATAGGCAGGCAATGCAAATAAGCCCCCCCCCTTACAGGCTATGCAAATGAAGGGCACACCTGCAGGCAATGCAATGAGTGGCCTGCTAGAGACATTGCAAATGAGGGGTCCACCTACAGTCAATGCAAATGAGGGGCGTGTCTAGAGGTAATATGAATGAGGGATACGCCTACAGCAATGCAGCTGAGGAGCATGCCAAGAGGCAATACTAATGAGAGGCAGGCCTACAGGCAACATGAATGAGGGGCCCGCCTACAGGCAACATGAATGAGGGGCCCGCCTACAGGCATCATGAATGAGGGGCCCGCCTACAGGCAACATGAATGAGGGGCCCGACTACAGGCAACATGAATGAGGGGCCTGCCTACAGGCAACATGAATGAGGGGCCCGCCTACAGGCAACATGAATGAGGGGCCGCCTACAGGCAACATGAATGAGGGGCCCGCCTACAGGCAACATGAATGAGGGGCCCACCTACAGGCAACGTGAATGAGGGGCCCGCCTACAGGCAACATGAATGAGGGGCCCGCCTACAGGCAACGTGAATGAGGGGCCGCCTACAGGCAACATGAATGAGGGGCCCGCCTACAGGCAATGTGAATGAGGGGCCATCCTACAGGCAATGTGAATGAGGGGCCCTCCTACAGGCAATGCAAATGAGAGGCCCGCCTACAGGCAATGTGAATGAGGGGCCCTCCTACAGGCAATGCAAATGAGAAGCCCGCCTACAGGCAATGTGAATGAGGGGCCCTCCTACAGGCAACATGAATGAGGGGCCCGCCTACAGGCAACATGAATCTGGGGCCCGCCTACAGGCAACATGAATGAGGGGCCCTCCTACAGGCAATGCAAATGAGGGTCCCGCCTACAGGCAACATGAATGAGGGGCCCGCCTACAGGCAACATGAATGAGGGGCCGCCTACAGGCAACATGAATGAGGGGCCCGCCTACAGGCAATGTGAATGAGGGGCCATCCTACAGGCAATGCAAATGAGAGGCCCGCCTACAGGCAACATGAATGAGGGGCCCGCCTACAGGCAACATGAATGAGGGGCCCGCCTACAGGCAACATGAATCTGGGGCCCGCCTACAGGCAACATGAATGAGGGGCCGCCTACAGGCAACATGAATGAGGGGCCTGCCTACAGGCAATGTGAATGAGGGGCCCTCCTACAGGCAATGCAAATGAGAAGCCCGCCTACAGGCAACATGAATCTGGGGCCCGCCTACAGGCAACATGAATGAGGGGCCCTCCTACAGGCAATGCGAATGAGGGACCCTCCTACAGGCAATGCGAATGAGGGACCCTCCTACAGGCAATGCGAATGAGGGGCCCGCCTACAGGCAACATGAATCTGGGGCCCGCCTACAGGCAACATGAATGAGGGGCCCTCCTACAGGCAATGCAAATGAGAAGCCCGCCTACAGGCACGGCCCGCCTACAGGCAATGTGAATGAGGGGCCCGCCCAACAGGCAATGTGAATGAGGGACCCTCCTACAGGCAATGTGAATGAGGGGCCCTCCTACAGGTAATGCAAACGAGAAGCCCGCCTACAGGCAATGTGAATGAGGGGCCCTCCTACAGGTAATGCAAACGAGAAGCCCGCCTACAGGCAATGTGAATGAGGGGCCCTCCTACAGGCAATGCAAACGAGGAGCCCACATACAGTCAAGGCGAATGAGGGGCCCTCCTACAGGCAATGCAAACGAAAAGCCCGCCTACAGGCAATGCGAATGAGGGGCCCTCCTACAGGCAATGCGAATGAGGGGCCCTCCTACAGGGCCTACAGGCAATGTGAATGAGGGGTCCTCCTACAGGCAATTCAAATGAGGAGCCCGCATACAGTCAACGCGAATGAGGGGCCCTCCTACAGGCAATGCAAACGAGGAGCCCGCCTACAGGCAATGTGAATGAGGGGCCCTCTTACAGGCAATGCAAACGAGGAGCCCGCCTACAGGCAATGTGAATGAGGGGCCCTCCTACAGGCAATGTGAATGAGGGGCCCTCCTACAGGCAATGCAAATGAGGAGCCCGCCTACAGGCAATGTGAACGAGGGACTTGTCTACAGGCAAAGCAAATAAGGGATACGTCTACAGCAATGCAGCTGAGGAGCATGCCTAGAGGCAATACTAATGAGATGCATGCCTACAGGCAATATGAATGAGGGGCCCGTCTACAGGCTAAGCAAATGAGGGGCACGCCTAAAGGCAATGCAAGCGAAGGGGCCCGCTTACAAGAAATGTGAATGAGGGGCATTCATACAGGGAATGCAAATGAGGGGAATGTCTCCAAGCAATGTGAATGAGGGACTTGTCTACAGGCCTAGAAACCCAAGCTACTCTGCACTGATGAGGCCCAACAAGGGCGAAACATGTTTGGGGATGCTTGTGGTCTTGTGCAGAAGGGAAGTGACCTAGCAGTTCAGGCTGGACTGCCCCTTTTGGGGGTGGGACCAAGCCTGATTTGCATATGGTCTTTCCCCTTTTGTAATGGCTTGGCAGGTGAAGAACAATGGTCTGAAGGGTTTCCCAGAGCAATGCCAGTGGTTAAGATTCAGTCTAAACCTTCCAGCCATCCCTTATTTGTTTTTCCTCTTCTGTGGGAGCCACTCCCTCCGGATATATCGACCTTCCCTTCTGCGACATGCTCCCTCAGGACATGATGAACTTTTCCTGTGTGAGACACTCCCTCTGGATATATAGGCCTTCCCTTGTGTGACATGCTCCCTCAGGACATGATGAACTTTTCCTGTATGAGCTACTCCCTCCAGATATATAGACCTTCCCTTCTCTGACATGCTCCCTCAGGACATGATGAACTTTTCCGGTGTGAGACACTCCCTCCTGATATATAGACCTTCCCTGGTGCGACATGCTCCCTCAGGACATGATGAACTTTTCCTGTGTGAGCCACTCCCTCCTGATATATAGATCTTCCCTTCTGTGACATGCTCCCTCAGGACATGATGAACTTTTCCTGTGTGACATGCTCCCTCAGGACATGATGAACTTTTCCGGTGTGACCTCAGGACATGATGAACTTTTCTTGTGTGACATGCTCCCTCAGGACATGACGCCCACCTTCTGCGGGACATGATGCCCTCTTCTGTGGGAGCCACTCTCTATGGGCATGATGCCCTCTTCCTGTGAGGGCCACAACCCTGGGATATAATACTCTCTTTCTGTGAGAGTCACTCCCTCAGGACATGGCCAGTTCCTATATGAATTGCTCCCTTACGAGTCAGACATATAGCCCTTTCCTGTATGAACCACTCCCTCCGGATATATAGACCTTCCCTTGTGCAACATGCTCCTTCAGGACATGATGAACTTTTCCTGTGTGAGCCACTTGTAAAAGAGAGCGAGAAATCCACTGACGGGCCCATAGGTCAGTGCTCCCCCTCTAGAACTTGTAAGACAAGATAGCTGCACTGTGTGAGGAATGGGGTTGCAGGATTCACTTACTCCAACACGACTCAATAAAGAGCACTCAGTAGTTTGGCAAAGGTAAGTCTGTTTAATGACAAGTACATCAAACAGGGAAACAATTGGAAATCAGCATCCTTGCGATCGCCTGTCTTGCTCCGACTTCCTCGAACTTCAGTTGAACAGCAATTTTTATACACAAAACTCGTCATCATTGACGTCTAATTCTAAAAAACTCGTCATGCAATATAATTGGTTAGGAAAGGTAACTTAAATATAGGTGCTATATCTGTATATGATAATGGAGCATGCAGATTGGATAACTCTTATCGGGTGGGCGTCTATGCCCCTCCCTCTACATCACAGGTGATAGACGTCACTACAAATACGACGTCTCATTGGTTCTACGATATATAGCACCCTAGATAACTTGGTCCATTGTGATTGGGCAGGTTACACCCCTAGACATAAATCTCCACTTTTAATTAGCAGCATGCAGAATGGACACCCATGTGCCTGGTTTCCCAAGTTTCACCCTCCCTCCCTTCCATCAATCAGGGTTTTAGGGTGACGTGTCAATTAGTTGGCTGGGTATGGCCTCGAAACTGTAGCCTCTTGTCAGGAAAAGTCATGGAATTCTCGGGTTCTGGGTGACATCAGGCGGTGGTACCTCTTTGCGCCTGGCTGATCACGTGCTAGTTTCACCATGAATCTGCTTCAGTTTCCAGCTTTTAGTGTATTTAATTCTGTTTGGCCTCGCCACCTGCATGGGCCCCCCTTATCTTGACCTTCCTGGGCAGGCTGGTATGCTCTGCAGTTTGAGTCTTGTTAGCTGGCGCTCTCCTCCCTTTCTCTGGATGACCTCGATTTCCTATGCATGAGCTGCTCTTTGTTGAGTTTCGATTCCGCTCCTTCTTTTGACTCTGGCTGGGTGGTGAAACTTGGCCTGTTAGGCCTCTGGCAGCCTGGGCACATTTCTGCTTTACAAAATGGAGTCACACTTGCAATAATGTGCCTTATTGAGGTAGATATGTGGTTGGCGCTTGCCACTCTAATCTTCTACTAAGCATTGCAAGCAGTATTGGTTTCTTAGTTTCTTGTGTTTCAAGCCTATTTACACACGTTTAACTGGTTGGTTGCTTCCATCTCATCTCGTAGAAACGTTTCCTTACGTTTTAACATCGTCTCTTTCCTGTGTCCATTACATCTATTTTCATAACTGCTTGCACTGGCGTGCTGTCTTTGATACCCGTTTTTGTTCATTTGCGAGTCTGTCCAGGCCCTTGGCATCTCCACTGGCCCTCCATTAAGGCTCCTTGGGTCTCTTCATGGACCGTCTGTAGATACTCTTCATTTCGTGTTAGCGGCTGGTACTGTTGTCTGATAGGGTACCGTGCTGCCCAGGGTTGTCTGGTTATGGGCACTTCAACAGGTATGGATCTTCTGATGTACACTGGGCAGAGTCCCAGTGCAGCTCTTTGTTGGTTCATCTGCTCCTCATACGTCACCACCTTGGCGGGTACGCTCATGGTACCTCGAAATGAGGGGAAGGGGTGCTGGCCATGTCTGGGACCTCCTATACACTCCCCCCTTTGGTTGGTTCATCGACCACTTCTGCAACCTCTTTTGCATTTATTTCTTTTGATTCTTCGGTGTCATGTTCATCGTCTTCAGGGTTTGTACATGATGGTGTGAATGTGTGAGTCTTTGGAGTCCATATTTTAATCACCCCTTTCAAACTCCCTGCTGTTTTCACATGTTCGTCTTTGTTCCATGTCATTAGCTGAAATTGTCCATTTGGGCTGCAGTAGATCCATTTTCCTTCATACCTTCTTCGTTTCTTAGGATATGTGAACTTTGTTCCTTCTGGCGCAAATTTAATGGCCTTCACAAAGTCTCTTACTTCTTCATCAGTCAGGTCTCTGGGTTTCCATCCTGGTTCGACATCAACAATTATTTTCATCCCTATGGCTTTCTTTGCAGTTTTCTGGCACTGTGTAATGATTATCTTGATAACACAGAATCCTAGCAGTACCATTGCTAATAAAGCTCCCAGAAACTTGAATATATCTGCCATCCATTGTGGGACCCATGAGAACAGGGTCCAAACCAGCTGTCATTGTCCACTTCATCACTTTCATCGATCATCTAGTTTTTCAAGTTTGTCAACATACTTATGGCTTCTGTTAAGGTTCCGTTCTTTTCATCGTGCGATGGTACAAATGTGCAACATGATTCCCCGATTGTTGCACAAACACCTACATCCATCGCCGTGATCATGTCAAGTACATATCTGTTCTGGAGGGTCATCAGTCTGATCGCTCTCAGTTCTTCTTTGATCGCGTTAAATCCTTTTATAGTGTTCTGATGGTTTGCAGTAACTCCCATCTGGTTATCTGCAACCATTTAGCATTCACTCCAATTTGGATGTGTGGCAAGAGCATCGTGGTGAATACTGTTGAGGTGAGACTGAATAGCCTGTGTTCATATGGGATTGCATGAAATGCCTCCTCTGATTTGGTAGAAAAGTAATTTTCTCTCTTCATCTTGGATACCAATTCCACAGATCTCCTTCTCCTTAGATGAGCATCTGCTTTCGGGAAACTGTCCAAATTCAGTTCATTCTTAGGGATCACTAGCGCGGGAACGTGGACGTTCCCCAGTGTGCATATGCCTCCCCAGTTCTTCGCCAGTCTTATGTATGCCTTGGATCCACAAGCCCAGTAATGGTCCATGATGACTGGGGTTCCTTGTGTTATTCCTGGGGCTTCAAAGATTCGCCCGCAGTTTACATTCTCTCCCTCTCTTCCTCGTGCCATTACTTCTGAAGCATAATTTTGGGCTTTCCAGTAGTACTATTTGCAGGGGTCCTCCTCTGCCTTCGACCCATGTTAGCAGCTTTACCAGTTTTGACCTTAGAGGTTTGCATAACCTCTGCAAATTCTCTATTGCTTCTCGGCAGGCTCGAAGGACCATCCAAGGTCAGCAGATTACTACTCCTTCTTCCCATCCATCTGGGGGGACCACTGTTCCCCAAATCTGCATTTGGCCTCTGTTCTTCCAGATTTGAGCCTCTTCTGCAGTTTTTCCTTGAACGTTCAATCTTGGGTTTATTTCCCATCGTGTTCCTGATCCTTTGACGTCAGGATTCTCGTATCTGATCACGTGATTCCTGGTGTGCGCTCTGTTTCTTGTTTTAATGTCCTGGACGTAGACATCTTCATCTGGGTAATACTTTTCGTTGGCCCATATCAACGAGGCGTCTCTTCCCATAAATTGTCCTCTGATGTTGCACATTGCTACGTGTGACATACAGTGTGCCGTAGGGACATCAATTTCTACAGCTACAAAGATCTTAGACTTTACCATGCTATATGGTAGGAGTGCACAGATGAAGCATTCTCCTTCTGACTGCCTTCGTCCTACTTCCTTCATGTGCTGGTACCATATGTTGTTTCCGAGATGGGCTGTGCAGTCCAGGTAATCGTTAAGCTCATTGTTATCTTCATGCAGGTTTCTCTTGATTCTCAGCGCTCTTCTGTAGTTTGCTATTACTATTTCCTTAAAAACATCTGTGCTGCTTTTCCACTCTGTGCGTCTTGGTAGGGCAGGCTGCCTTGGCTGTATCGCAGTGGTAGGAGAAGGTTTTTCGTTTCTTTTCCTTTCCTCTTGTAATCTTCCATAGAGGTTCTCTAATCGCCGTTGGCTCACCAACTCCCCAATGCGTGGCTGTGTCGTAGGTCTGGTGCTTGTTCCTTGCGTCTGAGCTGGCATGCTTACTGTTATAATCTCTGTAGTTCTATTTTTCAGCTCCTCATGCAGTTTCTTTGCTCTGACTATGAATGGGAACAAATAATCAGTGCTTGTGTTTTCTCTGTGAGTTCCTTTGTGGCTATTTCTGTTCTTTTGAGGGATTTTGCTATGTCCTCTTTCATTGGTTTCTCACTTGGTTCTCCTTGGTTGCTTCCGCTATTTTCTGGAACTGATTGTTCGGCAGGCAGTCTTTCCTTCTTTTCTTTCCTGCTGCCTTCGTTGGAGGCCCTGTAGCCATAGACACTTGCCCTTGTCTGCGTGCATTCTGTGTGTGGGTGCGTGCAGTGGTCAGTGCCATGTTTTCATTCATTCCATGCTGACACTGTCTCCAGCTTTTCTCATCATTCGTTACCTCAAGTGTGCCTGAATCACTGCTAATTATATTTAATTTTAGTTCGTTAACTTTACCATCAGGTTTTCTTAGGACTGGGATGACTATATAGGTTATGGGTGCTTTCGTAGGTCTCAGGCGTTCATTATCTGGTGGGCGCACTGAGATTGGGACACTTCGCGCACCAATAAAGAAAGCAGTTCTGATAGTCAACGATAGAAAGACAATGATAATTACTATGCATATACACATAATAGACTTGTAGGACATCTGGCAGCATTTCCTTCCAGGGAAGCAGGGGCGCCCCTGTGCTGGCGGTAAAACCAAGTTACTGTTCTGTGCCCCCATTTCAACCAAGTCCATAGTCAGTTATTTATTCCTTTTCTTGCTCTGATCTCGTAGATCATGAGTTCATTACTACTAAATCGACAAGTGCTTTTCAAGTGCCCCCCTTCTTGCGGGTGCTGTCGGTAATCTCTGGGTATGCAGTACAGTTCCTGTGCTAGACTATGGAAAAGGGTTAGACTAGCAACTTTGGTACATCACATTCGTAATGCATATTTACAGTAGGTAACGTCCCAGTGCATTCCTCAAATTTGCCTTGGTTCTGAGGACATGCTGGAACCTGTTCAATGCGAAGGAATGAAAAGGTGGAACTGCTAAAAATCACACAAAAATAAAATGTTGTAAAAATAAAAATAAAAACAAAAATGAAAGTGAACATGAAAAATAAAAATACGGAGAAATAGAGGAAAAGGTAAAAAGAAACAATAAGATGGTGCAGTTCTTGTCTCTGCTCTCCTTGATCTGTCCTGTGGCGGAAAATTGAAGAACTGTGTCTCTGTCCTCGATTTTTCCCACGGCGGAAGATAAAGCACTGTCTCTCTGTCTCCACAATCTGTCCCACGGCGGAAGATAAATCACTGTCTCTCTGTCTCCACGATCTGTCCCACGGTGGAAGATAAAGCACTGTCTCTCTGTCTCCACGATCTGTCCCACGGTGGAAGATAAAGCACTGTCTCTCTGTCTCCACGATCTGTCCCACGGTGGAAGATAAAGCACTGTCTCTCTGTATCCACAATCTGTCCCACGGCGGAAAGTCTCACTGGAACCACCTAAGGTATTCTCGCTGAAAGTTAGATAGATCCACCTGGAGCATTATGCCGTGGAGGAGTGTGCCCATGTGTGGGACGTTGGCTGGATCTCTAAGGAAGGTGATGACGTCAACATCTGCAGGCCTTCCCACCATTTCTGGATGGTCTGTGACTAGTCTAAGCAGGACGTTGTGTGCCAGCCGGGTGTCCTCGGGTCATAGGGACATTTGTCCTGTTTGGCTGGGTCCTGGTCATGAGCTTTTCTTTTGATTCACACAGTCTCTGCACCTTCCTGTTGCGTGGAATGCCACAAGGTGATTTAGTTTAGTCCACAGCTGGTTCAACTGAGCTAAGTTTCTTGGGTCTCTGATGAAAGTACGTGTGTCAGTTGTTCTCCCGATGAGTCCTGGGCATTTCTCTATTATTTGAAAGAACAAAGTGAAGGTGAGTTCATAAATGTGTACCGGCGGCGGAAGCATTTGTGTCCTCTTCGCTGTGCTCGGGTAGCTTGGCGAAGGCTTCCGTGATGACAGTCAGCAGTTGCCTGATTATTTTCTCCTTTCGCAGGATCTTGAATAAAGTTTGTGACACTGGTTTCTCTCCCTGGCAGTGACGGATATGATATTACCACCAGCTGGAAGTAGGTTAGCACATCCCACTTGAGGTCTCCGCTGGGAGATACCATAAGTTCTGTAAACAAAGTCGCGACACTGGTTGCTTTCAGGACGCTGTGTTACGCTCTCAAGAAATGTCTTTTTTTTCTATCAGAGTCCTGATTCTTTATACTACTTGAGCGTGATGTTATTTCAAAAGTTCATTTTATTAGCATTGTTGTGGCTTTGTGTATGTAGTTCACTTCTTTTTCCTGCAACTGTGGTGTACAGGTTGTCCGTATTATTGTTCTTTATCACCTTTTCTCTGGTTTGGGGAAATGTTCTTATTTAAAAGTCACAAATTAAAACAGAGTTCTTTGTCATTGTTTTGCTGCTCATGCGTCCTTCTTCCTCGCCATGGATCTTGTCTGCACGTGCTGAGGTTCTTCCCCGTTGTCTGTGGCTTCTTTGTGGTTGGATGCAGCTGGAGGGCTTTCTCCTATATAAGGTTTAATGTCATTCAGGAAGAGCGATGACCTTCTGCCCTGGACTTTGACGCCTGAAGGAGTGCAGTCCTCTACGATGAAAGGGCCATTGAATCGTGGCTCATCCCACTTCTTCCTTGTAAAAATAACTATAAGAACAGCATCCCCAGGGAAGATGAGGGGCAGGCATAAACCTTGCGTGTCGTCTGTTTCAGCATTTCCTGTTGTATTTTGTACTGTGCTGCACCCTTTTCGCCGTTGCTGCAGCTGGCCTGAAATGACAGAGACGCTGGATGTCATACATTTCAAGTACTCCTGCATCTCTGTCCCCAAGACCCCACTTGTTGGCTGGCCATCACATCTAGCTCTATCTCTGGGGGTAAGAGGGGTCCTCATCCTTCTGCCTGTGACTATCTTGTGCGGCCTGAGATGATGGTCGGAGCCTGGTTGGTTCCGAAGCACATACAATGCCAGTGGTAGACAGTGCAGCCATCCCTTTTTTAATGTGAGTTTCAGCTTGGCTATCCTCTCCTTTAACAAGCCGTTGAGCCGCTCACATATGCCATTCCCCTCAAGATGATATGCCAACGAGAACTTGTGCTTTATAACAAGCAACAAGCTGATCTGCTCGAAAACTGCATTAACAAAGTGAGCCCCATTGTCTGACCTCATTACCTCGCACACCCCCCATCTAGGGAACACTTCCCTCACTAGAAATTTGGCAGCACAGGTAGAGTCTGGGTGTGCACAGGGACCTGCTTCTATCCATCTAGAGAATGGACACACAACCACAATTAAATACCTGTACCCATTGCACACTTGAATCATGTCGACGTAGTCGATATGCAAGTGCTGGAATGGCCCATTTGGCTGGAGATAACTCCTCTTACTACTTTTAGTGTGTGCCCAGTGGTGAATTTCTGGCAGATTATGCAGTTTACCATGAAGAATTCAACATGCTCTGATAAATTTGGTGTAAACTAGTCTTCTGCGAGCGTTGCAGCGAGATTTTCTTTTGACATATGTATAGGGTAGTGTAATTGCTCCAATGCTACTTTCAGTAGGGCGACAGGTATTACTGGTTTACCAGTGCTGCCTTGCGACCACAACCCGTCAGAGGGGTTTAAAGAACACCCTCAACGCTTCCACACATTTTTCTCCTCCTAAGGTGCCTCCCCTTGGAGTTCCATTAGCTGAGTCTGTCCCATGTTGCTATAGGCCTCTGGTGTGGCTCGTGCTACCATCATACGCTCATGGGTACGTGCCACCTCCACGTCCATGATTGTTTCATTCTTGGATGCCATGTGCTTGGCTTCCGTGTCCGCTTCATGATTTCCACGTGACACTAAATCTGTCCCTTTGGTCTGGGCGGCGCATTTCACAACCGCTATGGCCACTGGGAGCTGTCGTGCTTTTATCAACCTGTCCAATAAGGCTGCATGTTGCATTGGCGTGCCGTCCGCTCAGAGGTAGCCCCTCCTTTTCCAGCGTGCTAAGCCTGCATGCATGGTAGATGTCACATAGGCAGAGTCATTGTACACCGTTACTTCCTGGTCTTCATGATTCTCAATGGCGAGTATCAGCGCCAATAGTTCTGCAGCTTGTGCAAAATAGTGAGATGGTATTCGTGCACTGACGAGTACCTGGAACTCTCCATTCGCTAGGTGTTTTATCACGGCCACGCCTGTGTATCTTTGTCCATCTTCTTGGTCGATTCTTGATGAGCCGTCAATAAACACAATCTCACCACCTGCCAGGGCATTTTCTTTTACCCTGGGGATTTCAACATTGAATTCCTCATAATTCACGCAGTCATGTACGGGTTCTCCCTCTGTGACCGACTCAGCTATGAACGTAGCTGGATTCACAGTTTTACATCGCACTATTTTGATCGATGGGTTAGAGATAATCACTTCATATGCGGATGCTCTCTGAGATGTCAGCGTGCCCTTTGGCTTCTCTAATATGGCGAATAACGAGTGCTCGACGTACAATGTCATGGAGCACCCCATCACAATGGATGACGCCTTTTCAATAGCAAACGCGGCAGCAGCTAGATTTTGTTCGCATGGGAAGTGGCCCTTCATGACCGGGTCCAAACTCCTGCTGTAATATGCTAGGGGCTTGTACCCCAGTGAGGTTCGCTGAGCGAGCACTGCCATCATAAAATTGCCATCGGTATGTGAGAACAGGTAGAATTCCTCTGCATAATTAGGAATCCCGAGAACTGGGGCCTTACAAATCGCCCCCTTGAGTTCTGCAAACCCCTTTTTCATTGTCTCAGTCCATTCAACCGTTTCCTTTGTCGCCTGGTCTTTCTTCAAAGCCTGAATCAAGGGCTTGGTATACGAGCTGTAGTCGAAGACCCATGCTCTGACATAATTGCACAGGCCTAGGAAGCTCTGCTTTTGTTTTATTGTGAGTGGCTTAGCTGTGTTCATGATAGCTTCAGCCCTCTCTGGGGTTGTCTTTTTCTCCTCGTGAGAGATTAGCTGACATATATACAGCACCTCTTGTTGACAGCATTGTAATTGTTCCTTATCTACTTTATATCCTTTCTCAACTAGGATAGTCAGTAGCTGGACAGAGTCACGCCTGCATTGCTCCTCAGTGATGCTGCAGATCAGAATGTCATCTACATATTGTAAAACGACACTGTCTACTGCAATATTGCTTAGGTCCATTTGTAGGACTCTATTGAAGATGGACGGAGACTCACAATACCCCTGTGACAATCTCGTGCTTTTCAGAAGCATTTGTCTGAAAGTAAACAACGTCAGGTCTTGCGAATCACGGTGCAACGGGATTGAGAAAAAAGCATTTTTCAAATCGAGCACCGTGAAATATTTTGCCTCAGTGGGTATGTTGCATAGAATTGTAGACGGGTTAGGGACTAGAGGGAACTCAGCTTCAACAATATTGTTTAATGCCCTTAAATCTTGGATCAAATGCCAAGACCCTCCCTTTGATTTTTTGACAGGGTAAATCACTTTGTTGCACGGTGATTCTGATATCACTAGAATGACCTGCTCCATTATGGCGGAAATTGTCTTTGCGATCCCTTCATCTGGCTCTCTGGGCATAGGATATTGTCGCGCTCTTGGTAAAATTTCTCCTGGTTTCAGTTTAATTTTCACTTCACCTGCCCCCTTCAGAAGGCCTACGTCATAGGGCCCTGTAGTCCATACTGCGACAGGCACTTGGGCCATGTCTTCTTCGAAGTATTCTGGACGTATCAGTGCCAGCATCATTCTCTGTGGCACTTCTCGTTTGATAATTTTGACCCAAAATATGAGACTCACTTCCACCCTTTTCTCTTCTAGGTCATGGTGCTCTTCGAACAGATCATCATCGGTGACGTCAGTCACTCGATACCCTTCTTCAATGGCGATAATCACGCACCATTGTCTGCCTTCGTCATCGCATCCTTCGACCAATGCTATTTTCCCTCGCACTGTGGCAGATTGTATCATTAAGGGAAATACTTGTCCCTCTTCTTCGTGTATAGGTATTCTTGGTCTGAATAGGAACTCATCAGGTGTCCTCATAGTCCTACCAGCGAGGCCTGGCAACCCCGCCATGAGCACCCGCACACCATACGCGAAGACCTATGGCTCTAATAGTATAGCCCTCATGGCTATGCTTCCTGAGTATGCTCTGATCATTTCGCACACGTTAGAATAATGCATTCCTGGAGTGGAGCACACTATACCATTCTTGGCAAAGGAGATTGTCATATTCAATTTTGTCATCAAGTCCCGACCCAGGATGTTTACTGGGGTCTGACGTGAATACAGTAAGGGTACATTCATTTTGCACTCTCCTACAGAGACTGGTAGCGCATTTGTAAAGGGAACTCTACTGTGAGCTCCTGTGAAACTCTGAGTATCTATGGCCTCGCCGGACAAGGAAAACTTGCCTTCCCGTATGTACGAGCGCGTTGCACTCGTGTCAACTAAGAAGGACTATTCTCTGCCCCCTATGACGACATTCACCCAAGGTTCCCTATTAGGGTCTGGTGTCACTGATAGGATAGAGCACATCAGAGTACCCCGTGAGCTGTCCTATTTTAAATATAAGGTCAGCCCATTGTATGCCTGTGGATCTCCCCCATTTCCAGGGTTGACTCCTCCTCTGGAGTTAGTGCCCTGAGGCAATTGCTGCGGTGCCTTCTGGGATTGTCCCTGTGGCAAGTTCCCCATGTTCGAGGGTTGAACCACTTGCTGCGCACCTTGCTGCAAGCCTGCTGCCTGCTGCTCCACTGTGTTATTTTGTGCACCGCCCTGGCATGGGACAGCAGGCTGATTCACCATGCCTGCTCCCATTCTTTGGCAATTTTGCCACATGCATTGGCTTCTGCACATGCGCGCCACATGTCCTGTTATTCCACAAAGCCAACAAACCAGCGGTGGTCGGGCCATCTGGCGATCTGGTGTGACTGGACTGCCTATCTGCACATTTTGAAATTCACCTTGGTTACCTCAAGAACCCACCCTGGTTACTTTGCCATCCTCTTCCTCCAAAACCCCTATCTCTCTGGTAAAATCCCACGTTACTCTGGTTATTCTGGGATGGGTTTGCTGCTGATTGCGTGCTTGGTTCAGCTGGGTTTGTCAGCATGGCTCCCTCGAGAGTATACTTTGAGAGTTTCTTTTGCACCAGTTTTGCCTCCTCACCCTTACGGGTTGCTTCCTTTTTTCGGTTCTTTTCTTGCAACAATCTACATTAGTGTGCAATTGTCAACTGTATTTCGGCCCAGGGTTTAGCTTCTACTCCTTCTAATTTTTTTGCTGCTTTTGCACCGGTTCAGGCAACCCCTGGCATAATATGTGGAAGCATACAGGGATAGATTTCATGCGTTTTGAGCACCCATGCGTCTTGAAAATTATGGATATAAATCAACGGATCCCCTGACTCTTTCATTTTTCGTGTCATTACAGCTCCCATATCGGAAGTGTCAGGGTAAAGCGTTTGTAGCGCTTTCCACATGGCTGCTCTACAATTATTAAAAGGCGCTCCGTCATGGGAAGTGTTAATTATGGTTACTCTAGGGTACCCAGCCCGTTTCCATACATTGTGTGCCCTTTCACCAAGTATGGCAATCAGGAGGCCCTTAATGTCCCCTATAGCTAAGGTGACACCCCCTGTCATTTTCTCTAACTCATGTATCCACTTCCCGGCTCCCGATGTCAACATTGGAAGCTTGTTTTTCAGGTTTTCTCGGTCCATGTGTGGCCATGGGATATATTGTGGTCTTGCTTCCCCTTTCTCTAACAGTGGGAATTGGAACGCACAGTCTTCCTTCTCTCTCCCCATAGCTCTCCTGTCTACCACTGGGGTAGCATTCCCGCATTGCCGTCTACCTGGCAGTGCCCTTAATCTGTCTGCATAGGCAGGTGCTGGCGCCCCCCTCTGACCGTGGGGTGTTCCTTCATGTCGGCTGGGCTGCGCAGCAGACTTCAGTGTCCTATTTGCGGACTCGCTAGCGTCTGACCCTCATACCCCTTGGTTCCCTGGGAGCCGCCTTTCGCGCCGTCTCCATTCTTTGTATGCCTCCTCCTCCGTCTCCCCACCGGAGTCTGATTCTGATTGTTCCCAATTTACGCAACTCCTTGCATCTTCTTCGTTCTGCCCAATCTCCAGTCTGTCTAGGGACAGTCCCCTGCTTCCACTACTTCGAGTTGCATCCTCAGTGTCATACAACTGAGTGCTCCCTAAGCGTTCATCTTCCCTTCCCCCATGGGACATCTGTTCCAGCCCCATCTCATTTTATATTTTGTCAATCGTTTCCCCGATGCTTCTGGTATGGAAGTCATCCTCAATATTTGCCCCACTCGTACTTGGTACCAAGTCATTTGCAGGAAAGAATTCTTCTATGTCCTCCCACTCTACAACAGGATTGGGTTTTTTGACTTCCCGCTCCAAATATTCAAGATCCCGTGCCCTCTGTCTGTGCTTATGTTCTGCTTCCTCATCTACTTCCTTGCGCTTCCTCGCTTCTTCTCTAGCCTTGTCTACTTCCCTCATTCTTTCGTTTCTACGTTCCTTTGCCCTTCTAATTTCCTCAACTTCTCTTCTCTTCACTCTCTTCTCACGTACCCTTTGCTCTTCTTCCAACCTTTGCCTATTCCGTCTGTACTGGTCGTAGGCTGCCTTCTGTTTGCGATCGAACTGTTTCTCTTGCTCTTCGCGATATAGTTGTTCTTTCTTCAGCCTATCCTTCCTTCTTGTCCTTTCGTCCGTTATTTCCATATCTTTTACTCTCTCTCTTCTCTCCGTCTCATCAGACCTCTCTCTTTGTCTTACATCATCACTTCCTTTTCCATCAAGCTTCAGCAATATTTGACCTCCCATCCATTTGTCTTTCGCGACTGCTACCTCATCAGTTCTACCTTAATTTCCCTTTTGTTTCTTTCCCTCTCTCTCCTCATCAGGAGGTGCACCACTCTGTGCCTTGTCCTTCCCTTCATCTTCGCGTCTCTCCTTGTCCCTCGGGACCGTGGAGGCAGAATTGTTTTTTGGTCCTTTCCCTTATTTTCATCACTACTGTACCTAGGTGACTCATATGCGGGATTGCTGTACCCCGTGGCTGCCTTAAACTCTCTTAGCAGGTAAAGCCCCTCTGTCTTACTCCCCTCAATGACTGGCTCAGGCGGGGCTGGTGGTGTGGTAGGCGTCTCACCCCCCTCCGTGCATATGTTTAATATCCAGTCTGTGGGTGTTTCTTCCTCCTTCGTTTGTTCGAACATTTTCCAAAGTTCCAGCATAGCAAGGCGTTTCTCTAGTTTCTTGCCGGTATATGTGGCATGCAGATAAGTCGTCATATGCTGCAAGACGGCTTTAGATAGGGACCCGTTCTGTGGCCACGGTATAAACATTTTGTGGGCGGTACCCTTAACCCACTCTGTGCTGTACTTTTTTAGTTTAGGTGCATGCTTAGGTAGTTGCTTGCACAGATGCGCAAGTGGGGTAACCTCCTCCATTCCCAATTTCGCTACTAACGATACTTATGCAGTTTTTATCCTTCCAATAGTATGAGCGAGCACCAAACACGCAAGCTCCAATCCAATCTCTTCCCGCCAAAATTCTATACCCTCTATTTACTAAGAAATATCAATCCATTGGCGATTCCCTCTCAGTTACGGAATCGCGTAAAGGCACATTTTATTTAAAGCAATCAATGATACAGTTCTTCTTACATTCGACGTACAACAGAACACATATGACAGACACTTGACAGACTAGACGGACACCAGCTGGTCATACATCTACCTGCCTTCTAATCAATACCCCGTCATGGAGTTTAAACAAACTCCTTTGATGCGTCTTTAAATGTCACCGTACTTTAATTGTCCCTTATTACATGGGCTATGTGTTCACGTTTCTTCTGACCGCTGTATTAAAGCGCAGGAACAAGGCGAATCCTTATGTTTTTCTCTCTGGTGCCCCCCCAGTAACCTTACGTTTTTCTATCGGGTGCCCCCCCGGTAACCTTACATTTTTCTCTCGGGTGCCTCCCGGTAACCTTACGTTTTTCTCTCGGGTGCCCCCCGGTAACCTTACGCTTTTCTCTTATACTCGAGTCATTAACCCCTTATATATATGCAGTCTTCTCTACTTCTGGCTATTTTATTTTTTCTCCACCACCCTCTGTTACCTTTCCCTTACTTGTTCTGTCTACAAGACATTTGCCAAAGTAACGAGCTTGTTGTTTCACTCACCAATCGCATCTTTTCCTCTCTGGAGCTTCGGGATCACCGCCCTTTCCTCTTGAGCCTCTTGCGGTCTTTTCATCGATTGGCTGCCCGTAGGAATGAGAAGGGTTATGCTTGGAAAGGCATGTTCCTTCAGACCTACTGCAGATTTTTTATGAGACTTCTGCTATCATTGTCCCCGGGAAGATTCTCAGTCTACTCAGCCGGAATGGCGAAAGGACTTGTGATATCGCTGAAGGCCTAGAGTTTATCGGTCTATGGGTGCCTTAAAATTATATAATCAATAATCAATAATCGATGGCCAAAACCATCCTTCTTCCGCTACCAAGTGTAAAAGAGGGCAAGAAATCTACTGACGGGACCAAAGGCGAGTGCTCCCCCTCTAGTACTTGTAAGACAAGATAGCTGCACCATGTGAGGAATGGGGGTGCAGGATTCACTTACTCCAACACGACTCAATAAAGAGGACTCAGTAGTTTGGCAAAGGTAAGTCTGTTTAATGACAAGTACATCAAACAGGGAAACAATTGGAAATCAGCATCCTTGCGATCACCTGTCTTGCTCCGACTTCCTCGAACTTCAGTTGAACAGCAATTTTTATACACAAAACTCGTCATCATTGACGTCTAATTCTAAAAAACTTGTCATGCAATATAATTGGTTAGGAAAGGTAACTTAAATATAGGTGCTATATCTGTATATGATAATGGAGCATGCAGATTGGATAACTCTTATCGGGTGGGCGTCTATGCCCCTCCCTCTACATCACAGGTGATAGACGTCACTACAAATACGACGTCTCATTGGTTCTACGATATATAGCACCCTAGATAACTTGATCCATTGTGATTGGGCAGGTTACACCCCTAGACATAAATCTCCACTTTTAATTAGCAGCATGCAGAATGGACACCCAGGTGCCTGGTGTCCCAAGTTTCACCCTCCCTCCCTTCCATCAATCAGGGTTTTAGGGTGACGTGTCAATTAGTTGGCTGGGTATGGCCTCGAAACTGTAGCCTCTTGTCAGGAAAAGTCATGGAATTCTCAGGTTCTGGGTGACATCAGGCGGTGGTACCTCTTCGCGCCTGGCTGATCACGTGCTAGTTTCACCATGAATCTGCTTCAGTTTCCAGCTTTTAGTGTATTTAATTCTGTTTCGGCCTCGCCACCTGCATGGGCCCCCCTTATCTTGACCTTCATGGGCAGGCTGGTATGCTCTGAAGTTTGAGTCTTGTTAGCTGGCGCTCTCCTCCCTTTCTCTGGATGACCTCGATTTCCTAGGCATGAGCCGCTCTTTGTTGAGTTTCGATTCCGCTCCTTCTTTTGACTCTGGCTGGGTTGTGAAACTTGGCCTGTTAGGCCTCTGGCAGCCTGGGCACATTTCTGCTTTACAAAATGGAGTCACACTTGTATAATGTGCCTTATTGAGGTAGATATGTGGTTGGCGCTTGCCACTCTAATCTTCTACTAAGCATTGCAAGCAGTATTGGTTTCTTAGTTTCTTGCGTTTCAAGCCTATTTACACACGTTTAACTGGTTGGTTTCTTCCATCTCATCTCGTAGAAACGTTTCCTTACGTTTTAACATCATCTCTTTCCTGTGTCCATTACATCTATTTTCATAATTGCTTGCACTGGCGTGCTGTCTTCGATAGCCATTTTTGTTCATTTGCGAGTCTGTCCAGGCCCTTGTGTCATCTCCACTGGCCCTCCATTAAGACTCCTTGGGTCTCTTCATGGACCGTCTGTAGGTACTCTTCATTTCGTCTTAGCGGGGCTGGGACGGCTGTCTGATAGGGTACTGTGCTGCGCAGGGTTGTCTGGTTATGGGTACTTCAACAGGTATGGATCTTCTGATGTACACTGGGCAGAGTCCCAGTGCAGCTCTTTGTTGGTTCATCTGCTCCTCATACGTCACATACCTTTGCGGGTATGCTCCTGGTACCTCAAAATGAGGGGAAGGGGCGCTGGCCATGTCTGGGACCTCCTCTACACACTCTCTCCAGATATATAGACCTTCCCTTGTGCGACATGCTCCCTCAGGACTTGAGGAACTTTTCCTGTGTGAGCCACTCCCTCCAGATACATAGACCTTCCTTTGTGTGACTAGCTCCCTCGGAACCTGATGAACTTTTCCTGTGTGAGTCACTCCCTCAGGACATTACTCGCCCTTCTGCAGGACATGTTGCCCTCTTCTGTGGAAGCCACTCTCTATGGACATGATGCCCTCTTCCTGTGAGGGTCACGACCCTGGGACATAATACCCTCTTTCTGTGAGAGTCACTCCCTCAGGACATGGCCAGTTCCTATGTGGGCTGCTCCCTCACGAGTCAGACATATAGCCCCTTCCTGTGTGAGTCACTCCCTTGGAACACGTAACCCCTTTCCGATGAAAGAAGGTGCGCGAGCACCGAGCCCCTTTCTGCTTCAGCAGCCCCTCCCAGAGCACGCGGCCGGGGCGGCCTTAGCACCCGCGCTGTTATTTTCACACACATGCAGCAGGGCTGGACGGCATGTCCTGCGGTGGAGATCGCATTCCCTGCACACGGACTATTTTTGGAGCCCGGAAGGGGCTGTGCGCGCCTGGCAGGCTCCGACCTTGCAGGCTTGCATTTCACAGGATGAGGCGAACGACGGTCAATAGCATCGGTGCGGTCTGCGAAATGCAGCACTCAAAACTCCACACCACACACCCCCTCCACTTCCAGCTGCAACAATGCGCGAATATGCAGCACTTTCCAGACTGCAACAATGTGACACATCTGCAACAGTTTCAGTGCAGCCGTGTACGGTTATGCAGCACTGCAACTCGCATCAGCACACACAAATCTGCAAAGCGAAGTACTGCACGGATATGCAGCACTCCAAAGTTAAACTGCACGCTCACCACCACAGATTTCCACAACTGTCCCAGCTGCACAGTTTGCATATATACAGCACTTAAAATGGCAACAGTGCATGGATTTGCAACACACCCAACTGCAACAGTGTACTGCTATACTGCACTACAAACTCCACCAGCAGACAGATCTCCATCACGGGACAGATATTCAAGACTCCACACTGCAGCACCACACAACTCTATAGCAGTCACTGCTGCAATACTGCGCGGATATACAGCACCCCAGAGCGCAATTCAGCACAAGTGAAGCAGCAGGCTGGCCCGCTACACTACTGCAAAGAGCAACACAATTCAAACCTGAAACATTGGTGCGAACAGCACCATTGCACTGAGCATCTGCTTAATTAGGAACTGCTCACCCGTGAAAACCACAGCACTATCCAGAGCTGAACCCGTACTCAGCAGCACTCAGCAGCACTACTGAGTGCATGTTGGAAAGGTTCCCCTCACCACAGCACTATCAGAGCTGAACCCGTACTCAGCAGCACTCAGCTGCACTCAGCAGCACTACTGAGTGCATGTTGGAAAGGTTCCCCTCACAACAGCACTACCCAGAGCTCAACCCATACTCAGCAGCACTACTGAGTGCATGCTGGAAAAGTTCCCCTCACCACAGCACTACTCCGAGCTGAACCCGCACTCAGCAGCACTCAGCAGCACTCAGCAGCACTACTGAGTGCATGTTGGAAAGGTTCCCCTCACGACAGCACTACCCAGAGCTGAACCCGCACTCAGCAGCACTCAGCAGCACTACTGAATGCATGCTGGAAAGGTTCCCCTCACCACAGCACTACCCAGAGCTCAACCCGTACTCAGCAGCACTACTGAGTTCATGTTGGAAAGGTTCCCCTCACCACAGCACTACCCAGAGCTGAACCCGCACTCAGCAACACTGAGCAGCACTACTGAGTGCATGTTGGAAAGGTTCCCCTCACCACAGCACTACCCAGAGCTGAATCCGCACTCAGCAGCACTCAGCAGCACTACTGAGTGCATGTTGGAAAGGTTCCCCTCACCACAGCACTACCCAGAGCTGAACCCGCACTCAGCAGCACTACTGATTGCATGTTGGAAAGGTTCCCCTCACCTCAACACTACCCAGAGCTGAACCCGCACTCATAAGCACTCAGCAGCACTACTGAGTGCATGTTGGAAAGGATCCCCTCACCACAGCACTATCCAGAGCTGAATCCGTACTCATAAGCACTCGGCAGCACTACTGAGTGCATGTTGGAAAGGTTCCCCGCACCACAGCACTATCCAGAGCTGAATCCGTACTCATAAGCACTCAGCAGCACTACTGAGTGCATGTTGGAAAGGTTCCCCTCACCACAGCACTATCCAGAGCTGAACCCGCACTCAGCAGCACTCAGCAGAGTGCATGTGGGAACTATTCAACCCGCACTCAGCAGCACTACTGAGTGCATGTTGGAAAGGTTCCCCTCACCACAGCACTACCCAGAGCTGAATCCGTACTCATAAGCACTCAGCAGCACTACTGAGTGCATGTTGGAAAGGATCCCCTCACCACAGCACTACCCAGAGCTGAATCCGTACTCATAAGCACTCAGCAGCACTACTGAGTGCATGTTGGAAAGGTTCCCCGCACCACAGCACTACCCAGAGCTGAACCCGCACTCAGCAGCACTCAGCAGCACCACTGAGTGCATGTCGGAAAGGTTCCTCTCACCACAGCACTACCCAGAGCTGAACCCGCACTCAGCAGCACTCAGCAGCACCACTGAGTGCATGTTGGAAAGGTTCCCCTCACCACAGCACTACCCAGGGCCGAACCCGCACTCAGAAGCACTCAGCAGCACTACTGAGTGCATGTTGGAAAGATTCTCTCACCACAGCACTATCCAGAGCTGAACCCGCACTCAGCAGCACTCAGCAGCACTACTGAGTGCATGTTGGAAAGGTTCCTCTCACCACAGCACTACCCAGAGCTGAACCCGCACTCAGAAGCACTCAGCAGCACTACTGAGTGCATGTTGGAAAGGTTCCTCTCACCACAGCACTATCCAGAGCTGAACCCGCACTCAGCAGCACTACTGAGTGCATGTTGGAAAGGTTCCCCTCACCACAGCACTACCCAGAGCTGAACCCGCACTCAGCTGCATTCAGCAGCACTACTGAGTGCATGTTCGAAACGTTCCCCTCTACCCAGGCGTTGAGGCTACGAGAGGAGTCGACCCACAACAAGGTGTTACCTCAAGCACCCCTCACTGCCCTACGGGTAAATGGGGCCGTACAGCACTTTAAAGAGGGGGGGCAGGGCGGGCAAAGATAAACAGGCCCCTTATAATTTAAACATAGAGTGAGGGGGTGGAACTGACCTATGCCCGGCACAGCAAAGGGCAAGCGCTGGATGAGGTGAGTCGCAGCTCAAGTCTTTAGGCTGTGACCCTGTCAAGTTAGGGACGACGAGAGGGCTCGGGTCCACCTGGGCCACCGTGTCCCGGGCTACCCAGGTTCGGGTAAAGATGGCTTAAAGTCCGAGTTTATTCTGAGGGTACACACCTCTCCCATGGCTCTCCCAGGGGGGATCATTGTAGGCAGTCAGTCTGCTACAGGGAGGAAACCGAGAGCTGGCAAAAAGTTCAGAGGCAGTTTGGAAAGTCGAAGAGAAAGAAGGCTGCCTGCAGGAGGGGGCCAGAGTGACCGGAGGTGTGGCTGGGTCATAGACAGCGCAGTGTGCAGGTCTGGTGGCTATCGGCGCAGGTCCAGTAGCCAGGAGGCGCAGATCCAATAGCCAGGCGGTGCAGGTCCAGTAGCCAGGCAGTGCAGGTCCAGTGCCCACCGGCGCAGGTCCAGTAGCCACCGGCGCAGGTCCAATAGCCAGGCGGCACAGATCCAGTAGCCACCGGCGCAGGTCCAATAGCCAGGCGGTGCAGGTCCAGTGCCCACCGGCGCAGGTCCAGTAGCCACCGGCGCAGGTCCAATAGCCAGGTGGCACAGATCCAATATCCACCGGCGCTGGTACAATAGCAAGTTGGCGCAGATCCAGTAGCCACCGGTGCAGGTCCAATAGCCAGGCAGCGCAGATCCAGTAGCCACCGGCGCAGGTCCAATAGCCAGGAGGCGCAGATCCAGTAGCCAGGAGGCACAGATCGAATAGCCAGGCGGCGCACATCCAGTAGCCAGGTGGTGCAGATCCAGTAGCCACCGGCGCAGGTCCAGTAGCCAGGTGGAGCAGATCCAGTAGCCAGGTGGCGCAGATCCAGTAACCACCGGTCCAATAGCCAAGAGGCGCAGATCCAGTAGCCAGGCGGCGCAGATCCAGTAGCCAGGCGGCACAGATCCAGTGGCCACCGGTCCAATAGCCAGGAGGCGCAGATCAGGTGAGACTGGGATTCATTGAGCCTCAAGAGTCATAGTTGAAAGTTACTTAGATCTGGACAGTCGTATGTAAGCAGAGGCCATTGGCTCTACCTGTTCCTCACGCTCAGTCATCCAGTGCCCCCCCACCCCTCACTATCTTCCCCACTAGCTGAGCAGGGCACTCATCAAGGGCTTTTCTGGGAACAGAAACGTCTTGAGGGTTCTCAACCCAGCTAGTTCCACTGCTTAAGGGGATGGATCGCCGCCCACAATGCCCTCTGGTTAGCGAAGAAGGCTGGGATCGGCAGATCCCAGCACTGCTCCGCCTCTGTGTGATCTTGGGCCATAGGTTTCTCAGTGCTCGTCCTACGCAGCCTGGCCTACACAGTTTAAAACAGAGCGACCGTCAGTTCTTTTCTGCAAGTGGTAAGGTTTCCTGTCTTGCAAAGGGCTAGTGGAAGAATGTTCCAGAATGTAGCTGGCAGAACGGGCCGGTGTCTGCCATAGGCTCGCGCCCGTTTAGAAGCATGAGCCAGCACGAGGCTACAGTGCGCGGAGGAGAACTTGCAAGGAGTCTCCAGGTTCAGTCATGCCCATTGACGCTGCAGGGCTCGCCGCAGCGACCGAGAAAGTCACTGGGGTCGCGCCTGCATCTACCTGGGCAAAGGTGCCGATGTGGATTCAGTCCTGACACCAGACATCCTACTTCAATACTCGCCAGATCGGGTCTTGCCTGCCCCAGCCTCTGGCTCTTAGGGTAATCAATGCCACATGTTGCCACATCTGTTTCCTTCCACACAGTGGAAGTCAAGTTTAGCTGTGGATCTCCTTCAGAGTCACTACTGCAATAGCGCCACCTAGGGGCTGTGTGCCAGGGAGTATAATTAAAGATATCTGTGGGGGCTGGGCCTCTTGCTATGTATGGTTCCTCACTGCCAGCACCTTCTGGGCCACATAGACGCCTAACTGGGGCAGTTTACTAGCCTAGGCAAACTTGGGGTGTTTTCGAGAACCCTATCCTGAGCGCTGTAGGGCCCCTCACGAAACACAATCCACACAGTTACTCTGATAGTGAGGGGTATCTGGTCAATCCATCGAATACTAATGCATTTAACACCAGACCATTGAATTATAAGCAACGAAATGCCATTCCATCAATGTCCATTTCGTTGAATATAATTCGATGGATCCATCGAAATTAGTAATTTAAAACTGTGGGTTAGATTAGGGTGAGGGTTAGGGTTTGGGTTAGGTTTAGGGTAAGGGGGTGTGGGGCTAGGTTTAGATTAAGGGTTAGATTACGGTTAGGGTTTGAGGTTAGGGTTGGGGCTAGGGTTAGATTAAGGGTTACATTAGGGTAAGGGTTAGGGGTTAGGGTTGGGGCTAGGGTTAGATTAAGGGTTAGGGTTAAGGTTAGGGTTAGGGTTTGGGTTAGGGGTTAGGGTTGGGGCTAGGGTTAGATTAAGGTTTACATTAGGGTTAGGGTTTGGGTTAGTGTTAGGGCTAGGGTTAGATTGAGGTTTGGGTTAGGGTAAGGGGGGTGGTATGGGGGCTGGGGGCGTTGGGGGAAGAATCCCCCCAATATACAAAAAAACATTAAAATGTTACACAGAGCTGACCAGTGCCGAAACATCAGCACTGGACAGCTCCATGTAACGTTTTAAAGTTACAAAAAATGCTATCTTTTACATGTAAAAGTGCATTTCCATTGAAACCAGTCAATTTATATTTTCGATGGACTGGTTTCGATGGAAAGGCACTTTTACTTGTAAAAGATGGCCTGTCGGCGCTTTTATAGTCGATGCATCTTTTTCGATGCGTTGGTATGTCGGTGCATCAATTTCGATGCATTGACTATAAAACCTAGCGAGGTCACAGTGGGGACACACTAGTAGGGTGACCAGATACAAAAAAAACGGGACAGGCAATAGACCTAGAAGCAGGACTACAGTAAACACAAACAGGACTCTGATAAAACTGTAGTCCTAGTTCTATGTCGCTGGCCTGTCACGGGGGTCTGTTCACAGGCACACTCCTTTCATTGGAGAAGAGCGGCCAGGAAGAGTAAGGGGGAGGAAATGGGGGCGTGAAAAGCATTCATGCAAACAGGAAGAGCCGGGACTGTCGCTCCACTCACCTGTCCTTCTGTGCTGTATCTATGCAGGGTCCCGTCCTGGCGCCTATATCCGCGCTGGCGGTTCCCTCCCATTGGTGCCCGGCGTGCTCCTTCCTTGGCCAGCTTCCTCCAGCCTTCTGGTCCCTGCTTAACTCACCCTGGCTACTGTTGGGGACCCTGGTCCTTCCCGCCTGCCTTCCCCTAGACTCCTACCATGGCCAGTTTACACAGCCCTCTGGCCTAACAGCTTGCCACACCCCGCCAACTCATTGCTTGGGGACCCTGGTCCTTCCCGCCTGCCTTCCCCTAGACTCCTACCATGGCCAGCTTACACAGCCCTCTGGCCTAACAGCTTGCCACACCCCGCCAACTCATTGCTTGGGGACGCTGGTCCTTCCTGTCCGCCTGGTCTTCCTGGTACTCTCCCATTGGTCTCCACTGCTTTTGTTTGGAGTCTTGGCCGCAATACTACCTGGACTCCTTCTTTGCTCGTTCCATCATCCGCCCGGATTCCTGAGGAGCCCATCTTGGCAGCATTTCATTGAGCGTTCTGCCACACCCGTAACTTTTCACAAGAATACCATCTGTATCAACGAGGCCTGCCCTGTCAGTGTTTGCACTGTCCCAACGTCACGGAAATCAGGGGAGCTCCGTCACATGGCTTTGGGAGCTGACTCAGCACTGACCCTTGTTTACTTATCAGGGGAGGCAGTTGGGTTGGGTCCCTGCACTACATTACCGCCACTACAGTTCCATTGACAGTCTGGCTTCGAGGGACAAACAATAACCCCGGCCAACAGGTACACAGCGCAAGCGTGACACACAGTATAACAGGGACCAAGGACAAAATACCAGGACGGTCCCAGCAAAACCAGGACGTCTGGTCACCCTTCCACTAGGGAACTCCTGTTGGAGTCACAGGTCTCGACTTTTTCCCTAACACAACACGACTCCAAACTGCTCACCAGGGAAAACCGAAGGACTTCTCAGAACGACATTAAGTAGAAGCTATTCTGAACTGTTCACTGCTGGGGGCCTGTTATGCCCCCAGGGCTGGATTAACTTCTAGGGAGCCCAGTGCACAATTCTGGAGGCGGGGCCAGGGGATTGAGAGTCACAGTGATGTGCGCTGGGGGATTGTAATGCTCCCAAGACTGGATTAAGCTTCTGGGGAGTCCAGTGTGCAACAATTTGGGGGACTCGGGTGCCTGAGAGTACCTCTGCAGAAAACACACTAGCCGGTTGAGCTAGCTTACTAGACTTGGAACCTGTAACCAGCTACACAACCATCTCTGCAGCAGGCACCTTAACATGCACAGCTATTTGACTGGGATTGAAAACTGTAGCTGCTGAGTCATCACACTAGCTTTCTCTAGGTGATTTTTACAAAGTGCACAGTCCTGCATGTTTTGCTAGAGCTGGAGGGATACTGTTTACCAGCTTTCTATGCAGCACCTTATAGAAGCACTTTATAGAAGCTCCAGAGGGCTACTGTTTACCAGCATTCTATGCAGCACTTTATAGAAGCTCCACAGGGCTACTGTTTACCAGCTTTCTGTTCAGCACTTTATGGAAGCTCCGGAGGGCTACTGTTTACCAGCTTTCTATGTAGAACTTTATAGAAGCTCTGGAGGGCTACTGTTTAGCAGCTTTCTGTGCAGCACTTTATAGAAGCTCCGGAGGGCTACTTTTTACCAGCTTTCTATGCAGAACCTTATAGAAGCTCTGGAGGGCTACTGTTTACCAGCTTTCTGTGCAGAAATGTATAGAAGCTCCGGAGGGCTACTGTTTACCAGCTTTCTATGCAGCACTTTATAGAAGCTCCAGAGGGCTACTGTTTACCAGCTTTCTGTGCAGCACTTTATAGAAGCTCCAGAGGGCTACTGTTTACCAGCTCTCTATGGAGCACTTTATAGAAGCTCAGGAGGGCTACTGTTTACCAGCTTTCTATGCAGCACTTTATAGAAGCTCCGGAGGGCTACTGTTTACCAGCTTTCTATGCAGCACTTTATGGAAGCTCTGGAGGGCTACTGTTTACCAGCTTTCTGTGCAGAAATGTATAGAAGCTCCGGAGGGCTACTGTTTACCAGCTTTCTGTGCAGCACTTTATAGAAGCTCCGGAGGGCTACTGTTTACCAGCTTTCTATGCAGAACTTTATAGAAGCTCCGGAGGGCTACTGTTTACCAGCTTTTTGTGCAGAACAGTATATAATCTCCGGAGGGCTACTGTTTACCAGCTTTCTATGCAGCACTTTATAGAAGCTCCAGAGGGCTACCGTTTACCAGCTTTCTGTGCAGCACTTTATAGAAGCTCCGGAGGGCTACTGTTTACCAGCTTTCTATGCAGCACTTTATAGAAGCTCCGGAGGGCTACTGTTTACCAGCTTTCTGTGCAGCACTTTATAGAAGCTCCAGAGGGCTACTGTTTACCAGCTTTCAGTGTAGCACTTTATAGAAGCTCCAGAGGGCTACTGTTTACCAGCTCTCTATGGAGCACTTTATAGAAGCTCAGGAGGGCTACTGTTTATCAACTCTCTATGCAGCACTTTATAGAAGCTCCACTGGGCTACTGTTTACCAACGTTCTGGAGTAGCCTGAGGAAATGGAATTTGTGACAGGCATTTGAAATGACTTCCAAACAAAAAAACAGAAAACTAGCAGTGCATTTTCTGGCACCGCCGATAGGGAAAACCTGCAGTTGACTGTCGAGTCCGCCTCCACAGACCTCATGTGTTTGTAATGAATGGTGTCCCCTCCACACCGTACATTTTGAAACTCACTCTCATGATCAAGGACATGCTTAACGATGCACACACCTCAACTGATAACTCATTACCATGAGTGCCACTGAAGATAGCAACTAATCGAAAGGGAGGATGATGAGCAAGTGTGATGGATCAATTTCCGGGGCGTCATTGGTCCACGGATGAATATCGGTTTCTAAACCATGAATCGACCCCACACCTCTAGTACACCAGAAGGGATACAAACAGATTGGTAACATGGACGGAACAGCAGGCTTATGTTGGATCGTTGGTTAGTTGCAACACAGCGAAAATACAATTATTACCCACTGATAAAAGGGACTGTCCAGTGATGGTTGTATAGAAATATGTACTTTATTATTATCATAACAGACAGTCCTAACACACTACAAAATACAACCCTCCCTGTACAGGAATGCAGAGGACAGACAGTTTCAAAGAAGGAAAAGGGATGCTCTCTGGATACTGACAGCAGGGTAGTCTGTATGGTTAATATCCTCAACAGTTTAAGGTTACTTGGCGTCAGTACCAAGGGATAAATGGGTCTTAAAATGTCTCTAGGGGCCTTTTGAGAAGGACAAGCGGGACAAAATCACAGTGTACCTTGTGCTCCAGGCATTCTTGGTGCTCAACAGGGTGGAGTCAGCTTCAGGGTGCTTTGCAGGCTTCTGGGACAGAGTTCAAGAGGGGAGTCAGCTGTGGGTATCATGCGGCAAGATGGTTCAGCGAGCGAAGCTGGACGAATGGCTGCAGGCTTGCCTACATGGCAGCTCAGGGTCAGGAATCGTCTCAATGCTGATCGGCGGTCCTGAAGCAATGGTCGAGAAGTCTTTGATGTCTTTAAGCGACTGTGGCTTGACAACGGTCAGTGTTGCAGTTGGTTGCAGCTCGAGGAACTCAACTGGCTCGAAAATGTCTTTTAAGGCAGATGTTGGTAGATGCTTGTTGAGGCACTTCTCCCAGCTTCTTCAATTGCCTTGTGTCGTCCTTTAAGGTGGACAGTCCAAAGCTGAGGCGTGTGTTGCAGGCACCTACCTTGTCCTTGGTTGTAGGTTCCCTATCCAGGAAGCTTCCTGCAGAGCCGAGCAGGGCATGCTGTGTGCTGGCTGGGTACTGGTTTTGTGGCGACTAGAGGGTTCCCTGAGTTCTGGATCTCCCTCTGTTCCCTGGGAGATGTTTAGGGGAGATATCGTACTTCCCTCTTTGGACATCTTGGCCTTCCTTCACTGGTGGAAGATGTAAGGCAGACTGTACCTTCAGCCAGGGTCCAATGCTGAGTTCTTCTTTCTGCTTCTGGTGAAGCCTTCAGATGATCTGATAAAAGAGGGGCTCAGCCCTCTTTTAAAGTCAAGTGGGCAACAGTGATTGGTGTAGGCTAAGCCTACCTCAATGAACCAATCCTGGGGTCCCTACCAACAATCGCATGTATGCATGAGGTCATAACCAGAGTGCTTTGCAATAGGAACAGTAAAGAGGTGAAAACTTGTGATACTAACTCCCAACCATATTCCTGTCTGTTGTGGATCAAAGACTCTCTCTTGTTACTATATCTCTCTGTGGTTCCTGTTTAAAGCAGCAGGTCTCCTTTGAAGCTGCTGTCTGGTTGGGCACGTAATCATCTTAACCCCAGCAGTCCTGCCACTTAAGGAATGAGTGCACGTTTGTACGTAAAGCAAGTTTTTTGTACAATCGTCTGTGGATGAGCTAGATGTTGACACAGAGCCATAAGAACCCAAGTCTCTCAGAACCACATAAGTTGACACATTATATACATTTTTGCAACAGTTAAAACACCCCCATATATTATATTACAATACACCTCCCACATGTGATTGGTCAACACCTATACAAAGAAATTCCATCTTTCTCCAATTCTTCCATTCTTATTGGCTGCTGTTATCTTGACTACTATCTTCAGATCGTATTCATAGCACATCCCTCTTTGGGTTCATCTGTGGTTGGTCGTGACATCAGCACATGGTTACACATTCAAATGCAAGCATAATTCATTACACATCACAACCTGCCTGAAACCTCTTAACCCTAAACATAATTGCACATGGTTTGCATTGATACTTCAAATAACATGAGGAAAGCAGCAAAAAAAAGGTCCCTTTGAACTGGCGATACCTATCTCACCCACCACAACTTTACTGGTGTCCCAGAATGCTCTAATCTCAATAACTACCATTTCAGCATGCACAGCACATCTGAGAATACAATTGAAACTCCTGAGTATCAGTCACTCTGGCCTTGCGCATCACTTCACCCCATGTTTATTGCTGGTCCAAAAAAATGGCTGGATCCCACCTGCAGGCTCCCATACACTTAAAAGAGATTACATCTGCTTTCATGATACTGCCAGGCCATAAACTGACTGGCCTGTTCAATGGCTGACCATCTGCTAAGGGTGTCAGTTCCTCATTTCCCCTTCCTCTGGCCTCTGAAACTCTGCAATACCAGTTTCTTCAAGCCACTTAAAATGAATCTTGCAAATCCTGATAGCCGAGTTTACATACATTTATAAAGAAAGCCCCACACATGCATATTTATAAATTCCCTATGTATGTATCTCAGTGTGCATGCAAGTTTAAGAACTGTGTATCTCCTCCACAATGATTCCTTTGTGACAGGCCCCCCTTTCTTGCATGTGCATTATGAAACTCTTCATCGCCCACCATGTCTGAATCATGTTTATATTTCATTTGGTGCTTTTAGCATTTTTTCTTTCTAGGTGCATGCAAATCTAATATGTATCATTTAGAACATAAACTAACACTAAAGTAACATATCCCATTCACATTGAACTATACTGGATAAATATGAAATTGCAACATATCGCCAATTTCGCTGGACCCCCAGTCACAACTATGGCACACGCAACATGAAGCCCTCTTTATCATTGGGACCTTTCCTGACCACCCCAACATTTCCGCCTTTAGTTAATACTTTAACTGACAAATCATATTTCTGTTCTTTAAAATCATCTTCTCTGGGAATAACCCTACAACCATCTATCATACCGGTTCCAAGTCGGGCATACTCCTCCTCTGAACAAACCCAACTCGTCCTCCCACCATTTCTACAATATACCCGCTGCTCCACACAATCATCCCAACCTGATGGAGGACACAAGACCGTTTCAGTCTGAGTACCCATGTGAGAGGAAATGGCAGTGATTCCAGCCTTGGATAGGGTCACAGTCATCCTGGCAGCTACTTTCGGTACCTGGGCAGAACAACATCGTAAGAGCATTTGACAAGAGCAGAAAATAATAATAAGAAAGCTACAAATAGGCTGAAGAATCTTTACAACAAGGTTCCTTCAAGATGGTATCCAAGAAAAAATATACTGTATCCACTGGTCATTTCTGCCTTGTTTTCCATAATCACTCTGAGCTTGTGCAAGGCAGCAACAATCTGAGTCAGGGACCCATTCTCTGAATCATTGGGAAGCTCAAATGTACAGCATGTGCTCCTTATCTTCTGGCAGACCCCTCCCTCCATAGCTGTTAGTAGGTTGAGAATGTATCTATTGTGTAAGGTTATAATCCTCAGGGCCCGTAGTTCTTCTTTGATGGCACTGAATGCAGATTCGGATGAATTGACAAACAACAAAAGTTCATACCTGGTCACTAGGAGCCACTTGCATTTGCTGCAGCTTGGACGCCAGGGTCCAGGAGGGACATTCGACTAAATAACTGCCACTGTTCAGGAATGTTCATTGAAGCTTTTGATGATGCTGCCGAAATATAATTGGACTGCTTGGTTAATTGTAATAGTCTGTCAGGTTTTGTCAGGTGAGTACTAAGGCAGCGAATATGGCAAGGGAAATGTGCACAAAATCGCACAGTGAATAACTTTGAATCAAACAACGTGCACACAAGAACCAAGACTCATGTATACTAAAACCCAGGAGTGCAGATAGAGTGAAACAATAATACAAATATATGAAAAGGGATGTGGGGTAAGCCCTTAGAACCTCCTTATGACTGAAAGGAAAGTCGGCAAACTCCTTACCCACTATGCTATTACAGATACTGACAGTGCTAAGCCCACGTAGAGGGCAAGCAAGGACAGGATCTGTGAGCTGACACTCTTGATGATATTGAAATAAAGAACTTAAAACAGTACTCACGAGGACCGGAAATACCACTTGAATGTCAGTAAGCCCACAAACCCTGTTGATCAAACAGGGACCCAGAAGGCTATAACAGCAAAGAGTGGAGGATAACTAAATACATAAGACTCAAGACAAGGGGCAAGTAGAAATTGTGATTATAGAATAGTGAGGAAAACAAAGGCATTCACACAGGAGCTAGCTACAACAGCACACCACACTTAATAATCAATGGAAATAAATGCAGAAGTGCAAGGGAAAACATGGAATGGATTCCAATAGAAAGTAAGGAGCAGGTGCAGGGAAAACGATATTACAAAAGGCAAACTTCTCCCACCCATCCAAGGAATAAAGGCAGAAAGCTAAATTTATAAAGGGAAAGACTAAAGCATCAAGTTTTTCAGTAGCAAAGGACAACATCAAAGAAAAAGAGAACACAGGCTAATTGGGCTGCATCAAAGGGGAAAGCACCGAGAAAGGCTGCCTGCAGACAGAGGAAGACAGAAAGGGAAATCTAGAAAGCAGAAATCAATTAAGCACATACATTTGAAATCCAGGGTAGAGGAACAAGAAACAGAAACTAGGAACTAGGCACAAAGCTAAGAACCAGGGACCAGTCACAACAGGAACGCTGGAACAATGACCAGCGCTGGACTGAAGCAAACTGAGGCTTTTAAAGCTGCTTAACGAGCACACCCTTAGGTGTGCCGCTTGCTGCACCTGCAGCCACAGGTGTTGCCTATCCTCCACCCAACCTTGTCCTGCAAGGGAGGAGATGAAGCAGTGAGCCAGGCATTCTGGGAAGCATAGTCATTAGATTAAAGAAGCATGCTGGCTGCCAAAAACCTGGAATGGATCCGGAAGGGAAGTCACTTGGAAAATAAGGTTTTAGCGCTACCAATTCATCACAGCACTGTAGCATTAGGTTCGGAGGAAATGTCCAGTAGGGAATAAACCCCAAAACATGCCCCCAAGTGGCGGGAACGGGAGCGAAGGGAGCGAGTCGTGACAGTATACCCCTTCCCACGGCCGTCTCCAGGCGACCGTCACCCGCACAAAACATCTTCCTTCCATGATAGGAGCGCTTTGTCTTTGGAGGTGGCACTGATGGAAACGGTGGCCTGTGGGCAAAAGCAGATGGACTGGAATGAATAGAATCAGGCTGTAGTCTACAAGAGTCATAGGCAGGCTTCTGGTGAGGAAGAGACTCATGGGTCGAAGAAAGGCATGAAGGACTTGCAGGACCTGAAGCAGAGTTGGAAGGTCCAGGAAGCTCAGTCACTGGGAGTGGACGCTTATAAGTCTTTGAGGAGGGAGGCAGGCTGGTGCAACATGCCTTAGACAATGGTAGAAGCTCTGTTAGCCTTTCTGCCGAGAGCGGACACGCAGGAGGTGAGGAAACTGCAGGTTTCAGGAAATGTTTATGTTCAGCAAAAGAAGGTGGCGGCCAGGTAGAGGTTCGGATTTTCTTCTGTCATCCATCTGGGAAAAGGCTTGTGGTTGAAAGTGACTAAGGTTTGACTGCATATGTTCCATGCCTTGGAGGCCTGGAAGTCCTATGGGTTGTTCGAGGCTGGCACTCCCGGTGACAGTCGTGTAGCCACCTTGTTGCACGTGGGATACAACCGCAGGGACGTTTGGCATACTGATAGGAGTGATAGACGCAGTACTTAGTACATCAGGCACACTCGCAGCAGGAGCAATAACAGGCACATCTTGAACTGCAGCAGTCATACCCTTCCTTTGGCTACTAGCACCCGGATGGTGCAGCAGTTGGGGGGCCGTGCCCGTCCCTTCCTTCGGGCTCATGCGTGATCCGGCAACAAAAAAGCTGTCAAGCGGCTGATCCGAACCGGACCCCAGATGCGAACCACCCAGCCCGCTATCCTGGTCGGCTACTTGTTCGCTGACTGGGCCGTGGCGGATGGAATCCGTCTCCCTCTCGTAGTACTCCAGGCAAGTCCAATGGCCTCGCTTGTAAGGCTCTCCCGAGTCATGATCCAGCTTGATGTTTCTGAAGAGAGAGCTTGCAAAAGTTTCAGACTCAGATGTTGCATCTTCGGGAGGCTGTGATGCTACAGTCAAGCAGTTGGGAGAATTGTCTTGTGAAAAAGGCAGGCATTCTGGTGATCCCCCCGAAGCATACAAAGGGCTGGCTGGACCTTCATCAGTAATACATGGTTGGGATTCAGGAGGAATCTTTGGAGCAGAAGAATATGCAGCGGGATCTGACAGTGTAGACAGGTACACCTCCGATATTGGCCGCGAGGCTGAGCAGGATACAGGTCTCTCATGAACTGAAGCCAAACTAGCAGTAGGCTCTGGGACCGAAGACATGCACTTAGAATGTACTACCGGAGGCTCCATGGCTGAAGTATAATCTGCTGGATGAGTCGCTGTAGCCGAAGACAGGCATGCCAGAGGAAATTCTGAGGCTGAAGGCATGCAAGATGGAGCCATCTCGTTAGCTGAAGACAAACTTGTCAAGGTCTTTGGCACTGACCACGTACATGGTGAAGGCTCTTGAGTGAATGGCAGATATGTCAGTTGTTCATTGATTGAAGACACGTGTGCCAAAGATGACTGCAGAGCTGTGGACTGGATAATAGAAGAGTCAATGGTTGTAGGAGGACAGACTGAAGTCCCAGAAGTCGACAGACACATTTGTGGCTCAGGAATGGAAAACACCTTTAGGGCAGTTGACTCCTTGGCACCAGTAAGCAAAGACTGAGCTGTACCCCTGCAGTCCCTCTCCTTAGTGGATGACACAGAGTCTCTTCCTTTGTAGAAGTCAAAATCAACCAGAGGAATCACCACAGTAAAGTCTCTGTTAATCAGGATTTCGTCAATTGTCCACTCATCTGTCTTAGCTTCTGAAAGTGGCAGATTAACAATCAACAGTTCAGGAATCGCCTGCCGAGTCTTTGGTTCTGTATAATGTGGAATGAGTCCATCAAAACATGACATCTGTACTGTCTCTGACTGTTCGTTGTGACCAAAATTGGCAGAAGGAAGAGCGAACACAGAGGTAGCATCGTTTTCAACTTGAACGCCTACTTCAGTCTCAGCAGCTAGACCAAGAGCAGAACCTAAGCCTACAGTAGTGACTGATTCTGTGTATGCCACCATTGTGGATTGTGTTTGGAAATCAGAAGCTGGTATGTGTTCAAGCTCAGAGTTATGACAAACTGCTACACAGGAAATCTTAGGTAAAGGAGTGGCTTGTAAATCTTCAGCTAACTGCAATCCCTGACAAACAGCAGAACAATTGTCAGAAACTGTGCCCAGATTAAGCGCTGTGCTAGAAGAAAGACTTTCACTCCCAATAGATCTAACATATTGACAAACATCATGGTTTACCAAAGTCTCTGCACTCAGGGGCTGAACAGTGCTCACTTCATCAACATCCACGGATAAAGTCTGAGGTGTATTCAGTAAAGACTGCAAGGTTTTATTCTCCTCTTGTAAAGAAATAAATTCTTGTCTTAACTCCTCAAACTTAGCTTTTAGCATGCCCTGCATTAACCGTACATCACTATCAGTAGGCACAGGGGGAGGCATAGGGGCATCAGGGCTGGATCCTGCACTAGCAATCTGGATGTGCACCGATTGTACATTGTCATCTACTGCTTGCAGGTTCTGTGATTTATACTTTCTCTTACCAACTTGGTCTGTGTTTCCCTTAAGCAAACTATTGACATTAGACCTCTTGGCATTAGGGACTACAGTATGTACTTGTGCAAAGGAGTATGCTTTAGACTGAGGGTAGAAAACAGAAGTTATGCAAGGAACCCCTCCATTCTTTATGTTTGTATCATGAAACTGTTCAATCTGAGGTGAAGCACAACTGCAATCATGGGGTTCAACAACAGAGGTACTCTTGTATAATAAGTCTAACAGTGTGTTGTTTTATGCTGCTAAGGCACGTGCTGACATAGAATCTGGATCAGAATAAAAGACAGAACCAGGATCAGGTAATGTAACATGTGCCATCCTGTGGGAAAAATACTCTGCACGTAAATGCCCATTCGTGACAAGGAGTTCATTTAAGTCAGGACTAGTGATTTGATTGCCACAGGTAAATGTAGGGGAAGCTTTCTGTACAAACTTGTTAGAGGCCTTGCTGTCTTTCTTTCTTAAACTTGCCATATTCAATGGGAATTTAGGGCTGGTCATTCTGTCAGGTTTTGTCAGGTGAGTACAAAGGCAGCGAATATGGCAAGGGAAATGTGCACCAAATCGCACAGTGAATAACTTTGAATCAAACAACGTGCACACAAGAACCAAGACTCATGTATACTAAAACCCAGGAGTGCAGATAGAGTGAAACAATAATACAAATATATGAAAAGGGATGTGGGGAAAGCACTTAGAACCTCCTTATGACTGAAAGGAAAGTCGGCAAACTCCTTACCCACTATGCTATTACAGATACTGACAGCGTTAAGCCCACGTAGAGGGTAAGCAAGGACAGGATCTGTGAGCTGACACTCTTGATGATATTGAAATAAAGAACTTAAAAACAGTACTCACGAGGACCGGAAATACCACTTGAATGTCAGTAAGCCCACAAACCCTGTTGATCAAACAGGGACCCAGAAGGCTATAACAGCAAAGGGTGGAGGATAACTAAATACATAAGACTCAAGACAAGGGGCAAGTAGGAATTGTGATTATAGAATAGTGAGGAAAACAAAGGCATTCACACAGGAGCTAGCTACAACAGCACACCACACCTAATAATCAATGGAAATAAATGCAGAAGTGCAAGGGAAAACATGGAATGGATTCCAATAGAAAGTAAGGAGCAGGTGCAGGGAAAACGACATTACAAAAGGCAAACTTCTCCCACGCATCCAAGGAATAAATACAGGAAGCTAAATCTATAAAGGGAAAGACTAAAGCATCACGTTTTTCAGTAGCAAAGGACAACATCAAAGAAAAAGAGAACACAAGCAAATTGGGCTGCATCAAAGGGGAAAGCACCGAGAAAGGCTGCCTGCAGACAGAGGAAGACAGAAAGGGAAATCTAGAAAGCAGAAATCAATTAAGCACATACATTTGAAATCCAGGGTAGAGGAACAAGAAACAGAAACTAGGAACTAGGCACAAAGCTAAGAACCAGGGACCAGTCACAACAGGAACGCTGGAACAATGACCAGCGCTGGACTGAAGCAAACTGAGGCTTTTAAAGCTGCTTAACGAGCGCATCCTCAGGTGTGCCGCTTGCTGCACCTGCAGTCACAGGCGTTGCCTATCCCCCACCCAACCTTGTCCTGCAAGGGAGGAGATGAAGGAATGAGCCAGGCAGTCTGGGAAGCATAGTTATTAGATTAAAGAAGCATGCTGGCTGCCAAAAACCTGGAATTGATCAGGAAGGGAAGTAACTTGGAAAATAAGGTTTTAGCGCTCCCAATTCAACACAGCACTGTAGCATTAGTTTCGGAGGAAATGTCAAGTAGGGAATAAACCCCAAAACATGCACCCAAGTGGCGGGAACGGGAGCGAAGGGAGCGAGTCATGACATAGTCCTTTCGTCCCGTGGTCAGATACAGTCATTGAAATGTCCATGCATGTGTGATGATGAAGGGAGTTCAAAGGGGTAAATAGGGGCATGTTCTTCAGGGATGACAAGAACTGGCAAATCTAGTCTGGTGAACCTGCACACATCTTGCCAGGCTGGTGGCAACCGCCTATAGGCATTCGATCCACAAGTCCAAAAAGCATCCGAGAGGGCAGCTGTACCTCCAGCCAGGTTGGCGATGCGAAGCGTGCATCTGCATTTCCCATTTGTGTCAATAGGCACCGTGTCATTGCCCTTGAAATCCAGAGAAAATGGGTAAGTGTCTGTATCTTAACAGGGCTTTCTGACTCATTGAGCCTGTCAAATGCTGGATGTAACTTTGCCACACATTTCCATATTCTTGATTCCCCCGTACCACCTCTTCTTCTGAGAACGCCCTCACCCCATCAGCTCTGCAACTCTTCACCCCTTGCTCCCAGCGGTTATTGGTGATAACAGCCCCTGTTAGACTCAATTGGACTCTTCGTGTGCACCAAACAATTTTCTGCTCTTTATGATCTGTAGCTGAACATTCTTCATCAACAGATAAAATGGATGCTGTGGTCGATTGTCATTTGAACTGCCCTCAGACCCTGCACAAGGCTAGGTGATCTGGCTACAGTGTGGCTGCTAACTCTACTTCATTAAGGATAAATACCCTAAGGACACCAGAAGCACAGGGGATGAGAGAACAGAGATAGCACAATCCCACAGATCTCTCTCCCCAACCCTCCTCATGTGGTTGTACGATACATTATCTGCTCTGCAGAACCATGTGCATCTACTATTGGGTCTATTTTCTCATCATTGTTCAAAGAAATCAACATCAACATTTTGCTAGCAACAACCCTAGTGATGGGTAATGTAGTTGCTCTAGAGCCACAAGGAGCAGTTCTCCAGGCATTACTACCTTTCCTGTGAGCTTGTGTCTCCACGGCAAATCTGTCCATGAGAGGGCACATCCTCTCTTTGCTCAGAGCTCCTGTTCCTCTTTAGGTGCTCTCCCTTGCATTTCGATGATTTGAAGCACCAGGACTGCAGTATATGGGGCAGACAACTGCATCTACTGGGACACAGCTTCTTTTTTCTAGGAATCTGTAAAATGCAGATAGGCGTCTTCCTTCACCACCCTGTCTGGGGCATAATAATGTAGTGGAGCAGTTGGACATACTTTCCCTAACTCCCGCCCACTCACCGACATCATACTGGAACAGTAGCAGAAGAGCCCTATATGGGACTCCATGTGTTATGCCTATACCGCATCGAGTGTACGAGAGACGATATGCGCTCAGACAACTGTATCGAATGTATCCTTGCACTCAGAGAGTGGAAGGATATTGAGTGGAACGATGTCAGCAAGTACCATCGTACCATTGGACATCATGGAACGCTGAGTGAAATCTGACAACGGCAGAGTGATGTTATGAAGAAGATGTGCAAAGACATACTAAAACAATATGAAAATACTTAAGAGTGACGGTGTAACTGAAACGACAGGCATAACATGTACAAAATGATAAAGTTATTATATACAAAGAAGACAGAGTAAATTACTTATCAATAAGTATACATACGTAGGAACGCATGGTGGATGAGACACATAGAAGATTGCTATAGAGAAAAGTATGATGCAGCAAGGACGGCCATGATAGCAAAATAGACATCGGCTTGTGTAAAGATTCAATTCAGCTACCGCAGAGACAGACCAGGGTTGCAGAGTCAGAAGACGTTGGAAAACAACTTTGTGTGCAAAACGAAGAGGTGGGTATGTTGATCTTGGATCAAGGATGCTATTTTTAAGAAATTGCTGCAAAGCACAAAGGGAGGCAGACAGAAAAGACATGGACGAGACATATTTTTCTTAGATTAAAGAAGAAGAAAACATTCACAAGTATTGGACGATTGAAAGTGTCATAGTCTATACAAGATGGAGTGAGCAAGTCTCTAGAGGCCAAGAGGAGCAATGAAACCCAGCATAATTTAATTAAATAGCAGTAAAAAAGAGGTTGAAATGGACACATTTGTGATCTCTTCACACGTGATTCAGAAGGCAAAAACAAGGGCTATTCATTAAGCTTTGGATGAAGTCATGCCTTAAATATACCACACTTGCTTCAGACTTCCTCTTCCTTTACAGCCAGCAATTGTACACCTAACACACAACTACTTCCCCCAGATTCGTGACACAATCTCATCCCTCTGCCTGGGCCTCAATATGAGATCACTATGACTGCCGGTGCAGCGGACACTATGAAGAAAACTGCTAGAGAATCTCCAAAAGAACCACGAGTATTTGAAATATCGATGTCCGCCGAGGTACTAGATCTCCCGAAGAATTGCAACATAGGACTCCAAAATGGAAATTAAATATGTACGCCATTGATAAAAAACAAGCTTTCTCCATGACCATCATCAGCCCTCATCTTAAAACTCCTGCATCTAAACTACTTGCGCACAGCAATTTCACCTGTGTTGAATCCTGCACGTATAATGATCAAGGAGAAGTGTTCGATGACTATCTGCCTCCGATTGCACCAAGGACCCTTCAAAATGGATTGGGTGTGAGAGCAGCGAGATTGTAACTCGATATTGTAGAAATTGAAGCGTTAATGCATAACCAACAAAAAGAAATGAGGAACTTACCATCAAAATGACCATATATCGAAATTTCACCAAATTTCGTCAAATATTCTCCCTACCACTTCTATCTTAAAAGTGATACCGCCACAAGTGGACAAGAATGTCCCTTTAAATTCTACTCAGCCTCGAGTAAGAGCCTCATCCCATCAGACCTCCTCAGGCCCTTATGTTCCTCCATCCGACGTCCATGAGACAGATGAAACTGTCCATACCCTCATAACCACGGATTTGCTTCCTTTTCAACGCTGACAACAAACAAGTCTGAGTCCAACAACTATGATGGACCTACAGAATACTGTGATGGCAGCCCTGACAGTCTCTCTGGCCCCATTTTTGAAGCTATATGAGACTATCAGTGATGCGATAAAGGATCAGGCATCCCTCTTAGCCATGGTACACTCTAAACAAATATACTTAGAGGCATTTACAAAAAAAATACAATCTCGCCTTGACAAAGACGCCAAATGACAGCAAAATGGCAAGCTAGGTTGTACGACTTGGCAAGAGGAGATCACGTGGAGAAAACAACTATGATGACCTCGATTTTAGACTTGATGAATGTGCTGGGCCGTGAAAGACGTCATGCTCCCAAGCAGACTCAACCTCTGGAACACCATACAGACAACATTCACGCCTCTATCTCCAACGCAGCACTCTCAAATTTACAAGACTTGCAACAAATTCATCCAGAAACAAAATACCAGCTTTTCACTGGAGATTAATAAGGACCCTAATACTAGAACAACTTCAAGCCCATCATCTGGAAATTTACAGACCGTGGATCTTTTTGAACATCCGAGAATACTGGACCCGGTCTTACATGACTCTCATTGAGATCCTGACTGCCACCCACACGCTGGACAGGGAGCTATATAGATTCGACCAACATCCAGTGACAACTTATCCATTTCACTGCAATACATGTCAACAGGGCGTGAGGCATTGCCTGTACTGAACAAGCAGTCCTATACTAGTTTTGGGAAAAGAACTGCTAACATCAAACACCCATTACCTAAGAAACCAAAGAAACAGCCAAGAGGTACTAAGCCTGAGACAAATGGATCAAGAGCTTTCCTATGTAACATAAGAGCACCAGCAGTAAATCAAAAAACTTCCCAAAACAACTGTGAAAAACAAAAAGGAGAACTCAACTACGGGAAGTGAACTTAGATAAAAACAAACTTACTGATGAAGAATTGGAGCAAAGAGCTATTATCATGAACGTATACGTTTATCCATCAGAAGATGAATACGATGAAGAATCTATTCCTGCTTCAAATCCTCAAATATCTGTTGAGAAAATCTCAGATGACGATTTGGAACCATCAATTCTACTTAGTTCCCCTCCCTTGCAAGATCTGATGGCTGTTGATTTATTACCCACCTCCAGAGAAAAAGCCTTTATCACCTTAGATCAAAATCGCTCAAGAGCGCTTAACAAAGGGGAAAACTAGAGAGGAAATCGGATACCAAGGACTTAAAAGAACCTAACACAAACTTTCCAAAGTTCGAGATATTGAGACCCTCATGGCTACCCTGTACAATAGTAATCGAACGCCTTCTCATTTGATGGCCTGATCCTGAATCGGACCAATGTGCTCAGACTCTTGCAGTTCATCTCGGAATTGAAACATCTCGAGTCCAGAGACATTAAAATCATTCAGTTTGTGAAAGAAAAAATAAATGACTGGGTGATCGTACACCTCTTCTCACCGTGGTGCAAACAGCAATTCTTAACCAGAGTGATGCCTTTTTACTCTTAGGATTTGACCTCAGTAAAACATTATCATATAAGAAATACAGGTTCCCTCAGAAAATGTTAAGGAATTGACAAGACTTTGGAGGGGATCGTCACCCCGATATCATTCATCTGAATGATGAAACTTCTGAGAGTAATCCTAAAGAACCTGAAGGGCTCTGCAAATTATCGGTGACCTTTGGTAATGGTCAACACCTGCCCTCTAGATCAGTCAGGTTTTTAGACAACACCATCCCAAGCAGTGACCTGAAGTACCCTACCATCCAGGCTAGTCAAAGAACATCACAGACTCAGGTAGACTAGCAACCAGGCATTCGGGTGGTCTGTCCACTGAAATTGTGCTGCTGGAATACCCGAGGATTTTCACATCTATTTACAGAAGGAAATGGAGTGTTGCAGATGTTTGATATTATCTGCCTCCAAGAAACCTTGATTCAGACCTTAGCAGCTTGTGATAGGTATATTTCCTATCTAAATCCAGCCATCAGAGGAAAAATCAGGGGTCCATCATCAGGTTTGATCACTTTGATAAAGGCGGCCAGAAACTTAGCAGTTCAAGAAGAGGTGAATCCAAATCCTTTCACCACAAATGTTGGTAATTTTGAAAACATCACCAAATAAGGAACTCTACAAACATCTGGCTATTTGTAGCTTATATTGGAATCCAACTGGCATCAACAACACTCTATTTATCGAGACGGTCCTCTCAACAAAAGATGATCTATAACTGAAATACATAAATCTACAAATTATCATATGTGGGGATTGAAATGTTCATCTCTTTGATAATACCGGGGCCTTGTTATATAACGACAGATTACCTAAGAAAAGCCAACTTTGGGTCAAAGAACTTCAAGCACGATCTATCTTTTTGATAAATGGACAGCTCCCAAAAGATGTAACTTCGAGTCAAACGTGGCAGAAGAGGAATTCCCTTGCCTACTTATATCATCTTTTCCTCTGTGAGGGTGACCCCGGAACTCCATACCTTGAAAGTCCTTCAAACTTCCAAAAGCGACCATTGCCTCTTGGCTCTAACTTGGAAAGGCAATCTAGGCGGCTAGACTTTAATTAATCTGCCAACATTTCAGCTGTCTAATGGAAAAAACAGACTCCAAATGCATTCTGCTGATGTATCGATCATGGCAGCAAAATTCCTAAACTGTTCCAAAAGCGGCCTTGACAGACTGGACTATGCTTGGATGTTGTTTCCAATGAATCAACAAGATCCAAAACCTCCCACAAGCCATTCCATACCTTCAATGCGGAATTGGTTGATCAAAGGAAAACATTCCGATCAGACCTAAAAAAACAGAAAACATGCCATTTGTTAGAGCGGCCTATGCTAAGCCTGAAAAAAAGCAAAAATATAAAAACGGGTTCCTTATGTCTAAGGCTCACCAACTTGAACTAGACACAGAGATGATGCTCAAAACACTGACCAATCAAAACACTTGTGAATGGTGGGCTCTGCTGAATGACCAACTAAACCTTTCACTATGTCTCACTGCGGCAGTTCCAGAAGCAGAATGGGTCACTCATTTTTCCATACTTTCTGCAAAGAGAGGTGAGGGAGAAAATGTCCAGGACAATGGCATAACCAGGAAATGGAATATCAAATGGGACAGAAATGACATCTTGATGTTAATAAAACAACTTACCACATCAAAGGCACCTGGCCCTGACGGTCTGTCTAACAGCTTCTTGAAGTTACATCCGGAAGCCTGGGCAAATTACTGTGTCTCTCTCATTACCACGATAATGGAAACAAACCAGATCCCTCTGATTGAAAAATGCGGTCCTGATTCCCATCTTTAAACAGGGCGATAAAGCTTCTCCAACTAACTATCGTCCCATTGCTCTACTGGACCCATTGGGGAAACCTTTCGCCTCAGTTCTTCTCGATCAACTATTATCATGGGCAAAGCTAAACAGGAGAACAAATCCTCGGCAGACCGTCTTTGCCAAAGGAGCAGGCACAAACATTAAACTTATGCTACTAAATCTATTAAAGATTGAAGCATTGAAAGCCAAAATGAAGATCTATGCAGTGCTTATAGACCTCAAACAAACCTTCGATAGTGTCGACTGGCAAAGGCTATGGTACAAACTACGGATGTGGAATGGTCCTCCAGACCTTATAGCAGCGATTCAGGCTCTATATACAGCTACGTCGATCCAGGTTAGACTCTAGACTCGAGGCGCAGTTTAAAAAAAAATCAAAACATGGAACGGCCTAAAGCAGGTATGCCCGCTTGCAGCAATCCTATTTAATCTATATATATCGGACCTGAATACTGCCCAAGGAGACATAAGAACATGTCCGCCTATTAAATGGCACACCTGTACCCTGCATGGTCTATGCAGATGACCTGGTCCTTTTGGACAAAACACTGATAGGACTACAACAGAGTTTAAATGCCTTACTCATGTATTTTAACGAGAAATGGCTTAACCGTCAACTCTGCGAAAACACAAACTATGGCATTCTGCAATCCTCAAGGCCGAAGCAAAGAAACATTTTCCTTGTTCCTAGGATCTACCAAACTTATGCAAGTTAAGACCATAAAATACCTGGGAGTCTGGATCAATTCCTCGCTAGATGATCATGAGTGGGGATATGCCCTATGTACAAAAGCTCGGTCTCTAGCACGACAAGCCTTTGTTCTACACAAAAAGTATGGGAAATTCTCCCTGTGTCCAGCACTAATATTCTACCGTCAGAAGGTAATTCCGATTTTGACATTTGCAGCAGAGGCAGCTTTGAATTTATCATGGAAGACATGAGATTATTTAGAAGGAGTCTTTTTGAGGAAAGTACTCTCTCTTCCTAAATCTTTCCCAATGCCCCGGATAAGGTTTGAACTTGCCATTCAATCAATACACTCAATAGTTCTGTGGAAGTCAATTAACATTTATCGAAAAATGCTTTCAGAAGAGGATATTCTTCAATTTATTATCTTAAGTTCTACGTCTACTAAGCAACGAAATGAAATTCTGAACCTATAGAAGTCTAGATGCTCAAAGTGGCTAAAAGCTATAGATTCCTCAGAAGAAGTCTTAGTAACAAATCCCACATGGATCAAAAGGAGAATCCAGTGGAATGACTGGATAGAGACACAACAGCTCAAAGCAACGTACAAACTCTCCTTAAATTGTGCGTCTGAATCTCGAACATTAAACCAGCTTCCTCTGTACTTGTTCAAATTTCCGTGTACAAAGTTCAGAGACTTATTTCTACGTCTAAGACTAAATCTTCTCCCTAGGGAAGTATTAGCTTATTGGAATCAACTAGATGGGAAGTCAAACTCCTGCCGATTCTGTCTTGATCTCAATCAACAAGAATCTCTCTGCCATTGTGTAAAGACTGGAGGGGGGTGTCTGTACTTCTGCTCTCTATATGGTAGAGGAGAGGCACAGAGGAGCCCAGCCAAAATTCTCTATTCGGTAGCTATGGTCGAGCAATCAGGGCCTATATTCTCAGGAGGTGATGCAGGCTGGTTCGTAAGTACAGTGTAGTCCCCAAGCTCCCACAAAGGAATGTCCACACACTGTATCAATATTAACATCATGCCATTAGAAAGATTGTTTTAACATACCCATTACGTGGACATCGATGTGAAATGTTGCAGGTAGGTTCATGGGGGGGAACATGAGGACAATAAGTTAACAAAACTAATTGTAAGTATTATAAATCGAACATGCAAAGTACAGGTGTGGACAGCACTTGAGAGTGGCATCAATATAGGTTCTCTCAAAATGAACAAACAATAGTATTAGTTTCTCCACTGAAGCACCATATGTATTATCTATGATAAATAGGATTAATTATTATTATCTCTTGCCCCTAAAATTCTAATTTGTGGATCAGAGCGAGAAAACAAAATCGCTCACCTATTGTATTTGTCCCCTTAAATATTATTGGGTCGTCAAAAAAGCGAAATTTGCTGAGTCGGTTGTACCATTGCAGAGTTCTGTAGTGTTCCTGCCAATAAGTCAAATAGTGTAAATTTAGAGCGTGCGTGTTAGCATTAGAAATCTAGCAAGTGGATTAGTTGTGCACAATAAACGCTCATCTTGTCATGGGCTGAATCCCTGAACTGTCTGGTGCGCGGGCAGCAAAACCTGTACCTCTGTCCATTGCAACATTATATACTCTGTGAGGTGGAGTTCGCCCAACGCGTAGAAGACTGTAATTGAGCATGCGCGCATACCAAGGCCACTACTCTGTACATGCATGCTCGGTTCGCATAGTAGCGTCGCACTGACGCGCATGCGTAGAAAACCCAGTTTAAACTAGCCATTCGTTTGGTGCTTGTATTAAATGTTGCTTAGCAACAGATCAGATTAAATGTGATATGTGGCTGTTTAAGAGAATATTATGTATGAATGCAAGAGTATTAGAAATCTGTTGATATTGTGTTATTGATTGATTGAAAATCAAGCAAAGTGTCCCCAAGTGTGCTGTCCAGAGCTGAACAATGCATGTTACCTTAACTGAACTCTGACTGTTTCTAAATTCATCTTATCATATGCGTACAATTCGCCCTACTAAGTAAATGCCATCGAATATTCAAATTAATCCATCCGAAACTTGTGCATGCATTATATCATATATGTTTAAACTATTACATTCTATAAATCTGATGAATTAATGATTACAAAATCTGTTGAAAAAAAGGAACATTCACGAAAAGACATGCATCTCATGGTCAGTATTGAGAACGATATATGTACACCGATAGAGGCATATAAACTTGGCCTCCAATTGTCTGAGTTTTAGAGTGATATCTCCTCCTCTTTTGCCCGGCTTCACTTTCATAACTCCAATGAAACGTATGTCACTCTTATTGGCTGTTTGATGTTCAGTCTGCCAATGAAGGGCTAAAGGCAATCTAGGGTCCTGGCTGGCCAGACTGGCCAAGTGTTCCCGTATACGGAAGCACCGCCGTCTAATAGTGGAACCTATATATGCCATACACATTTTAAAGCATAAACTACATGGGTGCTTTTGCAGTTTATGAAATCTTTGATCTGTATATTATTGCCATTAAGTACCGTATTCTGAACAGCATTACAATCTGCATATTTGCATATAGAACAGGTTCCACAATTGTGGAACCCTGTAGGAGCAGGTAACCAAGTGGGATTAACATTAATGTTGGTATTTTGGATCTGTAGGAATGAGGGACTTAGTTTGTCCCGTAATGTTGTAGATTTAGTAAAGACAAATTTAGGTTTGTCAGCCAGAAAAGGTCTTATGTCTTTATCTAAGAGTAGTAGATTCCAATGTCTATGTAACAGCCTGTACAGAATCCTAGAGTCCCTTCAGTATTTGGTAATAACATCCACTGTTCTATGTTGGTTGGCATCATGTTTAGCAGACTGTAATGTGGTGGATCTGGCAAGTGAACGATATTTATTGTGGCTTCTCTTAATATTATCCTGTGTGTAGCCTCTTTGATGGAACCGGGTTGATAGAAGTTCACATTCCTGTTTAAAGTCTTCATCTCTATTACAGTTCCTGCGTGCCCTATAAAATTCCCCATTTGGAATATTCCGAATTGTTGATAAACAATGGCAACTCGTAGAGTGAAGAGTAGAATTGGCCTCGGAGGGTTTACGAAAAGTCTTGGTGTTAATGATCCCATCTTCTATAAAAATCGTAAAATCAAGAAAGTCAATAGTGTAATTGCTATGTTGTGCTGTGAATTTGATACCATACGTGTTGGTGTTAATGTATGAGTAGAATTTGGGTAGTTCTTTAACAGGTCCCGACCAGATCATAAAAATGTCATCTATGAATCTCCTCCATAGCACAATATATGATTTAAACATCTCATTGTTAAGACGGGAAATCGACGGCCCTTCTTGCGTGCCCTCCCTTTAAGGCAGGAGTCATGGGTCGTTGAACGTCCGACGGAGAACAGGGTGACCTACGGCGGTGAAGTGGCAGCTTCGTTCCTAGCAGTGCTCATCGACGATGGAGCGTTGGCGTCCTGCAAGGAAGAGGCGTGCGGGGCACCTCGGTGATGGTAGTTCTGGACCGCAAAGAGATGTTGAAGAACTGTGGCCCAGCAAAGGCATCGAGTTGTCGGCGTCTCTGTGGTCTTTAGGTGGCGGGAAACCCACTGGCGGATGCTCCTCGGCGCGTGATGCAGATGAGAGCGTCCTTGGCTCAAATTAAGTTCTTAGGCAAACGGGAGCACGGCGGCTCCAGTTGGTGACGACGGTCATCGACAGTGGCGGACAACAGTCCGGGTGCTTCTCTTTGGGATTCCGCGGCAGTTCCCATCTCCGGTCGGCAGCCTGTCGTAGGTCTGTCTACCAGGGAGCTTTGGCAAAGATCAGCTGGTGCACGATGGTCCCTCGTAGCTTGGGAAGAGGGCGCCTTACCAGGTCCTGTCTGGATCAGTCCTTGGAGAGTCTGGGTCAGTCCTTGGAGACACAGCAGCTTTCAGATTGATGAAGGAGAGCAACAGCAATTCTTCTCTTCCAGCAGGGCTTCAAGGGTAAGCGTTAGTTTTACTCCAGTTACAATTCATAGTGGACTTCAGCTTCTGAACACGCATTCTAGCAGTGAGAGGCCCCCAGATATACTAGATGATCTCCCATCCATCCTCCTGGGTCACACTCAGGCAACCAATCGGTCAGAAGGGCATTCATGCAGGCAGGCATCCAATCAGGTGCATAGTGCATTCAGGCCATTCACTCCTCTCCAGACACTCACAACAAGTTATGTATATTGGGACAAGTACCCAGCCATTCAACACTCCACACTGCATTCATACCAGTTTCTGGCAGGGCTGTCTCAGTCATTGCGTCAAACACCAGATACTAGACACCCACAACACAGAATGCGTATTCGTCACATACTCCATTCACCCAGATCCCACCCACAGGGTGTACCCACAACATACAGTCACTGGGAAGGCTCCAGCCAGTCTGGCCTGGACTTCACAACAACACCATATATGGAACTTCGATCCAACAGCCGGTCAGGGCGAAGGGACAGAGTCAGGGCTTCCCAGGACTTTGAGAAAACAAGTTAACAGGCAATAGAAAGCAAGAGGCCACAGGGGCCATCTTGTTTCCTATCAGGAATCAACTGATTCCAATGACAGGGCCTGGGTATCCCAAAATGGAGGATACTCAGAGCACCTGTCAAATTCAGCATGGAGCTGCCACCAGCCCATACCCTGCTCTGTGGGCCACACACAGGTGCCCAAAAACATACACTAGGGGCACATGGTTGTACCCCCACCCATGGGTGCCATAAGGGTATCCCATGGGTCTGTACACCAAACCAAAAGAGAGCTGCACCGCCAGGAGTCCCACATGAACTCCTGCGCAGAAAACACAACAGAACACACGATAAAAAGCAGTAAAGGACAAGGATACAGAGGCCCTGTCCCTCCAATGCATTTCCAGCATCACACATTGTTAAACCATATTCGCATAAATATCTGTTACGCTCACCTGGTATCCACAGGGACGCCACCCAGCTGGCTTACTCACTGGTATGCTTCTCAGCTTTGCCCTGAAGTGGTCTGCGGGGAAGGTTCTGCCTTGTGGTAGAATTAGGCGTGCTCTCCGTCCTGCCTTCTTTGCAGGGGCACGTTGTCTTTCATGGGCGAGTGCGGTCCAGTTACTTCACTGACGCCTGCCCGTTTGATATTGTTCAGGTAGGTCTTATTGCTGTTCTTTAGTTTTCTTGCTATCCTGCATGCCTTTCTTTGTCTCTTTTTTCTCCCTTAGGTATGTGGAGCTTCAGCGCGGCGAACTGGCTTGGTTGAGCCCCGCTGGTAAATGATGGCGCATTAAGAGCGCTTTGATGCGTTAAGTAAGCGCTATGCACAGGACTGCGAAGTCTTGCCTTTGCTAGCCTGTGTTTTCCTTCCTTGTATGTCGCGGTGTTCTTCAGCGCGAGTGGAATGTACGGAGTTGTGTCAGCCGAGAGGCGACCAGCCAGGTAAGCCTTTTGAGCAGTTCGTAATTTGTAAATGTCTCTTGCCTCTAGCTTCCTCTTTCAGGTCGTTCTGTCCGGGAGGCATACAGATTCGAGGAAGCTGTTCTCAGTAGCTGCAAGTGTTTCAAGATGAAGACTGCAGGTAAGATGCTGCTGCTAATAATGTTCCTTTTGTCTCCTTGCAGGTTCTGCTTCTCCGAGGTGCGAGGGAATAGCTGGACACGGTGAGCGTCACGTTGCAAGCTGCAAAGTAACACGAAGCATGTTCTGCAGTCAGGGTGTGGTTTATATAGCCCAGGTAAAGTAGTACCAGGGAAAGTAGTTCCAGGCCTGCCACACCCAAAACACTAGACCGCATAGCTTGGTTCTTAGGAACCAAGTTATGTGGATGCCTCCATGTTGGCTTACAATACAATAAAGTAGTTCCCAAGCACATTGTTGTTCATGGTGTATGAGCCTGGCGCCATAGGCACCAGGACTGGCCACATGAGGGCTTTTGAAGAGGATGCCAGGCTCTAGAGGCCCGAGTCCTGACTCCACCTGGCCAATGGGTTTGCCAGAGGGGGTTTTGGGCGAGGGTCGTAACAGCACTCCCCCCTAAGGCCCCTCCCATGGTGTTCCTTCTGTCTGGCCCAGGTTTGGTTGGGAAGTTCCAATGGAATTTCCTGATTAGACGTGGTGCGTGAATATTCTCACTGGGCTCCCAGGATCTATCTTGTGGTCCAAATCCTTTCCAATCGACGAGATAATATAGCTTGGTCCTAGAGTATTTAGAGTCCAAGATATCCTTGACTTCAAATTCTGGTTCTCCGTCAACAAGTATGGGATTAGGTGGTGTCCCAATCCGTGTGCCGGGTTGCATTGGTTTCAGGAGGGACACATGGAATACCGGGTGGATGTGTAGATCAGGTGGTAAATCCAGTTTCACGGCTGCTGGGTTGATAATTGCCTTAAAGGTATAGGGCCCTAAGAATCTGGGATGAAAGGTCCGGTTCCCTTGATGGGTACGAATTTAGCGGCTAACCAAACTTTGTCTCCTACTTGATAATCAGGGGCCTTTTTCCAGTGTTGGTTGGCAAATCTCTTTTGTTTTTCTTTGGCATGAATAAGGTGTTCCTTTGCCCTTTTGAAAGCCTGAGTAATGGTTGTGTGTAGAGTCTTTACCGCTGGCATTTCCAAGCTGGCTGGAAGGTCTAGTTCAGAGGTACGTGGATGTCTGCCCTGAAGGGTATAGAAGGGCGTTTGTCCTGTGCTTGAATGCAAAGAATTGTTATATGCATATTCGGCTATCCATAGTAGGTCTTTCCAATTCCTTTGTTCGTGGTGCAGCATGCACCGTAAATATTGCTCAAGTGTCTGATTGGTTCTCTCGGTTTGGCCGTCCGTTTGGGGATGGTGACTGGTAGATAGCCGAAAGTCGATCTGTGCCATTGCACAGCATTTTTTCCAGAAGTTTGAAACAAACTGGCTGCCTCGATCAGAGACCAGAACCGAAGGGAAGCCATGTAGCTTAACCACGCCCTCCAGGAACACTTTTGCTAAAGTTACTGCGTCTGGGAGGCCTTTGAGAGGAATCAAATGGGCCATCTTCGAGAATAAGTCCATAACTACAAGGATGGTGTTGAACCCTTGGCTTGGAGGTATATCAGTGATGAAGTCAAGGGAAAGAGTGTGCCATGGAACTGGAGGAATGTGCAATGGTTGTAGGAGACCAGATGTTTTTTGTTTCTGTGATTTATTTTGTGCGCAGACACCGCAGGACTGAATATATTGAATGATGTCCTTACGCCAGGTTGGCCACCAAAGGTTCTCTTTCACCTTAGCTAGGGTTTTGGCGATCCCAGGATGCCCTTCGATCAGTGAATTGTGATAGTTTGAAATAATATGCTATTGTAATTCCTTCTTGGGTACATATAGGCGATCCCTAAAAAAGGGTAGGTGGTCTTTGATGGTATATTGTTCTCCTTGAGTTTTCCATGCGAGCTAGGCATCAGGATTCATTGTCCGTTGGATTTCTTTTCGTAGTTCTGCTTGTGTTAAGGCTGTCGTAATACCCAAGAGTTTGTCTTCAGGTATAATAGGTAATGGGTCTGGAGTTGTATATACTATTCTATCTATGCCCATGCGAGATAAGGCATCCGCCTTTCCGTTTCTGACTCCTGGTCGAAATGTGATTACATAATTGTATTCGGCGAAGAAAAGGGCCCACCGTAATTGGCGCAAGGACTGGGCCTTGGCTGTTTTGAGATATTGCAGGTTTCGGTGGTCTGTGATGACTGTAATGGTGTGTCTGGCCCCCAGAAGGTAGTGCCTCCACGCTTTAAAGGCGGATTTGATAGCCAGGAGTTCCTTATCCGTGATGGCATAATTAATCCCTGGAGGTGAGAACTTTTTCGACCAGAAGGCCACAGGATGTAGCTGGCCGGTTTCCGGGTGTCTCTGTGAAAGGACAGCCCCCATTGCGAGACTGGACACATCAGTTTCAATGCCATAAGGGAGGTCTGGACGAGGATGTCACAGGATTGGAGTGGAGGTAAACCTTCATTTAAGTTCCTGAAAGGCTTCTTCTGCTTCTTCGGTCCAAGCAAACTTTTAATTGTTTTTTTGTAATAGTACTGTGATTGGGTGCACGACCTGAGAGAAGTCTGGGATGAACCGGCAGTAGAAGTTCGCAAAGCCCAGCATGCTTTTTACCCCTTTCAGAGACATCGGTGAAGCCCATTTCAGAATGGCATCTACCTTGTGCATGCTCATTCTGATGCCTCCTGGAGTAAGGATAAAACCAAGAAATTCTACTTTGGTGACGTGGAAAAAGCATTTTTCAAGCTTTGCAAACAAGCGATGTTGACAGAGCTTGGTGAGGACTGAACAAATGTGCCTGACATGATCTTGTTCCGAGGCTGAGTATACTAAGATGTCGTCTATGTACACTAAGGCGCACACATCAATTAACTCCCTTAAGACGTCATTCATGAAATATTGGAATGCCGCAGGAGCGTTGTATAACCCGAAGGGCATGACTTGATATTCAAACAAGCCGTACTTAGTACGGAAGGCGGTTTTCCATTCATCTCCTTTTCTGACTCGGACCAGGTGGTACGCTCCTCGAAGGTCCAATTTGGTATAAAATGGGCATCTTTAACTTGGTCTAGCATCTCAGGGATAAGTGGCAAGGGGTAGCGGTTCTTCACTGTGATCTGGTTCAATATGCGGTAGTCAATACAGGTTCTCAAGTCTCCTTCCTTTTTTGGTACGAAGAACAAAGGACTGGCTGCGGGGGACTTTGAAGGACGGATAAATCCGTTTGCAATGTACTGGTCTAAATAGGATTTCAAATGAAGGTTTTCTGGTTCTGTGAGAGCGTAGATCCTGCCACAAGGGATTTGTGCACCAGGAACAAGGTCGATCTGACAGTCATAGGGCCTGTGCGGCGGCAATATATTGGCTTGGTCCTTTCGGAAAACATCCTGGAAATCATGTTATTCACTTGGCAAGGTATTAGTTGCTCCCAGGGTTGATACTGTCGCTCCGGGAGTCATGGGGATACAGACATCGGGTTTCTTCTCTTGGTAATAGCAGGCAGGGGAGCAGTCACCAGGTAAGGTTAATTTTCGTGCCCGCCAGTCTATCAAAGGGTTGTGAGCAACCAACTATGGCATCCCTAGTATTAGCCTGAACTGTGGTGCCTTGATGAGATCGAATGAAATAGACTCCCGATGTCTGTCCTGACACAGCAAGGTTACCCTGGCTGTGCACTGGGTTACTGGTCCAGAAGCGATTTCTGTCCCATCCACTGTGGTTACCTTGTCCATAGTTGGCTTAGAATACAAAGGAAGCCCCATCTCTGCTGCCAGTTCTTGATCAATATAATTTCCAACTGCTCTGCTATCGATGTATGCTTCAATGGCATGCATTTTTGAAGACTGTTGGTGGTTAATCAAGATCACTGGTATATCAAAGTGCGAGGTCAGCAACTCTTTCTTCTCACTCGACAAACTGACCTCTATGTTTGTCGAGCTTGGTAGTTTCCCGATTCCTTAGCTTCATCCTTCTCTGTGGCCCCGACTGTTCTTCTTGGGGGTGTTACTGGACAGTCCTTCAGGAAATGTCCTGGTTTCCCACAATACAAACAAAGCTGTTGTTGTCTTCTTTTGTCCCGCTCTTGTTTTGTTAATGGAGGCCGTATCCCTCCAATCTGCATGGGTTCTACAGCATTTGTAGGTACACAGGGTGTGTTTTCCCTTTGTCTAACATACGCGGACCGAGGGTCCATCTTAGACCCATCTGCCTTTCGGTCCTGCAACCAGTGGTCTAGCTGCACAACCAGATTTATGAATTCTGTACAGTCTCTGGGTGGATCAACCACCTGGGCTAAGGCATCCTTTAATTTGCCTCGTAAGCCTCGATGGAATAACGTGGTTCTTTTGTTTTCTGGCCACCTAGCTTCGGCAACCAGTCTGTTGAAGGTAGCAATGTACGTTAACAAGTCCTGATTCCCCTGTCGGAGGGACAAGAGTTCATTGTCTACTGCTTGTTCCTGGGTATGGCGAGCAAAAAGTTTTCCATTTCTTTCTGGAAAACCCCAAAGTCATGTAATAGAGGATCATCATGGGTTACCAACGGCACCGACCAATCTGCTGCACTACCACTCAGGTATGATAAGACAAAAGCTACCCGAGCTTGGTCATTTGGAAATGCTCCAGGCCTACAAAGAAAATGAAGGCGGCACTGATTGATGAATGCCGCATACTTCCGTGGGTCGCCTGAGAACCTTTCTGGTGGTGCCAGGGGCACTGTTCCAGGTAACGTGATCTGTACCAGAGTGGGTGGTATGGCAGGGTTTTGCATCCTTGGATTGCTTCCAGGTAGAGGCGTCTGTCCTGCCTGTGATTGCAAGTACTGCCTGCTAATCTCTTCAGTGCGTTCTTTGGTCACTATTAGGTCTCTCCAGAGGGCATTAGTCTCTTGTCGGGCAGAATGAACCTTAGCACGAAGCTCTCGTAGTAATAGGGCCAATTAGTCAGTTTCTGATGTCTCCATGGCGCCCAGGTGGATTTGTTATGGTAGGCTTCGTGTTCTGTTACGCTCACCTGGTATCCACAGGGACGCCACCCAGCTGGGTTACTCGCTGGTATGCTTCTCAGCTTTGCCCTGAAGTGGTCTGCGGGGAAGTTTCTGCCTTGTGGTAGAACTAGACGTGCTCTCCGTCCTGCCTTCTTTGCAGGGGCACATTGTCTTTCATGGGCGAGTGCGGTCCAGTTACTTCACTGACGCCAGCCCGTTTGATATTGTTCAGGTAGGTCTTATTGCTGTTCTTTAGTTTTGTTGCTATCCTGCATGCCTTTCTATCTTTAAAATGTCTCTTTTTTCTCCCTTGGGTATGCAGAGCTTCAGCGCTGCGAACTGGATTGGTTGAGCCCCGCTGGTAAATGATGGCGCATTAAGAGCGCTATGATGCGGTAAATAAGCGATATGCGGAGCGCTGCAAAGTCTTACCTTTGCTAACTTGTGTTTTCCTTCCTTGTAGGTCGCAGTGTTCTTCAGCACGAGTGGAATGTCCGGAGTGGTGCCAGCCGAGAGGCGACCAGCCAGGTAAGCCTTTTGAGCAGTTCATAATTTGTAAATGTCTCTTGCCTCTATCTTCCTCTTTCAGGTCGTTCTGTCCGGGAGGTGTGTAGATTGGAGGAAGCTGTTCTCAGTAGCTGCGAGTGTTTAAAGATGAAGACTGCAGGTAAGATGCTGCTGCTAATGATATTCCTTTTGTCTCCTTGCAGGTTCTGCTTCTCCGAGGTGCGAGGGAATAGCTGGACACGGTGAGCATCATGTTGCAAGCTGCAAAGTAACACGAATCATGTTCTGCAGTCAGGGTGTGGTTTATATAGCCCAGGTAAAGTAGTACCAGGGAAAGTAGTTCCAGGCCTTCCACACCCAAAACACTAGACCGCATAGCTTGGTTCTTAGGAACCAAGCTATGTGGATGCCTCCATGTTGGCTGACAATACAATAAATTAGTCCCAAGCACATTGTTGTTCATGGTGTATGAGCCTGACGCTATAGGCGCCAGGACTGGCCCCATGAGGGCTTTTGAAGAGGATGCCAGGCTCTAGAGGTCCGAGTCCTGACTCCACCTGGCCAATGGGTTTGCCAGAGGGGGTTTTGGGCGAAGGTCGTGACAATATCGTCTGACTATGAATATTGTCCTAAGCCATTTTGCATTTGTATTAAAACCTGCAGTTAATTAGAATTGACTTCAAACGCCATTTTGGAAAATATCCTCTATCTTGATTCTAACTTCTGCTCTCTCTTCAGTAATGATTAACCATGCTTTCAGCTGCCAGAGCAGAAACGACCTTTGAGCCTATGTCAACACTGGGGCTGGCAGAGCAGACTATTTGTCCTGTGCAAACAGACCTTGTAGTCAGAATGAACTCTCATTCAAAGTGTTATCTATGTCTACAAAACTCATCCTCTCTCAAACAGTGATATACAATGCATGTAGACTAATGCTGTGTGCTTTTGAAGGAATTCTTTGTACATTTCTTGAAACAGGACTTACTCTAAAAGCTAAAGATCCACACACCTGACTACAACAAAATTTGTCAGTATGTTTAAGGAACCTTGGAGCCAAAGTGAACTTCAATTTAAAGTGTTGTCTGCATCAATAGCCTCAGCCGTATTCAAACATAAGAACTGAATGGTAGATAAACTAGAAATATGTACCTTAGCCATAAGCTATTTGTTTCTTGAAACTAGTATCAACCTAAGCTGGAGAACCAACAACACCATTGAATCTTCACGGATGGGACAACATGTCAAAAGTACAAACCAATACTGTATATTTGTTATGTGAACTGGGCACACACACAGATTTGTAACCTATTAGTTTGGAGATGGGCTGGGCTATGACCAGGACTGTGTATAAAAACTGCATGGTTTGTGATGACCAGTACTCACTCCCCTCACAGTGTTTTCTGGTACACACTGCGAGGTGTTGGGAGCCAGATAGCTATCTACTTTGATATTTGAATCTGTACAGAATAAAGTTATATTCATAACTTTTGACTTCTTGATTGGCGGATCCAATTTTTGGTGGTACTAAGCCTCGATATTCCCTGCGTGATCCTACAAGATGGCGCCCGAATAGGCACCCTCAAGATTTATGTCACCTCGTTGATTAAGGACACGGCTACTGGACTGGGATCGGAGTGTGAGAGAATGGGCCCCTTTTTCTATGAGACGCGGCACCTCAACAGTACTGTACGATCTGACCCCTGAACGGTGAGCAAGCGGTTCGAGAGGACATCTTGATGAGGGTCCCCATATCGAGGCAGGTATTTTTGCCGGAATCGCCAGCCACGTTGATCCTTTGTAATCCGATCGGACCTCCTTTGTCCTTTTCAATCAGTTGAGTCATGCCCCGATTCCTAAGTATCCTGATATTTGGTTGCTGTTTTGCACTCACAAGTTCAAACAATGCCAGGTAACACCAGTGATCTGACATGCCTGGGAAATTGTCTGCCTGTTCCAGGGTGTTATTCTGCAGAGACAGACAATCTTTGATATTTGGCCGACCGGCACCACAGGAGGGGTCACCGGCATGTCTATGTACTGCAAGAATGTCATTTGGTAGTATAGTATTCAACGATATTTGGCACAGACAAACTAGACATGCTTCTGAATTTTAGTGGACAGTAAATGGTAGTTTTGAGATTGCCCAAATAGAGTATGTAGAAACTATATTGTTAAAGGAAAAAAAAAAGCTAGACCTACAGCATTTGATGTGATTCAGAATTGGAAAAGAGAAGCTATGCAGCATCTTAAGAGTAAATAGAAGCATACACATCGTCATGTCAAAATTTAGAAAAAGCATCATTGTGTGATCAACAAAAACAGTCAGAGTCTGTTAGAAACATGAATAGGGCTTTTTAATTTGGTGTACAGAAAATACATCTGTCTAAAGATTTTCATGTCTCAGATGAACTAATTGATAAACTCTTAAATGAACATAGGCATGGTGCCACTCCACCACCTCCTTATGTACCTATTCCTGTTTTCTTACCTCTTCCTGCTGTCGCACCTCATCCGGTAGCAATTCCTGTTTTTCCTGTTGCTCCTCCGCTGCCCGTTATTGCTCCTCTTCCTATTGTTGTTCCTCTACCTGTACCTCCACCTTTTCCGATTGTTGCTATTCCAGTAATTGTATCTTTGTTACCAGCGGTAGTGTCTCCACTACCTGTTGTACAGGATCTGTCTACTCTCTCTTTCTCAAGCAATTCTGCTCCGATTGTAGCTGATGAAGGGGCGAGTGCTGAATCAAATGTAGTGACTCAAAGTACAGTTTTCTAAAGATAAGAAGAGAGAATTGTATGCATGGGCTAAGCAATGTATATAGAAAGGTGAAAAAAAATCTACTGTCTTGGTTACACTCCTTAATTTAGGAAGTGTTCCTAAACAGAATGTCTTTATTGAGGGGATGGGAATACATTTGGATGCAGTGTGGAATAAATTGACGGACATAGATGTCCCACAAGGGTTGAGGGATTTGAATGTTTTAGCCTATTCAAGGGATTCTGCTGAGAAAGTAAAAGAGCATGTCGAGAGGGTTTTTGAGTTAAGAAGGGAGTTAGAACTGTTACAGAACGATGAAATAGATGGTGATAGTTTGGACACTTTGTATGTGCAGAAACGGTTCCTTACTCCTTGTAATTCAATGAGTGAAGGAATGCGAATTTGCACAAGGAATGCGCTTAGATGGATTTTGCATGTGTTGATATCTCCTATAGAAGTATATGCTACGTATAGTCAGTATACTCCAGAAATGCAGAGGAAAGTGTTACACGTAATGGTAGAATACCTGAAGGATGAGTGTATAAAGAAAAAAAGATTTGTTGTCCCACAGAATTAATTATTGTTTATAAGAGAGCCTTTTGCACCCGATACTGTTCCTACCACTTTAGCGCTCGATCTGACTTTATTGATCAACAAATGTTCGGAGTTGCCTACTTTGCAGTTACCTATGAGGGAGGGTCCTCCGACATTTGTTCTTAAAGTTGAGATTCAGATGGTTAGAGGGACTAGAGGTAGGAGTACACAGTTTAGAGGCCAGTTTGCTCCACAGAGTAATGCACAGTTGGGTCCTGTACACATGAACCAATGTGCTTATTGCAGACAAGCGGGTCATTGGCGAGCACAATGCGCTATCCTTCAGCAGAGATCGAATAACACATTTGGTGTCATGGGTAGATGATCCAGAGGCCACCCTGGGGTTGGGGGTCCTGGTAGAAGCCAGTTTGCTCCAAATCCACAGTCTTTCTCGCAAGATAGCCAGCAACCTAGTATAGATAGTAGCAATATTTTTGATAATCCTTCAACTGCCTATCTTTCTGACGATCTTGTCTTTGATGATATATTGTTTCGTTAGGACAGCCCGAAGCAGAGTCTGGAACCTGTACCTATTCAGAAAGCGCCCTACGTAGAAATGATGGTGGGGAATAGGAAGCATCTATTTTTGATAATTACGGGAGCACAGAAGTGTTTCATTGATCATTCATGGGTTCTAGATATTCCATTGTCAGGGCATAATAATGTTTCTGTAGGGTTTTCTGGCACGCCAGTGGTCAGTCCGGTTTCTCAGCCTGTACCGATTTCACTGGGGCCATTCACGGATCACTGCCCATTTCTTCTAACAAAGAATTGTGGTGAGAATTTGTTGGGGTTGAATCTGTTGAAGGAATTAAATGCGGTAATTCATTGTTTCTTCGGATGGAGTACGTTTGACGATTTCACCCCAGCAATCTTCTGCCTCAAAGTTTTTGACTAGACCTTTACCGTCTGAATTTAGTAAAGTTTCGGCATGTTTATGGGTGGTTGATGACAATGATGTTGTAATTTTGCAAATTGAACCTGTTAAAATTGTTTTGAAGCCAGGAGTTAAGTTTCCACGTATTACACAATATAAGATTTCAGTTGATGGTGAGCAAGCTCTGAAGAGCATAGTTTCTGATTTTGTCCATCGTGGAGTAATCAAGGAAATTGCAGGAAATTTGTGCAATAGCCGGATTTTACCGGTGTATAAGGAAGGGGATAAGGTGATTCCCTTCCGTTTTATCATTGATTTGCGTGCTATCAATAAGATTGTTGCTCCACAATTTCCAATTGTGTCTGATGTAACCACGATCTTGACAATTATCCCAGCTTCTGCTACTCATTTCAGTGTGGTGGATCTTAAAAATGCCTTCTTTAGTATTCCCGTACATGTGGATAGTAGATATTTGTTTGCGTTCATCTTAGGGGGACGCTCGTTTACCTTTATTCGTGTGCCACAAGGGTACACGGAGAGTCCAAGCATTTACAGTAGGGCTTTGAAAGAGCAGCTCGATACACTTCAGTTGTCTCCCACTTGTACATTATTGCAGTATGTTGATGACCTTCTTTTAGCTGCAGACTCAGAAGTTGCTTGCAAGGAGGGCACTGTGTTGCTGCTTATTCATCTGGCAGAGCATGGGCATAAAGCTTAATTGAAAAATTTTCAATATAGTCGACAGGAGGTCGCCTATTTAGGCTATCTCCTGTCAAAGAAGGGAAGAAGATTGACACCTCAACGGATAAAAAGCATCTCTAGCATGTCTTTCCTAAATACACAGAAAGAGGTTAGAGCCTTGATAGGAATGGCTTCTTAGTGTAGACAGTGGATCCCAAACTTTTCACTAGTGATAAAACCAATGTTGGCATTGACAAAGAAGGGCATTTCTTTGCCACTACTGTGGAACTTGGAACACCAGAAAGCTTTTGATCTGCTCAAGACTGCACTGTGTTCAGAACCGGTTTTGGGCACACCAAATTATGAGAAGGCCTTCGTTTTATATGTGCATGAATGTGATGGATGTGCTTTGTCTGTGTTAACACAGGAACACAGGGGGAAGAATAGACTGTGCGTTTATTTTTTCCTCCACACTTGATCCTGTTGCATGCGATTTTGCTGCGATGTCTGAGAGCTGTCGCTGCTGCTGCTGCGTTCGCGAAGCAGAGTGAGGGAATGGTTCTAGGCCATACTTCAACTGGCATGACACCTCACTCTGTAGATGTTCTATTAAGTAGAACGCAAAACACAACACCTTACTTCCGCACGCTCAACTAAATATGAATTGATCCTATTTGCACCGCATATTCAAATTGAAAGGTGTTGCATAGTGAATTTGGCTGAATTGATTCCTCTTCCGCAAGATATTGCTTGCAGTGATGAAATGTCACATGATTGCCTTTATACCACAGGGTAAGAAATTAAAGTCAGGATTGATTTAAATGATGCACCTTTGAATGATCCACAAGGGGAGCTGTTTTTTGATGGATCCTGCTTCAAACTTCCAGATGGTACATCCACCACTGCTTATGCCATCACTACACTAAGCACAATAGTGGAAACCAGGAGAATTTCGCATAACTCCGTGCAGGCCGCAGAGATTACTGCACTGATTTAGGCTTGGAGTGAATATATTTACAGATAACCGGTATACCTTTGGGGTGGTTCATAACTTGGGTTGACCCTGGGCAGAGCGAGGTTCCTTGACCTCGCACAGGAAAAAATATTTTAACATAGTACCTTGATAGTTTGGCTACTCTCAGCACCTGTGCTACCTACTCAACTAGCAATCATGAAGTGCACTGCACATCAGAAAGTAACAGATGATATGGGGAAAGGAAACACTTTTGCTGACAGAATAGCCAAACAAACTGCTACTGATTTATATTCTAAGATGTATGTACTTGACCCTACAAAAGGGGTCACTAACACGTGTGATAGATGAAGGGATTGGTTGCATAAAAGAAATTCAGGCTGACGCTACCCCAGACGAAATCAAACAGTGGGCTGAGGGTCCAGCAAGTTTAGATGATTAGGGTTGTTGGGTAGACACTGAATAATATAAATGGATGCTGCCCAATGCTTATGTTACCGCTATGGTGACAATGGCTCATGGTCCAACTCATATATGTGCCAAAAAGATTTGTAAATTGTTAGAAACTGTCTGGGTAAACACAAAACATCTCAGTAATTTGAATAACTAGACACTTATGTATAGCTCTACTGTCCATATGGGCGATCCCACGGACTAGAACTGGAATGCCTCCCCCCCCGGATGAAATAATGGAGGGGAGGCCCGCTGATGTTTGAAGTCTGAAAAAAACCTAGGGTGTTAAAATATGTGCAGTATTTGCTTCTTTCTGAACACTGTGACCAGTTAACTCAAAACCTGTATTTGGTTTATCAACATGTGCGAGAAGCCCTCACAGTAAAATACGAGGGGCCAGGTCATCGACTTCGACCCTGCGACTGGGTGCTAACTAAAGCATTTCAGAGAGCATCCAGTCTCGCACCAAGCTGAAGAGGACCGCTCCAGGTCCCGTTGGCCACACAGACTGCTGTACGAGTAGATGGGGAAAAAGACACTGGATCGACACACATCAAGAAAATACCTTTCCCTTTGCCACACGACGGAGAAGATAAGAAGAAACTTACTTGCTCTGTTCCCAACGATCAATCAGCCTTGAACAGCACCAAGGGTGTCCTGGAGACACTTCCTGAGCCTGCGGGGCCTGGGGAGATTGCTGCTTTGTCTCCAAACGCAGTATATGCAAAAGGACTAAATCACAGAAATACATACATTTCATTGTCCGTGTTAAGGCCGTCTTGTGTACAGCGTAATAAGCAAATGCACTTTGCTTCCAATTGTCTCAACTTCAGTACAATGTCACCGCCTCTTACACCTCTTTTGGCCTTCATTAAACCAATAAAGCGTATGTTTTCCTTATTACTTGTCTGGTGCTCAGTTTGCCAATGAATGGCAAGAGGAAATTTTGGGTCTTGGCTGCTCAAGCTAGCCATGTGTTCCCGAATCCTAAAGCGCAATTGTCTAATTGTAGACCCAACATTGTTTGAATTCTCGGCCAGTTTGGTTAAGAATGATTGGATCGAATGCCCGCGTTTCTTGATACTCACGGCCACACAGGGATTAAGCCCATACAATAAGGTAAGTGCATTATATTGTGCTGGTGCGTAGACTTGTATAATTGATAACATCTACCGAAAGACTTAATTCACACCAGTAAGAGTGGTGTTTCTGTGTCCATAGTACCTCTTTTTTCTGTGCCTCCAATAGACTGACAAAGTAGGAAGCTTAACGCCATACCGGCAAGGATCCAAGTAGCTGTCAGATTCTGCTTCAACATATACAACTTATTTGGTCACCTGACAATTAATTAGGTGAGTCATTTCTTCTTGAATCAATTTATATTTTGCAATAGGCATTTCTCACCCGTGCCAATTTTTTCAATCCACATTATTTTTCTGTATATTATAGCCATTTACAGGGCACAATTCTCACAGCGCTTTCTCAAGCTGAGATGATATCTAACTAAGCAACATAAGAAGATAGGTGAGACCGATTTTAATTTTAGTCCTATGAGCTTACGTTGTCATGCATGGAATCACGAGTTTGCTCACTACATATTATTAGCATTGAACAATCTATGTGCACATAATTACACTTACAATTATCTCTCATCACAGATTTCGGGTGCTAACATTGGTTAAAAAGTGATGTGCATGAGTATACACACAGAGGAGATACTCCTATACTTTAATAGATAAGACAACAACCTGGGATTCTCACTTCAGCACGTGGCTCGAATGCACTTAAGTAGGCAGTTATATCTAATCAATAGTGACAATTTATGTCCAATCATGTTTGTACTTAACATCTAATGTTGGATTGAGAATATCTTACGTTATCTCTCTACTCTCTTATTCTCCCTCCTCACTACCTTTTGAAATCAACTGCCAGTTGGGTACGTGAATTTTGTATTATTTCAATTCTATATATATGATTTTGGTTATGTTTTGTATATATATCTTTTTATCAATATTGATTTAATTGTATGATATTGTCAGCCTTGAAAACGACGCTATAGTCGAAACACGTGTTTGCTGATGCTGCAATTTAATAAAGAATTTTCATTGAAATCAGTATCAGTTTATTTAGCTAAAGATTAAATAATGGAATAAAGGGAAGAGCGCAAAGCATGTCACAACCTTAAACTGCTGTTCTAAATATTAGGTGTTAGCGAGTACACCTTTTGTGAACTGTGCATTGCAGCTTGGTCCGTTTACTAGACTTTTATGTGGGCATAAGCGCACAGCTGAGATCCTTACTTGCATTTGGAATGTTTGTCTCCAAATGCTTCTGCAGATCCTTCTGCACACTTGCACAGTTCTGTTGTCATTTCATCACTTCCATCAGGAAGCAACGACACACTGTTCGCAGATCACACGGTACCAGGAGTCACAAGGTACAATCTGCGTCCACGGCACTAGTCTTACTGAACAAATATGATTGTGCCCATGGAGGAACAATCATAGAGCTTGTCCTTTGCCACCTTTTTGCACTGAAGAAGAAGTAAGGTGGCTGGGGACTGGGAAAGACTATCTACAATCAGGAAACCACGTGATCAGGGGATCACCAGCAAACGGACTGCACAGTTTTTCGCAGGAACTTTTTGGAAAAGAGCTTCAAGGAACAATGCCTGACATCATCCCTACTCGTGCAGAATAATTGATCAATCATGTGGCCAACAAAGACATTGGACGATCAAATACATGGTCTTTAAAGACGTATTGTCTTCTTGTAATGGCGTTAACCAGTCTTACAGTATTGATTGCCTTTGTGTTCTGGTATATTGAAGAGGTGCACCCACTTGAAACATTTTTGCTTACTGAGAATGTTCCCACTATGTCTACACCTTTCGTGCACCTGCATACTCTATCTCCTAGGGACTCTCAACACAGACAGAGCTATCATAACAATACACTACTGTTAATAATGAATACAACTCATGCGATTTTGAATAGAACAAATTGTTGGATCTGTTCACCTTTGCCACAGCATGGGGAAAAAGGGTTGGACTGGTATATTCATCCTTTGCCTTTAACTATTGCATGTTATGCCTCTCTAAGGGCACTATTCTTTGGTCGTTGGAATGATACCATCTCTGGGAACTTCAATGGGACTAACTTGAATGAATTTGAAAGACAAGTCCTGACGCCTCTGGGATGTTCCCTTTTCGCAAATAGGAGCAAACTCAATGTTGCTTCTATTAGGCCTTCTGATAGACTTTCTAGACCTTTCCAATCGTTAATTTCTTTCAAGATGGCTCCCGTAGGCAACTGGGATGCCATGCCCCCTTCTTACACTATCAATCATAGCCCCAACTCCATTTCCTTCTGCATACAAAGGGATGGTTCTCAGCCAATGGGTACTTTTGAGGGTTGCACCAACATTGCAAATCTAACTAGTGAGGACAGACCTTTGTATGTAGGTGATCCCGTTTATTTTGTCTGTGGCAATGAAGCTTATCCTTGGTTACCTAGAGATTGGCAGGGTACTTGTTATTTGGTAATCTTGCTACCAGGGGTATTTGTAGCTAGCACCTCTGAGGTCTCTAGAGCTCGTCCAAGGTGGGATGAGAGTGGTGATACTCCTTCACAGGTCATGGGTGATGTAACGAAATCCATTGTGCCATTTTGGGGACAGATCATGAACTCTGAGGATATTAGGAGACTGGCAAGAGTATTGGAGAAAGCCATCAACCGGACCACCGATATACTATGCAATATGATGTTAGAACAAAAAGCAATTAGATTAATGGCTCTACAGAACCGGATGGTGTTAGGCGTCATCCTGGCTGAGCGTGGTGGGGTATGTAAATTGGTGGGATCTGCTTGTTGTGTTTTCGTACCTGAATCCCCACCTACCATATTCAAGGCAATTCAAAATCTACATACCCTGTGTACCGAAGTACATGTCCCAGAGGGAAACTGGAATCTTAGTACTTGGTTCTGGGACTTATTACGATCATGGGGTTGGAAGATCTTTGAAGTCTTAATGGTGATTCTTGGTTTTCTCCTGTTCTGTTGTTGTTGTGTACATATGTTCCATGATAGGAGGATGTTGTACATAAGCTGTAGGTACACTAGGACCTAGGATACAAATGCCTGAAAAAGCAACCAATGCCTTTGTAATGCAGGAAATAACTATTAAAGAGTTAATGGCAATTGATGTTTTTGAATCCAACAACTCAGAGTGTTCTGATTATGACACATGGTCATCGTGCCCCTGGTCATTCTCTGGTCACAGAGAATCTCTAAACCCCCTTCCTCCAGGCCTACCAGAACCCCCTACTCCAACTTGATTGCTATTCCTAGAACACGCAAAGCCCGGGCTGGCGGCACCAGTTTCCCAACTATGGCAGCCACCCACTGGAATTCACTCCCCCCTCACATTAGGACTATTGACTCCCATGCGGCCTTCCGCAAGGCCATCAAAACCAGTCTCTTTGTATGACTTGCATTTTGCAACTGCAATCCCCGCAATGTACCATGATCTAAATATGTATGCAACCCTATACCATGCTTTGTATCGTCACTAAGTCTATCTACCTGGGCGGTTTCACTGTAACCCTTAAGCGAGCCTTCTTTGAGTACTGCTATAGCGCCGCGATGCCTGTGGGCTGTAGTGCGCTCTACAAATACAAATACAAATAAATAAATTAATCGTATGGTCAAATTGTTTGAGTTAAGCTCTTGGCTTAGGCCAGAAGGAGGGTTTGTTATTCTATATTCAAATAAATATCGTCTGATTATGAATATTGTCCTAAGCCATTTCGCATTTGTATTAAAACCTGCAGTTAATTAGAATTGACTTCAAACGCCATTTTGGAAAATATCCTCCATCTTGATTCTAACTTCTGCTCTCTGTTCAGTAATGATTAACCATGTTTTCAGCTGCCAGAGCAGAAACGACCTTTGAGCGTATGTCAACACTGGGGCTGGCAGAGCAGACTATTTGTCCTGTGCAAACAGACCTTGTAGTCAGAATGAACTCTCATTCAAAGTGTTACCTATGTCTACAAAACTCATCCTCCCTCAAACGGTGATATACAATGCATGTAAACTAATGCTGTGTGCTTTTGAAGGAATCCTTTGTACATTTCTTGAAACAGGACTTACTCTAAAAGCTAAAGATGCACACAGCTGACTGCAACAAAGTTTGTCAGTATGTTTAAGGAACCTTGCAGCCAAAGTGAACTTCAATTTAAAGTGTTGTCTGCATCAATAGCCTCAGCCATATTCAAACATAAGAACTGAATGGTAGATAAACTAGAACTATGTGCCTTAGCCATAAGCTATTGAATTTGTTTCTTGAAACTTGGATCAACCTAAACTGGAGAACTAACAACACCATTGAATCTTCAAGGATGGGACAACATGTCAAAGGTACAAACCAATATTGTATATTTGTTATGTGAACTGGGCACAAACCCAAATTTGTAACCTATTGGTTTGGAGATGGGCTGGGCTATGACCAGGACTGTGTATAAATACTGCATGTTTTGTGATGACCAGTACTCACTCCCCTCACGGTGTTTTCTGGCACACACTGCGAGGTGTTGGGAGCCAAGTAGCTATCTGCTTTGATATTTGAATCTGTATAGAATAAAGTTATATTAATAACTTTTGACTTTGTGACTGGCGGATCCAATTTTTGGTGGTACTAAGCCTCGATATTCCTTGCTTGATCTTACACCACATCCTGATGGAATGTGATGCTTTGTCCAAGTTTAGACTCCAGTATCAAGATGTTTTTCAACCTGGAGCGGTATCTATGGACGCAGATGACCGTTGGACTATTTTGTTATTGGGTGAACAAAAATCATTTATTCTTAGGATTTTGCAATTCTCGCTGGCACTATCTACCCTAAAGAACTGAATGTTCATTTTAAATGATGTAAAATTTTGTACTACATTTCGATAGTCTGATGGTGAGAATAAGTAAAAGGTTTGTAATAAACCAAAGTACTAATAAAATAAATAATTAAAAAATAACCTGCTGCAGGACCACTTCGAATTCTCTGTTTAACACATTCTCCTCGTACAGGAGCAGGGCACCAGCCAGAATCCTTTGAATGAGCGCCCACGTGGCGCCAGACCACTATAACTCTGATGCCAATTTTACTCACAAAAGACCTTTGTAATTTAGTCTTCTTTCTTCGTACAACACTGATTTTCGCAACCTTGAGCCCAACACAGTCTGATCAATTATCAGTTATTTTCCAACTCACCGGCTGTGCCAAACTCCGTTAGCATCTCCTGCCTCTGGAGTCAAGGATGGTACCATGATGGCAACCGCTTCTCCCTGCCCTGGGTATCAGTGCAGGAGGGTCCCATGTACCGCTGACAAACTTCGTACCATTCACCAGTTGAAAAGGGCAAGGGAAATTCCCTCCTCATCGTCCTTTCAGGTCTCTCCGCCTTTCTCCTCCTTTTGAACTGCCGTCCTGGAATAACTGCTTCTTCATGCATTTGGCCTTGCTGAAAGTGTACTTTCAAGCTCTGCCTTTTATCCCTATGGGGAAAGGGAAGGGAAGTCAGGTGTGTGTAATTATCAGCAATTGCCTGACTCTGCCTGACCCTTGTTTTGAGACATGTAAGGTATATGGCTCTCATGTTAGTCCATTGTATTTCATGGTAATCGTTCTGCGAGAAAGTGTTTGTATCAAAAAGGGTGGTGGGGGGTGTGTTTCTAGATATCCTTTGGAGAAAGGTGTAATCCTTCGGAAAAGGTGTCATGAGGCTGCTGATACCGTCTCTCACCCTTCGGTGTCCCACTTCCACTCCCCAAAGACCCCTCACCCAGGTGATCCTCCTACACTAGTCCACCCCCAGGAACTGGATCCAATAGTGATGGCCGTGTCCTGGACACCTGGATGACAGATGCCGAGGGACTAGCGAGTGAGACACCTTCAGGTTTCTCACAGTGCAGAACCCTTAGTTTGAAGTCAATTAAAGGGACAATACCCAGCAGGTTGAATGGAAAGCGTGCTCCAAGCGCAACCTGTGTCTTTTGAATGCCAAACTAAATGAAAATCGCACTAACTCCTATATATATTAAATTCAAAAGTGAACCGAAGTTTACATTTGAGAAAACATCATTAAATGCTGAATTGCATATGGAACTTTAAAAACAAGTGAAAACAATAAATGATGCATTCAAAGTCGAATGATGTGAAAACTACATATCACATTTAAAGCAGAATTCTTTAAGACTTTAACATTAATTTCAAAACAGCTGCAATGTCTATATGAAAAACCAACCTTACAATGAAGGCATAAGAGCAACAAAGAACCTTAAAAAGACAAAGGATAGTTTGATGCTGAACTTAAGTCTTCGGGAAAGGAGCCCTGAGACTTGTTGCTGAATGTAAGTCTTGGGGAAGGAAACCCTGGAGACCTGACCCATTCAATGCCTTGCAATTGGATTTTCAAGGTTATGTTGTGCTTGGAACTGTGTTTTTTTTTTTTTAAAAAAGTTTATTGATTTTTCAACACAAACAACAATACAAACCAAACCGTAGTGCAATTAACAATATTACAATAAAGCATTTAATCATTAGTGCGCACTACCTCCCTGATCCCTCCCCCCTCGCGAGCCAGTTTCCATGTCACATTCCGTATCTGCCGCACATGAGCGGGCCTCGTTGTCATCCGACCCTCCCGAAGCCATCCCTGTCCCAAATATGCAAGATATCAAAGTCCTCCATGCCATCAAAGAGGCCAGTTCCTCCTCCCAAGACATACAACTCGCCTCCTGCCACACTGCTGTCTCGGCCTCCGCCCATTTCTGTAGGTCATTCCACCACACCTCAACCCGTGGCTTGCTACATTTTTTCCAGCCCATGGCTATTCTCCGTTTGGCCAGCACATACGCCAAGTCTTTCAGTTTACACACATGTTTCTGCTTCCTAGGTCTGGAAAACCCACCCAGCAGGCATGCCCAGGCGGTGTCTATGGCAAGCGTGACCCCTTTCTCTCCTAGCTTGCGCGCCACCTCCCTCCAGAACCCCTCGATCACTGGGCATGCCCAGAACATATGCGTCATGTCCGCATTTTCTTCGTCGCATTTAGGGCACGCCTGTCTGCCCGCATTCCGGAATTTGGATATCCGCAGTGGGGTCATATACGCTCTGTGCGTGACATATAGCTGTACCTGCTGCAGTCTGGCATTTCGAGATACTTTCCTGTGGTATCTTAGAGCCCGTTCCCACATCCCATCTCCCATCTGGGTCCCCACCTCGCACTCCCATTCCGATCGTAGGCCTGTCAATTCCTTCCCAACCTTCAACATCACCATCTCATACAACCTAGAGATCTCATGTCCCCCTTCCGTCGTGTCGTATATCCCTTCCAGCGTAACCTCCGATTCGTCTGCCAAGGTAAATTCAGGCCATAGTTCCCGAATTTTCCTCCCCAATCTGTGGTATGTTACATATTGGCCTCCATGTAATCCAACCTCCCCGCTAAGTTCCTCAAACGCTCTGATGGCACCCTCCTGCCACACATCACCCAATGTCACCAACCCCACAGATTCCCAATAGGTCCTAATAATCCCCCTCAGCTGTCCGTCTACCCCCGCCAGGGCAACTAGTGGAATCTGCGGAGAACACGGGAGTGGGTCTCCCATCAGTTTGCATGCTCGTCTCCACATCTTCCATCCCAGCCTCACCATCGCCGGGTACTTTCTCGTAACAGTTTCTGGCAACCAAATGACTTCCTTCAGGAAAAATGGGGCACAATCATGCCCGAATAATCTAAGTTCTGGGGTCTCTTCGTCGGAAAGCCATTTGGATACAAACTGTAGTTGGCTCGCTATGTAATAAGCCTCAAAGTTTGGGAGTCTAACTCCCCCTTTTTCATGAGAGTTCTGCAACTTCCAGAGTGCTACCCTGTTTCGAGTGCCATGCCACAGGAACTCTCTGCAAACCCCATTTATTTTAGCAAAAAAACCCTTAGGGATCATATATGGGATGTTACTAAAGTAGTGTAGCAGCCTAGGCAGAACCACCATTTTAATCATTGCTCCACGCCCCATCATCGCCAGGGGCAACTTCTGCCAGAAACTCATGCATGCGCGTATCTTCTCAACAGCCATCTCAGTGTTACACTTATGTTCTTTCTCTACCGTGTGGTAGACATCTATTCCCAGGTAACGAAACGTGTTAACTGCCCAGGGCACCTGTAGCACCGGCAGCCTCTCTATGGGGACACCCGTATAGCAGCCCAATGGGAAAATGTTCGACTTCTGGGGGTTGACCGCTATGCCTGACAACCTCGCATATCTCCCCATCACGTCCAGGATATACTGTAAATTCTCCTCCGGATGACTCAGGTACAATAACAAGTCGTCCGCATACAGGGATATCAGATGCTTTTCCCTCCCAATCTCAATACCCACAATGTCGTACTGCTGCCGCAGGTACAGTGCCAGGGGTTCCAGGGCCAGGATATACAGCATCGGGGACCAAGGACACCCCTGTCTAGTGCCTCTGCTGAGTTGCCATCTCTCGGATATGATTGCCCCCGTCCGGACCCTGGCCAGTGGAGCACTATACAGCAGCTCCGCCCATCTAACGTATCTTGGACCCAGTCCGTATTCTCTCAAGGCCGTCAGCAGCCACCCCCAATTAACCGAATCGAAGGCCTTTACAGCATCCAACGACACTATCGCCATTTCCCCGTCGCTAATGGATCCCATCTCTATCACCCGGTGGAGGCGTCTGTGGTTTTGGGTGATATTCCTCCCCGGGACATACCCTGTTTGGTCCGGGTGTACCAGTTTGCCTATCACCCTCCGCAGTCTGTTTGCCAGGACAGCCGTTAGTATCTTGCTGTCCTGATTCAGCATAGATACTGGCCTGTACGACCCACAACTATGCCTGGGTTTATTGGGCTTAGGGAGCGGTACAATGACCGCCTCTCTGAGCGATTCCGGCAACCTCCCCGTCTCGAACGCCTCATTGAGCATATCAAGCATCGGGGGGAGCACTTCCGCTCCAAAGGTTTTGTAAAATTCGCTGGGCAGGCCGTCCGTCCCTGGGGTCTTACTAGTGGGTAGTTGCCGGACAACCGCCTCCAACTCCTCCAATGTTATCGGGGCATCTAATTCCTCTCTTTCTTCCGTGCTTATCCTGGGCAGCCCAATATCTTGCAGGGTCTCCAGCATATCCTCCCGGTCACCGCCACCCGGATCCCCGTACAATTCCCTATAGTAATTCACAAATTGTTCGTTTATGCCCTCTTGGGTATCTATCTGCTTCCCATCCTCTCTAGTAATCGTCCTAATCGGGGGTCTCGGGGTTTCTTTCTTATATAGCCATGCCAGGAGACGGCCCGTTTTGTCTCCTCCCGCGTGTTGTCTCTCAATATATTTTTTATAGTTTAGGTTACAGAGCCTCCCCCAATGTTCCGTACACTGCTGTTGCAGTTTAAGCACCAGCTCGTTGTCTATGGGCTCGCTCTTCAACGCCCGTTCCAACTGGCTTTCTGCCCTCTGTAAATCAACCAGGACCCCATTCTGCAAGCCTTTCGATTTGGCAATCGCCACCCCTCGCATCACAACCTTAAAAGCCTCCCACAGAGTTCCCGCCGAATCAACGCTGCCAGTATTGGTATCGAAATAACTAGCTATTTCCTCCCGCATATCTTCCCTGAAAACCTGGTCTTTAAGCGCCTCTGCGCGCAGACGCCACGTCGGGATCCGCGCTCTGGGGCGGCCATATTGCCAACCCACCACCAATGGCGAGTGGTCCGATAGGACCCTCGCTTTATATTCCGCCCTGGACACCTCTGTCAAGACATCCGATGTGGCAAAGATATAATCAAGCCTGGTGTGCAACTGCTGCGGGGCCGAGTAGTGTGAGTACTGTCTCACATTGGGGTGCTTAGTCCTCCACACATCCTCGAGCTCGAAGTCTCGCAGCAGCGTCCGCAGCGCCCGGGCTGCCGGGGCGGGCCTAGTCACTTTATCGTCGGATCTATCCATCCCCGGCTCCAACACACAGTTAAAATCCCCTCCCCAGAACACCGCACTCCCAACACACCAGCTCAGGCTGGCACTCATAGTCCGATAGTACTCTGCCGTGCCCTGGTTCGGGGCATACGTGTTCACTACACACATCTCTTTATTCTCGATTGCCCCTCTTACCATAGCCAGGCGCCCCTCAGTATCCAAGATTTCCTGCCTCAGTTGAAACGGGACATGTGGCGCCACCCAGATCAGTACACCTCTGGCATAAGCCGAGTACGTGGATCCCACCACCGTTCCACCCCACTTTTTCTTTACCAGCTCCAGTTTATCTCGGGTCAAATGCGTTTCTTGCAACAATGCGATGTCTATCTTTTGCCTTCTCAAGTATAGCATGACTTTATTCCGTTTTAGATAGCTATTGAGACCCCTGACGTTCCATGTTAGCAATTTTAGCTCCCCCATAATTCACTGGTATCCTGCCCACTCCCCCCCAACCCACCCCGCTCATCCGTGCCGTCCAGATATCTCATCCAAAATGTACTCCCAGGGCTCGCGGTCAAACTTAAACTCCCCAACGCTATGTACACCCCAACTTTCCCCGCACCCCCCATTCCCCCCACCCGTCCCCCCAACACCCTCCCCAACTGTTGCCCAGCTCCACCTCGGGAACTCAGGCCCCCCCACATCTAGTTCTGGCTGTTACACACAGAGCCCAGTAGGGTAAAGTCGCCCTAACGGCCACTTAACTAAAAAACACTAAATGGGGGTGAATGGACTAGCCCCGAAAGGCTCCTTCGTATAACCACAGGTACGGTGCAAACAGTGCATTGATCATTCAGTTCCAGGCCCGACCTCCCCCGGCCATAACAGTAACTATATTCAAGTCCCATAGTCTTCTGGCTGCACTCTTTATCGTCGTAGCGCACTTAACTCTTATTGCCACCTTCATCAGCCTGGACCTCCGGCTCCTGGGGGCTGCCCTGCATGTCCAACCAACCCATGGCTTCCTCAGGCGACTCGAAAAACAAGGATCTGTTGTTGTGGATCACCTTCAATTTGGCCGGGTAGAGGAGCATATACTTCTTCCCCGCCTCTCTAAGTCTCCTTTTGACCGCTGCAAAGTTCATCCGACTCCTCTGCACCATCATGGTGTAGTCTGGGTAGGCCGTTATGGTGGCCTCCCCCCTCTTGATGGTTCCTCCTTTGCGAAAATGCTCCAAAATCCTCTCTCTGTCTCGGTAGTTAAGGATTTTGGCTATCATTGGCCTGGGCGGACCGCCCGGCGGAGGCCTCCTGGCCAATGCTCTATGCGCTCGCTCCACCGCAAAACCCTGCGACAGCACTCCCCCAGTGATCTCTTGGAGCAACATATTCTCAATGAAGTCCGTGGGGTTGTGACCCTCCAATCCTTCCGGGATGCCCACTACACGGATATTATTCCTCCGGGCGCGCCCTTCTGCTTCTTCGGCCCTGTTCTCCAGGTTGCGCACTTTCTGTTCCAAGACATGCAGGTCGGCCTTGTGTGAGGCGCAATCTGCCGTGTTGGCGCTCCCCTCCTTTTCCAGGCTCTCCGTGCGCTCCGACAGAGTCCTCACATCTTGTCGAAGTAGGTTCACCTCCTCCCGAACCTCTCCCACTTTGAGGTCAAGCACTGTTTTCAGGTCCGCCACCACCATTTCGAGCTTGGCTTCCCAAGCGGTTTTCAAATCCGCTTTCAATTCTGCGAGCGCAACTAACACGTCCTGATTTGGGCTAGCGGCGGCCATGCCGCCTGCAGATGGCTTCTCCTTGCTCCGAGCACTTTCTGGGCCTGGTGGTGTCTTGGTAAACTCATCCAATGTGGGTTGTTTCACTTTCTGTCTGACGGATTTATTCGCCATTCCACCACCACTGTATGTCGCGGGCCCGTACACTCCCGCCTCACCCCCACCCCGGGAGAGAGGAGCCCACCTTCCGCTCGCAATGGAGCGAGTCGCTTCTCCCGCACCAAGTGTACCTCCGCAGTCACTCCTTCCGCCACTCGACTGGGTCCCTACCAGCGAGTTCCTACACAATGTGGGCCCTCCGTCCCAAGGCTGCCGCTTGACCAGCACGCGATGCTCCGGCACCCAAGGCGGGTGGTCAGCTCGGGTGGGTCCTAGTGCCGACCACTGACCGTCACTGTCCAAAGCCCGTGATAAGTAATCGGTGCCCACCGAGACTCGCCGGTTCTCTCCCAGAGGCCATTCTCACACTTCACAGCTTACTTTGCCACCGATCACTACGAGAATGCCTCTTCATCGCCCCGCATGTATCTCCTCCGTTGTCCGGCATGGCCGCCATCTTCCCTCCGTCCGGGCCGTGACTCCCGGATCTTCGATCGCAATTTTTCTGTTGTTGCCGGGCTTACGAAGGATTCAGCTCCTCAATATTTATGCAGCATACATTCATGGACGGGTTCCTTCGTTCCTGACTCGCGAAAGTTAGTCTCAATGCACTTTTACACAGGATAAATGCAGGATCTTCAGGAGCTCTTCCAAGAGCGCGTCCTCTCACATGGCTTCCAAGCCACGCCCCCCTTGGAACTGTGTTATTTGATACTTGGGGAATGGATCCCCGAGTATTAGTGATAACGATATCCCGAACTCAAGAGAGGTCATTTTGAAACTTCCTTTTGAACTGCTTTATACTTGGGGAAGGGAGCTGAAAGGAAGCTGCGAGCTGGAAGAGGCTCTGAACCTTATGTTGGACACTGCTTCTTTTGGTTTACGACATGCCTACACACTGTATAGATTAGCTGTGAGGGCAAGTATAGGTTTTTGGACACAGACAGATCCTTCAGTTGAACTCTTGGACTCAGGCTTTCCTTGGTTTTATTTAGGTAGGGAAATCCCACCTTAGCATAGCACCTTTCATCCTGACATGTAAGTTAATAAAAGTGTTTATTTTGAATTCAGAATCTGTTGTCTGTGTCCTTCTTTATGATGCTTTCACAGAACCGACTGGATACCCCCAGAGAATCCCTGCGTGTTGATCGTTTTGCCTGACAAGGGGAACTCACCTTCCTTGCTCTTGTGTAATGAGTAACCGTTACTTGGGGTAAAGGATTGTTCTCCCATGTCTGTACCAGTGACTGTGCTGGCATAGGTGGTGGGATCCCATGGGTCTGTGCAACCCTAGTGACCTGTCTCGACAATCTCGTGATATGTGTCCCATCCTTCCGCATGACCAAAACTGAATCCCACACAACCCTCCATGGTTATTTCCCACTGGCCCATTAAACCGGGGCCCCATTCCTCTGAACCCGCCAAATGACCCACTTCCCTGTAAAATCCTCCCCTACCCCTTGGAAACCCTCTCATTTGCCTTGGACCGGGGGCATACTCGTCCATCCACCCTTTGTCATACCCGATTCACTATGTCCCTTTTGTCCCAATTGTCCCTGCTGTCCCTTCATGGAGCTGGTTATCACTGCCCCTTCCAAACAGATTTTTGCATTTTTTTTCTGAACAAGCTTGTCATCTGCCTTTTGTGCCTCCTCTATACTTTCATTTTCCTTCTTTTGCCTCCTTTTACAAAAATGCACAATATGTGCCTGAATTTCCGGCCAACTCTTCTCTCCATTTCTTCTTAAAGAAAGTAATATGGACATCTAATAGGTGCCCTTATTGTTATGTCTGGGGAGCATGTTGTGGTGCATGGCATGCCGTATGATAAATAACCCAGCTCTGTATTCCCCTCAGATACTGTTGGTAGCAATGGAGGGGCTGGATAGACTAGGTTGTATATCAGGAGAAATTGGGAACCTGTGGTGATTGTGATGGTGGGAGATTTGCTTAAAGAAGGTAAGCCCAAAACCTTTGCAGAGTTGACGGAGGACACTGGGTTACACTGTGGACAATACATCACACAGTCTCGTCTCTTGATGGCTATATGGCAGGTGGCCAGATTCCGAGCTGCCTCCACAATTGGACGAGACCATAGAAACATTTTACGATATGTCGGAAGGGGGCCATGAAGTCTCACATAAATACGAGTTATTGGGATCTAAGGTGGGTAAAGGAAGCAGTACGTACAAGGCTGGATTGGGAGACAGATATATGAGAACCAATGCCAGATGGGATGTGGGGTAGGGCAATGGGGTACCACAAAAAGGTGTCAAGAAAGGTGCGTTTGCATCAGATCCAGTTATATGTAATCCACAGGGCATACGTGACCCCAAACAAAATAGCTAAATTGCACCAAACAGGAATCCAGACGTGTCCGAAAGGTGGGGAGGTGAATGGGGGGTTAGTGCATATGTTCCGGGAATGTCCAGAGATTAGTAGATTTTGGGAAGAGGTAGCCCAAATCATGGCCGAGGCAGGAATTACTCTAGACGTGGGATCCCCGTGGCTTGCCTCCTCGGAGGCTTCGCCAGACCCAAGAAGGCCAAGCACGTGTGCAAACTCAAGGAGTTGGCATATGTACTTGCAAAACGCAGAATTGCGATGGAGTGGAAGGCACAAATGAGACCATCACTGCAAGGCTGGTGGAGAGACTTAGTGAAATGGGCAAATGCCGAGACAGTGGTGTGGGAGGAAGCTAAAGGGAGGAATGAAGTTCTAGAGGGAAAAGGGCTGGAAGCGTGGAGACAATTGATAGCTGCAGAACACGCGATGGTCCTGGAAGCAAAGGACATGGTATCTGAAAGGATAAGTGGGAGGAAGTAGTGGTTGGGAGGTGTGATGTAGGCTGGGGTGGGAGGGAGGAAGTGTGGGGGTGAAAATATCCATATAACCAAGTGTGTATGGTTTGTGATGTTTACTGGTTTAATATGGATGTATGGTTATATGTGAAAAACCAATAAAAAATGTTTTTAAAAATAAAGTATATGTTGCTGTGAGCAAGAGATTCACCTTGTTTTACCAGGCCCTTGTTAAAAGCTGCAGAGCTGCCATCCTTAGCTAAAGGCCACATCTTTAATTTAATTGTATTTTATTTCTGCTGGTGGACCGCGAAACGCTGAGCACCCGCGGTCAGAATACTAAGAAGATGTAGTGTCCAATTAACTGTTGCAAGGGGAAATGTTCCCATAAGACTGAAACTAACTGCCAGACAGCAGCTGCAGCCTCCGCAGATATGGGACAATGCACCATGGGTGCAAAGGACACAGTACTATGCCATTTTACAAGGGAATAAAAGTGCTACGGTAGAATAACATAGGAGAAATTGTTTTCCAGCTGTCGTCCCTTGCAAGATTTTTCATATTAAGTTGGCAGCATGCCATGAAAAGGGAACTGGGAAGGTAGTGTCCGAGCAGGAAGCAGAAGGGTGAGAGACCAGGGAACCAATCAGGGGAAGGGGATTGGGTGTTGCAGGCGATGCAACAAAGTCTTTGACCCTGCTGACGTCCACTCATACTTTCATTGGATGGGCTCGGTGAGATGCTATTGCCTGTGCTGTCTCCAGCGCGATTGTCCAATCAGCATCAGAGGGTTAATCAAAATCTACTATGAGAAGTGCCAACCAATGAGGAGCACGCAGTTTGTCGGTCAGCAAAATATGATATCATTGAGGGGTGAATGTTGTTTAGTTCAAGAAGTGAAACATCTAATGGGACTTAATGAACAGGTTTCTTTAGGGGCTTGCTGACGATCCACCAATCAACATGGTAGAATTACCCTGAAGGTATTGCAATGATAAGATTATGTTAATCAAATAAATAAATATGTTGTTCTCCTTAGTGTGGGCCGGGAGTGGCAAATTGAGATGATTTTCAGTCCTGACGGTTTGTCTTTCTCTCAGGCATTTGGATTAATAAAGCTTTGTTTTTTCTTGCAAAAACCAAAAGACTCTTGCCTCCATTCCTACTACTTTATCTAGATTATGCTCGACTTAATTAAGAAGTCCCTTCTTTAGCATGTGATAAAAAATCAGCACATTCTTATCCCATGTTTCCCCATCTCTTCCTTCCACATCTCAATTAACTGGATGTCTGGAGCAGGATCATCATCCAATTTAATCATTTCAGCTAAAATAGAATTTATATCTGGCGTATCAGGATACATAACCCGCAGGGGTGCGGTGCTTCAAACACTCCCAAGACCGAGCACAGCGGCACTGGCAGAGTGACGTGAATCTGAGAAGAATTGCCTGTGGGTGCGGTGCTTCAAACACTCCACTGACAGAGTGCGGCAGCACTGGCAGAGTGACGTGAATCAGAGAAGAATTGCCTGTGGGTGTGGTGCTTCAATCGCTCCAATGACAGAGTGCAGCAGCACTGGCAGAGTGAAGTGAATCAGAGAAGAATTGCCTGTGGGTGTGGTGCTTCAAACACTCCCAAGACCGAGCACAGCGGCACTGGCAGAGTGACGTGAATCTGAGAAGAATTGCCTGTGGGTGCGGTGCTTCAAACACTCCAATGACAGAGTGCAGCAGCACTGGCAGAGTGACGTGAATCTGCAAAGAAATGCCTGTGGGTGCGGTGCTTCAAACACTCCCAAGACCGAGCACAGCGGCACTGGCAGAGTGACGTGAATCTGAGAAGAATTGCCTGTGGGTGCGGTGCTTCAAACACTCCAATGACAGAGTGCAGCAGCACTGGCAGAGTGAAGTGAATCAGAGAAGAATTGCCTGTGGGTGTGGTGCTTCAATCGCTCCAATGACAAAGTGCAGCAGCACTGGCAGAGTGAAGTGAATCAGAGAAGAATTGCCTGTGGGTGCAGTGGTTCAAACACTCCAAAGACCGAGCACAGCGGCACTGGCAGAGTGACATGAATCTGAGAAGAAATGCCTGTGGGTGCGGTGCTTCAAACACTCCAATGACAGAGTGCAGCAGCACTGGCAGAGTGAAGTGAATCAGAGAAGAATTGCCTGTGGGTGTGGTGCTTCAATCGCTCCAATGACAGAGTGCAGCAGCACTGGCAGAGTGAAGTGAATCAGAGAAGAATTGCCTGTGGGTGTGGTGGTTCAAACACTCCAATGACAGAGTGCAGCAGCACTGGCAGAGTGAAGTGAATCTGAGAAGAATTGCCTGTGGGTGTGGTGGTTCAAACACTCCAATGACAGAGTGCAGCAGCACTGGCAGAGTGAAGTGAATCTGAGAAGAATTGCCTGTGGGTGTGGTGGTCCAAACACTCCAATGACAGAGTGCAGCGGCACTGGCAGAGTGACGTGAATCTGAGAAGAATTGCCTGTGGGTGCGGTGCTTCAAACACTCCAATGACAGAGTGCAGCGGCACTGGCAGAGTGACGTGAATCTGAGAAGAATTGCCTGTGGGTGCGGTGCTTCAAACACTCCAATGACAGAGTGCAGCAGCACTGGCAGAGTGAAGTGAATCAGAGAAGAATTGCCTGTGGGTGTGGTGCTTCAATCGCTCCAATGACAGAGTGCAGCAGCACTGGCAGAGTGAAGTGAATCAGAGAAGAATTGCCTGTGGGTGCGGTGGTTCAAACACTCCAAAGACCGAGCACAGCGGCACTGGCAGAGTGACATGAATCTGAGAAGAAATGCCTGTGGGTGTGGTGGTTCAAACACTCCAATGACAGAGTGCAGCAGCACTGCCAGAGTGAAGTGAATCTGAGAAGAATTGCCTGTGGGTGTGGTGGTTCAAACACTCCAATGACAGAGTGCAGCAGCACTGGCAGAGTGAAGTGAATCTGAGAAGAATTGCCTGTGGGTGCGGTGCTTCAAACACTCCCAAGACCGAGCACAGCGGCACTGGCAGAGTGACGTGAATCTGAGAAGAATTGCCTGTGGGTGCGGTGCTTCAAACACTCCAATGACAGAGTGCAGCAGCACTGGCAGAGTGACGTGAATCAGAGAAGAATTGCCTGTGGGTGTGGTGCTTCAATCGCTCCAATGACAGAGTGCAGCAGCACTGGCAGAGTGAAGTGAATCAGAGAAGAATTGCCTGTGGGTGTGGTGCTTCAAACACTCCCAAGACCGAGCACAGCGGCACTGGCAGAGTGACGTGAATCTGAGAAGAATTGCCTGTGGGTGCGGTGCTTCAAACACTCCAATGACAGAGTGCAGCAGCACTGGCAGAGTGACGTGAATCTGCGAAGAAATGCCTGTGGGTGCGGTGCTTCAAACACTCCCAAGACCGAGCACAGCGGCACTGGCAGAGTGACGTGAATCTGAGAAGAATTGCCTGTGGGTGCGGTGCTTCAAACACTCCAATGACAGAGTGCAGCAGCACTGGCAGAGTGAAGTGAATCAGAGAAGAATTGCCTGTGGGTGTGGTGCTTCAATCGCTCCAATGACAGAGTGCAGCAGCACTGGCAGAGTGAAGTGAATCAGAGAAGAATTGCCTGTGGGTGCAGTGGTTCAAACACTCCAAAGACCGAGCACAGCGGCACTGGCAGAGTGACATGAATCTGAGAAGAAATGCCTGTGGGTGCGGTGCTTCAAACACTCCAATGACAGAGTGCAGCAGCACTGGCAGAGTGAAGTGAATCAGAGAAGAATTGCCTGTGGGTGTGGTGCTTCAATCGCTCCAATGACAGAGTGCAGCAGCACTGGCAGAGTGAAGTGAATCAGAGAAGAATTGCCTGTGGGTGTGGTGGTTCAAACACTCCAATGACAGAGTGCAGCAGCACTGGCAGAGTGAAGTGAATCTGAGAAGAATTGCCTGTGGGTGTGGTGGTTCAAACACTCCAATGACAGAGTGCAGCAGCACTGGCAGAGTGAAGTGAATCTGAGAAGAATTGCCTGTGGGTGTGGTGGTCCAAACACTCCAATGACAGAGTGCAGCGGCACTGGCAGAGTGACGTGAATCTGAGAAGAATTGCCTGTGGGTGCGGTGCTTCAAACACTCCAATGACAGAGTGCAGCGGCACTGGCAGAGTGACGTGAATCTGAGAAGAATTGCCTGTGGGTGCGGTGCTTCAAACACTCCAATGACAGAGTGCAGCAGCACTGGCAGAGTGAAGTGAATCAGAGAAGAATTGCCTGTGGGTGTGGTGCTTCAATCGCTCCAATGACAGAGTGCAGCAGCACTGGCAGAGTGAAGTGAATCAGAGAAGAATTGCCTGTGGGTGCGGTGGTTCAAACACTCCAAAGACCGAGCACAGCGGCACTGGCAGAGTGACATGAATCTGAGAAGAAATGCCTGTGGGTGTGGTGGTTCAAACACTCCAATGACAGAGTGCAGCAGCACTGCCAGAGTGAAGTGAATCTGAGAAGAATTGCCTGTGGGTGTGGTGGTTCAAACACTCCAATGACAGAGTGCAGCAGCACTGGCAGAGTGAAGTGAATCTGAGAAGAATTGCCTGTGGGTGCGGTGCTTCAAACACTCCCAAGACCGAGCACAGCGGCACTGGCAGAGTGACGTGAATCTGAGAAGAATTGCCTGTGGGTGCGGTGCTTCAAACACTCCAATGACAGAGTGCAGCAGCACTGGCAGAGTGAAGTGAATCAGAGAAGAATTGACTGTGGGTGTGGTGCTTCAATCGCTCCAATGACAGAGTGCAGCAGCACTGGCAGAGTGAAGTGAATCAGAGAAGAATTGCCTGTGGGTGCAGTGGTTCAAACACTCCAAAGACCGAGCACAGCGGCACTGGCAGAGTGACATGAATCTGAGAAGAAATGCCTGTGGGTGCGGTGCTTCAAACACTCCAATGACAGAGTGCAGCAGCACTGGCAGAGTGAAGTGAATCAGAGAAGAATTGCCTGTGGGTGTGGTGCTTCAATCGCTCCAATGACAGAGTGCAGCAGCACTGGCAGAGTGAAGTGAATCAGAGAAGAATTGCCTGTGGGTGTGGTGGTTCAAACACTCCAATGACAGAGTGCAGCAGCACTGGCAGAGTGAAGTGAATCTGAGAAGAATTGCCTGTGGGTGTGGTGGTTCAAACACTCCAATGACAGAGTGCAGCAGCACTGGCAGAGTGAAGTGAATCTGAGAAGAATTGCCTGTGGGTGTGGTGGTCCAAACACTCCAATGACAGAGTGCAGCAGCACTGGCAGAGTGAAGTGAATCTGAGAAGAATTGCCTGTGGGTGTGGTGGCCCAAACAATCCAATGACAGAGTGCAGCAGCACTGGCAGAGTGAAGTGAATCTGAGAAGAATTGCCTGTGGGTGTGGTGGTTCAAACACTCCAATGACAGAGTGCAGCAGCACTGGCAGAGTGAAGTGAATCTGAGAAGAATTGCCTGTGGGTGTGGTGGTTCAAACACTCCAATGACAGAGTGCAGCAGCACTGGCAGAGTGAAATGAATCTGAGAAGAATTGCCTTGTGGGTGCGGTGCTTCAAATGCTCCAAAGATCAAGTGCAGTGGCACTGGCAGAGTGAAGTGAATCTGAGAAGAATTGCCTTGTGGGTGTGATGGTTCAAATGCTCCAATGACAGAGTGCATATGCACCAGCAGAGTGACATGAATCTGAGAAGAATTGCCATGTGGTTGTGGTGCTTCAATCGCTCCAATGACATAGTGCAGCAGAACCGGCAGAGTGAAGTGAATCAGAGAAGAATTTCCTTGTGGGTGCGGTGCTTCAAATGCTCCAAAGACCGAGCACAGCGGCACTGGCAGAGTGACGTGAATCTGAGAAGAATTGCCTGTGGGTGCAGTGCTTCAAACAATCCAATGACAGAGTGCAGCAGCACTGGCAGAGTGACATGAATCTGAGAAGAATTGCCTTGTGGGTGCGGTGCTTCAAATGCTCCAATGACAGAGTGCAGCAGCACTGGCAGAGTGAAGTGAATCAGAGAAGAATTGCCTGTGGGTGTGGTGCTTCAATCGCTCCAATGACAGAGTGCAGCAGCACTGGCAGAGTGAAGTGAATCAGAGAAGAATTGCCTGTGGGTGTGGTGGTTCAAACACTCCAATGACAGAGTGCAGCAGCACTGGCAGAGTGAAGTGAATCTGAGAAGAATTGCCTGTGGGTGTGGTGGTTCAAACACTCCAATGACAGAGTGCAGCAGCACTGGCAGAGTGAAGTGAATCTGAGAAGAATTGCCTGTGGGTGTGGTGGTCCAAACACTCCAATGACAGAGTGCAGCAGCACTGGCAGAGTGAAGTGAATCTGAGAAGAATTGCCTGTGGGTGTGGTGGTCCAAACAATCCAATGACAGAGTGCAGCAGCACTGGCAGAGTGAAGTGAATCTGAGAAGAATTGCCTGTGGGTGTGGTGGTTCAAACACTCCAATGACAGAGTGCAGCAGCACTGGCAGAGTGAAGTGAATCTGAGAAGAATTGCCTGTGGGTGTGGTGGTTCAAACACTCCAATGACAGAGTGCAGCAGCACTGGCAGAGTGAAGTGAATCTGAGAAGAATTGCCTGTGGGTGTGGTGGTTCAAACACTCCAATGACAGAGTGCAGCAGCACTGGCAGAGTGAAATGAATCTGAGAAGAATTGCCTTGTGGGTGCGGTGCTTCAAATGCTCCAAAGATCAAATGCAGTGGCACTGGCAGAGTGAAGTGAATCTGAGAAGAATTGCCTTGTGGGTGTGATGGTTCAAATGCTCCAATGACAGAGTGCATATGCACCAGCAGAGTGACATGAATCTGAGAAGAATTGCCATGTGGTTGTGGTGCTTCAATCGCTCCAATGACATAGTGCAGCAGAACCGGCAGAGTGAAGTGAATCAGAGAAGAATTTCCTTGTGGGTGCGGTGCTTCAAATGCTCCAAAGACCGAGCACAGCGGCACTGGCAGAGTGACGTGAATCTGAGAAGAATTGCCTGTGGGTGCGGTGCTTCAAACACTCCAATGACAGAGTGCAGCAGCACTGGCAGAGTGACATGAATCTGAGAAGAATTGCCTTGTGGGTGCGGTGCTTCAAATGCTCCAATGACAGAGTGCAGCAGCACTGGCAGAGTGAAGTGAATCAGAGAAGAATTGCCTGTGGGTGTGGTGCTTCAATCGCTCCAATGACAGAGTGCAGCAGCACTGGCAGAGTGAAGTGAATCAGAGAAGAATTGCCTGTGGGTGTGGTGGTTCAAACACTCCAATGACAGAGTGCAGCAGCACTGGCAGAGTGAAGTGAATCTGAGAAGAATTGCCTGTGGGTGTGGTGGTTCAAACACTCCAATGACAGAGTGCAGCAGCACTGGCAGAGTGAAGTGAATCTGAGAAGAATTGCCTGTGGGTGTGGTGGTTCAAACACTCCATTGACAGAGTGCAGCAGCACTGGCAGAGTGAAGTGAATCTGAGAAGAATTGCCTGTGGGTGTGGTGGTCCAAACACTCCAATGACAGAGTGCAGCAGCACTGGCAGAGTGAAGTGAATCTGAGAAGAATTGCCTGTGGGTGTGGTGGTTCAAACACTCCAATGACAGAGTGCAGCAGCACTGGCAGAGTGAAGTGAATCTGAGAAGAATTGCCTGTGGGTGTGGTGGTTCAAACACTCCAATGATAGAGTGCAGCAGCACTGGCAGAGTGAAGTGAATCTGAGAAGAATTGCCTGTGGGTGTGGTGGTTCGAACACTCCAATGATAGAGTGCAGCAGCACTGGCAGAGTGAAGTGAATCTGAGAAGAATTGCCTTGTGGGTGCGGTGCTTCAAATGCTCCAAAGATCAAGTGCAGTGGCACTGGCAGAGTGAAGTGAATCTGAGAAGAATTGCCTTGTGGGTGTGATGGTTCAAATGCTCCAATGACAGAGTGCAGATGCACCAGCAGAGTGACATGAATCTGAGAAGAATTGCCATGTGGTTGTGGTGCTTCAATCGCTCCAATGACAGAGTGCAGCAGAACCGGCAGAGTGAAGTGAATCAGAGAAGAATTTCCTTGTGGGTGCGGTGCTTCAAATGCTCCAAAGAACGAGCACAGCGGCACTGGCAGAGTGAAGTGAATCTGAGAGGAATTACCTCGTGGGTGTGGTGGCTCAAACACTCCAATGACAAAGTGCAGCAGCACTGGCAGAGTGAAGTGAATCTGAGAAGAATTGACTTGTGGGTGCGGTGCTTCAAATGCTCCAAAGATCAAGTGCAGTGGCACTGGCAGAGTGAAGTGAATCTGAGACGAATTGCCTTGTGGGTGTGGTGATTCAAACACTCCCAAGACCAAGTGCAGCAGCACTGGCAGAGTGAAGTGAATCTGAGAAGAATTGCCTGTGGGTGTGGTGGTTCAAACACTCCAATGACAGTGTGCAGCAGCACTGTCAGAGTGAAGTGAATCTGAGAAGAATTGCCTGTGGGTGTGGTGGTTCAAACACTCCAATGACAGAGTGCAGCAGCACTGGCAGAGTGAAGTGAATCTGAGAAGAATTGCCTGTGAGTGTGGTGGTTCAAACACTCCAATGACAGAGTGCAGCAGCACTGGCAGAGTGAAGTGAATCTGAGAAGAATTGCCTGTGGGTGTGGTGGTTCAAACACTCCAATGACAGAGTGCAGCAGCACTGGCAGAGTGAAGTGAATCTGAGAAGAATTGCCTGTGGGTGTGGTGGTTCAAACACTCCAATGACAGAGTGCAGCAGCACTGGCAGAGTGAAGTGAATCTGAGAAGAATTGCCTTGTGGGTGCGGTGCTTCAAATGCTCCAAAGATCAAGTGCAGTGGCACTGGCAGAGTGAAGTGAATCTGAGAAGAATTGCCTTGTGGGTGTGATGGTTCAAATGCTCCAATGACAGAGTGCAGATGCACCAGCAGAGTGACATGAATCTGAGAAGAATTGCCATGTGGTTGTGGTGCTTCAATCGCTCCAATGACAGAGTGCAGCAGAACCGGCAGAGTGAAGTGAATCAGAGAAGAATTTCCTTGTGGGTGCGGTGCTTCAAATGCTCCAAAGACTGAGCACAGCGGCACTGGCAGAGTGAAGTGAATCTGAGAGGAATTACCTTGTGGGTGTGGTGGCTCAAACACTCCAATGACAGAGTGCAGCAGCACTGGCAGAGTGAAGTGAATCTGAGAAGAATTGACTTGTGGGTGCGCTGCTTCAAATGCTCCAAAGATCAAGTGCAGTGGCACTGGCAGAGTGAAGTGAATCTGAGAAGAATTGCCTTGTGGGTGTGGTGGTTCAAACACTCCAATGACAGAGTGCAGCAGCACTGGCAGAGTGAAGTGAATCTGAGAAGAATTGACTTGTGGGTGCGGTGCTTCAAATGCTCCAAAGATCAAGTGCAGTGGCACTGGCAGAGTGAGAAGAATTGCCTTGTGGGTGTGGTGGTTCAAATGCTCCAATGACAGAGTGCAGATGCACCGGCAGAGTGAAGTGAATCCGAGGAGAATTGCCTTGTGGGTGTGGTGGTTCAAACGCTCCAATTTCAGAGCACAGCGGCACAGGCAGAGTGACGGGAATCTGAGAAGAATTGCCTTGTGGGTGTGGTGGTTCAAACACTCCAAAGACCGAGCACAGCGGCACAGGCAGAGTGAAGTGAATCCGAGAGGAATTGCCTTGTGGGTGCGGTGCTTCAAACACTCCAAAGACAGAGTGCAGAGGCACTGACAGAGTGAAGTGAATCTGAGAAGAATTGCCTTGTGGGTGTGGTGGTTCAAATGCTCCAAAGACAGAGTGCAGATGCACCGGTGTAGAGTGACGTGAATCTGAGAAGAATTGCCTTGTGGGTGCGGTGCTTCAAGCACGCCAATGACAGAGTGCAGAGGCACTGACAGAGTGAAGTGAATCTGAGAAGAATTGCCTTGTGGGTGCGGTGGTTCAAACGCTCCAATGACAGAGTGCGGCGGAACCGGCAGAGTGAAGTGAATCAGAGAAGAATTTCCTTGTGGGTGCGGTGCTTCAAATGCTCCAAAGACCGAGCACAGCGGCACTGGCAGAGTGAAGTGAATCTGAGAAGAATTACCTTGTGGGAGTGGTGGTTCAAACACTCCAATGACAGAGTGCAGCACCACTGGCAGAGTGAAGTGAATCTGAGAAGAATTGCCTTGTGGGTGCGGTGCTTCAAATGCTCCAAAGATCAAGTGCAGTGGCACTGGCAGAGTGAAGTGAATCTGAGAAGAATTGCCATGTGGGTGCGGTGCTTCAAACGTTCCAAAGACCTAGCACAGCGGCACTGGCAGAGTGAAGTGAATCTGAGAGGAATTACCTTGTGGGTGTGGTGGTTCAAACACTCCAATGACAGAGTGCAGCAGCACTGGCAGAGTGAAGTGAATCTGAGAAGAATTGACTTGTGGGTGTGGTGATTCAAACACTCCCAAGACCAAGTGCAGCAGCACTGGCAGAGTGAAGTGAATCTGAGAAGAATTGCCTGTGGGTGTGGTGGTTCAAACACTCCAATGACAGAGTGCAGCAGCACTGTCAGAGTGAAGTGAATCTGAGAAGAATTGCCTGTGGGTGTGGTGGTTCAAACACTCCAATGACAGAGTGCAGCAGCACTGGCAGAGTGAAGTGAATCTGAGAAGAATTGCCTGTGAGTGTGGTGGTTCAAACACTCCAATGACAGAGTGCAGCAGCACTGGCAGAGTGAAGTGAATCTGAGAAGAATTGCCTGTGGGTGTGGTGGTTCAAACACTCCAATGACAGAGTGCAGCAGCACTGGCAGAGTGAAGTGAATCTGAGAAGAATTGCCTGTGGGTGTGGTGGTTCAAACACTCCAATGACAGAGTGCAGCAGCACTGGCAGAGTGAAGTGAATCTGAGAAGAATTGCCTTGTGGGTGCGGTGCTTCAAATGCTCCAAAGATCAAGTGCAGTGGCACTGGCAGAGTGAAGTGAATCTGAGAAGAATTGCCTTGTGGGTGTGATGGTTCAAATGCTCCAATGACAGAGTGCAGATGCACCAGCAGAGTGACATGAATCTGAGAAGAATTGCCATGTGGTTGTGGTGCTTCAATCGCTCCAATGACAGAGTGCAGCAGAACCGGCAGAGTGAAGTGAATCAGAGAAGAATTTCCTTGTGGGTGCGGTGCTTCAAATGCTCCAAAGACTGAGCACAGCGGCACTGGCAGAGTGAAGTGAATCTGAGAGGAATTACCTTGTGGGTGTGGTGGCTCAAACACTCCAATGACAGAGTGCAGCAGCACTGGCAGAGTGAAGTGAATCTGAGAAGAATTGACTTGTGGGTGCGCTGCTTCAAATGCTCCAAAGATCAAGTGCAGTGGCACTGGCAGAGTGAAGTGAATCTGAGAAGAATTGCCTTGTGGGTGTGGTGGTTCAAACACTCCAATGACAGAGTGCAGCAGCACTGGCAGAGTGAAGTGAATCTGAGAAGAATTGACTTGTGGGTGCGGTGCTTCAAATGCTCCAAAGATCAAGTGCAGTGGCACTGGCAGAGTGAGAAGAATTGCCTTGTGGGTGTGGTGGTTCAAATGCTCCAATGACAGAGTGCAGATGCACCGGCAGAGTGAAGTGAATCCGAGGAGAATTGCCTTGTGGGTGTGGTGGTTCAAACGCTCCAATTTCAGAGCACAGCGGCACAGGCAGAGTGACGGGAATCTGAGAAGAATTGCCTTGTGGGTGTGGTGGTTCAAACACTCCAAAGACCGAGCACAGCGGCACAGGCAGAGTGAAGTGAATCCGAGAGGAATTGCCTTGTGGGTGCGGTGCTTCAAACACTCCAAAGACAGAGTGCAGATGCACCGGTGTAGAGTGACGTGAATCTGAGAAGAATTGCCTTGTGGGTGCGGTGCTTCAAGCACGCCAATGACAGAGTGCAGAGGCACTGACAGAGTGAAGTGAATCTGAGAAGAATTGCCTTGTGGGTGCGGTGGTTCAAACGCTCCAATGACAGAGTGCGGCGGAACCGGCAGAGTGAAGTGAATCAGAGAAGAATTTCCTTGTGGGTGCGGTGCTTCAAATGCTCCAAAGACCGAGCACAGCGGCACTGGCAGAGTGAAGTGAATCTGAGAAGAATTACCTTGTGGGAGTGGTGGTTCAAACACTCCAATGACAGAGTGCAGCACCACTGGCAGAGTGAAGTGAATCTGAGAAGAATTGCCTTGTGGGTGCGGTGCTTCAAATGCTCCAAAGATCAAGTGCAGTGGCACTGGCAGAGTGAAGTGAATCTGAGAAGAATTGCCATGTGGGTGCGGTGCTTCAAACGTTCCAAAGACCTAGCACAGCGGCACTGGCAGAGTGAAGTGAATCTGAGAGGAATTACCTTGTGGGTGTGGTGGTTCAAACACTCCAATGACAGAGTGCAGCAGCACTGGCAGAGTGAAGTGAATCTGAGAAGAATTGACTTGTGGGTGCGGTGCTTCAAATGCTCCAAAGATCAAGTGCAGTGGCACTGGCAGTGTGAAGTGAATCTGAGAAGAATTGCCTTGTGGGTGTGGTGGTTCAAATGCTCCAATGACAGAGTGCAGATGCACCAGCAGAGTGACGTGAATCTGAGAAGAATTGCCATGTGGGTGTGGTGGTTCAAACGCTCCAATGACAGAGTGCAGATGCACCAGCAGAGGGACGTGAATCTGAGAAGAATTGCCATGTGGGTGCGGTGCGTGAAGTGAATCAGAGAAGAATTTCCTTGTGGGTGCAGTGCTTCAAATGCTCCAAAGACCGAGCACAGCGGCACTGGCAGAGTGAAGTGAATCTGAGAAGAATGGTCTTGTGGGTGCGGTGGTTCAAAGGCTCCAATAACAGAATGCAGATGCACCGGCAGAGTGAAGTGAATCCGATGAGAATTGCCTTGTGGGTGTGGTGGTTCAAACGTACCAATTTCAGAGCACAGCGGCACAGGCAGAGTGAAGTGAATCTGAGAAGAATTGCCTTGTGGGTGTGGTGGTTCAAATGCTCCAAAGACAGAGTGCAGATGCACCGGTGTAGAGTGACGTGAATCTGAGAAGAATTGCCTTGTGGGTGCGGTGCTTCAAGCACGCCAATGACAGAGTGCAGAGGCACTGACAGAGTGAAGTGAATCTGAGAAGAATTGCCTTGTGGGTGTGGTGGTTTAAATGCTCCAAAGACCGAGCACAGCGGCACAGGCAGAGTGAAGTTAATCCGAGAAGAATGTCCTTGTGGGTGCAGTGGTTCAAACACTCCAAAGACAGAGTGCAGAGGCACCGACAACATCAAGCAAACCAAAAAGACACCTAATTGGAGATGAATTTGGTGAGGAAGGATAGCCCAGGGGCAACGTATTAGTCTTGGAAGCAAAACAACGCAGCACCACACAGGTTCGAAGTCCGATCACGCACTTAAAAACCACAATGCTGGTATTAAGCGCATTATAAATGAACAATTAACTAAATAAATACAAATTTCAAGCGCTTTAAGAGACCACCAGAGAGACAAAGGCAGGTGAACCTGGGAGACGTTGCCTCCTGGGAATTGTGGTACAACTTTTTCAAAGACCTAGCACTGGGGAGAGGACCACGATAGGTAAACCAGAGAGAATCATCGAGTTGAGACGCCTGCACTCCAGCAACTGGAGCCGAAATGAAGACACCAAAACCTGAGAAGAACAGTGCCCATCGTAGAACACGCGAAGAGACAAGGTGAGCTAAGCCTTGAAAGCTTACTTTTCATGTCAGGTCCACAGAGTTTGCTTCAAATCTAGCATGGAATTAAAGATCATTGGGCCTCATTGTGATTTTGGCGGGAAATAGCCAGTAAATCGGCCCGGTTGATGCCAAAATCATTACTGTTACCACCACTTGGTCCTGTGGGATTTCTCCATGGGAATACAAGTGGTATTCCCACCTTTAGGCATCCATAGAGCTCCAAGGAGATTTTTGGCGGATTTACCGCCAGTGGAATTATTGCATAGTAAATCCACAGATTTTTGGTGGTAAAGTGGCAGATTCACCTCCAACTTTTTGCCAGAGGTAAACTCTCCACTTCACCTCCAACTTTATAATTCAGCGGCCCGGGACAAACGGTGGTAATTCCGTTACAGCCAAAAAGAGTGGCGGTAATTGCATCACCGCCACCTTTTTCTCCACATTGCCGAACTTGTAATTTGGTCCATTGGCTCAACGCAGAAAGACGAGAATGGCACTTGGCACAGATTTATGAGATACCGAAGTCAAGAGACTGATGTCAAATGTTTCCCATCAAAAGAACATACAGTGGCTGATCCGGGCAAAAATCGAAGGGCAAGCTGGAGCACACTAGTCTCTGTATAAGAAAAACGATATTAAAGAAATATATATGTCATAAGCTTGCAATTGATGTCGTCACTTAGGAAATCTTACAGTATGAACGACCACAGGTTATTAACCACAGATTGGCAGCATACTGTATGGCTAGTACATATTGTGCTGTAAAGTAACTTTGACATAAAATGCAAACTATGGGTTTGTGTCCCATTTTATATGGTCCATCATGCTTTTAATGTCTCCCAGATTGCCCCCAATGCCCCATTAAATGTGTTCCCAAAGAGACAGAGTTAATGTCACATTGGTACGTTTGTACAGAACCAGGTGGCATGGGGAGTCAAAAGTAGCTCCTGGTAGCTACTGGTGTCAAGCTAAACTGGATCTACTGGGCGACAAACAGAAGCTTAACAGTTACCAGAAATGTCGATCCCTAGACTTATCGAAAAATCTGCACTTCCTTTCACTATTTTCTTTTTTGGGAAGGTTCTCGGCAGGCAAACTTTGGGACTGATACAATTCTTGTATAACATAGCGGGACACATATGCCCTCTGTTGCAGTGGAACATCATCTGCAAACATGCAAAGGTGCAAGCAAAAGAAAGGTGCAACTGCAGAGTTATGCCATTCAATTCTGCAAGCGAATGAAGAAACCTCCACATCTGAGAGGAGTCAACAATATGTTAAAAGTGTCACAATGTTTGGTTTTCCCTTTCTTTCTGTCTACTGATTTGCAGGTAACCAGAGTGGAGGAACCATTTCATGCCTAGATCCATCTTTACAGACGCCCAATATTTTACAATAACATATTATGAACATCTTCTAAGCTTGTGTTTTATGTTTCTTGTGCAGTAAAGGTGGAGCTTTGATCAGAAATGGGGATAACAACAGTCTACAGAGCAATCGCTGTGCAGGCTGTGTTACAAAATATCGAAGTAGTGTTTGATGCAATTTTAAGCAAATCAACTTAATTCACAATCCAAAAGTAATTGTCATCAGTTCTTATAAGCAGACTGCCATTTAAAACACTTTGTTGTAGACAACAAAGCATTTTAAATTACAATCATTGTCAGATCCAGCATCCACTTTTTGAAGGCCTGTGAACTGTAATTAAATTGCTGGCGATTCATGCAGAGAAAACAATACATTGGGAATGTACGAAATTTACTGAGGTCTTGTATTAGAGTCACCACCGTAAAAAATATATGGTAACCAAATATATCTATCATTGAGATCATGCTTATTGAAGAGCAACATGTAAAGCTATACTTATGCTCGTGGCTTCAGACACACTGCAATTCAGTAATACAGCCATTATCAGAGAGAGAGAAAATGAAACAAGGAGATATTGTGAAGGATGTGATAAAGTCCACTATCTGGAGGTGAGAAACATGCAAAGCTACAATCCATGCAACCATTCCAGCCCCAATTACCAGTCCAGCCATTGGAGGAGCAGAGGTGTCAGTGTGTTTAATTTGGAGAAGGAGCTGGGGGTTGTGGGGTTTTGGAGATGGTTGAGGAGATCAGAGAAGGCAGGAGGCTGGAGAGTGGAGGAGGAGGCTAGGTGCAGGTTGGAGGAAGGTGTCAGGAAGGGGAAGGAGGAACAAGTGGAGGTTGGAGGAATTTGAGCGGAGGAGAAGTAGAACATTGGGAAGAGGCTTAATGTGAGATGGAACTAGGGTAGGAGGAGCAATGGAGGGTAAAAGAAGAGGAGTGTGGGGAACATCAGATATTTAAGAAGCAGGAGGAGTGAAGAGAGCATTGGGGGAGTTGAAGAAGAGGTTCTGAAGTGTGGTATGGTGTCTATTGAATGGGGCATTTAAGGAGGAATGGAGGAGTTCAGAGGAGGAGGCTGGTGAAGAGGGTACGCGAGGCCCGGAGAAGACCAAGGTGGAGAGGTTAGAGCCGAAACCTAATCTTGCAAAAGAGGGAGCCCGGAGTGGGAGGGGGAACGCGAATTGGGGAAGCAGTGAGGAGGTGCAGCTGAAATCAAATTCTGTATGACAAAAGCTTAACATAGTTCTCTGATTGCTAAAAGTGTCTTGATCTATCATGCTCACTCCATCCATCAGGAAGCGCTTTGACAAATATCATTCCACAGATCTGCCAGCTCCTGGCAATTTCGAAGCCTGGACTGTGTGGCGTGCGTGCTGCTGCAACCACACTGTACTGCTCTGTACAAGTCCCAGGACTGTTGGGTTCTGAAGAGCCCTCTCCAAAGAGGGGCAGCCCTGTGGAGACTGGTGAATGAATACACTTGTATATGTCGGCTCATTCATGAGGTTGCTCGGCTGGCCTTGCTACAGGAAGTCACAAGTTGCGCATTCCAGATCCGCGGGCATTGGACACAAAGCCTATAGAATTGCAGTGCCCTGACTGGAAAAATTCACCCATATCCAATATGGAAGAAGAGGAACTCACCCCTGCCCATGATTAAAACCACCAAGTCATTGTAAGCTATCCCTGATTCCAAGGCTACATACATGAACCTTCTGGGTAGTCTCACCCCAGCGCGCTCCATGTGAAATCAACCTCTTAGCACCCTGTGGTTTAATCAAGAGCTTAAAAATAGAACACAAGCGATCACAGGGTTGAGCCTACATGGTGTGAATCCCGAATCACGAAAGATAAGGCTAGCTACAACATCCCGTGGAACAAATACAAAACAGCCATGCTCTTAACAAAAAAAGTTCTGGCCCAAATCCAGAGGATTGTGCAGAAACCATTCCAAAAGCCTTTTCAATGTGGCTGCCTCGTGAACAACCGCCCAAATGTGCTCTGTCGACATTGTGCCATTGGAGCTATTCTGCAAAAAGGTCAACGCATTCATTATCTAGAAGAGCAACACAACACTATTTTCTGACGAATAAGCAATTTGTGTGTATTCTTCATTACAGATTTGTTAACCACACGCCGTTCTCCGCTTCAGACAATTGTTTTCCCTGAAGAAGGCTCAATCGTACAATCAGTTGACATTTACAGCCGAAACTTAAGTCGCCAGTTGGAACTCAACAATATACAAACCATACTCTTTTGTGAATAAAGGCAGATTAACATACAGCTTATTTACTAGACCAATACGTAATGAATGTCCTAATACAGACTGACAACATTTGATTGATCCTCAAAAGGTTGCCCCTCATCTTAGTGTTTTCGTTGCAATTACACTGTGTGTTCAGTATGGATGAGTTTGGCGATGGGTATTCACAGGGAGTGTTGCGCAATACACGTTCATTCGTTCGCAAGGCGTGAGCCTTTATACAGATGTTGTGATATTGATTCCTGATGAATTCTTCTATTGGGTTTCTTCACTCTTTTAATTGTTGAAGATATTTTTATATGCAAATCCTATTAAAAATTCTATTGAATACTCATGCATGTGCTGCTTGTAGTTTTCAAATTGTGCGAGGGGACTTTCCCTTTTTGTGCTGCTTCACCTTTGATTGCCAGTAAAATGTGACATGTCCTGGCTGCACAAATCCCCCTTCCTCCACTCTGACCGCATCCCGCCCCCGCGCACATGATAGGCCCACTCCAAAGCTGGAACACACACAAACATTCATACAGATTCATGAATATTTCACATGTGTACATTCATTCATTTCTGGCTTTCACTCGAGCACACATGCAACATATAGGGCCTCATCACGAGTTGGGCGGTAGCCCTTAAATACGGCGGTAACGATTTTACTGCCACATTTACCACTCCACCCAATCTTGAGTCTGGAGTGTTTACCCCAGAGCTCAGAGCCAGGTAAACACGCGGTAAAAATGCCAATGTTCAGTGCAATTACACCCGGCAGTATTACTGTGCGGTAATTGCGCAGAAAATTCCCCATTGGGCCCACTGGACTCAATTTGGAATGGGGACTAACAGTTAGCACCCAACCCGTGATCCGGCAGTAATACTGCCGGACGGGTGGGCGCTAACGCAAATTAAGTTGGGCGGTAACCTGGGATACCGCCCAACTCGTGATGAGGCCCTTACTGTCACATTCACTCGCATGCACTTATAGATATATACACTTGCATGCACGCATACATACATAAATACACACATAAAAACTTACAATCATTCATGAAATAAAACATTCTTTCCGTTCCTTCAGCCCTGGTCCAGATGCCACATGCTACAGTGGACCCCCAGCTCCCACGCATCACAAACAGGATCCAGGAAGCAGAGAGCGGAGCAGGATCCAGGAAGCAGAGAGCGTTTCCTGGTTCATGTGGGCGTATGCGGTGAAGCTGGAGGACTCCTGAACACTACCCAAGGTGGCCTAAATGTGCGGGGAGGCGCAGATACGCCACGTAGGCACATTTAGGCCTGCAGTTCCCCAGCCTGCATCCTCAACGGGCCATGCAAGGATGGGGAAGTGAAACGCCCCCGGTCTTGCATGACCGATTGCACGTGCACACTGGGGAACGTAACCACATTTGCCTTTGATAGTTAAAGCCAGTCCAGAAACACTTGGCTCCTTTTGGCTTCTCCATAATGGGTGACAGTGGTGGGTCAGTGCCCAGATGTCCTCTTTGGATGAGCCACCCCGCTTCAGGCATAGAGTGGCATAAGCCTGCAGCAGAGCCTGAGTGCTCTCGGGAACAGAAGCTAAACCCTCTCTTTGACGGATTTATCTGCAGGGGTTTGAACATGAAAGTTTTCTGGCACGAAACCTTGATATGAATGTGCAAATAAGAACATATGGTGTGCAGGAGGACCGCAGACCGATTCAGGCTTCTGTCAAGAGAGTCTGCTGCACCAAAGACCCAGCTACAGGGTGTTACGTGGTGAGGAGGGCTAACAGATGGAGAATGTCTGCTTGGCAGGAGGGTAGGGCTAAAAGAGATACAAGTCCCCCCCCCCCATGGCCCATACTCTAGCGAGCTCGATAACGCATGCTGTTTACAGTGCTTTCAAGCGCTAAACCGGAGAGAGTAAGCACTGTATCAATGCTATAATGTGATTACCGTTCTTATAATGATCAATGTTATTATTGCCTCATTCTTAACCCCAGCGATGGCACCAGAGCCTTTGAGGGGGGGAAACCTGGATCAGACTCTGTCTACCTCTTCTTGGCATATTGGCGGCCATTTTTAAATCTGTGATGCAGTAACATAAGTATAACGGCGACAGGTGAAAGGCTCACACCAGTGTTGGGGGGTATTACCCAAATTGTTAGTTTACAATTGTTCGAATGACACAATTGTTCGAATAATAGGGGTCCTAATTGACCTTCTGCATAATTGACTGTATGGTCATTTTAATATATATTATGGGTTGGGTTGGTGTAATAATAATATAAGGGGATTTGGAGGGGGGTTGGGGTGGGGGTTGGATTGGGTGGGGGGCTGCGGGGGGTTTCCCCCTGCATATATATCCTAATTGACCGTTTAAATTCGGTCAATTGTGCAGAAGGTCAATTGTTATTCGAACAATTCGTATACAACCTGTTGGGGACGGACCCCCAGGTATGCCAGAGGGACACTGGAAGTCCGCAGAGTTGGAGATCCCAACTCCCTCCTTCCCAAGATACACGGAGGACTCGGTATGCCAGAGGGACCCAGGTATGCCAGAGGGACACTGGAAGTCCGCAGAGTTGGAGATCCCAACTCCCTCCTTCCCAAGATACACGGAGGACTCGCTCAACCGCAAGTTCAACTGTGGTTTATGACAGGCAACACCACCAGGGATCAGCCCAGGAACAGAGAAACTCCATGCACATCTTGCTCTTTCTTCCTCGGCTCGCAGGCCGGTCTTACACCCTGGTTGCATCAGAATGATGTCACAACCTGGGCCCTTCTTCAGAAAACCTATCGGGCCACACAATTGGTTATTGAGTATTATACCACCTATAGGGGACTATATAGATGTTATTCAACTGGCTCTCGCATGTCAGGTGGCTGGCCTGGTCCATCCCCAAGTTACTATCTATAACAATGTTGCAGTGTGGTGGGCTTCTCATTGGTTCTTGCCCGTTGCTACCCACCCCTAGGGTACTAAACTGTGATTGGCTAGAGCTGACCACCTTCCCCAGGCCTGGGATCTGCAAGAGTTCTCAGCTTGCTGTGTAACTTTTCAAGGTAACAGGAACATCTATGTGTCTGCATTGTAACTTGTGTACACCACCTTAGCTCATGACAGTGCTCTCCTAACCGATTCAACTTTTGGTACACATTGTTGCATATTCGTGTCTGGGAGCCTGAGACCAGCTCTCCTTTACCACTGCTGGTCGCTGTCCATTGTCTGCTTCGGCCGGGTCACGTGTTCAGCCACCATGAATTTGAGCTGTGGAGCTCCGAATTATGAGGATTTAATAGTTGTTTCTGCAGCTGGTGCCTTTGTCGTCTGTGGATTGGAATGTTACCTGTATCTCTTGGCCTTGGCTGCGAGTCCTGTTTCACACGTCTTGCTCTCTGTGCAGTCTGAATTTTAGCTCAGCTCGTCTCTTGCTGAGGGGCCTCTGGCCTGCTGTACTTTTCCTAAACATTATAATGTGGTTTCTATAGTGTCCATGCTACACTACATTTTCCATAGGTTAGCCACTCTTGGCTCTGTCAGGTCCCATGGGTGCTCTTGTAGTTCCATAGGGTTACTCGCATGTAAGTATCTGCAAGCTGTGCTCAGCATCTCTTGCGTCTTGAGGTTTCTGTGTTGCTGTGTCTGGCTAATGGCAAAAATAATGAAAGCAATGACAGTATGTACATATATCTGTCCTCTAACTACAGAACTGTATGCTCATGTTCTTCATGTATTCGAGTGTGTGTTTGTGTCCCGAAGTGCGGATGGCATGTGTGCGTCGTGTCTAACGCTGCCATGTCGTGGTGTCTCTAACTACATCAGCAACATGGCTTCTTGGTGCATAGTCCAGGCTGTCAAAAGAGGTGTCTTTGACCATGGCCTGTGGCTCTTCATCCAAGCTGGGGTAAATTCATCTGTAAGGCTATGCGGAAAATTATGTCTCTTGATTTCCTTGACGAGATCTCTCTCCCAGTGCATTGGAATGTTGGAAGGTAGGCAGTATTAGCCTTGTTTTACCACTCCAGAGAGTCATAAGGGGGTTCATTTTACAGGCCCCAAAAGCATATAATCGAGAAGTATATGGTTCACGCCTAATGTTTTTGTCTCGATTCTTGCTCCGTAAAGCTGCATTAATCACTAGACATTACGCCTTGAAAGCAAAGAGTATACATAAGGCAGATCAACTGCCCTGTGTTACGCTTCGTTTTACTCCTTCAAATTATGCTTTCAAATACCCCTTTAGACAAACACCTCCTCTTATAATGGAAGAACTGTCCGTTCCAGTTAGCGCCCACCTTTACATATTAAAAAGAGCAGGAGCTACTTCAGTGTACAAAAGTGGCCATTTACAACTCAACAAGCTCCCCCTCCCCAACACCTACTACACGTCACACAGAAGAAAACGCACAAATAATTAAGGGCCGGAAGCAGACCATAAAAAGGAAACAGCACTTTTTCCACATACATGGAAAGAGCAGGACTCTTTTCAGAACAACCTAGCACGCTAAAGGGATGCCCTTTACAGGCATAGAGGGGGCAGCATCAACAATGCAGGCAGCCCACCAGCCTGTGCCTCAACCCCTTTTGGCAGCCCATCAGTCTGTGCCTCTGCCCTCAGGCAGCCCACCAGCCTGTGCCTCTACCCTCAGGCAGCCCATCAGTCTGTGCCTCTGCCCTCAGGCAGCCCATCAGTCTGTCCCTCTACCCTCAGGCAGCCCAGCAGCCATGTCTTAACCCCCCCTTCACCCCACCCAGGGCAGCCCATAAGCCTGTGCCTCAGCCCACTTAACCAGCCCAGCAGCCTGCGTCCCAGCCCTCCTGCCCTCCCCACAACCAGCTAATAAGCCTGTGCCCAGGTCCTCCCCCGAACTAGCTAATATGCCTGTGCCCCAGTCCTCCCCAAAACCAGCTAATATGCCTGTGCTCAGGTCCTCCCCAAAACAGCTAATAAGCCTGTACCTCTGCCCTCTCCAAAACCAGCTGATAAACCCGTGCCCCAGTGTGAGGAAATCGATCATGCACACACTGGGTGTGCGCTTGCCTGGGTTTTTTGAAATTTTAAAAGAAATTGAATGAGGATAGATAAAACTCTGGGAAATTGTGTGGGGCTAATCCACACATATTTTCCTATGGTAACTGCAAGTCATACACATAGACCCATGTACTCTGGGTGGACACAGCCTACAGGAGCCGTCCACCCTGTCATATTCAAGTGGGATATGACAGCCAACAGTACATCAAGGCATCTCAGAAGGCGGAAGGCAAAACCTTCCTCCTGCCATGGCCAGCCTAATTAACTAACAAAGGCTCCACGGATACGCCCTGTCCTTTGTTAGCTGTGTTGGTGGCAGCTTCGCATACTAATCAGAGTTAATTCAAACAGGCCCAGAGGGGCATGGTCGCAGGACTAACAAAAGACACAGGAAACCCCAACAACCTTTGATATACACCGTGTCAACCTGTACCCAGCTCTCGTCTCTCAGTATCAAGGGCAGTGAACTGTCATGTCTGGGACAGTTGTTTACAGAAGTCATCCCCGCAGGGGGACCCCATTCAGAAGGTACGAGTATGTAGTTTGGCGGCGACCAAAAATGTGGTCTTGCCGCAGTTTCAACAGAGGCCTGACACTTTAATCAGGAACCACAGAGAGCTCCATTACCCAGAGAGACCCTTTGATCCACAACAGACAGGAATATAGGTGGGACTTAGTAGTACATGTTTTCACCCCTTTACCTTTTCTGTTGCAAAGCATACTGGTTATGACCTCATGCATACATATTGTTGGTGGGGACCAAGGATTGGTTCATTAAGGTAGGCTTAGCCTACACCAATTATTGTGGTCAATTTGGCTTTAAAAGAGGGCTGAGCCCCTCTTTTGAGAAGATCATATGAACACTTTGCACGGTGTAAGAAGAAGAACTCAGCATTGGACCCTGGCTGAAGGTACAGTCTGGCTTACATCTTCTGCCAGTGAAGAAAGACCAGGACCTCCAAGAGGGAAGCAAGATCCCTCATCTAAACATCTCCCAGGAAATAGAGGGAAATACTAAATCCAGAGGACCCTCCAGCAGCTCCAGAAATGTAGCCATCCGTCCAGCTTCACTCGCCGAACTGCCAGCTGCCTAATACATGCAGCTGTCTCCCATCTTAAACTCTGTCGCAGAAACTGGAAAGCACCCTGAAACTGACTCCACTCTGTCGAGCACAAAGAACTCAAACAGCACTATGGTACTGTGACGAATCAACTTCCGGGGCACAAGTGGTCCGGGGATGAATATCGGTTTCTAAACCATCAATCAACTCCACACCTCTAGAAGACCAGAAGGGATCCAAAAAGATAGGAATACAAGTAAATTATAAGACCTCCTTGTCCAATTTTTGGTAAAATGGACGGAACAGCAGGCTTATCTTCGCAAGGTCGTGGATCGTCCGTTAGTTGCAACTCAGCGAAAATATAATTATTAACCAATGATAAAAGGGACTGTCCAGTCATGGTTGTATAAAAATATCTACTTTATTACTACAACAGACAGTTCTAGCACACTACACAATACAACCCACCCTGAAAAGGAACACAGAGGACAGACAGTATCACGAAGGAAAGGGATGAACTCTGGATACTGACAGGAGGGTAGTTGATAAAGTAATCAGTCTTACTGTTCAAAGTTTTTTAGTTTCAGCACCAAGGGGGCAAAGGGTCATTGCTTTCTCTAGGGACCTTCAGAGAAGGACCAGGGGGGCAGAACCACAATGTACCTGGTGCTGAAGAAGTTCTTGGTGCTCGATAGCGTAAAAGCGGTTCCAGGGCGCTTCACAGCCCTTGAGATAAGTGGCGGGAGACAGCTGCGGGTACCAGGCGGCAGGCAGTTCGGCAAGCGAGGCTGGATGGACGTCTGAAGGATGTCCGGCGCAGCGGCTCAGGGCCAAGAATCATTGTCTCTGTGGTGGTTGGAGGATCTGGAATGCTATTCAAGGTGTCTCGGATGGCTCTGGTGACTGCGGCGTGACAACAGTCAGCGGTGCAGCCGGATGCGATTCGAGGACTCGACTGTCTTGAAAATGTCCTTAAAAGATGGTTGCTGGATGATGCTTGTGTGGCACTCCTCCTAGCTTCTTCACAGGGCTCGTATCGTTCTTTCAAGGTGGACGGCCCAAAGCTCAGTAAAGTGATTACAGGCAACCGCCTTGTCCTTATTTCAGATACTCTCCGGCACTTCCCACCTTGGAAGCTTGCTGGCAGAACCTAGCAGGGCACGCTGTGTGCTGGATGGGTACTGGTTCTGGAGCTGCTGGACGGGTCCTCTGAGTCTAGTATCTTCCTCTGTTCCCTGGGAGATGTTTAGGGGAGGGCTCTTGCTTCCCTCTTGGAACTCCTAGCCTTCCTTCACTGGCAGAAGATATAAGGTAGACTGTGCCTTCAACTTGGGTCCAAATGTGTCCTTCTTCTTACTCCTTTCAAAGTCATCGGATGATCTGCTAAGTGAGGGGTTCACCCCTCTTAAAGCCAAATGGGCCCCAGTGATTGGTGTGGGCTAACCTTAATGAACCAATCATGGGTCCTCACCAACAATATTCTGTTAAGCATTAGGCCAGGACCAGAGTGCTCTGCAACAGGACAGACAAGGGGGCGACAACATTTAACTAAGTCCCACCCATCTCCCTGTCTGTTGTAGATCAAAGTGTCTCTCTGGTTAACTGAGCCCTCTGTGACTCTTGATTAAAGTGCAGGGTTCCCTTGAAGTTTGTGCTGGGGGCAGACTTCCTGTCTCCCCCAAACCACGTATTTCTCCCCTCTGAGAGGGGGGCAGCTTTGCAGGTGTTTGCCTATGGTAAATAGTGGACGCAGACATGCATTTCACTGCCTTTCATATAGAAGGGGGGCACTAGCTTCAAGTTGACACATTGCCTAACAAAGGGGTGGTAGCTCCGCCTTTCCCTGTCATCTATTCTGGCAACCAAGCCCCTTCGGCTTGCTTCAATTATCTCTCATTAGTATGCACTGCCACCAGCCGGAGTACAAAAGCAATGAAAATCCATGGGGCCTTTGATATTTAAATGAGGCTGCCCTGCTGGAGGAAGGTGTGCCTTGCCCCCTCCTTGAGATGCTTTGATGTACCCAGGGCAGTCACATTCCGGCTGAATATGACAGGGGAAGACGGCGCCTGTATGCTGTGTCTTCCTGGAGTACATGTAACTTTGCGTTTTGTGTAGGAAGCAGATGGACTGTGTGTGGAATGGCCTCACAAAGTCCTCAGAGGTTGGTCTTCCATCATTCCTTTTCATTATTAAAAAATCAAAAAAAGCCCAGGTGAGGGCACTCTCCCCGTGAAGATGGTCGAATTCCTCATAGGTATATTGTGGTTCTGTCCCTCTGGCCCTTAGTGACATTTTACGAACTATTGCTCTCTTTGTGTTGAAAATAAGTAACCTTGAAATATTGTGATGAATTACTATACCGACTACCCTCCTGTCAATATCCAGAGTGCATCCTCTTTCCTTCTTTCAAACTGTCTGTCGTCTGCATTCCTTTACAGGGTGGGTTGTATTTTGTATTGTGCTAGAACAGCCTGTTGTGATAACAGGGGGAGTTGCTAGGTCTGGAAAAGACCCGGGGCTACACTGATGTTGGAACTGTTGGGACTGGGGGCTAGCTAGTCTTTTGGCTGTAGCTCCTGAGATTCTATCCGGGGCTACAACCAAAAGATCAGGGGCTATAGCCCCTTTAGCCCCCCCCCTAGCAACGCCCCTGTGTGATAATATTAAAATAGATATTTTTATACAACCTTGACTGGACAGTCTCTTTCATCATTGGGTAAAAATTGAATTTTTGCAGTGCTGCATCTAACCAACGATCCACGACCTTGCAGAGATAAGCCTGCCATTCCGTCCACGTTACCAAAATTGGAGAAAGAGGTTTATAACTTGCTTGTGTTTCCAATCATTTCGGATCCCTTCTGGTGTACTAGAGGTGTGGGATTGATTGTTGGTTTAGAAACCGATATTCAACCCTGGACCACTGGTGCCTCGGAAGTTGATTCGTCACATTCCCACTCTGGCGGGTCTGCGAAAGCAGGCAGAGGAGAAGACTAAGGGAGAGGCCCCTTGACTGTTCAAAGTGTACTGGGAGGATGAACTTCTGTACAGTGAGCCAAAAGACTCTGTTGGTGAGGGCACCAGAGGGTTGGGATTGCCCAATGCTACAAGAAGTTCCTTTTGGATTTGGCTCACCAAATTCCTTTAGCAGGTCACTTGGGAGGGACTCAGACATCGGACCGGTTGTCTGCGCACTTTTACTGGCCGCTGTTCGGCGTAAAAGTGATAAAACATGTCCAGTCCTGCCCGACTTGTCAAGCTTCTGGCAAGTCAGGTGGTGCCATAAAGGCCCCCTTAACTCCACTACTCGTGGTAGTCCGGCCTTTCGAGAGAATAGGCATGAACATTTTGGGTCCTTTGGATCCTCAAACCAGCTCAGGGAACAGATATATCTTGGTGGTGGTAGTCCACGCCACAAGACACCCTGAGGCTGTCGCTCTGAGGAGCATCAAAACCTGCGTGGTTGCGAAGGCTCTGATTGGGATATTCTCCCATGTTCGATTCCCCAAGGAAGTTGTTTCTGACAGGGGATCAAACTTCATCTCAGCATATAGGAAGGCCATGTGGGAAGAATGCGGAATCAGCTACCGGTTCTCTATATCCTTCCATCCACAAACAAAGGGGCGTGTTGAGCGGTTCAACACGACCCTGAAAGGCATGATGGGTGGCTTGGAAGAGCACCTGAGGAGAAAATGGGATAGTCTCCTGCCATGCCTCTGTTCGCCTACAGGGAGGTGCCACAGAATGGAGTAGGGTTAAGCCCCTTTGAGCTTCTGTTTGGACACCCTGTACGAGTTCCCCTCAGACTAGTGAAAGAGGGATGGGGGGGGGCAACCCCATATCCCCTACGTGAGATGTGGTGGACTATGTACTTGGCCTTTGGTCTAGAATGGCAAAGTTCATGGAGTAGTCAACAAAAAACCTAAAGAGCAGTCAGGATCTGATGAAGCACTGGCACGACCTGAAGGCCACAGTGAGAGTCTATTCTTCAGGCCAGTGGGTGTGGATTATGGAGCCTGTCAAACCAAGTGCCCTTCAGGACAAGAGGACTGGGCCTTATTGTGTGCCAGAAAAGGTCAGAGAGGTGAATTATCTCATTGACGTGAAAGGACCTAAACAGATGTGCAGGGTCTTTCATGTCAACCAGCTAAAACGCCATTATAGCCGGGATGACTTGGTCGTGGCGTTAGTGACTGACAGAGAGACTGAGAAAGAGACCGAACCCCCTCCCAGACCTCCTGCACACTGAAGCCACAGATGGGTCAGTTGAAGTTAACCTTGGAACAGACCTGTCAGAACAGCAACTGACAGACTGTCGCAGTTTACTGGGACGGTTTGCCGGTCTGTTTTCTCTGACTCCTGGTCACGCAGATTGGTGCACCCATGATGTGGACACTGCAGACAGTAACCCTGTGAAGAGTAGAATTCACCAGATATCCGATAAGGTCAGGGACACCATCAAGGAGGAAGTTTCCAAGATGTTGTCCTTAGGAGTGATAGAGCCATCCAACAGCCCCAGGGCTAGCCCAGTGGTACTGGTCCCTAAAAAGACCAGTGGTGGGAAGACTGAAGTCCGCTTTTGTGGGCTCAATTCTGTCACGAAGACAGATGCTCATCCCATTCGTCGGGCAGATGAGCTCATCGACAAACTTGAGTACATGAGTACCTTTGACCTCATGGCAGGGTACTGGCAGGTCGGCTTGACAGACAGAGAAAGAGAGGTCAGCATTATCAGTTGACTCTGATGCCCTTTGGATTGAAGAATGACCCTGCCACTTTTCAGCAGATGGTTAACCAGGTCTTGTCTGGTCTGGCAAACCTCAGTGTTGCCTATTTAGACGACATTGCTGTGTTCAGCCACACCTGGGAGGATCACTTTTCCCACCTGAAACAAGTGCTTCAGGCGCTGCAGAATACAGGCCTGAGTATCAAGGCCACGAAGGGCCAGATAGCGCAGGGTACCGTGACTTACCTAGGCCACCTGGTCGGTGGAGGTATGAAACAACCTCTCAAAGCAAAGGTACAGGCTGTGAGGGATTGGGACATCCCCACCACAGAGACACAGGTGAGAGACATCCTAGGTCTCACCGGGTACTACTGGTCGTTCATCAGAGGGTTTGGGACCATTGCCATACCACTGAATGATGTAACTTCCAAGAAAATGCCAAAGAAGGTTACTTGGACCCCCGCCTGTCAAACCTCCTTTCAGGAGTTAAAGGATGGATTGTGCAGGCCCCCAGGTCTGAAAGTGCCAGATATGGTCAGGAATTCATTATTCAGACAGACGCCTGTGATTTTGTTATTGGAGCTGTGTTAGCGCAGCTGGACTCTGAAGGGTAGAGCAACCTGTCACCTACATCAGCAGGCGGTTGACAAAAAGGGAAAGGAACTGGGCCGTTGTTGAAAAAGAGGCGTATGCGGTCGTGTAGGCCATGTAAAGAAGCTGAAACCCTACATCTTTGGGTCGCACTTTATGATCCAGACGGACCACAGGCCTCTGCGATGGTTAATGGCTGTGCAAGGGGAGAACCCTAAGCTTCTGCATTGGCACATGTCCCTAAAGAGATTAGATGGTATCCAGTGAATATACCTGATAGAAAATACAGAATTAAATTTTAACAAATAGAAAATACTGAAAAATACCAAATTTAAAACAAAAGTATATGTGGGGGTGGGGTAAGGGATTATATCTGGTGGGAAGGGGTTTGGGGTTGGATCTTTAACATGGGGAAACGAGGGGCTTGAGTGGGGCCCAAAAAGAAAAACAAATCTGTATTTTTTCAGTATTTAAGGTTCGGTAACATATCATTCTGTAATATTGCATTCGGTAATCTGGATTAGGTATGGACATCCAGCACAAGCCAGGCTCCCAGCATGGAAATGCAGATGGCCTCAGCCGTCTGATGAACCAGACCCTCAGTAGGGGGGTAGTTCACATGTAGAGTCTGGGGGGCATCTAAGGAATTTGACCATTCGCAACGTGGCTATGCGCTCGCCTATACTTTTTAAAAATTGTATATGAAATTGAATGATGGTAGATCAACTTCCGGAAAATGTGTGGGGCTAATCCGCACACATTTTCCTATGCTCACTGCACAACATACAATAGACCTGTGTACTCTGGGTAGACACAGCCGACCGGTGCAGACCCCCCTGTCATATTTAGTTGAGATATGACAGCCACGGGTACACCATGCTGTGTCAGAAGGGGGAGGGCAAAACCTTCTCCTTGCCATGGCCAGCCTAATTAAGTAACAAAGGCTCCATGGATCCGCCTTGTCCTTTTGTTTAGCTCTGTAGATGGTAGCATTGATTAACATAATGAACATATTAATAGAGTGTACGTCAAACAGGCCCACATGGGGCCTGGTTTTATAGGCTAACAAATGGGATAGGAACCTCAACAACCTTTCAGATGCACTGTGTCAACCTGCAGCCAGCATCGTCTTCAGTATCGCTTTGACATTGAAATGTCATGTGTGATGCATGTATTATAGTCGTCATCCCTGCAGGGGGACCCCATCCAGAGGGTACGAGTATGTGGATTGATGGCACCAGAAGGTCTGGTCACTGCAGCTTCAAGGGAGACCTGCCACTTTAATCAGGAACCACAGAGAGCTCTATTGACCAGAGAGACCCTTTGATCCACAAAAGACAGGAAGATGTGTGGGACTTAGTATTGCATGTGTTCACCCCTTTACCTTTTCTGTTGCGAAGCACTCTGGTTATGACTTCATGCATATAGGAGATTGTTGGTCGGGACCCAGGATGGGTTCATTAAGGTAAGCTTATCCTACACCAATCACTGTGGCCCATTTGGCTTTAAAAGAGGGTTGAGCCGCTCTTTTGGGCAGAACATCTGAAGAAAAACAAAAGAACTCAGTATTTGGACCCTGGCTGAAGGAGCAGTCTGCCTAACATCTTTCGCCAGTGAAGGAAGGCCCGGACCTCCAAGAGGGAAGCAACATTCCTCCCCTAAACATCTCCCAGGGAACAGAGGGAGATACTGAATCCAAAGGACCCTCCAGCAGCTGCAGAACTGGTACCCAGCCAGCACACAGCGTGCCCTGCTAGGCTGTGCAGAAAGCTTATTGGCGGGAAGTGCCAGAGAGTCTCTGAACCAAACCAAGGACAAGGCGGCTGCCTGCAACATTCTCCTCAGCCTTGGCCGTCCGCCTTAAAGGACGACATGAGCCCAGTGAAGAAGCTGGGAGGAGTGCATCAACAAGCATCAACCAGCGTCCTCTTTAAGGACATTTTCGAGTCAGTCGAGCCCCTCAAGCTGCAACCGGTGTTACACCGCAGTCATTAAAGCCACCTGAGATGCCTTGACGAGTTCTTCAGAACCGCTGAGCAGGACTGAGATGATTCCTGACCACGAGCCACTGTGTAGGCCAGCCTGCAGCCGTCCGTCCAGCCTCGGTCAGCGAACTGCCTGCCGCTGATACCCACAGCTGTCTCCCATCTTGAACTCTGTCACAGAAGCTGCAAAGCGCCCTGAAACCAACTCGACCTTGTCGAGCGCGAGCACCAATAAATCCTACAGCACTAAGGTACATTGTGGTTCTGTCCCCCTGGTCCTTCTCAGAAGGCCTCTAGTGACATTTTACAACCCATTGCTCCCTTTCTGTTGAAACCAAGTATCCTTGAACTATTGCGATTCATTACTTTACTGACTACACCCCTGTCAGTATCCAGAGTGCATCCCTTCCCTTAATGAACCTGTCTGTCCTTTGTGTTCCTTTACAGGGTGGGTTGTATTTCGTAGTGTGCTAGAACTGTCTGTTGTAATGATAATAAAGTAGATATTTTGTATACAACCCTGACTGGACAGTCCCTTTCATCATTGGGTAATAATTGTATTTTTGCTGTGTTGCAACTCACCAAACGATCTGCAACCTTGCAGAGATGAGCCTGCCGTTCTTTCCACGTTACCAAAATTGGGAAAGGTGGTTTATAATGTACTTGTGTTTCTAATCTGTTTGGATGGCTTCTGGTGCACTAGAGGTGTGGGGCTGATTGATGGTTTAGACACCGATATTCATCCCTGGACCACTGGTGCCCCGAAAGTTGACTCGCCACTGCCGTTCTTTCCACGTTACCAAAATTGGGAAAGGTGGTTTATAATGTACTTGTGTTTCTAATCTGTTTGGATGGCTTCTGGTGCACTAGAGGTGTGGGGCTGATTGATGGTTTAGACACCGATATTCATCCCTGGACCACTGGTGCCCCGGAAGTTGACTCGCCACATGCAGCTGCTCCAAGAATCCACCCAAAACGTTCCAAAATTAAATGACAGGTTCCTGCATTAAGAGACGGTTGCCCCACTCCTACGGATGCTGTTGGATTTCTGGCTGAAAGGATCAGTCCTTGAGCACGGCTTGCAGGAGTCCTTGCAGGAGTCCTACCGATTCTGAAGCCATTCCAAACCTGGCAAAGTCAGAGCTCTCAAGTTGAGAAGACGATCTAGTCCTGTCTTTCTTCCTTTTGGATTCAGTCGTTTTTAGCGTTCGCATTTGAAGGGTGGCTACAGAAAACTTGTAGGCTCTGACCAAGGCCATCGCTTGCCACGATCCGCCGAATCGAAGGCAGGCCCCAAAAAGAAAGAGCCCTATTTAAGCACCACATATTTAACAATCAACACGTGCAGTCTTATAACATTGGTCTTTGCTAATAACGCCCTCCCTAAATCCTGCTAAATGGGCCTAAAGACATTATTTTCCATAATCCATAACTATGTTCTGTTTAGAAGAATCTTCCCCAAGACTTCCATCGGGGCGTTAATTACAGAGCCCTGATCCCGCCTTCTTAAAGTGGAGGGCTATTTCACCCTCTTTCCATAGGAAAGGGATCTCAAATGCGCTGGTAATGGCATTATTTATTTATTTATTTATTTAGACATTTATAGAGCACACCGAAACCGGAGGCATCTGGGTGCTAGATTACATAGGCTTGGAGGTTCCCGTGGTTAAATACATAGGTATTTTTACGTAGGACAAGAGACATCATTGGTAAAAAATAAGTAGTAAGCATGAGCATAAAGAGTGCATTTTGTCTCAGCATAAGTGGTATTTAGCAAGGAATTTAAGCGTTAGCATTAAAAGGTTTGAGGCATGCTGGGGCCCACCGTGTCCCAGTGCCACCACATAGGAGGCTGTGCTAGCGCCTTGGACTGAAAGGTCACCCCGGCTTTGGCCCCCTGCATCTCCCTGGAGTCAATCCTTAGATGTCCAGAGTGAACCCCATCTTTTGCCTGGTTGAGCGAACCCCATCCTCTATTTGGTAGAGCGAACCCCCTCTTCTGTTTGGTAGAGCGAACCCCATCTTCTGTTTGGTAGAGCGAAGCGAACCCCATCTTCTGTTTGGTAGAGCGATCCCCATCTTCAGTTTGGTAGAGAGATCCCCTTCTTCTATTTGGTTGAGTGATCCCCATCTTCTGTTTGGTAGAGTGAACCCCATCTTTTGTTTGAGGGAGCAAACCCCATCTTCTGTTTGGTAGAGTGATCCCCATCTTCTGTTTGGTAGAGCACATCCCATCTTCTATTTGGTAGAGCGAACCCCATCTTCTGTTTGGTAGAGTGATCCCCATCTTCTGTTCTTCTGTTTGGTAGAGCGAACCCCATCTTCTATTTGGTAGAGCAAATCCCATCTTCTATTTGGTAGAGCGAATCCCATCTTCTGTTTGGTAGAGCGATCCCCATCTTCTGTTTGGTAGAGCGATCCCCATCTTCTATTTGGTAGAGCAAACCCCATCTTCTATTTGATAGAGCGAATCCCATCTTCTATTTGGTAGAGCGAATCCCATCTTCTATTTGGTAGAGCAATCCCCATCTTCTGTTTGGTAGAGCGATCCCCATCTTCTATTTGGTAGAGCAAACCCCATCTTCTATTTGGTAGAGCGAATCCCATCTTCTATTTGGTAGAGCGATCCCTATCTTCTGTTTGGTAGAGCGATCCCCATCTTCTGTTTGGTAGAGCTCATGAAACTGGTCTTCTCAGATGTTGGAATGGCTGGGAGTGTCCCCTTCAGGGTGATAGCCCCATGTTCCTGGCATCACTAGGGAATGGCTGTCACTAGAGCCTCCTGCCCTCCTTCCCACAGTGCACATGGCTGTTTCCGGGCTCCTGCCACCCCTGGGTCTGCAGCCGGGTAACACACCACCTTCCTGAGTCCGTGTTCGTGGCGCCTCTCCTCACCACATTCAGTTTCAAACCAACCAAACTCGTTGTCAGGAGCTGGGGGGCTACCGTTGGCCACAAGGCACTATGCTGGGCCCTACAAGCAGATCACAGGTCGACATCCAAATGCTCCAACTCCCAACAAATATTCCTGGGGAAGGACTCTGGCCAGAGGATCATTTCCAGCTCGGGGAGCACTGCAGCCGGCCAAGATGGAGAGTCTGTGTTCCCACTTCCCGGGGACCATGTAAGAGCTCACATGCTGGGGCCTCCACCAAACAAGCCCTAATGGCCAACCGTGCCAGCGGCTCCTTGCACCGCTTCGAGTCTCAGAGAATGTTGAGTCAAACTGCTTTTTGGAGGCTGATGAAAGTTCGCCAGGAGGTTGACCCCACTGACGTCTATGGAAAGCACAGGGCTCCTTTGCAGAGCGACGAGTCCAAGGCGGGTGACAACCCCCAGCTTTGTGTCAGTCAGGGGCACTGACTTCAGGTTTTACCAGGGGTTCAGCACCCAAAGAAAAAAAGTCCAATTTTAAGTATAGGGAGTTTTATGCAGATGGCCTTTCCTGGGTTGGGCGTTCCCCGGAGCACCCATGTACTCGACCCCCATGGTGTCAGTTGCAGGCTCGGACTGGCCTCTAGGGCAAAGCCCAAACAAAAAATGCAAAAAGCTAGCGTGGGGCAGTTTTTTTAATCAAAGTGTGCCTCTTTTTTGGTATATATGGGCCGGTTTGATGAACTACCTCACTGTACTGTAGAGGAGGAGCCAAGTACCCCCACTCCAACTGCCCCGCATACATTACCTGAAACGTATGAACCAAAGGATGTGACGTATAGTGAACAGTTAAACCAGCAAAGAGAAGAGCAACGACTCTGTGCAGTACCCATAAGAATACCTATACCTAAGAGAATATGGGAGATAAAGTACCCATTAAGGAAACCATACCTGCATCCAAGACAATATGATGGCCATTTAAACAAGATTCCTGAAGAAACAAAGAAACTGAATGACCAGGATGAATGGTGACGTCATACAAAGTTGAATCGACACCCATATAGATAGATAACCGGACCAGAGAGGCAGACGATTTATAAAGAACAAAAGAAATACCAAGGATAAGTGACATCTTGGGATCAAGATGAAGAAACTAATGCCACGAACGTGACGAAGATAGTTAGTTTAAGAGGGTAATTCATAGAATTCAGCGCACAAGTGGCGCACGCGGCTGGCGCACAGTCTGCGCGTGCGACTTTCTCCGCCAGCCGCGTGCGCTAAAATCCATTTCCGTGCACAGCGTATTCACGGATTTTAGCTACCAAATCCAGCCGTGGCGCACAGTGGCGTAGCGACCCTGCAGCAGCACCAGTTACGCCCCCAAGAACACCCCTCGCGCAAGGAAAAGCCATCAAAATCCCCAATCCAGCGCAAAGGGCTGCGCTAACCCTGTACCAGTATACAGGGCTGCCACACAGCACACGGCAAGCGGGGAACGTGTATTACTGGGGTTCGCAGGAAGTTTCACACGCGATCGGAGCGGGGTACGTGTAATTCGGGGGTGCGAGGGAACTTTCACACGCGATAGGCCCTGTGCGAGTGGGGTATGTGTATTCCTGCGGTGCATGGGAGGTTTCACACGCGATCGGAGCAGGGTACGTGTAAATCGGGGGTGCGCGGGAAGTTTCACACGCGATTGGCCCTGTGAGAGAGGGGTATGTGTATTCCTGGGGTGTGCGGGAAGTTTCACACGTGATTGGCCCTGTGCGAGTGGGGTACATGGATTACTGGGGTTTGCGGGAAGTTTCACATGCGATAGGCCCTGTGAGAGTGGGGTACATGTGTAACTGGGTGCGCGGGAAGTTTTACATGCGATAGGCCGTGTGCGAGTGGGGTACGTGTATAACTGGGGTGCATGGGAAATTTCACACGCGATTGGAGAGGGGAACGTGTATTTCAGGGGTTCGCGGGAAGTTACACATGCGATTGGCCCTGTGTGAGTGGGGTACGTGTATTCCTGGGGTGCGCGGGAGGTTTCACACACGATCGGAGCGGGGTACGTGTAAATCGGGTGTGCGTGGGAAGTTTCACACGCGATTGGCCCTGTGCGAGTGGGGTACGTGTATTCCTGGGGTGCGTGGGAGGTTTCACACGCGATTGGCCCTGTGCGAGTGGGGTACGTGGATTACTGGGGTTCGCGGGAAGTTACACATGTGATTGGCCCTGTGCGAGTGGGGTATGTGTATAACTGGGGTGCGCGGGAAGTTTCACACGCGATTGGCCCTGTGTGAGTGGGGTACGTGTATAACTGGGGTGCCCGGGAAGTTTCACACGCGATAGGCCCTGTGCGAGTGGGGTACGTGTATTACTGGGGTGCGCGGGAAGTTTCACACGCGATAGGCACTGTGCGAGTGGGGTTCGTGTATAACTGGGGTGCGCGGGAAGTTTCACACGCGATTGGACAGCGGAACGTGTATTTCGGGGGTTCGCAGGAAGTTTCACACGCGATAGGCCCTGTGCGAGTGGGGTACGTGTATTCCTGGGGTGCGCAGGAAGTCTCACACGCGATTTTGCTGTCAGAGCGGGGAGTCCTACACGTGAATTGGCAGTGTGGGTCCTCCCAGGTGTTCCCTCTACACCATCCACAGCCCCTGCAGGCAGCCCACACCACAGGGGACTACCCTGCACCCCTGGTCATGTCCCTCAGGCAGCCCATCCACCATGGGCATGCCCCCCAGCCAAGCCACATGTCAACTTGCACTACTGATCACCAACTCATGTCCCCAGCACCCCCACCCCGCAGCAGTCAGGGGCACCTGCCAGCAGGCCGCCACTCATGTCCCACACATGTCCCCCAGCACCCCCACCCCCAGCAGTCAGGGGCACCTGCCAGCAGGCCCACACTCATGTCCCACACATGTCCCCCAGCACCCCCACCCCCCAGCAGTCAGGGGCATCTGCCAGCAGGCCCCCACTCATGTCCCCCAGCACCCCCACCCCCCAGCAGTCAGGGGCACCTGCCAGCAGGCCCCCACACATGTCCCCCAGCACCCCCACCCCCAAGCAGTCAGGGGCACCTGCCAGCAGGCCACCACTCATGTCCCACATATTTCCCCCAGCACCCCCACCCCCCAGCAGTCAGGGGCACCTGCCAGCAGGCCCCCACTCATGTCCCCCAGCACCCCCACCCCCCAGCAGTCTGGAGCACCTGCCAGCAGGCCCCCACTCATGTCCCACACATGTCCCCCTGCCCCCACGTCATGACGATCCTCAATCATGGGTCTAATGGCCAGCCACATCACACCCCACGCCACCCCAGCCCATAGACCCAACCAAGTATTTCATCCACCCACATGGAAATGCCCATTACATGATACAACCCGAATGGCAAGTATGCAAATGAACACATGTCCGTCACACACACACAATGGGTGCAAGTGAATGTGAAAACCCACATCATGACATGCATGAAATCAATGAGAGAATTTCACACATCGAAGTATGAAACAAAAATGTATTGAACCCAAAATGAATGTAATGAAAAGAAAACACAAAATAATGTGAAGAAGAAATAAAACGCAGCATGTCCACAAAATAATCAATAATATGAAATCAGAATCCAAAGAAATCCAAATGAAAATGTGTCCAAAGTCTCAGTCCAACAAAGCAAATCCAAGGGAAAAAAATAAGTGAAATCCATTGCTCCATGGTGAAATGAAAAAAATAAATAATAAATCCACTGTTCAACTATCTACAAATCACTAATCCAGGGTCCATGAGCCCAACAAATGAAATGAAACCTACAAAAAAGACTACCTAATAAAGAACTATATACAAAAACGCGGTGCATTGTCCAATCGCCCCAAAATAAACAAAAACAGAAAGGAAACCTAACACTATCTAACTATATACAATGGCGGTGGGCAAGTCCTGCGGCTCACTCTGTGCTGTCCCGGGCCCTCCATGTCGATGTCCCGGAGGCGGGCCTCTGCCCTGGCCCCGAGGTCTCGCAGGGAGGCACTCATGGCCTGTTCCAACTCCCTGCGAGTTGCCTCGAGGCACTCTGCCCACCTCAACGCCCAACGCATGGAGAACTCCACCCTGACCATGGTGAGCCGCGCCTCTTCTGGCCGCCGCCGCTCCGGATCTATCCGCTGGCCCAACCGCTGCCACACGGAAGGCACTCCCATTCCTGGGTGCTCCTGCCCTCTGGCCGATGCCTGCCCCTCTGAAGTCGATGGCCCCGAGCCATCATTGCTCCCACCTACAGCCTGCTCCTGCTGCTGCTGCTGTCCATGCCTGCACATCCTCCATCAGCTGGTCTCCAGTTGTGGTGTCCACCCCTGCTGGACCACCGACTCTCGACTGTGGCAGGGATGTGAGCTCCACCAAGCTGGCTGTGTTGAACGGGCCAGGTCCACAGGGGGCCCTGGTGGAATCTGGGCCGGAAGATGGCAGGGAGAACGACTGGCGCATAGTCTTCACAGAGGAGGAGAGGTCCACCAGAGTGCGCGACACATATAGGAACCCACCGACCAGGGCCCCTGCCAACAGTGCCACGTCGTGACGCTGCTGTTCGTGATGGCGTGCGTTCTCCGCCCAGGACGAACGCACGTCATCACGAATGTCACGCGTGCGCAACGTGACACCAATCAGGACGGAGCCCATACGGTCATGGGACCCCTCGTCCGCAGGTAGTGGAGAGGCAGATGACATGGCACTCTCCCCTACCTGCGGACGGGCCTGGGACGGGGCATCCCTGCTGGTGCATGGTGGTGCAGTCACAGGGTCAAGGACAGGGACATGCACAGGCCCCTCCGCGGTGACCTGTGCTGCCTCCTGACCCTGGCCCTGGACTGCACCACTTGCACCAGTGGTACTACCCCCACCAGGCCCCATGTGTGGCTCAGTAGCGGGCTCCTCCTTCTCTGTGGAGACCACCAACCTGGATGTCTCCGTACCGTCTTCCGCCATTGCAAGCCCCTGTGGGGGCTCACCCAGCCCTTCCGCCACAGCCGTAGTGGCAGACGCGGCACCAGCCCCTTTGCTCCCGGATAATGGCAAGTCCTGGGAGGGTGGCTGGGCCTTGCGTCGCCACCCGCTGGAGCCATCCCCGCCGCTTGGCTCCACAGCGCCGTCTCCGCCCTCTTCTTCACTTGACGCTGCGTAGAGGGAGACATAGAACACAAGCATCAGGGTACAGTACAACATTCCCCTAGACAGGAAGCAATAACACATGAGTTGTAGTGTCTAACGTCACTTCCATCCTGTCCCTCCACAACACATGGGTGAATGCACGCAACACACATGCATGAACAGGCACGGCGCCTGCAATCAACACCAGCATCCATGTACAAGGGCCTCCATTAACCAAAATCTTGCCTTCAAACTCACATGCATCATGGCTCACACTGATCCCATGCACACACATCACCGGAGGGTCATGCATCATGCCTTGCACACCACAGACACAGTGGATAGACACAGTGCATACAACGGTGACCGCACTGCATGAGTGAAGGTACACATCATCACATACATGTGTCATGAATACATGGCGTACCTAAGTGACACACACACACTTCTCAGACACGCACACATGTGCACCATACATGTACATGACAGCAGCACCCATCCCTCACACCCCCACCATGTGCAAGAACAGACACTGGCATGCTTTCATGTGTGCATTTGCCATACAGCTACCCATGTTGCATTGTTACTCATGCACCAACCATGTGGTTCACACATTACTGGTCTCACATGCATGACCATGATGTCCCTGCACACACACATCCATACATGGCCTATGTCACACATACAGGCAAGTATCAGACTACCAGCACACTGCAACATGCCCTGTCTCACACACCAATGCTTGACCACTTACTGCTCAACTCCAGATGGGTCTTCCTCTGCAGGATCTGGGTGTGGAGCGCTGGGCCTACGCGTTCCAGGACCCTCATCTGGATGTCACTCATGCTGACTCGGCCCCCCTCCGCGAGGTGCCGGGCCTTGTAGAGGGTCCTGGACCTCAAGTCCTCCCAGCGCTTCTTGACGTGCTTGATGTCGCGGGTTGCCACTCCATCCGTGTTGATGGCAACCACTACGTCTTCCCAGATCCTCTCCCGTCCTTCCTTGTTGGTGCGTGATGTTCCGAAGAGGGCATCAAAATGCCCCAGGACATGCTCCACCAGGACACCCACTTCCTTCACACTGAAGCTGGTGGCTATCTGCCTCTCTGGCTGGGGGTCGCCAGTGGTCTCAGATGGTGTTTGCCCCGACATGGCGACCCCTGAGGCAGGCGTGGGTGGGCAACTGGGTCCTGGGGCTGGGCTGTGGAGCGATGGTATCCCAGTCAGGAGTCTTCTGTTCCAGCAGGGGTGGACACAGCAACTGGAACCCTGGCTGACATGCAGGCACCAAATTGCATGGCACGTGGGCAGCAGGCAGGCAGCAGCAGCAGATGGCAGGTGGGAGCGTGCTCGGGGCTCTGGGGGGCAGTAATTCGGCCTTCTGGGCAGGAGCGTGGTCTTCCATGTGTTGTTGCGTGGCCAGCTTGATACGGAGTGATTTGGCACGTGAAAATCTTGCATGTCAGCGTGTAATTCGAGGAAAGGCCCTATGCGCGTAAGCGCGTCAGCACACATACGCGGTTTCATTGGACCAAAGGCCCTTAGTGTGTAAGCGCTTCTGTGACGTGACTCGCACGGGCGTTTCCCTTGTGACGTGGGCATAGTGGTTCAGCACGCGTGAAAAAACTGCACGTCTGCGTGTGGATGCGTGTAATCCGAGGAAAGGGCTTACGCGCATAAGTGACGTGACGCGGGCGGGCGTTTCCATCAACACGGGTGCATGTTCATCGTACACATTCAAAAACGGCACGTCCGAGTGTCAGCTCATGTAATTGGAGGAAAGGGCCTTAGCGCGTACACGCGTAAGTGACGCTGTACGTGTGGGCCGCTTTAAAAGGTACGTGTAGGACCCCATTCCCTTGTACATGCTTTTCGTGGAGAGCGAGTGGGTGAATTCTGTACTTCTTGTCGGTTCACACGCGATTACGTCACAGCGTTTCAAGTTCGTACTCCCTGTTCCCTCTGACAGCGTTCTTTATTCTTTTTGGGCCTGTTTCCTCAAACAGCGTTCACTTCTTCTTTCGTCCTGTCTCCTCAGACAGCGTAGAATTCTTCTTTTGGCAGGGGTGTTGCCAACGCGCACACGCGCGTCTTTTTCACGTTCTTTTTCCAGGCAGACGGTGAGTCGCGCACACATATTTACCAACTGTGCTTGCCCCATGTGTTGCGTACCCCTTCAGAGGTCATTGTAGGCTGCGTGTATTACACGTACGCTTATTTTTGTGTTTCTGGGTGCCACACCATAGTGCAGGTACATTTTTTCACGCACGTGGTCTACGAGGGGCTGCGTGCACGTTATTTTTTGATTTTCGGCTGCCTGTGCATTGCGTGACCCGTCATCTTCCCCCAGGGGTCACAGACAGCCTTGTTAGAGCACTAGGGTACGAATTCCATCCAGTACCCTACCCCTTTCACCGCCAATTGCACAGGACAATAGTTTACTGCTACTCCCATACGCACAACAACATCAGTGCCATGGTTGGGAGGCGACCAAACGGTAAGGGAGGCAAAGGGGGCCGACCTTCAAAAGGTGGGCGTGGTGGGCGTGGTAGGGGACGTGGCCGATATTTGCAGGGTGCCCCTAGACCCCCATGTGTGGAAGACCAATCAGGGACACCCATGCCCCCCGACCCCCATGGTTGTGGGAAACGTGGCTGACACCATCCCAGCTCAGCCCTTGTTGGACCAGCCCATTGTGGCACCTGACCTGGCACAGAATGACTCCCAGGCTGACTTCCAGGTCAGCAAGTCTAGGCCACGTGTGACGGTGCAAGTTGGTGTCACCAAGCCACGTGGATCTGGGGCAGCTATGTCATCTGCTGCCCCAAGTAGGCAGGGTGGGGAGGCTGCAAGGGCAGCTGCAGCTCCATCCACCCCAGCTCTGAGTCTCCCAGCCAGGACAGTGTTGGTCCAGGTCCATCAAACTGATGTTCCCCCTGCCAACATCACACTTCTGCCAATGCCTTTACCAAGGCCTATGGTCATTGTGCATTTGCACACTCCTACTACCCAGTCCACCGGTGCTTCTGCCCCTACTGACCAGAGCGGCGTAAGCCACTCAGGCTCCGCTCCACCTTTGAAAAAGAGGAAGAAGGGTGCTCTGGCACAACAGGCTGAGACCCTAGACACGGCTACACACTCCGCCACGTCAAGGAAGCCTAGCTTTAATGACCCGGAACTTGATGCACTTGTGACCTATGTGTCGGCACATAGCCACGAAATGGTGGTGACTGCAGGGTGCAAGACCACACCTGGTCAACGTAGGGCACACTGGCAGACCATCGCAGACCGCATAAGTGCCCTTGGATTTGTGAGGCGCACAGCTGATGATTGCTACAAGCGGTGGAATGACTTGAAACACAGAGCAAAGAACAAGCTGGCCTCAAATCATGCCGCTACTCTGGTGACTGTGGGTGGGTCTCCACCAGAGGACAACAAACTCACTGAACATGAGTCTGTTGCTGGGACCTTCGTCAGAGAGGAACAAATCCATGGTGTCGGAGAACTACCTGATTATGAGGCATTGTCCGGTGAGTGCCCGTGCGTGTGTGTGTAATCCATGTGTATGTTGTTTGGGTGACGGGTTCTGATTGAGTGCCAGGTGAGGGTGTGTACTCCTGAGTGTTATGGGTCACCCATTTGCTTCCTCCCATACATTCACGTGCCTTGGATTTGGGTATGACTGTATTCTGACCACAGTTGCCAATTACGCCCAAATTAGTGCACTTTACCTTGAACTGTCATCTTGCAACTACATTGGTCAGATTTTGTAAGTGTCCATTCAGGCTGATTGTTTCCATTCTCCCATTTTTAGTACACATTATTCTGCCCTATTGCAACATATGTGATATGCTTCGGCCATTGTTTACAGCCCACACTGGGCCACTATTTTTACCTGGTTATGTTAATGATTACACCATTCAGGCCGATGGAGTATTGGGCTGCAGACATTTTTTATTAGGGCCTGTTTACATGTGGAAGATGACAGATGTTTCCTGTAATGTTAAAGTGATCAACCATTGATCAGCCCACAATGACTGTGTTATTGGACACTGGATGTGTTTCAGTGTGTGGCACATGAATATTTTGCAACACTATTCAGCATCAATCTTCGCATCATGTCGATGTGACATGGATGTGTGACAGTACTCATTCACTGACATATTGCTGTAGTTTTGTAATTTACTGTGGCTATGCTACATGACATCTGTGTGGTGGCATGTGTCATGTATGTATATTGGTCATGCCACTCCCAGCCTGATGTGTGATGCCAGTGCTACCCAAAATGCTGCAAATGTGTTGCATATCCATCTTGCTCTCCCCAGTGTCTGCCTTTTTGACTCCACTTCCAACTCATTGACAGTGCATGCATGTCAGGGTTATAGTCATGTGGGACATGTGTAATTCATGCACTGGATCTCTGCTTGTCAGGCCTATGTGTGTGCTATGGTGCTCATGCCTGTTTCCATTTTTTGTCTTTCATGTTTTTGCAGGTGATGACGCACTTGGTGCTGTTGAGGTTGAGGAGATGGTGCAGACCCAGGAGGAATCTCAGGCACGACCAGGCACCAGTGGGGGACGTGGTGTGGTGGTGGGAGAAGACCCAATGTTACTGCAGACCATACTGTCCAGGGGTGCCTCTGGGTGCACCTCCCCAGACCTCTATGATTCAGGTGCTGAGTCGGATGATGAGACTTATGTGCAGTCGCAGGTAAGTGTTTCTGGCAGGGATTCTGTTCGTCCAACCCACCTGGACCAGGGGTAGAACCCTCTATGGGGATGTCAGTGTTGGTAGGTCCGCCTTTGCCGGTTACGGATGCAGGGTCACACTCCACAGCATCTGATCCTGTTACTGAGCCAGTGGATCAGAGGGGGAATGCAGTCCTGCAGCCTCAGGCAGTGCCAGCACAGCAAGGTGCAGATCGCCTTGCCCCAAACAGGTGTGGTGCCCGTCGACACGGTGGCCGTGCGCCACCAGGCAATACTGTATGGGAAAACTCCATGTACGGTATGGAAACCCAACAGGCAGCATCAGTAGAAATGATGGCTCAGGCAATGGAGAGGGTGGCCACTTCCATTATCCCCCTGAAAGGCAGATGGATCAACAGCAGGCAACAGACTCCATTTGCCAATCACACAGGGAAGACATGTTGGTGTCCAACAGGGACCGACGGGTGGCAATGGAGACTCTGCGCGAATCCATATCAATAGAGTCCCAGGGCCACAGGGAAGCCCTGAGGGTAGAACTCCATAACCTCAGGCAGAGTCTGCTTGAACTTGAGGCTTCCCGAAATGTTAGGGCAGAACAGCAGCTGGAGCAGCTCACACGTTCGCTCTCAGCTGAGCTGCATACAACACGTGAGGAGATCCGGGCATCACGCGAGGCCATGCGTGCAGAAATGCAGGCAACCCATGATGTGCTGCATGGGGATCTCCGCACTTTAATCCTCCAGTATCAGACCTTCCAGACCAGCAAGCTTTCTGCCATGGAGGACCATACCAGGGCTTTGCGTGGGCTGCCTCCTATAGTGCCACGCCTCCTGATGCAGCAGCAGAGGATGAGCAGAGCGACAGCAGTTCTAACACAATGGCATAGCCGTGTAGGCCATGAGCCCAAGGAGGTATTTATTTTTCCGCAACATCCACACAGGTGGGTGTTGGTGTGCACCCTGTTCTCGAAACTCCTGGGTGGACTCCTCCACGCCCCCTGGCCCCCACATGGCTATTTTTGATTTATTTTTACAGTGTGTTGCCTTGTGTGGCTGTCATGAGCATTGCTCCCGAGAAGCCAAGTCAAGCCCAGCATCCCCGGAAGCAGGCTCACGACCCTCGTCCCCGGCTCCAGCAAACCCCTATTGGGGCCCTTTGGACCATGTCCTGGCGCCTCTGGCGCCAGACTCATAAGGAACCTCAGTCCCGGCGCCAGGGGCGCCGGGCTCATAATTCTTGCAAAGGTGCTTGGGTGGACCTACCTGTAGCAGACCATGCTGCATACTCACCTTTGCAAATGCTGGCAGGATGAAGTCCCCAGCCTTCTGCTGGGAGGAACTATTCCCTGAACTGGGACTACTTTCTTACCTGGGTGGGGCTGATGCCACTCCTTAGCTCTGGAACACAGGAACTCTTTTACCTGGGCGAGGCTGAGGAAGAAGACACCCAATCACTCCAACACTATTTAAACCACACCCGATTGGGAAAACGTGCTTCGCGTTATTCTGCATCTGCAGCAGGACGCTCACCGAGTCAGCTCCAGCATTCCAGTGACATCTCCAGCTTCAGCTCAGCAACCTGTGGAAGAAAGACACGAGAACTATACTTACCATCCAGGAATCCAGACACCGGCAGAACCTGCAAGCAAAAGAAACATAAGGTTAGCAAGTTGCAACACGTTCGCAGCCACACTCGCTTACCTGATCCATCTGTGCTTTCACGGATTCTTCGCGCCCTTCTCTTCAGCAGCCTAACGGCACCTGTAAAGACAAAGAACATTGTTAAGTAGGAATCGGGTGAAGGCGGCCGCATTTACTTTTCTTACCTGCTTTTGTGCGCGTATTACGATCTCTTCAACCGCAGCAGCCCGGCACCTGAAAACAAGAAAAGACATTATTTAAGTGCCATTAAAGACTGCAAGAAAGCCTAACACTTACGTGTTTCCAAACGCCGGCAAGGTCCCGACACCTGCAAATAAGAAAAGAACATTGTTAGAGGTGCTATAATACGGTCACAGATCATTATACTCACGTACTTCGCACGTGCAACGGCAACGGACGAACAACGCCCGCAACATCTCAAGACCTGAAAACAGAAAACAAGGGACATTATTGAGGTGTCATTGAAATTCCCATACCTACGTACAACCGCACGTGTCGCGCTCTCAGTGACCACGCCCTCAGCATCCAGGCACTTGAAAAAGACAATGCAAAGACTTCATTAAAGGTGCCCATCTCTTCAAGACTATAAACTCTTTATACCTACTGGCATCCGCTCGTGCAGTAACGGCGGCATCACCTTTTGGCATCTCAGCACCTGTGCCACTTCTAAGGCCACAAAAGACTTTGAGGACCTCCAGTGACGTAACTGGAACCCACGCACCCCTGCATAAGTCGCAGGATGGAGAGCCCAGCATTTATACGTCTAAGGTGAGAGCTCATCAGGACATTGGACTTTCGGAGAGTTGGCGATTAGTGAGGAGGAAGTCCAGCCAAACGGTCACTAACCCTTTTTTCTTCCGCCTGCAGAAACCTTACCCTGCAAGCCAGACGGTCAATAAGAGGAAGCCCAGTCCAGAGAGTCATCTGAGCTCTACGCTTCTCAATTGAAGAGACTATAACAGTTCAGCCGGGACCAGCGCCTCCGTGGGAATCAGGTGAGCGTTACAGTGGCTCCCATGGGCATCCACTGTATTCTGGCTGGGCACATGCAGGTTTGTCCCGAGTTTGGGTTAGATGCTTGGGTTTGTGAGACACACACCCCTCCTGCTTCCCGTTTCCATGGGCTTGCAAAGGGTATGACCAAGTGACAGTGAATTACACAGTCACGTTGGGCTCCCATGAGCTGTGTGGGCAGTCTGTAGTCAATACTGTGTAGACATCCCTGGTGGATATTGTTGTTGTATTGTACACAGCATGGTGTATTGATATGTGCTTGTGCATCCATGTCTTCCTCCTAATCGGCAGGTTCCTTCCTCATGTCTTCACAAGGCCGTCTACTTTGCAGATGCAGTTCATGTTGTATGCAGTACACTGAGACATTTGCATGGCAGGAACACTCTACAGTTGTAAGGGGTCGATGTGCTGGCGTATTCAGGTTGTAAGACTACCACTACTCGAACTTAGTACGGTCATGTTTTTCCATTTTTCCATGGTGTGTTGCAGCATTGTGTTGGTGGTAAGTATTTGGTAATGTGTGCTGTTAGTTATACATTACTGGGAGCATATTGTGTGTGGGCAGTTTCCATTAGGGACAGTGTACTTTGTGACACTTGTGTCAGGTCTTGTGCATTGCTTTGTTTGCTTTCACATTGCATGACATGCTATGGTGTGTTTGGTGGTGGAGCTGGGGAGGGGTTGGGTGACATGGCGCTGTTCTCACGTTGTATTTAGCAAGGGGGTAATGAATTTAGCAGCATAGATGTATGTCTTTTGATGACACAGTATTGGTGGTGTTTGGGTAGGTAGGGATGCACACAATGTAACACTTTCAGGTGACCGATCTCAGGCTGGTATGGATGGTTGTGACAGTTGACTGTCCCTTATGTCATCATCATTGATTGTCTGCTGGTATGTGCCAGGGCTGTGTGCACTCCACAGGGGTGTGATTCTAGGTGAAGTAATTAGCCACCAGCTGCGTACGGGCTGCCTCACCATGAGCCCTTTCCCCTCCCATGCGCAGCGGGCGTGCATGTGGTTCGGGATGTGGGGGCACCACCGTGTCCACCGGCAGCCCCCGGCATGTTGCAACGTTGTGCAGTACACATGCTGCCACTATGATCCTGCACACTACTGGGGGAGCGTATAACAGCTGCCCACCAGAGCGGTCAAGGGAGCGAAAGCGTGACTTGAGCACTCCGAATGTGCGCTCCACTATGCCCCGGGTTGAAATATGGGCTGTGTTGTATCTTACCTCGGGTGGCGTGGTGGGGTTCTGAATTTGGTGTCATCATGTGGGTGCTCAGAGGGTAGGCACTGTCCCCTGGGGAGGTGGTGATGGGTATCATTAGTGGGGTTGTGACATTACTCAGTATCTGACATGCACGCATGTACAGTGGCATTTATACTCACCAAGCAGCCACGTATCGCCATGCCGCCCAGCTTCTAGGTCCCGGTTTAGGGTTGACATTCTGTAAATGAAACTGTCGTGGGTGGACCCTGGATAGTTGGCATATATTGAGGTGATGATTCCCTTGGCATCACATACTACCTGCACGTTGATGGAATGCCAGTGCTTGCGGTTTCTATAGATGTGCTCTGATGCCCTGGGGGGACGTAGAGCCACATGGGTGCAGTCAATGGCACCTAGCATTTTGGGGAATTGTGCCACCCCATAGAAATCCTGGATGGCAGGCTGCCTTTCTGCAGGTGTTCTGGGCAGGTATATGTGCCTGCAGACTGATGGGCGTGCAGTCATGGTGGCCAACACCTGGTGTAGGCAGCGTGACTGCGTGGCCTGTGACACCCCCCCCCACTATAGCACTTGTCCGCTGAAATGATCCAGTGGCCAAGAAGTGCAGTACATTAAGGACCTTCTCCAGGGGGCTGAGTGCTTGGGAGCACAGGGTGGGTGATGTGAGGTCATCCTCCCACTCACTCACCAGGTCGAGTATTATGTGAGGTGGAAACCTGTACCTCCCATACACCTGGTCATCAGGCATCCCAAAAAGGCTGGTTCTGGGTGTAAAAATTCTGGGCCTGACTATCCTCCTCCTCCTCCTCCTGCGGTATCCCACGACCACTGCTGCTAGGAATGGTATATTCATCTTGGCGTCTGTGTTTGTTTGTTGTTTGCGCACACTTTTATGCTGCGCGGGTCCACGTACGCCTGCTTCCTGCTCGCGTATGTGTTTCCGGATTAGCGAATCTTTTTTGGCGCACGCATTAGCCCCGTTCGATTCCATGAATACGTGTTGTAGACGCGCGTGTGGGCGTTCCGCGCATTTGCCTCCTGTACTTCCCCCGTGATGCCCACATTTTCACGCGTTGTTCCCCATTCCGTGTGTTACGCCCCCTGTTCCGCCTACTTTTGTTGTGTGCACTGCGCTATGCGCGCTTTCACTGTGCGCTTAGCGCATGCTGTTTGGAGACGTGTGCGCCAGCGTGCGCCACTCAGAATTTTAGCGCACATCCAGGGATTTACACGCACACGGACTTCCATGAATCGCTGTGCGCGGGTTTCGCTGCGATTTTCGCATTTGCACTGCGATTCGCATGCTTGCGCCGAAAATTTCAGCGCACATTAATTACATGAATCGGCCTGTATACGTGTAGAGATGCAATGAAACGCAAGCAGCAAAGCAATCATGAAGCTAGCCACATGCTTTTAATAGATTAGACCGCGCAAAGCGCCAACATATACATATATACCTCTATAGATACATATAGACAAGTAAAGGATGGATGTTTACACTATGTATAAATCAGTAATGAACAACGCAAGAAGGCCTCATTTTAGTGTCGCAGTTGAGAAAAGCAATTGAATTAAACAGAATAAAATTTCAGCTAAGGAGTTCACTGAGCCAAGAAAGCCAAGGTCTTATCAAACTGGAGTTGGCTGGCATTGGATACAATTAACGTGAAAGAACAGAAGCTCCTGTTCAGAGAGGTCAAGCAAAAACAAAAGATGTCAGATGACTATTGAAAATAAAATCAAATACACGAAAAGACTCAATTTCATGGTGTCCAGTCATGTGATGGAAGAAAGTTGGACGAGCAAGATGATCACACCTATGCGCGGAAGCCGGATAGTGCCCATACTCCTTAAAAATGCTCAGAGAACGGTACAGATTCAAGGCCAACTTCAAAGCACTAATTGACACTGGACCATCGAGGTGATGATGGACGATATTTTAATTGGTGGGAAGATGGTATCAAGACAAGCTCACCCGCACCTGGTTGTTCAGTCTGCGTGCTGCTAACCTAGGAAGGAAAAATACTGACAGGGGTTAGAGCCAATCAATTGTAGGGGACCACGTAGTTGGGGTCCTATAGTTTGTGTAGCCAATGGGACGTTGTACATTTAGTGACATTCATAGTGGCCATTTTGAAGGGAGGGCTTAGTTGCCCCACCTGATGTTAATTATCCAATTACCTCTCTCTGTTACTCCATATAGATATAGAGCCTACGTTTAGTTATTCACTTACCACTGGAGACCACAGGATGTTCACCACTTCCCTCCTCCCACATGTCACCACTTCCTGCCTCCAACACTGTCACCACTACCAGGCCTTCACGCTGCCAACCGTCCTGTAGAGGCCAACTTCTTGCAGTGACCACTGGAGCCAGCTTCCCACACTGTCACCACTTCCTGCCTCCCACACTGTCCACCATGGCCAGGTCCTCACGCTGCCAACCGTCCTGTGGTGCCATCTTCTCGCAGAGACCACTGGATGTTCACCACTTCCTGCCTCCCACACTGTCACCACTGCCAGGCCCTCAGGCTGCCAACCGTCCTGTAGTGCCATCTTCTCTCAGTGATCACTGGATGTTCACCACTTCCTGCCTCCCACACTGTCACCATGGCCAGGCCCTCACGCTTCCAACCGTCCTGTAGTGCCATCTTCTCGCAGTGACCACTGGATGTTCACCCACACTGTCACCACTTCCTGCCTCCCACACTGTCACCACTGCCAGGCCCTCACGCTGCCAACCGTCCTGTAGAGATCAACTTCTTGCAGTGACCACTGGAGCCAGCTTCCCACACTGTCACCACTTCCTGCCTCCCACACTGTCCACCATGGCCAGGTCCTCACGCTGCCAACCGTCCTGTGGTGCCATCTTCTCGCAGAGACCACTGGATGTTCACCACTTCCTGCCTCCCACACTGTCACCACTTCCTGCCTACCACACTGTCACCACTGCCAGGCCCTCACGCTGCCAACTGTCCTGTAGAGGCCAACTTCTCGCAGTGACCACTGGAGACAGCTTCCCACACTGTCACCACTTCCTGCCTCCCACACTGTCCACCATGGCCAGGTCCTCACGCTGCCAACCGTCCTGTGGTGCCATCTTCTCGCAGTGACCACTGGAGACACTTCTCAAACTGCTCACCAATTCCTCCCTCCCACACTCTCACCACTGCCAGGCCCTCACGCTGCCAACCGCCCTGTAGTGCCATCTTCTCGCAGTGACCACTGGAGCCAGCTTCTCACACTGTTCACCACTTCCTGCCTCCCACACTGTCACCACTGCCAGGCCCTAACGCTGCCAACCGCCCTGTAGTGCCATCTTCTCGCAGAGATCACTGGATGTTCACCACTTCCTGCCTCCCACACTGTCACCACTGCCAGGCCCTAACACTGCCAACCGTCCTGTGGTGACATCTTCTCGCAGAGACCACTGGATGTTCACCACTTCCTGCCTCCCACACTGTCACCACTTCCTGCCTCCCACACTGTCACCACAGCTAGGCCCTCACGCTGCCAACCGTCCTGTAGTGCCATCTTCTCTCAGTGATCACTGGATGTTCACCACTTCCTGCCTCCCACACTGTCACCATGGGCAGGCCCTCACGCTGCCAACCGTCCTGTAGTGCCATCTTCTCGCAGTGACCACTGGATGTTCACCCACACTGTCACCACTTCCTGCCTCCCACACTGTCACCACTGCCAGGCCCTCATGCTGCCAACCGTCCTGTAGAAGCCAACTTCTCGCAGTGACCACTGGAGCCAGCTTCCCACACTGTCACCACTTCCTGCCTCCCACATTGTCCACCATGGCCAGGTCCTCAGGCTGCCAACCGTCCTGTGGTGCCATCTTCTCGCAGTGACCACTGGAGACACTTCTCAAACTGCTCACCACTTCCTGCCTCCCACACTGTCACCACTTCCTGCCTCCCACACTGTCACCACAGCTAGGCCCTCACGCTGCCAACCGTCCTGTAGTGCCATCTTCTCTCAGTGATCACTGGATGTTCACCACTTCCTGCCTCCCACACTGTCACCATGGCCAGGCCCTCACGCTGCCAATCGTCCTGTAGTGCCATCTTCTCGCAGTGACCACTGGATGTTCACCCACACTGTCACCACTTCCTGCCTCCCACACTGTCACCACTGCCAGGCCCTCATGCTGCCAACCGTCCTGTAGAAGCCAACTTCTCGCAGTGACCACTGGAGCCAGCTTCCCACACTGTCACCACTTCCTGCCTCCCACATTGTCCACCATGGCCAGGCCCTCATGCTGCCAACCGCCCTGTAGTGCCATCTTCCCACAGTGACCACTGGAGCCAGCTTCCCACACTGTTCACCACTTCCTGCCTCCCACACTGTCACCGTGGCGAGGTCCTCATGCTGCCAACCGCCCTGTAGTGCCATCTTCTCGCAGTGACCACTGGAGCCAGCTTCCCACACTGCTCACCACTTCCTGCCTCTCACACTGTCTACCACTGCCAGGCCCTAACGCTGCCAACCGCCCTGTAGTGCCATCTTCTCGCAGTGACCACTGGAGCCAGCTTCTCACACTGTTCACCACTTCCTGCCTCCCACACTGTCACCACTGCCAGGCCCTAACGCTGCCAACAGCCATGTAGTGCCATCTTCTCGCAGTGACCACTGGAGCCCGCTTCCCACACTGTTCACCACTTCCTGCCTCCCACTCTGTCCACCACTGCTAGGTCCTCACACTGCCAACCGCTCTGTAGTGCCATCTTTCCGCAGTGACCACTGGAGCCAGCTTCTCACACTGCTCACCACTTCCTGCCTCCCACACTGTCACCATGGCCAGGTCCTCACGCTGCCAACTGTCCTGTAGTGCCATCTTCTCGCAGTGACCACTGGAGCCAGCTTCTCACACTGCTCACCACTTCCTGCCTCCTACACTGTCACCATGGCCAGGTCCTCACGCTGTCAACCGTCCTGTAGTGCCATCTTCTTGCAGTGACCACTGGAGCCAGCTTCTCACACTGTCACCACTTCCTGCCTCCCACACTGTCCACCACTGCCAGGTCCTCACGCTGCCAACCGCCCTGTGGTGCCATCTTCTCGAAGTGACCACTGGAGTCAGCTTCTCACACTGTCACCACTTCCTGCCTCCCACACTGTCACCATGGCCAGGTCCTCGTGCTGCCAACCGCCCTGTGGTGCCATCTTCTCGCAGTGACCACTGGAGCCACTTCTCACACTGTCACCACTTCCTGCCTCCCACACTGTCCACCACTGCTAGGTCCTCACGCTGCCAACTGCCCTGTAGTGCCATCTGCTCGCAGTGACCGGTGGAGCCAGCTTCTCACACTGCTCACCACTTCCTGCCTCCCACACTGTCACCATGACCAGGTCCTCATGCTGCCAACTGTCCTGTAATGCCATCTTCTCACAGTGACCACTGGAGCCAGCTTCTCACACTGTTCACCACTTCCTGCCTCCCACACTGTCCACCACTGCCAGGTCCTCACGCTGCCAACCGCACTGTAGTGCCATCTTCCCACAGTGACCAATGGAGCCAACTTCCCACACTGTTCACCACTTCCTGCCTCCCACACTGTCACCATGGGCAAGTCCTCATGCTGCCAACCGCCCTGTCGTGCCATCTTCTCGCAGTGACCACTGGAGCCCGCTTCCCACACTGTCACCACTTCCTGCCTCCCACACTGTCACCATGGCCTGGTCCTCACGCCGCCAACCGTCCTGTAGTGCCAATCTCTCGCAGTGACCACTGGAGCCAGCTTCCCACACTGCTCACCACTTCCTGCCTCCCACACTGTCACCATGGCCAGGTCCTCACGCTGACAACCACCCTGTAGTGCAAATCTCTCGCAGTGACCACTGGAGCCAGCTTCCCACACTGCTCACCACTTCCTGCCTCCCACACTGTCACCATGGCCAGGTCCTCACGCTGCCAACCTCCCTGTGGTGCCATCTTGCCGCACAGCACAGGCCACCACTGCACGGGGGCCAGCTTCTCGCGCTGTTCCCCAGGACACTCCAGACCCCCTCCCTGCCAGAGGATAAACATGAAACACTGACGTAATCTCAACACTGACCCGGCCGGGAACCTTCCGGAGCGAGGCTTCCAGATTCCCCGGAGGTCGAAGAGGAAACGAGGCTGGGCGGGGGTCGGGGAGGAGGAAGACGTCTCAAGGACGCGCCATCGACCCCCCCCCCACAGCAGGGTCAGCTCTCGCAGCTCCCTGCAGGCGGTGGGTCTGCTCTTCCTGCCTGGGGGGCCTGTGGCCGCGATGCAGGGGGCTCTCAGTGGCCCTAGGTAACCAGAACAGCTCCCTGCCATAGCAGAGACACAGCCGGGTGCCTCTACCGCTTTCAATCTCAGGTGGTTGAAAGGCGGAGTCGCCTCTAAACATACAAACTAGTGATCTGACCTGCAGTGCCCAGCAGCAAGTGCTGACACACTGAGCTATCCCACTGGTCTTACTAGCCGCGCTTCCAAGCAACATATGACGGACCCGTTGCCAGTGGCATCGCTAGAAATCAGTATTAGTGGGGGCACACCATGGGGCACAAACACAGCAGGGGCAGGGTGGGCAGGCAGGGTGGTAGCACGTCGAATAAAGGTCAACGCCCGGCAGAAACAGTTTCAGTATACCTACATTTTACCAAGCTGGTTACAGAAATGTGACATGAAGCATGTTCGGAGTAGGTTTAAGGCAATCAAGGTTTTGCATCAACTTAACATACTTTCTGAAATGTTAACTCTTTTTCAAAGGTTGCAAAAATGCCCTGTGCCCTCAACAAGAGACTGCATTCTTTTAACTCATGCAGACACTGCTCCCAGCGGAGCTTCAAGTAATGTGTAGTTAAAGGAGCCATTTAGCAGAGGCGACACTGCTTCCAGCTCACCTTTAAATAATAGCCAGTCAAAAAGAGCCAGTTTTACAGAAAATATATCACTCATTGTGAGGAATTCAACCATCCGCACAGGGAGTCTGGGCTCACCTGGGCTTTTTTGATTTTTTGGTAATAAAAATGGATGATGAAAGATCAACCTCCAAAAATGTGTGAGGCCATTCCACACACATTGTCCCTGCTCACCACACGAAACGCATAGTCAAATGTACTCCGGGAGGACACAGCCACAGTCGCCGTCCTCCCTTGTCATGTTCAGCTGGAATTTAACAGCCACAGGTACATGAAAGCATCTCAAGAAGTGGGAAGGTACACCTTCCTCCTGCCATGGGCAGCCTAATTAAAATAGCAAAGGCCCCATGGATCTGCCTCTCTATTGTCTAGTTCAGCTGGTGGCAGTGCATACTAATGAGCAATAATTAAGGCATGCCTGCAAAGGGGCTTGGTGGCAGAACAGAGAACAGGAAGGCGGGGGTAACACCACTTTGTGCCAACTTGAAGCTAGTTCCCACCCCTTTGCATGAAAGACAGTGAATGGCATGTCTTGGTCCACTAGTACCGTATGCAACACCTGCAGAGCTGACCCCTTTCAGAGGGAGAAGTATGTGATTTAAAGGAGACAGGATGTCTGCTCTCATCACAAACTTCAAGGGAGACCTGCACTTTAATGAAGACTCATAGAGGGCTCAGTTAACCAGAGAGACACTTTGATCTACAACAGACAGGAAGATGGGTGGGACTTAGGAGTAAATGTTGTCACCCCTTACCTTTCCTGTTGCAGAGCACTTTGGGTCTGTCCTCACACATAACAGAAGATTGTTGGTGGGACCCAGGATTGGTTCATTAAGGTCGGCTTAGCCTGCACCAATCACTGGGGCCCATTTGGCTTTAAAAGAGGGCTGAACCCCTCACTTAGCAGATCATCTGAAGGCTTCGCCAGAAGCTGGAAAGAAGAACTCAGTATTGGAGCCTGGCTGAAGGTACAGTCTACCTTACATCTTAGCCAGTGAAGGAAGACCAGGATTTCCAAGAGGGAAGCAAGATCCCTCTCTCAAACATCAACATCTCCCACGGAACTGAGGGAGATACTGGACTCAGAGGACCCGTCCAGCAGCCCCAGAACCGGAACCCAGCCATCACACAGCATGCCCTGCTAGGTTCTGCCAACAAGCTTCCTAGGTGGCAAGTGCCACAGAGTCTCTAAACAAAGGACAAGGCTGTTGCCTGCAAACGCTATCCTCAGCTTTGGGCTGTCCTCCTTGAAAGGACACCACAAGCCCTGCGCAGAAGCTAGGCGGAGTGCCCCTACAAGCATCAACCAGCGTCTATCTTTTAAGGATATTTTCGAGGCAGTCGAGACCTTGAACCGCGACCGGCTGCACCACAGATGGCTGTCACGCTTCAGTAACTCAAGCCATCCGAGACGCCTCGACCAGAGTTCCAGATCTGCCAATCAGCACAGAGGCAGCGATTCTTGACCCCGAGCCGAACTGCCTGCTGCCTGATACCCGCAGCTGACTCATGTCTTGGGCTCTGTGGAACTAACTCGATGCTGTCATGCACCAAAATCATCTCAAGCACCAGGTACATTGTGGTTCTGTCCCCCTGGTCCTTTTCCGAAGCCCTGTAGTGACAGTCTTTGACCCCTTGCTCCCTTGGTGCTGAAACCAAATAGCCTTGAACAATTAAGACTGATTGCTTTACCGACTACCCTCCTGTCAGTATCCAGAGTGGCCCATCTATGATATACAAAATAATTTGCCACCAGTAATGAATGACTCACCAAGAATACTTATTGCAACTTCCAAGATTCCTCACTTTGCCAACATTTGGGTTAATGTCAGTTTTTGAAAAAGGATTCTATTATAAGGGTACCTGTAATAACAACGGGCCTCCGGGTAAGTAATATACAGAATTATACAATGGACCTTGGTAAATGAGATTGGAGAAACGACTTACATAATGAGTTGTACGTCACTAATATAAAAAAAACTGTTTTATTTAAACCAATTCAGCAATTCTTAACAGTGATTGCTTATTGAACACATAAATTAATTCACATATATTACACATCAACTTGTTCATTCCACCATCCATACAAATTTTGAAACATACACATATGGCCTCATTACGAGCATGGCGGTAGCCGTGCCTGTATGGCAGGCACTGCTACCACCACGCTCGCTACTGGCACCGCCTCCTGCGATTGGGCAATAACCGGCCCATTACGAGATGAGTGGGCCGGTAATTGCCCATTCGCGGGAGGCGGTAATGCCGGGCTCCGGATCTCCATTCTTCCCCATAGTGCAGAATGGGGGTGGGGAGCATGGTTGCACCGGCACCGTTGATAACGGGGCCGGTGTAATCACGAGTTCTGCTCGTGGGTGCTGCACAGCCCGCCAGGTAAGACTTGGCGGGCTGTCAGGAACCCGCAAGCAGAACTCGTAATGCGGCGGCCCGGTATGGCGGCCGCCAGCCTTATAATGAGGCCCATAGTCTTTGTCGACCTTCTTCAGGAGGAGGGTAGGTCTTATATAATGCCTGACCCTAGGGTGCCATTCGGTGGAAGATGTCTTCTAGCACAAATCCGCCATAATGTTTTATGGGAGTAATGTCAACGCTGGATTTTATCCTCAACACTCCTAGGATATGCTTTCTAGAAGCCTTACTTTTAGACAAAATCAACAAGTGGAATGAACAAGTTGATGTGTAATATATGTGAATGATTTTATGTCTTCAGTAAGCAAACACTGTTAAGAATTGCTGAATTGGTTCAAATAAAACTGTTTTTTTTATATTAGTGACATACAACTCGTTATGTAAGTGGTTTTCCAATCTCATTTACCAAGGTCCATTGTATAATTCTCGGTTTTGAAAAAGGCCATGGGCCAAAACACATCTGAACCAGAGGACACACTTATGATTAAAAACCAGAGGACACACTAATGATTAAACGACATTGTCTGGCGTAAACCGTGTGGTGGCAATTTATTTTGTTTCAAACTAAAGAGAGTAGTGGGTCTACTCAAAGCCCACACACAATGCGACTGGACACTCGATTTTGAATACAGTTACACACCAACCCACTGATTCCAAGTCGCAGAAAGATCCACCTCATCTAAACCCACACCAGTGAGAATAAACCATCTATGATATACGCCTAGTAAAAAGTACCCAGGGCACCTCATCGCCTTGCATGCATGCATACATTGTGTGCATATGAGGTGCTGGTGGGAACAGGGGGCAGCCACACCGTGTTTGTAATGGAAATCTATGATAGATACCTAGTAAACAATATTATGATTCACACTCATTGTGTGCATGCAAGGCGCTAGGAGGCAGGCATGGCATTTTTTTACTGGGCATCTATCATAACGCAACCATGATAAGTGTTATTATGTAGCTAGACTAGCATTTGAATGCAGTTAGTCTATCTATTTCTTATTGTGGCATGATATTATGTATTGAGCATCTTTGAAAAAGAATGCATGATAAATGTTATTACGTGGCAAGACTGGGATTTTGAATGCAGCCAGTCTAGCCATTTCTTATTGTGGTACGCCATTTTGTATTGGGTATCTTTGATAAAGCAAGCATGATAAGTGTTATTATATACCTACTCTGGCATTTTGGTACAGCCAATCTATCAATTTTTTACTGTGGCATGATATTTTGTGTTGAGCATCTTGATAAAGGAAGCATGATCAGTGTTATAACATGGCTAGGCTGCTATTTTGGTGCAGCCAGTCTAGCCATTTATTGTGGTACGCCATTTTGTATTGGGCATCTTTGATAAAGCAAGCATGATAAGTGTTATTATGTAGCTAGACTGGCATTTTAATGCAGCCAGCCTAGCCATTTCCTACTGTGACATGACATTTTTTATTGGGCATCTTTGATAAAGCAAACATGATACGTGTTATTACGTGGCTAGACTTCCATTTTGAAACAACCAGTTTGGGCATGTTTTCATACTGTGCCATGGCATTTTTAATCGTAAAGCCAACTGGAGCATGATATTACGTGGGGATATGGCCATATATTGGCAGATCAAGGGTGAACCTGTTTTCTTATAGTATCTTTACTGGCATTATGGTGGGAAGTGCCAGAGAGTCTCTGAACAAAGGACAAGGCTGTTGCCTGCAATCACTATCCTCAGCTTTGGGCTGTCCTCCTTGAAAGGACGCCACATGCCCTGGGAAGAAGCTAGCAGGAGTGCCACAAAAGCATCAACCAGCATCCATCTTTTAAGGACATTTGAGGCAGTCGAGCCCTCGAACCGCGACCGGCTGAACCACAGACTGTTGTCACACTGCAGTCACTCAAGCCATCCGAGACGCCTCGACCAGCGGTCCAGACTCGCCAACCAGCACAGAGATAACAATTCTTGACACAGAGCCGCTGTGTAGGCCAGCCTGCAGCCGTCCGTCCAGCCTTGCTTGCCGAACTGCCTGCCGCCTGATACCCGCAGCTGTCTCCTGTCTTGAACTCTGTCGCAGGAGCTGCAAAGCGTCCTGCAAACAACTCGATGCTGTCAAGCACCAAGATCATCTCAAGCACCAGGTACATTTTGGTTCTGTCCCGTGGTCCTTCTCCGAAGGCCCCTAGTGTCATTTACGACCCTTTGCTCCCTTGGTGCTGAAACCAAATAACCTTGAACAATGAAGACTGATTGCTTTACCGACTGCCCTCCTGTCAGTAGCCAGAGTGCATCCCTTCCTTTGTGAAACTGTCTGTCCTCTATGTTCCTTTACAGGGTGGGTTGTATTTTGTAGTGTGCTAGAACTGTCTGTGTGATAATAATAAAGTACATTTTCATACAACCTTGACTGGACAGTCCCTTTTCTCATTGAGTAATAATTTTATTTTTTCTGTGTTGCAACTAACCAATGATCCATGACCTTGAGGAGATAAACCTGCTGTTCCATCCACGTTAACAAAAATTGGACAAGGAGTTTTATAATTTGATTGTGTTTCCAATCTGTTCGGATCCCTTCGGGTGTACTAGAGGTGTGGGGCTGATTGATGGTTTAGAAACCGATATTCGTACCTGGACCACTGGTGCCCGGAAGTTGATTCGTCACTCTCATACCTCATTTTCAAATGATAGTCAAGGACAGTCTGTTTAACAGATGAAATATTGCATAAAGGCACATAGTACAGGGGGGAAAGGAGGCCACTGCTCCATTGGTTCTTTAGCAACTTTGCCCCCATGGAATTTCAGTTCCTGGCTGTCAGTGGCGGCTGGTGAATCTTTTAATTGGAGGGGTGTAAATATTTTCTCCAAATATGCCAGAGTGACTGAGCATAGTGAGGGAGTCAAACCAATCAAGCGGAGCTGAGGGGTGCTCCCTCCCCCCAAGAACATTATTAAAATAATGGTTTAACTGATGCATTTTGCAGCACACTTTTTGGGGAAAATTGGGTAAAAAGCCAGTTTGCAATTGGTTTTGTAGGGAAATGAATTACAAAATCAAGTCACAAACAGTGCACAGGAGCATTTCCCCAACCCATTTTCATGATGCCTTTACCCACTATACATGGCAATATAAAAAAAAGTTCACGCTGGCTGCACCAATATTTGCCAGTATATCGATATAATTTCAATTATCCTTTTATAACACAATTAATACCAGCAAGTGGATTGGGATTTGAACCTGTGTTGCGCTGCGTTGACGTTGCCCCTGAGCTGTCCTTTATCCTTTATCCAAGAACATACTCATGTTTGCTTTGACCATAATGCCAGTAATGATACTATAAGAAAAGTGTTCACCCTTGTTCTGCCAATACATGGCCATATCCCCACATAGTAGCATACTCCAGTTCGCTTTACGATTAAAGATGCCATGCGACAGTATGAAACATGTCCAAACTGGCTGTTTTCAAAATGGCAGTCTAGCCACGTAATAACACTTAACATGTTTGCTTTATCAAAGATGCCCAATACAAATTGGCTTACCACAATAAGAAATGGTTAGACTGGCTGCACCTAAATCCCAGTCTTGCCACGTAATAACACATCATGCTTTCTTTATCAAGGCCCCCTTCCACTACATCATCATGAATAAAATGAAGATGGTTATTGTGACCTAAAGTGACTGAAAGCTAATTTTTTCCTAACTGTTTTTCGTCTAAATTGTATTCTCTCCAAAATATGTTACAACTTCTTACCTAAAATATCGTGAACTTAAATGATGAAGTTTTGGTCTGGTATTCCAGACATACGATAGTGTGCAGGGGACGTGAGTTCCCGACTTGGGAACTTGTTTGTCTTTTCTTTATCAAAGATACCCAATAGAAAATATAATGCCACAATAAGAAATGGATAGACTAACTGCATTCAAATGCCAGTCTAGCTACATAATAACACTTATCATGCTTGCTTTATCATAGATGGGCAGTAAAAAAAATGCCATACTTGCCCCTTAGGCTCCTGGGCCACAATGAGTGTGAATCATAGTATTTTTTACTAGGCATCTATCATTTATTTCCAGCAGAAACACGCTGTGTGTGCCCCCTGTTCCCTCCAGTACCCCATAAGCACACCATGTGATTATGCATGCATGTGAGACGCTGGCGGGCCCAGGGGTACTTTTTTTTTACTAGGCGTATATCATAGATGGGCAGTAAAACAATATCATGCCTGCCCTGTGTGCCCCCCAGCGCCTTGCCTGAGGGTCTGATTTTGGCTGGTGGAGAGGTGGGTTGTGCAAAACTGCATTATAAAAATACTGCTGTTGCACAGCCCCCCAGGCTCCCACCCGCCAATATCAGCTCCCCGACCCAGAACAAACACATTTGCACACACATTCACACAACATTCACATGCAGCATGCACTCGCTACCTGACACACACACCCACCAGCATACACTCACTCATTACACAGAACACAAGTATACACACCTACATACACATATTTAAATAAACGTACCTTCTGCTTCGGTCCTGACGTTTTCTCCCAGCGCTCTAGCTCCAGTGTAGCATTAACATGAACCAGGAAGAAAGGAGAGCTTCCTGGTTCCTGCACATGCACGCAAGAGGCAGAGCTCTGATGTTGAAGTGCCCTGGTCTGTTTGTATGTGCAGGGAGGCGCACGAACACCCCCTCGTACATACAAACATGCAGTTCCCCAGCCAGCATCCCCAATGGGCCATGCAAGGCTGAGGAAGCAACACGTCATCACCTTTGCATGGCCCATTGGACATGTGTGGCTCGGGAACAGAACTGTCAAACAGAAACCGTGTTTCCCTTTGACAGTCCAAGCTAGCCCACGAGCACTGCCTCAGCTGCAAAAAGCAGTTGTGGGAGCACTCAGTCTTTACACTGGTCTGGCTCCTCATTAATGGGCGTGGGTGCTGGTGGCTCGGCGCCCCCTTGCCCATTAAGGATGAGCAGGGACTGGTAAATCTTCAATGAATCCATGCGCAAGGTCATCATTGCGACTGGAGATGAAATACTGTTGAATTTGAAGTCGCGCACATGAACTGCACTGTTGGTAATGCAGTGATTTTGAGCACATTAAGGGATCCACAGGCATGCCCTACAGTAGACGACTAGCAGGGTAGCCCAGCAGGTTGAGTGACTGTTGCTGATGTGTTATATATCTAAAACTGTTAATCTTATAGTGTTTTGCAATTCCTTAAAAAACAAGTGCTATAAAATATGTTCGGCCAGGGGTTGGGTTGGGCTGGCCGCTTGGTTATATTCAGGGTGGAGGTGGGGGAATTTCTACCTCGTAATAAAAATGAAAAGTTGGCTCCCATGATCCACCGTTTAGTTTCCCAATAACTGCTGTCAGCACAATAGAAGCATTTATTTGTCGTTAAGCAGTATGACACGCATATAACACCTTTAGAAATGTATCATGTGACATCCTTGGACGTGGAGGACGCACCGAGGTACTTTCCTCTGATCTTGGATCCCGGACCTCGGACAGCAAGCGAGCAGGAAGCGAGCAGGAAAGCGAGTGCGAGTAGCTGTGAGCTTGAGTAGCTGTGAGGCAGAGAGGCGACTCTGTTGGACCTTTTGTTGGACCTTTTCTGACATTGTCAGACCCCGGCCTGCCCAGCACTGTCGGGTCCGACGGGGGCCGTGAATGGAGCTCTTCAGTTAAGATCAACCCGCCCAAAAAAAAAAATCTTTTTTTTGTTTGTTTGTTTGGAGCTGATTGGGAGCCACAACTATCCTACGGTGCATACAAACCCTCGAAAATCCATGGGCACTGAGAACATCTGTGCTGAAACCGGTGGACAAATAGAGCTGGGAGAGATCAGGGCACTATCCAGGGAAAGAAAAGCTGCCTGTGGCAATTTTAGTGGCAGATTTCTGTCTGCAGAGGTTTGGCAGTCATCGGCAGAGTGTGGCAAGGACCAGCAAGGAGACGCGAACCCGAAGAAGAGGGCCGTCACCTGAGAAGTCAGCGTCTACGAGGTGAGGACAATGGTCTGGAGCACCGGAGCCCTTTAAAACCAACTCACCTCACCATAAGGACTACAAATACAGACAAAAGAGGCAATACCTCGGAAGAGGCTAAAACGTTCCCCCTGATTGAACTTCCCTCACAACACTCACAGCACCCAATGGATCCAAATGACCAAATGTCCCCCGCCCACATCGCTGCTAACCAAAAGCACCCGGATGATTCCACCATAGCCCAAATCCCCTCGTTTGATGTTGTAGAAACAACATCAAGGAACCAGCAGACCACGAAGAGAGCGCCATCCGGGGAAGCAGGAACGACACAAGGTTCCGAGAGGAGGGGGGCGAGGATGAGGAGGCTTTGGAAAGCCCAGGGGTCGGGGGAAGAAAAGAGACCTACGATCATTTCTTGGGAGGAAGGTAAAGACACTATTGGGGGTAGGCAGGACAAGGCGCAAGAGGATGCGTGCCCGGCTAACCCCCAATCAAATAACAGTCCTCCAAATATAAGTCAAGACACCTCACTGCAAAAGGGGGGTCAGGGAGAAATGGACGAACCTCCCGCTACGGCCACAGACTCGAAGAGTAGTGGGGCAACTTGAGATACACGAACTCAGGACACTCATCCTTGACACCCGGCCCAGTTTTTGAGCCCTCCAAACTCAAAGCACTCTTGGGAAGGGATGGCACGCCATACGATATAGTGCAAAATGAAATACAAAACAATAAAATAATTATTAAAATTGATGTTCACCCAACTCCTACACTCGAGTGCCTGCACAGTCCACCAGCAACGACCCCTGAAATAGAAAAGAAAATAGATACTCCAGGTAACATCAGGAACATAATCACAAACGAAGAAAGCGACTCCTGTACAGAAGGCCTGTCGGATCTCATGGAAGAAATAAATAACCCTCTAAATTCAACAGACTTAGAATTTCCTCATTCAAGCCAAGAAAAAAACTCCAACAGGAGTTTGAGGCAAAAACAATTCAACTGAAGTGTACGAAGCACCGGAAACTTGTAAAAACGACTGGGAAACCGCAAGGTCAACTTTCGTTAATTCTACAAAAAAAGGGAATAGCACAGAACGCTGCCTCAAAAGATAATAAAACTAAAAGGATATATAAGAAAATGAACGCGAAAACCAAGATGTGTTTGTGAGGAGAAAGGGAACTAACACATTTAGGGAGCAGCTCAGAAAAATGAAGAGAAGAGGAAACAAACATCCAGGAAAAAGAAATTCGGGGCGACCAACTAATAAACATTGAGGGTAAATTTGAAATCCCAAATAAAGCAAAAACCCTGGTACTTGATTTGCAACTAAAGGAAAGAAATATGGATAACCAAAGTAGCTTTAAAGTCCACCGGTAAAAACACAGTGAAAGTCAGGATGTAGAATACTTATCCACTCCTACAAAATTAAGCAGAAGCAAATCAATAAGACTATCAGAATTGAATGAATAAGAGACACCAACAAAAAAAAACAGATTGGATGTCAATTATGGCAACAATAACTATTGCCTTGTCACCGTTTATGAAATTGTATGAGTCCCTTAATGATACAATGAAGGCCAGTCATCATTAACAGCAATGATAGACACCAAGACGACCTTTCTAGGGGGCTATATAATTGCATCAGAAAAAGAGAAGGATTCGATTGAAAGAAAAGAGAATATGAATAAAATAAATCTGTCGCTTCAATTGGAACGTAAACACAAGAGCACAGCTATGAAGACCTGCACAGTAACCATAGAACCTACTGAAAGGGTAGACCTCGCAGATTTTTCCAACAACTCGAAAGAGGACTCAGAACTAGACCAAAGTTTTCAAGAACTGCCAAACAAAGCAATCCATGACTGTGAACAAAATGAAGCTACTGTAGAATCGCATGAGACTTCTAGACTGTTTATAACTTTGGCAAAAAGATGTGAAAAAATTGAGAAAAACCGCACTTGGAACCTGCATCCTGAAAAATCGATTGAGAAATCTGACATCAGACGGGAGGAAACCTCAGGTCATGTACAGTGAAAAACGTGATCTACTTCCCCATCGCTACTCTGACCATCAAAAACATAGAAGAACAATTTCCCCAGAGAAAAGGAAGATCTACGACTCTAAAATTGGGAAAATGAAGGACAAAGACAATAGATACCCATGGAAGGATAATCGGCGAACTCCACTGAAAGATACTTCATGAAGAAATGAGAGAGTTCTATATAAAGAAAAAATAACAACTGAAAGAAACTTCCTACTTGAAACCATAAAAAAAAAATCGGATACTACAATTCTAAACAGGAAAAATATACTGAGGATATTTCAATGCATTCCAACTCTTAGGCTCATCAGAATAGATGATCTAAAAATTGTTGAGTTCGGAGTTAAAGGAAAATTAGACAGTGTTTATCTCACATCCCATCTCCAGTAGTGCGCTCATTGATAGCGCAGGCTGCAGAAAATCTACTGATGTTAGGCTACGACCTAACAGAATACCGGTATTCCCATCAAAAATCTAGGAAGGCTGATAATGACAAGATCTATGAAGAAACATTGCATAATGTCTCTGCAAGGAGGACTGTGAAAGACTCAAAGAATGCACCCAAAATCAAAACTATCTGAAGAGAAGGTGAAGAACGATGGAGAGGGCTCATCTCGAGCACGGACCCTGCATAGGGAGGACTCACTGGTGATTCTAGAAGCAGAATATGCAAGAATATTCAAAGACCCGGGACGAATCCCTAAGGGCCCTCTGACGAACTTACCAATAACATTCTCCCGAGAAGCGAACATAAGAGAAGAAAGAGAATCGCTCGACCAGAGGATGGAACAATCTGAGAAGCAAGGGTTGGATAAACGGACAGGAAAAAAGGGAGAAGGGGATAACGGTAATCAAAATGAGGTACCCCTAATACCAGAAAGGTACCCGGCGGTTTCCCACGATCATCAACCTTCCCTAAAATTTGGATCTTGGAAGGTTTTGTACATCTAGTATCACCTAGTGATGTACACTTAGGTGATTACGACATATTATGCCTCCAGGAGACGTGGCTAAGAGATACACCACAGATGAACGGATATGAAACCTACCTTTCTCCAGCAGCTAAAGGCCCCTCTGGCCGTCCAACCTCAGGCCTACTGACCATGATTCTTGGAGAAAAATAATTACATTAAATATTGGAGTGAAACCTATTCTTCCAAGTACTACTACTGAATTGGGTGGGAGGCCAACAATCAACATCTAATATGAAAGGTGAAACCTTAATTATAATCAACACTTATTGGAATCCTCTGGTGTGGAGTGATGATCATTTTTTGAACCAAGCAAACTCTATTCTGGACAAGATAAGAGAAGAATTCCATCTAAAATATTTGATAATATGTGGAGACCTGAATCTAACGTACCCGAAAATACATCGGGTGAACTTGGAAGGAACAACAAGATCAAACTCAAGAAAGAGAGGAGTTAAGTGGGCTAGACTAATGAAGGACAGAGATCTTCATAACCTTCACCTTCTGAGAAACGACGATGAAGACTTTATCCCTACCTGGGAAAAAGACGGCCTCTGTGCCTCTTTGGACCACATATTTGTCACACAAGAATTTCTATTACAACTTGGAAAATTTTGAGTTAGACACACTAAAAACAGCGACCATAATCTGTTCACATGGCACTCGCACTTGGAGAAAAGAACAAAGATGACAGCCAACATCTCAGAAACCAGTGGGAGAAACAGACTAAGATTTGATGCTGGAGAAATTAGAAATCTAACTGCAAAATATATAAACCCTGCATTACATCATTTAGGGTTAAACACAGAGTATGAACAGCTTTTGATACCCTATCGACATGCAATTAAAAACATGAAGAAGGTTGGAATGAACCATGCATACAATAAAAGATTGGTTGAAGATTGTAGGAAAATACGAAAAGCAAAGCAGACAGCAATAAGAAAAAAAACAGAGGCAACAAGGCTCTATAAGAACTGGTTAAGAACCTACCGAGCTACTCTATATCAAGCCGACGCGGAGCAAATCTTAAGCCTAATGAATGGGCAAAAACCAAGAGAGTTTTGGATGCTGATTAATGGATGTACCGAGGTTACTCCCAATCTACTCCACAACTATTTGGGTGAAGAAAAGTGGGTAAAACAATTTACAGAACACTTTAAAAAACCTGGTGGGAACTCACAGTCAACATGGGATCAGGGAATGGTAAAATGGAATCTCTCATTTGATATAACGTCCATCACAACAAAAATCCAGAAATTGAACATCTCGAGGGCCCCAGGACCAGATGGGCTATCCAATGCCCACTTGAAGCAGGCTCCGGAAGATTGGACACTTATTATCAATGAACTACTTAAAAACATGATGAGAACAAAAACAGTACCATCTAATTGGAAGAAATCTAACGTAGCCCTGATATATAAGAACGGCCTAGAGAAAACCCAAGGAAGAATAGACCGAGAGCTTTATTGGATGTTATCGGCAGGATATATGGCTCCATTCTACTAGATCACTTCCAAATTTGGGCCAATAAGAAAGGAGCCAATGATCTCTTCCAGTCAGGGTTTGTGAAAAATGCTGGGACCCTGGCTAACATCCTGTTGATCAACATTCTAAAAGAAAGGGTAATGGAAGGAAAACGAAAATCTATATGGCTTTCATCGACCTGGCTCAAGCTTCTGACCAGGTCAATCAGAAGCTTTTATGCGAAACACTAAAAACCCAAGACTGCCCGAGGAACATCCTGGAGCAAATCCAGGGTCTCCATTCGAACACCTCGATAGCAGTAAGACTGAACCAACAAGGAACCCTGTCAGAACCCATTCCAACAGCACGTGGGGTTAAACAAGGGTGTCCGTTAGCCCCCACTCTCTTCAATGCTCACCTATGGGACTACAAAGGCATGGAAAAGCAAGTAAGGTAATTTCCTCCATCTATGGGAGGCACTAATATACTACATCTCCTATATGCAGATGTTCTTATTCTTTTAGATCAAACTCCAATAGGTCTGCAGTGCCAATTGGACAACCTGAGTGTGTATATTAGAAAAACAACCTGGAAATAAATATAGCAAAAACAAAGACAATGACCTTTCAAAGAGGAGCAAGGCAGATTAACAACTTTACTTGGCATTTAGAAGGTGTAAAAATCGAGGTGTAAATGAGTTCAAATATTTAGGAGTCATTATGAGAAATAACTCTGTTGAAGTAAATATGCAAACACACTTATTGAACAAAGTCAAAAAGCTGACCAGTTAAGCTAAGGCAATAGAAAGAAAATGTTGCCAATACTCACTGAGCCCAATCCTTCAATTCTACCGAACAAAGGTAGTCGCCTCACTAAGCTATGGAGCAGAGGCGTTTCTAAAAATTCCAGCAAATATATGGCAAAAGCTTGAAAGCTACTTTTGGAGAAATCTTCGAACATTACCAGTATCTACACCAATGCCACTGATTAGATAAGAGCTGTGCATTCTGTCATTAAAAGCCATCATGGACAGAAATTGATTAATTTTATTCAGGAAAATAATCCTGCTGGAATGTACAAACATCTTCAAAATAATTAACTACGAATTATACGACCAAAATTCCAATACTATGAAAGTTTGGATGGAAACACTCCAACAAAATCTTGAAGAAATAGTCTCAACAGAAGAAGAATTAATAACCAACCCAACTAAAGTGGCCTCAAAATTGGAAACCTTGGACTGGATAAAAACTCTGGAAACCGCAGCTGAATATAAACTCACAGCCCACTTACCACCAGCCAGCAAAAAACGGAATAAGACCATATTTGAAGAAATTCCCCAATAAAGTGGTACGCCATACTTTCATGAGAGCACGCCTCAGCATCCTGCCCACAAAGGAGATGAGGGCTATGAGAGGAATCTCAAACAGCAACATCTGCCGCTTCTGTGAGCGGGTCGACCAAAAGGAAACATTGAGACATTTACTTTTGGACTGCACAGGACTGGCAAAGGAAAGAAAGACTCATCGGGCCCATCTTTTCAAAGACCACTATCTCTACGTGGAAGAAGAATGGTGGAACCGCCTAATTGGGGGAGAATGACCAAGTGAGGTCATTGCAGTGACAACATTTCTCCAACACATAGACTTATCTAAAGCATCCCGCACCATGTGAGTTTAAAGTTGAAGTGAACTTGAGGTTAATTTGACAACTCTCGACATAGATGGATGAAGAAGTTTGCAATTTTCCAGTTACCACCTGAAGGAGACTAATTATATGACCTATGAGTAAAAGACTCCTGTCCCCTCCCCTTATTTACCTGCTCCGTTTGTTAAGTAGCTATACTCTTCTGTCACTGCTATGTTCCTTACGGGTTTTATTTTCATACTACTTCCTTTGCCTTTTGATGTTTGATGGTTTGACTTTTCATGTTTTGATTTTTTGGAAAAGAACAACAAGGTTCTGGATGAGGAATTTGGTTTTCAAAATTGTAAAAAAAGTGTAAGCATTTTAAATCAATAAAAAATAAAAACACAAAGGAAGGGGCACAAAAATCACAGGGTATTTTTTTGGCAGTCCGACAATAAAAAACAAATTAAAAAAAGAAACCAAGTTAAAAAAGGTTTAAGAAGCATTTCTCAATTTGGACGTTTCTTTTTTTGTTTTTTCTATGCAGGTGTAGTCTCCACCTTTGGAAAACAATAGTGTTCCCAGCATGTAGGCAGCCTGACTGCTTTCAACAGTGATGCCCACACCACAGTAATATTCATGGCCCATTGATTCCCGTGGTGTCCCTTTCAGGCCAGAAGAAAACAAACAGGCTGAGCAAATGAGACTGCAAACACATTAATGATAGCTCACCAAAAGGAGCACCTTTAGCAGTCCTGGAAAGAAGTCTTTGCCAGACGAGGGCATGGCTCCAATTGGGTATGGGGGAGCACAGCAGCAAATGGTGGTGTGGGGGCAATTGCCCTCCTTTGCCTCTTCTAGGGACCCTATGCCCACTGCAGGAGACCGCCCACCGCCATCTCTGTGCAACCATTGGCTCCTCGGAGACTTGATAAGTGAAGGGTGCGTCTACACGTAGAGGTGGAATTTCTACAGCTCGCGTGATGTATTTCAATAACCTCATAGGACCAGAGCTCTCAAGTTCCTCCTGCCACGTGGGAAGGTTTTGTCCCTTCACTTTCTGGGACTTGTAGTTTTTCTTTCCCGTGTGTAAATGTAGGAAAACAAGTCCCAGAATTCCCCCCAAGACAGGACTGGATGACCTGCTTACGCATGGCAAGTGGAACATGGAGACCTCTGCAGGAACACACCTCAACATATTTCAAATGTCCCAGAAATGGTCTTTTGACAGATAACTTGTTAGCTTGAGCAAGCCATCCCATTCAGAGTAAACCCTCGCCCCAGCGCGTTCCTCTTGGGGCCCCTTCCTAGTGTCTGGGTGTCAGGAGTGCCACATATTAAATTGATGTGGCAGTGGTACAACCTTTGATCTAGCGAGTGACATGGAAAGTGGCACCACAGGGAGTGACATCGTTTTTTAATGATACTCTGCTTTCCACCCAAACTAGAACGTGATGGATGGAAGGCTGTGAGTCAATCATAACCACTGGCATTGCTCTGTGCCCTGTTCCATAACACTGTATGCATGAATGCAATTTTAGGGGGCGCAAGGATGCTTGTCCCTCCCAACTTTTGTGGCACACCATTTTGTCCCACTCATTTGGCAAGGGCCCCTTTCATTTAGATGTCATGACCCCCCAACATTTTCAGCAAAGTAACTCCCCTGACTGTATGCAAAGCATTCTTACTCCAGCAACCAATGTGAGCAGTCTGTCCTGAACTGCCAGCCCTGGAGCAGAAACATGCCTGGCCAGTGCTGGCCCCTTCTCTCAGCGCTGATCCATTTGGCGGCAAAACTAGGGACCCTTTGCACATGGCTGGTTTCAGCATTGGTACAAACAGGCAAAACACGTGGTTGCAGGAAAGCTGCAGGGGCAATGACAGTCCTAATGATTAATTCAAAGCCTTGCATCCATAGCGTTTTCATTGGACTCCCCTTACTACTCTAGAATTACGTTGCTCATACACCAACCATACTTAGGTAAACCCACAAAATAGATCATTTGAATGCAATTTGTAAGGTACCTCAGTTGGTTGATGCACCTGTTGCAGATGCCTCTTTGCAAGCTGCAAGTCACAAGTGTGAACCCCGGATGAGCTGACAAAGCATTTAATTCTTCAGAGGATGATACAATGAGCAGCATTGAGTTGGCTCATGTTTCTCTCCCGCGAATCTGGGTCAGAGATGGGGGTCAGAGTCTCCCAATAGGCACAAGTGGGAGTAGCAGGCAGCACCCACACGTCTGGGTTGGTGGAATAGAGGGGAGAAAAACGAAAGCAATGTGTGGCAGGTGGCAAACCTCAAGTCTAGGCAAGCATCCCTCATGCCCAAGATTAGTGAGCATCCCACCACCCCAACAAACAAATTATAGAGACACAGGGATTTTGTACCGGCTGTGGAGTCCGTTCCCCACTAGAACCTTATACCAATATATGACTAAGAAAGCCCACCGCCATGAGTTGTCTTTTCTTGTCTTAGATGTTACACAGTCCATACAACAAATAGAGAACTGCGTAAATTGCCACACTTTCATTACAAAAAATATATTTCATTATTATTTAAAGATCCCCAATCACATTTAAAACATATAAAAACATCTCAACATTGCACATTATAAAACTGTAACACCTGCAAATTGATTTATAGAATGCAAAATTTCGTAAGCCTCCAACAACTGGACAACGAAAAGCAGTCTGGTATATCTTTTATAAACATTGCTGGACAACTAATAGATTGCCAATAACATTAGTGGCTAATCTAATACCTCACATATGGAGATGAATGGGCGGATCCTTCAAGAAATAGGTCCTAACTAGAATTAGTATATTAGTGTCGCACACTGTTTTTACTACAATGTTATTCCGAACCCAACATGTTTCATTCTTTAATTAATCCATAAGAACTTCTTCAGGGGATCCAACGTTGTTCAGTGATAATCAGCACTATCCTCCAATTGTTCATTAAAAGTAATACTCCATCAAAGAAACTAGAAAAGACAACCCAACATTCAGCTTTCTTTAGTGCTGTTCGAGTTAATATGTCCTCAATCCTAGGAAACCAAATAACCTACAAGAGGCTCACTGTGCTAGCACTAATTCTGTAATCACGCACGGTCTGGTGAAAGTGTCTTCATTGTAGACTCAAATCTGTATGGGTAACACAAACATGGCCTAATCGGTCAGACTAAGCTATCTGAAATATGTATCTTGTTAGATAATCAGACATATGCTTAAATTTAGGCGACGCGTTTCTTTTTATTTAAAAATAATTATTTTATATAGAGAATGTCATCATTTGCATTCTGGTTCACTAATGTGTATACATTATCAAATGAATGCTCCATCGACTAGACTGCTATGTATCTCTCACTGCAACCATCTTACAAAGCGTGCATATTATGTATGTTATCAGTGCACTTTGATATTCTAACAGACTGTAGTGCGCGCAGGCTGGAGGTCCCATGACCACGGTCTCTGGGCCCAGGAGTCTGGGGGTGGTGGCAGACCCCATGCACAGTTAGAACCAAGCCTCTGACAGACCAAATAGGTATCACTACATATTATCCCCACCAAAAATATTGCCGTATATATGGGCGTCTGGAACGGCCATAGGCAATATTTTGGGGGGGGGGGTAATTTTGAGGGTTTTGGGGAGCACGGGGTGTCCCCCACTCCTTTAAAAATAATGCAGGGATTGCAGGGGTGTCCCCCGCAGGTTCCATGCCTTAATATTGCATCAAAAATATGGAAATATTTTTGTATGGCGATATTTTTGCGGGGATATTAACACATGAAACCACCAAATGTTGTAGTGCATGATTCGTTTCACTTTTCTGATTTACAGAACCATGGCTCACAAGTGATGGCACCGTAAGCAGTGAGCAGGTTCAGGGGCAATTCAAGCTGTTGTGTGCAGTGTGGCATCGATCAATAGTATTACTATATGTTATGTTATGTTATGGTATTGTGATTTCTGCCATGCACCGCTGCCATTTTCATATATGGAAGCAGAGCTATAGTCTATGCAATCGTGTAATATTGTGATGAATAGAGCAAACAGCATAGTCTGATAAGCTGTGTATTGTTATGATTATGCATGGTCAGATAGCACAGCGAGTAGCGTGCTCACTTTGACATCTGTGGAGAGCGACTGTAGGTTTGAATCCCAGCAGGGCCAAACTCAGCCTTTCATCCTTCCAAGGTCGATACATGAGCACCACACACCATGGGTCATAATAAGCAGCGCTCAGATGCCCGAGCGTTCCTAGCGCTATAGAAATTCGAATTATTATTATTTTAGTATGGAGCAAAATGTCTTCTGGTTTAACGTTTTGTAGTTTTTCAGTCTTCAGACTACACATTCTCCCAGTAAATGTTTTGTTTTGTGGCAACATACAATGTTTTTTGTCAGGGCGCCAGGGTCTAGATTTTCATCGTTGGGTGCCCGATGTTAGGGTGCAGCATCACAGGAAAGATTTCACTGCCCCCCCTCAAGAAAAGGTAGAGGTGTCTGCTTGGGTTTCAAATTCCTTATTTTTTAGACTGTCCATTAAAATAGTCTCTGGTCCACCATCCTGTCCATCCCAAAAATTCTGTAATTGTAATTGTCATTTGTATAGCGCCTTTCACCATTGGTATGGCACCAACGCGCTGTAGGGTGAATGCCCTCGGGGGACCGAAGTCCAGGTATGGTTTCTTTTCTTGTTTTATTATTTTATATAAAACCTTTAACAAAACAGTTTCCATGCATTCCTGTAGTAAGAAAACAAATGTATCTCCTCGGGCCAGCCAACAACAGTTCTAATGAGAGCCATTCCTATGCGACTGGCTCTACGTTTCTTACCAACATTCATCACAATAAAAAATTCCATTAAAAAATGTAACAAGCGCAAAGACTAACCGTTGATTTCCCCCCCATTAGACATTTTAACCACCATTCATCTACAGATAATGTTGGGGCCGTTGCGATGGTTAATCCCGAGAACAAGGTGCGGCGTTGAGTTAGACCTACACAAGAGGTTAACAGATGTTTCAGTTAATCCGTTTCATTGGCGATCGAACAAAATCCGCAGGTCATCTGGGTCTTACTCAGTTGTTTCCGAGCGACTAGATCCTCTCGGCTAGGATGGAGATTTAAGCGCAGTCTCAAAAAATTCTATTTTTATCTATCTATATTAGTTTTTATATAGCGCAAAATCGCCCCCGGCCTCGGAGCGCTCACAAAGACAGACAACATAATGACTACATAGCTACAACTGAGATTCTAGTATCCTGGGCCTAGAATAGAGTTAGCATATCGCTAGATTTCTCCTTCATCGAATAGACGGGTCTTAAGTTGTTTCTTGAACACAGTAAGAGACCCACTGTTCTTGAGCGTGGGAGGATGGGAGTTCCATACCGTTGGTGCCCAGAAAACAAAGTTAGTGCCACCTATTCTCTTAAGGGTTTGAGGTGTTTGGTACAGATCATGCTTGTTATTAGAATGGAGGTCTCTTCTAATGGGTGTCTTCTTTATCTTATTAGGAAGATAGTTTGGAGCAGTGCCAGCTAGGCATCTATAAACTATTACTGCGCCCTTAAATTTGATCCTCTGTTCAACCGGGAGCCAGTGTGTCGAAAGAGAAAATATATTGTGCCTCCTATTGTAATAAACATATTAATATTGGCCTACGCCAAGCTGCTCGAAAGTCGCTTGCGAAAGAAATCCGTTTTGCAAGGTCCTGACCTTAAATCCATGTAAACCACCATTTTAGGTCAAACGGCAATTTTAGGATTCGCTTTGTAAAAGTCACCCTGTGAGTTAAAATGGTGGACGATGTCATTCCAGAATACAACATGGCCTTCTTGACCTCTGTACATAGCTAATGTGTAACTTGCCTGTAGGCCACTTGTTGAGGTTGTGAACTGAGACCGTGTCCTTCGTTGACCTATGTGTAGAAGGATTACTCGTGCAATGAAACTAAATCCACAAGCATATGTTCAGACACTGTATTCAAATACTGAACGAAGACCATCTGTTTAACTACATTGTATTAATGTTTGAGAAGGCCTGCATGGAAAATCTTAGAATACACAGTTATTGCATAGGCTTGTTGATACATGAATTAAAGGCAAACCAGTTATATGCGGTTGTTTGAGACTTGACACAATCCCTAGATCGGTGATGTATTAAAAGGAATATTAACCCGAAGTGGGGCTGCACATCGTGCCCGCCAAATGTATAAAAAGCGAATACATTCTAATGTACAACGTCTCTCACTGAACACACTGAACCACACTGGAGTTCGTTGTGTTGTACTGAGGGCCGATAGCTATCTGATTTTGCTCTGTTTTTGTAACTGGATTCAGTATAAAATAAAGTACTTTGTATGTTCCTTTGTAACCCGTGTTTGGTGTATTTCTTTTTGGGGTACTCAGCCTCGATATTTTGATTCTGTTTTTACAGTTGGAGCCCGAATAGGGACCCTCAAGTTTGATGCTGGATTGTTGAAGGTTGACGCACGCTATCGGACCGGGATCGGACGGTGTGACATAAGGGGCCCCCTGAACGAGACGCGACACCTCAGCAGCGCTGCATGACCCGATCCTTGGACGATAAGCGTGTGGTCCGAGACGGCATCTTGACGAGGGTTCACTTATCGAGGCGGGCAGATTTGCCGAAATCACCATACACGAGGTAAGATTAGTTAGGTAAGATTCTTAGAAATCTGATCGGACCTCCTTAGGTTTGGTCAGGTGAGTTGTGACCCAATTCCTAATTTAACCCTGACAATTTGAATTTTGGCGCATTGTATCTGCAGACACAATTATTGACCAGGTAACACCAAGAATTTGAGATATGCCTGGGAAATTGTCTACCTGCTTTAGGGCATTATTCCGCAGTGATAGACAATCTTTGGAATTTAGCCGTCCGCAACCACAGGGGGTGTCGCCGGTGTGTACTATGTACTGTAAGCATGGCATTGGAAGTATAGTATTTAATGATATTTGGCACAGACAAACCAGACATGACTCCGAACTTCAGTGGCCAATCAATGGTAGTTTTGAAATCCCTCGTATTGAGTATTTAGAGTCAATTCTATTTAAGAAAAAGGCTAGACCTGCAGCATTTGGTGTTTTGCAGAATTGGAAAAAAGAAGCATTCCAACAACTTAAAAGTAGAGAGAAACATGCGCGCCGTCATAAAACGAACGCTGAAAAAGCATTGTTATATGATCAGGACAAACTGAGGCAACTAAAAATATGGATAGGGCTTTCTCACTCGGTATTCAGAAAATCTATCCTTCTAAAGATCTTCATATTTCTGATGAGTTTATTGACAAAATATTAAATGAACGAAGGCCTGGTGCCTCTGCGCCACCTCTGTATGTTCCTCTTCCTGCTGCTTTGCCTCTTCCTCCTGTTAGTCCTGCTCCACCTGTTGTTGTTCCCGTTGTTCTTGCTCTGCCTAATGTTCCTCTTCCTCCAGCTCCCCCACCTCTTTTTATCGCACCAGTTATATATAGTACCTCCATCAAATATGCCTGCTTCCATTCTTCCAAGTGGTCCTGAGCCGCTTGTAATCGATCGAGGTGCAGGAACAAAGGTTGTCACTCGCAATACTGTACTGCTGGAGAAGAAACGTGAGCTAATTGCATGGGCTAAGCATTGTATGGAGAAGGATGATCAAGCTGGCGTTTTTGCCACACTTTGTAATATGGATAATTTTCCTGAGAAAAATATTTTTATTGAAGGTTTAGGGATTCAGTTATGTATAATGTGGGGAAGATTAAATAATGCGGATCTTCCGCAAGGGTTAAGGGATCTAAATACACTAGCGCTTTCTAGAGACACTGTGGAGAAGGTAAATGAGCATGTCGAGAGGTTGTTTGGGTATAGAAAGGAGTTAGAGAAGTTACAGGATGAGGAGGACGAGGAGGAAAATATGTATGTACAGAAACGGTTTCTTCCGTGTCGTAAACCGATATCTGAGGAAACGCGGATTTGTAAGAAAGACGCAATTAGATGGATTACAGACATATCGATAACTCCAGTTGAGGTATATGACACATGAAGTCAATATACGCTAGAAATGCAGAGGAAAGTGATACAGGTAATGGTAGAGTACCTGCAGGATTGTGTGTAAAAAGGAAGATTAGTTGTCCCACAGAGTTATTGAGCATTTATAAGAGAGCTTTTTCACTGGACACTTCTTCGACTGCTTTAGCGCTCGACTTGGCTCTGTTGTGTCGGGGGGAAATTCTCCCAGGGTCTGCTGGACCGTCCGCGGACCCCCGGGCAGGGAGGCCCCAACTCCTCCCGTGTATCCCAAAAATGAGTATGAGGCACACGCAAGAAGCAAGGTGGTTCTGCTGTTTATTAAACAACGGCAGGGATGGGTCAAGGATCGTACGCGTCCGTCCTGACTCTCTCTCAAAATTCGTGGGGCTTGCAGGCCCTTTTTACCTCAGTATGACCCGCTACTCGCGTCACCTGGGAAAGTTAGCAAAAAACCTATCGTCACTCTGGATTGGTTCCTCGAGTGGTAGGGTTAGTATAGCATACGTATAGAGAACGCTGTTAGTGGTTGAGGGTCAGTCAGGTGGTATACTTGGGCTGTCCCTTCTATTAGATACATGAAAATTGTTACATGAAGACCCCTGATGATTGGCTAATATTAATGGCGTCAGTGATAAGTGCCCCATGTTCTGATTGGTCCACTTGCGAGCCCCCCAGTCTGGGACCATCGTTGTTCCCAGCCCGCGGTGCACCTGCCATTTGCAACAATGTGTAACTATGTGCTTGTGCAGACAATGCATGGATTTGTTCATATGCTTGAAGGCAGACTACTCCCACCGCCGCAGATGTCCATTGAGCCGCTTCATTGTTGCTGCCTGTGTCTCAAAACGTGGGACCCAGGCGCCTCCTCCCTCCTTGGTCTGGCACCCTGTCAGGTTCGGCTTGGTCATGTGAGGAGAGACCGTGGTTGAGGCAGAATTCTGCACATTTAATATTGCATTTTCCACTGTGTGTCTGGCTTAGTTTGCAGGTGTGACCTTGGCTGCGGCTTGTGTTATGCGAGTTTGCAACATTGTTCCCTTGGCTGTCTGTTCTCGCCGAGCTCATTCTGCAGGGTCAGCAAGTGTACTCTTGCTCGTTCAATGTTCATGGAGGCTCTTGCTTGCGGCCTACTTGGGCCTGGTGCATACGTAGGGATGTTTGATGCACGGCGCTTTAAGTTACGGTATCATATTGCTTTATCCCCAGTATCATGTCTTCGTTATATTTCTCATTGCAATGCACGGGTTAGGAGAAGCGTCAGCAAGCATTTTAGATGGGTTTGTTGTGCGTCTTGCGTTTCTGCATTTGAAAAACCTATGTGAAAAATAATAAAGATGCGCGTCAGTGGGTGTGTCCGTCACCTACGTCATAGCACTGAATATGTTCTTCGTGTGGATTGGTGTGGGAGTGTCCAGTGTGCCTGTTTGCACGGGTGTTCTGGCCGTTGGCTAGGTCGTCATGGCATCTCTAACGATGTGTTCATTTACTGTTGAATGGTTCAGTCGAGTTCATCCATGCCGCAGGTGTCGGCTTGGGCAGGGCAGGCTGGTGGGCAGGCTGGTGGGCACATCTGTATGTTCCTGTACTAGGGTATTTGGTCGTCTGGTAGATAGGCAAACTCCTCTTGTGGCGGGTGTCTGGGCCGTGATCCTCTAGGCCAGGGGCGTGAGGGGATTGGTGGGAGTCTTTTGTCGCATTCTTCCACTTCAGTCCCCCCTCTGGTCGACTTGTCGACCACAAACCTATCTTTTTCCTTATCTCCTCTTACTCCCCTCCTTGGGTTTCTTGGGTTTTCGAGCTTCACAGATGGTGGGTCCAGGTGGTTGGTGATGATCTGTTTGCGCAGTTTTTCTCTTTCTTTTATTATTGTGCCTGTGTGCTGGTCATCATCTGTCGGCATCAAGGGGTGCATACCAATCATTTCGATCATTTCGTCTATAGTGCGTGCCTTCCGGGCCTTCCAAAATCTTATTATGATCAGTGCAGCTCCAGCCAGTATTATGCATCCAACTATAACTTTCAGTCCGTCCGACAGCCAAGATGGCATCCATGACCATAACATTGAAAACCAGCTGTCATCCTTCTTCACTCCTTTACTTTCTTCCATCATTTTGGAGTGCATCCGGGCCAGTTGTGATACTGCTTCTGTCAGTGTACCATTGTCAGCATCGTTAGCAGGAATGAATGTGCAGCATGATTGTCCTATCTTTGCGCAAACTCCTCCTTCCATTGCTGTAAGGAGATCCAATACATATCTCTTCTGTAGTGCTACCATCCTCACTGCTCGCAGTTCCTCTTTTATTGCGTTGAATCCATTTACTGTAGAATTAATTGTCATCATTAGCTCCCATCGAGTTATCTGGAGCCATTTTGCGTTTGCGTAAGCTTGTAGTCCCGGATGTATTATTGACGAGAAGAACATTGCTGCTCTGCTGAATAGTCTGTGTTCTGGTGGGATTGAAGTGAGTGCTGTTTCCGAACTTCCCCATAGGTAATTTCCTGTCAGAGGTTCTCCTTGTCTTTTCTTTCTATTCAGGACATTATTGTTGTTGTTGTTTTCGTTCTCTGACCCCTTCTGAGGTTTTACAGATCTCTTCTTCCTCTTGTTTCCTTCATCCATTTTAGGGAAGTTCGCCACGTTCACATGTTTCTGGGGCACCACTAGTGATGGTACATTAACGTGTACCATTGTGCATATACCATTCCACAGCGGGGGCAGTGTGTGGTATGCCATGTTTCCGCAGGCCCAGTAATGGTCCATTAATACTGCTGTTCCTGCTCCCCCCTCAGGTAACTCTGTCACGCTTGCACAGTTGGTGTTGTATCCCACGTCCACTTCTCCTCTATGTTGGTAGCATATCTTAGGTGCAGACAGCGGCAGTATGCTTATTGGGTCTTCATCCTTCTCCATCCACGTCAACATGGGTATGTACTTGCCCCAAATCGTCCAACATCTGTTATTGTGTTCATCAATAGTTGTAATATTTTCTCTTGTTACCATGTTGCTGCCAATCACTCCTATGTCCCATTTGTTGTCCATGTACACCTTCCTTGTTATTGTTACCAGTGGTCTTTCCCAACATCCTTGTTTGCCAGGAACTTCAGTGGCGTACCAGTCACATGGTAGGTATTGTAGTGTTACTTTCTCTGTTTCTCCCTTTTCAGGACCACTTGTCACGTATCTGAATGCTTCAGCATGCAAACTGCTTTTGTGGTAACTCAAATAAGTCTTAAGGAAGTTGTTTTCGTATGGATACGTGTCTCACGTTTTCCACACCAGTTTCACCACCGTCCCTTGAAATCTCCCTTTCGTTTGGAACAGTGCCAGGTATATTATACATCGAGCTGTCTTTTCATCTATTTCCGTAGCAACAAATGTTCGAGAAGCGCTCATGGCGTATGGGATCAATGAACAGACGTAGCAGCTGTCTTCTGTTGTCTGCTTACCTATTTGGGTCATGTGTTGGTACCACATGTTGTTCGAGACGTGTGCTGAATCTGTTATGTAATTATCAATACCTTTATTATCTGAGTATGTGCTACGTTTAACTCTATTTCCCTTATGTGGAGGCTTCCTAGTACCACCTGACGTAACACCTGTTGCAGCCGTGGGTGGGGGTACATTAGGTTTGGGTACAGCCAAAATATTGATAGCATAACTTTTCTGCCATACAGAGGCAGCCAAAAACCCAGTGATCATCAAAATCCCTATCATTTTTTATTACAGAAGCTAGTCTCACCGGCATTTTGCTCTTACCTTGCTGCAGTCCTGCAGCTTCTTCTTGCGATGTTAAAGTTGCCCGCCTGAAAATTCTCAATATGCTTGTTATTAGTGTTAGTTGTTCTTTTCAAGCTCTCCCTATCAAGTAGTCGTTCAGTGCCCAGGCGAAGAGCTGTTCCCACGCCAATCTAAGCGATCTATCTCTTAGGGCAGGCAAGTGTTGATGAAGATGGGGCATTGATTGTTCTACGGCCAAGATAAATGCTGTGTAGTAGACACGTACCCTCCTTCTTTTTAGGTACTTTGGCCTTTTTATGTGATAGACGAATTGGTGTGATAGGGCTTCAGGGTAGTTATCGTCTGAGGGTAGCATCTACTCCTGGGCAATGAACTTTATTAGTTATCTGTTTTCTTAGCAATACAATAATACGCGGTACCTGCCTGTGCGAGAAAGAAAAAAGAGAACATTCAAGTGTTTACATGTGTATATGTGCAAGACAATGTCCTTCAATTGGGTGGTTACTGTAGTGGGTAGGAGGTCAATAGGCAGAGGCTTTGGGGTTCAACTGGCGGAAGTCTCTTTACTCCTTGATCGTGTGACCATGGGGTGGGCGATATGGGAATTACCAGTTTCTATCTCAGTAGTTGTCTCTGGGGAATCTGGGGGGTGGCAGGGTATGGAGACACTTATGTCATCAGCAGTGGTAGAAGTCTCTTCCTCCGTGGGTGACGCTGTCGCTGTTCTTCCAATGGCCCTGTCGGTGACGCTAGGGCGGGTCTGGAGTTTGCAGATCTTTACGTCGTGTAGGTGATTCCAAGCACGCTTATCCTGCAACTTTACTGCTCTCGTAGATACCTCCTCTACAAGGTGGGGACCAGTGAAGCGTGGGCTGTTCCACTTTCTATTGAAATTGCGGAGTAGCACGTGGTCACCTTTAGCAATTTTGTACAGTTTTTCCTTTTCCGGTCCTTGGTCCTCGTCTTCTTGTTGGTAACTCTTAGACCCGCCCGCGTGCGCTCGAGCTGTTGAGACACAAACACTACACTAGTAACCAAAGAAGACACATATTGGTACATTTCATCACCAAGAACAGTTGCAGTGTTTTCCTAGACTGTGTATGCCCTTGATGTTGGCGTTAGAGGAAGGCGCATTTGACGTCCGGTCACCACCTCATGAGGAGGGAGGTGGTGGTCGGAGCCTGGTCTATTCCTCAGCTCAAATAGAGCTAGCGGAAGGCAATACAACCAACTCTTCTTTGTTGTTTGCTGTATCTTTGCAATTGCCTCCTTCAGTAGGCCATTCAGGCGTTCGCATATACCGTTTGCCTGCGGGTGATATGCACATGCAAATTTATGCTTGATGTTCAGTAAGGATGTGATGTGCTGGAACATTTCCTTAGCGAAATGTGGGTCGTTATCCGACCGCAGTACCTCGCACACTCCCCACCTGGGGAAAACCTCCCTCACTAGCAATTTTGCTGCTCTAAATGCATCTGGATGTGAGCAGGGTCCTGCCTCAATCCACCTGGAGAATGGGCATACTACTACAATCATATACCTATTTCCTTGACATACGTTGATCATATCAACGTAGTCAATATGGATGTGCAGGAAGGGTCCCTCTGGCCGGGGTATAGTACCTTTTATCACTTTCAGCGTGTGACCGGCCGTAAACTGTTGACATGTGAGACAATTGCTGATAAAATTTGTCACATGGGAATTTAACTCGGGACAGAACCAATCTTCCCTAATTCGTGCTGCAATAACTTCCTTGGCTGGGTGGTGGAGTTGGCTCAGGGTGGTGTTCAATAGTGCCAATGGCATTACCATCTTTCCAGTGTTACCCTGGCGCCATAGTGCGTCAGTTGACGACATTGTACATCCTCTTTTTACCCATATTTCTTTTTCTGCCATTGGTGCAGCAGCTTGTAACTCCATTATCTGTGTGGCTGGGAGATGGGTGTACCCTTCTCTCATCAACATCTCTTTAGCTATCCCACTCCCTCTCCCTCTCTTTGACTCTGGGGGGTTCCATATCTCACCAAAATATGCAGCATGCTTCGCATGTGCGTCTACTGCTGCATTTCCCTTTGAGATATGATCTTCTCCGTTAGTGTGTGCGAGGCATTTGACCAAAGCTAGTTCTTGGGGATCATTTATTACTTCAATTAACTCAGCTAACAAGAGGGCATGTTGCACTGGGGTGCCGTCAGCTCTCCTAAACCCTCTTCTCCTCCATTTGGACAATCCTGAGTGGACAGTAGACGTGACATATGCGCTGTCAGAATATATAGTCACACTTTTGTCAAAGCTTTCCTTCAACGCTAAGATCAGTGCAACCAATTCTGCTGCTTGAGCAGAGTAATGTTGTGGTAATTGTACGCATTTCACCGCCACACACGCCAATTCCTCTGTCATTTTTACCACTGCTGCCCCAGTTCTCCTTATCCCATCACTTTGGTCTATTGTTGATGACCCATCAATGAACAAGAGCTCTCCTCCATTTAGCGCGTCCTCTTCAACTTTTCTAGTACATGAATACATTTCCGTAGTCTGTGTACAATCATGTGCATAGTCGCCTTCCTCAATTACTTCCGCTATAAACCTTGCAGGATTAACTGTGCTGCACCTAACAATTGATAATTCTGATCTAGATAAGATGATCTCATAACCTGACGCCCTCTGCGTGGTTAGTGTGGACTTAGGCTTGTTCAATATTGCAAATAGTGCATGTTCCACAAATAGTGTGGTTGGGCACCCCATTGTAATTGATGATGCTTTCTCTACCGCGAAGGCAGCTGCGGCGAGACCTTGTTCGCAAGGGAAATGTCCTTACATTACAGGATCCAAGTGACCGCTGTAGAATGCTACTGGTTTGTAACCCATGCTTGTTTTTTGAGCCAACACTGCTTTCATTACTGCTGAGTCGCAATGTGAAAATATAAAGAACTGTCGTTCATAATCTGGGGTGGCCAGTACCGGAGCAGTTGATATTGCATCTTTCAGTTCATCAAAAGCCTCTTTCATTTCCATTGTCCACCCCAATTTTTTCTCCCCTTTGTTAGCTTCTCTTAATGCCTCAAGTAGGGGTCCTATGTATGAGCTGTAATCAAATACCCATGCTCTACAGTAGTTGCACAGTCCCAGGAACTGCTGCAGTTCCCTCACTGTTTGTGGCAATGGCGTTTTTGATATGGCCTGTGCTCTTTGTGGTGCAATCTTTCTTCCGTATTGGGATATGAGCTGACCAATGTATAGTACCTGTTCCTGACAGTACTGTAACTTCTCTTTGTCTACCTTGTAACCCTTTTCAGCCAATATTGTCAGCATCTTCAATGAGTCCTCTCTGCATTTTTTTTCGCTTGTGCTGCAAATGACTAAATCGTCAACATACTGCAACACTGTGATTTCCAATTCAATGTTTCCCAAGTCCATCTGTATTACTCTGTTGAAAATTGAGGGTGACTCGCAGTACCCTTGTGGCAATCTGGTGTGTTTCCATTTTGTGTTTCTGTACGTGAAGCTTGTTAGATCTTGTGAGTCTGGATGCAGGGGTATTGAGAAAAAGGCATTTTTGAGGTCAATCACTGTAAATCGTGATGCCTCTGCTGGAATGCCACACAATATTGTGGCCGGGTTTGCTGTTATGGGGTATTCTGCTTCCACTATGTTGTTCAAAGGCCCGAGGTCCTGGATGAAACGCCAAGACCCTCTTTTAGCTTTGCGCACTGGATATACAGCTGTGTTACATGGTGATTCTGATGGTACCAATATGCCATTATTTATAAGGGCTATTATTGTTTAATATATGCCCTCATCTGCCTCTTTTGATAGTGGGTATTGCTTCACTCTAGGGAGTATTGCACCTTTTTTCAATTTTATTCTTACTCCCCCTATACTCTTTATGCACCCCACGTCACAGGGACTTGTAGTCCATAATGATGTTGGGACTTTTGCCATGTCCTCCTCAAAGAAGGGAACTGGGGTGGATGTGGGTGCTTCAAGTGCCATTGCAATTTTCTGTGCCACTTGTTTGTATGTCACTCTTAGCCATATTTCTACGCTCATCATAAATACCATTTCACCTTCTTCCTTTTCTTCTGAAAAGAGCTCCTCGTCTGACACCTGGGTGAGCCTACATCCCTCAGCTAGGGCTATCACTGCCCTCCATGCTCTTCCTTCCCTGTCTTGGGCATGTACTGCGATATAATCAGCAGTTGCTATAATGCTCTCCACGCTCACTGAAATCACCTTTCTTTCTGGTTCATTGGCTGGTGTTTCTGGTCTAAACAAATAGGCTGTTGGCCTCCTCCAGATATTTCCTTCTATTCCTGGCATCCATGCGAATGCCATGTCTGTTCCGTACTGGAACAGTTCGCCATCTACTGGCTCAGCCCTAATCACTGTCTGTCCACAGTATGCTTGCATAATTTGCCGTGCAGTGAGCATGTTTATTCCAGGAGTGGAGCAAATTATGCCGTCCTCCGTAAAGGAGATCGTCATATTCTACCTGCTCATTATGTCTCTCCCAAGTATGTTTACTGGTGAGTCCCTAGAATATAAAAGCGGGACGGACATGTCATAATCCCCTATCGATAAGGGAATGTTATCAGTAAAGGGAACCAACCCCCTAGCCCCAGAGAATCCTTGGGTGTTCATGGCCTCACCTGACATCTTAAATTTACCTTCCCTTATGCAAGACCGGGTCGCCCCGGTGTCAACAAGAAATGATCATTTTTTGTCACCTATCGTTACCTCTATGCGTGGTTCCTCCGCACTATTAGGTGTTACCGACAGGATGGGACACACCAAGGCCGTCTGTGGGCTGTCCTATTGTGGGTATAATGATTGACCACTTCCTGTGTAAGGGTTGTGTCCCAGGACTGTCACCCTACCCAGTTGTGTTTGCTGTAGTTGTGTATTGGTAGAGGCTATTTTATGGTCTTGAATTTGGGCAGGTTGCTGTACTTGCTGCACTTGATGTTGTTGTGTTATCGCTACCTGTTGTTGTGGTAGTGAATATGTCTGTGGCTGTTGTTGTGTTACTAGTTGTTGCTGCACATTTCCCGGTTGCAGTGCCTGCTGTTGTTGGATGCCCTGCTGTTCCCTTGTAGGCCCTTGTTGTCCCTGTTCTCCCCATGATGGTGTGCCTGGTCTCACTCTACATGTGCGTGACATGTGCCCTAGTAATCCACAAATCCAACATACCGGTGGTTCCCTGTTCTGCCATGGAAAGCTCCCTGAATTGTCCTGGTATACTGGTTGCCCGGTGGGGTAGAAATTTCTGAATCCTCCCCCTTGCTGTTGTGTGTTATAGCCGTATCCCCTCCCCCTCATTATTCCTCCCCTTCCCCTGTTGTAATTATAATATCCAGCTCCTGGCGTTGAGTATCCTCCTCCCATGTTAGTCGTGTATGGTTGGAGTGGTGGCAGCTGTTGTGCTACAATCTGTGATGATTGTATTTGGGAGGGATCTTGTGCAGCCACTACTTGTGTGGGGTTTTGAGTCATTGTTGTAGGTGTAGTTATTAGTGCACCTGCCATCGTGTATTTAGTAAGTTTTTTCTGTACCAATTTAGACTCTTCCGCTTTTCTATCCTCTTCCTTTTGTTTCATCTTTTCTTGCCATGTCCTACAATGATGTACTATCATCAGTTGTATTTCTGGCCATGCTTTTGCTTCCATCCCAACTACCTTCTTCAGTTGTTTCTGAACTGCTTCTGGGAGCCCTTGTATTAGTATATGATAGAATATTGCTGGTGTTTTGTCCCATTGTTCTCTAGTTTCCATACGCCACTTCTCTTGAATTTCCTGGATATAATCAACAGGATCTTCGTTCTCACGCATCTTGCGTGATGTAATTGCTCCTATGTCTGATGTGTCTGGGTACTGTACCCTCAGCGCTTGCCATAATGCATGTCTGCCCTATCGTGTGATGTGTTTGTTATTGTGACCCCGGGGAAGCCTGCTCTCTTCCAGATATCATCTGCTGCATCCCCCAATATTGATATTAGAAGGCCCTTTACATCCCCCACTGCCAACCTCTGTCCTGCGGTGTGTTTTTCCATTTCATATATCCATTTTCCCGCACCTCCACTTAATGATGGGAGCCTGCACTTTATATTTTCCTTGTCTGCATGCTTCCAAGGGACGTATTGTGGTCTAACCCCTCCCCTCTCCAGAAGTGGCATTAAGTTGTGTCCTGTTTGACCCCCTGGGTTCCACAAAATCAAGTCTGTGTACCCCTCCTCTTCTTCCGTGTCTTCTACATCGTCAATTGTGTCCATATTTCCCTTGTTCGTAACTGTTTCTCCTCCATCTCTTCCCCTTCTTTTATCATTTCCTTTATTCAATGTGGGTGTGTGTATTCATTCTCCCTGCCTGCGTCCAGGGAGGTCTCTAAGCCTACCTGCATAGGGTGTCAGTTCGTGGGGGGCGGGTGCGGGTGTAGGTGGGCATGTTGCACGTAATGAGTGTGGGGTGGTGGAGCATGTTGGACGGGATGATGAGGGTGTGGCTACACGTGTCTGCCTTCCCGCCATTCCTTGCTCTTCCCCCTCACTTCCCTTCCAGTTCTTTCTTTCTCCTGCAGGCCCATGGTGATTCTCTATTTTTCCGGGTGATGTATAATTTATCTAGGCTTTCCCTTTCACTATTTGTTCCTTCCTTCTCCATTCCTCCTTCTTCCTCACTACAAAAGTCATCCCCCAATCCTCCTTTTTCCCCCTGATCGTTACTGTTTTTAAGTCTATTAGATCCGTTCCTCCCGTTCCTTCTTTACCAATTGCTCCCCTTTGTGCTGATGTTGTTGCTACTTCTGTGTCTCTGTATACATACCTCCTTACTTCACTCTCCCCTTTCCTATCTTCTCCTTCCCCTTCATTTTTCTCCGCTATTTCTCTACCAATTTCCTCTCTTTTCTTTTTCAATTCCTCCATTACTTCACTACTCATCTTTTCCAATATCCTTTCTTCTTCTTTCTTCCTTTCCCATCTCGCTCTTTCCCGCTCTAATACACTCTCTATCATCCTCCCTTCTTCGTATTTCTTTGTTGTTTCTGATAGTAATCTCTTCTTCCATATCTCTATTTCTTTTTCTTTCTCTTCTTCCTCTCTTTTCTTGTCACGCAGTGCTGCTCTGGATACCCTTTCTGCTACTGCCTTTACCCTTTCGGCTTCTCTCTTTTGCTCCTCAGTTCGTTCCCTAATTTTTTCCAACTCATTCTTACTTTCTTTCCTTTCCCGTGCTCTCTCTCTTTCCTCTCTCTCGAGCTGCTTGATCAGTGCATTCTGCTCATCCCTTAATTCTGCTAATCGTTCCTCCAAAATCTCTTCCTTTTGTCGTAACAGCTCTTCCTCCTTTCTTTTCCCCTCTTCCCCTTTCATTTCACTCTTTCTGGTATTATCCTCGTCCATTTTCCTTACTACCTCCTTCTCTTCTCCTGTTAATGAACCTCGTAATTTTAATAGTACCTGCGCAGCTACCCACTCATCATGCCCTATTTCCGCGATCTGCTCTTCGCCAGTCCTCCCCTCCCCTGCGGGCATCTTCCTATGAGCTGATCCCGTCGTACTAGTCTGCTCCCTTCCCGTGTGGCCACCTGTAGCTGTATATGGTGGCGGGCTGTATGCTGGGTTCGAGTACCCCTCAGCCGCCCTTAATTTTTCTCTTACTATTTCGCCTAGTTCTCTTAAAGGATATAACCCCCCCACCCTCTGTTTTCACTACCTTCGCTAGAGGCATATCGTCGCTCTGTTCCTTTTTTATTTCCTTTTCGTTTAGGTTGTTACTCTTTTCTCCTCCCTCTTGTCTGTTCCCTGTGTTCTGTGAGCCTTCACTCTCTTTTTCCCCATTCTCTCCTTCCTCCTTAGTCTTCTTTTCTTCCGTTGCTTCCCCCATAATGAACATTCCATTTGGTCCTGGTCGGGACCCTTGGAACATCCTCCATAAGTTAAACACCTCCATGTGGTGTGTCAACTTCTTCCCCTTGTATGTGTTATGCAGATGGGTTAATAGTGAATGTTGGGTATATGGATCAAAACTGCCATTAGGCGGCCATGGTGTCGTCATTTTGTTGTCCGTCCCCTGTGTCCATTCTATGCTGTATTTGATCAGTTTCTCCCTATGGGGTGACAGTGTTTTACATATGTGCTGTAGCGGGGTAGTGAGGGTGTTCCCCCACCCTCCCGATCCTGTCCCGTATGACATAGTAGCACTTCACTTGTTATCCTACCCCTATTTGGTAGCGGTTATCTTGCTAACAGTGTACGCTATACAATCTTAGATCTTTACCTGGCCCCGTAATTTTGGGGACTTGCGATTGTCCGCTAAGGAAAAATAGTAAAATATAGCATTTGCATTTGTATATTCTTTTCTTTCTTTTCTTCTTTTACCGAACACCTTTACGGCCCCCTACAGCCGAGGCGCACGTAGCCCCCTGCGGCTGCGTGCCCTGTGTGACGTTCTTATCTAGCCGTCCCACTTTGTTTTACCCCTCCTCCTCTTTCTTCACTTGTCGTGGCCGGCGTTCTCCGTGCGCGGCCACGTCCCCCTTTTCACCTTGCCCCGATCTACTCGTTACCGTTTATCTCCGTCTTCACTCCCTTACCATTTTTCTCTTCCCCACCACTCTCCGAAAAAATGCCTCGTGCTCGAGATATCCTATGAAAGCCCTACTGGTGACGTCACCGATCTCTTCCACAACTACCGGTAAGTTCTTTACATGTTTTTAAAAGTTCAAAATACGCTTGCAATCTACACCCGTTAACCCCACAGCTGTCTTCTTGTCACGCCTGGAACAAGGTAATCAACAATATAATCAGAATGCGTACGCTGCGTCGCCTCGCGTGTGATACGCCCCTCGACAGGAGGGCTTAACCAGCCAATTATCTTCCGTATTAGGCAACCAGCTAGCTACCGCCTACAGGGAAACGTCATCTATCTATCAAGTTTTCTGCTCGATCAATAGGGATCCTCATCTACTCATTGATCAATAATCACCAAATCGTAGGAAACCGCACACACACACACACACCCTTACAGGTGGTCGCGACCTAGGCCAATCAGTGTCTACGAGCGGCCGCACGTGATGTTTTCGTGCTCCGCCCCCTCCTCTTCCGTAACGTAGCTGACTGCTCTCGCACTTGTCCAGCTACCATTCACTTCACCGGCAACACTAATTTATCAAACCTTCGCCGCTCACCTGTGTAACTCCTCCCACCTCCCGTATTCTATTCCTCCCCCCTCCCTCACAATTTCACATTGCTTGTTGGGTGTGGCATACTCACCAAGTTCTCTTGATGCGGGGCCGCTCGACTGCGTGCACCCCTCCAAGCGGCTCGCCACCTCCCCTCGTCTGGACCACGTCTGGACACTCACCAACCGCGGGCGGGATACTTCTCAACCGGCTCCCAAAGGCCAATATTCGGATTGCGCTGTCCGGTCTTCTCGCAGTTCCGCAATGGTCCTGTAGTCCTCAAAAAGGGGGCAGCGGCAGAGGGGGCCGCGCCGCCGGGCCACCTCGCAACGAGAGCACTCGGAAAAATGAAATGAAAGCAGATCTTAAACAGATCTCAGCAGTGCCTCCAACTTGTCGGGGGGAAATTCTCCCGGGGTCTGCTGGACCGTCCGCGGACCCCCGGGCAGGGAGGCCTCAACTCCTCCCGTGAATCCCAAAAATGAGTATGAGGCACACGCAAGAAGCAAGGTGGTTCTGCTGTTTATTAAACAACGGCAGGGATGGGTCAAGGATCGTACGCGTCCGTCCTGACTCTCTCTCAAAATTCGTGGGGCTCGCAGGCCCTTTTTACCTCAGTATGACGCGCTACTCGCGTCACTTGGGAAAGTTAGCAAAAAACCTATCGTCACTCTGGATTGGTTCCTCGAGTGGTAGGGTTAGTATAGCATACGTATAGAGAACGCTGTTAGTGGTTGAGGGTCAGTCAGGTGGTATACTTGGGTTGTCCCTTCTATTAGATACATGAAAATTGTTACATGAAGACTCCTGATGATTGGCTAATATTAATGGTATCAGTGATAAGTGCCCCATGTTCTGATTGGTCCACTCGCGAGCCCCCCAGTCTGGGACCATCGATGTTCCCAGCTCGCGGTGCACCTGCCATTTGCAACAATGTGTAACTATGTGCTTGTGCAGACAATGCGTGGATTTGTTCATATGCTTGAAGGCAGACTACTCCCACCGCCGCAGATGTCCATTGAGCCGCTTCATTGTTGCTGCCTGTGTCTCAAAACGTGGGACCCAGGCGCCTCCTCCCTCCTGGGTCTGGCACTCTGTCAGGTTCGGCTTGGTCACGCGAGGAGAGACCGTGGTTGAGGCAGAATTCTGCACATTTAATATTGCATTTTCCACTGTGTGTCTGGCTTAGTTTGCAGGTGTGACCTTGGCTTCGGCTTGTGTTATGCGAGTTTGCAACATTGTTCCCTTGGCTGTCTGTTCTCGCCGAGCTCATTCTGCAGGGTCTGCAAGTGTACTCTTGCTCGTTCAATGTTCATGGAGGCTCTTGCTTGTGGCCTACTTGGGCCTGGTGCATAGGTGGGGATGTTTGATGCACGGCGCTTTAAGTTACGGTATCATATTGCTTTATCCCCAGTATCATGTCTTCGTTATATTTCTCATTGCAATGCACGGGTTAGGAGAAGCGTCAGCAAGCATTTTAGATGGGTTTGTTGTGCGTCTTGCGTTTCTGCATTTGAAAAACCTATGTGAAAAATAATAAAGATGCGCGTCAGTGGGTGTGTCCGTCACCTACGTCATAGCACTGAATATGTTCTTCGTGTGGATTGGTGTGGGAGTGTCCAGTGTGCCTGTTTGCACGGGTGTTCTGGCCGTTGGCTAGGTCGTCATGGCATCTCTAACGATGTGTTCATTTACTGTTGAAGGGTTCAGTCGAGTTCATCCATGCCGCAGGTGTCGGCTTGGGCAGGGCAGGCTGGTGGGCACATCCGTATGTTCCTGTACCAGGGTATTTGGTCGTCTGGTAGATAGGCAAACTCCTCTTGTGGCGGGTGTCTGGGCCGTGATCCTCTAGGCCAGGGGTGTGAGGGGATTGGTGGGAGTCTTTTGTCCCATTCTCCCACTTCAGTTGCTTAGTAAGCGTTCGGAGTCACCTACTTCTCAGTTGCCTATGAGAGAGGTTCCTCTGACATTTGTCCCGAAGGTTGAGATTGCGGCCGATGTTGCACGGAATATAGTCACTGTGGACATTCCTGCGCATTATTTATCCCAGTTCGTTCACATCCCGTTCTCAAGACAGGAATTGAATACTATTAGGCAATCTATTCCTGATATTAGGAAAAATCCGACAGGGTTCTATAAAGAGATAGAGTCCGTTTTGCAGTCCTCAGTGTTCACCCTAGGTGACATTGATTTGTTGTTTCCTGTACTCCTGCCCGTAGATTTATGGAAACAAGTTAGAACTATTGACGACGTACCCGGGTTGGAAGATACATGGGTGAATATAACTAGACTTGATGGGGAAAGGCCAGCTGGTGCCAGACCGCCTCAGGTGATATTAACTTTGCCTGACAGAATCGTTGCTAAATTAAAAACCATAATTCCCGAAAAGAGAATTATTTGGGACAAGCTTACGGCTTGTGTCCAAGGAAAGTCTGAGGGTGCTACCGAGTTCTTTAATCGGTTCGAACAGGTATTCTCGGATTTCAGTGGACAAGACATAGGCACAGAGTCTGGGAAAAGATTATTTGTGGACAGATTTGTACATGGACTGCTGCCTGACATCCAGTCACAAATTATGCCTTCTGAGAGCGCTTGGCAGGCGAAATCACAATCAGAAGTACTGCACATGGCTCAGTACTACGAGAACCGCGTCAATAATGAAAAGGATAGGATTGAAAAACGGAAAGGTGATTTAAAAACTAAAGTGCTATTGCAGCAAATTGTTAGGGGCCCCAGATGGGGTAGTTCTCAGGTTAGAGGTCAGTATGTCCCACAGGGGAATGTGCCCTTGGGTCCTGTGAACATTAACCAGTGCGCTTATTGTCGCTGAGAGGGTCATTGGCGAGCACAATGACCCGTCCTTCAACAAAGGTCAAATAATACATTCGGTAATAGGGGTAGGGGATCCAGAGGTCGCCCGGGTGTAGGGAGCCCTGGTAGAGGTCAGTTTACACAGGACACTCATCAACCTTTCTCGCAGGACAATCAGGCTCCGAGTGTGGACACCAGGAACATATTTGATCATCCTTCCGCTGCATATTTATCTGAAGGGCTTCCTTTTGATGATATTCTGTTTCGTTAGGATTGCCCGAAGGCTTTGGAACCTACACCTATTCCCGTCAATCAGAAAGGTCCCTACATTGAAATGGTGGTGGGAAATAGGAAACATAGGTTTTTGATAGACACTGGAGCACAGAAGTGTTCCATTGATCATTCACGGGGTTCCAAACATTCCACTGTCAGGGAAAAACCACTGTTTCTGTAGGGTTTTCTGGTACACCAGTTGTTTGTCCGGTTTCTATGCCGGTACATATTTCTTTGGGTCCCTTTACGGACCATTGTCCATTTCTGTTGACTTTGGATTGCGGAGAGAACTTGCTGGGGTTGAATCTGTTAAAAGAATTAAATGCAGTGATTTATTATTCTTCTGATGGAGTGCGCTTGACGATTTCACCACAGCAATTTTCTGCCTCACAATTCCTGACTAGACCTTTGCCTCCAGAATTCATTAATGTACCAGAGAGCTTGTGGGCTGTCTACGACAATGATGTCGGTGTTTTACAGATTGAGCCTATCAAGATAGTTTTGAAACATGGAATTGAGCTGCCACGCATTCCTCAGTATAGGATTTCAGTCGAGGGCGAGCAAGCTTTGAAATGCATTGTTTCCGATTTTGTGCTTCGAGAGGTGATTGAAGAAATTTCAGGAAGTTTGTGTAACAGTCCGATTTTACCCGTGTACAAGAAAGGCGATAATGCAATTCCATTCCGTTTCATAATTGATTTACGTGCCATTAATAAAGTTGTGGCACCACAATTTCCAATTGTGCCTGATGTAACAACAATCCTAACCATGATTCCAGCTACAGCTACTTACTTTAGTGTTGTGGACTTAAAGAATGCGTTCTTTAGTATTCCTATACACAAGGATAGTAGATATTTATTCGCGTTCACCTTAGGGGGACGCTCATTCACATTTACTCGTGCACCTCAAGAGTACACAGAGAGTCCTAGCATTTAAAGTAGGGCTTTGAAAGAACAGCTTGATACCCTTGAATTGCCTTCTACCTGTACTTTGCTTCAGTACGTTGATAATTTGCTTCTAGCTGCTGACTCTGAGAGTGCCTGTAAGGAGGGCACTGTGTTATTACTTATCCATCTAGCTAAGCATGGTCACAAAGCTTTGCTTAAAAAATGTCAATATTGTTGTCAGGAGGTCGCCTATTTAGGCTATCTCCTGTCAAAGAAGGGAAGAAGATTGACACCTGAAAGGATAAAACACATTTCTAGCATGTCTGTCCGAAATACACAAAAGGAAGTTAGGGCCTTGATAGGTATGGCTTCTTACTGTAGGTTGTGGATCCCAAATGTTTCACTATTGATCAAACCGATGTTGGCTTTGACGTAGAAGGGCATTTCTTCGCCATTGCCATGTAACGCGGTACACCAGCAGTCGTTTGACTTTCTTAAGACTGCATTATGCTCTGCACCAGTTTTGGGCACACCAACCTATGAAAAGGCTTTTGTGTTGTTTGTGCATGAATGTGATGGATGTGCTTTGGCTGTATTAACACAGGAACATGGAGAGAAGAATAGGCCGTGCGGTTACTTTTCTTCTGCCCTTGATCTTGTAGCATGCGCTTTGCCAAGATGTTTGCGAGCTGTTGCTTCAGCTGCCGCGTCTGTAAAACAGAGTGAGGGAATGGTCCTAGGCCATGATCTAACCCTGATGGTGCCTCACTCCGTAGATTTTCTACTGAACTGAACTCAAACGCAACACCTCACTTCTGCACGGTTGACAAGATATGAATTGATCTTGTTTGCTCCTCACATTCATATTAAGAGGTGTTGTGTTCTTAATCCGGCTGAACTCCTACCTTTCCCGCGAGATACTACTTGCGGCGATAAAGTGCCACATGATTGTTTGTATACGACCGAGCAAGAGACAAAGGGTAGAACTGATTTGAAAGATACTCCCTTGGATAATCCGCAAGGAGAACTGTTTTGTGACGGCTCCTGCTTCAAACTTCCGGATGGTACATCCACAGCTGCTTATGCGATCACTATATTGAGCACGGTTGTGGAAACTAAGAGAATCATGCATAATTCTGCGCAGACCGCAGAGATTATAGCATTGACCTGAGCTTGTGAACTTTCCGAAGGGCTTGTAGTAAATATATATACTGATAGTCAGTATGCCTTTGGGGTGGTCCACAACTTTGGAAGACTTTGGTCAGAGAGAGGGTTCCTAACTTTGCATGGCACCAAAATCCAACATGGCTCCCTAATAGTACAAATACTCTCAGTGCTTGCGCTCCCTACTCAGTTAGCAGTTATGAAATATGCAGCACATCGAAAGATTACAGATGATATAGGGAAAGGGAATGCTTTCGCTGATCAGATAGCTAGGCAAACTGCTACCGATCTCCTTATGGAAATGTATGTTTCAAGGGAATCTGTAGATGCTTATGCAATAGATGAGGGTGTTGGGTCTGTATGGGATATCCAAGCTGATGCCACGTTAGAAGAATCTAAAAGGTGGGCTGAAGTCTTGGGGAAACTTGATGATGACGGGTGTTGGGTGGACATAGTAGAAGAGAAATGGCTACTCCCTGACGTGTACGTCATGATGATGGTCATCATGGCCAAAGGTCCTACGCATGTATGTGCCCAGAAAATGACATAAATGTTAGAAAAAGTTTGGGTAAATGACAAAATTTTGAAAATTGCCCAGCGCTACGTCCGGGAGTGCATGATTTGCCCGCACCACAACCTGGGATAGGGGACAGTAACTCCAAGGGGTAGTTTTGGGCCACCCTCTGTCCCCTTTGAAGTGATCCACTTTGATTTCATTGAAATGGAACGATGCGATAATAAGAAATATGTACTGGTGGTTATCTGTGATTTTAGTAATTACTTCCCGCGGTTCGGTTTGCCAAGAGTTATCTGGTCGGACAATGGTCCACATTTTGTCGCCGCTGTAATTCTACAGATATATACAGCATTACGAATTGACAAACGGTTCCATTCGGCCAGACATGCTCAGAGCGCCGGACTAGTAGAAAGACACAACGGTATCATCAAGAACAAGCTCGCTAAGACATGTGCCGGCACCAAACTAAAATGGCCGGACGCCTTACCGATCGTGTTGTTATCTATGCGCACAACCACTCAAACTAAGACTGGGCTCTCTCAATTGGAGGTGGTAATGGGGAGACCTGCCAATATTTGGAACCTTCCTAAATGTAACTCGTTAAGAAATGTTGAAAATGTACTGCTTTCAGATTATTGTAGCCAATTGACTAAAAACCTGTATTTGATTTATCACCAGGTACGAGAAGCTTTACCTGTGCGATACGAGGGCCTGGGCCACAGCCTACGGCCTGGAAGTTGGGTGCTCATCAAATCGTTTGAACGCTCTTCTTGCCTTGCGCCTCGCTGGCTTGGGCCATTCCAGGTCCTGTTGGTCACCCAGACAGCGGTGCGGGTCGCTGGGAGAAAGAACTGGATACATGCGTCCCACATCAAGAAACTTCCTCACCCTGTGCCACACATTACAGAAGAAACAGAGCCCCTTGCTGGCACTGCAACCAATGATCCCAAAGCAGTAAGTGTCACTGAGAGTGTGTCGGAGAATTTTTCTGAGCCCGTGAGGCTTGGGGAAGCTGCCATTTTGTCCCCACACTCTCCATAAATTTTGCATCCGGAAACTGCTATTTCGAATTCAGTACCTTCACTTGCTTCCGACACGTTGCTTCCAGCAGGAAGTGACGACATCTTGTTTCCGGATCAATCAGTACCGGGAAAAGTACGATATAATCTATGACCACGAAGATAGACTTACGGCACGGTTCGGCTGTGCATTCGGAGAAGGAAAAGAGTCATTGAGGGCTTGCTTTTTGCCCTCATTTGAGAAAGGGGATTCTGTTGGCTAGGGTTGTTGGAGGACTAAGAAGTCGCTCGACCGGGAGTTCGCCAGCAACAAACTTTGGAGTGTCGGTTTGAAGACTACGATGCCCGCCACTGCTACCACTCGTATGGGACTTGTAAATAAGGGGGTGACCAACCGGGACAATGGACAAAATGCCTGGGCACCGAAAATGTATTGCTGTATTTTTATAATGATATTTGGGTTTTTAATAGTCGCTGCCTTAGGATTGTGGTACCTCGAGGAAACTCATTCTTTAGAACTTTTGTTGCCTACTGAAAGTGCACCTATTGTTCCTACTCCCGTTGTACATTTGCATACTCTATCCCCTAGGGATTCTCAGCACAGACAAAGGTACCACAATAACACTTTACTGCTTATCATGAATGCTACACATGCCATTTTTAATAAATCTAACTGCTGGGTCTGCTCACATTTACCGCAACACGGGGATAAGGGGTTAGGTTGGTATATTCATCCTTTACCGTTGACAACTGCTTGCTATGCTTCTCTTAGAGCACTGTTCTTTGGCTGATGGAATGATAGCATCTTAGGGAACTTTGATGGCACCAATTTGAATAGTTTTGAGAAACATGTTTTGACTCCCCTGGGATGCTCGCTTTTTGCAAATAGGAGTAAACCGAACATTGCTTCCATTAGGCCTTCTGATAGACTGTCTCATCCTTTCCAATCTTTGATTTCCTTTAAGATGGCTCCAATAGGCAATAAGGATGCCATGCCTCCTTCTTACATTGTTAACCATAGCCGCGATTCAGTTTCTTTTTGTATACAGAGAAATGGAACTCAGTCAATGGGAAATTTTCTAGGTTGTGCCAACGTTGCAAATTTGACTGGGGAAAACAGACCTTTGTATGTAGGAGAACCTATCTACTTTGTCTGCGGTAATGTAGCATTCCCATGGTTGCCCAGGGATTGTCAGGGAACCTGTTATTTAGGGATCCTGTTACCTGGGGTGTTTATAGCTAGTACAAAAGAAGTTTTGAAGGCTCGTCCACAGCGGGACGAGAATGGTGACACCCCAGCACAAATCTTGGGAGATATACCTAAATCAGTTGTGCCATTTTGGGGGCAGATAGCGAATTCGGAAGATATCAGAAAACTAGCGAGAGTACTGGAGAGAACCATCAACCGGACCACGGACATACTCTATAATATGACGTTAGAACAAAAGGTGATAAGATTAGTAGCACTTCAAAACTGAATGGCATTAAATGTCATTCTAGCTTAGCGTGGTGGAGTGTGCAAATTAGTGGGGTCCACTTGCTGTGTTTTCGTACCAGATTCCTCCCCAACTATCTTCAAGGCAATACAGAATCTGCACGTCCTTAGTTCCGAAGTGCATGTTCCAGAGGGAAATTGGGATCTAAGCGCTTGGTTCTGGGACTTCTTGCGATCTTGGGGTTGGAAGGTACTTTCGGTCTTATTAATTATTTTGGGAATCCTGTTGTTTCTTTGTTGCTGTATTCAGTGTCTACCTGGTATGTGTTTGATGCTAGGGGGATGTTGTGCACAAGCGATAGGTTCGATAGGACATAAAGTGTATGCCTCGGATAAAACCTCTAAAGAATATGGGCCTCATTACACGGTAGGCGGTGAGCCATGGCACTATTAGCGCCATGGCTCATGCCGGTAAAATACCGGCACCGCCTTGGTGGAAAGGGGATTTACCGCCCCTTTCCAAGGTTGGAGGGGCGGTAAATCCCCCTTCCACCATTGCCCTTCCCCATTCCCATTTCTGCCCCACAGGGCTCTATGGGAATGGGGAAGGCGCTAATTACGGCACCGCAATTTTGCGGTGCCGTAATTAGCTCTGAGGTCCCTTAGCGGGTTGGATTTTAACGCCTGCAAAAAGCAGGTGTTAAATCCCCCAACCCGCAAAGGGACCTCGAAGTAAGGCGGTAAGGATTTACCGGTACTGGTATTTTACCGGTACCGGTAAATCCCTACCACCATCCGTGTAATGAGGCCCTATGTGTTGAAAGATATTGTAGCAAATGACCTAATGGCAATAGATATTTCCGATAGTGATTCAGGGTGCATGGACGATGATGAATGGAGTTATTTGCAAGGAGATCCAAAGTCGTTTTTAGCACTTGGCTTAGGCCAAAAGGAGGGTTTGTCGAAAGAGAAAGTATATCGTGCCTCCTATTGTAATAAATATATGAATATTGTCCTACGCCAAGCTGCTCGAAAGTCGCTTGCGAAAGAAATCCGTGTTGCAAGGTCCTGACCTTAAATCCATGTAAACCGCCATTTTAGGTCAAAACAGCCATTTAAGGATTTGCTTTGTAAAAGTCACCCTGTGAGTTAAAATGGTGGACAATGCCATTCCAGAATACAGCATGGCCTTCTTGACCTCTGTACATAGCTAATGTGTAATTTGCCTGCAGGCCACTTGTTGAGGTTGTGAACTGAGACCTTGTCCTTCGTTGACCTATGTGTAGAAGGATTACTCGTGCAATGAAACTAAATCCACGAGCATATGTTGAGACAATGGGCCTCATTAGGACCCAGGCGGACTTCGCGGTGCTAAATGCACCGCGAAGCATGGCGGAAAGCCGCCGATAGCGCCATGGGGGTTGGCGGATTTACCGCCCCATTCCGACCTCGGCGGAGCGGTAAATCCCCAATCCCCATTCTGCCCTTCCCCATTCCCATTTTTGCCCCATAGGGTATAATGGGAGTGGGGAAGGAGTTAATTACGCCACCGTAAAATACGGTGGCGTAATTAACAACGAGGTCCCGTAGCGCCATGGTTTTCTCCGCCTGGTAAAACCAGGCGGAAAAGGCCGCCATGGCGCTACGGGAACTCGTAGTATGGCGGAGAGGTACGCCATGCACTACGCTGGCGTAACACCCTCTCCGCCAGGGTCCTAATGAGGCCCAATGTATTCAAGTACTGAATGAAGAACATCTGTTTAACTACATTGTATTAATGTTTGAGAAGGCCTGCATGGAAAATCTTAGAATACACAGTTATTGCATAGGCTTGTTGATACATGTATTAAAGGCACGCCAGTTATATGCGGTTGTTTGAGACTTGGCACGAACCCTAGATTGGTGATGTATTAAAAGGAATATTAACCCAAAGTGGGGCTGGACATCGTGCCCACCAAATATATAAAAAGCGAATGCATTCTAATGTACAACGTCTCTCACTGAACACACTGAACCACGTTGGAGTTCGTTGTGTTGTACTGAGGGCCGATGGCTATATGATTTTGCTCTGTTTTTGTAACTGGATTCAGTATAAAATAAAGTACTTTGTATGCTCCTTTGTAACCCGTGTTCGGTGTATTTCCTTTTGGGGTACTCAGCCTCGATATTTTGATTCTGTTTTCACAAGTGGAGCTTCCTCCTGGCTGCTGAGATCTTAGAACTTTAGCTCAATCCGAAAACAGGCCTGACCGCTCCATTCTGCATTGTTTGAATATTTGGGATATTAGTCTTAGAGGTGCCCATCAAAAGATTATTGCAATAGTCTAGTTTCAAGTTTCTCATGGCACCGGCGATCAAGACAAGATTTTGCTCAGACAGATAAAGACGAATCTGCCAGATTAGATTAGAATAAAATGCACAGGTTGATTTTAAATACATGTGCCTCTTAAAAGAGAGATGTGAATCCATGTAGATTCTTAGCGTTTTTACATGATCTGATACCATAATATTATTATTGTTGATTTTGAAACTTCTGTATTGGTCATCCAATTTTTTTAGCTTTTCAGGGGTACCGACTATTAAGAGTTTGGTTTTCTCTTCATTGAGTTTGTCGCCATCCATTTTGGATAGCGCAAAACACTTCCTTGACTCTTTGAGCGTCCCTTTCGTAAACTCTGGAAGGCTCGAAGACCAATTGGGTGTCATCAGCATAGTTAATAAACCGGACACCCAATGTTTGCAGCATATCCCACAGAAGTTTAGAGAAAATATTAAAGAGCAACGGGTACAAGCATGACCACTGAGGGACACCATACGTCAGCAAGGTTTTAAGTGAGGTGAAATTTCCTTTAGCCACTGCTGCCATTCTAGGTCCTAAGAAAGATTTAAACCATTTAGCTGCTGATGGAGGGCATCTACCGACTGTTATTAGCCTCTCTGCAAGAAGATCATGGTCTATAAGATCAAACGCAGAAGAGAGGTCAAGCAGCAGAAGTAAGGCAAAGCTCCCTCGTTCAACAATATCAGCAATATTCGCCTGGAGGTCCAAGAGGGCCGTCTCCGTACCATGCTTCGCTCGAAAGCCGGATTGTTCGCTGGCCAGTATATTGTTATTTTCCACTAATTTTTTATATTGGAGGTATGCGATCCTATCAATTACTTTGAGTAGGAACAGCATGTTCGTTATGGGCCTGAAGTTTCCAGGGATAGAAGGATCTAGGTTCTCCTTTTTAATAAGTGGAGTAATCCAGGCTTCTTTTATGTCCCCTGGCACATAAGCCTCATTGAAAGACTGGTTCACGAACTGAACCACCCAAGGTGCCAGAGTCTCGGCAAAGTCTTTAAAAAGCTTTGCAGGAAAAATATCCCCCTTACATGAGGCGGATTTAAGGTTATGAATAACCTCCAAAACCTCTTCCCCTGAAACTTTTTTTTCGAAAACAAAAGATTTGAAGAGGTCATGCTCAGAAACGAACGCATAGTCAGATGTTATCTCAGTATCAGAGAGTAAACTTTTCTGGTGTCTGATGCCCTGTTGGTGTTTATCAGTTTTTTCAGTAAAGCCATCGTGTATCGCTTGACACCATGCATTACTCTCTTTTTCTTGATAGCTAGCTGGGGTGTTTTTCAGCTCCTGTAGAATCGAGAAAATCTCTTTTGACTGTGATTTAACTTGCTGCTGAATTCTCTCATTGAGTTTTTCTGCTTTAGCTCTAAAAATGATCAGTTTGCAGGTCCTAGAGAGAGAGCGTAATCTTTCATCAGGGCCAGGTTATTCCTTTTGGCAAGAGTCAATATCTAATCCTGTTGCCAGAGTTTCTTTTTTATCATGGCAGGATTGAATATTAAGATCGACGCTGTCAAATCTCGGTCTGTCAGCACATTCATAATTTCACCTTCCACGCACCGTGGTGGTGGATATGTATCAGCAAATCATTGGGGGGCCGTGTGAGCAAACAGAGTTTTACGGAAGAGGGATAAAGACTTCCGCTGGGATACTGAGTGTAAGGAAAGCAGGCCTAGTTTAAATCGAATGCACGCCATAGGTACACTCTTGGGAAGCTATAGAATTAGCTTCCAAAAAGCTCCTTCCAAGATTTCCCATATTTGCCATGCCAGATTTAATCCTGATTTGGCTTCATACGATAGAATAGGAATTACCTTTTGATTATAGAAAGTGATCAGGGGGACCATGGAAAATGTCCCAAACCTTCCATGCAAGATCATACCCTGGGCAGTTAGATTTTTTACTTTTGATTTTCGTAGATTAGCCCAGGGGGTTTCTGCCACACTCTGGTTGATTCACACTCCTAGATAAATAATCGAGTAAATACATTCCAATGGTTCATGATTTAGTTGCCATCGGAATCTTAGAGTTTGTTACTCTCTTTTCTTTCCATTAAACACCAAGATTTTTGATTTTTTCACATTGATTCTTAGTTAATTTAAAGTCATATAGGACTACAGGGCGTCTAAGCTCTTTTGCAGTCCTATTGGAGTTCAGTCACTCAAAAGCAGGTCATCAGCACATACAATCCACGGTACCGGTCCCCCATTGATCTTGGGTGGAAAACCACGTACCCTATTTAAGTTGATACCATTTCAGATATTTAAAGATTAAAGAGGATGGACACCAAGGCACAACCCTGCTTTAGACCCTTATTAACCCTGATTACCTCAGATAGAAACCCTTGGTGGTTGAGGTGGACTTGCATCGTTGTGTCAGTGTATAATATCTCCATTAGCTCCACTAAATCCTCGGGGCAATTCCAGTCCCTCAACTTGGTCCATAGGCGATTCCGGTTGACACTGTCAGAAGCCTTCTCCAAGTCCACAAAGGCAGTATAAAGTTTGGTCTCTCCTTCAAGGGCTTGGAACATGAGCAGGTTCAACAGGAATAGGTTCAGACTAGTGCCTATGCCCTTTGCAAATCCTGTTTGCCAGGGATCTTGGTGCCCTGAATCACTAGCCCATTTTGTCAGGCGATTTAATATAATGGAAACAAAGATTTCCCCCAAACTATCGAGTAGGGCTATCAGTCGATAATTACTCGGTTCCGTTCTTAACCCCTTTTTAAAGCTGGGTATAATCACTGTTTGTTTCCAGGTTGGAGGCGCCTGTTTTTCTCTCAGTATTTGACGAAATAGAGTATAAACAAATTCCGATCACTCCTCAGATACGTGCCTCAGTGCATAGTTAGACAGGCCGTCCAGGCCGCGAGCCCTAGAGGTATTAAGATTTAGAATTGCATCTAAGATTTCCTGCTTGTTAAGGTTCAGAGTCCATTGAGTGTATTTTGTGGTCAGATGGTTAGGGGGATTACTCAATTTGTTCGAAGAAAGCACCCCAAAATGGTCGATCCATGTTTGTTCATCAACCATTAGGGTTTGTAATGCTTCCTGGGAAGTGCCCACTTTGTTAATCCTTTCCCATGTTAATTTGGAGTTCTTGTTACTCAGCTCTTTGAGCATGTTTTCCCCGTCCACTTGCATGCGTTCAGCTCAAAAACTACGTAGCCAGTTTTTATATCGCTGTTGTCTTTTTTTTTTTTACTAAGGGCTTGATTAATCAGAAGCATATGTTTTAAGGCCTTCATATCAGCCCTATACCTCTTCCGTTCTTTCACCAATTTGATGTTAAATCTGTTTCTGGACAAAATCAGGTATACGCTCATTATGAACTGCCTGCTCGTGTTTGGCTAATAGGGGACGTAGTTTAGAGCCTCATTATTCACTTCAAGTTTTGAATTTAAGGTTCATGTTGTGTCTAAGACATCTTGTGGGATCAGGCAAAGTCTATTATGACCATGAGAGATATCAATGACCAAACCTTTAGTTTCCCGCTTTGCTCTAAACGGGCAGCCCCAACAGATTTTCAAGAGAGAATGGTCACTGGACTCCATCTCCATGATTACCAGTGAATCTACTTCTTGTTTGTCATGGTTCAGGGTCAAGGACACGGACATTCCTGGTTTCCTCGTGATCGGAGAAGGAGGTACAAAGTAAACAAAGGCCATTTTTCCGACGCTGTTTATAAACATGCTTCTCCTTTAAGGAAGTCCTTCCAAGGTAGGCGTGTACTAGGCAGGTGGTGGTTGCCCTGGAGACAGTAGCGTCCATTACATTTGGGACGGATCTGATCGGTCATGTGATCGTGTCTTTATCAGTCCCGTTTCAGTTGGAAGCGTCGCTTCTGAACTAATCCAGTGAGCCTTTGTTTTTGTCCTGGAACTTTCATGTTGCTGTACCTTTTGCCTTGTCTATTGATTCTGTCTTCGTTTTGCCCTTGTCGGATTTGGTGCTTGGTCTTCGCTTGATTTCATGTTTATTTTTGACCCGGTACATATTACGACCTGCCTTTGTTGGAACTCGTTTAACTTGGTGATTTTTCCAGCTCGTCAACTGTTGCAGCCCCCGAGTGGTACTCTCATACGCCGGGCTGCCGGTGTACTCCAATACTATCGGAGCGAGAGCAGAATGCTTATACTTCGTTGGCCTCAATTCACATTCTAACATCTCTGCAGGGTACCTGTTGTTAGATACTCCAACGACACAGAAGACGCGAACGTGCGCACAGAGGAATCAGCTGTTAGACCTACCTTTTTACATCAGACTCTATTGAGGACACGAATGCGCGCACCGAGGGATCAGCTGTTTCTGTACTTTCTCCCGTCTCTATTGAGGTCGCGAACGCACGCACCGAAGGATCAGCTGTTACTGTACTTTTCTCCTGACTCTATTGAGGACGCAAACTCGCGCACCGAGAGAGACTCTTCTTTTGTTTCTTTTCTTTTTGATCACTTTTGACTGCCTTTGGGACATCGCAGTCCTGCACTTACGGATTGGCCTTTTGATAGCCATCTGGTTACAACACCTTAACAACGTTTCGTTGGATTCCATGTGTAAGGTCTACTCCTAATATTCCTTGCATTCCATTTAGCTTCAGGTTAGTGTTTCTTTTCTTGATACCTTGTTCACTTTGTTTAGGTCTGTTACTGACACCTGATTACCTGTACTACGGGGATTCTGAGTGAAGTCATCCATCCAGTACAGGTTAGGAAGTACTCAGACAGTCTATGTTATCACACTCTTGTCAGACATTGTATCTAACAGTGCCTTTTTTCCTCCTTGCAGCCTGGTGTCTCATGGGATCCATCTTCCAACCAATTAGTCCATCTGCATGTGAATTTGACATCCAGAGGCGCACATTGGTGGGAAGAAATATATTCTTCACTACGTGTCAAGAAGCACGAGGAAGGGTTTTCTTGGCCTTTCAGATTTGAGAGATTCAGAAGCCATGCATATTGGATCCCACTGAGTCCTTTGCAAGTATTCTCTAGCTGGTTGCAGAGCTCCCTACAGATATGTCTACGGTGCATGCTGCCACGCAGAGTCATATTGATGATCTGCAAGCCAGCATACACCAGCAAGGCATGCCATCCCCTCAGGCTTCTCTTGCTTCCGGGTCCCAATCCCCGGCCCCCAGGCAGGATGCTGCTCCTGTTTACGTGACCTCACAATTCCCGCTAGCTCCTGCGGAGAGGTTTCACAGGGATCCTAAAGCCTTTAGGACCTTTCTCAATCAATGCCGCCTGCATTTTTTATATAGACCGGCTCTTTTCCAGACTCCATGACTAAGGCTGCTTTTCTACTCTCACAATTGGGAGGAACGGCGGCTTCTTGGGCTAATCCATTGCTGGAGGAGGGCAGTCATCTACTGTATAACTGCGACGCTTTGATTGATGCAATGAGCAAGGTTTTTGATACACAATACAAAATCCCAGACCGTGGAGTTGGAGTTGTTGAGTTTACAACAAGGTGACTCAACACTCCTAGCGTACCTTGCTAGATTCAATCAATTGGCGGCAGAAACTGGGCGGTCTGACGACAAAAAGGCTACCTTGTTTTACAAAGGGTTGTCCGATGCATTAAAAGACACCCTTGCCCTAATGCCGGTGGTTCTCACCACTTTCCCCAAACTTTTGGATCTAGTTTTGCAGATTGACGCACGCAAACCCGAGCGTCGGGTTGAAAAAAGGGGTCCACCTCCTGTTTCCCTGGCTGTTCTGTAACCCCTACTCAAGCATCTGAACCTATGCAAATAGGGGCTGCAGCCCAAGGACCACTGTCCGCTGACGAACGGTAGAATCAGAAAAGGAATAACCTTTGCTTCTACTGCGGCTCCTCGGAACATCTCTTAAAAGCATGCACCAAGAAACCAGTCAGAAACGTGAAAGCCCACCAATGACTGGAATCCCATTGTTGGGTAATGCTCATCTAGAGGATTCCCATGATATCAGACCATTTACCCTGGCTGGTAATTTGGGCCACCTTCCAGAGGATGCCATCCCGGTCACAGCAGTCCTTGATTCCGGGGCTACCGGAAATTATATAGACAACCAGTATGCCAGGGAGCTGGGTTTACACATTGTCTCCAAGAAAGAGCCCAAACTGGTTAACGCAGTGGATGGGACAACCTTGTTGCCTGGTCCGATAAACAAGAAAACTGCTGAACTCCACATGGAAACCTCTTCGGGTCATTCTGAATCTATTTGTTTTGACTTTATTGCAGCTCCCCAGTATAAACTCTCACTAGGGTTGCCATGGTTATGAAAACATAATCCCTTAATTGATAGGGACACCGGACAGGTGGAGTTTGTTTCCGGTTTCTGTGACACTCACTGTTTCTTGTCCAACAACACTGTTACGATTCCATGTAGATCTCTATTGGACACCGCTCCCACTATAGGGGCTGTAGTCACTAGTTCCTTGCCTTCCGAATACCAGGAATTCTGGGACGTGTTTGATAAAGGTGGGGCAGACATCCTACTGCCTCATAGACCCTATGACTGTCCCATTGATCTCATCCCAGGGGCACAGATACCTTCTGGTAGGATACATTCATTGACACAGAAGGAAGATCAAGTCCTTAAGGAATACATTCATAAATCACTAAAGTCTGGGTTTATTAGACCTTCCCGTTCTCCGGGAGCCACGCCATTATTCTTTGTCCCTAAAAGGGAAGGGGATTTACGCCCATGTATAGATTACAGGGCTCTCAACGCCATCATACAACGGAATCAATATCCTATCCCGTTAATATCGGTGTTACTGGACCAGCTTGATTCCGCAGTGATATTTACTAAGCTCGACATCCGTGGCACCTATAATCTGGTCTGCATGCGCAATGGAGACGAGTGGAAGACCGCTTTCAAAACCAGATACAGTCTATTTGAATATCGGGTTTTGCCATTTGGGCTTTGTAACGCCCCGGCCACGTTCCAATATTTCATTAACGACATCTTCAGAGACATGTTGGACCAATTTCTGGTCATCTACTTAGACGACATCCTGATCTACTCATCTTCCTATGAACTTCATGTGTCCCATGTGTCCAGGGTTCTTCATCGCTTATGAGACAACCATCTCTACGCTAAGTTAGAGAAATATATCTTCCATGCCTCGAAAGTGGAGGTCCTTGACGAAATTACTAGCAAGGGAGTTCAGATGAGCAATAACACCTACTTTTTTTCATCTGACTCTATTGAGGACGCGAACGCACGCACCGAGGGATCAGCTGGTTCTGTACTTTCTCCTGTCTCTATTGAGGACGCGAACGCGTGCACAGAGGGATCAGCTGTTACTGTACTTTTCTCCTGACTCTATCGAGGACGCGAACTTGCGCACCGAGGGAGATTCTTGTTTTGTTTCTTTTCTTTATGATTACTTGTGACTGCCTTGGGACATCACAGTCGTGACCTTACGGATTGGCCTACTGAAAGCCATCTGGTTACAACACCTTAACAACGTTTCATTGGATTCCATGGGAAAGGTTAATGTTTCTTTTCTTGATACCTTGTTCACTTTGTTTAGGTCGGTTACTGACACCTGATTACCTGTTCTACAGGGATTCTTAGTGAAGTCATCCACCCAGTACAGGTAGGAAGTACTCAGATAGTCTATGTTATCACACTCTTGTTAAACATTGTATCTAACAGTGCCTTTTTCCTCCTTGCAGCTTGGTGTCTCGTGGGATCCATCTTCCAACCAATTAGTCCACCTGCATGTGAATTTGACATCCAGAGGGTCACATTGGTGGGAAGAAATATATTCTTCACTACGTGTCAAGAAACATGAGGAAGGGTTTTCTTGGCCTTTGTGACAGATTTGAAAGAGTTGAACATTGCGGGAAACAAAGCAATAATCTTATATCGCCTTTGCCAGGCCAAGGCCTCACATATGTTTGGCGCGGATATCTCCTGCGGTGTTGTTGTTTAACATCAGCAGATCTCTGGTTCTCATTTCCCGAAGCCATGCATTTGTTCTTAGTCTACTAGCGATATGTAACTTGTCCCCCGAGTGGGTGTGACATTTTGACATTAGCACATCTGATGTTTAAATCCCCAACCAATACAATAAACGGGTCTTCCATATCTACCCTGGCCTCATCGATCACCTCCATCACACCACTTATGAATAGATCACATCCCACTTTAACGGGATTCCAGTACAAATTGATTAAAACAGTTCCTGCTGACTTGATCGAATCTACATGAGTCCACTGTGCTGTCACTATTTGTACCCAGGGATTAGGAGTGCTGTGTTTCAAAGTGTTTCGTTCACGTCCCTTTTAATAAGTGCCTTCAAGCCAGAGAAAGGCCTACGCATCGGTGCCTTTATGGGCGGATTCAGAAGAGAACTATCGTCCTCACACAAAGGAGTCTCGCGCAGCAACGTTTCTTGAAAAAATAAAATGTCAAATTGGGACCAATCCATGGTGTTTTTGTTCATGAGATGGGTAAATCCCCTGGTGTTAAAAGATCCTATCTGTGACAGGGTCCTTACGCCGTTCCTTGTGCACTAATGGTCGTTAGAGGGAGCGAGGGGGGCCTGAATCCATGACCAATCTTTGTCATTAGGTCGGGATGGGTCATGGAAGTTGTCCTACTTGACAGTTCTTACTGCTTCGGGCTTCCTAGAGAAAGTGATTTTCACGGCGGATCCTGTCTGATCGAGGTCACTGCTACTTTAGTCTCAGTTTTGCCAAGTTGAGTACTATCTTCTCTCCCCGGATTACACACTCTATTGTGGACCCAATTTGCTTTCTGGTCCTTCCTTAGGCTGGCACCTTGCTTGCGCATTGATTCACAGCGAGAATGTTCATAGATTAGATCTTGCGTTAGCTCAAATCCCAGTGACCAGAATGTGGAGGCAGCTTCCCACAGCCTAATTTTATAAGCTCTGATCTAAGATGTAGCAGCACCCCATCAATTCTAGATTCTTTTACAAACTCCACTACGAGGATGTCCTTTGAGGATATTGAGCTTAGTGCCGTTATGTGATAAAATAAAATCATCACATTGCTTCTGTTTAGTATGAGGCCATCGTTCACTTGAGTTCGACATTCTAAAGATATAGTGATTGCCCCCACTTTGTTTCTTTTAACTTTCGGGGCCTCTTTTCTGATTCCACGTTTATTGATGTTAGCTGTAATAAACGGTGGTGAGTCTTTGTTTGCCAGTTTCTTTTCCACCAATAGCCTTCACTTCGCCGGGGTCATAAACTTGTCTTCTCCTAGGGAGGATAGATTGGTCTGTTTCAGTTCCGGTACCAGAAGAGGAACATGAGTTGTCTTCCTAATAGCCCCTTCCTGGATTTGGAACTCCGCCAGGTCCCGAATCCTTGAAGAGTCTCCTCGGATGATTCAATCAAATATATCGAGAATTCCATTGAGGAGACAGATTTGTTGATGTCAATCTCAGGGCTTCGAGATCTCGCCTCATTCAGGTTGTGGTGACAGGAGTGAGCACAGAGGCCTTTCTTCAATAAGGGGGGCTCATCTCTATCAGCCTCTTCCTCGTTCAATGGAATATTAGCCGTATGAGATGAAACTTGTAACAATGTCAGGTTTTGTATGAGAGCTCTGGTGCAATTAGACTTTGCTTTCTTTCTTGGAGGCAGTTTTTTTGTTGTTTTTCTCCATTGAATTAACACACCTGGTTGCTTAGATTTCCTCTTCTTGTCAAAAATGGAGTAGATGGGATCTGGAATGTCACTTCTCTTTCACCCCGATTCCGGAAGGGCTCCTCTGCCATCCCGTGGCCTGGAGGCCTTGGACACCCCCCCCCCCACCACCAACCCGGAAGGTAAGCCTTCTAGGTATTGTGCGGCTTTGTCATGATGCGCACTGTTCGCTCTCATGTAATTTCTTTTTTTCATGCAACATCATGTGCAATGAGGAATTGTTTTGATATGCATCTGCGTGCTACTGATACCATTTCATTGTGCATATAGTGTACATAGCACAATAGTCCTCAACCTACAGCAGGCCTTTTTCATCATGGTCAATTGTTTTGTGCCAGCAGTGCCGGTTCACCTGCCCCTCACCTGCTAGCCTGGGATTGGTCCCTGCAGTATTCTTCTAGACCAATCAGGTGAGCCGGCAGGCGAATGCAGGCTCTCAATCTAAGGCCCTTGATCTAGGGCCCCTGTCTGTCCCCAGTCTGTCACCTGGTCGGATCTGGGGACCCTCCACTACACCCCCACATGTGCACATGGAGGCTGGGGAGACCTCCACACACGCCAATCACACTGAACATATGGAGCATCTATCAATTCTCTGAAGGTCAGCTCCCTTAACTAACTTTCTCCTATCGTCTTCACACCTGAGACTGTCCCACCTCTCACTCCGTACCATCTGGGCTCCCACCAATTCAGCTGCTCCCAGTTGCTGCTTCTGTTCACCTTTTCCTGCCAAAATTCAATCTAGCTGTGCCCAGCTGCTGCTTTTGTTCACCTTGTCCTGCCAAAATACAAATCTGGCTGTGCCCAGCTGCTGCTTGTGTTTCACCTGTCCTGCCAACATTCGAATCTGACTGTGCCCAGCTGCTGCTTGCGTTTCACCTTGTCCTGCCAAATCTCGTATATAGTTGTGCCCAGTTGCTGCATGTGTTTCACCTGTCCTTCCAAGATTCGAATCTGGCTGTGCCCAGCTGCTGCTTGCGTTTCCCCTGTCCTGCTAAGATTTGAATCTGGCTGTGCCCAGCTGCTGCTTGTGTTCCACCTTGTCCTGCCAAATTTTGAATCTGGCTGTGCCCAGCTGCTGCTTGTGTTTCACCTTGTCCTGCCAAATTTCGTATTTAGTTGTGCCCAGTTGCTGCATGTGTTTCACCTGTCCTGCCAACATTCGAATCTGGCTGTGCCCAGCTGCTGCTTATGTTTCCCCTGTCCTGCCAACATTCGAATCTGGCTGTGCCCAGCTGCTGCTTGTGTTTCACCTTGTCCTGTCAAATTTCATATTTAGTTGTGCCCAGCTGCTGCATGTGTTTCACCCGTCTTGCCAACATTCGAATCTGGATGGGCCCAGCTGCTGCTTGTGTTTCACCTGTCCTGCCAACATTCGAAACTGGCTGTGACCAGCTGCTGCTTGCGTTTCACCTTGTACTGCCAAATTTTATATTTAGTTGTGCCCAGTTGCTGCATTTGTTTCACCTGTCCTGCCAACATTCCAATCTGGCTGTGCCCAGCTGCTGCTTGTGTTTCACCTTGTCCTGCCAAATTTCGTATTTTGTTGTGCCCAGTTGCTGCATGTGTTTCACCTGTCCTGCCAACATTTGAATCTGGCTGTGTCCAGTTGCTGCATGTGTTTCACCTGTCCTGCCAACATTCGAATCTGGCTGTGCCCGGCTGCTGCTTGTGTTTCCCCTGTCCTGCCAACATTCGAATCTGGCTGTGCCCAGCTGCTGCTTGCGTTTCACCTTGTACTGCCAAATTTCATATTTAGTTGTGCCCAGTTGCTGCATTTGTTTCATCTGTCCTGCCAACATTCCAATCTGGCTGTGCCCAGCTGCTGCTTGTGTTTCACCTTGTCCTGCCAAATTTCGTATTTTGTTGTGCCCAGTTGCTGCATGTGTTTCACCTGTCCTGCCAACATTTGAATCTGGCTGTGCCCAGTTGCTGCATGTGTTTCACCTGTCCTGCCAACATTCGAATCTGGCTGTGCCCAGCTGCTGCTTGTGTTTCAACTTGTCCTGCCAAATTTCATATTTAGTTGTGCCCAGTTGCTGCATGTGTTTCACCTGTCCTGCCAACATTTGAATCTTGCTGTGCCCAGCTGCTGCTTGTGTTTCCCCTGTCCTGCCAACATTTGAATCTGGCTGTGCCCAGCTGCTTCTTGTGTTTCACCTTGTCCTGCCAACACTCGAATCTGGCTGTGCCCAGATGCTGCTTGTGTTTCAACTTGTCCTGCCAAATTTCGTATTTAGTTGTGCCCAGTTGCTGCATGTGTTTCACCTGTCCTGCCAACATTTGAATCTGGCTGTGCCCAGTTGCTGCATGTGTTTCACCTGTCCTGCCAACATTCGAATCTGGCTGTGCCCAGCTGCTGCTTGTGTTTCACCTTGTCCTGCCAAATTTCGTATTTAGTTGTGCCCAGTTGCTTCGTGTGTTTCACCTGTCCTGCCAACATTTGAATCTGGCTGTGCCCAGCTGCTGCTTGTGTTTCCCCTGTCCTTCCAACATTTGAATCTGGCTGTGCCAAGCTGCTGCTTGTGTTTCACCTTGTCCTGCCAAATTTCGTATTTAGTTGTGCCCAGTTGCTTCGTGTGTTTCACCTGTCCTGCCAACATTCGAATCTGGCTGTGCCCAGCTGCTGCTTGTGTTTCCCCTGTCCTGCCAACATTCGAATCTGGCTGTGCCCAGCTGCTGCTTGTGTTTCACCTTGTCCTGCCAAATTTCATATTTATGTGTGCCCAGTTGCTGCATGTGTTTCACCTGTCCTGCCAACATTAGAATCTGGCTGTGCCCAGCTGCTGCTTGTGTTTCCCCTGTCCTGCCAATATTCGAATCTGGCTATGTCCAGCTGCTGCTTGTGTTTCACCTTGTCCTGCCAAATTTCGTATTTAGTTGTGCCCAGCTGCTACATGTGTTTCACCTGTCCTGCCAACATTAGAATCTGGCTGTGCCCAGCTGCTGCTTGTGTTTCCCCTGTCCTGCCAATATTCGAATCTGGCTATGTCCAGCTGCTGCTTGTGTTTCACCTTGTCCTGCCAAATTTCGTATTTAGTTGTGCCCAGCTGCTGCATGTATTTCACCTGTCCTGCCAACATTAGAATCTGGCTGTGCCATCTGCAGCCTCTACTGCTTGCTCTGTCTCTCCTCATCCCCTCCTCTCCCACCCTAACCCTCCCTCTCTGCGAGCACTCTCATTGTCTTCTATACTCCATGTATTGTCAGTGTATTGTCCTCCCGTCTGTATTCTACCCCCCTACACCATCCTCTCCACTCCTCCCTAATTGCCCATTCCCCTATACTTTGCTCGGAGAATAGTATCACCCAGTAGTCTACCCTTCCCATGTTCCTCCTCCCTTCCCCCTATATGCAACTTAGCATTCTATAGTAGCCTGTCTGTTCTTCCCTGCCCCCTCCTTTACCCCATTTGTGTATAGCACTTTGGAAACCTAAGGACTGTCGTCAGGCATGAAAGAGGTATCTCGACTGTTATATGTGTCACTTGCACTTACTCTGTGCAGGCTTGTATCATTCAGAAGGTCAAGGGCTCTGAATGACTGTTGTTTTTTCCCACTGCCCCCACCCCCTCCTTGGGCGTTTTGAAACACTTCTCTGCGTATAGGCACTATACAAATGAAAAATAAATAAATTAAATAAATAAATAAATGCTAGACAGCAAACCGGATTCCTTTGCTGGGATTGCTCCTATAGATCCTTGTTGGACCTCATTTATGATACAATCTCCCAATACTCGACCAGGATTGGGTCTATAGCCTTGGTGTTATGTCTTGTACTCCTTGAAGCCTGGTCTGACCCTTCAGACATTAGGAACGGGGGGGGCCTCTGGTCCCGGGGCTTCTGGATTTTTAGATGCAGTGTCTTCATCGACCTGGCTGCAATCTCCTTTTGTTCCAGTAGGTGCGTCTGGGATTTCGGGTAAGGACTGTGTTTTCCCTCAGCTTTTCTTCCCAGCAGAGCTCTTTCCCGGTTGCCATCCCTACTTGAGTCCCACTTGTCTCTCAGGTCAGCGGATCTTCTGATCCATTTTTGAGAGTCCAAAGTTGCTTCCATCATTGCCATTCAATCGGTCTGATCTACACTTACCAGATCACATAATCAATCTTGTCATTTATTGGATTGTTCAGCTTTGTAGTCGAGACTGGCTTGTACTTTAGTAGAAAATGCTTCTCGGTAGATCCGTTTAGAATGGACCATTACAAGGAGAATTGCTTGGTCCTTGAAATCCTCATTTATAGATTCATACAATTTAATGAAGGGTGCCAGAGAGATCAATAAGGCTGACATGATCAGGGATTGAATTTGCAGCATCAATGGTCCTCCTTGTGGTCTTTGAGTCTGAATGTCCTGGGAAGAACAGAGTCGTTAAGAGTCGAAACATCCGAGTCCTGCGTAGAATCGAGCGGGATTGCAGACAATGAGGGAGATCGCCTGGGATTGATTGCTGGGGAGATCGCAGTCTCCGGGGGCGATGAATTAGCCTTGCGATGCTCCACTGTAACCCTCTCACCAGGACTGCCATTAGCAGATGTGTCGCCTTTCTGAGCAAGCACCCCCTTAGGTTTCGGTGGTGTGTACTTTGTTATGTTTGATCTCCCTTGAGTATTGGGAGAGACAAGCTTTTTTAGTAGATACGCCACCTGCTCTGGGCTCATTTTCCAGTTTGCTTTGTTATTGAGGGAGTCTTGAACGAGGGCAATATCCTGCGACAGGCGCAGTGCTAATGTAGAGCTTGATAGCAGCCTCGGGGTCCCCTCTCCAACCTTCCCCAAAGCTCTTTCCTGTAGCGGGCTCTTAGGGGTTGGTGCGGCTTTATCCAGAAGCGAGGGAGCCTCGCAGGATGCCACCGTGATTAACTCCCCAGTCTCCAAACGTTATATGTCTCTTCCCCCGCCCCCCTCGCTTGATGGGCTATTCAAGTTCTCAAGTGCTTTCAGTGAAGGCAACGGTTGATTGATGAGTGGGTCCAGTGCTTTTGAATTTGGGTTTTCGGTCCTTGTCATGCCTCCGGAGTTCAGTGCGGTATTAGGGGACAAGTTCTCACCCTCCACTCCCAACATCTCCTCTTCTGTTATGTCCAATCTGGATGGTAAGGACCTTCTGGCTAATGCCAGAAAAGGGGTCTTGGTAAGTTTCATAGGTCAGGGGGGGAGAAGTTTCCCCGCATTGTCCAAAACAACAAGGGGGGAGGAAGCGGGTTCCTTGATTCGAGTGGGGGCAGGCAGGGGGGCAGTCTCACCTTGAATTTGCACCTGGCACCTCGCTCGTCCACGCGCTGTTTCTCCCTCTGGCTCTGTCATCACGGGTTCTTTGCTACCGGGGGAAACCAGACCAAAGAGAATGGCTGCTGCTTCCTGCCACAAACTGCTGACAACTGCTAGACTCAGTGCACTCTGCTGCGCTCCGTGCCTCGCCAGTGATTTTTGCCTCCTCCTCCTCACGATAGGCAGCAAAGAAAGACTGCTGCTCCAAAGATCACTGAACACTGCTGACAACTGCTAGACTCAGCAGACTCTGCGGCGCTCCGCGCCTCGGAGGTGATTTTAACCATCTCCTCCTCACGATAGGCAGCAAAGAAAGACTACTGCTCCAAAGATCACTGCACACCGCTGACAACTGCTAGACTCAGCAGACTCCAGGTATGGGAAATTCGTCAGAGAGTTGTAGAATGCGTGTGTGTATTTTAGCCAATACGAAGGTATGTAGGGGTGGCCAAGTCCCTGCCAGTCACCCATATCGAGCTGGCATGTGGCTATGTACTGAGAGGTAGTATGGAAAGTATGCGAGAGCAGGAGAAGCATTCTGTGTGTAGCTAGACCAAATTCTTATTGTGGGGGATAACTGCATTCTAATGGCAGAGGTGTTGTGTAATGTGTCTTAGAGCAGTGCATGTCGTGTAAGGGTGCTGAGAGGTAGTCTGGAGAGCATGCAAGAGCCGCAGAATCATTATGTGTGCAGCCGGACACGCATGCGCAAAGATGGCAAGATGATCTTGGTAAGGGGTGAGATGTATTTTCTATTCTTGTACAGTAATTGTAGTTTTATTTTATACTATAAATCTAAGCCTACAAGCACCAGGATGCAATGTGATGGACCCTATATGTATATGTGACATGAGCCAACTCGAGATGTCCTTAATTTCTCTCCTGGGTCATATAAGTCTGATAAGATCACCTACTATTAAGTCAATGTTTGAGGCAGTAATCCATCCTACTGTCGATACAAATTAGCGCCAGGGGAGAATGTGCTAGCCAACCTGATACACAGGTTGTAATGTCATAGCATAAAACCGCCTTGCCTTCTGACAGCTTCCTCCCTGAGTAAGCTTCCCTCAGCCTCTCCTCGTAGCTCCACTGGCTTTCCGAGCTGCCCCATCCGACCCCCACCGCCGCATACCTGCCCCCATCTTCCCCCATAATGCTCCTTACCTGTCCTCCGTGCACAAACCCACACTGCCCCGCCCTGCCTACACTACTCATGTGCCATGGAAGTGGAAGAGAGACTCCCTGCGGTGCCCCGCCTCCACCACAGCCATATTCACAGCGACCCACACACTTGCCACAGCTCTTTTTTAAAACTTGAAATAACCATTATTAGCTCACGGTATTTGTACTTTCATGTTCCACTATGAATCCGGAACTGCAAGTACCAAAATGCAATGTGATGGAAGCCTAACAGTTAGGTCTGGTTGATCATCTTATAGTTGACATGGACATTGAGATGAAATGCCTCACATTTCTCTTCCGGGTTGAACATGTGTGATAATATCACCTGCCAATAGTCTTCGTTTGATGCCCTCATTCGTCTAATTATTATGCGTGATGGTGACACTCATTTGCACCCGGGGAGAAGGTGCCAGTCTGGTAGACAGTCTGACTGTCACAATATAAAACCGTGTTCCCACCTGCCAGCTGGCACCCTCTGCCCGCCTCGACGTCCCCCAACATCTTTCAAGCCCTGCCACCCTCAGCACCCCACGCTTGCTGTCCCTCAGCCTCCATAATAATAACGTATTTCCTATATAGGGCTACACACCCATAGCACAAGAAGTTATTGCTATACTGGCATGCTGGTCCTCACCTGTCCTGACGGCACTCTCACCAGCATCCCCACCCGCCCCCCCTACTCCACGGAAATAGAGGTGGTTTTAGGTTTTATTTGCACCCTGTCTTCCATATCCACGGTGAGCATATTCACAGAGATGTGTTGCCAGGATTGTCTACTGTGGCTTCACGTGTAGACCAGGTTGTCTATTGCTACACAGTGGTGTTGCTATTGTCAAGCTCGCTTCACATTTTCAAAGTCCCTTTTTTTGGATTGCAAGGAGAGAAAACTAAAAACATCACGTCAGTGTTTTTTTTAATTCCAGCATCACAGCCCTGTACAGCATCTCGTGTTTCGGCCACGAAGGTCTTTCTCAAGGCTTGGGAGCAAAATAATACATTACATAGTAGGCGTTTGAAATTCCATGATGATAAATTAGACCTACTTAGATGTTACAGAACAAAAATATTATTGGTAATCAATTTCGTATAATCACGAAGAGAACACTAGGATAGAAAAGATGTAGGTATTTGTGCAGCAAACGTGAGAGGGTTGGGGGAAATAGGAAAGGAGAGCGGAAACCAGTGAACAGCATATTAGTCAGTAAACACTGAGATTCACTGAATATGGTAGGAAGGAGTCGGTCTCACCCTAGGGTTCATAATCTGTGCTAAATAGTCTTAAGGAAGAGTGCCAGTGTTCCTTCCCTGCATAATCTGGGTATAATGATTTGTTAATTACATGGCGCTTATGCCGAAGCACTGTACATAGAACAAATTTACTTACATCATCGTCAGTCCAAACCGAAATTGGTGCTCACTAATCAAACTCGGAAGGATGAAAGGCTGAGCTTGCCTTGCCGGGATTCGAACCTGCGACCCGCAAATCGCACATAGATCGCAGCAGCTAGCGCTGAACCTGCTGAGCTATCTTACGCACAAACGTTTTTGAAAAAGTGAAAAGAATCTGAGTAAGGAAGGAGGATAATTAATTTAACTAGGGACGGTTTGTGTGCAAGTGTATAAGGAGATCCCCTGCCCTAGTGGCTAGTGTGTATATTCACTACTGATGCGCGTGCAAGGGTTTCAATTCCCTTAGAAGCCCCCATTATCTCGTCGTTGGATCGAGTATTCTGCAAAAGACCCAATAACACATTTAGAACCACTAACAGTTATTTTGCACATCCAGTCCCAATTATTGAAAAAGATGGGAAATCACTGGGTGGATGGGGGAAATATAGCCCAGATATACGCCCTCACTATACGTTTCCCGGAATCTCGCCGGTAATTCGGCAGGAAACCAGGAAACTGACCTACTATTACCAGTGCTTGCTAGCCTGCTAATTCCCGGATATTCCAGGTGCCGGCAACGGCGGTCATTCCCCATTTCATGAAGGGGAATTACAGGTGTTTACGGCACAGATAACACCAGTGCCAGAAATTCCTGTTGTTTTTTGTCGGTGGGACCTGATTTACCTCCAGTTCTTGGCTGTAGGTTGGTCAGTGAATACCCACCAGCAAACTTGTCATTTTGCAGTGTGGGAAAAGTAGCAGTCACAGAATGACTGCCACTTTTACCGCCACTTTCCCTGCACCGCAAAACTTATAATGATGGCCATAGTCTCACCGGGATAAATTATGATGTAAGTACATATAGCGGTGTTTGGCTTCCTGGTGTCCCACGTGTCAGATCACACTCAACATTTTGTTTTTTGTTCATGAAGGATCTCTTGATGATGTCGTTGCGGACGCATCTGACGTCCCAGAAGTGACGAACATTTGCTAACCCCCTACAAACGTAGAAGAACGACAGGAAACAACAAGAAGAGAAACCAGGTCAGGGTATCAGACACAGCAGAGATTAGGGTGACATCCAATCTAATTCTCAACCTTTCCAGCAGAGCCCTAACCACCATTGAGTTATTGGTCTAAACAGAGGATTGTCCTTTGGACCCTCTGTAGCCACTAATTCTACCTATACACAGATAGCCCTATTCAAGTTCATCAGGAAACCTACATTGAAAAAATACTTTCAGCACAAGCCTGAGTTGAACATCAGTCAGACACAAACTGTACCCATCACCGGACTAACAATCGATGACCTAAGAAATACACAATTACTAATGCCACTAGACGAACAGAAAGAAATATTGGAGAAACAACTACTACAGGAACTTAACGTTATGTCATCCAGTTTGGAAATGCCAGAACTGAAGAACAAATCTGAATCCTCTCCCGCCATCTCACAGGACACCTTCCAGAAGGCAGTCACGTTAGACATTGTGAGGAGTCAGGGAAGAAACTCGGACACAAGTTAGCCATGATTTTGGTTAAAGACTTTTATTGAAAATAAAAAGGGCTGGGAAAAGGCCTCTCTGAACCTGCTCTAAGAGGAATTTCCCTACCTAAACCAAAACAAAGGAGCTGTCTGTGTCAGGATGTCAAAAACAAAACTGTCCTGAGTCCAAAGTTCTATTCTGACCCTCACACTAAAACTAAACTCTAAGGTGAAAACGGAAATGTCTTTAACCATCGATGCTTAAGAAAAGTGTTCATAAAGGAAGAATAAATGGCTCCAAGATAAACGTTTTTCAAGGATAAGGGTCCTTGCTCCAGAGGGTGGTTCCCTTCCCCTGGATTATTCTTTAACACTACGTTCTTAAAAACAATTGTTCCTTGGGTCTTTCTTGGCCCACAATAGCACTGTTACACAAAGCTGTTTGTCTTTGTAATTCTATTTCTTTCTGGATTCCTGGTATAGCTTTCTGCCAGGGGTTTCCTCCTTCTGTTTTGGTCAACACAGTCCTAATGTTACTTCTCAGGACTTCTTGTATCCACACACTTGCAATTGCTTGGTATATTCTTCTGCCAGGGCTTCTTGTATTCACACACTTGTAGTTGCCTGGTGTACTCTCCGCCAGGGCTCTTTATATTCATACTCTTGTAATTGCCTGGTGTACTCTCCTGCAGGGATTCTTATATTCACACTCTTGTAATTGCCTGGTGTACTCTCCTGCAGGGATTCTTATATTCACACTCTTGTAATTGCCTGGTGTACTCTCCTGCAGGGATTCTTATATTCACACTCTTGTAATTGCCTGGTGTACTCTCCTGCAGGGATTCTTATATTCACACTCTTGTAATTGCCTGGTGTACTCTCCTGCAGGGATTCTTATATTCACACTCTTGTAATTGCCAGGGCTCATTATATTCATACTCTTGTAATTGCCTTCTGTACCCTCCTGCCATAGCTTCTTATATTCACACACTTGTATTTGCCTTGTATACTATCCTGCCCGGACTTCTATTCATACGGCTTTTCTGCCTGCTCCCACAGGTGTACATCTACTTGGTTGAATAAGATATCCTTTTGATATATTATTCTGTTCGGGTTTCCCATGTGCTTGCACTGCATACATTCACATATTTACAAGGGTCTTGCTTGTGATTCAATTCCCCCTTTTGCAATAAGTCCTTTTTGTCTTTTCTCTTTCTCTTACTCTGTTTATGACTATTAGCATTTGACACGGTCGCCGATACGCCCCAGTGTTTCCTCTATCTCTAGGTGGACTCACCGGCTCTCTCGTGGTCTGCTGGTAAAGGTACTGCGCCTGCGTCCTTCTCGCAAGTGTTTGGTTTTGTCTTTGCTCTCCCGTCTCCCACGGCTTGACATGCCTGCTTCGCTCCAGGCTCCGGTAAGTGAAACGCTGCTTTCCTGTCATTCCCGCAGCACGTCATGCTCACAGAGCGGCTTCTTTCGTCTTAGTTAGTGAGCCACCTGCCTCGCAGTGAGGTGCAGCTTTCTCTCGCCAACAGCAGCCTCCATCTCTCTGCTTCTGCTCTTTAACTTTCCCGCTCTAAGGTGAATGTGAGTAACAACAACAGCTTGCTGGGCTTGTGGCCTCTACCACTCTGTATTGTTTAATCCTTCTTCCTTGTCCCGGTATTTGGGCAATTCTGGGAAAAGAAGTCCATTGGTGATGATTGGTTTGAAAAAGCTGCATAAGCATTTTCCATGGTTTTAAATGGAAAATCAGTCCTGGATGATTGATAAGTTGAACTGGGGAAGACGGTTTCGTATGTTTCACAAGGCAGACCAAAGTTGGAAAGTTGGCCTACAGGTCTGGGGTAAAGGCTTTCTCTATTCTTCTTAGAGGATTTGAAGAATGACAATAAGACATGAGGGTGTTAGACATGGGAGGGTTATCTCCAAATGGAAATGGGGGCTTCAATTTCTCACCCGATGAAGAAAGGACATCTCTCCAGAGGTTGTCCCCCCCCATTTTACCCTCCCTCCTGTAGCCACCCCCAAGGTCAGGATCAGGCAGCGGATGCCATCTCCTAGCCACATGGGAAAACCCCCTACATCTTTTTTGAAAATCGATTTTATTAGGTTTCCTTTGTGCATTGCGTGATTACATTATTACATTGCATTTATTAATGTGAGTTAACATATAGAAAAAACCAAAAGCAACACACCCCTTACCCCTCCCTCCTTTTCCCTCCCCCCACCCCCCTTCAGTTCGAGCGTTCATGGCATGGGTAGTTACTTGCGCAACGGGCTCTCTTAGCGATAGAGGCGTCAGTGCATTGTACGTGTGACACGTCAAAGTCATGCTGATCAAACGGGTTCAGTTCACAGCCAGGTCCTTGGGCCATGGTCCCGTGTCCTTGAAGAGGAGGGGGATCCCTCAGCTCAACCACCAGGTCCTAGACCACTCGGCCGTATTTGTCAAAAAAGGGGAGCCAGATTTCCTCGATGTTGGACTTGGACTCATCAAGCAGGTGTGTGAGGAACTCCATGTCGTAGATGGCTCTTACTTTGGTCACCCAGGTTTTTTCCCCTGGCATTTTCGGGTGTTTCCATTTCTGTGCCAGGCAGCATCTAGCTGCTACCAGCATCACCTGGAGCATGTGGTCTTGAGTGCTATCCCGGTCCTCCCCGTTGCTAATCCCGAAAAGGAGGAGCCAAGGACAGGAAGCCCGTTCGATCCCATCCACCCCTTTGATCCAGGCCCGCACCTTGTCCCAGTATTTCTGAACCACTGGGCATCCCCACCACATGTGGATATAGTCACCTCTTTCTGTCTTACATTTCCAACAGTGTGGGTCATATCCTGGCCGCATTCTAGCTATCCTTTGCGGGGGGTAGTGCCATCTGTGTAGTATCTTGAGGGCCTGATGGCGATATTGGAGGGAGGATGTGGACCGATTAGCCCGTCTACACATCTCTGTCCATCTCTCGTCATCGATTTCCTCGCCTAGGTCCCTACCCCATTGCGTGCGTGCCGGTGGTGGGTCTCGGGGGATAGAGAATTGAAAGAGCTTGTATAGGCGAGAGATTGTCCCCTTAGAACCCTTTGCGGTCAGAAGGAGCTTTTCAAAGTCTGTGAGTTCCCTCCTGAGGGTATCGCCCCAAGATGGCTCGGTGAGGACACCCTTGAGCTGAAGATAACGAAACGGGGAAAGTGTACCTATTCCCAGGGCTTCCTCGAGGTCCTTTAAGGGGAGGAAGGAGCCCCCCACCCACAATTGGCCGGTCCTACTAAGGCCCGCCTCGAACCACGTCTGGTAAGCTGCTGGTTCCGCTATTTTGGCCAGGAAGGGGGGGGCCCATATACAGCTCAGGGGGGAGGGCCATGTCGTGAGCCATCTGTAATAACCTCCCTCCTTCCATAGGGACCACAATACTTTCAGGATCGGGTGGTTCAAGACTGTTCTAGGGATCGTACTCCTTGGGACCCAGAGCCATTCCTCTAGTGTGACGGGCGCCAGGGGCCTATTATCCATGGCTACCCACTGTTTTTTCGTTCCCGGTGTGAAGTGATCAACCAGGATCCTCAACTGGGATGCCCTATAGTACGTCTCGAGGTCGGGGTAGCCCACCCCCCCATCCTCCTTGGTCCTAGTCAATACCTCGTACGAAATCCTGTGTTTTTTGCCCTGCCAGAGGAATCTAAGGAGGATTCGTTTTGTTTCATCGAAAAAGGCCTTAGGGACCCGCACCGGGAGCATTTGGAAGAGAAACAGGAATTTTGGGAGAATCACCATTTTTATGAGATTAAGGCGTGCCATCCATGAGAGACCCGTTCCCGCCCACCTTTCTATGTCTCTCCTGATTGCTGACCAGAGGGGGGGGGAAGTTGGCCCCATACAGGTCTTCAAGGCTACGTGTGATTTGGACTCCCAAGTAACGGAACCCCTCATCGTTCCGCTTGAAGGGGAGGCCCTCCACAAAGGCCACCTCTATGTCTGGCAGGTTCCCTCCCATAAATGCCACCGATTTGTCCAGGTTGACTTTGTACCCCGATAGTTCTCCATACCTTGTGAGGCCCTGCAGTAGCCGAGGGATTGTATGGGACGGTCTAGTAACGTAGAGCAGGGCATCGTCCGCAAAGAGGCAGATTTTGCAGTGCATATCTCCCATCTGCACACCACTGATGGCCATGTCATTGCGGATCGAGATTGCCCACGGTTCCATCACCAATGCGTAGATTAACGGGGACAGGGGGCATCCCTGCCTCGTACCACGTTCAAGGGGAAATTCTCTAGATTCAATCCCATTTGCCACCACTCTGGCCGAAGGGGAGGAGTAGAGCGCGGATATCCATCCCAACCACCTTGGCCCCATCCCCACCGACATGAGAACCTCCCTCATGAAAGCCCAACTGACCCTGTCAAAGGCCTTCTCCGCGTCGAGAGCCAGTAGGAGTGTACCTTCGTTCCTGGCCTCGGTTGTGGCTAGTATATGAAGTGTTTTCCTTAGATTATCGGAACCCTGTCTATTAAGGACAAATCCCGCCTGGTCTGGATGTATCAGGCGTGGGAGGGAATTTTCCAGTCTGGAGGCCAGGATCCTAGCAAAAATCTTGGCGTCTACGTTGAGAAGTGAGATGGGTCTGTAGGACCCACAGACCGCCCGGTCCTTACCAGGTTTGGGTATGACAGTGATGAGGGCCTGTAAGAAAGTCGGTGGGATTGTGTCGTTGCCCCTAATTTGATTAAACAATTTAGTCAGGGGCTTCACTAGGGTGGCTTGGGTCTGTTTATAAAAATCCGCTGTGTAGCCGTCAAGGCCTGGAGCTTTCCCGGCCTTCAGTCTCTTAATGGCTCCCTCCACCTCCTCCTCTAGGATTTCCCCCTCAAGGGCCTCTAAGTCTTGGTCGGTCAGTTTGGGGAGGGGATGTTCTGCCAGGTAGGAGGCAATATCCTCCTGTGATTCACCCACTTTCCTGGAATAGAGTTTGCTGTAGTAATCAGCAAAACATTCCGTCACTTCCTGCCGGTTCCCATGAATTCTGCCTTCCTCGTCGGCTAGCTGGGTAATCACTCTCTCCGCTCTACACCCCCTCGACCTCTGTGCCAGTAGAGTGCCTACCCTGTCGCCCTGTTCATAGTATCTCTGTCTGGTATATCGCATCCTCTTAACCACCTCACCTATGAGAACCGTGTGGAGCTCCTGTCTTTTGCCCTGCATCTCGTCCAATAGTGCCCTCCGGTCTACCCCCGGGACGCCCAGTCTGGCCCGCAGGATCTGTAACTCCGCTCGGAGTCTGCTCTCGATCAGGCCCCTCTCCCTTTTACGCCTCGAGCCCTCCGCTATGAGGAGACCTCTGAAGGTGGCCTTCCCCGCTTCCCATACCGTGGACATGTCCGTCTCCCCGGTGTCGTTTATCTCGAAGTAGGCCAGCATTTCTTGTTTCATGAAATCACGGAATACTGGGTCCCTGAGGAGCGTGTCGTTACACCGCCATCGAGCCGATCTCGGGGCGATGGGCAGGGACCAGTTAGCTACAAGTAGTTCGTGGTCCGACCACGTTATGGTCTCGACCTTTGGTTGGGTTACCGCCCCGTCCCCCTCCTCTGAGGCCAGCAGAAGGTCAATTCTGGTGTAGGTGCAGTGTGGGGGAGAAAAGAATGTGTAACCACCCTGGGCCGGGTACGCCTTGCGCCAAACGTCTACCCAGTAGTGATCCCTCAGGAGGTTTTGCAAAGCCAGGTTGTCCTTAGTGATCCCCTTGGGTGTCCCACCTCTGGCGGACCACCAATCCAGTTGGGGGTCGGCTATGAGATTAAAGTCCCCCCCGAGAATCATGGCCCCCTCAGCCCATTCATCCATGACGCCAAAGATCCGTGTGAGGAACTCTACTTGACCCGAGTTGGGTGCGTATACAGTGGCAAAAGTGACTCGTTGCCCCTCGCAAAGCCCCTTAACGCCTAGGAATCGACCCCCGAATCCTCTCTTGGTTTCCACCCCCGTGAGTTGGAGAGCCCTTCCCAGGAGAATGCCCACCCCCTCCTTCTTGGAGGTCGGATGTGAAGCCCAGTAATTGCTGCCGATATCTTTCCCCTTGATTCTGGACTCTCTCCCACGCTTGTAATGTGTTTCCTGTAGGAATAGGACCGTCAGGTGTTGTTTACGGAACATATTACCCGTGAGGGACCTTTTATTTTGAGAGTTTAGACCCTTGACATTCAACGTGCCCACCTTCCCTTCAATCATTGTCATCATTCCGGGCGTGCATTTTGAACCCCTCGTGGTGATTGAATTTTAGAGCCCATTGCCAAGCGTATTCCTGTGGTTTGAACTGAATTTCCCCCTGAACCCCTCTAACTACCCCGTTGTCCCTCCTACACCCTTCCCCCTTATTCCAAACCCTCCTCCCTGTGCCTTCCCTCCCCCCGCCCCCCCCTTGAAACATAAGGCGTCCGTCCACTTTCCCCAACATATGTTGGGGTTGGTCAACGAACCACCAAGGACTCTAACCCCAGCCCCGGGGTTTTCGTGTGTTTGGAGAGTCCCAGATCGCAAACTTGATTCAGGTCGGCCCCTGCAGGCCTTCGGTAGACATGGCCGAGATAGAGTTCCGGGACCCGGAGCCCAACCCATAACCCGAACCCCCGACATGGGGCAACACAAATAAACAGTTAACTTTTTAACAAAACGCTCTGCCGTCCCATAGTCCAGCGGGCTAAACACAGCGCCGCCGCGGCGTCCATTCAGGGCAGTTCGTGGGCCCAGGGCCTCCATCGCCCACACCCCGAATCATCTCTCACCTCGTGATTTTCTCCACCTCCAATCGAACGCTATTATCATGAATTTGGGTGGTCTTCCAGATTCGCCGACGGGTGTCTGGTTTTCCGAAACTTTCGGGCCCCCTTGACCTTAGATTTCCCGCTGTGATTTCCTAGTCTGTCGGGGCCCCTGGGGGGGTCCCGTGGTCCTCCCTCCTGGGCGCCCGAGTGGCCCGCCTGGTCGCTCACCAGATCCTCCGTGGCTCTCCGTATGTCTTCCTCCGACACCAGGTGGTGCTTCTCACCCAGCCACTCAAACTCCAGGTAGAAGGGGTGCCCCCATCGATATCGAACCCCTTTTCCCTGCAACCATCTTGTAAGTGTGCCACATTTCCTCCTCATTGACAGGGTTAGGGCCGATAGATCTTGAAAGATGGATACCTTCGAGTCGCCGTACTGTATGATGCCAAGATGTCTCGCCTTCTCCAGGATTCTGACCTTGTCCCTGTAGTAGTGCAGCCGAACCAGGACCGAGCGTGGGCCTCTGCCTCCCCCCCCTGCTCGGTGCACCCTGTCGAAATTGATCGTCCCCACGCCCTCTGTACATAGGGCGATCCTCACGATGTCGTGCACTTTGCCTTCGAGACCTTGTGTGGACTCGCCCTCGGATTCCACCAGGCCAAAAATTCGGAGGTTGTTCCTCCTCTCCCTGTTCTCCATGTCATCAACCTTAAGCCGAAGCTCTTCTTCACGCCTTTCCATGTCTCGGAGTCTCATGTCCATTTGGGTTTCGAGGAGTGTTACTGAGAGTTGATTATTTTCGACACCCTCCACACGGTCTTCTAGGGTGGTGACTTTGGTGGTGAGGTCGGCCAGTTTGGCCCCCATGTCTGTCCTCATCCCTCGTATCTCCTCCAGAATCGTTTGGATGTTGTTCTGGATAGCCCCCAGGTCTGGGGGTGGGGGAGTGGGGCTACCGGTGGCCATGGCACTTTCTTTGGCAACGAATTGGTATTTCTGCAGGTTTTCTTTCCAGTGCATGGAAGGTTCGTGCCGGCCACTTATCAGCGGGCACCGCCTTTTCGTCGACTGGGGAGCCGGGAAGGGGCGTTTGAGTTAGTCCTTTAGTGGAGGGTTCCCGGCAAGTCAACTGGGGGGTCCCCAAGGTCTTACAGCGCTGTCGGTGTATTCCACGTAGTCCTTGGTGTCCTTGGTGCCCTTATTCCGGCCCCGTCGTTGCTCCGCGGGTGAGTGGGTGGCCCTCAACAGATCGAGTTCTGAGGCCTTGGAGGGGGCTGGTGGACTCGGGCCTCCCCGTGACCAGGTGTGTCTGTGATGGTGGGGGGGCGCGCTCCCGCGTCGGCCCTCTTGCAGTACCGTAGCTCCCAGGACCGGCAGATGGTCCTCTCCAGGTCGGGCTTCGGGTATCAGAAGCGCCTGGGCGCAGAGGGCCGCCCCGGCGTGCGCTCCCTGGGCGAGCGTACGGCTTTCCTCGGATCGGGGCCCTGGGTCAAGCGGTGGGCCGTGGAAGATATCCAGGGGAGGAAGCGCCGTGGGCCCTCCTTCTCGGGCCTATTCGTGGGCGGCACGGCTCGCGCTGCTTCGTGGGTTGCTCCGCGCCAGGTCGTGGGGGAGGGGCAGCTGATGCCGCCTCGGTCCGTGTAACTCCTCACAGGAGCGTCGGATCGGGACCAGAGTTGGGTCCAGGTGGGGGCCACAGGCTCCAACGTCTTTTGGTGGGGGTCTCGTAGCATGGGACCCTCGTTCCGCCGGTAAATCGCAGTTCACCCGGGGCTGGGTGCGGAGCTCGACGTTCAGGCGTCCATCCTGCCCGCGCCCCCTGGTGGCCTCCAACCCCCTACATCTTATAAGAAAAACCATCATCACAATAACAATCAGATGACACAATTATCATCTAAGCGGCAGACAAAGGGGGAAATATAGTTATTATCAATACTATACTATCTGAGCTAAGATGTTGATTACCAAATGGTACAGGAAGAAGGGGGTACTCACTGAAGATGAAAAAGCACCCATCATTTCCTTTTATCCCAAAATTCATATGGAATTTAGAGATCCCCTCGCTCCCGAGGTAAGACCAATCATGAGAAGGATTGGTTGCGTTACCGAACATTTTTCTCATTACATTGGCTCTGCAATTCGAATATTCGAACACAGGTCTTGAAACTAACATCGTATGTCAGAGATTCCAAGCACATTATGGAGGAATTTATTTAGAAACCAACCAGAATGTATTCTGGTTACATTTCATTGAACACATCTATAATGCATTAGAAACATTAGATTTCACGTATGCGAATAAATCAGCGACTTACACGACCCATCTGCAGATGAGGAGAGAGGTGCTTCAATTTTCTCTGAACAATATCTTTGTATTTAATGACAACCATTACCAACAGACAAGAGGAAAAGCCATGGGGGTAGTAATGCAGGAAGAATAACAAGGACACAAAACCAGTAAGATTTGTCAGCAGGTACAATACAGACAGTAATGTACCTTATGCAATCCTCAGCAAGCATTGGCGCGTCTCACTTATGGATAATGATATAGGAAAACATAAGGCCTCGTTACAAGTGTGGCGGTCTGACACAGATTGCCACGCTACGAGTCTGCCTGCCGGGGCTGCTGCACCCGGCAGGTCTGACCCTGCCAGGCACAGTGGCCCAGGCAGGCAGAGTTGCCATGGAAGCACTGGCACCACCAGTGATGGTGACGGTGCTTCTGAATCCCACTTCTCATGGAGTCCTATTGGATTCCATGGGAATGGTGATTTACAAGATCTGCTGCCTGACTTCTCGCTCCGCCGGGACTTGTAATGCCCCGGTGGCACTGGGAAGCCAGGCAGCAGATCCATTGTTACGGGGTTGGCAACAACCCACCGGTCGCACTGGCGGGTTACCGCCAACCTCATAATGAGGCCCATAGACAACAAACCAGAGAACAGACTGCACTTACACTAAAGCACCAACCATAAGGTCCATACTATGACCATCATACATGGAGAATTCACATCAGACTCCAAGAGGTTGAAACCAATGACTGACTTTTTTAAGTGTTGTTCGTTTTCAATGTGCTAGTATGCCATGAACACTGTGCATTTCAATGTAAATACATCTTTCACAAGGAAAATAATTCATAAATTCTAGAACAAGATTTATTGTTTATGCAATCGTTTGTCTTTGCTTAAAGATCTACATTGGAAGCGCTATTTGTGATTTAAGCACAAGGATCCGGGAACATATAAACCTGATTGGGGGCCAGGATCCAAAACTACCCCTTGCTTTGCATTGGCAAATGCATCATCAACAGGACAACAAGAGAGACGTCAAATGTGTGTGTTTACTAGTAACAAGTTACAGGTTTTGCAAGTAATGACAAAAGGGGTGGTGATGGGGTACACTGATGAATCATGAACATTTGCCCCTTCACCCTAAGGGGGAGCCCCTCCTGCGAGGCTAGGGAGGTGAGCCACTCCGTATCACCCTCCCTAGTGGTCGAGGCAAGTGGGACCTCACTGGAAGAAACTCCCCCTTTGGGACAAGGCCTCCCGTTTCTGTGAGGAACTCCCTAAAATACATCCAAACAATATCTCTTTAAATGTTCCTTATGGAGATTGGCACAAAGAAAAGATCAGTATGTGTTACTGTCAGCAGGAAACTTTACATTTTTCTTTAAATGAAAAAGTCAATTTAACTGGAATGAAGAAGAGGATATGGAGAGAAGCCCTTTGACAGAGAGAAAGAGAGAGAGAGAGACGTGTGCTGGGGAAGTGCCACAGCTATTTCACACGTGAGATGGGAGGAGATTGGAAGAGAGAGAAAACCTGTGAGTTACAAACGGGTTGGGAGGCCACTACAGAACTGAAGGTGGATGTGCAGAGTCCTGCAACCAGAAAGGAACAAGAAACAGAGTTAGACGTGCTGTGTTAGTTGCGGTCTAGTTTATTTCCAACATGGCTGCCGCTGAGTGTATTTACTGCTCTTCACCCGGTGGATCGGCGCGTTGCAACTTCTTGGTTCTCCTCGTTGCCTGCACTCCGGATCGTTTCCCTTGGCGGTGGTCTGCCTGCTCCTCTACTTACCTGGTTATCTTCCTCCAGTTGTGCTCTCTCTCTCGCTCTACTACTCTGCTTGCTCCAGTGCCTTTCTAGGTATCACTCTCTCTTCCTCTCATTCTCTGTTTCCCTTTTCTGTTCGTGTGCTAGTTAGTGCTCCCATTCATTTTGAGATTTCTGTTATTTCCTGTTTCTTCTTTTGTTCCCTGGTACTCATCTTTAGTTATTCCTGTAGCTCCTTTCTGGCGCTCCTTAGAGAACTACCTTTCCCCTCACCTGCAGTTACTCTTCCGGATTTGTGTTTTCAAGTTCATTTCAAGACCAGCCGATTGTTCCATCCTTGTGAAGATCCTGTTTTTTTTTTGCCAGTGGCTTTTTCCCCTGCAACTTTTCGGCTGTTGCGGAGAGGAGCCACCGGGGATTCCCAGGACTGGAATCACAGTGGCTTCCTTTCGAGGCAGACACTATCTGCTAAAAAAAAGAAACCAGAAGCCCGGTGATCTAGGCGAAAGAAGCTGGACTATTCTTCAACGACATCAGGTGAGGAGGAAGGGGCATCCGGTGAACTCAAAATTCCTAAGTGAAAAGGAGGACATTACTGACAAGCCAGATAGCATTATTGAAAATTCTGATGACACCATTGAGCTTAACAACAGACCCAGTATTCTTTGCCCTCGCTTTTCTAAAGGAAAGGATCTTAGCTTTATTAGGATAACTAAGTAATCCGTTATCCTTGGTATAGGTTTCAAAATTATTGAGAGACCTTTGTAGCCCCACCTTAGTCAGATCAAATATGAATAGTTCATCTGCATAGGCAAGCCATACAATTTTATCCTTGCCTATCTTAGGTGCAAGGAGCCCTTCCTTAATAAGCGAGTGCGCAACGTCTCAGAAGTCATGGTTGAAGAGCCAGGGGACCAAGGTACAGCCTTGTCTCACCCCCCTATAAGGGTGAATTCTCTTTGAAAGCTCCCCCTTTTTGCTAAAATGGACCTAGATACTGCAGTTTTCATATACTCCACTGATGAGTCTTAGGAGCCCCCTAGGCATGCCCCATTTTGCCAGCTTGGTTCATAGTCTCCCCCGGTCGACACAATCAAATGCGGCAGTTAGATCAATGGAAGACATATAGGTAAATCTCACAGTTGTAATGCAGGCGACTTCCATCACGCATTTGTGAGCGAGGCCATTGATATTAGTGGAATGTCCCTTCCTAAAACCAGTCTGGAATTGATTCAGCGGATGGTAAATACATGCCCATTCTTTAAGATGTGATAGCAGGTATGCCGAAAAGATCTTGCAATCGGTGTCAATAAGCAAAATGGGGCTATAATTAGATGTATCAGTCCTGCTATCACACTTGAAGATGGGTATAACATGGGCCGTATTCCAGGTGGGTGGTGTTACACCTGTTGAGAGAATATCACTGAACTCCAGGTACATAAGATTAGCCCACATATATTGGTTATCCTTTAACTTGTTATTTGTGAGGCCATTGGGCCCCGGGGCCCTGTGAAAACAAAGAGAAAATATCGAGGCTGAGTACCCCCAAAAGGAAATACACCGAACACAGGTTACAAAGGAACATACAAAGATCTTTATTTTATACTGAACAGTTTCAAAGGACAAAACAACAGATAGCTATCGGCCCTCAGTACAACACAAGGAACTTCAGCATGGTTCGGTGTGCTCAGTGAATGGGGCTGTACATTAGAATAGTCGCATCTTATATACCTTTGAAAACATGATGTCCAACCCTACTGTGGGTTAATATTTGTTAATGCATTACGGGTCTAGGGTTCGTGCCGAGTTCACACATCTGTACAATTAGGGTTTACTTTTAATGTATTCACCAACAAGCCTTAATAGTAACAGTGTATTTTAGGATTTCGTGTTGAGCCTTCTTAAACAGTTTTATACAATGTAGTCAAACAAGTGTTCACATTTCAGTATTTGAATACATTGTTCGTAACATATGTTCATGGATTAGCTTCATTGGCACGAGTAATCCTTTACACACAGGTCAACGAAGGACAAGGTCTCAGTTCATGACCCTAACAAGTGGCCTGCAGGCAAGTTACACATTAGTTTATGCATAGAGGTCAAGACGGTCATGTTACATTTTCGCAATGACACTGTCCACCATTTTAGCTCACAGGGTGACTTTGCAGAGAGAACCTAAAATGGCGGATTGACCTAAAATGGCGGCTTACATTGATTCTAAGGTCGGGACCTTGCAACACAGATTTCTTCGCAAGTGGCTTACAAGCAACTTGGCATAGGCCAATATACATATATTCATTACAATAGGAGGCACGATATAATTTCGCATTTGACAAACCCTCCTTTTGGCCTATGCCAAGTGCTAAATTACTTCTGATCTTCTTGCAAACAACTCCATGTATCATCGTCCATGCACCCTGAATCACTGTCGGAAATATCTATTGCCATTAGATCAGTCGCTAAGATTTCTTTTAACACATATTCTTTGGCGTTTGTATCTGGGGCATACACCTTATGTCCTATTGTACTTATCGCCTGTGCACAACATCCCCCTAGCATCCAACATATACTAGGTTAACACTGGATACAACAGCAAAGAAACAACAGAATTCCCAAAATGATCAGTAAGACAGACAGCACCTTCCAACCCCAAGATCGCAAGAAGTCCCAGAACCAAGCGCTAAGATCCCAGTTTCCCTCAGGAACATGCACTTCTGAACTAAGGATGTGCAGATTCTGTATTGCCTTGAATATAGTTGGGGAGGAATCTGGCACGAAAACACAGCAAGCAGACCCCACTAATTTACACACTCCACCATGTTCGGCCAGAATGACATCTAATGCCATCTGGTTCTGGAGTGCTACTAACCTTATTGCTTTTTGTTTTAACGTCATATTATAGAGTATGTCCGTGGTCCGGTTGATGGTTCTCTCCAGTACTCTCGCTAGTCTTCTGATATCCTCGGAATTGGCTATCTGCCCCCAAAATGGCACAAATGATTTTGCTACATCTCCCAAGACCTGTGCTGGAGTGTCACCATTCTCGTCCCGCCGTGGACGAGCCTTTGAAACCTCTACAGTACTAGCTATGAATACCCCGGGTAACAGAATCCCTAAATAGCAAGTTCCCTGCCAATCGGTGGGTAACCATTGAAATGCTACATTACTGCAAACAAAGTAGACAGGTTCACCTACATAAAAAGGTCTGTCTTCCCTAGTCAAATTCGCAACGTTGGCGCAACCTTTAAAATTTCCCATTGACTGAGTACCATTCCTCTGTATGCAGAAAGAAACTGAATCGGGCTATGGTTAACAGTGTACGAAGGAGGCATGGCATCCTTATTGCCTATCGGAGCCATCTTGAAGGAAATCAAAGATCGAAAGGGACGAGACAGTCTATCAGAGGGCCTAATAGAAGCAACATTAGGCTTACTCCTATTTGCGAAAAGCGAGCATCCCAAGGGAGTCAAAACACGTTTCTCAAAGCTATTGAAATTAGTACCATCAAAGTTCCCCGAGATTCTATCGTTCCAACGACCAAAGAACAGTGCTCTAAGAGAAGAATAACAAGCCGTTGTTAAAGGTAAAGGGTGAATATACCAACCTAGCCCCTTATCCCCATGTTGCGGTAAATGTGAGCAGACCCAACAGTTGGACCTATTAAAAATGGCATGTGTGGCATTCATGATAAGTAACAAGGTAGTGTTGTGATATCTTTGTCTATGCTGGGAGTCCCTAGGAGACAGGGTATGCAAATGCACAAAAGGAGTAGAAACAGTGGGTACATTTTCGGTCGTTTCGAATGAATGTACTTCTTCCAGGTACCAAAGGCCTAAGACAGTTACTATTATAAAACCAATTATTACATAAAAAGACAGCAATACGTTTTCGGGGCCCAAGAGATTTGTCAATTTTACCGGCCGGTCACACGATCATTTATCAGTCCAGTATGAGCGGTAGCGGTTGCAGGTATTGCAGTCTTCAAACGAAAAACCCCAATGTTATTAGCTGGCGACCTCCCTGCCACGCGACTTCTTAGTCCTACCACAACCCTAGCTAACAGAATCCCCTTTTTCCGCAAACAATTACTTGGGCAAAAAGAAAGCCCTTGATGAATTTCCTTTCTTCTTCGAATGCACAGCCGAATCGTGCCATAAGTCTATTTTCTCGGACGCAAATTGTACCTTGTTGTCCCCGGTACCGATTGATCCGAGAACAATGTGTCGTCACTTCCCGTTGGAAGCAGCGTATCAAGAGCAAGTGAAGATGCAGGATCCGGAATGACAGTTTCTGGAAATGAAACTTTTGGAGAGTGTGGAGACAAATTGGCAGGTTCCCCAAGCCTCACGGGCTCAGAGAGATCCTCCGATGCACTCTCAACACTATTTACTGCTTCGGGATCATTGGTTGCAGCGTTAGCGAGGGGTTCTGTTTTTTCTCTATTGTTTGGCACAGGGTGAGGAAGTCTCTTGAGAGGCGTCGCGTGGATCAAATTTTTTCGGCCTGCGACACGCACTGCCATCTGTGTGACCAGCAGGACCTGGAATGGGCCCCGCCAACGAGTTGCAAGGCAAGAAGAATGCTCAAGTGCCTTGGTGAGCACCCAATCTCCGGGTCGAATACTGTGGCACGGGCCCTCGTATCGCACAGGTAAACCCTCTCGCACCTGGTGATAAATCAAAAACAGGTTTTTAGTCAACTGGCTACAATAATCTGAAAGAAGTACATTTTCGACATTCTTTAAAGATCGACATTTTGGAAGGTTCCAGATATTGGCAGGTCTCCCCATCACCACCTCAAATGGAGAGAACCCAGTCTTAGTTTGAGGGGTTGTACGCATGGCTAGTAAAACGATCGGTAAGGCGTCCGGCCATTTTAGTTTGATGCCGGCACACGTATTAGCAAGCTTGTTCTTGATGATGCCGTTGTGTCTTTCTACTAATCCGGCACTTTGAGCATGTCTGGCCGAATGGAACCGTTTGTCGATCTGTAATGCCGCACATATCTGCAGAATTACAGCAGCGACAAAATGTGGACCATTGTCCGACCCGATGACTCTTGGTAGCCCGAACCTGGGAAAATATTCCTTTAACATAGTTTTTGCAGTAGTCATGGCTGTAGCATCCTTGACAGGGAAAGCCTCAAACCATTTGCTGAAAGCACAGATGATAACTAACACATATTTCAAATTATTACAACGTTCCATTTCAATAAAACCAAAGTGGATGACCTCAAAGGGGACAGAAGGTGGCCAGAAACTTCCCCTTGGAGTTGATGTTCCCTTTCCCACATTGTGCTGTGGGATCATGCAGTCTTGGACATAGCGCTGAGCTATTTTCGAAATGTTGTCATTCGCCCAATCTTTTTCTAGCATTTTCGTAACCTTCTGGGCACATATATGTTTAGGGCCATGGGCCATAACGACGATCATCATCACGTATGCATCAGGAAGTAGCCATTTCCCTTCAGCTATGTCCACCCAACATCCATCATCATCATCGAGTTTCCCCAAGCTCTCAGCCCAGCGCTTGGATTCTTCTAATGTGGCATCGGCTTGGATATTCCTTACGGACCCAACACCCTCGTTCATTGCATAGGCATTTACAGTCTCTCTTGAAACATACATCTCCGTAAAGAGATTGGTGGCAGTCTGTTTAGCTATCTGATCAGCGAAAGCATTCCCTTTTCCTATATCTATAATCTTTCAATGTGCTGTACATTTCACGACAGCTAACTGAGTAGGGAGCGCAAGCGCTGGGAGTAGTTGTACTGTTAGGGAGCCATGCTGGATCTTTGTACCATGTGAAGTTAAGAATCCTCTCTCTGACCAAAGTCTCCCAAAGTTGTGAACCACCCTAAAGGCATACTGACTATCAGTATATATGTTTCCTGTAAATCCTTCGGAAAGTTCACAAGCTCGGGTCAATGCTATAATCTCTGCGGCCTGCGCAGAATTATGCGTGATTCTCTTGGTTTCCACGACTGTGCTCAATGTGGTGATTCCATGAGCAGCTGCGGATGTACCATCAGGGAGTTTGAAGCAGGAGCCGTCACAAAACAGCTCCCCTTGTGGATTGTTCAAAGGAATGTCTTTCAGATCAATTCTACCCTTTGTCTCTTGTTCGGTAGTATACAGACAGTCATGTGACTCTTCGTCTCTGCAAGCAGTACCTTGCGGGAAAGGTAAGAGTTCAGCCGGATTAAGAACACAACACCTCTTAATTTGTATGTGGGGAGCGAACAAGATCAATTCATATCTCGTCAACCGTGCGGAAGTGAGGTGTTGCGTTGGGGTTCGGTTCAGTAGAACATCTACAGAGTGAGGCACCATCAGGGTTAGATCATGGCCTAGGACCATTCCCTCATTCTGTTTTACAGACGCAGCAGCAGCGACAGCTCGCAAACATCTTGGCAAAGCGCATGCTACAGATCAAGGACGGAAGAAAAGTAACCGCATGGCCTATTCTTCCCTCCATGTTCCTGCGTTAATACAGCCAAAGCACATCCATCACATTCATGCACAAACAGCACAAAGGCCTTTTCATAATTTGGTGTGCCCAAAACTGGTGCCGAGCATAATGCAGTCTTGAGCAGATCAAAAGATTGCTGGTGTTGCGTGTTCCATGGCAATGGCGAAGAAATGCCCTTCTTCGTCAAAGCCAACATCAGCTTAGTCACTAGTGAGAAGTTTGGGATACACAACCTACAGTAAGAACCCATACCTATAAAGGCTCTAACTTCCTTATGTGTATTTGGGACAGACATGCCAGAATTGTGCTTTATTTGTTCAGGTGTCAATCTTCTTCCCTCCTTTGACATCAGATAGCCTAAATAGGCAACCTCCTGACAACAATATGGAAACTTTTTAAGCGAAGCTTTGTGACCATGTTTAGCCAGGTGAATAAGCAATAACACAGTGCCCTCCTTACAAGCGCTCTCAGAGTCAGCAGCTAAAAGTAAGCCATCGACATACTGAAGCAATGTACAAGAAGAGGGCAATTCAAGGGTATCAAGCTGTTCTTTCAAAACCCTGGTATAAATGCTAGGACTTTCCGTGTAACCTTGCAGTGCACGGGTAAAGGTGAACGAACGTCCCCCTAAGGTGAACGCGAACAAATATCTACTGTCCTTGTGTATAGGAATTCTAAAGAAAGCATTCTTCAGATCCACAACACTAAAGTAAGTAGCTGTAGCCGGAATCATAGTTAATATTGTCGTCACATCAGGCACAATTGGAAATTGCGGAGCAACGACCTTGTTGATGGCACGTAGATCAATTATGAAACGAAAAGGAATTGCATTATCGCCTTTTTTGTACACGGGTAAAATTGGACTATTGCACAAACTACCTGCAATTTCCTCAATCACCCATCGATGCACAAAATCGGAAATGATGCATTTCAAAGCTTGCTCGCCCTCAACTGAAATCTTATATTGTGGAATGCGTGGCAACTTTATTCCATGTTTCAAGACTATTTTAATAGGCTCGATCTGTAAAACACCGACATCATTGTCGTCAATTGCCCATAAACACTCTGGTACATCACTGAATTCTGCTGACAAAGGTCTGGTTAAGAAATGAGAGACAGAAAGTTGCTGTGGTGAAATCGTCAAATGCACTCCATCAGAACAACAATGAATTACCGCATTTAATTCTTTCAACAGATTCAACCCCAGCAAATTCTCTCCATAATTCGAAGTCAAAAGGAATGGACAATGCTCTGTGAAAGGACCCAAAGAAATAGGTACCGGCGAAGAAACTGGACAAACAACTGTTGTGCCAGAAAACATTACGGAAAAATGTGTTTGCCCTGACAGTGGAATGTTTGGAACCCTAGAATGATCAATGGAAAACTTCTGTGCCCCAGTATCTATCAAGAATAGATGTGTCCTATTTCCCACTACCATTTCAACGTAGGGACCTTTCTGATTAACAGGAATCGGCGTAGGTTGCAAACCCTGCTTCGGGCAATCCTAATGAAACAGAATGTCATCAAAAAGAAGTTCTTCAGATAGATATGCAGCAGAAGGATGATTAAATATGTTTCTAGTATCCACACGTGGTACCTGATTATCCTGCGAAAAAGGCTGCTGAGGATCCTGTGCAAACGGACCTCTACCAGGACCCCCTACACCAGGGCGACCTCTGGATCGTCTACCCATATTTCTGAATGTGTTATTCGACCTTTGTCGAAGGACGGGGCATTGTGCACGCCAATGACCCTCCTGGCGACAATAGACACACTGGTTAATGTTCACAGGACCCAAGGGCACATTCCCTTGCGGAACATACTGACCTCTAATCTGCGAACTACCCCCTCTGGGGCCTCTAACAATTTGTTGTAATAATACTTTAGTCTTCAAATCACCTTTTCTCTTCTCTACTCTTTCCTTTTCATTATTGACACGATTCTCGTAGTACTGAGCCATGTGCAGTACTTCTGATTGCGACTTTGCCTGCCAAGCGCTCTCGGAAGACATGGTCTGCGACTGGATGTCAGGCATTAATCCACGTACAAATGTGTCCACAAATAATCTTTTCCCAGACTCTGTGTCTAACTCTTGTCCACTGAAATCTGAGAATACCTGTTCGAACCAATTGAAGAACTCGGTAGCGCCCTCAGACTTCCCTTGGACACAGGCCGTAAACTTGTCCCAGATAATTCTCTTTTCGGGAATTATGGTTTTCAATTTTGCAATGATTCTATCAGGCAAGGTTAGTATCACCTGGGGCGGTCTCTCACCAGCTGGCCTTTCTCCATCGAGTCTAATTATGTTAGCCCATGTATCTCCCAACCCTGGTACGTCATCTATAGTCCTAACCTGTTTCCACAAATCTACGGGCAGGAGTACAGGAAATAACAGATCAATATCACCCAAGGTGAATACTGAGGAATGCAAGATAGACTCTGTTTCTTTATAGAATCCTGTCTGATTTTTCCTAATGTCAGGAATAGATTGTCTAATGGTATTCACTTCCTGTCTCGAGAACGGCACGTGAACAAACTGTGATACATAATGTGCAGGAATGCTCACAGCAACTGCATTCGTTGCAGGATTAGCCGCAATCTCAACCTTCGGGACAAATGTCGGAGGAACCTCTCTCATGGGCAACTGAGAAGTAGGCAACTCCGAACACTTACTAAGCAACAGAGCCAAGTCGAGCGCTAAAGCAGTCGAAGAAGTGTCAGGTGAAAAAGCTCTCTTATAAATACCCAATAACTCTGTGGGACAACAAATCTTTCTCTTTACACATTCATCCTGTTGGTACCCTATCATTACCTGTATCACTTTCCTCTGCATTTCTAGCGTATACTGACTATACGTGTCGTATACTTCAACTGGAGTTATCGACATATCCGAAATCCATCTAAGTGCGTCCTTCGTACAAATTCGTGTTTATTCGGATATCGATTTGTGACAAGGAAGGAACTGTTTCTGTACATACATACTATCCTCATCATCATCCTCATTCTGTAACCTTTCCAACTCCTTTCTATACTCAAATATCCTCGCAACATGCTCATGTACTTTCTCCACAGTATCTCTTGAAAACGCTAAAGTGTTTAGATCCCTCAACTCTTGTGGGAGATCTGCATTATTTAATTTGCCCCACATTACACATAAATGAATCCCTAAACCTTCAATGAAAATATTTTTCTCAGGAAAATTATCCATATTAGAAAGTGTGGCAAAAACAGTACCTCGATCATCCCTCTCTATACAATGCTTACCCCATGCAATCAAATTCCGCTTCATCTCTGGAGGTACAGTATTACGAGTGACAACCCTTGACCCCGCACCCTGATCGACTACAAGCGGTACAAGACCACTTGGAAGAGGGGGAGCAGGTAAATTCAATGGAGGTACTGTTACTGGTGCAATAGGAAGAGGTGGAGGAGCAGGTGGAAGAACAACAACTGGAGGAAGAGGAACATTGGGAGGAGCAGGAACAACAGGAACAACAGCAGGAAGAGAAGGAATAACAGCAGGAACAGGCAAAGCGGCAGGAAGAGGAACATACGGAGGTGGCGCAGAGGCACCAGGCCTTCGTTCATTTAACAATTTGTCAATAAATTCATCCGAAACATGAAAATCTTTGGAAGGATAGATTTTCTGAATGCCAAGTGAGAAAGCCCTATCCATTTTCCTAGCCGAGGCAGAATGGTTATCTTGGTCATATAACAACGCTTTTTCGGCGTTTGTCTTATGACGGCGCGCATGTTTTTCCCTACTCTTAAGCTGCTGTAACGCTTCTTTTTTCTAATTCTGCAAAACATCAAATACTGCAGGTCTAGCCTTTTTCTTTAATAGAATTGACTCTAAATACTCAATATGAGGGATTTCAAAACTATCATTGATTGGCCACAGAAGTTCGGAGGCATGCCTGGTTTGTCTGTACCAAATATCATTAAACACTATACTTCCAATGCCATGCTTACGGTACATAGTACAAGCCGGCGCCCCTCCTGTGGTGCCGGAGGGCTAAATTCCAAAGATTGCCTATCGCTGCGGAATAACACCCTGAAGCAGGTAGACAATGTCCCAGGCATATCAAAATATTGGTGTTACCTGGTCAATAATTGTATTTGCAGATACAATGCGCCAAAACAAATGATCAGGATACTTAAGAATCGGGTCACGACTCACCTGATCAATCCTAAGGAGGTCCTATAACGAATATTACCTTGTGTTTGGTGATTTCGGCACAACTGCCCACCTCGATAAGTGGACCCTCGTCAAGATGCCATCTCGGACCACAAGCTAATCGTCCAGGGATCGGGTTGTGCAGCGCTGCTGAGGTGTCACGTCTCTTTCAAAAGGGGCCCTTTATTTTGTCACACCGTCCGATCCAGGTCCGATAGCGTGTGTCAACCTTCGACAATCCGGCATCAATCTTGAGGATCCTTATTCGGGCGCCAACTGTGAAAACAAATAGCAAATATCGAGGCTGAGTACCCCCAAAAGGAAATACACTGAACACGTGTTACAAAGGAACATACAAAGATCTTTATTTTATACTGAACAGTTTCAAAGGACAAAACAACAGATAACTATCAGCCCTCAGTACAACACAACGAACTCCAGCATGGTTCGGTGTGCTCAGTGAGTGGGACTGTACATTAGAATAGTCGCACCTTATATACCTTTGAAAACATGATGTCCAACCCTACTGTGGGTTAATATTTGTTAATACATCACGGATCTAGGGTTTGTGACAAGTTCACACATCTGTACACTTAGGATTTACTTTTAATGTATTCACCAACAAGCTTTAATAGTAACAGTGCATCTTAGGATTTCATGTTGAGTCTTCTTAAACAGTTTTATACAATGTAGTCAAACAAGTGGTCACATTTCAGTATTTGAATACATTGTTCGGAACATATGCTTGCGGATTAGCTTCATTGGCACGAGTAATCCTTTACACACAGGTCAACGAAGGACAAGGTCTCCGTTCATGACCCTAACAAGCGGCCTGCAGGCAAGTTACACATTAGTTTATACATAGAGGTCAAGACGGCCATGTTACATTTTCGCAATGACACTGTCCACCATTTTAGCTCACAGGGTGACTTTGCAGAGAGAACCTAAAATGGCGGATTGACCTAAAATGGCGGCTTACATTGATTTTAAGGTCGGGACCTTGCAACACGGATTTCTTCGCAAGTGGCTTACAAGCAGCTTGGCGTAGGCCAATATACATATATTCATTACAATAGGAGGCACGATATAATTTCCCGTTTGACAGCCCGAGATCTCTTACATTTAGTAATGAGATTTTGAATGATGGCAATATCTAAATTAGGATCCCAGGTTACCCCGCCTGTTAAGTGTGTAACCAAAACAAGCTCCTCCTCAGGTGGCCCAAACCTTTCCTCATAAAACTTTACCCATTCCTATTCATAAATTGGGTTCATTTGAGAAATCATATAGTTAGGATCTTGCCCATTTACCAAATGCCAAAAAGCCAGTGACATCTGCGTTAATTAGGACCCCCAACACCATTTCTGCATCTCGTTGCAGGAAATAGGATTTCATTGCTTTGCAATAATCTTTATAGGATTGCTTGACCTTCCTAGTTAGCTCCTTACAGATGGCCTCATGAGAACTAGTGCGCTGAATTCGTTTCATGTCCCTCCTCACTGCTTTTTTTGCTTCAGTAAGTTCAGCACTATAGCAGTGGGGATGCTATAATATTAAAGCCCAGAGGAGTCACAAGAATCATTGTGGGACCAAACATACTCGTCTCACTGAAGTCCAAGAGACTATAATATTAAAGCCCAAAGGAGGGAACGAGAATCATTGGGGGACCAATCATACTCGTCCCAGGGAAGTCCCAAGAGTCTATCAAATTGAAACCCAGAGGATGTAACAAGGGGATTTGTTATGGGTCCAATCATACTCGTCACAGTAGAGATGAAGAGATCAGAATATTGAAGCCTAAAGAAGTAAAAGAGAATAATTATTGGAACACTCTTTTTCATATCAGTCAAAGTCAGTAAGAACCTCTCTCGCTGGAGCGAACCAAGAGGAAGGGAATAAAATAACAAAGAAAATGTTTGAAAGAGAGAATATTCAAAAACCTTTTAAAGTATTGAACGAGTTGCATGAACTGATCAAAAGAGTCAACAGAGAATATCTGAAAATCAAGTATTAAATAAAGTTTGTGGAAAGCAAAATACCAGGAGATGGGAGTATTCTCCTGTCCTTAGTTGTTATCTTAGTGGTAGTGCCAGTTGAGGTTAGTTTGGATGGTGGACAGATTCAGTTAAGACATTCAGCGATGAGCACCTTAGCTAGTTTTCTTTTCCAGAGGTGCCTTATAGTATCGGGAGAGATGGGCATTTGTTTTCATTTGGTCAATAAAGAAGATAGTGAAATGTCTAATCAGAGTCCACGTCCTTTTTCTGACCCGCCACCGAACTCAGGATCAGACAATTTGAATGAAGACGCATTTGTAAATTTTGCACTGTAGCTGCAGGGTTAAACACAGAACATGAAAGGAATGTCTTTCTGTAGCATAACATTGCATTCCCTTCCTTTCTTCATTATCCAACAATAACAATAGGGACAGATATTCATCCCAGGACGGTATTCGATGCAATAATAAAAAGGAATTAAAAAAGATTCATGGTCCAAAGTTACTGCAAGATGCCTCTTGAGGGTTACACATTGACCTGCATGTTCAGATTCTGGTACAACTAATGAATATAGAACATCTTAAGGTGTGGAATTCCCGCTTGGCAACTTTTGAGACTGTGAGGAATTCGACCATCCACACGGCGAGTGTGCACTCGCCTGGGGGGCTTTTGTGAAATGTTATATGAAATTGAATGTTGGTAGATCAACCTCTGAAGAATGTGTGGGGCTAATCTGTACACATTTTCCTATGCTCACCACACAACAAATACATAGATCTGTGTACTCTGGGTGGACACAGCCTACAGGTACCACCCCGTCCCATTTAGTTGGAATGTGACACCCAGGAGTACATCAAAGCATCTCAAATGTGGGAGGGCAAAACCTTCTTCCTGCCATGGCCAGCATCATTAAATAACAAAGGCTCCATGGCTCTGCCCTATCCTTTGTTGGCCCTGCTGATGGCAGTGAGGCATACTGATGAGAGTTAATTTAAGCAGGCCCACAAGGGGCCCGGTTGCAGGGCTAACAAAAGACAGGAAAACCTCAACACATTTGATATGCATCTGTTTTAACCTGAAGCCAACCTCCGCCTCTTAGTATCAATGACAGTGAGCTGTAAAAACATGTGTGGTACATGTTTTTACAGTAGGCAACCCCTCGCAGGGGGGCACCCCATTCAGAGGGTAGGAACATGTGATTTGATGGAGACAGAAAGTCTGTTCTTGCCACAAGTTCAAGGGAGTCCTGCCTTTAATCAGGTACCACAGAAAGCTCAATTAACCTGAGAGACCCTTCAATCCACAAAAGACAGGAAGATAAGTGGGACTTAGTAGTACATGTTTTCACCCCTTTACCTTTCCTGTTGCAAAGCACTCTGGTTATGACCTCACACATAATAGAAGATTTTCGGTGAGGACCCAGGATTGGTTCATTAATGTAGGCTTAGCCTACACCAATCACTGGGGCCTTTTGGGCTTTAAAAGAGTGTTGAGCCCCTCTTTTGGCAGATCATCTGAAGGCTTTGCAAGGAGTAACAAGAAAAACTCATTGGCCCTGGCTGAAGGTACAGTCTGCCTTACAGCTTCTGGCAGTGAAGGAAGGCTAGGATCTCCAAAGAGGCCAGCAAGATCCCTCCCCTAACCATCTCCCAGGGAACAGAGGGAGATACTGAATCCAGAGGACCATCCATCAGCTTCAGAACCCGTACCCAGCCAGCACACAGCATGCCCTGCGAGGCTCTGCATCAAGCTTCCCAGGTGGGAAGTGCCAGAGAGTCTCTGAAGCAAACCAAGGACAACACCCGTGCCTGCAACACTCTCCTCAGCTTTGGGCCGTCTGCCTTAAAGGACGACATGAGCCCAGTGAAGAAGGTAGGAGGGGAGCATCGACAAGTATCTGGCATCTTTCACCTTAAAGGACATTTTCGAACCAGTCAAGCCATTTGAGCTGTGTCTGACTGCACCACTGACTGTTGTCACACCACAGTCGCTGAACAACAAAAGGGGACTGCTACTGTAGTCAATACTTATTTGGTTCTTAATTATAACCTAGTTGTATCAACATGTTAATAAAAATTGTTCATTAGATTAGTATTCATATCCACAGAATAACATACAGACCAATGAAACATTTCAAGTAGAAGCGTAAATGGAATTTGTACTCAAAATGTTTCACGTTCAGTTGTAATCAGATGAAAAACAACAATACATCTGGTGTGTTTAAAACCGACTCAGGGGTAGGGAGCATAAATAAAGTGAGGAATTGGAAGGTGGTGTTTAGAAAGAGAAAAGAAGACCCGGTGGAGGTTCCAGATGGACAGATCCAGAGAGCGTGAAAAGATGAAGCAAAAACTAAAAAAATAAGGTAAATACTTTTGATGGCAAGATTACATGAGAAGTTGACACAACAATTTGTCATCAGGGATGTCTAAGCACTTTCATCGTAACATGGTAAATAGTGATCTAACAACAGTTGAGAGTCACAAATCCTTCATTAAAGTCATGGTATATCGGGGCTAATTAATCAAATATGTCCTTTTCTGGGTTTCAGGGGGAGTTTCTTGTGTCTACCGGTAAAAAGGGTGAACCACTGGGCCTGCCTACGTGACGGTAGGAGGATTTCAAATCCAGCGGGCGGGGGTATGTAATTCCCTTGGACAGGATGGTGTGGACCCCCGGTTCAAATCACTGATTCGAAGCTGCCTTCTTCAGGGCGTTGCTTCAAGGGTCCTGTGAATTCAGGGGCATCTTAAGCTTTTTTGGGGCCCTGGGCATGGACCTCTTTGGGCCCCCCTCAACCAAACCAAAGGAATTAAGTGATCAAGTATATCTGGTGGCACCCACCTCCCCCACCGTGAGCAAAACCCCACCTCGCAGCATTCAAAATAAGCATGTTTACTCCCTTTGAGTCCCCTTACCCTCTTCATTCTTGCTCTAATCAGATTGATAAACAAGTAGCATTTGAAGGCCAACATTATCAATCTACAAGAGGTTACTTCTGTTCTAGTATAGAAACAGGATACTTTTGATCAATAGCAACCAGGAAGCCTGTAGTATTAATACAGGACTGTATTTAAACGGTACATGTAACCAAGAATAGGCAGAGAACTCACATTAGCTGCCTCACAGAATGTAAAAGTGCTCAAGCAGTGATAGAGTAGACCAATTGTAAGGTAGGAGAAAGCTACACATACCATAGCATGGATAGTGGAGGCAGATTAGAAGCTACCAGGAAGGTGCCTGTATCCAGACAGACTGAGATTAGAAGTGGGACATGGTTTTCAAATAGTGTTGCCATTAGAGATCAAGGGAACAAGTGCCAGTGGTGTGCAGTATATCAATGCTCACTGTTATAGTGGAAGCAACCCTGTAGCCAGTGAAACCATGAGTGAGGCTTTTATGAAGATCATACCTTGAGAAGGAAATCACACTGAGGGGCTGACAATTTGGAAAGGTTTAGGGACTGGCAACACTGAGAGGTTTGGCAATACACGATTACATGAGATTCCCAGGATCACATGTTGCTTATGGGGTGAAGCTGTTTTAGTTCATGGTAAGAGCTGGAAAAGAAAGTGTTCAAATGCAGAAATTACAGAACTGCCACAAATCCCAGTCTCATTTTATAAAAGTGACTTGCAAAGTACACAAATCACATTTCCAAACCTGACCATTTTTAAAACCAAAATATTACAGAGGGGTGTTACACAAAATGAGAATGATTCTAGCTTCATTCTGTCCATCGTCACGGGAAGTATATAAGTACCAGTATACCAATCGATGTGATTTAACTGATTTAATCTAGGTATATCTTTTGTACTTTTAAGCTTTAAATACTTCCAAAACAATGGCTTGTGAAATTATCATTCATAAACATGCAGAAAAACCTTTGACTTTTATACAAAAAGCAAAAAGTTGTTTGTGTCAAACAAACAGACCTTAAAATATGCTTGCCCAATGCCTACACCATCTGGTCTGCTCTCTCCTGTCTACCACCCCTTCCACGCAAATGGCCTACATAAGAAGAAAGATCAAGTATGCGCTAAACGATGCCACCAGCATGCAAGAAGGCAAGCCTCACAGAAGACAGCACCGTAATGCAAGAGCTATATGATTTGATCAAGATCACTGTATCGTCTGCTGGCAAAGCCTGGATACAAGCATGAACACTTTGGTCCCATAGTCTTTTATTCACCCTTTGGACTAATAGTTTACGCTCATCTTTGGAGGGGATTGCCTAGGTTCTAGAACACCCCATCGGAACAAACCAATTTGTAGACCTTCAGCAGATGAATGACATGTTAGTTTTTATAGCAACCCCTATCTGGTGCAGGAGCATTGCAGATAATAGCACCTCTTATGCTGCAAAACCAAGTATATATGCAGGTAGGTTTATAAACTTCAGACATAGGAAAGGGTCAGCCAGCCTTGCTGCAATGTGCTCTTCTAATCTTTCATATGAACACACATCTCTGCAATGCGTGCTTAACACACTGAACTAACGTCCGAACCATTGTGGCACTCAATTTATCAATATGGATTTCAACTTTGGCTACTGAACATGATCAACATAATTCCCACAAGAAGGAAATAATGCTACAGAAGGTGTGCAGTATGGAACACACAACCTATGTATTCCACAGTGAACACAGAAAGCAGTACATGATTAATTGATCAAGGCAGAATGTACTTGGCAAAACAGACAGACAATAGGTTTAGCGCCTCAGGAGCATGCCATAAAATCTCCTGGCGTGTGCTATTTAAGTCTGGTGAACAATGGAATCTTACTTTAGATCAGGCAGCCTTGTGGGGGGCCCCCTTCAAGGTGGGGGCCCTGGGCAAGTGCCCCTTTTGCCCTCCCATAAAGACGTCTCTGTGTGGATGTGTATAGGGATCATATTAGGTCTGGATGTAGGTGAATTGAACACTGTGCTCGAGTCATAGTAAAGGGAGAGATTTTTCCTTTTCAATTAGAAGCCAACCTCTGCAGTGGCCGGTAATATCCGCGTTGCTGCCTCTTTCACCCCAATACTCGCTGCCCAGTATATCTCTTCCTTAGTACTGGCCCACGAGATCCTAATCTCCTTGCTAGGTTTCAACATATTACTTTGTTGGTACTGGCTCACCCTAGCCAGTCTGGGTGCTGGACTTCCTTGTCTCACAAGGTGTCCACCCGGTCGGCCAGGAGGTTCCGCACTGCAGTAGTTGAGTTTCTTTGAGTTGCTCTCGTTTTTCCTTCAGGTTTCTTGTGTCCTCTCTTTGAGGTCATGGTTGAGAGGTTTCTTCTCAGCCACCCTGCCGAGGTATGGGTCCCTCATGGGTGCCATGTGGAGATCTCCGGCTTGGAGGCGTTGGGGCTTCGAGTAGATCCTCCTGCTCATTTGGCCAGGGGGGGACTGGGGGCGCTGAAGTTACTTAGTATTATGGGTGCTGAGGATCGTGGCCTTCATTATGGGGGCCGGCGCGCAAGGGCGTGGGAAATGAGGAGCCACTTTGTCAGCTTTTTGCTAGACACATTGTTGTTTAGTGTGTGTGGGTGGGTACACTGGTGGGTACACTCACCAGCTGATTACACTGTAGTGCATCTAGTTGGGCTCAGAAGGTTCTGGCCGCAGTGGTAGTGTTCGTCTCCAGCCATAGATTCAAAGATCACGGTATTGTCAGGTAATCGAGGTCAGGCCTCGAGTCCTAAACAAAACAGTGAGGGGTACCCGAATGCACTCATTGGGAAGTGATTGGGAAGTGATGTCCAGGAAGTGGGCATGTCCTGCAGTGAAATATGCACATTTCATTCCGTTGTCTTTGTATAAAAAGGCAAGCACCTTTCAGATCTAAAGTTCTGTAACAAAACATGCCCTCTATAGCACTAATTTGGATATGTAACTGCTCCAATGTGAGAAACTCGTGTGTGGTCTGCAGGCTGCAGGCTAAGTGCAGCACTTCGCAGCTGCAGGACCTGGGTTCGATTCCCGGCCGTGGCACTGCTCACTTGAAGTGGGTGCAGCAAATTCCTCTATTAATCTTTAACCACACATGAGGATGGTGTCTGCCCACGTGTTCCCTCAAATGGTGCCCCGCTCGAGGGCAGTAGATCAGCAGGCAGGTGGGCACAGTCATGTGCCAGTGCACCCGGGGAGATTAGCAGTCACCAGCAGGTATAGATGCCCTAGGTGTTACCTATGTGTGCGTGTATTCCCCTTGTGCGTTGAAAATGCCTCCTCCCTTCTTGCCAGGCCAGTCCAAGGACCTGGGAGGACAGTGAGGTTGCTCCATGCAGAAGAGGGGCATTGCCACCTATAGGCCATGCCCCAGTAGTATGTCATTTAAATAGCGCCTTTATTTATATAGCGCCTGTCCTACCCTGTCCCAGCCATTGGAGCAGTCCACCGTCGCTCTTCCGTGGAGCAGGAGCTCCTCCCGACCCTGCAGGAGCAGTGGTCCCCCTTGCTGCAGTCATCCTGAATTGCCTACGAATTTCTGGTAAGCATCTCAGCACTCAAGCGAAGATCGCATGTCTCGCTGCTAATTCTGCCTATTGAGATGCCCTGCTGCAAGAACATATTTGCAGCCTCTATGCTGTGATCTAGATGCCAACAGCTGCCTGAGACCCATTGCCACCATTACCCACCACAAGGAGTTTTGCACCTTCAAAGATGGCTGCCCGCAATCTTTCACCGACCTCCAGTGCTTAACTGAGCCCTGCAGAGTATGCTGAGCACCGATTGGCTATTGATCTGATCTTAGCCACCTATCGTGAGCCGTTAGGCGAAGCCGGCCCACTCCTACCAAGGCCCAGGGAAACAAGGCCAATACCTGTCCTCGGCCTTCCTCGCCGTTCGCCCAGAACCTCTGTCCTTTTTCTGGTCCACTACCCCTGTGACCATCAGCACCGTGTACTGAGCCCTCGGCAAGACTAACTGCCACTGACTCTTTGATACAAACATGTCACCGTAAGTCTAGCAATTCTATTATTGATTACTTGCGCTACACTGCCTTGTTTTACCTATGCTCCAGTATCTGCCTGTGCTATCTATTAGTATATTAGTAGTATCTATGCTCCAGTAGAGTTTAGTTTTTCTCAGCACCTTATGCTTGTCCTCATATCCGTTAATTAAAAAGAACTGTAAAGGTGTAACTTATTGTCTGCGAGCCACAATATTGCCCACCATGATTGTAGCTCGAGCAAAGCGCAATGCCTCTCCATTATAACCTGCACCTAGCCTAGCACTGCTTCCCTGTTTGAACCTGCATCTAGCCTTGCACTGCCTCACTGCTATAATCTACATCTAGCCTAGCACTGCCTCCCTGTTTGAACATGCATCTAGCTTTGCACTGCCTTACTGCTATAATCTGCATCTAGCCTAGCACTGCCTCCCTGTTTGAACCTGCTTCTAGCCTAGCACTGCCTCACTGCTATAATCTGCATCTAGCCTAGCACTGCTTCCCTGTTTGAACCTGCTTCTAGCCTAGCACTGCCTCATTGCTATAATCTGCATCTAGCCTAGCATTACTTCCCTGTTTGAGCCTGCTTCTAGCGTAGCACTGCCTCACTGCTATAATCTGCATCTAGCCTAGCACTGCCTCCCTGTTTGAACCTGCATCTAGCCTAGCACTGCCTCCCTGTTTGAACCTGCATCTAGCTTTGCACTGCCTCACTGCTATAATCTGCATCTAGCCTAGCACTGCTTCCCTGTTTGAACCTGCTTCTAGCCTAGCACTGCCTCACTGCTATAATCTGCATCTAGCCTAGCACTGCTTCCCTGTTTGAACCTGCTTCTAGCCTAGCACTGCCTCACTGCTATAATCTGCACCTAGCCTAGCACTGCTTCTCTGTTTGAACCTGCTGTGCCAGCCTTAGGATCCTGTCCTCTCAACCCACTTATCTATACGACACATTATATAGTACTATATCCCCAACTCTAGCAGAATGCATTTTAGCACAACCCTATTAACATACGCCCCACTGCTGTTATTACAGTTTATACTGGCAACTATGGACCAATTTAAACATGTACCCTGCCCTACTCTCCACAGAAACTCTAGGCTTCGCGCTAGACTCTCTATCCTCTACGAACCGCAGTTACCTAGCAACGCCTATTTGAACCGCCATACCATACCCAAAAACCAGACTAGGAGCTCAACGCAACCTAAATCACAATGGCCTGCTAGCACCTTAATGAAAGAACCCATCCCGGTTACTTCTAACAACAACTGTCTACCTAAAACAACCTCCATAATAGGAACACTGATCAATGCTAGATCAGTCGTGGCCCACGCCACTGAAATAGCCGACCTCCTTACCCTAGATAACCTTGACCTCCTAGCAGTCACAGAAACCTGGCTACATGACGCAGTAGGGCCAGCCCTCTCCCTAGCAATACCCAAAGAGTACCAACTACTAAGACTAGACCGCCCTAACGCCAGAGGTGGTGGCTTAGCCATCATCGCCAAATCCAACCTGAATGTAAGGTTAACAACACTGCCCACCTTAAAATCTTGTGAACGCCTGGTAGCTAAATTACCGATATCCCCATGCCAAACCCTAACTATTTATCTCATTTACAGGCCACCAGGGCCCTTAGGCCTTTTCGAAGAGGAATTATCCAGCCTCTTAGCGGGCAACACAAAAAAGTCATCCCAGACAATGATCCTTGGTGACCTTAACCTAGGTCTTAACGACCCAAATGACAAACAAGTGCAAGCCATCGCTACCATGCTTGAAGGGCATGGCCTCACTCAAAAAGTCCTCAGCCCCACCCACGACAAAGGGAGAATACTAGACTGGGTAGCCACTTCCAACTGCCCTACTACTATCACTAAAATTACACCCCAGCCTTGGACATGACCACTTCCTCATCAATTTCTACTTAACACTTAACAAGATGCCCAGAATTGAAAAAACAATGGCACAATCTGTTCCTACTAGATCCAGAAAAAAACTTCACACCAGACAATATCCTACCCCTGCTCCTCCCAATCATCAATGCCTTGCCATTTGATTCTGACCCAAACACCATGGTTAAAATATACAACAACACCATGGCCATAGCCATGGACACCATTGCCCCACTGAGAAACTGTAAAAGTAAACAACAATCCCACCTTAATACTTGGTTCACCCCCCACCTAAAAGAACTGAGACTGGGAAAAAGGAAGCTTGAAACTGTATGGCAACACTCCCCTACAGCTGAAAATAAACTTAAACTGAAATTGTGCGCTACACATTATAAGAAAGCAATCATCCAAGCTAAAATAGAAGTCTATAACGACCGAAGTTCCAAAGCATGCTCCAATACAAAGGAACTATTCGCAATCTTGCGAGAACACGAATCCCCCATATCACCACCTGATAACGTACCCAAAGACAAGCAATGGTGTACCAATATCCAAAATGCCCTCGCTGATAAAGTAAAAACACTACAATTAAAAATTGCTATAATAAAAGCCTCGCTCCCTCTTAGTGAAATTCCCAGCATGGCCACGCCCACGCCCAAACCTAGCCTAACACCCTTCAAATTCTCTAAAGTTTCCACTCATGAAACTGAAAAAATCATTGTCTCACTAAAACCATCCAATTGCAAAGGCGATTACTGCCCGGCCCAGATAATTAAGGATGCTGCCAGAGACCTAGCCCTGTTCGTCACCAAACTTATCAACGCCTCCTTCTCATCTAGCACCGTCCCAAGTAGCCTAAAAGAGTACTGGGTTCTCCCCCTGCTTAAAAAACAAACTTTAGACCCCTCAATCCCCACCAACTATAGGCCCATCACTACTGTCCCTTTCCTCCTGAAGATAATTGACAGTGTGGCCTATCTCCAAATCCAAAAATACCTGGAGACCAACCAACTCCTCGGCACTCGTCAATCGGGCTTCAGACCTCAGCACGGTACTGAGACCGCACTTCTAGATCTTAAAGCCCAAATCGACGAGCTCAACGACAAAGGAAACACAGCTATGCTACTCCTCCTTGATCTGTCGGCGGCTTTTGACCTAGTGGACCACGCAGTACTCTGCAAACACCTAGCGTCAGCCACCCACTTCTCAAGTGAAGCCATAGCCTGGATCCAATCCTTTCTTGACAATAGAAGTCTGCAAGTCTTCTCCACCTTAGACTCTGCAGACCCTATCCAGACAACATGCGGAGTCCCACAGGGCTCTTGTGTCTCGCCAACGATGTACAATATCTTTACTAAACCTCTATTCGACAAATTGGACAGACTGGGTGTCACCTACACAAATTATGCAGACGACACCCAGAACCTCATCCCATTTTCGGGCAATTTCACTATGGATACAGCTTTAGTAAACAAAATGTACACCCTCATTCAGGCATGGATGGCAACCCATGGCCTCTGCCTGAATGACGAAAAAACAGAAATCCCCATTCTAGGCTCACCCAACAACCTAAAAAAACTCGATTCCAACTACAGCTCCTTCAAGATCGATGGCAATATAATCCCCGTCGCCAGAGAGGTGCAAACCCTCTGTTTCTATTTGGACTCCACTTTGTCCCTAAGGAAACAACTCCCTGGTCTATACCGGTAAACTTATTAAAACATGCAGACCCTTCCTCTCACGAGCTAGCTGCATTATCCTAGCCAATGCACTAATCCTCTCAAAACTGGATTACTGCAATGCACTTTATGCAGGCACAAATAAATACATCATCAATAAACTTCAAACCCTACAAAACAACGCGCTCAGAACGGCCCTGAACCTCACAGCTAGAGAGCATATCTTGAATGTGCAGAGAAAATACAACTGGCTAAAAATTTGCGATAGGATCACCTTAAAAATTGTCACAGTAACATTCAAATGCCTGAACAATGCAGCCCCCCCATACCTCAGGGACAGAATAATAAGACAAACCTCTGCATGACCTACCAGAACAGCCAACTCTTTCTGCCTCCAAACCCCGAGATTCCGACTAAAAAAATAAACAGGAGGTAATAGCTTCCCTGTGCAGGCAGCCCAGTACTGGAACACCCTACCAGTTGAACTAAGAAGGGACCAGCCCGACAACAGCTTCAGGCCCCATACCCGCACCTGGCTTCGACGCAACAACATCTGAAACCGGTGACCCTGAGCATTGTGATCTGATGACACACGTACCCCTCCACTCTTACATGTAAAATGTACAAAATGTATTTACTGTATATAAATTGTTACCTTTCCACCCTTACATGTATAGAATGTACATAATGTAATTACTGTATACAATTTATGTTACCAACAACCTGTAATATGCAACCTGTAACCAAGTTCTAAGCATTCTTGGGGCCTGTCTGCAGAGGTTAACGAAGGACACCAGAAACCCCAACAACATTTCATATGCACTGTGTCAATCTGAAGCCAGCTCCCGCCCTCAGTTTAAAATGACAGTGATGTCTGGGATTGCATGTTTACAGTAGTCCACCCCGCAGGGGCATCCCATTCATGAGGTACGAGGATGTGATTTGCAGGAGCCAAGCAGTCTGCTCTTGCTGCTGCAACTTCAAGGGAGACTTGCAGCTTTAATCAAGAGCCATGGAGAGCTCCATTACCCAGAGAGACCTTTTGATCCACAACAGACAGGAAGATGGGTGGGACTTAGCATTACATGTTTTCACCCCTTTACCTTTTCTGTTGCAAAGCACTCTGGTTATGACCTCACACATAAAGGAGATTGTTGGTGGGGACCTAGGATTGGTTCATTAAGATAGGCTTAGCCTACACCAATTCCTGTGGTCTGTTTGACTTTAAAAGAGAGCCAAGCCCCTCTTTTGGCAGATCATCTGAAGAGTGTGCAAGGAGTAGCAAGGAGTACTCATCATTGGACCCTGGCTGAAGGTACAGTCTGCCTTACAGCTTCTGCCAGTGAAGGAAGGCCAGGATCTCCAAAGAGGGAAGCAAGATCCCTCCCTAAACATCTCCCAGAGAACAGAGGAAGAAACTGAATCCAGAGGACCTTCCAACAGCTACAGAACCGGTACCCAGCCAGCACACAGCGTGACCTGCTAGGCTCTGCAGCATGCTTCCTAGGTGGGAAGTGCCAGAAGGGCTATGCACCAAGGACAAGGCAGCTGTCTGCAACACACTCGATAGCTGTGGGTTGTCTGCCTTAAAGGACAACACAAGCCCATTGAAGAAGCTGGGAGAAGTGCATCTACAATCATCTACTGACAACCACCTTAAAGGACATTTTTCGAGCCAGTCGAGAGCCTCGAGCTGCTGACCGTTGTCAAGCTGTAGTGGCTTAAAGACATCCAATACATCTTGACCAGTGCTTTAGAACCATTGACCAGCACTGAGATGATTCCTGACCCTGAGCTACCATGTAGGCCAGCCTGCAGCCATTCATCACAGCTTCGTTCACTGAAGCGTCTTGCCGCCTGAAACCCCCAGCTGACTCCCATCTTGATCTCTGTCACAGAAGCTGCAAAGCGCCCTGAAGCTGACTCAGCACTGTTGAGCACCAAGAACACCTACAGCACAAGGTACATTGTGGTTCTGTCCCTCTGGTCCTTCCTGGAAGACCCCTAGAGACATTGTAAGACCCATTGCTCCCTTAGTGCTGAACCCAAGTAACCTTGAACTACTGTGATTACTTACTATACCGCCCCCCCTGTCAGTAGCCAGAGTGCATCCCTTTTCCTTCTTTGAAACTGTCCTCTGCATTCCTTTACAGGGGGGGGGTGTATTTCGTAGTGTTGATAGAACTGTCTGTTGTGATAATAATAATAAAGTAAATATTTGTATAAACCTTGACTGGACAGTCCCTTTTATCATTGGATAATAATTATATTTTCGCTGTGTTGCAGCTAACCAACGATCCACGACCTTTCGGACATAAGCCTGCCGTTCCGTCCACGTTACAAAGACTGGAAAAGGAGGTTTATAATTTCCTTGTGTTTCTAATCTGTTTGGATCCTTTCTGGTGTACTAGAGGTGTGGGGCTGATTGATGGTTTAGAAACCGATATTCACCCCTGGACCGCTGGTGTCCCAGGAAGTTGATTCGTCACACCGGCTGTTCTGAGAGTTGGACTTTACCTTGCTGTGGGATATATTCTGGAGCGCTGAAGAGTAGGTCGCCCTGGCCCTCCATGACAGGTCATAGATGTCTACGCTGCTGAGGAGGGGCAGGTAGTTTGGTGGTTGGCTTTCTCTGGTTGAAAGTCCTTGATGGTGGTCCTGTGGTGAGTTTGGCAGTGGGAGGGGAATTAGGTCCAGTGCTGGCTTCTGTCTGATTGAGGTTTGGCTTAGGGGTCTTCCATGTGTGCTAGCCCTGTAGTAGGAGCGAGCGTTCTTAGAGTATGGCTGGCTCCCGTGAAGGTGTGATTGGTCACCCTGGCCCGCGCCTCCATGGGCGAGGCTTCATATAGGTGATGGATACGTTGTTTTCAGGAGATGGGGCAGTTTATCAGTACAGCGCTGTCCATCGTCATTTGTCTGCACTGGGGGGAGTTGATCGCTAAGATCCGGCAGAAGGGAGTCGGAGGTGTGTAGGGGTGTTATGTGCCCCAGAAACGAGCATGACAGAGGTGCATTGGCAAGGACCCCTTCCGGCTGTTGCACTCCCACTCTCCTGCCCCTATTCTCACTTGTGCCACTATTGCAGCTCGCTTGCCTTCATTTTGCTCAGTATCCTGCTCCGTCTTCTTTTAATTTTTGACTTTATCCATTCCGGACAAGTTCAGTTCATCTGCTCCTGGCTGCTGGCCTGTTTCTCTGCTGTGACTCTTCATACAATTACCCAGTGAGCATTGTTACTAAGGGCCTCATTACACGGAAGGCGGTGAGCCATGGCGCTATTAGCGCCATGGCTCATGCCGGTAAAATACCGGCACCGCCTTGGCGGAAAGGGGATTTACCGCCCCATTCCAAGGTTGGAGCCCCATAGGGCTCTATGGGAATGGGGAAGGCGCTAATTACGGCACCGCAATTTTGCGGTGCCGTAATTAGCTCTGAGGTCCCTTAGCGGGTTGGTTTTTAACGCCTGCAAAAAGCAGGCGTTAAAGCACCAACCCGCTAAGGGACCTCGTAGTAAGGCGGTACTGGTTAACGGTCACGGTTACCATTAACGGTGGCCGTTAACCATTACCGCCTTCCGTGTAATGAGGCCCAAAGTCTCCTTCCTACCCGCATGTTGGCTCCTTCCTTCCGCACTGTACACAAGACTTAGTAGTTTATACTACTACCCTGTTTTGCTGCTCTCCCACATGTGTTTCATGCTTCATTTTGTGTGCTCCTGCATCTGTTTCCTCCATAGTGATGTTCCCCTGTCAATGTGGTGAGCCTTCCCTTTGCTCTTACATCCCTGTACATCTTAACCTACCTGTTAGCTTTTGCGCCCTTACCCCCTCTGCAATCTCTCAGCCTACTGCTTTCTCCTGACCCCTCCTCTTAGCACTCTCTTTCTCTTTATAACCTTCTCCTTCCTGTTTCCATTGTCTTCTGCATTCATGCATTATCCTATCTTGCCTGATGTTGCAGTTTTCTCCAGTTTCAGTCACTTACCTGTGTAACCTAACTGTTCTCTGCATGCCTGAGGTAGCCCCTCATCCCGTGAGGCCAGGCTTTCCCAGGCTACAGTCACTTACCTGTGTAATGTAACTGTTCTCTGCATGCCTGAGGTAGCCCCTCATCCCGTGAGGCCAGGCTTCCCCAGGATACAGTCACTTACCTGCGTAACCTAACTGTTCTCTGCATGCCTGAGGTGGCCCCTCAGCCCGCGAGGCCAGGCTTTTCCAGGCTACAGTCACTTACCTGCATAACCTAACTGTTCTCTGCATGCCTGAGGTAGCCCTTCATCCCGTGAGGCCAGACTTTCCCAGGCTACAGTCACTTACCTACATAACTTAACTGTTCTCTGCATGCCTGAGGTAGCCCTTCATCCCGTGAGGCGAGGCTTTCCCAGGCTACAGTCACTTACCTGCGTAACTTAACTGTTCTCTGCTTGCCTGAGGTAGCCCCTCATCCCGTGAGGCCAGGCTTTCCCAGGCTAGGGTCACCTGCGTAACTCAACTGTTCTCTGCATGTCTGAGGTAGCCCCTCATCCCATGAGGCCAGTCTTTACCAGGCTACAGTCACTTACCTGCGTAACTTATCTGTTCTCTGCATGCCTGATGTAGCCCCTCATCCCGTGAGGCGTGGCTTTCCCAGGCTACAGTCACTTACCTTTGTAATGTAACTGTTCTCTGCATGCCTGAGGTAGCCCTTGATCCCGTGAGGCCAGGCTTTTCCAGTCTACAGTCACTTACCTGCGCAACTTACCTGTTCTCTGCATGCTTGAAGTAGCCCTTCATCCTGTGAGGCGTGGCTTTCCCAGGCTACAGTCACTTACCTGCGTAGCCTAACTGTTCTCTGCATGTCTGATGTAGACCCTCATCCCGTGAGGCCAGTCTTTACCAGGCTACAGTCAATTACCTGTGTAACTTATCTGTTCTCCGCATGCCTGATGTAGCCCCTCATCCCGTGAGGCGTGGCTTTCTCAGTCTACAGTCACTTACCTGCATAACCTACCTGTTCTCTGCATGCCTTATGCATCTCGTGAGGCGTGGCTTCCCCAGGTTACAGTCACTTACCTGTGTAATGAAGTGGGAGAATGGGACAACACCCTTCTCCCAATCTCATCCAGACCATGGCCAAGAGGATCACGACCCAGACACCCCCCACGAGACGAGTTTGTCTATTTACCAGATGACAACATACCCTGGTTCAGAAACTTACACAAAAGAGGAGTATGCTCACCAGCACGCCCCACACCACAACTGCCAAGAACACACGTGCCACCATGCACACTGGTTACTCACACACCAACCTACACGAAGAACATACACAGTGCTATGACGTAGATGACTGACACACCCACTGACGTGCATCGTTGTTATTTTTCACATAGCCCTTTTTACAATACCTCAGAAACGCAAGACGCCTGAAGAGCTCAAGTATATGCTTGCTGGCGCTTCTCCCACCACCCTCCCATATGACGACACCATCGTGTATATCTAATACTGCTTGTGACACCCTGTCAACCCGAGACCCCCATACCATGGATTATGTACCACCACCCTGCGAAATACAATTCTAATGCTCATAATTCTACTCCAGCTACGGTCTCTCCACATGTGACCAAGCCGAACTGACAAGGTGCCAGGCTCACGAGGCAGGAAGCCGCCTGCGTCCCACATCTGGGACACAGGTTGCAACAACGAAGCGGCAAGATGGACACCTACAGTGATGGGAACGACCCGCTCACAAGCCTATGAGCAGACCTGTCCGTTGCCTGCACAAACACATAGGGCCTCATTACGACCCTGGCGGTAAGGGGTTAGCGCCAGCGTTAGCTGCGCCGACCCCTTACCGCCAATTACGAGTTCCCTTTCCGCCATGGCGGTTTTTACACCTGCTTTTAGCGGGTGTAAAAAACCATGGCGGTAAGGGAACTTGGTGTTAATTACGCCACCGTAATTTACGGTGGCGTAATTAACGCCTTCCCCACTCCCATTATGCCCTATGGGGCAAAAATGGGAATGGGGAAGGGTAAATGGGGATTGGGGATTTACCGCCCCGCCAAGGTCGGAATGGGGCGGTAAATCCCCTTACCGCCATGGCGTTAACGTAGTTAGCACCATGGCGGTAAAGTCACGGCCCTGGCGGTAACTTACCGCCAGGGTCGTAATGAGGCCCATAGTTGCACATTGTTGCTAATGACAGGTACACCGCGAGCTGGGAACGACGATGGTCCCAGGCTTGGGGGCTCACGGGGGAACCAATCAGAACACAGGGGGGCTCATCACTGACGCGATTAGTGTTAGCCAATCACCAGGGGTCCCCTTGTAACGATTCTAAAGTAACAACTATTGGGGACAACCCAAGTGTACCATCTGACCCATTACCCACTAATATCCTTCTCCATATGCTACCTATACTAACCCTACCACTCGGGGAACCAATCCAGAGTGGCAATAGGTTTTTTGCTAACTTTCCCAGGTGACGCGGATAGCGCGTCATACTGCTGTAAAAAGGGCCTGCGAGCCCCACTAAGAGTGAGAGTCTGATCGGACGCGTACGATCCGAGACCCATCGCTGCCGTTGTTATAATAAACAGCAGAACCACCTTGCTCCTTGTGTGTGTCTCATACTCCTTTTCGGGACACGGGAGGAGTTGGGGCCTCCCCAGCCCGGAGGCCTGTGGACGGCTCTGCCGACCCCGGGAAAATCACCCCGAAAAGTTGGAGGCACTGCTGAGATCTTGTTTAGGTCTATCTCGTCGAAACTTCATTCCAAGGCCCTTGCAGCGAGGCGACCCGGCAGCGCGGCCCCCTCTGCCGATGCCCCCTTTTGAGGACTACAGGACCATCGCGGAACTGCGAGAAGACCGGACAGCGCAATCCGGATATTGGCCCTCGGGAGCTTGTTGAGAAGTATCCCGCCCGCGGTTGGCGAGTGTCCAGACGTGGTCCAGACGAGAGGAGATGACGAGCCGCTTGGAGGGGTGCACGCAGTCGAGCGGCCCCGCATCAAGGGAACTTGGTGAGTATGGCACACTCAAAAAGCAATGTGACATTGTGAGGGAGGGGGGAGGAATTGTAATAAGGGCGGCGGGAGGTGTTATTACAGTGTGTTACAAAGATTTGATTAATAAGTGTTGACAGACGGGTGAGCGGTAGCGGGACAGGCACGAGGGCCGTCGTCTACTGCATCACAGAAGCAGGGTCGGTGGAGCCAGAAGGCACCACGTGTGGTTGTTCGTAGGCACGGATTGGTCTAGATCGTGGGCATCTGTAGAGGGGGTGTGTGGCTTCCCTATGAATTGGCGTTTTTGATCAATGAATAGATGAGGATTCCTATTTATCGAGTGTTAAAGCTCGATAGATAGATGACGTTTTCCCGTAGGAGGTTGCTAGATTGTTGCCGAGTGCAGAAGATAATTGGCTGGTTAAGCTCTCCTGGCGAGGGGCGTATCACACGCGAGGCGACGCAGCGTGCGCATTCCGATTATAAGAGTTTATTGTTGGTTACCTTTTTCCGGGTGTAACAAGAGGACAGCTGTGGGGTTGACGGCGACAAGGAGTTAAAACATATTGTGCGTTCCTTTAATGTTATAAAAGTCTTACCGGTAATAGTTTGAAGAAGTTGGTGACGTCACCCGTAGGGCCTCCATAATACACCTTGACCACATTGCGTTGTTCGAGGGGTTGTATGGGAGTAAGTAGAGGGTAAGGGTGGCATAACAGAGGTGGGGAGGCCATGCACGGAGAACGCCGGCTACCCCCAAAATACGGGGAGGGTGAAAAGGGGGAAGTGACCGCGCACAGAGAACGCTGGTTACGCTGCAGAAGGTGGGTGGAAAAGAGGGGAGTGGAAAAAGGTGGGGTGGCTGTATAAGCATGTCACACGTGGCACGCAGCCGCAGGGGGCTTCGTACGCCGCGGCCGCAGGGGTCCGCACTAGTGGTATCAAAGGAGGAAAAATAAACAGAGGAAAAGGACTGTATATTTGTAACTACATTACCTTTCAGCAGACGGTCGGAAGTCCCCAATCTACGGGGCCAGGTAAAGAAGGTTGTTGCTGAGGAGAGTTAACAGTATAGTATAGCAATGTCATACGGGTCGGGGTCTGGAGGGTGGGGGAACACTCTAACGACCCCCCTCCAACATATTTGCAAGACGCTATCACCTCACAGGGAGAAACTCATCAAATATAGTATAGAATGGACACAAGGGACAGACAACAAAATGACGACACCATGGCCGCCTAATGGCAGTTTTGAACCATACGTCCAACACTCACTGCTGACACACATGCACAACACGTACAAGGGGAAGAAATTAGCTCATCACGGGGAGGTATTTAACTTGTGGAGGATGTTCCAGGGATCCCGGCCAGAAGCAACAGGAATGTTCACCATGGAAGGGACGACAGAAGAGAAGGGGAGCAAGGAAACAAAGGAGGGCAAAGAGATTAAGGAAGAAGGGAACATGGGAGCGGCGACTAGTAACGCACAATGCACTGAGAAGGACAAAAGGGAGGACGAAAGGTCTGGCACCGCACATGAAGTAGAAGTAAAGAAAGAAGGGACAGAAGATATGCCCTTAGCGAAAGTAGTGAAGAAGGAGGAAGGTGGGTTGTATCCAGTGACGGAGTTACGAGAAGTAGTGAGGCAACAATTGACGGCAGCTGAGGGGTACTCAAACCATGCATACAGCCCTCCACCATATTCCGCTACAGGTAGCTACCAGAGGGGGGAGAAGGTGACGAGCACGGTGGGTTCAAGTTGCACGCAGGCGTGTGCAAAGGAAGGGAAGAGAGGTGAGGAGCACATCGCGACAATAGGACAAGACGAATGGATAGCAGCGTACGTGCTCTCAAAGCTGCGAGGGACCTTACCAGGAGAAGAAGAAGATGTGGTGAGGAGAGTACCTAAAGACGACAAAGGTAGCACTCAGACAGGGGGTGAGGTGAGTAACACAAGAGATGGGGAACTGTCACAGGAAGAGGAGGAGATGTTGGAGGAAAGATTGGCTGAATTGAGGGATGCGTGGAGTGCACTGATTAGACAGTTCGAGCAAGAGACACGAGGAAGGAGGAAGGAAAGGAAGGAGAGTAGGGATGAGCAGGAAAGGATGAAGGAGCATACAGAAGAGAGGAAGAGGGAAGTGGAGAGGATGAAAGCAACAGTGGAGAGGGTATCCCAAGCAGAGCAACGTGACATGAAGAGGAGGGAGGAAGAGAAGGAAAAGGAAATGGAACAATGGAAGAAGAAAATACACTCTGAAAGCACCAGGAAATATGAAGAGGGTAAAGTAATAGAAAGTATATTAAAAAGGGAAAAAGAGAAACGGGAGAGGAAGAAAGAGGAAGAAAGGATAATAGCAAGGGTAAGTAGTGAGGTGATGGAGGAACGGAAAAAGAAGAGAGAGGAAACAGGCGGCGAGATAATGGCGAGGAAGGAAGAGGAGAGTGGAGGTAGGAGAGTGGAGCACAGAGTAAGAACATACGCACGCCAGGACGTGGAAGTAGCTACAACATCAACGCAGGGGGCAGTAACTAGTGGAGGTGAACAGAGAGGAACGGATTTAATAGACTTAAAAACGGTAACAGTGGGGGGAAAAGAACAGAATGGGGGTTGTTACTCCTGGACGGATTCTGCAGCGAAGAAGAAGAGGGTGTGGGGAAAAGAGGAAGAAGTGGCAGTAGGGAGAGTTTAGATAAATTGTACCTCACACGCGCTAACGGTGAATCACCATTGGAATGCAGGAAGAAGGAAGGGGAGAGGACAGGTAAAGAACAGGTAAGCGAGGTGGACGGAGGAACAACACACACAGTAACATCCACGCTATCACGCACACCACGCCCACTCACACCTACACCTGAACACACACCATACGTTGGCAGGCTCAGAGATCTCCCAGGATGCAGGCAGGAGGAACGGCCACACACACGCCTGCGGTGACACAAGAGGGTAATAGGAGAGGGAGGAGGAACGAAGGAGAAGATATGACAAGCAACGGTAATATAAATATGACAACAGAGTTACCCGACACAGAGGAAGAGGACGAGTACACTGACATTACCCCACGGTCACGGTGGGAACCGAGGGGTTACAATTTAATGCCTCTTCTGGAAAGGGGAGGGGCCAGACCGCAATATGTCCCCTGGAAGCATGCTGATAAGGAGAATATAAAATGTAGGCTCCCATCCCTAAGCGGAGGAGCAGGGAAGTGGATATATGAGATGGAGAAACACACTGCGGGACAGAAACTAGCAGTAGGGGATGTGAAGGGACTATTAATATCAATATTGAGGGATGTGACAGATGACATTTGGAAAAGGGCAGGCTTCCCCGGGGTTACAATAACAGACACGTCGCATGACGGGGCGTCATTTGCCAACTGCAGACATGCACTATGGCAGGCCCTGAGGGTCCAGTACCCAGACACATCAGACATGGGAGCTATTACGTCACGCAAGATGCGTGAGAATGAAGATCCTATTAATTACATCCAGGAGATTCAGGAGAAGTGGCGCTTGGAAACTAGGGAGCAATGGGATAAAACACCAGCCATTTTTTACCACATACTAGTAAAAGGGCTCCCGGAGACAGTACAAAGACAGCTAAAGAAAACAGTGGGAATGGAAGCTAAAGCCTGGCCGGAAATACAACTAACAATAATACATCACTGTAGAATGTGGCAAGAAAAGATGAAACAAAAGGAAGAAGATAGGAAGAAAGAAGAGGCAAAATTAGTGCAGAAAAAACTAACTAAATATTCCATGGAAGGAGCACTAATAACTACACCAGTAGCAATGGCACCCACCCCCACACAAGTAGTGGTTGCACGAGACACCACACAGCAACAAGTAGCACCATTACCACAGCCAGCACAACTTATAACACAGCAAAGGCCACCACCCCCACCATACACGGCTCCCGCAGGGGGAGGGTACATGCCATCAGGAAATGGACATTATAACAACTTCCGGGGGAGGGGCGGCATGATGAGAGGGAGAGGGTATGGCCAACACGCACAGCAGCAAGGGGGAGGGTTCTGAAGTTACTACCTTAATGGGCAGCAAGGCTACCAAGACAATACAGGAATTTCCCATGGCAGGCCAGGGAACCACCAGTATGTTGGATTTGTGGATTGGTGGGACACATGTCGCATACATGTAGAATGAGGCCCACCCCATCGGCCTGGGGGGAACAGGGGCCACAAGGACATATTGGGGAGCAACAGGTTTACCAGCAACAGAAAGGAACGCAACAGAACAACCCACAGCAACACACGTCACCACAACAACCACAGCAACAGGTACAATACTACGTCGCACCACAACAACAGGTACAGACAAACACATCACCACAGCAACAGGTGGTAGTAACACAACAACACCAAGTGTAACCAGCACAGCAGCTCACCCAAATACAGGACAATAAAGTGACAACCACTGATACACCACTACCACAAACACAGTTAGGGAGGGTGACCATATTGGGGCACAACCCTTACACTGGAGGCGGTCAGTCACTGTACCCACAATAGGACAGCCCACAGACGTCTTTGATGTGTACCATCCTGTCCATAACACCTAACAGTGCAGAGGAACCACACATACAGGTAACGATAGGTGGCAAAACATTTTCCTTCCTTGTTGACACCAGGGCCACTAGGTCTTGCATTACGGAGGGTAAATTTAAAATGTCAGGTGAGGCCATGCACACTCAAGGATTCTCTGGGGCTCGAGGGTTGCTTCCATTTACTGATAACATCTCCTTATCTATAGGAGATAATGATATGTCTGTCCCGCTCCTGTACTCGAAGGAGTCGCCAGTAAACATACTTGGGAGGGACATAATGAGCAGATTGAATATGACAATCTCCTTCACGGAGAACGGCATAATTTGCTCCACACCAGGAATAAACATGCTCACCTCACGACAAATACTGCAAGCCTACTGTGGCCAAACAGTAGCACGGGGGGAACCAGTAGATGGAGAAATGTTCCAATATGGAACAGATATGGCATTTGCATGGATGCCAGGAATAGAGGGCAAGATTTGGAGGAGGACAGCAGCATACTTGTTCAGACCAGAGACACCAGCAAATGAACCAGAGGGGAAGATAATTTCATTGAGCATCGAGAGCATCATGGCAACTGCAGATTACATCGCAGTACATGCCCAAGACAGGGAGGGGAGGGCCTGGAGAGCAGTAATAGCACTGGCTGAGGGGTGCAGGCTCACACAGGTGTCTGACGAGGAGCTCTTCTCAAAAAGCAAAGGAGAAGGAGAGATGGGGTTTATGATGAGTGTTGACATCTGGTTGAGAGTGACATACAAGCAAGTGGCACTAAAAATGGCAGTGGCACTAGAGGCACCTGCATCTACCCCAGTACCATTTTATGAGGAAGATATGGCTAAAGTTCCAGCATCACTATGGACCACCAGTCCCTATGACGTGGGCTGCATAAAGAGCATTGGAGGAGTAAAAATAAAGCTGAAAAAGGGAGCAATATTACCTAGGGTGAAGCAGTACCCACTATCAAAAGAGGCAGATGAGGGCATATACGAAACTATAACAGCCCTGATAAACAATGGCATATTGGTACCATCAGAATCAACATGTAACACATCTGTGTACCCAGTGCGCAAAGCGAAGGGAGGGTCTTGGCGTTTCATCCAGGACCTTAGGCCCTTGAATTACTTTGTAGAGGCAGAGTACCCCATAGCAGCAAACCCAGCCACAATACTATGTGGAATACCAGCAGAGGCATCACGGTTCACCATGATTGACCTCAAAAAATGCATTTTTCTCAATACCTCTGCACCCAGATTCACAAGATTTGACAAGCTTCACATACAGGAATACAAAATGGAAACATACCAGGTTACCACAAGGGTACTGCGAGTCACCCTCAATTTTCAACAGGGTAATACAGATGGATTTGGGAAACATTGAAATGGAGAGCACGGTGCTGCAATATGTTGATGACATAATAATATGCAGCACCACTGAAGAGAGGTGCAGGGAAGACTCAGTAAAAATGCTGACAGTGTTGGCTGAGAAGGGATACAAGGTGGACAAGGAAAAATTACAGTACTGTCAGGAACAGGTGCTATACATTGGCCAACTTATTTCCCAGCATGGAAGAAACATTGCACCACAAAGAGCACAAGCCACAACCAACACACCACAACCACAAACTGTGCGGGACCTGCAGCAGTTCCTGGGCCTGTCGGAATCGAAATAATATTATACCTCCTATCGCATTGTTTGAATGTGTGTTGGCCTACGCCAAGTTGTCTAAAAACATCGTGTAAATAGATTCCGCTGCAAGGTCTTGACCTTAATGTACTGTGTAAATCGCCATCTTGGATTTAGCCGCCATTTTAGGTTCTCTTGCAATGTGGAAGTCACCCTGAACACCAAAATGGAGTCCGGATGACATTTCGAGTGGGATTCTTGCCGTTGTGACCTACGCACACATGAATAAATAATATGCCTGCAGGCCACTTGTTGGGGTCGCGAACTGAGACCTTGTCCTATCCCTGACCTATGTGTAAATGAACAACTGTATCAGCGAAACTGATCGAAATGCATACATTATGGGATTGACCTGGCAAGGAACCCTAGGCCTGGTCCTAAGAATGGTTAACCCGCGAGGGGGTTGGCCAGAGCAGGATAAAGAGTATAAAAACATGAGTATCCCAATGTACGGTCTCTCACACTAACGCAGTGAACTATCGTTGAAAGTTCGTTCTGTTACTCTGAGAGCCGAATAGCTATCTGTTTGTCAATTGACTTTTTGGTAATTGTTGTAGCTTTTGAATAAAGCACTGTGTATTTTCTTTGTAACCTGTGTTGGTGTGTTTCCTTTGGGCTTCCCGGCCTCATATCCATTTCTTTGTTTTCACAGTTGGCGCCCGAATAGGGACCCTCAAGATTGATGCCGGATCATTGAAGGTTGACGCAGACTATCGAACTGGGATCGGACGGTGTAATTCTGCGGGCCCGACCGATCGAGACGCGATACCTCGGCAGCGCTGCACGATCCGATCCTTGGACGATAGTCGTGTGGTCTGACACGGCATCTTGACGAGGGTCCAATTTTTGAGGCGGGCAGATTTGCCGAAACCACCAAAAACAAGGTAAAATTCGTTAGGTAAGTTCTTTGATAAACCGTACGGTCCTCCTTAGGTTTGGTCAGGTGCAGTCGTGACCCGGCTCTTAATTTAACCCTGACAATTTGAATTTGGCGTATTGTATCTGCAGACACAATTATTGACCAGGTAACACCAATTTTTTGTGAAATGCCTGGGAAATTGTCTAGCTGCTTTAGGGCTCTGTTCCGCAGCGATCGACAATCCTTGGAATTTAGCCGCCCGGCACCACAGGAGGGGTCGCCGGCATGTACTATGTACTGTAAGTATGGCATTGGAAGTATAGTATTTAATGATATTTGGCACAGACAGACCAGACATGCCTCCGAATTTCAGTGGCCAATCAACGATAGTTTTGAGATCCCCCGTATTGAATACTTAGAATCGATCTTGTTAAAGAAAAAGGCCAGACCAGCAGCCTTTGATCTGTTACAGAATTGGAAGAAAGAAGCATTATAGCAGCTTAGAAGTAGGGATAAACATGTACGTCGTCATAAAACAAACGCCGAGAAAGCATTATTATATGATAAAGAAAAGCGTTTAGAATCAGTTAAAAATATGGATAGAGCTTTTTCACTCGGGATCCAGAAAATTTACCCCTCTAAAGATTTCCATGTTTCTGAGGAATTTATCGAGAAGTTATTAAATGAACGCAGGCCTGATGCCTCAGCGCCACCTCCGTATGCTCCTATTTTGGGCGCTCTGCCCATTCCTGTTGTTGCTCCTGTTGTTATTCCTGTTCCCCCTGTACAACCTATTGTTCCTAGTCCTTTGGTTGTTGTTCCTCCACTTATCGCACCGCCCCTTCCTTCTGCACCGATAGTTGCACCTTTACTAAATTTACCTATACCTCCGCTCCCGAGTGGCCCCGTATTGACTGAAGTCGATTCAGGTGCAGGATCAAAGATTGTGACTCGTAGTACTGTTTCTGCAGACAAGAAACAGGAATTGTTTGCATGGGCTAAGCATTGCATGGAGAAAGGTGATCAAGTTAATGTTTTTTCCACATTATCTAATTTGAATAGTTTTCCCGAGAAAAATGTTTTTATCGAAGGTTTGGGGACTCATTTGTGTGTGATGTGGGGTAGATTACAAAATTCAGATCTTCCACAAGGGGTGAGAGATCTGAATGCTTTGGCACTTTCGAGGGACACAGAGCAGAAAGTATATGGGCATGTTGAAAAATTGTTTGAGTTTAGGAAAGACTTTGAAAAGTCACGAGATGAGGACGACGAAGACGATAGAATATATGTACAGACACGGTTCCTTCCGTGCCGTAGATCGGCACCTGAGGAAGTACGAATTTGTACTAAAGATGCGGTTCGATGGATCTCGGATTCATCGATTCCGCCAGATGAAGTATATGACACGTATAGTCAGTACACAGTAGAAATGCAAAGAAAGGTAATTCAGGTGATGGTACAGCACCTGCAAGAGGAATGTGTAAGGAAGAGGGTTAGTTGCCCCATAGAATTATTGGGGATTTGTAAAAGGGCTTTTTCGCCCGATACTCCTACAGCTGCCTTAGCGCTCGACCTGGCCCTGTTGCTTAGTAAGCGGCCGGAGGTACCTATATCTCAGTTGCCTATGAGAGAGGTTCCTCCGACCTTTGTCCCAAAAGTTGAAGATCCCCGCCAACGCTGGGACTGGTGCCCCCGCTGTGGATATCCCTGCACATTATGTATCGCAATTTGTTCACGTCCCGTTTTCACGACAGGAAGTGAACACAATTAGACAATCAGTTCCCGATATTAGGAAAAACCCGACGGGGTTTTACAAAGAAATAGAGTCCGTTTTACAGTCCTCTGTGTTCACCTTGAGTGACATTGACTTGTTATTCCCTGTACTCCTACCCGTAGATGTATGGAAACAGGTTCGGACAATAGACGATGTGCCGGGGTTGGGAGATACGTGGGCTAATATGATTAGAATTGATGGGGAAAGACCAGCTGGTGAGAAACCACCACAGGTAATACTTACTTTGCCTGATAGAATTGTCGCTAAACTAAAAACTATAATTCCAGAGAAAAGGATTATTTGGGACAAGCTTACGGCCTGTGTCCAAGGGAAAACTGAAGGCGCCACCGAATTTATTAATAGATTCGAGCAGGTATTTTCTGACTTCAGTGGACAGGATTTAGGTACAGAGTCGGGGAAAAGGTTGTTCGTGGACAAATTTGTACGAGGATTCTTACCTGACATCCATTCACAGATTATGTCCTCTGAGAGCGCTTGGCAGGCAAAATCTCAATCTGAAGTTTTGCACATGGCTCAGTATTATGAGAACCGTGTTAATAATGAGAAGGAAAAAATTGAAAAGAGAAAGGGAGATTTGAAAACCAAAGTATTATTACAGCAAATTGTTAGAAACCCCAGAGGAGGCACGACACAGACTAGAGGCAGTACGTCCCAAAAGGAAATGCTCCGTCGGGTCCTGTGAATATTAATCAATGTGCTTATTGCCGCCAGGAAGGTCATTGGCGAGCACAGTGCCCTGTCCTTCGCCAGAGGTCGAACAGTGCATTTGGGGGTATGGGTAGACGACCTAGGGGCCGCCCTGGAGCAGGGGGCCCTGATAGAGGTCAGCTTTTACAAGATCCTCAGCAACCTTTTTCACAGGAAAAATCAGACCTCGAGTATGGACTCAAGGAACATATTTGATCACCCTTCTGCTGCCTACCTTTCTGAAGAGCTTCCTTTCGATAATACTTTATTTCATTAGGATTGCCCGAAGCAGGGTTTGGAACCTTCACCTATTCCCGTTAACCAGAAAGGCCCCTACGTTGAATTATTAGCAGGGAATAGGAACACCTATCAAGTTTTTGATTGACACTGGAGCACAGAAGTGCTCCATTGATCATTCTCGGGTTCCAAACATCCCACTGTCAGGGCAAACAAATGTTTCTGTAGGGTTTTCTGGTATACCAACTGTCTGTTCGGTTTCTGCACCGGTATCCGTTTCTTTGGGTCCCTTTACGGACCATTGTCCTTTTCTTCTCACTTCGAACTGTGGAGAGAATTTGCTGGGGTTGAATTTGTTAAAGAAATTGAACGCAGTAATTCATTGTTATTCGGATGGAGTACGGCAGACGGTTTCACCACAGCAACTTCCTAATTCTCAGTTCTTGATTCGACCTTTACCTCCCGAGTTTAGCATTGTCCCGGAATGTTTGTGTGCGGTGGACGACAATGATGTCGGAGTGTTACAGATTGAGCCCGTTAAAATAGTTCTGAAACATGGAGTGAAACTGCCACGCATTCCGCAGTATAAAATATCAGTCGAGGGCGAACGTGCTTTGAAATGCATTGTCTCTGATTTTGTGCATCGTGGGGTGATCGAGGAGATTACAGGTAGTTTGTGTAACAGTCCGATCTTGCCTGTATATAAGAAAGGCGACAATGCAATTCCATACCGGTTCATAATTGATCTTCGTGCTATTAACCGAGTGGTCGCCCCACAATTTCCAATTGTGCCCGATGTGACGACGATATTGACAATGATCCCTGCTACGGCTACGCACTTCAGCGTTGTGGATTTAAAAAACGCTTTCTTTAGTATTCCTATACATAAAGAAAGCAGATATCTGTTTGCGTTCACCTTGGGGGGACGCTCATTTACATTTACAAGGGCACCTCAAGGGTATACTGAAAGTCCCAGCATTTATAGTAGAGCTTTGAAAGAGCAGCTCGACACCCTTGAATTGCCACCTACTTGCACGCTGCTTCAATATGTTGACGATTTGCTTTTGGCTGCAGACTCTGAGAGTGCTTGTAAAGAAGGCACTGTACTGTTGCTTGTTCATCTAGCTAAAAATGGTCACAAAGCTTTGCTTAAAAAATGTCAATATTGTTGTCAGGAGGTTGCCTATTTAGGCTACCTCCTGTCAAAGGAGGGGAGAAGATTGACACCTGAAAGAATAAAACACATTTCTGGCATGTCTGTTCCAAATACACAGAAGGAAGTCAGAGCCCTGATAGGTATGGCTTCTTACTGTAGGTTGTGGATCCCGAACTTCTCACTAGTGATAAAACCGATGTTGGCTCTGACGAAGAAGGGCATTTCTCTGCCACTGCCATGGGAATCGGAACATCAACGATCATTTGAGCTTCTCAAAACCGCGCTATGTTCGGCACCGGTTCTGGGTACTCCAAATTATGACAAGGCCTTTGTGTTGTTTGTGCATGAATGTGATGGATGTGCTTTGGCTGTGTTAACACAGGAACACGGAGGGAAGAATAGGCCGTGCGGCTACTACTCCTCCGCCCTTGATCCTGTCGCATGCGCTTTGCCAAGATGTTTGCGCGCTGTCGCTGCTGCTGCCGCGTCTGTAAAACACAGTGAGGGAATGGTCCTAGGCCATGATTTGATTTTGATGGTACCTCACTCTGTTGATACCCTATTGAACAAAACCCAAACGCAACACCTCACCTCTGCGCGGTTAACAAGGTATGAACTAATTCTGTTTGCCCCTCATATCCAAATTAAGAGGTGTTGTGTTCTTAATCCGGCTGAACTCTTACCTTTCCCGCAAAACACTGTTTGCGGTGACGAAGAATTACATGACTGCCTCTATACCACTGAACAAGAAACGAAGGGCAGAATAGATCTCATAGATACTCCTTTGGATAATGCAGAAGGGGAGCTGTTTTGTGATGGCTCCTGCTTCAAACTTTCAGATGGTACATCTACAGCTGCTTATGCAGTTACTACATTGAGCAAAGTTGTCGAAACTAAGAGAATTTCGCATAACTCCGCGCAGGCCGCAGAGATTATAGCGTTGACCCGAGCTTGTGAACTTTCCCAAGGGCGTAGAGTAAATATATATACTGATAGTCAGTACGCATTTGGGGTGGCTCACAACTTTGGAAGGCTCTGGTCGGAAAGAGGGTTCCTGACCTCAAATGGGACCAAGATCCAGCATGGCCCCTTGATAGTGCAATTACTCTCGGCACTCTCACTCCCTAAACAGTTAGCGATCATGAAATGTGCAGCACATCGGAAGGTCATAGATGATGTGGGCAAAGGGAACGCTTTTGCGGATTTGATAGCCAGACAAACGGCCACAGACCTTAGCACGGACATGTATGCCTCGAGGGAAATGAGAGATGCTTGCATAATGGATGAAGGTATTGGGTCTGTGCGAGATATTCAAACTGATGCCACAATAGAGGAGTCTAAAAGGTGGGCTGAAGGAATGGGGAAACTGGATGATGAAGGGTGTTGGGTGGATACATCCGAAGGGAAATGGTTGCTCCCTGATTCATATGTATTGGCAATGGTTACGATGGCACACGGTCCTACGCATGTGTGTGCCCAGCAGATCACAAAAATGCTAGAACAAGTTTGGGTAAATGACAAGATTCTGGAGACTGCGAAGAGGCACGTCCAGAACTGTATGATCTGCTTACAGCACAATGTGGGTAAGGGGACAGTGACTCCAAGGGGAAGCTTTGGGCCCCCTTCTGTTCCCTTCGAGGTCATTCACTTTGATTTTATTGAGATGGAACAATGTAATAATCTAAAATATGTTCTTGTAATTATTTGTGCCTTCAGCAAATGGGTTGAGGCTTTCCCCGTCAAAGATGCTACCGCCATGACTACTGCAAAGATTATGGTAAAGGAATTCTTTCCTCGATTTAGGCTCCCGAGGATAATCTGGTCGGATAATGGCCCTCACTTTATTGCAGCAGTAATTTTGCAGATATGTACAGCCCTATGTATTGAGAAACGATTTCACTCAGCTAGACATCCTCAAAGCGCTGGGTTGGTGGAAAAACACAACGGTATTTTAAAGAATAAACTTGCAAAAACATGTGCTGATACCAAACTAAAATGGCCAGATGCCTTACCTATTGTGTTATTAGCTATGCGTACCACACCTCAGACTAAAACTGGGCTTTCTCCATTTGAAGTAGTGATGGGGAGACCTGCTAAAATTTGGGGTCTCCCAAAACCTAAAGCCCTGAGAGAGGTGGAAAATGTATTGCTTGTAGACTACTGTAACCAGTTAACTAAAAACCTGTATTTCATTTATCACCAGGTTTACTCAGCTTTACCTGTACGGTTCACGGGCCCAGGACACGATATACAGCCTGGAAGTTGGGTCCGAGTGAAGGCCTACGAGAGGTCTTCCTGTCTCGCGCCTCGCTGACGGGGACCCCACCAGGTGTTATTGGTCACCAGGACAGCAGTGCGGGTGGCTGGAAAGAAGAACTGGATTCACGCGACGCACGTCAAGAAACTTCCTCACCCGATGCCACACGTTACAGAAGAAGCAGAACCCCTCGCTGACGCTACAGTCTCTGATCTTGGAGTAGCAAACAGCGCTGTGAGTGCGTCGGAGAAGTTCTCTGAGCCCGAGGAGCTTGGGGAACAGTCCATTTCGTCTCCGCACTCTCTTGAAAAATCACTTCCGGAAAACACTGTTTCGAGCTCTGCGGCTTCCGTCGCCTTCGACATGTCGCTTCCCTCAGGAAGTGACGATACTTTACTTCCGGACCAGACAATTTTGGGTACCACCAGGTACAACCTTCGACGAAGGAAATAGAACTACGGCACGAGTTTTGCGTGCATTTGGAAAAAGGAAGTGATTGGAAATCCTCTTGTTAGGAGAAAGTTTTGTTGAATAAAAAGGGATTCTGCTGGCTAGGGTTGGGAAGGACTAAGAAATCGCGTGACCGTAGCGTCGCCAGCAACAAACATTGGGGTCGTCGATTGAGGAACTACGATGCCTGCCACCTCCGCTGCTGCCCCCCGCATTGGACTTATGAATAAGGGGGTGACCAAATTGGACAATGAACAATGTGCCTGGGCCCAGAAAACGTACTGCTGTGTGTTGATAATGATAATTGTTATTTTTGCAACTACTGCTGTAGGACTTTGGTATTTTGAAGAAATCTATCCTCTGAAACCTTTACTACCGACCGAGATTGTACCAACTGTTTTGACTCCCTCTGTACACCTTCACACTCTGTCCCCTAGAGACTCCCAACATAGACAAAAGTATCATAATAACACTCTGATGATAGTAATGAATGCTACTCATGCCATTTTTAATAAGAGTAATTGTTGGATTTGTACTCATTTACCGCAACATGGGAACAAGGGACTGGGATGGTATATACATCCTCTACCTTTAACGACTGCTTGCTATGCCTCTCTTAGAGCACTATTCTTTGGCCGATGGAATGATAGCATCTCAGGGAACTTTGATGGAACTAATTTGAATGATTTCGAGAAACGTGATTTGACTCCCCTGGGATGCTCGCTTTTCACAAATAGAAGTAAACCTAACGTTGCTTCTATTAGGCCGTCTGACAAACTATCTCTTCCTTTTCAAACTCTGATTTCCTTTAAAATGGCTCCGATAGGCAATAAGGACGCTGTACCTCCTTCTTATTCTATAAATCATAGTCCTGACTCGGTTCCCTTCTGTGTACAGAGAAATGGCACTAGGCCAATGGGAGATTTCGAAGGTTGTAAAAACATTGTAAATTTGACTGGGGAAAACAGGCCTCTGTACGTAGGGGGGCCTGTCTATTTTGTTTGTGGTAGTTTAGCATTTCCCTGGTTGCCCAAGGATTGGTAGGGAACCTGTTATTTAGGAATCTTGTTACCCGGGGTATTTGTAGCAAGTACATTGGAGGTTTCTAAGGCTCACCCACGGCGAGACCAGAACGGAGATACCCCTGGGCAAGTATTGGGAGACATAGCGAAATCAGTTGTGCCCTTTTGGGGACAAATAACAAACTCAGAGAACATTAGGGGATTAGCAAGGGTACTGGAGAGAACGATCAACCGGACCACGGACATACTCTACAATATGACCTTAGAGCAAAAAGCAATAAGATTGGTAGCACTTCAAAATCGGATGGCATTAGATGTCATTTTGGCAGAACGAGGTGGAGTATGCAAATTAGTGGGGTCCGCTTGTTGTGTTTTCGTACCAGACTCCTCGCCAACAATTTTTAAAGCAATACAGAACTTGCATACTCTCAGTTCTGAAGTACATATCCCTGTAGGAGACTGGAATCTTAGCACTTGGTTCTGGGATTCTTTACGATCTTGGGGTTGGAAGGTGCTTTCCGTTATTCTGGTTATTTTGGGGATCCTGTTATTCCTTTGTTGCTGTTTTCAATGCCTCCCAAGTATATGTGGAATGTTAGGGGGATGTTGTGCCCAAGCAGTGAGCGCAATAGGACATAAAATATATGCCCCAGATACAGCATCTAAAGAATTCATGTTACAAGAGGTTTTTATGAACGACCTTATGGCTATAGACATTACAGACAATGATGCGGAATCTATGGATGATAACACATGGAGTTATTTTCAAAAGTATTAGGAACGATGTTTAGCACCTTGGCATAGGCCAAAAGGAGGGTCTGTCGGAATCGAAATAATATTATACCTCCTATTGCATTGTTTGAATGTGTGTTGGCCTATGCCAAGTTGTCTAAAAACATCGTGTAAATAGATTCCGCGGCAAGGTCTTGACCTTAATGTACTGTGTAAATCGCCATCTTCGATTTAGCCGCCACTTTAGGTTCTCTTGCAATGTGGAAGTCACCCTGAACACCAGAATGGAGTCCGAATGACATTTCGAGTGGGATTCTGGCCGTTGTGACCTCCGCACACATGAATAAATAATATGCCTGCAGGCCACTTGTTGGGGTCGCGAACTGAGACCTTGTCCTATCCCTGACCTATGTGTAAATGAACAACTGTATCAGCGAAACTGATCGAAATGCATACATTATGGGATTGACCTGGCAAGGAACCCTAGGCCTGGTCCTAAGAATGGTTAACCCGCCAGGGGGTTGGCCAGAGCAGGATAAAGAGTATAAAAACATGAGTATCCCAATGTACGGTCTCTCACACTAACGCAGTGAACTATTGTTGAAAGTTCGTTCTGTTACTCTGGGAGCCGAATAGCTATCCGTTTGTCAATTGACTTTTTGGTAATTGTTGTAGCTTTTGAATAAAGCACTTTGTATGTTCTTTGTAACCTGTGTTGGTGTGTTTCCTTTGGGCTTCCCGGCCTCATATCAATTTCTTTGTTTTCCCGGGCCTATGCAACTACTGCAGGGCATGGGTTTTTGATTACAGTTCATACATAGGACCCCTGCTCGAAGCACTGAGAGAAGCACAAAAAGGGGACAAAAGTTTGGGGTGGACAAGGGAAAGAAAGAGGTTTTTGACAAGTTCAAACACGCCATATCCACAGCACCCGTACTAGCCACTCCAAATTATGAGCATCCATTTTTCATTTTTTCACATTGCGACTCAGCAGTAATGAAGGCAGTACTAACTCAGAAAACAGCATGGGACACAAGCCAATAGCTTTCTACAGTGGTCACTTGGACCCTGTGATGTTAGGTCACTTCCCTTGCGAACAGGGCCTCGCCGCCGCAGCATTTGCGGTGGAAAAATCATCATCAATCACAATGGGGTGCCCCACCACATTATTTGTGGAACATGCACTGTTTGCAATTTTAAACAAGCCCAAGTCCACACTGACCACACAGAGGGCATCAGATTATGAGATCATCTTATCCAGACCTGAATTGACAATTGTCAGATGCAGTAATGTAAACCCAGCCAGGTTCATAGCAGAAGTCGTTGAGGAAGGTGATTATGTCCACGATTGCACACAGACTATTGAAATGTACTTCAACACAAGGAAGGTCGAGAAGGATGCCCTTAAGGGGGGTGAAATAATGTACATTGATGGGTCATCAACTATTGATCAGAGCGATGGGGTAAGGAGGACAGGGGCAGCAGTAGTTAGAATGACGGAAGATTTGGTGTATATCCCAGTGAAATGTGTCCAATTACCTCAGAATTATTCGGCTCAGGCAGCGGAATTGGTCGCACTGATTTTGGCACTAAAAGAAAGTTTTGACAAAAGAGTGACCATATACTCTGACAGTGCATATGTGACATCAAGGGTGCACTCAGGATTAATAAAGTGGCAGAGAAGGGGATTTTAATGAGCTGATGGCACCCCGGTGCAACATGCCCTCTTACTAGCTGAATTGATTGAAGTAATTAACGATCCCCAAGAAATAGCTTTGGTTAAATGTCAGGCCCACACTAATGGAGATGATCCTATATCGAAAGGTAATGAAACAGCAGACGCACATGCCAAACATACTGCATATTTTGGCGAAATGTGGACTCCCCCAGAATCAGAAAGAGGGAGGTTGATGGCAAGACAGATGTTGATGAAGGAGGGGTACACCCATCTCCCTACAACCCAGATAATGGAGTTGCAGGCAGCTGCACCAATGGCAGAAAAGGAGCTATGGGTGAGAAGAGGGTGTACAATGTCCACAACAGACGCACTGTGGTGTCAAAATAATACTGGAAAGGTGGTTATGCCGCTGGCACTGTTGAACAAAGCCCTGGCTCAGCGTCACCATCCGGCTCATACAGGAAAGGAAGTGATTGCAGCACACATTAAGGAAGCGTGGTTCTGTCCCGAGTTAAATTCTCATGTTGCAAATTTCATCAGCAAATGCCTCACATGCCAACAGTTTACAGCCGGTCACACACTGCAAGTGATAAAGGGTACTATACCCCAGCCAGAAGGATCCTTCCTACACCTTCATATTGACCACGTTGATATGATCAATGTATGTCAAGGACATAGGTACATGATTGTGGTGGTATGTCCATTTTCCAGATGGATTGAGGCTGGACCTTGCTCACACGTGGATGCATTCAGGGCAGCTACATTTTTAGTGAGAGAGGTCTTCCCCAGGTGGGGTGTTTGCGTAGTGCTGCGGTCGGACAATGGCCCACACTTTGCAAACATGTTTGAGCACATCACAGCTCTGCTGGGCATCAAACACAAATTTGCATGTGCATATCATCCACAGGCTAATGGCGTCTGTGTGTATGTTGTTCTTTTCTTTTTGTCTCGCACATGCAGGTACCGCATATTATTGTATTGTTTAGAAAGTAAAGTAACTAACCTCGTGCTCTGAAGGGTACGCGTATACTACACCGCATTTGTTCTGGCCATAGAACAATCATTTCCCCACCTCCACGAGCACCTGCGGGCTCTAAGAGATAGGTCACTAAGATTAGCGTGGGAACAGCTTTTCGCCTGGGCATTGAACGATTACCTGATAGGGAGAGCTTAATTAAGGAATACTAACAACAATAACGTACCCCTTCAGAATTTTCTGGTGCGCACCTTTAACATCTCAAGAATAAGCTACAGGACTGCAGCAAGGTAAGAGCAAAATGCCAGTGAGACTAGCTCTTGTAATAAAATTGGTAGGTGTGTTGGTGGTCACTGGTCTATTGGCTGCCTCTGTCTGGTAGAAAAGCTATGCTTTGAATATTATGGCTGTACCCAAAACTAACCCACACCCTCCCATGGCTGCAACAGGCACGGTGTCAGGTGGTACCAGTAGCCATACGAATAAGGGAAATAGAGTTAAACGCAGCACATATGCAGAAGATAAAGGTATCGATAATTACATAACAGATTCAGCACACGTCTCAAACAACATGTGGTACCAGCACATGACCAAAATTGGTAAGCAGACAACTGAGGACAACTGCTATGTGTGCTCATTGATCCCATACGCCATGAGCGCATCAAGAACATTCGTAGCCACTGAAATACCAGCAAAAACAGTAAAATGTATAATATATCTGGCACTATTCCAAACGAAAGGACGATTCCAAGGGACGGTGGTGAGACTTCAATGGAAAACAAGAGATACATATCCATACGAAAACAATTTCCTCAAAACATAGTTGAGCTACCATAAAAGCAGGCTACATGCTGAAGCCTTCGGATACATGACGGATGGCCCCGACAAAGGAGAAACAAAGAAAGTAACGCTAGAATACCTGCCGTGTTATTGGTATGCAACTGAAGTCTCTGGTGAACAAGAGTGATGGGAAAGACCTCTAATAACAATAACTGGGAAAATATATATGAACAATGAATGGGAAATAGGAGTGGATGGGAGCAAAATGATAACAAGAGAAAATATTACCACCATACAGGAGCACAATGACAGATGTTGGACGACGTGGGGTAAATATGTACCGATGCTGACGTGGATGGAGAAGGACGAAGATCCAATAAGAATACTACCACTGACTGCACCCACACTGTGCTACCAACACAAAGGTGATGTGGATGTGGGATACAACACCAACTGTGGAAGTACGTAGAGTTACCTGAGGGGGGTGGTGGCATGGCAGTTCTAATGGACCACTATTGGGCCTGCGATGATAAGGCGTACCACACCTTGCCTCCATTATGGAATGGAATATGCACCATAGTACACATCAACGTACCATCCCTGGTTGTGCCTCTGAAACATGTCAACATGGCCAGTTTCCCCAAGATGGACGAAGGGAATAAAAGGAAGAAGAGATCAGTGAAGATTTCAGAAGGTGACAAGAACAACAACAATAAAGTCTTGTCAAGAGCGAAAAGACAATGGGAAGCACTAACGGGAAACTACATGTGGGGAAGGTCAGAAACAGTGCTCACCTCCATCCCACCAGAACACAGACTATTTAGCAGAGCATCAATGTTCTTTTCATCAATAATACACCCAGGACTACAAGCATATGCAAACGCAAAATGGCTTCAGATCACCCGGTGGGAGCTGATGATGACAATAAACTCAACTGTCAATGGATTCAACGCCATAAAAGAAGAGCTACGAGCAGTGAGAATGGTAGCACTGCAAAACAGGTATGTGCTGGATCTTCTCACAGCAATGGAAGGAGGAGTTTGTGCAAAAATTGGACAATCATGTTGCACATTTATCTCTGCTAACGACGCAGATAATGGAACACTTACTGAAGCAGTATCACAACTGGCCCTGATGCACTCCAAAATGATGGAAGAGAGTAAAGGAGTAGAGAAAGATAACAGTTGGTTTTCATTTCTATGGTCATGGATGCCTTCATGGCTGTCAGATGGACTGAAATTAATAGTAGGAGTGATAATATTGGGTACAGCTGTGCTGATTGTGATAAAGTTCTGGAAAGCTAGAAAAGCACGTACAACAGATGAAATGATGGAGATGGTCGGCATGCACGCCTTACTACCGGCTGACGATGTCAAGCACACGGACATGATAATAAAGGAAAGAGAGAGGTTGCACAAACATATTCCTGACAACCACATGGATCCACCATCTGTAAATGTAGAGAACCCAAGAAACCCGTGGAGCTATGTCGGAAGATGGGTATACTGCAAACCCGGGGGCAGCTGCGTCTACATGTACTGGTCGTTCGAAGATCATGTCAACCACTATGGACACTTGGCCGGAATAACTAAAGTATGGGGAGTGAAACGAGATAAGGAAAAGGATGAGTTTGTGGTTGACAAGTTGACCAGAGTGGGGACTGAAGTGGGAGAATGGGACAACACCCTTCCCCTAATCTCATCCAGACCATGGCCAAGAGGATCACGGCCCAGGCACCCCCCACGAAACGAGTTTGTCTATTTACCAGATGACAAAATACCCTGGTTCAGAAACTTACACATAAGAGAAGTATGCCCACCAGCACACCCCGCACCAGCCCGCCCGGCTCAAGCCGACGCCTGCGACATGGATGAGCTCGACTAAGAACAACAGCCACAAGTATCCACATCGTTAGAGATGCCATAACGACATAGCCAACTGCCAAGAACTCACGTGCCACCATGCACACTAGTTGCTCACACACCAACCTACATGAAGAACCTACACAGTGCTATGACGTAGGTGACTGACACACCCACTGACGTGCATCGTTGTTATTTTTCACATAGGCCTTTTCACAATAACGCAGAAACGCAAGACGCCTGAAGAGCTCATGTATATGCTTGCTGACGCTTCTCCACGCTACCCACCCATATGACGACACCATCATGTATATCTAATACTGCTTGTGATACCCTGTCAACCCGAGACCCCCATACCATGGATTATGTACCGCCACCCATGTACTAGGCCCGGGTAGGCCGCAAGCAAGAGTCACCCAGGCAAGAACCTTGCTATGAAAATCCTCTCAGAACAAGAGTACAAGTGCTGACCATGCAGAACAAGCCCCCAGCAAGAGCTCACAGCCAAGGCCACGATGTTGCAACTGGCATGCCGCGAGCCCAGCGCCAAGGTTATACCTGTAAAATGCCAAGCCCACAGAAGCGAAATACAATTCTAATGCTCATAATTCTGCTCCAGCTACGATCTCTCCACACGTGACCAAGCCGAACTGACAAGGTGCCAGGCTCACGAGGCAGGAAGCCGCCTGCGTCCCACGTCTGGGACACAGGTTGCAACAACGAAGCGACAAGATGGACACCTACAGCGATGGGAACGACCCGCTCACAAGCCTACGAGCAGACCTGTCCGTTGCCTGCACAAACACATAGTTGCACATTGTTGCTAATGACAGGTACACCGCGAGCTGGGATGGTCCCTTGCTTGGGGGCTCGCGGGAGAACCAATCAGAACACAGGGGAGCTCATCACTGACGCCATTAGTGTTAGCCAATCACCAGGGGTCCCCTTGTAACGATTCTAAAGTAACAACTATTGGGGACAACCCAAGTGTACCATCTGACCCATTACCCACTAATATCCTTCTCCATATGCTACCTATACTAACCCTACCACTCTGGGAACCAATCCAGAGTGGCGATAGGTTTTTTGCTAACTTTCCCAGGTGACGCGGATAGCGCATCATACTGTTGTAAAAAGGGCCTGCGAGCCCCACTAAGAGTGAGAGTCTGATCGGATGCGTACGATCCGAGACCCATCCCTGTCGTTGTTATAATAAACAGCAGATCCACCTTGCTCCTTGTGTGTGTCTCATACTCCTTTTGGGGACACGGGAGGAGTTGGGGCCTCCCCAGCCCGGAGGCCTGTGGACGGCTCTGCCGGCCCCGGGAAAATCACCCTGACAGTAAACTAACTGTTCTCTGCATGCCTGAGGTAGCCCCTCATCCCGTGAGGCGTGTCTTTCCCAGGCTACAGTCACTCATTCTATGTTCCTCGAAACTATCTACTTTTCCTGCACTTCTAATTGTTAATTCACGTTCGTGCCTCTTCACTTCCCTTCCCCCCACCTTGTCTTGATGCGCCTCGAAACACAGTGTTTGCTGTATACTGCGCATTGCAAATAACCAATGCATTAAAACACGGCTTCTGTTTTGTTTGTGAATAGTAGAGGCAGTGCAGGTCAGATGAATACATATAGCAGTCTAGATCCCAGATACGGAAACACATGGGGTGCAGCTGGTATTGGCCCCCCACTTTGAGGCAGCAGGCATCACTCTGCTGTGATGCCCAGCTCAGGCACAGGCGGCGAGAAGCGGTCACGTGTCTCACCTCGGAGAGCGGTGCACTGACTCACATTAAAACTTTAAAAGTAAGCATATATAGCGCTCTGAGAGGTGAGAGAACAGTCATTATAATTGGTTATTTATAACGAGCTTAATACCCAGAGGTTCCTAAGCGCGGACCCGGGGTTTGAACCTGCGTTGCTCCCATTAACATGACTGCTGCTGCAAACCTAGAGGCAGAGGACAAAGGCATGCAGGCTCGGACTGGCCCATAGTGTAACAGGGCAAGGCCCGAAACAAAAACACAAAATGCTAGCGTTGGTCAAAATGGGCCACTTTTTTGGCCCACGTGGGCTAGTTTGAGTTATTTCACTATGCGACTAGTAGTTTTGAGCAGTATTACTGAATGAATATTCTTTAAAATGCAAACTTTTCATCACATTTCATCAACCCCCCCCCCGACCCCCCCCCCCCCTGGGTGGTAGTCAAACAGCCTGTCACAAAAGGAATGAATTCCCATTTGCAATTGTGGCCACTTTTTTGTTATTGGTGCCCGAGACAATTTTATGCCCCAGTCTGACCCTGAGGCCTGCCCAGGGGATGTCAGAACACCCCCCTATGTTGAAGCTAAAGGCTTAACTGCTGAGCTCACTGCTTACATGGCCCATGCCGCCATAATTAACATGAACTAAAAAAAGCATATGCCTTTGTGGTTATTGCCCCAAAACAACGGGGACAAAATGGCAAGTGCACGTTTTCTGCACTTTCGACATAGTGGAAAATGTTGAATGCCAAAATGCCGAACTAGGTGAGCAGGGGCTGCAGGGGTGTCCCCGCAAACATTAAATGCAATGCGGGGGAATTAACAAAATTCCAAAAGCTCGAGTTGCAAAATGCAAACAAGACGGCTTCGCAATTTGGAAACTCGAGCTTTCGGGATTCGTTTTTTTAACGTAGATCCGTGCTTGTGTGTATGTGAGGATTGTATGCATACATGCATGGCTGTATGCGTGCATGAATGCACGGGAGTGTGTACGTGAGTGCACGTTTGCATGCAAGGGGGTGTCTGTAAGTGCACGCATGTGAATGAATGCGGTGCGAATGGTGTACATGGGTGCGCCTCGCGTGTGAATGAGTGCAGTGTAAATGTTCTGGGTGAGTGACAGATATGCGGCATGGATGCGTGATTGGTGGGTGAATGTGTATGAAGGTGTGTATATCTGTGTGTGTGAGTCTGTGCGACGCTGGGGCGCGGGGAGGGGCATTGAAGCATGAACATTTTTTGACAGAAGCATGGCATGTTTTATTCGGCAAAACAAAGCCAACTTGAGTGTTCATATGTGAAGGTGGGGTTGGAGTGCAGCGAGGGTACACAGCGGGGCTGACTGGGTCCTACTGTGGCATGGAATCTTGTACTTGCACTAAGAGCAAAGCCAACTTGAGTGTTCTTATGTGAAGGTGGGGTTGGAGTGCAGCGAGGGTACACAGCGGGGCTGACTGGGTCCTAGTGTGGCATGGAATCTTGTACTTGCATTAAGAGCAAAGCCAACTTGAGTGTTCTTATGTGAAGGTGGGGTTGGAGTGCAGCGAGGGTACACAGCGGGGCTGACTGGGTCCTAGTGTGGCATGGAATCTTGTACTTGCATTAAGAGCAAAGCCAACTTGAGTGTTCTTATGTGAAGGTGGGGTTGGAGTGCAGCGAGGGTACACAGCGGGGCTGACTGGGTCCTACTGTGGCATGGAATCTTGTACTTGCATTAAGAGCAAAGCCAACTTGAGTGTTCTTATGTGAAGGTGGGGTTGGAGTGCAGCGAGGGTACTACAGCGGGGCTGACTGGGTCCTAGTGTGGCATGGAATCTTGTACTTGCATTAAGGGCAAAGGCAACATGAGTGTTCTTATGTGAAGCTGGGGTTGGAGTGCAGCGAGGGTACTACAGCGGGGCTGACTGGGTCCTAGTGTGGCATGGAATCTTGTACTTGCATTAAGGGCAAAGGCAACATGAGTGTTCATATGTGAAGGTGGGGTTGGAGTGCAGCGAGGGTACTACAGCGGGGCTGACTGGGTCCTAGTGTGGCATGGAATCTTGTACTTGCATTAAGGGCAAAGGCAACATGAGTGTTCTTATGTGAAGCTGGGGTTGGAGTGCAGCGAGGGTGCTACAGCGGGGCTGACTGGGTCCTAGTGTGGCATGGAATCTTGTACTTGCATTAAGGGCAAAGGCAACATGAGTGTTCATATGTGAAGGTGGGGTTGGAGTGCAGCGAGGGTACACAGCGGGGCTGACTGGGTCCTAGTGTGGCATGGAATCTTGTACTTGCATTAAGGGCAAAGGCAACATGAGTGTTCTTATGTGAAGGTGGGGTTGGAGTGCAGCGAGGGTACACAGCGGGGCTGACTGGGTCCTACTGTGGCATAGAATCTTGTACTTGCATTAAGAGCAAAGCCAACTTGAGTGTTCTTATGTGAAGGTGGGGTTGGAGTGCAGCGAGGGTACTACAGCGGGGCTGACTGGGTCCTAGTGTGGCATGGAATCTTGTACTTGCATTAAGAGCAAAGCCAACTTGAGTGTTCTTATGTGAAGGTGGGGTTGGAGTGCAGCGAGGGTACACAGCGGGGCTGACTGGGTCCTACTGTGGCATGGAATCTTGTACTTGCATTAAGAGCAAAGCCAACTTGAGTGTTCTTATGTGAAGGTGGGGTTGGAGTGCAGCGAGGGTACTACAGCGGGGCTGACTGGGTCCTAGTGTGGCATGGAATCTTGTACTTGCATTAAGGGCAAAGGCAACATGAGTGTTCTTATGTGAAGCTGGGGTTGGAGTGCAGCGAGGGTACTACAGCGGGGCTGACTGGGTCCTAGTGTGGCATGGAATCTTGTACTTGCATTAAGGGCAAAGGCAACATGAGTGTTCATATGTGAAGGTGGGGTTGGAGTGCAGCGAGGGTACTACAGCGGGGCTGACTGGGTCCTAGTGTGGCATGGAATCTTGTACTTGCATTAAGGGCAAAGGCAACATGAGTGTTCTTATGTGAAGCTGGGGTTGGAGTGCAGCGAGGGTACTACAGCGGGGCTGACTGGGTCCTAGTGTGGCATGGAATCTTGTACTTGCATTAAGGGCAAAGGCAACATGAGTGTTCATATGTGAAGGTGGGGTTGGAGTGCAGCGAGGGTACACAGCGGGGCTGACTGGGTCCTAGTGTGGCATGGAATCTTGTACTTGCATTAAGGGCAAAGGCAACATGAGTGTTCTTATGTGAAGCTGGGGTTGGAATGCAGCGAGGGTACACAGCGGGGCTGACTGGGTCCTAGTGTGGCATGGAATCTTGTACTTGCATTAAGGGCAAAGGCAACATGAGTGTTCTTATGTGAAGCTGGGGTTGGAGTGCAGCGAGGGTACAACAGCGGGGCTGACTGGGTCCTAGTGTGGCATGGAATCTTGTACTTGCATTAAGGGCAAAGGCAACATGAGTGTTCTTATGTGAAGGTGGGGTTGGAGTGCAGCGAGGGTACACAGCGGGGCTGACTGGGTCCTAGTGTGGCATGGAATCTTGTACTTGCATTAAGGGCAAAGGCAACATGAGTGTTCTTATGTGAAGGTGGGGTTGGAGTGCAGCGAGGGTGCACAGCGGGGCTGACTGGGTCCTAGTGTGGCATGGAATCTTGTACTTGCATTAAGGGCAAAGGCAACATGAGTGTTCTTATGTGAAGCTGGGGTTGGAGTGCAGCGAGGGTACAACAGCGGGGCTGACTGTGTCCTAGTGTGGCATGGAATCTTGTACTTGCATTAAGGGCAAAGGCAACATGAGTGTTCTTATGTGAAGCTGGGGTTGGAGTGCAGCGAGGGTACTACAGCGGGGCTGACTGGGTCCTAGTGTGGCATGGAATCTTGTACTTGCATTAAGGGCAAAGGCAACATGAGTGTTCTTATGTGAAGGTGGGGTTGGAGTGCAGCGAGGGTACTACAGCGGGGCTGACTGGGTCCTAGTGTGGCATGGAATCTTGTACTTGCATTAAGGGCAAAGGCAACATGAGTGTTCTTATGTGAAGGTGGGGTTGGAGTGCAGCGAGGGTACACAGCGGGGCTGACTGGGTCCTAGTGTGGCATGGAATCTTGTACTTGCATTAAGGGCAAAGGCAACATGAGTGTTCTTATGTGAAGCTGGGGTTGGGGTGCAGCGAGGGTACTACAGCGGGGCTGACTGGGTCCTAGTGTGGCATGGAATCTTGTACTTGCATTAAGGGCAAAGGCAACATGAGTGTTCTTATGTGAAGGTGGGGTTGGAGTGCAGCGAGGGTACAACAGCGGGGCTGACTGGGTCCTAGTGTGGCATGGAATCTTGTACTTGCATTAAGGGCAAAGGCAACATGAGTGTTCTTATGTGAAGGTGGGGTTGGAGTGCAGCGAGGGTACAACTGCGGGGCTGACTGGGTCCTAGTGTGGCATGGAATCTTGTACTTGCATTAAGAGCAAAGCCAACTTGAGTGTTCTTATGTGAAGGTGGGGTTGGAGTGCAGCGAGGGTACTACAGCGGGGCTGACTGGGTCCTAGTGTGGCATGGAATCTTGTACTTGCATTAAGGGCAAAGGCAACATGAGTGTTCTTATGTGAAGCTGGGGTTGGAGTGCAGCGAGGGTACTACAGCGGGGCTGACTGGGTCCTAGTGTGGCATGGAATCTTGTACTTGCATTAAGGGCAAAGGCACATGAGTGTTCTTATGTGAAGGTGGGGTTGGAGTGCAGCGAGGGTACACAGCGGGGCTGACTGGGTCCTAGTGTGGCATGGAATCTTGTACTTGCATTAAGGGCAAAGGCAACATGAGTGTTCTTATGTGAAGCTGGGGTTGGAGTGCAGCGAGGGTACTACAGCGGGGCTGACTGGGTCCTAGTGTGGCATGGAATCTTGTACTTGCATTAAGGGCAAAGGCAACATGAGTGTTCTTATGTAAAGCTGGGGTTGGAGTGCAGCGAGGGTACTACAGCGGGGCTGACTGGGTCCTAGTGTGGCATGGAATCTTGTACTTGCATTAAGGGCAAAGGCAACATGAGTGTTCTTATGTGAAGGTGGGGTTGGAGTGCAGCGAGGGTACAACTGCGGGGCTGACTGGGTCCTACTGTGGCATGGAATCTTGTACTTGCATTAAGGGCAAAGCCAACTTGAGTGTTCTTATGTGAAGGTGGGGTTGGAGTGCAGCGAGGGTACAACTGCGGGGCTGACTGGGTCCTACTGTGGCATGGAATCTTGTACTTGCATTAAGAGCAAAGCCAACTTGAGTGTTCTTATGTGAAGGTGGGGTTGGAGTGCAGCGAGGGTACTACAGCGGGGCTGACTGGGTCCTAGTGTGGCATGGAATCTTGTACTTGCATTAAGGGCAAAGGCAACATGAGTGTTCTTATGTGAAGCTGGGGTTGGAGTGCAGCGAGGGTACTACAGCGGGGCTGACTGGGTCCTAGTGTGGCATGGAATCTTGTACTTGCATTAAGGGCAAAGGCAACATGAGTGTTCTTATGTGAAGGTGGGGTTGGAGTGCAGCGAGGGTACACAGCGGGGCTGACTGGGTCCTAGTGTGGCATGGAATCTTGTACTTGCATTAAGGGCAAAGGCAACATGAGTGTTCTTATCTGAAGCTGGGGTTGGAGTGCAGCGAGGGTACTACAGCGGGGCTGACTGGGTCCTAGTGTGGCATGGAATCTTGTACTTGCATTAAGGGCAAAGGCAACATGAGTGTTCTTATGTGAAGGTGGGGTTGGAGTGCAGCGAGGGTACAACAGCGGGGCTGACTGGGTCCTAGTGTGGCATGGAATCTTGTACTTGCATTAAGGGCAAAGGCCACATGAGTGTTCTTATGTGAAGGTGGGGTTGGAGTGCAGCGAGGGTACAACTGCGGGGCTGACTGGGTCCTACTGTGGCATGGAATCTTGTACTTGCATTAAGGGCAAAGCCAACTTGAGTGTTCTTAACTGGGGGGAGGGCATGTTTCCTTACTGTGGCCTGTTCTGTTTTTTTTTACTGGTTTAATGTCAAAGGCAACATAAGTGTTAAAATGAGGAGTTAGAGGGGCATTTGTGCAGCTCACAAGGCAATGTTTTCTTACTGCGCATAGCATTTTTTACTGGTTTTACAGGGTACATACAACATGATGAGTGCAACATGAGTGTTCTTCTATGTGGCAATTTGTGTAATGATAATGATAGGTTAATTATATGGTGCTTTGCCAAAACACTGCATAGAGAACATATTTACATACAATAATCACCCAACGAAAGCTGGTATTCATTAATGGACCTCAGAAGGATGAAAGGCTGAGTTGACCGTGGCAGGGTTTGAACCTGCAGATCAAAACTTAGATCAACAGCAATCGCTCGAGCCGCTGAACTATCTTACCGGCTAGCCTGCAAGGACATGTTTTCTTACGGTGGCATAGCATTTTATTACTGGTTTTAAGGCCAAAGGCAGCACAAGTGTTTTTACATTGGGGTGGTGGAATTTGTGCAGCCGGCAAGGCAATGTTTTTTTTTGTTTTACTGTGGCATGACATTTATTTACTGCCATTAAGGAGCAAATACAACACAATGATGGTTCTTAGATGGGAAGGGGGCATTTGTGTAGCCAGCAAGAATGTTTTCTTACTGTGGCATGGCTTATTTTTTTTTTTACTGGGTTTAAGGCAAAGCCAACAGGGGTATGTTCTTAAATGGGGGTATGGGCATGTATTGGCAGAGCCAACATAAACATGTTTAGTTATATTATCATTACTGGAATTATGGACAAAGCAAACATATATATAGGTGAAACAGAATGGTAATGAGTGGGCACAATCAATGTGAAAATGTTTTTTTTACGCTTGCAGAGGACTGGCATATAGTGGGCAAAGGCATTATGAAAATACCCTTGAAAATGCTCCTGTGCATTGATGGTGACTTGGCATCTAATGGGCTATTTCATATTTTGCCCTACAGAACCAATACCCATTATTTAAGAAATGTTCTCAGGGGAGAACTCCCCAGACCTCCCCCTTGATTAGTTCACCCTCCGTCACTACGCCCGGTCGCTGCTGCGCATTTGGCTAGGGGCAGAGCAAGCATGTGGGTCCTACTACGTTAGCTCAAGGCCCCACTTGTTACACAATCCTGGCTACGCCCCTGGTGAGTTGGGGTGAAAGATGCATCTATTCGGCCAAAGAAAGGCGTAATGTCTACTCGGCCTCCTGGGCTTGGGAGGAGTCCTCAATAGCGCAATAGGTGTAATGTCCCGTCTCACTAACAGTTTTCAAAACTGCCATCCAGCCCCCCCTCCCCCCCTCCAAAATGTCGAGGCTGGCTCTGCCCCTGGTGATGTAGGGCAGGATGGAGACACGATATGATATGTCATTTATAATGCGCCTGTACAGAAGTGTTTCTAGGCGCAAGAAGACAAGAGCTGGAAGACAGAGGGAGGACGAAACAAACAAACTTACTAGGTCTTGTGTCATTCAGATTGTGCAAGTGCAAAAACGAGAAGTGCAGGGGGAAAGAGAGGGGGGGTAAGTGCAAAGGAGAGGGGGGAGGATAACAGGGCAGCAATGCTCTGAGTAAGTGCAGCCAGGGCAGCGCAGGTCTGGGTAGTGCAAGGAGAGCAAAGGACTGTAGAGTTATAGCCCCTAAGTGCGTGGTAGGCTGGAGGCAGTGGAGGGCGACTGATGAAGAAAGAGCCTGGTACTTAGCGAGACTCTGGGGGTAGCCAAGCAACCAGTCGGTACAGCAGACAGGTAGGTCAGCAAGGGAGAGAGAGAGAAAGCAGAGGAGAAGAGGAAAGTTTGGAGCTGCTTCCGGAACTTCAGATGGTCCGGCTCAAGTTTGAGAGGGGCCGGGGAGGCCATTCCAGACGGAGGCACCTGCAGAGGAGAGAGACCTACCCCCAGTCTCTGCCTCGGGAAGCGTCTAACCCTTATGGAGTTGAAGGTAGCTGAACGAAGGGCTCAAGAAGGAAGGCATTTTGGAAGAGAGTGTTGGATGTAGTGCGGGCCCAGGCCCCAAAAAAGCCTTGTGGACAGTGCAAAGGGTCTTGAACTTGATCCTTGCAGCCACCGTGAGCCATTGAAGAGATTTAAAGGCTGGAGAGATACGGTCCCTGGGCCTGAGGCCAAGGATAAGTCTTGCAGTCCTATTCTGGATTAGTTGCTGAGGATGGAGTGTAGAGGAAGGCAGTATTTTATATTTTTATTTTGCATTTTTAAAGCGCTCACACAGCCCGCGGGCATCAAGGCACTGTTACAGGAATTGTTTGGTTTAGTTGCGTAGTTGTTGATTTTTTTTGTCTTAATTGCGTATTTATAACGCGGTTAAATACCCAGAGGTTTCTAATCGCGGACGCGGGGATCGAACCTGTCTTGCTTCGTGTCGTCTTGCTTCCAAGGTGAGCATGTTACCGCTGAGCTATCCTCCAGCAGTCCAGCCTAGAGAGAACCAGGGCTCCAGAGACAGTGAGCTTCTGGGGGAAAGTGAGAAAGGGAAGGTGCATTCTCATAGCTATTTGTGAATGAGTTGTCCACAGTATTGGACTAGCAAGCGGTGATGCAAGCCGGCATCGAAGTGCATTGGCAGAGCTGTTTGTGTATGTGTTGTCCCCAATGTTGCAATAGCAAGGGGTGCTGGAGGCTAGGGTTAAGGTGCTTTGACCGAGCTGTTTGTTAATGTGTTGTCCCTAGCATTGCAATAGTAAAGAGTGCTGCAGATCAGGATTGAGGTGCACTGGCAGAGCTGCTTGTGAATGTGTGGTCCCAGCATTGGAATAGAAAGGGTTGCTGCAGTTTAGTATGGAGGTGCATTGGCAGAGCTGCTTGTGAACATGTGGTCCCAGCATTGGAATAGAAAGGGTTGCAGCAGGTCAGGATGGAGGTGCATTGGCAGAGATGCATGTACCTGTGTTGTCCCCTGCATTACAAATGCAAGAAGTGCTGCAGGTCAAGGTGGAGGTGCATTGGCAGAGCTGCTTGTGAACGTGTGGTCCCCTGCATTGGAACGGAAAGTGTTGCTGCAGGTCAGGATGGAGGTGCATTAGCAGAGCTGCTTGTGAATGTGCCGTGCATTACAATTGCAAGGAGTGCTGCAGGTCAGGGTGGAGGGGCATTGACAGAGCTGCTTCTGAACGCTTGGTCCCCTGCATTGGAATAGAAAGGGTTGCTGCAAGTCAGGATGGAGGTGCATCATCAGAGCTGCTTGTGAACGTGTGGTCCCAGCATTGGAATAGAAAGGGTTGCTGCAAGTCAGGATGGAGGTGCATTAGCAGAGATGCTTGTGTAGAGGAGGTCCCAAATAAAGCCTGCACTCCAGTCGCCCCTTTTGAAGTACCAGGAACATTCACACCGAAATATGCGACGTACGATTAGCAAATAAACCAGCAGAGAGCCGCAGTAGGGCTCAGCCCAGTACCTATCAGAAGAACAATACCTATTGAAGTACCAATAACCAGACAACCATGGACAGTAAGGTATCCATTGAGATAACCCTACCAGCAGATGAGACAAAATGAAGATTGCCTAAATACTGTCCAGGAAGAAACCAAAAAATCCTTAATGGAAGATGAATGGTGACGTCCCAAGGGCCTGGACTAACGCACCCATAGAAGATATGACGACCCAAGGATGACATAAAGAGACGAGACGCCATGAATAAAGATATCGTGAAACTGAAAGAAGAGAACGTTGTTGAAAAACAAGGGAGCTTAAACTGTAAGCAAGATGAAGATATTCAACCAGCTAATTCCTGTACATATGCTTTTAACCGCAAGATAGCTCAGAAAATAGTGTGGCTTGCTATGCTAAGTAGAAGAATAGAGCGGCAAGCACCATTGTACACAATCTACCTCAAAACGAAGCATATTATATAAGTGTTAGTCCAGTTTGCACTAAAAGCAGAAACAACCCAGGTTATTATAGGCCAAATGCAAGAAGATTCATATTCTAGCAAACACGAGGAAAGAAGGCTGAATAGAAACTCGGCAGAGGCAGCTCGTGCCAGGGAAGCCATGGTCACATCAATAGAAGCTATGGACAGTAGGTACTTTTAATTGAAGCTAAGAACAGAATTTCCTGCCTCTGAAGGATCGAGATAAGAAGGCGAAGGCAGGTGACGGGTGAAACGAAAGTCAAATACACAAATTGAGAGAAACGAGGCAAATTCACAGTGTAGTAGCACGTGAATATCCGAGCGAGAAGAGGCACAGGTTCACACCTATGCTTGGCATCCGCCCAAACAGAGATATCCGAACTTCTCAAGACAAGAAGATGCAGTTTCGAAGCCAAACACAGTGAACTAATTGACACATAGCCCATAAAGTGATGATAGATTGAAGAAAGGCAGGGTGAATTGGGGGACATCCTGCACCTGCTTGACCGTTCTGCGTGCTGCTAAGCAAAGTGGAAATTTATGCATGGGGTTGGTGCCAACCCAATCACAATGGACCAAATAATCTAGGGACCTACAGTTTATAGAACCAATAGGACGTCGTACTTTTAGTGACGTCTACAGTAGTCATTTTGCAGGAAGGGATTAGACGCCCACCTGATAGTGTTTACCCCTCACTCCGTTACCATATACAGTTATAGTACCTATATTAAAGTTACCTTTTCCTAACGAATATAATTGTATGTTAACTTTTGAGTGTTACACGTCAGATTATGACACGTTTTGAGTATAAAAGTTATGTTTTGTATGAAGTTCGGGGGAGTTGAAGCGAGACTATCGCACCATTTGCTGATTGCCATGACTCCCCATTTTTGTACTTGTCATTAAACGGACTCCCTTTGCCAAACCATTGAGTTGTCCTTATTGACTGGTGTTGGAGTAATAAATCTGCACCCCCATCCATCTAAAGGTGCAGCTATCTCGTCTTAAAGTACTTCGGAGCAAACCCTGACTCTATGGGCCGGCCGGGGGTCTCCCCAGTACACTTGGTAGCAAGATCGGATGGTTTATCGACTATCGATTATTGAAATAAAATAAGACACCTATTGATCGTCAACATAAAGTAACTCTAGGTCCTCGGAAATATCACGAGTCCTTTGCCATTCGGCTGAGTGGACCGCAAAGCTCCCCGTAGACAGTGGTAGATAAAGAAGAGACTGCAGTCAGGGCCTGAAGGGTCCCGTGTTCCCCGCACTTCCCTTCCCATTCCTATGGGCAGCTGAGCGGGCGAAAAGCTGAAGAAGGTGGTAACAAAGGCAGTGATCCCGAGGGTCTGGAGACTAACCATGCGAACGGTGAGTGAAGCAAAAAATGGAATGCTTTGGCAAATAGTGCATGCCTTAGAACAAGTAAAGGGAAAAGGTAACGGAGGGAGGAGGGAAAAAACAAAAATAGTCAGAAATAGAGAAGACTGTGTATATATATATATATATATATATATATATATATATATATATATATATATGGGGATAATGACTCGGGAATAATAAAATAAATAAAGGTTACCAGGGAGGACACCTGAGAAGGGAGAGCTTACCGGGGAGATGCCCGCGAAGTGAGAGGATTCGCCTTATTCCTACGCTTTAATATAGCGGCTAGAAGAAACGTGTACCCAAAGTCCCACATAATGGGGAATGAATAGGCTACCTCATTGTTTAAAGACGTCTTGAAAGGGGTACGTTTACACTCCATGAAGGGGTAATGATTGGAGGCAGAGGTATTTGTATCCAGCTGGTCTCCGTCTAGTCTGTCAAGCATCTGTTTTACATGTTTTGTTGTGACGTCATATATAAAAACATTTTTTATGAGAACTGATTTTAAACTTTTGCTATTTAATAGCTGAGTCGCACACGAAATTGATGGTTTTTGAGTGGATTAGAATATACAAAATTTTGTGAAAATTTGGATTGGAGCTTGCAGTGTTTGGTGCTCGCTCATATTGTCTGAAGTTGTTTAAACCACACGAAAGCATTGACAAGTGTTGTATAAGAGGAAAGGGGACAGATTTAAGCATGGAGGACATTAATCCATTCGCACACTTATGCAAACAGTTGCCAAAACACACACCCAAGCTAAAGAAATATAGTACCGAGTGGTTAAAGGTACCGCCCACAAGATGCTTATGCCATGGCCACAAAATGGGTCTTTATCCAAAGCTGTCTTACAGAATATGATGACATATTTTCACGCCACATATACAGGCAAGAAGTTAGAAAAACGCCTTGCTGTTCTTGAGTTGTGGAAAATGTATGGACAAGTAAAGGAGGAAGAGCCGCCAACAGATTGGATACTTAATGTATGTACAGAGGGGGTGAGACACCTACCGCACTTTCCCCACCCGAAACGAGAGTTGAAGAAAGTAAGGACGAGGGATTGTACCCACTAAGAGAACTTAAAGCAGCCACAGGGTACAGCAACCTCGCATATGAGTCACCTACACATAGTAGTGACGAAAATCAAGGGAAAAATAAGGATAAGAATATTGCCTCCGTAGTCCTAAGGGACAAGGAGAGACGTGATGATGAAAGAAGAGATCAGGCACAGATAAGTGTGTCTCTCGACAAGGAAAGAGAAGGGAAGAGATGGAAGGGAAGCGAAGGTAGAACTGATGAGATAGCATTCGCAAAGTATGAATGGATGGGAGGACAAATCTTATTGAAACTAGATGGCAAAGGCATTGATGACGTGAAACAAAAGGAAAGGTTAGATGAGACACAGAGAAAGGGGAAAGAGGAGGAGTTAAGAGACGAGAGGATAAGAAGGAAAGACAGACAAATGCGAGAACAGTTATATCGCGACGAGCAAGACAGACAGCTCGATCACAACCCAAGAGCAGCCAATGATCAAGACAGACAGAAACAGCAAAAGTTAGAGGAAGAAGAAAGAATATGTGAGAAAAGAATAAGAAGAAGAAGACATGAGGAAATTCGAAGGGCAGATGAACATAGAAATGAAAAGAGAAAGGAAGAAGATAGGATCAGAGAAGAAGCAAGGAAGCAAAAAGAATTTGATGACGATATCGAACATAAACGAAGACAGAGAGCACGCGATCTTGAGTATTTGGAGAGGGAGGTTAAAAAACCCGATCCAGTTGCAGACTGGGAAGACATCAAAGAATCCTTTCCTGCGTACGATTCAGTACCAGGCATGTCTAGGGCAAATATTGAAGATGACTTCGCCACCAGAAGCATCAGGGAAACGATTGATAGAATATATGATGAAATGGGGCTAGAACAGACACCCCAAGGGGAGGAGGAAGACGAACGCCTGGAGAGCACTCAGCTCTACGACACTGAGGATGGCGCCCGAAGTAGTGGAAATAGAGACCTATCCCTGGATAGGCTAGAAATAAGTAGGAATAAGGAGGATACGAGAAGTTGCGTGAATTGGGGACAAACAATGTCCGACTCCGAAAGGGAGGAGCGTAAGGAAAATGAAGAAGGGAGGCGGAACAAAAGACGATGCCCAAGGGAAAAAGGGATATGATGGTCAGACACTAGCGAGTCTGCACCAAGGGCATCAGAGTCAGCCACGCAGTCTGACCGACATGAAGGAGTATCTCATTGTCAGAGGGGGGTGTCTTCACCACCCTATGCAGACAGACTAAGGACATTGCCAGGTAGACGGCGATGCAGGAATATTACCCCTGCAATAGACAGGAGAATAATGAGAGAAGAGAAAGAGGGCTACGCATTCCAATTTCCACTACTAGAGAAGGGCGGAGTAAGACCACAATATATTCCATGGCCACACATGGATTGAGAAAACATGAAAAACAAGCTTCCAATGCTGACATAGGGAGCTGGAAAGTGGATACAGGAGTTAAAAAAAATGACAGGAGTTAACACATTAGTTATAGGGGACATTAAGGGTCTCCTAATCGTCATACTTGGTGAGAGAGCAGACGATGTGTGGGCACGAGCAGGCTACCCTGGTGTAACCACAATTAATACCTTGCATGACGGAGCTCCATTTACCAATTGTAGAACCATAGTATGGAAAGCGCTACGAGTGCTGTATCCAGATACTTCTGATATGGGAGCTATAATGACTTGAAAAATGAAGGATTCTGAGGATCCATTAATTTATATACAGAATTTCCAAGACGCATGGGTACTGGAGACTCATGAATCGTGGACGAAATCAATACCTGTGTTTTACCATATATTGTGCCAAGGGTTGCCAGAACCGGTGCAGAAACAACTCAAGAAATTGGTAGGAGTTGAGGCTAAACCTTGGGTCTGAAATACAGTTAACTATCGCACATTATTGTAGACTGTTGCAAGAAAAGAATCGCAAAAAGGAAACGACTCGTAAGGGTGAGGAAGTGAAATTGGTGCAGAAGAAATTATCAAAGTATGCCCTTGAAGGAGCCATGATAACTAGCGCAGCTGAATCAAGCATGCAGCAGATGGCTAGACCACAACAAAATAATCAGGGTAACGTAGGGTTTTACCCACAGGGAAGAGGATTTAGGGGAAGAGGATGGCAGGACAATCAGGGAGGTTTCCAAAATAATCAAGGATGCTTCCAAAGCATGCAAAATGGAAACCCGGATATGTCAAATGGGCAAATAATCCGACCACTGCCAGTATGTTGGCTGTGCAGAATGACAGGGCACTTGGTGTGCACATGCAGAAGTAAAGGCATGATGCAGAATGGCCAAGGAATGGGAGCAGGCATGGCGAATCCACTTGCAGTTTCACAACAGGGTGTTGAACAGAATCACACGGTGCAATAACAAGCGCCACGAGAGCAACAAGGAGTTCAACCTCAGAGTATGGGCAATTTTCCACAAAGACAAACCCAACAGGCACCGTTGAAAGTGTCACAAGCAATGAGCACAGGGCAGACTCCAAACCCTGGAAGAGGAAGTAACAATGGGAATGGGGAAAATCCACAAGTGCACAGTGAGCCAAACTTGTATATGAACTAGGACAGCTCACTGGGAACCCTGATGTGCTCTATCCTATCAGTGACACCAGACCCTCACAGGGAACCTAGGGTGGATGTCGTTATAGGGGGTAAAGAATATTCCTTCCTACTGGACACAGGTGCAACACGCTTGTGCATACGTGAAGGCAAGTTTTCCTTGTCCGGCGAGGCCATAGATACTGAGAGTTTTACAGGAGCTCACAGTCGAGTTCCCTTTACAAACGCACTCCCAGTTTCCATAGGAGAGTGTCAAATGAATGTACCTTTATTATATTCACGTCAGACCCCAGTAAACATATTGGGTCGAGACTTAATGATGAAGTTAAACATGACACTCTCATTCACAGAGGAGGGCATAGTATGCTCCACTCCAGGAATGCACTACTCAATTGTATGCGAAATGTTTAGAGCATACTCAGGACACATAGCCATAAGGGCCTTACTATAAGAGCCAGAAATGTTCATGTATGGCATGCGTGTTTATGGCGGGATTGCCAGGCCTTGCAGACAAAACCCTGAGAACCCCTGATGAGTTCCTATTTATAACAAGAATACTGATGCATGAGGAGGAGGGACAAGTATTTCTATTGATGATACACGCAGCTGCAGTACGAGGGAAAGTGGTTTTGGTTGACTGTTATGATAACGAGGGCAGACAATGGTGCGCGATTATCGCAATCGAAGAAAGATATCGAGTGACTGACGTTACCGATGACGATCTATTTGAAGAACAGACAGGTACAGGAGAGACAATGGTTGAAGTAAGTCTCACCTTTTTGGTAAAGATGATCAAGAGGGAGGTACCTCAGAGAATGATGCTGGTATTTTGATGACAACATGGCTCTGGTGCCTGTCCCAGTATGGACTACAGGACCCTATGACGTAGGCCTCTTGAAGGGGGTGGGAGAAGTGAAAATTAAACTAAAACCAGGAGCAATTCTACCCAAGACATGACAATATCCAATGTCCAGAGAGGCAGATGAGAGGATTTTTAAGACAATTTCTGCCATGATGTGTAACGCTCACCTGATTCCCACGGAGGCGCAGGTCTGGCTTCGAGTGCTGGTGCTTCTTCAATGGTGAAGCGCAGGACTCTGAAGATGGACAAGAAGGGCCCCTCTACTCTGGCTTCTCTGGCTCGCAGGAATATTCCTCTGTGCGTGAAAAGGGAGTAGTACCTACTGACTGAGTTATGCTCAAGCCTCCCACTCTCTTCCAACCCTCCACGATACCCTTCCACGATTCCCCGTGAAGTCTCACCTTAGGGTCATGAAGGATGGGCTCTCCATCCTGCTTCTGATGCAGGGGCGCGTTGAAACCCAGTTACTTCACTGGATTGAGGATTGATGGGAGTTCAGGTAAGCTTGACTATTCAGGTAAGGCGCTGTAAAAGTTCTGCTGCAAGTTCAAAAGTCCAAGCTTTATAATACTGTTCATAGTCTTGTTGCAGCAAGAGCTAATGCTTATGTCTTTTTCCCCTTAGGGGCCGCGGTTCGGAATGCCGGAGATATGGCGCCGACCCGAAGTGAAACGTGCAGTTCCAGTAAATGACAGGTAAGTTCTGGATGAGCGCTCGGGTAATGTCTTTGCATTCGCTCATTCAATGTCTTTGTCTTTTTTCCCCATAGGGGCCGGGGTCCGGAAAATGCCTGGAAGCGGCAAGACCCGAAATGAAATGGGAATGACCCAACAGCTAAGTCTTAGAAGGAAACTGAGCTTTTCCTATTCCTTTCCTTCTCTCACCTTGTTCTTGTCTTTTCTCTCTAGGCTCTGGGAAGTGGCTGTGGATCCGGATGATCGCTGCTGAAGATGGAGGCGTCCAGGATAGGTGAGTGAAATGCAGCGCTGCAGCGATCGTAGCGAAATGCTTTTAAAAATGATGTCTTCCTTTTCAGGATCATCGGTGTGATGTCTCTGTGGTGCTGATTTAGCAGGTAAGGTCTTTTGTCTCCCTTTGCAGGTGACCCAGGATACTGACAGGCGTGGCTGAGGTCCCGATGCAGGAGCTGACACGGTGAGCGTCCAGCTGCGAGGAGCAGAACAATGCGAAGCGTGAGTTGCTGATCGGGTGTGGTTTAAATAGCTTTGGAAGAAGTTCCAAGTGTGTATCCTTCCACTGATCAGGTATGTATCCTTCCCCGACCACACCCGGGTGGAAAGTAGTCCCACAGGTAAAGTAGTTCCATTCAGGCCTCAAGAGGGCCTGGATGTAGCAGCATGGTCTGCATCAGGTAAGTGCACATTAAAACACTTGAACACATGTCTAGCTTTATGAGCCTGGCGCCTAAGGCGCCAGGACAGGGGTCCAACATGAGCCTGGCGCCTAAGGCGCCAGGACTGTGTCCAAAGGGCCCCAGCTTGGGCCCGCTGGCACTTCCCTGGGGGAAATGATGCCTGCCTCTGGGGTTGCTGGGTCGGACCTGGATCCTTGGAGGTAGGCATCATGACATGATGGACCAGGGCATCTTAGTGACGTCAAAGTCACCATGTAATACGCTAGTGTATCCTGTGAAAAAAGTAAAGGGGAGTCTTGGAGGCTAGTGCAAGACCTTAGACCAATAAACGATATTGTTGAGGCCGAGTTCCCGACCACACCCGGGTGGAAAGTAGTCCCACAGGTAAAGTAGTTCCATTCAGGCCTCAAGAGGGCCTGGATGTAGCAGCATGGTCTGCATCAGGTAAGTGCACATTAAAACACTTGAACACATGTCTAGCTTTATGAGCCTGGCGCCTAAGGCGCCAGGACAGGGGTCCAACATGAGCCTGGCGCCTAAGGCGCCAGGACTGCGTCCAAAGGGTCCCAGCTTGGGCCCGCTGGCACTCCCCTGGGGGAAATGATGCCTGCCTCTGGGGTTGCTGGGTCGGACCTGGCTCCTTGGAGGTAGGCATCATGACAGTACCCCCCCTCAAGACCCCTCCCAAGGTTCTTTCCTCCGGGGGTTTTGGCTTGTTCAGAAATCTCCGGTGAAACCTTTGTACTAATCGAGGTGCGTGGACATGGTTACTAGGCTCCCACGATCTCTCCTGAGGTCCATATCCCTTCCAGTCAACTAGATAGAAGAGTTCCGACTTTACCACCTTGGAGTCTAAAATGTCTTTAACTTCGAATTCTAATTCCCCTTCAATTTGAACTGGATCTGTAGGCTTGGACAATCGGGTTCCTGGTTGTACTGGCTTCAAAAGTGATGCATGAAAAACTGGATGAATACGCATGTTGGACGGTAGATCCAGTTTAAAGGCCACTGGGTTGATTATAGCCTTGATGGGGTAAGGTCCTATGAATCTGGGATTGAAGGTTCGCGGGCCCTTGAGGGGTAAATGTTTAGTTGCTAGCCATACCTGGTCTCCTACTTGGTAAGGAGGAGTTTTACTTTGGTGCAAATCAGCGTTTTCTTTATACTTTTTCTTGGCTTGCTGTAAATGACTTGCAGCTTCTTTGAAGGCTCGGGTTATTGTGGAATGCAGATGATTTACTGCGGGCATTTCCAGGGTCAGAGGTGGATCTAGGTCAGAGATCTGAGGATGGTGACCATACAAAGTATAAAAAGGGGTTTGTCCGGTTCCAGAATGCACTGAGTTGTTGTATGCATATTCTGCGATCCAAAGAATGTCTTTCCAATTCAACTCAGATTGGTGTAACATGCACCGAAGATATTGCTTGAGAGTCTGATTGGTTCTCTCGGTTTGTCCGTCGGTCTGGGGGTGGTGGCTGGTGAATAACCGCACATCTATTTGTGCTAATCGGCAACACTTCTTCCAAAAATGGGAGATAAATTGACTTCCACGATCCGAGACTAATACGGAAGGGAAACCATGTATGCGAACTATATTCTCCAGGAATTCCTTGGCCAAGGTGGAAGCTGAAGGCAAACCTTTTAAAGGGATAAAGTGGGCCAATTTGGAGAATAGGTCCACAACTACAAGGATTGTGTTGCAACCCGCACAAGGAGGCAGGTTGGTTATAAAGTCCATTGACAGGGTGTGCCATGGTGCCGGTGGAATATCCAAGGGTTGAAGTAGGCCGGCTGGCCTTTTCTTTTGAGCTTTGTTTTGGGCGCAAATTACGCAAGACAGAACAAAAGACTTTATATCTTATCTCCAGGAAGGCCACCAGAAGTGGCGTTTGATTTTTTCCTCCGTTTTAGCGATACCAGGGTGTCCTTCCATTAAAGATTCATGATGATGGGCAATAACAAGTTCTTGCAATTCTTTACTTGGCAGAAACAACCGCTCCTGGAAGTAGGGTAAGTCATCCTTAACGGTGTAATGAGGACCCTTTTGACTCCATTCCAGTAACGTTGAAGAGTCTAGAAGTTGTTTTACTTGCGTTTGGATGTCCTCAATAGTTTGCAATGAAGGTAAGCCTAAAATTCTTTGCTCAGGTATGATGGGCACAGGTTCTAAGCTCAAATTAGGTTCTTCCATGCCAATCCGGGATAAGGCGTCTGCTTTTCCATTCTTGCAGCCAGGGCGATAGGTAATTACAAAATCAAATTCCGCAAAGAATAGAGCCCAGCGGAGTTGTCGTGAAGATTGAGCCTTGGCCGTCTTCAAATACTGTAAGCTTCTGTGGTCCGTAATTACGGTGATGGTGTGTCTTGCCCCGAGAAGGTAGTGACGCCAAGCCTTGAAAGCAGATTTGATGGCCAGTAACTATTTATCGGTAATTGCGTAGTTGATTTCAGGAGAACATTTTCTGGACCAAAAGGCCACTGGGTGTAGTTGGTTAGTTTTTGGGTCTCTTTGCGACAGGACAGCTCCCATGGCCGAACTGGATGCGTCGGTTTCCACAATGTACGGGAGATCTGGGTGCGGGTGCTTCAATACAGGTGCAGAGGTGAATTTGGTTTTCAGGTCCTGAAAGGCTTGTTCGGCCTCAAGAGTCCATTCGAAGCGTTTGTTTTTCTTTAGGAGAGCTGTGATGGGTTGGACTGTTCGGGAAAATTCCGGGATGAATCTTCGATAGAAATTGGCAAAGCCGAGCATGCTCTGAACTCCCTTCACCGAGCTAGGAGATGGCCATTTGAGGATGGCATCCACCTTTCGCGAGTCCATTCGGACTCCTTGAGGTGTCAGGATGAATCCGAGAAACTCAACTTCTGTGGTATGAAAAACGCATTTTTCGAGTTTTGCAAATAGTCTGTGCTGGCGCAATTTCTCAAGAACTGCCCTAACATGTTTTCTGTGATCAGATTCTGAAGAAGAGTACACCAGGATGTTGTCAATGTAAACAATGACACAGACATCGGTAAGTTCCCGAAGAACATCATTCATAAAGTACTGAAAGGCGGCAGGTGCATTGCACAAACCGAAGGGCATCACCTGATATTCGAAAAGCCCAAACTTGGTGCGGAATGCAGTCTTCCATTCGTCGCCTTCTTTTATACGCACCAGGTGATAAGCTCCTCGGAGATCTAACTTGGTGTACACACAAGCGTCTTTCACCTGGTCGATAAGCTCAGGGATCAAGGGCAGAGGATAACGATTCTTAATCGTTATTTGATTTAGGGCGCGATAGTCTATACACGTTCTAAGGTCGCCCTCTTTTTTCGGCACGAAGAACAGAGCTGAAGAGACAGGAGACTTGGACGGGCGAATAAAACCATTGGCTAGGTACTGCTCTAAGTACTGACGCAAATGCAGGTTCTCAGGTTCCGTAAGAGCATAAATCCTACTACAAGGTAGTTGAGCATTGGGTACCAGATCGATTTGGCAATCATAAGACCGATGGGGAGGTAACGTGTTAGCCTGTTCTTTCTGAAAAACGTCTTGGAATTCTTGGTATTCTGACGGTAACTGTACAGGGGTGGAAGTTGCTGAGGCTAGACCCATAGCTGGATTTCTTGGATAACAAGTTGGTTCACAATCAGGAAAACTTATCTTCTTTGCTCGCCAGTCAATTCTGGGATTATGTGTTTCTAACCAAGGAATTCCAAGAATTACTTGAAATTGTGGGGCCTTGATCACATCAAACACGATTGCTTCCCGATGTCCGTCCTGACCTACCAGTGTCACTTCAACAGTGGAATGCGTTACAGGCCCAGAGGCTATTTCGGTTCCATCTACTGTAGTAATGACATCTTGGGTTACTTTCGGGCGGAGAGGAAGCTTAATCCTGGAAGCCAATTCACGGTCTATGTAATTTCCAATAGCTCCACTGTCGATGTATGCTTTTATAGCATGCAACTGCTGAGGCTGTTTTGGGTCCACGAGCACCATTGGCATGACAAAATGCGAGGTCAAAGAGTTAGTTTTCAAGCTCGGCAAGCGGACCCCTACGCTTGACGGGCTAAGTCGTTTCCCGAATCAGGTGTCAATAATTTGTTATCAGTAGCTCCAACCACCTTCTTAGGTGGTTTAACTGGACAATTCCGAAGAAAGTGACCGGAAGTCCCGCAATACAGACAAAGTTGCATTTGCCGCCTTCTCTCTCGTTCTTTCTGCGTTAATGGTCCTTTAACTCCACCGATTTGCATATGTTCGGATACGTCGGTACTCTTGGAGTTAGCGTGGGTTTTGATCGGTATTCGGGTTTCGTACTTGAACCGATCTGCTTTTCTGTTTTGAAGTCTGTGATCAAGTTGAACCACCAAGTCTATGTAGTCTGCGCAGACCTGGGGTGGGTTTACTATCTGAGCTAGAACATCCTTAAGCTCTCAGCGCAGGCCTCGATGAAACAATGTGATCCTTTTGTTTTCAGGCCATCCAGTTTCCACAACCAGTCTGTTAAAGGTGGCAATGTAGGGCAGAAGATCCTGATTACCTTGTCGTAAGGATAGCAGTTCGTTATCAAGGGCCTGTCCTTGAGAGTGTCGAGCGAACAATCTTTCCATGCTGGCCTGGAAGCCCTGAAAATTCTGGAGAATGGGATCATCTTGATTTACCAATGGAATAGACCAATCGGCAGCACTGCCACTGAGGTAAGATAGTATAAAGGCTACCTTGGTCTGGTCGTTAGGGAAGGCTCCGGGTCTGCATAGAAAGTGTAAACGACATTGGTTCATAAAGACGGCATATTTCTTGGGATCCCCCGCAAAACGTTCAGGCGGGGCCAAAGGCATGTGTCCAGGTAGATTGATTTGTACCGGGTTATTCAAACCCATTGATGTGGAAATGTCTCCGGAATTAGGTAAAGGAGTGTGCCCTGCCTGGGCCTGTAATAACCTTTTGGCTAGGTCATCTGTTCTTTCCTTGGATAGGATCAGTTCTCTTTTGAGAGCGTTAGTCTCCTGGCGGGCTGAGTGCACCTCTGCCCGTAATTCCCCCAAAAGCTGGGCCAGCTGGTCAGTCTCGGAAGTCTCCATAGCGCCCGGGTGGGAAATTGTGGGTGGGCTTCGCGTTCTGTAACGCTCACCTGATTCCCACGGAGGCGCAGGTCTGGCTTCGAGTGCTGGTGCTTCTTCAATGGTGAAGCGCAGGACTCTGAAGATGGACAAGAAGGGCGCCTCTACTCTGGCTTCTCTGGCTCGCAGGAATATTCCCCTGTGCGTGAAAAGGGAGTATTACCTACTGACTGAGTTATGCTCAAGCCTCCCACTCTCTTCCAACCCTCCACGATACCCTTCCACGATTCCCCGTGAAGTCTCACCTTAGGGTCATGAAGGATGGGCTCTCCATCCTGCTTCTGATGCAGGGGCGCGTTGAAACCCAGTTACTTCACTGGATTGAGGATTGATGGGAGTTCAGGTAAGCTTGACTATTCAGGTAAGGCGCTGTAAAAGTTCTGCTGCAAGTTCAAAAGTCCAAGCTTTATAATAATGTTCATAGTCTTGTTGCAGCAAGCGCTAATGCTTATGTCTTTTTCCCCTTAGGGGCCGCGGTTCGGAATGCCGGAGATATGGCGCCGACCCGAAGTGAAACGTGCAGTTCCAGTAAATGACAGGTAAGTTCTGGATGAGTGCTCGGGTAATGTCTTTACATTCGCTCATTCAATGTCTTTGTCTTTTTTCCCCATAGGGGCCGGGGTCCGGAAAATGCCTGGAAGCGGCAAGACCCGAAATGAAATGGGAATGACCCAAAAGCTAAGTCTTAGAAGGAAACTGAGCTTTTCCTATTCCCTTCCTTCTCTCACCTTGTTCTTGTCTTTTCTCTCTAGGCTCTGGGAAGTGGGTGCGGATCCGGATGATCGCTGCTGAAGATGGAGGCGTCCAGGATAGGTGAGTGAAATGCAGCGCTGCAGCGATCGTAGCGAAATGCTTTTAAAAATGATGTCTTCCTTTTCAGGATCGTCGGTGTGATGTCTCTGTGGTGCTGATTTAGCAGGTAAGGTCTTTTGTCTCCCTTTGCAGGTGACCCAGGATACTGACAGGCGTGGCTGAGGTCCCGATGCAGGAGCTGACACGGTGAGCGTCCAGCTGCGAGGAGCAGAACAATGCGAAGCGTGAGTTGCTGATCGGGTGTGGTTTAAATAGCTTTGGAAGAAGTTCCAAGTGTGTATCCTTCCACTGATCAGGTATGTATCCTTCCCCGACCACACCCAGGGGAAAGTAGTTCCACAGGTAAAGTAGTTCCATTCAAACCTCAAGAGGGCCTGGATGTAGCAGCATGGTCTGCATCAGGTAAGTGCACATAAAAACACTTGAACACATGTCTAGCTTTATGAGCCTGGCGCCTAAGGCGCCAGGACAGGGGTCCAACATGAGCCTGGCGCCTAAGGCGCCAGGACTGTGTCCAAAGGGCCCCAGCTTGGGCCCGCTGGCACTTCCCTGGGGGAAATGATGCCTGCCTCTGGGGTTGCTGGGTCGGACCTGGATCCTTGGAGGTAGGCATCATGACATGATGGACCAGGGCATCTTAGTGACGTCAAAGTCACCATGTAATACGCTAGTGTATCCTGTGAAAAAAGTAAAGGGGAGTCTTGGAGGCTAGTGCAAGACCTTAGACCAATAAACGATATTGTTGAGGCCGAGTTCCCTCTAGTCCATAAACCGTCTACAATATTATGCAATATACCCGTTGAGGCAAAATATTTCATGGTGATTGACTTGAAAAATGCATTTTTCTCAATCCCGTTGCACCGTGACTCACAAGCTCTGACATCATTCATATTCAGACAAATGCGTCTGAAAAGCACGAGGCTGCCACAGGGGTACTGCGAGTCTCTGTCTATTTTCAACAGAGTCCTGCTGATGGATTTGAGCAGTATTGCACTAGAAAGTGTCATCTTACAATATGTGGATGACATCCTAATTTGCAGCACCACAGAAGAGCAATGCAGGCACGATTCTGTTCAGCTATTGACTATACTGGCGGAGAAAGGATATAAAGTTGACAAAGAAAAGTTACAATAGTGTCAACAAGAAGTGCTGTACATAGGCCAGCTGATCTCACATGAGAGAAAGGTGACCCCAGAAAGGGCTGAAGCCATATTCAACAAGGCCAAGCCACACACGATAAAGCAGATGCAGAGCTTTTTAGGCCTATGCAATATGTCAGGGCATTGGTCTTCGACTGCAGCTCTTACACTAAGCTTTTACTTCAGGCCCTAAAGAAGGCCCAAGTGATGAAAGAAAAGATCGAATGGTCTGAGGCCATGGAGAAAGGGTTTGCCGAACTCAAAAGAGCTATTTGCACTGCTCCAGTTCTAGGGATCCCCAATTATGCAGAGGAATTTTACCTGTTTTCACACACAAATGGCAGCGTCATGACGGTAGTGCTCGCTCAAAGAACTTTGTTGGGGTAAAAGCCCCTGGCATACTACAGTGGGAATCTGGATCCAGTAATGAGAGGCCACTTCCCATGCAAACAAAGTTAGCTGCCGCAGCATTCGCCATAGAGAAGGCTATAACCATTGTGATGTGATGCTCCATGACATTGTATGTCGAGCACTCAATATTTCCCATTTTAGAGAAACAAAAGGGCACATTGACATCTCAGAGAGCTTCTGCTTATGAAGTGATCATATCAAACCCATCGATTAAAATAGTCCGATGTAAGATGGTAAACCCAGCTATGTTCATCGCAGAGCCAGTCACTGAGGGAGAGCCGATACATGACTGCCCCAATTATGAAGAATTCTATGATGAAATTCCCAGGGTAAAAGAAAATGCCTTGGCAGGCGGACAGATCGTCTTTATTGACGGGTCTTCTAGAATCGACCAAAGTGATGGGCAAAAATACACAGGCACTGCTGCGATAAAGTGCACAGTAAATTGAGAGTTTCAAGTGCTTCTTAGTGCTCCAATACCATCTCATTATTCAGCGCAGGCTGCAGAATTATTGGTGTTGATACTCGCGATTGAGAATCACCCAGACCAGGAAGTAACAGTGTACAGTGACTCCGCCTATTTGACGTCAACAGTGCACGCAGGCTTATCGCGCTGGAAAAGGAGGGGTTAACTCCGAGCAGACGGCACGCCAGTGCAGCACGCAGCCTTATTGGACAGGCTGATCAAGGCACTACAGCTCCCAGTGGGCATAGTGGTCATGAAATGCGCCGCCCACACCAAGGGGACAGATTTTATCTCATGTGGAAATCAAGCAGCAGACATGGAAGCCAACCGTATGGCATCAAAAAGTGAGACGGTTATGGCAGTGGAAGCTATCATACAAATGGACTAATGATGCTTACACGAACTGCACCTGAGGGTTACAGCAATTTGGGGAAAACACAGTTAATGGAACTCCAAGGGGAGGCACTGCAGGAAAAGAAGAACCTGTGGAAACATCGAGGGTGTTCTTTAAACCCCTCTGACAGCTTGTGGTGACAAGACAGCACTGGTAAACCAGTAATGCCTGTAGCCCTATTAAAAATAGCACTGGAGCAGTTACATTACCCGGCGCATATGACAAAGGAGAATCTAGCAGCAACGCTCGCAGAAGACTGGTTCATACCGAATTTAGCAGAGTATGTTGCTTTTTTCATGGTGAACTGCATGATCTACCAGCAATTCACTGCTGGGCACACATTAAAGGTAATGAGAGGAGTCATCCCCAGGCCAAACGGGCTGTTTCAGCACATGCACGTCGATTACATCGACATGATTCAAGTATGCAACGGGTACAGATACTTAATTGTTGTGGTGTGTCCATTCTCTAGATGGATAGAGGCAGGTCCATGTACACACCCAGACTCTACCTGCGTGGCCAAATTTTTAGTGAGGGAAGTGTTCCCGAGGTGGGGGGTTTGCGAAGTTATGAGATCAGATAATGGCCCTCATTTTGTCAATGCTATATTTGAGCAGTTTAGCTTGCTGCTTGGTATAAAGCACAAGTTCTCATCCGCGTATCGTCCACAAGGTAATGGGACCTGCAAGAAGCTCAACGGCTTGTTAAAGGAAAGGATAGCCAAGTTGAAGCTTACTCTAAAAAAGGGATGGTTGCACTGCCTTCCACTGGCACTGTATGCTCTTCGGAACCAACCCGGCTCCGACCATCATCTTACGCCACACGAGATAGCTACAGAAAGAAGAATGAGAACTCCCCTGACACCCCGAGATAGAGCTAGATGTGAAGCCCAGTCAACAGGACAAGTTTTAGGGTCTGAAATGCAAAACTATCTGAACTGCATAACATCTTGCCTTACTGTAATTTCAGACCAGCTGCAGCGACGATGAAAAGGGTGCAGAGCAGCTCAGAACACAGAAGGAGATACTACAACAGACCAAGTTCAAGGTCTACGTGTTCCACTCGTCTTCCCTGGAGACGCCGTCCTTATGAAAAACCATACAAGGAAAAGGTGGGACAAGCCTAGATTCAATGGTCCTTTTATCATAGAGGTCTTCACTCTGTCCACGGTGAAGCTACAGGGCAGGAGAGCATGGATTTTTCTCAGTGATATCAAACCCTACATCGGAGAAGGCCCCCTGCGTGCACCCCAAGGAGAGAAATCGATGAGCAATGGGGAAGAACCACATGACGTGCAGAAGAGATCCATGACGAGGAAGAAGGACGCATGACAAGCTAGACAAAGACAAAGAACTTTTGTGCAAAAGTTGTGGCTTCATTTTGGACATTCCGCTGAGCAAAAAAGGGGATAAGGACATAGAAACGGACACTCTGTACATCCTAGTTGCAGGGTGAAGAAGAAAATTGCATGTGTAAGCCACAGCATAGTCTGTTGAGTTTGAACTTTGGACTGAGGCACGCTGAAGTCTTGATTAAAAAGGATATGCCAAATTTTGACAGAGGACACATAAATTGGAAGAAAATACAGTACCCAGATTCTTTCCACACCGAGACCCTATTTGGAATCACTTATGGTGTCCCACAGTAGAGACATCACAAATGACGTTGTCACCTATTTCAACCTAGTGCTAAAATCATACCCGTCATTGGCAGGGAGGCTCACAAGTGTCACAGACTTTCTCCAAGATCCTGAAAACGAAAAAATAATAAGACAACTGCTTACTGTCATTGCCCAACAATTTATCTTACTCCCTGAGTACAGTGAGAAAGAATCAAATGTTCCAGACACAGGCAGAAATAGATGAGCTCATCATCACACTGTTCTTTCGCAAAATTGAAGACTGTCCAACCATTGTCAGAAGAACAACGGATACACTAACATTTCTACGAGACCCAGCAAACACTGAACATTTAAGCCATCTTTTAAATAAGATCGTCATTTTGGTCGCACTCCATGCAAACGGATAGTGCAGACATTCTTTACATCAAGGAAAAAACATATGATCCTGAACCTCAGCAAAGACAGGACAGATGTCCCTGTCACCAGAAGACAGCAGGTTGGTATACCACGTCTTCTTTCACCTTATTGAGGACTTTCCAGAGTTAGTGGGAAGACCAATCAATGTTGACGTACTCACATGTCATGATGCCTACCCCCAGGCATCCGGACCAAGCCCATCAGCCCCGAAAGCAGGCATTTAGACATTTAGTAAAACCTCAGCAGCCCCGGCTAGGGGCTATCTGGGTTCAGTCCTGGCGCCTTAGGCGCCAGGCTCATAGTCGGAATTAGTCCAGGTGCCTAAGGCGCCAGGCTCATAGTCATTACTTACCTCAGGCAGACCATGCTGCAAATGACTCCAATCCAACATGAAGCCTGAAAGGGACTATTTTTCTACAGGGACTATGTTTTACTCGGGTGTGGTTCTAGGGACTTCTTACCTGGGACTACTTTTGAGGCTATTTAAACCACGCCCGACCAACAACACACGCTTCGCGTTATTCTGCATCCAGCAGCGTAACACTCACCGTGCCTGCAGCCTGCATCCAGTCTTCTGCCACGCCCGCCTCGAATCCGGAGCTCCTAAAACAAAGAGGAAAGAAAGGGACAAGATTAGAAAACAAACCTATTTCTATTCCACACCTGATTCTGGATCCATCTTGTCTTCGGACCTGCAAAGAACATCATTTCTGCACGCGCCGCACCTCCAGCTGCAGCGCCGCGCCATACTCACCAGTCTTCACAGCATCCTTCAGGTCGGCGCTACCTCCATCATTTCTTTGCCGAACTTCGGCACCTAGGAGACAAAAGAAAACCACAAGGTGAGCCGAGGGAACCAACAAATATAATTCTTACCACCATAGACTTACCTGATTTACCACCGGAGGCATCCTTTTGTGACTCTCCATATTTTCACGTGCCGCATCTGTAAAGAGAGACAAAACAACACGTTTTCCACGTGCAACATTTACCGGGCAGCGCTGGGTAATATAGACTCTTACCTGAGCGCCACCAGCTGCCACAAGATCATCTTTTCACGAGCCAGCTGCAAGACAAGAAAGGAAGGGGGGGAACAAGACTGAACATCGGACATATTGAACTCTATGAACTTAATACTTACTGGTCCTCACCAGGAACCTCAGAGTCAATACTCTCCGGAACTCTCCCGAGCCTTCAAACCAGTGAAGTAACTGGAATCGACGCGCCCCTGCAAATCCACGCAGGATGGAGAGCTCATCTTTCAAGAATATAAGGTGAGATTGCTCTGAGGGCATTTCGCAGGTGATTAGTTGGGGAGGACTGTGGGGGTGCCATCACTTGAATCCACAAGTGGCTAAATCCATCTCTCCACTTGCAGGAGAATATTTCTACGGGTTAAGCAGACAAGATTAGGAGGGCAGATCCAGTCAGTCATTGCTGCACTACGCATCACGTGGGTGGAGACCGCAGCTGTCTGGGTCCGACCGACGCCCCTGTGGGAGCCAGGTGGCGTAACAGAACGCAAAGCCTATCTACAAATCCCCACCCGGGCGTTATGGAAACCTCAGAAACCGACCAACTAGCCCTATTGTTAGGGGAACTTAGGGCAGAAGTGTACTCCGCGCGCCAAGAGACTAATGCCCTCAGGAGAGAACTGATTGTGTCATAGGAGCGCACTGATGATCTGGCTAGACAATTACTGCAAAACCAAGCTGGGCAAACACCATTACCTGGACTCGGCGGGAATCCAACTCCTGTTTCATCGAGCAATCCTGTGCATGTGGTTCTACCAGGGAGCATTCCTTTAGCTCCACCCAAACGCTTTGCTGGGGACCCAAAAACGTTCGCTGTGTTTATGAACCAATGCCGCTTGCACTTTTTATGCAGACCTGGAGCTTTTCCGAATGACCAAACCAAAGTAGCCTTTGTACTATCATTTCTTAGTGGCAGCGCAGCGGATTGGTCAATTCCATTAGTTAACCAGGATGACCCTCTTCTTCGGGATTTTCAAGGTTTCAATTGAGCATGGAAAGGCTATTTGCCAGACATTCACAGGGACAGGCCCTGGATAACAAACTTTTATCATTACGACAAGGTAACCAGGATCTACTAACCTATATTGCCACTTTCAATAGGTTAGTGGTGGAAACCGGATGGCCAGAGGTAAAACGAATTACATTATTTCATCGTGGACTTCGGGGTGAACTCCAAGATGTTTTGGCCCAAGTTGTGAACCCACCTCAGGATTGTGCAGAATATATAGACTTAGTGGTCCAGTTAGACCACCGACTTCAGAATAGAAAGGCTGATCGAGCTAAGTTCGAGAATCAGGTATTGGTTAAACCCAATGTTACCCTCAAAGGAACAGATGTGTCAGACCGATGCAGATCGGGGGGGTCAAGGGACCCTTAACTCAAAAGGAAAGAGAAAGAAGACGGCAGATGCAATTGTGTCTGTACTGTGGGGCCACAGGACATTTTCTACGGGATTGCCCTATAAAAACATCTAAAAAAGTAGTCGGAGTTGCTGATAAAAATCAAACAGAGCCTGATTCGGGAAACGACCATGCCCGACAAGCATAGAGGTCCGCTTTCCGAGCTTGAAGGATACTCAGACCTCGCACTTCATCATACCAATGGTCCTTATAGATCCAAGGCAGCCATCACGTATGCACGCAGTGAGGGCATACATTGATAGCGGGGCCATAGGAAACTATGTGGACCACGAGTTGGCTTCTAGGATGAATCTATCTCTCTGCAAAAAGACCACTTCGGATGTCATCACCACAGTCGATGGAACTGAAATTGCCTCTGGGCCTGTAACTCATTCCACCGCAGAGATGACACTATTGAGTCAGGATGGGCATTGAGAGACTATTGTGTTTGATTTAATCAAAGCCCCGCAGTTCCAAATAATACTGGAGATATCTTGGTTGGAAGCACATAATCCTTGTATTGATTGGCGAGAGAAGAGAATAACCTTCCCGGATTGTGCACATACTTGTTACCCAAAAAAAACCTTGAACCAAGGCCTGGCCACAGTCGCTACTCCAGTCGTGCAGTTACCTCAGGAATATCAAGAATTCCAGGATGTTTTCCAAAAGGAACAGGCAAACACCCTACCACCTCACAGATCATACCATTGTCAAATCGATCTCATACCCGGTGCACAACCGCCATGTAGTAGGATCTACGCCCTTACGGAACCCGAAAACCTTCACCTACGACAATACTTGGACCAATACCTTGCTAATGGCTTCATTCGTCCATCCAAGTCCCCTGCATCTTTAGCTTTGTTCTTCGTGCCTAAAAAGGAAGGTGACCTCAGAACATGCATAGACTACCGCACATTAAATCAGATCACAGTTAAGAACCGATACCCATTGCCTCTGATCCCCGAATTACTAGACCAAGTAAAGGACGTTTGCATCTACACTAAATTAGATCTCCGAGGGGCATATCATCTGGTACGTGTAAAGAAAGGCGACGAATGGAAGACTGCTTTTCGCACTATGTACGGGTTATTCGAATACCAGGTGATGCCCTTCGGGTTGTGCAATGCACCAGCAGCCTTCCAGTATTTTATGAACGATGTCCTTCGTGAACTCATTGACGTCTGTGTTGTTGTATACATAGACGATATTCTAGTGTACTCCTCTTCAGAATCAGACCATGTGAAGCACGTTCGTGCAGTCCTTGAGAAACTACGCCAGCACAAGTTATATGCAAAATTGGAAAAATGCATTTTTCATGCTACGGAAGTTGAATTCCTTGGATTTATCCTGGCTCCAAAAGGAGTCCGAATGGACTCTCGAAAGGTGGACGCAATCCTCAAGTGGCCATCACCCAGTTCAGTTAAAGGGGTACAAAGCATGCTCAGATTTGCTAATTTCTACCGCAGATTAATTCCGGATTTCTCACATGTTGTACACCCGATCACAGCACTTTTGTGAAAAAACAAACGCTTCTTGTGGACCGAAGAAGCTGAAAAGGCCTTCCAAGAGCTGAAAGCGAAATTCACGTCTGCACCTGTCTTAAAGCATCCATGCCCCGAACTTCCATACATAGTTGAAACTGATGCATCCAGTTTAGCCATGGGAGCTGTCCTGTCCCAGAAGGATCCTGAAACTGGTTAACTTCACCCAGTAGCATTTTGGTCCAGAAAGTTCTCGGCACCCGAGTTAAACTATGCGGTTACTGATAAAGAATTATTAGCCATCAAATCCGCCTTCAAGGATTGGCGGCATTATCTTCTCGGTGCCAGGCATACCATTACGGTAATCACCAATCACCGGAACTCGCAGTATTTAAAAACAGCCAAGGCCCAATCGTTGCATCAACTTCGATGGGCATTGTTCTTTGCTGAGTTCGATTTCATGATCACTTATCGACCAGGTTGTAAAAATGGCAAGGCAGATGCCTTATCCCGAATAGGGATGGGAGAAGCATATGCGAACCCGGAACCGGTGCCTATAATTTCAGAACAAAGAATTCTTGGCATAACCACTCTACAGACACTAGAGGATATTCAAGTAAAGATCCAACAACTGTTCGATCCAACAACCCTGCAGGACTGGGTGAAGAAAAGCCCAGACTACTCAGTCATCAATGACCTACCTTATTATCAAGGGCGACTATTTCTACCACACAAGGAACTACAAGAACTAGTCATCTCCAATTATCATGACACCCTGATGGAAGGACACCCAGGTATCGCAAAAACTGAAGCTAAAATTAAGAGACAATTCTGGTGGCCCACCTGGCGAAAAGACGTGAAGTCATTTGTAATGTCTTGTGGCATTTGCGCCCAAAACAAAAGTCAGAAGAAAAAAACAGCTGGCCTCTTACAACCTTTGGATATTCCACCTACACCATGGCACACCTTATCATTAGACTTTATTACAGATCTACCTCCATGTAATGGATTGAACACCATTCTAGTTATTGTGGATCTTTTTTCCAAGATGGCCCACTTTATTCCTCTAAAGGGATTACCTTCTGCTTCAATTCTGGCCAAGGAGTTCCTCGAAAACATTGTGCGAATACACGGATTTCCTTCCGTATTGGTCTCTGACCGAGGTAGTCAATTCATTTCACATTTTTGGAAGAAATGTTATCAACTGGCACAAATCGACGTGAGATTATCAACCAGTCACCATCCCCAGACCGATGGTCAGACGGAGAGGACCAACCAGACCCTTGAACAGTACCTACGTTGCATGCTACACCAGATCGAAAGTAATTGGAAAGATATTTTATGGATTTCCGAGTATGCATACAATAACTCTGTACATTCAGGAACCGGACAAAGCCCCTTTTATACCATATATGGACATCACCCTCGAACCTCAGAACTAGATTTGCCTCAGCATTTACAAATGCCTGCAGTTAGTCATTTGCATTCTACTATTACACAAGCCTTTAAAGAGGCAACAGAACAGTTGAAACAAGCAAAAGAGAAATATAAGAAAAATGCTGATCAACATAGAAGTGAAACTCCACAATACCAGATTGGGGATCAAGTTTGGCTGGCTACAAAACACATACCTCTGAAGGGAACTCAGACTTTTTATCCTAGATATTTGGGACCTTACACTATTAAGGCCATTATCAACCCGGTAGCTGTCAAATTGGAATTACCCTCTAATATGCGCATTCATCCTGTCTTTCATGTTTCACTTTTAAACCCAGTTCAACCAGGGACAAGATTAACCAAACCACCCGACCCCATCTTGATATGGAGAACCTGAATTTGAGGTAAAAAATATCCTGGACTCCAACATGGTTAAATCAAAACTTTTTTATATAATCGATTGGAAGGGCTACGGACCACAAGAAAGGTCATGGGAACCTAGTGACCACGTCCATGCACCTCGGTTGGTGAAAAGATTCCATCGGAACTTCCCAGACAAACCAGGGCCCAGGGGAAGAACAACTTTAGGAGGAGCCTTGGGGGGGAGTGCTGTCATGATGCCTACCCCCAAGCATCCGGACCAAGCCCATCAGCCCCGAGAGCAGGCATCTAGACATTTAGTAAAACCTCAGCAGACCCAGCTAGGGGCTATCTGGGTTCAGTCCTGGCGCCTTAGGCGCCAGGCTCATAGTAGGAATCAGTCCTGGCGCCTAAGGCGCCAGGCTCATAGAGATTACTTACCTCAGGCAGACCATGCTGCAAATGACTCCAATTCAACATGAAGCCTGAAAGGGACTATTTTTCTACAGGGACTATTTTTTACTTGGGTGTGGTTCTAGGAACTTCTTACATGGGACTACTTTTGAGGCTATTTAAACCACGCCCGACCAACAACACACGCTTCACGTTATTCTGCATCCAGCAGCGTAAAGCTCACTGTGCCTGCAGCCTGCATCCAGTCTTCTGCCACGCCCGCCTCGAATCCGGAGCTCCTAATACAAAGAGGAAAGAAAGGGACAAGGTTAGAAAACAAACTTATTTCTATTCCACACCTGATTCTGGATCCATCTTGTCTCCGGACCTGCAAAGAACATTATTTCTGCACGCGCCGCACCTCCAGCTGCAGCGCCGCGCCATACTCACCAGTCTTCACAGCATCCTTCGGGTCGGCGCTGCCTCCATCATTTCTTCGCCAAACTTCGGCACCTAGAAGACAAAAGAAAACCACAAGGTGAGCCGAGGGAACCAACAAATATAATTCTTACCACCATAGACTTACCTGATTTACCACCGGAGGCATCCTTTTGTGACTTGCCATATTTTCACGTGCCGCATCTGTAAAGAGAGACAAAACAACACGTTTTCCTCGTGCAACATTTACCAGACAGCGGCGGGTAATACAGACTCTTGCCTGAGCGCCACCAGCTGCCACAAAAGCATCTTTTCACGAGCCAGCTGCAAGACAAGAAAGGAAGGGGGGAACAAGAGTGAACATCAGACATATTGAACTCTATGAACTTAATACTTACTGGTCCTCACCAGGAACATCAGAGTCAATACTCTCCGGAACTCTCCCGAGCCTTCAAACCGGTGAAGTAACTGGAATCGACGTGCCCCTGCAAATCCACGCAGGATGGAGAGCTCATCTTTCAAGAATATAAGGTGAGATTGCTGTGAGGGCATTTCGGAGGTGATTAGTTTAGTTGGGGAGGACTGTAGGGTGCCATCACTTGAATCCACAAGTAGCTAAATCCATCTCTCCTCTTGCAGGAGAATATTTCTACGGGTTAAGCAGACAAGATTAGGAGGGCAGATCCAGTCAGTCATCGCTGCACTACGCATCACGTGGGTGGAGACAGCAGCTGTCCGGGTCCGACCGACGCCCCTGTGGGAGCCAGGTGAGCGTAACAGAACGCGAAGCCTATCTACAAATCCCCACCTGGGCGTTATGGAAACCTCAGAAACCGACCAACTAGCCCTATTGTTAGGGCAGAAGTGCACTCCGCGCACCAAGAGACTAATGCCCTCTGGAGAGAACTGATTGTGTCAAAGGAGCGCACTGATGATCTTGCTAGACAATTACTGCAAAACTAAGCTGGGCAAACACCATTACCTGGACTCGGGGGGAATCCAACTCCTGTTTCATCGAGCAATTCTACCAGGGAGCATTCCTTTAGCTCCACCCGAACGTTTTGCTGGAGACCCAAAAAAGTTTGCCGTGTTTATGAACCAATGCCGCTTGCACTTTTTATGCAGACCTGGAGCTTTTCCGAACGACCAAACCAAAGTAGCCTTTGTACTATCATATCTTAGTGGCAGCGCAGCGGATTGGTCAATTCCATTAGTTAACCAGGATGACCCTCTTCTTCGGGATTTTCAAGGTTTTCAATTGAGCATGGAAAGACTATTTGCCAGACATTCACAGGGACAGGCCCTGGATAACGAACTTTTATCATTACGACAAGGTAACCAGGATCTACTAACCTATATTGCCACTTTCAATAGGTTAGTGGTGGAAACCGGATGGCCAGAGGTAAAACGAATTACAGTATTTCATTGTGGACTTCGGGGTGAACTCAAAGACGTTTTGGCCCAAGTTGTGAACCCACCTCAGGATTGTGCAGAATATATAGACTTAGTGGTCCAGTTAGACCACCGACTTCAGAATAGAAAGGCTGATCGAGCTAAGTTCGAGAATTGGGTATTGGTTAAACCCAATGTTACCCTCAAAGGAACAGATGTGTCAGAACCGATGCAGATCCGGGGGGGTCAAGGGACCCTTAACTCAAAAGGAAAGAGAAAGAAGACGGCAGATGCAATTGTGTCTGTACTGTGGGGGATCAGGACATTTTCTACGGGATTGCCCTATAAAAACAACTAAAAACGTAGTCGGAGTTACTGATAAAAATCAAACAGAGCCTGATTCGGGAAACGACCACGCCCGACAAGCATAGAGGTCCGCTTGCCGAGCTTGAAGAAGGATACTCAGACCTCGCACTTCATCATACCAATGGTCCTTATAGATCCAAGGCAGCCATCACGTATGCACGCAGTGAGGGCATACATTGATAGCGGGGCCATAGGAAACTATGTGGACCACGAGTTGGCTTCTAGGATGAATCTATCTCTCTGCAAAAAGACCACTTCGGATGTCATCACCAGTCGATGGAACTGAAATTGCCTCTGGGCCTGTAACTCATTCCACCACAGAGATGACACTATTGGGTCAGGATGGGCATTGAGAGACTATTGTGTTTGATTTAACCAAAGCCCTGCAGTTCCAAATAATACTGGGGATACCTTGGTTGGAAACACATAATCCTTGTATTGATTGGCAAGAGAAGAGAATAACCTTCCCGGATTGTGCAAATACTTGTTACCCAAAAAAACCTTCAACCAAGGCCTGGCCACAGTCGCTACTCCAGTCATGCAGTTGCCTCAGGAATATCAAGAATTCCAGGATGTTTTCCAAAAGGAACAGGCAAACACCCTACCACCTCACAGATCATACGATTGTCAAATCGATCTCATACCCGGTGCACAACCTCCATGTAGTAGGATCTACGCCCTTACGGAACCCGAAAACCTTCACCTACGACAATACTTGGACCAATACCTTGCTAATGGCTTCATTCGTCCATCCAAGTCCCCTGCATCTTCAGCTTTGTTCTTCGTGCCTAAAAAGGAAGGTGACCTCAGAACGTGCATTGACTACCGCGCATTAAATCCGATCATGGTTAAGAACCGATACCCATTACCTCTGATCCCCGAATTACTAGACCAAGTAAAGGACGCTTGCATCTACACTAAATTAGATCTCCGAGGGACATATCATCTGGTACGTGTAAAGAAAGGCGATGAATGGAAGACTGCTTTTCGCACTAAGTACGGGTTATTCGAATACCAGGTGATGCCCTTCGGGTTGTGCAATGCACCAGCAGCCTTCCAGTATTTTATGAACGATGTCCTTCGTGAACTCATTGACGTCTGTGTTGTTGTATACATAGACGATATTCTAGTGTACTCCTCTTCAGAATCAGACCATGTGAAGCATGTTCGTGCAGTCCTTGAGAAACTACGCCAGCACAAGTTATATGCAAAATTGGAAAAATGCGTTTTTCATGCTACGGAAGTTGAATTCCTTGGATTTATCCTGGCTCCAAAAGGAGTCTGAATGGACTCTCGAAAGGTGGACGCAATCCTCAAGTGGCCATCACCCAGTTCAGTTGAAGGGGTGCAAAGCATGCTCAGATTTGCTAATTTCTACCGCAGATTCATTCCGGATTTCTCACATGTTGTACACCCGATCACAGCACTTTTGTGAAAAAACAAACGCTTCTTGTGGACCGAAGAAGCTGAAAAGGCCTTCTAAGAGCTGAAAGCGAATTTCACGTCTGCACCTGCATGAGGAATTGAAAAACAAAACCGCAGAGACTGTATTGCCAAGCATATATGTTCCCACACAAGGGACAAGTACCAGTTCCACAGTGCAGCCCTATACCGGACCAGCGTCAGGGTGGTTGGCATGGGCATTTGTAACCAGCAGGAAAAGGATGGATGAAGAGAAGGAAAGAGCTGCCAGACTCTTGTCCACTCAAATGGCAGAGATGAGGAGGGCCATGCACCATGGACCAGGATACCTGAAAACCCCCCAGTAAGAAAAAGCCACACACATGCATTCAGAGATGTAGTAATAGCAAACTACATGAAAACCTTAAGAATCAAGAGAAGCATGCATGGAGATGACAATGAACTGAACTGGATAGCACAGCACACCTAGGTAACAGCATTTGGTACCAGCACATGAAAGAAGTCGGAAGAAGAAATTCAGAAGGAGAATGCTTTGTTTGCGCACTGCTAACGTACAGCATGGGGAAGTCCAAGATCTTCGTGGCTGTAGAAATCGATGTCCCAACAGCGCACTGTCTCTCACACATAGCAATGTGTAATACCAAAGGCCAGTTCATGGGAAGTGATGCCTCATTGATATGGGCAACTGAAAGAGCTTATCCCGATGAAGATGATTATGTTCAGGACATTAAGACGAGAAACAGAGCTCATACTAGAAAACATGTGATCAGATACGAGAAGCCTGGAGTTAAAGGAGCAGGAATAAGATGGTAAGTGAATCCAAAACTAAATGTCCAAGGGAAACCTCCAGCAGAGGTTCAAAATTGGAAAAACAGAGGCCAAATGCAGATTTGGGGAACAGCACTTTCACCAGACGGATGGGAAAAAGGAGTAGTAATCTGCCGAGCATGGATGGTCCTGGGAGCCTGCAAGGAGGCAATTGAAAACTCACAAAGACTGTGTAAACCACAATGACCTAAACTTACAAAATTACTAACATGGGTCAAAGACAGAGGAGGACCCCTGCAGATAGTACCACTAGAAAGCCCGAAATTGTGCTTCAGGAACAATGGCACAAGAAAAATGAGGGAGAATCAAAACTGCGGACACATTTTTGAAGCTCCAGGAATGACTCATGGGACTGCAGTGATCATGGATCATTATTGGGCATGTGGACCCAAAGCATACATCAGACTGCCGAAAAACTAGGGCGGTATCTGCACAATAGTGAATGTCCACGTTCCAGCATTAGTGATACCAAAAAGTGACCTGAATATTTTTTTAAAATCTTTTATTTATTTAGCTTGGCAGTACAGATACAGGTGAGTAACACATAGGTCATGTACAATCAAAGCAAAGCAGGCAGTACAGATGTATAGAGCGAGCACAAAGATCAATTTATACACATGGGGGATACATACAACGTGGGTGCAGGGCTAAGGGGAAGGCAATTCAGAAGGTAGAAGGGAAGAGGTGAGAGGAGAGGGCTGGAGATGCAGGGTCTGAATCCGCATCGTCGGGAGACATAAATGAGCGGAACTTTAACCAGATATCTCTAGGTCTGGAGTGGGCGGGCTGTTGTACCACCCAGGATTCCTCAGTGTCCGAAGCCCATGCGACCGCTCTGAGCCACTGTGCATGGGTAGGTGTGGTGGGCCAGCGCCAACAGAGTAGGATAGAGCGTACTGCAAGTAGCATACAGAGGCCAGCCAGTTTCCTGGAGTCTCGGTGGAATTCTGGGAAGTCATGGAAAAGTCACCTCATTGGGGATGGGGTGATAGGGTGTTCGAGGATAGCCGACATAGTAGAGCATCCTGCACCCCAGAATTGAGTGAGGTGGGGACAGGACCAAATCATGTGAATATAGCCAGCGTCGTCAAAGCTGCACGCACTTGGGGCACCTCGGGGAGAGGTCATTCGAGATACGGTGCAGTCTGGTCGGGGTGTAATGGTACCTGTGGAGTACACACACATGTGGGCCCACCGTTCGTCAGTCATTTCCAGTCCGAGGTCGACCTCCCAAGTATGTTTTAATTTGGAAAGTACGGGGGGGGTGATCTGGTCTGCACCAAAGTATAACGTCTGGAGATTTTGCCCCTCATGGGGGAGGGTGAGGACAGTTCAGTAATTGCAGGCTCATCAGTTGGTAACGCCGGGAAGCTCAGGTATTTGTGTTTAAGGATTTTCCAGAGGGACGAGTATTGAAGCCAAACGGAAGGTCTCCGTCTCAGGGACAGCGGGAGGTCAGGCCACTCTATGAAACTGCCCTGTTCAAAAATGTCCCGGAACAATTCATATCCCGTCTCTGCCCACCAGCGAACAATAGAAGGAGGCACTTGTGGGACCTCTGGGAGGAAATTCCAAAGCAGTAGATTACCATGAAAGGGATGGGTGATGCCCAATAGTTGCCATGTTTTGGATAGAGCCAGTGATGTGCAGGTCGCCGGATCGAGTGAGTCTAGTACCATCGGCATGGGTGTAATCACCAGGGAACGGATATCACGGTCGTTTACTGATAACTTTTCAAGCCTTAGATGGGGTGGGGGTCTGATGTGTTAAACCAATGTGCGGTATATTGGAGTTGTGCCACCAGCCAGTACTTGAGGAAATCAGGAGCCCCGAAGCCGCCAACCTCCATCGGGGCAGCCAGGGTCTTGAGTTTAAGACGCACCGTGCCTGAGTGCCAGAGGAAGGTGTTAAGGGTACGGGTCAATGCCTGGAAGAACCCGCTACCCGGCCACTGTGGAATATTGGCAAATCTGTACAGGAGCTGGGGCAATACTACCATCTTCAGTAACCCTATCCTGCCCGCCAGTGAGATCGGAAGTTTGCTCCAGCCCAGAGTCTTTACTGTGAGACTTGTGAGGTATTTTTGGTAATTCTCTTCAAAGATCCGTTCAGTTTGACGTGACACCACAATGCCCAGGTAGGTAAAGACAGATTGGGCCCATGTGAATCCCAGGGTGTCAGGAGGGGGTGTGTGCTGGCAGTGAGTGGAAACAGGGTGGATTTAGAACAGTTCACTTTAAGACCGGATATCCGACCAAAAAGGACAATATCTTCCATGATCGGGGCCAGATTAATATCAGGGGAACGGATGAAAAGAAGGGCGTCATCTATAGGGAAACTATATCCGAGGAACCGGCGGTACGCAGGCCTCTGTGTGCATGACATTGGCGAAGCATGTCCACGAACGGTTCCATCGCCACAGCGAAGATTAGGGGGGAGAAGGGACAGCCCTGTCTCGTGCCCGTAGCTTTTTGAAAGAGGGGGGAGCATCGGTCTTCAGTGCAAACTCTGGCTACAGGGTTGGAGTAGAGCAACCTGACCCAGGAGAGAAAGATGGGGACGAATTAACATTTGTCAAGCACCCGCCAAAGATACTTCCACGAGACCCAGTCAAAAGCTTTGTGCATGTCAAGTGTCGCAGCTACTGCGTGGACATTTGGGCTCACCCTGCTTATGATGTTGAAGAGACGCCTCAGGTTCAAGGAGGTGGAGCGACCCAAAATAAATCCCGCTTGGTCAGGGTGAATGATGTGTGGCATATAGGCGTAAGGCAAGTAATTTGGCATAGATCTTGACGTTGCAATTGATAAGTGAAAGTGGGCGGTAGGCGTCACATTGGGTGGGGGGTTTACCAGGTTTTAGCAAAACGGTTATTATGGATTCACGGAGCGAGGGGGGGAACTGACCCACTTCCACTGATTCTTCCCAAAGGGCCATTAAGCGAGGGAGTAGGAGTGATTTGAAGTGTTTGTAAAATTCGACGGGATTCCTTCTGATTCTGGGGATGTACCTGAAGAGAGCGAATCTATAGCTTCCGAGAACTCCTTCGGGGTGAATGGATTCTCAAGGGAGCCGATGGGGGAAAGGATTGAGAGGGGGAGATTATATAAGTAGGCGTCAATTTCCGATGTTGTGGCGCTGTCTGCTTGGGCATATAGGAATTCATAGAAGGAGAGGAATTCGGAATTAATATCTTGGGTGAAGTGGCTAGGGTTCCGTCAGGTCTCTCTATTCCGGGGATGGGTGGGGCGCCATACTCTCGGCGGAGAAGCCAAGCTAGGAGGCGGCTTGGGCGTTCACCCTCGCCTTATTTCCTCGCGAGGCCCTGGCTGTCCAAAAACCTCAGTTCACGGTCCGCAAGTGAGCGGAAGGTGTCCAGTTCTGTACCGATTGACGCAAGGATTTCAGGGGTTTGGTGTAGTGTGCATTGGGCTTCCAGTGTGGACAGCGTAGCCTCGCTTTCAGCAATTTCCCTTTGAATAGTTTTAAGGATGCCGTTTTCCTTGGACAGGGCAATACCACTGATATAGGCTTTGAAGGACTCCCAAAGGGTGGCCTGTGAGGACACCGTGTTGGTGTTGATCTCAGAGAACTCCTCGATTGCTGCCTCCAACTCGGAGCTGAAAACTGGGTCGAGGAGGGAGTGTGGTTTCATTCTCCAGTGCCTGGTTCGACCATGGTCTGAGCCCCAACCCAGGGTGATAGTCACCGGTGAATGGTCAGAGAGAGTTCTCGGTAGGATCGTTAGACAAGATATATTCCTTATGAGTATATCAGACACTACCCATCTATCGATTCGGGAATAGGAGTCGTGTACCGAAGAATAGAAGGAGTAAGAGCGAGAGTCGGGATAGAGAAGCCTCGATGCATCCACAAGGTCCAGGCAGGGGAGAGATGAAAGTGTAGTGTAAGCAGCTTTACAAAGTTGACAGGGTCTGGAGCCAGATCTGTCAAGATCTACATCGAATATTGTGTTAAAATCACCACCGCAGAGGATTGGTAACAGCGGGAAACTATCGAGGAGAGCCGTGAGGTGTAAATAGAATTCGGGATTGTTGATGTTGGGACCGTAAATGTTTAACAGCACCACCTCTTTATTTTGCAGGATAGCATGGAGTAGTACATATCTGCCCTGGGGGTCGATCAGTGTAGCTATGGGGTTAAACTTAAGGCTCCTGTGAATTAGGGTCATAACCCCACAGCTCTGGGTAGAGTAGTTAGTATGATATCTTTGAGGGCCCCATAATTTAGCAAACTTTTCACAGTACTCAGTGCAGGCGTGTGTTTCTTGCAGAAACAGGACTTTAACCCCATGGCGTTCGGCCTGGAGCTGTAGTAGCCTCATTTTCTTATGGTTTCCCAGACCCCACACATTTCAAGTCAACAATTATGTCTAGGTGTCCTCACTCAACAGACCTGGGGTAGCCATTGGAGAATGCGGGTAAATGGAACAGTGTCCCCCATGGTCGGTGCACAGCATAATTAGCCATCGGCTCCATAATGCCCTATACTCTATCTCCTCTGCGAATACCAACCTTTTGTTAACATAGAACCCAATTCCCCCCGGCCCCTCCCACATCACTCCTCCAAACAGAGGAATGATAACCATATAACCAAACAACCAAATCCAAACCAATTGCATCAACGTCTGGGGGGCTTGTAAACTGGCCTGGCGGTGATGCTCCGAACCGGGAGGCAATGTTAGGATGAACATGGTGCCCAGTGATGATGTCAGGCGCCACCCGGGCAGGGTCCTTTCCGGGTAGGCAAGGCGCGGTCGCATAATAGGGAAACAGTTTGCACAAGATTGGGATAAATAGTTTCTCAATCAATCAGATCGTGAAAATATGTGGGTTCAACAACACATATTAAAGGGATGGTATAATAGTAGATGAGCGCTGGAATGGGGGAGCAAGTCTGGATCGCGCTTCGTAATAGGCCCGGAGGCCCACCCCGAGGCTGTGAGGCCAAGCAGCAGATTGTTGATTGCACATAGCTGGAATCGGGGAGCGGCCCCTGGAGTACAGAATCAGCCAAAGGGCATTTCAGTGGCGAATGGGGCCTCCCGCAGAGAGGAAACTGTATTTAACCATAGCATGGCAAACAATATAACAATAGTGGATAAGTGCTGCTGAGGGGAATCTAATTTGAGAGGCAGTCAGCATTGAATCTGAGAGGGGTCCCCCGGGGTCTCAAGGGTGATCCAGGGAACAAAAAGCGCATGTCATAGGCAGCTGAGATGCACAGGCAGGGAGCGGTCCCCACCAACATCCACTCAACAGTTAGTCGATACTGTAGTCTCTGTTTGTAAACAAAAATGACAAGGAACAAAACATTAACAATGTATGTTGCAAATGTGATTTTGCTGTAATAAAGCAAGGTCCCAAACATTGACAAACAGGTAAGAAACATAGCGGAAACAGTATGGGCCTCATTACAACTCAGGCGTTAAGGGTTAACTCCGTCGTTAACCCTTAACGCCTGATTCCGATTTTAACAGCTGCTTTTAGCAGCCGTTAAAATCCATGGCGCTAACCCGCCATGATGCTAATTACGCCACCGTAAATTACGGTGGCGTAATTAGCGCCTTCCCCACTCCCATTATGCCCTATGGGGCAAAAATGGGAATGGGGAAGGGAAAATGGGAAATGGGGATTTACCGCCCCACTCACCTTGGAATGGGGCGGTAAATCCGCAATCCACCATGGTGTAAACGTAGTTTACATCATGGTGGTAAAGTTGCCGTTATTACCGCCTGGGTCGTAATGACCCCCTATGTGTTGCAGGAGAGAATCAGCCAGGGAAGTGTTCATCAAGGAATCTGGAGGCCTCCTCTGGGATTGTGAAAAAATACACACGGTTAGAGTGTTCGATCCTCAGCTTGGCGGGGTATAGCATGGCATATTTGACCTGCAGGTTTCGTAGCCTCCTCGTCACTGCCACAAAGGTTTTGCGTTCCCGCTGAACCACCACCGAGAAGTCCGGATATAGGTGGATCCTGGCTGCACCCAAAAGGAGTTCACTCTTAGCTCTCGTCGCTCTGAGGAGGGCGTCGCGATCGCGGAAATTTAGGACTCTAGCTATGATGGGTCGTGGTGGTGTGCCCGGTCTGGGTTTTGCCGTGAGGGCACGATGGGCTCGCTCGATTGCAAACTGAGGAGAGAGCTTTGGAGAATCTAGCAGTTGCAATAACATGCGTTCGACGTAGTCCTCCATAGGTTCCTCTATGCCATCTTTGGGTACTCCGATAATACGGAGGTTGTTGCGCCTAGAGCGAGATTAGAGGTCTTCATTTTTCTTCTGAACCTCAGTGACCCAGCCAGAGAGCGCTGAGACCTCAGCCCTGAGAGAACTCAAGCTATCCTCGGTAGCACTCACTCGTGTCTCAATTTCAGTAACCCGGCCGTCAGTCTTTTCTATATGGGCCTTGATGGAGGATATAGTGCCGTTCATGTCGTCAAGCTTGCTATGGAGTGTGGTGAATCCCTCCCGAATGTATTCCATTATTTTTTGGGACTCAGCCGGGTCTGACCTTGACGTGTTAGGGAGTTCCTGATCGGGCGCCTCCTCCACTGGCCCAACCGAGGTCTTTGTAAACATGTTGATCGAACATTGTCTCTTTCCAGCTCCCTTAGTCATGATGCTAGGAGAAGGGTAGGACCAGTGCCCCAGGGGGGCGATACGGGTGTTGGGAGGAGTAGTCAGTGAAGGAGAGTCCGACAGCCGTTTAAGGTATTCTGGGCGAAGAGAAAGCCCCGCAGGCAGAGTAGAGTGCTGGGCTGTAGCTGGGTGCGGGGCCTCTGGTCACCGTTGCCTGCTGGATCGAGGACCCGGGGGTCGCAAGGTGGCCGGCGAGATGGTCCACCGGGGCAGATCACCCGGGGGGTCTTGGGCAAGAGCCGAAGGTGGGGGATCAACACAAGGTGGGCGTGATGAGGGAGTAGTGACTGTGGGCTCTGTTATAGTGAAGTAAGTTGGGGAGTGCGCTCCCCAAATCGATTGGTCAGGCGGGCAGGGCCCCCCTGCCCAGTAAGCATGGGCCACCAAGAGGCAAGCCGGTGTCCGGGGTCCGGCCGCGTTGAGGCGGGCAGTGTGGGGGGGCCGCATTTATCAGGGCACGAAGGTATTGTAGGAAGATCAGTAGGCGCACGCCTCGGTGGAGGGCACCAGTGTGGGGCCCCCAGACCACAGTTTATTGGGGTCCAGGAACTCAGGTGGTCGATGCGGGCGTAAGAGCTGGAGGCGTAGCGCCACTATGAGGAGCCCGGGCTAATGTTAAGAGTTGCAGGGACCATGCCTGGTGGGGCCCCCACTAGGAGCTGGTGGTGGATGTTGTGCGCCAGTACTTGAGGGGTGAGGGTGTCCAGTGCCCAGCGAGACCGTGTTCCCCAGTAATGTCAGCAAGGGCTGGAGGCCAGTGCCCAGAGTGATTGACAGAGGGTGGGGGGGCCGTAGGGCGTGGCGCCAGTCACCGGGAGTGCCGGAGAAGAAGGATTCAAATACCGCCCATGCTCTCAGGAGGGGAGTGGCGTGAGGCGGCGGTGGCGTCTCCACAAGGCAAGCGGGCAGGGTGACCCGGGGCTCCGCGAGACCCACCAAGGCGCGGGATAAGGGGACATCCCGTGAACTGGCCTCCGGTTGAAGGGCCTCCAGAAAACAGCACGCCGCCCGAGAAGGTTCCAGCAGAGCAGCCCGCTCTAGGTTCAAGAGCGTCCCCCGGGTCCAAACGGGGGGCCGATGGTTCCAGCCGGGCCGCCGCAGGACCACGTAAGGTAGGGCAAGAGGCAGGAACGGGCCGCACAGTGTCCCTCCCCCACGGCAGGCCCCGGATCCACGGCATGGCTGGCGCACCACTCTGGAGCAGGGAGATGGGGCGGTGCAGCGCCGGCTCCCGGCCCAGGCCAAAGACGCTAGATCTCAGCCGCAGGGCTGACCTGGAAGGTGGCGTTCGGGGAGCACACTCCCGAGGTTTCGGGTCAGCAGATCTGGCAGCTGGCTCAGAGTTTAGAAAGGCACATACGCAGAATTTGGTGAAGGAAGGTGCCTTACGATACGGAACGTACAATCAGGAGGCCATCTTGTTCAAGCACAACAGCGCCCCCCCCCCCCTCAAGTGACCTGAATATTAACAGTTTTCCGAAAACATGCCCACCTGAGGAAGAAGAGATCTGTGGAACTGATAACCCAAATGAAGAGAGAGAATTACTTCTCTGCTAAATCAGAAGAAGCATTTCATGCAATCCCATATGAACACAGGCTGTTTAGCCTCACCTCATCAGTGTTCACAACGATTTTCATGCCACAAATCCAATTTGGAGTAAATACTAAATGGTTGCAGATAACCAGATGGGATTTACTGCAAACCATCAACATGACAATAAAAGGATTCAATGCAATCAAGGAAGAGTTAAGAGCCATCCGACTGATGACTCTCCAGAACAGATATGTACTTGACATGATCACAGCTATGGATGGAGGAGTTTGTGCAAAAACTCCAGGAGAATCATGTTGCACGTTTATACCTTCTCACAACGAGGAAAATGGAACTTTAACAGAAGCCATAGGTATGCTGACAAACCTGCAGAAGCAGATGATCAATGAAACCGACGAAGTTGATGATGACAGCTGGTTTGGATCACTGGTTTCATGGGTTCCACAATGGACGGCGGATGCATTCAAATTCTTGGGAGCTCTGCTAGTGATGATATTACTAGGATTTTGCATTATCAAGATAATAATCTCGCAATGCCAGAAAACTGCGAAGGAAGCCATAGGGATGAAGATCATGATTGCTATCAAACCAGGATGGAAGCCCAGAGACCTGACTGATGAAGAAATAAGAGACTTTGTGAAGGCTAGCAAGCACGCACCAGAAGGTACAATGTTTCTTTATCCCAGGAAACGCAGAAATTATGTGGGAAGATGGATATACTGCAGCCCAAATGGACAATGTCAGCTGATGATGTGGAACAAAGACGAACATGTAAGGACAGCAGGAAGCCTGAGAGGAGTAGTAAAAATATGGACTCCAAAGAGACACTTCTTCAAACTATCATGTACAGACCCAGAAAATGAAGAAGGGATGAACCCAGATGACGAAGTGAAGATGAATACAGAGGAACCAGGTGAGATCAATCCAAAGGAGGATGTGAAAGTGGTTGATGAATCGCCCAGAGGGGGGAGTGTAGAGGAGGACCCAAAGAAAGCCTGCACTCCAGTCACCCCTTTTGAAGTACCAGGAACATTCACACAGAAATATGCGACATACGATGAGCAAATAAACCAGCAGAGAGCCGCAGTAGGGCTCTGCCCAGTACCTATCAGAAGAACAATACCTATTGAAGTACCAATAACCAGACAACCATGGACAGTAAGGTATCCATTGAGATAACCCTACCAGCAGATGAGACAAAATGAAGATTGCCTAAATACTGTCCAGGAAGAAACCAAAAAATCCTTAATGGAAGATGAATGGTGACGTCCCAAGGGCCTGGACTAACGCACCCATAGAAGATATGACGACCCAAGGATGACATAAAGAGACGAGACGCCATGAATAAAGATATCGTGAAACTGAAAGAAGAGAACGTTGTTGAAAAACAAGGGAGCTTAAACTGTAAGCAAGATGAAGATATTCAACCAGCTAATTCCTGTACATATGCTTTTAACCGCAAGATAGCTAAGAAAATAGTGTGGCTTGCTATGCTAAGTAGAAGAATAGAGCGGCAAGCACCATTGTACACAATCTACCTCAAAACGAAGCATATTATATAAGTGTAAGTCCAGTTTGCACTAAAAGCAGAAACAACCCAGGTTATTATAGGCCAAACGCAAGAAGATTCATATTCTAGCAAACACGAGGAAAGAAGGCTGAATAGAAACTCGGCAGAGGCAGCTCGTGCCAGGGAAGCCATGGTCACATCAATAGAAGCTATGGACAGTAGGTACTTTTAATTGAAGCTAAGAACAGAATTTCCTGCCTCTGAAGGATCGAGATAAGAAGGCGAAGGCAGGTGGCGGGTGAAACGAAAGTCAAATACACAAATTGAGAGAAACGAGGCAAATTCACAGTGTAGTAGCACGTGAATATCCGAGCGAGAAGAGGCACAGGTTCACACCTATGCTTGGCATCCGCCCAAACAGAGATATCCGAACTTCTCAAGACAAGAAGATGCAGTTTCGAAGCCAAACACAGTGAACTAATTGACACATAGCCCATAAAGTGATGATAGATTGAAGAAAGGCAGGGTGAATTGGGGGACATCCTGCACCTGCTTGACCGTTCTGCGTGCTGCTAAGCAAAGTGGAAATTTATGCATGGGGTTTATGCCAACACAATCACAATGGACCAAATAATCTAGGGTCCTACAGTTTATAGAACCAATAGGACGTCGTACTTTTAGTGACGTCTACAGTAGTCATTTTGCAGGAAGGGCTTAGACGCCCACCTGATAGTGTTTACCCCTCACTCCGTTACCATATACAGTTATAGTACCTATATTAAAGTTACCTTTTCCTAACGAATATAATTGTATGTTAACTTTTGAGTGTTACACGTCAGATTATGATGCGTTTTGAGTAAAAAAGTTATGTTTTGTATGAAGTTCGGGGGAGTTGAAGCGAGACTATCGCACCATTTGCTGATTGCCATGACTCCCCGTTTTTTGTACTTGTCATTAAACAGACTCCCTTTGCCAAACCATTGAGTTGTCCTTATTGACTGGTGTTGGAGTAATAAATCTGCACCCCCATCCATCGCAAGGTGCAGCTGTCTCGTCTGAAAGTACTTTGGCGCAAACCCCGACTCTATGGGCCAGCCGGGGGTCTCCCCAGTACACTTGTGAACGTGTTTTCCTAGCATTGTAATAGAAAGGGTTGCTGCAAATCAGGATGAGGTACATTGGCAGAGCTGCGTGTGATCGTGTTGTCCCCTGCATTACAATTGCAAGGAGTGCTGCAGGTCAGGATGGAGGGGCATTGACAGAGCTGCTTGTGAACGTGTTTTCCCAGCATTGGAATAGAAAGGAGTGCTGAAAGTCAGGATGGAGGTGCATTGGCAAAGATGCTTGTGTATGTGTGGTCCCAGCATTGGAATAGAAAGGGTTGCTGCAGGTCAGGATGGAGGGGCATCGGCAGAGCTGCTTGTGAACATGTTGTCTCAGCATTGGAATAGAAAGGGATGCAGCAAGTCAGTATGGAGGTGTATTGGCAGAGCTGCTTGTGAATGTGTTGTTGCCTGTTTTGCAATAGCAAAAAGTGCTGCAAGTCAGGCTGGAGGTGCATTGGCAGAGCTGCTTGTAAACGTGTTGTTCCCTGCATTGGAATAGAAAGGGTTGCTGCAAGTCAGGGTGGAGGTGCATTGGCAGAGATGCTTGTGAATGTGTTGTCCCCTGCATTGGAATATAAAGGGTTGCTTTAGGTCAGGATTGAGGTGCATTGGAAGAGCTGCGTGTGACCATGTTGTTCCCTGTATTGGAATAGAAAGGGTTGCTGCAGGTCAGGATGGAGGTACATTGGCAGAGCTGCTTGTGAACGTGCTGTCCCCTGCATTGGAATAGAAAGGGTGGCTCCAGGTCAGGATGGAGGTGCATTGGCAGAGCTGCTTGTGAATGTGTGGTCCCAGCATTGGAACAGAAAGGGTTGCTGCAGGTCAGGATGGAGGTGCATTGCCGGAGCTGATTGTGAACGTGTTGTTCCCTACATTGGAATAGAAAGGGTTGCTGCATGTCAGGATGGAGGTGCATTGGCAGAGCTGCTTGGGAACATGCTGTCCCTTGCATTGGAATAGAAAGGGTTGATGCAAGTCAGGATGGAGGTGCATTGGCAGAGCTGCTTGTGAATGTGTTGTGTGTTGCTCCCTGCATTGGAACAGAAAGGGTTGCTGCAGGTCAGGATGGAGGTGCAATGGCAGAGCTGCTTGTGAACGTGTTGTCCCCTGCATTGGAATAGCAAGGAGTGCTGCAGGTCAGGATGGAAGTGCATTGGCAGAGCTTCATGTGACCGTGTTGTTCCCTGCATTGGAATAGAAACGGTTGCTGCAGGTCAGGATGGAGGTGCAATTGCAGAGCTGCTGGTGAACGTGTTGTCCCCTGCATTGGAATAGCAAGGAGTGCTGCAGGTCAGGATGGAAGTGCATTGGCAGAGCTTCGTGTGACCGTGTTGTTCCCTGCATTGGAATAGAAACGGTTGCTGCAGGTCAGGATGGAGGTGCAATGGCAGAGCTGCTTGTGAACGTGTTGTCCCCTGCATTGGAATAGCAAGGAGTGCTGCAGGTCAGGATGGAGGTGCATTGGCAGAGCTGTTAGTGCACGTGTTGTCCCCTGCTTTGCAATAGCAAGGAGTGCTGCAGGTCAGGATGGAAGTGCATTGGCAGAGCTGCGTGTGCCTGTGTTGTTCCCTGTATTGGAATAGAAACGGTTGCTGCAGGTCAGGATGGAGGTGCATTGGCAGAGCTGCTTGTGAACGTGTTGTCCCCTGCATTGGTATAGCAAGGAGTGCTGCAGGTCAGGATGGAGGTGCATTGGCAGAGCTGCTTCTGAACAAGTGGTCCCCTGCTTTGCAATAGCAAGGAGTGCTGCAGGTCAGGATGGAAGTGCCATGGCAGAGCTGCGTGTGCCTGTGTTGTTCCCTGTATTGGAATAGAAACGGTTGCTGCAGGTCAGGATGGAGGTGCATTGGCAGAGCTGCTTGTGAACGTGTTGTCCCCTGCATTGGAATAGCAAGGAGCGCTGCAGGTCAGGGTGGAGGTGCATTGGCAGAGCTGCTTATGAACGTGATGTCCCCTGCATTGCATTTGCAAGAAGTGCTTCAGTTAAGATGGAGGTGCATTGGCAGAGCTGCTTGTGAACGTGCTGTCCCCTGCATTGGAATAGCAAGGAGTGCTGCAGGTCAGGATGGAGGTGCATTGGCAGAGCTGCTTGTGAACGTGCTGTCCCCTGCATTGGAATAGCAAGGAGTGCTGCAGGTCAGGATGGAGGTGCCTTGGCAGAGCTGCTTGTGAACGTGCTGTCCCCTGCAGTGAAATAGCAAGAATTGCTGCCGGTCAGGATGGAGGTGCCTCGGCAGAGCTGCTTGTGAACGTGTTGTCCCCTGCATTGGTATAAGAAGGAGTGCTGCAGGTCAGGATGGAGGTGCATTGGCAGATCTGCTTGTGAACACGTGGTCGCAGCATTGGAATAGCAAGGAGCGCTGCAGGTCAGGGTGGAGGTGCATTGGCAGAGCTGCTTATGAACGTGATGTCCCCTGCATTGCAATTGCAAGGAGTGCTGCAGTTAAGATGGAGGTGCATTGGCAGAGCTGCTTGTGAACGTGCTGTCCTCTGCATTGGAATAGCAAGGAGTGTGCAGGTCAGGATGGAGGTGCATTGGCAGAGCTGCTTGTGAACGTGCTGTCCCCTGCATTGGAATAGCAAGGAGTGCTGCAGGTCAGGATGGAGGTGCCTTGGCAGAGCTGCTTGTGAACGTGCTGTCCCCTGAATTGGAATAGCAAGGACTGCTGCAGGTCAGGATGGAGGTGCCTTGGCAGATCTGCTTGTGAACGTGCTGTCCCCTGCATTGGAATAGCAAGGAGTGCTGCAGGTCAGGATGGAGGTGCCTTGGCAGAGCTGCTTGTGAACGTGCTGTCCCCTGCATTGGAATAGCAAGAAGTGCTCCAGGTCAGGATGGAGGTGCATTGGCAGAGCTGCTTGTGAACGTGCTGTCCCCTGCATTGGAATAGCAAGGAGTGCTGCAGGTCAGGATGGAGGTGCATTGGCAGAGCTGCTTGTGAGCGTGCTGTCCCCTGCATTGGAATAGCAAGGAGTGCTGCAGGTCAGGATGGAGGTGCATTGGCAGAGCTGCTTGTGTGCGTGCTGTCCCCTGCATTGGAATAGCAAGGAGTGCTGCAGGTCAGGATGGAGGTGCATTGGCAGAGCTGCTTGTGAACGTGCTGTCCCCTGCCTCAGGTCAGATGCAAAAGCAGGGCAAAGGACTAGTAGGCGGAGCAGCATGCCCGGCTTGAGGGGCTTGGCAGACCTGTCATGCGTGTTGGCACCAGATAGTTCTGGGATAGCTGGCAATGCTACAGGTGAAAAGTGGCCAGCAAGTGGGTGCGCTCTGCAGAAGTGTGGACTTTGCCCGGTGCCCCCCCCCCCACACCCCCTTCCTGCTGTAAGCATCACCGGCTTGCCCCACACCGCACCCACCGTCGTCTAAGCAGCATCACTTGTCCAAAATATGAGAACATTTTTTTAAAATCCAGATTCACTGCCAAAAAAGTGTCCTTTTCCAGACACGTTCCTGCCTCATCCAAGGCTCCCAGACTGTGGAGCTGTTACATAACACTCTGTTGCCATGGAACCCCTGGGAGGTGTCGCTGTGAGCACCGCGCATGCGCCCCCTTCAGGTGTCCCTTTAGACGCAGGCTGGCCTATAGGAGCCATGGGGAGATTTCTCAGCAGGCTGGTACCTGTGAAATGCCGGAAGGGCTGGTGAAGAGCCAGTCAAACAGCAGCCTTTAGAACCAGGCCCCAGGCTCTGAAAGGCCATTAGGGCTGGGGCAGAGTCAGTCATAATGTGCAAAAGGCAGCAGCCTCCACAGCGCTGAAGCCGTGTTTCACTAAAGGGTTGCTTCAGAGCCAGAGTCAGTCTCATGGAGTTCAGCCATCATCAACAGGCAACCAAGGGACAGAGCCATCATCAACAGGCAACCAAGGGACAGAGCCAACATCAACAGGCGACCAAGGGACAGAGTCAACATCAACAGGTGACCAAGGGACAGCCATCATCAACAGGTGACCAAGGGACAGCCTTCATCACCAGGCAACCAAGGGACAGAGCCATCATCAACAGGCAACCAAGGGACAGAGTCAACATCAACAGGCGACCAAGGGACAGTCATCATCAACAGGCAACCAATGGACAGAGCCAACATCAACAGGCGACCAAGGGACAGAGCCATCATCAACAGGTGACCAAGGGACAGCCATCATCAACAGGCAACCAAGGGACACAACCATCATCAACGGGCAACCAAGGGACAGAGCCATCATCAACAGGCAACCAAGGGACAGCTCCATCATCAACAGGCAACCAACGGACAGCCATCATAAACAGGCGACCAAGGGAAAGCCATCATCAACAGGCAAACAAGGGACAGAGCCATCATCAACAGGCAACCAAGGGACAGCCATCATCAACAGGCGACCAAGAGACAGCCATCATCAACAGGCAAACATGGGACAGAGCCATCATCAACAGGCAACCAAGGGACAGCCATCATCAACAGGCAAACAAGGGACAGAGCCATCATCAACAGGTAACCAAGGGACAGCCATCATCAACAGGCGACCAAGGGACAGCCATCATCAACAGGCAACCAAGGGACAGAGCCATCATCAACAGGCGAACAAGGGACAGCCATCATCAACAGGCAACCAAGGGACAGAGCCATCATCAACAGGCAACCAAGGGACAGCCATCATCAAGAGGCAACCAAGGGACAGAGCCATCATCAAAAGGTGACCACGGGAGAGCCATCATCAACAGGCAACCAAGGGACAGAGCGATCCTCAACAGGCAACCAAGGGACAACAGGCAACCAAAGGACAGCCATCATCAACAGGCAACCAAGGGACACAACCATCATCAACGGGCAACCAAGGGACAGAGCCATCATCAACAGGCAACCAAGGGACAGCTCCATCATCAACAGGCAACCAAGGGACAGCCATCATCAACAGGCGACCAAGGGAAAGCCATCATCAACAGGCAAACAAGGGACAGAGCCATCATCAACAGGCAACCAAGGGACAGCCATCATCAACAGGCGACCAAGAGACAGCCATCATCAACAGGCAAACAAGGGACAGAGCCATCATCAACAGGCAACCAAGGGACAGCCATCATCAACAGGCAAACAAGGGACAGAGCCATCATCAACAGGTAACCAAGGGACAGCCATCATCAACAGGCGACCAAGGGACAGCCATCATCAACAGGCAAACAAGGGACAGAGCCATCATCAACAGGCAACCAAGGGACAGCCATCATCAACAGGCAAACAAGGGGCAGAGCCATCATCAACAGGCAACCAAGGGACAGCCATCATCAACAGGCAACCAAGGGACAGAGCCATCATCAACAGGTGAACAAGGGACAGCCATCATCAACAGGCAACCAAGGGACAGAGCCATCATCAACAGGCAACCATGGGACAGCCATCATCAAGAGGCAACCAAGGGACAGAGCCATCATCAAAAGGTGACCACGGGAGAGCCATCATCAACAGGCAACCAAGGGACAGAGCGATCCTCAACAGGCAACCAAGGGACAACAGGCAACCAAAGGACAGCCATCATCAACAGGCAACCAAGGGACAGAGCCATCATCAAAAGGTGACCACGGGAGAGCCATCATCAATAGGCAACCAAGGGACAGAGCGATCCTCAACAGGCAACCGAGGGACAACAGGCAACCAAAGGACAGCCATCATCAACAGGCAACCAAGGGACAGCCATCATCAACAGGCAACCAAGGGACAGAGCCATCATCAACAGGCAACCAAGGGACAACAGGCAACCAAGGGACAGAGCCATCATCAACAGGCAACCAAGGGACAGAGCCATCATCAACAGGCAACCAAGGGACAGCCATCATCCACAGGCAACCAAGGGACAGAGCCATCATCAACAGGCAACCAAGGGACAACAGGCAACCAAGGGACAGCCATCATCAACAGGCAACCAAGGGACAGAGCCATCATCAACAGGCAACCAAAGGACAAAAGGCAACCAAGGGACAGCCATCATCAACAGGCAACCAAGGGACAGAGCCATCATCAAAAGGCAACCAAGGGACAGCTATCATCAACAGGCAACCAAGGGACAGAGCCATCATCAACAGGCAACCAAGGGACAACATGCAACCAAAGGACAGAGCCATTATCATCAGGCAACCAAGGGACAGAGCCATCAACAGGCAACCAAGGGACAGAGTCAACATCAACAGGTGACCAAGGGACAGCCATCATCAACAGGTGACCAAGGGACAGCCTTCATCACCAGGCAACCAAGGGACAGAGCCATCATCAACAGGCAACCAAGGGACAGAGTCAACATCAACAGGCGACCAAGGGACAGCCATCATCAACAGGCAACCAATGGACAGAGCCAACATCAACAGGCGACCAAGGGACAGAGCCATCATCAACAGGTGACCAAGGGACAGCCATCATCAACAGGCAACCAAGGGACACAACCATCATCAACGGGCAACCAAGGGACAGAGCCATCATCAACAGGCAACCAAGGGACAGCTCCATCATCAACAGGCAAGCAAGGGACAGCCATCATAAACAGGCGACCAAGGGAAAGCCATCATCAACAGGCAAACAAGGGACAGAGCCATCATCAACAGGCAACCAAGGGACAGCCATCATCAACAGGCGACCAAGAGACAGCCATCATCAACAGGCAAACAGGGGACAGAGCCATCATCAACAGGCAACCAAGGGACAGCCATCATCAACAGGCAAACAAGGGACAGAGCCATCATCAACAGGTAACCAAGGGACAGCCATCATCAACAGGCGACCAAGGGACAGCCATCATCAACAGGCAACCAAGGGACAGAGCCATCATCAACAGGCAACCAAGGGACAGCCATCATCAAGAGGCAACCAAGGGACAGAGCCATCATCAAAAGGTGACCACGGGAGAGCCATCATCAACAGGCAACCAAGGGACAGAGCGATCCTCAACAGGCAACCAAGGGACAACAGGCAACCAAAGGACAGCCATCATCAACAGGCAACCGAGGGACACAACCATCATCAACGGGCAACCAAGGGACAGAGCCATCATCAACAGGCAACCAAGGGACAGCTCCATCATCAACAGGCAACCAAGGGACAGCCATCATCAACAGGCGACCAAGGGAAAGCCATCATCAACAGGCAAACAAGGGACAGAGCCATCATCAACAGGCACCAAGGGACAGCCATCATCAACAGGCGACCAAGAGACAGCCATCATCAACAGGCAAACAAGGGACAGAGCCATCATCAACAGGCAACCAAGGGACAGCCATCATCAACAGGCAAACAAGGGACAGAGCCATCATCAACAGGTAACCAAGGGACAGCCATCATCAACAGGCGACCAAGGGACAGCCATCATCAACAGGCAACCAAGGGACAGAGCCATCATCAACAGGCGAACAAGGGATAGCCATCATCAAAAGGCAACCAAGGGACAGAGCCATCATCAACAGGCAACCAAGGGACAGCCATCATCAAGAGGCAACGAAGGGACAGAGCCATCATCAAAAGGTGACCACGGGAGAGCCATCATCAACAGGCAACCAAGGGACAGCAATCATCAACAGGCAACCAAGGGACAGAGCCATCATCAACAGGCAACCAAAGGACAAAAGGCAACCAAGGGACAGCCATCATCAACAGGCAACCAAGGGACAGAGCCATCATCAAAAGGCAACCAAGAGACAGCCATCATCAACAGGCAACCAAGGGACAGAGCCATCATCAACAGGCAACCAAGGGACAACAGGCAACCAAAGGACAGAGCCATTATCATCAGGCAACCAAGGGACAGAGGCATCAACAGGCAACCAAGGGACAGAGCCATCATCAACAGGGAACCAAGGGACAGCCATTATCTGCAGTCAACCAAGGAACAGCCATCCTCGACAGGCAACCAAGGTACAGCCATCATCAACAGGCAACCATGGGACAGAGCCATCATCAGCAGGTGACCAAGGGACAGCCATCATCAACAGGCGTCCAAGGGACAGAGCCATCATCAACAGGCGACTAAAGGACAGCCATCATCAACAGGCAACCAAGGGACATGGCCATCATCAACAGGCAACCAAGGGACAGCCATCATCAACAGGCAACCAAGGGACAGCCATCATCAACAAGCAACCAAGGGACAGAGCCATCATCAACAGGCAACCAACGGAAAGGGCCATCGTCAACAGGCAACCAAGGGACAGCCATGCCATCATCAACAGGCAACCAAGGGACAGAGCCATCATCAACAGGCAACCAAAGGACAACAGGCAACCAAGGGACAGCCATCATCAACAGGCAACCAAGGGACAGAGCCATCATCAACAGGCAACCAAGGGACAGCCATCATCAACAGGCAACCAAGGGACAGAGCCATCATCAACAGGCAACCAAGGTACAACAGGCAACCAAGGGATGGAGCCATCATCAACAGGCAATCAAGGGACAGAGCCATCAACAGGCAACCAAGGGACAGAGCCATCATCAACAGGCAACCAAGGGACAGCCATTATCTACAGTCAACTAAGGAACAGCCATCCTCGACAGGCAACCAAGGTACAGCCATCATCAACAGGCAACCATGGGACAGAGCCATCATCAACAGGTGACCAAGGGACAGCCATCATCAACAGGTGACCAAGGGACAGAGCCATCATCAACAGGCAACCAAGGGACAGAGCCATCATCAACAGGCGACTAAGGGACAGGCATCATCAACAGGCAACCAAGGGACAGGCCATCATCAACAGGCAACCAAGGGACAGCCATCATCAACAGGCAAGCATGGGACAGCCATACTGTAATGATTCTGTTCAGTTTCTTTCGTTTCCAGTTATAATTATGTTTCCCTATAAACATGCACCCACTGACCTGATCCTGTAGCCTGGACGGGTGGAATATGAGAAGCCCCCCCAGGGGAATCCCCTCCTATCCCGTGATAGTTAACACCAGGAAGGAGTGAACTCCCCAGGGAAACCCTCTGGGGAAGAAAACCCTGTCCACCTCAGTTGTTGGAAGTCTTCTCTGTGAGCAGGTAAGGGCAAGTCTTTAACACATTTCCAGGTGACTGGATGCAGGTTCCATAAAGAAAAATAAGAAAGGCACAGATTAGAGAAAGGTAAGTTTGTGCTTAACACAGAGTAGGAGCGGATGTCAGTAGCCTAATAGTTACCATTGTAAGAGGATAGATCTATATTTCCTCAAGATTGTATCCGTTCGGATTTCATCTGTGAAACGTTGAGAGTGATGACTCGTGGACAACGCGATGTAACTTCGGGATCCTAATATATATAAAAGGAAACGTGAGGAGGCTAGAAGGGAGGAAGTGCGGGCAGGTAGTTCTAAATAACGAGGAAGAGAAGGAGAGAAGGGTACCTGGCAGCAGATTTGAATCAAAGCAAAAACATTATGAACAATGCGGCTGGGAGATGAGTGAACCAGCTGACCCGAATCAAGGTGTGAACACGGTTCAACCTGGTGAGAATGGAAGCGGTTGTCGGAGAAAGGAGAGGGATCTGTTTTGATCAGCACTGGAACCCGTAAGTAGAGTTTAGGAAGCGGAATCTCTGTCTTTGAAGTGCAACAAGAGGGTTTCTATACAAAACAGAGACAGAAGAAGGTTTAGTAAGAAGTAAATGAGAATACAAACAGTAGTAAGCCTAGGGACGAACTTACGAAGCGCTGACTGGGAAGAGTAGCAACGCACTCGAGCGTTGTGCCTGCCGTAAGATATCCGGATCTCTGCTGAGGAGGAGGAGCCTCCACAGTCCGCAACTCTTGCAAGACTGGAACACCTCCCTCGGACGGCGCCGCCATCTTGGGAGAAAAAATGGCCGCCACCCGTGATTGGGCCCAACGGCGCCACAATGACCATCTTCTTCTATGGAATATGACAGTATGCCCCCTCCAAAGGGCTGACGTACCCGGTTTGCCTGGATGAGAACGATGAAAGCGGCGAACCAGTTGTGGAGCATGAACGGCAGAAGCCGGTTCCCAGGACCGTTCAGCCGGCGAATACCCCCGCCAATCCACCAAGTACTGAAGACGACCCCGGTGGTAACGGGAATCGCAAATGCCGGCAACTTCAAACTCCGGCCCCGAAGGAGTCGAAACAGGAGGAGGATGAGCCAACCGATGACGGGAAAAGCGATCCGCCACGTCCTGTTTAAGCTGAGAAACATGAAATACCGGGTGAATCCTGGACCAAGAAGGAGGAAGACGTAGACGATAGGCAGTCTCCCCCAGACGTTGAAGCACAGGAAACGGACCAAAATACTTAGGAGAAAGTTTAGAAGGCACCAGGTGTCGAGGAAGAAAACGAGAGGCCAACCACACCCTGTCCCCGGGTGCAAAAACCGGAGCTGGAGAGCGTCTGCGATCAGCAAAACGTTTGATTCGTTCCTGAGCGTTCTGAAGAGAAGTTAGAGCCTTCTGATGACCCTGCTGGATATCCTGCAGCAGACAGACTACATCCGGAAAAGAAGATGCAGACGACACCTCCACAGGGAAGCAGGTAGGATGGAATCCATAGGAACAGTGAAAAGGACTGGATCCCAAGGATGTGTGATGCGCATTATTATAAGCAAATTCGGCCAACGACAATAACTCCGTCCAATTGTCTTGAGATGCTGAAACATAGCATCTAAGGTAGCCCTCAAGGGTCTGATTCAATCGTTCCGTTTGTCCATTGGTTTGCGGATGGAAACCCGAGCTCAAGGCGCGGGTAACCCCAAGCATTTTGCACAGTTGCTGCCAATATCTAGACGTGTACTGGGGACCTCTGTCCGAAACGATAGTATCCGGCAAGCCATGAACAGAAAAGATATGTGTAATAAAGATCCTTGCCATCTGTGCTGCGGTAGGTACTCGAGGCAAGGCCACGAAGTGGGCCATTTTAGTGAAATAGTCAATAGTGACCATAATGGTCGTACATCCTGCTGAATTAGGAAGGTCCACTACAAAGTCCGTGGAAATGATCTGCCATGGACGAATCGGCACGGGCATTCTCGTGAGTAGACCTAAGGGGGAACCTCGAGGTGCCTTTGATTGTAAACAGACGGTACAGGCAGCCACATATTGTTTAACATCTTCCACAAGACTAGGCCACCAAAAGTTGCGGCGGACCAGTTCCGTAGTATTGTTGACTCCTCGATGACCAGCTATGAGTGAGTCATGACACATTGTAAGAACAGATTTTTGGAGTTCAGCTGAGGGTAAAAACAGTTTCTGATGACGGTAAGCACAGTCTTGAAATACCGTGAGTCCCAAAGCCTGAAACAGGTCAGGGTTAGCCTGTTGGAAAACGGTTGTAGCTCTTGCTACGGACTGAAGAAAATTGGATATCACATGCACAAAACGAGCATTGGGAAATAAAGGTTCGGGCCGGAAATGAGCCCACTCAGTAGATTCTTTCCTAGATAAGGCATCAGCCTTTAGATTACTTTTGCCAGGAATGAAAGTAAACACGATCTCATATGGAGAAAAAAAATGAGCCCAACGGGCCTGTCTGCTATTGCGAGTTTGTGCATTTTGAAGGGCTCGAAGATTGTGGTGGTCAGTCCGAACTTCAACCGGAAATTGGGCTCCTAGCAGTAAATGTCGCCATTCCTCAAAAGCCCGTTTGATGGCAAGTAACTCCTTCTCAAGGACCGTATAGTTCAGTTCTGAAGGAGAAAGGGTCTTGGACATATACGCCACGGGACACTCCACCCCCTGATCATCTTCTTGAAGAAGGATAGCTCCAAGGGCAAAGTGGGAGGCATCCGATTCTACAATAAATCGTTTTCCCTGATCCGGAGAGAGTAGAATAGGCCCGGTCATGAAACAGTCTTTCAGGGAGGAGAAAGCTTCTTCTGCTTGTTTGGACCAATGGAATGGAACCCCTTTCTTGAGGAGAGCCGTTAACGGTAAGATGATCTCAGAGAATCTGGGAATAAATCGCCGATAGAAGTTGGCAAACCCCAGGAAACGTTAGATATCCTTCACGCAATTTGGAGAAGCCCAGTCTCGGATAGCAGAAACTTTCCGGGGATCCATAGAAACCCCTTGAGCGGATAGAATGAAGCCCAAATATGCCACACTGTCTCGATGAAACTCACACTTGTCCAGCTTACAGAACAAATGATTGTCTAGAAGGCGCTGGAGAACATCCGTAACATGACCAATGTGTTCAGTGGGAGTATTAGAAAAAACCAAAATATCATCGAGATATACAATAACTGAATGCAGGAGAATGTCAGAGAATAAATGGTCCATAAAGCGCTGAAAAACTGCCGGAGCATTGGACAATCCAAAAGGCATCACGCGATACTCATAATGACCAAATGGCGTCCGAAAAGCCGTCTTCCATTCATCACCTGATTTGATGCGGATGAGATGGTAGGCTCCTCGCAGATCTAGCTTGGTAAAAATTTTGGCTCCTTTTATGGCTTCAAGGATGTCAGTTATTAGGGGCATTGGATAACGATCAGGAACCGTAATCCTGTTCAATCCGCGAAAATCTATGCAAGGTCGGAGTTCAGCAGAGTCTTTTTTGGGAATAAAAAACAAGGAAGCCCCTGCAGGGGAAGTGGATTCGGCAATGAGACCATTGTGCATGTTCTTGCGAAGATACTCTTTAAGAACCTCCTTTTCTCTCGCGGATAGCACGTACAAGCGACCAAATGGGATAGGGAGGTCCGGAAGTAGATCAATGGCACAATCATCCCTGCGATGAGGTGGCAGTTCAGCATATTCAGTATTAGAAAATACTTTATGGAAAGATTGATAAGGTTCAGGAATCCCCTGAATCTGATTTAACACAGTGGTTCTTAATCCTTCCCCTTCGCGTGACGAGGCAGATAGTAGTTCACCAGTACCACGAATAAAACAATGAGCTTGACAGTGAACAGAACCCAGAAAAAATGTTCCCGCTGACCAATTGATGTAGGGGTTGTGCACTCTTAGCCAAGGTAAACCCAATATCACCGGATAATGGGCAGTTCGGATAATGTCTAATGTGATGGTTTCCCTATGATTACCTATAGACATCTGTAAAGGAACTGTCTGCTCCTTAATGGGACCTGAGACCAACGGACTCCCATCAACTGATTCAACGGGAATAGCCATAGATTTGGAAGAACGGGGAATTCTAAATTGAGTCGCCCAAACGTCATCAATAAAGTTGCCTGCTGCCCCGCAGTCCACCAATGCGGGAACCTCAACTAAACCCAAAGAATCACAAGAAAAAGTAACCTTAAGAACCAACATAGAGGTGTCAGGCATGTCAGTACCATTGGATGAAATGGAGGAAGAAGGGGAACCGCTCACTGATTCCCTAACCGCGGTTCCCCTGACGGTCGGGTTCGAGCGTTTCCCTGCTTCCGGGAGAGAATTATCGGACAATTTTGTAAAGAATGCTCCTTGGAACCACAGTACATACATAGCCCTAAGGTGCGACGTCGAAGCCGCTCCTCAGTGGACAAAGGACCCCGAGCAGCTCCTATTTGCATAGGTTCGTCAGATAAGTGTCCCTGAGGGGAGTTGACTGACCTTTCAGGTTGAGACCTAAAATGCTTTTGCCGTCTTTTTTCCTGACGTCTTTCCAAAATTCTATAGTCCATCTGCATAACCATGGATATTAATTCGGCCAAATTAGGGGGGCGAGGAACTCTAGAGACCTCATCCTTTAGTTCCTCATTCAAGCCCCGTCTAAAAAGCGTAATCAAGGCGTCATCTGCCCAAGCTGTGCCTGCCGCTAATTGTTTGAAACGGGTAATATACACCAAGAGATCCAAAGAACCCTGACGGAAATCCAATAGTTGTTCTTGAGCTGATACTGTGACCTCCTGCCTCCCGAACATGGTCTTAAGACTATTCACAAAGGCGGGATATGAATCTAATATCGGATTATTTGAAGTGACTAAAGGGGTAGCCCATGCTAGAGCGGGACCGGTAAGGTGAGCAATCATGTGACCCACCTTATCCCTATCAGTGTGAAAGAATGCCGTCTTAAACGTAAACTGCACTGTACAAGATTCTAAAAACTCTCTCAGTTTATGCGGGTCTCCATCAAAGCGTCCCCCTGGTAAAGGTCCCGGAGGTAGCTCGGAACAACTAGGAGACCTCCCCATGTGTTGCCGTAACACAGCATTCTCTTGTTTAAGTGCCTGGACTTCGGCCGTTAGTGACTGGACCGCCGCCAATAATTGCTGTTGTTGAGCCGGATCCATCTCAGTGTGAGCGTAAGAGGAAGAACAATTATGCCTGGAAACTGAATGGAAGTAAATATGAAAAAAGAGACTAAGATAATCTCTATATATTTTTAGGCGTTGCTAACTGTAATGATTCTGTTCAGTTTCTTTCGTTTCCAGTTATAATTATGTTTCCCTATAAACATGCACCCACTGACCTGATCCTGTAGCCTGGACGGGTGGAATATGAGAAGCCCCCCCAGGGGAATCCCCTCCTATCCCGTGATAGTTAACACCAGGAAGGAGTGAACTCCCCAGGGAAACCCTCTGGGGAAGAAAACCCTGTCCACCTCAGTTGTTGGAAGTCTTCTCTGTGAGCAGGTAAGGGCAAGTCTTTAACACATTTCCAGGTGACTGGATGCAGGTTCCATAAAGAAAAATAAGAAAGGCACAGATTAGAGAAAGGTAAGTTTGTGCTTAACACAGAGTAGGAGCGGATGTCAGTAGCCTAATAGTTACCAGTGTAAGAGGATAGATCTATATTTCCTCAAGATTGTATCCGTTCGGATTTCATCTGTGAAACGTTGAGAGTGATGACTCGTGGACAACGCGATGTAACTTCGGGATCCTAATATATATAAAAGGAAACGTGAGGAGGCTAGAAGGGAGGAAGTGCGGGCAGGTAGTTCTAAATAACGAGGAAGAGAAGGAGAGAAGGGTACCTGGCAGCAGATTTGAATCAAAGCAAAAACATTATGAACAATGCGGCTGGGAGATGAGTGAACCAGCTGACCCGAATCAAGGTGTGAACACGGTTCAACCTGGTGAGAATGGAAGCGGTTGTCGGAGAAAGGAGAGGGATCTGTTTTGATCAGCACTGGAACCCGTAAGTAGAGTTTAGGAAGCGGAATCTCTGTCTTTGAAGTGCAACAAGAGGGTTTCTATACAAAACAGAGACAGAAGAAGGTTTAGTAAGAAGTAAATGAGAATACAAACAGTAGTAAGCCTAGGGACGAACTTACGAAGCGCTGACTGGGAAGAGTAGCAACGCACTCGAGCGTTGTGCCTGCCGTAAGATATCCGGATCTCTGCTGAGGAGGAGGAGCCTCCACAGTCCGCAACTCTTGCAAGACTGGAACACCTCCCTCGGACGGCGCCGCCATCTTGGGAGAAAAAATGGCCGCCACCCGTGATTGGGCCCAACGGCGCCACAATGACCATCTTCTTCTATGGAATATGACACATAATCAACAAGCAACCAAGGGACAGCCATCATCAACAGGCAAGCATGGGACAGCCATCATCAACAAGCAACCAAGGACAGAGCCATCATCAACAGGCAACCAACGGAAAGGGCCATCGTCAACAGGCAACCAAGGGACAGCCATCATCAACAGGCAGCCATGGGACAGCCATCATCAACAGGCAACCAAGGGACAGAACCATCATCAACAGGTGACTAAGGGACAGACATCATCAACAGGCAACCAAGGGACAGCCATCATCAACAGGCAACCAAGGGACAGAGCCATCATCAACAGGCAACCAAGGTACAACAGGCAACCAAGGGATGGAGCCATCATCAACAGGCAATCAAGGGACAGAGCCATCAACAGGCAACCAAGGGACAGAGCCATCATCAACAGGCAACCAAGGGACAGCCATTATCTACAGTCAACTAAGGAACAGCCATCCTCGACAGGCAACCAAGGTACAGCAATCATCAACAGGCAACCATGGGACAGAGCCATCATCAACAGGTGACCAAGGGACAGCCATCATCAACAGGTGACCAAGGGACAGAGCCATCATCAACAGGCAACCAAGGGACAGAGCCATCATCAACAGGTGACTAAGGGACAGGCATCATCAACAGGCAACCAAGGGACAGGCCATCATCAACAGGCAACCAAGGGACAGCCATCATCAACAGGCAAGCATGGGACAGCCATAATCAACAAGCAACCAAGGGACAGCCATCATCAACAGGCAAGCATGGGACAGCCATCATCAACAAGCAACCAAGGACAGAGCCATCATCAACAGGCAACCAACGGAAAGGGCCATCGTCAACAGGCAACCAAGGGACAGCCATCATCAACAGGCAACCAACGGAAAGGGCCATCGTCAACAGGCAACCAAGGGACAGCCATCATCAACAGGCAGCCATGGGACAGCCATCATCAACAGGCAACCAAGGGACAGAACCATCATCAACAGTTGACTAAGGGACAGACATCATCAACAGGCAACCAAGGGACAGGGCCATCATCAACAGGAAACCAAGGGCCAGCCATCATCAACAGGCAGCCAAGGGACAGAGCCATCATCAACAGGCAACCAAGGGACACAACCATCATCAACGGGCAACCAAGGGACAGAGCCATCATCAACAGGCAACCAAGGGACAGCTCCATCATCAACAGGCAACCAAGGGACAGCCATCATCAACAGGCGACCAAGGGATATCCGTCATCAACAGGCAAACAAGGGACAGAGCCATCATCAACAGGCAACCAAGGGACAGCCATCATCAACAGGCAAACAAGGGGCAGAGCCATCATCAACAGGCAACCAAGGGACAGCCATCATCAACAGGCAACCAAGGGACAGAGCCATCATCAACAGGCAAACAAGGGACAAGCATCATCAACAGGCAACCAAGGGACAGAGCCATCATCAACAGGCAACCAAGGGACAGCCATCATCAACAGGCAACCAAGGGACAGAGCCATCATCAAAAGGTGACCACGGGAGAGCCATCATCAACAGGCAACCAAGGGACAGAGCGAGCCTCAACAGGCAACCAAGGGACAACAGGCAACCAAAGGACAGCCATCATCAACAGGCAACCAAGGGACAGAGCCATTATCAAAAGGTGACCACGGGAGAGCCATCATCAATAGGCAACCAAGGGACAGAGCGATCCTCAACAGGCAACCGAGGGACAACAGGCAACCAATGGACAGCCATCATCAACAGGCAACCAAGGGACAGCCATCATCAACAGGCAACCAAGGGACAAAGCCATCATCAACAGGCAACCAAGGGACATAGCCATCATCAACAGGCAACCAAGGGACAGCCATCATCCACAGGCAACCAAGGGACAGAGCCATCATCAACAGGCAACCAAGGGACAACAGGCAACCAAGGGACAGCCATCATCAACAGGCAACCAAGGGACAGAGACATCATCAACAGGCACCCAAAGGACAAAAGGCAACCAAGGGACAGCCATCATCAACAGGCAACCAAGGGACAGAGCCATCATCAAAAGGCAACCAAGGGACAGCCATCATCAACAGGCAACCAAAGGACAGAGCCATCATCAACAGGCAACCAAGGGACAACAGGCAACCAAAGGACAGAGCCATTATTATCAGGCAACCAAGGGACAGAGCCATCAACAGGCAACCAAGGGACAGAGCCATCATCAACAGGCAACCAAGCGACAGCCATTATCTACAGTCAACCAAGGGACAGCCATCCTCGACAGGCAACGAAGGTACAGCCATCATCAACAGGCAACCATGGGACAAAGCCATCATCAACAGGTGACCAAGGGACAGCCATCATCAACAGGCGACCAAGGGACAGCCATCATCAACAGGCAACCAAGGGACAGGGCCATCATCAACAGGCAACCAAGGGACAGCCATCATCAACAGGCAACCAAGGGACAGCAATCATCAACAAGCAACCAAGGATCAGAGCCATCATCAACAGGCAACCAACAGAAAGGGGCATTGTCAACAGGCAACCAAGGGACAGCCATGCCATCATCAACAGGCAACCAAGGGACAGAGCCATCATCAACAGGCAACCAAGGGACAACAGGCAACCAAGGGACAGCCATCATCAACAGGCAACCAAGGGACAGAGCCATCATCAACAGGCAACCAAGGGACAGCCATCATCAACAGGCAACCAAGGGACAGAGCCATCATCAACAGGCAACCAACGGAAAGGGCCATCGTCAACAGGCAACCAAGGGACAGCCATGCCATCATCAACAGGCAACCAAGGGACAGAGCCATCATCAACAGGCAACCAAAGGACAACAGGCAACCAAGGGACAGCCATCATCAACAGGCAACCAAGGGACAGAGCCATCATCAACAGGCAACCAAGGGACAGCCATCATCAACAGGCAACCAAGGGACAGAGCCATCATCAACAGGCAACCAAGGTACAACAGGCAACCAAGGGATGGAGCCATCATCAACAGGCAATCAAGGGACAGAGCCATCAACAGGCAACCAAGGGACAGAGCCATCATCAACAGGCAACCAAGGGACAGCCATTATCTACAGTCAACTAAGGAACAGCCATCATCAACAGGCAACCATGGGACAGAGCCATCATCAACAGGCGACCAAGGGACAGCCATCATCAACAGGTGACCAAGGGACAGAGCCATCATCAACAGGCAACCAAGGGACAGAGCCATCATCAACAGGCGACTAAGGGACAGGCATCATCAACAGGCAACCAAGGGACAGGCCATCATCAACAGGCAACCAAGGGACAGCCATCATCAACAGGCAAGCATGGGACAGCCATAATCAACAAGAAACCAAGGGACAGCCATCATCAACAGGCAAGCATGGGACAGCCATCATCAACAAGCAACCAAGGACAGAGCCATCATCAACAGGCAACCAACGGAAAGGGCCATCGTCAACAGGCAACCAAGGGACAGCCATCATCAACAGGCAGCCATGGGACAGCCATCATCAACAGGCAACCAAGGGACAGAACCATCATCAACAGGTGACTAAGGGACAGACATCATCAACAGGCAACCAAGGGACAGCCATCATCAACAGGCAACCAAGGGACAGAGCCATCATCAACAGGCAACCAAGGTACAACAGGCAACCAAGGGATGGAGCCATCATCAACAGGCAATCAAGGGACAGAGCCATCAACAGGCAACCAAGGGACAGAGCCATCATCAACAGGCAACCAAGGGACAGCCATTATCTACAGTCAACTAAGGAACAGCCATCCTCGACAGGCAACCAAGGTACAGCCATCATCAACAGGCAACCATGGGACAGAGCCATCATCAACAGGTGACCAAGGGACAGCCATCATCAACAGGTGACCAAGGGACAGAGCCATCATCAACAGGCAACCAAGGGACAGAGCCATCATCACCAGGCGACTAAGGGACAGGCATCATCAACAGGCAACCAAGGGACAGGCCATCATCAACAGGCAACCAAGGGACAGCCATCATCAACAGGCAAGCATGGGACAGCCATAATCAACAAGCAACCAAGGGACAGCCATCATCAACAGGCAAGCATGGGACAGCCATCATCAACAAGCAACCAAGGACAGAGCCATCATCAACAGGCAACCAACGGAAAGGGCCATCGTCAACAGGCAACCAAGGGACAACCATCATCAACAGGCAGCCATGGGACAGCCATCATCAACAGGCAACCAAGGGACAGAACCATCATCAACAGGTGACTAAGGGACAGACATCATCAACAGGCAACCAAGGGACAGGGCCATCATCAACAGGAAACCAAGGGCCAGCCATCATCAACAGGCAGCCAAGGGACAGAGCCATCATCAACAGGCAACCAAGGGACAGGGCCATCATCAACAGGTGACCAAGGGACAGCCATCATCAACAGGCAACCAAGGGACACAACCATCATCAACATGTGACTAAGGGACAGACATCATCAACAGGCAACCAAGGGACAGGGCCATCATCAACAGGAAACCAAGGGCCAGCCATCATCAACAGGCAGCCAAGGGACAGAGCCATCATCAACAGGCAACCAAGGGACAGGGCCATCATCAACAGGTGACCAAGGGACAGCCATCATCAACGGGCAACCAAGGGACAGAGCCATCATCAACAGGCAACCAAGGGACAGCTCCATCATCAACAGGCAACCAAGGGACAGCCATCATCAACAGGCGACCAAGGGACAGCCATCATCAACAGGCAAACAAGGGACAGAGCCATCATCAACAGGCAACCAAGGGACAGCCATCATCAACAGGCGACCAAGAGACAGCCATCATCAACAGGCAAACAAGGGACAGAGCCATCATCAACAGGCAACCAAGGGACAGCCATCATCAACAGTCAAACAAGGGACAGAGCCATCATCAACAGGTAACCAAGGGACAGCCATCATCAACAGGCGACCAAGGGATATCCGTCATCAACAGGCAAACAAGGGACAGAGCCATCATCAACAGGCAACCAAGGGACAGCCATCATCAACAGGCAAACAAGGGGCAGAGCCATCATCAACAGGCAACCAAGGGACAGCCATCATCAACAGGCAACCAAGGGACAGAGCCATCATCAACAGGCAAACAAGGGACAAGCATCATCAACAGGCAACCAAGGGACAGAGCCATCATCAACAGGCAACCAAGGGACAGCCATCATCAACAGGCAACCAAGGGACAGAGCCATCATCAAAAGGTGACCACGGGAGAGCCATCATCAACAGGCAACCAAGGGACAGAGCGAGCCTCAACAGGCAACCAAGGGACAACAGGCAACCAAAGGACAGCCATCATCAACAGGCAACCAAGGGACAGAGCCATTATCAAAAGGTGACCACGGGAGAGCCATCATCAATAGGCAACCAAGGGACAGAGCGATCCTCAACAGGCAACCGAGGGACAACAGGCAACCAATGGACAGCCATCATCAACAGGCAACCAAGGGACAGCCATCATCAACAGGCAACCAAGGGACAAAGCCATCATCAACAGGCAACCAAGGGACATAGCCATCATCAACAGGCAACCAAGGGACAGCCATCATCCACAGGCAACCAAGGGACAGAGCCATCATCAACAGGCAACCAAGGGACAACAGGCAACCAAGGGACAGCCATCATCAACAGGCAACCAAGGGACAGAGACATCATCAACAGGCACCCAAAGGACAAAAGGCAACCAAGGGACAGCCATCATCAACAGGCAACCAAGGGACAGAGCCATCATCAAAAGGCAACCAAGGGACAGCCATCATCAACAGGCAACCAAAGGACAGAGCCATCATCAACAGGCAACCAAGGGACAACAGGCAACCAAAGGACAGAGCCATTATCATCAGGCAACCAAGGGACAGAGCCATCAACAGGCAACCAAGGGACAGAGCCATCATCAACAGGCAACCAAGCGACAGCCATTATCTACAGTCAACCAATGGACAGCCATCCTCGACAGGCAACGAAGGTACAGCCATCATCAACAGGCAACCATGGGACAAAGCCATCATCAACAGGTGACCAAGGGACAGCCATCATCAACAGGCGACCAAGGGACAGAGCCATCATCAACAGGTGACTAAGGGACAGCCATCATCAACAGGCAACCAAGGGACAGGGCCATCATCAACAGGCAACCAAGGGACAGCCATCATCAACAGGCAACCAAGGGACAGCCATCATCAACAAGCAACCAAGGGACAGAGCCATCATCAACAGGCAACCAAGGGACAGCCATCATCAACAGGCAACCAAGGGACAGAGCCATCATCAAAAGGTGACCACGGGAGAGCCATCATCAACAGGCAACCAAGGGACAGAGCGAGCCTCAACAGGCAACCAAGGGACAACAGGCAACCAAAGGACAGCCATCATCAACAGGCAACCAAGGGACAGAGCCATTATCAAAAGGTGACCACGGGAGAGCCATCATCAATAGGCAACCAAGGGACAGAGCGATCCTCAACAGGCAACCGAGGGACAACAGGCAACCAATGGACAGCCATCATCAACAGGCAACCAAGGGACAGCCATCATCAACAGGCAAACAAGGGGCAGAGCCATCATCAACAGGCAACCAAGGGACAGCCATCATCAACAGGCAACCAAGGGACAGAGCCATCATCAACAGGCAAACAAGGGACAAGCATCATCAACAGGCAACCAAGGGACAGAGCCATCATCAACAGGCAACCAAGGGACAGCCATCATCAACAGGCAACCAAGGGACAGAGCCATCATCAAAAGGTGACCACGGGAGAGCCATCATCAACAGGCAACCAAGGGACAGAGCGAGCCTCAACAGGCAACCAAGGGACAACAGGCAACCAAAGGACAGCCATCATCAACAGGCAACCAAGGGACAGAGCCATTATCAAAAGGTGACCACGGGAGAGCCATCATCAATAGGCAACCAAGGGACAGAGCGATCCTCAACAGGCAACCGAGGGACAACAGGCAACCAATGGACAGCCATCATCAACAGGCAACCAAGGGACAGCCATCATCAACAGGCAACCAAGGGACAAAGCCATCATCAACAGGCAACCAAGGGACATAGCCATCATCAACAGGCAACCAAGGGACAGCCATCATCCACAGGCAACCAAGGGACAGAGCCATCATCAACAGGCAACCAAGGGACAACAGGCAACCAAGGGACAGCCATCATCAACAGGCAACCAAGGGACAGAGACATCATCAACAGGCACCCAAAGGACAAAAGGCAACCAAGGGACAGCCATCATCAACAGGCAACCAAGGGACAGAGCCATCATCAAAAGGCAACCAAGGGACAGCCATCATCAACAGGCAACCAAAGGACAGAGCCATCATCAACAGGCAACCAAGGGACAACAGGCAACCAAAGGACAGAGCCATTATTATCAGGCAACCAAGGGACAGAGCCATCAACAGGCAACCAAGGGACAGAGCCATCATCAACAGGCAACCAAGCGACAGCCATTATCTACAGTCAACCAAGGGACAGCCATCCTCGACAGGCAACGAAGGTACAGCCATCATCAACAGGCAACCATGGGACAAAGCCATCATCAACAGGTGACCAAGGGACAGCCATCATCAACAGGCGACCAAGGGACAGCCATCATCAACAGGCAACCAAGGGACAGGGCCATCATCAACAGGCAACCAAGGGACAGCCATCATCAACAGGCAACCAAGGGACAGCAATCATCAACAAGCAACCAAGGATCAGAGCCATCATCAACAGGCAACCAACAGAAAGGGGCATTGTCAACAGGCAACCAAGGGACAGCCATGCCATCATCAACAGGCAACCAAGGGACAGAGCCATCATCAACAGGCAACCAAGGGACAACAGGCAACCAAGGGACAGCCATCATCAACAGGCAACCAAGGGACAGAGCCATCATCAACAGGCAACCAAGGGACAGAGCCATCATCAACAGGCAACCAAGGTATAACAGGCAACCAAGGGATGGAGCCATCATCAACAGGCAATCAAGGGACAGAGCCATCAACAGGCAACCAAGGGACAGAGCCATCATCAACAGGCAACCAAGGGACAGCCATTATCTACAGTCAACTAAGGAACAGCCATCCTCGACAGGCAACCAAGGTACAGCAATCATCAACAGGCAACCATGGGACAGAGCCATCATCAACAGGTGACCAAGGGACAGCCATCATCAACAGGTGACCAAGGGACAGAGCCATCATCAACAGGCAACCAAGGGACAGAGCCATCATCAACAGGTGACTAAGGGACAGGCATCATCAACAGGCAACCAAGGGACAGGCCATCATCAACAGGCAACCAAGGGACAGCCATCATCAACAGGCAAGCATGGGACAGCCATAATCAACAAGCAACCAAGGGACAGCCATCATCAACAGGCAAGCATGGGACAGCCATCATCAACAAGCAACCAAGGACAGAGCCATCATCAACAGGCAACCAACGGAAAGGGCCATCGTCAACAGGCAACCAAGGGACAGCCATCATCAACAGGCAACCAACGGAAAGGGCCATCGTCAACAGGCAACCAAGGGACAGCCATCATCAACAGGCAGCCATGGGACAGCCATCATCAACAGGCAACCAAGGGACAGAACCATCATCAACAGTTGACTAAGGGACAGACATCATCAACAGGCAACCAAGGGACAGGGCCATCATCAACAGGAAACCAAGGGCCAGCCATCATCAACAGGCAGCCAAGGGACAGAGCCATCATCAACAGGCAACCAAGGGACACAACCATCATCAACGGGCAACCAAGGGACAGAGCCATCATCAACAGGCAACCAAGGGACAGCTCCATCATCAACAGGCAACCAAGGGACAGCCATCATCAACAGGCGACCAAGGGATATCCGTCATCAACAGGCAAACAAGGGACAGAGCCATCATCAACAGGCAACCAAGGGACAGCCATCATCAACAGGCAAACAAGGGGCAGAGCCATCATCAACAGGCAACCAAGGGACAGCCATCATCAACAGGCAACCAAGGGACAGAGCCATCATCAACAGGCAAACAAGGGACAAGCATCATCAACAGGCAACCAAGGGACAGAGCCATCATCAACAGGCAACCAAGGGACAGCCATCATCAACAGGCAACCAAGGGACAGAGCCATCATCAAAAGGTGACCACGGGAGAGCCATCATCAACAGGCAACCAAGGGACAGAGCGAGCCTCAACAGGCAACCAAGGGACAACAGGCAACCAAAGGACAGCCATCATCAACAGGCAACCAAGGGACAGAGCCATTATCAAAAGGTGACCACGGGAGAGCCATCATCAATAGGCAACCAAGGGACAGAGCGATCCTCAACAGGCAACCGAGGGACAACAGGCAACCAATGGACAGCCATCATCAACAGGCAACCAAGGGACAGCCATCATCAACAGGCAACCAAGGGACAAAGCCATCATCAACAGGCAACCAAGGGACATAGCCATCATCAACAGGCAACCAAGGGACAGCCATCATCCACAGGCAACCAAGGGACAGAGCCATCATCAACAGGCAACCAAGGGACAACAGGCAACCAAGGGACAGCCATCATCAACAGGCAACCAAGGGACAGAGACATCATCAACAGGCACCCAAAGGACAAAAGGCAACCAAGGGACAGCCATCATCAACAGGCAACCAAGGGACAGAGCCATCATCAAAAGGCAACCAAGGGACAGCCATCATCAACAGGCAACCAAAGGACAGAGCCATCATCAACAGGCAACCAAGGGACAACAGGCAACCAAAGGACAGAGCCATTATTATCAGGCAACCAAGGGACAGAGCCATCAACAGGCAACCAAGGGACAGAGCCATCATCAACAGGCAACCAAGCGACAGCCATTATCTACAGTCAACCAAGGGACAGCCATCCTCGACAGGCAACGAAGGTACAGCCATCATCAACAGGCAACCATGGGACAAAGCCATCATCAACAGGTGACCAAGGGACAGCCATCATCAACAGGCGACCAAGGGACAGCCATCATCAACAGGCAACCAAGGGACAGGGCCATCATCAACAGGCAACCAAGGGACAGCCATCATCAACAGGCAACCAAGGGACAGCAATCATCAACAAGCAACCAAGGATCAGAGCCATCATCAACAGGCAACCAACAGAAAGGGGCATTGTCAACAGGCAACCAAGGGACAGCCATGCCATCATCAACAGGCAACCAAGGGACAGAGCCATCATCAACAGGCAACCAAGGGACAACAGGCAACCAAGGGACAGCCATCATCAACAGGCAACCAAGGGACAGAGCCATCATCAACAGGCAACCAAGGGACAGCCATCATCAACAGGCAACCAAGGGACAGAGCCATCATCAACAGGCAACCAACGGAAAGGGCCATCGTCAACAGGCAACCAAGGGACAGCCATGCCATCATCAACAGGCAACCAAGGGACAGAGCCATCATCAACAGGCAACCAAAGGACAACAGGCAACCAAGGGACAGCCATCATCAACAGGCAACCAAGGGACAGAGCCATCATCAACAGGCAACCAAGGGACAGCCATCATCAACAGGCAACCAAGGGACAGAGCCATCATCAACAGGCAACCAAGGTACAACAGGCAACCAAGGGATGGAGCCATCATCAACAGGCAATCAAGGGACAGAGCCATCAACAGGCAACCAAGGGACAGAGCCATCATCAACAGGCAACCAAGGGACAGCCATTATCTACAGTCAACTAAGGAACAGCCATCATCAACAGGCAACCATGGGACAGAGCCATCATCAACAGGCGACCAAGGGACAGCCATCATCAACAGGTGACCAAGGGACAGAGCCATCATCAACAGGCAACCAAGGGACAGAGCCATCATCAACAGGCGACTAAGGGACAGGCATCATCAACAGGCAACCAAGGGACAGGCCATCATCAACAGGCAACCAAGGGACAGCCATCATCAACAGGCAAGCATGGGACAGCCATAATCAACAAGAAACCAAGGGACAGCCATCATCAACAGGCAAGCATGGGACAGCCATCATCAACAAGCAACCAAGGACAGAGCCATCATCAACAGGCAACCAACGGAAAGGGCCATCGTCAACAGGCAACCAAGGGACAGCCATCATCAACAGGCAGCCATGGGACAGCCATCATCAACAGGCAACCAAGGGACAGAACCATCATCAACAGGTGACTAAGGGACAGACATCATCAACAGGCAACCAAGGGACAGCCATCATCAACAGGCAACCAAGGGACAGAGCCATCATCAACAGGCAACCAAGGTACAACAGGCAACCAAGGGATGGAGCCATCATCAACAGGCAATCAAGGGACAGAGCCATCAACAGGCAACCAAGGGACAGAGCCATCATCAACAGGCAACCAAGGGACAGCCATTATCTACAGTCAACTAAGGAACAGCCATCCTCGACAGGCAACCAAGGTACAGCCATCATCAACAGGCAACCATGGGACAGAGCCATCATCAACAGGTGACCAAGGGACAGCCATCATCAACAGGTGACCAAGGGACAGAGCCATCATCAACAGGCAACCAAGGGACAGAGCCATCATCACCAGGCGACTAAGGGACAGGCATCATCAACAGGCAACCAAGGGACAGGCCATCATCAACAGGCAACCAAGGGACAGCCATCATCAACAGGCAAGCATGGGACAGCCATAATCAACAAGCAACCAAGGGACAGCCATCATCAACAGGCAAGCATGGGACAGCCATCATCAACAAGCAACCAAGGACAGAGCCATCATCAACAGGCAACCAACGGAAAGGGCCATCGTCAACAGGCAACCAAGGGACAACCATCATCAACAGGCAGCCATGGGACAGCCATCATCAACAGGCAACCAAGGGACAGAACCATCATCAACAGGTGACTAAGGGACAGACATCATCAACAGGCAACCAAGGGACAGGGCCATCATCAACAGGAAACCAAGGGCCAGCCATCATCAACAGGCAGCCAAGGGACAGAGCCATCATCAACAGGCAACCAAGGGACAGGGCCATCATCAACAGGTGACCAAGGGACAGCCATCATCAACAGGCAACCAAGGGACACAACCATCATCAACATGTGACTAAGGGACAGACATCATCAACAGGCAACCAAGGGACAGGGCCATCATCAACAGGAAACCAAGGGCCAGCCATCATCAACAGGCAGCCAAGGGACAGAGCCATCATCAACAGGCAACCAAGGGACAGGGCCATCATCAACAGGTGACCAAGGGACAGCCATCATCAACGGGCAACCAAGGGACAGAGCCATCATCAACAGGCAACCAAGGGACAGCTCCATCATCAACAGGCAACCAAGGGACAGCCATCATCAACAGGCGACCAAGGGACAGCCATCATCAACAGGCAAACAAGGGACAGAGCCATCATCAACAGGCAACCAAGGGACAGCCATCATCAACAGGCGACCAAGAGACAGCCATCATCAACAGGCAAACAAGGGACAGAGCCATCATCAACAGGCAACCAAGGGACAGCCATCATCAACAGTCAAACAAGGGACAGAGCCATCATCAACAGGTAACCAAGGGACAGCCATCATCAACAGGCGACCAAGGTGTCAAGACCGGTGGGGGGGTCTGTACTTCCGCTCTCTATATGGTAGAGGAGAGGCACAGAAGACCCCAGCCAAGATTCTCGATTACGGTAGCGATGGACGAGCAATCAAGGCCTAGCTTCTCAGGAGGTGATGCAGGCTGGTTCTTAAGTACAGTGTATCCCCAAGCCCCCCTCAAAGGAATGTCCACACACTGTATTACTGAAAACACAGTCTTTATATAATTAATATTCAAGGGTTATGTACACTTATCACAACAATGCACTTTGTGCTCAGGAAAACCAATAATGATAAATATCTACAATTCTAAAGTGGTACCACTAATATTAGACCTCATTAAAGTGCATTCACAATACTGTAAAAATGGCACACAGATCAATAAGAAGGAAACCAGCAATAGAGAGAGGAGAGATAAAAGATGGTTGAAACAATAGGCAGAATACTGGCCCTAGCTACTGGACACAGTTCTGTGTGGAGATCCCCCCACCTGGGCAACCTGTAAAATAAAGAGATATAACACCAGCCCAGTCCGTATATTGTTCAATAGTCTATTTCTCTCCTATAATGTTTTTACCCCCCCCAATGTACCTGGTGGAGTCGAGTTCTTCGAAGAGGCGTCGACAGATCCTTCTTGAATGACCCCCTTTAAAGCAGGAGTCACGGATCGTCGAGAGGCGTCGAGAAACGTCGAAGACCTCGGGGTTCGGCGACGGGGAATCGACGGCCCTTCTTGAATGCCTTCCCTTTCAAGCGGGAGGCACGGGGCGTCGAACGTCCGTCGACGAACGAGGTAGAACGATGTCGAAGAGGCGGCAGCTTCGTCCGAGCGGTGCTCGTCGGCGTCGGGGCGTCGGCGTCCTGCACGGCGGAGGTGTGCGGGGCACCTCGATGACAATAGTTCTGGACCGCAAAGATTGTAGAGACGGGAGCCCAGCAAGGGCGTCGAGTCGCTCGAGTCTTTGGGATCGTGAGGTGGCGGGAACCCCACCGGCGGATTCTCCTCGGCGCGTTGGTCGTCCTCGACTTTCTCCGGCAGGGCAAAAGCGGTCGACGGTGCGGACGAGGGAGTCCTTCGAGTCAAATGTTCTTAGGCAAGGAGCGGACGGCTCCGGTCGTCGGCGGCACGGCGTCAAGTGGTTCCCACGGCTGGGCAACACAACTTCGACGGGCCTCCAGCGGTTACACAGACCTGCGAACCCTGGTCGACGGCAATGGACTTCGACAGCGTCGAGGTCCGGGTGCTTCACTTCGATCTCCTCGGCGGTCCCGTCTCGGGTCGGCAGCCTTTCGAGGGTCTGACTTCCAGGGCGCTTCGGCGAAGATTCAGCGGTGCTCGATGGTCCCTCGGAGCACGGGAAGAGGGCGCCTTACCAGGTCCTCTCTCGGGTCAGTCCTCGACGATTTCGACAACCTTCAGTTCCGTCGAAGCAAATGCCACAGCAAGTCTTCTTCTTCCAGCTGGACGTCGAGGATCAGCAAATCCAGTTACTCTTGAGTGGAGACTCAGCTTCTGAATGCTTCTGAACAATTTCCAGTGGTGAGAGGTCCCCAGATATACTATTCTGTCTCTCATCCACACTGCTGGCACACACACAGCAGCCAATCACACAGAAGGGCATTCATGCAGTCAGTCAGCCAATCAGGCACACAGTGCATTCAGGCCACACTCCTCCCTTTCAGACACTCACAACAAGGAATGTGGATTGGGACAAGTACCCAGCCATTCAACACTACACACTGCATTCAGGCCAGTTTCGGGCAGGGCTGTCTCAGTCTTTGTCTCTCATGCCAGAAACCAGACAACCACAACAAGGAGTGTATATTGGTCACACACTCCATTCACCCAGGTCCCACCCACAGGAGGTACCCATAACATACAGTCACTGGGAAGGCTCCAGTCAGTCTAGCTGGGCCTTTACAACAACACCATATATGGAACTTCCACCCAACAGCCAGTCAGGGGGAAGGGACAGAGTCAGGGCTTCCCAGGACTTTGGGAAAAACAAGATAACAGGCAATAGAAAGCAAGAGGCCACAGGGGCCATCTTGTTTCCTATCAGGAATCAACTGATTCCAATGGCAGGGCCTGGGTATCCCAAAATGGAGGACACCCAGAGCACCTGTCAAATTCAGCATGGAGCTGCCACCAGCCCATACCCTGCTCTGTGGGCCACCCACAGGTGCCCAAAAACATACACTAGGGGCACAGGGTTGTACCCCTACCCATGGGTGCCATAAGGGTATCCCATGGGTCCGTTCACCAAACCAAAAGAGAGCTGCACTGCCAGGAGTCCCTCATGGACTCCTGGGCAGAAAACATGACAGAACACACGGTAAAAACAGAAAAAGGACAAGGATTCAGAGGCCCTGTCCCTCAGATGCATTTCCGGCATCACAGTCGCCCCCCCCAGACTGAGGTGGAGGGTGCCTAATCTCCCACGGGATAGACACCCTCATCCAGACGGTCAACATACCTTCTGGAAAGGCCATCTGCATTATCGTGACTCTTCCCTGGTCTGTGCTCTATGGTGAAGTCTAGCCCTTGTAGGCTAATCGACCACCTGAGCAATTTCGGATTCTCACCCTTCATCTGCATAAGCCACTTCAGGGGCTTATGATCTGTTTGGACCTTGAAGGTGGACCCCGTAAGGTAGGGCCTAAAACGCCTAAGGCTCCAAACTATACTAAAACATTCCTTTTCAACAGTAGCCCACCTAAGTTCTCTACCCTTGAGTTGTCTACTGATGAATATGATAGGATGTTCTCTCCCTTTGTCATCTAACTGGGACAAGACAGCTCCAATTCCGGTGTCGCAGGCATCCGTCTGGACGATAAAGGGTCGGCTGTAGTCAGGCGCACTCAACACAGGTGCCCTACACAGACTTTCTTTCAAGCCATCAAAGGCCCTCTGACAGTCTTCAGTCCAATTAACCTTCCTAGGCTGTTTGGGTGAAGTTAGAGCTGTCAGGGGTGCAGCTATGGTTCCATAGTCTGCCATGAAATTGCGATAGTACCCAGTGAGGCCCAAAAAGGCTCTCACCTGGGTTTGAGTAGTGGGAGTCTCCCAGTTCTGTACGTCCTGTACTTTACTGGAGAGAGGTTGGATTTGACCCCCTCCTACCTCATGACCAAGATAGGTAACTTTCCCCTGAGCTATCTGGCACTTGGTGGCCTTGATAGTGAGGTTAGCCCTTTTCAAGGCCTGCAACACCTTATCCAGATGTGTCAAATGCTCTTCCCAGGTGGAACTGTAGACGGCAATGTCGTCTAAGTAAGCCACACAAAAGGCTTCCAGCCCACTGAGCGCATGGTTGACCAATCTCTGGAAGGTGGCAGGGGCATTCTTCAACCCAAAGGGCATGACCCTAAACTGGTAGAGTCCCTCAGGTGTGGAGAATGCCGTCTTTTCCTTGGCATGGTCCGTCAGAGCTATTTGCCAATAGCCTGAGGTAAGGTCAAAGGTGCTCACAAATTTGGCAGCACCTATAGTGTCCACGAGCTCATCAGCCCTGGGCAATGGGTGCGCGTCAGTTTTGGTGACGGCATTGACTCCTCGGTAGTCCACACAGAACCTCCAATCCTTGGTACCCGCCGGGGAACTTGCCTTGGGGACAAGGACCACTGGACTGGACCAGGGACTGGTGGAGGGTTCAATAACACCCAGATCCAACATCTTGGCGACCTCAGCCTGGATGTGGTTTTTGACGGTATCTGACATACGATAGCTCCTGCTTTTGACAGGCACACTGTCACCAGTGTCAATTTCGTGCTTACACCACGGTGTAAGGCCCGGTGTCAGTGAAAACAGAGGGGCATACTGCTGGAGCAAAGCCCGGCAGGCCCTCTGCTGCTCTGTTGTCAAATCGGGAGAGAGTTGTACTCCCTCCACTGAGCCATCCTGAGGGTTGCTATGCAGCAAATCAGGAAGGGGCTCACTCTCATCCTCTTCTTGCCCTGAAGCTAGCAAGAGACATGAGACCTCTGCTCGCCTGTGGAAAGGCTTGAGCCTGTTGACATGGAATACCTGGGGGGCTACCCCAGAGGCTCCCATGTCCACCAGATAATTGACTTCGCCCATCTTGGAGATGATCCTGAAGGGTCCAGTCCACTTGTCTGCCAAAGCTCTAGGCTTGGTAGGCTCCATCACAAGGATTTCCTGTCCCGGAGTCCAATCCACTTGCGAAGCTTTCAGGTCATGCCAGTACTTATTCAATTCCTGGCTGGCCTTGAGATTTGCTGTTGCCTGACCCATCATTTGTGTCATCCTCCGCCTGAGGCCTAACACATAGTCCCCCACTTGCTTGGCGGGACCTGGAGGGGTGGCTTCCAAGCCTTCTCGGATCAAGGCGAGGGGCCCCCTCACGGGATGTCCAAAGAGTAACTCAAAGGGGCTGAAACCAACACCCTCTTGAGGTACCTCTCTGTAAGCAAACAGCAGGCATGGCAGGAGGAGATCCCATTTCCTCCTTAGGGGCTCTTCCAAAGCACCTAGCATGCCCTTGAGAGTTTTGTTAAATCTCTCAACCAGACCATTGGTCTGGGGGTGGTAAGAGGTGGAGAACTTGTAGGTTACCCCGCACTCTTTCCACATGGTTTTCATGTAACTAGACATGAAGTTGGATCCTCGGTCAGAGACAACCTCCTTGGGGAATCCAACACGGGTGAAAATGCCCAGGAGAGCCCTGGCAACCACCTTGGCAGTAACAGTCCGAAGGGGTATTGCCTCAGGGTACCTGGTGGCATGATCTACCAAGACCAGGATGAACCGATGTCCACCTGAAGTGGGAGGGTCAAGGGGACCGACGATGTCGATGCCCACCCTCTCAAATGGTGTGCCAACCACTGGTAATGGCTGCAGTGGGGCAATGACCCTGCCTCCAGTCTTGCCAGACAACTGACAAGTTGGGCATGTCCTGCAGTGGGACTCCACCTCTACTCCCATCCGTGGCCAGTAGAAATGGGCAGAGAGCCTCTGCTTAGTCTTCTTGGTCCCAAGATGACCAGCCAAGGGCACCTCATGCGCCAACTGCAGTAGGAAGGGCCTGTAAACCTGGGGTACCACCAACCTCTTGCGGGCACCAGGTTCGGGCTTAGTGGGCTCACTAACAAGGAGCTCACCCTCCCAATAAATCTTGAATGTCCTAGGCACTTCACCTTGTGCCTGGGACAGGGCCTGTTTCCTCAGGCCCTCGAGAGAGTGGCACTCTCTCTGTCCCTTACAGAAGTCTGCCCGGGAGGGTCCCCCTTCAGCTAACAAGCATTGAAGGTCGGGATGATCCTCCGGGTTGAGAACCTCTCCCACAGGAGAGTCTTCTGTCTCTTCTCCCACAGGAGTTGAGTTTGGGTTTTCCGCTGGACCCAGCCCGTCCGGAGCATGGATCCCATTGGGTGCTGTCGGAACAGCAGGAAGAGAAGGTGTTCCCTCCACAGAGGTGGCCTTCTTGGTCTTCCTTCTTCTTGCCTTAGGCCTCGCCTTTGGCTCGGATACCTGACTCACAGCCAGACCCGGTGTCACCTGTGACCTAGTGACTGCAGCAGCAGTCATGGGAAGACCATCCGAGATCAACCCCAACTCTACTAGATCATTTCCTAACAGAATGTTAGCAGGGACATTGTCCTGAACCAGGACAGGAAGCCTTGCTGTCTTGTCTCCAATCATGAGTGTGACTAGGGCTACAGGCGATAATTTGGGAGGCCCACCAGCTAACCTGGTGGTTTGCAGAGGAGCACCTTCATAGTCCTCTGGCTTGAGCAGGGTCCTGTCCACCACTGTCATGCTTGCCCCAGTGTCTCTCAAACCAGTAGAAGGCTGGCCATTCAAGAGGACACTTCTCAAAAATCTACGGGTGTTCTGTGGGATAGTCGCCAGTACTTCTGCGTACTGGTCCCAGGCCCCAAGGGACACTAAGGAAATCTCTACTGGAGCACCAAATGTGATTCCTGTAGAGGAGGGGAGGACAGTGGCCTCCACCTCAGACACGGGGTAAGGGTAGGTCAGGTTGACAGCCTGTACTCCAAGTGCCTTACCTTTACACTTGGGGTCACCCCTTTTGTGATCCAGAGCCCCACAATCCCAACAAGTGCCAGGAGTGCGGGGTACGGTACTGGAACCACTGGGAGCCTGCTTTGCAGCAGGTGGACCACTACTCTTATTCCCACCCACAGAGGACTTATCCCCACTAGATTTTTGGGTCTTAGGAGAGGAAGGTTTTGGTTTACCCGACGGTGACTGCTTTTGGGACTCCTCAGCTTTCTGAGAGGCCCCCTTTTCTTTGTCCTTGTCCTTCCCACTGGAGTCCTTAGGGGACACCCGGTGGGAGACCCACTTGTCAGCCAACCTAGCCAGCTTAAAGGGGTCCAAAATGTTCTGGTCAGCCACATACTGACGCAGCTCTGGTGAACAGGCTTCAGAAAAATGCTCAAAAAACAAGAGGTGGGACAACTCAACAAAAGTTTTTACCTTGTATCCATCAATCCACCCCATCATGTTCATGTGCGCAGTACTCACCCAGTCAACCCAAGACACATTCTCTCTTTTCTTAAATTCCCTGAACCTTTTAAGGTATTGGGCAGGTGTCTTGCCAAACTTGGCAATCAAAGCAGACTTCATACACTCATACTGACCCCTTTCTTCCACACTCAGCTTCAGAATACAGTCATATCCAGTTTGAGGCACTCTGCTTAACAAACACTTAGCCCAATCTCTTTTATCTACATCATGAATTGCACAAGCCATTTCAAACGCTTCAATCCATTGGAGGATATCTGAACCCTCCACAAACACACCAACCAAATCTTTCATAAACTTGGTGGCTGGGGACCTGCCACTCTCAGTTGGTCTAGCTGAAGTCTCCACTCTAGCTCTCTCTAGCTGGATTCTCTGACATTCAGTGTCCTTGTCTTTGAGCGCAAGATCCCTATTCTTGAGTTCCACTTGCTGTGCCAGCTCCTCTTTCTTAAGCTCAGCTTCTATTTCCAACTTGCGATATTCAAAGGCCAATTTCATCCTTAATAACTCAAGTTCCATGGAATTGCTGGGGTTTGGAACAGAGGCAGCAGGAATGGTGGCATTCCCAGAAACAGATTCAGCGACAACCCCAGGGGCAGAGTCCTCACTGGTTGCATCCCCCCCTTCATCAAGGGTTTCACCATCAGTCTGGTAGTCCACCAGGGCAGCTATCAGCTCAGCCCTAGACTTATCCACAAAGTCCAACTCCCTGGCTTCACAAGCACTCTGGAGAGCCTCTAAGCTCATCCGAGTCAATTTACCATTTGCAATGGGCTCCATTGCCTGTAATGCAGTTATTTGGTACACACCCAAACCTTAATCTAATAAAGTGCGGATATTTTGTAAGTGGCACGGTTATACACTGAGTCTTAAAACCATAAGCATCCCACCGCTGCCACCAGCTTGTCAAGACCGGTGGGGGGGTCTGTACTTCCGCTCTCTATATGGTAGAGGAGAGGCACAGAAGACCCCAGCCAAGATTCTCGATTACGGTAGCGATGGACGAGCAATCAAGGCCTAGCTTCTCAGGAGGTGATGCAGGCTGGTTCTTAAGTACAGTGTATCCCCAAGCCCCCCTCAAAGGAATGTCCACACACTGTATTACTGAAAACACAGTCTTTATATAATTAATATTCAAGGGTTATGTACACTTATCACAACAATGCACTTTGTGCTCAGGAAAACCAATAATGATAAATATCTACAATTCTAAAGTGGTACCACTAATATTAGACCTCATTAAAGTGCATTCACAATACTGTAAAAATGGCACACAGATCAATAAGAAGGAAACCAGCAATAGAGAGAGGAGAGATAAAAGATGGTTGAAACAATAGGCAGAATACTGGCCCTAGCTACTGGACACAGTTCTGTGTGGAGATCCCCCCACCTGGGCAACCTGTAAAATAAAGAGATATAACACCAGCCCAGTCCGTATATTGTTCAATAGTCTATTTCTCTCCTATAATGTTTTTACCCCCCCCAATGTACCTGGTGGAGTCGAGTTCTTCGAAGAGGCGTCGACAGATCCTTCTTGAATGACCCCCTTTAAAGCAGGAGTCACGGATCGTCGAGAGGCGTCGAGAAACGTCGAAGACCTCGGGGTTCGGCGACGGGGAATCGACGGCCCTTCTTGAATGCCTTCCCTTTCAAGCGGGAGGCACGGGGCGTCGAACGTCCGTCGACGAACGAGGTAGAACGATGTCGAAGAGGCGGCAGCTTCGTCCGAGCGGTGCTCGTCGGCGTCGGGGCGTCGGCGTCCTGCACGGCGGAGGTGTGCGGGGCACCTCGATGACAATAGTTCTGGACCGCAAAGATTGTAGAGACGGGAGCCCAGCAAGGGCGTCGAGTCGCTCGAGTCTTTGGGATCGTGAGGTGGCGGGAACCCCACCGGCGGATTCTCCTCGGCGCGTTGGTCGTCCTCGACTTTCTCCGGCAGGGCAAAAGCGGTCGACGGTGCGGACGAGGGAGTCCTTCGAGTCAAATGTTCTTAGGCAAGGAGCGGACGGCTCCGGTCGTCGGCGGCACGGCGTCAAGTGGTTCCCACGGCTGGGCAACACAACTTCGACGGGCCTCCAGCGGTTACACAGACCTGCGAACCCTGGTCGACGGCAATGGACTTCGACAGCGTCGAGGTCCGGGTGCTTCACTTCGATCTCCTCGGCGGTCCCGTCTCGGGTCGGCAGCCTTTCGAGGGTCTGACTTCCAGGGCGCTTCGGCGAAGATTCAGCGGTGCTCGATGGTCCCTCGGAGCACGGGAAGAGGGCGCCTTACCAGGTCCTCTCTCGGGTCAGTCCTCGACGATTTCGACAACCTTCAGTTCCGTCGAAGCAAATGCCACAGCAAGTCTTCTTCTTCCAGCTGGACGTCGAGGATCAGCAAATCCAGTTACTCTTGAGTGGAGACTCAGCTTCTGAATGCTTCTGAACAATTTCCAGTGGTGAGAGGTCCCCAGATATACTATTCTGTCTCTCATCCACACTGCTGGCACACACACAGCAGCCAATCACACAGAAGGGCATTCATGCAGTCAGTCAGCCAATCAGGCACACAGTGCATTCAGGCCACACTCCTCCCTTTCAGACACTCACAACAAGGAATGTGGATTGGGACAAGTACCCAGCCATTCAACACTACACACTGCATTCAGGCCAGTTTCGGGCAGGGCTGTCTCAGTCTTTGTCTCTCATGCCAGAAACCAGACAACCACAACAAGGAGTGTATATTGGTCACACACTCCATTCACCCAGGTCCCACCCACAGGAGGTACCCATAACATACAGTCACTGGGAAGGCTCCAGTCAGTCTAGCTGGGCCTTTACAACAACACCATATATGGAACTTCCACCCAACAGCCAGTCAGGGGGAAGGGACAGAGTCAGGGCTTCCCAGGACTTTGGGAAAAACAAGATAACAGGCAATAGAAAGCAAGAGGCCACAGGGGCCATCTTGTTTCCTATCAGGAATCAACTGATTCCAATGGCAGGGCCTGGGTATCCCAAAATGGAGGGCACCCAGAACACCTGTCAAATTCAGCATGGAGCTGCCACCAGCCCATACCCTGCTCTGTGGGCCACCCACAGGTGCCCAAAAACATACACTAGGGGCACAGGGTTGTACCCCTACCCATGGGTGCCATAAGGGTATCCCATGGGTCCGTTCACCAAACCAAAAGAGAGCTGCACTGCCAGGAGTCCCTCATGGACTCCTGGGCAGAAAACATGACAGAACACACGGTAAAAACAGAAAAAGGACAAGGATTCAGAGGCCCTGTCCCTCAGATGCATTTCCGGCATCACACAAGGGATATCCGTCATCAACAGGCAAACAAGGGACAGAGCCATCATCAACAGGCAACCAAGGGACAGCCATCATCAACAGGCAAACAAGGGGCAGAGCCATCATCAACAGGCAACCAAGGGACAGCCATCATCAACAGGCAACCAAGGGACAGAGCCATCATCAACAGGCAAACAAGGGACAAGCATCATCAACAGGCAACCAAGGGACAGAGCCATCATCAACAGGCAACCAAGGGACAGCCATCATCAACAGGCAACCAAGGGACAGAGCCATCATCAAAAGGTGACCACGGGAGAGCCATCATCAACAGGCAACCAAGGGACAGAGCGAGCCTCAACAGGCAACCAAGGGACAACAGGCAACCAAAGGACAGCCATCATCAACAGGCAACCAAGGGACAGAGCCATTATCAAAAGGTGACCACGGGAGAGCCATCATCAATAGGCAACCAAGGGACAGAGCGATCCTCAACAGGCAACCGAGGGACAACAGGCAACCAATGGACAGCCATCATCAACAGGCAACCAAGGGACAGCCATCATCAACAGGCAACCAAGGGACAAAGCCATCATCAACAGGCAACCAAGGGACATAGCCATCATCAACAGGCAACCAAGGGACAGCCATCATCCACAGGCAACCAAGGGACAGAGCCATCATCAACAGGCAACCAAGGGACAACAGGCAACCAAGGGACAGCCATCATCAACAGGCAACCAAGGGACAGAGACATCATCAACAGGCACCCAAAGGACAAAAGGCAACCAAGGGACAGCCATCATCAACAGGCAACCAAGGGACAGAGCCATCATCAAAAGGCAACCAAGGGACAGCCATCATCAACAGGCAACCAAAGGACAGAGCCATCATCAACAGGCAACCAAGGGACAACAGGCAACCAAAGGACAGAGCCATTATCATCAGGCAACCAAGGGACAGAGCCATCAACAGGCAACCAAGGGACAGAGCCATCATCAACAGGCAACCAAGCGACAGCCATTATCTACAGTCAACCAATGGACAGCCATCCTCGACAGGCAACGAAGGTACAGCCATCATCAACAGGCAACCATGGGACAAAGCCATCATCAACAGGTGACCAAGGGACAGCCATCATCAACAGGCGACCAAGGGACAGAGCCATCATCAACAGGTGACTAAGGGACAGCCATCATCAACAGGCAACCAAGGGACAGGGCCATCATCAACAGGCAACCAAGGGACAGCCATCATCAACAGGCAACCAAGGGACAGCCATCATCAACAAGCAACCAAGGGACAGAGCCATCATCAACAGGCAACCAACAGAAAGGGCCATCGTCAACAGGCAACCAAGGGACAGCCATGCCATCATCAACAGGCAACCAAGGGACAGAGCCATCATCAACAGGCAACCAAGGGACAACAGGCAACCAAGGGACAGCCATCATCAACAGGCAACCAAGGGACAGAGCCATCATCAACAGGCAACCAAGGGACAGCCATCATCAACAGGCAACCAAGGTACAGAGCCATCATCAACAAGTAACCAAAGGACAAAAGGCAACCAAGGGACAGCCATCATCAACAGGCAACCAAGGGACAGAGCCATCATCAAAAGGCAACCAAGGGACAGCCATCATCAACAGGCAACCAAGGGACAGAGCCATCATCAACAGGCAACCAAGGGACAGAGCCATCAACAGGCAACCAAGGGACAGAGCCATCATCAACAGGGAACCAAGGGACAGCCATTATCTACAGTCAACCAAGGAACAGCCATCCTCGACAGGCAATCAAGGTACAACCATCATCAACAGGCAACCATGGGACAGAGCCATCATCAACAGGTGACCAAGGGACAGCCATCATCAACAGGCGACCAAGGGACATGGCCATCATCAACAGGCAACCAAGGGACAGCCATCATCAACAAGCAACCCAGGGACAGAGCCATCATCAACAGGCAACCAACGGAAAGTGCCTTCGTCAACAGGCAACCAAGGGACAGCCATGCCATCATCAACAGGCAATCAAGGGACAGAGCCATCATCAACAGGCAACCAAGGGACACAACCATCATCAACGGGCAACCAAGGGACAGAGCCATCATCAACAGGCAACCAAGGGACAGCTCCATCATCAACAGGCAACCAAGGGACAGCCATCATCAACAGGCGACCAAGGGACAGCCATCATCAACAGGCAAACAAGGGACAGAGCCATCATCAACAGGCAACCAAGGGACAGCCATCATCAACAGGCGACCAAGAGACAGCCATCATCAACAGGCAAACAAGGGACAGAGCCATCATCAACAGGCAACCAAGGGACAGCCATCATCAACAGTCAAACAAGGGACAGAGCCATCATCAACAGGTAACCAAGGGACAGCCATCATCAACAGGCAACCAAGGGATAGCCGTCATCAACAGGCAAACAAGGGACAGAGCCATCATCAACAGGCAACCAAGGGACAGCCATCATCAACAGGCAAACAAGGGGCAGAGCCATCATCAACAGGCAACCAAGGGACAGCCATCATCAACAGGCAACCAAGGGACAGAGCCATCATCAACAGGCAAACAAGGGACAGCCATCATCAACAGGCAACCAAGGGACAGAGCCATCATCAACAGGCAACCAAGGGACAGCCATCATCAACAGGCAACCAAGGGACAGAGCCATCATCAAAAGGTGACCACGGGAGAGCCATCATCAACAGGCAACCAAGGGACAGAGCGATCCTCAACAGGCAACCAAGGGACAACAGGCAACCAAAGGACAGCCATCATCAACAGGCAACCAAGGGACAGAGCCATCATCAAAAGGTGACCACGGGAGAGCCATCATCAATAGGCAACCAAGGGACAGAGCGATCCTCAACAGGCAACCGAGGGACAACAGGCAACCAATGGACAGCCATCATCAACAGGCAACCAAGGGACAGCCATCATCAACAGGCAACCAAGGGACAGCCATCATCCACAGGCAACCAAGGGACAGAGCCATCATCAACAGGCAACCAAGGGACAACAGGCAACCAAGGGACAGCCATCATCAACAGGCAACCAAGGGACAGAGACATCATCAACAGGCAACCAAAGGACAAAAGGCAACCTAGGGACAGCCATCATCAACAGGCAACCAAGGGACAGAGCCATCATCAAAAGGCAACCAAGGGACAGCCATCATCAACAGGCAACCAAAGGACAGAGCCATCATCAACAGGTGACCAAGGGACAGCCATCATCAACAGGCGACCAAGGGACAGAGCCATCATCAACAGGCGAACAAGGGACAGCCATCATCAACAGGCAACCAAGGGACACACCCATCATCAACAGGCAACCAAGGGACAGCCATCATCAACAGGCAACCAAGGGACAGAGCCATCATCAAAAGGTGACCACGGGAGAGCCATCATCAACAGGCAACCAAGGGACAGAGCGATCCTCAACAGGCAACCAAGGGACAACAGGCAACCAAAGGACAGCCATCATCAACAGGCAACCAAGGGACAGAGCCATCTTCAAAAGGTGACCACGGGAGAGCCATCATCAATAGGCAACCAAGGGACAGAGCGATCCTCAACAGGCAACCGAGGGACAACAGGCAACCAATGGACAGCCATCATCAACAGGCAACCAAGGGACAGCCATCATCAACAGGCAACCAAGGGACAAAGCCATCATCAACAGGCAACCAATGGACATAGCCATCATCAACAGGCAACCAAGGGACAGCCATCATCCACAGGCAACCAAGGGACAGAGCCATCATCAACAGGCAACCAAGGGACAACAGGCAACCAAGGGACAGCCATCATCAACAGGCAACCAAGGGACAGAGACATCATCAACAGGCAACCAAAGGACAAAAGGCAACCAAGGGACAGCCATCATCAACAGGCAACCAAGGGACAGAGCCATCATCAAAAGGCAACCAAGGGACAGCCATCATCAACAGGCAACCAAAGGACAGAGCCATCATCAACAGGCAACCAAGGGACAACAGGCAACCAAAGGACAGAGCCATTATCATCAGGCAACCAAGGGACAGAGCCATCAACAGGCAACCAAGGGACAGAGCCATCATCAACAGGCAACCAAGCGACAGCCATTATCTACAGTCAACCAAGGGACAGCCATCCTCGACAGGCAACGAAGGTACAGCCATCATCAACAGGCAACCATGGGACAAAGCCATCATCAACAGGTGACCAAGGGACAGCCATCATCAACAGGCGACCAAGGGACAGAGCCATCATCAACAGGTGACTAAGGGACAGCCATCATCAACAGGCAACCAAGGGACAGGGCCATCATCAACAGGCAACCAAGGGACAGCCATCATCAACAGGCAACCAAGGGACAGCCATCATCAACAAGCAACCAAGGGACAGAGCCATCATCAACAGGAAACCAACAGAAAGGGCCATCGTCAACAGGCAACCAAGGGACAGCCATGCCATCATCAACAGGCAACCAAGGGACGGAGCCATCATCAACAGGCAACCAAGGGACAACAGGCAACCAAGGGACAGCCATCATCAACAGGCAACCAAGGGACAGAGCCATCATCAACAGGCAACCAAGGGACAGCCATCATCAACAGGCAACCAAGGTACAGAGCCATCATCAACAAGCAACCAAAGGACAAAAGGCAACCAAGGGACAGCCATCATCAACAGGCAACCAAGGGACAGAGCCATCATCAAAAGGCAACCAAGGGACAGCCATCATCAACAGGCAACCAAGGGACAGAGCCATCATCAACAGGCAACCAAGGGACAGAGCCATCAACAGGCAACCAAGGGACAGAGCCATCATCAACAGGGAACCAAGGGACAGCCATTATCTACAGTCAACCAAGGAACAGCCATCCTCGACAGGCAACCAAGGTACAGCCATCATCAACAGGCAACCATGGGACAGAGCCATCATCAACAGGTGACCAAGGGACAGCCATCATCAACAGGCGACCAAGGGACAGAGCCATCATCAACAGGCGACTAAGGGACAGCCATCATCAACAGGCAACCAAGGGACATGGCCATCATCAACAGGCAACCAAGGGACAGCCATCATCAACAGGCAACCAAGGGACAGCCATCATCAACAAGCAACCCAGGGACAGAGCCATCATCAACAGGCAACCAACGGAAAGTGCCATCGTCAACAGGCAACCAAGGGACAGCCATGCCATCATCAACAGGCAATCAAGGGACAGAGCTATCATCAACAAGCAACCAAAGGACAACAGGCAACCAAGGGACAGCCATCATCAACAGGCAACCAAGGGACAGAGCCATCATCAACAGGCAACCAAGGGACAGCCATCATCAACAGGCAACCAAGGGACAGAGCCATCATCAACAGGCAACCAAGGTACAACAGGCAACCAAGGGACGGAGCCATCATCAACAGGCAACCGACGGACAGAGCCATCAACAGGCAACCAAGGGACAGAGCCATCATCAACAGGCAACCAAGGGACAGCCATTATCTACAATCAACCAAGGAACAGCCATCCTCGACAGGCAACCAAGGTACAGCCATCATCAACAGGCAACCATGGGACAGAGCCATCATCAACAGGTGCCCAAGGGACAGCCATCATCAACAGGCGACCAAGGGACAGAGCCATCATCAACAGGCAACCAAGGGACAGAGCCATCATCAACAGGCGACTAAGGGACAGCCATCATCAACAGGCAACCAAGGGACAGGCCGTCATCAACAGGCAACCAAGGGACAGCCATCATCAACAGGCAAGCATGGGACAGCCATAATCAACAAGCAACCAAGGGACACCCATCATCAACAGGCAAGCATGGGACAGCCATCATCAACAAGCAACCAAGGGACAGAGCCATCATCAACAGGCAACCAACGGAAAGGGCCATCGTCAACAGGCAACCAAGGGACAGCCATCATCAACAGGCAGCCATGCGACAGCCATCATCAACAGGCAACCAAGGGACAGAGCCATCATCAACAGGTGACCAAGGGACAGACATCATCAACAGGCAACCAAGGGACAGGGCCATCATCAACAGGAAACCAAGGGACAGCCATCATCAACAGGCAGCCAAGGGACAGAGCCATCATCAACAGGCAACCAAGGGACAGGGCCATCATCAACAGGCAGCCAAGGGACAGTCAACATCAACAGGCAACCATGGGACAACCATCATCAACAGGCAACCAAGGGACAGAGCCATCAACAGGCAACCAAGGGACAGAGCCATCATCAACAGGCAACCAAGGGACAGAGCCATCATCAACAGGCAACCAACGGAAAGGGCCATCGTCAACAGGCAACCAAGGAACAGCCATCATCAACAGGAAACCAAGGGACAGCCATCATCAACAGGCAACCAAGGGACAGGGCCATCATCAACAGGCAGCCAAGGGACAGTCAACATCAACAGGCAACCATGGGACAACCATCATCAACAAGCAACCAAGGGACAGGCCATCATCAACAGGAAACCAAGGGACAGCCAACATCAACAGGCGACCAACGGACAGCCATCAACAGGCAACCAAGGGACAGCCATTATCAACAGGCAACCAAGGCACAGGGCCATCGTCAACAGGAAACCAAGGGACAGCCATCATCAACAGGCAAATAAGGGACAGAGCCATCATCAACAGGCAACCAAGGGACAGAGCCATCATCAACACGCGACCAAGGGACAGTCATCATCAACAAGCAACCAAGGGACAGAGTCATCATCAACAGGCAACCAAGGGACAGCCATCATCACCAGGCGACCAAGGGACAGCCATCATCAACAGGCAACCAAGGGACAGAGCCAGCATAAACAGGCAACCAAGGGACAGATCCATCATCACCAGGCAACCAAGGGACAGCCATCATCAACAGGCAACCAAGGGACAGGGCTATCATCAACAGAAAACCAAGGGACAGCCATCATCAACAGGCAACCAAGGGACAGCCATCAACAGGCAACCCAGGGACAGCCATCATCAACAGGCAAACAAGGGACAGAGCCATCATCAACAGGCAAACAAGGGACAGAACCATCATCAACAGGCAACCAAGGGACAGCCATCATCAACAGGCAACCAAGGGACAGAGCCATCATCAAAAGGTGACCACGGGAGAGCCATCATCAACAGGCGACCAAGGGACAGCCATCATCAACAGGCAAACAAGGGACAGAGCCATCATCAACAGGCAACCAAGGGACAGCGATCATCAACAGGCAAACAAGGGGCAGAGCCATCATCAACAGGCAACCAAGGGACAGCCATCATCAACAGGCAACCAAGGGACAGAGCCATCATCAACAGGCGAACAAGGGACAGCCATCATCAACAGGCAACCAAGGGACAGAGCCATCATCAACAGGCAACCAAGGGACAGCCATCATCAAGAGCAACCAAGGGACAGAGCCATCATCAAAAGGTGACCACGGGAGAGCCATCATCAACAGGCAACCAAGGGACAGAGCGATCCTCAACAGGCAACCAAGGGACAACAGGCAACCAAAGGACAGCCATCATCAACAGGCAACCAAGGGACAGAGCCATCATCAAAAGGTGACCACGGGAGAGGCATCATCAATAGGCAACCAAGGGACAGAGCGATCCTCAACAGGCAACCGAGGGACAACAGGCAACCAAAGGACAGCCATCATCAACAGGCAACCAAGGGACAGCCATCATCAACAGGCAACCAAGGGACAGAGCCATCATCAACAGGCAACCAAGGGACAACAGGCAACCAAGGGACAGAGCCATCATCAACAGTCAACCAAGGGACAGAGCCATCATCAACAGGCAACCAAGGGACAGCCATCATCCACAGGCAACCAAGGGACAGAACCATCATCAACAGGCAACCAAGGGACAGAGCCATCATAAACAGGCAACCAAAGGACAAAAGGCAACCAAGGGACAGCCATCATCAACAGGCAACCAAGGGACAGAGCCATCATCAAAAGGCAACCAAGGGACAGCTAACATCAACAGGCAACCAAGGGACAGAGCCATCATCAACAGGCAACCAAGGGACAGCAGGCAACCAAAGGACAGAGCCATTATCATCAGGCAACCAAGGGACAGAGCCATCAACAGGCAACCAAGGGACAGAGCCATCATCAACAGGCAACCAAGGGACAGCCATTATCTACAGTCAACCAAGGGACAGCCATCCTCGACAGGCAACCAAGGTACAGCCATCATCAACAGGCAACCATGGGACAGAGCCATCATCAACAGGCGACCAAGGGACAGAGCCATCATCAACGGTCGACTAAGGGACAGCCATCATCAACAGGCAACCAAGGGACAGGGCCATCATCAACAGGCAACCAAGGGACAGCCATCATCAACAGGCAACCAAGGGACAGCCATCATCAACAAGCAACCAAGGGACAGAGCCATCATCAACAGGCAACCAACGGAAAGGGCCATCGTCAACAGGAAACCAAGGGACAGCCATGCCATCATCAACAGGCAACCAAGGGACAGAGCCATCATCAACAGGCAACCAAGGGACAACAGGCAACCAAGGGACAGCCATCATCAACAGACAACCAAGGGACAGAGCCATCATCAACAGGCAACCAAGGGACAGCCATCATCAACAGGTAACCAAGGGACAGAGCCATCATCAACAGGCAACCAAAGGACAAAAGGCAACCAAGGGACAGCCATCATCAACAGGCAACCAAGGGACAGAGCCATCATCAAAAGGCAACCAAGGGACAGCCATCATCAACAGTCAACCAAGGGACAGAGCCATCATCAACAGGCAACCAAGGGACAACAGGCAACCAAAGGACAGAGCCATTATCATCAGGCAACCAAGGGACAGAGGCATCAACAGGCAACCAAGGGACAGAGCCATCATCAACAGGGAACCAAGGGACAGCCATTATCTGCAGTCAACCAAGGAACAGCCATCCTCGACAGGCAACCAAGGTACAGCCATCATCAACAGGCAACCATGGGACAGAGCCATCATCAACATGTGACCAAGGGACAGCCATCATCAACAGGCGACCAAGGGACAGAGCCATCATCAACAGGCGACTAAGGGACAGCCATCATCAACAGGCAACCAAGGGACATGGCCATCATCAACAGGCAACCAAGGGACAGCCATCATCAACAGGCAACCAAGGGACAGCCATCATCAACAAGCAACCAAGGGATAGAGCCATCATCAACAGGCAACCAACAGAAAGGGCCATCGTCAACAGGCAACCAAGGGACAGCCATCATCAACAGGCAACCTTGGGACAGAGCCATCATCAACAGGCAACCAAGGGACAGCCATCATCAACAGGCAACCAAGGGACAGAGCCATCATCAACAGGCAACCAAGGTACAACAGGCAACCAAGGGACGGAGCCATCATCAACAGGCAACCAAGGGACAGAGCCATCATCAACAGGCAACCAAGGGACAGCCATTATCTACAGTCAACCAAGGAACAGCCATCCTCGACAGGCAACCAAGGTACAGCCATCATCAACAGGCAACCATGGGACAGAGCCATCATCAACAGGTGACCAAGGGACAGCCATCATCAACAGGTGACCAAGGGACAGAGCCATCATCAACAGGCAACCAAGGGACAGAGCCATCATCAACAGGCGACTAAGGGACAGCCATCATCAACAGGCAACCAAGGGACAGGCCATCATCAACAGGCAACCAAGGGACAGCCATCATCAACAGGCAAGCATGGGACAGCCATAATCAACAAGCAACCAAGGGACAGCCATCATCAACAGGCAAGCATGGGACAGCCATCATCAACAAGCATCCAAGGGACAGAGCCATCATCAACAGGCAACCAACGGAAAGGGCCATCGTCAACAGGCAACCAAGGGACAGCCATCATCAACAGGCAGCCATGGGACAGCCATCATCAACAGGCAACCAAGGGACAGAGCCATCATCAACAGGTGACCAAGGGACAGACATCATCAACAGGCAACCAAGGGACAGGGCCATCATCAACAGGAAACCAAGGGACAGCCATCATCAACAGGCAGCCAAGGGACAGAGCCATCATCAACAGGCAACCAAGGGACAGGGCCATCATCAACAGGTGACCAAGGGACAGCCATCATCAACAGGCAACCAAGGGACACAACCATCATCAACGGGCAACCAAGGGACAGAGCCATCATCAACAGGCAACCAAGGGACAGCTCCATCATCAACAGGCAACCAAGGGACAGCCATCATCAACAGGCGACCAAGGGACAGCCATCATCAACAGGCAAACAAGGGACAGAGCCTCATCAACAGGCAACCAAGGGACAGCCATCATCAACAGGCGACCAAGAGACAGCCATCATCAACAGGCAAACAAGGGACAGAGCCATCATCAACAGGCAACCAAGGGACAGCCATCATCAACAGGCAAACAAGGGACAGAGCCATCATCAACAGGTAACCAAGGGACAGCCATCATCAACAGGCGACCAAGGGACAGCCATCATCAACAGGCAAACAAGGGACAGAGCCATCATCAACAGGCAACAAAGGGACAGCCATCATCAACAGGCAAACAAAGGGCAGAGCCATCATCAACAGGCAACCAAGGGACAGCCATCATCAACAGGCAACCAAGGGACAGAGCCATCATCAACAGGCGAACAAGGGACAGCCATCATCAACAGGCAACCAAGGGACACACCCATCATCAACAGGCAACCAAGGGACAGCCATCATCAACAGGCAACCAAGGGACAGAGCCATCATCAAAAGGTGACCACGGGAGAGCCATCATCAACAGGCAACCAAGGGACAGAGCGATCCTCAACAGGCAACCAAGGGACAACAGGCAACCAAAGGACAACCATCATCAACAGGCAACCAAGGGACAGAGCCATCATCAAAAGGTGACCACGGGAGAGCCATCATCAATAGGCAACCAAGGGACAGAGCGATCCTCAACAGGCAACCGAGGGACAACAGGCAACCAATGGACAGCCATCATCAACAGACAACCAAGGGACAGCCATCATCAACAGGCAACCAAGGGACAGAGCCATCATCAACAGGCAACCAAGGGACAACAGGCAACCAAGGGACAGAGCCATCATCAACAGGCAACCAAAGGACAGAGCCATCATCAACAGGCAACCAAGGGACAGCCATCATCCACAGGCAACCAAGGGACATAGCCATCATCAACAGGCAACCAAGGGACAACAGGCAACCAAGGGACAGCCATCATCAACAGGCAACCAAGGGACAGAGCCATCATCAACAGGCAACCAAAGGACAAAAGGCAACCAAGGGACAGCCATCATCAACAGGCAACCAAGGGACAGAGCCATCATCAAAAGGCAACCAAGGGACAGCCATCATCAACAGGCAACCAAGGGACAGAGCCATCATCAACAGGCAACAAAGGGACAACAGGCAACCAAAGGACAGAGCCATTATCATCAGGCAACCAAGGGACAGAGCCATCAACAGGCAACCAAGGGACAGAGCCATCATCAACAGGCAACCAAGCGACAGCCATTATCTACAGTCAACCAAGGGACAGCCATCCTCGACAGGCAACCAAGGTACAGCCATCATCAACAGGCAACCATGGGACAGAGCCATCATCAACAGGTGACCAAGGGATAGCCATCATCAACAGGCGACCAAGGGACAGAGCCATCATCAACAGGCGACTAAGGGACAGCCATCATCAACAGGCAACCAAGGGACAGGGCCATCATCAACAGGCAACCAAGGGACAGCCATCATCAACAGGCAACCAAGGGACAGCCACCATCAACAAGCAACCAAGGGACAGAGCCATCATCAACAGGCAACCAACAGAAAGGGCCATCGTCAACAGGCAACCAAGGGACAGCCATGCCATCATCCACAGGCAACCAAGGGACAGAGCCATCATCAACAGGCAACCAAGGGACAACAGGCAACCAAGGGACAGCCATCATCAACAGGCAACCAAGGGACAGAGCCATCATCAACAGGCAACCAAGGGACATCCATCATCAACAGGCAACCAAGGGACAGAGCCATCATCAACAAGCAACCAAAGGACAAAAGGCAACCAAGGGACAGCCATCGTCAACAGGCAACCACGGGACAGAGCCATCATCAAAAGGCAACCAAGGGACAGCCATCATCAACAGGCAACCAAGGGACAGAGCCATCATCAACAGGCAACCAAGGGACAGAGCCATCAACAGGCAATCAAGGGACAGAGCCATAACTAACAGGGAACCAAGGGACAGCCATTATCTACAGTCAACCAAGGAACAGCCATCCTCGACAGGCAACCAAGGTACAGCCATCATCAACAGGCAACCATGGGACAGAGCCATCATCAACAGGTGACCAAGGGACAGCCATCATCAACAGGCGACCCAGGGACAGAGCCATCATCAACAGGCGACTAAGGGACAGCCATCATCAACAGGCAACCAAGGGACATGGCCATCATCAACAGGAAACCAAGGGACAGCCATCATCAACAGGCAACCAAGGGACAGCCATCATCAACAAGCAACCCAGGGACAGAGCCATCATCAACAGGCAACCAACGGAAAGGGCCATCGTCAACAGGCAACCAAGGGACAGCCATGCCATCATCAACAGGCAATCAAGGGACAGAGCCATCATCAACAGGCAACCAAAGGACAACAGGCAACCAAGGGACAGCCATCATCAACAGGCAACCAAGGGACAGAGCCATCATCAACAGGCAACCAAGGGACAGCCATCATCAACAGGCAACCAAGGGACAGAGCCATCATCAACAGGCAACCAAGGTACAACAGGCAACCAAGGGACGGAGCCATCATCAACAGGCAACCGACAGACAGAGCCATCAACAGGCAACCAAGGGACAGAGCCATCATCAACAGGCAACCAAGGGACAGCCATTATCTACAGTCAACCAAGGAACAGCCATCCTCGACAGGCAACCAAGGTACAGCCATCATCAACAGGCAACCATGGGACAGAGCCATCATCAACAGGTGCCCAAGGGACAGACTTCATCAACAGGCGACCAAGGGACAGAGCCATCATCAACAGGCAACCAAGGGACAGAGCCATCATCAACAGGTGACCAAGGGACAGCCATCATCAACAGGCAACCAAGGGACAGGCCATCATCAACAGGCAACCAAGGGACAGAGCCATCATCAACAGGTGACCAAGGGACAGCCATCATCAACAGGTGACCAAGGGACAGAGCCATCATCAACAGGCAACCAAGGGACAGAGCCATCATCAACAGGCGACTAAGGGACAGGCATCATCAACAGGCAACCAAGGGACAGGCCATCATCAACAGGCAACCAAGGGACAGCCATCATCAACAGGCAAGCATGGGACAGCCATAATCAACAAGCAACCAAGGGACAGCCATCATCAACAGGCAAGCATGGGACAGCCATCATCAACAAGCAACCAAGGACAGAGCCATCATCAACAGGCAACCAACGGAAAGGGCCATCGTCAACAGGCAACCAAGGGACAGCCATCATCAACAGGCAGCCATGGGACAGCCATCATCAACAGGCAACCAAGGGACAGAGCCATCATCAACAGGTGACCAAGGGACAGACATCATCAACAGGCAACCAAGGGACAGGGCCATCATCAACAGGCAGCCAAGGGACAGAGCCATCATCAACAGGCAGCCAAGGGACAGAGCCATCATCAACAGGCAACCAAGGGACAGGGCCATCATCAACAGGTGACCAAGGGACAGCCATCATCAACAGGCAACCAAGGGACACAACCATCATCAACGGGCAACCAAGGGACAGAGCCATCATCAACAGGCAACCAAGGGACAGCTCCATCATCAACAGGCAACCAAGGGACAGCCATCATCAACAGGCGACCAAGGGACAGCCATCATCAACAGGCAAACAAGGGACAGAGCCATCATCAACAGGCAACCAAGGGACAGCCATCATCAACAGGCGACCAAGAGACAGCCATCATCAACAGGCAAACAAGGGACAGAGCCATCATCAACAGGCAACCAAGGGACAGCCATCATCAACAGTCAAACAAGGGACAGAGCCATCATCAACAGGTAACCAAGGGACAGCCATCATCAACAGGCGACCAAGGGATAGCCGTCATCAACAGGCAAACAAGGGACAGAGCCATCATCAACAGGCAACCAAGGGACAGCCATCATCAACAGGCAAACAAGGGGCAGAGCCATCATCAACAGGCAACCAAGGGACAGCCATCATCAACAGGCAACCAAGGGACAGAGCCATCATCAACAGGCAAACAAGGGACAAGCATCATCAACAGGCAACCAAGGGACAGAGCCATCATCAACAGGCAACCAAGGGACAGCCATCATCAACAGGCAACCAAGGGACAGAGCCATCATCAAAAGGTGACCACGGGAGAGCCATCATCAACAGTCAACCAAGGGACAGAGCGATCCTCAACAGGCAACCAAGGGACAACAGGCAACCAAAGGACAGCCATCATCAACAGGCAACCAAGGGACAGAGCCATTATCAAAAGGTGACCACGGGAGAGCCATCATCAATAGGCAACCAAGGGACAGAGCGATTCTCAACAGGCAACCGAGGGACAACAGGCAACCAAGGGACAGCCATCATCAACAGGCAACCAAGGGACAAAGCCATCATCAACAGGCAACCAAGGGACATTGCCATCATCAACAGGCAACCAAGGGACAGCCATCATCCACAGGCAACCAAGGGACAGAGCCATCATCAACAGGCAACCAAGGGACAACAGGCAACCAAGGGACAGCCATCATCAACAGGCAACCAAGGGACAGAGACATCATCAACAGGCACCCAAAGGACAAAAGGCAACCAAGGGACAGCCATCATCAACAGGCAACCAAGGGACAGAGCCATCATCAAAAGGCAACCAAGGGACAGCCATCATCAGCAGGCAACCAAAGGACAGAGCCATCATCAACAGGCAACCAAGGGACAACAGGCAACCAAAGGACAGAGCCATTATCATCAGGCAACCAAGGGACAGAGCCATCAACAGGCAACCAAGGGACAGAGCCATCATCAACAGGCAACCAAGCGACAGCCATTATCTACAGTCAACCAAGGGACAGCCATCCTCCACAGGCAACGAAGGTACAGCCATCATCAACAGGCAACCATGGGACGAAGCCATCATCAACAGGTGACCAAGGGACAGCCATCATCAACAGGCGACCAAGGGACAGAGCCATCATCAACAGGTGACTAAGGGACAGCCATAATCAACAGGCAACCAAGGGACAGGGCCATCATCAACAGGCAACCAAGGGACAGCCATCATCAACAGGCAACCAAGGGACAGCCATCATCAACAAGCAACCAAGGGATAGAGCCATCATCAACAGGCAACCAACAGAAAGGGCCATCGTCAACAGGCAACCAAGGGACAGCCATGCCATCATCAACAGGCAACCAAGGGACAGAGCCATCATCAACAGGCAACCAAGGGACAACAGGCAACCAAGGGACAGCCATCATCAACAGGCAACCAAGGGACAGAGCCATCATCAACAGGCAACCAAGGGACAGCCATCATCAACAGGCAACCAAGGTACAGAGCCATCATCAACAAGAAACCAAAGGACAAAAGGCAACCAAGGGACAGCCATCATCAACAGGCAACCAAGGGACAGAGCCATCATCAAAAGGCAACCAAGGGACAGCCATCATCAACAGGCAACCAAGGGACAGAGCCATCATCAACAGGCAACCAAGGGACAGAGCCATCAACAGGCAACCAAGGGACAGAGCCATCATCAACAGGGAACCAAGGGACAGCCATTATCTACAGTCAACCAAGGAACAGCCATCCTCGACAGGCAACCAAGGTACAGCCATCATCAACAGGCAACCATGGGACAGAGCCATCATCAACAGGTGACCAAGGGACAGCCATCATCAACAGGCGACCAAGGGACAGAGCCATCATCAACAGGCGACTAAGGGACAGCCATCATCAACAGGCAACCAAGGGACATGGCCATCTTCAACAGGCAACCAAGGGACAGCCATCATCAACAGGCAACCAAGGGACAGCCATCATCAACAAGCAACCCAGGGACAGAGCCATCATCAACAGGCAACCAACGGAAAGTGCCATCGTCAACAGGCAACCAAGGGACAGCCATGCCATCATCAACAGGCAATCAAGGGACAGAGCCATCATCAACAGGCAACCAAGGGACACAACCATCATCAACGGGCAACCAAGGGACAGAGCCATCATCAACAGGCAACCAAGGGACAGCTCCATCATCAACAGGCAACCAAGGGACAGCCATCATCAACAGGCGACCAAGGGACAGCCATCATCAACAGGCAAACAAGGGACAGAGCCATCATCAACAGGCAACCAAGGGACAGCCATCATCAACAGGCGACCAAGAGACAGCCATCATCAACAGGCAAACAAGGGACAGAGCCATCATCAACAGGCAACCAAGGGACAGCCATCATCAACAGTCAAACAAGGGACAGAGCCATCATCAACAGGTAACCAAGGGAAAGCCATCATCAACAGGCGACCAAGGGATAGCCGTCATCAACAGGCAAACAAGGGACAGAGCCATCATCAACAGGCAACCAAGGGACAGCCATCATCAACAGGCAAACAAGGGGCAGAGCCATCATCAACAGGCAACCAAGGGACAGCCGTCATCAACAGGCAACCAAGGGACAGAGCCATCATCAACAGGCAAACAAGGGACAGCCATCATCAACAGGCAACCAAGGGACAGAGCCATCATCAACAGGCAACCAAGGGACAGAGCCATCATCAAAAGGTGACCACGGGAGAGCCATCATCAACAGGCAACCAAGGGACAGAGCGATCCTCAACAGGCAACCAAGGGACAACAGGCAACCAAAGGACAGCCATCATCAACAGGCAACCAAGGGACAGAGCCATCATCAAAAGGTGACCACGGGAGAGCCATCATCAATAGGCAACCAAGGGACAGAGCGATCCTCAACAGGCAACCGAGGGACAACAGGCAACCAATGGACAGCCATCATCAACAGGCAACCAAGGGACAGCCATCATCAACAGGCAACCAAGGGACAAAGCCATCATCAACAGGCAACCAAGAGACATAGCCATCATCAACAGGCAACCAAGGGACAGCCATCATCCACAGGCAACCAAGGGACAGAGCCATCATCAACAGGCAACCAAGGGACAACAGGCAACCAAGGGACAGCCATCATCAACAGGCAACCAAGGGACAGAGACATCATCAACAGGCAACCAAAGGACAAAAGGCAACCAAGGGACAGCCATCATCAACAGGCAACCAAGGGACAGAGCCATCATCAAAAGGCAACCAAGGGACAGCCATCATCAATAGGCAACCAAAGGACAGAGCCATCATCAACAGGTGACCAAGGGACAGCCATCATCAACAGGCGACCAAGGGACAGAGCCATCATCAACAGGCGAACAAGGGACAGCCATCATCAACAGGCAACCAAGGGACACACCCATCATCAACAGGCAACCAAGAGACAGCCATCATCAACAGGCAACCAAGGGACAGAGCCATCATCAAAAGGTGACCACGGGAGAGCCATCATCAACAGGCAACCAAGGGACAGAGCGATCCTCAACAGGCAACCAAGGGACAACAGGCAACCAAAGGACAGCCATCATCAACAGGCAACCAAGGGACAGAGCCATCATCAAAAGGTGACCACGGGAGAGCCATCATCAATAGGCAACCAAGGGACAGAGCGATCCTCAACAGGCAACCGAGGGACAACAGGCAACCAATGGACAGCCATCATCAACAGGCAACCAAGGGACAGCCATCATCAACAGGCAACCAAGGGACAAAGCCATCATCAACAGGCAACCAAGGGACATAGCCATCATCAACAGGCAACCAAGGGACAGCCATCATCCACAGGCAACCAAGGGACAGAGCCATCATCAACAGGCAACCAAGGGACAACAGGCAACCAAGGGACAGCCATCATCAACAGGCAACCAAGGGACAGAGACATCATCAACAGGCAACCAAAGGACAAAAGGCAACCAAGGGACAGCCATCATCAACAGGCAACCAAGGGACAGAGCCATCATCAAAAGGCAACCAAGGGACAGCCATCATCAACAGGCAACCAAAGGACAGAGCCATCATCAACAGGCAACCAAGGGACAACAGACAACCAAAGGACAGAGCCATTATCATCAGGCAACCAAGGGACAGAGCCATCAACAGGCAACCAAGGGACAGAGCCATCATCAACAGGCAACCAAGCGACAGCCATTATCTACAGTCAACCAAGGGACAGCCATCCTCGACAGGCAACGAAGGGACAGCCATCATCAACAGGCAACCATGGGACAAAGCCATCATCAACAGGTGACCAAGGGACAGCCATCATCAACAGGCGACCAAGGGACAGAGCCATCATCAACAGGTGACTAAGGGACAGCCATCATCAACAGGCAACCAAGGGACAGGGCCATCATCAACAGGCAACCAAGGGACAGCCATCATCAACAGGCAACCATGGGACAAAGCCATCATCAACAGGTGACCAAGGGACAGCCATCATCAACAGGTGCCCAAGGGACAGCCATCATCAACAGGCGACCAAGGGACAGAGCCATCATCAACAGGCAACCAAGGGACAGAGCCATCATCAACAGGCGACTAAGGGACAGCCATCATCAACAGGCAACCAAGGGACAGGCCATCATCAACAGGCAACCAAGGGACAGCCATCATCAACAGGCAAGCATGGGACAGCCATAATCAACAAGCAACCAAGGGACAGCCATCATCAACAGGCAAGCATGGGAAAGCCATCATCAACAAGCAACCAAGGGACAGAGCCATCATCAACAGGCAACCAACGGAAAGGGCCATCGTCAACAGGCAACCAAGGAACAGCCATCATCAACAGGCAGCCATGGGACAGCCATCATCAACAGGCAACCAAGGGACAGAGCCATCATCAACAGGTGACCAAGGGACAGACATCATCAACAGGCAACCAAGGGACAGGGCCATCATCAACAGGAAACCAAGGGACAGCCATCATCAACAGGCAGCCAAGGGACAGAGCCATCATCAACAGGCAACCAAGGGACAGGGCCATCATCAACAGGCAGCCAAGGGACAGTCAACATCAACAGGCAACCATGGGACAACCATCATCAACAAGCAACCAAGGGACAGGCCATCATCAACAGGAAACCAAGGGACAGCCAACATCAACAGGCGACCAACGGACAGCCATCAACAGGCAACCAAGGGACAGCCATTATCAACAGGCAACCAAGGCACAGGGCCATCGTCAACAGGAAACCAAGGGACAGCCATCATCAACAGGCAAATAAGGGACAGAGCCATCATCAACAGGCAACCAAGGGACAGAGCCATCATCAACACGCGACCAAGGGACAGTCATCATCAACAAGCAACCAAGGGACAGAGTCATCATCAACAGGCAACCAAGGGACAGCCATCATCACCAGGCGACCAAGGGACAGCCATCATCAACAGGCAACCAAGGGACAGAGCCAGCATAAACAGGCAACCAAGGGACATATCCATCATCACCAGGCAACCAAGGGACAGCCATCATCAACAGGCAACCAAGGGACAGGGCTATCATCAACAGAAAACCAAGGGACAGCCATCATCAACAGGCAACCAAGGGACAGCCATCAACAGGCAACCCAGGGACAGCCATCATCAACAGGCAAACAAGGGACAGAGCCATCATCAACAGGCAAACAAGGGACAGAGCCATCATCAACAGGCAACCAAGGGACAGCCATCATCAACAGTCAACCAAGAGACAGAGCCGTCATCAAAAGGTGACCACGGGAGACCCATCATCAACAGGCGACCAAGGGACAGCCATCATCAACAGGCAAACAAGGGACAGAGCCATCATCAACAGGCAACCAAGGGACAGCCATCATCAACAGGCAACCAAGGGACAGGGCTATCATCAACAGAAAACCAAGGGACAGCCATCATCAACAGGCAACCAAGGGACAGCCATCAACAGGCAACCCAGGGACAGCCATCATCAACAGGCAAACAAGGGACAGAGCCATCATCAACAGGCAAACAAGGGACAGAGCCATCATCAACAGGCAACCAAGGGACAGCCATCATCAACAGTCAACCAAGGGACAGAGCCATCATCAAAAGGTGACCACGGGAGACCCATCATCAACAGGCGACCAAGGGACAGCCATCATCAACAGGCAACCAAGGGACAGCCATCAACAGGCAACCCAGGGACAGCCATCATCAACAGGCAAACAAGGGACAGAGCCATCATCAACAGGCAAACAAGGGACAGAGCCATCATCAACAGGCAACCAAGGGACAGCGATCATCAACAGGCAAACAAGGGGCAGAGCCATCATCAACAGGCAACCAAGGGACAGCCATCATCAACAGGCAACCAAGGGACAGCCATCATCAACAGGCAACCAAGGGACAGAGCCATCATCAACAGGCAACCAAGGGACAGCCATCATCAAGAGCAACCAAGGGACAGAGCCATCATCAAAAGGTGACCACGGGAGAGCCATCATCAACAGGCAACCAAGGGACAGAGCGATCCTCAACAGGCAACCAAGGGACAACAGGCAACCAAAGGACAGCCATCATCAACAGGCAACCAAGGGACAGCCATCATCAACAGGCAACCAAGGGACAGAGCCATCATCAACAGGTAACCAAGGTACAACAGGCAACCAAGGGACGGAGCCATCATCAACAGGCAACCGACAGACAGAGCCATCAACAGGCAACCAAGGGACAGAGCCATCATCAACAGGCAACCAAGCGACAGCCATTATCTACAGTCAACCAAGGGACAGCCATCCTCGACAGGCAACGAAGGTACAGCCATCATCAACAGGCAACCATGGGACAAAGCCATCATCAACAGGTGACCAAGGGACAGCCATCATCAACAGGCGACCAAGGGACAGAGCCATCATCAACAGGTGACTAAGGGACAGCCATCATCAACAGGCAACCAAGGGACAGGGCCATCATCAACAGGCAACCAAGGGACAGCCATCATCAACAGGCAACCAAGGGACAGCCATCATCAACAAGCAACCAAGGGACAGAGCCATCATCAACAGGAAACCAACAGAAAGGGCCATCGTCAACAGGCAACCAAGGGACAGCCATGCCATCATCAACAGGCAACCAAGGGACGGAGCCATCATCAACAGGCAACCAAGGGACAACAGGCAACCAAGGGACAGCCATCATCAACAGGCAACCAAGGGACAGAGCCATCATCAACAGGCAACCAAGGGACAGCCATCATCAACAGGCAACCAAGGTACAGAGCCATCATCAACAAGCAACCAAAGGACAAAAGGCAACCAAGGGACAGCCATCATCAACAGGCAACCAAGGGACAGAGCCATCATCAAAAGGCAACCAAGGGACAGCCATCATCAACAGGCAACCAAGGGACAGAGCCATCATCAACAGGCAACCAAGGGACAGAGCCATCAACAGGCAACCAAGGGACAGAGCCATCATCAACAGGGAACCAAGGGACAGCCATTATCTACAGTCAACCAAGGAACAGCCATCCTCGACAGGCAACCAAGGTACAGCCATCATCAACAGGCAACCATGGGACAGAGCCATCATCAACAGGTGACCAAGGGACAGCCATCATCAACAGGCGACCAAGGGACAGAGCCATCATCAACAGGCGACTAAGGGACAGCCATCATCAACAGGCAACCAAGGGACATGGCCATCATCAACAGGCAACCAAGGGACAGCCATCATCAACAGGCAACCAAGGGACAGCCATCATCAACAAGCAACCCAGGGACAGAGCCATCATCAACAGGCAACCAACGGAAAGTGCCATCGTCAACAGGCAACCAAGGGACAGCCATGCCATCATCAACAGGCAATCAAGGGACAGAGCCATCATCAACAAGCAACCAAAGGACAACAGGCAACCAAGGGACAGCCATCATCAACAGGCAACCAAGGGACAGAGCCATCATCAACAGGCAACCAAGGGACAGCCATCATCAACAGGCAACCAAGGGACAGAGCCATCATCAACAGGCAACCAAGGTACAACAGGCAACCAAGGGACGGAGCCATCATCAACAGGCAACCGACGGACAGAGCCATCAACAGGCAACCAAGGGACAGAGCCATCATCAACAGGCAACCAAGGGACAGCCATTATCTACAATCAACCAAGGAACAGCCATCCTCGACAGGCAACCAAGGTACAGCCATCATCAACAGGCAACCATGGGACAGAGCCATCATCAACAGGTGCCCAAGGGACAGCCATCATCAACAGGCGACCAAGGGACAGAGCCATCATCAACAGGCAACCAAGGGACAGAGCCATCATCAACAGGCGACTAAGGGACAGCCATCATCAACAGGCAACCAAGGGACAGGCCGTCATCAACAGGCAACCAAGGGACAGCCATCATCAACAGGCAAGCATGGGACAGCCATAATCAACAAGCAACCAAGGGACACCCATCATCAACAGGCAAGCATGGGACAGCCATCATCAACAAGCAACCAAGGGACAGAGCCATCATCAACAGGCAACCAACGGAAAGGGCCATCGTCAACAGGCAACCAAGGGACAGCCATCATCAACAGGCAGCCATGCGACAGCCATCATCAACAGGCAACCAAGGGACAGAGCCATCATCAACAGGTGACCAAGGGACAGACATCATCAACAGGCAACCAAGGGACAGGGCCATCATCAACAGGAAACCAAGGGACAGCCATCATCAACAGGCAGCCAAGGGACAGAGCCATCATCAACAGGCAACCAAGGGACAGGGCCATCATCAACAGGCAGCCAAGGGACAGTCAACATCAACAGGCAACCATGGGACAACCATCATCAACAGGCAACCAAGGGACAGAGCCATCAACAGGCAACCAAGGGACAGAGCCATCATCAACAGGCAACCAAGGGACAGAGCCATCATCAACAGGCAACCAACGGAAAGGGCCATCGTCAACAGGCAACCAAGGAACAGCCATCATCAACAGGAAACCAAGGGACAGCCATCATCAACAGGCAACCAAGGGACAGGGCCATCATCAACAGGCAGCCAAGGGACAGTCAACATCAACAGGCAACCATGGGACAACCATCATCAACAAGCAACCAAGGGACAGGCCATCATCAACAGGAAACCAAGGGACAGCCAACATCAACAGGCGACCAACGGACAGCCATCAACAGGCAACCAAGGGACAGCCATTATCAACAGGCAACCAAGGCACAGGGCCATCGTCAACAGGAAACCAAGGGACAGCCATCATCAACAGGCAAATAAGGGACAGAGCCATCATCAACAGGCAACCAAGGGACAGAGCCATCATCAACACGCGACCAAGGGACAGTCATCATCAACAAGCAACCAAGGGACAGAGTCATCATCAACAGGCAACCAAGGGACAGCCATCATCACCAGGCGACCAAGGGACAGCCATCATCAACAGGCAACCAAGGGACAGAGCCAGCATAAACAGGCAACCAAGGGACAGATCCATCATCACCAGGCAACCAAGGGACAGCCATCATCAACAGGCAACCAAGGGACAGGGCTATCATCAACAGAAAACCAAGGGACAGCCATCATCAACAGGCAACCAAGGGACAGCCATCAACAGGCAACCCAGGGACAGCCATCATCAACAGGCAAACAAGGGACAGAGCCATCATCAACAGGCAAACAAGGGACAGAGCCATCATCAACAGGCAACCAAGGGACAGCCATCATCAACAGGCAACCAAGGGACAGAGCCATCATCAAAAGGTGACCACGGGAGAGCCATCATCAACAGGCGACCAAGGGACAGCCATCATCAACAGGCAAACAAGGGACAGAGCCATCATCAACAGGCAACCAAGGGACAGCGATCATCAACAGGCAAACAAGGGGCAGAGCCATCATCAACAGGCAACCAAGGGACAGCCATCATCAACAGGCAACCAAGGGACAGAGCCATCATCAACAGGCGAACAAGGGACAGCCATCATCAACAGGCAACCAAGGGACAGAGCCATCATCAACAGGCAACCAAGGGACAGCCATCATCAAGAGCAACCAAGGGACAGAGCCATCATCAAAAGGTGACCACGGGAGAGCCATCATCAACAGGCAACCAAGGGACAGAGCGATCCTCAACAGGCAACCAAGGGACAACAGGCAACCAAAGGACAGCCATCATCAACAGGCAACCAAGGGACAGAGCCATCATCAAAAGGTGACCACGGGAGAGGCATCATCAATAGGCAACCAAGGGACAGAGCGATCCTCAACAGGCAACCGAGGGACAACAGGCAACCAAAGGACAGCCATCATCAACAGGCAACCAAGGGACAGCCATCATCAACAGGCAACCAAGGGACAGAGCCATCATCAACAGGCAACCAAGGGACAACAGGCAACCAAGGGACAGAGCCATCATCAACAGTCAACCAAGGGACAGAGCCATCATCAACAGGCAACCAAGGGACAGCCATCATCCACAGGCAACCAAGGGACAGAACCATCATCAACAGGCAACCAAGGGACAGAGCCATCATAAACAGGCAACCAAAGGACAAAAGGCAACCAAGGGACAGCCATCATCAACAGGCAACCAAGGGACAGAGCCATCATCAAAAGGCAACCAAGGGACAGCTAACATCAACAGGCAACCAAGGGACAGAGCCATCATCAACAGGCAACCAAGGGACAGCAGGCAACCAAAGGACAGAGCCATTATCATCAGGCAACCAAGGGACAGAGCCATCAACAGGCAACCAAGGGACAGAGCCATCATCAACAGGCAACCAAGGGACAGCCATTATCTACAGTCAACCAAGGGACAGCCATCCTCGACAGGCAACCAAGGTACAGCCATCATCAACAGGCAACCATGGGACAGAGCCATCATCAACAGGCGACCAAGGGACAGAGCCATCATCAACGGTCGACTAAGGGACAGCCATCATCAACAGGCAACCAAGGGACAGGGCCATCATCAACAGGCAACCAAGGGACAGCCATCATCAACAGGCAACCAAGGGACAGCCATCATCAACAAGCAACCAAGGGACAGAGCCATCATCAACAGGCAACCAACGGAAAGGGCCATCGTCAACAGGAAACCAAGGGACAGCCATGCCATCATCAACAGGCAACCAAGGGACAGAGCCATCATCAACAGGCAACCAAGGGACAACAGGCAACCAAGGGACAGCCATCATCAACAGACAACCAAGGGACAGAGCCATCATCAACAGGCAACCAAGGGACAGCCATCATCAACAGGTAACCAAGGGACAGAGCCATCATCAACAGGCAACCAAAGGACAAAAGGCAACCAAGGGACAGCCATCATCAACAGGCAACCAAGGGACAGAGCCATCATCAAAAGGCAACCAAGGGACAGCCATCATCAACAGTCAACCAAGGGACAGAGCCATCATCAACAGGCAACCAAGGGACAACAGGCAACCAAAGGACAGAGCCATTATCATCAGGCAACCAAGGGACAGAGGCATCAACAGGCAACCAAGGGACAGAGCCATCATCAACAGGGAACCAAGGGACAGCCATTATCTGCAGTCAACCAAGGAACAGCCATCCTCGACAGGCAACCAAGGTACAGCCATCATCAACAGGCAACCATGGGACAGAGCCATCATCAACATGTGACCAAGGGACAGCCATCATCAACAGGCGACCAAGGGACAGAGCCATCATCAACAGGCGACTAAGGGACAGCCATCATCAACAGGCAACCAAGGGACATGGCCATCATCAACAGGCAACCAAGGGACAGCCATCATCAACAGGCAACCAAGGGACAGCCATCATCAACAAGCAACCAAGGGATAGAGCCATCATCAACAGGCAACCAACAGAAAGGGCCATCGTCAACAGGCAACCAAGGGACAGCCATCATCAACAGGCAACCTTGGGACAGAGCCATCATCAACAGGCAACCAAGGGACAGCCATCATCAACAGGCAACCAAGGGACAGAGCCATCATCAACAGGCAACCAAGGTACAACAGGCAACCAAGGGACGGAGCCATCATCAACAGGCAACCAAGGGACAGAGCCATCATCAACAGGCAACCAAGGGACAGCCATTATCTACAGTCAACCAAGGAACAGCCATCCTCGACAGGCAACCAAGGTACAGCCATCATCAACAGGCAACCATGGGACAGAGCCATCATCAACAGGTGACCAAGGGACAGCCATCATCAACAGGTGACCAAGGGACAGAGCCATCATCAACAGGCAACCAAGGGACAGAGCCATCATCAACAGGCGACTAAGGGACAGCCATCATCAACAGGCAACCAAGGGACAGGCCATCATCAACAGGCAACCAAGGGACAGCCATCATCAACAGGCAAGCATGGGACAGCCATAATCAACAAGCAACCAAGGGACAGCCATCATCAACAGGCAAGCATGGGACAGCCATCATCAACAAGCATCCAAGGGACAGAGCCATCATCAACAGGCAACCAACGGAAAGGGCCATCGTCAACAGGCAACCAAGGGACAGCCATCATCAACAGGCAGCCATGGGACAGCCATCATCAACAGGCAACCAAGGGACAGAGCCATCATCAACAGGTGACCAAGGGACAGACATCATCAACAGGCAACCAAGGGACAGGGCCATCATCAACAGGAAACCAAGGGACAGCCATCATCAAAAGGCAGCCAAGGGACAGAGCCATCATCAACAGGCAACCAAGGGACAGGGCCATCATCAACAGGTGACCAAGGGACAGCCATCATCAACAGGCAACCAAGGGACACAACCATCATCAACGGGCAACCAAGGGAGAGAGCCATCATCAACAGGCAACCAAGGGACAGCTCCATCATCAACAGGCAACCAAGGGACAGCCATCATCAACAGGCGACCAAGGGACAGCCATCATCAACAGGCAAACAAGGGACAGAGCCTCATCAACAGGCAACCAAGGGACAGCCATCATCAACAGGCGACCAAGAGACAGCCATCATCAACAGGCAAACAAGGGACAGAGCCATCATCAACAGGCAACCAAGGGACAGCCATCATCAACAGGCAAACAAGGGACAGAGCCATCATCAACAGGTAACCAAGGGACAGCCATCATCAACAGGCGACCAAGGGACAGCCATCATCAACAGGCAAACAAGGGACAGAGCCATCATCAACAGGCAACAAAGGGACAGCCATCATCAACAGGCAAACAAAGGGCAGAGCCATCATCAACAGGCAACCAAGGGACAGCCATCATCAACAGGCAACCAAGGGACAGAGCCATCATCAACAGGCGAACAAGGGACAGCCATCATCAACAGGCAACCAAGGGACACACCCATCATCAACAGGCAACCAAGGGACAGCCATCATCAACAGGCAACCAAGGGACAGAGCCATCATCAAAAGGTGACCACGGGAGAGCCATCATCAACAGGCAACCAAGGGACAGAGCGATCCTCAACAGGCAACCAAGGGACAACAGGCAACCAAAGGACAACCATCATCAACAGGCAACCAAGGGACAGAGCCATCATCAAAAGGTGACCACGGGAGAGCCATCATCAATAGGCAACCAAGGGACAGAGCGATCCTCAACAGGCAACCGAGGGACAACAGGCAACCAATGGACAGCCATCATCAACAGACAACCAAGGGACAGCCATCATCAACAGGCAACCAAGGGACAGAGCCATCATCAACAGGCAACCAAGGGACAACAGGCAACCAAGGGACAGAGCCATCATCAACAGGCAACCAAAGGACAGAGCCATCATCAACAGGCAACCAAGGGACAGCCATCATCCACAGGCAACCAAGGGACATAGCCATCATCAACAGGCAACCAAGGGACAACAGGCAACCAAGGGACAGCCATCATCAACAGGCAACCAAGGGACAGAGCCATCATCAACAGGCAACCAAAGGACAAAAGGCAACCAAGGGACAGCCATCATCAACAGGCAACCAAGGGACAGAGCCATCATCAAAAGGCAACCAAGGGACAGCCATCATCAACAGGCAACCAAGGGACAGAGCCATCATCAACAGGCAACAAAGGGACAACAGGCAACCAAAGGACAGAGCCATTATCATCAGGCAACCAAGGGACAGAGCCATCAACAGGCAACCAAGGGACAGAGCCATCATCAACAGGCAACCAAGCGACAGCCATTATCTACAGTCAACCAAGGGACAGCCATCCTCGACAGGCAACCAAGGTACAGCCATCATCAACAGGCAACCATGGGACAGAGCCATCATCAACAGGTGACCAAGGGATAGCCATCATCAACAGGCGACCAAGGGACAGAGCCATCATCAACAGGCGACTAAGGGACAGCCATCATCAACAGGCAACCAAGGGACAGGGCCATCATCAACAGGCAACCAAGGGACAGCCATCATCAACAGGCAACCAAGGGACAGCCACCATCAACAAGCAACCAAGGGACAGAGCCATCATCAACAGGCAACCAACAGAAAGGGCCATCGTCAACAGGCAACCAAGGGACAGCCATGCCATCATCCACAGGCAACCAAGGGACAGAGCCATCATCAACAGGCAACCAAGGGACAACAGGCAACCAAGGGACAGCCATCATCAACAGGCAACCAAGGGACAGAGCCATCATCAACAGGCAACCAAGGGACATCCATCATCAACAGGCAACCAAGGGACAGAGCCATCATCAACAAGCAACCAAAGGACAAAAGGCAACCAAGGGACAGCCATCGTCAACAGGCAACCACGGGACAGAGCCATCATCAAAAGGCAACCAAGGGACAGCCATCATCAACAGGCAACCAAGGGACAGAGCCATCATCAACAGGCAACCAAGGGACAGAGCCATCAACAGGCAATCAAGGGACAGAGCCATAACTAACAGGGAACCAAGGGACAGCCATTATCTACAGTCAACCAAGGAACAGCCATCCTCGACAGGCAACCAAGGTACAGCCATCATCAACAGGCAACCATGGGACAGAGCCATCATCAACAGGTGACCAAGGGACAGCCATCATCAACAGGCGACCCAGGGACAGAGCCATCATCAACAGGCGACTAAGGGACAGCCATCATCAACAGGCAACCAAGGGACATGGCCATCATCAACAGGAAACCAAGGGACAGCCATCATCAACAGGCAACCAAGGGACAGCCATCATCAACAAGCAACCCAGGGACAGAGCCATCATCAACAGGCAACCAACGGAAAGGGCCATCGTCAACAGGCAACCAAGGGACAGCCATGCCATCATCAACAGGCAATCAAGGGACAGAGCCATCATCAACAGGCAACCAAAGGACAACAGGCAACCAAGGGACAGCCATCATCAACAGGCAACCAAGGGACAGAGCCATCATCAACAGGCAACCAAGGGACAGCCATCATCAACAGGCAACCAAGGGACAGAGCCATCATCAACAGGCAACCAAGGTACAACAGGCAACCAAGGGACGGAGCCATCATCAACAGGCAACCGACAGACAGAGCCATCAACAGGCAACCAAGGGACAGAGCCATCATCAACAGGCAACCAAGGGACAGCCATTATCTACAGTCAACCAAGGAACAGCCATCCTCGACAGGCAACCAAGGTACAGCCATCATCAACAGGCAACCATGGGACAGAGCCATCATCAACAGGTGCCCAAGGGACAGACTTCATCAACAGGCGACCAAGGGACAGAGCCATCATCAACAGGCAACCAAGGGACAGAGCCATCATCAACAGGTGACCAAGGGACAGCCATCATCAACAGGCAACCAAGGGACAGGCCATCATCAACAGGCAACCAAGGGACAGAGCCATCATCAACAGGTGACCAAGGGACAGCCATCATCAACAGGTGACCAAGGGACAGAGCCATCATCAACAGGCAACCAAGGGACAGAGCCATCATCAACAGGCGACTAAGGGACAGGCATCATCAACAGGCAACCAAGGGACAGGCCATCATCAACAGGCAACCAAGGGACAGCCATCATCAACAGGCAAGCATGGGACAGCCATAATCAACAAGCAACCAAGGGACAGCCATCATCAACAGGCAAGCATGGGACAGCCATCATCAACAAGCAACCAAGGACAGAGCCATCATCAACAGGCAACCAACGGAAAGGGCCATCGTCAACAGGCAACCAAGGGACAGCCATCATCAACAGGCAGCCATGGGACAGCCATCATCAACAGGCAACCAAGGGACAGAGCCATCATCAACAGGTGACCAAGGGACAGACATCATCAACAGGCAACCAAGGGACAGGGCCATCATCAACAGGCAGCCAAGGGACAGAGCCATCATCAACAGGCAGCCAAGGGACAGAGCCATCATCAACAGGCAACCAAGGGACAGGGCCATCATCAACAGGTGACCAAGGGACAGCCATCATCAACAGGCAACCAAGGGACACAACCATCATCAACGGGCAACCAAGGGACAGAGCCATCATCAACAGGCAACCAAGGGACAGCTCCATCATCAACAGGCAACCAAGGGACAGCCATCATCAACAGGCGACCAAGGGACAGCCATCATCAACAGGCAAACAAGGGACAGAGCCATCATCAACAGGCAACCAAGGGACAGCCATCATCAACAGGCGACCAAGAGACAGCCATCATCAACAGGCAAACAAGGGACAGAGCCATCATCAACAGGCAACCAAGGGACAGCCATCATCAACAGTCAAACAAGGGACAGAGCCATCATCAACAGGTAACCAAGGGACAGCCATCATCAACAGGCGACCAAGGGATAGCCGTCATCAACAGGCAAACAAGGGACAGAGCCATCATCAACAGGCAACCAAGGGACAGCCATCATCAACAGGCAAACAAGGGGCAGAGCCATCATCAACAGGCAACCAAGGGACAGCCATCATCAACAGGCAACCAAGGGACAGAGCCATCATCAACAGGCAAACAAGGGACAAGCATCATCAACAGGCAACCAAGGGACAGAGCCATCATCAACAGGCAACCAAGGGACAGCCATCATCAACAGGCAACCAAGGGACAGAGCCATCATCAAAAGGTGACCACGGGAGAGCCATCATCAACAGTCAACCAAGGGACAGAGCGATCCTCAACAGGCAACCAAGGGACAACAGGCAACCAAAGGACAGCCATCATCAACAGGCAACCAAGGGACAGAGCCATTATCAAAAGGTGACCACGGGAGAGCCATCATCAATAGGCAACCAAGGGACAGAGCGATTCTCAACAGGCAACCGAGGGACAACAGGCAACCAAGGGACAGCCATCATCAACAGGCAACCAAGGGACAAAGCCATCATCAACAGGCAACCAAGGGACATTGCCATCATCAACAGGCAACCAAGGGACAGCCATCATCCACAGGCAACCAAGGGACAGAGCCATCATCAACAGGCAACCAAGGGACAACAGGCAACCAAGGGACAGCCATCATCAACAGGCAACCAAGGGACAGAGACATCATCAACAGGCACCCAAAGGACAAAAGGCAACCAAGGGACAGCCATCATCAACAGGCAACCAAGGGACAGAGCCATCATCAAAAGGCAACCAAGGGACAGCCATCATCAGCAGGCAACCAAAGGACAGAGCCATCATCAACAGGCAACCAAGGGACAACAGGCAACCAAAGGACAGAGCCATTATCATCAGGCAACCAAGGGACAGAGCCATCAACAGGCAACCAAGGGACAGAGCCATCATCAACAGGCAACCAAGCGACAGCCATTATCTACAGTCAACCAAGGGACAGCCATCCTCCACAGGCAACGAAGGTACAGCCATCATCAACAGGCAACCATGGGACGAAGCCATCATCAACAGGTGACCAAGGGACAGCCATCATCAACAGGCGACCAAGGGACAGAGCCATCATCAACAGGTGACTAAGGGACAGCCATAATCAACAGGCAACCAAGGGACAGGGCCATCATCAACAGGCAACCAAGGGACAGCCATCATCAACAGGCAACCAAGGGACAGCCATCATCAACAAGCAACCAAGGGATAGAGCCATCATCAACAGGCAACCAACAGAAAGGGCCATCGTCAACAGGCAACCAAGGGACAGCCATGCCATCATCAACAGGCAACCAAGGGACAGAGCCATCATCAACAGGCAACCAAGGGACAACAGGCAACCAAGGGACAGCCATCATCAACAGGCAACCAAGGGACAGAGCCATCATCAACAGGCAACCAAGGGACAGCCATCATCAACAGGCAACCAAGGTACAGAGCCATCATCAACAAGAAACCAAAGGACAAAAGGCAACCAAGGGACAGCCATCATCAACAGGCAACCAAGGGACAGAGCCATCATCAAAAGGCAACCAAGGGACAGCCATCATCAACAGGCAACCAAGGGACAGAGCCATCATCAACAGGCAACCAAGGGACAGAGCCATCAACAGGCAACCAAGGGACAGAGCCATCATCAACAGGGAACCAAGGGACAGCCATTATCTACAGTCAACCAAGGAACAGCCATCCTCGACAGGCAACCAAGGTACAGCCATCATCAACAGGCAACCATGGGACAGAGCCATCATCAACAGGTGACCAAGGGACAGCCATCATCAACAGGCGACCAAGGGACAGAGCCATCATCAACAGGCGACTAAGGGACAGCCATCATCAACAGGCAACCAAGGGACATGGCCATCTTCAACAGGCAACCAAGGGACAGCCATCATCAACAGGCAACCAAGGGACAGCCATCATCAACAAGCAACCCAGGGACAGAGCCATCATCAACAGGCAACCAACGGAAAGTGCCATCGTCAACAGGCAACCAAGGGACAGCCATGCCATCATCAACAGGCAATCAAGGGACAGAGCCATCATCAACAGGCAACCAAGGGACACAACCATCATCAACGGGCAACCAAGGGACAGAGCCATCATCAACAGGCAACCAAGGGACAGCTCCATCATCAACAGGCAACCAAGGGACAGCCATCATCAACAGGCGACCAAGGGACAGCCATCATCAACAGGCAAACAAGGGACAGAGCCATCATCAACAGGCAACCAAGGGACAGCCATCATCAACAGGCGACCAAGAGACAGCCATCATCAACAGGCAAACAAGGGACAGAGCCATCATCAACAGGCAACCAAGGGACAGCCATCATCAACAGTCAAACAAGGGACAGAGCCATCATCAACAGGTAACCAAGGGAAAGCCATCATCAACAGGCGACCAAGGGATAGCCGTCATCAACAGGCAAACAAGGGACAGAGCCATCATCAACAGGCAACCAAGGGACAGCCATCATCAACAGGCAAACAAGGGGCAGAGCCATCATCAACAGGCAACCAAGGGACAGCCGTCATCAACAGGCAACCAAGGGACAGAGCCATCATCAACAGGCAAACAAGGGACAGCCATCATCAACAGGCAACCAAGGGACAGAGCCATCATCAACAGGCAACCAAGGGACAGAGCCATCATCAAAAGGTGACCACGGGAGAGCCATCATCAACAGGCAACCAAGGGACAGAGCGATCCTCAACAGGCAACCAAGGGACAACAGGCAACCAAAGGACAGCCATCATCAACAGGCAACCAAGGGACAGAGCCATCATCAAAAGGTGACCACGGGAGAGCCATCATCAATAGGCAACCAAGGGACAGAGCGATCCTCAACAGGCAACCGAGGGACAACAGGCAACCAATGGACAGCCATCATCAACAGGCAACCAAGGGACAGCCATCATCAACAGGCAACCAAGGGACAAAGCCATCATCAACAGGCAACCAAGAGACATAGCCATCATCAACAGGCAACCAAGGGACAGCCATCATCCACAGGCAACCAAGGGACAGAGCCATCATCAACAGGCAACCAAGGGACAACAGGCAACCAAGGGACAGCCATCATCAACAGGCAACCAAGGGACAGAGACATCATCAACAGGCAACCAAAGGACAAAAGGCAACCAAGGGACAGCCATCATCAACAGGCAACCAAGGGACAGAGCCATCATCAAAAGGCAACCAAGGGACAGCCATCATCAATAGGCAACCAAAGGACAGAGCCATCATCAACAGGTGACCAAGGGACAGCCATCATCAACAGGCGACCAAGGGACAGAGCCATCATCAACAGGCGAACAAGGGACAGCCATCATCAACAGGCAACCAAGGGACACACCCATCATCAACAGGCAACCAAGAGACAGCCATCATCAACAGGCAACCAAGGGACAGAGCCATCATCAAAAGGTGACCACGGGAGAGCCATCATCAACAGGCAACCAAGGGACAGAGCGATCCTCAACAGGCAACCAAGGGACAACAGGCAACCAAAGGACAGCCATCATCAACAGGCAACCAAGGGACAGAGCCATCATCAAAAGGTGACCACGGGAGAGCCATCATCAATAGGCAACCAAGGGACAGAGCGATCCTCAACAGGCAACCGAGGGACAACAGGCAACCAATGGACAGCCATCATCAACAGGCAACCAAGGGACAGCCATCATCAACAGGCAACCAAGGGACAAAGCCATCATCAACAGGCAACCAAGGGACATAGCCATCATCAACAGGCAACCAAGGGACAGCCATCATCCACAGGCAACCAAGGGACAGAGCCATCATCAACAGGCAACCAAGGGACAACAGGCAACCAAGGGACAGCCATCATCAACAGGCAACCAAGGGACAGAGACATCATCAACAGGCAACCAAAGGACAAAAGGCAACCAAGGGACAGCCATCATCAACAGGCAACCAAGGGACAGAGCCATCATCAAAAGGCAACCAAGGGACAGCCATCATCAACAGGCAACCAAAGGACAGAGCCATCATCAACAGGCAACCAAGGGACAACAGACAACCAAAGGACAGAGCCATTATCATCAGGCAACCAAGGGACAGAGCCATCAACAGGCAACCAAGGGACAGAGCCATCATCAACAGGCAACCAAGCGACAGCCATTATCTACAGTCAACCAAGGGACAGCCATCCTCGACAGGCAACGAAGGGACAGCCATCATCAACAGGCAACCATGGGACAAAGCCATCATCAACAGGTGACCAAGGGACAGCCATCATCAACAGGCGACCAAGGGACAGAGCCATCATCAACAGGTGACTAAGGGACAGCCATCATCAACAGGCAACCAAGGGACAGGGCCATCATCAACAGGCAACCAAGGGACAGCCATCATCAACAGGCAACCATGGGACAAAGCCATCATCAACAGGTGACCAAGGGACAGCCATCATCAACAGGTGCCCAAGGGACAGCCATCATCAACAGGCGACCAAGGGACAGAGCCATCATCAACAGGCAACCAAGGGACAGAGCCATCATCAACAGGCGACTAAGGGACAGCCATCATCAACAGGCAACCAAGGGACAGGCCATCATCAACAGGCAACCAAGGGACAGCCATCATCAACAGGCAAGCATGGGACAGCCATAATCAACAAGCAACCAAGGGACAGCCATCATCAACAGGCAAGCATGGGAAAGCCATCATCAACAAGCAACCAAGGGACAGAGCCATCATCAACAGGCAACCAACGGAAAGGGCCATCGTCAACAGGCAACCAAGGAACAGCCATCATCAACAGGCAGCCATGGGACAGCCATCATCAACAGGCAACCAAGGGACAGAGCCATCATCAACAGGTGACCAAGGGACAGACATCATCAACAGGCAACCAAGGGACAGGGCCATCATCAACAGGAAACCAAGGGACAGCCATCATCAACAGGCAGCCAAGGGACAGAGCCATCATCAACAGGCAACCAAGGGACAGGGCCATCATCAACAGGCAGCCAAGGGACAGTCAACATCAACAGGCAACCATGGGACAACCATCATCAACAAGCAACCAAGGGACAGGCCATCATCAACAGGAAACCAAGGGACAGCCAACATCAACAGGCGACCAACGGACAGCCATCAACAGGCAACCAAGGGACAGCCATTATCAACAGGCAACCAAGGCACAGGGCCATCGTCAACAGGAAACCAAGGGACAGCCATCATCAACAGGCAAATAAGGGACAGAGCCATCATCAACAGGCAACCAAGGGACAGAGCCATCATCAACACGCGACCAAGGGACAGTCATCATCAACAAGCAACCAAGGGACAGAGTCATCATCAACAGGCAACCAAGGGACAGCCATCATCACCAGGCGACCAAGGGACAGCCATCATCAACAGGCAACCAAGGGACAGAGCCAGCATAAACAGGCAACCAAGGGACATATCCATCATCACCAGGCAACCAAGGGACAGCCATCATCAACAGGCAACCAAGGGACAGGGCTATCATCAACAGAAAACCAAGGGACAGCCATCATCAACAGGCAACCAAGGGACAGCCATCAACAGGCAACCCAGGGACAGCCATCATCAACAGGCAAACAAGGGACAGAGCCATCATCAACAGGCAAACAAGGGACAGAGCCATCATCAACAGGCAACCAAGGGACAGCCATCATCAACAGTCAACCAAGAGACAGAGCCGTCATCAAAAGGTGACCACGGGAGACCCATCATCAACAGGCGACCAAGGGACAGCCATCATCAACAGGCAAACAAGGGACAGAGCCATCATCAACAGGCAACCAAGGGACAGCCATCATCAACAGGCAACCAAGGGACAGGGCTATCATCAACAGAAAACCAAGGGACAGCCATCATCAACAGGCAACCAAGGGACAGCCATCAACAGGCAACCCAGGGACAGCCATCATCAACAGGCAAACAAGGGACAGAGCCATCATCAACAGGCAAACAAGGGACAGAGCCATCATCAACAGGCAACCAAGGGACAGCCATCATCAACAGTCAACCAAGGGACAGAGCCATCATCAAAAGGTGACCACGGGAGACCCATCATCAACAGGCGACCAAGGGACAGCCATCATCAACAGGCAACCAAGGGACAGCCATCAACAGGCAACCCAGGGACAGCCATCATCAACAGGCAAACAAGGGACAGAGCCATCATCAACAGGCAAACAAGGGACAGAGCCATCATCAACAGGCAACCAAGGGACAGCGATCATCAACAGGCAAACAAGGGGCAGAGCCATCATCAACAGGCAACCAAGGGACAGCCATCATCAACAGGCAACCAAGGGACAGCCATCATCAACAGGCAACCAAGGGACAGAGCCATCATCAACAGGCAACCAAGGGACAGCCATCATCAAGAGCAACCAAGGGACAGAGCCATCATCAAAAGGTGACCACGGGAGAGCCATCATCAACAGGCAACCAAGGGACAGAGCGATCCTCAACAGGCAACCAAGGGACAACAGGCAACCAAAGGACAGCCATCATCAACAGGCAACCAAGGGACAGAGCCATCATCAAAAGGTGACCACGGGAGAGCCATCATCAATAGGCAACCAAGGGACAGAGCGATCCTCAACAGGCAACCGAGGGACAACAGGCAACCAAAGGACAGCCATCATCAACAGGAAACCAAGGGACAGCCATCATCAACAGGCAACCAAGGGACAGAGCCATCATCAACAATCAACCAAGGGACAACAGGCAACCAAGGGACAGAGCCATCATCAACAGTCAACCAAGGGACAGAGCCATCATCAACAGGCAACCAAGGGACAGCCATCATCCACAGGCAACCAAGGGACAGAACCATCATCAACAGGCAACCAAGGGACAGAGCCATCATAAACAGGCAACCAAAGGACAAAAGGCAACCAAGGGACAGCCATCATCAACAGGCAACCAAGGGACAGAGCCATCATCAAAAGGCAACCAAGGGACAGCTAACATCAACAGGCAACCAAGGGACAGAGCCATCATCAACAGGCAACCAAGGGACAGCAGGCAACCAAAGGACAGAGCCATTATCATCAGGCAACCGAGGGACAGAGCCATCAACAGGCAACCAAGGGACAGAGCCATCATCAACAGGCAACCAAGGGACAGCCATTATCTACAGTCAACCAAGGGACAGCCATCCTCGACAGGCAACCAAGGTACAGCCATCATCAACAGGCAACCATGGGACAGAGCCATCATCAACAGGCGACCAAGGGACAGAGCCATCATCAACGGTCGACTAAGGGACAGCCATCATCAACAGGCAACCAAGGGACAGGGCCATCATCAACAGGCAACCAAGGGACAGCCATCATCAACAGGCAACCAAGGGACAGCCATCATCAACAAGCAACCAAGGGACAGAGCCATCATCAACAGGCAACCAACGGAAAGGGCCATCGTCAACAGGCAACCAAGGGACAGCCATGCCATCATCAACAGGCAACCAAGGGACAGAGCCATCATCAACAGGCAACCAAGGGACAACAGGCAACCAAGGGACAGCCATCATCAACAGACAACCAAGGGACAGAGCCATCATCAACAGGCAACCTAGGGACAGCCATCATCAACAGGTAACCAAGGGACAGAGCCATCATCAACAGGCAACCAAAGGACAAAAGGCAACCAAGGGACAGCCATCATCAACAGGCAACCAAGGGACAGAGCCATCATCAAAAGGCAACCAAGGGACAGCCATCATCAACAGGCAACCAAGGGACAGAGCCATCATCAACAGGCAACCAAGGGACAACAGGCAACCAAAGGACAGAGCCATTATCATCAGGCAACCAAGGGACAGAGGCATCAACAGGCAACCAAGGGACAGAGCCATCATCAACAGGGAACCAAGGGACAGCCATTATCTGCAGTCAACCAAGGAACAGCCATCCTCGACAGGCAACCAAGGTACAGCCATCATCAACAGGCAACCATGGGACAGAGCCATCATCAACATGTGACCAAGGGACAGCCATCATCAACAGGCGACCAAGGGACAGAGCCATCATCAACAGGCGACTAAGGGACAGCCATCATCAACAGGCAACCAAGGGACATGGCCATCATCAACAGGCAACCAAGGGACAGCCATCATCAACAGGCAACCAAGGGACAGCCATCATCAACAAGCAACCAAGGGATAGAGCCATCATCAACAGGCAACCAACGGAAAGGGCCATCGTCAACAGGCAACCAAGGGACAGCCATCATCAACAGGCAACCTTGGGACAGAGCCATAATCAACAGGCAACCAAGGGACAGCCATCATCAACAGGCAACCAAGGGACAGAGCCATCATCAACAGGCAACCAAGGTACAACAGGCAACCAAGGGACGGAGCCATCATCAACAGGCAACCAAGGGACAGAGCCATCAACAGGCAACCAAGGGACAGAGCCATCATCAACAGGCAACCAAGGGACAGCCATTATCTACAGTCAACCAAGGAACAGCCATCCTCGACAGGCAACCAAGGTACAGCCATCATCAACAGGCAACCATGGGACAGAGCCATCATCAACAGGTGACCAAGGGACAGCCATCATCAACAGGTGACCAAGGGACAGAGCCATCATCAACAGGCAACCAAGGGACAGAGCCATCATCAACAGGCGACTAAGGGACAGCCATCATCAACAGGCAACCAAGGGACAGGCCATCATCAACAGGCAACCAAGGGACAGCCATCATCAACAGGCAAGCATGGGACAGCCATAATCAACAAGCAACCAAGGGACAGCCATCATCAACAGGCAAGCATGGGACAGCCATCATCAACAAGCAACCAAGGGACAGAGCCATCATCAACAGGCAACCAACGGAAAGGGCCATCGTCAACAGGAAACCAAGGGACAGCCATCATCAACAGGCAGCCATGGGACAGCCATCATCAACAGGCAACCAAGGGACAGAGCCATCATCAACAGGTGACCAAGGGACAGACATCATCAACAGGCAACCAAGGGACAGGGCCATCATCAACAGGAAACCAAGGGACAGCCATCATCAACAGGCAGCCAAGGGACAGAGCCATCATCAACAGGCAACCAAGGGACAGGGCCATCATCAACAGGTGACCAAGGGACAGCCATCATCAACAGGCAACCAAGGGACACAACCATCATCAACGGGCAACCAAGGGACAGAGCCATCATCAACAGGCAACCAAGGGACAGCTCCATCATCAACAGGCAACCAAGGGACAGCCATCATCAACAGGCGACCAAGGGACAGCCATCATCAACAGGCAAACAAGGGACAGAGCCTCATCAACAGGCAACCAAGGGACAGCCATCATCAACAGGCGACCAAGAGACAGCCATCATCAACAGGCAAACAAGGGACTGAGCCATCATCAACAGGCAACCAAGGGACAGCCATCATCAACAGGCAAACAAGGGACAGAGCCATCATCAACAGGTAACCAAGGGACAGCCATCATCAACAGGCGACCAAGGGACAGCCATCATCAACAGGCAAACAAGGGACAGAGCCATCATCAACAGGCAACCAAGGGACAGCCATCATCAACAAGCAACCAAGGGACAGAGCCATCATCAACAGGCGAACAAGGGACAGCCATCATCAACAGGCAACCAAGGGACACACCCATCATCAACAGGCAACCAAGGGACAGCCATCATCAACAGGCAACCAAGGGACAGAGCCATCATCAAAAGGTGACCACGGGAGAGCCATCATCAACAGGCAACCAAGGGACAGAGCGATCCTCAACAGGCAACCAAGGGACAACAGGCAACCAAAGGACAACCATCATCAACAGGCAACCAAGGGACAGAGCCATCATCAAAAGGTGACCACGGGAGAGCCATCATCAATAGGCAACCAAGGGACAGAGCGATCCTCAACAGGCAACCGAGGGACAACAGGCAACCAATGGACAGCCATCATCAACAGACAACCAAGGGACAGCCATCATCAACAGGCAACCAAGGGACAGAGCCATCATCAACAGGCAACCAAGGGACAACAGGCAACCAAGGGACAGAGCCATCATCAACAGGCAACCAAGGGACAGAGCCATCATCAACAGGCAACCAAGGGACAGCCATCATCCACAGGCAACCAAGGGACAGAGCCATCATCAACAGGCAACCAAGGGACAACAGGCAACCAAGGGACAGCCATCATCAACAGGCAACCAAGGGACAGAGCCATCATCAACAGGCAACCAAAGGACAAAAGGCAACCAAGGGACAGCCATCATCAACAGGCAACCAAGGGACAGAGCCATCATCAAAAGGCAACCAAGGGACAGCCATCATCAACAGGCAACCAAGGGACAGAGCCATCATCAACAGGCAACAAAGGGACAACAGGCAACCAAAGGACAGAGCCATTATCATCAGGCAACCAAGGGACAGAGCCATCAACAGGCAACCAAGGGACAGAGCCATCATCAACAGGCAACCAAGCGACAGCCATTATCTACAGTCAACCAAGGGACAGCCATCCTCGACAGGCAACCAAGGTACAGCCATCATCAACAGGCAACCATGGGACAGAGCCATCATCAACAGGTGACCAAGGGACAGCCATCATCAACAGGCGACCAAGGGACAGAGCCATCATCAACAGGCGACTAAGGGACAGCCATCATCAACAGGCAACCAAGGGACAGGGCCATCATCAACAGGCAACCAAGGGACAGCCATCATCAACAGGCAACCAAGGGACAGCCACCATCAACAAGCAACCAAGGGACAGAGCCATCATCAACAGGCAACCAACAGAAAGGGCCATCGTCAACAGGCAACCAAGGGACAGCCATGCCATCATCCACAGGCAACCAAGGGACAGAGCCATCATCAACAGGCAACCAAGGGACAACAGGCAACCAAGGGACAGCCATCATCAACAGGCAACCAAGGGACAGAGCCATCATCAACAGGCAACCAAGGGACATCCATCATCAACAGGCAACCAAGGAACAGAGCCATCATCAACAAGCAACCAAAGGACAAAAGGCAACCAAGGGACAGCCATCGTCAACAGGCAACCACGGGACAGAGCCATCATCAAAAGGCAACCAAGGGACAGCCATCATCAACAGGCAACCAAGGGACAGAGCCATCATCAACAGGCAACCAAGGGACAGAGCCATCAACAGGCAATCAAGGGACAGAGCCATCATCAACAGGGAACCAAGGGACAGCCATTATCTACAGTCAACCAAGGAACAGCCATCCTCGACAGGCAACCAAGGTACAGCCATCATCAACAGGCAACCATGGGACAGAGCCATCATCAACAGGTGACCAAGGGACAGCCATCATCAACAGGCGACCCAGGGACAGAGCCATCATCAACAGGCGACTAAGGGACAGCCATCATCAACAGGCAACCAAGGGACATGGCCATCATCAACAGGAAACCAAGTGACAGCCATCATCAACAGGCAACCAAGGGACAGCCATCATTAACAAGCAACCCAGGGACAGAGCCATCATCAACAGGCAACCAACGGAAAGGGCCATCGTCAACAGGCAACCAAGGGACAGCCATGCCATCATCAACAGGCAATCAAGGGACAGAGCCATCATCAACAGGCAACCAAAGGACAACAGGCAACCAAGGGACAGCCATCATCAACAGGCAACCAAGGGACAGCTCCATCATCAACAGGCAACCAAGGGACAGCCATCATCAACAGGCGACCAAGGGACAGCCATCATCAACAGGCAAACAAGGGACAGAGCCATCATCAACAGGCAACCAAGGGACAGCCATCATCAACAGGCGACCAAGAGACAGCCATCATCAACAGGCAAACAAGGGACAGAGCCATCATCAACAGGCAACCAAGGGACAGCCATCATCAACAGTCAAACAAGGGACAGAGCCATCATCAACAGGTAACCAAGGGACAGCCATCATCAACAGGCGACCAAGGGATAGCCGTCATCAACAGGCAAACAAGGGACAGAGCCATCATCAACAGGCAACCAAGGGACAGCCATCATCAACAGGCAAACAAGGGGCAGAGCCATCATCAACAGGCAACCAAGGGACAGCCATCATCAACAGGCAACCAAGGGACAGAGCCATCATCAACAGGCAAACAAGGGACAAGCATCATCAACAGGCAACCAAGGGACAGAGCCATCATCAACAGGCAACCAAGGGACACCCATCATCAACAGGCAACCAAGGGACAGAGCCATCATCAAAAGGTGACCATGGGAGAGCCATCATCAACAGGCAACCAAGGGACAGAGCGATCCTCAACAGGCAACCAAGGGACAACAGGCAACCAAAGGACAGCCATCATCAACAGGCAACCAAGGGACAGAGCCATTATCAAAAGGTGACCACGGGAGAGCCATCATCAATAGGCAACCAAGGGACAGAGCGATCCTCAACAGGCAACCGAGGGACAACAGGCAACCAATGGACAGCCATCATCAACAGGCAACCAAGGGACAGCCATCATCAACAGGCAACCAAGGGACAAAGCCATCATCAACAGGCAACCAAGGGACATTGCCATCATCAACAGGCAACCAAGGGACAGCCATCATCCACAGGCAACCAAGGGACAGAGCCATCATCAACAGGCAACCAAGGGACAACAGGCAACCAAGGGACAGCCATCATCAACAGGCAACCAAGGGACAGAGACATCATCAACAGGCACCCAAAGGACAAAAGGCAACCAAGGGACAGCCATCATCAACAGGCAACCAAGGGACAGAGCCATCATCAAAAGGCAACCAAGGAACAGCCATCATCAACAGGCAACCAAAGGACAGAGCCATCATCAACAGGCAACCAAGGGACAACAGGCAACCAAAGGACAGAGCCATTATCATCAGGCAACCAAGGGACAGAGCCATCAACAGGCAACCAAGGGACAGAGCCATCATCAACAGGCAACCAAGCGACAGCCATTATCTACAGTCAACCAAGGGACAGCCATCCTCGACAGGCAACGAAGGTACAGCCATCATCAACAGGCAACCATGGGACAAAGCCATCATCAACAGGTGACCAAGGGACAGCCATCATCAACAGGCGACCAAGGGACAGAGCCATCATCAACAGGTGACTAAGGGACAGCCATCATCAACAGGCAACCAAGGGACAGGTCCATCATCAACAGGCAACCAAGGGACAGCCATCATCAACAGGCAACCAAGGGACAGCCATCATCAACAAGCAACCAAGGGACAGAGCCATCATCAACAGGCAACCAACAGAAAGGGCCATCGTCAACAGGCAACCAAGGGACAGCCATGCCATCATCAACAGGCAACCAAGGGACAGAGCCATCATCAACAGGCAACCAAGGGACAACTGGCAACCAAGGGACAGCCATCATCAACAGGCAACCAAGGGACAGAGCCATCATCAACAGGCAACCAAGGGACAGCCATCATCAACAGGCAACCAAGGTACAGAGCCATCATCAACAAGCAACCAAAGGACAAAAGGCAACCAAGGGACAGCCATCATCAACAGGCAACCAAGGGACAGAGCCATCATCAAAAGGCAACCAAGGGACAGCCATCATCAACAGGCAACCAAGGGACAGAGCCATCATCAACAGGCAACCAAGGGACAGAGCCATCAACAGGCAACCAAGGGACAGAGCCATCATCAACAGGGAACCAAGGGACAGCCATTATCTACAGTCAACCAAGGAACAGCCATCCTCGACAGGCAACCAAGGTACAGCCATCATCAACAGGCAACCATGGGACAGAGCCATCATCAACAGGTGACCAAGGGACAGCCATCATCAACAGGCGACCAAGGGACAGAGCCATCATCAACAGGCGACTAAGGGACAGCCATCATCAACAGGCAACCAAGGGACATGGCCATCATCAACAGGCAACCAAGGGACAGCCATCATCAACAGGCAACCAAGGGACAGCCATTATCAACAAGCAACCCAGGGACAGAGCCATCATCAACAGGCAACCAACGGAAAGTGCCATCGTCAACAGGCAACCAAGGGACAGCCATGCCATCATCAATAGGCAATCAAGGGACAGAGCCATCATCAACAGGCAACCAAGGGACACAACCATCATCAACGGGCATTCAAGGGACAGAGCCATCATCAACAGGCAACCAAGGGACAGCTCCATCATCAACAGGCAACCAAGGGACAGCCATCATCAACAGGCGACCAAGGGACAGCCATCATCAACAGGCAAACAAGGGACAGAGCCATCATCAAAAGGCAACCAAGGGACAGCCATCATCAACAGGCAACCAAGGGACAGAGCCATCATCAACAGGCAACCAAGGGACAGAGCCATCAACAGGCAACCAAGGGACAGAGCCATCATCAACAGGGAACCAAGGGACAGCCATTATCTACAGTCAACCAAGGAACAGCCATCCTCGACAGGCAACCAAGGTACAGCCATCATCAACAGGCAACCATGGGACAGAGCCATCATCAACAGGTGACCAAGGGACAGCCATCATCAACAGGCGACCAAGGGACAGAGCCATCATCAACAGGCGACTAAGGGACAGCCATCATCAACAGGCAACCAAGGGACATGGCCATCATCAACAGGCAACCAAGGGACAGCCATCATCAACAGGCAACCAAGGGACAGCCATCATCAACAAGCAACCCAGGGACAGAGCCATCATCAACAGGCAACCAACGGAAAGTGCCATCGTCAACAGGCAACCAAGGGACAGCCATGCCATCATCAACAGGCAATCAAGGGACAGAGCCATCATCAACAGGCAACCAAGGGACACAACCATCATCAACGGGCAACCAAGGGACAGAGCCATCATCAACAGGCAACCAAGGGACAGCTCCATCATCAACAGGCAACCAAGGGACAGCCATCATCAACAGGCAACCAAGGGACAGCCATCATCAACAGGCGACCAAGGGACAGCCATCATCAACAGGCAAACAAGGGACAGAGCCATCATCAACAGGCAACCAAGGGACAGCCATCATCAACAGGCGACCAAGAGACAGCCATCATCAACAGGCAAACAAGGGACAGAGCCATCATCAACAGGCAACCAAGGGACAGCCATCATCAACAGTCAAACAAGGGACAGAGCCATCATCAACAGGTAACCAAGGGACAGCCATCATCAACAGGCGACCAAGGGATAGCCGTCATCAACAGGCAAACAAGGGACAGAGCCATCATCAACAGGCAACCAAGGGACAGCCATCATCAACAGGCAAACAAGGAGCAGAGCCATCATCAACAGGCAACCAAGGGACAGCCATCATCAACAGGCAACCAAGGGACAGAGCCATCATCAACAGGCAAACAAGGGACAGCCATCATCAACAGGCAACCAAGGGACAGAGCCATCATCAACAGGCAAGCAAGGGACAGAGCCATCATCAAAAGGTGACCACGGGAGAGCCATCATCAACAGGCAACCAAGGGACAGAGCGATCCTCAACAGGCAACCAAGGGACAACAGGCAACCAAAGGACAGCCATCATCAACAGGCAACCAAGGGACAGAGCCATCATCAAAAGGTGACCACGGGAGAGCCATCATCAATAGGCAACCAAGGGACAGAGCGATCCTCAACAGGCAACCGAGGGACAACAGGCAACCAATGGACAGCCATCATCAACAGGCAACCAAGGGACAGCCATCATCAACAGGCAACCAAGGGACAAAGCCATCATCAACAGGCAACCAAGAGACATAGCCATCATCAACAGGCAACCAAGGGACAGCCATCATCCACAGGCAACCAAGGGACAGAGCCATCATCAACAGGCAACCAAGGGACAACAGGCAACCAAGGGACAGCCATCATCAACAGGCAACCAAGGGACAGAGACATCATCAACAGGCAACCAAAGGACAAAAGGCAACCAAGGGACAGCCATCATCAACAGGCAACCAAGGGACAGAGCCATCACCAAAAGGCAACCAAGGGACAGCCATCATCAATAGGCAACCAAAGGACAGAGCCATCATCAACAGGTGACCAAGGGACAGCCATCATCAACAGGCGACCAAGGGACAGAGCCATCATCAACAGGCGAACAAGGGACAGCCATCATCAACAGGCAACCAAGGGACACACCCATCATCAACAGGCAACCAAGGGACAGCCATCATCAACAGGCAACCAAGGGACAGAGCCATCATCAAAAGGTGACCACGGGAGAGCCATCATCAACAGGCAACCAAGGGACAGAGCGATCCTCAACAGGCAACCAAGGGACAACAGGCAACCAAAGGACAGCCATCATCAACAGGCAACCAAGGGACAGAGCCATCATCAAAAGGTGACCACGGGAGAGCCATCATCAATAGGCAACCAAGGGACAGAGCGATCCTCAACAGGCAACCGAGGGACAACAGGCAACCAATGGACAGCCATCATCAACAGGCAACCAAGGGACAGCCATCATCAACAGGCAACCAAGGGACAAAGCCATCATCAACAGGCAACCAAGGGACATAGCCATCATCAACAGGCAACCAAGGGACAGCCATCATCCACAGGCAACCAAGGGACAGAGCCATCATCAACAGGCAACCAAGGGACAACAGGCAACCAAGGGACAGCCATCATCAACAGGCAACCAAGGGACAGAGACATCATCAACAGGCAACCAAAGGACAAAAGGCAACCAAGGGACAGCCATCATCAACAGGCAACCAAGGGACAGAGCCATCATCAAAAGGCAACCAAGGGACAGCCATCATCAATAGGCAACCAAAGGACAGAGCCATCATCAAGAGGTGACCAAGGGACAGCCATCATCAACAGGCGACCAAGGGACAGAGCCATCATCAACAGGCGAACAAGGGACAGCCATCATCAACAGGCAACCGAGGGACACACCAATCATCAACAGGCAACCAAGGGACAGCCATCATCAACAGGCAACCAAGGGACAGAGCCATCATCAAAAGGTGACCACGGGAGAGCCATCATCAACAGGCAACCAAGGGACAGAGCGATCCTCAACAGGCAACCAAGGGACAACAGGCAACCAAAGGACAGCCATCATCAACAGGCAACCAAGGGACAGAGCCATCATCAAAAGGTGACCACGGGAGAGCCATCATCAATAGGCAACCAAGGGACAGAGCGATCCTCAACAGGCAACCGAGGGACAACAGGCAACCAATGGACAGCCATCATCAACAGGCAACCAAGGGACAGCCATCATCAACAGGCAACCAAGGGACAAAGCCATCATCAACAGGCAACCAAGGGACATAGCCATCATCAACAGGCAACCAAGGGACAGCCATCATCCACAGGCAACCAAGGGACAGAGCCATCATCAACAGGCAACCAAGGGACAACAGGCAACCAAGGGACAGCCATCATCAACAGGCAACCAAGGGACAGATACATCATCAACAGGCAACCAAAGGACAAAAGGCAACCAAGGGACAGCCATCATCAACAGGCAACCAAGGGACAGAGCCATCATCAAAAGGCAACCAAGGGACAGCCATCATCAACAGGCAACCAAAGGACAGAGCCATCATCAACAGGCAACCAAGGGACAACAGACAACCAAAGGACAGAGCCATTATCATCAGGCAACCAAGGGACAGAGCCATCAACAGGCAACCAAGGGACAGAGCCATCATCAACAGGCAACCAAGCGACAGCCATTATCTACAGTCAACCAAGGGACAGCCATCCTCGACAGGCAACGAAGGTACAGCCATCATCAACAGGCAACCATGGGACAAAGCCATCATCAACAGGTGACCAAGGGACAGCCATCATCAACAGACGACCAAGGGACAGAGCCATCATCAACAGGTGACTAAGGGACAGCCATCATCAACAGGCAACCAAGGGACAGGGCCATCATCAACAGGCAACCAAGGGACAGCCATCATCAACAGGCAACCAAGGGACAGCCATCATCAACAAGCAACCAAGGGACAGAGCCATCATCAACAGGCAACCAACAGAAAGGGCCATCGTCAACAGGCAACCAAGGGACAGCCATGCCATCATCAAAAGGCAACCAAGGGACAGAGCCATCATCAACAGGCAACCAAGGGACAACAGGCAACCAAGGAACAGCCATCATCAACAAGCAACCAATGGACAGAGCCATCATCAACAGGCAACCAAGGGACAGCCATCATCAACAGGCAACCAAGGTACAGAGCCATCATCAACAAGCAACCAAAGGACAAAAGGCAACCAAGGGACAGCCATCATCAACAGGCAACCAAGGGACAGAGCCATCATCAAAAGGCAACCAAGGGACAGCCATCATCAACAGGCAACCAAGGGACAGAGCCATCATCAACAGGCAACCAAGGGACAGAGCCATCAACAGGCAACCAAGGGACAGAGCCATCATCAACAGGGAACCAAGGGACAGCCATTATCTACAGTCAACCAAGGAACAGCCATCCTCGACAGGCAACCAAGGTACAGCCATCATCAACAGGCAACCATGGGACAGAGCCATCATCAACAGGTGACCAAGGGACAGCCATCATCAACAGGCGACCAAGGGACAGAGCCATCATCAACAGGCGACTAAGGGACAGCCATCATCAACAGGCAACCAAGGGACATGGCCATCATCAACAGGCAACCAAGGGACAGCCATCATCAACAGGCAACCAAGGGACAGCCATCATCAACAAGCAACCCAGGGACAGAGCCATCATCAACAGGCAACCAACGGAAAGTGCCATCGTCAACAGGCAACCAAGGGACAGCCATGCCATCATCAACAGGCAATCAAGGGACAGAGCCATCATCAACAAGCAACCAAAGGACAACAGGCAACCAAGGGACAGCCATCATCAACAGGCAACCAAGGGACAGAGCCATCATCAACAGGCAACCAAGGGACAGCCATCATCAACAGGCAACCAAGGGACAGAGCCATCATCAACAGGCAACCAAGGTACAACAGGCAACCAAGGGACGGAGCCATCATCAACAGGCAACCGACGGACAGAGCCACCAACAGGCAACCAAGGGACAGAGCCATCATCAACAGGCAACCAAGGGACAGCCATTATCTACAATCAACCAAGGAACAGCCATCCTCGACAGGCAACCAAGGTACAGCCATCATCAACAGGCAACCATGGGACAGAGCCATCATCAACAGGTGCCCAAGGGACAGCCATCATCAACAGGCGACCAAGGGACAGAGCCATCATCAACAGGCAACCAAGGGACAGAGCCATCATCAACAGGCGACTAAGGGACAGCCATCATCAACAGGCAACCAAGGGACAGGCCGTCATCAACAGGCAACCAAGGGACAGCCATCATCAACAGGCAAGCATGGGACAGCCATAATCAACAAGCAACCAAGGGACAGCCATCATCAACAGGCAAGCATGGGACAGCCATCATCAACAAGCAACCAAGGGACAGAGCCATCATCAACAGGCAACCAACGGAAAGGGCCATCGTCAACAGGCAACCAAGGGACAGCCATCATCAACAGGCAGCCATGCGACAGCCATCATCAACAGGCAACCAAGGGACAGAGCCATCATCAACAGGTGACCAAGGGACAGACATCATCAACAGGCAACCAAGGGACAGGGCCATCATCAACAGGAAACCAAGGGACAGCCATCATCAACAGGCAGCCAAGGGACAGAGCCATCATCAACAGGCAACCAAGGGACAGGGCCATCATCAACAGGCAGCCAAGGGACAGTCAACATCAACAGGCAACCATGGGACAACCATTCAACAGGCAACCAAGGGACAGAGCCATCAACAGGCAACCAAGGGACAGAGCCATCATCAACAGGCAACCAAGGGACAGAGCCATCATCAACAGGCAACTAAGGGACAGCCATCATCAACAGGCAACCAAGGGACAGCCATCATCAACAGGCAACCAAGGGACAGAGCCATCATCAATAGGCAACCAAGGTACAACAGGCAACCAAGGGACGGAGCCATCATCAACAGGCAACCGACGGACAGAGCCATCAACAGGCAACCAAGGGACAGAGCCATCATCAACAGGCAACCAAGGGACAGCCATTATCTACTGTCAACCAAGGAACAGCCATCCTCGACAGGCAACCAAGGTACAGCCATCATCAACAGGAAACCATGGGACAGAGCCATCATCAACAGGTGCCCAAGGGACAGCCATCATCAACAGGCGACCAAGGGACAGAGCCATCATCAACAGGCAACCAAGGGACAAAGCCATCATCAACAGGCGACTAAGGGACAGCCATCATCAACAGGCAACCAAGGGACAGGCCATCATCAACAGGCAACCAAGGGACAGCCATCATCAACAGGCAAGCATGGGACAGCCATAATCAACAAGCAACCAAGGGACAGCCATCATCAACAGGCAAGCATGGGACAGCCATCATCAAAAAGCAACCAAGGGACAGAACCATCATCAACAGGCAACCAACGGAAAGGGCCATCGTCAACAGGCAACCAAGGGACAGCCATCATCAACAGGCAGCCATGCGACAGCCATCATCAACAGGCAACCAAGGGACAGAGCCATCATCAACAGGTGACCAAGGGACAGACATCATCAACAGGCAACCAAGGGACAGGGACATCATCAACAGGCAACCAAGGGACAGGGCCATCATCAACAGGAAACCAAGGGACAGCCATCATCAACAGGCAGCCAAGGGACAGAGCCATCATTAAAAGGCAATCAAGGGACAGGGCCATCATCAACAGGCAGCCAAGGGACAGTCAACATCAACAGGCAACCATGGGACAACCATTATCAACAGGCAACCAAGGGACAGAGCCATCAACAGGCAACCAAGGGACAGAGCCATCATCAACAGGCAACCAAGGGACAGCCATTATCTACAGTCAACCAAGGAACAGCCATCCTCGACAGGCAACCAAGGTACAGCCATCATCAACAGGCAACCATGGGACAGAGCCATCATCAACAGGTGCCCAAGGGACAGCCATCATCAACAGGCAACCAAGGGACAGAGCCATCATCAACAGGCAACCAAGGGACAGAGCCATCATCAACAGGCGACTAAGGGACAGCCATCATCAACAGGCAACCAAGGGACAGGCCATCATCAACAGGCAACCAAGGGACAGCCATCATCAACAGGCAAGCATGGGACAGCCATAATCAACAAGCAACCAAGGGACAGCCATCATCAACAGGCAAGCATGGGAAAGCCATCATCAACAAGCAACCAAGGGACAGAGCCATCATCAACAGGCAACCAACGGAAAGGGCCATCGTCAACAGGCAACCAAGGAACAGCCATCATCAACAGGCAGCCATGGGACAGCCATCATCAACAGGCAACCAAGGGACAGAGCCATCATCAACAGGTGACCAAGGGACAGACATCATCAACAGGCAACCAAGGGACAGGGCCATCATCAACAGGAAACCAAGGGACAGCCATCATCAACAGGCAGCCAAGGGACAGAGCCATCATCAACAGGCAACCAAGGGACAGGGCCATCATCAACAGGCTGCCAAGGGACAGCCAACATCAACAGGCGACCAACGGACAGCCATCAACAGGCAACCAAGGGACAGCCATTATCAACAGGCAACCAAGGCACAGGGCCATCGTCAACAGGAAACCAAGGGACAGCCATCATCAACAGGCAAATAAGGGACAGAGCCATCATCAACAGGCAACCAAGGGACAGAGCCATCATCAACACGTGACCAAGGGACAGTCATCATCAACAAGCAACCAAGGGACAGAGTCATCATCAACAGGCAACCAAGGGACAGCCATCATCACCAGGCGACCAAGGGACAGCCATCATCAACAGGCAACCAAGGGACAGAGCCAGCATAAACAAGCAACCAAGGGACAGATCCATCATCACCAGGCAACCAAGGGACAGCCATCATCAACAGGCAACCAAGGGACAGGGCTATCATCAACAGAAAACCAAGGGACAGCCATCATCAACAGGCAACCAAGGGACAGCCATCAACAGGCAACCCAGGGACAGCCATCATCAACAACAGGCAAACAAGGGACAGAGCCATCATCAACAGGCAAACAAGGGACAGAGCCATCATCAACAGGCAACCAAGGGACAGCCATCATCAACAGGCAACCAAGGGACAGAGCCATCATCAAAAGGTGACCACGGGAGAGCCATCATCAACAGGCAACCAAGGGAAAGCCATCATCTACAGGCAAACAAGGGACAGAACCATCATCAACAGGCAACCAAGGGACAGCCATCATCAACAGGCGACCAAGAGACAGCCATCATCAACAGGCAAACAAGGGACAGAGCCATCATCAACAGGCAACCAAGGGACAGCCATCATCAACAGGCAAACAAGGGACAGAGCCATCATCAACAGGTAACCAAGGGACAGCCATCATCAACAGGCGACCAAGGGACAGCCATCATCAACAGGCAAACAAGGGACAGAGCCATCATCAACAGGCAACCAAGGGACAGCGATCATCAACAGGCAAACAAGGGGCAGAGCCATCATTAACAGGCAACCAAGGGACAGCCATCATCAACAGGCAACCAAGGGACAGAGCCATCATCAACAGGCGAACAAGGGACAGCCATCATCAACAGGCAACCAAGGGACAGAGCCATCATCAACAGGCAACCAAGGGACAGCCATCATCAAGAGCAACCAAGGGACAGAGCCATCATCAAAAGGTGACCACGGGAGAGCCATCATCAACAGGCAACCAAGGGACAGAGCGATCCTCAACAGGCAACCAAGGGACAACAGGCAACCAAAGGACAGCCATCATCAACAGGCAACCAAGGGACAGAGCCATCATCAAAAGGTGACCACGGGAGAGCCATCATCAATAGGCAACCAAGGGACAGAGCGATCCTCAACAGGCAACCGAGGGACAACAGGCAACCAAAGGACAGCCATCATCAACAGGCAACCAAGGGACAGCCATCATCAACAGGCAACCAAGGGACAGAGCCATCATCAACAGGCAACCAAGGGACAACAGGCAACCAAGGGACAGAGCCATCATCAACAGTCAACCAAGGGACAGCCATCCTCGACAGGCAACCAAGGTACAGCCATCATCAACAGGCAACCATGGGACAGAGCCATCATCAACAGGTGACCAAGGGACAGCCATCATCAACAGGCGACCAAGGGACAGAGCCATCATCAACAGGCGACTAAGGGACAGCCATCATCAACAGGCAACCAAGGGACAGAGCCATCATCAACAGGTGACCAAGGGACAGCCATCATCAACAGGCGACCAAGGGACAGAGCCATCATCAACAGGCGACTAAGGGACAGCCATCATCAACAGGCAACCAAGGGACAGGGCCATCATCAACAGGCAACCAAGGGACAGCCATCATCAACAGGCAACCAAGGGACAGCCACCATCAACAAGCAACCAAGGGACAGAGCCATCATCAACAGGCAACCAACAGAAAGGGCCATCGTCAACAGGCAATCAAGGGACAGCCATGCCATCATCCACAGGCAACCAAGGGACAGAGCCATCATCAACAGGCAACCAAGGGACAACAGGCAACCAAGGGACAGCCATCATCAACAGGCAACCAAGGGACAGAGCCATCATCAACAGGCAACCAAGGGACATCCATCATCAACAGGCAACCAAGGGACAGAGCCATCATCAACAAGCAACCAAAGGACAAAAGGCAACCAAGGGACAGCCATCGTCAACAGGCAACCACGGGACAGAGCCATCATCAAAAGGCAACCAAGGGACAGCCATCATCAACAGGCAACCAAGGGACAGAGCCATCATCAACAGGCAACCAAGGGACAGAGCCATCAACAGGCAATCAAGGGACAGAGCCATCATCAACAGGGAACCAAGGGACAGCCATTATCTACAGTCAACCAAGGAACAGCCATCCTCGACAGGCAACCAAGGTACAGCCATCATCAACAGGCAACCATGGGACAGAGCCATCATCAACAGGTGACCAAGGGACAGCCATCATCAACAGGCGACCCAGGGACAGAGCCATCATCAACAGGCGACTAAGGGACAGCCATCATCAACAGGCAACCAAGGGACATGGCCATCATCAACAGGAAACCAAGGGACAGCCATCATCAACAGGCAACCAAGGGACAGCCATCATCAACAAGCAACCCAGGGACAGAGCCATCATCAACAGGCAACCAACGGAAAGGGCCATCGTCAACAGGCAACCAAGGGACAGCCATGCCATCATCAACAGGCAATCAAGGGACAGAGCCATCATCAACAGGCAACCAAAGGACAACAGGCAACCAAGGGACAGCCATCATCAACAGGCAACCAAGGGACAGAGCCATCATCAACAGGCAACCAAGGGACAGCCATCATCAACAGGCAACCAAGGGACAGAGCCATCATCAACAGGCAACCAAGGTACAACAGGCAACCAAGGGACGGAGCCATCATCAACAGGCAACCGACAGACAGAGCCATCAACAGGCAACCAAGGGACAGAGCCATCATCAACAGGCAACCAAGGGACAGCCATTATCTACAGTCAACCAAGGAACAGCCATCCTCGACAGGCAACCAAGGTACAGCCATCATCAACAGGCAACCATGGGACAGAGCCATCATCAACAGGTGCCCAAGGGACAGACTTCATCAACAGGCGACCAAGGGACAGAGCCATCATCAACAGGCAACCAAGGGACAGAGCCATCATCAACAGGTGACTAAGGGACAGCCATCATCAACAGGCAACCAAGGGACAGGCCATCATCAACAGGCAACCAAGGGACAGAGCCTTCATCAACAGGTGACCAAGGGACAGCCATCATCAACAGGCAAGCATGGGACAGCCATCATCAACAAGCAACCAAGGGACAGCCATCATCAACAGGCAAGCATGGGACAGCCATCATCAACAAGCAACCAAGGACAGAGCCATCATCAACAGGCAACCAACGGAAAGGGCCATCGTCAACAGGCAACCAAGGGACAGCCATTATCAACAGGCAGCCATGGGACAGCCATCATCAACAGGCAACCAAGGGACAGAGCCATCATCAACAGGTGACCAAGGGACAGACATCATCAACAGGCAACCAAGAGACAGGGCGATCATCAGCAGGAAACCAAGGGACAGCCATCATCAACAGGCAGCCAAGGGACAGAGCCATCATCAACAGGCAACCAAGGGACAGGGCCATCATCAACAGGTGACCAAGGGACAGCCATCATCAACAGGCAACCAAGGGACACAACCATCATCAACGGGCAACCAAGGGACAGAGCCATCATCAACAGGCAACCAAGGGACAGCTCCATCATCAACAGGCAACCAAGGGACAGCCATCATCAACAGGCGACCAAGGGACAGCCATCATCAACAGGCAAACAAGGGACAGAGCCATCATCAACAGGCAACCAAGGGACAGCCATCATCAACAGGCGACCAAGAGACAGCCATCATCAACAGGCAAACAAGGGACAGAGCCATCATCAACAGGCAACCAAGGGACAGCCATCATCAACAGTCAAACAAGGGACAGAGCCATCATCAACAGGTAACCAAGGGACAGCCATCATCAACAGGCGACCAAGGGATAGCCGTCATCAACAGGCAAACAAGGGACAGAGCCATCATCAACAGGCAACCAAGGGACAGCCATCATCAACAGGCAAACAAGGGGCAGAGTCATCATCAACAGGCAACCAAGGGACAGCCATCATCAACAGGCAACCAAGGGACAGAGCCATCATCAACAGGCAAACAAGGGACAAGCATCATCAACAGGCAACCAAGGGACAGAGCCATCATCAACAGGCAACCAAGGGACAGCCATCATCAACAGGCAACCAAGGGACAGAGCCATCATCAAAAGGTGACCACGGGAGAGCCATCATCAACAGGCAACCAAGGGACAGAGCGATCCTCAACAGGCAACCAAGGGACAACAGGCAACCAAAGGACAGCCATCATCAACAGGCAACCAAGGGACAGAGCCATTATCAAAAGGTGACCACGGGAGAGCCATCATCAATAGGCAACCAAGGGACAGAGCGATCCTCAACAGGCAACCGAGGGACAACAGGCAACCAATGGACAGCCATCATCAACATGCAACCAAGGGACAGCCATCATCAACAGGCAACCAAGGGACAAAGCCATCATCAACAGGCAACCAAGGGACATTGCCATCATCAACAGGCAACCAAGGGACAGCCATCATCCACAGGCAACCAAGGGACAGAGCCATCATCAACAGGCAACCAAGGGACAACAGGCAACCAAGGGACAGCCATCATCAACAGGCAACCAAGGGACAGAGACATCATCAACAGGCACCCAAAGGACAAAAGGCAACCAAGGGACAGCCATCATCAACAGGCAACCAAGGGACAGAGCCATCATCAAAAGGCAACCAAGGGACAGCCATCATCAACAGGCAACCAAAGGACAGAGCCATCATCAACAGGCAACCAAGGGACAACAGGCAACCAAAGGACAGAGCCATTATCATCAGTTAACCAAGGGACAGAGCCATCAACAGGCAACCAAGGGACAGAGCCATCATCAACAGGCAACCAAGGGACACAACCATCATCAACGGGCAACCAAGGGACAGAGCCATCATCAACAGGCAACCAAGGGACAGCTCCATCATCAACAGGCAACCAAGGGACAGCCATCATCAAAAGGCGACCAAGGGACAGCCATCATCAACAGGCAAACAAGGGACAGAGCCATCATCAACAGGCAACCAAGGGACAGCCATCATCAACAGGCGACCAAGAGACAGCCATCATCAACAGGCAAACAAGGGACAGAGCCATCATCAACAGGCAACCAAGGGACAGCCATCATCAACAGTCAAACAAGGGACAGAGCCATCATCAACAGGTAACCAAGGGACAGCCATCATCAACAGGCAACCAAGGGATAGCCGTCATCAACAGGCAAACAAGGGACAGAGCCATCATCAACAGGCAACCAAGGGACAGCCATCATCAACAGGCAAACAAGGGGCAGAGTCATCATCAACAGGCAACCAAGGGACAGCCATCATCAACAGGCAACCAAGGGACAGAGCCATCATCAACAGGCAAACAAGGGACAAGCATCATCAACAGGCAACCAAGGGACAGAGCCATCATCAACAGGCAACCAAGGGACAGCCATCATCAACAGGCAACCAAGGGACAGAGCCATCATCAAAAGGTGACCACGGGAGAGCCATCATCAACAGGCAACCAAGGGACAGAGCGATCCTCAACAGGCAACCAAGGGACAACAGGCAACCAAAGGACAGCCATCATCAACAGGCAACCAAGGGACAGAGCCATTATCAAAAGGTGACCACGGGAGAGCCATCATCAATAGGCAACCAAGGGACAGAGCGATCCTCAACAGGCAACCGAGGGACAACAGGCAACCAATGGACAGCCATCATCAACAGGCAACCAAGGGACAGCCATCATCAACAGGCAACCAAGGGACAAAGCCATCATCAACAGGCAACCAAGGGACATTGCCATCATCAACAGGCAACCAAGGGACAGCCATCATCCACAGGCAACCAAGGGACAGAGCCATCATCAACAGGCAACCAAGGGACAACAGGCAACCAAGGGACAGCCATCATCAACAGGCAACCAAGGGACAGAGACATCATCAACAGGCACCCAAAGGACAAAAGGCAACCAAGGGACAGCCATCATCAACAGGCAACCAAGGGACAGAGCCATCATCAAAAGGCAACCAAGGGACAGCCATCATCAACAGGCAACCAAAGGACAGAGCCATCATCAACAGGCAACCAAGGGACAACAGGCAACCAAAGGACAGAGCCATTATCATCAGGCAACCAAGGGACAGAGCCATCAACAGGCAACCAAGGGACAGAGCCATCATCAACAGGCAACCAAGCGACAGCCATTATCTACAGTCAACCAAGGGACAGCCATCCTCGACAGGCAACAAAGGTACAGCCATCATCAACAGGCAACCATGGGACAAAGCCATCATCAACAGGTGACCAAGGGACAGCCATCATCAACAGGCGACCAAGGGACAGAGCCATCATCAACAGGTGACTAAGGGACAGCCATCATCAACAGGCAACCAAGGGACAGGGCCATCATCAACAGGCAACCAAGGGACAGCCATCATCAACAGGCAACCAAGGGACAGCCATCATCAACAAGCAACCAAGGGACAGAGCCATCATCAACAGGCAACCAACAGAAAGGGCCATCGTCAACAGGCAACCAAGGGACAGCCATGCCATCATCAACAGGCAACCAAGGGACAGAGCCATCATCAACAGGCAACCAAGGGACAACAGGCAACCAAGGGACAGCCATCATCAACAGGCAACCAAGGGACAGAGCCATCATCAACAGGCAACCAAGGGACAGCCATCATCAACAGGCAACCAAGGTACAGAGCCATCATCAACAAGCAACCAAAGGACAAAAGGCAACCAAGGGACAGCCATCATCAACAGGCAACCAAGGGACAGAGCCATCATCAAAAGGCAACCAAGGGACAGCCATCATCAACAGGCAACCAAGGGACAGAGCCATCATCAACAGGCAACCAAGGGACAGAGCCATCAACAGGCAACCAAGGGACAGAGCCATCATCAACAGGGAACCAAGGGACAGCCATTATCTACAGTCAACCAAGGAACAGCCATCCTCGACAGGCAACCAAGGTACAGCCATCATCAACAGGCAACCATGGGACAGAGCCATCATCAACAGGTGACCAAGGGACAGCCATCATCAACAGGCAACCAAGGGACAGAGCGATCCTCAACAGGCAACCAAGGGACAACAGGCAACCAAAGGACAGCCATCATCAACAGGCAACCAAGGGACAGAGCCATCATCAAAAGGTGACCACGGGAGAGCCATCATCAATAGGCAACCAAGGGACAGAGCGATCCTCAACAGGCAACCGAGGGACAACAGGCAACCAATGGACAGCCATCATCAACAGGCAACCAAGGGACAAAGCCATCATCAACAGGCAACCAAGAGACATAGCCATCATCAACAGGCAACCAAGGGACAGCCATCATCCACAGGCAACCAAGGGACAGAGCCATCATCAACAGGCAACCAAGGGACAACAGGCAACCAAGGGACAGCCATCATCAACAGGCAACCAAGGGACAGAGACATCATCAACAGGCAACCAAAGGACAAAAGGCAACCAAGGGACAGCCATCATCAACAGGCAACCAAGGGACAGAGCCATCACCAAAAGGCAACCAAGGGACAGCCATCATCAATAGGCAACCAAAGGACAGAGCCATCATCAACAGGTGACCAAGGGACAGCCATCATCAACAGGCGACCAAGGGACAGAGCCATCATCAACAGGCGAACAAGGGACAGCCATCATCAACAGGCAACCAAGGGACACACCCATCATCAACAGGCAACCAAGGGACAGCCATCATCAACAGGCAACCAAGGGACAGAGCCATCATCAAAAGGTGACCACGGGAGAGCCATCATCAACAGGCAACCAAGGGACAGAGCGATCCTCAACAGGCAACCAAGGGACAACAGGCAACCAAAGGACAGCCATCATCAACAGGCAACCAAGGGACAGAGCCATCATCAAAAGGTGACCACGGGAGAGCCATCATCAATAGGCAACCAAGGGACAGAGCGATCCTCAACAGGCAACCGAGGGACAACAGGCAACCAATGGACAGCCATCATCAACAGGCAACCAAGGGACAGCCATCATCAACAGGCAACCAAGGGACAAAGCCATCATCAACAGGCAACCAAGGGACATAGCCATCATCAACAGGCAACCAAGGGACAGCCATCATCCACAGGCAACCAAGGGACAGAGCCATCATCAACAGGCAACCAAGGGACAACAGGCAACCAAGGGACAGCCATCATCAACAGGCAACCAAGGGACAGAGACATCATCAACAGGCAACCAAAGGACAAAAGGCAACCAAGGGACAGCCATCATCAACAGGCAACCAAGGGACAGAGCCATCATCAAAAGGCAACCAAGGGACAGCCATCATCAATAGGCAACCAAAGGACAGAGCCATCATCAAGAGGTGACCAAGGGACAGCCATCATCAACAGGCGACCAAGGGACAGAGCCATCATCAACAGGCGAACAAGGGACAGCCATCATCAACAGGCAACCAAGGGACACACCAATCATCAACAGGCAACCAAGGGACAGCCATCATCAACAGGCAACCAAGGGACAGAGCCATCATCAAAAGGTGACCACGGGAGAGCCATCATCAACAGGCAACCAAGGGACAGAGCGATCCTCAACAGGCAACCAAGGGACAACAGGCAACCAAAGGACAGCCATCATCAACAGGCAACCAAGGGACAGAGCCATCATCAAAAGGTGACCACGGGAGAGCCATCATCAATAGGCAACCAAGGGACAGAGCGATCCTCAACAGGCAACCGAGGGACAACAGGCAACCAATGGACAGCCATCATCAACAGGCAACCAAGGGACAGCCATCATCAACAGGCAACCAAGGGACAAAGCCATCATCAACAGGCAACCAAGGGACATAGCCATCATCAACAGGCAACCAAGGGACAGCCATCATCCACAGGCAACCAAGGGACAGAGCCATCATCAACAGGCAACCAAGGGACAACAGGCAACCAAGGGACAGCCATCATCAACAGGCAACCAAGGGACAGATACATCATCAACAGGCAACCAAAGGACAAAAGGCAACCAAGGGACAGCCATCATCAACAGGCAACCAAGGGACAGAGCCATCATCAAAAGGCAACCAAGGGACAGCCATCATCAACAGGCAACCAAAGGACAGAGCCATCATCAACAGGCAACCAAGGGACAACAGACAACCAAAGGACAGAGCCATTATCATCAGGCAACCAAGGGACAGAGCCATCAACAGGCAACCAAGGGACAGAGCCATCATCAACAGGCAACCAAGCGACAGCCATTATCTACAGTCAACCAAGGGACAGCCATCCTCGACAGGCAACGAAGGTACAGCCATCATCAACAGGCAACCATGGGACAAAGCCATCATCAACAGGTGACCAAGGGACAGCCATCATCAACAGACGACCAAGGGACAGAGCCATCATCAACAGGTGACTAAGGGACAGCCATCATCAACAGGCAACCAAGGGACAGGGCCATCATCAACAGGCAACCAAGGGACAGCCATCATCAACAGGCAACCAAGGGACAGCCATCATCAACAAGCAACCAAGGGACAGAGCCATCATCAACAGGCAACCAACAGAAAGGGCCATCGTCAACAGGCAACCAAGGGACAGCCATGCCATCATCAAAAGGCAACCAAGGGACAGAGCCATCATCAACAGGCAACCAAGGGACAACAGGCAACCAAGGAACAGCCATCATCAACAAGCAACCAATGGACAGAGCCATCATCAACAGGCAACCAAGGGACAGCCATCATCAACAGGCAACCAAGGTACAGAGCCATCATCAACAAGCAACCAAAGGACAAAAGGCAACCAAGGGACAGCCATCATCAACAGGCAACCAAGGGACAGAGCCATCATCAAAAGGCAACCAAGGGACAGCCATCATCAACAGGCAACCAAGGGACAGAGCCATCATCAACAGGCAACCAAGGGACAGAGCCATCAACAGGCAACCAAGGGACAGAGCCATCATCAACAGGGAACCAAGGGACAGCCATTATCTACAGTCAACCAAGGAACAGCCATCCTCGACAGGCAACCAAGGTACAGCCATCATCAACAGGCAACCATGGGACAGAGCCATCATCAACAGGTGACCAAGGGACAGCCATCATCAACAGGCGACCAAGGGACAGAGCCATCATCAACAGGCGACTAAGGGACAGCCATCATCAACAGGCAACCAAGGGACATGGCCATCATCAACAGGCAACCAAGGGACAGCCATCATCAACAGGCAACCAAGGGACAGCCATCATCAACAAGCAACCCAGGGACAGAGCCATCATCAACAGGCAACCAACGGAAAGTGCCATCGTCAACAGGCAACCAAGGGACAGCCATGCCATCATCAACAGGCAATCAAGGGACAGAGCCATCATCAACAAGCAACCAAAGGACAACAGGCAACCAAGGGACAGCCATCATCAACAGGCAACCAAGGGACAGAGCCATCATCAACAGGCAACCAAGGGACAGCCATCATCAACAGGCAACCAAGGGACAGAGCCATCATCAACAGGCAACCAAGGTACAACAGGCAACCAAGGGACGGAGCCATCATCAACAGGCAACCGACGGAAAGAGCCACCAACAGGCAACCAAGGGACAGAGCCATCATCAACAGGCAACCAAGGGACAGCCATTATCTACAATCAACCAAGGAACAGCCATCCTCGACAGGCAACCAAGGTACAGCCATCATCAACAGGCAACCATGGGACAGAGCCATCATCAACAGGTGCCCAAGGGACAGCCATCATCAACAGGCGACCAAGGGACAGAGCCATCATCAACAGGCAACCAAGGGACAGAGCCATCATCAACAGGCGACTAAGGGACAGCCATCATCAACAGGCAACCAAGGGACAGGCCGTCATCAACAGGCAACCAAGGGACAGCCATCATCAACAGGCAAGCATGGGACAGCCATAATCAACAAGCAACCAAGGGACAGCCATCATCAACAGGCAAGCATGGGACAGCCATCATCAACAAGCAACCAAGGGACAGAGCCATCATCAACAGGCAACCAACGGAAAGGGCCATCGTCAACAGGCAACCAAGGGACAGGCATCATCAACAGGCAGCCATGCGACAGCCATCATCAACAGGCAACCAAGGGACAGAGCCATCATCAACAGGTGACCAAGGGACAGACATCATCAACAGGCAACCAAGGGACAGGGCCATCATCAACAGGAAACCAAGGGACAGCCATCATCAACAGGCAGCCAAGGGACAGAGCCATCATCAACAGGCAACCAAGGGACAGGGCCATCATCAACAGGCAGCCAAGGGACAGTCAACATCAACAGGCAACCATGGGACAACCATCATCAACAGGCAACCAAGGGACAGAGCCATCAACAGGCAACCAAGGGACAGAGCCATCATCAACAGGCAACCAAGGGACAGAGCCATCATCAACAGGCAACTAAGGTACAGCCATCATCAACAGGCAACCAAGGGACAGCCATCATCAACAGGCAACCAAGGGACAGAGCCATCATCAATAGGCAACCAAGGTACAACAGGCAACCAAGGGACGGAGCCATCATCAACAGGCAACCGACGGACAGAGCCATCAACAGGCAACCAAGGGACAGAGCCATCATCAACAGGCAACCAAGGGACAGCCATTATCTACTGTCAACCAAGGAACAGCCATCCTCGACAGGCAACCAAGGTACAGCCATCATCAACAGGAAACCATGGGACAGAGCCATCATCAACAGGTGCCCAAGGGACAGCCATCATCAACAGGCGACCAAGGGACAGAGCCATCATCAACAGGCAACCAAGGGACAGAGCCATCATCAACAGGCGACTAAGGGACAGCCATCATCAACAGGCAACCAAGGGACAGGCCATCATCAACAGGCAACCAAGGGACAGCCATCATCAACAGGCAAGCATGGGACAGCCATAATCAACAAGCAACCAAGGGACAGCCATCATCAACAGGCAAGCATGGGACAGCCATCATCAAAAAGCAACCAAGGGACAGAACCATCATCAACAGGCAACCAACGGAAAGGGCCATCGTCAACAGGCAACCAAGGGACAGCCATCATCAACAGGCAGCCATGCGACAGCCATCATCAACAGGCAACCAAGGGACAGAGCCATCATCAACAGGTGACCAAGGGACAGACATCATCAACAGGCAACCAAGGGACAGGGATATCATCAACAGGCAACCAAGGGACAGGGCCATCATCAACAGGAAACCAAGGGACAGCCATCATCAACAGGCAGCCAAGGGACAGAGCCATCATTAAAAGGCAACCAAGGGACAGGGCCATCATCAACAGGCAGCCAAGGGACAGTCAACATCAACAGGCAACCATGGGACAACCATTATCAACAGGCAACCAAGGGACAGAGCCATCAACAGGCAACCAAGGGACAGAGCCATCATCAACAGGCAACCAAGGGACAGCCATTATCTACAGTCAACCAAGGAACAGCCATCCTCGACAGGCAACCAAGGTACAGCCATCATCAACAGGCAACCATGGGACAGAGCCATCATCAACAGGTGCCCAAGGGACAGCCATCATCAACCGGCGACCAAGGGACAGAGCCATCATCAACAGGCAACCAAGGGACAGAGCCATCATCAACAGGCGACTAAGGGACAGCCATCATCAACAGGCAACCAAGGGACAGGCCATCATCAACAGGCAACCAAGGGACAGCCATCATCAACAGGCAAGCATGGGACAGCCATAATCAACAAGCAACCAAGGGACAGCCATCATCAACAGGCAAGCATGGGAAAGCCATCATCAACAAGCAACCAAGGGACAGAGCCATCATCAACAGGCAACCAACGGAAAGGGCCATCGTCAACAGGCAACCAAGGAACAGCCATCATCAACAGGCAGCCATGGGACAGCCATCATCAACAGGCAACCAAGGGACAGAGCCATCATCAACAGGTGACCAAGGGACAGACATCATCAACAGGCAACCAAGGGACAGGGCCATCATCAACAGGAAACCAAGGGACAGCCATCATCAACAGGCAGCCAAGGGACAGAGCCATCATCAACAGGCAACCAAGGGACAGGGCCATCATCAACAGGCTGCCAAGGGACAGCCAACATCAACAGGCGACCAACGGACAGCCATCAACAGGCAACCAAGGGACAGCCATTATCAACAGGCAACCAAGGCACAGGGCCATCATCAACAGGAAACCAAGGGACAGCCATCATCAACAGGCAAATAAGGGACAGAGCCATCATCAACAGGCAACCAAGGGACAGAGCCATCATCAACACGTGACCAAGGGACAGTCATCATCAACAAGCAACCAAGGGACAGAGTCATCATCAACAGGCAACCAAGGGACAGCCATCATCACCAGGCGACCAAGGGACAGCCATCATCAACAGGCAACCAAGGGACAGAGCCAGCATAAACAAGCAACCAAGGGACAGATCCATCATCACCAGGCAACCAAGGGACAGCCATCATCAACAGGCAACCAAGGGACAGGGCTATCATCAACAGAAAACCAAGGGACAGCCATCATCAACAGGCAACCAAGGGACAGCCATCAACAGGCAACCCAGGGACAGCCATCATCAACAACAGGCAAACAAGGGACAGAGCCATCATCAACAGGCAAACAAGGGACAGAGCCATCATCAACAGGCAACCAAGGGACAGCCATCATCAACAGGCAACCAAGGGACAGAGCCATCATCAAAAGGTGACCACGGGAGAGCCATCATCAACAGGCAACCAAGGGAAAGCCATCATCTACAGGCAAACAAGGGACAGAACCATCATCAACAGGCAACCAAGGGACAGCCATCATCAACAGGCGACCAAGAGACAGCCATCATCAACAGGCAAACAAGGGACAGAGCCATCATCAACAGGCAACCAAGGGACAGCCATCATCAACAGGCAAACAAGGGACAGAGCCATCATCAACAGGTAACCAAGGGACAGCCATCATCAACAGGCGACCAAGGGACAGCCATCATCAACAGGCAAACAAGGGACAGAGCCATCATCAACAGGCAACCAAGGGACAGCGATCATCAACAGGCAAACAAGGGGCAGAGCCATCATTAACAGGCAACCAAGGGACAGCCATCATCAACAGGCAACCAAGGGACAGAGCCATCATCAACAGGCGAACAAGGGACAGCCATCATCAACAGGCAACCAAGGGACAGAGCCATCATCAACAGGCAACCAAGGGACAGCCATCATCAAGAGCAACCAAGGGACAGAGCCATCATCAAAAGGTGACCACGGGAGAGCCATCATCAACAGGCAACCAAGGGACAGAGCGATCCTCAACAGGCAACCAAGGGACAACAGGCAACCAAAGGACAGCCATCATCAACAGGCAACCAAGGGACAGAGCCATCATCAAAAGGTGACCACGGGAGAGCCATCATCAATAGGCAACCAAGGGACAGAGCGATCCTCAACAGGCAACCGAGGGACAACAGGCAACCAAAGGACAGCCATCATCAACAGGCAACCAAGGGACAGCCATCATCAACAGGCAACCAAGGGACAGAGCCATCATCAACAGGCAACCAAGGGACAACAGGCAACCAAGGGACAGAGCCATCATCAACAGTCAACCAAGGGACAGCCATCCTCGACAGGCAACCAAGGTACAGCCATCATCAACAGGCAACCATGGGACAGAGCCATCATCAACAGGTGACCAAGGGACAGCCATCATCAACAGGCGACCAAGGGACAGAGCCATCATCAACAGGCGACTAAGGGACAGCCATCATCAACAGGCAACCAAGGGACAGCCATCATCAACAGGCAACCAAGGGACAGCCACCATCAACAGGCAACCAAGGGACAGCCACCATCAACAAGCAACCAAGGGACAGAGCCATCATCAACAGGCAACCAACAGAAAGGGCCATCGTCAACAGGCAATCAAGGGACAGCCATGCCATCATCCACAGGCAACCAAGGGACAGAGCCATCATCAACAGGCAACCAAGGGACAACAGGCAACCAAGGGACAGCCATCATCAACAGGCAACCAAGGGACAGAGCCATCATCAACAGGCAACCAAGGGACATCCATCATCAACAGGCAACCAAGGGACAGAGCCATCATCAACAAGCAACCAAAGGACAAAAGGCAACCAAGGGACAGCCATCGTCAACAGGCAACCACGGGACAGAGCCATCATCAAAAGGCAACCAAGGGACAGCCATCATCAACAGGCAACCAAGGGACAGAGCCATCATCAACAGGCAACCAAGGGACAGAGCCATCAACAGGCAATCAAGGGACAGAGCCATCATCAACAGGGAACCAAGGGACAGCCATTATCTACAGTCAACCAAGGAACAGCCATCCTCGACAGGCAACCAAGGTACAGCCATCATCAACAGGCAACCATGGGACAGAGCCATCATCAACAGGTGACCAAGGGACAGCCATCATCAACAGGCGACCCAGGGACAGAGCCATCATCAACAGGCGACTAAGGGACAGCCATCATCAACAGGCAACCAAGGGACATGGCCATCATCAACAGGAAACCAAGGGACAGCCATCATCAACAGGCAACCAAGGGACAGCCATCATCAACAAGCAACCCAGGGACAGAGCCATCATCAACAGGCAACCAACGGAAAGGGCCATCGTCAACAGGCAACCAAGGGACAGCCATGCCATCATCAACAGGCAATCAAGGGACAGAGCCATCATCAACAGGCAACCAAAGGACAACAGGCAACCAAGGGACAGCCATCATCAACAGGCAACCAAGGGACAGAGCCATCATCAACAGGCAACCAAGGGACAGCCATCATCAACAGGCAACCAAGGGACAGAGCCATCATCAACAGGCAACCAAGGTACAACAGGCAACCAAGGGACGGAGCCATCATCAACAGGCAACCGACAGACAGAGCCATCAACAGGCAACCAAGGGACAGAGCCATCATCAACAGGCAACCAAGGGACAGCCATTATCTACAGTCAACCAAGGAACAGCCATCCTCGACAGGCAACCAAGGTACAGCCATCATCAACAGGCAACCATGGGACAGAGCCATCATCAACAGGTGCCCAAGGGACAGACTTCATCAACAGGCGACCAAGGGACAGAGCCATCATCAACAGGCAACCAAGGGACAGAGCCATCATCAACAGGTGACTAAGGGACAGCCATCATCAACAGGCAACCAAGGGACAGGCCATCATCAACAGGCAACCAAGGGACAGAGCCTTCATCAACAGGTGACCAAGGGACAGCCATCATCAACAGGCAAGCATGGGACAGCCATCATCAACAAGCAACCAAGGGACAGCCATCATCAACAGGCAAGCATGGGACAGCCATCATCAACAAGCAACCAAGGACAGAGCCATCATCAACAGGCAACCAACGGAAAGGGCCATCGTCAACAGGCAACCAAGGGACAGCCATTATCAACAGGCAGCCATGGGACAGCCATCATCAACAGGCAACCAAGGGACAGAGCCATCATCAACAGGTGACCAAGGGACAGACATCATCAACAGGCAACCAAGAGACAGGGCCATCATCAGCAGGAAACCAAGGGACAGCCATCATCAACAGGCAGCCAAGGGACAGAGCCATCATCAACAGGCAACCAAGGGACAGGGCCATCATCAACAGGTGACCAAGGGACAGCCATCATCAACAGGCAACCAAGGGACACAACCATCATCAACGGGCAACCAAGGGACAGAGCCATCATCAACAGGCAACCAAGGGACAGCTCCATCATCAACAGGCAACCAAGGGACAGCCATCATCAACAGGCGACCAAGGGACAGCCATCATCAACAGGCAAACAAGGGACAGAGCCATCATCAACAGGCAACCAAGGGACAGCCATCATCAACAGGCGACCAAGAGACAGCCATCATCAACAGGCAAACAAGGGACAGAGCCATCATCAACAGGCAACCAAGGGACAGCCATCATCAACAGTCAAACAAGGGACAGAGCCATCATCAACAGGTAACCAAGGGACAGCCATCATCAACAGGCGACCAAGGGATAGCCGTCATCAACAGGCAAACAAGGGACAGAGCCATCATCAACAGGCAACCAAGGGACAGCCATCATCAACAGGCAAACAAGGGGCAGAGTCATCATCAACAGGCAACCAAGGGACAGCCATCATCAACAGGCAACCAAGGGACAGAGCCATCATCAACAGGCAAACAAGGGACAAGCATCATCAACAGGCAACCAAGGGACAGAGCCATCATCAACAGGCAACCAAGGGACAGCCATCATCAACAGGCAACCAAGGGACAGAGCCATCATCAAAAGGTGACCACGGGAGAGCCATCATCAACAGGCAACCAAGGGACAGAGCGATCCTCAACAGGCAACCAAGGGACAACAGGCAACCAAAGGACAGCCATCATCAACAGGCAACCAAGGGACAGAGCCATTATCAAAAGGTGACCACGGGAGAGCCATCATCAATAGGCAACCAAGGGACAGAGCGATCCTCAACAGGCAACCGAGGGACAACAGGCAACCAATGGACAGCCATCATCAACAGGCAACCAAGGGACAGCCATCATCAACAGGCAACCAAGGGACAAAGCCATCATCAACAGGCAACCAAGGGACATTGCCATCATCAACAGGCAACCAAGGGACAGCCATCATCCACAGGCAACCAAGGGACAGAGCCATCATCAACAGGCAACCAAGGGACAACAGGCAACCAAGGGACAGCCATCATCAACAGGCAACCAAGGGACAGAGACATCATCAACAGGCACCCAAAGGACAAAAGGCAACCAAGGGACAGCCATCATCAACAGGCAACCAAGGGACAGAGCCATCATCAAAAGGCAACCAAGGGACAGCCATCATCAACAGGCAACCAAAGGACAGAGCCATCATCAACAGGCAACCAAGGGACAACAGGCAACCAAAGGACAGAGCCATTATCATCAGTTAACCAAGGGACAGAGCCATCAACAGGCAACCAAGGGACAGAGCCATCATCAACAGGCAACCAAGGGACACAACCATCATCAACGGGCAACCAAGGGACAGAGCCATCATCAACAGGCAACCAAGGGACAGCTCCATCATCAACAGGCAACCAAGGGACAGCCATCATCAAAAGGCGACCAAGGGACAGCCATCATCAACAGGCAAACAAGGGACAGAGCCATCATCAACAGGCAACCAAGGGACAGCCATCATCAACAGGCGACCAAGAGACAGCCATCATCAACAGGCAAACAAGGGACAGAGCCATCATCAACAGGCAACCAAGGGACAGCCATCATCAACAGTCAAACAAGGGACAGAGCCATCATCAACAGGTAACCAAGGGACAGCCATCATCAACAGGCAACCAAGGGATAGCCGTCATCAACAGGCAAACAAGGGACAGAGCCATCATCAACAGGCAACCAAGGGACAGCCATCATCAACAGGCAAACAAGGGGCAGAGTCATCATCAACAGGCAACCAAGGGACAGCCATCATCAACAGGCAACCAAGGGACAGAGCCATCATCAACAGGCAAACAAGGGACAAGCATCATCAACAGGCAACCAAGGGACAGAGCCATCATCAACAGGCAACCAAGGGACAGCCATCATCAACAGGCAACCAAGGGACAGAGCCATCATCAAAAGGTGACCACGGGAGAGCCATCATCAACAGGCAACCAAGGGACAGAGCGATCCTCAACAGGCAACCAAGGGACAACAGGCAACCAAAGGACAGCCATCATCAACAGGCAACCAAGGGACAGAGCCATTATCAAAAGGTGACCACGGGAGAGCCATCATCAATAGGCAACCAAGGGACAGAGCGATCCTCAACAGGCAACCGAGGGACAACAGGCAACCAATGGACAGCCATCATCAACAGGCAACCAAGGGACAGCCATCATCAACAGGCAACCAAGGGACAAAGCCATCATCAACAGGCAACCAAGGGACATTGCCATCATCAACAGGCAACCAAGGGACAGCCATCATCCACAGGCAACCAAGGGACAGAGCCATCATCAACAGGCAACCAAGGGACAACAGGCAACCAAGGGACAGCCATCATCAACAGGCAACCAAGGGACAGAGACATCATCAACAGGCACCCAAAGGACAAAAGGCAACCAAGGGACAGCCATCATCAACAGGCAACCAAGGGACAGAGCCATCATCAAAAGGCAACCAAGGGACAGCCATCATCAACAGGCAACCAAAGGACAGAGCCATCATCAACAGGCAACCAAGGGACAACAGGCAACCAAAGGACAGAGCCATTATCATCAGGCAACCAAGGGACAGAGCCATCAACAGGCAACCAAGGGACAGAGCCATCATCAACAGGCAACCAAGCGACAGCCATTATCTACAGTCAACCAAGGGACAGCCATCCTCGACAGGCAACAAAGGTACAGCCATCATCAACAGGCAACCATGGGACAAAGCCATCATCAACAGGTGACCAAGGGACAGCCATCATCAACAGGCGACCAAGGGACAGAGCCATCATCAACAGGTGACTAAGGGACAGCCATCATCAACAGGCAACCAAGGGACAGGGCCATCATCAACAGGCAACCAAGGGACAGCCATCATCAACAGGCAAACAAGGGACAGCCATCATCAACAAGCAACCAAGGGACAGAGCCATCATCAACAGGCAACCAACAGAAAGGGCCATCGTCAACAGGCAACCAAGGGACAGCCATGCCATCATCAACAGGCAACCAAGGGACAGAGCCATCATCAACAGGCAACCAAGGGACAACAGGCAACCAAGGGACAGCCATCATCAACAGGCAACCAAGGGACAGAGCCATCATCAACAGGCAACCAAGGGACAGCCATCATCAACAGGCAACCAAGGTACAGAGCCATCATCAACAAGCAACCAAAGGACAAAAGGCAACCAATGGACAGCCATCATCAACAGGCAACCAAGGGACAGAGCCATCATCAAAAGGCAACCAAGGGACAGCCATCATCAACAGGCAACCAAGGGACAGAGCCATCATCAACAGGCAACCAAGGGACAGAGCCATCAACAGGCAACCAAGGGACAGAGCCATCATCAACAGGGAACCAAGGGACAGCCATTATCTACAGTCAACCAAGGAACAGCCATCCTCGACAGGCAACCAAGGTACAGCCATCATCAACAGGCAACCATGGGACAGAGCCATCATCAACAGGTGACCAAGGGACAGCCATCATCAACAGGCGACCAAGGGACAGAGCCATCATCAACAGGCGACTAAGGGACAGCCATCATCAACAGGCAACCAAGGGACATGGCCATCATCAACAGGCAACCAAGGGACAGCCATCATCAACAGGCAACCAAGGGACAGCCATCATCAACAAGCAACCCAGGGACAGAGCCATCATCAACAGGCAACCAACGGAAAGTGCCATCGTCAACAGGCAACCAAGGGACAGCCATGCCATCATCAACAGGCAATCAAGGGACAGAGCCTTCATCAACAGGCAACCAAGGGACACAACCATCATCAACGGGCAACCAAGGGACAGAGCCATCATCAACAGGCAACCAAGGGACAGCTCCATCATCAACAGGCAACCAAGGGACAGCCATCATCAACAGGCGACCAAGGGACAGCCATCATCAACAGGCAAACAAGGGACAGAGCCATCATCAACAGGCAACCAAGGGACAGCCATCATCAACAGGCGACCAAGAGACAGCCATCATCAACAGGCAAACAAGGGACAGAGCCATCATCAACAGGCAACCAAGGGACAGCCATCATCAACAGTCAAACAAGGGACAGAGCCATCATCAACAGGTAACCAAGGGACAGCCATCATCAACAGGCGACCAAGGGATAGCCGTCATCAACAGGCAAACAAGGGACAGAGCCATCATCAACAGGCAACCAAGGGACAGCCATCATCAACAGGCAAACAAGGGGCAGAGCCATCATCAACAGGCAACCAAGGGACAGCCATCATCAACAGGCAACCAAGGGACAGCCATCATCCACAGGCAACCAAGGGACAGAGCCATCATCAACAGGCAACCAAGGGACAACAGGCAACCAAGGGACAGCCATCATCAACAGGCAACCAAGGGACAGAGACATCATCAACAGGCACCCAAAGGACAAAAGGCAACCAAGGGACAGCCATCATCAACAGGCAACCAAGGGACAGAGCCATCATCAAAAGGCAACCAAGGGACAGCCATCATCAACAGGCAACCAAAGGACAGAGCCATCATCAACAGGCAACCAAGGGACAACAGGCAACCAAAGGACAGAGCCATTATCATCAGGCAACCAAGGGACAGAGCCATCAACAGGCAACCAAGGGACAGAGCCATCATCAACAGGCAACCAAGCGACAGCCATTATCTACAGTCAACCAAGGGACAGCCATCCTCGACAGGCAACAAAGGTACAGCCATCATCAACAGGCAACCATGGGACAAAGCCATCATCAACAGGTGACCAAGGGACAGCCATCATCAACAGGCGACCAAGGGACAGAGCCATCATCAACAGGTGACTAAGGGACAGCCATCATCAACAGGCAACCAAGGGACAGGGCCATCATCAACAGGCAACCAAGGGACAGCCATCATCAACAGGCAAACAAGGGACAGCCATCATCAACAAGCAACCAAGGGACAGAGCCATCATCAACAGGCAACCAACAGAAAGGGCCATCGTCAACAGGCAACCAAGGGACAGCCATGCCATCATCAACAGGCAACCAAGGGACAGAGCCATCATCAACAGGCAACCAAGGGACAACAGGCAACCAAGGGACAGCCATCATCAACAGGCAACCAAGGGACAGAGCCATCATCAACAGGCAACCAAGGGACAGCCATCATCAACAGGCAACCAAGGTACAGAGCCATCATCAACAAGCAACCAAAGGACAAAAGGCAACCAATGGACAGCCATCATCAACAGGCAACCAAGGGACAGAGCCATCATCAAAAGGCAACCAAGGGACAGCCATCATCAACAGGCAACCAAGGGACAGAGCCATCATCAACAGGCAACCAAGGGACAGAGCCATCAACAGGCAACCAAGGGACAGAGCCATCATCAACAGGGAACCAAGGGACAGCCATTATCTACAGTCAACCAAGGAACAGCCATCCTCGACAGGCAACCAAGGTACAGCCATCATCAACAGGCAACCATGGGACAGAGCCATCATCAACAGGTGACCAAGGGACAGCCATCATCAACAGGCGACCAAGGGACAGAGCCATCATCAACAGGCGACTAAGGGACAGCCATCATCAACAGGCAACCAAGGGACATGGCCATCATCAACAGGCAACCAAGGGACAGCCATCATCAACAGGCAACCAAGGGACAGCCATCATCAACAAGCAACCCAGGGACAGAGCCATCATCAACAGGCAACCAACGGAAAGTGCCATCGTCAACAGGCAACCAAGGGACAGCCATGCCATCATCAACAGGCAATCAAGGGACAGAGCCTTCATCAACAGGCAACCAAGGGACACAACCATCATCAACGGGCAACCAAGGGACAGAGCCATCATCAACAGGCAACCAAGGGACAGCTCCATCATCAACAGGCAACCAAGGGACAGCCATCATCAACAGGCGACCAAGGGACAGCCATCATCAACAGGCAAACAAGGGACAGAGCCATCATCAACAGGCAACCAAGGGACAGCCATCATCAACAGGCGACCAAGAGACAGCCATCATCAACAGGCAAACAAGGGACAGAGCCATCATCAACAGGCAACCAAGGGACAGCCATCATCAACAGTCAAACAAGGGACAGAGCCATCATCAACAGGTAACCAAGGGACAGCCATCATCAACAGGCGACCAAGGGATAGCCGTCATCAACAGGCAAACAAGGGACAGAGCCATCATCAACAGGCAACCAAGGGACAGCCATCATCAACAGGCAAACAAGGGGCAGAGCCATCATCAACAGGCAACCAAGGGACAGCCATCATCAACAGGCAACCAAGGGACAGAGCCATCATCAACAGGCAAACAAGGGACAGCCATCATCAACAGGCAACCAAGGGACAGAGCCATCATCAACAGGCAACCAAGGGACAGAGCCATCATCAAAAGGTGACCACGGGAGAGCCATCATCAACAGGCAACCAAGGGACAGAGCGATCCTCAACAGGCAACCAAGGGACAACAGGCAACCAAAGGACAGCCATCATCAACAGGCAACCAAGGGACAGAGCCATCATCAAAAGGTGACCACGGGAGAGCCATCATCAATAGGCAACCAAGGGACAGAGCGATCCTCAACAGGCAACCGAGGGACAACAGGCAACCAATGGACAGCCATCATCAACAGGCAACCAAGGGACAGCCATCATCAACAGGCAACCAAGGGACAAAGCCATCATCAACAGGCAACCAAGAGACATAGCCATCATCAACAGGCAACCAAGGGACAGCCATCATCCACAGGCAACCAAGGGACAGAGCCATCATCAACAGGCAACCAAGGGACAACAGGCAACCAAGGGACAGCCATCATCAACAGGCAACCAAGGGACAGAGACATCATCAACAGGCAACCAAAGGACAAAAGGCAACCAAGGGACAGCCATCATCAACAGGCAACCAAGGGACAGAGCCATCATCAAAAGGCAACCAAGGGACAGCCATCATCAATAGGCAACCAAAGGACAGAGCCATCATCAACAGGTGACCAAGGGACAGCCATCATCAACAGGCGACCAAGGGACAGAGCCATCATCAACAGGCGAACAAGGGACAGCCATCATCAACAGGCAACCAAGGGACACATCCATCATCAACAGGCAACCAAGGGACAGCCATCATCAACAGGCAACCAAGGGACAGAGCCATCATCAAAAGGTGACCACGGGAGAGCCATCATCAACAGGCAACCAAGGGACAGAGCGATCCTCAACAGGCAACCAAGGGACAACAGGCAACCAAAGGACAGCCATCATCAACAGGCAACCAAGGGACAGAGCCATCATCAAAAGGTGACCACGGGAGAGCCATCATCAATAGGCAACCAAGGGACAGAGCGATCCTCAACAGGCAACCGAGGGACAACAGGCAACCAATGGACAGCCATCATCAACAGGCAACCAAGGGACAGCCATCATCAACAGGCAACCAAGGGACAAAGCCATCATCAACAGGCAACCAAGGGACATAGCCATCATCAACAGGCAACCAAGGGACAGCCATCATCCACAGGCAACCAAGGGACAGAACCATCATCAACAGGCAACCAAGGGACAACAGGCAACCAAGGGACAGCCATCATCAACAGGCAACCAAGGGACAGAGACATCATCAACAGGCAACCAAAGGACAAAAGGCAACCAAGGGACAGCCATCATCAACAGGCAACCAAGGGACAGAGCCATCATCAAAAGGCAACCAAGGGACAGCCATCATCAACAGGCAACCAAAGGACAGAGCCATCATCAACAGGCAACCAAGGGACAACAGACAACCAAAGGACAGAGCCATTATCATCAGGCAACCAAGGGACAGAGCCATCAACAGGCAACCAAGGGACAGAGCCATCATCAACAGGCAACCAAGCGACAGCCATTATCTACAGTCAACCAAGGGACAGCCATCCTCGACAGGCAACCAAGGTACAGCCATCATCAACAGGCAACCATGGGACAGAGCCATCATCAACAGGTGACCAAGGGACAGCCATCATCAACAGGCGACCAAGGGACAGAGCCATCATCAACAGGTGACTAAGGGACAGCCATCATCAACAGGCAACCAAGGGACAGGGCCATCATCAACAGGCAACCAAGGGACAGCCATCATCAACAGGCAACCAAGGGACAGCCATCATCAACAAGCAACCAAGGGACAGAGCCATCATCAACAGGCAACCAACAGAAAGGGCCATCGTCAACAGGCAACCAAGGGACAGCCATGCCATCATCAAAAGGCAACCAAGGGACAGAGCCATCATCAACAGGCAACCAAGGGACAACAGGCAACCAAGGGACAGCCATCATCAACAGGCAACCAAGGTACAGAGCCATCATCAACAAGCAACCAAAGGACAAAAGGCAACCAAGGGACAGCCATCATCAACAGGCAACCAAGGGACAGAGCCATCATCAAAAGGCAACCAAGGGACAGCCATCATCAACAGGCAACCAAGGGACAGAGCCATCATCAACAGGCAACCAAGGGACAGAGCCATCAACAGGCAACCAAGGGACAGAGCCATCATCAACAGGGAACCAAGGGACAGCCATTATCTACAGTCAACCAAGGAACAGCCATCCTCGACAGGCAACCAAGGTACAGCCATCATCAACAGGCAACCATGGGACAGAGCCATCATCAACAGGTGACCAAGGGACAGCCATCATCAACAGGCGACCAAGGGACAGAGCCATCATCAACAGGCGACTAAGGGACAGCCATCATCAACAGGCAACCAAGGGACATGGCCATCATCAACAGGCAACCAAGGGACAGCCATCATCAACCGGCAACCAAGGGACAGCCATCATCAACAAGCAACCCAGGGACAGAGCCATCATCAACAGGCAACCAACGGAAAGTGCCATCGTCAACAGGCAACCAAGGGACAGCCATGCCATCATCAACAGGCAATCAAGGGACAGAGCCATCATCAACAAGCAACCAAAGGACAACAGGCAACCAAGGGACAGCCATCATCAACAGGCAACCAAGGGACAGAGCCATCATCAACAGGCAACCAAGGGACAGCCATCATCAACAGGCAACCAAGGGACAGAGCCATCATCAACAGGCAACCAAGGTACAACAGGCAACCAAGGGACGGAGCCATCATCAACAGGCAACCGACGGACAGAGCCATCAACAGACAACCAAGGGACAGAGCCATCATCAACAGGCAACCAAGGGACAGCCATTATCTACAATCAACCAAGGAACAGCCATCCTCGACAGGCAACCAAGGTACAGCCATCATCAACAGGTAACCATGGGACAGAGCCATCATCAACAGGTGCCCAAGGGACAGCCATCATCAACAGGCGACCAAGGGACAGAGCCATCATCAACAGGCAACCAAGGGACAGAGCCATCATCAACAGGTGACTAAGGGACAGCCATCATCAACAGGCAACCAAGGGACAGGCCGTCATCAACAGGCAACCAAGGGACAGCCATCATCAACAGGCAAGCATGGGACAGCCATAATCAACAAGCAACCAAGGGACAGCCATCATCAACAGGCAAGCATGGGACAGCCATCATCAACAAGCAACCAAGGGACAGAGCCATCATCAACAGGCAACCAACGGAAAGGGCCATCGTCAACAGGCAACCAAGGGACAGCCATCATCAACAGGCAGCCATGCGACAGCCATCATCAACAGGCAACCAAGGGACAGAGCCATCATCAACAGGTGACCAAGGGACAGACATCATCAACAGGCAACCAAGGGACAGGGCCATCATCAACAGGAAACCAAGGGACAGCCATCATCAACAGGCAGCCAAGGGACAGAGCCATCATCAACAGGCAACCAAGGGACAGGGCCATCATCAACAGGCAGCCAAGGGACAGTCAACATCAACAGGCAACCATGGGACAACCATCATCAACAGGCATCCAAGGGACAGAGCCATCAACAGGCAACCAAGGGACAGAGCCATCATCAACAGGCAACCAAGGGACAGAGCCATCATCAACAGGCAACTAAGGGACAGCCATCATCAACAGGCAACCAAGGGACAGCGATCATCAACAGGCAACCAAGGGACAGAGCCATCATCAACAGGCAACCAAGGTACAACAGGCAACCAAGGGACGGAGCCATCATCAACAGGCAACCGACGGACAGAGCCATCAACAGGCAACCAAGGGACAGAGCCATCATCAACAGGCTACCAAGGGACAGCCATTATCTACTGTCAACCAAGGAACAGCCATCCTCGACAGGCAACCAAGGTACAGCCATCATCAACAGGAAACCATGGGACAGAGCCATCATCAACAGGTGCCCAAGGGACAGCCATCATCAACAGGCGACCAAGGGACAGAGCCATCATCAACAGGCAACCAAGGGACAGAGCCATCATCAACAGGCGACTAAGGGACAGCCATCATCAACAGGCAACCAAGGGACAGGCCATCATCAACAGGCAACCAAGGGACAGCCATCATCAACAAGCAACCAAGGGACAGCCATCATCAACAGGCAAGCATGGGACAGCCATCATCAACAAGCAACCAAGGGACAGAACCATCATCAACAGGCAACCATTGGAAAGGGCCATCGTCAACAGGCAACCAAGGGACAGCCATCATCAACAGGCAGCCATGCGACAGCCATCATCAACAGGCAACCAAGGGACAGAGCCATCATCAACAGGTGACCAAGGGACAGACATCATCAACAGGCAACCAAGGGACAGGGACATCATCAACAGGCAACCAAGGGACAGGGCCATCATCAACAGGAAACCAAGGGACAGCCATCATCAACAGGCAGCCAAGGGACAGAGCCATCATTAACAGGCAACCAAGGGACAGGGCCATCATCAACAGGCAGCCAAGGGACAGTCAACATCAACAGGCAACCATGGGACAACCATTACCAACTCGCAACCAAGGGACAGAGCCATCAACAGGCAACCAAGGGACAGAGCCATCATCAACAGGCAACCAAGGGACAGCCATTATCTACAGTCAACCAAGGAACAGCCATCCTCGACAGGCAACCAAGGTACAGCCATCATCAACAGGCAACCATGGGACAGAGCCATCATCAACAGGTGCCCAAGGGACAGCCATCATCAACAGGCGACCAAGGGACAGAGCCATCATCAACAGGCAACCAAGGGACAGAGCCATCATCAACAGGCGACTAAGGGACAGCCATCATCAACAGGCAACCAAGGGACAGGCCATCATCAACAGGCAACCAAGGGACAGCCATCATCAACAGGCAAGCATGGGACAGCCATAATCAACAAGCAACCAAGGGACAGCCATCATCAACAGGCAAGCATGGGAAAGCCATCATCAACAAGCAACCAAGGGACAGAGCCATCATCAACAGGCAACCAATGGAAAGGGCCATCGTCAACAGGCAACCAAGGAACAGCCATCATCAACAGGCAGCCATGGGACAGCCATCATCAACAGGCAACCAAGGGACAGAGCCATCATCAACAGGTGACCAAGGGACAGACATCATCAACAGGCAACCAAGGGACAGGGCCATCATCAACAGGAAACCAAGGGACAGCCATCATCAACAGGCAGCCAAGGGACAGAGCCATCATCAACAGGCAACCAAGGGACAGGGCCATCATCAACAGGCAGCCAAGGGACAGTCAACATCAACAGGCAACCATGGGACAACCATCATCAACAAGCAACCAAGGGACAGGCCATCATCAACAGGAAACCAAGGGACAGCCAACATCAACAGGCGACCAACGGACAGCCATCAACAGGCAACCAAGGGACAGCAATTATCAACAGGCAACCAAGGCACAGGGCCATCGTCAACAGGAAACCAAGGGACAGCCATCATCAATAGGCAAATAAGGGACAGAGCCATCATCAACAGGCAACCAAGGGACAGAGCCATCATCAACACGCGACCAAGGGACAGTCATCATCAACAAGCAACCAAGGGACAGAGTCATCATCAACAGGCAACCAAGGGACAGCCATCATCACCAGGCGACCAAGGGACAGCCATCATCAACAGGCAACCAAGGGACAGAGCCAGCATAAACAGGCAACCAAGGGACAGATCCATCATCACCAGGCAACCAAGGGACAGCCATCATCAACAGGCAACCAAGGGACAGGGCTATCATCAACAGAAAACCAAGGGACAGCCATCATCAACAGGCAACCAAGGGACAGCCATCAACAGGCAACCCAGGGACAGCCATCATCAACAGGCAAACAAGGGACAGAGCCATCATCAACAGGCAAACAAGGGACAGAGCCATCATCAACAGGCAACCAAGGGACAGCCATCATCAACAGGCAACCAAGGAACAGAGCCATCATCAAAAGGTGACCACGGGAGAGCCATCATCAACAGGCAACCAAGGGAAAGCCATCATCTACAGGCAAACAAGGGACAGAGCCATCATCAACAGGCAACCAAGGGACAGCCATCATCAACAGGCGACCAAGAGACAGCCATCATCAACAGGCAAACAAGGGACAGAGCCATCATCAACAGGCAACCAAGGGACAGCCATCATCAACAGGCAAACAAGGGACAGAGCCATCATCAACAGGTAACCAAGGGACAGCCATCATCAACAGGCGACCAAGGGACAGCCATCATCAACAGGCAAACAAGGGACAGAGCCATCATCAACAGGCAACCAAGGGACAGCGATCATCAACAGGCAAACAAGGGGCAGAGCCATCATCAACAGGCAACCAAGGGACAGCCATCATCAACAGGCAACCAAGGGACAGAGCCATCATCAACAGGCGAACAAGGGACAGCCATCATCAACAGGCAACCAAGGGACAGAGCCATCATCAACAGGCAACCAAGGGACAGCCATCATCAAGAGCAACCAAGGGACAGAGCCATCATCAAAAGGTGACCACGGGAGAGCCATCATCAACAGGCAACCAAGGGACAGAGCGATCCTCAACAGGCAACCAAGGGACAACAGGCAACCAAAGGACAGCCATCATCAACAGGCAACCAAGGGACAGAGCCATCATCAAAAGGTGACCACGGGAGAGCCATCATCAATAGGCAACCAAGGGACAGAGCGATCCTCAACAGGCAACCGAGGGACAACAGGCAACCAAAGGACAGCCATCATCAACAGGCAACCAAGGGACAGCCATCATCAACAGGCAACCAAGGGACAGAGCCATCATCAACAGGCAACCAAGGGACAACAGGCAACCAAGGGACAGAGCCATCATCAACAGTCAACCAAGGGACAGAGCCATCATCAACAGGCAACCAAGGGACAGCCATCATCCACAGGCAACCAAGGGACAGAACCATCATCAACAGGCAACCAAGGGACAGAGCCATCATAAACAGGCAACCAAAGGACAAAAGGCAACCAAGGGACAGAACCATCATCAACAGGCAACCAAGGGACAGAGCCATCATCAAAAGGCAACCAAGGGACAGCTATCATCAACAGGCAACCAAGGGACAGAGCCATTATCATCAGGCAACCAAGGGACAGAGCCATCAACAGGCAACCAAGGGACAGAGCCATCATCAACAGGCAACCAAGGGACAGCCATTATCTACAGTCAACCAAGGGACAGCCATCCTCGACAGGCAACCAAGGTACAGCCATCATCAACAGGCAACCATGGGACAGAGCCATCATCAACAGGCGACCAAGGGACAGAGCCATCATCAACGGTCGACTAAGGGACAGCCATCATCAACAGGCAACCAAGGGACAGGGCCATCATCAACAGGCAACCAAGGAACAGCCATCATCAACAGTCAACCAAGGGACAGCCATCATCAACAAGCAACCAAGGGACAGAGCCATCATCAACAGGCAACCAACGGAAAGGGCCATCGTCAACAGGCAACCAAGGGACAGCCATGCCATCATCAACAGGCAACCAAGGGACAGAGCCATCATCAACAGGCAACCAAGGGACAACAGGCAACCAAGGGACAGCCATCATCAACAGACAACCAAGGGACAGAGCCATCATCAACAGGCAACCAAGGGACAGCCATCATCAACAGGTAACCAAGGGACAGAGCCATCATCAACAGGCAACCAAAGGACAAAAGGCAACCAAGGGACAGCCATCATCAACAGGCAACCAAGGGACAGAGCCATCATCAAAAGGCAACCAAGGGACAGCCATCATCAACAGGCAACCAACGGACAGAGCCATCATCAACAGGCAACCAAGGGACAACAGGCAACCAAAGGACAGAGCCATTATCATCAGGCAACCAAGGGACAGAGGCATCAACAGGCAACCAAGGGACAGAGCCATCATCAACAGGCAACCAAGGGACAGCCATTATCTACTGTCAACCAAGGAACAGCCATCCTCGACAGGCAACCAAGGTACAGCCATCATCAACAGGAAACCATGGGACAGAGCCATCATCAACAGGTGCCCAAGGGACAGCCATCATCAACAGGCAACCAAGGGACAGCCATCATCAACAGGCAACCAAGGGACAGAGCCATCATCTATAGGCAACCAAGGTACAACAGGCAACCAAGGGACGGAGCCATCATCAACAGGCAACCGACGGACAGAGCCATCAACAGGCAACCAAGGGACAGAGCCATCATCAACAGGCAACCAAGGGACAGCCATTATCTACTGTCAACCAAGGAACAGCCATCCTCGACAGGCAACCAAGGTACAGCCATCATCAACAGGAAACCATGGGACAGAGCCATCATCAACAGGTGCCCAAGGGACAGCCATCATCAACAGGCGACCAAGGGACAGAGCCATCATCAACAGGCAACCAAGGGACAGAGCCATCATCAACAGGCGACTAAGGGACAGCCATCATCAACAGGCGACCAAGGGACAGGCCATCATCAACAGGCAACCAAGGGACAGCCATCATCAACAGGCAAGCATGGGACAGCCATAATCAACAAGCAACCAAGGAACAGCCATCATCAACAGGCAAGCATGGGACAGCCATCATCAAAAAGCAACCAAGGGACAGAACCATCATCAACAGGCAACCAACGGAAAGGGCCATCGTCAACAGGCAACCAAGGGACAGCCATCATCAACAGGCAGCCATGCGACAGCCATCATCAACAGGCAACCAAGGGACAGAGCCATCATCAACAGGTGACCAAGGGACAGACATCATCAACAGGCAACCAAGGGACAGGGACATCATCAACAGACAACCAAGGGACAGGGCCATCATCAACAGGAAACCAAGGGACAGCCATCATCAACAGGCATCCAAGGGACAGAGCCATCATTAAAAGGCAACCAAGGGACAGGGCCATCATCAACAGGCAGCCAAGGGACAGTCAACATCAACAGGCAACCATGGGACAACCATTATCAACAGGCAACCAAGGGACAGAGCCATCAACAGGCAACCAAGGGACAGAGCCATCATCAACAGGCAACCAAGGGACAGCCATTATCTACAGTCAACCAAGGAACAGCCATCCTCGACAGGCAACCAAGGTACAGCCATCATCAACAGGCAACCATGGGACAGAGCCATCATCAACAGGTGCCCAAGGGACAGCCATCATCAACAGGCGACCAAGGGACAGAGCCATCATCAACAGGCAACCAAGGGACAGAGCCATCATCAACAGGCGACTAAGGGACAGCCATCATCAACAGGCAACCAAGGGACAGGCCATCATCAACAGGCAACCAAGGGACAGCCATCATCAACAGGCAAGCATGGGACAGCCATAATCAACAAGCAACCAAGGGACAGCCATCATCAACAGGCAAGCATGGGAAAGCCATCATCAACAAGCAACCAAGGGACAGAGCCATCATCAACAGGCAACCAACGGAAAGGGCCATCGTCAACAGGCAACCAAGGAACAGCCATCATCAACAGGCAGCCATGGGACAGCCATCATCAACAGGCAACCAAGGGACAGAGCCATCATCAACAGGTGACCAAGGGACAGACATCATCAACAGGCAACCAAGGGACAGGGCCATCATCAACAGGAAACCAAGGGACAGCCATCATCAACAGGCAGCCAAGGGACAGAGCCATCATCAACAGGCAACCAAGGGACAGGGCCATCATCAACAGGCAGCCAAGGGACAGCCAACATCAACAGGCGACCAACGGACAGCCATCAACAGGCAACCAAGGGACAGCCATTATCAACAGGCAACCAAGGCACAGGGCCATCGTCAACAGGAAACCAAGGGACAGCCATCATCAACAGGCAAATAAGGGACAGAGCCATCATCAACAGGCAACCAAGGGACAGAGCCATCATCAACACGTGACCAAGGGACAGTCATCATCAACAAGCAACCAAGGGACAGAGTCATCATCAACAGGCAACCAAGGGACAGCCATCATCACCAGGCGACCAAGGGACAGCCATCATCAACAGGCAACCAAGGGACAGAGCCAGCATAAACAAGCAACCAAGGGACAGATCCATCATCACCAGGCAACCAAGGGACAGCAATCATCAACAGGCAACCAAGGGACAGGGCTATCATCAACAGAAAACCAAGGGACAGCCATCATCAACAGGCAACCAAGGGACAGCCATCAACAGGCAACCCAGGGACAGCCATCATCAACAACAGGCAAACAAGGGACAGAGCCATCATCAACAGGCAAACAAGGGACAGAGCCATCATCAACAGGCAACCAAGGGACAGCCATCATCAACAGGCAACCAAGGGACAGAGCCATCATCAAAAGGTGACCACGGGAGAGCCATCATCAACAGGCAACCAAGGGAAAGCCATCATCTACAGGCAAACAAGGGACAGAACCATCATCAACAGGCAACCAAGGGACAGCCATCATCAACAGGCGACCAAGAGACAGCCATCATCAACAGGCAAACAAGGGACAGAGCCATCATCAACAGGCAACCAAGGGACAGCCATCATCAACAGGCAAACAAGGGACAGAGCCATCATCAACAGGTAACCAAGGGACAGCCATCATCAACAGGCGACCAAGGGACAGCCATCATCAACAGGCAAACAAGGGACAGAGCCATCATCAACAGGCAACCAAGGGACAGCGATCATCAACAGGCAAACAAGGGGCAGAGCCATCATTAACAGGCAACCAAGGGACAGCCATCATCAACAGGCAACCAAGGGACAGAGCCATCATCAACAGGCGAACAAGGGACAGCCATCATCAACAGGCAACCAAGGGACAGAGCCATCATCAACAGGCAACCAAGGGACAGCCATCATCAAGAGCAACCAAGGGACAGAGCCATCATCAAAAGGTGACCACGGGAGAGCCATCATCAACAGGCAACCAAGGGACAGAGCGATCCTCAACAGGCAACCAAGGGACAACAGGCAACCAAAGGACAGCCATCATCAACAGGCAACCAAGGGACAGAGCCATCATCAAAAGGTGACCACGGGAGAGCCATCATCAATAGGCAACCAAGGGACAGAGCGATCCTCAACAGGCAACCGAGGGACAACAGGCAACCAAAGGACAGCCATCATCAACAGGCAACCAAGAGACAGCCATCATCAACAGGCAACCAAGGGACAGAGCCATCATCAACAGGCAACCAAGGGACAACAGGCAACCAAGGGACAGAGCCATCATCAACAGTCAACCAAGGGACAGCCATCCTCGACAGGCAACCAAGGTACAGCCATCATCAACAGGCAACCATGGGACAGAGCCATCATCAACAGGTGACCAAGGGACAGCCATCATCAACAGGCGACCAAGGGACAGAGCCGTCATCAACAGGCGACTAAGGGACAGCCATCATCAACAGGCAACCAAGGGACAGGGCCATCATCAACAGGCAACCAAGGGACAGCCATCATCAACAGGCAACCAAGGGACAGCCACCATCAACAAGCAACCAACAGAAAGGGCCATCGTCAACAGGCAATCAAGGGACAGCCATGCCATCATCCACAGGCAACCAAGGGACAGAGCCATCATCAACAGGCAACCAAGGGACAGGGCCATCATCAACAGGCAACCCAGGGACAGAGCCATCATCAACAGGCAACCAACAGAAAGGGCCATCGTCAACAGGCAATCAAGGGACAGCCATGCCATCATCCACAGGCAACCAAGGGACAGAGCCATCATCAACAGGCAACCAAGGGACAACAGGCAACCAAGGGACAGCCATCATCAACAGGCAACCAAGGGACAGAGCCATCATCAACAGGCAACCAAGGGACATCCATCATCAACAGGCAACCAAGGGACAGAGCCATCATCAACAAGCAACCAAAGGACAAAAGGCAACCAAGGGACAGCCATCGTCAACAGGCAACCACGGGACAGAGCCATCATCAAAAGGCAACCAAGGGACAGCCATCATCAACAGGCAACCAAGGGACAGAGCCATCATCAACAGGCAACCAAGGGACAGAGCCATCAACAGGCAATCAAGGGACAGAGCCATCATCAACAGGGAACCAAGGGACAGCCATTATCTACAGTCAACCAAGGAACAGCCATCCTCGACAGGCAACCAAGGTACAGCCATCATCAACAGGCAACCATGGGACAGAGCCATCATCAACAGGTGACCAAGGGACAGCCATCATCAACAGGCGACCCAGGGACAGAGCCATCATCAACAGGCGACTAAGGGACAGCCATCATCAACAGGCAACCAAGGGACATGGCCATCATCAACAGGAAACCAAGGGACAGCCATCATCAACAGGCAACCAAGGGACAGCCATCATCAACAAGCAACCCAGGGACAGAGCCATCATCAACAGGCAACCAACGGAAAGGGCCATCGTCAACAGGCAACCAAGGGACAGCCATGCCATCATCAACAGGCAATCAAGGGACAGAGCCATCATCAACAGGCAACCAAAGGACAACAGGCAACCAAGGGACAGCCATCATCAACAGGCAACCAAGGGACAGAGCCATCATCAACAGGCAACCAAGGGACAGCCATCATCAACAGGCAACCAAGGGACAGAGCCATCATCAACAGGTAACCAAGGTACAACAGGCAACCAAGGGACGGAGCCATCATCAACAGGCAACCGACAGACAGAGCCATCAACAGGCAACCAAGGGACAGAGCCATCATCAACAGGCAACCAAGGGACAGCCATTATCTACAGTCAACCAAGGAACAGCCATCCTCGACAGGCAACCAAGGTACAGCCATCATCAACAGGCAACCATGGGACAGAGCCATCATCAACAGGTGCCCAAGGGACAGACTTCATCAACAGGCGACCAAGGGACAGAGCCATCATCAACAGGCAACCAAGGGACAGAGCCATCATCAACAGGTGACTAAGGGACAGCCATCATCAACAGGCAACCAAGGGACAGGCCATCATCAACAGGCAACCAAGGGACAGAGCCTTCATCAACAGGTGACCAAGGGACAGCCATCATCAACAGGCAAGCATGGGACAGCCATCATCAACAAGCAACCAAGGGACAGCCATCATCAACAGGCAAGCATGGGACAGCCATCATCAACAAGCAACCAAGGACAGAGCCATCATCAACAGGCAACCAACGGAAAGGGCCATCGTCAACAGGCAACCAAGGGACAGCCATTATCAACAGGCAGCCATGGGACAGCCATCATCAACAGGCAACCAAGGGACAGAGCCATCATCAACAGGTGACCAAGGGACAGACATCATCAACAGGCAACCAAGAGACAGGGCCATCATCAGCAGGAAACCAAGGGACAGCCATCATCAACAGGCAGCCAAGGGACAGAGCCATCATCAACAGGCAACCAAGGGACAGGGCCATCATCAACAGGTGACCAAGGGACAGCCATCATCAACAGGCAACCAAGGGACACAACCATCATCAACGGGCAACCAAGGGACAGAGCCATCATCAACAGGCAACCAAGGGACAGCTCCATCATCAACAGGCAACCAAGGGACAGCCATCATCAACAGGCGACCAAGGGACAGCCATCATCAACAGGCAAACAAGGGACAGAGCCATCATCAACAGGCAACCAAGGGACAGCCATCATCAACAGGCGACCAAGAGACAGCCATCATCAACAGGCAAACAAGGGACAGAGCCATCATCAACAGGCAACCAAGGGACAGCCATCATCAACAGTCAAACAAGGGACAGAGCCATCATCAACAGGTAACCAAGGGACAGCCATCATCAACAGGCGACCAAGGGATAGCCGTCATCAACAGGCAAACAAGGGACAGAGCCATCATCAACAGGCAACCAAGGGACAGCCATCATCAACAGGCAAACAAGGGGCAGAGTCATCATCAACAGGCAACCAAGGGACAGCCATCATCAACAGGCAACCAAGGGACAGAGCCATCATCAACAGGCAAACAAGGGACAAGCATCATCAACAGGCAACCAAGGGACAGAGCCATCATCAACAGGCAACCAAGGGACAGCCATCATCAACAGGCAACCAAGGGACAGAGCCATCATCAAAAGGTGACCACGGGAGAGCCATCATCAACAGGCAACCAAGGGACAGAGCGATCCTCAACAGGCAACCAAGGGACAACAGGCAACCAAAGGACAGCCATCATCAACAGGCAACCAAGGGACAGAGCCATTATCAAAAGGTGACCACGGGAGAGCCATCATCAATAGGCAACCAAGGGACAGAGCGATCCTCAACAGGCAACCGAGGGACAACAGGCAACCAATGGACAGCCATCATCAACAGGCAACCAAGGGACAGCCATCATCAACAGGCAACCAAGGGACAAAGCCATCATCAACAGGCAACCAAGGGACATTGCCATCATCAACAGGCAACCAAGGGACAGCCATCATCCACAGGCAACCAAGGGACAGAGCCATCATCAACAGGCAACCAAGGGACAACAGGCAACCAAGGGACAGCCATCATCAACAGGCAACCAAGGGACAGAGACATCATCAACAGGCACCCAAAGGACAAAAGGCAACCAAGGGACAGCCATCATCAACAGGCAACCAAGGGACAGAGCCATCATCAAAAGGCAACCAAGGGACAGCCATCATCAACAGGCAACCAAAGGACAGAGCCATCATCAACAGGCAACCAAGGGACAACAGGCAACCAAAGGACAGAGCCATTATCATCAGTTAACCAAGGGACAGAGCCATCAACAGGCAACCAAGGGACAGAGCCATCATCAACAGGCAACCAAGGGACACAACCATCATCAACGGGCAACCAAGGGACAGAGCCATCATCAACAGGCAACCAAGGGACAGCTCCATCATCAACAGGCAACCAAGGGACAGCCATCATCAACAGGCGACCAAGGGACAGCCATCATCAACAGGCAAACAAGGGACAGAGCCATCATCAACAGGCAACCAAGGGACAGCCATCATCAACAGGCGACCAAGAGACAGCCATCATCAACAGGCAAACAAGGGACAGAGCCATCATCAACAGGCAACCAAGGGACAGCCATCATCAACAGTCAAACAAGGGACAGAGCCATCATCAACAGGTAACCAAGGGACAGCCATCATCAACAGGCAACCAAGGGATAGCCGTCATCAACAGGCAAACAAGGGACAGAGCCATCATCAACAGGCAACCAAGGGACAGCCATCATCAACAGGCAAACAAGGGGCAGAGTCATCATCAACAGGCAACCAAGGGACAGCCATCATCAACAGGCAACCAAGGGACAGAGCCATCATCAACAGGCAAACAAGGGACAAGCATCATCAACAGGCAACCAAGGGACAGAGCCATCATCAACAGGCAACCAAGGGACAGCCATCATCAACAGGCAACCAAGGGACAGAGCCATCATCAAAAGGTGACCACGGGAGAGCCATCATCAACAGGCAACCAAGGGACAGAGCGATCCTCAACAGGCAACCAAGGGACAACAGGCAACCAAAGGACAGCCATCATCAACAGGCAACCAAGGGACAGAGCCATTATCAAAAGGTGACCACGGGAGAGCCATCATCAATAGGCAACCAAGGGACAGAGCGATCCTCAACAGGCAACCGAGGGACAACAGGCAACCAATGGACAGCCATCATCAACAGGCAACCAAGGGACAGCCATCATCAACAGGCAACCAAGGGACAAAGCCATCATCAACAGGCAACCAAGGGACATTGCCATCATCAACAGGCAACCAAGGGACAGCCATCATCCACAGGCAACCAAGGGACAGAGCCATCATCAACAGGCAACCAAGGGACAACAGGCAACCAAGGGACAGCCATCATCAACAGGCAACCAAGGGACAGAGACATCATCAACAGGCACCCAAAGGACAAAAGGCAACCAAGGGACAGCCATCATCAACAGGCAACCAAGGGACAGAGCCATCATCAAAAGGCAACCAAAGGACAGCCATCATCAACAGGCAACCAAAGGACAGAGCCATCATCAACAGGCAACCAAGGGACAACAGGCAACCAAAGGACAGAGCCATTATCATCAGGCAACCAAGGGACAGAGCCATCAACAGGCAACCAAGGGACAGAGCCATCATCAACAGGCAACCAAGCGACAGCCATTATCTACAGTCAACCAAGGGACAGCCATCCTCGACAGGCAACAAAGGTACAGCCATCATCAACAGGCAACCATGGGACAAAGCCATCATCAACAGGTGACCAAGGGACAGCCATCATCAACAGGCGACCAAGGGACAGAGCCATCATCAACAGGTGACTAAGGGACAGCCATCATCAACAGGCAACCAAGGGACAGGGCCATCATCAACAGGCAACCAAGGGACAGCCATCATCAACAGGCAACCAAGGGACAGCCATCATCAACAAGCAACCAAGGGACAGAGCCATCATCAACAGGCAACCAACAGAAAGGGCCATCGTCAACAGGCAACCAAGGGACAGCCATGCCATCATCAACAGGCAACCAAGGGACAGAGCCATCATCAACAGGCAACCAAGGGACAACAGGCAACCAAGGGACAGCCATCATCAACAGGCAACCAAGGGACAGAGCCATCATCAACAGGCAACCAAGGGACAGCCATCATCAACAGGCAACCAAGGTACAGAGCCATCATCAACAAGCAACCAAAGGACAAAAGGCAACCAAGGGACAGCCATCATCAACAGGCAACCAAGGGACAGAGCCATCATCAAAAGGCAACCAAGGGACAGCCATCATCAACAGGCAACCAAGGGACAGAGCCATCATCAACAGGCAACCAAGGGACAGAGCCATCAACAGGCAACCAAGGGACAGAGCCATCATCAACAGGGAACCAAGGGACAGCCATTATCTACAGTCAACCAAGGAACAGCCATCCTCGACAGGCAACCAAGGTACAGCCATCATCAACAGGCAACCATGGGACAGAGCCATCATCAACAGGTGACCAAGGGACAGCCATCATCAACAGGCGACCAAGGGACAGAGCCATCATCAACAGGCGACTAAGGGACAGCCATCATCAACAGGCAACCAAGGGACATGGCCATCATCAACAGGCAACCAAGGGACAGCCATCATCAACAGGCAACCAAGGGACAGCCATCATCAACAAGCAACCCAGGGACAGAGCCATCATCAACAGGCAACCAACGGAAAGTGCCATCGTCAACAGGCAACCAAGGGACAGCCATGCCATCATCAACAGGCAATCAAGGGACAGAGCCATCATCAACAGGCAACCAAGGGACACAACCATCATCAACGGGCAACCAAGGGACAGAGCCATCATCAACAGGCAACCAAGGGACAGCTCCATCATCAACAGGCAACCAAGGGACAGCCATCATCAACAGGCGACCAAGGGACAGCCATCATCAACAGGCAAACAAGGGACAGAGCCATCATCAACAGGCAACCAAGGGACAGCCATCATCAACAGGCGACCAAGAGACAGCCATCATCAACAGGCAAACAAGGGACAGAGCCATCATCAACAGGCAACCAAGGGACAGCCATCATCAACAGTCAAACAAGGGACAGAGCCATCATCAACAGGTAACCAAGGGACAGCCATCATCAACAGGCGACCAAGGGATAGCCGTCATCAACAGGCAAACAAGGGACAGAGCCATCATCAACAGGCAACCAAGGGACAGCCATCATCAACAGGCAAACAAGGGGCAGAGCCATCATCAACAGGCAACCAAGGGACAGCCATCATCAACAGGCAACCAAGGGACAGAGCCATCATCAACAGGCAAACAAGGGACAGCCATCATCAACAGGCAACCAAGGGACAGAGCCATCATCAACAGGCAACCAAGGGACAGAGCCATCATCAAAAGGTGACCACGGGAGAGCCATCATCAACAGGCAACCAAGGGACAGAGCGATCCTCAACAGGCAACCAAGGGACAACAGGCAACCAAAGGACAGCCATCATCAACAGGCAACCAAGGGACAGAGCCATCATCAAAAGGTGACCACGGGAGAGCCATCATCAATAGGCAACCAAGGGACAGAGCGATCCTCAACAGGCAACCGAGGGACAACAGGCAACCAATGGACAGCCATCATCAACAGGCAACCAAGGGACAGCCATCATCAACAGGCAACCAAGGGACAAAGCCATCATCAACAGGCAACCAAGAGACATAGCCATCATCAACAGGCAACCAAGGGACAGCCATCATCCACAGGCAACCAAGGGACAGAGCCATCATCAACAGGCAACCAAGGGACAACAGGCAACCAAGGGACAGCCATCATCAACAGGCAACCAAGGGACAGAGACATCATCAACAGGCAACCAAAGGACAAAAGGCAACCAAGGGACAGCCATCATCAACAGGCAACCAAGGGACAGAGCCATCATCAAAAGGCAACCAAGGGACAGCCATCATCAATAGGCAACCAAAGGACAGAACCATCATCAACAGGTGACCAAGGGACAGCCATCATCAACAGGCGACCAAGGGACAGAGCCATCATCAACAGGTGAACAAGGGACAGCCATCATCAACAGGCAACCAAGGGACACACCCATCATCAACAGGCAACCAAGGGACAGCCATCATCAACAGGCAACCAAGGGACAGAGCCATCATCAAAAGGTGACCACGGGAGAGCCATCATCAACAGGCAACCAAGGGACAGAGCGATCCTCAACAGGCAACCAAGGGACAACAGGCAACCAAAGGACAGCCATCATCAACAGGCAACCAAGGGACAGAGCCATCATCAAAAGGTGACCACGGGAGAGCCATCATCAATAGGCAACCAAGGGACAGAGCGATCCTCAACAGGCAACCGAGGGACAACAGGCAACCAATGGACAGCCATCATCAACAGGCAACCAAGGGACAGCCATCATCAACAGGCAACCAAGGGACAAAGCCATCATCAACAGGCAACCAAGGGACATAGCCATCATCAACAGGCAACCAAGGGACAGCCATCATCCACAGGCAACCAAGGGACAGAACCATCATCAACAGGCAACCAAGGGACAACAGGCAACCAAGGGACAGCCATCATCAACAGGCAACCAAGGGACAGAGACATCATCAACAGGCAACCAAAGGACAAAAGGCAACCAAGGGACAGCCATCATCAACAGGCAACCAAGGGACAGAGCCATCATCAAAAGGCAACCAAGGGACAGCCATCATCAACAGGCAACCAAAGGACAGAGCCATCATCAACAGGCAACCAAGGGACAACAGACAACCAAAGGACAGAGCCATTATCATCAGGCAACCAAGGGACAGAGCCATCAACAGGCAACCAAGGGACAGAGCCATCATCAACAGGCAACCAAGCGACAGCCATTATCTACAGTCAACCAAGGGACAGCCATCCTCGACAGGCAACCAAGGTACAGCCATCATCAACAGGCAACCATGGGACAGAGCCATCATCAACAGGTGACCAAGGGACAGCCATCATCAACAGGCGACCAAGGGACAGAGCCATCATCAACAGGTGACTAAGGGACAGCCATCATCAACAGGCAACCAAGGGACAGGGCCATCATCAACAGGCAACCAAGGGACAGCCATCATCAACAGGCAACCAAGGGACAGCCATCATCAACAAGCAACCAAGGGACAGAGCCATCATCAACAGGCAACCAACAGAAAGGGCCATCGTCAACAGGCAACCAAGGGACAGCCATGCCATCATCAAAAGGCAACCAAGGGACAGAGCCATCATCAACAGGCAACCAAGGGACAACAGGCAACCAAGGGACAGCCATCATCAACAAGCAACCAATGGACAGAGCCATCATCAACAGGCAACCAAGGGACAGCCATCATCAACAGGCAACCAAGGTACAGAGCCATCATCAACAAGCAACCAAAGGACAAAAGGCAACCAAGGGACAGCCATCATCAACAGGCAACCAAGGGACAGAGCCATCATCAAAAGGCAACCAAGGGACAGCCATCATCAACAGGCAACCAAGGGACAGAGCCATCATCAACAGGCAACCAAGGGACAGAGCCATCAACAGGCAACCAAGGGACAGAGCCATCATCAACAGGGAACCAAGGGACAGCCATTATCTACAGTCAACCAAGGAACAGCCATCCTCGACAGGCAACCAAGGTACAGCCATCATCAACAGGCAACCATGGGACAGAGCCATCATCAACAGGTGACCAAGGGACAGCCATCATCAACAGGCGACCAAGGGACAGAGCCATCATCAACAGGCGACTAAGGGACAGCCATCATCAACAGGCAACCAAGGGACATGGCCATCATCAACAGGCAACCAAGGGACAGCCATCATCAACAGGCAACCAAGGGACAGCCATCATCAACAAGCAACCCAGGGACAGAGCCATCATCAACAGGCAACCAACGGAAAGTGCCATCGTCAACAGGCAACCAAGGGACAGCCATGCCATCATCAACAGGCAATCAAGGGACAGAGCCATCATCAACAAGCAACCAAAGGACAACAGGCAACCAAGGGACAGCCATCATCAACAGGCAACCAAGGGACAGAGCCATCATCAACAGGCAACCAAGGGACAGCCATCATCAACAGGCAACCAAGGGACAGAGCCATCATCAACAGGCAACCAAGGTACAACAGGCAACCAAGGGACGGAGCCATCATCAACAGGCAACCGATGGACAGAGCCATCAACAGACAACCAAGGGACAGAGCCATCATCAACAGGCAACCAAGGGACAGCCATTATCTACAATCAACCAAGGAACAGCCATCCTCGACAGGCAACCAAGGTACAGCCATCATCAACAGGTAACCATGGGACAGAGCCATCATCAACAGGTGCCCAAGGGACAGCCATCATCAACAGGCGACCAAGGGACAGAGCCATCATCAACAGGCAACCAAGGGACAGAGCCATCATCAACAGGTGACTAAGGGACAGCCATCATCAACAGGCAACCAAGGGACAGGCCGTCATCAACAGGCAACCAAGGGACAGCCATCATCAACAGGCAAGCATGGGACAGCCATAATCAACAAGCAACCAAGGGACAGCCATCATCAACAGGCAAGCATGGGACAGCCATCATCAACAAGCAACCAAGGGACAGAGCCATCATCCACAGGCAACCAACGGAAAGGGCCATCGTCAACAGGCAACCAAGGGACAGCCATCATCAACAGGCAGCCATGCGACAGCCATCATCAACAGGCAACCAAGGGACAGAGCCATCATCAACAGGTGACCAAGGGACAGACATCATCAACAGGCAACCAAGGGACAGGGCCATCATCAACAGGAAACCAAGGGACAGCCATCATCAACAGGCAGCCAAGGGACAGAGCCATCATCAACAGGCAACCAAGGGACAGGGCCATCATCAACAGGCAGCCAAGGGACAGTCAACATCAACAGGCAACCATGGGACAACCATCATCAACAGGCATCCAAGGGACAGAGCCATCAACAGGCAACCAAGGGACAGAGCCATCATCAACAGGCAACCAAGGGACAGAGCCATCATCAACAGGCAACTAAGGGACAGCCATCATCAACAGGCAACCAAGGGACAGCGATCATCAACAGGCAACCAAGGGACAGAGCCATCATCAACAGGAAACCAAGGTACAACAGGCAACCAAGGGACGGAGCCATCATCAACAGGCAACCGACCGACAGAGCCATCAACAGGCAACCAAGGGACAGAGCCATCATCAACAGGCAACCAAGGGACAGCCATTATCTACTGTCAACCAAGGAACAGCCATCCTCGACAGGCAACCAAGGTACAGCCATCATCAACAGGAAACCATGGGACAGAGCCATCATCAACAGGTGCCCAAGGGACAGCCATCATCAACAGGCGACCAAGGGACAGAGCCATCATCAACAGGCAACCAAGGGACAGAGCCATCATCAACAGGCGACTAAGGGACAGCCATCATCAACAGGCAACCAAGGGACAGGCCATCATCAACAGGCAACCAAGGAACAGCCATCATCAACAAGCAACCAAGGGACAGCCATCATCAACAGGCAAGCATGGGACAGCCATCATCAACAAGCAACCAAGGGACAGAACCATCATCAACAGGCAACCATTGGAAAGGGCCATCGTCAACAGGCAACCAAGGGACAGCCATCATCAACAGGCAGCCATGCGACAGCCATCATCAACAGGCAACCAAGGGACAGAGCCATCATCAACAGGTGACCAAGGGACAGACATCATCAACAGGCAACCAAGGGACAGGGACATCATCAACAGGCAACCAAGGGACAGGGCCATCATCAACAGGAAACCAAGGGACAGCCATCATCAACAGGCAGCCAAGGGACAGAGCCATCATTAACAGGCAACCAAGGGACAGGGCCATCATCAACAGGCAGCCAAGGGACAGTCAACATCAACAGGCAACCATGGGACAACCATTACCAACTCGCAACCAAGGGACAGAGCCATCAACAGGCAACCAAGGGACAGAGCCATCATCAACAGGCAACCAAGGGACAGCCATTATCTACAGTCAACCAAGGAACAGCCATCCTCGACAGGCAACCAAGGTACAGCCATCATCAACAGGCAACCATGGGACAGAGCCATCATCAACAGGTGCCCAAGGGACAGCCATCATCAACAGGCGACCAAGGGACAGAGCCATCATCAACAGGCAACCAAGGGACAGAGCCATCATCAACAGGCGACTAAGGGACAGCCATCATCAACAGGCAACCAAGGGACAGGCCATCATCAACAGGCAACCAAGGGACAGCCATCATCAACAGGCAAGCATGGGACAGCCATAATCAACAAGCAACCAAGGGACAGCCATCATCAACAGGCAAGCATGGGAAAGCCATCATCAACAAGCAACCAAGGGACAGAGCCATCATCAACAGGCAACCAATGGAAAGGGCCATCGTCAACAGGCAACCAAGGAACAGCCATCATCAACAGGCAGCCATGGGACAGCCATCATCAACAGGCAACCAAGGGACAGAGCCATCATCAACAGGTGACCAAGGGACAGACATCATCAACAGGCAACCAAGGGACAGGGCCATCATCAACAGGAAACCAAGGGACAGCCATCATCAACAGGCAGCCAAGGGACAGAGCCATCATCAACAGGCAACCAAGGGACAGGGCCATCATCAACAGGCAGCCAAGGGACAGTCAACATCAACAGGCAACCATGGGACAACCATCATCAACAAGCAACCAAGGGACAGGCCATCATCAACAGGAAACCAAGGGACAGCCAACATCAACAGGCGACCAACGGACAGCCATCAACAGGCAACCAAGGGACAGCAATTATCAACAGGCAACCAAGGCACAGGGCCATCGTCAACAGGAAACCAAGGGACAGCCATCATCAATAGGCAAATAAGGGACAGAGCCATCATCAACAGGCAACCAAGGGACAGAGCCATCATCAACACGCGACCAAGGGACAGTCATCATCAACAAGCAACCAAGGGACAGAGTCATCATCAACAGGCAACCAAGGGACAGCCATCATCACCAGGCGACCAAGGGACAGCCATCATCAACAGGCAACCAAGGGACAGAGCCAGCATAAACAGGCAACCAAGGGACAGATCCATCATCACCAGGCAACCAAGGGACAGCCATCATCAACAGGCAACCAAGGGACAGGGCTATCATCAACAGAAAACCAAGGGACAGCCATCATCAACAGGCAACCAAGGGACAGCCATCAACAGGCAACCCAGGGACAGCCATCATCAACAGGCAAACAAGGGACAGAGCCATCATCAACAGGCAAACAAGGGACAGAGCCATCATCAACAGGCAACCAAGGGACAGCCATCATCAACAGGCAACCAAGGAACAGAGCCATCATCAAAAGGTGACCACGGGAGAGCCATCATCAACAGGCAACCAAGGGAAAGCCATCATCAACAGGCAACCAAGGGACAGCCATCATCAACAGGCGACCAAGAGACAGCCATCATCAACAGGCAAACAAGGGACAGAGCCATCATCAACAGGCAACCAAGGGACAGCCATCATCAACAGGCAAACAAGGGACAGAGCCATCATCAACAGGTAACCAAGGGACAGCCATCATCAACAGGCGACCAAGGGACAGCCATCATCAACAGGCAAACAAGGGACAGAGCCATCATCAACAGGCAACCAAGGGACAGCGATCATCAACAGGCAAACAAGGGGCAGAGCCATCATCAACAGGCAACCAAGGGACAGCCATCATCAACAGGCAACCAAGGGACAGAGCCATCATCAACAGGCGAACAAGGGACAGCCATCATCAACAGGCAACCAAGGGACAGAGCCATCATCAACAGGCAACCAAGGGACAGCCATCATCAAGAGCAACCAAGGGACAGAGCCATCATCAAAAGGTGACCACGGGAGAGCCATCATCAACAGGCAACCAAGGGACAGAGCGATCCTCAACAGGCAACCAAGGGACAACAGGCAACCAAAGGACAGCCATCATCAACAGGCAACCAAGGGACAGAGCCATCATCAAAAGGTGACCACGGGAGAGCCATCATCAATAGGCAACCAAGGGACAGAGCGATCCTCAACAGGCAACCGAGGGACAACAGGCAACCAAAGGACAGCCATCATCAACAGGCAACCAAGGGACAGCCATCATCAACAGGCAACCAAGGGACAGAGCCATCATCAACAGGCAACCAAGGGACAACAGGCAACCAAGGGACAGAGCCATCATCAACAGGCAACCAAGGGACAGCCATCATCCACAGGCAACCAAGGGACAGAACCATCATCAACAGGCAACCAAGGGACAGAGCCATCATAAACAGGCAACCAAAGGACAAAAGGCAACCAAGGGACAGAACCATCATCAACAGGCAACCAAGGGACAGAGCCATCATCAAAAGGCAACCAAGGGACAGCTATCATCAACAGGCAACCAAGGGACAGAGCCATTATCATCAGGCAACCAAGGGACAGAGCCATCAACAGGCAACCAAGGGACAGAGCCATCATCAACAGGCAACCAAGGGACAGCCATTATCTACAGTCAACCAAGGGACAGCCATCCTCGACAGGCAACCAAGGTACAGCCATCATCAACAGGCAACCATGGGACAGAGCCATCATCAACAGGCGACCAAGGGACAGAGCCATCATCAACGGTCGACTAAGGGACAGCCATCATCAACAGGCAACCAAGGGACAGGGCCATCATCAACAGGCAACCAAGGGACAGCCATCATCAACAGTCAACCAAGGGACAGCCATCATCAACAAGCAACCAAGGGACAGAGCCATCATCAACAGGCAACCAACGGAAAGGGCCATCGTCAACAGGCAACCAAGGGACAGCCATGCCATCATCAACAGGCAACCAAGGGACAGAGCCATCATCAACAGGCAACCAAGGGACAACAGGCAACCAAGGGACAGCCATCATCAACAGACAACCAAGGGACAGAGCCATCATCAACAGGCAACCAAGGGACAGCCATCATCAACAGGTAACCAAGGGACAGAGCCATCATCAACAGGCAACCAAAGGACAAAAGGCAACCAAGGAACAGCCATCATCAACAGGCAACCAAGGGACAGAGCCATCATCAAAAGGCAACCAAGGGACAGCCATCATCAACAGGCAACCAAGGGACAGAGCCATCATCAACAGGCAACCAAGGGACAACAGGCAACCAAAGGACAGAGCCATTATCATCAGGCAACCAAGGGACAGAGGCATCAACAGGCAACCAAGGGACAGAGCCATCATCAACAGGGAACCAAGGGACAGCCATTATCTGCAGTCAACCAAAGAACAGCCATCCTCGACAGGCAACCAAGGTACAGCCATCATCAACAGGCAACCATGGGACAGAGCCATCATCAACAGGTGACCAAGGGACAGCCATCATCAACAGGCGACCAAGGGACAGAGCTATCATCAACAGGCGACTAAGGGACAGCCATCATCAACAGGCAACCAAGGGACATGGCCATCATCAACAGGCAACCAAGGGACAGCCATCATCAACAGGCAACCAAGGGACAGCCATCATCAACAAGCAAGCAAGGGATAGAGCCATCATCAACAGGCAACCAACGGAAAGGGCCATCGTCAACAGGCAACCAAGGGACAGCCATGCCATCATCAACAGGCAACCAAGGGACAGAGCCATCATCAACAGGCAACCAAAGGACAACAGGCAACCAAGGGACAGCCATCATCAACAGGCAACCTTGGGACAGAGCCATCATCAACAGGCAACCAAGGGACAGCCATCATCAACAGGCAACCAAGGGACAGAGCCATCATCAACAGGCAACCAAGGTACAACAGGCAACCAAGGGACGGAGCCATCATCAACAGGCAACCAAGGGACAGAGCCATCAACAGGCAACCAAGGGACAGAGCCATCATCAACAGGCAACCAAGGGACAGCCATTATCTACAGTTAACCAAGGAACAGCCATCCTCGACAGGCAACCAAGGTACAGCCATCATCAACAGGCAACCATGGGACAGAGCCATCATCAACAGGTGACCAAGGGACAGCCATCATCAACAGGTGACCAAGGGACAGAGCCATCATCAACAGGCAACCAAGGGACAGAGCCATCATCAACAGGCGACTAAGGGACAGCCATCATCAACAGGCAACCAAGGGACAGGCCATCATCAACAGGCAACCAAGGGACAGCCATCATCAACAGGCAAGCATGGGACAGCCATAATCAACAAGCAACCAAGGGACAGCCATCATCAACAGGCAAGCATGGGACAGCCATCATCAACAAGCAACCAAGGGACAGAGCCATCATCAACAGGCAACCAACGGAAAGGGCCATCGTCAACAGGCAACCAAGGGAGAGCCATCATCAACAGGCAGCCATGGGACAGCCATCATCAACAGGCAACCAAGGGACAGAGCCATCATCAACAGGTGACCAAGGGACAGACATCATCAACAGGCAACCAAGGGACAGGGCCATCGTCAACAGGAAACCAAGGGACAGCCATCATCAACAGGCAGCCAAGGGACAGAGCCATCATCAACAGGCAACCAAGGGACAGGGCCATCATCAACAGGTGACCAAGGGACAGCCATCATCAACAGGCAACCAAGGGACACAACCATCATCAACGGGCAACCAAGGGACAGAGCCATCATCAACAGGCAACCAAGGGACAGCTCCATCATCAACAGTCAACCAAGGGACAACCATCATCAACAGGCGACCAAGGGACAGCCATCATCAACAGGCAAACAAGGGACAGAGCCTCATCAACAGGCAACCAAGGGACAGCCATCATCAACAGGCGACCAAGAGACAGCCATCATCAACAGGCAAACAAGGGACAGAGCCATCATCAACAGGCAACCAAGGGACAGCCATCATCAACAGGCAAACAAGGGACAGAGCCATCATCAACAGGTGACCAAGGGACAGCCATCATCAACAGGTGACCAAGGGACAGAGCCATCATCAACAGGCAACCAAGGGACAGAGCCATCATCAACAGGCGACTAAGGGACAGCCATCATCAACAGGCAACCAAGGGACAGGCCATCATCAACAGGCAACCAAGGGACAGCCATCATCAACAGGCAAGCATGGGACAGCCATAATCAACAAGCAACCAAGGGACAGCCATCATCAACAGGCAAGCATGGGACAGCCATCATCAACAAGCAACCAAGGGACAGAGCCATCATCAACAGGCAACCAACGGAAAGGGCCATCGTCAACAGGCAACCAAGGGACAGCCATCATCAACAGGCAGCCATGGGACAGCCATCATCAACAGACAACCAAGGGACAGAGCCATCATCAACAGGTGACCAAGGGACAGACATCATCAACAGGCAACCAAGGGACAGGGCCATCATCAACAGGAAACCAAGGGACAGCCATCATCAACAGGCAGCCAAGGGACAGAGCCATCATCAACAGGCAACCAAGGGACAGGGCCATCATCAACAGGTGACCAAGGGACAGCCATCATCAACAGGCAATCAAGGGACACAACCATCATCAACGGGCAACCAAGGGACAGAGCCATCATCAACAGGCAACCAAGGGACAGCTCCATCATCAACAGGCAACCAAGGGACAACCATCATCAACAGGCGACCAAGGGACAGCCATCATCCACAGGCAAACAAGGGACAGAGCCTCATCAACAGGCAACCAAGGGACAGCCATCATCAACAGGCGACCAAGAGACAGCCATCATCAACAGGCAAACAAGGGACAGAGCCATCATCAACAGGCAACCAAGGGACAGCCATCATCAACAGGCAAACAAGGGACAGATCCATCATCAACAGGTAACCAAGGGACAGCCATCATCAACAGGCGACCAAGGGACAGCCATCATCAACAGGCAAACAAGGGACAGAGCCATCATCAACAGGCAACAAAGGGACAGCCATCATCAACAGGCAAACAAGGGGCAGAGCCATCATCAACAGGCAACCAAGGGACAGCCATCATCAACAGGCAACCAAGGGACAGAGCCATCATCAACAGGCGAACAAGGGACAGCCATCATCAACAGGCAACCAAGGGACACACCCATCATCAACAGGCAACCAAGGGACAGCCATCATCAACAGGCAACCAAGGGACAGAGCGATCCTCAACAGGCAACCAAGGGACAACAGGCAACCAAAGGACAACCATCATCAACAGGCAACCAAGGGACAGAGCCATCATCAAAAGGTGACCACGGGAGAGCCATCATCAATAGGCAACCAAGGGACAGAGCGATCCTCAACAGGCAACCGAGGGACAACAGGCAACCAATGGACAGCCATCATCAACAGACAACCAAGGGACAGCCATCATCAACAGGCAACCAAGGGACAGAGCCATCATCAACAGGCAACCAAGGGACAACAGGCAACCAAGGGACAGAGCCATCATCAACAGGCAACCAAGGGACAGAGCCATCATCAACAGGCAACCAAGGGACAGTCATCATCCACAGGCAACCAAGGGACAGAGCCATCATCAACAGGAAACCAAGGGACAGAGCCATCATCAACAGGCAACCAAGGGACAACAGGCAACCAAGGGACAGAGCCATCATCAACAGGCAACCAAGGGACAGAGCCATCATCAACAGGCAACCAAGGGACAGCCATCATCCACAGGCAACCAAGGGACAGAGCCATCATCAACAGGCAACCAAGGGACAACAGGCAACCAATGGACAGCCATCATCAACAGGCAACCAAGGGACAGAGCCATCATTAACAGGCAACCAAAGGACAAAAGGCAACCAAGGGACAGCCATCATCAACAGGCAACAAAGGGACAGAGCCATCATCAAAAGGCAACGAAGGGACAGCCATCATCAACAGGCAACCAAGGGACAGAGCCATCATCAACAGGCAACCAAGGGACAACAGGCAACCAAAGGACAGAGCCATTATCATCAGGCAACCAAGGGACAGAGCCATCAACAGGCAACCAAGGGACAGAGCCATCATTAACAGGCAACCAAGCAACAGCCATTATCTACAGTCAACCAAGGGACAGCCATCCTTGACAGGCAACCAAGGTACGGCCATCATCAACAGGCAACCATGGGACAGAGCCATCATCAACAGGTGACCAAGGAACAGCCATCATCAATAGGCGACCAAGGGACAGAGCCATCATCAACAGGCGACTAAGGGACAGGGCCATCATCAACAGGCAACCAAGGGACAGCCATCATCAACAAGCAACCAAGGGACAGAGCCATCATCAACAGGCAACCAACAGAAAGGGCCATCGTCAACAGGCAACCAAGGGACAGCCATGCCATCATCAACAGGCAACCAAGGGACAGAGCCATCATCAACAGGCAACCAAGGGACAACAGGCAACCAAGGGACAGCCATCATCAACAGGCAACCAAGTGACAGAGCCATCATCAACAGGCAACCAAGGGACAGCCATCATCAACAGGCAACCAAGGGACAGAGCCATCATCAACAAGCAACCAAAGGACAAAAGGCAACCAAGGGACAGCCATCATCAACAGGCAACCAAGGGACAGAGCCATCATCAAAAGGGAACCAAGGGACAGCCATCATCAACAGGCAACCAAGGGACAGAGCCATCATCAACAGGCAACCAAGGGACAACAGGCAACCAAAGGACAGAGCCATTATCATCAGGCAACCAAGGGACAGAGCCATCAACAGGCAACCAAGGGACAGAGCCATCATCAACAGGGAACCAAGGGACAGCCATTATCTACAGTCAACCAAGGAACAGCCATCCTCGACAGGCAACCAAGGTACAGCCATCATCAACAGGCAACCATGGGACAGAGCCATCATCAACAGGTGACCAAGGGACAGCCATCATCAACAGACGACCAAGGGACAGAGCCATCATCAACAGGCGACTAAGGGACAGCCATCATCAACAGGCAACCAAGGGACAGCCATCATCAACAGGCAACCAAGGGACAGCCATCATCAACAAGCAACCAAGGGACAGAGCCATCATCAACAGGCAACCAATGGAAAGGGCCATCGTCAACAGGCAACCAAGGGACAGCCATGCCATCATCAGCAGGCAATCAAGGGACAGAGCCATCATCAACAGGCAACCAAAGGACAACAGGCAACCAAGGGACAGCCATCATCAACAGGAAACCAAGGGACAGCCATCATCAACAGGCAACCAAGGGACAGAGCCATCATCAACAAGCAACCAAGGTACAACAGGCAACCAAGGGACGGAGCCATCATCAACAGGCAACCAAGGGACAGAGCCATCAACAGGCAACCAAGGGACAGAGCCATCATCAACAGGCAACCAAGGGACATCCATTATCTACAGTCAACCAAGGAACAGCCATCCTCGACAGGCAACCAAGGTACAGCCATCATCAACAGGCAACCATGGGACAGAGCCATCATCAACAGGTGCCCAAGGGACAGCCATCATCAACAGGCGACCAAGGGACAGAGCCATCATCAACAGGCAACCAAGGGACAGAGCCATCATCAACAGGCGACTAAGGGACAGCCATCATCAACAGGCAACCAAGGGACAGGCCATCATCAACAGGCAACCAAGGGACAGCCATCATCAAGAGGCAAGCATGGGACAGCCATAATCAACAAGCAACCAAGGGACAGCCATCATCAACAGGCAAGCATGGGACAGCCATCATCAACAAGCAACCAAGGGTCAGAGCCATCATCAACAGGCAACCAACGGAAAGGGCCATCGTCAACAGGCAACCAAGGGACAGCCATCATCAACAGCCAGCCATGGGACAGCCATCATCAACAGGCAACCAAGGGACAGAGCCATCATCAACAGGTGACCAAGGGACAGACATCATCAACAGGCAACCAAGGGACAGGGCCATCATCAACAGGAAACCAAGGGACAGCCATCATCAACAGGCAGCCAAGGGACAGAGCGATCATCAACAGGCAACCAAGGGACAGGGCCATCATCAACAGGCAGCCAAGGGACAGTCAACATCAACAGGCAACCATGGGACAACCATCATCAACAGGCAACCAAGGGACAGAGCCATCATCAACAGGCAACCAAGGGACAGAGCCATCATCAACAGGCAACCAAGGGACAGCCATTATCTACAGTCAACCAAGGAACAGCCATCCTCGACAGGCAACCAAGGTACAGCCATCATCAACAGGCAACCATGGGACAGAGCCATCATCAACAGGTGCCCAAGGGACAGCCATCATCAACAGGTGACCAAGGGACAGAGCCATCATCAACAGGCAACCAAGGGACAGAGCCATCATCAACAGGCGACTAAGGGACAGCCATCATCAACAGGCAACCAAGGGACAGGCCATCATCAACAGGCAACCAAGGAACAGCCATCATCAACAGGCAAGCATGGGACAGCCATAATCAACAAGCAACCAAGGGACAGCCATCATCAACAGGCAAGCATGGGACAGCCATCATCAACAAGCAACCAAGGGACAGAGCCATCATCAACAGGCAACCAACGGAAAGGGCCATCGTCAACAGGCAACCAAGGGACAGCCATCATCAACAGGCAGCCATGGGACAGCCATCATCAACAGGCAACCAAGGGACAGAGCCATCATCAACAGGTGACCAAGGGACAGACATCATCAACAGGCAACCAAGGGACAGGGCCATCATCAACAGGAAACCAAGGGACAGCCATCATCAACAGGCACCCAAGGGACAGAACCATCATCAACAGGCAACCAAGGGACAGGGCCATCATCAACAGGCAGCCAGGGGACAGTCAACATCAACAGGCAACCATGGGACAATCATCATACACAAGCAACCAAGGGACAGGCCATCATCAACAGGAAACCAAGGGACAGCCAACATCAACAGGCGACAAACGGACAGCCATCAACAGGCAACCAAGGGACAGCCATCATCAACAGGCAACCAAGTCACAGGGCCATCGTCAACAGGAAACCAAGGGACAGCCATCATCAACAGGCAAATAAGGGACAGAGCCATCATCAACAGGCAACCAAGGGACAGAGCCAGCATAAACAGGCAACCAAGGGACAGATCCATCATCACCAGGCAACCAAGGGACAGCCATCATCAACAGGCAACCAAGGGACAGGGCCATCATCAACAGAAAACCAAGGGACAGCCATCATCAACAGGCAACCAAGGGACAGCCATCAACAGGCAACCAAGGGACAGCCATCATCAACAGGCAAACAAGGGACAGAGCCATCATCAACAGGCAACCAAGGGACAGCCATCATCAACAGGCAACCAAGGGACAGAGCCATCATCAACAGGCGACCAAGGGACAGCCATCATCAACAGGCAACCAAGGGACAGAGCCATCATCAACAGGAAACCTAGGGACAGCCATCATCAACAGGCAACCAAGGGACAGCCATACACAGGCAACCAAGGGACAGCCATCATCAACAGGCAACCAAGGGACAGAGCCATCATCAACAGGCAACCAGGGACAGGGCCATCATCAACATGCAACCAAGAGACAGCCATCATCAACAGGCAGCCATGGGGCAGAGCCAGCATAAACAGGCAACCAAGGGACAGAGCCAGCATAAACAGGCAACCAAGGGACAGGGCCATCATCAACAGGAAACCAAGGGACAGCCATCATCAACAGTCAACCAAGGAACAGCCATCAACAGGCAACCAAGGGACAGCCGTCATCAACAGGCAACCAAAGGACAGAGCCATCATCAACAGGCAACCAGGGACAAGGCCATCATCAACAGGCAACCAAGGGACAGCCATCATCTACAGGCAACCAAGGGACAGAGCCATCATCAACAGGCAACCAAGGGACGGGGCCATCGTCAACAGGCGACCAAGGGACAGTCATCATCAAGAGGCAACCAAGGGACAGGGCCATCATCAACAGGCAACCAAGGGACAGAGCCATCATCAACAGGTGACCATGGGACAGCCATCATCAACAGGCAACCAAGGGACAGAGCCATCATCAACATGCGACCAAGGGACAGCCATCATCAACAGGCAACCAAGGGACAGCCATCATCAACAGGCAATCAAGGGACATAGCCATCATCAACAGGCAACCAAGGGACATAGCCATCATCAACAGGCAACCAAAGGGCAGGGCCATCATCGACAGGCAACTAAGGGACAGCCATCATCAACAGGCAACCAAGGGTCATAGCCATCATCAACAGGCAACCAAAGGACAGGGCCATCATCAACAGGCAACCAAGGGACAGTCATCATCAACAAGCAACCATGGGAAAGCCATCATCAACAGGCAACCAAGGGACAGCCATCATCAACAGGCAACCAAGGGACAGCCATCATCAACAGGCAACCAAGGGACAGAGCCATCATCAACAGGCAACCAAGGTACAACAGGCAACCAAGGGACGGAGCCATCATCAACAGGCAACCAAGGGACAGAGCCATCAACAGGCAACCAAGGGACAGAGCCATCATCAACAGGCAACCAAGGGACAGCCATTATCTACAGTCAACCAAGGAACAGCCATCCTCGACAGGCAACCAAGGTACAGCCATCATCAACAGGCAACCATGGGACAGAGCCATCATCAACAGGTGCCCAAGGGACAGCCATCATCAACAGGCGACCAAGGGACAGAGCCATCATCAACAGGCAACCAAGGGACAGAGCCATCATCAACAGGCGACTAAGGGACAGCCATCATCAACAGGCAACCAAGGGACAGGCCATCATCAACAGGCAACCAAGGGACAGCCATCATCAACAGGCAAGCATGGGACAGCCATAATCAACAAGCAACCAAGGGACAGCCATCATCAACAGGCAAGCATGGGACAGCCATCATCAACAAGCAACCAAGGGACAGAGCCATCATCAACAGGCAACCAACGGAAAGGGACATCGTCAACAGGCAACCAAGGGACATCCATCATCAACAGGCAGCCATGGGACAGCCATCATCAACAGGCAACCAAGGGACAGAGCCATCATCAACAGGTGACCAAGGGACAGACATCATCAACAGGCAACCAAGGGACAGGGCCATCATCAACAGGAAACCAAGGGACAGCCATCATCAACAGGCAGCCAAGGGACAGAGCCATCATCAACAGGCAACCAAGGGACAGGGCCATCATCAACAGGCAGCCAAGGGACAGTCAACATCAACAGGCAACCATGGGACAACCATCATCAACAGGCAACCAAGGGACAGAGCCATCATCAACAGGCAACCAAGGGACAGAGCCATCATCAACAGGCAACCAAGGGACAGCCATTATCTACAGTCAACCAAGGAACAGCCATCCTCGACAGGCAACCAAGGTACAGCCATCATCAACAGGCAACCATGGGACAGAGCCATCATCAACTGGTGCCCAAGGGACAGCCATCATCAACAGGCGACCAAGGGACAGAGCCATCATCAACAGGCAACCAAGGGACAGAGCCATCATCAACAGGCGACTAAGGGACAGCCATCATCAACAGGCAACCAAGGGACAGGCCATCATCAACAGGCAACCAAGGGACAGCCATCATCAACAAGCAACCAAGGGACAGCCATCATCAACAGGCAAGCATGGGACAGCCATCATCAACAAGCAACCAAGGGACAGAACCATCATCAACAGGCAACCATTGGAAAGGGCCATCGTCAACAGGCAACCAAGGGACAGCCATCATCAACAGGCAGCCATGCGACAGCCATCATCAACAGGCAGCCAAGGGACAGAGCCATCATCAACAGGAAACCAAGGGACAGCCATCATCAACAGGCAGCCAAGGGACAGAGCCATCATCAACAGGCAACCAAGGGACGGAGCCATCATCAACAGGCAACCGACGGACAGAGCCATCAACAGGCAACCAAGGGACAGAGCCATCATCAACAGGCAACCAAGGGACAGCCATTATCTACTGTCAACCAAGGAACAGCCATCCTCGACAGGCAACCAAGGTACAGCCATCATCAACAGGAAACCATGGGACAGAGCCATCATCAACAGGTGCCCAAGGGACAGCCATCATCAACAGGCGACCAAGGGACAGAGCCATCATCAACAGGCAACCAAGGGACAGAGCCATCATCAACAGGCGACTAAGGGACAGCCATCATCAACAGGCAACCAAGGGACAGGCCATCATCAACAGGCAACCAAGGGACAGCCATCATCAACAAGCAACCAAGGGACAGCCATCATCAACAGGCAAGCATGGGACAGCCATCATCAACAAGCAACCAAGGGACAGAACCATCATCAACAGGCAACCATTAGAAAGGGCGATCGTCAACAGGCAACCAAGGGACAGCCATCATCAACAGGCAGCCATGCGACAGCCATCATCAACAGGCAACCAAGGGACAGAGCCATCATCAACAGGTGACCAAGGGACAGACATCATCAACAGGCAACCAAGGGACAGGGACATCATCAACAGGCAACCAAGGGACAGGGCCATCATCAACAGGAAACCAAGGGACAGCCATCATCAACAGGCAGCCAAGGGACAGAGCCATCATTAACAGGCAACCAAGGGACAGGGCCATCATCAACAGGCAGCCAAGGGACAGTCAACATCAACAGGCAACCATGGGACAACCATTACCAACTCGCAACCAAGGGACAGAGCCATCAACAGGCAACCAAGGGACAGAGCCATCATCAACAGGCAACCAAGGGACAGCCATTATCTACAGTCAACCAAGGAACAGCCATCCTCGACAGGCAACCAAGGTACAGCCATCATCAACAGGCAACCATGGGACAGAGCCATCATCAACAGGTGCCCAAGGGACAGCCATCATCAACAGGCGACCAAGGGACAGAGCCATCATCAACAGGCAACCAAGGGACAGAGCCATCATCAACAGGCGACTAAGGGACAGCCATCATCAACAGGCAACCAAGGGACAGGCCATCATCAACAGGCAACCAAGGGACAGCCATCATCAACAGGCAAGCATGGGACAGCCATAATCAACAAGCAACCAAGGGACAGCCATCATCAACAGGCAAGCATGGGAAAGCCATCATCAACAAGCAACCAAGGGACAGAGCCATCATCAACAGGCAACCAATGGAAAGGGCCATCGTCAACAGGCAACCAAGGAACAGCCATCATCAACAGGCAGCCATGGGACAGCCATCATCAACAGGCAACCAAGGGACAGAGCCATCATCAACAGGTGACCAAGGGACAGACATCATCAACAGGCAACCAAGGGACAGGGCCATCATCAACAGGAAACCAAGGGACAGCCATCATCAACAGGCAGCCAAGGGACAGAGCCATCATCAACAGGCAACCAAGGGACAGGGCCATCATCAACAGGCAGCCAAGGGACAGTCAACATCAACAGGCAACCATGGGACAACCATCATCAACAAGCAACCAAGGGACAGGCCATCATCAACAGGAAACCAAGGGACAGCCAACATCAACAGGCGACCAACGGACAGCCATCAACAGGCAACCAAGGGACAGCAATTATCAACAGGCAACCAAGGCACAGGGCCATCGTCAACAGGAAACCAAGGGACAGCCATCATCAATAGGCAAATAAGGGACAGAGCCATCATCAACAGGCAACCAAGGGACAGAGCCATCATCAACACGCGACCAAGGGACAGTCATCATCAACAAGCAACCAAGGGACAGAGTCATCATCAACAGGCAACCAAGGGACAGCCATCATCACCAGGCGACCAAGGGACAGCCATCATCAACAGGCAACCAAGGGACAGAGCCAGCATAAACAGGCAACCAAGGGACAGATCCATCATCACCAGGCAACCAAGGGACAGCCATCATCAACAGGCAACCAAGGGACAGGGCTATCATCAACAGAAAACCAAGGGACAGCCATCATCAACAGGCAACCAAGGGACAGCCATCAACAGGCAACCCAGGGACAGCCATCATCAACAGGCAAACAAGGGACAGAGCCATCATCAACAGGCAAACAAGGGACAGAGCCATCATCAACAGGCAACCAAGGGACAGCCATCATCAACAGGCAACCAAGGAACAGAGCCATCATCAAAAGGTGACCACGGGAGAGCCATCATCAACAGGCAACCAAGGGAAAGCCATCATCTACAGGCAAACAAGGGACAGAGCCATCATCAACAGGCAACCAAGGGACAGCCATCATCAACAGGCGACCAAGAGACAGCCATCATCAACAGGCAAACAAGGGACAGAGCCATCATCAACAGGCAACCAAGGGACAGCCATCATCAACAGGCAAACAAGGGACAGAGCCATCATCAACAGGTAACCAAGGGACAGCCATCATCAACAGGCGACCAAGGGACAGCCATCATCAACAGGCAAACAAGGGACAGAGCCATCATCAACAGGCAACCAAGGGACAGCGATCATCAACAGGCAAACAAGGGGCAGAGCCATCATCAACAGGCAACCAAGGGACAGCCATCATCAACAGGCAACCAAGGGACAGAGCCATCATCAACAGGCGAACAAGGGACAGCCATCATCAACAGGCAACCAAGGGACAGAGCCATCATCAACAGGCAACCAAGGGACAGCCATCATCAAGAGCAACCAAGGGACAGAGCCATCATCAAAAGGTGACCACGGGAGAGCCATCATCAACAGGCAACCAAGGGACAGAGCGATCCTCAACAGGCAACCAAGGGACAACAGGCAACCAAAGGACAGCCATCATCAACAGGCAACCAAGGGACAGAGCCATCATCAAAAGGTGACCACGGGAGAGCCATCATCAATAGGCAACCAAGGGACAGAGCGATCCTCAACAGGCAACCGAGGGACAACAGGCAACCAAAGGACAGCCATCATCAACAGGCAACCAAGGGACAGCCATCATCAACAGGCAACCAAGGGACAGAGCCATCATCAACAGGCAACCAAGGGACAACAGGCAACCAAGGGACAGAGCCATCATCAACAGGCAACCAAGGGACAGCCATCATCCACAGGCAACCAAGGGACAGAACCATCATCAACAGGCAACCAAGGGACAGAGCCATCATAAACAGGCAACCAAAGGACAAAAGGCAACCAAGGGACAGAACCATCATCAACAGGCAACCAAGGGACAGAGCCATCATCAAAAGGCAACCAAGGGACAGCTATCATCAACAGGCAACCAAGGGACAGAGCCATTATCATCAGGCAACCAAGGGACAGAGCCATCAACAGGCAACCAAGGGACAGAGCCATCATCAACAGGCAACCAAGGGACAGCCATTATCTACAGTCAACCAAGGGACAGCCATCCTCGACAGGCAACCAAGGTACAGCCATCATCAACAGGCAACCATGGGACAGAGCCATCATCAACAGGCGACCAAGGGACAGAGCCATCATCAACGGTCGACTAAGGGACAGCCATCATCAACAGGCAACCAAGGGACAGGGCCATCATCAACAGGCAACCAAGGGACAGCCATCATCAACAGTCAACCAAGGGACAGCCATCATCAACAAGCAACCAAGGGACAGAGCCATCATCAACAGGCAACCAACGGAAAGGGCCATCGTCAACAGGCAACCAAGGGACAGCCATGCCATCATCAACAGGCAACCAAGGGACAGAGCCATCATCAACAGGCAACCAAGGGACAACAGGCAACCAAGGGACAGCCATCATCAACAGACAACCAAGGGACAGAGCCATCATCAACAGGCAACCAAGGGACAGCCATCATCAACAGGTAACCAAGGGACAGAGCCATCATCAACAGGCAACCAAAGGACAAAAGGCAACCAAGGAACAGCCATCATCAACAGGCAACCAAGGGACAGAGCCATCATCAAAAGGCAACCAAGGGACAGCCATCATCAACAGGCAACCAAGGGACAGAGCCATCATCAACAGGCAACCAAGGGACAACAGGCAACCAAAGGACAGAGCCATTATCATCAGGCAACCAAGGGACAGAGGCATCAACAGGCAACCAAGGGACAGAGCCATCATCAACAGGGAACCAAGGGACAGCCATTATCTACTGTCAACCAAGGAACAGCCATCCTCGACAGGCAACCAAGGTACAGCCATCATCAACAGGAAACCATGGGACAGAGCCATCATCAACAGGTGCCCAAGGGACAGCCATCATCAACAGGCGACCAAGGGACAGAGCCATCATCAACAGGCAACCAAGGGACAGAGCCATCATCAACAGGCGACTAAGGGACAGCCATCATCAACAGGCAACCAAGGGACAGGCCATCATCAACAGGCAACCAAGGGACAGCCATCATCAACAAGCAACCAAGGGACAGCCATCATCAACAGGCAAGCATGGGACAGCCATCATCAACAAGCAACCAAGGGACAGAACCATCATCAACAGGCAACCATTAGAAAGGGCGATCGTCAACAGGCAACCAAGGGACAGCCATCATCAACAGGCAGCCATGCGACAGCCATCATCAACAGGCAACCAAGGGACAGAGCCATCATCAACAGGTGACCAAGGGACAGACATCATCAACAGGCAACCAAGGGACAGGGACATCATCAACAGGCAACCAAGGGACAGGGCCATCATCAACAGGAAACCAAGGGACAGCCATCATCAACAGGCAGCCAAGGGACAGAGCCATCATTAACAGGCAACCAAGGGACAGGGCCATCATCAACAGGCAGCCAAGGGACAGTCAACATCAACAGGCAACCATGGGACAACCATTACCAACTCGCAACCAAGGGACAGAGCCATCAACAGGCAACCAAGGGACAGAGCCATCATCAACAGGCAACCAAGGGACAGCCATTATCTACAGTCAACCAAGGAACAGCCATCCTCGACAGGCAACCAAGGTACAGCCATCATCAACAGGCAACCATGGGACAGAGCCATCATCAACAGGTGCCCAAGGGACAGCCATCATCAACAGGCGACCAAGGGACAGAGCCATCATCAACAGGCAACCAAGGGACAGAGCCATCATCAACAGGCGACTAAGGGACAGCCATCATCAACAGGCAACCAAGGGACAGGCCATCATCAACAGGCAACCAAGGGACAGCCATCATCAACAGGCAAGCATGGGACAGCCATAATCAACAAGCAACCAAGGGACAGCCATCATCAACAGGCAAGCATGGGAAAGCCATCATCAACAAGCAACCAAGGGACAGAGCCATCATCAACAGGCAACCAATGGAAAGGGCCATCGTCAACAGGCAACCAAGGAACAGCCATCATCAACAGGCAGCCATGGGACAGCCATCATCAACAGGCAACCAAGGGACAGAGCCATCATCAACAGGTGACCAAGGGACAGACATCATCAACAGGCAACCAAGGGACAGGGCCATCATCAACAGGAAACCAAGGGACAGCCATCATCAACAGGCAGCCAAGGGACAGAGCCATCATCAACAGGCAACCAAGGGACAGGGCCATCATCAACAGGCAGCCAAGGGACAGTCAACATCAACAGGCAACCATGGGACAACCATCATCAACAAGCAACCAAGGGACAGGCCATCATCAACAGGAAACCAAGGGACAGCCAACATCAACAGGCGACCAACGGACAGCCATCAACAGGCAACCAAGGGACAGCAATTATCAACAGGCAACCAAGGCACAGGGCCATCGTCAACAGGAAACCAAGGGACAGCCATCATCAATAGGCAAATAAGGGACAGAGCCATCATCAACAGGCAACCAAGGGACAGAGCCATCATCAACACGCGACCAAGGGACAGTCATCATCAACAAGCAACCAAGGGACAGAGTCATCATCAACAGGCAACCAAGGGACAGCCATCATCACCAGGCGACCAAGGGACAGCCATCATCAACAGGCAACCAAGGGACAGAGCCAGCATAAACAGGCAACCAAGGGACAGATCCATCATCACCAGGCAACCAAGGGACAGCCATCATCAACAGGCAACCAAGGGACAGGGCTATCATCAACAGAAAACCAAGGGACAGCCATCATCAACAGGCAACCAAGGGACAGCCATCAACAGGCAACCCAGGGACAGCCATCATCAACAGGCAAACAAGGGACAGAGCCATCATCAACAGGCAAACAAGGGACAGAGCCATCATCAACAGGCAACCAAGGGACAGCCATCATCAACAGGCAACCAAGGAACAGAGCCATCATCAAAAGGTGACCACGGGAGAGCCATCATCAACAGGCAACCAAGGGAAAGCCATCATCTACAGGCAAACAAGGGACAGAGCCATCATCAACAGGCAACCAAGGGACAGCCATCATCAACAGGCGACCAAGAGACAGCCATCATCAACAGGCAAACAAGGGACAGAGCCATCATCAACAGGCAACCAAGGGACAGCCATCATCAACAGGCAAACAAGGGACAGAGCCATCATCAACAGGTAACCAAGGGACAGCCATCATCAACAGGCGACCAAGGGACAGCCATCATCAACAGGCAAACAAGGGACAGAGCCATCATCAACAGGCAACCAAGGGACAGCGATCATCAACAGGCAAACAAGGGGCAGAGCCATCATCAACAGGCAACCAAGGGACAGCCATCATCAACAGGCAACCAAGGGACAGAGCCATCATCAACAGGCGAACAAGGGACAGCCATCATCAACAGGCAACCAAGGGACAGAGCCATCATCAACAGGCAACCAAGGGACAGCCATCATCAAGAGCAACCAAGGGACAGAGCCATCATCAAAAGGTGACCACGGGAGAGCCATCATCAACAGGCAACCAAGGGACAGAGCGATCCTCAACAGGCAACCAAGGGACAACAGGCAACCAAAGGACAGCCATCATCAACAGGCAACCAAGGGACAGAGCCATCATCAAAAGGTGACCACGGGAGAGCCATCATCAATAGGCAACCAAGGGACAGAGCGATCCTCAACAGGCAACCGAGGGACAACAGGCAACCAAAGGACAGCCATCATCAACAGGCAACCAAGGGACAGCCATCATCAACAGGCAACCAAGGGACAGAGCCATCATCAACAGGCAACCAAGGGACAACAGGCAACCAAGGGACAGAGCCATCATCAACAGGCAACCAAGGGACAGCCATCATCCACAGGCAACCAAGGGACAGAACCATCATCAACAGGCAACCAAGGGACAGAGCCATCATAAACAGGCAACCAAAGGACAAAAGGCAACCAAGGGACAGAACCATCATCAACAGGCAACCAAGGGACAGAGCCATCATCAAAAGGCAACCAAGGGACAGCTATCATCAACAGGCAACCAAGGGACAGAGCCATTATCATCAGGCAACCAAGGGACAGAGCCATCAACAGGCAACCAAGGGACAGAGCCATCATCAACAGGCAACCAAGGGACAGCCATTATCTACAGTCAACCAAGGGACAGCCATCCTCGACAGGCAACCAAGGTACAGCCATCATCAACAGGCAACCATGGGACAGAGCCATCATCAACAGGCGACCAAGGGACAGAGCCATCATCAACGGTCGACTAAGGGACAGCCATCATCAACAGGCAACCAAGGGACAGGGCCATCATCAACAGGCAACCAAGGGACAGCCATCATCAACAGTCAACCAAGGGACAGCCATCATCAACAAGCAACCAAGGGACAGAGCCATCATCAACAGGCAACCAACGGAAAGGGCCATCGTCAACAGGCAACCAAGGGACAGCCATGCCATCATCAACAGGCAACCAAGGGACAGAGCCATCATCAACAGGCAACCAAGGGACAACAGGCAACCAAGGGACAGCCATCATCAACAGACAACCAAGGGACAGAGCCATCATCAACAGGCAACCAAGGGACAGCCATCATCAACAGGTAACCAAGGGACAGAGCCATCATCAACAGGCAACCAAAGGACAAAAGGCAACCAAGGAACAGCCATCATCAACAGGCAACCAAGGGACAGAGCCATCATCAAAAGGCAACCAAGGGACAGCCATCATCAACAGGCAACCAAGGGACAGAGCCATCATCAACAGGCAACCAAGGGACAACAGGCAACCAAAGGACAGAGCCATTATCATCAGGCAACCAAGGGACAGAGGCATCAACAGGCAACCAAGGGACAGAGCCATCATCAACAGGGAACCAAGGGACAGCCATTATCTGCAGTCAACCAAAGAACAGCCATCCTCGACAGGCAACCAAGGTACAGCCATCATCAACAGGCAACCATGGGACAGAGCCATCATCAACAGGTGACCAAGGGACAGCCATCATCAACAGGCGACCAAGGGACAGAGCTATCATCAACAGGCGACTAAGGGACAGCCATCATCAACAGGCAACCAAGGGACATGGCCATCATCAACAGGCAACCAAGGGACAGCCATCATCAACAGGCAACCAAGGGACAGCCATCATCAACAAGCAAGCAAGGGATAGAGCCATCATCAACAGGCAACCAACGGAAAGGGCCATCGTCAACAGGCAACCAAGGGACAGCCATGCCATCATCAACAGGCAACCAAGGGACAGAGCCATCATCAACAGGCAACCAAAGGACAACAGGCAACCAAGGGACAGCCATCATCAACAGGCAACCTTGGGACAGAGCCATCATCAACAGGCAACCAAGGGACAGCCATCATCAACAGGCAACCAAGGGACAGAGCCATCATCAACAGGCAACCAAGGTACAACAGGCAACCAAGGGACGGAGCCATCATCAACAGGCAACCAAGGGACAGAGCCATCAACAGGCAACCAAGGGACAGAGCCATCATCAACAGGCAACCAAGGGACAGCCATTATCTACAGTTAACCAAGGAACAGCCATCCTCGACAGGCAACCAAGGTACAGCCATCATCAACAGGCAACCATGGGACAGAGCCATCATCAACAGGTGACCAAGGGACAGCCATCATCAACAGGTGACCAAGGGACAGAGCCATCATCAACAGGCAACCAAGGGACAGAGCCATCATCAACAGGCGACTAAGGGACAGCCATCATCAACAGGCAACCAAGGGACAGGCCATCATCAACAGGCAACCAAGGGACAGCCATCATCAACAGGCAAGCATGGGACAGCCATAATCAACAAGCAACCAAGGGACAGCCATCATCAACAGGCAAGCATGGGACAGCCATCATCAACAAGCAACCAAGGGACAGAGCCATCATCAACAGGCAACCAACGGAAAGGGCCATCGTCAACAGGCAACCAAGGGAGAGCCATCATCAACAGGCAGCCATGGGACAGCCATCATCAACAGGCAACCAAGGGACAGAGCCATCATCAACAGGTGACCAAGGGACAGACATCATCAACAGGCAACCAAGGGACAGGGCCATCGTCAACAGGAAACCAAGGGACAGCCATCATCAACAGGCAGCCAAGGGACAGAGCCATCATCAACAGGCAACCAAGGGACAGGGCCATCATCAACAGGTGACCAAGGGACAGCCATCATCAACAGGCAACCAAGGGACACAACCATCATCAACGGGCAACCAAGGGACAGAGCCATCATCAACAGGCAACCAAGGGACAGCTCCATCATCAACAGTCAACCAAGGGACAACCATCATCAACAGGCGACCAAGGGACAGCCATCATCAACAGGCAAACAAGGGACAGAGCCTCATCAACAGGCAACCAAGGGACAGCCATCATCAACAGGCGACCAAGAGACAGCCATCATCAACAGGCAAACAAGGGACAGAGCCATCATCAACAGGCAACCAAGGGACAGCCATCATCAACAGGCAAACAAGGGACAGAGCCATCATCAACAGGTGACCAAGGGACAGCCATCATCAACAGGTGACCAAGGGACAGAGCCATCATCAACAGGCAACCAAGGGACAGAGCCATCATCAACAGGCGACTAAGGGACAGCCATCATCAACAGGCAACCAAGGGACAGGCCATCATCAACAGGCAACCAAGGGACAGCCATCATCAACAGGCAAGCATGGGACAGCCATAATCAACAAGCAACCAAGGGACAGCCATCATCAACAGGCAAGCATGGGACAGCCATCATCAACAAGCAACCAAGGGACAGAGCCATCATCAACAGGCAACCAACGGAAAGGGCCATCGTCAACAGGCAACCAAGGGACAGCCATCATCAACAGGCAGCCATGGGACAGCCATCATCAACAGACAACCAAGGGACAGAGCCATCATCAACAGGTGACCAAGGGACAGACATCATCAACAGGCAACCAAGGGACAGGGCCATCATCAACAGGAAACCAAGGGACAGCCATCATCAACAGGCAGCCAAGGGACAGAGCCATCATCAACAGGCAACCAAGGGACAGGGCCATCATCAACAGGTGACCAAGGGACAGCCATCATCAACAGGCAATCAAGGGACACAACCATCATCAACGGGCAACCAAGGGACAGAGCCATCATCAACAGGCAACCAAGGGACAGCTCCATCATCAACAGGCAACCAAGGGACAACCATCATCAACAGGCGACCAAGGGACAGCCATCATCAACAGGCAAACAAGGGACAGAGCCTCATCAACAGGCAACCAAGGGACAGCCATCATCAACAGGCGACCAAGAGACAGCCATCATCAACAGGCAAACAAGGGACAGAGCCATCATCAACAGGCAACCAAGGGACAGCCATCATCAACAGGCAAACAAGGGACAGATCCATCATCAACAGGTAACCAAGGGACAGCCATCATCAACAGGCGACCAAGGGACAGCCATCATCAACAGGCAAACAAGGGACAGAGCCATCATCAACAGGCAACAAAGGGACAGCCATCATCAACAGGCAAACAAGGGGCAGAGCCATCATCAACAGGCAACCAAGGGACAGCCATCATCAACAGGCAACCAAGGGACAGAGCCATCATCAACAGGCGAACAAGGGACAGCCATCATCAACAGGCAACCAAGGGACACACCCATCATCAACAGGCAACCAAGGGACAGCCATCATCAACAGGCAACCAAGGGACAGAGCGATCCTCAACAGGCAACCAAGGGACAACAGGCAACCAAAGGACAACCATCATCAACAGGCAACCAAGGGACAGAGCCATCATCAAAAGGTGACCACGGGAGAGCCATCATCAATAGGCAACCAAGGGACAGAGCGATCCTCAACAGGCAACCGAGGGACAACAGGCAACCAATGGACAGCCATCATCAACAGACAACCAAGGGACAGCCATCATCAACAGGCAACCAAGGGACAGAGCCATCATCAACAGGCAACCAAGGGACAACAGGCAACCAAGGGACAGAGCCATCATCAACAGGCAACCAAGGGACAGAGCCATCATCAACAGGCAACCAAGGGACAGTCATCATCCACAGGCAACCAAGGGACAGAGCCATCATCAACAGGAAACCAAGGGACAGAGCCATCATCAACAGGCAACCAAGGGACAACAGGCAACCAAGGGACAGAGCCATCATCAACAGGCAACCAAGGGACAGAGCCATCATCAACAGGCAACCAAGGGACAGCCATCATCCACAGGCAACCAAGGGACAGAGCCATCATCAACAGGCAACCAAGGGACAACAGGCAACCAATGGACAGCCATCATCAACAGGCAACCAAGGGACAGAGCCATCATTAACAGGCAACCAAAGGACAAAAGGCAACCAAGGGACAGCCATCATCAACAGGCAACAAAGGGACAGAGCCATCATCAAAAGGCAACGAAGGGACAGCCATCATCAACAGGCAACCAAGGGACAGAGCCATCATCAACAGGCAACCAAGGGACAACAGGCAACCAAAGGACAGAGCCATTATCATCAGGCAACCAAGGGACAGAGCCATCAACAGGCAACCAAGGGACAGAGCCATCATTAACAGGCAACCAAGCAACAGCCATTATCTACAGTCAACCAAGGGACAGCCATCCTTGACAGGCAACCAAGGTACGGCCATCATCAACAGGCAACCATGGGACAGAGCCATCATCAACAGGTGACCAAGGAACAGCCATCATCAATAGGCGACCAAGGGACAGAGCCATCATCAACAGGCGACTAAGGGACAGGGCCATCATCAACAGGCAACCAAGGGACAGCCATCATCAACAAGCAACCAAGGGACAGAGCCATCATCAACAGGCAACCAACAGAAAGGGCCATCGTCAACAGGCAACCAAGGGACAGCCATGCCATCATCAACAGGCAACCAAGGGACAGAGCCATCATCAACAGGCAACCAAGGGACAACAGGCAACCAAGGGACAGCCATCATCAACAGGCAACCAAGTGACAGAGCCATCATCAACAGGCAACCAAGGGACAGCCATCATCAACAGGCAACCAAGGGACAGAGCCATCATCAACAAGCAACCAAAGGACAAAAGGCAACCAAGGGACAGCCATCATCAACAGGCAACCAAGGGACAGAGCCATCATCAAAAGGGAACCAAGGGACAGCCATCATCAACAGGCAACCAAGGGACAGAGCCATCATCAACAGGCAACCAAGGGACAACAGGCAACCAAAGGACAGAGCCATTATCATCAGGCAACCAAGGGACAGAGCCATCAACAGGCAACCAAGGGACAGAGCCATCATCAACAGGGAACCAAGGGACAGCCATTATCTACAGTCAACCAAGGAACAGCCATCCTCGACAGGCAACCAAGGTACAGCCATCATCAACAGGCAACCATGGGACAGAGCCATCATCAACAGGTGACCAAGGGACAGCCATCATCAACAGACGACCAAGGGACAGAGCCATCATCAACAGGCGACTAAGGGACAGCCATCATCAACAGGCAACCAAGGGACAGCCATCATCAACAGGCAACCAAGGGACAGCCATCATCAACAAGCAACCAAGGGACAGAGCCATCATCAACAGGCAACCAATGGAAAGGGCCATCGTCAACAGGCAACCAAGGGACAGCCATGCCATCATCAGCAGGCAATCAAGGGACAGAGCCATCATCAACAGGCAACCAAAGGACAACAGGCAACCAAGGGACAGCCATCATCAACAGGAAACCAAGGGACAGCCATCATCAACAGGCAACCAAGGGACAGAGCCATCATCAACAAGCAACCAAGGTACAACAGGCAACCAAGGGACGGAGCCATCATCAACAGGCAACCAAGGGACAGAGCCATCAACAGGCAACCAAGGGACAGAGCCATCATCAACAGGCAACCAAGGGACATCCATTATCTACAGTCAACCAAGGAACAGCCATCCTCGACAGGCAACCAAGGTACAGCCATCATCAACAGGCAACCATGGGACAGAGCCATCATCAACAGGTGCCCAAGGGACAGCCATCATCAACAGGCGACCAAGGGACAGAGCCATCATCAACAGGCAACCAAGGGACAGAGCCATCATCAACAGGCGACTAAGGGACAGCCATCATCAACAGGCAACCAAGGGACAGGCCATCATCAACAGGCAACCAAGGGACAGCCATCATCAAGAGGCAAGCATGGGACAGCCATAATCAACAAGCAACCAAGGGACAGCCATCATCAACAGGCAAGCATGGGACAGCCATCATCAACAAGCAACCAAGGGTCAGAGCCATCATCAACAGGCAACCAACGGAAAGGGCCATCGTCAACAGGCAACCAAGGGACAGCCATCATCAACAGCCAGCCATGGGACAGCCATCATCAACAGGCAACCAAGGGACAGAGCCATCATCAACAGGTGACCAAGGGACAGACATCATCAACAGGCAACCAAGGGACAGGGCCATCATCAACAGGAAACCAAGGGACAGCCATCATCAACAGGCAGCCAAGGGACAGAGCGATCATCAACAGGCAACCAAGGGACAGGGCCATCATCAACAGGCAGCCAAGGGACAGTCAACATCAACAGGCAACCATGGGACAACCATCATCAACAGGCAACCAAGGGACAGAGCCATCATCAACAGGCAACCAAGGGACAGAGCCATCATCAACAGGCAACCAAGGGACAGCCATTATCTACAGTCAACCAAGGAACAGCCATCCTCGACAGGCAACCAAGGTACAGCCATCATCAACAGGCAACCATGGGACAGAGCCATCATCAACAGGTGCCCAAGGGACAGCCATCATCAACAGGTGACCAAGGGACAGAGCCATCATCAACAGGCAACCAAGGGACAGAGCCATCATCAACAGGCGACTAAGGGACAGCCATCATCAACAGGCAACCAAGGGACAGGCCATCATCAACAGGCAACCAAGGAACAGCCATCATCAACAGGCAAGCATGGGACAGCCATAATCAACAAGCAACCAAGGGACAGCCATCATCAACAGGCAAGCATGGGACAGCCATCATCAACAAGCAACCAAGGGACAGAGCCATCATCAACAGGCAACCAACGGAAAGGGCCATCGTCAACAGGCAACCAAGGGACAGCCATCATCAACAGGCAGCCATGGGACAGCCATCATCAACAGGCAACCAAGGGACAGAGCCATCATCAACAGGTGACCAAGGGACAGACATCATCAACAGGCAACCAAGGGACAGGGCCATCATCAACAGGAAACCAAGGGACAGCCATCATCAACAGGCACCCAAGGGACAGAACCATCATCAACAGGCAACCAAGGGACAGGGCCATCATCAACAGGCAGCCAGGGGACAGTCAACATCAACAGGCAACCATGGGACAATCATCATACACAAGCAACCAAGGGACAGGCCATCATCAACAGGAAACCAAGGGACAGCCAACATCAACAGGCGACAAACGGACAGCCATCAACAGGCAACCAAGGGACAGCCATCATCAACAGGCAACCAAGTCACAGGGCCATCGTCAACAGGAAACCAAGGGACAGCCATCATCAACAGGCAAATAAGGGACAGAGCCATCATCAACAGGCAACCAAGGGACAGAGCCAGCATAAACAGGCAACCAAGGGACAGATCCATCATCACCAGGCAACCAAGGGACAGCCATCATCAACAGGCAACCAAGGGACAGGGCCATCATCAACAGAAAACCAAGGGACAGCCATCATCAACAGGCAACCAAGGGACAGCCATCAACAGGCAACCAAGGGACAGCCATCATCAACAGGCAAACAAGGGACAGAGCCATCATCAACAGGCAACCAAGGGACAGCCATCATCAACAGGCAACCAAGGGACAGAGCCATCATCAACAGGCGACCAAGGGACAGCCATCATCAACAGGCAACCAAGGGACAGAGCCATCATCAACAGGAAACCTAGGGACAGCCATCATCAACAGGCAACCAAGGGACAGCCATACACAGGCAACCAAGGGACAGCCATCATCAACAGGCAACCAAGGGACAGAGCCATCATCAACAGGCAACCAGGGACAGGGCCATCATCAACATGCAACCAAGAGACAGCCATCATCAACAGGCAGCCATGGGGCAGAGCCAGCATAAACAGGCAACCAAGGGACAGAGCCAGCATAAACAGGCAACCAAGGGACAGGGCCATCATCAACAGGAAACCAAGGGACAGCCATCATCAACAGTCAACCAAGGAACAGCCATCAACAGGCAACCAAGGGACAGCCGTCATCAACAGGCAACCAAAGGACAGAGCCATCATCAACAGGCAACCAGGGACAAGGCCATCATCAACAGGCAACCAAGGGACAGCCATCATCTACAGGCAACCAAGGGACAGAGCCATCATCAACAGGCAACCAAGGGACGGGGCCATCGTCAACAGGCGACCAAGGGACGGTCATCATCAAGAGGCAACCAAGGGACAGGGCCATCATCAACAGGCAACCAAGGGACAGAGCCATCATCAACAGGTGACCATGGGACAGCCATCATCAACAGGCAACCAAGGGACAGAGCCATCATCAACATGCGACCAAGGGACAGCCATCATCAACAGGCAACCAAGGGACAGCCATCATCAACAGGCAATCAAGGGACATAGCCATCATCAACAGGCAACCAAGGGACATAGCCATCATCAACAGGCAACCAAAGGGCAGGGCCATCATCGACAGGCAACTAAGGGACAGCCATCATCAACAGGCAACCAAGGGTCATAGCCATCATCAACAGGCAACCAAAGGACAGGGCCATCATCAACAGGCAACCAAGGGACAGTCATCATCAACAAGCAACCATGGGAAAGCCATCATCAACAGGCAACCAAGGGACAGCCATCATCAACAGGCAACCAAGGGACAGCCATCATCAACAGGCAACCAAGGGACAGAGCCATCATCAACAGGCAACCAAGGTACAACAGGCAACCAAGGGACGGAGCCATCATCAACAGGCAACCAAGGGACAGAGCCATCAACAGGCAACCAAGGGACAGAGCCATCATCAACAGGCAACCAAGGGACAGCCATTATCTACAGTCAACCAAGGAACAGCCATCCTCGACAGGCAACCAAGGTACAGCCATCATCAACAGGCAACCATGGGACAGAGCCATCATCAACAGGTGCCCAAGGGACAGCCATCATCAACAGGCGACCAAGGGACAGAGCCATCATCAACAGGCAACCAAGGGACAGAGCCATCATCAACAGGCGACTAAGGGACAGCCATCATCAACAGGCAACCAAGGGACAGGCCATCATCAACAGGCAACCAAGGGACAGCCATCATCAACAGGCAAGCATGGGACAGCCATAATCAACAAGCAACCAAGGGACAGCCATCATCAACAGGCAAGCATGGGACAGCCATCATCAACAAGCAACCAAGGGACAGAGCCATCATCAACAGGCAACCAACGGAAAGGGACATCGTCAACAGGCAACCAAGGGACATCCATCATCAACAGGCAGCCATGGGACAGCCATCATCAACAGGCAACCAAGGGACAGAGCCATCATCAACAGGTGACCAAGGGACAGACATCATCAACAGGCAACCAAGGGACAGGGCCATCATCAACAGGAAACCAAGGGACAGCCATCATCAACAGGCAGCCAAGGGACAGAGCCATCATCAACAGGCAACCAAGGGACAGGGCCATCATCAACAGGCAGCCAAGGGACAGTCAACATCAACAGGCAACCATGGGACAACCATCATCAACAGGCAACCAAGGGACAGAGCCATCATCAACAGGCAACCAAGGGACAGAGCCATCATCAACAGGCAACCAAGGGACAGCCATTATCTACAGTCAACCAAGGAACAGCCATCCTCGACAGGCAACCAAGGTACAGCCATCATCAACAGGCAACCATGGGACAGAGCCATCATCAACAGGTGCCCAAGGGACAGCCATCATCAACAGGCGACCAAGGGACAGAGCCATCATCAACAGGCAACCAAGGGACAGAGCCATCATCAACAGGCGACTAAGGGACAGCCATCATAAACAGGCAACCAAGGGACAGGCCATCATCAACAGGCAACCAAGGGACAGCCATCATCAACAGGCAAGCATGGGACAGCCATAATCAACAAGCAACCAAGGGACAGCCATCATCAACAGGCAACCAAGGGACAGAGCCATCATCAACAGGCGACCAAGGGACAGCCATCATCAACAGGCAACCAAGGGACAGCCATCATCAAAAGGCAACCAAGGGACAGAGCCATCATCAACAGGCAACCAAGGGACAGGGCCATCATCAACAGGCAACCAATAGACAGCCATCATCAGCAGGCAACCAAGGGACAGAGCCATCATAAACAGGCAACCAAGGGACAGCCATCATTAACAGGTGAACAAGGGACAGAGCCATCATCAACAGGCAACCAATAGACACAGTCATCATCAACAGACAACCAAGGGACAGCCATCATCAACAGGCAACCAAGGGACAGCCATCAACCACAGGCAACCAAGGGAACCAAGGGACATCATCAACAGGAAACCAAGGGACAGCCATCATCAACAGGCAACCAAGGGACAGCCATCAACAGGCAACCAAGGTACAGCCTTCATCACCAGGCAACCAAGGGACAGCCATCATCAACAGCGAACCAAGGGACAGAGCCATCATCAAGAGGCAACCAAGGGACAGAGCCATCATCAACAGGCAACCAAGGGACAGAGCCATCATCAACAGGCGGCTAAGGGACAGCCATTATCAACAGGCAACCAAGGGACAGGGCCATCATCAACAGGCAACCAAGGGACAGCCATCATCAACAGGCAAGCATGGGACAGCCATCATCAACAGGCAACCAAGGGACAGAGCCAGCATAAACAGGCAACCAAGGGACAGAGCCATCATCAACAGGTGACCAAGGGACAGACATCATCAACAGGCAACCAAGGCACAGGGCCATCATCAACAGGAAACCAAGGGACAGCCATCATCAACAGGCAACCAAGGGACAGAGCCATCATCAACAGGCAACGAAGGGACAGGGCCATCATCAACAGGCAACGAAGGGACAGCCATCATCAACAGGCAACCATGGGACAACCATCATCAACATGCAACCAAGGGACAGGCCATCATCAACAGGAAACCAAGGGACAGCCATCATCAACAGGCAACCAAGGGACAGCCATCAACAGGCAACCAAGGGACAGCCATCATCAGCAGGCAAACCAAGGCACAGGGCCATCGTCAACAGGCAACCAAGGGACAGCCAACATCAACAGGCAACCAAGGGACAGAGCCATCATCAACAGCCGACCAAGGGACAGTCATCATCAACAAGCAACCAAGGGACAGGGCCATCATCAACAGGCAACCAAGGGAAAGAGCCATCATCAACAGGTGACCATGGGACAGCCATCATCAACAGGCAACCAAGGGACAGAGCCAGCATAAACAGGCAACCAAGGGACAGAACCATCATCACCAGGTGACCAAGGGACAGCCATCATCAACAGGCAGCCAAGGGACAGGGCCATCATCAACAGGAAACCAAAGGACAGCCATCATCAACAGGCAACCAAGGGACAGCCATCAACAGGCAACCAAGGTACAGCCTTCATCACCAGGCAACCAAGGGACAGCCATCATCAACAGGCAACCAAGGGATAGAGCCATCATCAACAGGCAACCAAGGGACAGAGCCATCATCAACAGGCGGCTAAGGGACAGCCATTATCAACAGGCAACCAAGGGACAGGGCCATCATCAACAGGCAACCAAGGGACAGCCATCATCAACAGGCAAGCATGGGACAGCCATCATCAACAGGCAACCAAGGGACAGAGCCAGCATAAACAGGCAACCAAGTGACAGCCATCATCAACAGGTGACCAAGGGACAGACATCATCAACAGGCAACCAAGGCACAGGGCCATCATCAACAGGAAACCAAGGGACAGCCATCATCAACAGGCAACCAAGGGACAGAGCCATCATCAACAGGCAACCAAGGGACAGGGCCATCATCAACAGGCAACCAAGGGACAGCCATCATCAACAGTCAACCATGGGACAACCATCATCAACATGCAACCAAGGGACAGGCCATCATCAACAGGAAACCAAGGGACAGCCATCATCAACAGGCAACCAAGGGACAGCCATCAACAGGAAACCAAGGGACAGCCATCATCAACAGGCAAACCAAGGCACAGGGCCATCGTCAACAGGGAACCAAGGGACAGCCATCATCAACAGGCAACCAAGGGACAGAGCCATCATCAACAGCCGACCAAGACACAGTCATCATCAACAAGCAACCAAGGGACAGGGCCATCATCAACAGGCAAACAAGGGACAGAGCCATCATCAACAGGTGACCATGGGACAGCCATCATCAACAGGCAACCAAGGGACAGAGCCAGCATAAACAGGCAACCAAGGGACAGAACCATCATCACCAGGCGACCAAGGGACAGCCATCATCAACAGGCAGCCAAGGGACAGGGCCATCATCAACAGGAAACCAAAGGACAGCCATCATCAACAGGCAACCAAGGGACAGCCATCAACAGGCAACCAAGGTACAGCCTTCATCACCAGGCAACCAAGGGACAGCCATCATCAACAGCGAACCAAGGGACAGAGCCATCATCAACAGGCAACCAAGGGACAGAGCCATAGCCTCACCCACTGGGTGGCCTTCGTGCGGGGGTGAAAGATAGGTCCCCACCCCACCTTGCAGATATCCCTTGCATGCATCTCTTGCTCCTGTAGCCCAATGCAATGTCCAGGGAATGTATTCACTAGCACTCACTATGACTGCCCAAGCCCTGCACCAGGCAGTCACCTTTAATGTTGTAAGGGCCCTGGACGTTACTGTGCGGCAGCAGTACTTGTTCCCAGCTCTCCTGTGAACAGAAATAGCATGCATGCATGTTTATAAACAGATAGGACAGAGCAAACACAGTGTCAGGAGTGGGATCAGATGCCCCTGCTATGAGTGGCACTGTGGGGGGGAAGAGAAACAGTTCAGGCATGCATGGGCTTCTCTCTTATAGGCCCCTCCTCACGGTGTGCCCCTTAGTTGCCCTTCCACCCCTCCTCTTCCCTCTCCCCCTTCCTCCCACTTCTCCACCTCAATTTCTCATCTTCCTCTCCATCGCCTGAAACCGCCTCAAGACACTTGTCAGCACTATGCACAAAGCCTACATTCATACAGTCATACATGAAGAGCTAGGGAGTTGGTTGAGTCTGTGCCAATAGTCTGCGTAGCCCGCCAATGTATTTCTTCAAGTTCTATTCATGTTCTTTCCCCCTTTGTGACAAGCAGATTTTCAGCGCAATTATTGGTCCCTTTTTTGTTTTCGCCTATTAGGTGGTTCTTGCACCACCTATAAGCCGCAACTATTGCATTGGCGTACAGATAGTTTGCTTGGTTATTTGCCCACCCATTGACTGCCCATGGACATGCTAATCCCTAAGGACTGTCCTACCCAGTTCTTGCCCCTCCTTTCCCAAAACACCACCTCATGAGAACTCTTTGAGCTCCCTTTATTCAAGCCTTACCAACAATGTATGCCCTCAAAGTGCCTGCCAGTGTTTTTATTTTAAAGCAGTCTTCTGAGAGTTAATGACTTAATTGGAGTAGTAAACCTGCTACTGGTGTAATAGGAATGTCTTAACCAGGCCTGCTTTCTGCCACTCAAATTATAAGCACCATTCGTGTCCTTGACGGAAGTTCTGGTAAAAACAAGCTTTGGCTTGTGTATAAGTATTAGGCTTTCGCCAGGCACTGCCATTAGATACACACTTAGACCCAGCATTTTGCACCCCGATACCATCAATGGCAAGTCAATACTGCTACGGCAATGCCTGGCAAGTGCCTTTCCCCTGTCTACACAAAGCCCAAACTGCTGGCATTGCCAATGCTTGTTATGTATTTTATTGTGAGTCAGGGCTCAGAAAGGGTTTGGGATACTGTGCGAGCCAAACGAAAAGTGAAACTTGTTTTATAAATAAAAGAAAAAGAACAGGTGATTGTACAGGGATGATGCCTTTGGTAGCTGTGCTCAGAATGTTGTCTGCTCCTTTCAACACCTTGTAGATTTATTTCTATTACTGGAACTCGAACTGCCCAAGAAAGACACCCATAGAGTCTTGAAAATGAGCAGCCAATAACAGAAGACAGCAATATAATCTCTTCAAGACCTTTTATTACAGCAGTACCATCTCTGCAAGACCCTTTGTTACAGCAGTATAATCTCTGCAAGACCTTTCGTTACAGCAGTACCATCTCTGCAAGACCCTTTGTTACAGCAGTATCATCTCTGCAGACCTTTCGTTACAGCAGTACTATCTCTGCAAGACCCTTCGTTACAGCAGTATCATCTCTCCAGACCTTTCGTTACAGCAGTGTCATCTCTGCAAGACCCTTTGTTACAGCAGTATCATCTCTGCAGACCTTTCGTTACAGCAGTATAATCTCTGCAAGACCCTTCGTTACAGCAGTACCATCTCTGCAAGACCCTTCGTTACAGCAGTATCTTCTCTGCAGACCTTTCGTTACAGCAGTGTCATCTCTGCAAGACCCTTCGTTACCGCATTATCATCTCTGCAAGACCCTTCGTTACAGCAGTGTCATCTCTGCAAGACCCTTCGTTACAGCATTATCATCTCTGCAAGACCCTTCGTTACAGCAGTGTCATCTCTGCAAGACCCTTCATTACAGCAGTACCATCTCTGCAAGACCCTTCGTTACAGCAGTATCATCTCTGCAAGACCCTTCATTACAGCAGTACCATCTCTGCAAGACCCTTCGTTACAGCAGTAGCATCTCTGCAAGACCCTTTGTTCATTTCGCCATGTTTGCCAACACTGAGCTGAATTGTCTCCCATTGACATACCCATTCTGCCCAATGCATTTTTTGGGGATGGTAGCTTGTGCCTCCTTATTGCACTAGAACAGCCATTTTTCTCATATCACTAATGTTGGGACGCCAGTTGTTCCTGCTGTTGTGGAGTGAGGACAGAAATCGGGTTAAATACCCACCCGCATCATCATTCCAATCTTAAAAACCTTAAAAAGCCATGAGGGTCAACAAAATACTATTTTGTATTTAGGGGTATGCACGCCCTGCAGCCGCTGTGCCACATGGGAGCGCCCTCACTCATAGACCCCAAATTGCCTCATACCATGTGTGTCTGGGTGATCGAAATATCCTGGCCCCTTGTCATTTTTTGCAGGGGGTCTCTTCATTTGTTGTGGCTGGTTTTGGGGACACTGCCTGTACATGCTGCTGGATGTCTCTGTGGCATTTAGCACATTTGCCCATCGGGCAGCGCAGGACTGCCCGCATGGGCTTAAGGTGTGGAGTACTTGAGTGGTTTAATTCTGTGGGGGCAGATTCTGAAAAACGACTGCAAATAAAAAGTGCGCCGGGCAGGCTCATTTTTATTAATGGTAGTTTCAGAGGTACGACATCCTTTCATCGCCGGATGTCATTTTTCTGGGTTTTTTTCCGTGGATGTTTTAACGAAAAAGTCATTTAATTTTTTAGGGGGATTAGAAAAATATATGTATGGGGTATGGGAGTTCGGGAAGAGATAAAAAGTTAAAGGGCATGGGGTCTATTCGGGGGGAGGGCCAAAAAAAACGAAAATGTGATGAGTTTTTTCGTTAAAATTTCCACTGAGAAAAACCCCGCGAAATTTCATCCTGCAACGAAATGACATGGAACCGTTTCAGAAATGCCCAAGTGACCTTATTCCCAAAGGTGAACTGCGCATTTCAGTGCAGCAGCATAGCAGCGCAAAAGCTGTGCTGGCCCACTCCGCTGCATACATCAGTATTGGGAGACGCCTGTTAAAGAGACGGTCACTGTGACATGTTAAAAAAAGACAAATGATTTGTTTGCAAAATATCAGCCAAATCCATCGTGCAAGTCAAAAGTTATCAGCTATTGAAATGTTCGGGTTTCCATTGGAACTTGGTACTCAACTTGCCGATTGTGCGGCGAATTGTGTAGGGATGTCTGTGCACTGACTACCCCTCTCAGCACCTCCCCCTCGAACATTCTGCTTCAACTGGGCCCTCACAGCTCCATGGACTGACAGATGTCTCAGATTCTCAGGCTGTAAGGACCAAAGGAGCAAACACTTTGTTGTTAGGGTCAGTATTCTGAAAAATGAAATGCACACTGATGCATGCAGTCACTCAAGCATGCACTCCTTTTATCACAGGCATAACTGTCACATTTTAAGATCTGTGGTCCCTCCTATGTTCCCAAAATGCTCTCGGATGAGTCTCCTTCGCCATACTCATACGCTGCAGCCACTGAAATCAGCCACTCGATTGGTGTTGGTGGGGAGAACAAGTACCCCATCTTCCCCCGCCCTTTCCAGAATGCAGAAGCATCATTTTCAAGTGCCTTGTAACTCTTTCCCGCCCTGCTCTGGCTTGCAACATCTCTTCTGGCTTTTTGTAAGGGGTTTTCCAGCTTTTCTTGTTCCTATATTGGCTAACTAGGGATGGTCAATTGCTGATCAGACAATTGGAATGTTCTGAGTTATGTATTAAGTTATTTCATTGGCATTCGCTTTGATGTAAACATTCTGCCAGGCCGGATTTCTTTCTGGTGCTTAGTTGTATATTTTGATATTCTTTTTTAAATTTAATTTGCCATTTGTATTTCTCTTTTAGATGGCCTTACCATCAAGCAGACAGAGGTTGACACCTGGCTGACTAACAAGGATCTCGAGCTATTCATGCCACCCCTCTCGCCGGGTGCACAATATGTCAGCTTTAGCATTGACTGTGACCCCTTGTTCAAAACACACATTTCCAAGAAGCACCCAGAAGCATGGCGCCAGCTTGCGCTCCTTCGGAAAAGGAAGCCTTCCACCCCTGACCTGAGCTTCAGGACAGTTGCCCCAGCCTTGGTCATTTCCCCTGTGGATGGTGGCAATGCCACATTGGCCCCTCTGTAAGCCATTCAGCGCGCTCCAGCGCGCCTCCTCACAGGACTGAGACAATTCTACCACATTCCCTCCATTCTCGATGAGCGGCACCTGATGCCCCCCCCCCCCAAGCACGCATCATGTTCAAGACAGCCTGCCTCACCCACAAAGCAGTCACAACCAAAACACCACCCTATATGGCCATAAAATTCCTTCTCAGGTGGCCAGAGCACCACCATAGCCGCAACATGGCTAGGCTGGGAACAAAGAACGGCAACAGGGGACAAACTAAACACCAGGCCTGCTAGGCACCCTGTCTCCGGAACACATTATGAATGCAGATAAGACTGGTCCCCTCCATCCCACACTACAGGAGGGACCTGAAGACCCTACACTTCAAAGAACATCCCGCCAATCATCGATAGCTCCACTCACCCTATTTTGCCTCCTCTTGAGTCCCTTCTCCTTCCTCCCTACCCACCCCAGGTCCTCTGCTATCTCGCACCCTACTTGTAAGCCCATGGGTACGTCCTCTTTGTACAGCGCTGTGTTGCTTCCCAGATACCTTTGCACTTTATAAATACCATACACCCAAACATTGTTTTATACAGTGCTCTGTATGTCCTCGGGCCACTCTTGATTGAATGCTTTGACCAAATTAAAATAAACAACGGGGGAGGTGTAGTAAGGCTGTGATTGACACACCACTGACCAGGCAATGCACGTTTGTGTGTGTGGGGCAAGTTGCACAGGTGTTGCTAGGGGGTGCTGAGGGGGGGGGTCTATAGCCCCGGGTCTTTTGGTTGTAGTCCCGGATAGAAGCTCAGCAGACACAAACAAAAGGCTAGCTAGCCCCGAGTCCCAACAGTCCCGACATTAGCGTAGCCGTGGATCTTTTCCAGACCTAGCAACACTCCTGGTTGGCACACAGAATTTCTGAAAAAAAGAAACAAAAAACAGCATCCCCAGACCCAAGCGCAGACTGGATTTTTCAACCCAGCTGCTCAGGTGCCAGTTGCTATGCCGCTTTTGCATATTAAACCTGCGCACTAGCAGGACAGCGCAAGCGCGCACAGTCACTGCGCGTATGACCTTTTACTCTACGGAGCACCACTCACGTCACGCAGGGCCTGAAAATCAATGGCAAGGTGCAAATGGCTTCAGCACCAGATTGCACTTTGTGTTCCCTGATGCACCCATGTCATTACCAGGCCAGAGTGCACACAAGGTGCAGCGTGAAGGGAGAAGTGAAAAGAGCTGTGCTATTGACAGGTCGATCCTGAGTGGGTGCGCAGGCGCGCCCGCGCCACGACAGCATTTCGCTGAAGGAGAAATGACAAGAGGAAGTGTTGTGTAGAACAAGAGTGTGCACCAAAGTCTGTCGCAAGATCACTGATGACCTAGCACTACTGCAGCGGCAAGTGCACCTATAAAGCCAATAGTTGTGCCATTTGTATAGGCATTGGTCAGGCATTGCCACCTTATGCCCAAGTGCTTTCACCATTGGACAACTATTGACATTATCATCATTAATCAGGTATTGCCAGGACATACATTGGCACTCACATCATGTAACATGTATGACTATCATATACCAGGTGCTGCTACTAAAAACACAACTGCTTGCACCACTGCCATACTTTGCCATCTGATGACCAGGCACTCACTTCCAGATGTGGCAAGTTGGCACATCAAGGTAACTTCACATCAGACTTTCCTCCCACATCATGAGCACTTTGAATGTGCCCGCTGCTCCTTTATTTCCAGTTTCCCAGTCTGCCCAGTTAGAGCAGCATCACCAGAATCTAGTGTGCACGGTTAGTAGATTCCATGGCGCTCAGTTAGCATACCATGGTCACTTTCCATTATACCCAGTTAGCACATCATGCCCAGATTCCTTTATAGCCAATTAGCAGGTCAAGGGCAGACTCTACTAAAACCTGTTATCACAGCATGGTCATATTTCATTATGTCCAATAAGCACAGAATAGCCAAATTATATTATGTCCAGTCAGACTGGCTCCCGTGCTTCCATTAGGCCCAGTTAGAGCAACATAGGTGGGGTACAACTCCTCCCACATATCACAGTATGGTCAATTACTAGGGCCCAGTAGTCGTTCATTACCATTGCACCGTAGCCACAGTGTGCTGATCATAAGATTTGCACATTTAGTACTGAACTGCCACATCGTAATATGCCGATTCAGCAAAGCATCACCAGATTTAATTATGCCCAATAAGCACAGAAAGGCCACATCTTAATATGCCCATTCAGCAAAGCATCGCCAGATTTCATTATGCCCACTAAGAACAGAATGGCCACATCTTAATATGCCCATTCAGCAAAGCATCGCCAGATTTCATTATGCCCACTAAGAACAGAATGGCTAGGTTTTAATATGCCCATTCAGCAAAGCATCGCCAGATTTAATTATGCCCAATAAGCACAGAACTGCCACATCGTAATATGCCGATTCAGCAAAGCATCACCAGATTTAATTATGCCCAATAATCACAGAAAGGCCACATCTTAATATGCTGATTCAGCAAAGCATCACCAGATTTAATTATGCCCAATAAGCACAGAAAGGCCACATCTTAATATGCCGATTCAGCAAAGCATCACCAGATTTAATTATGCCCAATAAGCACAGAAAGTCCACATCTTAATATGCCCATTCAGCAAAGCATCGCCAGATTTCATTATGCCCACTAAGAACAGAATGGCCACATCTTAATATGCCCATTCAGCAAAGCATCGCCAGATTTCATTATGCCCACTAAGAACAGAATGGCTAGGTTTTAATATGCCCATTCAGCAAAGCATCGCCAGATTTAATTATGCCCAATAAGCACAGAACTGCCACATCGTAATATGCCGATTCAGCAAAGCATCACCAGATTTAATTATGCCCAATAAGCACAGAAAGGCCACATCGTAATATGCCGATTCAGCAAAGCATCACCAGATTTAATTATGCCCAATAAGCACAGAACTGCCACATCGTAATATGCCGATTCAGCAAAGCATCACCAGATTTAATTATGCCCAATAAGCACAGAAAGGCCACATCTTAATATGCTGATTCAGCAAAGCATCACCAGATTTAATTATGCCCAATAAGCACAGAAAGGCCACATCTTAATATGCCGATTCAGCAAAGCATCACCAGATTTAATTATGCCCAATAAGCACAGAAAGGCCACATCTTAATATGCCCATTCAGCAAAGCATCGCCAGATTTCATTATGCCCACTAAGAACAGAATGGCCACATCTTAATATGCCCATTCAGCAAAGCATCGCCAGATTTCATTATGCCCACTAAGCACAGAATGGCCACATCTTAATATGCCCATTCAGCAAAGCATCGCCAGATTTCATTATGCCCACTAAGCACAGAATGGCTAGGTTTTAATATGCCCATTCAGCAAAGCATCGCCAGATTTCATTATGCCCACTAAGCACAGAATGGCCACATCTTAATATGCCCATTCAGCAAAGCATCGCCAGATTTCATTATGCCCACTAAGCACAGAATGGCCAGGTTTTAATATGCCGATTCAGCAAAGCATCGCCAGATTTCATTATGCCCACTAAGCACAGAATGGCCACATCTTAATATGCCCATTCAGCAAAGCATCGCCAGATTTCATTATGCCCACTAAGCACAGAATGGCCAGGTTTTAATATGCTGATTCAGCAAAGCATCGCCAGATTTCATTATGCCCACTAAGCACAGAAAGGCCACATCTTAATATGCCAGTTCAGCAAAGCATCATATTTCATTATGCCCACCAAGCACAGAATGGCCACATTTTAATATGCCCATTCAGCAAAGCATCACCAGATTCCATTATGCCCACTAAGCACAGAATGGCTAGGTTTTAATATGCCCATTCAGCAAAGCATCACCAGATTTCGTTATGCCCACTAAGCACAGAAAGGCCACATTTTAATATGCCATTCAGCAAAGCATCACCAGATTTCGTTATGCCCACTAAGCACAGAAAGGCCACATTTTAATATGCCATTCAGCAAAGCATCACCAGATTTCATTATGCCCACTAAGCACAGAAAGGCCGCATAGTTTTGAGCATGGCACAGCGCTGGGGCTTGTGCACTGGCACAGTATCTAGGAAACCTGAACTCTGAGGAGGCCCATTCTACTATAGTGCTTGTTGGGTTCAATATTTTCACTGGGAGCATGAAAACGGGCCATTCGTATCATGCTTAATACCAGACTCCGGCAGCTTGTATCAAACCCATGTTGCATGGCATCCTCTGGTCCTGAGGTGCCGCTGAGATATCCTCCCTGCTCTGATCATCTCATAATGTAGGGGGGGGCGGCGAACCTCCACCCAGCCTTGCTCCCAGCTTAAACAGAATACACCCCTATGGCGTTCAAGTCATGCACGCATAGCACTGCTTTGGGGGATGGTGTCTTGGGAGGTGGGCCAGTTGGACTCACTGAGCTGCCTTTCACAGCTGGGTGCGTTCTGGGCGTTCCCGAGAGCCTCACACCGGAACCGGATCACTTTCACTTCCTCTTTCTTGGTATTCTTAGGCTGGAGGAGCAGGTGTGCACACAGGCGTTTTGGTGGTTTTTGAGTTGTTTGGGGATGCAAATACATTAGAAAGGGGTGCTTTTCATCCCAATTCGCCCACCTCTGTCTGTTTTTGTGCTGGTAGTTTTGTTTGTTTCTTTTGTTGTAGTGCCTTTGCCTCGCCCACATTAATTGTTCCCTTTGTATCACACCCCAAAAAAAATTAAAGCAAAGAAAAATTCCATTTCACTTTGAATTCTTTGCTGAGTTGGTTTCCTGTTTGCTCCTCTAAGACCTCCTCCACTGGTTTCCTGCACCTTGCATTTAACCCCAAAAAAGAAAAGTCAATGTAAAGAAGTTCCCTTTTGCATTCTTGCTTGCTTTTGAAACCCGAACTGGAGAATTATTCCTGTTTTCGTCCCTTCCCTTTTTGGGTCTGAGAACTCTGTGTGTTTGAGTTTGTTTCCCTAAGTCACTCACATGTCTTGGTTGTTTTTGTCCAGTGTTAGTGCTTCCATCTCACTGAATGCAGTCTCAACGTTACCTGTGCCCAATCATCTTCCACTGGATGCAGTGTCAATATTACCCAATATTGCCTGGGCCCAATAATCTCCCACTGGATGCAGTGTCAATGTTACCTCGGCCCAATAATCACCCACTGGATGCTGTGTCAATGTTACCTGGGCCCAATAATATTCCACTGGATGCAGAGTCAATGTTACCTGGGCCCAATAATATTCCACTGGATGCAGTGTCAATGTTACCTGGGCCCAATAATCTCCCACTGGATGCAGTGTCAATGTTACCTGGGCCCAATCATCTCCCACTGGATGCAGCGTCAATGTTACCTGGGCCCAGTGTCAATGTTACCTGTGCCCAAAAATATCCCACTGGATCCTGTGTCAATGTTACCTGGGCCCAATAATCTTCCACTGGATGCAGTGTCAATGTTACCTGGGCCCAATAATCTCCCACTGGATGCAGTGTCAATGTTACCTGGGCCCAGTCATCTCCCACTGGATGCAGTGTCAATGTTACCTGGGCCTAATCATCTCCCACTGGATGCAGTGTCAATGTTACCTGGGTCCAATAATCTCCCACTGGATGCAGCATCAATGTTACCTGGGTCCAATAATCTCCCACTGGATGCAGCATCAATGTTACCTGGGCCCAATAATACCCACTGGATGCAGTGTCAATGTTACCTGGGCCCAATAATCTCCCACTGAATGCAGTGTCAATGTTACCTGGGCCCAATAATCTTCCACTGGATGCAGTGTCAATGTTACCTGGGCCCAATAATCAACCACTGATGCAGTGTCAATATTACCTGTGCCTAATCATCTCCCACTGAATGCAGTGTCAATGTTACCTGGGCCCAATCATCTCCCACTGGATGCAGTGTCAATGTTACCTGGGCACAATAAAGTAGAAGCCAGACGTGTAGGACTTTGAAGACTATTTTAGGTAATATTACACACCAGACGGAGCAGTAAAGTTGCTTTAAAATCCTTCTCGGATAGTTCTGCAAATAGCCAATATTCCATCTTTTTGTCATGGGTGGCCTGGGGCTGATGGTATGTTATGTAAATCAATTGCTTAGGTGTTTTCAATTTTGGAACAGCAAAATAAAGCAGTTAAGTTCAGTTAAGTTCATAGAACATAACAATCCATGGCAGCAAATGATTGCAGATGAAACTTGTATCACATGTTTCCAGCTGTTTTGCTTGTGTGATTGACAACGACTGGAGTCACCCAAAAATGCTCCCCTTTCCCATCTCTCATTTCACTGGGAGGGCTGAAAAAGGCGACCCTCTGCACAGTGATAGTAAAATAGTAGGAGCAGGACTCAAGAACAGAACAGATAGGACAAACACTCAACATATCTACACCCAGCCAGTCAGCAGCACTGCAGCCAGTCACTAGTGATATGGCACAACAGCAGAAACATGTCAACCAGCCACTCAGCAGCACTGCAGCCAGTCACTAGTGATATGGCACAACAGCAGAAACATGTCAACCAGCCAGTCAGCAGCACTGCAGCCAGTCACTGGTGATATGGCACAACAGCAGAAACATGTCAACCAGCCAGTCAGCAGCACTGCATTCAGTCTCTAGTGATATGGCACAACAGCAGAAACATTCCAGCCAGTCATCAGCAATGCAGTCAGTCTCTAGTGATATGGCACAACAGCAGAAACATGTCAACCAGCCAGTCAGCAGCACTGCAGCCAGTCACTAGTGATATGGCACAACAGCAGAAACATTCCAGCCAGTCATCAGAAATGCAGTCAGTCTCTAGTGATATGGCACAACAGCAGAAACATGTCGACCAGCTAGTTGGCAGCACTGCAGTCAGTCACTAGTTATATGGCACAACAGCAGAAACATGTCAACCAGCCGATATGGCACAACAGCAGAAACATCTCAACCAGCCAGTTAGCAGCACTGCAGTCAGTCACTAGTGAGCCAGTCAGCAGCACTGCAGCCAGTCACTAGTGATATAGCACAACAGCAGAAACATGTCAACCAGCGAATATGTCACACCAGCAGAAACATGTCAACCAGCCAGTCAGCAGCACTGCAGTCAGTCACTAGTGAGCCAGTCAGCAGCACTGCAGCCAGTGCTGCTGACTGGCTGCAGTGCTGCTGACTGGCTCAGCAATGCAGTCAGTGATATGCAGAAACATTCCAGCCAGTCAGCAGCAATGCAGTCAGTCATTAATGATATGGCACAACAGCAGAAACATGTCAACCAGCCAGTCAGCAGCACTACAGCCAGTCACTAGTGATATGGCACAACAGCAGAAAGATTCCAGCCAGTCATCAGCAATGCAGTCAGTCACCAGCCAGTCATCAGCAATGCAGTCAGTCTCTAGTGATATGGCACAACAGCAGGAACATTCCAGCCAGTCAGCAGCACTGCAGTCAGTCACTAGTGATATGGCACAACAGCAGAAACATGTCAACCAGCCAGTCAGCAGCAATGCAGTCAGTCTTTAATGATATGGCACAACAGCAGAAACATGTCAACCAGCCAGTCAGCAGCACTGCAGCCAGTCACTAGTGAAATGGCACAACAGCAGCAACATTCCAGCCAGTCAGCAGCACTGCATTCAGTCACTAGTGATATGGCACAACAGCAGAAACATGTCAAACAGCCAGTCAGCAGCAATGCAGTCAGTCTTTAATGATATGGCACAACAGCAGAAACATGTCAACCAGCCAGTCAGCAGCACTGCAGCCAGTCACTAGTGATATGGCACAACAGCAGAAACATTCCAGCCAGTCATCAGCAATGCAGTCAGTCACTAGTGATATGGCACAACAGCAGAAACATTCCAGCCAGTTATCAGCAATGCAGTCAGTCTCTAGTGATATGGCACAACAGCAGAAACATGTCAACCAGCCAGTCAGCAGCAATGCAGTCAGTCTTTAATGATATGGCACAACAGCAGAAACATGTCAACCAGCCAGTCAGCAGCACTGCAGCCAGTCACTAGTGATATGGCACAACAGCAGAAACATTCCAGCCAGTCATCAGCAATGCAGTCAGTCACTAGTGATATGGCACAACAGCAGAAACATTCCAGCCAGTTATCAGCAATGCAGTCAGTCTCTAGTGATATGGCACAACAGCAGAAACATGTCAACCAGCCAGTCAGCAGCAATGCAGTCAGTCTTTAATGATATGGCACAACAGCAGAAACATGTCAACCAGCCAGTCAGCAGCACTGCAGCCAGTCACTAGTGATATGGCACAACAGCAGAAACATTCCAGCCAGTCATCAGCAATACAGTCAGTCACTAGTGATATGGCACAACAGCAGAAACATTCCTGCCAGTCATCGGCAATGCAGTCAGTCTCTAGCGATATGGCACAACAGCAGAAACATGTCATCCAGCCAGTCCGCAGCACTGCAGCCAGTCACTAGTGATATGACACAACAGTAGAAACATTCCAGCCAGTCATCAGCAATGCAGTCAGTCACTAGTGATATGGCAGCAGCAGAAACATTCCAGCCAGTCATCAGCAATGCAGTCAGTCTCTAGTGATATGGCACAACAGCAGAAACATTCCAGCCAGTCAGCAGCACTGCAGTCAGTCACTAGCGATATGGCACAACAGCAGAAACATGTCAACCAGCCAGTCAGCAGCAATGCAGTCAGTCTTTAATGATATGGCACAAGAGCAGAAACATGTCAACCAGCCAGTCAGCAGCACTGCGGCCAGTCACTAGTGATATGGCACAACAGCAGAAACAGTCCAGCCAGTCATCAGCAATGCAGTCAGTCTCTAGTGATATGGCACAACAGCAGAAACATTCCAGCCGTCAGCAGCAATGCAGTCAGTCACTAGTGATATGGCATAACAGCAGAAACATGTCATCCAGCCAGTCAGCAGCACTGCAGCCAGTCACTAGTGATATGGCACAACAGCAGAAACATGTCAACCAGCCAGTCAGCAGCACTGCAGTCAGTCACTAGTGATATGGCACAACAGCAGAAACATGTCATCCAGCCAGCTATCTGCAATGCAGTCAGTCTGTAGTGATATGGCACACCAGCAGAAACATGTCAACCAGCCAGTCAGCAGCACTGCAGTCAGTCACTAGTGATATGGCACAACAGCAGAAACATTCCAGACAGTCATCAGCAATGCAGTCAGTCTCTAGTGATATGGCACAACAGCAGAAACATTCCAGCCAGTCAGCCAGCAGCAATGCAGTCAGTCTCTAGTGATATGGCACAACAGTAGAAATATGTCATCCAGCCAGCCAACAGCAATGCAGTCAGTCTCTAGTGATATGGCACAACAGCAGAAACATTCTAGCCAGCCAGCAGCAATACAGTCAGTCTCTAGTGATATAGCACAACATCAGAAGCATTCCAGCCAGTCAGCAGCAATGCAGTCAGTCTCTAGTGCTATGGCACAACAGCAGAAACATATCATCCAGCCAGTCAGCAGCAATGCAGTCAGTCACTAGTGATATGGGACAGCAGCAGAAACATTCCAGCCAGTCAGCCAGCAGCAATGCAGTCAGTCTCCAGTGATATGGCACAGCAGCAGAAACATTCCAGCCAGCCAGAAACAATGCAGTCCGTCTCTAGTGATATAGCACAAAAGACAAAACATTCCAGCCAGCCAGCAGCAATGCAGTCAGTCTCTAGTGATATAGCACAACGACAGAAACATGTCAACCAGCCAGTCAGCAGCACTGCAGTCAGTCACTAGTGATATGGCACAACAGCAGAAACATTCCAGCCAGCCAGCAGCACTGCAGTCAGTCTCTAGTGATATGGCACAACAGCAGAAACATTCCAGCCAGCCAGCAGCAATGCAGTCAGTCTCTAGTGATATAGCACAACAGCAGAAACATTCCAGCCAGTCAGCAGCAATGCAGTCAGTCTCTAGTGCTATGGCACAACAGCAGAAACACGTCACCCAGCGAGTCAGCAGCACTGCAGTCAGTCACTAGTGATATGGCACAACAGCAGAAACATTCCATCCAGCCAGCAGCAATGCAGTCAGTCTCTAGTGATATAGCACAACAGCAGAAACATTCCAGCCCGTCAGCAGCAATGCAGTCTCTAGTGCTATGGCACAACAGCAGAAACATGTCATCCAGCCAGTCATCAGCAATGCAGTCAGTCTCTAGTGATATGGCACAACAGCAGAAACATTCCAGCCAGTCATCAGCAATGCAGTCAGTCTCTAGTGATATGGCACAACAGCACAAACATTCCAGCCAGTCAGGAGCAATGCAGTCAGTCTCTGGTGGTATGGCACAACAGCAGAAACATTCCAGCCAGTCAGCAGCAATGCAGTCAGTCTCTAGTGATATGGCACAACAGCAGAAACATTCCAGTAAGTCAGCAGCAATGCAGTCAGTCTCCAGTGATATGGCACAACAGCAGAAACATGTCACCCAGCCTTTTCTGGTCCTGTAATATCAAGAACCTCCACACTTTTGACTTTGTGTCAGAGCAGGAAGACATGCTTTCCTGCGCTCTTTTGGCTGCAAAGGTGCTGGTGGAGGTGTTGCCGTGGCTGCCACATGCTGAAGTTTAGCACTTTTAGATCTGGCAGGCTGTGTTTGAATGGCCCTGTAGAAAGGTGGAAGAGTTGCCTTGCCCCCCCTAACCCCCCATCTATCCTTCTTATTCTCCATCTCTGTCTCAACATTCTCATGTGTCATGGCCTGGATGCAGATGATCACTGCCTTCCTCCTGTGAGACATCATCATCTTCATACAGTTCATCATCAGTGGATGTGGCTGATGGTGGAGTAAACCAGGGGCATCCCAAATCCTGCGCCCCTGGTCTTGTTTCTCCTGGTTCCTCAGTAGATAGAATCTGTAACTCCTTTGCCCCTTCAGCCCCAGAGCCTCACTCCCTCCCTGGCGCTTTTCGGTGAACCAGACATGTTTCCACTCAAAATGGTCACTTCTCCATAACCACAAAAAAAGGCACATTGAGGACTCAGTTACAGCTGCAAATGCACCCTCTCTACTCTAAGATGTATCAGTCACAACTAAACAACTTGTGAAATGTATGTGGCCTGTCCACTAAAAGCCTGCGCAATCACTTCCTTATGAATCCTTTGTAACCACTGGCAGGGCTCTGGGCAATCTTCCACACCACTGCTTTTTATTCCATCTGTGCCATTGCAAAAGAGGGCCGCCGTATGTATGCCACCAACGGCATCATTCCAGCCCCTAATGTCCAGGCCTTGCCCCCTTTGTGCAGAAACACAAGCAACCCCAGACATGTTTCGGCCTTGTTTAGCTTCATTAGGGAGGTGCAGATTGCTTCCCTATGGTGAAGCCTACAAGGGACTGATGTCTCGGCATACCCCCTCCCTCACATAGGAAGGCAAATTATAGCTAAGAAATCTGATGGTGCAAGGTTCTGAATACATCTCAGCCATTGGCAGTACTCTTGGCACCATCCACACTACCCTTTTTAGACCATATGTGCAATTACAGAAGGGGGCAGTCATATGCAAATCTGTCTGGTATTACCACATATGGTCCGTCCGCTTTTCGTAGTCAATCACAATTGAATATAATCTCTTGCCTACCAATAAACATATTTTTTCTATACAACTATTATTTGTTCTGCCCACTAAAAGACAATGCAGTCACTTACAGCTACTGAAAATAATCTCCCCCACCTCTCAAGAATTATAATAATTTTTCTGTCCAACTAGTATTTGGTCTGACCACTCAAAGACGACATAATTACTTAAAGTTATTGAATATATCTCACCCTGCCTAGCATGTATTATTTGACTTTTTCTCTGCAGCATTTTTTGGTCTGTTGACTTAAAGGCAGCACAGCCACTTCCAACAACTGTATATAATTTCCTCCTGCCTACCAAGAGATGTAGGACTTTTTCTGTTTAACCAGTATCTGGTCAGACCCCAAAAAGATAATGCAGTCATAGCCACCGTTAAAGACTTTTTTCTCCAACTAGTATTTGTCTGGCCACTAAAAGATGGCACAGTTACCTACAGTCAGTGCATATAATCTCCTCTGCCACCCACGGAATATAATTGTCATGACCCGGCGAAATTGCCCCTTCTGGACCTCATGGTCATTGTCAGGAAGGGCTTGTGCTCCTTGTTCCTCCCAACATGGCCGTACCAAGCTCCATGCTACGCACTAGCTTTCACGTCGTAGCACGTAATATAAATTGGTCACGCCCCTGCGGGTCCGCGCGTCTCAACGCTATCTTCGATAGTGACCCGACGTGTGTTTTCTCTCTACATTTGCTTCCTTGATCCTCTTACTTCCTTCCTTGCCTTTTTTTCTGTTCCTGGACTTCCCCCCTACTTTGCTTGTTTATCGCTAATCCTGGACACCCTGGAACCACGAACTTCCCGGAACTCTGAACGTGCTCTGCAACCTGACGAGGCTCGGGCGAGCCTATTCAAGACCCGAACCACCCACAGGAAGAGTCCTGCGGCCGAACAAGGGAGATCCCGATCACAGGTGAGACGGGGGGGAGATTTATGACAGTTTGAGACGCCGAACGATCAATACGGATTCTACCATGGAGAATGCTATTCAGGACCTGATGCGCGGAATGCAAGAACTTTCCACAGAGATGCAGAATATAAAAGCCAAAAATGCGGCGCTAAGACAGCTCGTCTTGTCACGTTACTCCGCGAACAAGGACAGCGTATTATTGGGAGGAGTGGTTGATAAATATGACGGTTCAACAAAGACCTTACGTGGCTTCCTGGATTCTTGTTTGGTACATTTTACCTTTATGCCCTACTATTTCACAACTCCTAGGGCTAAGGTTGGCTTCATAATATTGCATCTTTCTGGTAATGCCCTTACATGGGCCACTCCATTACTCAATTCAGGGGATGCTCTCCTGGATGATTATGAAGGGTTCATCGCGGAACTCAAGACCATGTTCGAATGACCAGAGCTGGTTCACAGTGCTCAAGAAAAGCTACTTGACTCCCAACAAGGATCCCAAGACATGTTGACCTATGTTACCAGAATCAAACAGCTAGCCAAAGAGGTGGACTGGCCCCTGGAAGCCAGTTTCACTTTGTTTCGCAGAGGTCTAAATGAAGAGATTAAGGACGAGCTAGCCAGGGTGGCACGTCCTAGTTAATTACAGGCCCTCCTGGACTTGTCTATGCAAATAGACTTTAGAATCCAAGAAAGAAAGGCCGAAAATGAAAAGAATAAAGTATCAATTCAAAGATACTCCCTAGAGAATACTACAAGGACAGAATCTGCCAAGAGTCCGAGCACTGATTCTGAACCCATGTAACTTGGAGCCTTTCGTGGACCAATTTCCCTGCAGGAAAGGTTAAGAAGAATACACACAGGCTTATGCATGTATTGTGCCTCGGATAAACATCTAGTTAAAGAATGTCCTCTGGCTCCTCCCCGACGCTCGGGAAATGCCAGCTCCCGATCCTAAATGGAGCAAGGTTTCGGGAGAGCGATGTTTGCTCCACATCAATTCCATCCTTGAACTCTCCTGGACAAAACAAATTGGTGATATTACAGGCCTTTTTATCGCCATCCAAGGACAAGGTCTACCCCATGCTGGCCTTGGTGGATTGCGGAGCAATGGGAGTCTTCATTGATCAAGATTGGGTCAAAAGTCATAACATTCCGTATGAAGCAAGAAGTTTTTCACAGCCAGTGGAAGCGATTGACGGAAGACCTCTTTCCTCAGGACCCATAAGTCTGCAAACAAGGGAGATCCATCTTTCCATAAATCATCATCAAGAAAGAATTGTGTTTGACATTATAAAATCAGCCCATTATCCCTTGGTTTTGGGCATGCCCTGGTTACAAAGGCACAATCCATATATCAACAGGACGGCCGGATCCTTATTCCTGGGCTCGGAGTTCTGTATGAACCATTGTTTAAACCTGGATACCTCAGTCACAGCCCCTAAAAGTCCACCCAGGTGTCCAGAGACACCACTCATGGTTTCCAATATTGTACAAGTTCCAGAGATCTATCAAGGGTATGCTGATGTATTCTCTACTGCCATCGTTCAAGCCTTACTTCCACATAGACCCGAAGACTGTGCTATAGATACTGAACCCTCAGCAGTGATTCCCTTTGGCAGGATGTTTATCCTTTCAGAACCAGAAAAGAGAGCCCTCCGGGAATACCTAGACACTAATCTTGAGAATGGCACAATAAGACCTTCAAAATCACCAGCTGGTGCTTCATTGTTCTTTGTTCCTAAAAAGGATACCAAAGAGCTCAGACCTTGCCTGGACTATCGGGGCCTAAATCAACACACCCTGAAAGACAGATACCCACTACCCCTGATCTCGGATATCCTTGAAGCTGTGAGAGGTGCAGTGATATTCACGAAACTGGATCTCCGAGGTGCTTACCATTTGATTCGTATCCGGGAAGGAGACGAATGGAAAAGAGCCTTTAGAACACCCTTTGGTCACTTTGAATACCTAGTCATGCCCTTTGGTCTGACTAATGCTCCCGCAGTCTTCCAGCGTTTTATGGATAGGGTGTTCTCTGACATGTTATTTCTCAATGTTATCGTCTACCTGGATGACATATTGATCTTCTCAAATGATTCCTTGAAACATGAAGAACATGTAAAGGCAGTACTTCAACGTCTCCGTGAAAATCAACTCTTAGCCAAACCAGAAAAATGTTTGTTTCATGCTACATCAGTTCACTATCTGGGGTTTGTCCTTAGTTCAGAAGGAATTAGTATGGATCCTTAAAAGGTGAAGGCCATACTGGTTTGGCCCGCCCCAACATCTGTAAAGCAAATACAGTCCTTCCTGGGGCTTGCCAACTTCTACCGGAAATTCATTCCCACCTTTTCCGAGATTGTTCAACCCATTGTTAATCTCCTGAAGAAAGACGTTCCATTTAACTGGTCTATACCACAAGACAAGGCATTCCAACGCTTGAAAAAAGAATTCACTCAGGCCCCCATCCTGGCCCAACCTGACATAAATTGTCCTTTTCTAGTGGAAACAGATGCCTCCAATTATGCCATAGGAGCAGTTTTAAAACAAGAATCCGATGATAAGTTGGAAACTCCCATTGCTTACCTTTCACGGACCCTGACCACCAGCGAGACTCACTACTCAATTCTGGAGAAGGAGTTATTGGCCATTCGTCATGCCTTCACTGAATGGAGACATCTACTCCTGGGTGCCAAATATCCAGTTCAAGTCCGTACTGATCATCGAAATCTTCAGGTCCTACAATCCATGGAGTGCAGGAACAGTAGACAAGCTTGATGGGCCTAATTCTTTGCTCAATATCAATTTCAAATCTCACATGTTCCTGGACCGCAAAACATGATTGCTGATGCCCTTTCTCGGCGTCCCGACTACATTCCCTTGGAGGATAAGATCTATCCTAAAATGTTTCCACCTACAATCTTTGTAGCTCAAGCGATCAATCTCCTGGAAGAAATCAGAGTACAGACTCAATCATCTGAGCTCTGGAAGGACATATCCGAGAAAAATCCCTGGCGTTTGACAATCAAGGAAGGATATTTATTCAAGAACAATTCAGTGGTCATTCCGACAAAAGAACTTCAACAGAAGGTAATGAATCTATGCCATGATACTCTTCATTCCGGCCATCGAGGGGTAACCGACACCTTCCGTCTTATACAAAGACAGTTCTGGTGGCCAGGGATGAAGTCCAGTGTAGTTCAATACATCAAGACCTGTGCAATTTGTAGTCAGAACAAATACGATAATCAGAGGCCGGCGGGTCTGCTTCTACAACCTACGTTGCCAACCAGACCCTGGGAAGTTATTGCCACTGACCTCATTGTTGAATTACCACCTTCCCGAGGATATACAACCATCATGGTAACCATTGACTTGAACACTCATCTAGCTCATTTTACACCATTGTATAAACTACCATCTTCCTCAGAACTTGCTGGAATTTTCCTGGAACATATTTTTCGTCTTCATGGCCTCCCTTCCAAGATTATTTCGGATCGGGGACCTCAATATATTTCACAATTCTGGAAACATCTCTGTCGTGTTCTAGGAATCCAACGTGCCCTTTCTTCAGGCTATCAGCCAGAAACCAATGGGGTAACGGAACGAGTAAATCAAACCCTGGAACAATATCTTCGTTGTTTTGCCACCAAGGTTCAAGATGATTGGTCTCTCTTTATAACTTTAGCTGAAATCTCCTACAATAACTCAGATCATTCAGCTCTCAAGATCAGCCCTTTCTATTGCAGTCAAGGTTATCATCCGTCTGTTTTACCATCAGTTCTTCCAGAATCTACTCCGGTACCTACCCTTGACTCTTTGATTCAGACGCTGATCGACTTACAAAGAGAGGCCGAGGATCAGTTAGAACAGGCCCAGACTCGAACCAAAAGATATGCGGACTCTAAGAGAAGACCTTCACCTTCCTATTCAGTTGGCGATCAAGTCTGGCTGGCCTCGAAAATGTTACCTCGACATCTACGACCAAACAAATTGGCTCCTCACTATTATGGTCCATTTTCTATAAAGGAGATCATCAATCCTGTCTCCTTCCGACTTAAGCTCCCGGATTCCTGGAAGAAGATACATCCAGTCTTCCATACTTCCCTGTTAAAACCCTACGTTAGTTCTACTCGAAAACCCTTCAAACCCACACCTGTTGTTGTGGATGACCAGTTGGAATATGAGGTGTCCAGGATATGTGATTCCAGGTATAGAAGGGGTCAATTACAATATCTGGTCGAGTGGAAAGGCTACCCCCCTAGCGAGAGAACATGGGAACCAGTTTCTAATTTAAAGACCCGTCGTTTGCTCAGAAGATTCCATCTTATTCACCCAGGCAAGCCTGGAGGAACCAGTCTTCGGAGGGGGCATGCTGTCATGACCCGGCAAAATTGCCCCTTCTGGACCTCATGGTCATTGTCACTAAGGGCTTGTATTCCTTGTTCCTCCCAACATGGCCGTACCAAGCTCTGTGCTACGCACTAGCTTTCACGTCGTAGCACGTACTATAAATTGGTCACGCCCCTGCGGGTCCGCGCGTCTCAACGCTATCTTCGATAGTGACCCGATGTATGTTTGCTCTCTACATTTGCTTCCTTGATCCTCTTACTTCCTTCCGTGCCTTTTTTCCTGTTCCTGGACTTCGCCCCTACTTTGCTTGTTTATCGCTAATCCTGGACACCCTGGAACCACGAACTTCCCGGAACTCTGAACGCGCTCTGCAACCTGACGAGGCTCGGGCGAGCCTATTCAAGACCCGAACCACCCACAGGAAGAGTCATGCGGCCGAACAAGGGAGATCCCGATCACAGGTGAGACGGGGAGAGATTTATGACAATAATAATTTTGCTCTGCAACCAGTGTTTGATCTGTCCACTAAACGTTGCATGTTCACTTACAGCCAATGAGTGTAATCACGTCCTCCTGACAAGAATTATAAGAGTTTTTCTCTGCAACAAGTATTTGGCTAGTCAGGGCACATTCACGTACAGCCATTGAATATAAAGACCTCCTGCCTACGAAGAAATATAATACTTTTCAATTGCAACATGTATTTGGTCTGGCCACTTAAATGCATTGCAGTCACATACACAGGATATTATTTCCTCCTGTCAAGCACACGTTATATAACTTTTTCTCTGAAACGTTGCAACTCGCAGCAAGAATGTTGTCTGGCCAATAAAATACAGAGGCAGTCTTTTACAGCTGCTGAACATAATTTCCTACTGCCTTCCAAGAATTACAAGATGTTTTCTTTGCAACTAGTATTTTATCTGACCACAAAAAACAACCCACTTGGTTAAAGACACATGCATTATCTTCTTAAAAGAATTCTAAGATATGTTATTTCCACTTTCTGACATGTATTTGTTCTGGACTCAAAAAGACAACATAGTCACTTACATTCACGGAATAAAATGTCCTCCTGCGTATTAACAATTATAACACATTTTCTTGTCAACTAGTATTTGGTTTAATCACTGAAAGACACTGTATTCACTTACAGCATTGAATATAAACCCCTGCCTACCCAGAATGTAATAGATTACCTCTGCAACTAGTATTTGGTTTAAACACTGAAAGACACTGTATTCACTTACAGCATTGAATATAAACCCCTGCCTACCCAGAATGTAATAGATTACCTCTGCAACTAGTATTTGGAGTTGACACAAAACACAACACAGCTACTGAAAATTGATGCACTCTCCTGCCTAAAAAGAAATCTACGATTTGTTATTTGCAACTTACAACAAATATTGTTAGGGACACTAAAACATGACACAGTGACCTGCAGCCACCTATTAGAATGCCATCAGCCTAGCAAGAATTACAAGTAATTCCTCTGAAACTAGTATTTTGCTTTGCCACTAAAGGACAGCTCTGTCACTTACAGCCATTAAAGGTAAACTTTGTCTCACACCCAAAAACATAAGGGTTTTTCTCTGTAAATAGTAATTGTGTTGCCCACAAAAAGAAAACACACATTTAGATGATACACTAAGTTACAGACACTTAATTAACTCAAAAGAATTATAGTATGTGTTATTCGCAAACGTTTTAAACAACATGTATATATTTGGACCAGCCACTAAAAGATGGCACAAGGGCTAGCAGTGCTGCACAGAGCATGTGTGATCTTAGCCAGCATACCCTTTGCAGTAACATGATCCTACACCCTGAGGCATGAGATTGGAAGCTGGAAAAGTGTCATAAACTCACGTCTGCCATGGTCCCCAGAGTCAGGCTCCTCCCAGGTACACACCTCCACGCCGACTCCGGGGCCATCTTGTCTCCATGCCACCATGCCCACGGGGGTCGCGGGGATGCCGCAGGTCTCCTGCTTGGCTCCCCGGTGCTGCAGTACTTCTGCCGACATGTCTGGGGCCGCTCCTGCCTGAAGCTTAGTGCGGCGTGATTGGAGGTTGCCATGGTACCTCCTGGATGCCCGGCAAGCACGACAGCCTCCCATGACCAGCACCAGGTCACGTGACAACACAACCAGGAAGTAGCCCATACAATACCCCACTATCCTTTCCTCAGTGCTTCTCAGCTTTTCCTGTGAGTGGCGTTCTTGGTGTTTTGTTTCCTTGATCCCTGTTTTTCTGGCTTTTGAACTTGGCTCTATTTACTGGATTGTCTTTGGATTTTCCCTGGATTTTGGCTGATCTCTGATTTTTTTCCTCTGGTTTTTTGACCCTGGATTTTTCCCTTGGATTGCTTTTGGATTTCCCTTGTGATCTGGCGACCTGGACTCACTTCTGGCTACAGAAGGTACTTTGGACTTTGAATGTTTCCCTGGAATTTTTTGTAGGTCAAATGATCATGTCCTAATGTTGTTCATCCTTTCTACCTGCCTGGGGATCTGGTGCTGCAGCTCCAGTCCACCTGTTGCACCAATAACTGGTTAGGGAGTTACTTTTACTTCTCTGACTGGTGCTTGGGGACGGAGGTTTTAGTCCACACGGGAGATCACGTCTTCAAAAAAAGGAAGCAGTAACTGCTGGGGTGGGTTAGCGGTTTGGAACACCACACCATCTCCCTCCTGTGTGAACTGGGGAAAGGAACAGACTGCTGGAAAGAGAACGAGGTTTAATATGCCCCTCTGCCCTGCAGGGGCTTGCCAGGCCAAGTAGGACTGTGAGCATGGTGGAGAGAACTTTGCAGGAGGGCCCTATTTCTGGACACCTTGGAAATTGCAAACTGTGCCTTTTGTGTCGCCGGAGAAGTTCCAAAACTTTGCAGGACACCAAAATACCCACATTTCAGGTGATTTGGCAATCCATTCACCTGTTCACTCAGGCTTATTCTTGATCCTTGGTGTCTCTACAGTGAACAATCAGTTCTTATCGTACTTGTTGGTCATTCAAGTCGCTTTGTCTAGTCTACATTTTTATCATGACTAAATACACTTTCAATTTAAGATTGGGTGTTGCGAAAAAATGAAATTAGCACTAATCCCAGTGTTCAATGTCTACTAAAGATATGTGGTCATTTTTATGTTCCCAAAATGCTCTTTGATTTTATGCAAAGAAATGCAGGAATCCTCATTGGTGTTATTGTTTCCCTTCCATTTTGTCTTCTGGGTATTTTGAAAGAGTATCTGACTTTTTCTCTTGAACTAATAACCTTCTTTCAGAAAATAATGTATATCTTTATTCTAGATCTGCATAATGTGCTTTGCCCAATAATACAATGTTCTTATTTAAGAGTAGAAGTGATCATTAGAAATAAATATTGTACATTTTTAAATGCGCTCACCTGGGCTTTTTTGAAATTTTAAATGAAATTGAAAGATGGTAGGTCAACCTCTGGAAAATACGTGGGGCTAATCCGCACACATTTTCCTATGCTCTCTGCACAACATACACATAGACCTGGGTTTTCTTGGCGGTGGACACAGCCTACAAGAGTCGTCCCCCTGTCATATTAGATGGAATCTGACAGGTGGAGTACATGATGCATCTCAGAAGGGGGAGGGCCAAAACCTTCCTCCTGCCATGGCCAGCCTCATTAACTATCAAAGGCGGCATGGTTCCCTCTTTCCCTTTTTCCAAGCTCTGCTGCTGGTGGCAGACTTGCATACTAACCAAAGTTTCATTCAAACAGGCCAACATGGAGCCTGCTGCAGTGGCTAAACAAAGGAAACAGGAAACCCCAACACACCTTTCATTTGCAATGTGTCAACATGAAGCCAGCTCCCACCTCTCAACAGTGACATGTCATGTCTGGGACAGCAGTTTACAGTAGTCATCCCCGCAGGGCGGACCCCATTCAAAAGGTACGAGTATGTGGTTTGGGGCAAGCAAAAGTTTGGTCTCTCCGAGAGAGCTCAATTAATCATAGACACCCTTTGACCCCAAACAGACATGAAGATGGGTGGGACTTAGTATTACATTTTTTCACCCCTTTACCTTTCCTGTTGCAAAGCACTCTGGTTATGACCTTGTGCAAACAGGGGATTGTTGGTAGGGACCCATGATTGGTTCATTAAGGTAGGCTTAGCATGGGGCCCATTTGGCTTTAAAAAAAAGTGTCGAGCCCCTCTTTTAGGCAGATTATTTGAAGACTTTGCAAGGAGTAACAAGAAGAACTCATTTGGACCCTGGCTGCAGGTACAGGCTGTCTCATAGCTTCCGCCAGTGAAGGAAGGCCAGGATTTCCAAAGAGGGAAGCAAGATCCCTCCCCCAAACATCTCTCAGGGAACAGAGGAAGATACTAAATCCAGAGGACCCTAAAGCAGCTCCAGAACCGGTACGCATCCAGCACACAGCATGCCCTGCTAGGCTCTGCAAGCAAACTTCCTAGGCGGGAAGTGCCAGAGAGTCTCTGAACCAAACCCAGGACAAGGTCGGTGCCTGCAACACTCCCCTCAGCTTTGGGCTGTCGGCCTTAAAGGACGAGACGAGCCCAGAGAAGAAGCTAGGAGAAGTGCACTGACAAGCAGCAACCAGCGTCTGCCTTAAAGGACATTTTTGAGCCAGTCGAGCCCCTGGAGCTGCAACCGACTGCACTGCTGACTGTTATCATGCCGCCAACGCTAAACGTCATCTGAGACACCTTGACCAGTGCTTCAGACCCTCCAACCAGCACTGAGACAATGATTCCTGAGCCGCTCTCTAGAGCAGCCTGAAGCTGTCCGTCCAGCCTAACCCGCCGAACTGCCTGCCGCCTGGTACCCGCAGCTGTCTCCGGTCTTGAACTCTGTTGCAGGAGCTGCAAAGTGCCCTGAAACCGGCTCTACCCTGTTGAGCACCAAGAACTTCTACAAGCACAAGGTACATTCTGGTTCTGACCCCCTGGTCCTTCTCTGAAACCCCGAGTGACATTTTACGACCTAATGCTCCCTTTGTGTTGAAACCAAGTATCCTTGAACTATTGTGATTAATTACTTCCGACTACCCCCCTGTCAGAATCCAGAGTGCATCCGTTTTCCTTCTTGAAACTGTCTGTTCTGTGAGTTCCTTTACAGGGTGGGTTGTATTTCATAGTGTTGCTAGAACTGTCTGGTGTGATAATAAGAAAGAAGATATGTTCATACAACCTTGACTGGGCAGTCCCTTTTATCATTGGGTAATAATTATATTTTTGCAACTAACCAACGATCCACAACCTTGCGGAGATAAGCCTGCCGTTCCGTCCACATTACCAAAATTGTTCACAACATAAATACAATCAAATATTAGAAATTCATGCCACAGATGTGAAAACCCTCCAAGAAAACCCAGATGCAGTAAAGAAAAAAATATGGAAACTGGACTGGATCCAAACTGGAGACAGAAGAAGATGCCTGGGTTCAATGGAAGAGGTGCCAAGTGATCGTCTCCAAAACTACATGACCTTATTTCCAGACTTCCAAAGCCGAGCCATCTATCTGTAGTTCCGCCTGAATCTTCACTCATGAGGAATCTTTAAAACATCTTATGTTATTCTGTCCCTCTCTGCAAGCGATGAGAACCAAACATCTTGGCCAATTGATGGAACGTTACTCAACAAGGGGCGCGGAGGAGGGTGGCAGCTAATGTTCTATGGAGCGAACAAAAAGGTGACCTTTGCGTTAACTTTTTTCTTGGCTGACATAGAGAGATGCTTGGAACTACAGACTCGGAAAGCACAGGACTCTGAATCAGTGTGTCTCTCGGCACTCCAGGACCTACAGAATTATCATGGGCTAGCAACAAATCTGAGTCCCATTTATGCGCAACAGACAAGCGTGTTGATGACACACCCTGATTGTGATACTGACATTGAAGGACCTTTTTGCAAAACTGTGAAATTCAATTTTTTTCACTGTTTGTTTGTTTGTTTCCCTTTTTGTAAAGGTTTTTATAAGCCAATAAAAATCAAAAAATACAAATAAAAAATACAATCAAATATTTGGGAAATGGTCAGGTTCAGATTCCACCCAATGGTCGGTTTTCTATGTGAGCAAAAAGGTGATGTGTAATTTTTCTTGCTGGGCACTGATTTGTTAGTAGTGCTTATGTAATTGCACATTTTTTGTACATTATGCACAACCACTAATAGTTAACAAAATAGGGAAAAAGAAACGCAGCTGTAGAGCCTGTAGTAGAGAGAGAGAGAGAGAGAGGGAGAGAGAGAGAGAGAGAGAGAGAGAGAGAGAGAAAGAGAGAGAGAGAGAGAGAGAGAGAGAGAGAGAGAGAGAACAGCCAGTTATTAATGTGTGTTTCCTGGCCTCTCTGTTACTTTCTGTGCTCATTTGTCTGCATGGAAGGAACCGTTGGATGGAAGGAGCTGGTGCAGAAACCAGGACACACTGTCAAAAACCCAGAAGTTGATGACAACAGCTTTGGCCACAAATACTGCGAGAGGCTAAGCACGCGGAAGAGAAGCCGAAAAGGTTACCCAGCTGCAGAAGTCGACACATCAGGCAGTTCAGACATTGAGGGCCTGTTTCTGAGCACCTGATAAAAAGTGTGTGGAAATACGACATTCTCCCCTCCAGTTTCCAGCACCACCATTCTTAGGTGGCTGGAAGTATTGGAGGGGAGATGCTGTGCTTTCCAGCAGCAAAAGCTACTAAAATCTCTCGTTGTGGGGGAACCCTGTGCTCCACTGGCATTACAAATATTTCTAAAAGACGGGCACTTTTCTAGCTCAAGAAGGTTTTCTTAAACTTTCATTAAACTAGAACAGCGGTGCTGCAGTCTAAGAAATGCTATGTTTATGAAGTGAAAACGTGTGGAGTAGAGTTTAACTGAGCCTCAAAGGTACCGTAGTATTTTTACTCCTTTTTCTGTCATGCTAAACCAGTGCTGCTGGGGGGAGAATCCCCTCCATGTGGCTGCCCTGCATTCCTGGTCGTTGCTAGGGTTGCCCTGCATTCCTGATGGTTGCTAGGGCTGCCCTGCATTCCTGATGGTTGCAAGGGTTGCCACGCATTCCTGATGGCTGCTAGGGCGGCCCTGCATTCCTGATGGTTGCTAGGGTTGCCCTGCATTCCTGATGGTTGCTAGGGCTGCCCTGTATTCCTGATGGTTAATAGCGTTGCCCTGCATTCCTGATGGTTGATAGGGTTGCCATGCATTCCTGATGGCTGCTAGGGCAGCCCTGCATTCCTGATGGTTGCTAGGGTTGCCCTGCATTCCTGATGGTTGCTAGGGTTGCCCTGCATTACTGATGGTTGCTAGGGTTGCCCTGCATTCCTGATGGTTGCTAGGGCTGCCCTGTATTCCTGATGGTTGCTAGGGCTGCCCTGCATTCCTGATGGTTGCAAGGGTTGCCATGCATTCCTGATGGCTGCTAGGGCGGCCCTGCATTCCTGATGGTTGCTGAGGTTGCCCTGCATTCCTGATGGTTGCTAGGGTTGCCCTGCATTCCTGATAGTTGCTAGGGCTGTCCTGCATTCCTGATGGTTGCAAGGGTTGCCATGCATTCCTGATGGCTGCTAGGGCGGCCCTGCATTCCTGATGGTTGCTGAGGTTGCCCTGCATTCCTGATGATTGCTAGGGTTGCCCAGCGTTCCTGATGGTTGCTAGGGGTGTCCTGCAATCCTGATGGTCGCTAGGGCTGTCCTGCATTCCTGATGGTTGCAAGGGTTGCCATGCATTCCTGATGGCTGCTAGGGCGGCCCTGCATTCCTGATGGTTGCTGAGGTTGCCCTGCATTCCTGATGATTGCTAGGGTTGCCCAGCATTCCTGATGGTTGCTAGGGGTGTCCTGCAATCCTGATGGTTGCTGAGGTTGCCCTGCATTCCTGATGATTGCTAGGGTTGCCCAGCATTCCTGATGGTTGCTAGGGTTGCCCTGCATTCCTGATAGTTGCTAGGGCTGTCCTGCATTCCTGATGGTTGCAAGGGTTGCCATGCATTCCTGATGGCTGCTAGGGCGGCCCTGCATTCCTGATGGTTGCTGAGGTTGCCCTGCATTCCTGATGATTGCTAGGGTTGCCCAGCATTCCTGATGGTTGCTGGGCTGTCCTGCAATCCTGATGGTCGCTAGGGCTGTGGTCAAGCCATAAATCGGGCACATGCAAAAGCTGAAGCTTTCATGTTCCTGCACGACATTCTTTCTTCCTGAGAATACGCTGCTTGTAGGGAAAGTGTTCCTCCTTCATGGAGGAACACTTTCTTACATTTGCACGCACCTCAGAATCAGCCCCTGAGAGTCTGTCCAGGGGTAAACAAGAGGAGGACCCCGGGCAAGCTAAGAAAGAGGTGCGGAGTCATGAGGAGAAACGAATGAGAAGGAGGAAAGGATAGTCATTGCCAGAAGCACGGCTGGATTGGCCTAAAGGGAACACTGGAGATTTCCTGGCAGGCCTCTACACCCTGGGCCTCTTTTATGTGTTAACCTGTTTAATTTCCAAATGTTCTCATAGGAAAAGTGTTGGGCTTGCTGAAAATATATAATATGGGGCCACTTTGAATATTATTTCCAGGGCCTCTTGATTCCCAGTGCACCCCTCGACAGAAGCCATCGGGGAACGGTAATGACTGAGACAGTGACGCGAATGAGTGACCCGGAGGGCTCACAAGTCTGCAATTGAGATCAGTCATCGGGATGGGCACTCTGTAATGCAAACTAAATCAGACTGTGTGAATAAGCTAATGCATTCTGGGCAATGTAGTTCCCTCAACAAAGAAGGGGCAAGGGAGGAAAGGCACAAATTCATATTACAAGCCAGTGAAGACTAATACCCGGGACAAGTGCAAAGGGAATACAATGAGTAAAGTTGAGGAATGATGGGAAATAATGCTTCTGACACTGAGAGAGAATGGCATACAAGCTGGGACAGGGGCAATAATTACCCAGGGCAAGACTAAAAATCAAGATGAAAGCTGGTGCATGCTGGGAAATGTAGTTTCCTCAACTATCGGAGAGTAAGAAAGAGAAACTTGATTATAGCTTTTACCCCCCTGACAGGGGGCTGACATGGCTGGGAACGGCCTGCCAGCACTAGCCAAGGTAGGCGGGCCCTGTCGGATGTCCCATTACAAGAATAAGGACTTTCACTGAAGATGGACTTTCCCAGGGGGTACAGGCCCCGCAGCACCCGCGTACTCGACACCCCTGCTCTCTAATAGGTACATTGTGTGCTATGCAAGGAACAGAGGGTGCTTGCTGGCGCCTTCATTTTCCTAGGGGTTGTGTTCTGAGAGGTGCAAGGTTGTGGACGGTCTGGAGCTAAGCTGCTTGACCACAACACTTAGGTTCTCAGCAAACCAAAATGTGGTATCTTTTCCTTGTCTAAACTGTAGTCATTGCAACAATGTACATAAAGGAGACACCATAAAACACCCACAAACTGGTAAAAAAATAAGCTTGAAACATTACGCAACATGTGACTCCTAATCTGTGATCTATGGTCGTGTGTGCCCATGTGGACAGTTCTATGTAGGCCAAACGACAAGGAAAATGAAAGAGAGGCTCAACGGACGTAAGTCCAACATCAGAATGAAGAACATGAAATCCCTGGTAGCCAGGCAGTTCCTAGAAAAGAGACACTCAATAGCTCCATTGAAGTATCTCATACTCGAGGTAGTCACAAACCCAGCCAGAGGACGCAACCACAATGCACTCCTCATGCACAGAGAGGTGTATTGGATTCATAAGATAGATTCAATTGATCCAACTGGGATGAATGAAGAGTTTAATCTCCTACCATTCTTATAGCAATAATATGCCAATTTGGGATTATCCCATGGATCCTAATACAGAGATTATGAAAATATTGAAATTTAAACATGCATCATGTGAGATACCCTATCACATCGTGACTGATTGCATTGAATCATGATTTGATCTAAGAGTGAATATCTGCATGCCGTATATCTCATATTGTTTGTTAGCAATGAGGAAGCAACCTGTTAAGGACTCTGCTACCCAAGCCAGTCGATCTAGTACGTCATTATCCCATGTACCCTACTGCATAGTCCATGAATATATATGCATTGAATCCTGCGGACGTACGCATTATCCGAGATACTCTCAAGCAAGGTGATTGTACTGAAGCCAATAATGATTTGACGCACAAGGATCAAGGGAATGCTCATACACCTTCTATCATATATCATGTGTGTATTTAATGAACATGAAGTATCTTTGCCAATAAGCCGTACTTAAATCCGACAGAGCGTACTTTGTTCAATTCTCTGTAAGTTACTCATCATGTATATCTATCATTTGAGATACTGTTTAACAATCTGAATGTACTGTACAAAATCGAGATATGACTAGAGACTGTATAACTGCATACCGTGAATCCAGTGGTTCACGGAGCCAAATTACCCCAACAAGCTAAACACATTTGTGAGTTTTTGAACAGTCACTGATTGGGATATCCCATAAGTAGGGCCCTAATCGTTTATGCACCGTATCACACCTTTTTGATCCATATTATTTATCCCATACATTGTACATTCTATAATTCGAATATCAACATCTTTTAATTGTAATCATTACATGTTCATCAACACCCGACCGTCACAATGGCATGTTGATAAACAAAACATTTCACAAACGTGGCATCACCGCGTACGTAATGACGCAGCACGTTACGCTTTGTGTAGCAGTCATTATTAAATGACGTGTCAGCCCGCATCCTGCCCGATTTGGTGCCACGCTGGTAAGCTCCATTCTCTCTTCAAACTTATCACTAGTAAAGGGAAAGGCCATAAGGGTCCATTTCTAAGTGGATGAAAAGGGGACTTTACTCTAACCTCTACACTTTAACGGACCATAATTAAATCCACATAGTGTATCACCTGCTAATCCGACCCCACTCTGCTCCAGAGAGTAAGCCTTTTATACTACGAACCGATGATGCATTCTCTCTATTAAGCTCTACTATAAAACCACTTCCATCAACCCAGATTCCATCTAAGGACCCACATACCATCTCATGCATCCTGTCTGATGAGGTAGGCACCCGATTTGCTACTTTATGAATAGGAATGATTAGACCCAACATTTTAAAGTTCATTTTAAAAATCTTAGACACTACAAACCCTTTATACACATATAATTTCAGATAGACAAACTTCCCACCCAAATAAGAAAGGTTGAGCTTATTCCTACTATCTTGAAGAACATGCTTCTCCCAGGACTTCCAAGAATTCAACAAGGTGATGTTGTATTGCACCAATTACTGCCTATAGCTATATGATCAATAGTATTAATTGCTAGAAGAAATCCCTATACTAAAGTCACCCTATGAATGTATTCTTTTTAGATATATGAAACTTGAAGTTTGAAGAGTATTTGCTACTTTCCTAAAGATGCACTGCTTCTGATGAAGGGACTGCGATCCTGAAACGTGTCGAGCTCATTTATGTATTTGTAAACTCTGCTTATCACATGGGAACCCTTAGTCCCTTTCACTGGTACTATGGATGGGACAGAGAATAATTTCTCAAACTATGCAAAAAGACTTACTCAGGAAGTTGGCAAATAACACTGTTTATTAACAATTATCTAAAACAGGGAGTAGAACGGTCATCAACGGACGTTGCAAAGCATGATCTCAGCGATTCTTACAGAAAATCACACTTTTATTGCAGAAACTCATCATTCATGATTTCATGCTATGTGGCAAATTAAGAAAACCTACATGGCATCGTGGTTGGCTCAAGGGGAATATCTAAGTATACTTCTATAGGGGCTGGGATTATGATTGGGGCTCTATAGTCAGGTGGGCCACTCATGCCCTCCCTTCGTGCAAGTCATCTTCAACAATAATTAGAAACACAACACCTCATTGGCTCTTAAACTATAAGGCTCTTCATTATACAGCCCTCTATAATTGGTTGGCAGGCGTGTACCCTTCTGGAACATTTGAGACTCTAGCAGCACATAAGCTGGTACCACAGGTGCTGGTGGGTGGACTTGCCCTTATCTTCCCACCCAATTAGCCTGCCATTCTCATCACTCATGCCATCTGCCATTCACACTGTCTTTGGAGTTGGTCTTGCAGTAGCTCCTCGTCTCTGGGAATATAAGGGAGTGTGAGCACTTGCTATCTCCAGTCCGGTGCACCATGCTCTCCATCTATTTTTATCCTCACAAATATTTCAAAAAAGGTAGCAGGCGCTCCTCTCCAGAAAGAACATGGCATGATAACCTGTTCTGAGATGAGAGTTTGCAGCACACGCTTTTTGCTAACTGTACCTTTCACAGGTGGGAAATATCCATTTGCATATCAGTCTTTGTCCCGCCCACATGGGCAGTCCAGCACCGAAATGCAATGGAAATTCCTCCCTGAACAAGAGTACCAAGAGCAACCCCATACACGTGTTTCAGCCTTGTTGGGCCTCATCAGTGAGGTGAAGCTGTGCCTCTCTGAGCACAGTGAGCAGGGAGTCCACGTCTGGTTGCCCCAGGTAACTCGGGGTGACCAACCCCAAGTTTCTTGCAAATATTTCAAAGAAGGTAGCAGGCGCTCCTCTTCAGAAAGAACATGGCATGATAACCTGTTCTGAGATGAGAGTTTGCAGCACACGCTTTTTGCTCATTGGACATTTCACAGATGGGAAACACGTGTATGGGGTTGCTGTTGGTACTCTTGTTCGGAGAGGAATTGCCATAGCATTTCAGTGCTGGACTGCCCATCAGACAACGACTGATATGCAAATGAATATTTCCCATCTGTGAAAGGTACAGTGAGCAAAAAGCAATGGCTGCGAACTCTCAAAGTGGTTAAAAACCACTGAACATGTTACCATGTCGTGTTTGTTCGAGAGAGGGGCGCCTGCTACATTTTTTGTATTTTTATCCTCAGCTAACGTGATCAGAGACCGTGAACTTGCTCGTATTATAGCATTTATTCATCTTTAATGAAGAAACTTGTCACCCATGCTGTTCCTTTTTTGCAACTTTAACAAGGGATGCCTTGGCTTCTCACGTGCACTGTTCTTCGCACGCTGATAACCAATTCTTGGCTGCTTGCAGTCTTTGACATCAAGCTAGACAGCCTCTCTGATCTTGCTTCCAATTCAAGCCTATTCTTTGTTGTGACACACGTAGCTTCAAATCCATCTTACCTCATGAAGACTTGCTTACTAAAATATGTCATTGAATGTCCAGAACTCTATATACATATAGGTTGGCAGCACCGCCTGCAGTCTATATACTACGTGAATACTTAGTCTACTTGCATTACAACATCTGTACAGTTATTGAATGGCTTGCATTTTCTTCAGTGTTCTTCACACTCATGCAATCTTCGTTCCGCACATGAAAGTGCTCTCAATTCTTTACTTCATCATTAGACTCTATATCACCTATGCATTCTCTTTTCTGTTCATCCTTCTTAGTGCGTGATTCTCGTTCTTCATGACGTCACCAGCTTCTCCTTTTCACATCTTCACACTTCTTCAGGTGCTTTTCTCAAGCGAACGTCAGTCTTTTGGGGATACTTCACAAAGGGCTTTCTTAATGGATACCTCATCTCAAAGACTCTTCGCGGTTTAGGTATCATTACTGGCGTTGCACATGTCGCAATTTCCGGTTTCCACATATAGGCAGAATAAGGGCGGGACATCCTGTAGAGGCGTTTAGCTGCTCCTCTACACATGTTTTTCTTGCAAAGCACTAATTCAATTCTGGCTTAAACCAGCACACAAAAAAATACAGATGCATTGTTATGTACAAGAATTGATTTACAATTCTGAGTCCTTCTCAGCATATATGGTGTGCAGGGGACGGGAGTGTCCCTCAACGAGCACACTATTTCTCTCTTGACCTAAAGCAAAGTCTTGCCTGACATGACACAGAATAATCTCCTACTAATAATCCTTTTGGCATCCTGGTGCCACTCCATCCCCTTAGCTTATGTTCTTATCAGCATTCCCCTTTATTTACAGTCTATTCCTGACTATGCCACTCGTGCCTCAGGCGTGGCAGCTGCAGCGTAAAGATTCTGGAGTGCAACCTGGGGTGCAAAGCACAGAGACGCCCGGGCAAATAAGCCACCAAAGTTCCAGCATTGCCAGAGCTCACTTTTAAGCCCCAACATTACACTGTGCACTAAGTTACAATCCTCCAAATTGGCCCTGGAAACACAACCCAGTGATCAGAACCTGTTGGGACTTATCCCCCTCCTCCCTTTTGCAGAACCAGGGTCCACCTAGCAGGACTGACACACATCCATGCTGCCAGCAGGCATTCTTGCCCCGCTGCACCCCACTCCCTGTGTTTCTAGCATCTATGTCCTGCCTTGCAATGCCCTGGTCTCTACCTCACCTATTGTAACTCCTCCAGCAGACGAAGGTCGGGATGCACCTGGCGGTGGCAGAGTATGCCACGCCACGGACAGCATAGATAGTCTGATACTACCACGGTGGTGATTTGCCGCACTATAAAAGGGTAATGACATAGCATAGCTATGGGGTAGAGGTGTGCAGATATCTGGGCTATGCAGAGTGCAGCAGGAAGCACTGGCAGTCTATTCCTGGGTTGTGAAAGTGGGCCGGACCATAGGAGTCTGTGAGGGATGGGGGAGTGACAATGAGCAACTATGTGATAGTTATGGGGGCGTATAGGGGTCTTTTCTGTGGTATGTGAGGATCTGGGGTGTTTGCATGAGGGTCTCTTGCCGGCTGCATGAGAGATGTTGAGGCTGGGCAAGCAGAAGTGTGAAGATGTATTGAGAGCTGAGGGTAGGGATGTAGGAATCTAGGTGGGTGGGGCAATGTTTTTTTTCTTAAGGACTGCTTAGGTCCTTTCCCAACACTGTAGGGGAGCATAAGAGGGTGGGTAAGAAAAGGGGGAGAAAGTGGGAACAGGATAGGGGGAATGGGAAAGGAAGGTGTAGGGTAGAGGGAGGGTGGGTATATGGCACGCCATGTTAGTTACTTGTTTCACCATCTTTGCTGCACCCACTTCCCCTCAAACACTGACGGCTGTGAGGAAGTTGGCATGATGGAGGAAGGGCGCATAAGGCAGGGGTGATAAAGGGCAGCGGGGAGAAATGCGCATGGTGGCATTTCATGTTAGCTGCTTGCTTTGCGCTTGGGCTGCCCTTTGGCCACATTCAAGTGCTGGGAGTGAGGGAGTGGGATCGAAAGGGAGGGCATGAGAGAGAAGAGAGAAACATGAAAGAGATAAGGCATGAGGAGGCTGGGAGAAAACAATAGTATGTCAATTGAGTTCTTTTGCTAGCGCCTTTGCCACCAAGGTCCGCCTCAAAACACTAATGGGGAACAGTGTGGGGCAGAGCTCGAGTTTAAAGGAAACATTTCAAGCTATATTTCTGAGTTTAAATTGAATGTAATAGTTGGGAGCTAGTTTGTATAGTTACAGTTTAGAGATGGGGCTCAAACTAAACTGTAGGGCATCAGTGAGCTTTGAGCTAGGATTAAGAGGTAGGGTTTAATGTTAGGATTTAATGCTGTTGTTGAATACTATAAAGTTGACACTAAGAGATAGAGCCTAGAGATAGACTATAAGACTCAAGTTGCAGGCTAGGGATAAGGGATAGAAATTACAGACTGTAGATTGAATTTAAGACTAGGGTTGTAGGCTAGCGATCAGGGAAAGAATTTAAACACTGTAGATTGACTTTAAGAGTAGAGTTGAAGACTAGGGATCAGGGTTACAGTTCAGTTCCTAAACTTGTATTTACGACTACGGTTGTGGGCAATGGAGCAGGGTTAGAGTTTATAGCCTGTACGTTGACTTTAAGAGTAGAGTTGAAGGATAGGGATCAAGGTTAGAGCCTGGAGATATAACTCCAGGCTAGGGTTGTAGGCTAGGGATCAGGGTTAGAGTTTAGAGCCTGGACATCTAATTGAAGACTTCAGTTGTAGTCTAGGGATTAAGGGTAGTGGTTACAGCCTGGAGCTATAATTCAAGACTAGGATTGTGTGCTATGGAGCCGGGTTGGAGTTTATAGCCTGTATGTTGATTTTAAGAGTAGAGTTGAAGGCTAGGGATCAAGGGTAGAGATTAAAGCCTATAGATATAACTCAAGACTAGGGTTGTAGGCTATGGATCAGGGTTAGAGTTTTGAGCCTGGAGATATAACTCAAGGCTAGGGTTTTACGTTAGGGATCAGGGTTAGAGTTTAGAACCTGTACATTGCATTTAAGACTGAGGTTGTGTGCTGGGGATTAAGGGTAAATGTTGGGGCCTGTAGATAGAATTGAAGACCGGGGGTGTAGGCTAGGAATCAGGGCTAGAGTTTAGAGCCTGGACATTTAATTGAAGACTTGAGTTGTAGGTTGGGATTAAGGGTAGAGGTTACAGCCTGGAGCTATAATTCAAGTCTTGGTTGTAGGCTAGAGATCAGGGTTAGAATTTAGAGCCTGCAGATGGGTCCAGGGGTAGAGTTTAGAGCTTAGATGTAGAATTTAAAACTAGGGCTGTATGCTAGGGATAATGGTTAGAGTTCAGTCCCCTAGCTTGTATTTACGAAGAGGGTTGTGGGCTAGGGATCAGGGTTAGTGTTCAGAGCCTATACATTGACTTTAAGAGTAGAGTTGAAGGCTAGGGGTCAAGGTTAGAGGTTAAATCCTGGAGATATAACTAAAGACTAGAGTTGTAGGCTAGGGGTTAAGGGTAGAGGTTAAAGCCTGGAGTTATAGTTTAAGACTAGAGTTGAAGGCTAGGGATCAGGGTTAGAGGTTAGAGCCTGGAGATTTAACTCAAGACTAGGGTTGTAGGCTGGGATCAGGGCTAGAGGTTAGAGCCTAGGGATGTAACTCAAGACTAGGGTTGTAGGCTAGGGATCAGGGTTAGAGGTTAGAGCCTGGAGATTTAACTCAAGACTAGAGTTGTAGGCTGGGATTAGGGCTAGAGATTAGAGCCTGGAGATTTAACTCAAGACTACAGTTGTAGGCTAGGGATCAGGGTTGGAGATTAGAGCCTGGAGATTTAACTCAAGACTAGGGTTGTAGGCTGGGATCAGGGCTAGAGGTTAGAGCCTAGGGATGTAACTCAAGACTAGGGTTGTAGGCTAGGAATCAGGGTTAGAGGTTAGAGCCTAGGGATTTAACTCAAGACTAGGGTTGTAGGCTGGGATCAGGGCGAGAGGTTAGATCCTGGAGATTTAACTCAAGACTAGGGTTGTAGGCTGGGATCAGGGCTAGAGGTTAGAGCCTGGAGATATAACTGAAGACTAGGGCTGTGGCCTGGGATCATGGTTAGAGGTTAGAGCCTAGGGATGTAACTCAAGACTAGGGTTGTAGGCTAGGGATCAGGGTTAGAGGTTAGAGCCTGGAGATTTAACTCAAGACTAGAGTTGTAGGCTGGGATTAGGGCTAGAGATTAGAGCCTGGAGATTTAACTCAAGACTACAGTTGTAGGCTAGGGATCAGGGTTGGAGATTACAGCCTGGAGATTTAACTCAAGACTAGGGTTGTAGCCTGGGATCAGGGCTAGAGGTTAGAGCCTAGGGATGTAACTCAAGACTAGGGTTGTAGGCTAGGAATCAGGGTTAGAGGTTAGAGCCCAGGGATGTAACTCAAGACTAGGGCTGTAGGCTGGGATCAGGGCTAGAGGTTAGAGCCTAGGGATTTAACTCAAGACTAGGTTGTAGGCTGGGATCAGGGCGAGAGGTTAGATCCTGGAGATTTAACTCAAGACTAGAGTTGTAGGCTAGGGATCAGGGTTAGATATTAGAGCCTGGAGATTTAACTCAAGACTAGAGTTGTAGGTTGGGATTAGGGCTAGAGGATAGAGCCTAGGTATTTAACTCAAGACTAGGGTTGTACGCAAGGATCAGGGCTAGAGGTTAGAGCCTGGAGGTTAACGCAAGACTAGGGTTGTAGGCTGGGATCAGTGCTAGAGGTTAGAGCCTGGAGTTATAACTCAAGACTAGGGCTGTGGGCTGGGATCAGGGTTAGAGGTTAGTGCCTGACCTTGTCTTTATGAATTGCGCTGCATGGGAGGCGTCATGGTTAGAGTTTAGTGGTGGAAATGAGGAGAGGGGCCAGTACGAGGCTGCTTATTACAGAGTTAAGTGTCTGCACAGGTGCAGGAAAGCTGTGTAAATTCAGTTGTCAAAAGCCGGCACTAAAACAGGAAGTGTTGCACTTATTTATAGCTAATGTCTTCTCCACGGAAGTGTGAACGGCTTTATACTTGCTGCTAATTAAATGATTTTACACGTCTAGCAGGCTAGACAAACATTTCTTCATTATACAGGCACTGTGGCTTTTCCCAGCCTACGGATGCCAAAATAACACATCAACAATACACAAGGTAGCTGAGTAATGGGTAAGGCAAACACAATGGTGTGTGGCCAGAGCCTTCACTACACTCCTGGTGATTGTGAATTGTTGTGTTTATACTTTGGGGGAGTGAGGGTTTAACTCTGTGTGTATAGTTTGAGGGAGTGAGGGCTTAACTCTTTGGGCCTCATTACGAGAATGGAGGTAATGAAAAAAGGAAGGCGGAATGGCAATACCGGCATCATTAACGGGTCTGGAGATTTACGACCCGACAATCCGCCAATACCGGCACCGCTTGTACCGTGCTCCCTCATACCGGCATGGGCGCGTACACGTGCCCCTTAGGGGAGTAAGTACCGGCATGCCGGTAATAGGAGGACATCACAACCCAAGCGGGCATGCAAATACCGGCATCCCGAAGGTGGTAATCAGGGCCTGCACGATGGCGGCCATACAGGCATCGCGGACCACCCGTAAACAGCAATCAAGCCAACTGCTACAGGTGCACCCAATCACCACAGGTGTACTCAGTGGAGCCTGGCCCAGTATAAAAGGAGTACACCCACACACCACACCCCTTCCTACACCAAAATGATACCACTAGCTGTTGCAATAATGGCGCTGGAGGACATGCCTATACTGCTGCAACTACAGCAACAACAGCAACTACAACAACAACTACAGCAGCAGCAACAGGCAGCACAGAGGAGATGCAGGAGGAGAAGGAGGGTGAGCCAGGCCCAGCAAATACCACCAGTGCAGCCAGTAGTACCTCGTAGGCAGCCACCAATCCCTCGCATCAGACCCAGTCCATTCAATCTAACCCCTGACCAGATCCACACCCTGTACCGGTTGGACCGGGACACCATCACCACCATAGTGGACATGATAGGCAACGACATTGCCAGCCTCATAGAAATATGCACTGCCATCCCCCCGCTACTAAAGGTGGTGTCTGTGCTCCACTTCCTGGCCACAGGCACCTACCAGCACACAGTGGGCCAGCTGCATGGCATTTCGCAACCACTATTTTTACACATGCTGAACCAAGTGCTGGATGCCTTCCTGAAGCACGATATCACACACATATCCCTACCACGGACTGCCCAGGAGATAGCAGACACCAAAGTAGGCCTCCATGCACTGGCAGGCATGCCCAATTGTGTCGGTGCCCTGGACTGCACCCATGTGGAATTGGTAGTCCCCCATTCCATAGAGGCGTTGTACTGCAATCGCAAGCAATACCACTCCATCAATGTGCAGATGGTATGTGACTCCAGCAAGATCATCACACATTGCTGCGCCTGATTTCCCGGATCAACACATGATGCCATGGTGCTGCGCAACTCCACGCTACCCCGTCACATGGAGCGACATGCTGGACCACGTGCCTGGCTGCTTGGTGAGTTGCCTGAGCGGGCCATGGCAGTGCTTTGGGGTAGTGATGTGTTGGGATGCATACTCCACCTGGATGGGAAAGGGGGGGATGCATACTCCACCTGGGTGGGAAAGGCGGGATGCATACTCCACCTGGGTGGGAAAGGGGGGATGCATACTCCACCTGGGTGGGAAAGGGGGGGTGCATCCTCCACCTGGTTGGGAATGAGGGGTGCATACTCCACCTGGGTGGAAATTGACAGTGAGTGGAGAATGCACGCAGAGCTAAACACTCCTGACCTGTGCCTCCCAACCCCAACATGTCACATCACTGCCACACATTTGATCAATTACGCATATCAATGACAACATATAAGACGCACAACCTGGCCACCATGGGTATGTCAAGCAATACATGACTGAACAGGATTGCAACTGTGCCAATGTGGCTAGTGTGACTATGCACAGTGTAGTATACACAGCAGAAATGGGAGGCAAAACATCATCCTACAACCACAGTATATCCGCATCATCATGCATGATTTCACCCAGCATCATCTGTACAACTTCATCCAGACTACCACACCATATTGCAGTATACAATGCATCTAAACAATATTCGTGCATACCTACAGGGACATGTGCAGGACGACAGCAAATAGCTGCGGCCATGAGTGTGTATCCTGAAGGTGGCAGCTCAGAGTGACTCACCTAGACCTATCTGTATTCGCTTGCAGGTGATGCAGGATATCCCTTGAAGTGGTGGCTAATTACCCCTGTGCGGAACCCGCGGAACAGCCATGAGGTGGAGTACAATCGGGTACATACCCGTACCCGTGTAGTGCTTGAGCAGACCTTTGGCCTGTTGAAGGCGCAGTTCCGCTGCCTAAGCCGGTCTGGTGGAGCACTCCTCTATGTGCCTGAGAAGGTGGCAAAGATCACCATGGCCTGTGTCATGCTGCACATGTGCGTCCGGAGAAATGTACCACTGCCACCTGACATTGACATGCATGCACCGATGAGGATAATGAGGATGAAGATGGAGGGGAAGCAGCACCCCTGCTAGTACGTGATGCACAGGATGGCCGTGCAGTACGCCAATCACTGATTGACGAATACTTCTGACCCACAGGGATGTTGATAGATATGTGTCAGTGACACTTTGTACACTGTGTCCATGTGGACATGCACCCAGGGAATGTGTGGAGTTGGGCACTGTACACCGTCATTAATTAAATGGATACACACGAAATGAACAATGTCCAGCCATTGAATGTTTTTTAACACAAGTGTATTGATAACAAGTGGAGAAAGTGCAAGCCCCCCAAACCAACCCAAACCCCCAGTAAACTCCCCAAACCCCGCAGTAAACTCCAAAAACCCCCCAGTAAACTCCCAAAACACCCCATTGTATTCCCCCTAATACTCCCATTCACCGCCAACACCATCTGACCTACTCCCATAGTTCTCCCACACTATTTCTGGGACTTCTTGCTGACCAGGGGCGGCATTTCAGGGTGCCTCGCACTGCGCCTTGTTTGATGCACACGGCTGGAAGGTCCAAAGGAAGGGGGGGGCAGAGGAAGCGGGTGTGGTGGATGGGGAGGAAGCTCTGGTCATTTGCACGCCTGGTGCGGGTTGTGGCTGCTGCATGTGCAGCAGGCTGTAGGTGAGGACCTGCGTGATGGTCCCCAGACAGTCTCTCATCAACAATGCTGAGGTATTGACGGCGGCTGTGTTGGCGGCTATGGCGGCTGTGGTCCCCGCTATGGCCTGGGCTATCCCATGCCTCGTGTCCTCCCCATCCGCGATATATTGCCGGAGCAGGTCCAACATAGAGTCCTGTCTGGCCTCCACCCTCGCCAGCCGTGCCTCAAGGCTGATGGTGGGAGCAGCAGTGGTCGAGGTTGCTGTGACAGGGCCTGCAATGTCAGTGTTGTTCTCATGGATGCTGCTTAGGTCTGAATCGTGCAGGCAGGGATCCGCACTGCTGCAGGTGGTTGAGGGCTGAATGTGGGGTGGGATGCTGGGCACAGGGCCTGGGGAGTGTGGACATGCCACATGCGTCAGTCCTTCCTGGTCCACATACTCCTCCTCTGCATCATCGGTGTTGGTCAGTGGTTCTACGGCCTCGCCTTCCACTGGTGTAGTTGTAGGCAGCTCAGTGTCCACGGTGTCAGGCGCACTGGGTGTTGGTGTGGGCTGCGAGGCTGCCCCGGAGGTGGTGTTGTCGCTGGCTGTTGTCTTTGGCCGGGACGTGGATGCCCTTGTGGTTGGATTCTCGCTGGCATCTTCTCCATCGGTGCCTGGGGGGGTAGAAGAGATGCAGGGCATCAGTGATGGTGTTACATGCTAGATGCATTATATGGTGCTGTGGAGTATTTCATTTATCATGCATTCATATCTTACAGGTGTGTCACACAGGGTAGTATGGAGGAGGCATTTTGTCGTTTTCTGCATGGCAGGTGGCATGCCGTTGTATTGGGGTTTGTGTGATGTATTACATGGGCACGGTCCGTGTGTGTTGGCTGTGTGTTGGTAATGGTATTGGCACTCAGCATGCATTTCAGTGTGGCCGGGTTTGGCCCGCCATCTGGACAAAAATATGTTAATGTGTGTGTTGGGACATGCATTGCATTGCCTAGGCTCTCTTCCACATCCCTTGTGCTATGTCATGGTTTCCCCTACAGGGATCTGCAGGGTCACTCACCTCCATCTGCAGATGTTGCCGCACCCGTCTCAATCTCCCGAAATTCCTTGATGGACTCCATCTGGATGAACGTGCTTGCCGTCTCCTCCCTTCTAGTCAGTTTGGCAGGAGAGTGGGGACCCCGGCCTGTAGCCATGGCCTCCCTCCTGTTGCTTGCCAGGATATCACGAACCCTGAGGCTGCGGTCATCCCACCTCTTTTTGCAATCCTTCACTGTCCATGGGGTGGTTCCGACAGCCGAGACCTTGCGGGCTACCTCCTCACAGATCTCCTTTTTGCGCTGCTGCGCCTCGCACTTCAGGTTCTGTTGATTTATCTCGTCAGCATGTGCAGCAAGGGTGTCTGCCAGCATATTAAGTTCTGTGTCTGAGAAACACTTTTTGCGCAGGCGGGAGGTTGTTTTACGGGTAGCTTTCGACATGGTGAAGGGATCGCCACTGGTCTCTCCTGAATGCAACTGGTGGTTTGAGAGGATGGCAATGGATTGTGTTTTTAAAGATGGCGCCGCAGCATTTCCCATTCCGACGCGATGACGTTACTTCCGGGTCTGGTATTAGGAGCCCGGTATTAACATGTTGTTATTACCGGGTCGGCATTAAGGGGTGCCTCCTAGGCGGAGGTGGTATCGGCGGGTCCCATGATGGTGCTATCGGGGGGTCGGAGGGCCTTTAGCGGCATGCCGGTATGGCCATTACTGGCATGGGGGTTCGCGCGTGCTCACGCACTGGTAATCACCTGCTATTAGCATACGAGCACAGACCCGCTAGTACCTCCATGCCGGTAATGACCCCGTTTTTACCGCGCTCCTCGTAATGAGGCCCTTTGTGTATATACTTTGGGGGGTGTGAGGGTTTAACTCTTTGTGTATATACTTTGGGGGAGTATGGGGTAAATCTCATTGGGTGTATACTTTGGGGGAGTGAGGGTTTAACTCTGTGTATATACTTTGCTGGAGTGAGGGTTTAACTCTTTGTTTATATACTTTGGGGGGAGTGAGGGTTTAACTCTGTGTATATACTTTGCTGGAGTGAGGGTTTAACTCTTTGTTTATATACTTTGGGGGGAGTGAGGGTTTAACTCTTTGTGTATATACTTTGGGGGAGTGAGGGTTTAACTCTTTGTCTGTATACTTTGGGGGAGTGTGGGTTTAACTCCTGGCATGTCTTTGGCACAGGAAAGGTGGGGGCGAGTGGTGTCACCACTATCAGTCAGTGACGGATTGGGTATTAACCAAGAGGGACTTTTTTGGTGCTGTGTTGCAAATTCTGCATGGAAAAGGGTGTGTGCTCAGTAACACTGTCCGAACCTGCCAGCCGCATACTAAAGGAATAATTCATAGTGGCCTGCTTTGGCTAAAATACTGGCCCATTTTAACCAACCAAAACTGGCCCACACTAGCATGTTAGGCATGTAATTCGGGCCTTGCCCTATTGCCCAATAGGCCAGTCCGAGCTTAGGCCAGTCCGAGCCTGCTGTCAGTTACAGAACAATATATGCGTTCACCAGTCTACAGTGGCGACCCCGAAATGCTCACTGCCTTCAATTAGTGGAAGTGATGGGAAGAAGTTGAAGAAGTAAAAAGGGAGAGGAAACAGACATATGTGGGGAGGAGGTGGGGACCGGAAGAGAATGCCGTAGGAAGAGGAAGGGGGAGGGGGCAACTCTTGGGCGAGGGGAGCGAGGGACGGGCAGAAAGATGGAGGCAAAGAGTGATGTTAAATGAATATGTTGGTACATCACTCAGGGGCAGTCTCCAGGCGCTATGTATGCAGGCAAAGCAGGGTAGCGCGCAGAAGCACAGAGGCAGGGAGAGAGGAGGGAGGGCGAGAGACAGGAAGGCATTTCACACTGAAGGTTTTCACCCCAGCCTTATGAGTGCTTGGAGGCACCAGCCGGGCATGTGGCAGACTGTGCCCATGCCCAAACAGGCTTTCTGAGACATAACAGGACTCTCACGCGACTGACTCCTCCCCCAGTTCCCTGCCTCCCTTTTAGAGGGGCACTTCACACCTGGCTGACTCTCCCTCTCGGGGCATCACTGCAGGCCCTGCACGCTGCAGGCAGCCCGGGGATTGGTATGCAGGAGGGCCGAGGCCGCAGGGGGGTGGTGGGTGGTGTGGATGTAAATCAGGGAAAGGGGGAGGGGGTGCCTCCCCCATTCTTCTTCCTCTGTGTGCAGCTTATGATAGATTATCTGCTTTATGATGGCAATGGAGGGCAGGGTGCCCGGCGCTGCCTGGCATGCATATGTATTAGCCAGCGGAAATGAGGGCAACTCTGGGCCCTTTCAGCTTGCTGGTCTGTGGGCATCAGCACTGCAGGGGCCATCAGAGCGGCTAGATGCCCGTGCCACCCACAGTTTACTCACCATCAAACTCCCTCCGATCCTCCTCTGCACTCAACCTCACCCTCACACACAAGCACAGAGGCAGACACACACAAGCACCGGCACAGACACACACAAGCACCGGCACAGGCACACACAAGCACAGACACACACAAGCACAGCCACACACAAGAACCGGCACAGGCACACACAAGCACCGGCACACACAAGCACAGGCACACACAAGCACAGGCACAGACACACACAAGCACAGGCACACACAAGCACAGGCACAGACACACACAAGAACCGGCACAGACACACACAAGCACCGGCACAGACACACACAAGCACCGGCACAGACACATACAAGCACAGGCACACACAAGCACAGGCACACACAAGCACCGGCACAGGCACACACAAGCACCGGCACAGGCACACACAAGCACAGGCACACACAAGCACCGGCACAGACACACAGAAGCACCAGCACAGGCACACACAAGCACAGGCACACACAAGCACAGGCACACACAAGCACCAGCACAGGCACACACAAGCACCGGCACAGACACACACAAGCACAGACACACACAAGCACAGCCACACACAAGCACCGGCACAGGCACACACAAGCACAGGCACACACAAGCACAGGCAAAGACACACACAAGCACCGGCACAGGCACACACAAGCACAGGCACACACAAGCACAGACACAGACACACACAAGCACCAGCACAGACACACAAAAGCACCGGCACACACCCATACAAGCACCGGCACAGGCACACACAAGCACTGGCACACACAAGCACAGGCACACACAAGCACCGGCACAGGCACACACAAACACCGGCACAGACACACACAAGCACCGGCACAGGCACACACAAGCACAGGCACACACAAGCACCGGCACAGACCAACAGAAGCACCGGCACAGGCACACACAAGCACAGGCACACACAAGCACAGGCACACACAAGCACCGGCCCTGGCACACACAAGCACCAGCACAGACACACACAAGCACCGGCACAGGCACACACAAGCACTGGCACAGGCACACACAAGCACCGGCACAGACACACACAAGCACCGGCACACACAAGCGCAGGCACACACAACCACAGGAACACACAGGCACAGGCACACACAAGCACAGGCACAGGCACACACAAGCACAGGCACACACAAGCACCGGCACAGACCAACAGAAGCACCGGCACAGGCACACACAAGCACAGGCACACACAAGCACAGGCACACACAAGCACCGACACAGGCACACACAAGCACCGGCACAGACGCACACAAGCACCGGCACAGGCACACACAAGCACTGGCACAGGCACACACAAACACCGGCACAGACACACACAAGCACCGGCACACACAACCACAGGAACACACAGGCACATGCACACACAAGCACCGGTACAGACACACACAAGCATCGGCACAGACACACGCAAGCACAGGCACAGACACACACAAGCACAGGCACACACAAGCACCAGCACAGGCACACAAAAGCACAGGCACACACAAGCACAAAGACACACAAGCACTGGCACAGGCACACACAAGCACCGGCACAGGCACACACACGCACTGGCACAGACACACACAAGCCCCGGCACAGACACACACTCAAGCACTGGCACAGGCACACACAAGCACCGGGACGGGCACACACAAGCACCGGCACAGACACACACAAGCACCGGCACAGGCACACACAAGCACAGGCACACACAAGCACCGGCACAGGTACACACAAGCACCGGCACAGACACACACTCAAGCACTGGCACAGGCACACACAAGCACCGGGACGGGCAAACACAAGCACCGGCACAGACACACACAAGCCCAGGCACAGACACACACAAGCACCGGCACAGGCACACACAAGCACCGGCACAGGCACACACAAGCACCGGCACAGACACACACAAGCACCAGCACAGGCACACACAAGCACTGGCACAGGCACACACAAGCACCGGCACACACAAGCACCAGCACAGGCACACACAAGCACCGGGTCAGGCACACGCAAGCACCAACACAGGCACACACAAGCACCAGCACAGGCACACACAAGCACCGGCAAAGGCACACACAAGCACAGGCACACACAAGAACCGGCACAGGCACACACAAGCACCGGCACAGGCACACACAAGCACCAGCACAGACACACACAAGCACTGGCACAGGCACACAAAAGCACCGACACAGGCACACGCAAGCACTGGCACAGACACACACAAGCACGGGCACAGGCACACACAAGCACAGGCACACACAAGCACCGGCACAGGCACACACAAGCACAGGCACCCACAAACACCGGCACAGACACACACAAGCACCGGCACAAGCACACGCAAGCACTGACACAGGCACAACAAGCACCGGCACAAACACAGACAAACACAGGCACAGGCACACACAAGTACCGGCACAGACACACACAAGCACTGGCACATACACACACAAGCACAGGCACATACAAGCACCGGCACAGATACACACAAGCATCGGCACAGGCACACACAAGCACAAGCACAAGCACACACAAGCACAGGCACACACAAGCACCGGCACAGGCACACACAAGCACATGCACCCACAAGCACCGGCACAGACACACACAAGCACCGGCACAGGCACACGCAAGCACCGACACAGGCACAACAAGCACCGGCACAGACACAACAAGCACCGGCACAGACACAGACAAGCACTGGCACAGGCACACACAAACACCAACACAGGCACACACAAGCACCGGCACAGGCACACACAAGCACCGGCACAGGCACACACAAGCACCGGCACAGGCACACATAAGCACCAGCACAGACACACACAAGCACAGGCACACGCAAGCACTGACACAGGCACACGCAAGCACCGGCACAGACACACACAAGCACCGGCACAGGCACAAACAAGCACCGGCACAGGCACACACAAGCACCAGCACAGGCACACACAAGCACAGGGACTCACAAGCACCGGCACAGGCACACACAAGAACAGGCACACACAAGCACCTGCACAGACACACACAAGCACCAGCACAGGCACACGCAAGCACTGACACAGGCACACACAAACACCGGCACAGACACACACAAGCACCGGCACAGGCACACACAAGCACTGACACAGGCACAACAAGCACCAGCACAGACACAGACAAGCACTGGCACAGGCACACACAAGCATCAACACAGGCACACACAAGCACAGGCACACACAAGCATAGGCACACACATACACCGGCACAGGCACACACAAGCACCAGCACAGGCACACATAAGCACCAGCACAGACACACACAAGCACAGGCACATGCAAGCACTGACACAGGCACACGCAAGCACCGGCACAGACACACACAAGCACCGGCACAGGCACAAACAAGCACAGGCACACATAAGCACCAGCACAGGCACACACAAGCGCAGGCACTCACAAGCACCGGCACAGGCACACACAAGCACAGGCACACACAAGCACCTGCACAGACACACACAAGCACCAGCACAGGCACACGCAAGCACCGACACAGGCACACACAAGCACCGGCACAGACACACACAAGCACCGGCACAGACACACACAAGCACCGGCACAGACACATACAAGCACCGGCACAGGCACACACAAGCACAGGCACACACAAGCACCGGCACAGGAACACACAAGCACCAGCACAGACACACACAAGCACAGGCACACACAAGCACAGGCACACACAAGCACCGGCACAGACACACAGAAGCACCAGCACAGGCACACACAAGCACAGGCACACACAAGCACAGGCACACACAAGCACCGGCACAGGCACACACAAGCACCGGCACAGGCACACACAAGCACAGACACACACAAGCACAGCCACACACAAACACCGGCACAGGCACACACAAGCACAGGCACACACAAGCACAGGCACAGACACACACAAGCACCGGCACAGGCACACACAAGCACAGGCACACACATGCACAGGCACAGACACACACAAGCACCAGTACAGACACACACAAGCACCGGCACACACCCATACAAGCACCGGCACAGGCACACACAAGCACAGGCACACACAAGCACAGGCACACACAAGCACCGGCACAGGCACACACAAGCACCGGCACAGACACACACAAGCACCGGCACAGGCACACACAAGCACAGGCACACACAAGAACCGGCACAGACCAACAGAAGCACCGGCACAGGCACACACAAGCACCGACACAGGCACAACAAGCACTGGCACAGGCACACACAAGCACCAACACAGGCACACACAAGCACCGCACAGGCACACACAAGCACAGGCACACACAAGCACCATCACAGGCACACACAAGCACCGGCACAGGCACACATAAGCACCAGCACAGACACACACAAGCACAGGCACACGCAAGCACTGACCCAGGCACACGCAAGCACCAGCACAGACACACACAATCACCGGCACAGGCAGAAACAAGCACTGGCACAGGCACACACAAGCACCGGCACAGACACACACAAGCACCGGAACAGGCACACACAAGCACAGGCACACACAACCACAGGAACACACAGGCACAGGCACACACAAGCACCGGCACAGGCACACACAAGCACAGGCACAGGCACACACAAGCACCGGCACAGACCAACAGAAGCACCGGCACAGGCAAACACAAGCACAGGCACACACAAGCACAGGCACACACAAGCACCGGCACAGACACACACAAGCACCGGCACAGGCACACACAAGCACTGGCACAGGCACACACAAGCACAGGCACACACAACCACAGGAACACAAAGGCACATGCACACACAAGCACCGGCACAGACACACACAAGCACCGGTACAGACACACACAAACACCGGCACAGACACACACAAGCACAGGTACACACAAGCACCGGCACAGGCACACACAAGCACAGGCACACACAAGCACAAAGACACACAAGCACCGGCACAGGCACACACAAGCACTGGCACAGACACACACGCACCGGCACAGGCACACACAAGCACCGGCACAGACACACACTCAAGCACTGGCACAGGCACACACAAGCACCGCACAGGCACACACAAGCACAGGCACACACAAGCACCATCACAGGCACACACAAGCACCGGCACAGGCACACATAAGCACCAGCACAGACACACACAAGCACAGGCACACGCAAGCACTGACCCAGGCACACGCAAGCACCAGCACAGACACACACAATCACCGGCACAGGCAGAAACAAGCACTGGCACAGGCACACACAAGCACCGGCACAGACACACACAAGCACCGGCACAGGCACACACAAGCACAGGCACACACAACCACAGGAACACACAGGCACAGGCACACACAAGCACCGGCACAGGCACACACAAGCACAGGCACAGGCACACACAAGCACCGGCACAGACCAACAGAAGCACCGGCACAGGCAAACACAAGCACAGGCACACACAAGCACAGGCACACACAAGCACCGGCACAGACACACACAAGCACCGGCACAGGCACACACAAGCACTGGCACAGGCACACACAAGCACAGGCACACACAACCACAGGAACACAAAGGCACATGCACACACAAGCACCGGCACAGACACACACAAGCACCGGTACAGACACACACAAACACCGGCACAGACACACACAAGCACAGGTACACACAAGCACCGGCACAGGCACACACAAGCACAGGCACACACAAGCACAAAGACACACAAGCACCGGCACAGGCACACACAAGCACTGGCACAGACACACACGCACCGGCACAGGCACACACAAGCACCGGCACAGACACACACTCAAGCACTGGCACAGGCACACACAAGCACCGGGACGGGCACACACAAGCACCGGGACAGGAACACACAAGCACTGGCACAGACACACACAAGCCCCGGCACAGACACACACTCAAGCACTGGCACAGGTAAACACAAGCACCGGGACGGGCACACACAAGCACCGGCACAGACACACACAAGCACCGGCAGAGGCACACACAAGCACAGGCACACACAAGCACCGGCACAGGTACACACAAGCACCGGCACAGACACACACTCAAGCACTGGCACAAGCACACACAAGCACCGGGACGGGCACACACAAGCACCGGCACAGACACACACAAGCCCAGGCACAGACACACACAAGCACCGGCACAGGCACACACAAGCACCGGCACAGACACACACAAGCACCGGCACAGACACACACAAGCACCGGCACAGGCACACGCAAGCACTGGCACAGGCACACACAAGCACAGGCACACACAAGCACCAGCACAGACACACACAAGCACTGGCACAGACACACACAAGCACAGGCACATACAAGCACCGGCACAGACACACACAAGCACCGGCACAGACACACAATCATCGGGACAGGCACATACAAGCACCGGCACACACAACGACAGGAACACACAGGCACAGGCACACACAAGCTCCGGCACAAGCACACACAAGCACAGGCAGAGGCACACCAAGCACCGGCACAGACACACACAAGCATCGGCACAGGCACACACAAGCACTGGCACACAAAAGCACCGGCACAGACACACACAAGCACCGGCACAGGCTTACACAAGCACAGGCACACACAACCACAGGAACACACAGGCACATGCACACACAAGCACTGGCACAGACACACAATCATCGGGACAGGCACATACAAGCACCGGCACACACAACGACAGGAACACACAGGCACAGGCACACACAAGCACCGGCACAGGCACACACAAACACAGGCACAGGCACACACAAGCACCGGCACAGACACACAATCATCGGGACAGGCACATACAAGCACCGGCACACACAACGACAGGAACACACAGGCACAGGCACACACAAGCTCCGGCACAAGCACACACAAGCACAGGCAGAGGCACACCAAGCACCGGCACAGACACACACAAGCATCGGCACAGGCACACACAAGCACTGGCACACAAAAGCACCGGCACAGACACACACAAGCACCGGCACAGGCTTACACAAGCACAGGCACACACAACCACAGGAACACACAGGCACATGCACACACAAGCACTGGCACAGACACACACAAGCACCGGCACAGACACACGCAAGCACAGACACAGACACACACAAGCACAGGCACACACAAGCACCGGCACAGGCACACACAAGCACAGGCACACACAAGCACAAAGACACACAAGCACCAGCACAGGCACACACAAGCACCGGCACAGGCACACACATGCACTGGCACAGACACACACAAGCCCCGGCACAGACACACACTCAAGCACTGGCACAGGCACACACAAGCACCGGGACGGGCACACACAAGCACCGACACAGACACACACAAGCACCGGCACAGGCACACACAAGCACAGGCACACACAAGCACTGGCACAGGTACACACAAGCACTGGCACAGACGCACACTCAAGCACTGGCACAAGCACACACAAGCACCGGGACGGGCAAACACAAGCACCGGCACAGACACACACAAGCCCAGGCACAGACACACACAAGCACCGGCACAGGCACACACAAGCACCGGCACAGGCACACACAAGCACAGACACACACAAGCACCAGCACAGGCACACACAAGCACTGGCACAGGCACACACAAGCACAGGGACACACAAGCACCGGCACAGACACACACAGGCACTGGCACAGACACACACAAGCACAGGCACATACAAGCACCGGCACAGACACACACAAGCACCGGCACAGACACACACAATCACCGGCACAGGCACACACAAGCACCGGCACACACAAGCACCAGCACAGGCACACACAAGCACCGGCACAGGCACACACAAGCACCGGCATAGACACACACAAGCACCTGCACAGACACACAAAAGCACCAGCAAAGGCACACACAAGCACAGGCACTGACAGGCACCGGCACCGGCACAAACAAGCAACGGCACAGGCACACACAAGCACCAGCACAGACACACACAAGCACCGGCACAGGCACACACAAGCACCGGCACACACAAGCACCCGCACAGGAACACACAAGCACCGGCACAGACACACACAAGCACCGGCACAGACACACACAAGCACCGGCAAAGGCACACACAAGCACACACAAGCACTGGCACAGCACATACAAGCACCGGCACAGACACACACAAGCACCGGCACAGACACACAAGCACCGGCACAGACACACACAAGCACCAGCAAAGGCACACACAAGCACAGGCACACACAAGCACCGGCACAGGCACATACAAGCACCAGCACAGACACACACAAGCACCGGCACAGGCACACACAAGCACCAGCACAGGCACACACAAGCACCAGCACAGGCACACACAAGCACCAGCACAGGCACACACAAGCACCGGCAGAGACACACACAAGCACCGGGTCAGGCACACACAAGCACCGGGTCAGGCACACGCAAGCACCAACACAGGCACACACAAGCACCGGCACAGACACACACAAGCACCGGCACAGGCACACACAAGCACAGGCACACACAACCACAGGAACACACAGGCACAGGCACACACAAGCACCGGCACAGGCACACACAAACACAGGCACAGGCACACACAAGCACCGGCACAGACCAACAGAAGCACCGGCACAGGCAAACACAAGCACAGGCACACACAAGCACAGGCACACACAAGCACCGGCACAGACACACACAAGCACCGGCACAGGCACACACAAGCACTGGCACAGGCACACACAAGCACAGGCACACGCAACCACAGGAACACAAAGGCACATGCACACACAAGCACCGGCACAGACACACACAAGCACCGGTACAGACACTCACAAGCACCGGCACAGACACACACAAGCACAGGTACACATAAGCACCGGCACAGACACACACAAGCACCGGCACAGACACACACAAGCCCCGGCACAGACACACACTCAAGCACTGGCACAGGCACACACAAGCACCGGGACGGGCACACACAAGCACCGGCACAGACACACACAAGCACCGGCAGAGACACACACAAGCACCGGCACACACAAGCACTGGCACAGGTACACACAAGCACCGGCACAGACACACACTCAAGCACTGGCACAGGCACACACAAGCACCGGCACAGACACACACAAGCACCGGCACAGACACACGCAAGCACAGACACAGACACACACAAGCACAGGCACACACAAGCACCGGCACAGGCACACACAAGCACAGGCACACACAAGCACAAAGACACACAAGCACCGGCACAGGCACACACAAGCACCGGCACAGGCACACACACGCACTGGCACAGACACACACAAGCCCCGGCACAGACACACACTCAAGCACTGGCACAGGCACACACAAGCACCGGGACGGGCACACACAAGCACCGGCACAGACACACACAAGCACCGGCACAGGCACACACAAGCACAGGCACACACAAGCACTGGCACAGGTACACACAAGCACTGGCACAGACGCACACTCAAGCACTGGCACAAGCACACACAAGCACCGGGACGGGCAAACACAAGCACCGGCACAGACACACACAAGCCCAGGCACAGACACACACAAGCACCGGCACAGGCACACACAAGCACCGGCACAGGCACACACAAGCACAGACACACACAAGCACCAGCACAGGCACACACAAGCACTGGCACAGGCACACACAAGCACAGGCACACACAAGCACCGGCACAGACACACACAAGCACTGGCACAGACACACACAAGCACAGGCACATACAAGCACCGGCACAGACACACACAAACACCGGCACAGACACACACAATCACCGGCACAGGCACACACAAGCACCGGTACACACAAGCACCAGCACAGGCACACACAAGCACCGGCACAGGCACACACAAGCACCGGCACAGGCACACACAAGCACCGGCACAGACACACACAAGCACCGGCACAGACACACACAAGCACCAGCAAAGGCACACACAAGCACAGGCACCGGCACCGGCACAAACAAGCACCGGCACAGGCACACACAAGCACCAGCACAGACACACACAAGCACCGGCACAGGCACACACAAGCACCGGCACACACAAGCACCCGCACAGGAACACACAAGCACCGGCACAGACACACACAAGCACCGGCACAGACACACACAAGCACCGGCAAAGGCACACACAAGCACAAGCACACACAAGCACCAGCACAGCACATACAAGCACCGGCACAGACACACACAAGCACCGGCACAGACACACAAGCACCGGCACAGACACACACAAGCACCGGCAAAGGCACACACAAGCACAGGCACACACAAGCACCGGCACAGGCACATACAAGCACCGGCACAGACACACACAAGCACCAGCACAGACACACACAAGCACCGGCACAGGCACACACAAGCACCGGCACACACAAGCACCAGCACAGGCACACACAAGCACCGGCACAGGCACACACAAGCACCGGCACAGACATACACAAGCACCGGCTCAGGCACACGCAAGCACCAACACAGGCACACACAAGCACCGGCACAGACACACACAAGCACCGGCACAGGCACACACAAGCACAGGCACACACAACCACAGGAACACACAGGCACAGGCACACACAAGCACCGGCACAGGCACACACAAGCACAGGCACAGGCACACACAAGCACCGGCACAGACCAACAGAAGCACCGGCACAGGCAAACACAAGCACAGGCACACACAAGCACAGGCACACACAAGCACCGGCACAGACACACACAAGTACCGGCACAGGCACACACAAGCACTGGCACAGGCACACACAAGCACAGGCACACACAACCACAGGAACACAAAGGCACATGCACACACAAGCACCGGCACAGACACACACAAGCACCGGTACAGACACACACAAGCACCGGCACAGACACACACAAGCACAGGTACACACAAGCACCGGCACAGGCACACACAAGCACAGGCACACACAAGCACAAAGACAAACAAGCACCGGCACAGGCACACACAAGCACCGGCACAGGCAAACACAAGCACTGGCACAGACACACAAGCACCGGCACAGGCACACACAAGCACCGGCACAGACACACACACTGGCACAGGCACACACAAGCACCGGGACAGGCACACACAAGCACCGGGACAGGAACACACAAGCACTGGCACAGACACACACAAGCTCCGGCACAGACACACACTCAAGCACTGGCACAGGCACACACAAGCACTGGGACGGGCACACACAAGCACCGGCACAGACACACACAAGCACCGGCAGAGGCACACACAAGCACAGGCACACACAAGCACTGGCACAGGTACACACAAGCACCGGCACAGACACACACTCAAGCACTGGCACAGGCACACACAAGCACCGGGACGGGCACACACAAGCACTGGCACAGACACACACAAGCCCAGGCACAGACACACACAAGCATCGGCACAGGCACACACAAGCACCGGCACAGACACACACAAGCACCGGCACAGACACACACAAGCACCAGCACAGGCACACAAAAGCACTGGCACAGGCACACACAAGCACAGGCACACACAAGCACCGGCACAGACACACACAAGCACTGGCACAGACACACACAAGCACAGGCACATACAAGCACCGGCACAGACACACACAAGCACCGGCACAGACACACAATCACCGGGACAGGCACACACAAGCACAGGTACACACAACCACAGGAACACACAGGCACAGGCACACACAAGCACCGGCACAGGCACACACAAGCACAGGCACAGGCACACACAAGCACAGGCACAGACCAACAGAAGCACCGGCACAGGCAAACACAAGCACAGGCACACACAAGCACAGGCACACACAAGCACCGGCAGAGGCACACACACGCACCGGCACAGACACACACAAGCACCGGCACAGGCACACACAAGCACTGGCACAGGCACACAAAAGCACCGGCAGAGACACACACAAGGACCGGCACAGGCACACACAAGCACAGGCACACACAACCACAGGAACACACAGGCACATGCACACACAAGCACTGGCACAGACACACACAAGCACCGGTACAGACACACACAAGCACCGGCACAGACACACGCAAGCACAGACACAGACACACACAAGCACAGGCACACACAAGCACCGGCACAGGCACACACAAGCACAGGCACATACAAGCACCGGCACAGACACACACAAACACCGGCACAGACACACACAATCACCGGCACAGGCACACACAAGCACCGGTACACACAAGCACCAGCACAGGCACACACAAGCACCGGCACAGGCACACACAAGCACCGGCACAGGCACACACAAGCACCGGCACAGACACACACAAGCACCGGCACAGACACACACAAGCACCAGCAAAGGCACACACAAGCACAGGCACCGGCACCGGCACAAACAAGCACCGGCACAGGCACACACAAGCACCAGCACAGACACACACAAGCACCGGCACAGGCACACACAAGCACCGGCACACACAAGCACCCGCACAGGAACACACAAGCACCGGCACAGACACACACAAGCACCGGCACAGACACACACAAGCACCGGCAAAGGCACACACAAGCACAAGCACACACAAGCACCAGCACAGCACATACAAGCACCGGCACAGACACACACAAGCACCGGCACAGACACACAAGCACCGGCACAGACACACACAAGCACCGGCAAAGGCACACACAAGCACAGGCACACACAAGCACCGGCACAGGCACATACAAGCACCGGCACAGACACACACAAGCACCAGCACAGACACACACAAGCACCGGCACAGGCACACACAAGCACCGGCACACACAAGCACCAGCACAGGCACACACAAGCACCGGCACAGGCACACACAAGCACCGGCACAGACATACACAAGCACCGGCTCAGGCACACGCAAGCACCAACACAGGCACACACAAGCACCGGCACAGACACACACAAGCACCGGCACAGGCACACACAAGCACAGGCACACACAACCACAGGAACACACAGGCACAGGCACACACAAGCACCGGCACAGGCACACACAAGCACAGGCACAGGCACACACAAGCACCGGCACAGACCAACAGAAGCACCGGCACAGGCAAACACAAGCACAGGCACACACAAGCACAGGCACACACAAGCACCGGCACAGACACACACAAGTACCGGCACAGGCACACACAAGCACTGGCACAGGCACACACAAGCACAGGCACACACAACCACAGGAACACAAAGGCACATGCACACACAAGCACCGGCACAGACACACACAAGCACCGGTACAGACACACACAAGCACCGGCACAGACACACACAAGCACAGGTACACACAAGCACCGGCACAGGCACACACAAGCACAGGCACACACAAGCACAAAGACAAACAAGCACCGGCACAGGCACACACAAGCACCGGCACAGGCACACACAAGCACTGGCACAGACACACAAGCACCGGCACAGGCACACACAAGCACCGGCACAGACACACACACTGGCACAGGCACACACAAGCACCGGGACAGGCACACACAAGCACCGGGACAGGAACACACAAGCACTGGCACAGACACACACAAGCTCCGGCACAGACACACACTCAAGCACTGGCACAGGCACACACAAGCACTGGGACGGGCACACACAAGCACCGGCACAGACACACACAAGCACCGGCAGAGGCACACACAAGCACAGGCACACACAAGCACTGGCACAGGTACACACAAGCACCGGCACAGACACACACTCAAGCACTGGCACAGGCACACACAAGCACCGGGACGGGCACACACAAGCACTGGCACAGACACACACAAGCCCAGGCACAGACACACACAAGCATCGGCACAGGCACACACAAGCACCGGCACAGACACACACAAGCACCGGCACAGACACACACAAGCACCAGCACAGGCACACAAAAGCACTGGCACAGGCACACACAAGCACAGGCACACACAAGCACCGGCACAGACACACACAAGCACTGGCACAGACACACACAAGCACAGGCACATACAAGCACCGGCACAGACACACACAAGCACCGGCACAGACACACAATCACCGGGACAGGCACACACAAGCACAGGTACACACAACCACAGGAACACACAGGCACAGGCACACACAAGCACCGGCACAGGCACACACAAGCACAGGCACAGGCACACACAAGCACAGGCACAGACCAACAGAAGCACCGGCACAGGCAAACACAAGCACAGGCACACACAAGCACAGGCACACACAAGCACCGGCAGAGGCACACACACGCACCGGCACAGACACACACAAGCACCGGCACAGGCACACACAAGCACTGGCACAGGCACACAAAAGCACCGGCAGAGACACACACAAGGACCGGCACAGGCACACACAAGCACAGGCACACACAACCACAGGAACACACAGGCACATGCACACACAAGCACTGGCACAGACACACACAAGCACCGGTACAGACACACACAAGCACCGGCACAGAAACACGCAAGCACAGACACAGACACACACAAGCACAGGCACACACAAGCACCGGCACAGGCACACACAAGCACAGGCACACACAAGCACAAAGACACACAAGCACCAGCACAGGCACACACAAGCACCGGCACAGGCACACACACGCACTGGCACAGACACCCACAAGCCCCGGCACAGACACACACTCAAGCACTGGCACAGGCACACACAAGCACCGGGACGGGCACACACAAGCACCGGCACAGACACGCACAAGCACCGGCACAGGCACACACAAGCACAGGCACACACAAGCACTGGCACAGGTACACACAAGCACTGGCACAGACACACACTCAAGCACTGGCACAAGCACACACAAGCACCGGGACGGGCAAACACAAGCACCGGCACAGACACACACAAGCCCAGGCACAGACACACACAAGCACCGGTACAGGCACACACAAGCACCGGCACAGGCACACACAAGCACCGGCACAGACACACACAAGCACCAGCACAGGCACACACAAGCACTGGCACAGGCACACACAAGCACAGGCACACACAAGCACCGGCACAGACACACACAAGCACTGGCACAGACACACACAAGCACAGGCACATACAAGCACCGGCACAGACACACACAAGCACCGGCACAGACACACACAATCACCGGCACAGGCACACACAAGCACCGGCACACACAAGCACCAGCACAGGCACACACAAGCACCGGCACAGGCACACACAAGCACCGGCACAGAAACACACAAGCACCGGCACAGACACACACAAGCACCAGCAAAGGCACACACAAGCACAGGCACACACAGGCACCGGCACCGGCACAAACAAGCACCGGCACAGGCACACACAAGCACCAGCACAGACACACACAAGCACCGGCACAGGCACACACAAGCACCGGCACACACAAGCACCCGCACAGGAACACACAAGCACCGGCACAGACACACACAAGCACCGGCACAGACACACACAAGCACCGGCAAAGGCACACACAAGCACAAGCACACACAAACACCGGCACAGCACATACAAGCACTGGCACAGACACACACAAGCACCGGCACAGACACACAAGCACCGGCACAGACACACACAAGCACCGGCAAAGGCACACACAAGCACAGGCACACACACGCACCGGCACAGGCACATACAAGCACCGGCACAGACACACACAAGCACCAGCACAGACACACACAAGCACCGGCACAGGCACACACAAGCACCGGCACACACAAGCACCAGCACAGGCACACACAAGCACCGGCACAGGCACACACAAGCACCGGGACAGACACACACAAGCACCGGGTCAGGCACACGCAAGCACCAACACAGGCACACACAAGCACCGGCACAGGCACACACAAGCACCGGCAAAGGCACACACAAGCACAGGCACACACAAGCACCGGCACAGGCACACACAAGCACCGGCACAGACACACACAAGCACCAGCACAGACACACACAAGCACTGGCACAGGCACACACAAGCACCGACACAGGCACATGCAAGCACAGGCACAGACACACACAAGCACGGGCACAGGCACACACAAGCACAGGCACACACAAGCACCGGCACAGGCACACAGAAGCACAGGCACCCACAAGCACAGACACACACAAGCACCGGCACAAGCACACGCAAGCACTGACACAGGCACAACAAGCACCGGCACAGACACAGACAAACACTGGCACAGACACACACAAGCACCGGCACAGACACACACAAGCACTGGCACAGACACACACAAGCACAGGAACATACAAGCACCGGCACAGACACACAGAAGCCCCGGCACAGACACACACAAGCACCGTCACAGGCACACACAAGCACCGGCACAGGCACACACAAGCACCAGCACAGACACACACAAGCACTGGCACAGGCACACACAAGCACTGACACAGGCACATGCAAGCTCTGGCACAGACACACACAAGCACCGGCACAGGCACACACAAGCACAGGCACACACAAGCACAGGCACACACAAGCACCGGCACAGGCACACACAAGTACACGCACACACAAGCACCAGCACAGGCACACACAAGCACCGGCACAGGCACACACAAGCACCGGCACAGGCACACACAAGCACCAGCACAGACACACACAAGCACTGGCACAGGCACACACAAGCACTGACACAGGCACATGCAAGCTCTGGCACAGACACACACAAGCACCGGCAGAGGCACACACAAGCACAGGCACACACAAGCACAGGCACACACAAGCACCGGCACACACAAGCACAGGCACCCACAAGCACCGGCACAGACACACACAAGCACCGGCACAGGCACACGCAAGCACCGACACAGGCACAACAAGCACCGGCACAGACACAACAAGCACCGGCACAGACACAGACAAGCACCGGCACAGGCACACACAAGCACCAACACAGGCACACACAAGCACCGGCACAGGCACACACAAGCACAGGCACACACAAGCACCGGCACAGGCACACACAAGCACCGGCACAGGCACACATAAGCACCAGCACAGACACACACAAGCACAGGCACACGCAAGCACCGACACAGGCATACGCAAGCACCGGCACAGACACACAAAAGCACTGGCACAGGCACAAACAAGCACCCGCACAGGCACACACAAGCACCAGCACAGGCACACACAAGCACAGGCACTCACAAGCACCGGCACAGGCACACACAAGCACAGGCACACACAAGCACCTGCACAGACACACACAAGGACCAGCACAGGCACACGCAAGCACTGACACAGGCACACACAAGCACCGGCACACACACACAAGCACCGGCACAGACACACACAAGCACAGGCACAGACACATACAAGCACCGGAACAGGCACACACAAGCACAGGCACACACAAGCACCGACACAGGCACACACAAGCACCGGCACAGACACACACAAGCACCGGCACAGACACACACAAGCACCGGCACAGACACATACAAGCATCGGCACAGGCACACACAAGCACAGGCACACACAAGCACTGGCACAGGCACACACAAGCACCGGCACAGACACACACAAGCACAGGCACACACAAGCACCGGCACAGCCACACAGAAGCACCAGCACAGGCACACACAAGCACAGGCACACACAAGCACAGGCACACACATGCACCGGCACAGGCACACACAAGCACCGGCACAGGCACACACAAGCAGAGACACACACAAGCACAGCCACACACAAGCACCGGCACAGGCACACACAAGCACAGGCACACACAATCACAGGCACAGACACACACAAGCACTGGCACAGGCACACACAAGCACAGGCACACACAAGCACAGGCACAGACACACACAAGCACCGGCACAGGCACACACAAGCACAGGCACACACAAGCACAGGCACTCACAAGCACAGGCACACACAAGCACCTGCACAGACACACACAAGCACCAGCACAGGCACACGCAAGCACTGACACAGGCAAACACAAGCACCGGCACAGACACACACAAGCACAGGCACACACAAGCACAGGCACACACAAGCACCTGCACAGACACACACAAGCACCAGCACAGGCACACGCAAGCACTGACACAGGCAAACACAAGCACCGGCACAGACACACACAAGCACCGGCACAGATGCACACAAGCACAGGCACAGACACATACAAGCACCGGCACAGGCACACATAAGCACAGGCACACACAAGCACCGACACAGGCACACACAAGCACCGGCACAGACACACACAAGCACCGGCACAGGCACACACAGGCACACACAAGCACAGGCACTCACAAGCACCGGCACAGGCACACACAAGCACAGGCACACACAAGCACCTGCACAGACACACACAAGCTTCAGCACAGGCACACGCAAGTACTGACACAGGCAAACACAAGCACCGGCACAAACACACATAAGCACCGGCACAGAAACAGACAAGCACCGGCACAGACACATACAAGCACTGGCACAGGCACACACAAGCACCGGCACAGACACACACAAGCACTGGCACAGACACACACAAGCACAGGCACATACAAGCACCGGCACAGACACACACAAGCACCGGCACAGACACACACAATCACCGGCACAGGCACACACAAGCACCGGCACACACAAGCACCAGCACAGGCACACACAAGCACCGGCACAGGCACACACAAGCACCGGCACAGAAACACACAAGCACCGGCACAGACACACACAAGCACCAGCAAAGGCACACACAAGCACAGGCACACACAGGCACCGGCACCGGCACAAACAAGCACCGGCACAGGCACACACAAGCACCAGCACAGACACACACAAGCACCGGCACAGGCACACACAAGCACCGGCACACACAAGCACCCGCACAGGAACACACAAGCACCGGCACAGACACACACAAGCACCGGCACAGACACACACAAGCACCGGCAAAGGCACACACAAGCACAAGCACACACAAACACCGGCACAGCACATACAAGCACTGGCACAGACACACACAAGCACCGGCACAGACACACAAGCACCGGCACAGACACACACAAGCACCGGCAAAGGCACACACAAGCACAGGCACACACACGCACCGGCACAGGCACATACAAGCACCGGCACAGACACACACAAGCACCAGCACAGACACACACAAGCACCGGCACAGGCACACACAAGCACCGGCACACACAAGCACCAGCACAGGCACACACAAGCACCGGCACAGGCACACACAAGCACCGGGACAGACACACACAAGCACCGGGTCAGGCACACGCAAGCACCAACACAGGCACACACAAGCACCGGCACAGGCACACACAAGCACCGGCAAAGGCACACACAAGCACAGGCACACACAAGCACCGGCACAGGCACACACAAGCACCGGCACAGACACACACAAGCACCAGCACAGACACACACAAGCACTGGCACAGGCACACACAAGCACCGACACAGGCACATGCAAGCACAGGCACAGACACACACAAGCACGGGCACAGGCACACACAAGCACAGGCACACACAAGCACCGGCACAGGCACACAGAAGCACAGGCACCCACAAGCACAGACACACACAAGCACCGGCACAAGCACACGCAAGCACTGACACAGGCACAACAAGCACCGGCACAGACACAGACAAACACTGGCACAGACACACACAAGCACCGGCACAGACACACACAAGCACTGGCACAGACACACACAAGCACAGGAACATACAAGCACCGGCACAGACACACAGAAGCCCCGGCACAGACACACACAAGCACCGTCACAGGCACACACAAGCACCGGCACAGGCACACACAAGCACCAGCACAGACACACACAAGCACTGGCACAGGCACACACAAGCACTGACACAGGCACATGCAAGCTCTGGCACAGACACACACAAGCACCGGCACAGGCACACACAAGCACAGGCACACACAAGCACAGGCACACACAAGCACCGGCACAGGCACACACAAGTACACGCACACACAAGCACCAGCACAGGCACACACAAGCACCGGCACAGGCACACACAAGCACCGGCACAGGCACACACAAGCACCAGCACAGACACACACAAGCACTGGCACAGGCACACACAAGCACTGACACAGGCACATGCAAGCTCTGGCACAGACACACACAAGCACCGGCAGAGGCACACACAAGCACAGGCACACACAAGCACAGGCACACACAAGCACCGGCACACACAAGCACAGGCACCCACAAGCACCGGCACAGACACACACAAGCACCGGCACAGGCACACGCAAGCACCGACACAGGCACAACAAGCACCGGCACAGACACAACAAGCACCGGCACAGACACAGACAAGCACCGGCACAGGCACACACAAGCACCAACACAGGCACACACAAGCACCGGCACAGGCACACACAAGCACAGGCACACACAAGCACCGGCACAGGCACACACAAGCACCGGCACAGGCACACATAAGCACCAGCACAGACACACACAAGCACAGGCACACGCAAGCACCGACACAGGCATACGCAAGCACCGGCACAGACACACAAAAGCACTGGCACAGGCACAAACAAGCACCCGCACAGGCACACACAAGCACCAGCACAGGCACACACAAGCACAGGCACTCACAAGCACCGGCACAGGCACACACAAGCACAGGCACACACAAGCACCTGCACAGACACACACAAGGACCAGCACAGGCACACGCAAGCACTGACACAGGCACACACAAGCACCGGCACACACACACAAGCACCGGCACAGACACACACAAGCACAGGCACAGACACATACAAGCACCGGAACAGGCACACACAAGCACAGGCACACACAAGCACCGACACAGGCACACACAAGCACCGGCACAGACACACACAAGCACCGGCACAGACACACACAAGCACCGGCACAGACACATACAAGCATCGGCACAGGCACACACAAGCACAGGCACACACAAGCACTGGCACAGGCACACACAAGCACCGGCACAGACACACACAAGCACAGGCACACACAAGCACCGGCACAGCCACACAGAAGCACCAGCACAGGCACACACAAGCACAGGCACACACAAGCACAGGCACACACATGCACCGGCACAGGCACACACAAGCACCGGCACAGGCACACACAAGCAGAGACACACACAAGCACAGCCACACACAAGCACCGGCACAGGCACACACAAGCACAGGCACACACAATCACAGGCACAGACACACACAAGCACTGGCACAGGCACACACAAGCACAGGCACACACAAGCACAGGCACAGACACACACAAGCACCGGCACAGGCACACACAAGCACAGGCACACACAAGCACAGGCACTCACAAGCACAGGCACACACAAGCACCTGCACAGACACACACAAGCACCAGCACAGGCACACGCAAGCACTGACACAGGCAAACACAAGCACCGGCACAGACACACACAAGCACAGGCACACACAAGCACAGGCACACACAAGCACCTGCACAGACACACACAAGCACCAGCACAGGCACACGCAAGCACTGACACAGGCAAACACAAGCACCGGCACAGACACACACAAGCACCGGCACAGATGCACACAAGCACAGGCACAGACACATACAAGCACCGGCACAGGCACACATAAGCACAGGCACACACAAGCACCGACACAGGCACACACAAGCACCGGCACAGACACACACAAGCACCGGCACAGGCACACACAGGCACACACAAGCACAGGCACTCACAAGCACCGGCACAGGCACACACAAGCACAGGCACACACAAGCACCTGCACAGACACACACAAGCTTCAGCACAGGCACACGCAAGTACTGACACAGGCAAACACAAGCACCGGCACAAACACACATAAGCACCGGCACAGAAACAGACAAGCACCGGCACAGACACATACAAGCACTGGCACAGGCACACACAAGCACAGGCACACACAAGCACCGGCACAGGCACACACAAGCACCGGCACAGACACACACAAGCACAGGCACACACAAGCACCGGCACAGCCACACAGAAGCACCAGCACAGGCACACACAAGCACAGGCACACACAAGCACAGGCACACACAAGCACCGGCACAGGCACACACAAGCACTGGCACAGGCACACACAAGCACAGACACACACAAGCACAGCCACACACAAGCACCGCCACAGGCACACACAAGCACAGGCACACACAAGCACAGGCACAGACACACACAAGCACCGGCACACGGAACACACAAGCACAGGCACACACAAGCACAGGCACAGACACACACAAGCACCAGCACAGACACACACAAGCACCGGCACACACCCATACAAGCACCGGCACAGGCACACACAAACACAGGCACACACAAGCACAGGCACAGACACACACAAGCACCTGCACAGAGACACACAAGCACCGGCACACACCCATACAAGCACCGGCACAGGCACACACAAGCACAGGCACAGACAAGCACAGGCACACACAAGCACCGGCACAGGCACAGACACACACAAGCACCGGCACAGGCACACACAAGCACAGGCACACACATGCACCGGCACAGACCAACATAAGCACCGGCACAGGCACACACAAGCACCGACACAGGCACAACAAGCACCGGCACAGACAAGCACTGGCACAGGCACACACAAGCAGCAACACAGGCACACACAAGCACCGGCACAGGCACACACAAGCACAGGCACACACAAGCACGTCACAGGCACACACAAGCACAGGCACACATAAGCACCAGCACAGACACACACAAGCACAGGCACACGCAAGCACTGACACAGGCACACGCAAGCACCGGCACAGACACACACAAGCACCGGCACAGGCACAAACAAGCACAGGCACACATAAGCACCAGCACAGGCACACACAAGCACACGCACTCACAAGCACTGGCACAGGCACACACAAGCACAGGCACACACAAGCACCTGCACAGACACACACAAGCACCAGCACAGGCACACGCAAGCACCGACACAGGCACACACAAGCACCGGCACAGACACACACAAGCACCGGCACAGACACACACAAGGACCGGCACAGACACATACAAGCACCGGCACAGGCACACACAAGCACAGGCACACACAAGCACCGGCACAGGCACACACAAGCACCGGCACAGACACACACAAGCACAGACACACACAAGCACAGGCACACACAAGCACAGGCATACACAAGCACCGGCACAGGCACACACAAGCACCGGCACACACAAGCACAGACACACACAAGCACAGCCACACACAAGCACTGGCACAGGCACACACAAGCACAGGCACACACAAGCACAGGCACAGGCACACACAAGCACCGGCACAGGCACACACAAACACAGGCACACACAAGCACAGGCACAGACACACACAAGCACCAGCACAGACATACACAAGCACCGGCACTCACCCATACAAGCACCGGCACAGGCACACACAAGTACAGGCACACACAAGCACAGGCACACACAAGCACCGGCACAGGCACACACAAGCCCTGGCACAGACACACACAAGCACCGGCACAGGCACACACAAGCACAGGCACACACAAGCACCGGCACAGACCAACAGAAGCACCGGCACAGGAACACACAAGCACAGGCACACACAAGCACAGGCACACACAAGCACCGGCCCTGGCACACACAAGCACCGGCACAGACACACACAAGCACCGGCACAGGCACACACAAGCACCGGCACAGACACACACAAGCACCGGCACAGGCACACACAAGCACAGGCACACACAACCACAGGAACACACAGGCACAGGCACACACAAGCACCGGCACAGGCACACACAAGCACAGGCACAGGCACACACAAGCACCGGCACAGACCAACAGAAGCACCGGCACAGGCACACACAATCACAGGCACACACAAGCACAGGCACACACAAGCACCGGCACAGACACACACAAGCACCGGCACACGCAAGCACTGACACAGGCACACGCAAGCACCGGCACAGACACACACAAGCACCGGCACAGGCACAAACAAGCACCGGCACAGGCACACATAAGCACCAGCACAGGCACACACAAGCACAGGCACTCACAAGCACTGGCACAGGCACACACAAGCACAGGCACACACAAGCACCTGCACAGACACACACAAGCACCAGCACAGGCACACGCAAGCACCGACACAGGCACACACAAGCACCGGCACAGACACACACAAGCACCGGCACAGACACACACAAGCACCGGCACAGACACATACAAGCACCGGCACAGGCACACACAAGCACAGGCACACACAAGCACCGGCACAGGCACACACAAGCACCGGCACAGACACACACAAGCACAGACACACACAAGCACAGGCACACACAAGCACAGGCATACACAAGCACCGGCACAGGCACACACAAGCACCGGCACACACAAGCACAGACACACACAAGCACAGCCACACACAAGCACTGGCACAGGCACACACAAGCACAGGCACACACAAGCACAGGCACAGGCACACACAAGCACCGGCACAGGCACACACAAACACAGGCACACACAAGCACAGGCACAGACACACACAAGCACCAGCACAGACATACACAAGCACCGGCACTCACCCATACAAGCACCGGCACAGGCACACACAAGTACAGGCACACACAAGCACAGGCACACACAAGCACCGGCACAGGCACACACAAGCCCTGGCACAGACACACACAAGCACCGGCACAGGCACACACAAGCACAGGCACACACAAGCACTGGCACAGACCAACAGAAGCACCGGCACAGGAACACACAAGCACAGGCACACACAAGCACAGGCACACACAAGCACCGGCCCTGGCACACACAAGCACCGGCACAGACACACACAAGCACCGGCACAGGCACACACAAGCACTGGCACAGGCACACACAAGCACCGGCACAGACACACACAAGCACCGGCACAGGCACACACAAGCACAGGCACACACAACCACAGGAACACACAGGCACAGATACACACAAGCACCGGCACAGGCACACACAAGCACAGGCACAGGCACACACAAGCACCGGCACAGACCAACAGAAGCACCGGCACAGGCACACACAATCACAGGCACACACAAGCACAGGCACACACAAGCACCGGCACAGACACACACAAGCACCGGCACAGGCACACACAAGCACTGGCACAGGCACACACAAGCACTGGCACAGACACACACAATCACCGGCACAGGCACACACAAGCACAGGCACACACAACCACAGGAACACAAAGGCACATGCACACACAAGCACCGGCACAGACACACACAAGCACCGGTACAGACACACACAAGCACCGGCACAGACACACACAAGCACAGGCACACACAAGCACCGGCACAGGCACACACAAGCACAAAGACACACAAGCACCGGCACAGACACACAAGCACCGGCACAGGCACAGACAAGCACCGGCACAGGCACACACAAGCACTGGCACAGACACACACAAGCCCCGGCACAGACACACACTCAAGCAATGGCACAGGCACACACAATCACCGGGACGGGCACACACAAGCACCGGCACAGACACACACAAGCACCGGCAGAGGCACACACAAGCACAGGCACACACAAGCACCGGCACAGGTACACACAAGCACCGGCACAGACACACACTCAAGCACTGGCACAGGCACACACAAGCACAGGGACGGGCACACACAAGCACCGGCACAGACACACACAGCCCAGGCACAGACACACACAAGCACCGGCACAGGCACACACAAGCACCGGCACAGACACACACAAGCACCGGCACAGACACACACAAGCACCAGCACAGGCACACACAAGCACTGGCACAGGCACACACAAGCACAGGCACACACAAGCACCGGCACAGACACACACAAGCACTGCCACAGACACACACAAGCACAGGCACATACAAGCACCGGCACAGACACACACAAGCACTGGCACAGACACACACAATCACAGGCACAGGCACACACAAGCACCGGCACACACAAGCACCAGCACAGGCACACACAAGCACCGGTACAGGCACAAACAAGCACCGGCACAGACACACACAAGCACCGGCACAGACACACACAAGCACCAGCAAAGGCACACACAAGCACAGGCACACACAGGCACCGGCACAGGCACACACAAGCACCGGCACAGACACACACAAGCACCAGCACAGACACACACAAGCACCGGCACAGGCACACACAAGCACCAGCACAGGCACACACCAGCACCGGCACAGACACACACAAGCACCGGCACAGACACACACAAGCACTGGCAAAGGCACACACAAGCGCAGGCACACACAAGCACCGGCACAGCACATACAAGCACCAGCACAGACACACACAAGCACCGGCACAGACACACAAGCACCGGCACAGACACACACAAGCACCGGCAAAGGCACACACAAGCACCGGCACAGGCACACACATGCACAGGCACACACAACCACAGGAACACACAGGCACAGGCATACACAAGCACAGGCACAGGCACACACAAGCACCGGCACAGACCAACAGAAGCTCTGGCACAGGCACACACAAGCACAGGCACACACAAGCACCTGCACAGGCACACACAAGCACCGGCACAGACACACACAATCACCGGCACAGGCACACACAAGCACAGGCACACACAACCACAGGAACACAAAGGCACATGCACACACAAGCACCGGCACAGACACACACAAGCACCGGTACAGACACACACAAGCACCGGCACAGACACACACAAGCAGAGGCACACACAAGCACCGGCACAGGCACACACAAGCACAGGCACACACAAGCACAAAGACACACAAGCACCGGCACAGGCACACACAAGCACCGGCACAGGCACACAAGCACTGGCACAGACACACAAGCACCTGCACAGGCACACACAAGTCCGGGACAGGCACACACAAGCACTGGCACAGACACATACAAGCCCCGGCACAAACACACATTCAAGCACTGGCACAGGCACACACAAGCACCGGGACGGGCACACACAAGCACCGGCACGACACACACAAGCACCGGCAGAGGCACACACAAGCACAGGCACACACAAGCACCGGCACAGGCACACACAAGCACTGGCACAGACACATACAAGCCCCGGCACAAACACACATTCAAGCACTGGCACAGGCACACACAAGCACCGGCACAGACACACACAAGCACCGGCAAAGGCACACACAAGCACCGGCACAGGCACACACATGCACAGGCACACACAACCACAGGAACACACAGGCACAGGCATACACAAGCACAGGCACAGGCACACACAAGCACCGGCACAGACCAACAGAAGCTCTGGCACAGGCACACACAAGCACAGGCACACACAAGCACAGGCACACACAAGCACCTGCACAGGCACACACAAGCACCGGCACAGACACACACAATCACCGGCACAGGCACACACAAGCACAGGCACACACAACCACAGGAACACAAAGGCACATGCACACACAAGCACCGGCACAGACACACACAAGCACCGGTACAGACACACACAAGCACCGGCACAGACACACACAAGCAGAGGCACACACAAGCACCGGCACAGGCACACACAAGCACAGGCACACACAAGCACAAAGACACACAAGCACCGGCACAGGCACACACAAGCACCGGCACAGGCACACAAGCACTGGCACAGACACACAAGCACCTGCACAGGCACACACAAGCACCGGCACAGGCACACACAAGCACTGGCACAGACACATACAAGCCCCGGCACAAACACACATTCAAGCACTGGCACAGGCACACACAAGCACCGGGACAGGCACACACAAGCACCGGCACGACACACACAAGCACCGGCAGAGGCACACACAAGCACAGGCACACACAAGCACCGGCACAGGTACACACAAGCACCGGCACAGACACACACTCAAGCACTGGCACAGCACACACAAGCACCGGGACGGGCACACACAAGCACCGGCACAGACACACACAAGCCCAGGCACAGACACACACAAGCACCGGCACAGGCACACACAAGCACCGGCACAGACACACACAAGCACCGGCACAGACACACACAAGCACCAGCACAGGCACACACAAGCACTGGCACAGGCACACACAAGCACATGCACACACAAGCACCAACACAGACACACACAAGCACTGGCACAGACACACACAAGCACAGGCACATACAAGCACCGGCACAGACACACACAAGCACTGGCACAGACACACACAATCACCGGCACAGGCACACACTAGCACCGGGACACACAAGCACCAGCACAGGCACACACAAGCACCCGCACAGGCACAAACAAGCACCGGCACAGACACACACAAGCACCGGCACAGACACACACAAGCACCAGCAAAGGCACACACAAGCACAGGCACACACAGGCACCGGCACAGGCACACACAAGCACCGGCACAGACACACACAAGCACCAGCACAGACACACACAAGCACCGGCACAGGCACACACAAGCACAGGCACACACAAGCACCGGCACAGGCACATAAAAGCACCGGCACAGACACACACAAGCACTGGCACAGACACACACAAGCACCGGCACAGGCACACACAAGCACCGGCACACACAAGCATCAGCACAGGCCCACACAAGGACCGGCACAGGCACACACAAGCACGGGCACAGACACACATAAGCACCGGGTCAGGCACACGCAAGCACCAACACAGGCACACACAAGCACCGGCACAGGCACACACAAGCACCGGCAAAGGCACACACAAGCACAGGCACACACAAGCACCGGAACAGGCACACACAAGCACCGGCACAGGCACACACAAGCACCAGCACAGACACACACAAGCACTGGCACAGGCACATACAAGCACCGACACAGGTACACGCAAGCACTGGCACAGACACACACAAGCACGGGCACAGACACACATAAGCACCGGGTCAGGCACACGCAAGCACCAACACAGGCACACACAAGCACCGGCACAGGCACACACAAGCACCGGCAAAGGCACACACAAGCACAGGCACACACAAGCACCGGAACAGGCACACACAAGCACCGGCACAGGCACACACAAGCACCAGCACAGACACACACAAGCACTGGCACAGGCACACACAAGCACCGACACAGGTACACGCAAGCACTGGCACAGACACACGCAAGCACGGTCACAGGCACACACAAGCACAGGCACACACAAGCACTGGCACAGGCACACACAAGCACAGGCACCCACAAGCACCGGCACAGACACACACAAGCACCGGCACAGACACACGCAAGCACTGACACAGGCAAACACAAGCACCGGCACAGACACACACAAGCACAGGCACACACAAGCACAGGCACACACAAGCACCTGCACAGGCACACGCAAGCACTGACACAGGCAAACACAAGCACCGGCACAGACACACACAAGCACCGGCACAGACGCACACAAGCACAGGCACAGACACATACAAGCACCGGCACAGGCACACATAAGCACAGGCACACACAAGCACTGACACAGGCACACACAAGCACCGGCACAGACACACACAAGCACCGGCACAGGCACACACAGGCACACACAAGCACAGGCACTCACAAGCACCGGCACAGGCACACACAAGCACAGGCACACACAAGCGCCTGCACAGACACACACAAGCATCAGCACAGGCACACGCAAGCACTGATACAGGCAAACACAAGCACCGGCACAGACACACACAAGCACCGGCACAGGAACACACAAGCACAGACACATACAAGCACTGGCACAGGCACACACAAGCACAGGCACACACAAGCACCGGCACAGGCACACACAAGCACCGGCACAGACACACACAAGCACAGGCACACACAAGCACAGGCACACACAAGCACCGGCACAGCCACACAGAAGCACCAGCACAGGCACACACAAGCACAGGCACACACAAGCACAGGCACACACAAGCACCGGCACAGGCACACACAAGCACCGGCACAGGCACACACAAGCACAGACACACACAAGCACAGCCACACACAAGCACCGGCACAGGCACACACAAGTACAGGCACACACAAGCACAGGCACAGACACACACAAGCACCGGCACAGGCACACACAAGCACAGGCACACACAAGCACAGGCACAGACACACACAAGCACCAGCACAGACACACACAAGCACCGGCACACACCCATACAAGCACCGGCACAGGCACACACAAGCACAGGCACACACAAGCACAGGCACAGACACACACAAGCACCAGCACAGACACACACAAGCACCGGCACACACCCATACAAGCACCGGCACAGGCACACACAAGCACAGGCACACACAAGCACAGGCACACACAAGCACCGGCACAGGCACACACAAGCACCGGCACAGACACACACAAGCACCGGCACAGGCACACACAAGCACAGGCACACACATGCACCGGCACAGACCAACAGAAGCACCGGCACAGGCACACACAAGCACCGACACAGGCACAACAAGCACCGGCACAGACACAGACAAGCACTGGCACAGGCACACACAAGCACCAACACAGGCACACACAAGCACCGGCACAGGCACACACAAGCACAGGCACACACAAGCACCTTCACAGGCACACACAAGCACCGGCACAGGCACACATAAGCACCAGCACAGACACACACAAGCACAGGCACACGCAAGCACTGACACAGGCACACGCAAGCACCGGCACAGACACACACAAGCACCGGCACAGGCACAAACAAGCACCGGCACAGGCACACATAAGCACCAGCACAGGCACACACAAGCACAGGCACTCACAAGCACTGGCACAGGCACACACAAGCACAGGCACACACAAGCACCTGCACAGACACACACAAGCACCAGCACAGGCACACGCAAGCACCGACACAGGCACACACAAGCACCGGCACAGACACACACAAGCACCGGCACAGACACACACAAGCACCGGCACAGACACATACAAGAATCGGCACAGGCACACACAAGCACAGGCACACACAAGCACCGGCACAGGCACACACAAGCACCGGCACAGACACACACAAGCACAGGCACACACAAGCACAGGCACACACAAGCACCGGCACAGACACACAGAAGCACCAGCACAGGCACACACAAGCACCGGCACAGGCACACACAAGCACCGGCACACACAAGCACAGACACACACAAGCACAGCCACACACAAGCACCGGCACAGGCACACACAAGCACAGGCACACACAAGCAGAGGCACAGGCACACACAAGCACCGGCACAGGCACACACAAGCACAGGCACACACAAGCACAGGCACAGACACACAAGCACCAGCACAGACATACACAAGCACCGGCACTCACCCATACAAACACCGGCACAGGCACACACAAGTACAGGCACACACAAGCACAGGCACACACAAGCACCGGCACAGGCACACACAAGCCCCGGCACAGACACACACAAGCACCGGCACAGGCACACACAAGCACAGGCACACACAAGCACCGGCACAGACCAATAGAAGCACCGGCACAGGCACACACAAGCACAGGCACACACAAGCACAGGCACACACAAGCACCGGCCCTGGCACACACAAGCACCGGCACAGACACACACAAGCACCGGCACAGGCACACACAAGCACTGGCACAGGCACACACAAGCACCGGCACAGACACACACAAGCACTGGCACAGGCACACACAAGCACAGGCACACACAACCACAGGAACACACAGGCACAGGCACACACAAGCACCGGCACAGGCACACACAAGCACAGGCACAGGCACACACAAGCACCGGCACAGACCAACAGAAGCACCGGCACAGGCACACACAAGCAAAGGCACACACAAGCACCGGCACAGACACACACAAGCACCGGCACAGGCACACACAAGCACTGGCACAGGCACACACAAGCACTGGCACAGACACACACAATCACCGGCACAGGCACACACAAGCACAGGCACACACAACCACAGGAACACAAAGGCACATGCACACAAAAGCACCGGCACAGACACACACAAGCACCGGTACAGACACACACAAGCACCGGCACAGACACACACAAGCACAGGCACACACAAGCACCGGCACAGGCACACACAAGCACAGGCACACACAAGCACAAAGACACACAAGCACCGGCACAGGCACACACAAGCATCGGCACAGGCACACACAAGCACTGGCACAGACACACAAGCACCGGCACATGCACACACAAGCGCCGGCACAGGCACACACAAGCACTGGCACAGACACACACAAGCCCCGGCACAGACACACACTCAAGCAATGGCACAGACACACACAAGCACCGGCACAGGCACACACAAGCACTGGCACAGGCACACACAAGCACCGGCACAGACACACACAAGCACCGGCACAGGCACACACAAGCACAGGCACACACAACCACAGGAACACACAGGCACAGGCACACACAAGCACCGGCACAGGCACACACAAGCACAGGCACAGGCACACACAAGCACTGGCACAGACCAACAGAAGCACCGGCACAGGCACACACAAGCAAAGGCACACACAAGCACAGGCACACACAAGCACCGGCACAGACACACACAAGCACCGGCACAGGCACACACAAGCACTGGCACAGGCACACACAAGCACTGGCACAGACACACACAATCACCGGCACAGGCACACACAAGCACAGGCACACATAACCACAGGAACACAAAGGCACATGCACACACAAGCACCGGCACAGACACACACAAGCACCGGCACAGGCACACACAAGCACTGGCACAGACACACAAGCACCGGCACAGGCACACACAAGCACCGGCACAGGCACACACAAGCACTGGCACAGACACACACAAGCCCCGGCACAGACACACACTCAAGCAATGGCACAGGCACACACAATCACCGGGACGGGCACACACAAGCACCGGCACAGACACACACAAGCACCGGCAGAGGCACACACAAGCACAGGCACACACAAGCACCGGCACAGGTACACACAAGCACCGGCACAGACACACACTCAAGCACTGGCACAGGCACACACAAGCACAGGGACGGGCACACACAAGCACCGGCACAGACACACACAGCCCAGGCACAGACACACACAAGCACCGGCACAGGCACACACAAGCACCGGCACACACACACAAGCACCGGCACAGACACACACAAGCACCAGCACAGGCACACACAAGCACTGGCACAGGCACACACAAGCACAGGCACACACAAGCACCGGCACAGACACACACAAGCACTGCCACAGACACACACAAGCACAGGCACATACAAGCACCGGCACAGACACACACACAAGCACTGGCACAGACACACACAATCACAGGCACAGGCACACACAAGCACCGGCACACACAAGCACCAGCACAGGCACACACAAGCACCGGCACAGGCACAAACAAGCACCGGCACAGACACACACAAGCACCGGCACAGACACACACAAGCACCAGCAAAGGCACACACAAGCACAGGCACAGGCACACACAAGCACCAGCACAGGCACACACCAGCACCGGCACAGACACACACAAGCACCGGCACAGACACACACAAGCACTGGCAAAGGCACACACAAGCGCAGGCACACACAAGCACCGGCACAGCACATACAAGCACCGGCACAGACACACACAAGCACCGGCACAGACACACAAGCACCGGCACAGACACACACAAGCACCGGCAAAGGCACACACAAGCACTGGCACAGGCACACACATGCACAGGCACACACAACCACAGGAACACACAGGCACAGGCACACACAAGCACAGGAACAGGCACACACAAGCACCAGCACAGACCAACAGAAGCTCTGGCACAGGCACACACAAGCACAGGCACACACAAGCACAGGCACACACAAGCACCGGCACAGGCACACACAAGCACCGGCACAGACACACACAATCACCGGCACAGGCACACACAAGCACAGCCACACACAACCACAGGAACACAAAGGCACATGCACACACAAGCACCGGCACAGACACACACAAGCACCGGTACAGACACACACAAGCACCGGCACAGACACACACAAGCACAGGCACACACAAGCACCGGCACAGGCACACACAAGCACAGGCACACACAAGCACAAAGACACACAAGCACCGGCACAGGCACACAAAAGCACCGGCACAGGCACACAAGCACTGGCACAGACAAACAAGCACCGGCACAGGCACACACAAGCACCGGCACAGGCACACACAAGCACTGGCACAGACACACACAAGCCCCGGCACAGACACACAATCAAGCACTGGCACAGGCACAGGCACACACAAGCACCCGGACGGGCACACACAAGCACCGGCACAGACACACACAAGCACCGGCACAGACACACACAAGCACCGGCAGAGGCACACACAAGCACAGGCACACACAAGCACCGGCACAGGTACACACTCAAGCACTGGCACAGGCACACACAAGCACCGGGACGGGCACACACAAGCACCGGCACAGACACACACAAGCCCAGGCACAGACACACACAAGCACCGGCACAGGCACACACAAGCACCAGCACAGACACACACAAGCACCGGCACAGACACACACAAGCACCAGCACAGGCACACACAAGCACAGGCACATACAAGCACCGGCACAGACACACACAAGCACTGGCACAGACACACACAATCACCGGCACAGGCACACACTAGCACCGGCACACACAAGCACCAGCACAGGCACACACAAGCACCGGCACAGGCACAAACAAGCACCGGCACAGACACACACAAGCACCGGCACAGACACACACAAGCACCAGCAAAAGCACACACAAGCACAGGCACACACAGGCACCGGCACAGGCACACACAAGCACCGGCACAGACACACACAAGCACCAGCACAGACACACACAAGCACCGGCACAGGCACACACAAGCACAGGCACACACAAGCACCGGCACAGGCACATAAAAGCACCGGCACAGACACACACAAGCACCGGCACAGACACACACAAGCACCGGCACAGAAACACGCAAGCACAGACACAGACACACACAAGCACAGGCACACACAAGCACCGGCACAGGCACACACAAGCACAGGCACACACAAGCACAAAGACACACAAGCACCAGCACAGGCACACACAAGCACCGGCACAGGCACACACACGCACTGGCACAGACACCCACAAGCCCCGGCACAGACACACACTCAAGCACTGGCACAGGCACACACAAGCACCGGGACGGGCACACACAAGCACCGGCACAGACACGCACAAGCACCGGCACAGGCACACACAAGCACAGGCACACACAAGCACTGGCACAGGTACACACAAGCACTGGCACAGACACACACTCAAGCACTGGCACAAGCACACACAAGCACCGGGACGGGCAAACACAAGCACCGGCACAGACACACACAAGCCCAGGCACAGACACACACAAGCACCGGTACAGGCACACACAAGCACCGGCACAGGCACACACAAGCACCGGCACAGACACACACAAGCACCAGCACAGGCACACACAAGCACTGGCACAGGCACACACAAGCACAGGCACACACAAGCACCGGCACAGACACACACAAGCACTGGCACAGACACACACAAGCACAGGCACATACAAGCACCGGCACAGACACACACAAGCACCGGCACAGACACACACAATCACCGGCACAGGCACACACAAGCACCGGCACACACAAGCACCAGCACAGGCACACACAAGCACCGGCACAGGCACACACAAGCACCGGCACAGAAACACACAAGCACCGGCACAGACACACACAAGCACCAGCAAAGGCACACACAAGCACAGGCACACACAGGCACCGGCACCGGCACAAACAAGCACCGGCACAGGCACACACAAGCACCAGCACAGACACACACAAGCACCGGCACAGGCACACACAAGCACCGGCACACACAAGCACCCGCACAGGAACACACAAGCACCGGCACAGACACACACAAGCACCGGCACAGACACACACAAGCACCGGCAAAGGCACACACAAGCACAAGCACACACAAGCACCGGCACAGCACATACAAGCACTGGCACAGACACACACAAGCACCGGCACAGACACACAAGCACCGGCACAGACACACACAAGCACCGGCAAAGGCACACACAAGCACAGGCACACACACGCACCGGCACAGGCACATACAAGCACCGGCACAGACACACACAAGCACCAGCACAGACACACACAAGCACCGGCACAGGCACACACAAGCACCGGCACACACAAGCACCAGCACAGGCACACACAAGCACCGGCACAGGCACACACAAGCACCGGGACAGACACACACAAGCACCGGGTCAGGCACACGCAAGCACCAACACAGGCACACACAAGCACCGGCACAGGCACACACAAGCACCGGCAAAGGCACACACAAGCACAGGCACACACAAGCACCGGCACAGGCACACACAAGCACCGGCACAGACACACACAAGCACCAGCACAGACACACACAAGCACTGGCACAGGCACACACAAGCACCGACACAGGCACATGCAAGCACAGGCACAGACACACACAAGCACGGGCACAGGCACACACAAGCACAGGCACACACAAGCACCGGCACAGGCACACAGAAGCACAGGCACCCACAAGCACAGACACACACAAGCACCGGCACAAGCACACGCAAGCACTGACACAGGCACAACAAGCACCGGCACAGACACAGACAAACACTGGCACAGACACACACAAGCACCGGCACAGACACACACAAGCACTGGCACAGACACACACAAGCACAGGAACATACAAGCACCGGCACAGACACACAGAAGCCCCGGCACAGACACACACAAGCACCGTCACAGGCACACACAAGCACCGGCACAGGCACACACAAGCACCAGCACAGACACACACAAGCACTGGCACAGGCACACACAAGCACTGACACAGGCACATGCAAGCTCTGGCACAGACACACACAAGCACCGGCACAGGCACACACAAGCACAGGCACACACAAGCACAGGCACACACAAGCACCGGCACAGGCACACACAAGTACACGCACACACAAGCACCAGCACAGGCACACACAAGCACCGGCACAGGCACACACAAGCACCGGCACAGGCACACACAAGCACCAGCACAGACACACACAAGCACTGGCACAGGCACACACAAGCACTGACACAGGCACATGCAAGCTCTGGCACAGACACACACAAGCACCGGCAGAGGCACACACAAGCACAGGCACACACAAGCACAGGCACACACAAGCACCGGCACACACAAGCACAGGCACCCACAAGCACCGGCACAGACACACACAAGCACCGGCACAGGCACACGCAAGCACCGACACAGGCACAACAAGCACCGGCACAGACACAACAAGCACCGGCACAGACACAGACAAGCACCGGCACAGGCACACACAAGCACCAACACAGGCACACACAAGCACCGGCACAGGCACACACAAGCACAGGCACACACAAGCACCGGCACAGGCACACACAAGCACCGGCACAGGCACACATAAGCACCAGCACAGACACACACAAGCACAGGCACACGCAAGCACCGACACAGGCATACGCAAGCACCGGCACAGACACACAAAAGCACTGGCACAGGCACAAACAAGCACCCGCACAGGCACACACAAGCACCAGCACAGGCACACACAAGCACAGGCACTCACAAGCACCGGCACAGGCACACACAAGCACAGGCACACACAAGCACCTGCACAGACACACACAAGGACCAGCACAGGCACACGCAAGCACTGACACAGGCACACACAAGCACCGGCACACACACACAAGCACCGGCACAGACACACACAAGCACAGGCACAGACACATACAAGCACCGGAACAGGCACACACAAGCACAGGCACACACAAGCACCGACACAGGCACACACAAGCACCGGCACAGACACACACAAGCACCGGCACAGACACACACAAGCACCGGCACAGACACATACAAGCATCGGCACAGGCACACACAAGCACAGGCACACACAAGCACTGGCACAGGCACACACAAGCACCGGCACAGACACACACAAACACAGGCACACACAAGCACCGGCACAGCCACACAGAAGCACCAGCACAGGCACACACAAGCACAGGCACACACAAGCACAGGCACACACATGCACCGGCACAGGCACACACAAGCACCGGCACAGGCACACACAAGCAGAGACACACACAAGCACAGCCACACACAAGCACCGGCACAGGCACACACAAGCACAGGCACACACAATCACAGGCACAGACACACACAAGCACTGGCACAGGCACACACAAGCACAGGCACACACAAGCACAGGCACAGACACACACAAGCACCGGCACAGGCACACACAAGCACAGGCACACACAAGCACAGGCACTCACAAGCACAGGCACACACAAGCACCTGCACAGACACACACAAGCACCAGCACAGGCACACGCAAGCACTGACACAGGCAAACACAAGCACCGGCACAGACACACACAAGCACAGGCACACACAAGCACAGGCACACACAAGCACCTGCACAGACACACACAAGCACCAGCACAGGCACACGCAAGCACTGACACAGGCAAACACAAGCACCGGCACAGACACACACAAGCACCGGCACAGATGCACACAAGCACAGGCACAGACACATACAAGCACCGGCACAGGCACACATAAGCACAGGCACACACAAGCACCGACACAGGCACACACAAGCACCGGCACAGACACACACAAGCACCGGCACAGGCACACACAGGCACACACAAGCACAGGCACTCACAAGCACCGGCACAGGCACACACAAGCACAGGCACACACAAGCACCTGCACAGACACACACAAGCTTCAGCACAGGCACACGCAAGTACTGACACAGGCAAACACAAGCACCGGCACAAACACACATAAGCACCGGCACAGAAACAGACAAGCACCGGCACAGACACATACAAGCACTGGCACAGGCACACACAAGCACAGGCACACACAAGCACCGGCACAGGCACACACAAGCACCGGCACAGACACACACAAGCACAGGCACACACAAGCACCGGCACAGCCACACAGAAGCACCAGCACAGGCACACACAAGCACAGGCACACACAAGCACAGGCACACACAAGCACCGGCACAGGCACACACAAGCACTGGCACAGGCACACACAAGCACAGACACACACAAGCACAGCCACACACAAGCACCGCCACAGGCACACACAAGCACAGGCACACACAAGCACAGGCACAGACACACACAAGCACCGGCACACGGAACACACAAGCACAGGCACACACAAGCACAGGCACAGACACACACAAGCACCAGCACAGACACACACAAGCACCGGCACACACCCATACAAGCACCGGCACAGGCACACACAAACACAGGCACACACAAGCACAGGCACAGACACACACAAGCACCTGCACAGAGACACACAAGCACCGGCACACACCCATACAAGCACCGGCACAGGCACACACAAGCACAGGCACAGACAAGCACAGGCACACACAAGCACCGGCACAGGCACAGACACACACAAGCACCGGCACAGGCACACACAAGCACAGGCACACACATGCACCGGCACAGACCAACATAAGCACCGGCACAGGCACACACAAGCACCGACACAGGCACAACAAGCACCGGCACAGACAAGCACTGGCACAGGCACACACAAGCAGCAACACAGGCACACACAAGCACCGGCACAGGCACACACAAGCACAGGCACACACAAGCACGTCACAGGCACACACAAGCACAGGCACACATAAGCACCAGCACAGACACACACAAGCACAGGCACACGCAAGCACTGACACAGGCACACGCAAGCACCGGCACAGACACACACAAGCACCGGCACAGGCACAAACAAGCACAGGCACACATAAGCACCAGCACAGGCACACACAAGCACAGGCACTCACAAGCACTGGCACAGGCACACACAAGCACAGGCACACACAAGCACCTGCACAGACACACACAAGCACCAGCACAGGCACACGCAAGCACCGACACAGGCACACACAAGCACCGGCACAGACACACACAAGCACCGGCACAGACACACACAAGCACCGGCACAGACACATACAAGCACCGGCACAGGCACACACAAGCACAGGCACACACAAGCACCGGCACAGGCACACACAAGCACCGGCACAGACACACACAAGCACAGACACACACAAGCACAGGCACACACAAGCACAGGCATACACAAGCACCGGCACAGGCACACACAAGCACCGGCACACACAAGCACAGACACACACAAGCACAGCCACACACAAGCACTGGCACAGGCACACACAAGCACAGGCACACACAAGCACAGGCACAGGCACACACAAGCACCGGCACAGGCACACACAAACACAGGCACACACAAGCACAGGCACAGACACACACAAGCACCAGCACAGACATACACAAGCACCGGCACTCACCCATACAAGCACCGGCACAGGCACACACAAGTACAGGCACACACAAGCACAGGCACACACAAGCACCGGCACAGGCACACACAAGCCCTGGCACAGACACACACAAGCACCGGCACAGGCACACACAAGCACAGGCACACACAAGCACCGGCACAGACCAACAGAAGCACCGGCACAGGAACACACAAGCACAGGCACACACAAGCACAGGCACACACAAGCACCGGCCCTGGCACACACAAGCACCGGCACAGACACACACAAGCACCGGCACAGGCACACACAAGCACCGGCACAGACACACACAAGCACCGGCACAGGCACACACAAGCACAGGCACACACAACCACAGGAACACACAGGCACAGGCACACACAAGCACCGGCACAGGCACACACAAGCACAGGCACAGGCACACACAAGCACCGGCACAGACCAACAGAAGCACCGGCACAGGCACACACAATCACAGGCACACACAAGCACAGGCACACACAAGCACCGGCACAGACACACACAAGCACCGGCACACGCAAGCACTGACACAGGCACACGCAAGCACCGGCACAGACACACACAAGCACCGGCACAGGCACAAACAAGCACCGGCACAGGCACACATAAGCACCAGCACAGGCACACACAAGCACAGGCACTCACAAGCACTGGCACAGGCACACACAAGCACAGGCACACACAAGCACCTGCACAGACACACACAAGCACCAGCACAGGCACACGCAAGCACCGACACAGGCACACACAAGCACCGGCACAGACACACACAAGCACCGGCACAGACACACACAAGCACCGGCACAGACACATACAAGCACCGGCACAGGCACACACAAGCACAGGCACACACAAGCACCGGCACAGGCACACACAAGCACCGGCACAGACACACACAAGCACAGACACACACAAGCACAGGCACACACAAGCACAGGCATACACAAGCACCGGCACAGGCACACACAAGCACCGGCACACACAAGCACAGACACACACAAGCACAGCCACACACAAGCACTGGCACAGGCACACACAAGCACAGGCACACACAAGCACAGGCACAGGCACACACAAGCACCGGCACAGGCACACACAAACACAGGCACACACAAGCACAGGCACAGACACACACAAGCACCAGCACAGACATACACAAGCACCGGCACTCACCCATACAAGCACCGGCACAGGCACACACAAGTACAGGCACACACAAGCACAGGCACACACAAGCACCGGCACAGGCACACACAAGCCCTGGCACAGACACACACAAGCACCGGCACAGGCACACACAAGCACAGGCACACACAAGCACTGGCACAGACCAACAGAAGCACCGGCACAGGAACACACAAGCACAGGCACACACAAGCACAGGCACACACAAGCACCGGCCCTGGCACACACAAGCACCGGCACAGACACACACAAGCACCGGCACAGGCACACACAAGCACTGGCACAGGCACACACAAGCACCGGCACAGACACACACAAGCACCGGCACAGGCACACACAAGCACAGGCACACACAACCACAGGAACACACAGGCACAGGCACACACAAGCACCGGCACAGGCACACACAAGCACAGGCACAGGCACACACAAGCACCGGCACAGACCAACAGAAGCACCGGCACAGGCACACACAATCACAGGCACACACAAGCACAGGCACACACAAGCACCGGCACAGACACACACAAGCACCGGCACAGGCACACACAAGCACTGGCACAGGCACACACAAGCACTGGCACAGACACACACAATCACCGGCACAGGCACACACAAGCACAGGCACACACAACCACAGGAACACAAAGGCACATGCACACACAAGCACCGGCACAGACACACACAAGCACCGGTACAGACACACACAAGCACCGGCACAGACACACACAAGCACAGGCACACACAAGCACCGGCACAGGCACACACAAGCACAAAGACACACAAGCACCGGCACAGACACACAAGCACCGGCACAGGCACAGACAAGCACCGGCACAGGCACACACAAGCACTGGCACAGACACACACAAGCCCCGGCACAGACACACACTCAAGCAATGGCACAGGCACACACAATCACCGGGACGGGCACACACAAGCACCGGCACAGACACACACAAGCACCGGCAGAGGCACACACAAGCACAGGCACACACAAGCACCGGCACAGGTACACACAAGCACCGGTACAGACACACACTCAAGCACTGGCACAGGCACACACAAGCACAGGGACGGGCACACACAAGCACCGGCACAGACACACACAGCCCAGGCACAGACACACACAAGCACCGGCACAGGCACACACAAGCACCGGCACAGACACACACAAGCACCGGCACAGACACACACAAGCACCAGCACAGGCACACACAAGCACTGGCACAGGCACACACAAGCACAGGCACACACAAGCACCGGCACAGACACACACAAGCACTGCCACAGACACACACAAGCACAGGCACATACAAGCACCGGCACAGACACACACAAGCACTGGCACAGACACACACAATCACAGGCACAGGCACACACAAGCACCGGCACACACAAGCACCAGCACAGGCACACACAAGCACCGGTACAGGCACAAACAAGCACCGGCACAGACACACACAAGCACCGGCACAGACACACACAAGCACCAGCAAAGGCACACACAAGCACAGGCACACACAGGCACCGGCACAGGCACACACAAGCACCGGCACAGACACACACAAGCACCAGCACAGACACACACAAGCACCGGCACAGGCACACACAAGCACCAGCACAGGCACACACCAGCACCGGCACAGACACACACAAGCACCGGCACAGACACACACAAGCACTGGCAAAGGCACACACAAGCGCAGGCACACACAAGCACCGGCACAGCACATACAAGCACCAGCACAGACACACACAAGCACCGGCACAGACACACAAGCACCGGCACAGACACACACAAGCACCGGCAAAGGCACACACAAGCACCGGCACAGGCACACACATGCACAGGCACACACAACCACAGGAACACACAGGCACAGGCATACACAAGCACAGGCACAGGCACACACAAGCACCGGCACAGACCAACAGAAGCTCTGGCACAGGCACACACAAGCACAGGCACACACAAGCACCTGCACAGGCACACACAAGCACCGGCACAGACACACACAATCACCGGCACAGGCACACACAAGCACAGGCACACACAACCACAGGAACACAAAGGCACATGCACACACAAGCACCGGCACAGACACACACAAGCACCGGTACAGACACACACAAGCACCGGCACAGACACACACAAGCAGAGGCACACACAAGCACCGGCACAGGCACACACAAGCACAGGCACACACAAGCACAAAGACACACAAGCACCGGCACAGGCACACACAAGCACCGGCACAGGCACACAAGCACTGGCACAGACACACAAGCACCTGCACAGGCACACACAAGCACCGGCACAGGCACACACAAGCACTGGCACAGACACATACAAGCCCCGGCACAAACACACATTCAAGCACTGGCACAGGCACACACAAGCACCGGGACGGGCACACACAAGCACCGGCACGACACACACAAGCACCGGCAGAGGCACACACAAGCACAGGCACACACAAGCACCGGCACAGGCACACACAAGCACTGGCACAGACACATACAAGCCCCGGCACAAACACACATTCAAGCACTGGCACAGGCACACACAAGCACCGGCACAGACACACACAAGCACCGGCAAAGGCACACACAAGCACCGGCACAGGCACACACATGCACAGGCACACACAACCACAGGAACACACAGGCACAGGCATACACAAGCACAGGCACAGGCACACACAAGCACCGGCACAGACCAACAGAAGCTCTGGCACAGGCACACACAAGCACAGGCACACACAAGCACAGGCACACACAAGCACCTGCACAGGCACACACAAGCACCGGCACAGACACACACAATCACCGGCACAGGCACACACAAGCACAGGCACACACAACCACAGGAACACAAAGGCACATGCACACACAAGCACCGGCACAGACACACACAAGCACCGGTACAGACACACACAAGCACCGGCACAGACACACACAAGCAGAGGCACACACAAGCACCGGCACAGGCACACACAAGCACAGGCACACACAAGCACAAAGACACACAAGCACCGGCACAGGCACACACAAGCACCGGCACAGGCACACAAGCACTGGCACAGACACACAAGCACCTGCACAGGCACACACAAGCACCGGCACAGGCACACACAAGCACTGGCACAGACACATACAAGCCCCGGCACAAACACACATTCAAGCACTGGCACAGGCACACACAAGCACCGGGACAGGCACACACAAGCACCGGCACGACACACACAAGCACCGGCAGAGGCACACACAAGCACAGGCACACACAAGCACCGGCACAGGTACACACAAGCACCGGCACAGACACACACTCAAGCACTGGCACAGCACACACAAGCACCGGGACGGGCACACACAAGCACCGGCACAGACACACACAAGCCCAGGCACAGACACACACAAGCACCGGCACAGGCACACACAAGCACCGGCACAGACACACACAAGCACCGGCACAGACACACACAAGCACCAGCACAGGCACACACAAGCACTGGCACAGGCACACACAAGCACATGCACACACAAGCACCAACACAGACACACACAAGCACTGGCACAGACACACACAAGCACAGGCACATACAAGCACCGGCACAGACACACACAAGCACTGGCACAGACACACACAATCACCGGCACAGGCACACACTAGCACCGGGACACACAAGCACCAGCACAGGCACAAACAAGCACCCGCACAGGCACAAACAAGCACCGGCACAGACACACACAAGCACCGGCACAGACACACACAAGCACCAGCAAAGGCACACACAAGCACAGGCACACACAGGCACCGGCACAGGCACACACAAGCACCGGCACAGACACACACAAGCACCAGCACAGACACACACAAGCACCGGCACAGGCACACACAAGCACAGGCACACACAAGCACCGGCACAGGCACATAAAAGCACCGGCACAGACACACACAAGCACTGGCACAGACACACACAAGCACCGGCACAGGCACACACAAGCACCGGCACACACAAGCATCAGCACAGGCCCACACAAGGACCGGCACAGGCACACACAAGCACGGGCACAGACACACATAAGCACCGGGTCAGGCACACGCAAGCACCAACACAGGCACACACAAGCACCGGCACAGGCACACACAAGCACCGGCAAAGGCACACACAAGCACAGGCACACACAAGCACCGGAACAGGCACACACAAGCACCGGCACAGGCACACACAAGCACCAGCACAGACACACACAAGCACTGGCACAGGCACATACAAGCACCGACACAGGTACACGCAAGCACTGGCACAGACACACACAAGCACGGGCACAGACACACATAAGCACCGGGTCAGGCACACGCAAGCACCAACACAGGCACACACAAGCACCGGCACAGGCACACACAAGCACCGGCAAAGGCACACACAAGCACAGGCACACACAAGCACCGGAACAGGCACACACAAGCACCGGCACAGGCACACACAAGCACCAGCACAGACACACACAAGCACTGGCACAGGCACACACAAGCACCGACACAGGTACACGCAAGCACTGGCACAGACACACGCAAGCACGGTCACAGGCACACACAAGCACAGGCACACACAAGCACTGGCACAGGCACACACAAGCACAGGCACCCACAAGCACCGGCACAGACACACACAAGCACCGGCACAGACACACGCAAGCACTGACACAGGCAAACACAAGCACCGGCACAGACACACACAAGCACAGGCACACACAAGCACAGGCACACACAAGCACCTGCACAGGCACACGCAAGCACTGACACAGGCAAACACAAGCACCGGCACAGACACACACAAGCACCGGCACAGACGCACACAAGCACAGGCACAGACACATACAAGCACCGGCACAGGCACACATAAGCACAGGCACACACAAGCACTGACACAGGCACACACAAGCACCGGCACAGACACACACAAGCACCGGCACAGGCACACACAGGCACACACAAGCACAGGCACTCACAAGCACCGGCACAGGCACACACAAGCACAGGCACACACAAGCGCCTGCACAGACACACACAAGCATCAGCACAGGCACACGCAAGCACTGATACAGGCAAACACAAGCACCGGCACAGACACACACAAGCACCGGCACAGGAACACACAAGCACAGACACATACAAGCACTGGCACAGGCACACACAAGCACAGGCACACACAAGCACCGGCACAGGCACACACAAGCACCGGCACAGACACACACAAGCACAGGCACACACAAGCACAGGCACACACAAGCACCGGCACAGCCACACAGAAGCACCAGCACAGGCACACACAAGCACAGGCACACACAAGCACAGGCACACACAAGCACCGGCACAGGCACACACAAGCACCGGCACAGGCACACACAAGCACAGACACACACAAGCACAGCCACACACAAGCACCGGCACAGGCACACACAAGTACAGGCACACACAAGCACAGGCACAGACACACACAAGCACCGGCACAGGCACACACAAGCACAGGCACACACAAGCACAGGCACAGACACACACAAGCACCAGCACAGACACACACACGCACCGGCACACACCCATACAAGCACCGGCACAGGCACACACAAGCACAGGCACACACAAGCACAGGCACAGACACACACAAGCACCAGCACAGACACACACAAGCACCGGCACACACCCATACAAGCACCGGCACAGGCACACACAAGCACAGGCACACACAAGCACAGGCACACACAAGCACCGGCACAGGCACACACAAGCACCGGCACAGACACACACAAGCACCGGCACAGGCACACACAAGCACAGGCACACACATGCACCGGCACAGACCAACAGAAGCACCGGCACAGGCACACACAAGCACCGACACAGGCACAACAAGCACCGGCACAGACACAGACAAGCACTGGCACAGGCACACACAAGCACCAACACAGGCACACACAAGCACCGGCACAGGCACACACAAGCACAGGCACACACAAGCACCTTCACAGGCACACACAAGCACCGGCACAGGCACACATAAGCACCAGCACAGACACACACAAGCACAGGCACACGCAAGCACTGACACAGGCACACGCAAGCACCGGCACAGACACACACAAGCACCGGCACAGGCACAAACAAGCACCGGCACAGGCACACATAAGCACCAGCACAGGCACACACAAGCACAGGCACTCACAAGCACTGGCACAGGCACACACAAGCACAGGCACACACAAGCACCTGCACAGACACACACAAGCACCAGCACAGGCACACGCAAGCACCGACACAGGCACACACAAGCACCGGCACAGACACACACAAGCACCGGCACAGACACACACAAGCACCGGCACAGACACATACAAGAATCGGCACAGGCACACACAAGCACAGGCACACACAAGCACCGGCACAGGCACACACAAGCACCGGCACAGACACACACAAGCACAGGCACACACAAGCACAGGCACACACAAGCACCGGCACAGACACACAGAAGCACCAGCACAGGCACACACAAGCACCGGCACAGGCACACACAAGCACCGGCACACACAAGCACAGACACACACAAGCACAGCCACACACAAGCACCGGCACAGGCACACACAAGCACAGGCACACACAAGCAGAGGCACAGGCACACACAAGCACCGGCACAGGCACACACAAGCACAGGCACACACAAGCACAGGCACAGACACACAAGCACCAGCACAGACATACACAAGCACCGGCACTCACCCATACAAACACCGGCACAGGCACACACAAGTACAGGCACACACAAGCACAGGCACACACAAGCACCGGCACAGGCACACACAAGCCCCGGCACAGACACACACAAGCACCGGCACAGGCACACACAAGCACAGGCACACACAAGCACCGGCACAGACCAATAGAAGCACCGGCACAGGCACACACAAGCACAGGCACACACAAGCACAGGCACACACAAGCACCGGCCCTGGCACACACAAGCACCGGCACAGACACACACAAGCACCGGCACAGGCACACACAAGCACTGGCACAGGCACACACAAGCACCGGCACAGACACACACAAGCACTGGCACAGGCACACACAAGCACAGGCACACACAACCACAGGAACACACAGGCACAGGCACACACAAGCACCGGCACAGGCACACACAAGCACAGGCACAGGCACACACAAGCACCGGCACAGACCAACAGAAGCACCGGCACAGGCACACACAAGCAAAGGCACACACAAGCACCGGCACAGACACACACAAGCACCGGCACAGGCACACACAAGCACTGGCACAGGCACACACAAGCACTGGCACAGACACACACAATCACCGGCACAGGCACACACAAGCACAGGCACACACAACCACAGGAACACAAAGGCACATGCACACAAAAGCACCGGCACAGACACACACAAGCACCGGTACAGACACACACAAGCACCGGCACAGACACACACAAGCACAGGCACACACAAGCACCGGCACAGGCACACACAAGCACAGGCACACACAAGCACAAAGACACACAAGCACCGGCACAGGCACACACAAGCATCGGCACAGGCACACACAAGCACTGGCACAGACACACAAGCACCGGCACAGGCACACACAAGCACCGGCACAGGCACACACAAGCACTGGCACAGACACACACAAGCCCCGGCACAGACACACACTCAAGCAATGGCACAGACACACACAAGCACCGGCACAGGCACACACAAGCACTGGCACAGGCACACACAAGCACCGGCACAGACACACACAAGCACCGGCACAGGCACACACAAGCACAGGCACACACAACCACAGGAACACACAGGCACAGGCACACACAAGCACCGGCACAGGCACACACAAGCACAGGCACAGGCACACACAAGCACTGGCACAGACCAACAGAAGCACCGGCACAGGCACACACAAGCAAAGGCACACACAAGCACAGGCACACACAAGCACCGGCACAGACACACACAAGCACCGGCACAGGCACACACAAGCACTGGCACAGGCACACACAAGCACTGGCACAGACACACACAATCACCGGCACAGGCACACACAAGCACAGGCACACATAACCACAGGAACACAAAGGCACATGCACACACAAGCACCGGCACAGACACACACAAGCACCGGCACAGGCACACACAAGCACTGGCACAGACACACAAGCACCGGCACAGGCACACACAAGCACCGGCACAGGCACACACAAGCACTGGCACAGACACACACAAGCCCCGGCACAGACACACACTCAAGCAATGGCACAGGCACACACAATCACCGGGACGGGCACACACAAGCACCGGCACAGACACACACAAGCACCGGCAGAGGCACACACAAGCACAGGCACACACAAGCACCGGCACAGGTACACACAAGCACCGGCACAGACACACACTCAAGCACTGGCACAGGCACACACAAGCACAGGGACGGGCACACACAAGCACCGGCACAGACACACACAGCCCAGGCACAGACACACACAAGCACCGGCACAGGCACACACAAGCACCGGCACACACACACAAGCACCGGCACAGACACACACAAGCACCAGCACAGGCACACACAAGCACTGGCACAGGCACACACAAGCACAGGCACACACAAGCACCGGCACAGACACACACAAGCACTGCCACAGACACACACAAGCACAGGCACATACAAGCACCGGCACAGACACACACACAAGCACTGGCACAGACACACACAATCACAGGCACAGGCACACACAAGCACCGGCACACACAAGCACCAGCACAGGCACACACAAGCACCGGCACAGGCACAAACAAGCACCGGCACAGACACACACAAGCACCGGCACAGACACACACAAGCACCAGCAAAGGCACACACAAGCACAGGCACAGGCACACACAAGCACCAGCACAGGCACACACCAGCACCGGCACAGACACACACAAGCACCGGCACAGACACACACAAGCACTGGCAAAGGCACACACAAGCGCAGGCACACACAAGCACCGGCACAGCACATACAAGCACCGGCACAGACACACACAAGCACCGGCACAGACACACAAGCACCGGCACAGACACACACAAGCACCGGCAAAGGCACACACAAGCACTGGCACAGGCACACACATGCACAGGCACACACAACCACAGGAACACACAGGCACAGGCACACACAAGCACAGGAACAGGCACACACAAGCACCAGCACAGACCAACAGAAGCTCTGGCACAGGCACACACAAGCACAGGCACACACAAGCACAGGCACACACAAGCACCGGCACAGGCACACACAAGCACCGGCACAGACACACACAATCACCGGCACAGGCACACACAAGCACAGCCACACACAACCACAGGAACACAAAGGCACATGCACACACAAGCACCGGCACAGACACACACAAGCACCGGTACAGACACACACAAGCACCGGCACAGACACACACAAGCACAGGCACACACAAGCACCGGCACAGGCACACACAAGCACAGGCACACACAAGCACAAAGACACACAAGCACCGGCACAGGCACACAAAAGCACCGGCACAGGCACACAAGCACTGGCACAGACAAACAAGCACCGGCACAGGCACACACAAGCACCGGCACAGGCACACACAAGCACTGGCACAGACACACACAAGCCCCGGCACAGACACACAATCAAGCACTGGCACAGGCACAGGCACACACAAGCACCCGGACGGGCACACACAAGCACCGGCACAGACACACACAAGCACCGGCACAGACACACACAAGCACCGGCAGAGGCACACACAAGCACAGGCACACACAAGCACCGGCACAGGTACACACTCAAGCACTGGCACAGGCACACACAAGCACCGGGACGGGCACACACAAGCACCGGCACAGACACACACAAGCCCAGGCACAGACACACACAAGCACCGGCACAGGCACACACAAGCACCAGCACAGACACACACAAGCACCGGCACAGACACACACAAGCACCAGCACAGGCACACACAAGCACAGGCACATACAAGCACCGGCACAGACACACACAAGCACTGGCACAGACACACACAATCACCGGCACAGGCACACACTAGCACCGGCACACACAAGCACCAGCACAGGCACACACAAGCACCGGCACAGGCACAAACAAGCACCGGCACAGACACACACAAGCACCGGCACAGACACACACAAGCACCAGCAAAAGCACACACAAGCACAGGCACACACAGGCACCGGCACAGGCACACACAAGCACCGGCACAGACACACACAAGCACCAGCACAGACACACACAAGCACCGGCACAGGCACACACAAGCACAGGCACACACAAGCACCGGCACAGGCACATAAAAGCACCGGCACAGACACACACAAGCACCGGCACAGACACACACAAGCACCGGCACAGGCACACACAAGCACCGGCACACACAAGCATCAGCACAGGCCCACACAAGCACAGGCACAGGCACACACAAGCACGGGCACAGACACACATAAGCACCGGGTCAGGCACACACAAGCACCAACACAGGCACACACAAGCACCGGCACAAGCACACACAAGCACCGGCAAAGGCACACACAAGCACAGGCACACACAAGCACTGGAACAGGCACACACAAGCACCGGCACAGGCACACACAAGCACCAGCACAGACACACACAAGCACTGGCACAGGCACACACAAGCACCGACACAGGTACACGCAAGCACTGGCACAGACACACGCAAGCACGGGCACAGGCACACACAAGCACAGGCACACACAAGCACTGGCACAGGCACACACAAGCACAGGCACCCACAAGCACCGGCACAGACACACACAAGCACCGGCACAAGCACACGCAAGCACTGACACAGGCACAACAAGCACCGGCACAGACACAGACAAACACTGGCACAGGCACACACAAGCACCGGCATAGACACACACAAGCACTGGCACAGACACACACAAGCACAGGCACATACAAGCACCGGTACAGACACACACAAGCACAGGCACACACAAGCACCGGCACAGGCACACACAAGCACAGGCACACACAAGCACAAAGACACACAAGCACCGGCACAGGCACACACAAGCACCGGCACAGGCACACACAAGCACTGGCACAGACACACAAGCACCGGCACAGGCAAACACAAGCACCGGCACAGGCACACACAAGCACTGGCACAGACACACACAAGCTCCGGCACAGACACACACTCAAGCACTGGCACAGGCACACACAAGCACCGGGACGGGCACACACAAGCACCGGCACAGACACACACAAGCACCGGCACAGGCACACACAAGCACAGGCACACACAAGCACCGGCACAGGTACACACAAGCACCGGCACAGACACACACTCAAGCACTGGCACAGGCACACACAAGCACCGGGACGGGCACACACAAGCACCGGCACAGACACACACAAGCCCAGGCACAGACACACACAAGCACCGGCACAGGCACACACAAGCACCGGCACAGAAACACACAAGCCCAGGCACAGACACACACAAGCACCGGCACAGGCACACACAAGCACCGGGACGGGCACACACAAGCACCGGCACAGACACACACAAGCACCGGCACAGACACAGACAAGCACCAGCAAAGGCACACACAAGCACAGGCACACACAGGCACCGGCACAGACACACACAAGCACCGGCACAAGCACACGCAAGCACTGACACAGGCACAACAAGCACCGGCACAGACACAGACAAACACTGGCACAGGCACACACAAGCACCGGCACAGACACACACAAGCACTGGCACAGACACACACAAGCACAGGCACATACAAGCACCGGTACAGACACACACAAGCACAGGCACACACAAGCACCGGCACAGGCACACACAAGCACAGGCACACACAAGCACAAAGACACACAAGCACCGGCACAGGCACACACAAGCACCGGCACAGGCACACACAAGCACTGGCACAGACACACAAGCACCGGCACAGGCACACACAAGCACCGGCACAGGCACACACAAGCACTGGCACAGACACACACAAGCTCCGGCACAGACACACACTCAAGCACTGGCACAGGCACACACAAGCACCGGGACGGGCACACACAAGCACCGGCACAGACACACACAAGCACCGGCACAGGCACACACAAGCACAGGCACACACAAGCACCGGCACAGGTACACACAAGCACCGGCACAGACACACACTCAAGCACTGGCACAGGCACACACAAGCACCGGGACGGGCACACACAAGCACCGGCACAGACACACACAAGCCCAGGCACAGACACACACAAGCACCGGCACAGGCACACACAAGCACCGGCACAGAAACACACAAGCCCAGGCACAGACACACACAAGCACCGGCACAGGCACACACAAGCACCGGGACGGGCACACACAAGCACCGGCACAGACACACACAAGCACCGGCACAGACACAGACAAGCACCAGCAAAGGCACACACAAGCAAAGGCACACACAGGCACCGGCACAGGCACACACAAGCACCGGCACAGACACACACAAGCACCAGCACAGACACACACAAGCACCGGCACAGGCACACACAAGCACCAGCACAGGCACACACAAGCACCGGCACAGACACACACAAGCACCGGCACAGACACACACAAGCACTGGCAAAGGCACACACAAGCACAGGCACACACAAGCACCGGCACAGCACATACAAGCACCGGCACAGACACACACAAGCACCGGCACAGACACACAAGCACCGGCACAGACACACACAAGCACCGGCAAAGGCACACACAAGCACAGGCACACACAAGCACCGGCACAGGCACATACAAGCACCGGCTCAGACACACACAAGCACCAGCACAGACACACACAAGCACCGGCACAGGCACACAAAAGCACCGGCACACATAAGCATCAGCACAGGCCCACACAAGCACCGGCACAGGCCCACACAAGCACCGGCACAGGCACACACAAGCACCGGCAGAGACACACACAAGCACCGGGTCAGGCACACGCAAGCACCAACACAGGAACACACAAGCACCGACACAGGCACACACAAGCACTGGCACAGACACACACAAGCACAGGCACATACAAGCACCAGTACAGACACACACAAGCACAGGCACACACAAGCACAGGCACACACAAGCACAAAGACACACAAGCACCGGCACAGGCACACACAAGCACCGGCACAGGCACACACAAGCACTGGCACAGACACACAAGCACCGGCACAGGCACACACAAGCACCGGCACAGGCACACACAAGCACTGGCACAGACACACACAAGCTCCGGCACAGACACACACTCAAGCACTGGCACAGGCACACACAAGCACCGGGACGGGCACACACAAGCACCGGCACAGACACACACAAGCACCGGCACAGGCACACACAAGCACAGGCACACACAAGCACCGGCACAGGTACACACAAGCACCGGCACAGACACACACTCAAGCACTGGCACAGGCACACACAAGCACCGGGACGGGCACACACAAGCACCGGCACAGACACACACAAGCCCAGGCACAGACACACACAAGCACCGGCACAGGCACACACAAGCACCGGCACAGAAACACACAAGCCCAGGCACAGACACACACAAGCAACGGCACAGGCACACACAAGCACCGGGACGGGCACACACAAGCACCGGCACAGACACACACAAGCACCGGCACAGACACAGACAAGCACCAGCAAAGGCACACACAAGCACAGGCACACACAGGCACCGGCACAGGCACACACAAGCACCGGCACAGACACACACAAGCACCAGCACAGACACACACAAGCACCAGCACAGGCACACACAAGCACCAGCACAGGCACACACAAGCACCGGCACAGAAACACACAAGCACCGGCACAGACACACACAAGCACTGGCAAAGGCACACACAAGCACAGGCACACACAAGCACCGGCACAGCACATACAAGCACCGGCACAGACACACACAAGCACCGGCACAGACACACAAGCACCGGCACAGACACACACAAGCACCGGCAAAGGCACACACAAGCACAGGCACACACAAGCACCGGCACAGGCACATAAAAGCACCGGCTCAGACACACACAAGCACCAGCACAGACACACACAAGCACCGGCACAGGCACACAAAAGCACCGGCACACACAAGCATCAGCACAGGCCCACACAAGCACCGGCACAGGCCCACACAAGCACCGGCACAGGCACACACAAGCACCGGCAGAGACACACACAAGCACCGGGTCAGGCACACGCAAGCACCAACACAGGAACACACAAGCACCGACACAGGCACACACAAGCACCGGCAAAGGCACACACGAGCACAGGCACACACAAGCACCGGCACAGGCACACACAAGCACCGGCACTGGCACACACAAGCACCAGCACAGACACACACAAGCACTGGCACAGGCACACACAAGCACCGACACAGGCACATGCAAGCACTGGCACAGACACACACAAGCACAGGCACAGGCACACACAAGAACAGGCACACAAAAGCACCGGCACAGGCACACACAAGCACAGGCACTCACAAGCACCGGCACAGGCACACACAAGCACCGGCACAGGCACACACAAGCACAGGCACAGACACACACAAGCACCAGCACAGACACACACAAGCACCGGCACACACCCATACAAGCACCGGCACAGGCACACACAAGCACCGGCACAGGCACACACAAGCACCGGCACAGACACACACAAGCACCGGCACAGGCACACACAAGCACAGGCACAAACAAGCACCGGCACAGACCAACAGAAGCACCGGCACAGGCACACACAAGCACAGGCACACACAAGTACAGGCACACACAAGCACCGGCCCTGGCACACACAAGCACCGGCACAGACACACACAAGTACTGGCACAGGCACACACAAGCACTGGCACAGGCACACACAAGCACCAGCACAGACACACACAAGCACCGGCACAGGCACACACAAGCACAGGCACACACAACCACAGGAACACACAGGCACAGGCACACACAAGCACCGGCACAGGCACAACAAGCACAGGCACAGGCACACACAAGCAGCGGCACAGACCAACAGAAGCACCGGCACAGGCACACATAAGCACAGGCACACACAAGCACAGGCACACACAAGCACCGGCACAGACACACACAAGCACCGGCACAGACACATACAAGCACTGGCACAGGCACACACAAGCACTGGCACAGACACACACAATCACCGGCACAGGCACACACAAGCACAGGCACACACAACCACAGGAACACAAAGGCACATGCACACACAAGCACCGGCACAGACACACAAAGCACCGGTACAGACACACACAAGCACCGGCACAGACACACACAAGCACAGGCACACACAAGCACCGGCACAGGCACACACAAGCACAGGCACACACAAGCACAAAGACACACAAGCACCGGCACAGGCACACACAAGCACTAGCACAGACACACAAGCACCGGCACAGGCACACACAAGCACCGGCACAGGCACACACAAGCACTGGCACAGACACACACAAGCCCCGGCACAGACACACACTCAAGCAATGGCACAGGCACACACAAGCACCGGGACGGGCACACACAAGCACCGGCACAGACACACACAAGCACCGGCTGAGGCACACGCAAGCGCAGGCACACACAAGCACCGGCACAGGTACACACAAGCACCGGCACAGACACACACTCAAGCACTGGCACAGGCACACACAAGCACAGGGACGGGCACACACAAGCACCGGCACAGACAAACACAAGCCCAGGCACAGACACACACAAGCACCGGCACAGGCACACACAAGCACTGGCACAGGCACACACAAGCACAGGCACACACAAGCTCTGGCACAGACACACACAAGCACCAGCACAGGCACACACAAGCACTGGCACTGGCACACACAAGCACAGGCACACACAAGCTCTGGCACAGACACACACAAGCACTGGCACAGACACACACAAGCACAGGCACATACAAGCACCGGCACAGACACACACAAGCACTGGCACAGGCACACACAATCACCGGCACAGGCACACACTAGCACCGGCACACACAAGCACCAGCACAGGCACACACAAGCACTGTCACAGGCACAAACAAGCACCCGCACAGACACACACAAGCACCGGCACAGACACACACAAGCACCAGCAAAGGCACACACAAGCACAGGCACACACAGGCACCGGCACAGGCACACACAAGCACCAGCACAGACACACACAAGCACCGGCACAGGCACACACAAGCACCGGCACACACAAGCACCAGCACAGGCACACACAAGCACCAGCACAGACACACACAAGCACCGGCACAGACACACACAAGCACTGGCAAAGGCACACACAAGCACAGGCACACACAAGCACCGGCACAGCACATACAAGCACCGGCACAGACACACACAAGCACCGGCACAGACACACAAGCACTGGCACAGACACACACAAACACCGGCAAAGGCACATACAAGCACCGGCACAGGCACACACAAGCACAGGCACACACAACCACAGGAACACACAGGCACAGGCACACACAAGCACCGGCACAGGCACACACAAGCACAGGCACACACAAGCACCGGCACAGACCAACAGAAGCACCGGCACAGGCACACACAAGCACTGGCACAGGCACACACAAGCACCGGCACAGGCACACACAATCACCGGCACAGGCACACACAAGCACAGGCACACACAAGCACCAGCACAGGCACACACAAGCACCGGCACACACAAGCACCGGCACAGGCACACACAAGCACCAGCACAGACACACACAAGCACTGGCAGAGGCACACACAAGCACTGACACAGGCACACGCAAGCACTGGCACAGACACACACAAGCACGGGCACAGGCACACACAAGCACAGGCGCACACAAGCACCGGCACAGGCACACACAAGCACAGGCACCCACAAGCACCGTCACAGACACACACAAGCACCGGCACAAGCACACGCAAGCACTGACACAGGCACAACAAGCACCGGCACAGACACAGACAAACACTGGCACAGGCACACACAAGCACCGGCACAGACACACACAAGCACTGGCACAGACACACACAAGCACAGGCACATACAAGCACCGGTACAGACACACACAAGCACCGGCACAGGCACACACAAGCACCGGCACAGACACACACAAGCACCGGCACAGGCACACACAAGCACTGGCACAGGCACACACAAGCACCGGCACAGACACACACAAGCACCGACACAGGCACACACAAGCACTGGCACAGGAACACACAAGCACCGGCACAGGCACACACAATCACCGGCACAGGCACACACAAGCACAGGCACACACAAGCACCAGCACAGACACACACAAGCACCGGCACACACAAGCACCGGCACAGGCACACACAAGCACCAGCACAGACACACACAAGCACTGGCAGAGGCACACACAAGCACTGACACAGGCACACACAAGCACTGGCACAGACACACACAAGCACGGGCACAGGCACACACAAGCACAGGCGCACACAAGCACCGGCACAGGCACACACAAGCACAGGCACCCACAAGCACCGTCACAGACACACACAAGCACCGGCACAAGCACACGCAAGCACTGACACAGGCACAACAAGCACCGGCACAGACACAGACAAACACTGGCACACGCACACACAAGCACCGGCACAGACACACACAAGCACTGGCACAGACACACACAAGCACAGGCACATACAAGCACCGGTACAGACACACACAAGCACCGGCACAGGCACACACAAGCACCGGCACAGACACACACAAGCACCGGCACAGGCACACACAAGCACTGGCACAGGCACACACAAGCACTGGCACAGACACACACAAGCACAGGCACAAACAAGCACCGGCACAGACACACACAAGCACCGGCACAGACACACACAATCACCGGCACAGGCACACACAAGCACCGGCACACACAAGTACCAGCACAGGCACACACAAGCACCGGCACAGGCACAAACAAGCACCGGCACAGACACACACAAGCCCCGGCACAGACACACACAAGCACCAGCAAAGGCACACACAAGCACAGGCACACACAGGCACCGGCACAGGCACACACAAGCACCGGCACAGACACACACAAGCACCAGCACAGACACACACAAGCACCGGCACAGGCACACTCAAGCACCGGCACAGTCAAGCACCGGCACACACAAGCACCAGCACAGGCACACACAAGCACCGACAGAGACACACACAAGCACCGGCACAGACACACACAAGCACTGGCAAAGGCACACACAAGCACAGGCACAAACAAGCACCGGCACAGCACATACAAGCACCGGCACAGACACACACAAGCACCGGCACAGACACACAAGCACCGGCACAGACACACACAAGCACCGGCAAAGGCACACACAAGCACAGGCACACACAAGCACCGGCACAGGCACATACAAGCACCGGCACAGACACACACAAGCACCAGCACAGACACACACAAGCACCGGCACAGGCACACAAGCACCGGCACAGACACACACAAGCACCGGGTCAGGCACACGCAAGCACCAACACAGGCACACACAAGCACCGGCACAGGCACACACTAGCACCTGAAAAGGTACACACAAGCACAGGCACAGACACAGACAAACACTGGCACAGGCACACACAAGCACCGGCACAGACACACACAATCACTGGCACAGACACACACAAGCACGGGCACAGGCACACACAAGCACAGGCACACACAACCACCGGCACAGGCACACACAACCACAGGCACCCACAAGCACCAGCACAGACACACACAAGCACCGGCACAAGCACACGCAAGCACTGACACAGGCACAACAAGCACCGGCACAGACACAGACAAACACTGGCACAGGCACACACAAGCACCGGCACAGACACACACAAGCACTGGCACAGACACACACAAGCACAGGCACATACAAGCACCGGCACAGACACACACAAGCCCCGGCACAGACACACAAAAGCACCGGCACAGGCACACACAAGCACCGGCAAAGGCACACACAAGCACCGGCACACAAAAGCACCGGCACAGGCACACACGAGCACCAACACAGACACACACAAGCACTGGCACAGGCACACACAAGCACTGACACAGGCACATGCAAGCTCTGGCACAGACAAACACAAGCACCGGCACAGGCACACACAAGCACAGGCACACAGAAGCACCGGCACAGGCACACACAAGCACCGGCACCCACAAGCACCGGCACAGACACACACAAGCACTGGCACAGGCACACGCAAGCACCGACACAGGCAAAACAAGCACTGGCACAGACACAGGCACACACAAGCGCCGGCACAGGCACATACAAGCACAGGCACAGGCACACACAAGCACTGGCACAGACACACAAGCACTGGCACAGGCACACACAAGCACCGGCACAGGCACACACAAGCACTGGCACAGACACACACAAGCCCCGGCACAGACACACACTCAAGCACTGGCACAGGCACACACAAGCACCGGGGCGGGCACACACAAGCACCGGCACAGACAAACACAAGCACCGGCACAGGCACACACAAGCACAGGCACACACAAGCACCGGCACAGGTACACACAAGCACCGGCACAGACACACACTCAAGCACTGGCACAGGCACACATAAGCACCTGGACGGGCACACACAAGCACCGGCACAGACACACACAATCCCAGGCACAGACACACACAAGCACCGGCACAGGCACACACAAGCACCGGCACAGACACACACAAGCACCGGCACAGACACACACAAGCACCAGCACAGGCACACACAAGCACTGGCACAGGCACACACAAGCACAGGCACACATAAGCACCGGCACAGACACACACAAGCACTGGCACAGACACACGCAAGCACAGGCACATACAAGCACCGGCACAGACACACACAAGCACCGGCACAGGCACACACAATCACCGGCACAGGCACACACAAGCACCGGCACACACAAGCACCAGCACAGGCACACACAAGCACCGGCACACACAAGCACCGGCACAGGCACACACAAGCACCAGCACAGACACACACAAGCACTGGCAGAGGCACACACAAGCACCGACACAGGCACACGCAAGCACTGGCACAGACACACACAAGCACGGGCACAGGCACACACAAGCACAGGCGCACACAAGCATCGGCACAGGCACACACAAGCATAGGCACCCACAAGCACCGTCACAGACACACACAAGCACCGGCACAAGCACACGCAAGCACTGACACAGGCACAACAAGCACCGGCACAGACACAGACAAACACTGGCACACGCACACACAAGCACCGGCACAGACACACACAAGCACTGGCACAGACACACACAAGCACAGGCACATACAAGCACCGGTACAGACACACACAAGCACCGGCACAGGCACACACAAGCACCGGCACAGGCACACACAAGCACAGGCACACACAAGCACAAAGACACACAAGCACCGGCACAGGCACACACAAGCACTGGCAGAGGCACACACAAGCACTGGCACAGACACACAAGCACCGGCACAGGCACACACAAGCACCGGCACAGGCACACATAAGCACTGGCACAGACACACACAAGCCCCGGCACAGACACACACTCAAGCACTGGCACAGACACACAAGCCCCGGCACAGACACACACTCAAGCACTGGCAAAGGCACACACAAGCACAGGGACGGGCACACACAAGCACCGGCACAGACACACACAAGCACCGGCACAGGCACACACAAGCACAGGCACACGCAAGCACCGGCACAGGTACACACAAGCACCGGCACAGATACACACTCAAGCACTGGCACAGGCACACACAAGCACCAGGAGGGGCACACACAAGCACCGACACAGACACACACAAGCCCAGGCACAGACACACACAAGCACCGGCACAGGCACACACAAGCACCGGCACAGACACACACAAGTACCAGCACAGGCACACACAAGCACTGGCACAGGCACACACAAGCACAGGCACACACAAGCACCGGCACAGACACACACAAGCACCGGCACAGACACACACAAGCACTGGCACAGACACACACAAGCACAGGCACATACAAGCACCGGCACAGACACACACAAGCACCGGCACAGGCACACACAATCACCGGCACAGGCACACACAAGCACCGGCACACACAAGCACAGGCACACACAAGCACCGGCAAAGGTACACACAAGCACAGGCACACACAAGCACCGGCACAGGCACACACAAGCACCGGCACAGGCACACACAAGCACCAGCACAGACACACACAAGCACTGGCACAGGCACACACAAGCACCGACACAGGCACACGCAAGCACTGGCACAGACACACACAAGCACGGGTACAGGCACACACAAGCACAGGCACACACAAGTACCGGCACAGGCACACACAAGCACAGGCACCCACAAGCACCGGCACAGACACACACAAGCACCTGCACAAGCACACGCAAGCACTGACACAGGCACAACAAGCAGCGGCACAGACACAGACAAACACTGGCACAGGCACACACAAGCACCGGCACAGACACACACAAGCACTGGCACAGACACACACAAGCACAGGCACATACAAGCACCGGTACAGACACACACAAGCACCGGCACAGGCACACACAAGCACCGGCACAGGCACACACAAGCACAGGCACACACAAGCACAAAGACACAGAAGCACCGGCACAGGCACACACAAGCACCGGCACAGGCACACACAAGCACTGGCACAGACACACAAGCACTGGCACAGGCACACACAAGCACCGGCACAGGCACACACAAGCACTGGCACAGACACACACAAGCCCGGCACAGACACACACTCAAGCACTGGCACAGGCACACACAAGCACCGGGACGGGCACACACAAGCACCGGCACAGACACACACAAGCACCGGCACAGGCACACACAAGCACAGGCACACACAAGCACCGGCACAGGTACACACAAGCACCGGCACAGACACACACTCAAGCACTGGCACAGGCACACACAAGCACCGGGACGGGCACACACAAGCACCGGCACAGACACACACAAGCCCAGGCACAGACACACACAAGCACCGGCACAGGCACACACAAGCACCGGCACAGACACACACAAGCACTGGCACAGACACACACAAGCACCAGCACAGGCACACACAAGCACCGGCACAGGCACACACAAGCACTGGCACAGGCACACACAAGCACAGGCACATACAAGCACCGGCACAGACACACACAAGCACTGGCACAGACACACACAAGCACAGGCACGTACAAGCACCGGCACAGACACACACAAGCACCGGCACAGACACACACAATCACCGGCACAGGCACACACAAGCACCGGCACACACAAGCACAGGCACACACAAGCACCGGCACAAGCACACACAAGCTCCGGCACAGACACACACAAGCACTGGCACAGACACACACAAGCACCAGCAAAGGCACACACAAGCACAGGCACACACAGGCACCGGCACAGGCACACATAAGCACCGGCACAGACACACACAAGCACCAGCACAGACACACACAAGCACAGGCACAGGCACACACAAGCACCGGCACACACAAGCACCAGTACAGGCACACACAAGCACCGGCACAGACACACGCAAGCACCGGCACAGACACACACAAGCACTGGCAAAGGCACACACAAGCACAGGCACACACAAGCACCGGCACAGCACATACAAGCACCGGCACAGACACACACAAGCACCGGCACAGACACACAAGCACCGGCACAGACACACACAAGCACTGGCAAAGGCACACACAAGCACAGGCACACACAAGCACCGGCACAGGCACATACAAGCACCGGCACAGACAAACACAAGCACCAGCACAGACACACACAAGCACCGGCACAGGCACACACAAGCACCGGCACACACAAGCATCAGCACAGGCCCACACAAGCACTGGCACAGGCACACACAAGCACCGACACAGGCACACGCAAGCACTGGCACAGACACACACAAGCACGGGCACAGGCACACACAAGCACCGGCACAAGCACACGCAAGCACTGACACAGGCACACAAAAGCACAGGCACCCACAAGCACCGGCACAGACACACACAAGCACCGGCACAAGCACATGCAAGCACTGACACAGGCACAACAAGCACCGGCACAGACACAGACAAACAATGGCACAGGCACACACAAGCACCGGCACAGACACACACAAGCACTGGCACAGACACACACAAGCACAGGCACATACAAGCACCGGCACAGACACACACAAGCCCCGGCACAGACACACACAAGCACCGGCACAGGCACACACAAGCACCAGCAAAGGCACACACAAGCACAGGCACACACAAGCACCGGCACAGGCACACACAAGCACCGGCACAGGCACACACAAGCACCAGCACAGGCACACACAAGCACTGGCACAGGCACACACAAGCACAGGCACACACAAGCACCGGCACAGACACACACAAGCACCGGCACAGACACACAATCACCGGGACAGGCACACACAAGCACAGGCACACACAACCACAGGAACACACAGGCACAGGCACACATAAGCACCGGCACAGGCACACACAAGCACAGGCACAGACACACACAAGCACCGGGTCAGGCACACGCAAGCACCAACACAGGCACACACAAGCACCGGCACAGGCACACACAAGCACCGGCAAAGGCACACACAAGCACAGGCACACACACAAGCACCGGCACAGGCACACACAAGCACCGGCACAGGCACACACAAGCACCAGCACAGACACACACAAGCACTGGCACAGGCACACACAAGCACTGACACAGGCACACGCAAGCACTGGCACAGACACACACAAGCACCGGGTCAGGCACACGCAAGCACCGGCACAGACACACATAAGCACCAGCACAGACACACACAAGCACCGGCACAGGCACATACAAGCACCGGCACAGACACACACAAGCACCAGCACAGACACACACAAGCACCGGCACAGGCACACACAAGCACCGGCAAAGGCACACACAAGCACAGGCACACACAAGCACCGGCACAGGCACATACAAGCACCGGCACAGACACACACAAGCACCAGCACAGACACACACAAGCACAGGCACACACAAGCACCGGCACACACAAGCATCAGCACAGGCCCACACAAGCACCGGCACAGGCCCACACAAGCACCGGCACAGGCACACACAAGCAGCAGCACAGACACACACAAGCACCGGGTCAGGCACACGCAAGCACCAACACAGGCACACACAAGCACCGGCACAGGCACACACAAGTACTGGCAAAGGCACACACAAGGACAGGCACACACAAGCACCGGCACAGGCACACACAAGCACCGGCACAGGCACACACAAGCACCAGCACAGACACACACAAGCACTGGCACAGGCACACACAAGCACCGACACAGGCACACGCAAGCACTGGCACAGACACACACAAGCACTGGCACAGGCACACACAAGCACAGGCACACAAAAGCACCGGCACACACAAGCACAGGCACCCACAAGCACCGGCACAGACAAACACAAGCACCGGCACAAGCACACGCAAGCACTGACACAGGCACAACAAGCACCGGCACAGACATAGACAAACAATGGCACAGGCAGACACAAGCACCGACACACACAAGCACAGACACACACAAGCACAGGCACATACAAGCACCGGCACAGACACACACAAGCCCCGGCACAGACACACACAAGCACCGGCACAGGCACACACAAGCACCGGCAAAGGCACACACAAGCACAGGCACACACAAGCACCGGCACAGGCACACAAAAGCACCGGCACAGGCACACACAAGCACCAGCACAGACACACACAAGCACTGGCACAGGCACACACAAGCACTGACACAGGCACATGTAAGCTCTGGCACAGACACACACAAGCACCGGCACAGGCACACACAAGCACAGGCACACACAAACACTGGCACAGGCACACACAAACACAGGCACCCACAAGCACTGGCACAGACACACACAAGCACCGGCACAGGCACACGCAAGCACCGACACAGGCACAACAAGCACCGGCACAGACACAGACAAGAACAGGCACACACAAGCACCGACACAGACACACACAAGCACTGGCACAGACACAAACAAGCACAGGCACATACAAGCACCGGCACAGACACACACAAGCCCCGGATCAGACACACACAAGCACCGGCACAGGCAAACACAAGCACCGGCACACACAAGTACCCGCACAGGCACACACAAGCACCGGCACAGACACACACAAGCACCGGCACAGACACATACAAACACCAGCACAGACACACACAAGCACCGGCACAGGCACACACAAGCACCAACACAGGCACACACAAGCACCGACACAGGCACACACAAGCACAGGCACAGACAAGCACCGGCACAGGCACACAAAAGCACCGGCACAGGCACACACAAGCACAGGCACACACAAGCACCGGCACAGGCAACACACAAGCACCGGGAAAGGAACACACAAGCACCGGCACAGGCACACGCAAGCACACACAAGCACCAGTACAGATACACGCAAGCACTGACACAGACACACACAAGCACCGGCACAGACACACAAAAGCACCGGCACAGACAGATAGAAGCACCAGCACAGACACACACAAGCACCGGCACAGGCACACACAAGCACCAACACAGGCATACACAAGCACCGGCACAGGCACACACAAGCACAGGCACAGACAAGCACCGGCACAGGCACACAAAAGCACCGGCACAGGCACACACAAGCACAGGCACACACAAGCACCGGCACAGGCAACACACAAGCACCGGGAAAGGCACACACAAGCACCCGCACAGGCACACGCAAGCACACACATGCACTGGCACAGACACACACAAGCACTGGTACAGACACACGCAAGCACCGACACAGACACACACAAGCACCGGCACAGACACATACAAGCACAGGCACACATAAGCACCGGAACAGACATACACAAGCACAGGCACACACAAGCACCAGCACAGGCACACACAAGCACCAGTACAGACACACAAAAGCACCGGCACAGACAACCACAAGCACCGGCACAGGCACACACAAGCACCGGCACAGGCACACAGAAGCACCGGCACAGACACACGCAAGCACACACAAGCACTGGCACAGACACACACAAGCACCAGTACAGATACACGCAAGCACCGACACAGACACACACAAGCACCGGCACAGACACACAAAAGCACCGGCACAGACACATAGAAGCACCAGCACAGACACACACAAGCACCGGCACAGGTACACACAAGCACCAACACAGGCATACACAAGCACCGGCACAGGCACACACAAGCACAGGCACAGACAAGCACCGACACAGACACACACAAGCACCGGCACAGACACACACAAGCACAGGCACACATAAGCACCGGCACAGACATACACAAGCACAGGCACACACAAGCACCAGCACAGGCACACACAAGCACCAGTACAGACACACACAAGCACCGGCACAGACCACCACAAGCACCGGAACAGGCACACACAAGCACCGGCACAGGCACACAGAAGCACCGGCACAGACACACACACAAGCCCCGGCAGAGGCTCCCACAAGCACCGGCACAGGCACACACAATCACCAGCACAGACACACACAAGCACGGGCACAGGCACACACAAGCATGGGCACAGGCACACAAAGAGAAAGTAGACACACTGGCAAAGTGACACGCAAAGGCTGATACAAGCTCATAAGGACTCATGAAATAAACACAAAAACAGGCGGGGAGATGCACTCCCGTACACAGACACGGCACTTAAACATGAATACAAACGGAGAGACACACAGAGAAGGTTTGGTTTCGCAGGGATTTATCTCGAAAAAGGAAAGAATACAAAAAGTGGCATACACTGTCCCCGGTATTTCCGTCAAACATCCTGTGATAGGCTGGCACCAAGAAAAATGCTCAGTCGGCACTCTGGCTTGCAGACACTTTAATCCCTTAAGTGCTAAGGGTGTGTATGCTCTTCTTGAATTCCCATAAGCAATCATTGCAGGCTCCACCCACTTCCGGAGTTAAGTTGAAGGAGACACAAACACTGGTATGCCATTTTGGGCGTATTCTGCAGCGCTCCTCCCATCTGAAAGATGAACACTGCTTTCCCAAAGTGCTAAAAGTACCCCATAAAGAGACCACTGTGCCCAAATCTAGCCACTATCAATCCACAATGTCTTCAGCTGAGAATCCCCCTTCCTTCACAGGAGCTGGGGAATAATCTCGCCTCTTTGTTTGTATAAAAACCCAAAAGATTTCTGAGACAAACAGGGCCGGCCTTAGCTGCCGTAGCACCCTGGGCACAAAACAAAAATCCCCCCACCCCCCCGACTCCCTCAAGTGCGCCTTTGGTCATGAGGTGGGCAGGGTGTGAGCAATCCGACCATCCGCACGGGAGTGTACGCTCGCCTAGGCCTTTTTAAAATTTTGTAATGACATGGAATGTTGGGAGAGCAACCTCTGGAAAGAGTGTGGGGCTAATCTGCACACATTTTTCTATGCTCACCGCCCAACATCACATAGACCTGTGTACTATGGATGGACACAGCCTACAGGCGCAGTCCTCCTGTCATGTTCAACTAGAATGTTACAGCCATGGGTACATCAAAACATCTCAAGAAGTGGGAAGGCAAAACATTCCTCCTGCCATGGCCAGCCTCATTAACTGACAAAGGCTCCATGGATCCGCCATGCTGGTGACGGCGCATACTGATGAGAGTTAATTGAAGCAGGCCTGTGAGAGGCCTGGTCTCAGAACTGATGAAGGCGACAGGAAACCCAACACCTTTTTGATATGCATCTGTGTCAACCTGGAGGTAGATCCCAGGCATTGAACTGTCATGTGTGGGACAACTGTTTACAGTAGGCAACCCCCCGCAGGGGGTCCCACCTTTAAGAGGGTTGAAGTATGTGATTTGATGGAGACAGAACATCTGTTCTCACCACAACTTCAAGGGAGATCTGTGCTTTGATCAGGGACCACAGAGAACTTAATTAACCAGAGAGACTCTTTAATCCACAACAGACAGGAAGATGGGTATTACATGTTTTCACCCCTTTACCTTTTCTGTTGCAAAGCAGTCTGGTTATGACCTCACACATACAGGAGATTCTTGGTGGGGACCCAGGATTGGTTTACTAAGGTAGGCTTAGCCTGCACCAATCATTGTGCCCATTTAGCTTTAAAAGAAGGCTGAGCCCCTTTCTTAGCAAATCATCTGAAGACTTTGCAAGGAGTAATAACAAGCACTCATTTGAACCCTGGCTGAAGGTACAGTCTGCCTTACAGCTTCTGCCAGTGAAGGAAGGCCAGGATTTCCAAGAGGGAAGCAAGATCCTTCCCTTAAACATGTCCCAGGGAAGAGAGGGAGATAATGAATCCAGAAGACCCTCCAGCAGCTCCAGAACCGCCACCCAACCAACACACAGTGTGCCCTGCTAGGCTCTGCAGCAAGCTTCCTAGGTAGGAAGTGCCAGAAAGTCTCTGAACCTACAATCAAGGACAAGGCAGCTGCCTGCAACACTCTCCTCAGCTTTGGGCCGTCCACCTTAAAGGACGACACAAGCCCAGCGAAGAAGGTAGGAGGAGTGCATCAACAAACATCTACCAACGTCTGCCTTAAAGAACATTTCCAAGCCAGTTGAGCCCCTCGAGCGGCAACCGACTGCACCGCTGACTGTTATTATGCTGCAGTCGCTAAAACTGTCCGAGACTCCTCGACCAATGCTTCCTAACCACTGATGAGCCCTGAGATGATTCCTGCCCCCGAGCTGCCATGTTCGCTTGCTGAACTGTCTTGCCGCTTGATAACCGCAGCTGACTTCCATCTTGAACTCTGTCAGTGAAGCCTGCAGAGAGCACTGAAGCCAACTCTACCCTGTCAAGAACCAAGAACACCTACAACACAAGGTACATTGTGGTTCTGTCCCCCTGTGTTTCCCGGAACGCCCCTAGAGACATTTTAAGACCCATTGCTCCCTTTGTGTTGAAGCCAAATAACCTTGAACTGTTGTGTTTATTTACCATAGCGACTACCCTCCTGTCAGTCTCCAGAGTGCATCCCTTTTCCTTCTTTGCAACTGTCTGTCCTTTGAATTCCTTTACAGTGTGAGTTGTATTTTGTAGTGCTGCTATAACTGTCTGTTATGATATAAATAAAGTAGATATTTTTCATACAACCTTGACTGGACAGTCCCTTTTATCATTGGGTAATAATGGTATGTTTGCTGTGTTGCAACTAAGCAACGGTCCACGACCTTTTGGGGATAAGCCTGCCATTCCGTCCACGTTACCAAAATTGGACAAGGAGGTTTATAATTTACATGTGTTTCCAATCTGTTTGGATCCCTTCTGGTGTGCTAGAGGTGTGGGACTGATTGGTGGTTTAGAAACCGATATTCATTCCTGGACCACTGGCCCCCCCGGAAGTTGATTTGTCACTGCGGTTCACTGAAGCAGGTTTGCCTTTCCTTGACTCACCTCGTCTACAAGGCTAAGAATGGTCTTGCTCCGCAGTACCTGTCTGATTTTATCTCAGTTTACTCACTATCTCGTTCCCTCCAATCCTCCTCTGCACTCAACCTCACCGTCCCATACCCTCACCGTGCCCTCTCTCGCTTCCGCTCTTTCTCCCTACTCCTCTGCTCCACTGGTACCCACTGCCCTTAACAATTAAAGGCAGACCAACTGCTGATCTCTTGAAAGCTCGGCTTAAACTTCACTAACTTGATAAAGAGGGAGCTCCCCTCCCCTCGCCCGCATTCTCCATATCTGACCCCACCACTGCCTCCAGTGATGCTTAATAATGTAATTTTCTATATTGAGTTAGTACTCCTCTTTAGTTTGATGCACTTCCTCACCTTATGTTAATGTTACCTTTGTAAGTCACTTGTTTTCTTATATACACCTTGTTTCTCTTTGTTTCCTTTTGTCCCTGGTATATGTCATAATGTTTTTTCACACCCTTATAAACTGATTCATTCCTTATTCTCATCTTTGTGCTACTGTACAGGCACCCTTTGGAGGAATGCCACCGCCATCTGTAAATATATTATTGTAAGTCATTTCTGACCGAAACTGACACCCCTGTTCTCCAATTAAATACAATACAATGTTACTCATTTAAACAGTAATAACAACAACGCTGGGTCAACTATGACGTGTGACACACACAAGTGGGCCTCATTATAAGTTGGGCAGTGCGGGTAAATTGCAGCGGTAATAGCATTGCTGCTGCATTACTGCACCGCCCAACTACAAGTATGGCGGTAAGGTGGAGAACACATCTTCAGTGAAATGCTGGAGGTAATTGCACTGACTTACTGGCATAATGCGGCCATTTCAGCGGTATTACTGTTGGCTGTAGTACCGCCAAAATCCCCATAGAGTCCTATTGTCTCCATAAATAGGGAATTACACCATCACTTGTAATCCAGCGGTAATATTAAATCCATTGAGTGGTATTTCAGCAGATTTACCACCGGGATACCACCAAACTTGTAATGAGCCACACTTAGAAAGGCGTTGGATGCATTTTTTGTGCAGAATGACACGTTTCAAAAATCCACTCCAACAAACACAGACATGTGCGATGATGGAGGACATGACAGGCCACTCAGATGAAGCGCTGCACATGGGGAGAGACTTCCAAGAAGAAGGAACTGCAGTGAATCTCAGTTCTTCATTAGAAGCACAATTAGCCATGGGGAGATTTGCACACCCAGGCCGCGATCAGTGCGCTCTCTCTCAGGCCCATGAGAGAGACCCCCAAAACCCAAGCAGGACTAAATCAGGGACCAGGCACAGCGCTGAAGTCTTGAAGGGATTAGGGGGATTGTAGGGCCATTATCTTTGGGCAAGAATTGGGCACAGGTCGTTCACATTGGAATGTTTTTGCCAGCCCCAGTAGTGCATGTGGCCTGATGATGACCCTATAGGGCTGTAGGGTTGCATATGTGCAACACATGCTCTGTGAATGCAGGCGACAGCCAATTAAGCAAAGATCTCAATGCAATGTGTCCGACGTGGAGGAACGACACTTTTTAGTGCATGTTTCTCTGCTTTTGTGACCTACATCCGTTGGTTTGTTGAACACATCAGCGCTATTAAGATTTTGCACAAACGTCATTTGGGGGAATCATTGAAGCCTCGTGTGACCTGGCATCAGGTAATCAGGTTTGAGACCTGATTAGCGGGTCCGGAGTTGGGTCCTGCATCAGGGCATTGGACACCAGCACCATAACATATTTCGGTGGGGTTGGTCTGGTTTGGGTCCTTAGGCTCCACGTTAGTGTTAGGCCTAGGCCGTAGAGCAGGTTTCTGCAACCCGTGCCTATCCAGAAGCTTTGGACTACATCTTCCATGATACCTCACCATTGCCTGCAGTGGATAGGGCTGATGGAAGTTGTAGTCCGATACATTTGGAGAGCAGAAGCTCCTATATGATTTCTGGATTGCAGTGTGAATAGAAAGAGGACATTTCCTAGGTACACTGAAAGATGTCTGCCGCTATTCTACGGCTGGCAGTGTGCTTCCTGGTACATTTTCCTCTCTCAATGCGCTTAGATATTGGCTACTCCTTCTTGTCGCATGGGTGCATTGGAGAATTTGTTAGGTTGGTGGCAGCCGTGTAGTGATTAGAAAGCCTTCCCCTCCTAATGCTTAATGACAGAATCCTCACTTGTCTTTGCTCCTGATTTCAGTCCTTTGGAATTGCAGTAGTGATCCCAATATGATCCAGTGCTTTCTGCCCACAGGATCCTTCTTCCAGGGGAGACTTTATTAATCCCTCTGCTGAAATGAGAACAGTTCATGCTGAGACGGGGATCAAGAAATGACTCACACACTCCTTAAATCATTGGAAGAATACTGGGTAGAATCCCGCCTGATCTAGCTGAAGCCAGTGGCTACTCGTGTATCGTGCCCTGTTTCCACCTTGGAAGCCTGGTAGATCCGAAGCGGCCTGCTGACATTATTCAGTGGGTGTGTGGGTATCGGGGAAGAAGTTGTGACCCTGGTTGCTGCGTCTGCGGCTCAGTTCTGGGGATCGGCATAGGTGATCCCATCTGCCATGGGAGGTTGGATCAGATGTCTAGGGTAGTGGATCCCATGTGCCATAGGAGGTTGGATCAGACGTCTAGGGTAGTGGATCCTATGTGCATTGGGAGGTTGGATCAGACCTCTAGGGTAGTGGATCCCATGTGCCATGGGAGGTTGGATCCGACATCCAGGGTAGGTGATCCCATCTGCCATGGGAGGTTGGATCAGACGTCTAGGGTAGTGGATCCCATGTGCCATGAGAGTTTCGATCCGACATCCAGGGTAGCTGATCCCATGCACCATGGGAGGTGGGATCAGATGTCTAGGGAAGTGGATCCCATGTACCATGGGAGGTTGGATCCGACATCCAGGGTAGTTGATCCCATGTGCATGGGAGGTTGGATCAGACGCCTAGGGTAATTGATCCCATGTGCATGGGAGGTTGGATCAGACGCCTAGGGTAGTTGATCGCATGTGCCATGGGAGGTTGGATCAGACCTCTAGGGTAGTGGATCCCATGTGCCATGGGAGGTTGGATCCGACATCCAGGGTAGGTGATCCCATCTGCCATGGGAGGTTGGATCAGACGTCTAGGGTAGTGGATCCCATGTACCATGGGAGGTTGGATCCGACATCCAGGGTAGTTGATCCCAAGTACATGGGAGGTTGGATCAGACGCCTAGGGTAGTTGATCCCATGTGCATGGGAGGTTGGATCAGACGCCTAGGGTAGTTGATCGCATGTGCCATGGGAGGTTGGATCAGACCTCTAGGATAGTGGATCCCATGTGCCATGGGAGGTTGGATCCGACATCCAGGGTAGGTGATCCCATCTGCCATGGGAGGTTGGATCAGACGTCTAGGGTAGTGGATCCCATGTACCATGGGAGGTTGGATCCGACATCCAGGTTAGTTGATCCCATGTACATGGGAGGTTGGATCAGTCGCCTAGGGTAGTTGATCCCATGTGCATGGGAGGTTGGATCAGACGCCTAGGGTAGTTGATCCCAGGTGCCATGGGAGGTTGGATCAGACGTCTAACATTTTAACTCTGTTCATTATTCCAAGAGGTGTGCTGTTATTTGCGACCCTGCATTTCTTCATGGGCGTGTTGTTCCTTGGACCCTGGCATAGATCGGATAGTATGCCCACCTCATGCATTTTATACCAGTTTGTGATCTCAGCACGGGTGATCCTACATGCCTGTAGTGCCACCATGGCATTAGGTAACGGTCAACATTTTCTCATTATTTTAATAGTCTAACAAATGAAGACGGAGGAATTGCAAGTTAGATTTTATTATGCATGAACAAGAGCAAATGTGCCCGCTCCTGAATCAGTAAATAAGAGGCTATCCCGGTAAGCCGGTGACCTGCAGTAAATAAGAGGCTATCCTGGTAAGCCGGTGACCTGCAGTAAATAAGAGGCTATCCTGGTAAGCCAGTGATCTGCAGTAAATAAGAGGCTATCCCGGTAAGCCAGTGACCTGCAGTAAATAAGAGACTATCCTGGTAAGCCAGTGACCTGCAGTAAATAAGAGACTATCCTGGTAAATCGGTGACCTGCAGTAAATAGGCTATCCTGGTAAGTCGGTGACCTGCAGTAAATAAGAGGCTATCCTGGTAACCAGTGACCTGCAGTAAATAAGAGGCTATCCTGGTAAACCGGTGACCTGCAGTAAATAAGAGACTATCCTGGTAAGCCAGTGACCTGCAGTAAATAAGAGACTATCCTGGTAAATCGGTGACCTGCAGTAAATAAGAGGCTATCCTGGTAAGTCGGTGACCTGCAGTAAATAAGAGGCTATCCTGGTAACCAGTGACCTGCAGTAAATAAGAGGCTATCCTGGTAAACCGGTGACCTGCAGTAAATAAGAGACTATCCTGGTAAGTCGGTGACCTGCAGTAAATAAAAGGCTATCCTGGTAAGCCAGTGACCTGCAGTAAATAAGAGGCTATCCTGGTAAGCCGGTGATCTGTAGTAAATAAGAGACTATCCTGGTATGCCGGGGCCTGCAGTAAATAAGAGACTATCCCGGTAAACCGGTGACCTGCAGTAAATAAGAGACTATCCCAGTAAGCAGGTGACCTGTAGTAAATAAGAGGCTATCCCGGTAAGCAGGTGACATGCAGTAAATAAGAGACTATCCCTGTAAGCCGGTGATCTGCAGTAAATAAGAGACTATCCCGGTAAGCCGGTGACCTGCAGTAAATAAGAGGCTATCCTGGTAAGCCAGTGACCTGCAGTAAATAAGAGGCTATCCTGGTAAGCCAGTGACCTGCAGTAAATAAGAGACTATCCTGGTAAGCCGGTGACCTGCAGTAAATAAGAGACTATCCTGGTAAGTCGGTGACCTGCAGTAAATAAGAGGCTATCCTGGTAAGTCGGTGACCTGCAGTAAATAAGAGGCTATCCTGGTAACCAGTGACCTGCAGTAAATAAGAGGCTATCCTGGTAAGCCGGTGACCTGCAGTAAATAAGAGACTATCCTGGTAAGTCGGTGACCTGCAGTAAATAAGAGGCTATCCTGGTAAGCCAGTGACCTGCAGTAAATAAGAGGCTATCCTGGTAAGCCGGTGATCTGTAGTAAATAAGAGACTATCCTGGTATGCCGGGGCCTGCAGTAAATAAGAGACTATCCCGGTAAACCGGTGACCTGCAGTAAATAAGAGACTATCCCAGTAAGCAGGTGACCTGTAGTAAATAAGAGGCTATCCCGGTAAGCAGGTGACATGCAGTAAATAAGAGACTATCCCTGTAAGCCGGTGATCTGCAGTAAATAAGAGACTATCCCGGTAAGCCAGTGACCTGCAGTAAATAAGAGACTATCCCGGTAAGCCAGTGACCTGCAGTAAATAAGAGACTATCCTGGTAAACCGGTGACCTACAGTAAATAAGAGACTATACCGGTAAACCGGTGACCTGCAGTAAATAAGTGACTATCCTGGTATGCCGGTGACCTGCAGTAAATAAGAGACCATCCTGGTAAACCGGTGGCCTGTGCATAGGAGTGGAGCAAAGATCAAGTGTTGCTATTCCTTTCTAGATATTTGCTTCCAGTTGCCTCCCTCTGTTTCCCTCTGAGCCTTATGATTGCTCTCCCCAAGGTGGAGAAGTGGCACAGACCTCTTGCCATTCTCCTCCTTTCAATGCCTTCTTTGCTTTGTAGTGTGCATGATCACGCTCTTCCTGTTGGAATCACTTTCTGAACCCACAGTTTCTAGTTTTAAGTGCATTGGTGTGTGGGGTATGCAGCCTTCAGCATGGCATGTTAATTCAAGCACAGTGTGGAGGGAGAAGTTCATGACACTTAGTAACACAATCCAGAATGTCTTCAACCTCTCCACAAGAGCCAGAATTTCTTCCGCCTCTCCACAAGAGCCAGAAAGTCTTCCTCCTCCACAAGAGCCAGAATTTCTTCCACCTCCACAAGAGCCAGAATGTCTTCCACCTCTTCACAACAGCCAGAATTTCCTCCACCTCTTCACAAGAGCCAGAATGTCTTCCACCTCTCCACAAGAGCCAGAATTTCTTCCACTTCCACAAGAGTCGGAATGTCTTCCACCTCCTCACATGAGCCAGAATGTCTTCCACCTCTCCAAAAGAGCCAGAATTTCCTACACCTCTTCACAAGAGCCAGAATTTCTTCCACCTCTCCACAAGAGCCAGAATTTCTTCCACCTCTCCACAAGAGCCAGAATTTCTTCCACCTCTTCACAAGAGTCAGAATTTCTTCCATCTCTTCACAAGAGCCAGAATTTCTTCCACCTCTTCAAAAGAGCCAGAATTTCTTCCACCTCTTCACAAGAGCCAGAATTTCTTCCACCTCTCCACAAGAGCCAGAATTTCATCCATCTCTTCCTCTCTCATGGAGATTATCTCAACAAAGCAACACTCGCTCCTTGACTGACAACTCCCTTATCATATTAGGCAAGGACTGAAGCCTCCTCTAAACCCAACTCTGGACGCCTCCTTCACGGGGCATCTCCCCTGCTGGTTCCTGCAGCTGGAAGGTTTGTGATGATAAAGCCATGGGTGGTTAATGAGTATGGCCAGCATGCTGGATCCTCAACACTCTGGCTTGCGAATCCGCATTCCTCTGTCTTAATTTGATGATTTTTACACACACACCTCAAAAGCATGCATAGAAAAGAAGAGGGATAAGTCTTAAGTTCGTTTATATAAGCACCCGTGAATTGATTTAAGATATAATGTCGGGCATAATAGCGAGAAGGGACTTGCTGTAGTTCTTACAATGATTTGACAGCCTATAAATTTGGAATTAAGGGGTTCATAATGTTTTTGTAGTCTAGCTAGGGTCCCCCATTTTTGTTTTGTAAGCTTATCTTCGCCACAGTTAAACACGACATATCGGCTACTCCATCGCCAAATAGAATTTACCAGAACAATATAAACTCATGTTGAGTTGCCTTTAATGTCCTCTCCCATTGATATCTGACTAGGCCGATGCTCCTAACACTGTCTCTTTCACAACATCATTGAGGGCATGGATCTTCCTGCTCTCTTCACACTCTAATTCTGTCTTCTGCATTCTGGCAAGTCTGTGCCAATCATCCGGCCACAACGAACAGCCAGTGAATGGTCACGCAGATCATCCTTAACCTCACCCATCAAACCCCATACTACTCGGGATATGCCATATTCTTGCAACCACTTAGACACAGAAGTTAATCTTAGCAGCAGTTGCTTTAACCTCCTGCCCTCGGCATCACGGAAAGGGCACTGGATTGGGTGGCCTCTTTCCTCACTAACCGACCCTCCCAGTTGCAGCTGAGCCCTTTCTCTTCCACCACCTCACACTCTACCTGTGGCGTCCCCCAGGGCTCTATCCTATTGCCATGGCTCTTCAGTATCTACCTCGCCCCTCTTGCTCACCTGATCTCCTCCTTTTCTCCTCATTTCCAGTGTTATGCTGATAACACACAGCTTTTCTTCAAACTTCCCTCTACTTCCTCCTCTTCCTCCTCTCTCATCCCTGATTGTCTGATTGCTATCCAGGCATAGTGTCGGGTAACAACCTTTGTCTTAATGCCATTAAGATGGGGATCCTTCTTATTGGGACACATGCACCCTGTTTCCCTCCTACCTTCTGGCCACCTTCCTTCGGCCCTCTACCCTCACCATCTTGTGAGGCCAAAAACCTTGAGTCATCTTTGATTCCTCTCTTTCCTTGACCCCTCACATCTTGAACCTTACCAGGAAGTTCCACTTACAGCTTCACCTCCTTAGAGGCATTCTCTCATTCGTCACCTTTCCCCAGAAGCTCAATGTTTCCAGAACTCTTGTCCTTTCTAGGCTGGACTACTGCAGCAGCCTCTTCCTCAACCTCCCCTTTCCTCCCCACGGCTCCCTCCAGCTAATTCAGAATAGGCCTGCAGGACTTATCCTTGGCCTCAAGCCCAGGGACTACATCTCTCTGGTTCAGAAATCTGTCCACTGGCTCCTGGTGGCTGCGAGGATCAAATTCAAGACCCTCTGCATCATCCACAAGGCTTTCTGAGGGCTGGGACCCCTGTAGCTCCAACTTTCTCTCCCTAAATACCTCCCTGCTAGAGCCCCCCGCTCCTCTCACTCCAACTCTCTGCTTGTCAAACGCTTCTCCAAGCAGAAAGTGGGGGGGCAGGTCTCTCTCTTCAGCTGGTGCCTCTCTTTGGAACAGCCTCCCTGACCCTCTCATACTTGAGCCGGACCTGCTTAAGTTCCAGAAACTTCTCAAAACTCTGCTTTTCTCTACCTCTTTCCCTCCTTCCCTGCTAATTCACCCCACTGCCACTGAGACTGGTGGCCTGGACCTTCATGAATCCCACAGGTCACCATGCCCCTGCCCAGTCAAAATCAGCACCCTCACCCCCAGCACTGCCCTCGTGGGCCCCCTATCTGGCGGCTGCACAACCCACCCTTGGGATTCCACCACCCTAGCACTTAGCCAGAGGCCTCCACCCCTCTGCAATTCCTTCCCGGGCTCTCACCAATGCGTGCCCATACCTTGATCCCCTAACCCTGACCCCTTCCCTTTCTCATGCACTTCTCTTCACTGCACTTACATGTCCCAATGTCACAAGGCCTATTAGGACCACAATTGTATATTTACTGTTTTTGCCATTATTTCTTTCTCCCCTTCTTCCCTCCCCACTTTGCTTTGGGGTGCCTGGAAAACACCATCTTGTTGTATAGGCACCTAACAAATACCAAATAAATAAATAAAAAAGAAACCTACTGAGATAGATGAAAATGTGACATTTTCCATCTGCTGCAAACCACGTGTAGCCTCACCAACAGAGGACTACAGGTCAGTACAAAAAAAAGCATTGATCAAGAGAACACAGCGCTGGTCAGGTTACAGAGAGCAAAACCTGCCTTCAAACAATCCAAAATATGGCACGAAGGTAAACTGGAACAAGTAGGTTTTCAAAAAAAGTCACCCTGCTCGTTTCCCAAGGAAATGTGACAATAGGAAAGCCCCTCCTTCCCCAACATTCACAGGGCACAGCACCAGCAAGGATTCCAAATATTATATTGTATTTCTATTGCTCCTATTGCCATTGGTATGACCCCAAAGCACTGTGGGTGAAAGCCCTTGGAGGACCGAAGTCCAAGGTATGAGAATTGGTAAGAGGATTTTAAAATGTGTACGAAGGGAGGTAGGCGCTAAGTCCCTGCTAACGACCAATGGAGATCTAGCTAGTGGGTGGATGCTGTAATAGACAAGGAGACTGATTATGTGCCCAGCTAGACCAAATAGTTTTGTGGGACTCAGCTGCATTTTAGTGGGAGAGGTGATGTGCGATATGAGTTCAAGTAGTGGATAATTGCTTGTGTATGCGGGTGGGTGGCAGTGCACTGGGAGGGATACATCTCTCTTTCTTTGACATGGAGTGCGATACGTACCCATGAGTCATGGCTGATTACGTGTTTCGATGACGGAGTGCATGTCCTGTGAGTTGGGTCTACGGGATCCTTTCATGCCCCTGCCCACCTGTCAGGGGGTGAAAGTTCACCCTAGAAGTGGATGAGGTCTGTCAAACTGCAGATGGGGAGAGCCATGTCTTGAGTGCCTTCCAGAAGGCAGTTTGATCCTCTATGGAGCGAATATAAGAAGCTTGGAGTTCCATATTGTAGGTGCTTGGACAGAGAAGGACGCTCCCCCTATTCTGGTCCATTCGGCAGAAAGGATCACAAGGAGAACAGAGGAGCCTGGTCTCAGGTTTCTGTTGGGCCTATAGAGTGTGATCTCGTGTTGTAGATACTGGGCCAGTGTTGTGCAGAGCACGGCGGGTAGTGCACATAGCCTTGAAGGTGGACCGTCGCCCGACAGGAAGCCAGTGCTAGACATGAAGGGCGGGTGCATTGTGCTCTCTAGGGCCTAGGGTCAGGAGGAGCCTAGCCGCAGGGTTTTGGGCCTGGTGGAGTTTTCTAAGTTGCAATGCAGGGCTGCCCTGGTATAGGGAGAAGAAAGGATGATAGCCGTGATTGCAGCACCTCGGTGTGGGTAGGTAAGGTAGGGGAAGAAGTGGTGGAGAAGCCGAAGGTGTAGATAGCAGGATTCTGACACAGAGTTGATGTGCTGTGATGGTGTCAGATTGTCAGGGAGATATTTATTTTGCAAACCTTTCCCTCTCTGTCCTGTGCCTCCCAGCACCACTGCTGGAATATTTATCAGGACCCCTGTGGTGAGTGAGGCCTTTAGTCTCACCCACCTCCTGCATGTACTTTGGTTTGGGTTCACTGGAACAGTCTTAGAGCGACCCAGTGGAAAGGGGGGATCTCGCCCCCTAGTCTTTTTGAACCTCATGCTTTCTCATGACAGCAGCCCTACCATAGGGAGTATGCTGCAAGGGACCCCTATGGTCCCTATTGCAATGTCATTATGGGTTCACTGAGGTGCCCCCATGCTCCCCAGTGCAGGAGTTGTCACCTCCTTTTTTGTGACTGGTATTTTCTACCCTTTGCAGCACATCCCATCATCAATGGAGTGCTGTGTGGACACTTTGTAACCCCTTATCTTTGTTGGAAGTGACAAAATGGTTACTTTCCAAGCATCCCCTGAACAGGTTGGTGGGATTTGTTACTTTATACTCTTTTTTGCAAATGCATTGCTCAAGGCTGCTGCTGCGATAATTATTATCTATACGGGACTATATGCTCAAAATGACTCTGCTTGTCGTTTTAAGTCCTGTGACGGCCATCCTTCTTCCTTCCCAGGTGGTGGAGGGTCTTTTCCTTTCATGCACCTTCGCTGGCTTCTTGCAGAAAGCACACAAATGTTTCCCTTTGTGTGTGTGCTGGCAGGAAGTGGGGAGGGGTCACCCAGGCCCCAATACACATTTCTGCAGGAGACTGTTGCTAGAGAAGATTCTGGAAGGATGGCTGTCCCCAATTGAACAGCCACCTTCAAATTTGAATGTTGCTTGTGTCCCTATTGGAGGGCTGGGGTCACCCCCGGCCACTGTTTTGAATATAAGGAGATGACCTGGACCCAGGAATACAAGTCGACCACTGGAGCAGAAGAGATCTGAAGAAGAAGACGACTGAGGGACGCCGTAGATCTGCACCAGTCACCATTACTGGATCGGTTGAAACCACCAAATTGCACACCTCGACCTTCTGACGACAGGGTAGGCCTCTGAGCGCTGCCTTCCTCCCTAAGACTGGTGGGACCAACGAGTCACCTGTCCTGCTCGAGGTTGGATGCCAGTTTTCCGCCACTGGAGTGTGTGCAGCTGCACTAGCCCTGCACGGCCGAAAACGACCCAACTTCTGCTGCATGGACTTCTGGCTGCCCAAACAGCTGGAAATTGACATGGACATCTTCAAGACTCTGCGGGGACTCCACTGTGTTACCCTCCACCAGGAGAAGTGCCTGCAGTATGGCCAGAGTGTGACTGCTGTGCTGCTGAGTGTCCCCTGACCCTGTCTGGGGTCAATGCAAAGAGGGCATCCGTGAAGGTCTCTTCAAGAGTAACCTCTTCATCGTCGAACTGAACCCAGGTGTCCTGCCTACCTCTGAGGCCACCAGGGATTCTGCAGACAACCAGGGGTTACTGACCTCTAACCCGCGACCAGACGAGGATGCCCGATGACTTCGATGGTGAGTCTTGCTTCTTCCAGCAATTTGCTATCACCTGGGCCTGTTCCTAACTTTCAGGGAGTTCGGGGGCTGAGATTGCTTATATCCCCATGCCAGGTCATTTAGTAACTATATGTCCAGCATGTCCCATTGAATGCTGACATCCTTGTCTGGAATTCAGTCTCACCATCTAGAAAATCCACTAATTAAGGGGAACGTTGGGAGTTGTCATCACATTAAACGGACATTCCCTCTTTGTCATTTCCAAATCAAATCCAGAGTTTGTCCCTAAAACTGCTGTGCACAACTTACTGAAAGCAATTTCAGCTTTGGTCATTGTAGGCATTAATACCCAATGGTTTCCCAGTGCACAGAAGCAAAAAGCAAACAGGCGAAAGTAGAGAGGGACCAACACAAGGCAGTCTATTCTACAAACACTGCTCGAAGAAGAAAGTCTTGACTTTCTTTCTAAAGAGTAGAAGGTTCGGGAATGTCCCAAATGAACAAAGGGAGACTGTTCTAGAGTTCCCGTCCAAAGATCCCCCAATGCATTTATTTATTTATTTTATTTCTTATACTGCGCCAACAGGCCCATGGGCCTCAGAGCACAACATACAGCAAAAAAACAAACAAACACATAAAACAAATAAACATACAAAGAAAGCCAATTATTCACGGGCATCAGTATTATGAGACAGAGAAGTCAACAACTAACTTGGGACTCTCGATAGGTCATTACAAATGGATAGATAGGATGGCAGGTTACTTAAACCGCGAGCCACCAGCATGCAGGCCCTGCCACCCTGAGTACACCAACGAGCTGTCTTGACCATTCGGATGATTGTAAGGTCAGACATTCTTAGAACACCTGGGCCAGTCTTTAGGTGTTACCATTACAAGACCTTACTCCTCAGGGCATGTCTGGGTTCATATCCCACTAGAGTCTCTACACTGGTGATGATGAAATACCTCTGATCCATGAAGGTCTTCTTCAGGAAATCATCAGCAATTAGGGGTGGGGGGAGTTTTACCAATATGCAGGTTCCTCGGTAAACAGTATTTGCGGCTAGAAATATTCTTTTGAACCGGTAATATGGGGATTTGGACAGCTTCTCTTTCTTCAGTCAGCAGCGTTGGCAGAAGTGGTTGGACTTGCTTCTCAACAATGCTAGGAGCAGCAGTAGCCGGAGCTTGCTGATTGAGTAAAGATGTTCCATGTTGCACTGTTTTTCTCTCCAAAGACACTTTCATAAGCTCCAACTCTACAGTTGTCTGAAAACAATTGTCCACAGTATAGTTGGCAGTTTCTAGTCCCCCACAAGTTGCTTTTTCCATGGAGGAGCCGGGCAATTCAGATTACTTTGAGTTCTTTGTGAGTCTTGAGATGTCTGATCGTTCTTATCTGCAGTCTGACCCCATTGATAAGAGTTATCTTCTTTCATTGGCTAAGACTGTGCTGCCACTTTGTCCATTACATCAAGCCAATGGCAAAAATCTTTAAAGTTTGGACATAAGTGAAACTCTCCCATTAACCTGTCCTTAATCGGCAGCCATTGTGTGGAATTACTTGCATCGAACTGACAGGTTTGTATATCTCCTCCATCAGACCATTCATGGAGGGGTGTACAAGAAATTCCATATCACCAGTCTCCGTTTTTGTCACTATGGGTAGGATGGGAACCAGGAGTGGCCTAGATGCCAGAATGATAGCACCAGCATCAGGCCATGTCCACCTAGGACTGGGATGGTCCTGTAATCTGAACTCTTTAGCCCTGGTTTTAACTACGGACCTCCCATGGCCCCTATTTCCAAAAACGAATCAACTACATGAATCTGCCCACAAATAGGTATTACCTTTAACCTTTGCAATGAGCCAATTCCAGCAGAACGAGGATGCCGTATAGGATCAGCGTCTTGAGGACGATCCGCTTCAGCGCTGATTCTACCCTTCCCACATGAGGTGGCTCTTCTTGTTTCCTGGAGGCCGATTAGTACCAACTGAACAATCCTTCATCAAAGACCCCAATATTTTCACACTATAAATACAACCCACATGTTTTCCAAGGTCTTTGCACTTCCGCTGAAGGAACACGCAAAGGACTAGATTTGATTGGCTTGTCTGCACCAGACAGTTGAGACAGGATAAGTCAGACAGTCTTGTCACGGACCCCTGCGGAGACAAAGAGCTTTCAAAAGACCTATCCACTTTCTTTCTTTGGCTTTTCATAGTCCAACACCGATATGATGGATCAGCTCATTTAGTCCTGGAAAGGTCAGAGGACATAATAACAATTCATATTTAATCTCCTCGGTACAAAGTGTTTTGCGTTCTTTCCACCCATTTTGTGTTAGTAGATTATTAGAACTGGGGGGGCATCTGAGGCCTACGGCGTGTTGGCGCTTAATACAAATTAAAAATAAATAAATAAACAATGTAGATTCAGGTTTTAACTTTGAGGTAACGGAAAACAAACGCCTACTATTCCCTGATTAATGTCACAGAATGTCACTTCAGTTGACAACTTTTAATGCCATTAGCATTTAGGGATAATATATCATTCTTAAACCTATAAAGGAAATTGTTGAAATCTAGCACTTAACAGGTTAATCCGGTTGATGGAACAACTTTTGAAATATCAAGAAAAACTTTACATAATTTAAAAAGAAATGGCTAGTATCAAACATCAAAGGCACTGCCCAGAAAAAAAACCAGCACGTGGAATGCTGCTGATATAAACTACCTTCAATAGATTTGAAAGAAAATGATGCGGTCAAAAGTACCACACCCCCTTCTTTGGGAAATTCGCGGCCTGCCCACTCCCAGCCTCTCTTGGCGCATGGGTGACTCTTTCCTGGTGCCACTGCGCTGGCTCAGGTCAAGACACAGAGTTATGCAAATGGTCCCTGGGATGAGAGGCCTAACTCGAGACAAACACAGCAGGTGGACACCACTTTCAGTGTCCAGAACCTCATTGCTTCTTGATCTCAGTGAGGGTGCAACAGACAGCATGCAGTGTACCCCACAACCGTGAAGGGGACACTGCATCCTACCCGATCCACGTCCTTATATAATACCAGGGTCCCACTTGACTGGAACGCCCCAAAGACGTCTTAGAGGCTGCCTCTTTGTAGAGGGTCGCCTTCATGGCCAAACAGTGTGAGCACATCTGGAACCTCTGGGTGGGACCCACTTCCTTGGCTCCTCTGCAAATGTACCATTTGGAGAATGGACAACAGGAGGGTCTGAAACAACGCCCAACAAGGGGTCTAAGAACATTTCAAAATGTAGATCCTGACTCTCAGATTCTGGTCCAAAGTGTTCAAACCAAGAACTGAAATTGACAGATCGTGTCATTGGTCCGCCTCCACCAATGCTCTGCTTTCATCTCTTGGGTGGAAACGAGGACGACCCTGCCCCTCCATCTTGTCAGCTATGGCTGCTTACAGAGACCAGCAGGATACCAAGCGGAAGGGTTCTTCAGACAGGAGAAAACCCCAGAAGGCAAAACCTCTCCCTCACTGACAGGTTCAACTAGATTCCGGCAACGCTACTGGTGTAATGGGAGGTAACTGGCAACAAAGCAATACATCCAACCAGAAGCACGTGTGACGCACCTCTAGCCAATCACTGGCCACTTGTATACAACGTGCTAGCCAATCACAGCAATAGGACGCCAGCAATAAACCAGGCACACAAGAACGGACTCGGAATGTAACACACTTTGGCCATCATGGACTGGTAGCAGCATTAACTGCCAGAGAGTTCTGTATGGGCAACTTTATTCCTTCTTTCAACTGCGGCAGACAACCCACGCCTAGCATGTTTGAGCATCGCCCAGTGCCTCAAAAGTGGCTTACAGCTGTTGCTACCAAGGCAGTGCCAATGCCCCACTGTGTCCTGCTGATGCCAGTGCTTCCAGGTGCTCAGCAGGGGTTTCTGACGAACCTGAGCTGAACACCTTCCCTGACACCCCTGACAGCCAAGCTGGCCCTGGCACCCCTGATTCACAGCTTGCCCTCATGCCCACGAAGGGCCCTGTTGCCCCTGATTTCCAGGTATGGCACAAGACAACTCTAGCACTGATCCTGGGCAGGCACAGTTCCATAGAGGTGATGTGGGAGGAACGGATCTCGGACATTTACTCACACCCCATTTCATCGACAGGCGGGGGGGGGGGGGAGACCTCACCTCACCCTCAACCTCCCCCAACCCCTGCCTTCCTATATAGCAGGGTTCTGCAACCTTTGGCTCTCCAGATGTTTCACACTACCATTCCCATGATATCTGGCTATTGGCTATGCTGGTTAGGGAGGATGGGAGTTGTTGGCCGAAACATCTGGAGATCTGAAGGTTGCATACCCCTGCTATATACCTTACCCAAAACCCAACTGCATTTCTGCTGGAAAATGCTGGGAAAGAATTGCAGTGAAAGGGGATTTGGTGAAATGGGCTGCAAGCAAACTGGGTAATACTGGGGGTACAGCAGAACCAATGTTCTTTTCTCACTCAGCCAGCTGGCGTTTGGAAACCTCTAGCCCCAGCTCCCTAAGGGCAACATTTGGTCCCTAAGGGCAACATTTGGTCCCTGAGGGCATCATTTGGTTGGGATCCAAGCAGCGCTAGGGAGTTTTCTATTGTTGGTTATTTTTATCCTTGGAGTGCCAGTGGTCTGTCTGTGTGGGGTGCTAGTTGCTACCTTCATCCTGCCGTCATTTGGCCATTTATGCCCTAACAGACCTTTTTAATATTTAAGTAAGAGCGATTTCCTTTATGGGGTGCTCTCTATACAACATAAATAGGATTAATTGACATGTAATATGGAACTGAAGTTGCTCCTTCAGCCAATGTTACAGACATCACAGCTTTCGTCAAGCAGAGACCAGAGGGCCAACTTTTCATGTATTAGAGTTCCCACGTCCCCTACTACAGAGGCTGCGTGTGAATGTTCAGCTTGTGAACCCTGTTGTGTTTCCAGCCACCATTCCTTTATCAGGGGGTTACTTCCTCCAATCACGTTCTCCTGATTGGCACTCGAGCAATCCTCACCAGGTGCTACAGAAGACAAACCTTCATCATCTCCCACCACAACCAGACCCATCCAATTTGGACTGATTTTAATCTGTTTGGAGACAATATATATATTCTTTTTCAACTTGGGTTTTTTTTTATCTCTGTTTAAGAGCTGTTTACCTTTGTGCATTTACCTGGGTGTCCAACTTGTGTCCAGCGGCTCTAGAGAAGCTCTGATCTCCTCTGTCTGCCAGGCCGAGGTTGATCCTACCCTTCCTGCCCTTGGATTCTCGTGCCAAGGTGGTAACCTCTTCCATTACAGGGTCAGTAGACCATTACAATGGTATCTATCTTGGTCAGTCAGCTTTTCTGCTCCAACGCCTTCAGGTCTTGCATAATTCTGCTGCACGGATGGCCTTCGAGGCTCTCAGGCTGTCTCATTCCATCAACGTGTTGGGCCAACTGCACAGGCTTCCGATTGAGAGCCGAATTAGCTTCAAGATACGGCCTATCTTGGGTGCTCTGTTCAGTTGCCTCACCCCTATCAGTGCCCCTCAGCGCCTAGATGCCTTTTGGCATTAGATAGCGCTTTACAAGTCCTCCTACAATACAATATAATACCTATAGAATCTGTAAAGTTGGCAACCCGCTGTGTACAACAATAGCACATATTCTCTTTTCTTGGAAACCTGTGTAGTGTCTCCGCCATGTAATACAGCATATAGTGTTTAAAATATTGTAGATTGAAATCATTTGCTGTGTATTCATTATGCATTAATCATCTGAAGACACCATACCACAGCTCTAGAAAAGGGGACCACATATCTCCCCCCTTGCATGAATTAAACTGGCTCCCCATCTCGGCCAGGATCTGGTTCAAAACCACATGCCTCACCTACAAGGCTGCCACCTCTGGTACGCCGGCCTCCCTGGCAAACAAAAAACATCGGGCAGCACCAGGTCCTCTCACAGTAAGACCATCATCAGACTGGAGACTAGGCTAGCTCGCAAGGAGAAAACTAGGAAACAGGCCGTCTCAGGCTGTGCTTCGGTCCTCTGGAACTCCTTCCCGGTGGGAATCTGGACTGATCCAAGTCTGCTTCAGTTCAGGAAAGAACCCTTCCTGCAACACCATGGTGTAACCTCGAGTCTGGCTGTCTTGTGCAGCTCCAGCCTCATATTATGATGTGATGACCACTGCTGAGGTTTACTTGATGACTTGATGACTTCTCACAATGGATATTTTCTCTGTGACCTGCACAGAGCTTTGTTGCTCTCTCTATTAACATATATATTAATAATAACAATAATAATAATAATCAGGATTATTATTATTCTAATAATAGTACTAATCAATCCTCACATTAGGGAAGCTGTGAAAGCATCAGTGGACGGCATAGCCAGAGAAGGAGAGGATTTAGAGTCTGTCCGCTCCTATAAATGGCCTGAAAGAAGGCACTGGAAGTGTTGGGGTCACTGTCTCCTGCATCTGTTAAGGAAACTCAGTGGTTTCCAGTTTCTATAGATGGGGTGTCCAAAACTCACCCCGCTCTGCTCCTAGGACTCCTCGTCTGTTGAGGAAGGGAAGCCTGGTTATGGGGTTTTCATTGGATTAACAAGTTGAGATGGCATGCCAAGCACTTGAAAATCAAGACCATTCAGTACAGACACTGAAGCTTTGGCTAAGGTTACTAGGGCCGTCCGCCTACTCCACCTTGAAGCCAAAACTATTGCTATAGGACTTCAGGTAGGTAGAAGATAGGATGTGAGGAGAGACACACAACCTGTGAGTGTTCTCAAGTCTTTCACCCACCTATTACTCGCCCAGGGCCATGCTAATCCTGATGGCCATTACCACCTACCACCTGTCCCTCCCCACCCAAAACATATCCTCCTGGGATCTCTTTGGCATAGCTGTATCACACAGTAACATCAAACGATGTGTTGTTATCTGGCTACATTGTTATTTCTAAGCAGGATTTTGAAAGATAATGGATTAATTATAGATGTAACTCAGCTCCTGATGTAATGAAAATGTATTAACCAAGAGTATCTTCCGGCAATGGATTATAGACAGTGTGTGTGTCCTTGCATCTGTTCCTTGCACTGCATTTCTCCTAACTATAAGCGTTAACCAAATCAACTGTTTAAATTCTTGTATGGGCATTACTAGGCACTGCCATCAGATGCCTATGCACTAACAACATTTGCCAGCTGCTGTCATGTTATGGGCAGATAGTACCCTTAGGACAGTGCCTAGCAAAACGCCTATCCCCATACCTACATGAAAGACAAAACTGCTGGCTTTTGTAATGCTTGTTTAATCTGTGTCGTACCTTTAGCCCTTGTGGTAGAAATGAGTCTGCTAACGACTGTGGTTGTCAAGTGACTTGTTCTAAATGGAGACATCTTTTTTTCAGAAGTGTGTGTAAGGATCACGGGAGCACGCAGGTTTGGAGGTGCACAAGGGGTCAGAATAGTTGTCAAAAATGTTAGACATACCTTTTCACTCAGTATAATGTTGGTTTAATTGACATTCAGGGATCAAAAAATGGTACAGCTGATGTACTGCGGAGAACAGTACTCTTCAAACTTTTCATGGCAATCCTCCCTGCCCCCCAAGAACAGTATTAAATATAGCCCTCCGCCCCTCAATGGTGATTGCAGACGCGTGAGGCAACCTTTCTGGAGAACCGCTGTCCTGGAAGGAGAGGCGAGCTGGAGCCAGGGAGGGTGACTAGTGTCTCACATGGAACACTCAGCGCCCTGGTAAATAAGTTAACATCAAATCTGGGATTGATGAAAAATAATGTATTGTGCTTCTGATTTTCAGATAACATTGGGTACCGTATATTGTAATGAAGACTCAAAACAAGCAAATCAACACGTTCCCATTCGTACGTGATCATTTGAATGCCTTGGCCATACCCCTAAGCCCCCAAATAGTCCCTTCGAGGAAAGTGATGATTGGATAACATCCCTGGCAGGCTGACACGGCCAGCCAATGCCTACACAGCAATTTTAAAAACCTAGAGCAGCCAAAAATGAACAAAAGCTAGTCCGGCCAACAGGCGTTGCTCATTAGAACTAGTTTGCTACATACTGTCCTGAGCGCTCTACTGATTTTTTGGTAGGGGTTGTGCTTCTTAGTACTTAGTCAGTAATTAGCCAAAGTTCTTGAGTCCTGTTCTTGAACAGCTTGAGTTTGATCAGAGGAATAATACAGAATACTCATTCAGAGTCTCAAGTTTCACAGTGTCTCTGAAACACTGATCAGAATTCCAAGCTGGAATTCCTCATCTCAATTTCAAATGTTCATAATTTCTTAAATGAAAGGGTAATCATGATCTGAACACGCTGGCATTTCGGTGCCCAGTTGGCACTTATGGAAAGGACCAGTGTAATATTGAGAGTATTGTTGCCACCTCAGGACAAGTGCCATGCTGATGCCCCGGTGCCGGGAGTTATGCCACCGCAGGACAAGTGCCATGTTGATGGCCCGGTCCTGGGATTTATGCCAACCACGGACAAGTGCCATGCTGATGCCCCGGTGCAGTTATTTATGCCAACCTAGGACATGTGCCATGCTGAGGCGCGCTGTTGGAAGTTATACCACCCCAGGACAACTGCCAGGACAACTGCCATGCTGATGTCCTGGTGCTGGGAGTTATGGCAACCAGGACCAGTGCCATGCTGATGGCCCTTTGCTGGGATTTATGCCAACCCAGGACAATTAGCATGCTCACGCCCCTGTGTTGGCACTTATGCTAACAACCTTTGCAAAGTGAGACTTTGTCACACTCTCTCCTCAACTGGGCCATACAATTTCTCACCTTGGGTTGGTGGCACCCTGGTATTGTCTTGAGCTGAAAACAACCATTCACCCCTGCTATCCTGACTGAACCCCTTTCACAATGTATCATTTATTTTACCCCCCCCCCCTTGCTGCTTTTGCCCTCACCCTCTTCACCCCAAAGTGGAAAAATATTTAGGACTTCTTGAAATGGTACTCTTATCAACCCCACAAGGATGTGAGCTGAGTGAGCCCTGCTGCTGTCGTGATTTGAACCTCTGGCTGCAGATTGTGCACAGATCACTGAAGCAAGCGCTGAACTCGCAGAACTATCTTGCCACTATAATCTGATAGTTCCTGATTTATGATAGATTCTGGGAGGCGAATGCAAGTAGCAAAGCGCCTCAGCATCTCCTACCTGAAGGGGGATTGTGGGCAGGAGTGTGGGGCTGTGAACTCACGGGTCTCAGATCCTGCCCTTCCCTGCATATGTCAGGCACACCCCGACAGGCACACGCAGTGTTACCGAGAATCCAAGTAGGTGCTGGCTGTGCGTTGGCATTGACGACATTTACAGGGTGATTTGATGCTAATGCTTTAGGGGTAATGGAGATGAGAGTTGCACCAGTATTGGCCACGCCCCCAACAGCCCCACCTGTTCCGCATCACGATCAGAACCAGAAATACAGGATGAAAAAGATGCAGTAGGCTATTAACAAAACATTAAGTTAATGGCAACATGTAGTTGCCGTTACCAGTAGAACAGATAGTGTGACACAAGCACGGCAGCAGGTAGTGCACCTATTATACACCAAGGTAGGGAATAATTCAATGGTGGCGCGCGCGCGCGCACACACACACACAACAGACATGCAGAAACACGTAGACATGAAGAGCACTTGCATGTAGAAATGAAGAATATTTGCACGTAGACATGAAGAACACATATATCAAGACACGAAGAACATTAACATGTAATAGACGAAGGGCACAACATGGGAGAAAGTGAACTAAAGTACTGCCATTTTAGAGTAAACCCAACAAGGCCTCACTCTGGAATGCTGCATCCTGACACTAAATTGCTTAACACACAGTTTCCAGACCTCACAGAGCTCAGGCAGAAGCCCCAGCAACCAAGACCAGTGTGCCGAGGGGAGTTTAGCTTGGCAAGCTGAAACCGCACCAGGTAACATTTCCCAGTGCACACAGTCCAGTTATTAAAGTCAATTAGTTTCAGTTGGTAGCACTAAGAAACACACACATACCTAAATGCCAGGTGCAAGTGGCTACTGTGCCATTTGCTCACATAACAAGTTAATACACGGCACCCTGAGTGGCTGTCAAAGGACAGCACACACATGATAGAATAGTAGAAGTTCCAATAAATAGGTGAAATTGAGCTTTGAAAAGCGGTCCCCTACCATATGAAACAATGGTCATTTCTGCCAGAGCCAATTAGATAGCATGCCTGCCATTTTCCTAGCACATTCAGACAAATGGGCAGCACGCCAAGGCCACAAACAAGGGCCTGGGAACGAGTGGGGAGTACCTTGTTGAACTAGATTATAGTGGTACACCAATCTCTCCTTCCTCTCCACGAAAACAAGCCACCGCTTGACGGTGGCCAAGGCGGATGAGCTAAGACCTGTCCAATCACCTTGTGTTTTTCTAATCACCCAATGTAGTATAGTGCCAACCAGTTAGACGCTAAGTAGAAATGTGTCATTGTAGGAGGTTGAAATTAGGATGAGCCACTAGTTATAGAAGAACCAATTATCACGAGGTTTGCCTATAGATAATCATATATCCTATATTCTACCATCCAATCCAGGACTAGAATAGAAGTTTTAAGATAAGAGCTAATTATGACATCATTTATGACAAGTTTTGAATATAAAATGTTGTTGTTCCTGTTACCATTTTGAGATTACATTTCATACGCTCTCCCAGCAGCCATTTGTTTTTTGATAAAGCTAGGTTTTCTCATGCACTTGGAGTTACTCTAATAATTGAATTATTTTGTTAATTTGTATGTTTTGGGCCTATCTTATCATTTGGAGGTACTGCTGAGATCCCCAGTGTCTGACAGATAGTTGAAGACTCTTCCTCGAGGCTCCTTTGGACAGCTAAGTCCGCCTGCAGGGAGCGGTTTGAGGGCACACTTGCAGACGATGTTGGCAGTGGCCCAATTTCAGCAAATTCCCGGTCTCACAGGCAGCGTGCTGTGTGCAGAGGGTGGAAGCAGGCAGATAGAGGAGATTCAAAGCCGGCGGACCACAAGGATCGTAGTATTCTCGTGGTATATCCATGCACAAAAACGACCATTGCTTCTGGGGCTCCTCCCAATAAATACAGGAAGGAACATGCCATATGTGAACAGATTAAGAAACTTGCCAGGTCACGGAGTAAGCCACATGGCGGTGACATTGAAAGAGATGATAGGCGCGACTGCGCATGCATGCAGAGCAAGGATGACGCCATTGACATTGCTACAAAAGGGCAGGACATTGACTCAGTCGTATACCGTTCCTTCATCGACAGCTACTTTTTCTATGGGTTTTTAACAGAAATGTTTCACCAAAAAAATAATTGAAAAATATACAGGGGTGGGAAAGGGCATATAAAGGGTTGGGGGGTTTGGGAGTAGTAAAAAAGAATAGGGGAAGGGGAATTTGGGGTGACCCCCCCCCAAAAAATATACATTTTTGCTGTTTTTTTTTGGGTGAAAACGTTTTGTAAGAAAACCCTTTGAAAAAATAGCCGTTGATGAAACATCATAGAACTGCCTCAGTATGTGCTATGACCACAAACAGATAAAAACAATTTGATGGCTACATTACCATCAACAGCAGGGGCAGAGAAGTGGACTCATGATTTGGGGAAAAGACAGCAGGAATGACATTAGCGGTAGGAGACGTGAAGAGTTTACTTACTTCAACATTAGGATAACACTGATGATGATGTATGGAAAAGAGCAGTGTCTCCCGGGGTGACGGCACAAAGCAATGTACATGACAGTTTGCCGTTTAATAATTGCAGAGCAGAAGTTTGGAGGGTGCTGAGGGTGCAATATCTGGATTCATCAGACATGAGTGCAATCAGGACACATAAAATGAAAATAGATGATGATCTGGCAGCATATTTAATAGGAATGCAAGAGAAGTGGCACTTAGAAACCAGGGAAGGTTGGGACAAAAATATACCCACATATGTCCACATTTTGTGTGAGGGCCTCCCCGATAAAGTGCAGAAACAGCTAAAGAAAATTGTAGGTACTGAAATGAAAAATGGCCCGAGATACAACTGAATATTGTTCATTATTGTCAACTGAGACAATAAAATGAGAGAAATAAGATAGAAGAGAGGAAAGGACAGGAAGTCAAATGAGTACAAGAGAAATTGTAATGGTAACACTGGAGGGAGAAAATTATGAGCAGGAATATCAACAGCAAGGGACAGCATATTTATGGGAGGAAGAGGAGAAAGTATTTATTATCCCAGGGGAAGGGGAAATGTGCAGAGGGCATGGATTTGGAGTCAGATATGGAGGAAGGTTTGGCGGAACGTGCCAACGATTTGGAGGTTTTGAGCACAGGGAGGTTTTGGAGCGCAGTGTTGGACCTGCAGGAAGTTAGGGCATTATGCACAGGCATGCACGAGCAGAGGGACAGTGAATTGAGGGTGGCAAAAACACGGCCCAAGAGGGGGGGCCAGTATTCCTCCACAATATGCTAAACAAGCGCAGCAAGAACAAGGTACATTTCATTACATACAGTAGCACCCATTCCTACAACAAACACAACCACAGACACAGCTGCAAGTGCAACCACAGATGCAACTGCAGATGCACCAAGCACCCCAGCACCATGCGCCACAGATACAGCATATTCAACAACTGCAGCATGCACTGAATCCATTGCAAATGCAAACGCAACAACCCAGACAGTGGGACAGGACTATACTAATGCAAACTACAGTATCCACCACAGGAGGTGCAACAGTGGAGGCGGGGACCCCTGTATAGGAACAGGGAAGAACATTTTTCCATATTAGGGCAGCCCACAGAGAGGCTTGATGTGGCCAGTGCTATCAGTAACTTCTGACCCAGAGGAGGATCCGCAGGTGGGGGTGACAATAGGGGATAGGACGTTTTTCTATTTGGTTGACACCAGGGCAACAAGATCTTATGTTAGGGAAGGGGGATATCCACTGTCAGAAAAACAATGGACGCACCAGGCTCCTCTGGGGTTATGAAAAAAGTTACATTTACAGAACAGTTATCTATAAAGATACAATGGCAGCACCATTGTTGTATTCCCGGAAAACACTCGTCAACATATTAGGAAGAGACTTAAGGGAAAAGTTAAACATATCAATTTCATTCACTGAGGAAGGCATAGTATGTTCAACACCAGGCATGTATTATGCAAATTCAACAGTTTTTACGAGCATTATATGGCTGGAAGCATTACAAGGGATACCCCTTATCCCTTTATAGATTACAAGTTTTGTTAAGAAGGCTTCCACAAATATGAGATAAGATGCTATGATTACCGACAGAGATTTTATTCAGAGCAGAAGTATCTACGGATGTGGCAGAAGGAGAGGTTATAATGATGCATTTAGAAGCAGCAATAGTGTGAGAGTACAGAGAAGTGTTAGATGGGACAGGCGAAGAAGGTGTTAGCTGGAGCACAGCTATAGCATTAGATTCGACAATACGACTGAGCAGCATAACTGATGGTGATTTATTTGTTGATGACGACACAGATGGTGAAGTAATTTTTTTTTGTTTAATGGTTTTTATTGGATTGATAACAGCATGTACAGTAGCAGACAACACATTTGACATAAAATGAGGTGATTATAAAAAGGCTGTAGATCAATGACAAAGCGTAGTGGTAACATTAAGCGCTATTTTTAACAGTGAATGCTAGAAGCCTCATAATCCAAAAATCTGTTATCTAAGAACTCAATGGTTTGCTTAAAAACTCTGTAACACAATCTAGACAGAAGAATTTCTATTAAAAAGTTATTCTGAACTCTAAGTCCCTATAGAAAGCTGTTTCGCCCTGTGTTCATTCTACCTACTACATTGTCTAACCAGCCCTGGTGTTCGTTGGTGTGACGCCTACAAATGGGGTGCAGAGGTACTCGCCCTTTCCTCACTCACTACTTTCCTATGTCTAAAAAATCAAGTGCGCACTCATTGGTGATCGGTTCTCGTCTTTAATATTACCGCCATCAATGAGTGTGTCTTATCGCAGCTGACTATTCGGCCTGTTGGTCGGATAGTGGTTAAAAGAAGTGTCCATCTGTATTTTAATTATATTGGATCACAATGATGCTTTCTTTATTAAGCTCTTTCATCAGAGTATGGAGGGTATCGGAGTTTGGGTCATCAGCCCAAGACTTCTTGGTAACAGTCAACCGGTTTCAGCAGTTCTGGTTATTGGCCGCTTTCTTCAGGACAAATAATGCTACTGCTGCATTCTGCAAAAGATATTCGATTTCTTTAAGTCTCCATTTCATGGGTGCTTGTAGGATATTTTCGGGTTTCCAACGGGCATGCTAGGGTGTTTCCTGTGCCCTGTATTGGATTGCGCCTTCCTATGGGTTCCTCTGTCATAGGTTTCTTATAGATGTTAGATCATGTGCTGGTAGATCCTCTCTATATATTGCAATTGCGTCCTTTTCTTTTGGAAGGAATCTGGTATTCGTGCTGGTTCTACTTAGTGGTCCATGCTTGTTTTTCAGAACATTTTTCAGAGGTTTTTTCAGCCTTCTGTGTATGGGTTCGATCTCGATCAAAAACATATGAAACAACAGGAAGCACGATGTCTTCATGAATAAGGAGGATCAGAGACCCATACACAGAAGGCTGAAAAACTTCCCAAAAATGTTCTGAAAAACAAGCATGGACCACTAAGCAGAACCAGCACAAATACCAGATTCCTGCCAAAAGAAAAGGACCAATTGCAGACACAAGACTAAATTGGTGAAGCAAATTGAGCAGATGCGAAAGATGGTGCTTAGGATTTTTGATAAATATAAGTACGTAATCAGCATAAGGGGCAATTTTAAGATGTGTGGAGCCTTTTTCAATTCCTGGTAAGTCTCTATTAGCTCTAATAAGCTCAAGTGAAGGTTCTAACGCAAGGATGTGCAAGATTGGAGAAAGGGGACACCCCTGTCTAGTTCCTCTAAGTAGGGGGAAGAAGGGTGATGATTGACCAGTAATACAAATTGATGATTTGGTACTAGAATAGAGCAATTGAACCAATGAGATACATTTTACGCCGCAACCGTGCCAATGGAGAGATTGGAACATAAAATCCCAACTAACCCGGTCAAATGCTTTTTGTGCTTCGAGAGAATTGGCCACATACCCCTGTCTGTCCTTTTCGTTCCTGGAGACAATATGTATAACATCCAAAAATAGTCTGGTGTTAGAGGAGATGTTTTCAACCTTTAACATATCCAACCTGATCCGATTTTGTCATAGCAGGAAGGGAGGATTCAATTTCGTTGGCTAAACAATTTGCAAATATGTTGCATTCTACGTTAATAAGGGATATAGGGCCATAATTACTAGGATTAGAGGGATCTCTATCTGGTTTAGGGAATAGAATAAGCAGAGCTTCGGTGAAAGAGCTAGAAGATGATTTGTGTGAGACAAAGTGCGAAAATAAGGACATGAATTTAGGAGCAAGAGAGTGAGCAAGAAAATTGAAAAATTCCACAGAAAAACCATCCAGACTGGGGGCTTTATTAGTTCCCAAATTCTTTATAGCATGTATGATGTCAGAGAGTGTAATATCCTTTTCTGAATGGGAAAGGTCTGTTAGTGGATATGATGATCTGTAGATATATTTTAGGAAGGATTTAATATTATCCAAAGGTGTTAGGTATCAGGAGTGTATACGTTTTCATAGTACTCTTTAAAGCAGTTTAGAATATCCTTCGAGTGGTTATATACCTTGCCTGAGGAGTCTTTTATGTGAGAGATGTATGATCTTTCTTTTTTTGTTTTAAGATATGAGGCAAGTGACCTTACAGCTTTGTTAGAGGATTGATACATTGTTGTTTTGTATTTAAGTATGGTGCCGGCTGCCAAGTCAGTCAATTCTTTATTAATCTCACAGCGCACAGACATCACCTTATGTAGATTTGTATTATTTGGGTTTTGATAGTAATTGCGTTCTAAACATGCAAGTTGAGAATACAGATCCTCAAGGTGTTTTTTACGCATCTTTTGTTTCCTACCCGCGAAAGCCATAATTTGACCCCTCAGAGCAGCTTTGAAAGCACCCCAATGTCAAGACGGAGGTGAGCATTAAGCTTTCTCTTCTCTTCAATTCACTCTCCAGCACTTTCAACAAATACATCATATTTCGTGAATTTTTTTTTTTTTCAGAAAACTTCAAGTCCCATCATTCTCTGTAGTTCTAGTCTCTAGTCTGTGTGCCTTATCCCTTTCTGTTCCTGTGTTCCTCCTCTTCTTTTCCTGCTCTCCAGGTAAGCAACACGTTATTTCAGAGCTCCGTGAATTGTATATTTATATGAAGTGGGATTGTGTAGTGTTTAATGCTTATAACGAGATAATGTTATGGGATTCATAGTGGGACCCAGCGGGAGCGCAGCGCAGCGTGCGGTGTAACAGTTTTGGTATTTACTGAGGAGAATCGCCGGCCCCGTGCCGCATTACCCGACACATCAGGGGCCTGCCGATCTCCTCATTTAAGCCCGCAGCGCTCCTTAGCGCAACCGAGGGCGAGCAGCCCCCACCCTTGGAGGGGCGGAGCAAGCGGCGCGAGCAGGAAGCCTTCCCTTCCCGCTCGTGCTAAGGAGTTAGTTAGCCCCCACCCTTGTGGGGGCGGAGCGCGAGCACACACGGAAGCTTGCGCTCCCAGAGAGGGAGAGCCCCCTCCTTTGTGAGGGTGGAGTGCTGCTTACAAGCGCGTGAGCCAATAAGAGCGCGAGCGCTCGGCTCAGAGAGCCCCCCACTCTTGGGGAGGAGGAGCAAAGTACACGACACAGAGATTCCGGTTTGAAGGGATTTCACCACGTTGCGTGCTTCGGAACGTTAATAAGCTCAGTGATTTAACGTGAAGAGATTTCACTCGAATATAGCTTCAAAGCATATACTTTCACGCATAACACATAGAGCCTAGCTCTGAAGAACCCTGCACAGCAGGAAAGAAGGCAAACAGGTGCAGCCTCATAGAGTGGAGCAGTGGACGTGCCCCTACACCTGGAAAGGTATTTCAAAGACACCTAAACAGCACAATAATGACTAACTTTGAGTGGAGTGATGAGGAGCAAGAGGCAACCTATCCAGAGGATTTAGCCTACAGCTTTAAAGAAGTGCTGGGAGACTCACTCACAGAGGCAGTAGCGCAGGGTGTGAGACCCCTGCAAGACAGGCTACATACCATAGAATTATACCTGAATACTCAAGGTAAATGCACCGAAGACAGCACGTCCACCAGGGTCGCTGCAAAGGACCCCAAGGGGTGTAACAAGGCCCGGAAGAGCAAGGACTCTTCTGACCCCCCAGGCCAAACTGAGGGGGCAAATACTGAGGCCCCGGAGGCTTTAGACGCTTTTAGTAAGCTAAGAGAAGCGTTCATAAAGAAAACACAGGTGCCGAGCCGCGAGACCCCCTACCCAGGGGATGATAATATGGGCAACATAGAGGGAGGTTTCCCCAAAGAGGAAATCCCAGAATCCCCTACCTCTTCACAAGGAGAGGCAGACAACGAAGGGGATGAGAGCAGCCAACCTCTGCCGAGGAAGAGGCTCAGTAAGCTCAACAATTTAGAGGAGGAGGAGACCTCTGATATGTTTAACCCCGAGGATATCAGAAACCCAAGATCATCAGAATGGGTACCGTCGCCAAGAGTGGCGAAATACATGACACAGAGATTGCGAAAGGCCTTAGAAAAAGAAGGCAGAGGATGAGGGCAGAGTGCCCTAAACCGGAGTTACCAGGGAAGGTAGCAGAGGCTCCGGAGCTTGATCCGAAAATGTTGTCATTTGTCTCAAAAGCGAACAAGGACCCAAGAAAAGGCATTGATCGCTCTTGGAAAAGCTGTCAGGAGAAGCTTCTTGACATTGCGGGACCATTAGCGAAGATCTTGGATCTGGCCGAAAGGGGGAAGAAGTGGACCCAGGAGTCCTGGCAAACTGGGCCCAGAGATCAGTATGCCTTTTAGGCAATGCGAACTGCGCAATTTCTTCTGAGCACAGGAAAGGGCTTCTGCTTAAAATTGATCAGAAGTTAGGAGACCTGTCATCCTATGAAGCGGGCAAAGCCGTGCAAGGCCTTCTATTCGGTGAAACCTTTGGCAAAGAAATGGGGAGGTTTGTTGGAACATACACCTCCCTAGAAAAGATCCAAGCATCCATGAAAAAGATTTTCCCAGCACAAACTTTTGGAGGGACCGGTCGGTCTAGAGGCCGAGCGGCCGGTCGCTACCAAGCATTCAGGAGGCCTCAAGGAAACAGAAGTAATTACTGGGAAAACAGACAGCCAGGCGCATTCTTCCCACCCAGGGGTCGCTTCCCGAGAGGAAGATGTAGCAGAGGACAAGGGAGAGGACACAATTTCACCACAGGTGAGAGTCCCAAATTAGCCACCAGTTGGGGGGAGAACAGCAATATTCTGGGAGAACTGGCATGCGCTTTCCAGCGATGCCTGGGTATTGCAGACGGCAAAAGGCATGCACATAGATTTTATAGAGACTCCCACTCAAAGTCAGGCGCCACGTCCTCTAACAAAAACATGAAAAGAGATAGATCTTTTGCACGCAGAACTACAGCAGTTAGCGGAAAAACAGGCGATAGAGCCTTGCGTGACACCTCCCAAATTTGTGAGCAACATGTTCTTAGTCCATCGAAAGGACAAAGTGAGACCCGTAATAAACCTAAAAGACATGAACAGATGGGTAACGTACAACCATTTCAAAATGGAAGGAACTCACCATCTCAGAGACACACTCAGACAAGACGATTGGTTAGTGAGGATAGACCTCAAAGATGCTTATTTAACAATACCAGTTCGAAAAGATTTCCGTCCATTCCTAGCATTCTACTAGGGCGAGCAATTATGGCAGTTTGCTACCATGCCGTTTGGCCTGGCACCAGCGCCATGGGCTTTCACAAAAATTATGAAACCAGTAGCAGCATTGATCAGGGAGAAGGGGATTCGTATGATTATATACCTGGACGATATCCTTCTGATGGCGAGCTGCAGGGAGATGCTCCACTACCAGGCCAGCTGGGTAGTGAATCTCCTGACGTCGCTTGGATTCCTAGTGAACCGAGAAAAATCGGAAATGAAACCAGCCAAGAGAATAGAATTTCTAGGTTTCGTTATAGACACCAAATCAGCGACACTAGAACTTCCAAACAGAAAAATAAGAGACATAAAAAGGGAGATAAGAACATGTCTCAGCAGAGCAGTCATATCTCTACGCACAATAGCTCGAGTGGTGGGCCTCCTAGCAGCCTCCATACAAACAATATTCCCAGGGCCCCTACACTATCGAGCCCTACAGAGACTAAAGATAAGACATCTTCAGCAGAGTCTGCAATATCAGCAGCTAGTCCACATCGACCAGGAAGCCAGAACAGAACTGGAGTGGTGGCTAGCAAACATGGAAGCATGGAACGGGAGAGCCATTTTCGGCGATCGTCCAGACCTGATTAAAGGAGTCGGACGCCAGCAGAGCAGGCTGGGGAGCCCGTTGCGGAGACCTTCAGACAGGAGGGAAGTGGAGTTCGGAAGAACTCAAACTTCACATCAACTGTCTAGAATTACTAGCCGGGTCATTTGCGATCAAGGCGTTTACGAAAGGGAAAGTGAACTCCTGTATTCTGTTGAAAATGGACAACATTTCAGCAGTGAACTATATCAATCATCTAGGAGGAACGAGATCCAGACTTCTGGCGGAGATAGCCAAGGATTTCTGGCACTCCTGCCTAGAATCAGGGATTTCGGTAGTAGCAGAATACCTGCCAGGATCACAGAATGTGATAGCAGACTGGAACTCCAGGTACCTCTCGGACTCCAGCGACTGGAAGCTGGACCGGGAAGTTTTCCGACAGCTGGAAGAATGTTGGAGGCCGGTCCGTACAGATCTGTTTGCGTCCAGACTGAACGCACAGAAGAAGAGGTTCTTCAGTTGGAGATTAGACCCAGCAGCAGCTGGAGTGGATGCTTTCCTGCAGGACTGGAGAGAACAGATTCTATACGCCTTCCCACCTTTCCTAATGCTGAACGGAGTTCTAGCGAAAGCTCGCAGAGAGGCGGCGAATCTGATACTAATAGCTCCAAAATGGAAATCACAAGTTTGGTTCCCAGCACTCATAGAAATGTTAGTATGCTATCCGAGAATGTTACCACAAGGAGTGAACCTGCTCACGGACCCAGTTGGGTCATTTCACCCTCTGAGAGTGAGGGGGACGCTGCCATTGATGGCGTGCAGGATAGCAGGAGATGCTGGAACCTCCCAGGCATTTCGGCGCAGGCTGCAAGTCTCATTGCCGAGTCATGGGCACCCTCAACCAGAAGGAGCTACGACGCAGCTTGGAATAAGTGGTTGTCATGGTGCAGAAGGAGAGATTTTCATCCCGTTTCTGCGCCTTTTGTCGAAATACTGAATTTTCTGGCAGAACTTCTGCAGGATGGCAAAGCATATAGAACCATAGGAGTCTACAGATCTGCGGTTTCAGCAGGTCATATACCACTAGATGGTACACCAGTGGGAGAGAACATAGCAGTGATTAGACTCCTGAAAGGAATAAGATTTAGGAAGCCACCTCACCCTAAGTACAAAGTATTATGGGACGTATCGGTGGTGCTGAAACTGCTATCAGACTGGCCTAGCAACAGATACCTATCGCTAGAACAGCTATCAGGGAAACTAGCCATGTTACTGTGTATGGTATCATGCAGGAGAGTGGCAGCCGTGAAGGCACTGGAGATAGATAGAAAGACATATGGACCGGAAGGAGTAACTTTTATCTGGCAAAGAGAACTAAAACAGACTCATCTACAATCACATACCCATACATGCAGGACTATCCGAAATGGTGCGTGGCCTCATGTATTAAAGAGTACGAGAGTAGGACAGCGGAAATGAGACCAGTAGGAACAACCCAACTGCTTATAGCGCACAGAAAACCACACAAAGGCGTAGCATCAGCTACGATAGTGAGATGGGTCAGAGATATCATGGGCCTAGCGGGCATTGATTTATCTACATTTGGAGCACACTCAGTCAGATGAGCAATGGCGTCAAAGGCATTGGGGCAAGGCGCAGCCTTACAAGATATCATGAAAGCAGCAGATTGGGCTAGTGATAAAACGTTTAGGACGTTTTATTTTAGACCAATCAACACGATAGCAGGAGCAGTAGCAAGAAGCTTTGAACAAGCTTAATGCTCGCCTCCGTCTTGACATAGAATGAAGATTCCCCCTGCTAATAGCGCAGGGAGCTCTTGATTCTATTAAAGACAAGGAGGCGAGCATTAAATTCCCGACCCAGATACACAGAAAATGGGAAAAGTATTGTAATGAAGGAAGTATGCATTGTGAGTAAGCATGATGACCGTTTCTTCCCAGAATAGGGTGTGTATTCGCAGCCCTAATATATCTCTATTGTTTACTTTCTGACACTAGGAGATGACCAAAAGAACGGGTGAATTCTATTCGAAGAGGTTGGATTGTTCTGATCAGATTGCAAGTTCCGAAGCAAGAGATCGAATCCGCTGAAAGCAGGAAAGGCGAAGTTGTTGGGCCCGTTGGCAAGTTAACGTTACAGAGGATTTCAGTTTAAAGCAGTCAAAGAAGAGGAGGAACACAGGAACAGGAAGGACTAAGGCAAAGAGACTAGAGACTAGAACTACAGAGAATGATGGGACTTGAAGTTTTCTGGAGAAAAATAAATAAATAATGTTTTCACGAAATATGATGTATTTGTTGAAACTGCTGGAGAGTGAATTAAAGAGAAGAGAAAGCTTAATGCCTGCCTCCTTGTATTTAATAGAATCAAGAGCTCCCTGCGCTATTAGCAGGGGGAATCTTCATTATTAACAACGTTAGTATCCTCATCTATATTCTGTTCATAATATTGTTATAGAAAGGATTGGGCTGAGGGAATTAATGGTTTGTCCTGTAAAATATAATTATTACATTTCCATCTAGAGGTTGGCCGATTTAGATCATCGAACACCAGGGAAGTACTAACAGGGGCATGGTCAGAAATGAGTATATTAGAAATGGTGGAGTCAACTACAGTGCCAGTAAGGGGTTTAGAAGTAAAAATATAATCCAGACGTGAGAGTGTATTATGTGGGAGTGAATAAAATGTATAATCTAGTTGTGGAGGGTGTGAGAGTCTCCATGAGTCAATTAAGCCAGATTCAGAAATAAAACCTAAAACAGATGTATGAGATTTAGCCGTTTTAAAATATGCAACTGGATTTTCTATCTAAAAACAGATCCATAATTTGATTCATGTCACCACACATGACCAGATTGGCAAAACTGTTTGTAAGAATGTTCTTTTTGATAGATGTCCAAAATGTGAGTAGGACCATAGACATTCAAAATGGTTATAGGTAGAGAATTGACTGATAGTTTCACCCATGCCCAGCGACCATTATAGTCGACATCCTGATCCAATATTTTATAGGACAATTTCTTACATAGGAGTATAGCAACACCGTTTTATTTTGGCAACAGCAGGGCTTGCAATAACCTCCTTAACCCATGAGGATTTACATTTCATAGCTTCAATAGAAGATAAATGTGGTTCTTGCAAGCAGACTACGGAGGGTTTAAAGTTATTTAGGTGAGACAGAATTTTACACCTCTTAATGGGGTTATTGCAGCTCTTAATGTTCCAAGTCACACACTTAAATGTCATTGAAAAAGAAGATTGTCAGTATACCAAGCATTTCTTGAAACCCATTTAGTATAAAACAACTAACAACATAGTTCATTGTCCAAGAATTGGGGGAGTGATACAAAAGGGAGATACAAAGGGTAATAGGACGAGGGAGGAAGGCCGGAGATTAGGTAGACCAAACAGAGATAAACAGTCATAATAATGTTTGTGAAGAAATAACAGCAGGGATCTCAACATTAAGACCAATACCAACTTGACCTGGGAATGGGAGAAAAAGGAAGAAAAATGTAGCCAGAGCTGGAAGCACCAACCGGGCTGTCTGAAAGCAAAAAGAGACAGCACTTGCCGTAAGAGGGGCACCGCATCAGCATCCGCCTCAAAAATTATTCAAAATATGAGATTTATGAATGGCATTTAACAAGGAACAGAATAAATATAAAGCATGGGAAAAGCCAAAAGTTTAAAAAGGACACTCATATGCTAGTAGAGGACGAAAGGTTCACCGGAAGTGATGTATTCATATTTTCAGTTTTGATGGTGCGAATGAAAGCTCTCGAATCCACTGGATCGTTGAATATGGCAGAGCGACCGTTGTGTGTGACCTTGAATGAGCATGGGTGGTATAAGCCATATCGTATAGTAAGTTGTTTCAATGCAGGACAAAAGGTTAAAAATTCCTTCCTGCGTAGCGCAGTACTTTTGGCAACATCCTGGGATATATATAATTTGCTATCATGCCAAAATAAATCTTTTTTTCCTTAACAGTTGACATAATACTTAGATGTTGCGTGAATTCAACTAGATAGAAGATGAGAGTTACAGGAGGAGAATGAGATAATCCTGTGGTGGTGCGTTGACGAACACAATGAACTCATTGTATATTGAAAGAGGTATCTGAGGGTAAGTGCAGAATAGCAGGTAATGGTTTTAGTAGAAAAGTGATTGGGTCATCACCCTCACTACCTTCCAGCAAACCAGATATACGTAGGTTATTGCATCTGCTCCTGTTTTCTAAGTCCTCGTTTTGTTTTTGGAGGGCTTTAACTGATTTTTCTAGCATATCCACCCTGGGGATATATCTTCAGAGATCCCAACCTGCCTCTAAACCTCTTCCATTCTTCCTTCAAAGCCTTTCCAACGATCATTTAACTGTTGTAGCTTTTGATAAGGGTTAGTATGGTAGTTAGGAATTCCAATGATCTGAGAGATAACTTTGGTGGGTTAAATGAATGCAAAGCACAAGAATGTACGGCGAGGGATCCCACAGTTCTCAGATCTAGATTTTAAGTGCCACAGATGATCAGTTGTGAAGCAGTGAGCTAAATTTGTGCAGCAATTGATTTACCACGTATAGATTAGAGCTTTAGACTGAGAACAATGAATCACCATACACACGTGGGAAATACACCAGAGCACAGACCGCCTCCAACTAAACCAGGCAGCGTTTAGGATGTTGTTGAGGTGAGGTTATATGAAGGAGCACATGGAGTCGACTGAGCCTGAGATTTTAAGTTCTTGTCTTTTTTGTCAGCAAATATATATAGCACTGGGCTCAGAAGCAGTGTTGAAAATATAGATATAATAGGGCTGCTAGGTAGTTGAGGCGGACAATACTTTCCTTACAAAATGGTAGTAGCGTGAGTGCATGCTTTAATCTTGTGCCTCCTTAGTGCCTGGTTGATAAAGGATGTACCATTCTACATCGGACATTCCACACATGAGGTTTCCAAAGTGTTCCATTTAAAACTTCTAATTGAGTAATGAAGGAAGGAGCGGTGGTGTGCGTTAAACAAAGAAATCCATTTTTATGTCTGCTTTCACCTTTGCGAATATATGGTGGCGCTGTTGAGAATGAGACTGCATAGGCTACGGCACCAGCGTTACTCCAAGAGGGTTTGCCGGAATTTACCTGAGATGAGGCGGCCACGACGTGAGCTAGGAGCCACTCACATGGAGCACACGCTACACAGGTGCTGAGGAAGAGGAAAGAGCCGTTTCCTGAGCACTGGCAACCGCAGCTATTACAGGGCTTATGCTGAGTGAAGGTAGGTGAAGAGAAAAGCAGAAAAGAGTAGAAAAAATGCTTATTCCATAATTTTTGATACAGAGCTGAAGGTTCAGGGGGCCATCTTTCAAAGTGTGAAGCCACGCCCCCAGTGAAATCATTTTTGAAATATCTATTCCATATCAATTGCAAATACAGTACAGAGGGATACCTCAAATAATATTGTTAGCTAAAACCCATAATGTATGCAACAAAATTTGGCAAAAGTACCAAGTGTACTATGGACTAGTGGACAATTATGATGTAGGTCTGTTGAAAGGGATTGGGGCAGTATGAATAAAATTGAAGGAAGGAGCAATTTTACCCTGAGTTAAACATTATCCCATGTCAAGAGATGCAGATGAAGGCATTTATGAGACGATTGCCGCCTTGATGTGACAAGGTATCATTGTACCATCTGAATCCCCATGCAACACTGTGGTGTACCTAGTGAAAATGGCAAAAGGAGGGTCTTGGAGATATATACAAGATGTACACCCGCTAAACAACATTGTAGATGCAGAGTTTAACGTTGTGTCTAACACTGCTACAATTGTGTGTAACATACCAGCCACGCCACACATTTTACAGGAAATGATTTAAACAATGCTTTCTTTTCTATTCCACTGCACAAAGATTCTCAATCTCTCATGACCTCTACTTACCACGGTCTCAGACTCCAACACACAAGACTCCCACAGGGGTACTGTGGGTCTCCCAGTACTTTCAACAGAGTGCTGCAGATGTACTTGGGAACCGTACAGACACCCAGTTCGGTTATACAGTATGTTGATGATTTGTTAGCGAGCAGCACCATGTAGGAAGAATGCAGGACAGACTCAATGACATTGTTGACATTATTGGCAGACAAGGGCTATAAGGTGGAAAATTGGAAATTGCAGTTTTGCTAGGAAGAAGTGTTGTATTTGGGTCAGATAATATCAAAGGAAGGGAGGAAGGTTACACCAGACAGTGCAGAAGCAATAATGCGTACACCCTGGCAAGGGATGGTGAAAGACTTACAGCAATTTCTGGGGCTATGTAATTATTGTCGTGTGTGGGTCTGTGACTACAATATGTATGTTCGGCTCCATTTAGAAGGAGAGAAGGAAGCACAGAAAGAAAACAGCCTCATAACATGGTCAGACAGAGTGATCAATGTATTTGAGGCCCTGAAATAAACAATAAGTACAGCTACCGTGCTAGGGATACCCAATTATAAGCAAGAATTGTATCTGTTCTCTCATTCAAATGGATTTGTATTATAGCTGATCTCATGCAGAAAACATCAATGGGACACAAACGACAGGCATATTACAGCAGGATTCTAGACCCAGTGATGAGAGGGCATTTTGCTTGTGAACAAGCATTGGCTGAAATAATGTTGGGCTGTGCAGTAACATTATATGTGGAGCACACCTTGTTTGCTGTCCTCAAGAAACCACTCCACACTCACTACACAGTGAGCATCTGCATATGAAATAATATTGTCCAACCCATCCTTAAACATTGTTAGATGTTTCACTGTGAATCCTGTGTGATTTATTGCTGAACCAGTAGAGGGATGAGAATGGTTTCATTACTGTTCTACATACACAGAAATACATTATAATGTACCCGTGGTAAAAGAAACAACGTTCAAGGGGGGGTATTCTTCACTGATGATTGATCAGGTCATGGGATTGAGGCATTCGGGAGCAGCAGTGATAACGAGCAAGGGTGATGATTTTGAGATTGTGGAAAGCATCAGCTTACCAGCCAACTTTTCTGCGCAGGCAGCTGAGCTAGTAACAATGATATTGGCATTTGGAAAGCACGAGGACCAGGTAGTGACGATTTATTCTGACTCTGCCTATGTGACATCTACAGTACACTCAGGACTGCAACGGTGGAGAAGGCAGGGCTTCCAGCATGCAGACGGCACACAAGTACAGCATGCCCCATTATTAGAAAGACTACTAGATGCACTGGCATCTCCCACAGTGGCTGCTGTGGTAAAATACTCAGTGCGTACAAAGGGCACAGACTTAGTTTCTCACAGCAACGATGCAGCAGATGCAGAAGCAAAAAGAGCAGCATATTTTCCAATAGCAGAAATGACCATTGCTACACGCTAATATATTCTCAACATAAAAATAACAGAGAACTATAATGCGTGAATTGCAGGGGCGTGCACAATAGATGGAGCAGCATCTGTGGATAAAAAGGGGGTTCTCACTATCCCCGAGTGATCTGGTGTGGCAACAAGACAGCACAGGAAAGCCTTTCATACCATTTGAATTTCTTATGGTAACAGTTGCACTGTCCAGCACATGCCACAAGAGAAAACGTAGCAGCAGATTTATCAGAGTACTGGCTCATCTAGAACCTGCATGAGCATGTTGTTGATTTTGTTATGAATTGTGCTAGGTGTCAACAATACACTGCTGAAATTTCCCTGAGAATGGGGAGCGGAGCAATACCCAGCCCAACAGGCACATTTCAGCATTTGCACATCAACTATGTTGATATGCTCCAAATGTTTAATGGACACCAATACATGATTGTGGTGGTTGTGTGTTCCTTTTAACATTGCATAGAAGCGGGTCCATGTACCCATACTGGTGCCAAGTTGGCTGCTAAATTGCTTGTATGAGAGGAGTTCCCCGATGGGGTGCATGTGAACTGCTACAGTCAGAATGTGCTTTAGCATCTTGAAGCGGTATCAGGTAATAATATCGCCATATATATGGTCGCCGTAAATAATATCGCTGGGAAAATGTCGTGGCGATAATATTTGGGTGACCATATATATGGCGACAGGGGCAAAAAATTTTTTTTTTTTTTAAATAAAAAAATAAAATATTGGGGTTGCGGGGGTGTCCCCCGCATGTTCCATGCAATAATGTCACCACAAAAAACAACCATTTTTCGGCGATATTTTTGCATGGCGATATTTTTGTGGCGACATTATTACATGGAACCCTTGAAGCATCTGTGTGCTAGATGGAATTACCAATAAAATATCTCAGACCAAACAAACGGACAGACTCAAAGGAGATGGTAAAATACTGCTTTAATCTCAAAGAAGTAAAGCAGGGCGAATAAACACTCATCTAATTGATTCATGCAGGATCACAATGTCTTGTCAATTATACTCAGTTTATATAATGCTAGATGTGTCATCTATGATGTCATCTTATGTGGCATAGTGTAAAACCTATCATGGGGTAGGATTGGATTAGGGGAACATGTCTACATAGAGAAAATAAGCATGTTAGTCCCTCATTGGCAGTCTCTTATCTGTGAGACACACCCTAAGCTACTTCTATGTACGTGGATAATATACTTGCCATTGCAGAGAATATGGCAGAGGAATAATACTTTGCAACATTGTATGTAAAAGTGCATGGGAGGCTTTTCTAATTGGTTGGCAACCCAAATCCAACCTTGGACATTGGCTTGCTAGCATTTGTACATAGAAACGAAAACCCAGGTTCTTGGAGATATAACAACTTTCCCCTTGTTTCCCAATTAATCTACCCTCTCTCATCGGTAGGCCTCATGCCAGTGTCTTCTGTTTGAAGGCTGACCTTGCCAGTCTGCACTGTCTCTGGACATTCAAGGGAGTGTAGGCACACCATTATCTTAGCTTCAAGGCTAATGAATAGCCCTTGTTTGAGAGCTCTTCATCACATGTTGCAAGAGCACAAAATTGTCCAGTTCGACAGTTCATTCAACATTATTTGATTCAATTATACTGGGTGCAGTTTCTCCACTTGGCCTTTAGAGACTTGCTCACTCTATCGCATATAAACGTCAGGCCCTTTTAATTGTCCAATACTTGGCATCCATAGATGTTCTTGTTCCTTCTAATCTTTGGGAAATATGTCCTCGCACATGGTCGGCTTGTTAGACTCCCTTTGTGCTTTCTTTCATCTTTCGAAATAGCATCCTTGGTTCCAAGCCAATGTACTCCTCTATTTTGCAAGGGAAAACAACTTCTTCATCATCTCTCCACTTTAAGATCCTGGGCTAGTATTTTGAGGTAATTGGGTTGATTGACATAAGCTGTCGTCCATTTCTTTTAATGGTCATCCTAAACGTTGACTGTATACCTCTCATAAGCAAGCTGCTATGTGTTCTTTCTACCTTGCGTTTCAGCGAATTTACAGTCATTGACCAGTGAGTCACTTCATTCTTCTTCATGTTGTACCGCATCATGGATTACTTGTTTCTCTTAGTGCTTCAGTTACATCGTCATTCTTAAGTATTCTCATATCGTTTCAGCATTGCTTCTTATATCTTCTTTATCACATTCTTTTGCTATCGTCAGACCAGACTTTGTTTTAATGCACATCCATGCTGTTCATGGCTGTAGTTCAACAGCTCCACAAAGTGCAACCTTCTTGGTAACTTTCCTCCACTATGTCAACTTGTGGGTACAATCTGAAGGGTTGTCTGAGTGCATATTGTCTCTCATATACTCGACGGGGTGCAGGGTCATTGCAAGGATAGTAATGGGCATACACATGCACGTTTCCATTGCTCCTCCCACACAGGCTGAACTGAATGCAGAAAACTCTGCCACAGTACTAGGTGGGGAAATGCATGGTTATTTAACTTCCATAACTATATGTCTGAACTGTATCTCTCAGCAGATTGAGGTGTGACAGTGGGGCCAAGAGGCAACCAACGACATAAGAGAAGGAATAGTTGAGTGAATAGTTGAGTTGAATTCTGAAATACCCCCCTTGTCACTATTTCCAGGGGACCTTATTTATGTAAGGAACTTAATTGGAAAATGGCACAAGCCATGATTTGAAGGCCCATTTACAGTCCAGTATGCAACACCCACTGCAGTAAAGGTGCGTGGCAAAAAGGCATGGGTGCTGTGACACAGGATATTCGTCAAGAAATTCAATGACTCCTTTTCTTTAGAGAACCATCTCCTCCTTTTTATTAACAGTTTTTAGGTTGGCCCAACGCGTTTCGAGTTTCAAATACTCTTCTTCAGGGGCATCAATTTTCAACATCAATTTCACAATCCATTCTAAAAAATCAAAAATATAGATCAAAAGTTTACCAACTTTGTTGTTTGTAATAAAGTGGTAGCATCAAACACAAAACTTGTTTGTTTATGGTCACAGACCTAAATGAGATAAACAGTCTGTGACCATAAACAAAAAGGAGAAGATGGTTCTCTAAAGAAAAGGAGACATTGAATTTCTTGACGAATATTTACTGATTGTATTTTGAACATTTAGGCCATAAGAGTCACTAACTATATATTGAATATCTTTTGACAAATACCAATTAGGCCTATTACCGGCCTTTTAGAAAGTGTGCAGGGGACGCAGTTTTCCATAATTTGGATGTCTATGTTTCTTAGTACTTTTCCAGCCTAGATACCAAGGCTGAGTCTTTCTCCCCTGCACCTTGAACTCTATAAATTCACATCTCTATCTTCTACCAGATTACCATTGAAATAAGGGTGTGCAAGTGTAAATTCTGTGTTTTGATGGTATCAAGAGATGAAACAGACAGCAGTTTGTGAATTCAGCAATAGAATCTTTACTAAGTATCAGGATGGGTGTAATGCCTAACTTGCCCTATAGCTATGGTGGGGATTTCCCTACCTAAAGAAGCTAATGAAAGTCTATAATTCCAAATCAAAAGTCTGTCTGTGTCAAAACCTATGCTTGCCCTAACCTCTAATACAAAATGTAGTGTAGGGTTATTGTAACTCAATAGTGTTCAAAATAAAGTCTGGAGATATCTGTAGCTCCCTTCCTCAAGTCCAGGATGCAATTCCAACAATTATAGCCATCAGGATCTGTGTTTCTCTTCCCCAAGTCAAAGAATACTTGGTTTCAGTATACAAAGTTCAGAAGGAGCTTAGGTTTCCCTTCCCTAAGCTTGAAGTACTGGTTCGCAAAACAATCTCGCAATGTTCCATAGGAGGTCAGGGTTCCCTTCCCCAAGCTTCAGGCACTGGTTCGCAAAACAATCTCACAATGTTCAGCTCTATCTTGTTTCAGGGTTGCATTCGCAATGTTAATAGATTTGTTGGGGCTTCCAAGTCTAGGCGCATTTGACAGGCTGCACGGCCCACCCACTACAGGTTGCGCAACCAGTTGCCCTTGCCTCAGCTTTCTGCCACCTTAACTTAGGTAGGCTTGGTGGTTCATGACCAACTCAGAAGACTCAAAAGTTCATTGATTAATTATTTATCTTCATTGGCACTTATTTGGCTCTCTTTTCCGAATTCCACTTTGTTGGCTTTTTTTTACTGCCTTCACTTCTACTTGTTCAGCTTAGTTGTGTTAGTTCGGCATTTTGGTCACACTTCACTGGCTCCGCTCAGCTGTTTATCCCCAGCCCTCATTCTCTTTATCATAGTATTACAGTTCATATTACTTTCTCAGTGTCCTGAATTGATTGGAGACTTTTGAACACGTAAAGCTTCCTCACACGTGACCACTCTGATATATTGTTTCTAGACAATTATTTTCTAACATTGCATTCATTTCAGTTTGTTCTTCCATTCCAGACACTTTTGAGAACGTTCCTATTCCAAGGGACCACTCTGATACAATGTAGCTCATCAAATTTCATCGCATTCTCTAAAACTAACGGGTCGCGTTGCTCTTTTCTTAAGATTCCTTGTTAACATGATTTTTTGTATTTGAGGTCAGGGTCTCAACACTTGCCCTTCAGATACCCCTCGGCTGGAACTTCCACTCAGGGAAACAAGAACCGCTTGGACACCACAAAGGGGACGGCACTCTCCATGGTTCCCCTCTCCTGCCTTCACCGGCTCCCTGGAGACACGGCTTCCTCGCTACGCATTTGCACTCTGCTTCACCATGCAGTTCTTCAGCGTCTCAGTGTTCCGTTCTCCCTCAGCTTCTCGCGCTGGGCTGGCCTTCCTGCAGCTCTCTCTCTAAGTTCACTGGTGCTCCACCTTTTATACACCTGAGCCCTATCAAGGTGTTCCAGGTGTGATTTGCATGCCTGGTTTGTCTGATTCCAATTAGACCAATTACTGGGACATGCCTGACCTTCAGCCCTGTAGTCTCCAGGATCCCTCTTCTTTGTCCCAGTACTATATTGATGTTTCCTATAGGTAGTCTGTATTACTCTTTGAGGCATCTTCCTCTTCTCAGTACTTTGTGTGCATGAAGGGAGAAACGCCGTATCAGAGGAAGTCCATCTTGACCCTGGTTGCTCTTTCTTTGCTCTCTTGTTAGAATGGGGTTTGGAATGGGAAGCCATTATTATTCCTAGTTGCCTCTTTCTGACCGAAGTATTTTGTAGGATTGCAAAAGGGAATATCCGATAGGGTTGACAATAGCCCATGAAGGCTGAGAGAGGGGAGAGTAGATCAGTATCAGGAAGGGGCAAAACCCATGTCTCACCTTTGGGCGTCCCCCCAATTCCCAAGGACCCTCCACTCAGGTGATCCTCCCTCAGTTGTGTACCCCCAGGGTTGGGATCCAAGGGCAATGGCCTTTCCCTGGCCACCTGAGCAAAGGACACGAGGGGAGTAGATGTGAGGATGCCCTCAGGTTTCTCACAGTGCATATAGGTGACATCGAAGGATTCATAGGCATGGCCTCCTAGTTGAATGATGAGGAGTCAGAAGAAGAAGCAGAGCGGATGACCAGACCAAAGACAAGAGGGAGGATGAGAACTGACCAGCAACACAAAAAGTGACACTATGTAAAGAGACAATGTACTTTTCCAGAGTGCAAGAAAGAGTATCTTTGATATCCCAGAATATGGGAAGAAGATACCTACAAACAATGGACTCACTCATCATAATGATTGGCGTCCTTTTCTTTTCCTTTAGTTTTTTCTTCATAGCCTATACAGTAGCAATAAGATTTTTGAGTGATGATACAACTAATGCAGTTGCTAAAATAAGTGAAGAAGCAACTAGAGTTAGAAGAGAAGTGATAGATGACGGATATCCTCTAAGAGAACATTTTCAAGGTTTCACTGATAGAACTAATAATATGTGGTACCACCACATGACTAAAGTGGGAAGACAGAAATCAGATTAAAACTGTTTTGTTTGCTCACTCCTTCCGTACGACTTGAGTGTTTCCAGATTGTTCTTGCCTGAAGAAATACAGCAAGGAGGGCACACTGTCTAACTCATATTGCATTATTCAAAACAAGGGAGCAATTTCAGGTATACGTTATCCCTGCCATGTTCGGCTGTATCAGGCATAAGATGGCAGCCAATTTTCAGGGAAATTCGACTGTCATGAAATGGGTCACAAAAGCAGAGTCCCTTTATGAAGAGAGACAATGAATGACAAAGTAATAAAATATATGTTCCCAGGACCTTGAGAAGGAGAAATGACAGTGAGAGACCACCCCTTGTTGAAATGTATGGACTGTATGTAATGTATGGTTGACAGTATCTTTGACACTGTCCACCATGCCATCCTGCTCAAATGTCTCCGTGATAACCTTGGTATCACCGGTCAGGCCCTGGCTTGGCTGACATCTTTCCTCTCTGACCGACCCTCCCAGGTCCAACTTGGGCCCTTCCACTCTGCTATCTTTTTCTCTACCTGTGGTGTCCCCCAGGGGTCTAACCTCTCTCCCTGGCTGTTCAACCTATACGTGGCACTTCTTGCCCACCACATTTGCTGCTCTCTGCCCTAACTGTGCTACGTGGACGACACTCAGCTCATTTTCAGGCTATCTTCGGCCACCTCTTCTCCATCTCTCATCTCTGACTGTCTGTCTGCTATCCAGGAGTGGTGTGCGTCCAATGACCAGTGTCTTAATTCCAGTAAGACTGAGATTTTCCTCATCGGCACACCCGCTCCCTCCTTTCCTGTCGCTCTCTGGCCGGCCTCTCTTGGCCATCCTCCTGTTCCAACCTGTGAGGCTAAAAACCTTGGGGTCATCTTTGACTCCACACTCTCCTTCTCTCCTCACATCTCTAATGTCTCTAATAAGTCACACTACCAGCTGCACCTCCTCAGAGGTATTAAACCTTTCCTCTCCTTCCCCCAGAATCTCACTGTTTCCAGAGCTCTGGTTCTCTCTAAGCTGGACTACTGCAACAGCCTCTTTCTAAATCTGCCTTCCTCTACTCTTTGCCCTCTGCAACTCATCTGGAACAGGACTGCGGGACTTGTCCTTGGCCTCAAGCCCAAGGATCGTATCTCTCCAGGACTGAAATCTCTTCACTGGCTCCCAGTGGCTGCAAGGATCAAGTTCAAAACCCTCTGCATTGTCCACAAGGCCCTCTGGGACCAGGGTCCTCAATATGTTCAACTCCTCTTACTAAATATCTTCCTTCTCGAGTTCTTCTGTCATCCGCCTCCAACTCCCTCTGGGTCAGTCGCTTCTCCAAGCAACAAGTTGGTGGTAGATCTCCTTCTTAGGCTGGGGTTTCCCTCTGGAACAGCCTCCCTGCTTCCCTGAAACTTGAGGAGAACCATCTCCGGTTCTGGAAGCACCTCAAAACCTTTCTCTTTGCTTCTGCCTTTTTTCCTCCTCTCCCCTGCTGACCTCCTGGCTGAAACTAAATCTGCACTGGTTACCTGGCCACCCTCTGATCCCGGGCCCAGGTCCCTCTCCCACCAGTCACACACAGCTGCACTGCCGGCCTGGCATACCCTGCACTTGGGAACTGTTTCTGTATCCCTTCAGTCCCAGTACCAGCACTTGACACCTGATGTCTGTATTTACATCTGCACTTGCCTTCTGCTGGCCGTTACTTTTACTTATTGTTATTATTCTATTCCTATGTACTGCACTGTCCCTTTCCCCCTCCCCCTGCACTTTCCCCCTTCCACCATCCCAAGCACTTGCATGATCTGAATGACATCTGCCCTAGTATGATCGTTGTCTGTCCGCCCCTTGTTACCCCTCCCTTGCCTCGTTGCGCCTTGAAACACTTGTGTATAGGCACGTTATAAATGGCATATCATATCATATCATATCAAAAGAGGGAGAGAGACACTGTTTTGCTGGGACAGACAGCAGCTACACATTACAGAGGAGTGTACACCCCTCGATGTTGGATGTAAGGGCTAATGGGGTGTAGAGTGGAGGCACTGATAGGATTTGCATGGCATGCTATTGAACCTGCAAATAGAGAGTGCCTGGAAGAATGGAGCAAACATGCCAGACTGTTTACACGAGTGGAGGATGAAGAAGGGCCAGTACACTTAACAAAGCTTAAGATTGCATCACTATGCTTCGGAAACAATGGCACAGTACAGACAGGGAAGAAGGAAGGGTGCCAACGCATCATGGATCTGCCAGACATGAAAGTAGGCACAGCAGTGTTAATTGACCACTACTGTGCCTGTGGATCGCGTGCAGATACCAGACTGGGGTGGCATCTGCTCAATAGTAGTGTTGCATGCACCAGCACTGGTAGTGCCTCAAAGTGATGTGGTGCAAATAGTAGACTACCCCCCTAGCAAACAGTGACAAGAAGGAGAAAAGCTCACAGCACCCAAAAAGAGACAATTATTTCTCAAAAGAATCAGTACAAGCATTAGACAATTTCCCATCTGAGCACAGACTATCTAGTAAGGCATCTACGTTCTTCATGACTATTCTCGACCCCGGCTTACAGATGGTAGTAAAATACCAAATGGTTGCAGATAACCAGATAGAAGTTACTTCAGGCTATAAATGTTACAGAAAAGGGGTTCAATGCGAGTAAAGAAGAGTTGAAAACAATCATATTAATGACTTTCCAGAACACGTATGTCCTCGACCTCCTCACTGCCATGGAGTGAGGCGTTTTTACAAAAATTGGCTCAAGTTGCTGCACATTTAAACCTGCACATGATGAGCAGAATGGGGGTCTGACAGAAGCAATAATGACCTTGCAAAATGTTCACGTGGAAATGGTCAAATAAACCAGTGCAGTTAAGGATGAGGACTGGTTTACGGCTCTATTCTCGTGGGTGCCTATGCATTTAAAATACTACTGGCAGTTCTGGTATTGGTATTAACAGGTTTCTGCATTTTGCAATTAATATTGTCAAGTGCAAAAGGACTGGAAAAAAGGCTCTAGAATAGCACATGATGACAGTAATACTGGGTTAAGATAATGTGGTACATAGTCACACCCAAACAGATGCACCACATGAAATGCACCTCATTGAAAGACCAATAGGGCCCTCAGGCACTATGTTTGTACCCCCAATAGACCCAGAAAACTACAGTGAACAATGGGTCAATTGTGAAGGAGATGCGGAATGCTGCTTTATGACATATGGGCCAGAAGAATACATAGAGAAAGGAGGCAGCTTAGGGTGGGGGTGTTGTATGATATGGATACCAAACGTTGGATATGATAGGATGGCTGAAAATAATTTAGGTGTGGTCAATAAATTGACCGGAGGGGGGAGGGTAGTAATGGAGATGAGAGTTGCACCAGTATTAACCACGCCCCCAACACCCCCGTCTGTTCCCCATTATGATCAAAAATGGAAATATAAGCTAAGAAAGGTGCAGTAGGCCGTTAACAAAACATTAAGAGCCATGTAGTTGCTAAGAGTAGAATAGATAGTGTGACATGAGCAGGGAAGCAGGTAGTGCACTTATTATACACACAGATAGGGAATGATTAAATGGCAGCACACACACACACAAAGTACACGTGACAGACATGCAGAAACACATAGACATGAAGAGCACACAGACATGAAAAATATTTGCACACAGACATAAAGAACACTTGCATGTAGACAAGAAGAATATTAGCACATAGACACGAAGAACATTAACATGTAAGAGGCAAAGGGCACAATATGGTGGAAAGTGAACCGAAGTACTGCCATTTTAGGCCAAACCCAACAAGGCCTCAATTCTCGAATACTGCAGCATGAGACAAAATTACTCAACACAGAGTTCTCAGGCCTCACAGAGCTCAGACAGTAGCCCTCAGCAACCAAGGTCAGTGCGCTGAAGGGAGTTTGGCATAGCAAGCTAAAAACTCACTAGATAGGGTTTCCCAGGCCACAAAGCACAAATATTAAAGCCAATTAGTTTCAGTTGGTAGCAATGAGAAACACCCATTGCCTTAAATGCCAGGTGCAAGTGAAACACTTGTGTATGAGCGCGATACAAATAAAATATTAATGTCAAGTAGCTACCATGCCAATTACTCACATAAAGAATGAGTACACAGCACCTGTGTGGCTGCCAAAGGAAAGCACACACACAATAGAGCCACAAACAAGACTGACAGTGAAATCCCAGGCCTGGGAATGAGTGGGGAGTATCTTCTTTAACTAGATTATAGTGGTGCATCCATCTCTCATTCCTCACCACCAGTGCTAGAAGGTAGCCCAGCACGATGAGCTGAGCCCTGTCCAATCACTTTTTTTTTGCTTAGCAACCAATGTAGTATTGTGCCAACCAGTTAGATGCTAAGTAGGACTGTGTCATTGTAGGAGGTTGAATTTAGGAGGAGCCACTAGGAATAGAAAAACCAATAAAATAATGAGGTTTGCTTATATATATATTCATATATCCTATATTCTACCATCCAATCCAGGACTAGAATAGAAGTTTTAAGATAATAGCTCAGTGTGACATCATTTATGACAAGTTTTGAATATAAAAAGTTGTTGTTCCTGTTGCCATTTTGAGATTGTCTTTTATACGCTCTTCCAGCAGCCATTTGTTTTTTTAATAAAGCTGGGTTTTCATGTGCACTTGGAGTTACTCTATTTATTAAGTTATTTCTTTTGTTGGTATGTTTTGGGCCTATCTTAACACTTTAATTAAATGTCTATCCCTTTTTCAAGGGTAATACAGATAAACAGAAATAATAGAAAAGCTCATGCTGTGCATGTGTGTTTCAGTGCAGGCCGAGGTCTGAGAGACTATTGGCCAAACCAGCCGCTGACTTGGGAGGGCTTTCAAATTGAGGAAGTTGAAGGCAGAAGGCGGCACTCTGCCATGGAGCTCGGCCCAGCGCCTTTGGGAGAGGGGCTACAACATGAGCTTTATCAGGCAGCAGCATTAAACATTGGGGCAGAGGACACAAGCCTGCCCTGTACATATCAATAGACCCTCGATGATGAAGCCCAAAACTTAACTACTGGGCCCAGCTTTTAGTGGCTCGCAGCTCCTGGTGATTAGCACCTCTTCCTGAAAATAAATAGCCTCTGAATTGGGGAGAGGTGGGTCTGATGGGACAAAGGAAGGGTGATGGATACTCAGCCTCCTGGTCTCAGAGAAATGGCAGGTGGATAGCGCAATGGGTTAATGCACCTGCGCGGCTATCTACTGCAGCCACCTGTAGACTACATATCCAGATCCTGGTGCCACTCTGATGAAGACCTGTGCTTACCGCTTATCACGTTGAGAAGGTGCCCCCTTTGATGCCCAGCACAATTACCTTGCAAACACTGACCCACGTGCTGCACTTGGGAGCCTTTATGCATGAGGGTTAACAGGGGCAGAGTGCAGAGTGCAAAGGCACACATGAGAGTGGGCGAGCAGGCAGTTGAAGGGGCACTGGGTTTTGAATGGTCACACATGGCACCATTCGCGACCCACTTTTTAGATCGGCCCACCAGTCCCACCAAAGTTTAGATGCAGGCTCCGCAACTGGAAAGCGCCTTATATGTGGGGGCCGATAATAGGGCGCCAGCGGTAGGATGGGGGTGCACTGGGAACCCGTGGGAGGCTTGGCGCGCACTGGCCACTAGGGGGGGAGCTAGGGTAGGGGTGCTGGCCGCCCCCCTTCCCTCCTCCTGGCTCCCCACCTGCTGCAGATTCAGGGGTGCTCTCCAGGACTGCACTTGCCACCCTTGATGCACGCCTCCGCTCCACATATCCTGGCCTGTGCCGCACAGTGAGGAACTCAAGGAGCTCCAGGGCACGGCAGAATAAGCAGGGGGCAAAGGGGCAATACCATAGGACATAGGAAATAACACAGTGCCAAAACTGAGCAATGGGCAGCACTCCCCACAGCATCCCACAGCCATCATACATGGCCACATGTCACTAGCATCAGGCAGGAAGAGAAGCAAACACATCAGGGGGCTAATAAGCACCCAGGCGACAAAAACCCCAAGAGCAGGAGGAGGCAGGGAAGTAGGGACAATAGCTACAAAGGAAGAAAGGCTTTTCATACCAATGTGTGTAGGGCCGTCGGCGCCAGCCGGCCAGGCGTGCATCCAAACACCCAAACAAAAGAAATGACTTCGCTTCGCTTGCTGGGAAGTACAAATCGTTGCCATCTCTGCTCCCCAGCTTGTGTGGGTGGAGTACCCACGCAGGCAGGGCCTCCACTCCTAAAACTGGGATTTTTCTTTCACCTGGCACACGCATGTGAAGTACATGCCGTGTACATCAGGCACATATGAAGGCTCTGCACCAATTCTGAATCTACACTCTGCCAGCAAAGCCCTGCACATAGTTTAGGTCAAAAGTCTTACTTTGATGTGAATTATTAAGCCCACAATGGCGGGTAGTTTCGGTGCCTCCTCAGCCTTCCTTATGCAATCTGAAGCCTAGGAGTTTGTTCCCAGGAGTCTTTTACAGCCTAGGAGTGTTTGATTTTTGGCTCAGCCTTTTCGCAATCCTGTGTCTGGCAGCGAAACGAATGTCCTCCTCCTTGGCTCCCGTTCCCTGCTCGCTCACCTGTAGCAGATGCACTGCAACTTCCGCCCACAGAGGCGCCATATTGGAGAGCCGAGTCTTCTGTAGAATGTGTGAAGAGGCGCAGCTGTTTCTGAGCAAAAGAGGATTCAAGTGACATCTCTCACACGTTGGAAGCAACGCGTGTACCTCCTTAATTTGTTGTAAATAAAAATCCCACGCATTTCACTGCCGGCCTTAAAAGGATTTCTCAGTGCCTGATGCGGAACGAGGGGTTATGCGCGCCTGAAATATTAACATGGTGACCAAGCGTCATGTACAAGCCCTAGAAACTCAAGCATTGGCCTTTTGGTTTCAAGAACTTCATGGTTTACCTCAACCATGAGGTCATGGTTCAGACGCCGCTTAGGCTCGGCTCTGGGGTACCATTTAAGCTGTGGGATTCAATTATGCAACGCGTACCCCTGGCGCAACCTGCGCGGCTGACGTCTTATTCCAGGATTGGGGTGGGCGTGGGGGTCGGCATAAGGACTGGATGCTGGGGCATCTGAATGAGATATGATACTTGAGAAGGCTTGGACGTTTTCCTTCCTTGAGAAAGATGAGTTCATAGTGAAAGAGGGGGGGGGGGAGGGAGGCGGTGTTGTTAGGATTCAGCGGAGTGGGCGGGACGATAGAAACTGACAGGGAAGACTATTAGTTGTAGGAAATGGATGAAAACCCCTCTCTCCGGTTCCCTGTTAGGCTCAGAGATTACCCAGATGCATAGGTGAGGCTCGCACAGATGCAGAGGTGAGGCCCACACAGATGCATAGGTGAGGCCGACACAGATGCAGAGGTGAGGCCCACACAGATGCATAGGTGAGGCCGACACAGATGCAGAGGTGAGGCCCACACAGATGCATAGGTGAGGCCGACACAGATGCAGAGGTGAGGCCCACACAGATGCATAGGTGAGGCCCACACAGGGTGCAGAGGTGAGGCCGACACAGATGAAAAGGGGAGGCCGACACAGGGTGCAGAGGTGAGGCCCACACAGATGCAGAGGTGAGGCCCACACAGATGCATAGGTGAGGCCGACACAGATGCAGAGGTGAGGCCCACACAGATGCATAGGTGAGGCCGACACAGATGCAGAGGTGAGGCCCACACAGATGCATAGGTGAGGCCCACACAGGGTGCAGAGGTGAGGCCGACACAGATGAAAAGGGGAGGCAGACACAGGGTGCAGAGGTGAGGCCCACACAGATGCAAAGGTGAGGCTCGCACAGATGCAGAGGTGAGGCCGACACAGATGCATAAGTGAGGCCCACACAGATGCATAGGTGAGGCCGACACAGATGCAGAGGTGAGGCCCACACAGATGCATAGGTGAGGCCCACACAGGGTGCAGAGGTGAGGCCGACACAGATGCAGAGGTGAGGCCCACACAGATGCATAGGTGAGGCCGACACAGATGCAGAGGTGAGGCCCACACAGATGCATAGGTGAGGCCCACACAGGGTGCAGAGGTGAGGCTGACACAGATGAAAAGGGGAGGCCGACACAGGGTGCAGAAGTGAGGCCCACACAGATGCAAAGGTGAGGCTCGCACAGATGCAGAGGTGAGGCCGACACAGATGCATAGGTGAGGCCCACACAGATGTATAGGTGAGGCCGACACAGATGCAGAGGTGAGGCCCACACAGATGCATAGGTGAGGCCCACATAGGGTGCAGAGGTGAGGCCGACACAGATGAAAAGGGGAGGCCGACACAGGGTGCAGAGGTGAGGCCCACACAGATGCAAAGGTGAGGCCGACACAGATGCAGAGGTGAAGCCTACACAGATACATAGGTGAGGCCTACACAGATGCATAGGTGAGGCTCGCACAGATGCAAAGGTGAGGCAGACACAGATGCAGAGGTGAGGCCTACACAGATGCAAAGGTGAGGCCGAAACAGATGCAAAGGTGACGCCCACACAGATGCATAGGTGAGGCCTACACAGATGCAGAGGTGAAGCCCACACAGATACATAGGAGAGGCCTACACAGATGAATAGGTGAGGCTCGCACAGATGCAAAGGTGAGGCCCACACAGATGCAAAGGTGAGGCTCGCACAGATGACAAGGGGAGGCCGACACAGGGTGCAGAGGTGAGGCCCACACAGATGCAAAGGTGAGGCCGACACAGGGTGCAGAGGTGAGGCCCACACAGATGCAAAGGTGAGGCCGACACAGATGCAGAGGTGAAGCCCACACAGATGCATAGGTGAGGCCTACACAGATGCAGAGGTGAAGCCCACACAGATGAATAGGTGAGGCTCGCACAGATGCAAAGGTGAGGCCGACACAGATGCAGAGGTGAGGCTTACACAGATGCAAAGGTGAGGCCCACACAGATGCAAAGGTGAGACCTACACAGATGCAAAGGTGAGACCTACACAGATGCAGAGGTGAGGCCTACAAAGATGCATAGGTGAGGCCCACACAGATGCAAAGGTGAGGCCGACACAGATGCAGAGGTGAAGCCCACACAGATGCGAAGGTGAGGCCGACACAGATGCAAAGGTGAGGCCCACACAGATGCATAGATGAGGCCTACACAGATGCATAGGTGAGGCCTACACAGATGCAAAGGTGAGGCCCACACAGAAGCAAAGGTGAGGCCTACATAGATTCATAGGTTTGGCCTTTCCAGATGCATAGGTGAGGCCTACACAGATGCATAGGTGTGGCCTACACAGATGCATTGGTGAGGCCCACAGAGATGCATAAGTGAGGCCTACACAGATGCAAAGGTGAGGCCCACACAGATGCATAGGTGAGGCCTACACAGATGCATAGGTGAGGCCTTTCCAGATGCATAGGTGATGCCTACACAGATGCATACATCAGGCCTACCCAGGTGCATAGGTGAGGCCTACACAGATGCAAATGTGAGGCCTACACAGATGCATAGATGAGGCCTACCCAGATGTATAGGCGAGGCCTACACAAATACAAATGCAAGGTCTACACAGAGATATAGATGAGGCCCACCCAGATGCATAGGTGAGGCCCACATAGATGCATAGGTGACGCCTACCCACATGCAAAGGTGAGGCCTACACAGATGCATAGATAAGGCCCACCCAGAAGCATATATGTGGCCTACCCAGAAGCATAGTTGAGGCCTACGCAGATGCACAGGTGAGGCCAACGCGGAGGAATAGGTGAGGCCCACACAGGTGCAAAGGTGAGGCCTACACAGATGCATAGGTGAGGCGCACACAGATGCATAGGTGAGGCCTACACAGATGCATGAGTGCGGCCTACACAGATGCAAAGTTGAGGCCCACACAAATGCATAGGTGAGGCGCACACAGATGCATAGGTGAGGCCTACACAGATGTAAAGGTGAGACCCACCCAGAAGCATAGTTGAGGCCCACACAGATGCAAGGTGAGCCCCACACAGATGCAAGGTGAGGCCCACGTGGAGGCACAGGTGAGGCCCACACAGATGCAGAGGTGAAGCCCACACAGATGCATACGTGAGGCCCACACAGATGCATAGATGAGACCTATCCAGATGCAAAGGTGAGGACCATCCAGATGTACACGTGCGGCCTACCCAGATGAAAATGTGAGGCCTACCCAGATGCAAAGGTGAGGCCTATCCAGATGCATAGGTGATGCCGCCCCAGATGCAGAGGTGAAGCGCACACAGATGCAAGGTGAGCCCCACACAGAAGCATAGATAAGGCCTACCCAGAAGCATAGTTGAGGCCCACACAGATGCAAGGTGAGCCCCACACAGATGCAAGGTGAGGCCCACGTGGAGGCACAGGTGAGGCCCACACAGATGCATAGGTGAGGCTTACACAGATGCATAGATGAGGCCTATCCAGATGCAACGGTGAGGCCTACACAGATACAAAGGTGAGGTGTACACAGATGCATATTTGAAGTCTATCCCGATGCATACGTGAGGCCCACACAGATGCATAAATGAGACCCATCCAGATGCAAAGGTGAGGACCATCCAGATGTACACGCGCGGCCTACCCAGATGCAAAGGTGAGGCCTATCCAGATGCATAGGTGATGCTGACCCAGATGCAGAGGTGAGGCGCACAGATATATAGGTGACACCTACCCAGATCCAAAGGTGAGGCCCACACAGATACATAGGTGAGGACCACACAGATGCATAGGTGAGGGCTACACCGATGCAAAGGTGAGGCCTACACAGATGCAACGATGAGGCCTACACAGATGCAACGGTGAAGCCTACACAGATGCATAGATGAGGCCCACCCAGAAGCATATATGAGGCCTACACAGAAGCATAGTTGAGGCCTACGTAGATGCACAGGTGAGGCCCACGCGGAGGCATAGGTGAAGCCCACACAGATGCAAAGGTGAGGCCTACACAGATGCAAAGGTGAGGCCCACACAGATGCAAAGGTGAGGCCGAAACAGATGCATAGGTGAGGCCTACACAGATGCATAGGTGAGGATCGCACAGATGCAAAGGTGAGGCCCACACAGATGCAGTGGTGAGGCCCACACAGATGCATAGGTGAGGCCTACACACATGCAAAGTTGAGTCCCACACAGATGCATAGATGAGGCCCCACACAGATGCATGGGTGAGGCCTACACATATGCAAAAGTGAGGCCCACCCAGAAGCATAGCTGAGGCCTACGCAGATGCACAGGTGAGGCCCACACAGATGCATAGGTGAGGCTTATCCAGATGCAAAGATGAAGCCTACAAAGATACAAAGGTGAAGTGTACACAGATGCATAGTTCAGGTCAATCCAGATGTATAGGTGAGGCCCACACAGATGCATAAGTGAGGCCCATCCAGATGCAAAGGTGAGGACCATCCAGGTGCACAGGTGAGGCCTGCTCAGATGCAAAGGCAAGGCCTATCCAGATGCAAAGGCGAGGCCTACCCAGATGCAAAGGTGAGGCCTATCCAGATGCATAGGTGATGCCTACCCAGATACAGAGGTGAGGTCCACACAGATGCATAGGCTAGGCCTACACAGATGCAAAGGTGAGGCCTACACAGATGCAAAGGTGAGGCCTACACAGATGCATAGATGAGGCCCACCAAGAAGCATAGATGAGGCTTACCCAGAAGCATAGTTGAGGCCTACGCAGATGCACAGGTGAGGTCCACGCAAAGGCATAGGCGAGGCCCACACAGATGCATAGATGAGGCCTACACATATGCATAGGTGAGGCCTACACAGATGCACAGGTGAAGCCCACGTGGAGGCATACGTGAGGCCCACACAGATGAAAAGGTGAGGCCCACACAGATGCAAAGGTGAGCCCCACACAGATGCATAGGTGAGGCCTACACAGATGCATAGGTGAGGCCTACACAGATGAATAGGTGATGCTCGCACAGATGCAAAGGTGAGGCCGACACAGATGCAGAGGGGAGGCTTACACAGATGCAAAGGTGAGGCCGACACAGATGCAAAGGTGAGGCCCACACAGATGCAAAGGTGAGACCTACACAGATGCATAGGTGAGGCCTTTCCAGAAGCAGAGGTGAGGCCTACACAGATGCATAGTTGAGGCCTGCACAGATGTAAAGGTGAGGCCCACACAGATGCAAAGGTGAGACCTACACAGATGCATAGGTGAGGCCTACAAAGATGCATAGGTGAGGCCCACACAGATGCAAAGGTGAGGCCGACACAGATGCAGAGGTGAAGCCCACACAGATGCGAAGGTGAGGCCGACACAGATGCAATGGTGACGCCCACACAGATGCATAGATGAAGCCTACACAGATGCATAGGTGAGGCCTACACAGATGCAAAGGTGAGGCCCACACAGATGCAAAGGTGAGGCCTACATAGATGCATAGGTTTGGCCTTTCCAGATGCATAAGTGAGGCCTACACAGATGCAAAGGTGAGGCCCACACAGATGCATAGGTGAGGCCTACACAGATGCATAGGTGAGGCCTTTCCAGATGCATAGGTGATGCCTACACAGATGCATACATGAGGCCTACCCAGATGCATAGGTGAGGCCTACACAAATACAAATGCAAGGTCTACACAGAGATATAGATTAGGCCCACCCAGATGCATAGGTGAGGCCCACATAGATGCATAGGTGACGCCTACCCACATGCAAAGGTGAGGCCTACACAGATGCATAGATAAGGCCCACCCAGAAGCATATATGTGGCCTACCCAGAAGCATAGTTGAGGCCTACGCAGATGCACAGGTGAGGCCAACGCGGAGGCATAGGTGAGGCCCACACAGATGCAAAGGTGAGGCCTACACAGATGCATAGGTGAGGCGCACACAGATGCATAGGTGAGGCCTACACAGATGCATAAGTGCGGCCTACACAGATGCAAAGTTGAAAGTTGAGGCCCACACAAATGCAAAGTTGAGGCGCACAAAAAATGCATAGGTGAGGCGCACACAGATGCATAGGTGAGGCCTACACAAATGTAAAGGTGAGACCCACCCAGAAGCATAGATGAGGCCTACCCAGAAGCATAGTTGAGGCCCACACAGATGCAAGGTGAGCCCCACACAGATGCAAGGTGAGGCCCACGCGGAGGCATAGGTGCGGCCTACACAGATGCAAAGTTGAAAGTTGAGGCCCACACAAATGCAAAGTTGAGGCGCACAAAAAATGCATAGGTGAGGCGCACACAGATGCATAGGTGAGGCCTACACAAATGTAAAGGTGAGACCCACCCAGAAGCATAGATGAGGCCTACCCAGAAGCATAGTTGAGGCCCACACAGATGCAAGGTGAGCCCCACACAGATGCAAGGTGAGGCCCACGCGGAGGCATAGGTGAGGCCCACACAGATGCAGAGGTGAAGCCCACACAGATGCATAGGTGAGGCTTACACAGATGCATAGATGAGGCCTATCCAGATGCAAAGGTGAGGCCTACACAGATACAAAGGTGAGGTGTACACAGATGTATATTTGAGGTCTATCCCGATGCATACGTGAGGCCCACACAGATGCATAGATGAGACCCATCCAGATGCAAAGGTGAGGACCATCCAGATGTACATGTGCGGCCTACCCAGATGAAAATGTGAGGCCTACCCAGATGCAAAGGTGAGACCTATCCAGATGCATAGGTGATGCCGACCCAGATGCAGAGGTGAGGCGCACAGATATATAGGTGATGCCTACCCAGATCCAAAGGTGAGGCCCACACAGATACATAGGTGAGGACCACACAGATGCATAGGTGAGGGCTACACCGATGCAAAGGTGAGGCCTACACAGATGCAACGGTGAGGCCTACCCAGATGCAAAGGTGAGGCTTATCCAGATGCATAGGTGATGCCTACCCAGATACAGAGGTGAGGTCCAAACAGATGCATAGGTGAGGCCCACGCGGAGGCATAGGTGAGGCCCACACAGATGCAAAGGCGAGGCCTACCCAGATGCAAAGGTGAGGCTTATCCAGATGCATAGGTGATGCCTACCCAGATACAGAGGTGAGGTCCACACAGATGCATAGGCTAGGCCTACACAGATGCAAAGGTGAGGCCTACACAGATGCAAAGGTGAGGCCTACACAAATACAAATGCAAGGTCTACACAGAGATATAGATGAGGCCCACCCAGATGCATAGGTGAGGCCCACATAGATGCATAGGTGACGCCTACCCACATGCAAAGGTGAGGCCTACACAGATGCATAGATAAGGCCCACCCAGAAGCATATATGTGGCCTACCCAGAAGCATAGTTGAGGCCTACGCAGATGCACAGGTGAGGCCAACGCGGAGGAATAGGTGAGGCCCACACAGGTGCAAAGGTGAGGCCTACACAGATGCATAGGTGAGGCGCACACAGATGCATAGGTGAGGCCTACACAGATGCATGAGTGCGGCCTACACAGATGCAAAGTTGAGGCCCACACAAATGCATAGGTGAGGCGCACACAGATGCATAGGTGAGGCCTACACAGATGTAAAGGTGAGACCCACCCAGAAGCATAGTTGAGGCCCACACAGATGCAAGGTGAGCCCCACACAGATGCAAGGTGAGGCCCACGTGGAGGCACAGGTGAGGCCCACACAGATGCAGAGGTGAAGCCCACACAGATGCATACGTGAGGCCCACACAGATGCATAGATGAGACCTATCCAGATGCAAAGGTGAGGACCATCCAGATGTACACGTGCGGCCTACCCAGATGAAAATGTGAGGCCTACCCAGATGCAAAGGTGAGGCCTATCCACATGCATAGGTGATGCCGCCCCAGATGCAGAGGTGAAGCGCACACAGATGCAAGGTGAGCCCCACACAGAAGCATAGATAAGGCCTACCCAGAAGCATAGTTGAGGCCCACACAGATGCAAGGTGAGCCCCACACAGATGCAAGGTGAGGCCCACGTGGAGGCACAGGTGAGGCCCACACAGATGCATAGGTGAGGCTTACACAGATGCATAGATGAGGCCTATCCAGATGCAACGGTGAGGCCTACACAGATACAAAGGTGAGGTGTACACAGATGCATATTTGAGGTCTATCCCGATGCATACGTGAGGCCCACACAGATGCATAAATGAGACCCATCCAGATGCAAAGGTGAGGACCATCCAGATGTACACGCGCGGCCTACCCAGATGCAAAGGTGAGGCCTATCCAGATGCATAGGTGATGCTGACCCAGATGCAGAGGTGAGGCGCACAGATATATAGGTGACACCTACCCAGATCCAAAGGTGAGGCCCACACAGATACATAGGTGAGGACCACACAGATGCATAGGTGAGGGCTACACCGATGCAAAGGTGAGGCCTACACAGATGCAACGATGAGGCCTACACAGATGCAACGGTGAAGCCTACTCAGATGCATAGATGAGGCCCACCCAGAAGCATATATGAGGCCTACACAGAAGCATAGTTGAGGCCTACGTAGATGCACAGGTGAGGCCCACGCGGAGGCATAGGTGAGGCCCACACAGATGCAAAGGTGAGGCCTACACAGATGCAAAGGTGAGGCCCACACAGATGCAAAGGTGAGGCCGAAACAGATGCATAGGTGAGGCCTACACAGATGCATAGGTGAGGATCGCACAGATGCAAAGGTGAGGCCCACACAGATGCAGTGGTGAGGCCCACACAGATGCATAGGTGAGGCCTACACAGATGCAAAGTTGAGGCCCACACAGATGCATAGATGAGGCCCCACACAGATGCATGGGTGAGGCCTACACATATGCAAAAGTGAGGCCCACCCAGAAGCATAGCTGAGGCCTACGCAGATGCACAGGTGAGGCCCACACAGATGCATAGGTGAGGCTTATCCAGATGCAAAGATGAAGCCTACAAAGATACAAAGGTGAAGTGTACACAGATGCATAGTTCAGGTCAATCCAGATGTATAGGTGAGGCCCACACAGATGCATAAGTGAGGCCCATCCAGATGCAAAGGTGAGGACCATCCAGGTGCACAGGTGAGGCCTGCTCAGATGCAAAGGCAAGGCCTATCCAGATGCAAAGGCGAGGCCTACCCAGATGCAAAGGTGAGGCCTATCCAGATGCATAGGTGATGCCTACCCAGATACAGAGGTGAGGTCCACACAGATGCATAGGCTAGGCCTACACAGATGCAAAGGTGAGGCCTACACAGATGCAAAGGTGAGGCCTACACAGATGCATAGATGAGGCCCACCAAGAAGCATAGATGAGGCTTACCCAGAAGCATAGTTGAGGCCTACGCAGATGCACAGGTGAGGTCCACGCAAAGGCATAGGCGAGGCCCACACAGATGCATAGATGAGGCCTACACATATGCATAGGTGAGGCCTACACAGATGCACAGGTGAAGCCCACGTGGAGGCATACGTGAGGCCCACACAGATGAAAAGGTGAGGCCCACACAGATGCAAAGGTGAGCCCCACACAGATGCATAGGTGAGGCCTACACAGATGCATAGGTGAGGCCTACACAGATGAATAGGTGATGCTCGCACAGATGCAAAGGTGAGGCCGACACAGATGCAGAGGGGAGGCTTACACAGATGCAAAGGTGAGGCCGACACAGATGCAAAGGTGAGGCCCACACAGATGCAAAGGTGAGACCTACACAGATGCATAGGTGAGGCCTTTCCAGAAGCAGAGGTGAGGCCTACACAGATGCATAGTTGAGGCCTGCACAGATGTAAAGGTGAGGCCCACACAGATGCAAAGGTGAGACCTACACAGATGCATAGGTGAGGCCTACAAAGATGCATAGGTGAGGCCCACACAGATGCAAAGGTGAGGCCGACACAGATGCAGAGGTGAAGCCCACACAGATGCGAAGGTGAGGCCGACACAGATGCAATGGTGACGCCCACACAGATGCATAGATGAAGCCTACACAGATGCATAGGTGAGGCCTACACAGATGCAAAGGTGAGGCCCACACAGATGCAAAGGTGAGGCCTACATAGATGCATAGGTTTGGCCTTTCCAGATGCATAGGTGATGCCTACACAGATGCATACATGAGGCCTACCCAGATGCATAGGTGAGGCCTTCACAAATACAAATGCAAGGTCTACACAGAGATATAGATTAGGCCCACCCAGATGCATAGGTGAGGCCCACATAGATGCATAGGTGACGCCTACCCACATGCAAAGGTGAGGCCTACACAGATGCATAGATAAGGCCCACCCAGAAGCATATATGTGGCCTACCCAGAAGCATAGTTGAGGCCTACGCAGATGCACAGGTGAGGCCAACGCGGAGGCATAGGTGAGGCCCACACAGATGCAAAGGTGAGGCCTACACAGATGCATAGGTGAGGCGCACACAGATGCATAGGTGAGGCCTACACAGATGCATAAGTGCGGCCTACACAGATGCAAAGTTGAAAGTTGAGGCCCACACAAATGCAAAGTTGAGGCGCACAAAAAATGCATAGGTGAGGCGCACACAGATGCATAGGTGAGGCCTACACAAATGTAAAGGTGAGACCCACCCAGAAGCATAGATGAGGCCTACCCAGAAGCATAGTTGAGGCCCACACAGATGCAAGGTGAGCCCCACACAGATGCAAGGTGAGGCCCACGCGGAGGCACAGGTGAGGCCCACACAGATGCAGAGGTGAAGCCCACACAGATGCATAGGTGAGGCTTACACAGATGCATAGATGAGGCCTATCCAGATGCAAAGGTGAGGCCTACACAGATACAAAGGTGAGGTGTACACAGATGTATATTTGAGGTCTATCCCGATGCATACGTGAGGCCCACACAGATGCATAGATGAGACCCATCCAGATGCAAAGGTGAGGACCATCCAGATGTACATGTGCGGCCTACCCAGATGAAAATGTGAGGCCTACCCAGATGAAAAGGTGAGGCCCACACAGATGCAAAGGTGAGCCCCACACAGATGCATAGGTGAGGCCTACACAGATGCATAGGTGAGGCCTACACAGATGAATAGGTGATGCTCGCACAGATGCAAAGGTGAGGCCGACACAGATGCAGAGGGGAGGCTTACACAGATGCAAAGGTGAGGCCGACACAGATGCAAAGGTGAGGCCCACACAGATGCAAAGGTGAGACCTACACAGATGCATAGGTGAGGCCTTTCCAGAAGCAGAGGTGAGGCCTACACAGATGCATAGTTGAGGCCTGCACAGATGTAAAGGTGAGGCCCACACAGATGCAAAGGTGAGACCTACACAGATGCATAGGTGAGGCCTACAAAGATGCATAGGTGAGGCCCACACAGATGCAAAGGTGAGGCCGACACAGATGCAGAGGTGAAGCCCACACAGATGCGAAGGTGAGGCCGACACAGATGCAATGGTGACGCCCACACAGATGCATAGATGAAGCCTACACAGATGCATAGGTGAGGCCTACACAGATGCAAAGGTGAGGCCCACACAGATGCAAAGGTGAGGCCTACGTAGATGCATAGGTTTGGCCTTTCCAGATGCATAAGTGAGGCCTACACAGATGCAAAGGTGAGGCCCACACAGATGCATAGGTGAGGCCTACACAGATGCATAGGTGAGGCCTTTCCAGATGCATAGGTGATGCCTACACAGATGCATACATGAGGCCTACCCAGATGCATAGGTGAGGCCTACACAAATACAAATGCAAGGTCTACACAGAGATATAGATTAGGCCCACCCAGATGCATAGGTGAGGCCCACATAGATGCATAGGTGACGCCTACCCACATGCAAAGGTGAGGCCTACACAGATGCATAGATAAGGCCCACCCAGAAGCATATATGTGGCCTACCCAGAAGCATAGTTGAGGCCTACGCAGATGCACAGGTGAGGCCAACGCGGAGGCATAGGTGAGGCCCACACAGATGCAAAGGTGAGGCCTACACAGATGCATAGGTGAGGCGCACACAGATGCATAGGTGAGGCCTACACAGATGCATAAGTGCGGCCTACACAGATGCAAAGTTGAAAGTTGAGGCCCACACAAATGCAAAGTTGAGGCGCACAAAAAATGCATAGGTGAGGCGCACACAGATGCATAGGTGAGGCCTACACAAATGTAAAGGTGAGACCCACCCAGAAGCATAGATGAGGCCTACCCAGAAGCATAGTTGAGGCCCACACAGATGCAAGGTGAGCCCCACACAGATGCAAGGTGAGGCCCACGCGGAGGCATAGGTGAGGCCCACACAGATGCAGAGGTGAAGCCCACACAGATGCATAGGTGAGGCTTACACAGATGCATAGATGAGGCCTATCCAGATGCAAAGGTGAGGCCTACACAGATACAAAGGTGAGGTGTACACAGATGTATATTTGAGGTCTATCCCGATGCATACGTGAGGCCCACACAGATGCATAGATGAGACCCATCCAGATGCAAAGGTGAGGACCATCCAGATGTACATGTGCGGCCTACCCAGATGAAAATGTGAGGCCTACCCAGATGCAAAGGTGAGACCTATCCAGATGCATAGGTGATGCCGACCCAGATGCAGAGGTGAGGCGCACAGATATATAGGTGATGCCTACCCAGATCCAAAGGTGAGGCCCACACAGATACATAGGTGAGGACCACACAGATGCATAGGTGAGGGCTACACCGATGCAAAGGTGAGGCCTACACAGATGCAACGGTGAGGCCTACCCAGATGCAAAGGTGAGGCTTATCCAGATGCATAGGTGATGCCTACCCAGATACAGAGGTGAGGTCCAAACAGATGCATAGGTGAGGCCCACGCGGAGGCATAGGTGAGGCCCACACAGATGCAAAGGCGAGGCCTACCCAGATGCAAAGGTGAGGCTTATCCAGATGCATAGGTGATGCCTACCCAGATACAGAGGTGAGGTCCACACAGATGCATAGGCTAGGCCTACACAGATGCAAAGGTGAGGCCTACACAGATGCAAAGGTGAGGCCTACACAGATGCATAGATGAGGCCCACCAAGAAGCATAGGTGAGGCTTACCCAGAAGCATAGTTGAGGCCTACGCAGATGCACAGGTGAGGTCCACACAAAGGCATAGGCGAGGCCCACACAGATGCATAGATGAGGCCTACACATATGCATAGGTGAGGCCTACACAGATGCACAGGTGAAGCCCACGTGGAGGCATACGTGAGGCCCACACAGATGAAAAGGTGAGGCCCACACAGAAGCAAAGGTGAGCCCCACACAGATGCATAGGTGAGGCCCACACAGATGCATAGGTGAGGCCTACACAGATGCATAGGTGAGGCCTACACAGAGGAATAGGTGAGGCTCGCACAGATGCAAAGGTGAGGCCGACACAGATGCAGAGGTGAGGCTTACACAGATGCAAAGGTGAGGCAGACACAGATGCAAAGGTGAGGCCCACACAGATGCAAAGGTGAGACCTACACAGATGCATATGTGAGGCCTTTCCAGAAGCAGAGGTGAGGCCTACACAGATGCATAGTTGAGGCCTTTCCAGAAGCAGAGGTGAGGCCTGAGGCCCACACAGATGCAAAGGTGAGACCTACACAGATGCATAGGTGAGGCCTACAAAGATGCATAGGTGAGGCCCACACAGATGGAAAGGTGAGGCCGACACAGATGCAGAGGTGAAGCCCACACAGATGCGAAGGTGAGGCCGACACAGATGCAAAGGTGACGCCCACACAGATGCATAGATGAAGCCTACACAGATGCATAGGTGAGGCCTACACAGATGCAAAGGTGAGGCCCACACAGATGCAAAGGTGAGGCCTACATTGATGCATAGGTTTGGCCTTTCCAGATGCATAGGTGAGGCCTACACAGATGCATAGGTGTGGCCTACACAGATGCATTGGTGAGGCCCACACAGATGCATAAGTGAGGCCTACACAGATGCAAAGGTGAGGCCCACACAGATGCATAGGTGAGGCCTACACAGATGCATAGGTGAGGCCTTTCCAGGTGCATAGGTGATGCCTACACAGATGCATACATGAGGCCTACCCAGGTGCATAGGTGAGGCCTACACAGATGCAAATGTGAGGCCTACACAGATGCATAGATGAGGCCTACCCAGATGCATAGGCAAGGCCTACACAAATACAAATGCAAGGTCTACACAGAGATATAGATGAGGCCCACCCAGATGCCAAGGTGAGGCCCACATAGATGCATAGGTGACGCCTACCCACATGCAAAGGTGAGGCCTACACAGATGTATAGATAAGGCCCACCCAGAAGCATATATGTGGCCTACCCAGAAGCATAGTTGAGGCCTACGCAGATGCACAGGTGAGGCCAACGCGGAGGCATAGGTGAGGCCCACACAGATGCAAAGGTGAGGCCTACACAGATGCATAGGTGAGGCGCACACAGATGCATAGGTGAGGCCTACACAGATGCATAAGTGCGGCCTACACAGATGCAAAGTTGAGGCCCACACAAATGCAAAGTTGAGGCGCACACAAATGCATAGGTGAGGCGCACACAGATGCATAGGTGAAGCCTACACAGATGTAAAGGTGAGACCCACCCAGAAGCATAGATGAGGCCTACCCAGAAGCATAGTTGAGGCCCACACAGATGCAAGGTGAGCCCCACACAGATGCAAGGTGAGGCCCACGCGGAGGCACAGGTGAGGCCCACACAGATGCAGAGGTGAAGCCCACACAGATGCATAGGTGAGGCTTACACAGATGCATAGATGAGGCCTATCCAGATGCAAATGTGAGGCCTACACAGATACAAAGGTGAGGTGTACACAGATGTATATTTGAGGTCTATCCCGATGCATACGTGAGGCCCACACAGATGCATAGATGAGACCCATCCAGATGCAAAGGTGAGGACCATCCAGATGTACACGTGCGGCCTACCCAGATGAAAATGTGAGGCCTACCCAGATGCAAAGGTGAGACCTATCCAGATGCATAGGTGATGCCGACCCAGATGCAGAGGTGAGGCGCACAGATATATAGGTGATGCCTACCCAGATCGAAAGGTGAGGCCCACACAGATACATAGGTGAGGACCACACAGATGCATAGGTGAGGGCTACACCGATGCAAAGGTGAGGCCTACACAGATGCAACGGTGTGGCCTACACAGATGCATAGATGAGGCCCACTCAGAAGCATATATGAGGCCTACACACAAGCATAGTTGAGGCCTACGTAGATGCATAGGTGAGGCCCACGCGGAGTCATAGGTGAGGCCCACACAGATGCAAAGGTGAGGCCTACACAGATGCAAAGGTGAGGCCCACACAGATGCAAAGGTGAGGCCGACACAGATGCATAGGTGAGGCCTACACAGATGCACAGGTGAGGCCTACACAGATGCATAGGTGAGGCTCGCACAGATGCAAAGGTGAGGCCCACACAGATGCAGAGGTGAGGCCCACACAGATGCATAGGTGAGGCCTACACAGAGGCAAAGTTGAGGCCCACACAGATGCATAGATGAGGCCCCACACAGATGCATGGGTGAGGCCTACTCATATGCAAAAGTGAGGCCCACCCAGAAGCATAGCTGAGGCCTACGCAGATGCACAGGTGAGGCCCAAACAGATGCATAGGTGAGGCTTATCCAGATGCAAAGATGAAGCCTATCCAGATGCAAAGGTGAGGCCTACACAGAAGCATAGATGAGGCCTACCCAGAAGCATAGTTGAGGCCCACACAGATGCAAGGTGAGCCCCACACAGATGCAAGGTGAGGCCCATGCGGAGGCACAGGTGAGGCCCACACAGATGCATAGGTGAGGCTTACACAGATGCATAGATGAGGCCTATCCAGATGCAAAGGTGAGGCCTACACAGATACAAAGGTGAGGTGTACACAGATGCATATTTGAGGTCTATCCCGATGCATAAGTGAGGCCCACACAGATGCATAAATGAGACCCATCCAGATGCAAAGGTGAGGACCATCCAGATGTACACGTGCGACCTACCCAGATGAAAATGTGAGGCCTACCCAGATGCAAAGGTGAGGCCTATCCAGATGCATAGGTGATGCCGATTCAGATGCAGAGGTGAGGCGCACAGATATATAGGTGACACCTACCCAGATCCAAAGGTGAGGCCCACACAGATACATAGGTGTGGACCACACAGATGAATAGGTGAGGGCTACACCGATGCAAAGGTGAGGCCTACACAGATGCAACGGTGAGGCCTACACAGATGCAACGGTGAGGCCTACACAGATGCATAGATGAGGCCCACCCAGAAGCATAGTTGAGGCCTACGTAGATGCACAGGTGAGGCCCACGCGGAGGCATAGGTGAGGCCCACACAGATGCAAAGGTGAGGCCTACACAGATGCAAAGGTGAGGCCCACACAGATGCAAAGGTGAGGCCGACACAGATGCATAGGTGAGGCCTACACAGATGCATAGGTGAGGCTCGCACAGATGCAAAGGTGAGGCCCACACAGATGCAGAGGTGAGGCCCACACAGATGCATAGGTGAGGCCTACACAGATGCAAAGTTGAGGCCCACACAGATGCATAGATGAGGCCCCACACAGATGCATGGGTGAGGCCTACACATATGCAAAAGTGAGGCCCACCCAGAAGCATAGCTGAGGCCTACGCAGATACACAGGTGAGGCCCACACAGATGCATAGGTGAGGCTTATCCAGATGCAAAGATGAAGCCTACAAAGATACAAAGGTGAGGTGTACACAGATGCATAGTTCAGGTCAATCCAGATGTATAGGTGAGGCCCACACAGATGCATAAGTGAGGCCCATCCAGATGCAAAGGTGAGGATCATCCAGGTGCACAGGTGAGGCCTACCCAGATGAAAAGGTGAGGCCTATGCAGATGCAAAGGCGAGGCCTACCCAGATGCAAAGGTGAGGCCTATCCAGATGCATAGGTGATGCCTACCCAAATACAGAGGTGAGGTCCACACAGATGCATAGGCTAGGCCTACACAGAGGCAAAGTTGAGGCCCACACAGATGCATAGATGAGGCCCCACACAGATGCATGGGTGAGGCCTACTCATATGCAAAAGTGAGGCCCACCCAGAAGCATAGCTGAGGCCTACGCAGATGCACAGGTGAGGCCCAAACAGATGCATAGGTGAGGCTTATCCAGATGCAAAGATGAAGCCTATCCAGATGCAAAGGTGAGGCCTACACAGAAGCATAGATGAGGCCTACCCAGAAGCATAGTTGAGGCCCACACAGATGCAAGGTGAGCCCCACACAGATGCAAGGTGAGGCCCATGCGGAGGCACAGGTGAGGCCCACACAGATGCATAGGTGAGGCTTACACAGATGCATAGATGAGGCCTATCCAGATGCAAAGGTGAGGCCTACACAGATACAAAGGTGAGGTGTACACAGATGCATATTTGAGGTCTATCCCGATGCATAAGTGAGGCCCACACAGATGCATAAATGAGACCCATCCAGATGCAAAGGTGAGGACCATCCAGATGTACACGTGCGGCCTACCCAGATGAAAATGTGAGGCCTACCCAGATGCAAAGGTGAGGCCTATCCAGATGCATAGGTGATGCCGATTCAGATGCAGAGGTGAGGCGCACAGATATATAGGTGACACCTACCCAGATCCAAAGGTGAGGCCCACACAGATACATAGGTGTGGACCACACAGATGAATAGGTGAGGGCTACACAGATGCAAAGGTGAGGCCTACACAGATGCAACGGTGAGGCCTACACAGATGCAACGGTGAGGCCTACACAGATGCATAGATGAGGCCCACCCAGAAGCATAGTTGAGGCCTACGGAGATGCACAGGTGAGGCCCACGCGGAGGCATAGGTGAGGCCCACACAGATGCAAAGGTGAGGCCTACACAGATGCAAAGGTGAGGCCGACACAGATGCATAGGTGAGGCCTACACAGATGCATAGGTGAGGCTCGCACAGATGCAAAGGTGAGGCCCACACAGATGCAGAGGTGAGGCCCACACAGATGCATAGGTGAGGCCTACACAGATGCAAAGTTGAGGCCCACACAGATGCATAGATGAGGCCCCACACAGATGCATGGGTGAGGCCTACACATATGCAAAAGTGAGGCCCACCCAGAAGCATAGCTGAGGCCTACGCAGATACACAGGTGAGGCCCACACAGATGCATAGGTGAGGCTTATCCAGATGCAAAGATGAAGCCTACAAAGATACAAAGGTGAGGTGTACACAGATGCATAGTTCAGGTCAATCCAGATGTATAGGTGAGGCCCACACAGATGCATAAGTGAGGCCCATCCAGATGCAAAGGTAAGGATCATCCAGGTGCACAGGTGAGGCCTACCCAGATGAAAAGGTGAGGCCTATGCAGATGCAAAAGCGAGGCCTACCCAGATGCAAAGGTGAGGCCTATCCAGATGCATAGGTGATGCCTACCCAAATACAGAGGTGAGGTCCACACAGATGCATAGGCTAGGCCTACACAGATGCAAAGGTGAGGCCTACACAGATGCAAAGGTGAGGCCTACACAGATGCATAGATGAGGCCCACCAAGAAGCATAGATGAGGCCTACGCAGATGCACAGGTGAGGTCCACGCAAAGGCATAGGCGAGGCCCACACAGATGCATAGATGAGGCCTACACATATGCATAGGTGAGGCCTAAACAGATGCACAGGTGAAGCCCACGTGGAGGCATATGTGAGGCCCACACAGATGAAAAGGTGAGGCCCAAACAGATGCAAAGGTGAGCCCCACACAGATGCATAGGTGAGGCCTTTCCAGATGCATAGGTGAGGCTTACACAGATGCAAAGGTGAGGCCCACACAGATGCATAGGTGAGGCCCACACAGATGCATAGTTGAGGCCTACACAGATGAAAAGGTGAGGCCTACACAGATGTATAGATGAGGCCCACCCAGAAGCCTAGATGAGGCCTACCCAGAAGCATAGTTGAGGCCTACGCAGATGCACAGGTGAGGCCCATGCGGAGGCATAGGTGAGGCACACACAGATACAAAGGTGAAGCCCACACAGATGTATAGCTGAGGCTTACACAGATGCATAGATGAGGCCTATCCAGATGCAAAGGTGAGGCCTACACAGATACAAAGATGAGGTGTACACAGATGCATAGTTGAGGTCTATCCAGATGCATAGGTGAGGCCCGCACAGATGCATAGGTGAGGACCATCCAGATGCACAGGTGAGGCCTACCCAGATGCAAAGGCAAGGCCTATCCAGATGCATAGGTGATGCCTACCAGATGCAGAAGTGAGTCCCACACAGAAGCATAAACGAGGCCCACACAGATGCATAGATGAGGCCTACGCAGATGCACAGGTGAGGCCCAAACAGATGCATAGGTGAGGCCCAGCCAGAATCATAGGTGAGGCCTATTCAGATGCATTTGAAGAGAGGGTCTCTATATCCCCTATGCAACTGTCGACTCACAGGATGAACAATAAAAGGTGTAACTCGCTGTTGGGCCAGTCACTGATGGCACCAATGAATCACAGATATGACCAAAGATATTCTCTCAGACAGCCATTCAAACTGTATCCAGTTGATGGTTTTGTGAAGACAGAGATCTCGTCAATGGATCAGGTCGACTGACAGGTATTGATGACATCATTAGAGACATCACGAAATAGCCGCGTTAATCATGAAGCAAATATGCATCCATTCAAGAAGCCACACAGACATGCCCTAGGTTTATTACTTGTAGACATGAAAAACACGCTTATACCTCCTGTAGGTAGAGGACTGATACATTTATGTAAAGGGTATGCCACAGGACCGGGCTTCTCGCTACAAAGCAATGATGGAGGACTCAGACAAGGGCAACTTAGAACTGTCCATTATTTTCAAAACAGATATGGATCATACAGGAAAAAAAATTCTCCAGGAATCCCAGCTCCTGAGCCTTTGTCACAAACGTTTATCTCATTATGACATCACAGTTCCGAACCCTTCCCCAAAAACCTAAGAGCCCATCCCATAGGGTTGCTCGTATACTGTCACCTATAGGCATCCCCTATATGAGTGGTCCAACTGGTCCTTCATGTCAGCGGGTTTTGCCTGAGATATCCCCAAAAAACGAACTATTACATTGGTGCATGGTTGCAGGATGGCCATTGGCCCTTGCCCCATTACACACCACCCCCAGATTTGTACTACCCCCAGGCCTGGGACCCAGCTCTGTTCACAGCGCTCAGTGTACCTTTTTAAGATAATCCGAAAGACTGTGTGTCCCTATTGTTGCCACTGGTATAGCCACTTAGCCTGGGAGAGTACCTGCAGGTTGCAATGTTCGTTAGGCAACACATCATTCTGTCTGTCTTTGCTGGGAACAGCTTCTCTTCCCATCACAGGTAAATGGCTATATTTCGGCTTGGCTGAGTCACGTGGGTGAGGGACCGCAAAACTGAGCTTTTGAGTCTGCAATTCGTCAGGATTTATTCTGTTATTTTGCAGGTGGCTACCTGCCCTGGGAGTCAGGAATATTCCACCAGCCTTCCTGTCCTTGGCTGCGAGCAGTGGGGTGATGAGGCTGCACGTGGGGCAGGCTCTCAGTAAATCTTCCTCCATTCCATCCAGTTTTGGAAACCACACCTTCTGGAGTAGCATTCTTTTTGTTGAGACTATCCCTCGGTGTCCCAAATGAGCAAGGTCTAGCACTCGTCTCATGAGCTGATTAGGTATGACGATCTTGTAGAGGAGGAGCCAAGTAGCCCCACTCCAACTACCCCTCCTACATTACCTGAAAAGTATGAACCAAAGTATGTGACATATACTGAACAGTTAAACCAGCAAAGAGAAGAGCGTGCACTCTGTGCAGTACCCATAGGAATACCTATACCTAAGAGAATATGGGAGGTAAAGTACCCATTGAGGAAACCATACCTGCATCCAGGGCCATATGATGGCCATTTGAACGAGATTGCTGAAGAAGCAGAGACACTAACGGGCAAAGATGAATGCTGACGTCATACAAAGTTGAATCAACACCCATATAGACAGATAACCGGACCGGAGAGGCAGACGATTTATAAAACACAAAGAAGTACCAAGGATAAATGACATCTTGGGTTTAAGAGGAAGAGACTTATGCCACAAGCCTGATGAAGATACTTAGTTTAAATGTGTACAGATGCAATGAAATGCAAGCAGCAAAGCAATCATGAAGCTAGCCACATGCTTTTGTATAGATTAGACCACAGCAAGCGCAAAAATATATAATTATATACATATATACCTCTATAGAAACATATGGACAAGTAAAGGATGGATGTTTCCACTACGCATATAAGCAGTACTGAACAAAGCAAGAAGGCCTCATTTCAGTGTCACAGTTAAGAAAAGCAATTGAATTAAACAGAATAAAAGTTCAGCTAAGGAGTTGACTGAACCAAGAAAGCCATGGTCTTATCAAACTGGAATTGGCTGACACCGAATACAATTAACGTGAAAGAACAGAAGCTCCTGTTCAGAGAGGTCAAGCAAAAACAAGACATCAGAGGACTATTGAAGAATAAAATCAAATACATGAAAAGGCTCAATTTCATGGTGTCCAGTCACGTGATAGAAGGAAGTTGGATGAGCGAGATGATCACACCTATGCACGGAGGCCGGCTGGTGCCCATACTCCTTAAAAATTCTCGGAGAACAGTACAAACTCAAGGCCAACTTCAAAGTACTAATTGACACTGGATCATTGAGGTGATGATGGATGATATGGTAATTGGTGGGAATCTGGTGCTAGGACGAGCTCACCCACACCTGGTTGTTCAGTCTGCGTGCTGCTAACGTAGGTGGAAAAGTACTGACAGGGGTTAGAAGCCAACCAATTTTAAGGGGCCACTTAGTTGGGGGTCCTACAGCTTCTGTAGCCAATGGGACATCGTACAATTAGAGATGTTCATAGTGGCCATTTTGAAGGGAGGGCTTAGTTGCCCCACCTGATGTTAACTATCCAATTACCTCTCTCCGTTACCCTATACATATATGGAACCTATGCTTAGTCATTCACTTAGAACCAATCCCACCTCCCGTTAGGTTTGTGTAGTTTGCCACGTAGGATGACGTTGGTAATGACACAGGTCAAAATGTCAGTGATGACCAATTTTGGGTACAAAAGTACAATTATTTTATGAAGTAAGTAGAGTCAGATTATCAAGCGATTGCTGATGTTCGTTGTACTCTCAGTTTTAGATACTTCACATTAAAACAGACAAACTTTGCCAAGCTATTTTTGTCATCTTGAATATTGATGTATGAATAAAATCTGCATCCCCACCCATCTCCAGGGTATTGCTACTCATTTTAAAGGGATGTCTGAGGAAAACACCCACATCACTTGGTAGCAGAGGATGGTTTGATAAGATATCCATCGGCCGTCGACATAAGTAACTTTAGAGTCTCTGCAATATCACAAGACCTTTGCCATTCGGCTGACAGGCCGTGAAGCTCCACAAAGAAGTGGATAGAATAGACAACTCCTTGCAAGGGATGGTTTGAAGGGACCCTCATTTTCAGATAGAAACCCCTCCCACATCTACGTGAAGTCGATTGAAAAGCAGCTCGACGAGGTGGTAATGAAGGTGGTGATCCCGAGGGTCCGAAGAAGAAAGAAATGCGAACGGTGAGTAAACAGACCAAAGAGTGTGGCAAAGGGATGCATGTATAGTAAATAACGGACAAAGGTGGGATAAAATATAATGCAAGCGTAAGAATGTAATATATATGTATATGGGAAATGAGATATTGACTTGAGTGTGGCCGAGCAATATATAAAGAAGAATAGTCGTGAGTGAGGCCACGATAAGAGAATACGCCCTTTTCCTAGACTTTAAAGAGTGCTAGCAGAGACCCTTATCTAGAGTCCCATGAAGTGGATGATGTAGGAGGCGGGATCGATTAAAGATGATCCAGAAAGAGATAGGTTTAGAGGGCAAGACAAGTCTTAAGAAGAAGATCGTGAACAGTACATATGGCCAATCAAGTTTGTCTGTTTGTTCTATGTGATTGAAAGGTGTGATGACATCAGAGTTAAAAGAAAACATTTTGTGTAATAAAGAAGCATGAAGTTGAGACACGCAAAATGTATTGTTTTAAAATTAAACTTTGATGGTTGTTTTTTCGCAAGATTAAAGTACAAAATTGTGTTTTGATGGGATTGGAACTTGTGATGATTGGTGCTCGCTCATATGTGTATTTTGATTAATAATTTGGAAGCTGTAACTAAAGCATAAGCGGGTGGTAGCAAAGAGAAAAGTGAAGGTTAGAAATGGAAGAAGTTACTCAATTAGTGCATCTTTGCAAACAGCTACCGAAACACGCGCTTAAACTTAAACAATACAGTGCACAGTGGGTTAAAAGAACCGCAGATAAAATGTTTATGCCATGGCCACAAGGCGGATCATTATCGTAGACAGTTCTGCAGCATATGACGACATATCTGCATGCAGCGTACACAGGAAAAAAGTTAGAAACGTGCCTAGTGAGTCTAGAGCTTTGGAAAATGTATGAACACGAGAAGGAAGAGGAGCCTCCTTTAAACGGAATACTTAACATATGCAAAGAGGGGGGTGAAGAGTCTTCTGCTCCGCCTGCCCCTTCTGAAATAAAAGACAAAACTAAGAATAACAAAGGGTTATACCCATTAAGATAACTTAAAGCAGCGACAGGATATAGCAATCCGTCATATGAGTCACCTACGCAAAGTAGTGACGAGGGCCCAGAGAAAGATACTGAGAAAGATACAACCTCCAAAGTCCCGAGAGACAAGGATAGACGCGATAAGGAGAGAAGTGATCGATCAAGTACATCTCTAGACATAAGGAGAGAAATAAAGAGATGGAAAGGAGATAAGGATGAAACTGAGAAGATAGCGCTCTTACAGAATGAATGGATGGGAGGTCAGATTGTACTTAAACTCGATGGTAAAGGCATCGAGGATGTAAGACAAAGGGGAGATCAAGATTAACAAGGCAGAAAAGACAAAGAAAGGGAGGAACAACTGAAAGATGAGGGAGCAAAAAGAAAAGATAGACAAAGACGAAAACAGTTGTATCAAGATGAGCAAGTTAAAAAACAGGAGAGAGCAGAAGAGCAAAGAAAATGTGACAATAGACAAAGAACAGCTGATGAACAGGAAACACTAGGAAGAAAAAGAATAGAAGATGATGAACAGGAAAGGATAAGAGAGAAAAGAATACAGAGGCAAAGGGATGAGGAGATAGGAAGGGCATATGAACAAAGGGATATGAAAAAGAAAGAGGAAGACAAAATAAGAGAGGAAGTGAGAAAACGCAGAGAAGCCATTGATGACATGGAACGTAAAAGAAGACAGAGTGCACGCTATATTGAGTATTTGGAAAGGGAAGTAAGAAATCTCAATCCACAGGTAGCATGGGAAGACATAGAGGTTTTTTTTCTCCCAAATCTGAGTCAGTACCAGGTACGTCTAGAGTGAATCTAGAAGACGAGTTTGACTTGCAGAGTATTGGGGAAACGATCGACAAAGTATGCCACGAAATGCAAGCCCAGAAAGAATCACAAGTGAAGGGAAAAAAAGATTGTCTCAAGAACACTCAGTTGTATGACACAGAGGAAGCCTCCTGTAGTGCGAGACACAAGGAGCTGCCTTTAGAGGGACTAACATTAAATAGAGATGATGATGAGAGAAGTTGCACGAGTTGGGCACAAGAAGTATCAGACGAAGAAAGAGAAATCTTCCAAAGGGAAGAGAGAAGTGATGTATGTGATCCAGAAGGATATTCACCTATGGATAAGGGAGTAGTAAGATGGTCAGATTTAAAAATGCCTATGTCTAAGGCACCAGAGCCACTGACACAGCCAGACCGACGTAAGGGGCAACCCCATGGTCAGAGGGGGGAGTCCCTGCCTTATGTAAGCAGGTTAAGATCATTGCAAGGTAGACGGCAATGTGGGAATATTACCCCAGTGGTAGATAGAAAAATGATGAGAGATGAGAATGAGTTTGGAGCGTCACAATTCCCCTTGTTAGAAAAGGGAGGGGCCAGGCCACACTACATACCATGGCCCCAAATGGACAGAGATTATTTAAAGTGCAAACTCCAGAATTTAACTTCCGGCGCTGGAAAAAGGATACACGAGTTTAAAAAATGACGGGAAGAAATACATTAGCTATAGGGGGTATTAAAGGTCATCTAATCGCCATACTTGGAGAGAGAGCTGATGGCGTATGGACACAGGAAGTGACTACAGTCAACACCGCGCATGATGGAGCACCATTTAATAACTGCAGAGCAGCAATTCTGAAAGCGCTATGAGTACAATATCCGGATACGTCCGATATGGGAGCTAAAATGACAAAAAAGATGAAGGAAGGCGATGATCCGTTAGTTTACTTTCAAAATTTCCAAGATGCCTGGACGCTTGAGATACGTGAGGCCTGGGGGAAATCTATACCTGTATTTTATCATATATTATGCTAAGGGCTGCCATAGCAAGTACAGAAGCAGCTCAAGAAATTAGTGGGTATAGAAGCTAAACCATGGTCGGAAATTCAGTTAACCATTGCAAATTACTGCAGACTCCTGCAGGAAAAGAATAGTAAAAAAGACGATACCCGAAAAGGTGAGCAAGCAAAATTGGTTCAGAAAAAACTGTCCAAGTACGCATTTGAAGGGGCAATGTTAACTAACGTAGACAGATCAAATTCACAGCAGGCAGTGAACATGCCACAAGTAAATAACCAAAGACAGTTTGATCAGACAAATAATGGATATGCTCCACGAGGAAGGGGATATCGAGGAAGAGGTTGGCAAGATTATCAAGGGAATTGGCAAAATAATCAGGGAGGTTTTCAGAATATGCAAAACGGTAATCAGAATATGCAATATGGGCAGATGGGAGACCACCGCCTATATGTTGGACATGTGAAATGACAGGACACATGGCTCGTATGTGTAGAAGCCAAGGGATGTTGCAGAGGGATCAGTTTTCTAGACAGGGAGTGCCAAATCCACCTGCTTATTCGTAGCAGAGTGGAAATGGATTTGCACAAAATCAAAGAGTGCAGCAACAAGCGTCTAGTATGCAGCAAGGCTTGCAATCACAGCACATGGCAGGTAACCAACCGCAAGGACAATCGCAGAAATCTCCTATGCAACATCAGCAGAACACAAACACAGAACCGCCAATGACTCGTAGAATAGGAGGTGTCACTGTTGATGGAGGAAATCCATTTATGAGTGATGGAGTGAGACTGTACCCACAATAGGACAGCTCACTGGGAGACCTGATGTGTTCAGTCCTATCTATAATGCCGAATCCTCATGAGGAACCAAGGATAGACATAAATATAGGCAGCAAAGCTTTTTCGTTCTTAGTGGACACGGAAGCAACGCGCTCGTGTATATGTGAGGGCAAATTTTGAATGTCTGGCAATGCGATGAATAATCTGGGCTTTACAGGAGCAACAAGTCGAGTTCCTTTCACAGAAGAATTACCAGTCTCCATAGGAGAATGCAATATGAAGGTGCCACTGCTTTATTCATGGCAAACACCTGTCAACATATTAGGACGAGATTTGATGACAAAATTGAATATGACCATTTCGTTTACAGACAAAGGCATAATATGCTCAACACCGGGAATGCATTATTTAAACATGTTCGTAATGATTATGGCATTCGCAGGGCAGATAGCTCCTAGGGCAATACCGCTTGAACCCGAGATGTTCCATTATTGGATACATGTTCTGTTAACGTGGCTACCAGGTCTAATAGGTAGAACAATGAGGATACTAGATGAGTTTCTATTTAGGCCTCAGATACCCATGGATGAAGAGGAGGGGCAAATGTTTCCCTTAGACACAGAAGCAACTATAGTCCAAGGAAATATGGCTTCACTTGATACAACTGATGATAAGGGTAGATGATGGAGCACAATAATTGCCATCGAAGAAGGCTGCAGAGTGACTGATGTCACTGATGAGGACTTGTTTGGAGAAGACCTATCTGATGATTTTGTGGTATTGGAGATGTGCATCACTTATTGGGTAAAAGCGATCAAGAGAGAAGTTCCGCAGAGAATGATGCTAGCGCAGAAACGTCCTGAATATTTTGATGAAGATATGGTTGAAAGTGCCAATTTCATTATGGACCACTGGAACCTATGATGTAGGCTTACGGAAAGGGGTTGGAGAGGTGACAATTACATTGAAACCAGGAGAAATTTTACCTCAAGGACAGCAATATCCTATGTCTCGAGAGGCAGATGAAAAGGTATTTTCAAGACGATTTTCACCATGATGGAGCAGGGTATCTTAGTGACGTCAGAGTCACCATGTAATACGTCAGTTTATCCTATCAAGAAATCTAAGGGGGGGTTCTTGGAGACTAAGATTTGAAGACAATAAACCAAATTGTAGAGGCTGAGTTCCCTTTAGTTTCAGACACATTTACAATTCTATTTAATATACCTGTTGATGCACCATATTTCACAGTGATTGACCTGAAAAACGCCTTTTTCTCAATCCCATTGCACAAAGACATTGTTTACTTTTAGACAAGTGCGATTAAAAAGCACAAGGCTGCCCCAGGGGTACTATGAGTCTCCATCAAGTTTCAACAGAATCCTCCAGAGGGACTTGAGCAATATTGCGTTAGAAAGCGTTGTGCTGCAATATGTAGATGACATTTTAGTTTACAGCACCACAGAGGAAGAGTGCAGACACGATTCTGTTCAGCTGATTATTATACTTGCTGACAAAGGATATAAGGTTGACAAAGAAATGTTACAATATTGTCCACAAGAAGTGTTGTACATTGGCCAATTAATTTCACATGAGGGAAAGAAGGTCACCCCTGAAAGAGCTGAGGTCATTTTAAAAACAGCTAAGCCACAAAATATAAAACAGATGCAGAGTTTTCTAGGACTATGCAATTATGTGAGGGCATGGGTCTTTGACTACAGCTCATATACACAGCCTCTCTTACAGGCCTTGAAGAAAGCACAGGCAACACAAGATAACATTGTGTGGACTAAGACAATGAAAGAAGGGTTTGATGACTTCAAAAAAGCAATCTGCACAGCCCCAGTTCTAGGTATCCCCAATTATGCAGAGGAATTATTTTTATTCTCGCATACAGATGGTACTTTTATGACAGCAGTACTCACACAGAGAACCACATTAGGGTACAAGCCCCTTGCATATTACAGTGGAATCTTAGACCCAGTAATGAGAGGTCACTTTTCATGCAAACAAAGTTTGACAGCCGCCGCGTTCGCCATAGAAAAACCTACAAGCTTAGTTATGGGATGTTCTATGATGTTGTATGTTGAAGACGCACTTTGGAAAAACCAAAAGGCACATTGACTTCTCAAAGAGCTTCTGCCTATGAGGTAGTCATATCAAATCCAGGGATTAAAATAGTTCATTGTAAAATAGTTAACCCAGCTATGTTTACACGTGAGCCAAACACAGAAGGAGAGTCCATGCACGATTGCGCAAACTATGAAGAGTTCTGTGATGAGCTCCCTAGAGTAAAATAGAATGCACTCGCAGGGGGAGAGATTGTTTTCATTGACCGGTCTTCGAGAATCGATCAAAATGATGGACAAAGATACACAGGTGCCGCTGTGGTGAAACATATGGCAAATGGAGAATTTCAAGTGCTCGTTAGTACTCGATTGCCATGCAGCACATGCTGCAGAATTATTGGCGTTGATACTCATGATTGAGAATCACGCAGACCAGGAAGTAACAGTGTACAGCAACTCCACCTATGTAACGTCGACGGTGCACGCAGGATTAGCGTGCTGGAAAAGGAGGGGCTACCTCCGAGCGGATGGCACGCCAGTGCAGCACGCAGCCATATTGGAAAGGCTTATTAAGGCACTACAACTCCCAGTAGGCATAGCAGTCGTTAAATGCGCAGCTCACACGAAAGGGACAGATTTTTATCTCACGCGGAAATCAAGCAGCAGATGCTGAAGCCAAGCGTATAGCAAATTCAGATACAGGGATGATAAATATTGAGACCATTGATGTGAATGAAAGGATGAATGTGGTGATGACTGTGGTTGAAGGATATAATCATATGCCTAAAACACAGATAATGGAGATCCAAGGGGAGGCACCGCAAGAGGAAAATAATCTATCGAAGTGAAGAGGGTGTTCTTTAAACCCCTCTGAAGCATTGTGGCGACAAGACAGCACTAGTAAACCAGTGATGCCTATAGCCTTATTAAGGGTGGCGCTGGAACAGCTACACTACCCAGCGGATACAACTAGGGAGAACTAGGGAGAATCTTGTTGTAACTATTGCTGAGGATGGGTTTGTACCGAACCTAATGGAACATGTTGCATTTTTTATGGTAAATTGTATTGTTTGCCAACAATTCATGGCTGGGCATACACTGCGCATAGTGAGGGGAGTCATCCCAAGACCCAATGGCCCTTTTCAGCACTTGCATATCGACTATGTCAATACAAGTATGCAATGGATAAAGATATTTGCTCGTTGTAGTGTGTCCTTTCTCTAGATGGATAGAGGCAGGTCCATGCACACACCCAGACTCTACCTGTGCAGCTAAGTTTTTAGTGCGAGAAGTGTTTCCTAGATGGGGAGTGTGCAAGGTAATAAGATCGGATAATGGACCTCACTTCGTTGATACAATTTTCGAGCAGATCAGCTTGTTGCTTGGTATAAAGCACAAGTTTTCTTTGGCTTATCATCTGCAAGGAAATGGGATCTGTGAGAAGTTCAACTGCCTATTAAAAGAAAGAATAGCCAAGTTGAATCTTACTCTGAAGAAAGGGTGGCTGCATTGTCTACCATTGGCATTCTATGCATTGAGGGACCAAGCAGTTTCTGACCACCATCTTACACCTAACAAAATCGTGACAGGAAGGCGAATGAGAACACCCCTAATGCCTCCATCCCGAGTTAGAAGTGATGCTCAGCCAACATCAGAGGTTTTAGGATTGGAACTGCATAACTATTTGAATTGTATGACTTCCAGTGTTTCTGTCATTTCAGGACAGTTGCAGAGACAAGGGTTTAAGGCAGTACAGCACAAAGAAGGAGATGCTTCAACAACCCAACCTCCAGAATTTTAGATTCCCAAACTTTATCGCGGAGATGCAGTCCTAGTTCGTAACCACACAAAGAAAAGGTGGGATGAGCCCAGGTTCAACAGTCCTTTTGTCGTTGAGGACATAACGCCATATGCTGTCAAATTGTAGGGTGGGCGCGCTTGTATCTTCTTGGGAGATATAAAGATCTACTCTGAAGAAACCCCTCTGCCTACACCCCTCCGTGAAGAATCTACAATCATCGGGGAAGAACCACAGCACGTGCAGACGAGATCTATGACGAAGAAGAAGGACGCATAACCTGACAAGTGGAAAGTGTGAAGAACCCTTTAGTTGGACTGTGGCTTGATTTTGGACATTCCATTTTGAGCTACAAATAAAAGGCTAAAAGAACATATTCAAACACTCTGTGCATCTTAGTTGCAGGGTTTAGGGAAGATCTGCATTCTTAAAGCCCCAGTAGCTTATTGACTTTGGACTGAGACATGCTTAATCCTTGATAACAAGAAAAGTGAGAAAGGTTTATTGACTTTAGACTGAGACATACCTAAAGCCTTGATAAGAATAAGAATATGCCAGATTCTGATTGTGGATACAGCAATTGGAAGTGGGTACAAGTCCTGATTCTTTCCACACAGAGTTCTTGTTTGGTTCTACTCATGGTGTTACCCAGTGATGATCTTTCCATGAACATACTTACGTATTTTAAGTTGGTGTTACATTCTTATCCGTCACTGTTGGGGAGATCTTGCTGCATTCCAGCTTTCATTCAAGATCCCGACAATGAGAAAATCATAAGAAGATTGCTTATAATAATCACTGAAGAATTCTTGAAGTTACCTGCGTACAGTGAAGAAAACATAAATGTCCTTACCAGCCTACAAATCACATAGACTGGTCAGTGTGGTGTTCTTTCGTCTAATTGAAGAATACCAGCATCTTGTTGGAAGACACACGGATGTGGTAACCTTTCTGAAAGATCCAAGAAACACTGCAAACTTGAATGTAATCCTGGACGGTATTATCATCCAGGTGAGCATCTATTCTGAAAGAAATCACAGAGCGGTGTAGAAACTTTCCTCCGAGGGACAGATCGAGGAAGTGACTTAAAGACAAAACTTTTTTGTTCAGTTCATGCTGCCAGGAAAGCAACATGTCATCTGGACTGAAGAAGATTTGACGCATCGATTGGGAGCTGATATATGAAGCAGAACTTGTAGAGGCTTGCAGAGGTCATTTTTCTTCACGATAAAGGAACATTGGCATTCCGACTGGTGAAAAAACTGGTTCCAGAGGGAAAGAGAAAGTCATTTCTTAGCATCCAGAAAGCAGATAGTTGATGGAGGACGAATGCTGAAAGAAGACAGCAGAAAGCAATCTAAAATGCAGAGCCATTAAAATGTGTTTTTCCTTCCTTAGCATCAAATGATCGAGATGGGGAATTTCAATAGTAACATTGTGTTGCCCATGAGAACAGACGCACACATTGTCCAAGAAGCAGATGTTGCAAAGCGACATACCTTTGTGTTATCCACACATACATTGTATTCATACTCATATCACTTTCACTGACGGTGAGAACTGCATTTTATATAGGAGCACATGGGGCCAAGACTCCTGTATATGTTTCTGAGCAGAAGGAGAAGGTGAGCGTGGCAACTACAAGGCAGCCTAGACCCTACATAGTTATTCCGGTCCCAAGCAAAGATGGGAAGATACCTGAGCTTGAAATGAATGTTGTTAGTAATCAATCACACACAGCACTTGTTTCAGAAAATGCTTTTAAACGCCGGAAACAGGGTCGGCGGATCAGGCAAAGAAAGGGGTTGATAAAGGTTGGGCCTACACAGATAATGCATGCAGGCACACCTGGTCCAGTGACAAGAGGCCCAAGCACAAGTTCCAAAGAAAAGTCTCGCATAGAGATTATAGCAGAATCTTTATGGCTGTCATTAGCTGCTGCTAGAAAAAGACGGATGGATAGAGAAAGACTTGTTGAACTTTCTTCTACAAAGGGAATCCGGATGGATGTTCCTGCAGACAAGCCAGCCAGAAGAAGCTATGTTGATACATTTAGAGACATGGCCCTCATTACAAGTCAGGCCCTCATTACAAGTCTTAACCCATCCAGCATGGCGGAATCCGGCATGGACCATGGTGCTAGTAGCACCATGGTCCACCACCTGACTTGTAATGAGGGCTATAGTCATAGAAAACTACATGAAGCGTTTGAGAATGAAGAGAAGCACCCAAGAAGACAATTATGAACTGAATGATTATCTGGAGAGCACAGAACACTGGGGAAATAACATATGGTACCAACACATGAAAGAAGTTGGAAGAAGGACGTCAGATGAAGAATGCTTTGTATGTGCACTCCTGCAATACAGCATGGGGAAGTCAAAGATCTTCATAGCTATTGAAATAGATGTCCTAACTGCACACTGCATAGTGCACCTAGCTTTCTGTAGTACAAGAGGCCAGCTCATGGGTCGAACAGTCCCTCTCAAATGGGCAACTGAATGGACAGATCCAAATGAAGATGACTATGTTCAAGATATAAAGACAAGAAACAATGCCAAGACAAATAATCTGGTGATCAGATACGAGAAACCTGGAGTAAAAGGAATTGGAATTAGAAGAGAATTAAATAAAAAACTGAAAGTTCAGGACAATCTACAGAAGACATCCGTGGATATAAAAACAGAGGCCAAATGCAGATTTGGGGAACTGTTCTATCACCAGATGGCTGGGAAGAAGGAGTAGTAATCTGCAGATACTGAGTATAATGGGTCAATACCAACCAACAGTCGAGAATGTGCAAATGTTGTGTAAACCATTATGGCCAAAATTACTAAACTACTGACATGGGTCGAAGGCAGAGGAGGAGCCCTGCAGATAGTACCATTGGAGAGTTCTAAATTGTGCTTCAGGAAAAATGGTACTAGAAAAATTGGGGAGAATCAGAACTGTGGACGAATCTTCGATGCACCAGGAATGAATACCTAAACAGCAGTACTCCTGGATCATTATTGGTCTTGTGGATCCAAGGCCTACATAAGGCTGCCTAAAGATTGGGGAGGAATCTTCACATTGGTGAATGTCCATGTTCCTGCTTTGGTGATTCCTAAAGGTAACCTGAACATTAATAGTTTCCCGAAAGCAGATGCTCATCTGATGAAGAAGAGATCTTTGTAGCTGATAAATCGAATAAAGAAAGAGAACTACTTCTCTGCCAAATCAATAGCAGCCTTTGATGCTATTCCATATGAACACAGACTGTTCAGCTAGACTTCTTCAGTATTCACGTTGATCTTCATGCCAAGGATCCAGGTTGGAGCAAATACCCAGTGGCTTCAGATCACCAGATGGGAATTGCTGCAGATGATTAATACTACCATTAATGGATTCAATGCAATCAGAGAAGAGATGAGAGCCATACGACTGATGACTCTCCAGAACAGATACGTCTTGGACATGATCACAGCTATGGATGAAGGAGTTTGTGGCAAAATTGGAGAATCATGTTGCACATTTATACCTTCTCATGATGACGAGAATGGAACCTTGACAGAGGCCATAGACATGCTGACGAAACTCCATGGCCATATGATAGAAGAGGTAGACGACATTGCTGATAACAGCTGCTTTGGATCACTCTTCTCGTGGGTTCCACAATGGATGGCAGATATGTTCAAATTTCTTGGAGTGTTGCTATTATTAGTGATGCTTGGATTCTGTGTGATCAAGAAAGCAATCTCACAGTGCAAGAAAACAGCAAAGAAAGGCATTGGAATGAAGATTATGATTGATGTCGAACCAGGATGGAAGCCTAAAGATCTGACTGATGAAGAAATCAGAGACTTTGTGAAGGCCAGTATTCACATACCTGAGGGAACAAAGTTCTGGTATCCAAAGGACCATAAGAAGTATGTGGGAAAATGGATCTATTGCAGTCCAAGTGGACAATGCATGCTCATGACATGGAACAAGGATGAGCATGTGAAATCAGCTGGATACTTGAAGGGAGTCGTAAAAATATGCATCCCTAAGAAGCATTTTTTCAGACCAGGATGTCTAGATGTAAAAGATGATGTGAGAGTGGTCGATAAATTGCCAAGAGGGGGGGTGTAGAGGAGTAGCCAAGTACCCCCACTCCAACTGCCCCACCTACATTACCTGAAAAGTATGAACCAAAGTATGTGACTTATACTGAACAGTTAAACCAGCAAGAGAAGAGCGTAGACTCTGTGCAGTACCCATAAGAATACCTACGAGAATATGGGAGGTAAAGTACCCATTGAGGAAACCATACCTGCATACAAGACAATATGATGGCCATTTGAACAAGATTCCTGAAGAAGCAGAGAAACTAAATGGCAAAGATGAATGGTGACATCATACAAAGTTGAATCAACACCCATATAGATAGATAACCAGACCAGAGAGGAAGACGATTTATAAAATACAAAGAAGTACCAAGGATAAGTGACATCTTGGGATCAAGATGAAGAGACTTATGCCACAAACCGATTGAAGATACTTACTTAGTTTAAACGTGTGCAGATGCAATGAAACGCAAGCAGCAAAGCAATCATGAAGCTAGCCACATGCTTTTGATTAGAGCGCGGAAAGCGCCAAAATATATGCATATACATATATACCTCTATAGAAACATATGGACAAGTAAAGGATGGATGTTTCCACTACGCATATATGCAGTACTGAACAAAGCAAGAAGGCCTCATTTCAGTGTCGCAGTTAAGAAAAGCAATTGAATTAAACAGAAAAAAAGTTCAGCTAAGGAGTTGACTGAGCCAAGAAAGCCATGGTCTTATCAAACTGGAATTGGCTGGCATTGGATACAATTAACGTGAAAGAACAGAAGCTCCTGTTCAGAGAGGTCAAGCAAAAACAAAAGACGTCAGAGGACTATTGAAGAATAAAATCAAATACATGAAAAGGCTCAATTTCATGGTGTCCAGTGACATGATAGAAGGAAGTTGGATGAGCGAGATGATCACACCTATGCACGGAGGCCGGCTGGTGCCCATACTCCTTAAAAATTCTCGGAGAACAGTACAAACTCAAGGCCAACTTCAAAGTACTAACTGACACTGGATCATTGAGGTGATGATGGATGATATAGTAATTGGTGGTAAACTGGTGCTAAAACGAGCACACCCACACCTGGTTGTTCAGTCTGTACGCTGCTAACGTAGGTGGAAAAGTACTGAGGGGGGTTAGAAGCCAACCAATTGTGGGGGACCATGTAGTTGGGGGTCCAACAGCTTGTGTAGCCAATGGGACGTCGTACATTTAATGAAGTTCATAGTGGCCATTTTGAAGGGAGGGCTTAGTTGCCCCACCTGATGCTAACTATCCAATTACCTCTCTCCGTTACCCTATACAGATATGGAACCTATGCTTAGTTATTCACTTAGAACCAATCCCACCTCCCATTAGGTTTGTGTAGTTTGCCATGTAGGATGACATTGGTAATGACAGAAGTCAGAACGTCAGTGATGACCAATTTTGGGTACAAAAGCCCAATTATTTTATGAAGTAAGTAGAGTCAGAGTATCGAGCGATTGCTGATGTTTGTTGTACTCCCTGTTTTAGATACTTGACATTAAAACAGATTAACTTTGCCAAGCTATTTGTGTCGTCTTGATTATTGATGTATGAATAAAATCTACATCCCCACCCATCTCCAGCGTATTGCTACTCATTTTAAAGGGCTGTCTTTTAAGAGTAGATTCTCTTCCAACAGAGCTAGCTCCACTCTGACCAGCAGTAGACTGTCCATTTCCATCCTTGTTTCTGCCGACTCCCCTCTAATTCTTTCTTTAACAAAATGCCATTTCCTTGTCTTCGGTCCCTCCGTTATTATGTGGAATGCAATGTCATCTTCTGCCTCCTTTGCTAGCTCTAACGGTTCTATGGGCCTCATTCCGAGTATGGAGGTAGCCATGCCGCTTTTAGTGGCATGGCTACCCCCATACTGGATACCGGGTCCGGGTTCCTGGAATGGGGAAATACCAAGCCATTCTGACCTTGGAGGGCCCGGTATTTCCCCATTCCAGGAACCCGGACCCGGTACATCCCCATTCCCATTTGAGCCCCCATAGGGCTCAATGGGAATGGGGAGGATGCTAACAATGGGCCTGTTAATGACGGGCCCGTTGTTAGTATCCTGGTCTGCTCGCGGGACCAGCTAAGGATGCCTGGTTTTACCAGACGTCCTTAGCGGGTCCCGCGAGCAGACCTCCTAATGAGGTGGTAGAGGGTTAACAGGGCCGGCAGCTCTACCGGCGCCGTTAACCCTCTACCAGCAGGGTCGTAATGACCCCCTATGTCTTGTGGAATGGTCTGCTGGATGAGGCATCTGATGTATCGGTCAGCCACAGACGGTTCCGGGGTGTGTTCTTGTCTGGGGTGGCGTGACAAGAAGTCAGCCAGGTTGGCCTCCTTTCCCGGTCTGTGGATGATGTTGAATGAGTAATCTTACATCCACAAGACCCATTGTGCAAGGCGGAGTGGCATTTTGACCTGTGGGTTACCATATAGAAACAGCAGAGCTTGCTGGTCCGCTATGATTGTGAAGGGTTTTCCATATAGGAACAAGTTATGCTTTCATCATGTTGTATCCAAGTTATGCGCCCGGTTGCCCCTGGGCCTGGTCCGCTATAGAAATAAAATAAATACAAAATACAAATACAAGTGGAAATGTTTGCAGGCCCACACAACTGCCAGGCTTTCTTTTTCCACCTGGGAGTAGGCCTGGACAAGCTTCTGCTCGCATATGAGACGATGTGTCTCTGTCCTGAGCCACCAGTGCTCTTCTGTGCTAATATGGCTTCAAGACCTACCGGGCTGGCTTTGACCGTCAGTTTGGTCACCCTGTCTGTATCAAAGTAGGCCTGGCATTCTGTCAACCAGTGAAAATATGTATGTTGCTTCTTTAGTGCCTTCAGGGGCTCACTTATTGTAGCAAAGTCCTTGATGTAACGGGCAAAATAACTCACTAGGCCGTAGAAAGATGGAAGTTCTGACACGTTAGTTGGCCACGATGTTTCCTTTAGTGCATGTTCTTTCTCTGGGGCAGGTGTCATTCCATCCGCCGAGAAGATGCGGCCAAAAAAATCAGAGAGTACCTTTCCTGAATTCACACTTGTCATAATTTAGTGTGAGGTTGGCTGCTTCCAGGGCCATGCACACTTGCGCTAGTGTATCATCGTGCTTTTCCATTGTTGTACCCAAAGACTAAGATGTCAACGCTGTCATTGATGCAGTTCGGAATATGCTTGTTCACATTGTGGATTTCAGCCTGGAAGATTTTGGCTGCTGATGAGACGTCAAAGTTTAGACTTTTGTACCTGTATAACCCTAGATGGGTTACAAATGTTGTAAATTACCTGCTCTCTGGACATAAGACTAGCTGGTGGTACCCTTTGTTCAGGTCTAGTTTCGAGAAGACTTTGGCTCAGTTTAGTAGATGAACCATGTTCATGATGCGGGGGGCTAGATGCCTCTCCCGTTTGATGGCCTCATTTGGCCTTCTCATGTCCACGCATACCTGGGTGGTATCTGATCCTTTCTTTGGGACGGGCACAATGGGCAACACCCATGGTGTGGGCCCTGACGCCGGCTCAATGATGTCCTGGGTTAAGAGCTTAGGTAACTCCTCCTCCACCTGATGCTGGATATTCACCGAGATTCCCTGGTAATGCTGCGCCACTGGTCGTATTTCAGGGTCAATGTGAAGTGTGATTTGGCGATTCCTGAGCCTTCCGATTCCTTTGAACAGGGCCAGGTAGAGTTGTTCTATCCTGTTCACGGTATCAATGTATTTATGGATCATGAGCTTATAGAAGATTTGAATTAGTCCAATTTCAATTGTTATCTTGATACTCATGATACACCCAGACTCTGTAGGGGTGGAGATCACATGTACTGGTATGTGCCTCAAATTGCCCCAAACACCTCAAGGGGACATTTGAGCCATGCAGGTAGATGTCTACTTCCACTGGGTGTAAGCTAGGAGTGTGTGGCAATGACCGGTATACCTGTTCGCTGATGACATTGACAGTTGCGCCCGTGTCCATGAGAAACTCTGTTTGTGTCTCGTTCAGTTGCATTAGGAGCGTGGTTGTGTTCTGGTTTACTAGCACTTAGAGGCAGCCTTTTATTCTTTGTTCCCCTTCTGAGGAACTCTGTTGGGTGTCCGTCGAAGATTGATCCACTAGGTAGCAGACGTAATGCCTTGAGCGGCGCTCCGGTCTTGTCAAGGACATCCTGTATTTTCTGCTTTCCTTCCCTGGTCTTTCTTCCTTCCTCTTCTTTGCCTCTCCTCGCCTGATCCATGCTCTCTCCTCTCTGCTTCCTTTCCCTGGTGAAAGGACTGTGCGGCCATGTGAGAGGTTTCAGTGGCCATGATGGTGCGCCTCCTGCGCGACCTGCTGGATGTGCCTCTGTCGTTTTCCCACGGATCCTCTCACTACGTGGCAAAGTGACTTAAAGTGATTCTCTTCTCTGCAGTCTGAGCATTGTTGTCCAATTGCTGAGCATGACCCTTCGTGTGGGTACTTATAACCACATCGATAACAGAAAGGATTGTCAGTGCCCTGGAGGCTCCCGTTAGCTTGTGCACACTGTCAGGTTGCAGCACATGACCTTTTTGGCTCCCAAACGATTCCACTTGTGAGTCGATAGCCATTTCCGCCCTTGGCAGCATGAGGATTTCCTCCAAGGACCATGCCTTCTGTAGCAGTTTTCTCCTGAATGATTGTGACTCACACCCGGTAATGATCTGCGAGTGGAGTGCTTCGGTGTTAGAGTCATTTCCAAAATCGCAGTGTTTCATTTTGGTGCATAGTCTCATTACAAAAACATCCTTTGTCTCCCCTTTTGCCTGCTACATGGTGTGGAAGAGATGCCTCTCGTAGTCCACATTGGTGTGGGGCATGAAATATGTGGCCAGAGCTGTTTTGAGGCCCTGGATCGTGTGATGGAATCAGCCGGGACCTCATCAATTATGGGCCTCATTACACGGTAGGCGGGAAAAATCGCTAATTACCGGCATGGCGTAAATAGCGTGGCCGCCCTCGCAAGAGGCCGCAAATTGCATGCCATTACGAGATCGCGGGCACGAGTCTACCACCATGCCGGTAATGAGCCTACCGCCATGCCGCAAAAGTCCCCAAAAAGTCCCTTAACGGCATCCTCGAAAGCGCTGTTAGCACTTCCGACCTGCCGCCACATGCAAATAGCGGTTTCCGCAAATAGCGGTGACCGCCATTAGCGGTCACCGCTAATAGCGGTTACCGTAATATTGCGGAACCGGAAATAGCGTCATCGCACCGGAACGGGAAAGAGCACGGCGGCCATCTTTAAAAACACAATCCATTGCCATCCTCCTTATCCAGGACACCTTACCAGGAACCACGTTGGGAAATACACCAAGGACACCGTGAAGATGCCCAAGGCCGTTAAAAAATCGTCTGAGCGGCAACGCAAGGAGAAATTTTGCAAGGAGGAGCTCCTTATGCTAACGCAGACACTAGCAGACAATGCTCATGTCGTCTTCAACAACGACATGCGTCGGGAGTCCATTGTGAAGAAGGCCATCTGGGAAGAGGTAGCCCACAAGGTCAGCGCGGTAGGCACCACAACCCGCACAGTCAAAGACTGCCGAAAGAGGTGGGATGACCTCCGGCTCCGTGTGCGGAACATTCTATCCGTGAACCGCAACCTGGCTACGGGCACAGGAGGAGGCAGTGAATCGCCAATCAAGCTCACTGAGTGGTAGGAGACATGTGCATCAACCATCGGGGTGGAATGCATTGAGGGAGTTGGACAAATGGAGCATGGCGTGGCCGTTTCGTCCGATGGAGGTGAGTGTATGCATCAAACAAAGCACAGTGAAGTGTGATGTTCCCCCCAATCATGTGTCCATATGAATGCCGTGGCTCCAGCCACAAACAGACATGCATGCATCACCACATGCCCGTACAACACAGACCCATTCATGCATGACCCACCCAACATCCCCATTACCTGCATCCACACTAAAGAGCCCGGAATGCATAGAACGGCATGACGTATTCATTTTGCTCAAGGCAGGTCGACCCATTACTGATGGTTGTCAACATTTCTCACCCTTGCAGGATCACACGCTGACACTGAGGAGGCACGCACTTCCACACCTGCTCCCATATCCAGCAAAAAAGCAAGGAGGGATGCCACAGGGGACACCGCCACATCCACAAGGGCAGCCAGGACGAGTGTCCATGACCACAGGGACAAAAGCAGCCGGAACACCAGTTGCACGCATCCACGGGCCATGGCTGCTCCCGTCGTGGCACCCACAGAAGTGTGTCTCCCAGCAGGTGAGGGCAGCATCGAGGGAATGCACTCTGCTGCCACTAGCTCAACGGGTGAAGCAGCAGCCACGGCCCCACCTTCAGATGAGGAGGACACACCTGCCATTGATGCTGATAGCCAGAGCCCCAGACCAACAAGCCCCTTACTGGCAAGCCCGAGGTACTCCTCAGGTCCGGGTAGTCATGGAGATTCACCCACCCCTGAAGGGATATGGAGCCCCCAGATATCCTCTCCTGATGCAAGTGCAATGGGACCAGGTGCATCAGCCATCCCACCAGCACCCACCATGCGACATGACCTCTCGACCATCTACCAGAGGCAGACCGAGATGAGTGGCCTAGTAGGTCAACATGTGGCAGAGACAGCCCGCCTGAGGGAGGACATTGCTACACTTGCACAGCAGACAAGGGAGGGTATGGAGGCATGCACCAGCCGAATCTGCAGTGAAATGGCCCAACTGCGGCAGGCCATGAACCGCATAGCAGACGCTATTGAGCGTCGGTGCCCACTCACGGCCCAGGAAGAACCAGGGGGAGGGGGCTAAGGGTGTATTTAGGGAGTTTGGGTTATGCACTTTAGTACCTCAATATGTTCAATCTACACTGTTCCGAGTTTGAAACCCAAGCTTGGTCTCCATTACTGAGTATGTGTCATTCATTGTGGACAGGATCCTTTGTGGGCCTCGAAACATGCACCCGGGCAACAATTCCCATCTACGTCCATGCTATTTCTCCTTGGTGCCTGATGAGATTCCAGAATCAGATGCTGATGCACATCGTGTGCCTTCTTGGCACTGCCTGTTTCATGTCCTGCCGGGGCATTCCACCCGCACTCATCCCCAGCCACATCATACTCTTCTGGTGGTTGCATGTCAATTTCAAGTGGCATAGGCACATTCCATCATATGCACATTTTGTGATGCTCTACACATGCCAGGGTTGTCTTTGCCACTTTGACACGGCCGTACAGGAGTGCCACACCCAGGCCGCTTAGGCAGCGGAGCACTGTCATTGGAAGGATGTACTATATTGTTGTCCTCTTCCTGATGGTTCTGTGGGTTCCGTACAGGGGTTAGGAGCCACCTCCTCAGTGGATGGCTGTCTTCGCCTGTATGGTGTGAGGAATGGGTGCCTGTTACGGCTCACCTCTGGTGCTGGCTGTTGTTGTAGGTGCTGCACTGCTATCATGTAGTCAAGGCTGTCATGTCATGCTGCTGCTATTGGGACCATCTTGGTGTGGGAAGGGGTGTGGGTAGGGGTGTGGTGTGCTCTTTTGTGCTGCCTGTCTCCATTGCATGCACATGTGCTGATTGTGTCCACCTGTAGTTGATGGGTACACTGCTCAGGTCTCTTAACGGGTGCTTTTCGATGCTGTTATTAGCGCCATGCCGGTAAGGGGTTTTTGGGTGTTTTACATGCCGCTAATACCATGTCCGCCTGGCTTGTGATGGCCTGGTATTAGCGCCATGGCGCTAATTCCGGCATGTCGGTCGCGCGCCCGCGGCCTTGCCGCTATTAGTGGCACCGTAATTAACGGGTGCGCAGATAGCAGTGGGTCCGGGTCGTGATTTGCTTAGGGAATTAACGGTACCGGTAAATCATTACCGGTAACGGTATTCCATTACCGCACAACGTGTAATGAGGCCCTATGTCTCTTGTGGCTGGGCCCTCCCCTAGCTTCAGTAGGCACTGTTGACATGCGCCTTCCACTGGGCCAATTGCCCCTACATACAGGTCAACGTCTCAGACCCACCTGACCCATCTTGGTCCCATGTTGCTAGTGTCAGTGACATCAAATTTACCGGGTAGTTGTAGAGCCAGGGAATCTGACACTCTCTGATGGCCCTGTTGTTGTGGGATCACTGGTACCAGGTCCGGGATGTCCTGATCTGACATGTTGGGGGCTGACCACTGTGCTTCCCTTAGTTAGTGGTGTCTGCATTGCCTTTCCCAGTGCGGGCAGTACCCTCTGGATGCGGCTGCCTGAATAGGCACGAGCACCACTTCCCAGGGTAACCATCTTCACTTCCCTGGTGCTTCCCACTCACTTCTCTGCCGGCTGATTAATTATTTATTTTCTTCTATGATCTCCCCTTGGTGGGCAAATGCAGCCGCCTCCTTGAGGCACGAGCTCCGCTGCCCTCGACACACTACCACATGTTCTTCTGAGCCCTCTTCACTCGCTGCCGTGGCCCTAGGCCTTGAAGTACCGCCTGCGAGCTGAGCGCCCTACTCTGCGGCGTGCCTGCACTTGTGGGGAGCCCTCTGCTTGAACCGACGTATGTGTGGGTGGATTGCTTTGGTTACGGCAGCACACGCGGGCTGGCCCTCCCTGCAGTGACTGGAACCTCCAGTCAGCAGTGGCCACTGCTGTCCACCTCACTGCGCGGGAATAAACCAGGCGGGGACAGAGCTGGATTCTGCACGTCTTTATTCGTCGCCTCCATACAACATAACCCTTTCCCCGAAACGTCACTTCCCTCCCCACGCCCTTGTCCCGCCCCTGCCCGCACAGGACTACATCTCCCGACACTACACAGACCAACACCTGAGCAGTCACTGAACCCACTGAGCAGCCCCCAAGGCCATCCTGGACCGATGTGCCTTTGTGAGACAGAAATATCCCTGACGTCTTCCTTTATCGCTTAGACCATTGTCTGGATAGTGAAATAGGCCAAATGGACCCTCCTTCAAGCTGTATTTCCTCCCACACATCAGAGTCTTTATCCGGAGGGCGTCTCTTGGAGCCCTAGCCATTTGTGTGGGTGAGGACTGCGTGCTCTTTTCTGGTGTACGCCACATCCACCACTTCCTCCATCATCTTCAGCCACCGGCGTGCTTCCTCTGCGGTTCCCACCATTCCACGCGGCCACTCATCCACCTTCTCACAAGTTCTCTTTGGGGGTGCAATGGCCAGAGTACTGAGACTTCAGTACAGTGACTTTTCACAGAAGAGCACAGTTTTGTTTCTCTTGTGAAGAATAATCCCGGGGACTCGAATGTTTCCAGATTACACAAAATCCATGCACAAAGCGGCTTACAGAAACTCAGCTGGCATGCCACAGATTCCTGAAATCTGTGCACAAAGTGGCTTGCAGAAACTCATCTGACATGCCACAGATTCCTGAAATCTGTGCACAAAGCGGCTTACAGAAACTCAGCCGGCATGCCACAGATTCCTGAAATCTGTGCACAAAGTGGCTTGCAGAAACTCATCTGAAATGCACAGATTCCTGAAATCTGTGCACAAAGCGGCTTACAGAAACTCAGCCGGCATGCCACAGATTCCTGAAATCTGTGCACAAATTGGCTTGCAGAAACTCAGCTGACATGCCACCTTCCAACTCCCAGAAGCCTTGGTTTGCATAATCAGGGGTGACTGTTTATCAAAGATGGAGTCTATAACATGTGAATGGTGATTCGAAGGCCCCCGGCTACCTAATGCCCACAGGCATGTGTCAACTATCAATTTATGGCTAACGCTACAGAGGTTCCTCAAGATGGCAGGCTGTGGTCTCCTCTCATGGACTGACCAGGCTCTCATTCCAAGTTCAGTGGCCCACTCTTCACTGATCAAAAAATGCCCCCTGTCAAGCCTGCCCATTGTTGCCTGCATCTCCAGAAGATGGCATACAGTAGCAAACAGGCACCCGGTCCATGGCTTCCTGCTTCACTGCATTCTTTATTTAAAGTTATACCCTTTGAACCCTTAACAATTGGCCTTCAGCATTTGTTATTTGCCTTAACTTCACATGCTGCCGTAAATGACTTGGTTGTTAATGGCAAAAAGTTCCTGTGGTATCTGTCGCACTAAAAAGGCAAGGAGGCGTCCCGGGCTTCGATGGTATCTAGACTCACCTGAAATTATCCTGGGTTTAGATGGTATCTCAACTCAGCTGAAATTATCCCAGGTTTAGATGGGATCTAGACTCAGCTGAAATTATCTCGGGTTTAGATGGTATCTGGACTCAGTTGAAATTATCCCAGGTTTAGATGGGATCTAGACTCATCTGAAATTATCCCAGGTTTAGATGGGATCTAGACTCAGCTGAAATTATTACGAGTTTAGATGGTATCTAAACTCCACTGAAATTATCCCGGCTTTAGATGGTATCTTTACTCAGCTGAAATTATCCCGGGTTTAGATGGTATCTTGACTCAGCTGAAATCATCCTGGGTTTAGATGGGATCTAGACTCAGCTGAAATCATCCCGGGTTTAGATGGTATCTAGACTCAGCTGAAATTATCCCGGGTTTAGATGGTATCTCCAATCAGCTGAAATTATCCTGGGTTTAGATGGTATCTAGACTCAGCTGAAATTATCCCGGGTTTAGATGGTATCTCCAATCAGCTGAAATTATCCTGGGTTTAGATGGTATCTCCACTCAGCTGAAATTATTACGAGTTTAGATGGTATCTAAACTCCACTGAAATTATCCCGGCTTTAGATGGTATCTATACTCAGCTGAAATTATCCCGGGTTTAGATGGTATCTAAACTCCACTGAAACTATCCAGCTAACAAAAGTCACACATTTAGGTTTTAAAATCTCTGCTCAGCCTACTATGCACACTCCTCAAGTGGATTTGGAGAGCAAGGTCGACCGCTTTACTTATCAGACGCATAGATTATTGGTTAAATGCTGCAGACTTTCTGTCCTACCTTTCATTGGGTCTCATGAAGCAAAAGTGAAACCTGCTTTATGATATGGTATCAAAATAGAACCCCAGGCGTGTGAGATAGACTGGTGAGTCTAGAAGGGAGACTATGGCCCATTGGCTCGCTGCGTTTTGAGTTAGGTGCTTGCTCCCTCAGGGCCTGGGTGCACTGGAGGATTGTTTCACTTTTTGGGAAGCCCATGTTTCCTTTGACCTCGAGCTTATGGGAAGATTTCAAAGAATAAAAGAATCTTGGAAAAGGGCTCGCTCTTCTGAAACTTAGATACGTGGCAGGAACAGTTTTGATTGATCGTGGTTGTACATTAGATGACCTGGTGGAAAACCTGGGGTGGGTTTAACGAATCCATGATGGTAGTCGACTGGGCGGCCACAATCGATGCAATGAGTAACTTCCATCTCCAGAGTAGATAGGGCTCTTGTGGTCCCACCAAGGTATTTAGGTGCGTTCCCTAATACTTTTTGGCGGGACCAATATATGATATTCTGTTTGAACTTGTTACATACTGGCGAGTTTTTAGAGGTCTTTGTTATGTGAGCGCCTCGAGGCCCATAGGCGAATTGGCGCTATATAAGAACTGAATAAATAGATAGATAGAAAGATAGATGGATAGATAGATAGATAGATAGATAGATAGATAGATAGATAGATAGATAGATAGATAGATAGATAGATAGATAGATAGATGCGCAATAGGACGCAAGGGATTGACGGTGCATGTCAACTTTGCCCGGGTTCGGAGCTCAAGCATGCGCTGAAGCATATGATGATAATGGGCCCAGCTTTTCGGGATTTGCGTCAGTCATATGGACACATGGTTGAATGGCTTAATTTAGATTAATTCTGGGATAGACTATTTTCAGGACATGACTGCTTTAACTATGGAAGTTCCTAGATTTTTAAGTAAGATTGGTTTGTTGAATAATAGTTGAATATGTATTTGTACAACTTATTGTATGAACTCACAATGTGAGATATGTTTTGGCTAAGCTGGGTGAATTTTATGTATAATTATATTTTACTTTGAATGACCTTTTTCTGGTTTAAATATGTGAAAGTCAATTTTCTTTTGACTATAACACATTAATAAAAAATAACAATACTTTAAAAAAAAAGTATCATTTGGAGGTCTAACTGCTGAGGTGGTTGGGTAAGCTTGAGGGAGATTAGGGGGCAGACAAGATTTAGTGGGTGTGTGGAGGGTTCTTCACTTTGGGGACTAGAAACACTCCTTCTATTTCCAAATACAAAATTCCATTCCAAGGTCAGTTACTTGTTTGTTTCTGATCGAATGATAACTGATGCCCTCGGTGAGGAGATGTAACATACAGGTGTTTCTCGCCATGCCAACATAGCAGTGTACATGTACCTATGGAGGTGTGGGATGGCCCAAAAACAATAATATCGTGCCGGACAGCACATATGGCCCACATTACGTGTTTGGTGGTAATTCTGCTGTAATTCTGCCGAACTATCGCTAAAGGGTATAACCATTCTCGCCACTTGGTCTGGCTGATTTACCGCTGGATTGCAAGTGGTGGTAGGTGTTGTAAGTCCCTATTTTGGAGGAATTACCACTGGCGGTTAGTCTGTCGATTTTCTGGCGGTAGGGTGGCGGATTTCGCTACAGCTGTTAGCTGAAGGAAAATCCTCCACGTCACCACCAAACCTGTAGTATGGTGGTGCAGTAATGTGGCGGTAATTGAATTACCGCAAAGTTACTGCTGTTTTTACTGCACCACCGTACTTGTAATGAGGGAATGCAGCCACATTAAGAGTCTGCAAAAACAAAGAGGTGATGGCTGGAAAGATTACTATGAATATTAACCTCTGGCATTGCTCTGGGCAACCCTCCAGACCATCGTTCTTCACCTGACAAGCCATTACTAAAGGGGAAAGACCATATGAAAATCAGGCTTGGCCCCACCCCAAAAGAGGCAGTCCAGCCCAAACTGCTAAGTCACATCCCTTCTGCACGAGACCACACGCCTCCCCAGGCCTGTTTCATCCTTATTGGGCATCATCAGTGAGGAGTAGCTTGGGTCTCTAGGCCCGGCAGGCATGGGACCCACGTCTGGGCATACCCATCCCACTCGGCGTGACAGTATTCTGGCAGTAAACCCATCGAAAAAACGACAGACTCAATTACCGTTACCACCACTTGGTCCCTTGCAGTTACAAGATTACAACTGGTGGTAATTCCCCTTTTTGGAGTCCTTAGGACTCCATGGGGGTTTTGGCTGATTTACTGCTGAATGAATTACCTTGGGGTAAATCCACAGATTTGTAGAAGTAAAGTAACCAGCTGGAGGTGAATCAGCCACTTTCCTGGCCACAAGGCTAAAGGGGTATGAAGGATAACAAAATAAACCAACATAATAACTGATGACGGGACTACCTGGAGAGCAAGCAATCAGGGACTCTGTAAAGCGCCCCAGACTTACATCCACCGTCTGTCTGTCCATGGATGACTTAATACCGACTTACGAAGAGCTGGAAAACCTCTTTAGGAATATTGCACTTCCCCTGGTTGCCATGGGGGCAGTGACTGACTAAAGAGAGTTATATATGTGTATGTATTATGACAAGACCGAAAGATGACAGCCTGTCCCTGTGTTACCAGAATTGAGAGATTATGTTTCAAGGGTTTTATTGAAACAGTGCACAGAAGATAACTGAAGATGCCAGGGTGTGTATAAAAGTCAACAACAGGCATGCCTGGTTGGTATGGGTGATCAAAAGTGAAGTATTGGATAATGGCTCCAAGTGTCCAGGTCTCCACGTGAGGGAAGGGCCAGTGGGGGTCTCAACAAAAGGACTCAAAAGAACAGGGTCTTCCCCTCTTCAAGGAGGACATCTGGTTGGCTTCGGGTGTATCTGGGCAAAGCATGGCCCGGGCCTCTCCTTGGGCTGCAGGAAGGCCTCTACCGTGGACCCATGGCTCTCATGCAGGCTGATGTTTTGGGGAAGTGCAAGACATTTGCTTCCCAGGTCTTTTCCTGATGGCTCACCCGGGGGTGATTGTCTGACAGGTCATTAGGAGGCCACTTGTCAGAAGGTTTAATCATGTCTGCTGGTGACAGCAGGGCAACACTTTGCTGGAGAAGTGTGACTCTACCTTCTCCCGCCCACTTCTCCACTGAAGGTTTTCTCCTGAGCCTTGCTTTCTCCTGAGTAGCCCCAGGCTGCCCTCAGAATAACTCCCTATCTTTGTTATATAGAGGTGATCTCTCCTCTGCATCGAGCCCCAGTTGGTCAGAGAAGATTCCCTTCTCTAGCTGCTCAACTCCTGTGATGGCATCTCTCCTTCTATTCATAATAACTCTTTCCTTCTTGATGAGATCTGTTCCTTTCAATGAACATCTCTACAACAGTCTTCCACTCCTCCATCTCCTCCTACAACCCAACTCTATCCTCTTCTCTCACCTTCCAAGTAGTCTATCCTCACTGCATAATTATTCTCTCCTGCCCAATAGCACTCTCGCCTTCTTTCCAGGTGGCACCTCATTCTGCCCACTTCAAGGTGATACCCATCTGATTCAAAACAGTACCTTCCTCTCTCTCCACTCTAGCCACTCTAAGCCTCCTCCTCTTCCACACTATCACTACCCCCTCCTTACCCACCAACTCGCTCTCTCTAAGTAGCTACCACCTTCCTCTCTAAGAAGCTAACTTCATCCTTCCTACCACGAGCTTCTCTTCACTCACCACACACAGGAGCCTCCTCGTGCCAGCTCTCCACCATCACAATCTCCTCACTTGGACTATCATGATCCCCCATGCTCAGCTGTACACCTACTGCCAGCTCTCCCTGGGAATGCCATAGGCTGACTGGGCTGGCTTTCTTTTAAAGACTGGTTTCTCCTCCCATCGGATGGTGCTTTGAGCTGTGTAGGATGAACAGCTCTCTGATTGGGCCATGCACTCTCAGTCATGTGTTTGGAAAGGGAGCTGTCCTGAGGTTATTTGAAGGCCAACTGCCATTTTGTAATTAACACTGTCCCAATAAATATGAGTGTACTCGTCTTCCTCCCCGGAAGCTCTACTGGTGTTGTGTTTAGGAAACTGTTTCCCTCTGCAGCCTTTCCATGCAACTCAAGGGTCTGAAAGCCCACTGGTAAACCCAAGAAAGGATTTGTGTCTACTAGCGTTTACTTTATGTTTGCAACTGGCAGCATTGTAACTTCCGAGACTTTTGCTGGAGCAGGAGAACAGTAATGAACTACCATGACCTCTGTATAGGACCTCAAGAATACAATGCATTCATGGAGATCCTGCTGAACCCCTGGGCCCTTTTAAGCAAGGAAGCACTCTATGGATCGATGGGGATGCAGATCTCATTCTCGCACCAATAATCAGACAGACTGGGAAGTTGGCAAAACTGTAGCTGTTTTATTAACAAATATCTAAAACGGGGAGTACAACACACATCAACTGACGCCGCATAAGCATTCTCGAAGCATTTCATAAAAAACAGTTCTTATATAGGAAAACCTCATCATACATGATGTCATATCACGTGTCAAAATGACAAAACCTACTTGGGGTTGTGGTTGTTCTACAGGGAACATCTAGGTATACTTTCTATATAGGGACAGGTTGTGATTGGGTCTCTAAGGTCAGGCGGACAGTTACTCCCACTCCTAGTGCATGTCATCTTCCATGTCATAAAAATACACAACGTTTCATTGGCTTTCAAACTATAGGCCTCTTTGCTATGTGGCCCTCTACAATTGGTTGGCACTCTTCTACCCTTCTGGAAGAGTCCACTCGCTAGCAGCATGCAAGCTGGTACCCCAGGTGCTGGTGGTTTGGACTTGACCATGCCTCCCCACCCAATTAGCCCATTATCCATCATTACCCCTACTGTCTGCCATTCAATTAGTCCTATGAACTCGCCTTGCAAAGGATCACTGTGACTGAAAATAAAAGGGAGTGTGAGCATGGCCTTATTGTCTGCTCTCGGTGTAGCTTGCCCAAAGTCTATTTCCATCGAACCATGTGACAGGAGACCACCTTTTGAGCTCCTTCTCTGCATTTAACACTATTAAATGAATAAAACCTGGCACTTCTAGTGTTTTTCCATTACACCTCAACAGGGGCTCGTCTTGCTTCTCATGTTCATTGCATCTCCTCGAATAGATAACCAGTTTATTGGTTTCCCTAACCCTTGACACTGGGCCAGTCAGCCTTTCTTGAATCTTCCTTTGCCTTTAGCTGTTTTCTTCAACCGCGCCACACTTTCAGCCCTTCTATTCACAGGGTCCACGTTTGCTAACATGCGTCATGGAATGTCCAGATTCTATACACACGGATATATATATATATATATATATATATATATATATATATATATATATATATATATATATATATATATATATATATATATTGGTGGCACCGCCTGCAGTCTATTCACTACCTATAGCCAGCCTTATGATTAGTTAGTCTACTTGCGTTACTGCATCTATACAATTATAAGACGGCTTTGCATTTTCTTCAGTGCTCTCCACACGTACAATCTTCATTTTGCTCATGAAATGTTTCTCAGTTCTTTACTTCGTCTTCGGATTCTATGAGGTCTAGGTACTCTCTTCATTAGCATCTTTTTTGGGTGCATAATTTCTGCTTCATGTGATGTCAACAGTCTTCTCTTTCATTCATCTTCACACTTCTTCCTGAATTTCCTTGTGAAGACTATAATTTCTTCGCAGACAATCATATAGGGTTTTCTCAATGGATACCTTGTTTCAAGGACTCTTCGCGGTATAAGTGCCATCACTGGCTTTGCACATGTCACAATTTCCGGTTACCAACACATAGGCAAAATGGGGATGGAACTTTTGGTAGAGGCACTTGGCTTCTCCTCTACACTCTCCCCTCTGGTTGATTCATTGAACACTCTCCCATCAGCCTTCACATCTAGACATCCTTGCCTGAAAAAGTACTTCTTTGGAGTCCATATCTTCATCACTCCTTTCAGAGAGCCTGCTGATTTTACATGCTCATCAACACTCCAGATCATGAGACTACATTGTCCATTCGGCTGCAGTAGATCCATCATCCCATATACTTCTTGTGGTTTCTCTGATACAGGATCTGCGTTCCCTCAGGTGCTAGAATGCTGGCTTCTATATATTTTTTGATTTCTTCATCTGTCAGCTGTTTGGGTCCAAATCCTAACCCGACATCAATCATAATCTTCATTCCTGCTGCTTTCTTTGCTGTCTTCTTGCACTGTGTGATTATTATTCTGATCACACAGAATCCAAACATGATCATCACCAACAATGCTCCAAGGAACTTGAAGATATTTGCTATCCATTATGGAACCCACGAGAAGATCGACGCAAACCAGCTGTCATCTGCAATATCTTCTACTTTGTCTTCCATCTTGATGTGCAAGTTCGTCAGCATCGTTATGGCCTCTGTCAAGGTCCCATTCTCCTCATCATGAGAAGGTATGAATGTGCAACATAATTCTCCGATTTTGGCACAAACACCTTTATTCATAGCTGTAATCATGTCCAGGATATATCTATTCTGAAGAGTCACCAGTCTTATGGTTCTCAGTTCATCCTTGATAGCATTGAATCCTTTTATGGTAGTCTTGATCATCTGCAGGAGCTCCCAGCAAGTGATTTGCAACCACTTGACATTCACCATTGTCTGGATCCCTGGCATGAAGATTGTCACGGATACTGCTGAAGTCTGGCTGAACAACCTGTGTTCATGCGGAATAGAATCAAAGGCTGCTATCGATTTAGCTGAAAAGTAGTTCTCCCTCTTGGTTCGATTGAGAAATTCAACTGATCTCCTTTTTCTCAGGTGAGCATCTGCCTTTGGAAACTCTCCAGTGTTCAGGTCACTCTTCGGAATCACCAATGCTGGAACATGGACAAGTACTATAGAACACAGCCCTCCCCAGTCCTTGGGCAACTTCATGTGTGGTCTGGATAAACAGGCCCAGTAGTGGTCCATTATCACTACTCTCCCATCCTTCATTCCTGGTACATCGAAGATTCGACTGCACTGTTGAGTTTCTCCAACTATTCATGTGCCATTGATTCTGAAGCATAGTTCTGCACTGGACAGATGCACTATCTGCAACTGGTCTCCTTTGTAATCAACCCATGTCACCAGCTTTGCAAGCTTTGGCCAGAGAGGTTTGCATCCTTTTCCCACACAATCTATAACCGGCTTGTGATGCCCTGTTACTGCCACCGCTCTGCAGACAACTATGCCTTCTTCCCATCTATCTGGAGAAAGTACTGTTCCCCAGATTTGCATCTGTCCTCTCTCTTTGCATCTTCGTAGTTCTTCATCATTCTTTCCTTGCCAAATGAGCTTTTTATTTATTTCCCATCTGATTCCTGTTCCTTCATCCCAGGCTGTTCGTATCTTATCAAACAATCTCTGGTGTGTGTTCTCGCTCATGTCTTCAAATCTTGCTCATAATCATCTTCTTCTGGAGCTGTCCATTCAGTTATCCATACCAAGGATCCTGTTCGACCCTGGAACAGACCTCTTGTATGGCAGAGTGCAACGTGAGTCAGGCAATGAGCTGCCTGGACTGCTTTTTCTATAGTTATGAATATCTCGGAATTCCCCATAACATAAGGTAGGAGAGTACAAACATAGCAACCCTCCTTAGAGGTTCTTTTTCCCACCTTTTTCATGTGCTAATACCACATGTTATTCCCCAAATGTGCTGTACTGTATAGATCATTATTTAACTCATAATCATCTTCCCGTGTGCTTCTCTTGTGTCTCCCTCTTGCAAAGTAAGCTCATGCATAATGATCATGAAGTATATCAAAAATGGACCTTCCTGCAGGGGGAATCAAACAAACACTTGTCAGAGAAATGGGTGACCTTACCTGTGTCGCTGGTGTAGGGATAATCACATATGGCCTTGGTCTCTCTGCAACAGACTATTCTGCACAAGTCACTGGAGTGGGAAGAATCAAAGGGACTTCTACCTTACTTGGACTAATGAAATAGAGGGTATGGATTAACAAAATCAGAACAATAATAATAAATGATAAGCATGCATATATTATGCACCAATACATGAGACCCCACCACTTTACCATTCTCCACACGTCGTTCAGTTTGCTAATTTTCCGGAACTGCATTGTTCTCGAAGTCCACATTGTGCCTGTGTACTACTTTTAAGGAAGGAAAAAACCTTTTTAAATAGGGAACCTCGTTAGATGCTCAGGAAGCTACAGGATCTGTTCAACCATCGCCGCAAGTAACCTCCTAATTGCAGGGCCATTTTTAGTATCTTGCAGGAACACACAAATATTAGTACTAAGCCAAACAAGAGCAGGATAGGCTTGGAGTGTGTATATAAAGGCAGCGAGAACTAGTCTATGGGCATCAACATCTGACAGAGCCATGGGTTTAACCAAAGAGAAACTCAGTGAGGAATGAAATGGGAAACTGCTCCCTTTTCCAGTCGAACTCGAAGTCTAGATTTGGCATATTTACCACATCAACACTTTCTAAAGTCCAATTCAAAGATTCCTGCAGCTCGAGATCTTTAGCTTGCACTCCTGCTAAATATCTATAAAAGGTGTCCAGGGTGAGCCACAGTCCAAATGCACGCTTGTATATATTTAATCAGTAATCTTAGCATCCTTCTTCCTCATTATCAATTGAGTCTGCACAAGCTGAATTTCTTCTTCTTGTCTTGCTTCCTGGGTTATGCATCGGTCTCACCAGCATACGGTTTCACGTCATCCAAGTGGATCCAGGCACGCCTTTCTTAGACTTTTACTGCTGAGGGAGTGATATTTTCGACAATAAATGGTCCACTAAACGGGGTTCGTGCCACTTCCTTGTGAAGTTGTGCACTAGGACTAGGTCTCCAAGAAATAATTTAGGTACAGGTAATTCTTTAAGTCCGGTTGCTGAATGGTCTTCATCTGTGTCCTGAGACCGACACCCCTTGTGCTTGAGTTGATCTGAAGTGACAGAGTTACTAAGGGTCATACATGTCAAATACGCACGTAACTCATTTCCTAACAATTCTGCTGTTGTCTGGGCATCACATCTGCTCCTCAATGGAGGAGACAAGGGCATTCTCATTTGGCTCCCTGTCACTAGCTTGTGGGGTGTGAGGCGGTGGTTTGACCCAGGCTGATTTCTTAATGCACATAATGCAAGGGGCAGGCAATACAGTCATCCCTTTTTCAATGTTAACTTCAAATTAGCAATTCTCGCTTTGAGAAGACCATTAAGTCTTTCACATAGTCTGTTCGCTTGCAGGTGATAAGCAGAATAAAACTTGTGATTTAGGCTAAGCAATAGGCTAATCTATCAAAATCGGGCCCATTGTTGGATCTCAGCACCTCACATACTCCCCATCTAGGAAATACTTCCAGGACTAAAAACTTTGCAGTGCAAGTGAAATCCGGGTGTGTACATGGTTCTGCTTCATTCCATCTTGAAAAGGGACCCACCACCACTAGCATATACCGGTATCCACTGCATACTTGCAGCATATCAACATTGTCAATATGTAAATGCTGAAAAGGACCATTTGGTCTAGGAACCAGTACTCTGATTGTTTGCAGTGTGTGCCCAGCAGTAAGCATTTGACATACAATGCAATTTACTACATAAAATGCATATGTTCTAACAGGTGTGGTATGAACCAGTCCTCCGCAATAGCTGCTGCAAGACTTTCACTAGTTATATGCGCAGGGTAGTGCAACTGTTCAAGCTCTACCCTTAACAGACTACAGGCATCACTGGCTTTCCGGTGCTGTCCTGTTGCCACAATGCTTCAGGGAGGATAAAGAACACCTTCCCGCCCCCCGTTTCCATAACTCTTGCTCTTCCTGTGGAGCACTACAATGAAACTCCATCAACTGCGATCTTGCCAAATGATTAATCCCTTCATTAACTTTCATAATTGTGACTACTTTCTCTTTTACATTTTCAGTATCAAAACTTGAAATATCTGGTGAATATGAAACCCTTCGGCCTCTTCGTCTGCGGCTTCATTCTCGCGAGAGATGAAGTCAGTTCACTTAGTAGTTTCTGTGCACTTAATTTATTGTGATGGCTGCTGGGAGTTGAAGTGCCTTGATAAGCCTGTCTAATAATGCTGCATAATGCTGCGTGTTGCACTGGAGTGCCGTCCGCTCGGAGGTAGCCCCTCCTTTTCCAACGTGGTAGCCCTGCGTACATGGTTGACGTCCCATAGTGTCAGCTACCTGCTTTTTGCCCTGTAGTGTAGCAGAGAGTTCTTGCCCCATAGTGTAGGCAAAGAATTCTCCCCACCAATGTAACCCTCTAGATGAAACACACACACAGAGGGATCAATTCGTTGGGAGAGAGGACACCAGCTGAATCCAAGAACTGAAATGGAAATAAACACAATCAGTAATGGAGTGTGTTTAGCAGAACCAGCATTACTCTGTATTATGGGGAAATGGCTAACCTGAGAATAACCGGAGAAAGACCTCCAAAAAATTCATGTAAACAGCCCTCCAGATAAACACCACAGCTCACAGAAACCAAGAGGGAAACCTGAAGGTGGAAAGGATATTGTAACATGAAACCCCAAGAGATAGTCACAATGAAACAATGCAGAAACACACTTACCATGCGGGGGAGAGTGAAAAGCAGTTCCAGGTATTGTGCCCTGGTTCTGCTCATGTTAACCTGACCACGACAGCACGAGGATGCCTGAAATGGTAGTGGTCTTAAGTCTCTAGTCCTGGAAGACCACCTATCCCGACAGAACGAGGGCGCCTAACGATGACTGAGTGCCTGAAACGGTAGTGGTCTTAAGCCTCTAGTCCTGGAGGACCACCTATCCCAATGGAACGAGGACACCTAACGATGACTGAGCACCAGGGATGGAAGTCCAAAAGGTTCTTGAGCTGTTTAGGGCAAACACACGAGGAACACAAAATGGAGTTAGATGGTGATTCCACGTTGTCTTCAGTTCAGGGCTGGACTTTCCGATGACGGTTCATTTGATGTCTCTAAAAGGTTGTGGTCTGAGTCTGTCAACTTGTGTGGCAAAAGGAAGACAGAATCAACAGGAGCGAGGCAGGTAAAGTAAGTGGTCTTGAAAGGGGCCCTTAGGGGTCCCTCGCGATATGGAAACAAGGCAATAACCATACACGAAAGGATGCGCCAGACACGAGGTTCGAATTCCCAATGCTAGGGTTTATTGCAAGCAAAATAGTCCCAATTGGCCAACTGTGGTCTCACGCCCCGCGACATGTATTCTCTAGACCTCGAGGGACGCAAGAGAGCGAATTACGTACATCAGTTACATATATACAAAATGCATATCATACAATCAGCTATGTCATGTTTAACACCCCCCCTTTTATTGAGTTTCTTTGAACTCGGGATGATGATGGACATTTCCGACGAGTATGACAATTATGACACGTTCGATGTCTATTCTAGTAACAATGTGCAATTTAGAAAGTGCGGAGGCATCTTCTAGTTGTTGAACAGAACATGGTGCTTCTGTTCTTGGAAGCAAGCTGCACACGGGGGAAGAGTCACATTCCTAGCTTTGCTATCTATGAGGTGCTATTCGTGTCCTGGGAGCCGACACGCTCTAAAGGGTTTTGTGAAGGGGGGCCGTAAGAAGAGCATAATTCAAGCCTTTAGCTGCTTTATTCTAACATATTCTACCACAGTACGAGACTGGCTGGCAGCTGTGAAATGATTAAATGCCCTGCAGCTCTCCCTCAAGGCTACAGAGAGGGAGTGTGGGCATTCCTTCCTGGGCTGCTCATGAGGAGTTTCAACGAACTCCTCAGTCCCGCGGCCTTGTCCTTCCATATTCAGACAACAATGTTAACAGTTGAGCAGAGTAAGCAGAATTCGCAAGAATTGCAGGCTGCAAAGCAGTTTAGACAGAAAGCAATGAGCAATGGTTAACAAACAAAATGGCGATTCTTGCTACGTTTAAAATAGCCGCTTGTTGGTCAAGCATAGCAGTCTGTATTTCTATAATTCTGTGCATAAGACGGTTGGCCTTCGGCCATCAAGATACGTCTATCATCCAAATGAAGGGTATTCATTTTTCCAGATTGACAAACCCTCCTTTTGGCCGTATGCCAAACGTCTTATTCATTCATCGTATCCTCCTCCGATGAAGATAAGTCTGGGGTATCTATGTCTGAACCTTTCATGGTATCATAAGCATCATCTTCATCATTAATGTCTATAGCCATGCATTGTTTTATTGTTTTTGTTTCATCAGTGTCTCTGTTATTTCGGCCATGCGTTTGTTTTCCTCTGTGCAAACTATTGGTAGGCATTGTATGCAACAGTTATGAATATACCAAGCACCACCACTAGTATCGAAATTAGCTTCCATCCCCAGGACCGCAATAGTCCCCAAAACCAGGATCCTATCCGCCAACCCCCTTCTTCAGTAGAGAGTGTGGAACTAAGGACATGTAGTTTCCTGATGGCTCTGAATATGGTAGGGGAGTAGTCATCTATGAATACACAGCATGCAGTTTTTACGAGTTTGCAAACTCCCCCACGATCAACTAATATTATATCAAGAGCCATTCTGTTTTGTAGTGCCATTAGCCTAATTCCTTTTTCTTCCAACGTCATGTTGTATAAGATATCCGTAGTTGTATCTATTGTATTTTTTAGTATTCTGGACAGTTTCTTATGTTATAGGAGTTTTCTATTTGGGCCAAGAATGGTATAAACGATTTGGCTACATCCATTGCTAATATTCCATCTTCACTACTCCTTCGGGTTCTACCTGTTAATCGCCTCACTGCTTCTGCAGTTTCTAAGATGAACACTCCTGGTAATAGTAGACCCAAGTAACACGTACCTCCCCAGTTTCTAGGTAACCATGGATATGCTTTTTCCCCACATATAAAGTAAACAGGGTCCCCTACGTACACGGGTTCTATTTCGTGCTTTAAAACCACTGTGTTCAGGCAGCTGCTAAACGTTCCTACTTTATAGGAACCTTTTTTCTTTAAACATAGGGGAGCAGTTTTTGGGCTGTAATCCACTGTATAGGCAGGGGGCACAGCATCTTTTTTCCATTCATCCCTTATTCGAAATGTCATTACTGATGTTTTTTCTGCTGGCGGGGTTGGTCTATTCTGCCTATGTAATCTATCTAGTCTTGTTGTCTTTCGTGTATTTTTCCTCATGGGATCTGGTGAAAACACGTGAGCTTTTTGGAATATGGAACAACCCACAGGTCTCATGATCACTTCCTCAAATTCATTCATATTGGTCTCATCTAGCTGACACGTATTACTCTTGCTCCATTTCCCAAGGAACATTGCACTCAACGATACTTCACATCAATAAACCAATGATAACGGTTGTACATACCAGCTTATCCCTTTCCCACCGTGTTGTGGTAAATGGGCACAAACCCAGCAATCTTTTTTCTTTAAAACCGCATGGGTCATGTTCATGATGAGCAACAATGTATTGTTGCCGTATCCTTCTCTATGTCTTTTTTCCATTGGGGACAAAGAACCAGTTATTACATGAACCGGGCTTTCAGTAGCTGCTTTTAGCAAAAGTGTTTCTAATGGGTGCGCAGACTCCAGGAACCATAGTGTAATAGCTGTTATTGTTGGTACTACCATACTTAGAGAACACAGGACCAATGTACAAATCAGTACCTTATTCCTATTACCATGCTTTTTCCCTAAATTTAAAGTCTCTAAATCTATCATCTTTTCAGCAGGGGTGCAGGAGGAGGCTGAAACTGGTCTTGATTTGTTCTTTGTCCTTCTTCTTGCTAGCAAAGTTCGTCGCAAATGTCTCTCGTTCTCGATGCCAGAAAAGCAGAAAAGTTAAATAAAAATGTCACAGTTCAATTCTGCCAGCCCTTTCACAGCCTAGATCACCTATCCACTCCAAACAAGATTAGTTGTTCTTTCTCCCACTGCTCAGACGATTTTTGAACAGTTCTTTATTGATAGAGTACTATGTGCATCCAGCTTGTCCCGCTCTGGCTTAGGACACATGTACTCTATCAGCCTTAGTACTTATGTGCGTCCAGCTTGTCCTGCTCTGGCTCCTGACACATGTACTTTATTATAAGCGCACCGAGGAGCAGTGAGTCTTGAATTGTCCGATTTGCACAACTCTCACACTTCTCTCCTCTACGCCCCTGGTTCCTACTCCGTCCGTGAGCGGAACCAAAGGCAAAAGAAAAACACCAACGATCTGTGGATCACTTTGCCTGTCGAGGCCGCAAATTATACCGTTTCACTCCTGGTATTGTATGATCCGTGAATAGTGCCGTTGCACTTCCAGTATCAGGCTCAGTGTCAGCCTGCGGCACCATGATGGGTAGCGATGAGCGCCGTGGCAATGATGTAGTTTCTTTCTCTGGCCTTGGTGCGTTTGCAGAAGCTGGTGGGCACCAAAGGGGTACACATGTTGTTTCTGCTCGTGTTTGCAATGCAGAGTTTGTGTCGCTCGGCAGTGATGTTGTTTCTGCTGAGCAACGTTGCGGCACTTTTCGCCCTTTCCCCTTCCTGGCAGCCTCCTCAGGCTCTGTTTCAAATTTCACTTCTCGCTTAGGCTTTGTTTCAATTTTCACTTCTCACTCGGGTTGATGCTGTGGCAGTGGACTGGCAACAGTTTCTTTAGTTTCCGAGACCGTTTCCTTTCTCTGGTCGTCGGAAGTTGTCAGCAGTCCTGGGAATCTTTTGGCATGTGTCACATGGATCCATGCCTTGCGACCGTCCACTCGAATGGCCGTCTGTGTCGCCAAAAGTACTTGGTAGGGGCCGCGCCACCTGGGTGCTAATGACGTCTCCTGTTGAAAGTTTTTAATCAGGACCCAGCTTCCAGGCTCCAGCGCGTGCCCCGGTCCGTGTATCGCACTGGTAACGCCTCCTGCACCTACTGATGAATCAAACGCAACTTCTGCATTAAAAGGCCACAGTACGTGCTTAACACTGTCATGAGCACTGTTTCCAAGGAGTCAGGACAAGCCCAACATCCCCGGAAGCAGGCTCACAACCCCCGCCCCTGGTCCCAACCGACCCCTATCGGGGCCCTCTGGACCATGTCCTGGCGCCGTTGGCGCCAGGCTCATAAGAATCACCAGTCCCGGTGCCAGAGGTGCCGGGCTCATACTTTGGATAAAGCTGCTTGGGTGGACTTACCTGTAGCAGACCATGCTGCATACTCACCTTCACAAGTCCTGGCAAAATGAAGCCCCAGCCTTCTGCTGGGTGGGACTATTTTTCCGAATCTGGAACTACTTTCTTACCTGGGTGGGGCTGGCATCACTCCTTGACTCTGGAACACAGGAACTCTTTTTCTCTTGGGCGAGGCTGAGGAGGAAGACACCTAATCACCTCAACACTATTTAAACCACACCCGATTGGAAGAATGTGCTTCGCGTTATTCTGCATCTGCAGCAGGACGCTCACCGAGTCAGCTCCAGTCTTCTAGTGATATCTTCTGCTCCAGCCTGTGAAAACAAGTCAGATCTTCACTTACCATCCAGGGATCCAGTCTCCGGCTGCACCTGCCAGCAAAGGAACATCAGGTTAGCAAAAGGCAACGCTTTAGCAGCCGCGCTTACTTACCTGAAACCACAGCATTTTCCGAATCCCGCGGCCTTTACCTGCAAGACAAAGAACTCCGGTCAACGTTTTAGCAGCCGCGCTTACTTACCTGAACCCACGGCATCTTCCGAATCCCGCGGCCTCTACCTGCAAGACAAAGAACTCCGGTTAGTGCAGAAAAGGGGGGAATTGGACGCAATTATATTTTCACTTACCGGAACTGCGCTCCTCGCCATCTCCTCTTCTGCTGCATCTCCGCACCTGCAAATCAAGAAAAAGACATTAAGAGGTGCGAATAAACTTGTCAGCAAGCACATTACTTACGTGCTCCTCCACGTGCACGGACCTTCATACTTACGTGCTTCCGTATGCTCAGCATATAGCATTTCGGCACCTAAGAAATAAAGGCAAAGACTTCATTAAAAGGTGCTCTCGAACTTTCAAACCAACCAGCATCCGCTCGTGCAGAAACGACGGCATCGCTTCTTCAGCAGCTTTAAACCTCTGAGGCTACAAGAGACTTAAAGCAGTCCCAGTGAAGTAACTGGAACCCAGCGCCCCTGCATCAGTCGCAGGATGGAGAGCCCAGCATTTACATATCTAAGGTGAGAGCTCATTCAGACTTTGGGCCTCAGGGGAAAGAACGAATAAGGAGGAGAAGCTCAACCAACACCCAGCCATTAATCCCTTTTTCTTCCACCTGCAGACACCTTACTCTACAAGTCAGACATTCCATAAGAGGAGGTCCGGTCCAGAGAACCATCCGAGTCCTGCGCTTCTCAATTGAAGACACGGTAACTGTCCAGCCAGGATCTGCACCTCCGTGGGAACCAGGTGAGCGTTACAGAACGCGAAGCCCTCCAATAACTTCCTACCCAGGCGCAATGGAAACCTCAGACACTGACCAACTAGCCCAGCTATTAGGGGAATTAAGAGCAGAGGTACATGCAGCCCGCCAGGAAACGAATGCCCTGAGGAGAGAATTGATTGTATCAAAAGAACGAACTGATGATCTTGCCAGACAGTTGTTACAATCACAAGTGGGGCAAACCCCTTTGCCTACGGGAGGGAGCTACATTCCTGCAGCCTCGGCCAGTCCGGTACAAATCAACCTACCCGGAAATGTGCCTTTGTCTCCGCCCGAACGCTTCTCCGGTGATCCTAAAAGGTTTGCGGTTTTCATCAACCAGTGCCGATAGCACTTTCTGTGTAGACCAGCTGCTTTTCCGACGGACCAGACTAAGGTAGCCTTTGTGCTTTCATATCTTAGCGGCAGTGCTGCTGATTGGTCGGTTCCTTTAGTTGCACAGGATGATCCGATTCTTCACGATTTCCAAGCATTCCAGACCAGCATAGAAAGACTGTTTGCAAGACATTCCCAAGGCCAAGCCTTGGATAACGAACTCCTTTCCCTACGGCAAGGCAATCAAGATCTCCTGGCTTATATTGCGTCATTTAATAGGCTAGTAGTTGAAACCAGATGGCCCGAGGACAAGAGGATCACGCTGTTCCACAGAGGTCTGCGGGGAGAACTCAAAGATGTTCTAGCTCAGGTAGTGAATCCTCCTCAGGATTGTTCTGAATACATCGATTTAGTGGTCCAATTGGATCACAAATTGCAAAACAGGAAGGCAGACCGCTCCAGGTTCGAAACTCGAGTGTTCTCCAAACCACAGAATTCCACCAAGGGAGCTGAAGCCGTAGAACCTATGCAAATAGGGGTCATGAAGGGCCCTTTAACCCAGAAAGAACGCGACAGGAGAAGACAGTTGCAGTTATGCCTCTATTGTGGAAATTCAGGACATTTCCTTCGAGAATGCCCAGTGAAACCTTCAAAGAAGACAGTGGGAGCTTCTGATAAAAATACCGAAAGGCCGGAGCCGGGAAACGACCTCGCCCGACAAGTGTAGAGGTCCGCTTGCCGAGCGTTAAAACCAGTTCTTTGACCTCGCATTTCATAGTTTCAATTGTCCTCATGAATCCAGAGCAACCGGATCGTTTGCATGCTATTAAAGCATACATTGATAGCAGAGCAATTGGTAATTATGTAGACCACGAAATGGCTTCCAGGATGAACCTACCCCTCTGTCCTAAGGCAATTAAAGACGTTATTACGACAGTGGATGGTACGGAAATAGCTTCTGGACCAGTGACCCATACCACCACGGAAGTGACGTTATTAAGTCAAGATAGATATTGTGAGGTGATCATGTTCGATGTGATCAAGGCTCCTCAATTCCAAGTAATATTGGGGATTCCCTGGTTGGAGAAACACAATCCTCAAATTGATTGGCGAGCAAAGACAATACGGTTTCCAGAGTGTGCCCCCACTTGTTATCCTCGACCCAGTATTGGACTAGCAGCGACAACATCCGAAAGTCCGCAACTGCCTATAGAGTATCAGGAATTCCAAGACGTTTTTCAGAAGGAGCAGGCGAATACTCTACCTCCCCACAGGTCATACGACTTTCAGATAGACCTGATACCCGGATCCACTCCCCCCTGTAGTAGAATTTATGCCCTTACCGAGCCTGAAAATCTTCATTTGCGACAGTATCTGGACCAGTACCTAGCCAACGGATTCATCCGTCCTTCAAAGTCTCCAGTATCCTCAGCTCTGTTCTTCGTGCCGAAAAAAGAAGGTGACCTTAGGACCTGTATAGATTATCGTGCCCTGAACCAAATCACGATAAAGAATAGGTATCCCTTACCTCTAATTCCGGAACTCCTTGACCAAGTTAAAAGCGCCTGTATATACACCAAGCTAGATCTTCGGAGAGCGTACCACTTGGTACGGATCAAAGAAGGCGACGAATGGAAGACGGCCTTTCGCACCAAGTATGGACTATTTGAATACCAAGTGATGCCCTTTGGTCTTTGCAATGCTCCGGCCGCCTTCCAGTACTTCATGAATGACGTTCTTAGAGAACTTATAGACGTTTGTGTAGTCGTCTACATTGATGACATCCTTGTGTACTCATCTTCTGAAGCAGATCATCAGAAACACGTCAGAGCTGTTCTTGAAAGGCTTCGCCAACATAAACTTTTTGCCAAGCTTGAAAAGTGTGTTTTTCATGTCACCGAGGTCGAATTTTTAGGTTTCATTTTGACACCCAACGGGGTCCACATGGACTCGAGGAAAGTTGACGCTATCATCAAGTGGCCATCACCAACTTCCGTGAAGGGAGTACAAAGCATGTTAGGTTTCGCCAACTTTTACCGCAGGTTTATCCCGGAATTTTCACGAATAGTTCAGCCCATTACGGCTCTTTTAAAAAAGAATAAACGTTTCGAGTGGACAGCAGAGGCAGAACAGGCCTTTCAGGAGTTAAAAGCCAAGTTTATCTCAGCACCTATATTAAAACACCCGCGCCCGGACCTTCCTTATATTGTTGAGACCGACGCCTCCAGCTTGGCAATGGGGGCGGTTTTATCACAGAGGGATCCAGAAACTAACCAGTTACACCCTGTGGCATTCTGGTCCCGCAAGTTCTCGGCGCCCGAAATCAACTACACCATCACTGATAAAGAACTTCTAGCTATTAAGTCCGCCTTCAAGGCCTGGCAGCACTACCTCCTTGGAGCCAAACACACAGTCGCAGTAATCACCGATCATCGCAACTTACAGTATTTGAAGACTGCTAAAGCTCAATCCTCCAGACAACTTCGCTGGGCTCTGTTTTTTGCCGAATTTGACTTTGTAATCACTTATCGTCCAGGCAACAAGAATGGCAAAGCAGATGCCCTTTCCCGGATTGGAATGGAGGAACACATGGTCAATCCTGAACCCGTACCTATAATTCCCGAACAAAGAATCCTGGGCCTGGTCTCCTCGCAATCCATCGAAGATATCAAAGCAAAGGCCAAACAACTTGTGACTCCTTCAGATCTACAGAACTGGCAACAGAAAGGAAAGGACTTCGCCGTGTCTAAGGATTTGCTTTATTTTCAAGGACGACTATACTTACCTGGTACTGATTTACCAAGACAGGTAATCTCTTGCTACCATGATTCTTTAATGGAAGGACATCCTGGCATTGCCAAAACCTCAGAAAAGATCAAGAGACACTTCTGGTGGCCGTCATGGAGAAAGGATATCAAGGGCTTTGTAATGTCTTGTGGGGTGTGCGCCCAAAACAAAAGTCAGAAAGAAAAACCAGCAGGCCTATTACACCCACTAGACATCCCGCCACACCCCTGGCATACCCTTTCCATGGACTTCATTACTGATTTACCCTCATGCTCCGGATACAACACCATTTTAGTAATCGTGGATTTGTTTTCTAAAATGGCCCACTTCATCCCACTGAAGGGCTTACCCTCAGCTTCAGTCCTGGCCCGAAAATTCCTCGAAAACATTGTTCGGTTACATGGTTTCCCTTCAATTTTGATCTCAGATAGGGGAAGCCAGTTTATATCGCACTTTTGGCGAAATTGCTGTCGTCTAGCTCAAATCGATGTGAGACTTTCAACCAGCCATCACCCCCAGACCGATGGGCAAACCGAGAGGACAAATCAAACTCTGGAACAATATTTACGTTGCATGCTGCAACAGTCGGAAAGTAATTGGAAAGACATCCTTTGGATCGCCGAATATGCCTACAACAATTCGATCCATTCAGGAACCGGAAAAAGTCCCTTTTACCTCTTATACGGGATTCACCCTCGAACCTCCAATCTTGATCCACCTCAGGATCTCGGAACACCTGCCGTAGATCATCTACACACTGCTATCATTCAAGCTTTCAAGGAAGCCACGACCCATCTTCAACTAGCCAAAGAACAGTATAAAAAGGGAGCAGACCGACATCGAAGGGAGGTCCCCCAATACCGGGTTGGAGACCTAGTTTGGTTATCCACTAAACATTTAACTCTTAAAGGGCCTCGCACCTTCAATCTAAAATATCTGGGACCATATCCTGTCACCGCCATAATAAATCCAGTGGCTGTCAAATTGGGCTTGCCGTCCCACATGAAAATACATCCAGTTTTCCACGTATCTCTACTAAAACCAATGCAGCCTGGAACCCGATTGACTAAAGCTCCAGAACCTATTCAAGTTAATGGAGAACTCGAATTTGAGGTTAAAAACATCCTGGACTCCAAGATCATTAAGTCCAAGCTATACTATCTGATTGACTGGAAGGGCAACGGGCCTCAAGAACGATCATGGGAACCCTCTGAATACGTCCACGCACCTCGCCTAATCAAAAGATTCCACCGAACTTTTCCCGACAAACCAAAACCCCCGGGGGAGACAATTTCGGGAGGGGCCTTGAGGGGGGGTGCTGTCATGAGCACTGTTTCCAAGGAGTCAGGACAAGCCCAACATCCCCGGAGGAAGGCTCACAACCCCCGCCCCTGGTCCCAACCGACCCCTATCGGGGCCCTCTGGACCATGTCCTGGCGCCGTTGGCGCCAGGCTCATAAGAATCACCAGTCCCGGCGCCAGAGGTGCCGGGCTCATACTTTGGATAAAGGTGCTTGGGTGGACTTACCTGTAGCAGACCATGCTGCATACTCACCTTCACAAGTCCTGGCAAAATGAAGCCCCAGCCTTCTGCTGGATGGGACTATTTTTCCGAATCTGGAACTACTTTCTTACCTGGGTGGGGCTGGCATCACTCCTTGACTCTGGAACACAGGAACTCTTTTTCTCTTGGGCGAGGCTGAGGAGGAAGACACCTAATCACCTCAACACTATTTAAACCACACCCGATTGGAAGAATGTGCTTCGCGTTATTCTGCATCTGCAGCAGGACGCTCACCGAGTCAGCTCCAGTCTTCTAGTGATATCTTCTGCTCCAGTCTGTGAAAACAAGTCAGATCTACACTTACCATCCAGGGATCCAGTCTCCGGCTGCACCTGCCAGCAAAGGAACATCAGGTTAGCAAAAGGCAACGCTTTAGCAGCCGCGCTTACTTACCTGAAACCATGGCATTTTCCGAATCCCGCGGCCTTTACCTGCAAGACAAAGAACTCCGGTCAACGTTTTAGCAGCCGCGCTTACTTACCTGAACCCACGGCATCTTCCGAATCCCGCGGCCTCTACCTGCAAGACAAAGAACTCCGGTTAGTGCAGAAAAGGAGGGAATTGGACGCAATTATATTTTCACTTACCGGAACTGTGCGCTCCTCGCCATCTCCTCTTCTGCTGCATCTCCGCACCTGCAAATCAAGAAAAAGACATTAAGAGGTGCGAATAAACTTGTCAGCAAGCACATTACTTACGTGCTCCTCCACGTGCACGGACCTTCATACTTAAGTGCTTCCGTATGCTCAGCATATAGCATTTCGGCCTCCTAAGAAATAAAGGCAAAGACTTCATTAAAAGGTGCTCTCGAACTTTCAAACCGACCAGCATCCGCTCGTGCAGAAACAACGGCATCGCTTCTTCAGCAGCTTTATACCTCTGAGGCTACAAGAGACTTAAAGCAGTCCCAGTGAAGTAACTGGAACCCAGCGCCCCTGCATCAGTCGCAGGATGGAGAGCCCAGCATTTACATATCTAAGGTGAGAGCTCATTCAGACTTTGGGCCTCAGGGGAAAGAACGAATAAGGAGGAGAAGCTCAACCAACAACCAGCCATTAATCCCTTTTTCTTCCGCCTGCAGACACCTTACTCTACAAGTCAGACATTCCATAAGAGGAGGTCCGGTCCAGAGAACCATCCGAGTCCTGCGCTTCTCAATTGAAGACACGGTAACTGTCCAGCCAGGATCTGCGCCTCCGTGGGAACCAGGTGAGCGTTACAAACACAGGATGCTCGACCTCACATAATCTTTTGGGCTGCGGTGCGCACCATACATTTGCCGGTCTCCCCATGATAATTTCATAGGGGGAGAGCCCAGTTTTTGCCTGCACAGACGTGCACATGCACAATAGCGCTAGAGGTAATGCATCCACCCAACTCAACTTGCTCCCAGCACAGATTTTAGCTATCTTTGACTTTAAGATACCGTTATGTCTCTCAACAAGCCCGACAGAACTGGGATGCGTGGAGCTGTGGAATCGCTTGTCAATCTGCAGACCTGCACAGATCTGTAGTACTACTGCGCCCACAAAGTGTGGGCCGTTATCTGACCACAGGACACAGGGCAGCCCGAACCGGGAGAAATACTCCTTCAACATTACTTTTGCCGTTGACATGGCAGTACAGTCTTTTAAAGGATATGCCTCCACCCATTTGCTAAATGCACAAATCACCACTAACACATATTTGTAGTTCTGGCACCTTTCCATTTCTATGAAATCAAAATGGATCACCTCGAATGGCATAGAGGGTGGGCCAAAACTACCTACTGGAGTCACGGTTCCCTTCCCTACATTGTGTTGCAGGCACGTAATACAATTCTGCACTAGCCTTTCTGCATTCTTTTTTATGTGCTCATTTTTCCATACTGTGGATAAATGCTGTACCATCTTCTTTGCGTAAATGTGGGTAGGGCTATGCGCCATTGTAACCATTGCGGTTACGTAACAATTCGCAACATCCAGTTCTTGGTCTCTTTGTCCACCCAACATCCTTCCAAATGTAACTCAGCAGAGCCCTCAGCCCACCCCTGAATCTCTTCGGCCGTGGCCTCAGCCTGCATTTCTTTGACTGTGGCAACTCCATTCTCTATCATACAAGGTACTTCCTCAGTCTGTACTGTCATCATTTTATTTCCCAAATCAGTGGCTGTTTGTTTCGCAATCCTGTCTGCAAATGCGTGTCCCTCTCCCACTTTACATGTTACTTTTTTAAGCGCCTCGCATTTCACTATAGCTAGGCGCTTTGGAAACGTGAGTGCAGACAACAATCGTACAATCAAAGGCCCATGCTGAATCCTGGCCCCATGTGATGTCAAGAAACCCCTCTCAGCCCAGAGTCGACCAAAGTTATGAACCACCCCGAATGCGTACTGACTGTCAGTATATATATTCATGTTCAAATTTTCAGAAATCTCACAGGCTCTGGTCAATGCTATTATTTCTGCGGCTTGTGCCGAATCGTAGGGGATTCTTCTGCTTTCTACAACTCTTTCTAGGGTAGTAATTGCATATGCGGCCGTTGATGTGCCATCAGGTAATTTAAAACAAGAGCCATCGCAAAACAACTCTCCATCTGGCTCTTTCTGTGGGGTGTCGCTCAAATCAACTCTTCCCTTCGTCTCTTCTTCAGTGACTATTAAACAATCATGGGGTGGTGATTCGTTGTCACCAATTTCTGCTATGGGCAGTGGCATTAATTCTGCAGGATTCAATGCGCTACACCTCATAATTTGGATGTGGGGTGCAAACAAGATGAGCTCATATCTTGTCAGTCTAAGAGAGGTGAGGTGTTGCGTTTGTGTCCTATTTAATAGGACATCTATGGCATGTGGCACCATCAGAATTAAAGTGTGCCCCAATACCATTCCTTCCGTTCGTTTCACTGACGCAGCAGCCGCTGCAACAGATCGCAAACATCGTGGTAGTGCGCGCGCTGCAGGGTCCAGCGCGGAAGAATAATAGCCGCACGGCCTATTTCTTCCACCTTGTTCCTGTGTCAAAACCGCCAATGCACATCCTTCACTCTCGCACACAAATAGTCTAAATATTTTCTTGTAGTTTGGTGTGCCTAAAACTGGCGCGGAACATAATGCAACTTTCAATTGCTCAAACGCTTTCTGACATTCCTCATCCCACTGTAAAGGCATCTCTGCATCCTTTTTAGTTAATTTTATCATTGGCTTCACAATCAACGCAAAATTACTGATCCACTGCCGGCAATAAGAGGCCATGCCTATTACAGCTCTCACTCCTTTTTGAGTTTTTGGAATAGGCATACTAGAAATACTTTCTATGCGTTCTGGTGTTAATCTTCTCCCTTCTTTCGAAAGTAGGTAACCCAAATAAGACACCTCCTTTTGATTTGGAATTTCTTCAAACTTGCCTTGTAACCATGGGTCGCTCGGTGAGTCAATAGTAATATAGTACTTTCTTTGCAGATCTCTTTTGTCAGCAGCTAGTAACAAGTCATCTATGTACTGCAAGAGTGTGCAACCTGTTGGTAGTTCTAGCATATCTAGCTGTTCCTTTAGTGCTCTGCTGTAAATGCTCGGGCTTTCTGTGTATCCTTGTGGAATGCATGTGAATGTGAATGATCGACCTCCTAGAGTGAACGCGAACAGATATCTACTGCTTTTATCCACTGGAATGCTAAAGAACGCGTTCTTCAAGTCAACTACACTAAAGTATTCTGCAGTGGCCGGTATCATTGTCAGTATTGTTGTGACATCTGGGACCAAAGGGAATTGTGGGTCTACCACTTTGTTCAATGCACGCAGATCAGTTATGAAACGATATGGTACTTCATTGCCTCCTTTCTTGTAAACTGGAAGAATCGGGCTGTTGCACGTGCTACCTGCAATTTCTTCAACCACCCCCAATCTCACCAGGTCAGTAACAATACTCTTTAATCCCTTCTCACCTTCAACAGAAATTTTATACTGGGGGATTCGTGGTAATGTAACACCTTCTTTCAAAGTTATTTTTGCTGGCTCTATTTTCAAGCATCATACATCGTTATCATGCATTGCCCACAGACAGGTTGGTACTCTACTTAGCTCTTCTGGTAACGCTTTTGACATAAATTCCGTCACCGGTGCATCGTGAGGCCAAATCGTGAGGTACACCCCATCTGCCGTACAATGTATAACTGCCCCCAATTTTCTCAACAAATTTAATCCTAGCAAGTTCTCCCCACAATTTTCTGTCAGAAGAAATGGACACTGTTCCGTAAATGGTCCCATTGTAATTGGGACAGCTTCAGACACGCGGTTAATTACTGGTGTACCTGCGAACCCTACAGAAACACTCTTTTGCCCGACAGTGGGATCTCCGGAACCAAGTGGTGGTCTATCGAACACTTTTGTGCCCCTGTATCTACAAGGAAACGGTGCTCCTTATTCCCGACTCTCATTTCTAAGTAGGGTCCTCTCTGATTCACGGGAATAGACATTGGTTCCGACCCCTGCCGTGGGCTATCCTATTGCGAAAATAACACATCGTCCGATGTGTAGTCACCGCTGCTGCTATAATACGTGTTTGGCTGTGTATCAAAAATATTCCCATTTCCCCCTCGGTGTCCTCCACTCTGATCATTTCTCTGTTGGCCCTGCCCGCCCTGATTTTGGTTCGGAACACTTTGGTTCAATGCCTGGTTCTGTTGAGCTTGGTTTTGACCATAGGATTGGTTTTGATTACCTCTATTCGTATATCCCTGCTGCTGCATGTTATTTCTGCTTGGGCCGTTTGACCCCTGATGTCCTCTATGAGGCCTTCTCTGACCAAACCCACCTCTATTCTGTAGATGCGGGCATTACGCTCGCCAGTGTCCTTCCTCTTTACAGTACGCACATTGATTTAATCCCAATGACACCCCATGCATATTATTCAAATTTCCCCTGTCTTGTGCATTTCCTCTACCTCTATTGTATCAAATTACCTGCTGCAGTAACACCCCTACCATCGTTAGCATCGCTTCTTTTCTCATCTCCAATGGGGACCCATTGCACATCTCACTTACTTCCTTCACTGACGTTCTTTTGTTCGACATCCATCGCATCGTTTCCCCCACTCATGCCTGCAATCTTTGTTTATCGCCTATTTGTCCCAGTGCCGGCAAATGCTTTGCACCACCTGAAAAAACTGTCGGCCTCGATTTTTGCATATACAACCTCGACGCCTCCTTCCTACCTTTCTTAATACACTCATGACTATATTCAGGTGTGGCAAACATTTCAGCATATCTATCTTCCATTTCATTTTTCAGTTCAATGAGTTTGTACACATGTTTTCTTACATCTTCATCTCTTTGCTCACTGCGTGCTAACTTATTCAAATCTAACAATCGTTGTGGCGGTAAATTCCCAAGTATCTTTTTCCATTCTCTCACCAAAAATTCCCCCATGTATTCCAACACTACCTGTCTCTCGTTGCTTCTTCGGTACCCAAATAATGAGGCCAATGCTGCCGTCCCATCATTTCCTTCTATGTACATTTCTGCCTCTTGCTGTAATTCAACCTTTCTTTCTTTGCTGATCGTGCTGTGAGTTACCCATCCAAATCCTGTTCCTTCAGCCCCGCCTCTCGCCTCCCCGGTCTCAATTTCGACTTCGGGAGGCGCGGATGGTGCTGAATCTGTCTCTGGAGCGGGAGGTGCAGATGGGACAAGTGACACAGGTGGCATCTGTGAAGGGCCTTCCTGGGTGCTGGGAAATTGCGTGTCTGCGGTCTGCGCTTGTGGGAGAGCTCGAGCTGTGGGTGGGGCGTGGGTTAATGCTTGCGTGAGGGGAAGTGCTTGGGCTGCGAGAGGGGGTATGAGAGCTACTGGTTGGGCCTGCGCAGTCACTACTGGCGTGTTTGGTTTTGATCCTGGTTTTGGGCCTCGACCCGTATGGGTTAACAAATGTTGCATTAATTCGTCTGCTATGTGTAGTTCCTGCTGCGGGTATATTCCTTCTATGTTCATTTGCTCACGTCTCCCTTCCCGTCTTAGACTTGCCGTCCACTCCTCCTCCTCCTTTTCGTTTGCTACCTCAAGCTTCGATTTGTGCCTACGCGCATGCTTCTCTCTACTCCTACTCCTAAGTCGGAGCATTGCTTCCCTCCTCCAATCTTTGATAGTCTCAAAAGCTGCGGGTCGCGCTTTTTCCCTTATCAACACCCTTTCTAAGTTATCTATCCTCGCAATCTCAAAGCTACCATTAATCGGCCACTGATGGTCCTGTTGCTTTCTAATTTGCCTATGCCAAATTTCACAAAATATTATTGCACCCACACCAAATTTTGCATACATGTCATAAGCCAGCGTTCCCCCAGGCGGTGCACTTTGGCCATTTTCCAAGGACTGTCTACCGCAGCAGAAAAGCCCCGCTAAAGTGGACAGTACTCCAGGCATGTTTTTAACCTTCCCCTTGGTTAACCAACCTTACTCTGGATGTTTGAATTTGCCAATAATCAGGGTTTCGTTTGAATCGGGGAATGACTCACCTGATAAAACAAGTCGCCTGTGTCCTGACGCAACCTCTCCCAATGTCGTGTCTGAGCTTCTCTGGCTTCTGCCTCATTTCGGGACCCTCGCCTCCTTTGCCCTCTGGCCCGGTACGTCGATCAGGGATCAGATGTGTGCAGATCTGCGAAGGAATCTCTCCTCACTTCTACAGGGCGCCCCGTACACCTCTCGATCCCGGCTCGATCGTCCCGTCCTCGCCGTTCTCCGCCTTTGCTCCGTTACAACGTATACGATGGGGCAAGTGGGGGAGGGTCCCTATTCGGGTGCCATCTTGAAAGGGGCCCTTAGGGGTCCCTCGCGATATGGAAACAAGCCAATAACCATACACGAAAGGATGCACCAGACACGAGGTTCAAATTCCCAATGCTAGGGTTTATTGCAAGCAAAATAGTCCCAATTGGCCAACTGTGGTCTCACGCCCCGCGACGTGCATTCTCTAGACCTCGAGGGACTCAAGAGAGCGAATTACGTACATCAGTTACATATATACAAAATGCATATCATACAATCAGCTATGTCATGTTTAACACCCCCCCCCTTTTATTGAGTTTCTTTGAACTCGGGATGATGATGGACATTTCCGACGAGTATGACAATTATCACACTTTCAATCTCTATTCTAGTAACAATGTGCAATTTAGAAAGTGCGGAGGCATCTTCTAGTTGTTGAACAGACCATGGTGCTTCTGTTCTTGAAAGCAAGCTGCACACGGGGGAAGACTCACATTCCAAGCTTTGCTATCTATGAGGTGCTATTCGTGTCCTGGGAGCCGACACGCTCTAAAGGGTTTTGTGAAGGGGGGCCGTACGAAGGGCATAATTCAAGCCTTTAGCTGCTTTATTCTAACATATTCTACCACAGTATGAGACTGGCTGGCAGCTGTGAAATGATTAAATGCCCTGCAACTCTCCCTCAAGGCTAGAGAGAGGGAGCGTGGGCATTCCTTCCTGGGCTGCTCATGAGGAGTTTCAACGAACTCCTCAGTCCCGCGGCCTTGCCCTTTCATATTCAGACAACAATTTTAACAGTTGAGCAGAGTAAGCAGAATTCGCAAGAATTGCAGGCTGCAAAGCAGTTTAGACAGAAAGCAATGAGCAATGGTTAACAAACAAAATGGCGATTCTTGCTACGTTTAAAATGGCCGCTTGTTGGTCAAGCATAGCAGTCTGTATTTCTATAATTCTGTGCATAAGATGGTTGACCTTCTGCCATCAAGATACGTCTATCATGCAAATGAAGGGTATTCATTTTTCCAGATTGACAGTCCGGGTCTGTTAAATTGTGTGGTACGACAAGTACAAAATCAGCAGGAGGGAGGCAAGTCGAGTAAGCGGTCCGGGTCTGTTCAACGTGCATGGCAAATGAGGAACAGATCAGCAAGAGCGAGGCAAGTCAAGTATGTGGTCCGGGTCTGTTCAACATGCGTGGCATATGAGGACCAAATCAGCAGGGGAGAGACAAGTCGAGTGAGCGGTCGGGGTCTGTTCGTGGAAAACCGATGAGGAAAGGTCCAGGTACAAGGGCTTGGGTACTCGGGGAAAAAACAGGACAAGGACGTAACAGGATCTAGGAACAACAAGACAGGAAAGAATTTAGTAGCGCCGTGATTTTACAAAATCAGAAGCATCATTTCTGAAAACCAGAAGTTTAAGTAGCCCTTTGTTAAGAAGGATTTCTGAACTCTGTCCAGGAGGAGCAGAGGTTCAGAAGGCCAACATAGTTTTTTGGAACAGGGTAACCACTGGACAACCCAGACCAATCAGGGTAGCTATGGCAGGCGGTCAAGACTAAGTCTCAGGAGGGGTGAGGGTGACTGAAGGACCTCAATGAGCACACAGAGCAAGGACACTTACAAATTACTCCTGACAGGTGTTATATCAAAAATATATACACATTTATTACAAAGGCTTTGTAACATAGACCATAGAAAAGAATCACAGTACCACTAAGTAAACCAATACATCACACTCAATACAATATATATACAAGACCAGGTGGGTATAAAAGGGTGACTGCACGAAATATGTTGACAACCTAGATGGGAAGGAAACAGGCAGTGCAGTTAATCTTTAGGCACAGTTCTTGGAAGGGCTGGTCAGGCTCCAAAGTGTTCCATGTAAATAGGCTGAAGGCTTTCATCCCAAGAGTTGAAATCGCGGCACTGCAGTTGGCTTCAGATGTTGAGGAAGAGGAGTCTTAACCTCTTCCTGACCTATTCCAAAGCAGTCATTCAGGCAGCTCCATTGAGGGTGTCCAAGTGGCCCCTCACCTGACTTCTGATCAGCAGGCTGAGGTGAAAAGTTTGCTTAGGCAGTTTTCCCCTTTGTTTTCACAGTCCCCTGGTTTGACATCTTGATGCAAACATAACATTGACACAGGAGACAGTGTACCTACCAAAAGTAGGGGATACAGAATGTCAGACAAAGTAAGGTCTTACATTAAGACAGAGGTCAACAAAATGTTGGATCTTGGGGTGATTGAACCCTCCAGTAGTCCTTGGTCCAGCCCAGTGGTGTTGGTTCCAAAGGCAGGTACTTCTGAACTGAGTTTCTGTGTGGATTACAGGGCTCTGAATGCTGTCACCAAGACAGATGCACACCCTTTGCCTAGAACAGATGAGCTGGTGGATACCTTGGGTACCTCCAAGTACCTCAGCACGTTTTACCTCACTGCAGGCAATTGGCAAATAGCCCTTGCAGAGCATGCCAAGGGGAAGACAGCTTTCTCAACACCAGAGGGTCTTTACCAGCTCAGGGTAATGCCTTTTGTCATTGAAGAATGCCCCTGCCACTTTCCAGAGGCTTGTGAATCATGTGTTGAATGGGTTGGAGGAATTCTGTCTTGCATATCTGGATGATATAGCAGTTTTCAGTGCCACCTGGGAAGACCATGTGAAACACCTTGGGATTGTGTTACAAGCTCTTCAGAAGGCCCACTCGACCATAAAGGCCAGTAAGTGCCAGATTGGACAAGGATCAGTGGTCAACCTTGGACATGAAGTAGGTGGAGGGAGGATACAGCCTCTACCGAGTAAGGTACAAGCAATACAAGACTGGCCTACCCCCACTACTTTCATTACTCCAAAGAAACCCAAGAAGGTTACTTGGTCCTCAGAGTGTGAGAAGGCCTTCCATGACTTAAAATACTCCTTGTGCCAGGCCCCTGTTCTCCGTGCCCCTGATTATCAAAGGCCTTTTATTGTGGAGACAGATGCCTCTGACACTGGGATAGAAGCTGTGCTATCACAAGTAGATGAGAAGGGTAACGAAAACCCTATTGGCTTCATTAGTCGCCAGCTTAAGGGCAGAGAGCTCAGATGGTCCACAGTAGAGAAAGAGTGTTTCTCTGTTGTGTGGGCCCTAAGAAAGCTGGGGCCCTGCCTCTATGGAACCCAATTCACTGTGCAAACTGACCATAAGCCCTTAAAGGGGTTAATGAACATGATGGGAGAGAATCCAAAGCTGCTTAGGTAGTCCATAAGTCTGCAAGTCTTTGACTTCACTATTGAGCATAGGCCATGTGTCCAACATAGCAATGCTGATGGGTTGTCCAGAATGTTTAACCGACCTGAACAAGAAACTCATCCAGGGGTGGATTAGTTCCCCATGTCCTAAGTCTGGGAGGGGCGAGTGTTAGGAAAGATTTCATGGTTGTATGCAATATTCCCTCCATGTGTCAACCCACAAACTTGTTGCTGCTGTTTAGACACCATTGACTGACTTTGCCAGAGAAGCACAGCCTTCAGCTGCACTTCTCTGGGCTTTCGCTCACTTTTTATGGGGAGACTGACAGGCCCTTAAGACAGTGAGTACTGGGAGACTTTGTTTCCCTTAGTACTTTTCTCATGTTGCATCTTTTGTGCAACATGTAACAAGTGTGCAATGTATTTTACCATACAGCACACTTGGGTCTATAGTCATTTCCAAAGGCCCTAGATACTTCGCTGGACTTTTTATGAACTGTGCAGATGTGTCATGGACAGGACTGGTAGCAGCTATCGTTTTGCATTATTTTTAACCCTTTTCTGCCATGTTAACCACATTAACTACGTTTGGCACGAATAGGTTCCCTGGCTCCAAAATGGCCATGCCACAAGGTTCTTTGTCCTGTCCTTTGGCCATCTTGCCCCTTCACCTTCCCCAGGTCGAGTCGACCCGGGCCAGTCCTTATTTGGTCATGCACTTTCGCACAAATCCCAATGCTTTTGCAGGCTTCTGCATGCCTTGTGTGTGTGCTGCCAGGATGTGGGCTCGGATGTCTGGTCCCAATACACATCCTGGGTGCCAGAGAGTGTGGAGTGTCCTGAATGCCTGAGACCACCGTGGTCTGTGATTGGTTCACATACGGAGCGCATGTTTGTGAGTAGAAATCCCATTGGGTGCTCTCCGTTTTGGCGTGAAGGGAACTTTGGATAAGAGGAGGCTGGAAACACCACTACCACATTGATCTCCTGAGTTCTCACTGAACAAAGGATAGGATCCAACTATCCTGCAACTACGAAGTTGAGTCGAGGAACCGCTGGTAACCCACTGGAAGGTTTGGCACCTTGAGCCCGCTGTCGTCCCGTGGGACCCCTCTGCATCTGGTCATCCTAGAAGGTCTGTGACTATGCTTCGACCCATTGGAATAGTGGGACCAACTATTCTCGGCACCATCACCAAAACCTGCAAGTAAGCTTTCTCGGAAGTGTCCCTGGGCCAGCCAGTGTGCTGACCAGCTTACGCAGGACTTTTGCTCTGTCTCTGCTGTCGTTTTGACGAGGCCCTCGGAACTTGGTATACTGCTAGCTCTGTGTCCACGGCACCCTCACAAAGAATTTCGTACACTTGGCATTCCCAGGTCTGAAGTGAGATGTGCGCCCGGACCGGAGTAAACACGGTTACCGTGTTTCCCTGCTGCGACAACGACCTTTGTAAGTCCACTGCATTTGTGATCCTCTTGCCCCTAAAGCCAACTGCAGTGAAACTGGGGCAATTCATCCACCCCGAGTGGAGAAATAACCACTGTCCAGTTTGGGAATCATCACTGGTTCTCAGGAATTAAAAGGTGCCGAGAAGTCCTTTTTGCCGCACTCAAACCTGCAAGCAAATTGGACTGACCTGCTGAAGTTTGGGTCTCCTTGCCTCAGGGACCGGTGAGTAATCAATAACCCAACTGGTGGCCCCAGCGCAAGAGCCCACTTTTATGCTTGAGTGGCCCCTAGGGGGCTCTCTCCTGTCCACCGCTATTGCGCAATAGCAACACCATCCCGAACTCTCGAACTGCCTCTGCCTTTAAGTGGAGGTCCTTCTTGAATAGTGGGAACTTATTCTTCATCGCCTTATCCACCTTCCCGAGGTGCTAGAGACCCCTGAAGAGACCATGTTTTGCCCATTGGAACAACCGCATGCGTTTGGCTCACATGCACTGGGCCTAAAGATTAACTGCACTGCCTGTTTCCTTCCTATCTAGGTTGTCAACATATTTCGTGGAGTCACCCCTTTATACTCACCTGGTCTTGTATATATGTTGCATTGAGTGTGATGTATTGGTTTACTTAGTGTTACTGTGATTCTTTTCTCTGGTCTATGTTACAAAGGCCTTGTAATAAATGTATATATATTTTTGATATAACACCTGTCTGGAGTAATTTGTAAGTGTCCTTGCTCTGTGTGCTCATTGAGGTCCTTCAGTCACCCTCACCCTCCTGAGACTTAGTCTTGACCGCCTGCCATAGCTACCCTGATTGGTCTGGCTTGTCCAGAGGCTACCCTGTTCCAAGAAACTAGGTTGGCCTTCTGAACCTCTGCCCCTCCTGGACAGAGTTCAGAAACCCTTCTTAACACCCTTCTGTGAGAACCAATTACTCCGCCCCAATGCATCGTACGTTGCCATGGGAATGCAGCAGACGCCATAGTCGCCATCCAAACCCCCAAACAGCCTGCCCACGGTGTCGGGAGTGGAAAGGAACAGAGAAGTTAGGGGGTAATCAGAGAGTAGAGGCGTGAGAATTAACTTTACTTAAAAGCCGAGTGTTGGGACTGTTGGTGTGTCCCGTGCATGCTCTAGTTCTGCTGACAGTACCCACCCCTAAAGAATCCCTCCCTCTCCTCGAGGACCAGAACTTGGCCAACAAGGCGGGGCATGGATGTTCCCAGTAGGTTCCCATGTTCTGTCTTTCGGGCCCTAGCCTTTCCAATCAACGAGGTACATACGAACACCCTGACAAGCCCGGGTATCCAAGATGTGATTGTACTCATCCAAACTCTGCAAAATGACAAGAGAGTGACTGGCCACCAATCTGGTGGATGGATGAAATGGTTTGAGAAGAGAGATGTGAAAAACAGGGTGGATCTTCCAAGAGGGAAGTAGACCCAAATGCACAGCCACGGGGTTGATGACATGAGTGATAGAGTAGGGGCCAACAAAACGAGGGATCAATGATCTACAACCAGGCATCCGTAAGTTGCGGGTGGACAATCAGACTTTGTAACCAACCGTGTAAGAAGGTGCGGGGGTTATATGTGCATCCTCATAGGCCTTATAACAGGCTTTTGCTTCCCGCAGCTGGGTAGTGATCCTTATCGTGTTTTCGTAAGGTCACGAACACAAACATCAGCCACTGGACTGGTTGTTGATAGATGTGGATGCAACGGGATGGCACGAGAATGTCTGCCATACATAGCGAAAAAAGGAGTAGAGCCAGTTTGGGTATGGAGAGAATTATTATAGGCAAACTCAGCCATAGTCAAGAGGAACAACCAGGTATCTTAATATTGTAGGACAAGACAACATAGGTACTGCTTAATAGTGGCACTGTCATAGTTCACCGGCCGTGGAAGCTATGGGGGAGGTGGAAATGGAGAAAGGACTAATGCTCCCTTCCGTAACGCTATGCGCGTTCGAGTCTTCCCAGCCTTAAATATCTGGAAGTCACTAACGCACTTGCGTTGCAACTTCCAGTGTTACGGGAAGCGACTACCAACGCTCCAGTTTGTTTGTTCCTGCACTCCGCTCTCAGGCGGATATTCTTTGTTTTTTCCCGCTTCCTGCTTTGCCTACTCCCCTCCTCCCGTTTCCTTCCCGTTTGCCTTTAGTCCCTCGCAGCGCTCCTTCGGCTGTGTTGCTCTCTCCTTCCTGCCTTGCTCCTTCCTCTGCTCTGTGTGCGGAGTTCTACAGTTCTCGAACAGGGTACCCTTCTTTGCTGCTTTTACCTTACCTTCATACTTCGGATTCCATCTCTGCTATTAGATTAGTATCTGGACTCCCTCATTGGAATTATATCATCTCCAACCACACAGCATTGCATGCTGGGATTCGAAGTCCTCATCCGGATCATCTCTTTGACAACCTGCCAGGGTTTTTCAGCAAGGCTTTTCCCTGGTTTGGGGTGGGCTCCCTGGGGTCCCCGCTGCCAGGCAAATAGCCTTATTGGCAATGTGGCCTCCGGTGGAGCTCATCCTCCACTCTCCAGACAGAAGGGAAAGATAGACAAGAAGAAGCCCAGCGATTCCTGGAGACAGAGAAGAAAGGAGATTTAATCAGACGACTCCTCAGACTTTCATACAGACTCAGGTGAGGAGAGGGTTGGGGAACTAAACACTACTGTGCAAACAGAATCTGAGAGATTGCAACGCCAAAAGGAAATGGCCACCTTGGAACAATACCAAGAAATGGCAAACGCCATACAGGCTTTAACAGCTGAGGTTCAGTCACTAAGAACTAATAATACTGCTCTAAGACAACAGTTCCAACAGACTGGACAACAGGCTCTGCAGCGGGATGACAACCGAGAGGAATTACCACCCATCTCACTGTCATGTGGAAAATACGATGGCAATCCGAAGAAGATGAAAGAATTCCTGGATGCCTGTATGGTACATTTTACATTTCGTCCCAAAACCTATGACTTGGACAGAACTAAGGTGGGGTTCTTGATTTCCAACTTAATCAGAAAGGCTCTGGCATGGGCCACCCCTCTGGTCACGAGTTCTGACCCAGTCCTCACCAATTATGTTACTTTTGTTCAAAGATTCTAAGAAAGGTTTGAAAGACCAGAAGTTTTGTATTCCACCTATGAGAATCTGCTAGACATCCGACAAGGTTCATCAGACGTCCAGACATACATCACAGGTGTCACGCTCGGCCGCCGTTGGCGGCTGTGGAGACGCTGGCGATGGGGCGGCCATTGATTTGGCCGTCACGCTGCCGACGTCCGCTTGCAGCGGTCTAGTTTCTTTCGCCCCTCCTCTGTGGAGCCTATTTAGCGTCATCCAACCCGGAAGCCCGCGCGTTGCAACCCTCGCGTCAGGTTCCGGGTTGGTACGCTGCAGTGTTTCCTTTCCGTGGCTTCTGCCACCTCATTTCCCCCTTGTGCATCGCTTCGCTTCCCTGGTGCTCTCCTTCCGCTCCTGTTTTTGTCCTCCTAGTCCTTCTCTTTGTTTTTTCTCGTCCTCGCTTAAGCTACTTGTGTCTTTTCCCATTGTGCCTCGCTCCCTGCTGGCTTCCATACTTGCTTGGTCGCTTCGACCTTCCGAAGTAGGCTCTCCTGCCTTGTTCTGTTTAGCGGAACTTCCAAGCTTCGCTACCGGCTTACCTCTGTCCTGCCCTGCAGTCCTGCCACATCCTGCTACAGAGACCTGCAAAAGAGGGGTTTTTTGTGCCTTCTGGGCTTTTTCCCCTACACCGGTTTACCCCGGTTCGGGGGCCCCCTTTGCCCCGAGTTCGAGGGGCAGGGTGGCTTCCTCTCGGGGTAGATCTTGTCATCAGACAAGAGAGCAAGCTGTCTGGAAAAAGAGATTCGGAGCAGAACCGGAAGAGACATCTCAAAGTGAGCAGGAAGGAAGTAAAGAAATACGGGGGACAGGAGTGAAGCTAGAAGAAGGTAAGAGTCCATCTGACAGATTGCAACGCCCGAAAGTAACTATGGCCACCCCTGAACAAGTACAAGAGTTAGTGGCCGCAGTCCAGACCTTGAACGTCGAACTACAGAACGTTAAGGCTGATAATCTAACATTGAGACAATTGATCACTTCTCGTGAACCCAGGGATCATGATTTGCCTCCCATGGCCTTGTCTACTGGCAAGTTTGACGGGACCCCAAAGCGCTTCAAAGAATTTCTGGAAGCATGTTCAATGTATTTCACGTTCAGACCTAGTTTGTTTTCAACTGATCACACCAAGGTGGGATTTATGGTTTCCAACATGACAGGGAACGCTTTAGCATGGGTCACTCCCTTGGTGTCTAACAATGATCCTGTGATAAACAATTACGGTGGATTTGTGACCTTATTGCGCCAGATCTTTGAACAAGCTGAGATTACTCATGTGGCAGCAGAAGAGCTATTGGACGTTCACCAGGGTTCCAGCGACCTTTTGACATATATATCCACCTTTAAGCGTTTGGCTTCCACCGCAGGATGGCCCGAACAGGCACAGTATACTGTATTCCGTCGTGGACTCAAGGAGGAGATAAAGGACGAACTGGCAAGAATAGCTCGTCCCACAACTCTGTCGGATTTATTCTTCATTGTCACCCAGATTGACTACCGCTTGAGCGAACGCAAGGCAGAAAGAAAGAAGTATAAGTTCCCAGTCTCCCTGCCTCAAGGCACCCATTCTTTACCTTCTCTAGCTCACTCCAGCAACAAAGAAGAACCTATGCAAGTAGGGTCTACCAGAACCCCTTTGTCATCCGAAGAGAGAAGACGGCGTAGGGAATTGGGGCTTTGTATGTATTGTGGCTCGGATTCCCACCTGCTTCGAAATTGTCCAGAAGTACCGCCGAGACGGTCGGGAAACGAACGACCTCGGAACTAAAGGGGACGAGTGAACGAGGTCGGACTATTAGTCCCTATCTTACAGTGACGGTGGCTTCTCACCCAACCACGCTGGACTCACGTCTGATGGCAGTTCCCATCCAATTGGCTACCTCGAAGGAGGTCCTTACCACCATGGCCCTGTTGGATTGTGGCGCTGCAGGAGTGTTTATGGATACTATGTGGGCACACAAACAAGGGCTCACGCTTGTAAAAAGGGAAGAAGTCCAGAAGGTGGAAGGAGTAGATGGCACCCCGCTTTCATCAGGTCCTATCACCCACTCCACAGAAACCATGACGGTTCGCATCTTTCACCATTCGGAAAGACTACAGTTTGACTTAATCCGAGCAGCACATTTTCCAATAATTCTCGGAATTTCTTGGCTGAGGATGCATAATCCGCTCATAGATTGGACACAGAACACTTTGGCCTTCACTTCCTCGTATTGTAAACAAAATTGTGGTAACCATTCCGCAGAAGAGCTGGTACAGGTCCTTACTCCTCTACAGGAAGGGGTAAACGAGATTTGTAAGGTTCCTCAGGATTTGGCCGAGTTCTCAAACCTCTTCAAGGACAACTCAGTTTTGGAACTACCCCCACATCGGCCGGAAGACTGTGCCATCGAGTTGCTGCCTGATGCCCTGGTGCCATTCAGTCGCATGTTCTCCTTGTCTCTTATGGAAAAGAGGGCCCTTCGCAAATATTTGGATTCCCACTTAGTTAATGGCCTTATTCGACATTCCAAATCCCCGGCCAGTGCCTCTCTCTTCTTCATACCTAAAAAGGACTCCTCGGAGCTAAGGCCCTGTATAGATTACCGTGGCCTGAACAAGGTCACGGTTCGAGACCGATACCCGATGCCCTTGATAGCAGACATATTGGAAGCAGTCCAGGGTTCCACAATATTTTCCAAGCTGGACCTCCGCAGCGCCTATCATCTCCTACGAATTAGGAATGGGGATGAATGGAAGACTGCCTTTCGGACCCCGTTTGGCCTTTTCGAGTATCGGGTGATGCCATTCGGCCTGGTAAACGCACCCGCGGTTTTCCAACGCTTTATGGATCGCATGTTTTCCGATCTGTTGTATTGTAGTGTCATAATATATTTGGATGACATCTTGGTGTTTTCAAAGACCCACTCTGAACATGTGTGTCATCTTCGGACAGTATTCCAGCGGTTACGGTCGCAACAGCTATTAGTCAAGCTTGAGAAATGTCTCTTCTACCAGCCTTCTATTCCATACTTAGGATACATCCTCTCTCAAGAAGGGGTCACTATGGATCCGAGGAAGGTATCTGCCATCTTGGATTGGCCAGTTCCAGCATCCCTCAAGGACGACCAACGGTTTCTGGGGTTAGCCAATTTCTACAGAAAATTTATCAATCACTTCTCTCAGATCGTGCTTCCCATCACCGCCCTCCTGAAGAAGGAAGCCAAGCCTTTCTTTTGGTCAGAATCGGCCAATCACGCCTTTGTGGATCTGAAAGGAAGATTTTGTTCAGCGCCGATCCTGTCTCAACCGGATCAGGATCAGCCTTTCATTGTTGAGGCCGACGCTTCGGCCAACGCATTGGGAGCGGTTCTCCTTCAACTTAAGGATGGCAAGGAACATCCTATCGCCTATCTCTCTAAAACCCTTTCAACTAGCCAAAGGAATTACTCGGTAATAGAAAAAGAACTTTTAGCTCTCAAGGTCGCTTGTGAAGAATGGAGACACCTACTTCAAGGCGGTACCCATCCTTTTGTGTTACGCACTGACCATAAAAACCTGAAGGTACTAGGAAGTATGGATTGTGTCAACTCCAGGCAGGCCCGGTGGGCACATTTCTTTAGCCAGTATGATTTCAGAATAACATATATACCAGGCACTCAGAATCGCCTGGCCGATGCCTTATCCAGAAGTCAGTCTTCCGAGTACCTCATACATCCTGTCGGTAACCCTCTGTTCCCCGAAACAGGATTGTCGGAATAGTTTCTTCCTTTCTGCAAGAAATCAAGATGGTAACCAGACCGGACTTAGTCACCTCAGTACCCGGGAGTCTGCGTCCACAGATCAGTTGGTCGAAAGGACTTTTGCTAGTGGGACAACGTTTATATGTTCCCTCCAAGACCCTACAGCGGAAGGTCCTGGTCTGGGGCCATAACCACGTGACCCCTGGACATAGAGGAGTTAAAGGAACCACAGAATTGATCTCTCGCTCATTCTTTTGGCCATCGCTCTCTCATGATGTTAGGCATCACTGCAGAACATGTATAGTGTGCGCACAAAATAAGACTACAACCTGCAAACCATATGGGTTACTGACACAACCGGAATTACCCGACAGACCGTGGTCTCAAATCTCTACAGACTTCATTGTAGACATGCCCTTATCCCAGGGGTCGACTTGTCTCATGGTTACCATAGACACATTTACTAAATTGGCGCATTTTTCTGCATTACCGGGAATACCGTCGGCCACTCAGATGTCGGAAGTTTTTCTTAAGGACATATTCAGACTCCATGGTCTTCCCGATAAAATCATCTCAGACAGAGGTACTCAATATACCTCTCGATTTTGGGGAGCCCTGTGCCATCAACTAGGGATAGAACGGGCCTTATCGTCTGGCTTTCACCCCCAGACCAATGGTCAGACGGAGCGACTTAACGCCTCCCTCGAACAATACCTTAGGTGTTACATCAACAAGAATCAGGACAATTGGGTTGGCCTTCTGCCCACAGCAGAGTTCGCATACAACAACGCAGTGCATTCGGCGACGAGCCTTAGCCCTTTTTTCTGTTCCTATGGGTTTCACCCTCGTGGTATACTTCCTGTAGTTTCCTCTCCCTCAAACATACCTACTATTGAATCTACCTTGGATCATATAACTGCCGCACACTCTACAGCTCAACGGAGTTTGGCTTCCGCTAGACATAAGTATAAGGTTTCTTCTGATCGGTCTCGCTTGCCCTGCCCTGATTGGAAGGAGGGTGATCGAGTTTGGTTATCAACCCGATTCTTGCCCAGATGGGTGCATTCGACTAAATTGACCCCCCGATTTGTAGGGCCCTATAAGATCATCAAGAAGATCAATCCGGTTGCTTATAAATTACAGCTTCCTAAGTCCCTGCACCGGGTACACCCGGTCTTTCACTCCTCCCTCCTTCGACCTGTTGATCCCCATGTTTCAGTTAAGAAGGCCTCTGGATTGTCGAGGAAAGCCAAAACCCTGCCCGAAGAATATGAGGTATCTGCTATCCGGGATTCCAGATATCGCAAGGGCAGGTTGGAATACCTGGTTTCCTGGAAGAACTACCCCAGTTCGGAGGACTCTTGGGAGCCTAACTCCTATATTCGTGCTCCCAGGCTAGTCAGGAGTTTTCACCGGGCTCATCCGGGTAAGCCCGGGGGGTTCGGCCTTGGAGGGGGGCATACTGTCACGCTCGGCCGCCGTTGGCGGCTGTGGAGACGCTGGCGATGGGGCGGCCATTGATTTGGCCGTCACGCTGCCGACGTCCGCTTGCAGCGGTCTAGTTTCTTTCGCCCCTCCTCTGTGGAGCCTATTTAGCGTCATCCAACCCGGAAGCCCGCGCGTTGCAACCCTCGCGTCAGGTTCCGGGTTGGTACGCTGAAGTGTTTCCTTTCCGTGGCTTCTGCCACCTCATTTCCCCCTTGTGCATCGCTTCGCTTCCCTGGTGCTCTCCTTCCGCTCCTGTTTTTGTCCTCCTAGTCCTTCTCTTTGTTTTTTCTCGTCCTCGCTTAAGCTACTTGTGTCTTTTCCCATTGTGCCTCGCTCCCTGCTGGCTTCCATACTTGCTTGGTCGCTTCGACCTTCCGAAGTAGGCTCTCCTGCCTTGTTCTGTTTAGCGGACCTTCCAAGCTTCGCTACCGGCTTACCTCTGTCCTGCCCTGCAGTCCTGCCACATCCTGCTACAGAGACCTGCAAAAGAGGGGTTTTTTGTGCCTTCTGGGCTTTTTCCCCTACACCGGTTTACCCCGGTTCGGGGGCCCCCTTTGCCCCGAGTTCGAGGGGCAGGGTGGCTTCCTCTCGGGGTAGATCTTGTCATCAGACCAGAGAGCAAGCTGTCTGGAAAAGGAGATTTGGAGCAGAACCGGAAGAGACATCTCAAAGTGAGCAGGAAGGAAGTAAAGAAATACGGGGGACAGGAGTGAAGCTAGAAGAAGGTAAGAGTCCATCTGACAACAGGGCTCCAAAGAATAGCCTCAGAAGCAGGATGGCCCGAGACGGCTCAACAGGCCATCTTCCGAAGAGGGCTCCATGAAGACATTAAAGATGAGCTTGCGAGAGTAGCCAGACCCACTTCCTTCCAAGACTTGGTATCCTTGGTTCTACAAATAGAGTTCCGCATGGCTGAAAGTAAGGCAGAAAAGAAGAAGCCACACGCCTACATACCAGCTCCGAACCCTCCCTCAGTTCCTGAAAAAGAACAAGTGGAAGCACCAATGCAAATAGGAACAGCAAGAGGTCCTCTCTCAACCAGCGAACACAAGAGATGGAAGGACCTTGGTCTATGTATGTATTGTCGTTCGAACATCCATCTGCTACGTGACTGTCCTGAAGTTGCTCCCAGAAGACAGGGAAACAAAAGAGCCCAACCTTAAACAGGGTAAGGGAAGGGGTGAGCATTGTAAATCCCAGTCACCTAGCACAGCCTTCAGTCTTAGACAATTGCAGTTTAATGGTGATCAAGATCCAGATACAATGGAATTGTGGAGATTCAGTGGAGTGTCTAGCCATGTTGGATTGTGGAGCAGCTGGCAATTTCGTGGATGACAAGTGGGCCAGAGAACAACAAATTCCTAGAGGCCCTAAGATACGATCTATACCGTTGCAAGGGGTAGATGGAACACCGCTGACTTCAGGTCCTATTAGCCATGAAACACAGGAAGTAAGGATCAAGATGACTAACCACCAGGAATACCTCACCTTTGATCTTATCAGGACGGCACATTTTCCAGTGATATTGGGAATATCCTGGCTAAGAAAGCACAATCCCAACATTGATTGGAGTATGAACACAGTAGACTTCAGATCTCAGTTTTGCAGTCAGCACTGTTTGGTCCCGGAGATTTCGCCAGTTGTATAGGTAACACTGCATCCTTCACACAGTGTCAACATGGTACCTGTACCATATCAAGCGTTCATGGATGTGTTCACGGACACCCAACCTCATAATTTGCCACCCCATCACAAAGAAGATTGTACGATAGACCTGATTCCTGATGCAGTTATCCCATTTAGAAGAATGTTTCCGTTGTCTCTACCCGAAAAGGAGGCCCTGAGGGAGTATCTCGCCATCAACCTAGAGAACGGTCTCATTAGGGAATCCTCTTCGTCAGCAGGGGCCCCCTCTTTTTCATTTCCAAGAAAGGAACAACTGAACTGCGACCCTGTATTGATTACAGAAGTCTAAACAGTCTAACAGTACGGGACAGATATCCAATGCCATTGATGAAGGACATTATCGAAGCTGTGCAGGGGGCCTGAGTTTTCACTAAACTGGACCTGAGAGGGGCCTACCACCTCCTAAGAATACGCAAAGGGGACGAGTGGAAAACAGCGTTCCGAACCCCCCTGGGACATTACGAATACAGAGTTATGCCTTTTAGATTAGTCAATGCACCTGCACAGTTTCAGCGATTCATGGACAATGTTTTTGCGGACATGCTTTTCTCCTCAGTTGTTGTTTACTTGGACGACATCCTCATATATTCTACCACTTTAGCCGAACATCGCATTAAGGTCACGGAAGTCTTACATCGACTGAGAAGAAACAGTCTGTCAGTCTAGAAAAATGGATACCTCTACTTTGTGACCGCAAACGTATTTTGGTGGCCGTGGGCCAACCGTCTCATGCACGATATGATACAATATAGGTTTTTGAGTTTACCAATGAACGAACATTTTGATGTAACAGGAATCGCCATTTTGTTTTCTAACCATTGCTCATTGCTTTCTGTTCCTATTGCTTTGCAGTATATTTTCCGCTTACACTGCTCGACTGTAAAACATTGTTGTCTGTACGTAAAAAGGACAAGGCCGCAGGGCCGAGAGGATAACAAGAGTTCATTGAAACACAAACGTAGGCAGCGCCAGGAAGAATGCCCGGCTCCCGCCCGAATGTAGCCTTGAAGCAGAGCTACAGGGCATTTAATCATTTCGCAGCTGCCAGCCAGTCTTGTTATATGGTAGAATATGTTAGAATAATATAGCTAAAGTCTTGAATTATGCTTTTCTTACGGCCCCCCTTTGCTGAGCCCGCTAGAGCGTGTCGGCTCCCAGGACACGAATAGCACCTAATAGATAGCAAGGTCCGGAATGCAACTCTCCCCTCCCCATATGTAGCTCACTTCCAAGAACAGAAGTGCTGTGTTCTATTCAACAACTGAAAGATGCCTTCACACTCACAAATTGCAAATTGTTACTAGAATAGATGTTTGAAGGTGTCATAGTTGACTTTTGTTTTGCAATAAACCCTAGCTTTGGGAATACAACCTCGTGTCTGGCGTATCTATCGTGTGTGGTGACTCGCCTTGTTTCCACAGACGTTAGGGACCCCTCGGGGCCCCTTTCAAGATGACTCCCGAATAGGGACCCTCCCCCACATGTTCCATCGCATAACGTTGTAATTGAGTAAGGCGGAGAACGGCGAGGACGGGACGATCGAGCCAGGATCAAGAGGTGTTCGGGGTGCCCTGTAAAAGTGATGAGAGACTCCTTTGCAGATCTGCACACATCTGATCCCTGATCGGCATGCCTGGCTAGAGAACAAGGAGGCGAGTGCCCCGAAATGAGGCGGAAGCCAAGAAACGCAGACACGACGTCATTTGGTGCGTCAGTATACAGAAGACTTGATCTGTCAGGTGTGTCATTCCCCGATTCAAAGTAATCCTGATATTGGTTGAGAGTTGACTTTGCAAAATCAAACGCCCTAGGTAAGGTTGATTAACCAGGGGGAAGGTTGAAACATGCCTGGGGTATTGTCCACCTTAGCAAAGTTTTTCCGCTGTGGTAGACAATCTTTGGAAGATGGCCAAATTGTACCACCTCGGGGAACGCTGGCGTATGAGATGTATGTGAAGTATGGAGTGGGTGCAATAATATTCTGTGAGACTTGGCATAGGCAAACCAGAAAGCAACAAGACCATCAGTGGCCGATTAATGGTAGTTTTGGGATAGCGAGGATAGACAACCTGGAAAGGGTGTTGATAAGAAAGAAAGCGCGTCCTGCAGCATTTGAGACTTTAAAGACTGGAGAAAGGAAGCAATGCTCTGATTTAAAAGCAGAGCGAACAATGCGCACAGGCATAAATCGAAAGGTGAAGTAGCGGAAGAGAAAGAAGAGGAGGAGGGGACTGAGAGTCTAAGAAGGGCAGGTACGCGAGACCAGTTGAATATAGAAAATATATATCCACAACGGGAATTACACATAGCGGATGAATTGATAGAAAATATATTGACCCATACAAAACAAGGCCCAAGATCAGAAGTGAGGCCAGACACGTCAGTAGCTATTGCCCAAACCCCGCCCGTAGCCCAAGCTCCCCCTCCGGTAGCTCAAGCCCTCCCACAGCCACCGACCGCGCACGTAACACTTCCTATTAGCCAACCAGGCCCACAACAGACACTCCCTGTTCCCATTGTCCCATTCGCACCTCCCGCCTCAGACACAGACTCGGTACCGTCTGTTCCTCCTGAGGTTGAAGTTGAAACCACGGGGGCAAGAGGCGGGACTGACCAACGGGGATGCACGAGGATAACTCGCAGTGCGATCAGCAAAGAAAGGAAGGTGGAATTGCAGCAACAGGCAGAGATGTATATAGACGGGAATGATGGGACGGCAGCATTGGCTTCGATGTATGACTTCCGAAGAAGCAAGGAAAGACAGGTAGTGTTGGAATGCATGGGTGAATATTTGGTGGAGAAATGGAAACAGTTAATTGGGAAATTACCACCGCAGCGATTGTTAGATTTGAATGCATTAGCACGCTGTAGGGAGAGGAATGAAGAAGTGAGAGAACATGTATATGGACTTTTTGAACTCAAAGATGAATTAGATAATGATTATGCCGAAATGTTTGCTACACCTGGGTACAGGAATAGGGATATCGGGAGAAATAGGAAGGAAACTGTAGAGCCATATATACAACGACGACATTCAATGTCGTCAGTACAAAGGGGCGACAAATTGAAAGTATGTATACGATAAGCATTTAGATGGATGTCGGATCCCAGTATTCCCACAATGGAGATACACGAGATATTTGATGAATATTCCATGCCCATGAAAATAAAAGCACTACAGTCGATGGCTGAACATTTATTAGACAAAGATATAAAAAATGATAAGGCCAGCCCACCCGAAATCATGGCAGTATATAAGAGAGCACTAGAGCGAGGGACAGGAGAAACAGCCCTATCATTGGATCTGGGAATATTGTTAAATCTAAGAAAAGGGGGGGGGGGTAAGTGGGGCATTTCCTATGAGAGGTCCCACCTACCTTTGTGCCCAAAGTGGAGGTTCCCGCAGTGGGCGGTGCAGCGGTGCAGGTGACACCAGCCCATTACACCGCCCAATTATGTGCATGTCCCCTTTTCCAGACAGGAGGTGAACAACATAAAGCAGACGATTCCTAATATAAGAAAGAATCCTGCAGGGTTTTACAAGGAAGTAGAGTCCTGCCTACAATCATCCGTGCTTACCATGGGTGATATAGACCTAATATTCCCGGTGATTCTGCCAGCAGACATATGGAAACAAATAAGGAAGGTAGATGATGCAACGGCCTTTGGCGACACATGGGCTGGCTTGATAATAGAAGACAGGAATAAAGCGGTTGGAGGGACACCAGGAGCGAACCTGGTGGCATTACCAGCACGTCTAGTGCAGAAGTTAAAAGAAATTGTCCCAGAGAAAAGAATTCAATGGGACAAATTGACTGCATGTGTACAAGGCAAGGATGAGTTGGCTACAGATTATTTTAATAGATTTGAAGAAATATTCACAGACTTCAGTGGGCAGGATGTGGGCTTGGAAGCAGGAAAGAGGTCATTTGTTGACAAATATGTGAGGGGGTTAAAACTTCCAATCCAGGAGCTAATAATGACATCAGAGAGTGCATGGCAAGCAAAAACATTGGGCGAAATATTACATATGGCCCAATATTATGAGCAGAGAGTGACTGCGGGAAAAGAAAAAGAAGAGAGGGATAGGGTAAATCTGAAAACGCGGTTACTACTGCAGCAAGTAGTAGGACATAATAGAGGGCGAGGGAACGCACAAGGAAGGAGTAACTCGAATATGCATGGGGGAACAGTGGGACCAAATCAGTGTGCGTATTGTAAGGAGGAAGGACATTGGCGAGCGCAATGTTCGCATCTACAGAATAGAAAGGGGTCTGGTCAGAAGAGACAGCATAGAGGACACCCAGGAGCGAATGGACCAAATAGGAATAGTATGCAGCAGCATCACAATAATGGAGGTAATCAGAACCAAGGCCAAAACCGAAATGCCCCAAACCAGAGTCAGGGACAGCAAAATCAACAATATGGAAACCAGAGTGGGGGAAATAGAGGAAAGAGTGGGAACGTTTTCGATACACAGCCAAACACGTATTAAAGTAATAGTAATGATTACACATCGGATGATGTGTTATTTCCCCAATAGGACAGCCCAGGACAGGGGTCGGAACCAGTGTCTATTCCCGTGAATCAGAGAGGAACCTACGTAGAAATGAGAGTCGGGAATGAGGAGCACCGCTTTCTTGTAGATACAGGAGCGCAGAAGGGTTCAATAGACCACCACTTGGTTCCGGATATACCACTGTCAGGGCAAAAGAATGTTACCGTAGGGTTCGCAGGTACACAAGTCATAAACCCAGTGTCCAAACCAGCCCCAGTTACAATATGACCATTTACTCAACATTGTCCTTTCCTTTTAACAGAAAATTGTGGGGAGAACTTGTTGGGATTAAATTTGTTGAAAAAACTAGGTTCCGTTATACATTGCACGGCAGACGGGTGTTCCTAACGATTTGGCCACACAATGCCCCTGTGTCAGAATTCATGTCCGAAACTTTACCAGCGGAACTAAGTAAAGTACCAACCTGTATATGGGCAATGCATGACAATGATGTAGGATGTTTAAAGATAGAGCCAGTAAAGATCATTTTGAAAGAAGTTGTTACCCTACCGCGAATACCCCAATACAGAATTTCGGCTGAAGGTGAGAAAGGATTGAAGAGTATTGTTACAGATTTGGTGAAATATGGGGTAATCGAGGAAATTACAGGCAGTACATGAAACAGCCCGATTCTTCCAGTTTATAAAAAAGCAGGCAATGAGGTACCATACCGTTTTATAATGGATTTGCGCGCATTGAACAAGGTAGTAGATCCACAATTTCCTCTAGTGCCAGATGTCACTACAATATTGACAATGATACCTGTTTCAGCAGAATATTTTAGTGTAGTGGATTTGAAAAACACGTTCTTCGGTATTCCAGTGGACAAGGACAGCAGATATTTGTTCGTGTTCACATTAGGAGGATGATCATTTACATTTACGCGGATTCCGCAAGGTTACAAGGAAAGTCCAAGTATTTACAGTAGAGCATTAAAAGAGCAGCTAGACATGCTGGAATTACCTGTGGGTTGTGTACTCTTGCAATACATAGACGATCTATTGCTAGCTGCAGACACAGAGGAGATTTGTAAAGAAAGCACTGCATTACTACTGTCACACCTAGCGGCACATGGCCATAAAGCTAGTTTGAAGAAATTCCAATATAATCGAAAGGAGGTGGCCTATTTGGGCTACCTACTTCGAAAGGAGGGAGAAGACTAACGCCAGAACGCATAGAAAGTATTTCTTGTATGCCTATTCCAAAGACACAAAAAGGAGTGAGAGCCATAATAGGCATGGCTTCATATTGCCGACAATGGATTGGTAATTTTGCGTTAATTGTGAAGCCGTTGGTGAATTTGACTAGAAAGGATGCGGTTATGCCTTTGCAGTGGGATGAGGAATGTCAGAAAGCATTTGATGGATTGAAAACTGCATTATGCTCGGCTCCAGTTTTGGGTACGCCGAATTATGAGAAAATGTTTAGACTATTTGTGTGTGAAAGTGAAGGATGTTCATTGGCGGTTTTGACACAGGAACAAGGTAGAAGAAATAGGCCATGCGGCTATTTTTCTTCTGCGCTGGACCCTGTAGCGCGCACTACCACGATGGTCGCGATCTGTCGCGGCGGCTGCTGCTGCGTCAGTGAAACAAACGGAAGGGGTGGTATTGGGGCACACTTTAATTCTGATGGTGCCACGTGCCATAGACGTTCTATTAAATAGGACACAGACGCAACACCTCACCTCTGCTAGATTGACAAAATGAGATTATCTTGTTCTCGCCTCATATCCAAATTATGAGGTGTAGCACTTTGAATCCTGCAGAATTAATGCCACCAACCATAAAAGAAATTGGGAAGAATGAATCACCCCCCCCACAATTGCTTAATGGTCACAGAGGAAGAAACCAAGGGAAGAGTTGATTTAAGTGATATCCCACAGAAAGAGCCAGATGGAGAGTTATTTTGTGACGGCTCATGTTTTAAATTACCAGATGGCACGACAACTGCCGCATATGCTATCACTACCCTAGAGAACGTTGTAGAAAGCAAAAGAATTCCCTACAATTCGGCACAAGCCGCAAAGATAATAGGATTAACCAGAGCCTGCGAGATTTCTGAAAATTTTAATGTGAATATATATACTGATAGCCAGTATGCTTTTGGAGTGGTTCATAACTTTGGTCGACTCTGGACTGAGAGAGGGTTTTTGACATCACATGGCGCCAGAATTCAACATGGCCCTTTGATTGTACGATTGCTGTCTGCACTCACGCTTCCAAAGCGCCTAGCAATAGTGAAATGCGAGGCACACAAAAAGATAACATGCAAAGGAGAAGAGGGAAACGCGTTTGCAGACAGAATTGCGAAACAAACTGCCACTGATTTGAATACCAAAATGATGACGGTTCAGACTGAGGAAGTACCCTGTATGATAGAAAATGGAGTTGCCACTGTCAAAGAAATGCAGGCCGAAGCTACGGCCGATGAAATACAGGGGTAGGCAGTGGGATCTGCCGAGTTGGATCTGGAGGGTTGTTGGGTGGACAAGGGAACTAGAAACTGGATGTTGCCAAATTCGTACGTGACTGTAATGGTCACAATGGCCCACAGCCCTACACACATCTGGATGAAGAAAATAATACAGCACCTTTCTACAGTTTGGCAGAATGTAAACATAAAAAAGAATGCAGGGAGGTTGGTGCAGAACTGTATCACGTGTTTGCAATACAATGTAGGAAAGGGAACAGTGACTCCAACAGGCAGTTTTGGGCCGCGCTCTATGCCATTTGAGGTGATCCATTTTGATTTCATAGAGATGGAGAGATGCCAAAACTTAAAATACATCTTGGTGGTGATCTGTGCATTCAGTAAGTGGCTGGAGGCATATCCCTTAAAGGACTGCACAGCAATGAGCACGGCAAAAGTATTGCTTAAGGAGTACTTTTCCAGATTTGGCTTGCCCCGTGTCCTATGGTCCGATAATGGACCACATTTTGTGGGCGCAGTGGTATTACAGATATGTGCTGGTCCTCAGATTGATAAGAGATTCCATAGTTCAAGGCATCCGAGTTCTGCCGGTCTTGTGGAGAGGCACAACGGGATTCTTAAATCAAAGATTAGCAAGATTTGTGCGGGAAGCAAGTTGAGTTGGGTGGATGCATTACCAATAGCACTATTATGCATGCGTACGTCTGTACAGGTTAAAACTGGGCTCTCCCCGTACGAGATCGTGATGGGGAGGCCGGCAAATGTATGGTCCGCACCACATCCAAAACGACTTAGTGAGGTAGAACATCCTGTGCTTAGTACTTATTGTGGCCTTTTAATGCAGAAATTGCATTTGATTCATCAGCAGGTGCAGGAGGCATTACCAGTGAGATACACCGGTCTGGGGCACGCACTGGAGCCAGGCGACTGGGTGCTGCTAAACATTTTTGAAAGAAAATCATCGTTAGCACCCAGGTGGCGCGGGCCCTATCAAGTACTCTTGGTGACGCAGACGGCAATACGGTTGGATGGAAGGAAGTCGTGGATCCATGCCACCCATGCCAAGAAGATTCCAACTTCACTGAAAGACTTGCCTGACACCGATGACCGGAAAGAGACAGCGGTCCCAGAAACGGAAGAAACTGTTGCCAGTAAGCAGCCACTAAATCTACCAAAACGAGAAGTGAAACTCGAAACAAAGCCTGTGACGATTGCCAAAGAGTGGGAAGGGCAAATAGTGCCTCAACGTTGCCAAGCAGAATCGACATCACTGCTGACCGACACAAAATCTGCCTTGCAAATACCAGCAGAAACAAATTGTGTACCACTTTGGCGCCCACCAGCACTTGCCAACACACCAAAGAACGGATCTGCATCATTGGCGCGGCGCACACCAGCACCTGCAGTAACGCCACAGGCTGACTTTGAACCTGAATCTGGAAGTGCACCGGCACTGTTCACGGATCACACGATACCAGGCGCAAGGCGATACAACTTGCGGCTTCGAAAGACAAAGTGATCCGCAGTTCTTTTTTGATGTTTATGTCAACCTCTGGTTCAGCTCATGGACGGAGAAGGAACTAGAGGTGTCGAGGAGAGAAGCGTGAGAATTGTGCAAGTCGGACAATTCAAGACTCGCGGCTCCTCGGTGCGATCATAAAAGTACATGTGTCAGAAACCAGAGCGGACAAGCTGGGCGCACATGGTACTAAGGCAATGAGATAACTGATTAAAAGTACATGTGTCAGGAACCAGAGCGGACAAGCTGGGCGCACATGGTACTAAGGCAATAAGATAACTGATCAAAGGTCCTCTGAGCAGTATAAGAAAGGACAAGTGATCTTGCCTAAAAACGAATAAACAAAAACAGGGTAATAAGGACAGGCAGAACTGAACTGTGACAATTCCGTTGAACTTATTGACATCAGAGCAAGCGCAACGAAGAGAGATATCCACAACGAACTGTGATAAGGAAGAAGAAGGACGATGAGAAACATGCCGGGACCGGTTCCAGCCTCCTCCTGCACCACCACCGCTGAGAATGAGTCAATTATAAAGACTATAAGCTAAAGAAAAACGCATGGTAAAACAAATTGTATGCTGGCACTGACAATAATAATGTGCTTTATGAGCGTGGTAGCACCAATATCGACAGCCATAATATTATGGTATGTGGAAGCAATACACCCATTAGAAATGTTTTTACCAATAGTTAATATATCCACTACTGAAAGTCCGGTTCAGGTGATTACCTATACCCTGCCCCCAATGGAAGAAAGACACAGGGAAGGTTTTGGGAATAATACCTTGCTATTGATCATGAACATGACACATGCAATTCTGAAGAAAACAAATTGCTGGGTGTGTGCCCATTTACCACAGCATGCTGGGAAAGGAATAGGGTGGTATGTGCAGCCACTACCATTAAGTTCTGCATGTAGTGCATCTTTAGGTGCAATGTTTTATGGGAAATGGAATGAGAGTAGTATGGGTCAATTAGACAGAACCAACATGAATGTGTTTGAGGAGATAATAATGAAGCCTGTGGGTTGTTCCATTTTCCATAAAGCACAAGTAATAGCCTCAGAGCCCACGAGGAAAAGTACACAACAAAATAGACGAGATAGATTGTCCCCGCCAGAAAAAACATCTGTAATGACGTTTCGTGTAAGAACAGAGGGGGACAAAGATGCAATGCCCCCATCTTACACAGTGAATTGTAGCCCAAGAATAGCCCAAGAACTGTCCCTTTTTGTCTAAAAAAGAAAGGCTCTTTTTCAGTCGGAACATATACTGGGTGCATGAATACAGTGGTATTAAAATGGGAAATAGAACCAGTATATGTAGGTGATCCAGTTTATTTTATATGTGGAGAGAAAGTATATCCTTGGTTGCCCAGAAACTGGGGAGGTACATGTTACCTAGGTCTACTGTTCCCAGGAGTATTCCTCTTAGAAACAGCAGACATGGCCAGACTATCCAGAACTAGAGTCAAAAGGACTGACAAGGGTGTTTTAATAGCAACTGATGTAGCAAAATCATTCATTCCATTCTTAGGGCAGATAGTGAACTCCTATAATATAAGGCAACTGTCCAGAATCCTAAAAAATACAATAAACACAACAACAGATATACTATTTAACATGACGCTGGAAGAAAGAGGAATCAGGTTAATGACGCTGCAAAATAGAATGGCTTTCGATGTGATCCTGGTTGATCGTGGGGGAATTTGCAAAATAGTGGGATCAGCGTGTTGCGTTTATGTCGATGACTATTCCCCCACGATCTTTGAAGCAATAAAGAAAATGCACGTCCTAAGCTCTGCACTATCTACTGGAGAAGGAAGCTGGGGAATAGGATCTTGGTTTTGGGGAATACTACGTTCTTGGGGATGGAAGTTGATCTCAATATTAGTGGTGGTGTTTGGAATATTCCTAACGTGCTGTTGTTGTATACATTGTCTACCCATAGTTTGCTCTGAGGTAACTGAGGGATGTACGGAAGGATGTATGGATATGATGACAAAGAAAAAACAACCTCATGGTCGAACTGACCAAGACCCAAATGAGATGAGAGCAGTAAACGAGTTGATGGCAATAGATATTGATGAAGACGATGATGTTTACGATAGCATGAAAAATTCAGACATAAGTACTTCAGACTCATCATCACTAGAGGAGGTTTCAATAAATAGATGAGACGTTTGGAATACGGCCAAAGGAGGGTTTGTCAGTCTAGAAAAATGGATACCTCTACTTTGTGACCGCAACCGTATTTTGGTGGCCGTGGGCCAACCGTCTCATGCACGATATGATAGAATATAGGTTTTTGAGTTTACCAATGAACGGCCATTTTGATGTAACAGGAATCGCCATTTTGTTTTCTAAGCATTGCTCATTGCTTTCTGTTCCTATTGCTTCGCAGTATATTTTCCGCTTGCATTGCTTGACTGTAAAACATTGTTGTCTGTACGTAAAAAGGACAAGGCCGGAGGGCCGAGAGGATAACAAGAGTTTGTTGAAACACAAACGTAGGCAGCGCCAGGAAGAATGCCCTGCTCCCGCCCGAATGTAGCCTTGAAGCAGAGCTACGGGGCATTTAATCATTTCGCAGCTGCCAGCCAGTCTTGTTATATGGTAGAATATGTTAGAATAATATAGCTAAAGTCTTGAATTATGCTTTTCTTACGGCCCCCCTTTGCTGAGCCCGCTAGAGCGTGTCGGCTCCCAGGACACGAATAGCACCTAATAAATAGCAAGGTCCAGAATGCAACTCCTCCTCCCCGTATGTAGCTCGCTTCCAAGAACAGAAGCGCTGTGTTCTATTCAACAACTGAAAGATGCCTTCGCACTCACAAATTGCAAATTGTTACTAGAATAGATGTTTGAAGATGTCATAGTTGTCGGAGATGTCCATCATCACACCAAGTTCAAAGAAACCCAATAAAAGGGGGGTGTTAAACATGTCATAGCTGATTGTTTGATATGCATTTTGTATATATGTAACTGATGTACGTAACCCACTCTCTTGTGTCCCTCGAGGTCTAGAGATACACGTTGCGGGGCGTGAGACCGAGTTGGCCAACTGAGACTTTTATTTTGCAACAAACCCTAGCTTTTGGAATACAACCTCGTGTCTGGCGTATCTATCGTGTGTGGTGACTCGCCTTGTTTCCATAGACGTTAGGGACCTCTAGGGGCCCCTTTCAAGTCTGTTAGCCAAACCTGAAAAATGCGTCTTTGAAGCATCCATGGTACCCTACCTGGGGTTTATTCTATCCGCTGATAAGATACAGATGCAATCATCAATTGGCCTGTACCCTCCACCATCAAGGATATACAGAGGTTTTTAGGGCTCTCGAATTTCTATCGGAAACTCATCCCTAACTTCTCCAACATTATTCTACCCATCACCAACTTACTTAAGAAAGGCGTGAAGTTTGTTTGGGATTCCAGCACGGAACAAGCCTTCCAACAATTAGAGAAGTCCTTTGTAACAGCACATGTCCTTAGACAACCGGACCAATCGCAGCCATTCATAGTCGAAACAGATGCCTCCTATGGAGCCATTGGCGCCGCGCTGTTACAGAAAGAGGAAGAAGGCTTGGAAGATCCGGTAGCCTATTACTCCCGAACATTAAGTCAGAGCGAACAGAATTATTCTGTGTTAGAAAAAGAACTTTTGGCCATCCGACAAGCCTGTGAAGAATGGAGGCATCTTCTCCAGGGATCTGTCGTCCCTTTCCTAGTCCGCACAGATCACCAAAATCTCAAAGTACTGCAGAGGATGGAGTGTTGCAACTCAAGGCATGCCCAATGGGCTTATTTCTTCTCACAATTTGACTTTGTGATCACATACCTACCCGGAAAGGACAACACTCTGGCCGATGCCCTTTCCAGAAGTTTGGCCGAAGAATCAGGAGGATACCAAGAACACGAACTCATGTTGGCAGGAAAGAGATTCATCAACACTATAAACACATTTCTCCAACAAGTACAGACAGTACAGCAGAAGAACGGAAATGCCAGAACCGACTTGAACAAGAAGGGTGGTCTTCTCTTCAAGAATGACACCTTGTTTATACCTACCCGAACATTACAAACAGAGGCAATGTCCTGGTTCAATGATATCGCTTCAGCAGGTCATAAAGGTCAGAGGGCCACGATAGAACTAACATCTCGTCAATTTTGGTGGCCTTCTCTGGTCAAGGAGGTAAAGGAATACGTGGCTGCCTGTCCAGTATGTGCTCAAAATAAATACTCCTACCACAAACCCTTAATTTTGTTGCAACAAGAAACACTTCCGGATGGTCCTTGGCAGCACATATCCACGGATTTTATTGTGGACTTGCCGGTTTCTTGTGAACACACCGCCATAATGGTCACAGTCGACTCTTTCAGTAAACTGGCTCATTTCTCGCCTCTAAAAGGACTCTCTACAGCCAATGTTACAGCAGAGGTATTCATGAGAGACGTGGTTAGGCTTCATGGACTCCCCAACAACAAAGTTTCTGACAGCGGCACACAATTTACGGCTAAGTATGGGACTATTATTTGTAAAACATTAGGAATCAGAAGATCCCTTTCTACTGGGTTCCACCCGTAGAGAAATGGGCAGACAGAGCGCTTAAATGCTACTCTGGAGCAGTATATCTGATGCTTTTGCAATCAGGAACAAAGCGACTGGTTCCATCTTCTACCCATGGCAGAATTCTCGTACAATAATACAAGACACACTTCCATAGGTATCAGTTAGTTCAAATGCACCTATGGTTACCACCCAAAGGATATTCCACTTTCCGGTTTATCTTCTACAAATATGCCTTCAGTGGATCATCTACTAGATGAACAAAGGCTTCACCGAGAAGCACATTACAATCTCGAGAAGGCTCGACAGGACTGCAAAACATGGGCAGAACAGAAACGGGGCCCTAGCCCTCAGTGGGAAGTAGGAACCAGGGTTTGGCTGTCTACTAAATTCCTATCAAGATGGGTTCATCCAGGAAAGTTTGCACCCTGGTTTCTGGGACCCTTTCGTATTTCAACCAAGATTAATCCAGTGGCCTATAGATTGGATCTCCCTTTAAGCCTCTAAAGGATCCATCCAGTCTTTAATACCTCACTCTTAAAACCTTATATAAAAGACCCTCATTCCCGAAAGATTAGAAAACCACCGTCAAAAACAACAGATACTCCTGAGGAATATGAAGTATCCAATATTCTTGATTCCCGATACAAGAAAGGAGAATACTTGGTCTTTTGGAAAGGATATCCAATGACAGAATGCACTTGGAAACCTGTTAAAAACATCAAGACTCCTCGCTTGCTGCAGAAGTTTCACCGCCTCCATCGAGGGAAGCCAGGGGGAGGACTCCTGAGAAGGGGTCATACTGTCATGGTTCGCCAGCCGTGGAAGCTATGGGGGAGGTGGAAATCGAGAAATGACTAATGGTCCCTTCCGTAACGCTATGCGCGTTCTAGTCTTCCCAGCCTTAGATATCCAGAAGTCGCTAATGCGCTTGAGTTGCAACTTCCAGTGTTTCGGGAAGCGACTACCAATGCTCCGGTTTGTTTGTTCCTGCACTCTGCGCTGAGGTGGATATTCTTTGTTTTTTCCCGCTTCCTGCTTTGCCTACTTCCCACCTCCCGTTTCCTTCCCATTTGCCTTTAGTCCCTCGCAGTGCTCTTTCGGCTGTGTTGCTCTCTCCTTCCTGCCTGTGTGCGGAGTTCTACAGTTCTCGAACGGGATACCCTTCTTTGCTGCTTTTACCTTACCTTCATACTCCGAATTCCATCTCTACTATTAGATCAGTATCTGGACTCCCTCATTGGAATTATATCATCTCCAACCTCACAGCATTGCATGCTGGGATTCGAAGTCCTCATCCGGATCATCTCTTTGACAACCTGCCAGGGTTTTTCAGCAAGGCTTTTCCCTGGTTTGGGGTGGGCTCCCTGGGGTCCCCGCTGCCAGGCAAATAGCCTTATTGGCAATGTGGCCTCCGGTGGAGCTCATCCTCCACTCTCCAGACAGAAGGGAAAGATAGACAAGAAGAAGCCCAGCGATTCCTGGAGACAGAGAAGAAAGGAGATTTAATCAGACGACTCCTCAGACTTTCATACAGACTCAGGTGAGGAGAGGGTTGTGGAACTAAACACTACTGTGCAAACAGAATCTGAGAGGCATTTAGTCGTTTGGTCTGACCAACGTTTGAGGGTGGTAAGCGGACGAAAACTGGTCGTCAATCCCCAAGGATCTTGTGAGAGCCCTCCAGAATCGAGACGTGAATTGGGAACCACGATCAGATATTATGATATTAGGAAGACCTAAAAACCTGAAGACATTGTTAAGAAAAAGATCAGCCAAGAAAGGGGTAGTAGGAAGACCCTTACAAGGAACAAATAAGGCCATCTTTGAGAAAGAATCAATCACAACCCATATGGTATCAAATCAGTGAGCAGCTGGTAGTTCCACTATAAAATTCATCGTCAACATGACCCACGGTTGTTCGGGTATGGGCAAAGGATGTAAGAGGCCTACAGGCTTAGCCAGAGTGTTTTTGCCCTGGGCGCAGATGGAACAGGCCACAACGTATTCCGAAACTTCCTTGTTCAAGGAAGGCCACCAACACCAATGTTGCAATAATTTAAATGTTTTTTTAACCCCAGCGTGAGCTGCACACTTGAAATCATGAACCCATCATAGAGCCGTAAAGCGTAAAGTGGGGAAAACCCTCAGGTAGGTATATGGAACCTTGATGGTAAGGCAGTCCCTAGAACACTTGGAAGTTGTTGTCCTTTATTTCCTGTGGATGGGTACTCACCCAGTCTGATAAGGTAGTAAACATTGGTGTTTGCAAAGTACAGGCACAAATGACATGTTGAGGCAGCAGAATGGGTGCACCCATATTGAGGCTAGCTGAGGCACCATGGAGGCGCAACAATGCATCTGCTTTTGAGTGCTTGCAGCCAGGTCGATAGGTAATCTCAAAATGATACATAGAAAAGAACTCATGCCACCTTGCATGATGGGCCATCATGCATTTCACCGACTGTAAGGCCAGGAGGTTTCAATGGTCTGTATACACCTGTATTGGCAATACGATTCCTAGAAGATGATGCCTCCAGACTAGAAAAACATCCCACATTGCCAAGAGCTCTGTCTCAATAATGGGATAAATAGCTTCAAAAGAGGTCAACTTCCTAGAATGAAAGGCCACCGGATGTAGTACATCGATATCCTTGCACTTTTGTGATAGAATAGCCCCCACCGCTGCATCAGAGGCATCTGCCTCAACGACATAGGGTTGTTCTGGGGTCGGGAGGAGCAATACTGGCGCTGATGTAAAAGCCGACTTCAAGGCGTAAAACGCTTGTTGGGCAGCCGGACTCCATACAAATGGAGTCTTGGGACTAGTAAGAGAGGTCAAAGAGGCAGCGATCTTGGAAAAAGATGTAATGAAATGCCGATAGTAATTAGCAAAGCCTAAGAAATACTGTAGATTCTTGATGCTAGTCTGTATTGGCCAGTCTAGGACTGCTTGGACCTTTGAGTTGCTCATTTGTATGCCTTTGTCTGTGATATCATATCCTAAGAATTCAACCTGTGTTACATGAAAAACACATTTCTTGAGTTTAGCATACAGATAGTTGTCCCTGGGGCCTTGCAGTACCCAGGATACATGTGTGACATGGGATTCATACATAGGGGAGTACACCCGGATGTCATCGAGGTAAATGACATAAACATGATCCACCATGTCCCTAAATGCATCATTTATGAAGTGCTGAAATGTGGCCAGAGCATTGCATATGCCGAACGGCATTACACAGTATTCATATAAGCCGTATCTTGTTTTGAAAGCCGTCTTCCACTCATCGCCCTTCTGCATTTGAACCAGATTGTAGGCTCCTCTTAGGTCTAGTTTTGTGAACAGCTTCGCAGAGCCCAATTGGTCCAGCAGTACTGAGATGAGCGGTATTGGATATTTGTTTTGAATTGTCACCGCCTAAAGGGCACAATAGTCGATATAAGGGCGAAGATCGCCTTCTTTCTTCAGGACAAAGAACATGGGAGAAGTTGCAGGGGAATGTGAGGGTCGAATGAACCCATTAGCCAATGCCTTATCTATGGACTCCTTTAATATAGCATCTTCTTTTAGGGTCAAGGAATAGCGTTCTGTGGGGATCTTAGTCCCAGGAACTAAATCGATTGAGCAATTGTAGGCTCTATGTGGAGGCAAGACGTCAGCTCCCTTAGCACTGAAAACATCCCTAAAACATGGTATTTCTTGGGTAATGCCACAGCGGCAAGTTCCCCTATAGTAGAAGCAACACCCAACAGCGATGTACAATGGTTTTTGATCGTATCCGAAGTACCCATGCAGTGGTTCTCACAATAAACCGTGGAGAAGAAGACTACTTCGGCCTCCCAATCAAGAACAGGGTTGTGCATTTTCAACCATGGAAGACCCAGGATAACCTTGTAGTGAGGGGCTGCGATAACATCAAAATGTATGGATTCCGTATGACCTGAAACTGTTATCATATATAATGACACTGTATGTTCCGTGACCAGACCGGAAACCAATGTGGAACCATCCACAGCATTGACGAGTTCCGGATGTTCTTTATGAACCAGAGGGATGTTGTTTTCATGAGCATATGTATTGTCAATGTACTTCCCGGTGGCCCCTGAGTCCATGACTGCCTCCCCGGACCACAATGAACTGAAAGGAAAATGGAACTTGGCCTTGACCGTCAGAGGTCTGAAGCCCAAAGGCAGGGACTTCAGTAAGCAGGCTCCTTCCTTTACCAAGCCTTCCTGTTTCCCGACTTCTTTGGTTTCTTAGTACAGGCCTTCGGGAAGTGTTCCGAAGAACCTCAATAGAAACAGAGATTAGCGGTCTGCTGTCTTTCTCTTTCTCCGGCGGGCAACGGCCCCCTTACTGTCCTGATCTGCATCGGCTCCATGGACTCCTGTGTGTTAGCGTGGGATAGAGACCAGAATCGGGGCTCTCTTTTCTCCTTTACTCTCCGCCCTTCTGTCATCTATCTGGAGTACTAGATCCAGTAGTTCATGAAATGTAGTAGGAACCACTGGTACCGTGGCCAAGGTGTCTTTTAGAATCTTTATAGAATAAAGATGCCTTTTTGTCTTCAGGCCAACCAGTCTCAGCCACAAGCAGATTGAACTTGGCAACATAGGCTAGAAGAGAAAAATCACCTTGTTGTAATCCCAGGAGCTCCAGTTCCGTTGCTTGCGTTTTACACCGCATGTCGAAGACACGTCTCATGGCTTCAAATAATGCATCACAGTCAAACAGCAACTGACTACCGGCCTCAAGTAAAGGGTTCACCCAGGCTGCTGCTGTTCCCCCCGAATGGGATAGAACAAAAGACACCTTAGTAATGTTGTCAGGGAATGCATTAGGGCGATAAAGAAAGTGTAACCTGCACTGGTTAAGGAAGGTGCGATACAACTTGGGATCGCCATGGAATCGTTCCGGCGGTGCTAACGGAAACTAAGATGTCAAATAGACAAGAGGCATAAGAGGGGATGGCACCGGACCCCCTGAAGCTGAAGCCACTGCTGGTTGATGCACCCCAAGGCCAAGTTGGGGACCACCCTGTATGTCGTCTATCCGACTTTGTGTGGAGGCATGAGCCGAAGCCATGTCCGCACGAAGCTCCGCCATCATTTGTGTATGAGTTTGTGAGGATGCATGGGCCGAGGCCATCTCGGTATGAAGCTCTGTCACCACTTGCATAAGGGTAGCCAGGGTTTCGTTGGCATCCATTTTAGGCTTCTGATTATGTCAGATACCTGGTTTTTACCCCGTAGTGTAGCCGAGAGTTCTTGCCCCGTAGTGTAGGCGAAGAATTCTCCCCACCAATGTAACCCTCTAGATTAAACACACATAAAGAGGGAACAATTTGTTGGGAGAGAGGACACCAGCTGAACCCAGGAACTGAAATGGAAATAAACACAATCAGTAATGGAGTGTGTTTAGCAGAACCATAATTACTCGGTATTTCAGGGAAATGGCCAACCTGAGAATAACCGGAGAAAGACCTCCAAAGAATTCAGGGAAACAGCCCTCCAGATAAACACCACAGCTCACAGTAACCAAGAGGGAAACCTAAAGGCAGAAAGAAAATTATAACATGAAACCCCAAGAGATAGTCACAATGAAACAAGGCAGAAACGCACTTACTATGAGGGAGAGAGTGAAACGCTGTTCCAGGTATTGTGCCCCGTGTGTTCTGCTTATGTTAACCTGACCACGACGGCACGAGGACGCCTGAAACGGGTAGTGGTCTTAAGTTTCTAGTCCTGGAGGACCACCTATCCCGACGGAACGAGGACACCTAACGATGACGGAGCGCCAGGGATGGAAGTCCAAAAAGTTCCTGCGCTGATTAGGGCAAACACACAAGAACACAAAACGGAGAGAGATGGTGGTCCGACATTGTCTTCAGTTCAGGGCTGTACTTTCCGATGGCAGTTCCGGTAATGTCTCTAAAAGGTTGCAGTTCGGGTCAGTTAACTTGCGTGGCAAAACGAGGACAGAATCAGCAGGAGGGAGGCAGGTCAAGTAAGCAGTCGGGGTCTGTTAACTTGCGTGGTCTGACGAGTGCAAAATCAGCAGGAGGGAGGCAAATCGAGTAAGTGGTCTGGGGTCTGTTCATGGCAAACTGATGAGGAAAGGTCCAGGTACAAGGGCTTGGGGACTCGGGGAAAAAATAGGGCAAGGACGTAACAGGATTAAGGAACAACAAGACAGGAAAAAAAGTAGTAGCGCCATGATTTTACAAAATTTTACCGAAAACCGGAAGTTTAATTAGCCCTTCCGTGCGAACCAATGAGTCCGCCCCTAACGAGTCATATGTTGCAATGGGAATGCAGCAGATGCCATAGTTGCCATGGAAACCCCCAAACAGCCCGCCCACTGTGTCGGGAGCAGAAAGGAACAGAGAAGTTAGGGGGTTATCGGAGAGTAGAGGCGCGAGAATTAACTTTACTCAAAAGCCGTGTGTTGGGACTGTTGGTGTGTCCCGTGTATGCTCTAGTCCTGACACATAGGCGCAGTCACTGTACACCGTTATTTCAGTCCATGCATGTTTCTCAAGTGTGACAATAAGCACCTGGCTCTAACATCCCACTGTAATATGCCAGAGATTTGTAACCCAGTGTAGTCCTCTGTGTAAGCACTTCTGTCATAACTGTTCCATTTGTGTACGAAAATAAAAATAAATCCTCAGAATAGTTGAGAATTCCTAAAACTGAAGCTGTAAAAATTGCTTGCTTTAATTCTTCAAACCTTCCCTCCATTTACTTAGTCCATTTTATTTTTTCCTGTTCATTTGAGCCTTCTTCAGAGCCTGCAAAAGGGATCTTGTATATGAACTATAATCAAATATCCATGCTCTAACATAGTTGCACAATCCCAAAAACTGCTGCATTTGTTTTATCGTGTGCGATTTTGCTGTTTTCCTAATCACCTCAGCCGTTTCAGGTGTAACTTTCTTCCCCTCATGTGAGATTAACTGACCTAGTACAACACCGCTTCTTGACAATATTGCTACTTCTCCTTTTCCATCAACGTCCGGCACCCGTTACATACATATGTGTGATCAATTTCATTCACATATATCATTTGTTCTATCCTTATAGAATCCATCTACATACTCTACTTGTTTCGTCCGTTCTACGCATTCAGGAGTTCTATGTACTTATCCGTTCGATGATGGCATCTGGAACTCCAGTGAGTAGGGCCTGGCTACCTTCCAGGTGGGAGATGATCAGTGCTTGGATAATTTTGCTGAAACTCAAAGTCACAATGACATGCTTGACTTTGCAGAGGAGCACGAGCCTTTTACACCGTGTGAGAGGCGAGGAATGAATCTATTGAACCTCACGCCAGTCAGCCAATTCTGGATTTAAGCATGTTTGATGGGGTTATTGCAGTGGAGATGGCCGGGGCATTTGGACAGCTCAAGATGCATAGTCACCCAAACTATGTGTCAGGTCGAGGATATATCTACAAGGATTGCCCCTCAAACATTCCCTGTCCACTAACCATACATAAACATACTTCCTGGTGCAAAAAGAAGAACGAAAGGTGAGGGATTGGTTCCTCCGGGATGTGGAAAGAAAAACAAAAAACAGGTAAGAAAGGAAGAGAAAACAATGATATACATTTGTGTAAGTGTAACCTGTACCACATAACTTAGAGGAGCCTGGATTGGCTGGAAAACCAATAGGAACACAATCCCACCCTTCAGAAGTCAGGGGCCATACCCCAGGACACCTTGCACTAGGGCAAGTGTGCAACAAATGCAATAATAGTCCACAAGTGGGGCTGACCCTGCACAGAACAGATGGAAGCTAAAGGACTGTTTCCAGAGCATGGAGAGTAGGAACCAGTAATGGGCAACGAGGGCTGACATGCAGGCAGTGAGGTAGACAAGTGGTTCAACTGTCAATTGCACGTGGTGGGTCAACTGCATTTTGGCCAACCTGCCTTTTGTTCTGTCGTGACCTCCTGTGAACCAAACCACTTGCCTACTGCTCGCCCTGCTTGGCCTGCTCGTCCTGCTTGTCTTGACCTTCATTGTTCAGAGCGTCCCACAATAAAGGTTAACTTTCAGGTGTTAATAGAAATCTTTGTTAAGAGGATAGTGCAGCGTATAGAAATGAAATACATCTCTCATAATCTAGATTCTGTAAAGAAAGGTATGGGCACGGTAGGATCAGAAGTATAATGGATATGATGAGGCTTAATCGCGACAGAACCCTGGCCACCTTGGCCTTGTATAGGCAGAAAAAGCATTTGATAGGGTTAACTGGGGAGACTGAGGGTTCACTTGTTGCAATTTCGGAGTTGGGAAGTGGTTTATATAGCTCTTAAGAAGCCTGTAGCATGGTGCTGCGGCAAGGATCTGATCTGAGGGCAGCATGTCTGGTGAATTCTCCTTGGGGATGGGGTCAAGCCAGGCTCACCACTTTCACTGTTATTCCCCAACATTCCTGCTAGGCTTCTATTGGGCAGCGTAAAACAGTCAAGGGCATAATGTGTGGTGGGTGAGAGTACAACAGCCTGTTGCATGAGGATCGCATGGTACTCCTATTATCAGAACCAGGGGAAAGTTGCAGTCCATGCAAAGAGATCATGTGAGAGTGCATCAGCCTGTTGCATGAAGATCGCATGGTACTCCTATTATCAGAACCAGGGGAAAGTTGCAGTCCACGCAAAGAGATCATGTGAGAGTGCATCAGCCTGTTGCATGAAGATCGCATGGTACTCCTATTATCAGAACCAGGGGAAAGTTGCAGTCCACGCAAAGAGATCATGTGAGAGTGCATCAGCCTGTTGCATGAAGATCGCATGGTACTCCTATTATCAGAACCAGGGGAAAGTTGCAGTCCACGCAAAGAGATCATGTGAGAGTGCATCAGCCTGTTGCATGAAGATCGCATGGTACTCCTATTATCAGAACCAGGGGAAAGTTGCAGTCCACGCAAAGAGATCATGTGAGAGTGCATCAGCCTGTTGCATGAAGATCGCATGGTACTCCTATTATCAGAACCAGGGGAAAGTTGCAGTCCACGCAAAGAGATCATGTGAGAGTGCATCAGCCTGTTGCATGAAGATCGCATGGTACTCCTATTATCAGAACCAGGGGAAAGTTGCAGTCCACGCAAAGAGATCGTGTGAGAGTGCATCAGCCTGTTGCATGAAGATCGCATGGTACTCCTATTATCAGAACCAGGGGAAAGTTGCAGTCCACGCAAAGAGATCGTGTGAGACTGCATCAGCCTGTTACATGAAGATCGCATGGTACTCCTATTATCCGAACCAGGGTAAAGTTGCAGTCCACGCAAAGAGATCATGTGAGAGTGCATCAGCCTGTTACATGAAGATCGCATGGTACTCCTATTATCAGAACCAGGGGAAAGTTGCAGTCCACGCAAAGAGATCATGTGAGAGTGCATCAGCCTGTTACATGAAGATCGCATGGTACTCCTATTATCCGAACCAGGGTAAAGTTGCAGTCCACGCAAAGAGATCATGTGAGAGTGCATCAGCCTGTTACATGAAGATCGCATGGTACTCCTATTATCAGAACCAGGGGAAAGTTGCAGTCCACGCAAAGAGATCATGTGAGAGTGCATCAGCCTGTTACATGAAGATCGCATGGTACTCCTATTATCAGAACCAGGGGAAAGTTGCAGTCCACGCAAAGAGATCGTGTGAGAGTGCATCAGCCTGTTGCATGAAGATCGCATGGTACTCCTATTATCCGAACCAGGGTAAAGTTGCAGTCCACGCAAAGAGATCATGTGAGAGTGCATCAGCCTGTTACATGAAGATCGCATGGTACTCCTATTATCCGAACCAGGGTAAAGTTGCAGTCCACGCAAAGAGATCATGTGAGAGTGCATCAGCCTGTTACATGAAGATCGCATGGTACTCCTATTATCCGAACCAGGGTAAAGTTGCAGTCCACGCAAAGAGATCATGTGAGAGTGCATCAGCCTGTTACATGAAGATCGCATGGTACTCCTATTATCAGAACCAGGGGAAAGTTGCAGTCCACGCAAAGAGATCATGTGAGAGTGCATCAGCCTGTTGCATGAAGATCGCATGGTACTCCCATTATCAAAACCAGGGGAAAGTTGCAACCACGCAAAGAGATCATGTGAGAGTGCATCAGCCTGTTGCATGAAGATCGCATGGTACTCCCATTATCAAAACCAGGGGAAAGTTGCAACCACGCAAAGAGATCATGTGAGAGTGCATCAGCCTGTTGCATGAAGATCGCATGGTACTCCTATTATCAGAACCAGGGGAAAGTTGGAGTCCACGCAAAGAGATCATGTGAGAGTACATCAGCCTGTTGCATGAAGATCGCATGGTACTCCTATTATCAGAACCAGGGGAAAGTTGCAGTCCACGCAAAGAGATCATGTGAGAGTGCATCAGCCTGTTGCATGAAGATCGCATGGTACTCCTATTATCAGAACCAGGGGAAAGTTGCAGTCCACGCAAAGAGATCATTTGAGAGTACATCAGCCTGTTGCATGAAGATCGCATGGTACTCCTATTATCAGAACCAGGGGAAAGTTGCAGTCCACGCAAAGAGGTCATGTGACAGTACATCAGCCTGTTGCATGAAGATCGCATGGTACTCCTATTATCAGAACCAGGGGAAAGTTGCAGTCCACGCAAAGAGATCATGTGACAGTACATCAGCCTGTTGCATGAAGATCGCATGGTACTCCTATTATCAGAACCAGGGTAAGGTTGCAGTCCACGCAAAGAGATCATGTGAGAGTACATCAGCCTGTTGCATGAAGATCGCATGGTACTCCTATTATCAGAACCAGGGGAAAGTTGCAGTCCACGCAAAGAGATCATGTGAGAGTACATCAGCCTGTTGAATGAAGATCGCATGGTACTCCTATTATCAGAACCAGGGGAAAGTTGCAGTCCACGCAAAGAGATCATGTGAGAGTGCATCAGCCTGTTGAATGAAGATCGCATGGTACTCCTATTATCAGAACCAGGGGAAAGTTGCAGTCCACGCAAAGAGATCATGTGAGAGTGCATCAGCCTGTTGAATGAAGATCGCATGGTACTCCTATTATCAGAACCAGGGGAAAGTTGCAGTCCACGCAAAGAGATCATGTGAGAGTGCATCAGCCTGTTGCATGAAGATCGCATGGTACTCCTATTATCAGAACCAGGGGAAAGTTGCAGTCCACGCAAAGAGATCATGTGAGAGTGCATCAGCCTGTTGCATGAAGATCGCATGGTACTCCTATTATCAGAACCAGGGGAAAGTTGCAGTCCACGCAAAGAGATCATGTGAGAGTGCATCAGCCTGTTGAATGAAGATCGCATGGTACTCCTATTATCAGAACCAGGGGAAAGTTGCAGTCCACGCAAAGAGATCATGTGAGAGTGCATCAGCCTGTTGAATGAAGATCGCATGGTACTCCTATTATCAGAACCAGGGGAAAGTTGCAGTCCACGCAAAGAGATCATGTGAGAGTGCATCAGCCTGTTGCATGAAGATCGCATGGTACTCCTATTATCAGAACCAGGGGAAAGTTGCAGTCCACGCAAAGAGATCATGTGAGAGTGCATCAGCCTGTTGCATGAAGATCGCATGGTACTCCTATTATCAGAACCAGGGGAAAGTTGCAGTCCACGCAAAGAGAAGAGTTGGGAAAAGTGTTTAGGCATAAAATAAACGGGGTCATGTCTGAAGGACTCTCGCTATCAGGGAACTCTTCTAAGTGGGATTTCTCACCATGGAATATAAAGTCGGTGGAAAAAGGTGTACAATACTTGAGAATGTATACTGTAAATAGTTTAAATATCCCAATTAAATACAAACATGGTAATAAAGAGAACGGAAGCAGACACCTCAACTAGAGTACATTGAATTAAGGCATAAGGGCAAAGGTCAATGCTATGAAATGTGTCCTCTCTTGAAAATACTTGATGTCCTACAGCCAATCCCTCAGATAAGTTAAAAGGTGTTCTTCGGGCCAGTAGATTTCTCTTTGAAAGCATTTCTCTGGGAAGATGGAAAAACCCTGAAGAATCCATACCGCATGCTCGGCTGGAGTCTTAGAACGGGTAGACCTGACTCCCCTGATCTTGATAAATACAAAATGCACAGACTAAAGAAGGCCCACCACTGGTTCCAGTTGGACACTGCCAATAAACTGAGATACAGAGATGTGGACTGCATGTGGTTAAACCATTCAACCTAATCAATTTGTACTCATTAAATAAACCAATTTACGCTGGAGATAACACTTCAAACTTTTAAATGCACTAATCAGAAGACAATGTGCAGATCATCTGGTGTCATGGCGCCGGATCTCGTCATAACCCCCCACTTCAGGTGAGTAATAAAGTGTCGTGCTGGTAAAGCAGTTTGACGGAATGTATAGTGACGATAGAGGATATCATTTCAGACAACAACGCGATCACATTTAAGGCATTATGAGATAGATATGGCCTCAGTCAAAGTATGCTGTCAATATATAAGACTCTAAGGGACCTGCTGAGAACAATAACTGCCAAATGTGCCTGTTAGGATTTCACCACGTACCTCGTCTCACGTGCTCCTCCTTCCTGAGAGACTCTTGCAACCGCGATGGACTCGTCGCTACCAAGCATCGGTGATCTGTTATCCCAGAGGGAAAGCCACTATAGGCTACCTGCCCTCCTTCCTTGCACTAGTCTGATGACCACAGATATAATAATATAGGAACCTTTAGGATATCGGCCCATTCCAAGATGGCTTCTTTGTGATGCTACAGTGAAAGAACAGAGAAATATCGAGGCTGAGTAACACAAAGGAAATACACCAATCACGGGCTAAAAAGATTCACAGATCTTTTATTACTGTATAGTTCACAAAGAAACAGATAGCTATCTGGCTCCCAACACCCCGCAATGTGTACCAGCCCAACAGAGAGAGGTGAGAGAGTACTGGACATTGAAACATTTGTGCTTTTATACAATTCCGTGTAATATTGGCCAGCCTCTCTACATGTTAATAATTTGTGGTCTAGATTTTGTGCCTAGTTCACATATGGATCATACAATATTATACAAAGGATTACATAGGTTTGCATTTCCATGGAGGCACAATGGCGATGTATGTTCTCAAATCCTGCAGTAAGCATCATTCAATATCCCTTTACAATTGCGTTCGGCCTGTGTCTACGCTTGAGGTTTGTTCTACATTGTCCCCAATGTGTATTCAAGGATGAGTCTTGTGAGCGCAGACAACAATTAAACAACAGTTCATATGCAGTGCAAGGCCTTATTGCCTAGTCTAAACAGTCGGCTCTTGGACAGTCTAAACATTAACAGAACTCAATGGTCGGGAAGCTTGGTTGCAAGTTGAAAACATAGTCCACCATTTTAGAACAAAGAACACACGAGTAAAAATCAAAATGGCGGACAAATCTTAAAATGGCGGCGAAGTTAACCCAAAAATTGGAACTTTGCAACGTGGTTTTCTGTGCAAAGCGATTGGGCTTAGGCCAATATAAATACTAAGGAGGCACTATATAATTACCCTTTAATAAACCCTCCTTTTGGCCTATGCCAATAACTTACTACATATATTCGCTTTACTCACAACTCCACGCTTCAATGTCCATACATCCTAAATCAAATTCATCAGATATATTGTTTGCCATTAGATCCTTGACAGTAATACCTTTTTTGCCACAAATGAAATAAGCAGAATCGTCTACATACAGAGGTCTGTCTTTAGTAATCAAATTCACAATATTGGTACAACCCTTAAAAGTACCCATTGACTTAGAACCATCCCTTTGTATGCAGAAGGAAACAGAGTAGGGGCTGTGATTGATAGTGTAGGAAGGAGACGTGGCATCCCGGTTGCCTACAGGTGCCATTTTGAAAAGAAACTAATGATTAGAAAGGTTTAGAAATCAATCAAAAAGGCCTAAATAAAGCAACGTTAAGCTCACTCCTATTTCAAAAAGAGAACATCCCAGTGGCGTCAGAACTCGCCTTTTGATTCATACAAGTTAGAGGCATCAAATTTCCCTGAGATGCTGTCATTCAAGTGACCAAAGAATAGTGCCCTTAGAGAGGCGTAGCATACAGTAGTTTAAAAGCAAAGGATCAATATACCAGCCCCAACCTTTTCCCCATAATGTAGCAAATGCAATCATATCCATTAATTCATTCTATTCAAAATTGCATAGGTCACATTTGTAATTAACAAAAAGGGTATTGTTGTAATAACCCCGTCTGTGTTGGGAATCCCTAGAGGATAGAGTGTGCAGATGCACGAAGGGAGAAGACATAATAGAAACATTAATCAGTGGATGTCAAAGTTTCGAATGGATGCACCCCCTTCAATATACCAAAACCCTAGAGCAATGATTACTGTTAGACCAATTAACAAACTCAAGAGAAAACAATAAGTCCTCAACGACCATGTATTTGTCTGTCCAATGTCTTTGTTAGCCACACAATCGATCGGTTGCTCCGTACGAGTAGAGATAATGACAGGCATGGTTCCTCAAAGCTCTTCCCCGAAAAAAAGTTCCTGCAAAAAACACTGTAGTCCGTTTGCTGATATTCTCCCGATCAGAAGATTCTATATTGAAGGTAGTCTTTTCCGTTCCCCGGCCACTTGCTTATGTTTCAGCGCAAAGGTGGCAAAGGACGAGTTCAACAGTCGTTTCCTGTGCGCACAACTACACTGTGCCGTAAGTCTAGTGCTGTGGGTGCAGGCTGTACCTTAAGACTCCAGGTACTGCGTGATCTGCGAACAGAGTATCACTGTTTCCTGATGGAAGTGGTGAAAACAGGGGAACGATTGATCAATAGTGTAGAAAGATCCAAAGAAAATGTCAAAGACAAAGCAGCTGTCTCCCCAGGCTCCATGGACTCAGGAACTATCTCCAAAACACGCTTGATGTTATTCAAGATCGATTGATCCTCAGAAGCAGGGCAAGTAGTTTTCTTCTTTTCTTCTCTGTTGTGTGACAAAGGATAAGCTTTTCTTGATGTGTGTCGATCCAGTGTCTTTTCTCAGCTACCCATACAGCAGTTTGTGTGGCCAACGGGACCTGGAACGGTCCTCTTCAGCGTCGTGCGAGACTGGATACTCTCTCAAATGACTTCGGGAGCACCCATCTACCTGGTCGAATTCTGTGACCTGGACCCTCGTACTTAACTGGGAGGACTTCTCGCACCTGTTAATAAATCAAATACATGTTTTGAGTTAACTGGTCACAGCATTCACTAAGAAGCAAATACTCCACATATTTTTAACACTCTAGGTTTTTGGTAGACTTCAAATATTAGCTGACCTCCCCTTCATGATTTCTCCCGGGGGGATTCCAGTTCTAGTCTGTGGGGTTGTTCATATGGACAGTAGAGCTATAAATAAGTGTCTAGTTATTTCAAATTACTGAGAGGCTTTGCGTTTACCCAGACAGGTTCTAGTATTTTACGGATTTTCCTAACACGTATGTAAATGGGACCATGAGCCATTGTGATCATGGAGGTGACATATGTATCGGGTAGCATCCATCTTCCCTTTGCACTGTCTACCCAACACCTTTCCTTATCCAAACTCGCTAAAACCCACAGCCCAGTGTCTAAGTTCTTTTGAAGTGGCATCAGCTTGAATATTCTTTATCAAATCAATCCTTTCATCTACTGTACATATATTTTGTGGTTTCTTTTCTGACATACATTTCTAGGTATAAATCAATAGAAGTCTGTTTAGCTATCCTGTCAGAAAAAGCGTTTTCTCTCCCTACATCATCTACTACCTTTTAATGTGCGGCGCACTTCATGATTGCTAGTTGAGTAGGAAGTGCAAGTGCTGAGAGTAGCTGAACTATCAAGGTGGCATGTTGGATTTTTTTGTTTTCCGTGCGAGGTCAAGAAACCTTGTTTTACCCATCGTCATCCCAAGGTATGAACCACCCCAAAGGTATACTACCGGTTATCTGTAAATATATTCACTCTAAGCTTTTCTGAAAGTTCACAAGCCTAAATCGGTGCAATAATCTCTGCGGCCTGCGTGGAGTTATGTGAAATTCTCCTGGTTTCCACAATCTTGCTTAGTGTAGTGATGGCATAAGCAGCAATGGATGTATCATCCAGGAGTTTGAAGCAGGAGCCATCGAATAACAGCTCCCTTTGTGGATCATTCAAAGTTGCATCATTTAAATCAATCTTGCCTTTAATTTCCTACTCTATGGTATAAAGGCAGTCATGTGACATTTTGTCACTGCAAGCAGTATATTGCGGAAGAGGAATCAATTCAGCCAAATTCAATACGCAACACCTTTTAATTTAAATATGGGGTGCAAATAGGATCAGTTCATATTTTGTTGATCGTGCGGAAATAAGGTGTTGTGTTTTGCATTCTACGTAACAGAACATCTACAGAGTGAGGTGTCATGCCGGTTAAAGTATGGCCTAGAACCATTCCCTCACTCTGCTTTATGAATGTAGCAGCAGCAGCGACAGCTTTCAGACATCACAGCAATGCGCATGCAACAGGATCAAGTGTGGAGGAATAAATAACCACACAGTCAGTCTATTCTCCCCCCCATACTCTTGCGTTAACACAGCGAAAGCACATTTATCACATTCATGCACATACAACACAAAGGCCTTATCATACGTTGGTGTGCCCAAAACTGGTGCTGAACACAGTGCAGTCTTGAGCAGATCAAAAGCTTTCTGTGTTCCAAGTTCCACGGTAGTGGCAAAGAAATGCCCTTCTTTGTCAATGCCAACATTGGTTTTGGGATCCACTATTTACAGTAAGAAGCCTTTCCGATCAAGGCTCTAACTTCTTTCTGTGTATTTGGGACAGTCATGCTAGAAATGCTTTTTATTCAGGTGTCAATCTTCTTCCCTCCTTTGACAGGAGAGAGCCTAAATAGGCGACCTCCTGTCAACAGTACTGACATTTTTTCAAATGAAGCTTTACGTCCATGTTCTGCTAGATGAATACGCAATAACACAGTACCCTCTTTGTAAGCACTTTCCGAGTCTGTAGCAAAGAGAAGGTCGTCAATGTACAAGTGGAAGGCAATTCAAGTGTATCGAACTGCCCTTTCAAAGCCCTACTATAAATGCTCAGACTCTCTGTGTACCCTTGTGGTGCACGGGTAAATGTAAACGAGCGCCCCCCTAGGGTGAACGCAAACAAATATCTACAATCCATGTATATGGGAATGCTAAAGAAGGCATTCTTAAGATCCACAATACTAAAAGGAGTAGCAGAAGCTGGAATCTTTGTAAGTATCATTGCTACATCAGGCACAATTGGAAATTGTGCAGCAACAATCTTATTGATAGCACGCAAATCGATAATGAAACGGAATGGAATCGCATTATCCCCTTTCTTGCACACTGGTAAAAATCAGGCTATTGAACAAACTTCCTGCAATTTCCTCAATCACTCCACGATATACAAAGTCAGAAACTATACACTTCAAAGCTTGCTCACCATCAACTGAAATCTTATGTTGTGGAATTCGTGACAACTTAACTCCTGGTTTCAAAACTATTTTTACAGGCTCAGTCTGTAAAATACCAACATCATTGTCATCAACCGCCCAAAAACACGTCGAACTTCACTAAATTCTGGCGGTAAAGGTCTAGTCAGAAACTGTGAGGCAGAAATTGCTGAGGTGAAATCGTCAAACGCACTCCATCCGAAGAACAATGAATTAACGCATTTAATTCCTTCAACAGATTCAACCCCAACAAATTCTCTCCACAGTTCGTTTTCAGAAGGAACGGACAGTAATCCGTGAATGGACCCAGTGAAATCAGTACCGGCAGAGAAATCAGACAACCACTGGCGTACCAGAAAAATCCTAAAAACTTTATTCTGCCCTCACAGTGGAATGTCTGGAACCCGTGAATGATCAATGGAACAATTCTGTGCCCCCATATCTATGAAAAAATAGATGCTTCCTATTCCCCACCTTCATCTCAACTTAGGGACATATTATTTAATGGGAATAGGCATTGGTTCCATACCCTGCTTCGGGCTTTCCTAACGGAACAATATATTGTTGAAGACAAGATTTCCAGAAAGATAGGCAGTGGAAGCATTATCAAAGATGTTTCGGCTATCTAAATTAGGTTGCTGATTATCTTGTGAAAAGGACTGAGAATTTTGACCAAACTGGCTTCTCGCAGGAACCCATACTCCAGGGTGGCCTTTGGGTCATCTACTCATGACACCACATGTGTTATTCGAGCTCTACTGAAGGATCGGGCATTGTGCTCTCCGATGCCCCTCTTGTCTGTAATATGCACATTGGTTCATGTGTACAGGATACAACTGCTCATTATTCTGTGGAATAGACTGACCTCGAAACTATGTATTCCCACCTCCAATCCCTCTAACTATCTGAATCTCAACTCTAAGAACAAATGTCGGAGGACCCTCCCTCATAGGCAACTAGGAAGTAGGCAACTCCGAATGTTTTTTTAGCAATAAAGCCAGATCGAGTGCTAAAAGTGGTAGGAATAGTATTGGGCGCAAAAGGCGCTCTTACAAACAATCATCCATTCTGCGGGACAACAAATCTCTTTTTTATACACTCATCCTTCAGGTATTCTACCATTACCTGTAACACTTACCTCTGCATTTCTGGAGTATACTGACTATATGTAGCATGTACTTCTGTGGGAGACATTGACACATTAAAAATCCATCTAAGCGCATCCCTTGTGCAAATTCGTGTTTCTTCACTCATTGATTTACAAGGAGGAAGGAACCGTTTCTGCGCATAAAAAGCATCCAAACTATCACCATCTATTTCATCATTCTGTAACCATTCTAACTCCCTTCTTAACTCAAAACCCTCTCGACATGCTCATGTACTTTGTCCCCAGAATCCCTTGAATAGTCTAAAACATTCAAATCCCTCAACCCTTGTGAGACATCCGCGTCCGTCAATCTATTCCATATTACAACTAAATGTATCCCCATCCCCTCAATAGAGACATCCTGATTGGGAATACTTTCTAGATTAAGGAGTTTTAGCTATGACAGTACATTTTTCACTTTTCTCTATACATCGCTTAGCCCATCCATTCAACTCTTTTCCTCTTCTCTTTGGAAACCATGTCCTACGTTACAACTTTTGATTCAGTGCTTGCCTCTTTATCAGCTACAAGTGGAGCAGAACCGCTTGGGAAAGAAAGAGAGTAGGCAAATCCTGTACAATAGGTAGTGGAGATACTACCACTAGCAACAAAGATGAACTTACTGGAACAGTAACAGTCGGTAAAGGTTGAGGTACAAGTAGAGGAACAACAATAGGAAGCAAAGCAATAACTGGTGGCGGAGGAACAACAGGAAGAACAGGAATTGCTACGGGAGAAGGAGCGACAGCAAGAAGAGGTAAAACAGCAGGAATAGGTACATAAGGAGGTGGTGCAGTGGCACCAGGCCTACGTTCATTTAGGAGTTTATCAATTAGTTCATCTGTGAAATGAAAATCTTTTCTGTACACCAAGTTAAAGAAAACCCTATCCATTTTTCTAACAGACTCTGACTAATTTTTGGTGATCATAAAATTATGGTTTTCTTCAAAATGTTAACATATGACGACGTGCATGCTTCTATTTACTCTTAGTTGCTAAATAGCTTCTCTTTTCCAATTCTGTATTATATCAAACACTGTAGGTCTAGCATTTTGTTTTCTTTAAAAATATAGTTTCTGAATACTCTATTCGGGCAATCTCAAAACTACCATTGACTGGCCACTGAAATTCGGAAACATGTCTAGTCTGTCTGTGCCAAATATCATCGAATACTCTACTATCAAATGCCGTTCTTACAGTTCATAGACATGCCGGCGACCCCTCCTGTGGCGCTGGTCGGCCAAATATCAAAGATTGTCTGTCTCTGCAGAATAATGCCCTGGAACAGGCAGACAATTTCCCAGGTATGTCAGATCACTGGTGTTACCTGGAATCATTTGTGCTCATGAGGACAAAGCTGCAACCAAATATCAGGATACTTAGGAATCGGGGCACGACTCACCTGATTCAAAGGACTAAGGGAGGTCCAATTGGATTACAAAGGACAACAATGGACCCTCGTGGTTGGTGATTTCAGCAAAACTGCCCGCCTCGATATATGGACCCTCGTCAAGATGCCGTCTCGGATCGCATGCTCACCGTCCAGTGATTGGATTGTGCAGTACTGTTGAGGTATCGCATCTCATCCAAAAAGGGGCCCCCTTTTCTCACCATCCGATCCCTGTCCGATAGCCGTGGCAACTCTTCAACGAGGTGGCATCAATCTTGAGGGTCCCTATTTGGGCGCCATCTGAAAGAACAGAGAAATATCGAGGCTGAGTACCACAAAGGAAATACACCAATCACGGGCTAAAAAGATTCACAGATCTTTTATTACTGTATAGTTTACAAAGAAACAGATAGCTATCTGGTTCCCAACACCCCGCAATGTGTACCAGCACGACAGAGAGAGGTGAGAGAGTGCTGGACATTGAAACATTCGTGCTTTTATAGAATTCCGTGTAATATTGTCCAGCCTCTCTACATGTTAATAATTTGTGGTCTAGAGTTTGTGCCTAGTTCACATATGGATCATACAATATTATACAAAGGATTACATAGGTTTGCATTTCCATGGAGGCTCAATGGCGAAGTATGTTCTCAAAACCTGCGGTAAGCATCATTCAATATCCCTTTACAATTGTGTTCGGCCTGTGTCGACGCTCAAGGTTTGTTCTACATTGTCCCCAATGTGTATTCAAGGATGAGTCTTGTGAGCGCAGACAACACTTAAACAACAGTTCATATGAAGTGCAAGGCCTTATTGCCTAGTCTAAACAAGCGGCTCTTGGACAGTCTAAACATTAACAGAACTCAAAGGTCAGGAAGCTTGGTTGCAAGTTGAAAACATAGTCCACCATTTTAGAATGAAGAACACACGAGTAGAAATCAAAATGGCGGACGAATCATAAAATGGCGGCGAAGTTAACCCAAAAATCGGAACTTTGCAACGTGGTTTTCTGTGTAAAGCGATTGGGCTTAGTCCAATATAAATACTAAGGAGGCACTATATAATTACTGTTTAACAACAGGGACCTTCCAAGATGGCCACTGTGTCATTACTACGCACTATATAAGAACGTAGCTCCATCGGTTTAAAGGCAATAAAAACACTGTCTCCAAAGACGATCCCCGGACATCAATTCTAAGTATTTAGTTGCTTCATATATGTGGAGCAATCCACATCCCTGCTGTGATTCTTGATTTGGTCTTGTGTGTCTCTAGCAGAGGAAGCTCCTCAGGAGACCAGGCGGTTACTGTTAGAACCAGCGGCTGTCAGGTACATGATTGGGATTGAGGCGCATTACATATTCCTGCTATTGTGTCCTGTTTGACCCTAGCCTTATTTTTTGTTTCTCTCCAAACTGCTGCTCCCATTCCAGGGTGCGAGGAACCTGTACAGAGGCGTGTAGCATAAGCCGCCTCAACCCTGTGGGATGGGATCCTGGATAAGAGTTTCTACCTCACTGTCCAGGCCTGATCTTTCAGGGAGGTGTTTTCGGGCTGTTTCATCCGTGGCTCACAGAGAAATCTACTGGTCTCTGGTAAGTCCCTCAGGAAGGGAGTTGAATCCCAACAGTGCCGGAGCTGCGCAGGCACCTTGGGCAGTCGCAAACAACTGTGTGTACATTTTGGGGGCTAATGCCTAATGAAGCAAATATGTGGATAGCGCGGAGAAGCTGGAGCAAAAATGAGTGAGGAATTTAATTGCGACGTTCTTCCAAATACGTGGCATCCTTGGGGCTAGAATTTATTCAATAGTGATGGTAATCGGAAAATGGAATTCTGTCAGAAGGGAACATTATACAGACTCTACTGGACTCCAGCTAAAATGTGTGAACTAGTCTCTGAGATAGAGATGCTTGCCGTCCGAGGCTGCCCAATACGCAATGGGTGATCCGTGCCATGTGTTGTGGATTGGCCATAGGTCTATGACATTTAAGTTTGGCAAGTTGGACAAAATCATCCTAGTGTGTTGCGGTAGGGTTGTATACTAATTGTCCTTTTCACAATTGACCTCGGGAGAATTGACCTTGGGAGAATTTACCTAATTTAGAAGGTCAATTAGGACATATATGCGGGGGAAACCCCCCACAACCCTCCAGCCAATCCAAAAACCCCCGCAACCCCACACCTTATCCCCTTATATTATTTATAATTCATAACCAACACAATAGCCGGTCAAGTGGCACAGTGAGTAGAGCGCTCTCTTTGACATCTGTGCAGAGCCTGCTAACGCAGGTTCGAATCCTGGCGGGGCCGAACTCAGCCTTTCATCCTTCCGCGGTCGATAAATGAGCACCACACACCGTGGGTAATAATAAGCAGCGCTCAGATACCTGAGGGTTCGTAGTGCTATATAAATGCCAAATTATTATTATTTATATAAAATAACTAAAATAATGTAAAGGTCAATTGTGCAGAAGGTCAATTAGGACCACTATAATTAGGTCAATTGTGCAAAAGGTCAATTGTAAAAGGTCAATTTGGGTAATACCAGCAGTAGTCTAGCTAGAAGCTATTTCTTGCTTCTCCTTATAGATTGTGTCCCCCTCCTTTGATACATTCGGTGACGGGTCTATATAGGCTCAAGAGTGGCTACAAATACTAAAGGTATGGCTGACTGGAAAGAAGCCCCCTGTGGATGGCTGGACCCCATATCCAAATAACCCTACTCTCCACCTATGCTTCCAACGCCCGACCAGTCAACACTGGAGGTCCACAAGGAGCATGCCGATCAGCCATCCTGTTTAACCTCTATATGTCCACCCTCCCACGAATAATCCGCTCGGACAATATCCTGTGCTATAACTACGCCGATGACACACAACTAATCCTAAAACTCCTGAATTCAAAACCCAACTGCCAACCCGACCTCGCTTCCTGCCTCCTCGACATAGATCACTGGATGACCACAAACCACCTCTTGCTAAACCCCTCCAAAACTGAAATCATGGTATGTGGCAACACCAAACTTCTTCCGCACCCACTAACCTGGCCATCTGCCATGGGAAATTCCCTGACACCCTCAAATTCAGTAAAAAACCTTGGATGCACCCTAGGACCTAACCCTCTCGCTCCAAGTCAACATCTCAAAGTCCTGCCACTACCACCTTAAAACTCTTAGGCGTATTTTCCCATACCTCTCCTTTCCCAACAGACTCTCCGCAGGCCAATCAATTGTTATGTCAAGACTGGACTATGCTAACCCCCTCTACCTCGGAGTGCACGCTTACCAACTGACTAAACCACAAAGACCACAAAACGCTGCAGCCAAACTGCTACTAGCACTCTGCCCAAGAGATCACATCTCCCCAGCCCTCAAAACTCTGCACTGGCTTCCGGTTACCCGAAGGGTGACCTTCAAAACCTTATGCATCTCTCACTGAGCAAAGCATATCCGGACCTCAATATCTTCAAGACAAACTAAAACCCTAGCATCCTCCACGCACTCTAAGATCGACCTCTGCCGGCCTCCTAGTCATACCAAAAACCAACTCAGTCAGGTTAGGCGGATCATCATTCTCAGCCCTGGCCCCCACTCTGTGGAACGCACTTCCACCAACATCCGACTCACCGAGGACCTCATGTCTTTCCGCAAATGACTGAAAACATGGCTCTTCCCCTAAAATCGACTCTTAACTCAAACTGGTTAACAGCAATCAATGACCTCAGCCCAAAGCTGCTATATCATAAATAACAATCCATCAGAATGATCCGAGCGAGAAATCGAAAACTAATAACCGCTAATGTAAATTAAAACGGATAAACTGACTAGAACGAGTGAAGTGGATGAAAGGAATAAACTGGATGAAACAAGTGAAGTGGATGAAATTAAGAAAATGGATGAAATCAATGAAATAGAAGAGAGGATCGAATCGGACGAGAGGAATAAAGTGGACGAGAGGATGGAAAGGATGAGTACATGATACGGATGGTGTGCACGGAATAGATAGAGTGCATGGAACGGAGAGATGGCATGGAATGACAGAGTGCATGGAAGGAACGGAACAAATGGAATAGATGAATCAAGTGCATGACATGGATGGAGTGCATGGGACGGGTGGGGTGCATGGGACGGGTGGGGTGCATGGGACGGGTGGGGTGCATGGGACAGCAGGGGTGCATGGGATGGGTGGGTGCACGGGACGGCAGGGGTGCATGGGACGGGTGGAGTGCATGGGATGGGTGGGTGCATGGGACGGCAGGGGTTCATGGGACGGGTGGGTGCATGGGACGGGTGGAGTGCATGGGATGGGTGGGTGCATGGGTCGGGTGGAGTGAATGGGACGGGTGGGGAGAGCGGATGGAGAGTGTGGAGCAGATGAAGTGCATGGATCTGATTGAAGAGATGGAGTGCATAGAACTGAGGGAGTACATGCGACGGATGGAATGCTTGGAACAGTTAGGCGACATGAAATGGGCACTGTACAAGAATGGTTGGAGTGAATGGAATGGTTGGAGTGAATGGAACGGTTGGAGTGAATGGAACAGCTGGAGTGCATGGAATGCATGGAGCATGAAGGCGCTCGATCACAAGCACCTACAGAAAACCACCATATCACATCACCACGCTTACTCTCTTCTCCACCATGCAACTAGAACACAGCAATACTATGACACATTCGGTATAGCTGTTCTCAGAGCCGGCCTTGGGGGGGGCGAGCCGGGCGACCGCCCGGGGCGCCACGCCCCCGAGGGCACCTTTTGCCCCTGCCACGCCAGCTCGGGGGAGTCTTTCAAGGGCTCCCCGAGCTGGCGTTGTGGGACAAGGCGCAGCAGGCGGCCTTTTACTGTAAAAGGTGCCCGCTGCGGTGGGTGCATTTAAATGCGCCCCTCCGCTGTGGACACTTTTCACAAGAAAAGGTGCCATTAGTCCCCCACCATGCCAGCTCCGGGGAGTCTTTCAAGTGCTCCCCCGAGCTGGCGTGGTGGCAGAAGGTGTGGCAGGCACCTCATTGTCATTGAATGAACCCGCGATGGCGGGCTCATTCAATGACAATGGGGTGCTAACGGCACCTATTTAACCTCCTCTATTTAACCTCCTCGCAGGAGCAAGGAGGTTAAAAAAAAAGTTGCCCATCCTGTCCCCGCCCCCTTCCGTCCCGCCCCTGTGAACCAGGGGGGCGCAGTGGGCGAGGGGGGGCGCCAGTTCGCCCAGGGCGCTGCTGGCCTTAAGGCCGGCCCTGGCTCTTCTCATACCAACACCTGCCACATACTACCCATCATCCTAACTAAACCCAGCTGGCTGCACACCCGCCAGCCTAGGCGTTCTCCTCAGGCCTAAGGCAGCCAGAATCACTCTGGTATCACCCTGCCAGAACGAACACATACTCCTGATCTCCCAACCACCACACCTACCGCTAAGAAGCAGCTATCATACGAGTGCCATGCCTGCTGCACACATATCCGGTGCACGCACGCACCTTATGACTCTCTCTCTCTACTGACTTGAACTACGGTTCCCGAGGGCGTTCACCCTACCAGCGTCTTGAGATCATACCAATGGTACATAAGGCGCTATATAAATGCAAAGTAACATAACGTAACATCTGCAGGCTCTAGCTAAGCATGACTAGATTGCATGGATGAAGACACAATAGAGAGCGAGTACTGTGTAGGCGATATGTGGCCTTCTTTCAATCACCTCCATGCATGTAAGCATGTTTCATGCATGACCAAAGCGTGTCGTAGTCCCATGCTGAAGGCCGAAGCATAGCATGAAAGAAGGGTGCCAGGAGGCTGTCACTGCATCCCTCCTTCCCGGTCCAGTGTGGTCGCACATCCACCTGCGCACAGTCTAATGAACACAGCCTGCGGGGGCGGGGGTGGCGGGGGGGGGGCTCGTGCTATCGTCTCTCACTTTACAAGGCTGAGTATTGCTAGACTTTGGTAGCACCGTCCGGTCTAACCGTGAACTAAAAGAAAGCCTAGCACGACATGACACTGAATACACTTTTAATAATGACCATTTTTGACATCAAGGGGCCAGGCCTTTTCAATTTTACCAAATGTTGTTTTTCCCACTCTGTTCCCTTGCCTTCTGCCACCAACACACTCTACCCTTGGCTCTGCCTCACTTGGCTCCGGACTGGCAGTCACGGAACGAACATTCTGGAGTTGGACCTGGGGTACAACATATAGTGACACGCGGGCAAAGAAGCCACCAAACTTCCAGGATTGCTCGGACACGCTCTCGCGCCCCTCGTGCACCCCACATTACATTGTGCCCTTCCTTACAAATCTCCACACCTGCCATGAAGATACGCCCCAATTACCACAGCCCTCCAGGACATGTCGGCTGCCTCGTTTTCTGAGAGCTATGGTCCACCTAGCAGGACTGGCATGTGCCCAGACTATGCCCGCTACATGCCTCCCACACTGGGTTTGTAGAATCTATTTCCTGCCCCCCCCCCCATTCTCTATTTCTATAGGGTACCTTGCCGCGCTGTGTAGGGTACACGGTCATGTTGCTGGAGCGTCAACGTTTCATCGGCATTTTTCGGGAACCACCATAGGAAGGCTTTGGAACAGACCTAAAAGCACCCCCTCCCCCAACACGCCCCCGCAAATAGTTCGCGTTTGCCACTCAGCCACCTGGCGCGGATGGGAAGAAGTGGCCCCGTTCCAGGCGTGTTTCAACAGCAACTTAGGGCAGGGATGGGGGGGGGCGATGACGCGTGGCCGGTGCTGGGGTCAGGGTGGCCCCCAGGAGCTACACTGCTGCGCTCTCCCGCGGGAGCTTAAGTGCACAGGCCTGGCGAGCACGCAGAGTCTCACCCGAGCTCACCCCAGTTGCCACCCAGAAATCAGACTGGCAGCTGATGCCGTCTGCAGAGGCTCCGCCCACACACAGCAGGGCTCTGCGATGCCTCATCTCTTGAAAGCAGAGACCGAAATCACAAACATGCTCAGAAAGGGTGGGCGTCAGAGCTCCCGAACCAGCCTGCCATCAGCTGGCATCAGCCTCGCAGGGAGGCAGCGTGTGCCAGCTAAGCACAGCAGGTGCCACCCGAAAAGCACCCAGGGATGGTACATTTAAACAGAGAGGAAAGCAAGCAGAGAATGCTGTGCCACGAAGGGCCCGTTCTTATGGGTTTGGAGAATCTAACAAAAAGCGCCCACCAATCACGGGTCCGCGGACCAGGTCCGCGGATCAGATCTGTTGTCTGGATCCGCGGGTCAGACTTTCTAGCCAGATTCTCCTCGTTCCCTGAGACGGGAAAGCGGCGGACCCCAGGGTCCTGTGCCTCTTGCTTATCTGTCAAACCTTTGAGTTGCCTATGGGGGAGCGAGACCTTTGACCCCTATGAACAAGCAAGAGGATTGACCAATGAGTGAACTGAATCTTTGGCAGGTGACAACCGTCAAAAAGGGGGGGTGGGGGGGTTGCCAGGTAAGCTTTTAGTGTTAAGTCAGTGGATGCATATTGATTCCAGCTGTCAGTGCACCCCAGAAAGCAGTAATGGCGGCGACCAGGTTAAAAACATGGTGGGGGTCAATGACAAGGATGAGCGCTGGCTCAGGGTGTGCTCAGAGGGTGCGGCCGCACAAGCCCCCCCTGCCCCCATGCAGAAAATAAAGGGCGCCTTGCCACCAGTTTATATGACACTGAACACGAGCATGACACTGAGCTGGAGGCTCCAGTTCAGTGTCATGTAAACTTAAGTGTCGGTCTGTCTCGGCCAGCGCCTATAAAAGAATCACGCAGCAAATACACTCTACAAGAAGCAGGGGGCTCAGTTCTGTTGTTCGGCTGAAACTTGTTCTAGTATCAGCCGAACAACAGAACTGTGCCCCCTGCTGTTCTGCATTTGTGATTGGGGAGGGCGCACCAAAAAATCTCGCACAGAGCACTGCCAAGAATTATCCATGCTAGCAGCCACGTGGCCCAAACTGCGCGCTATGCAATAAGGCTTCCTGCACGACCGTCCACGCGGGTGGGTGCCCTGCGCAGAGAATCAGTGGAGCATGGAGCGAATGCGGTGAACTAAGCAGAAATAAGATGGCGGTGTTTTCCCGCTGAACCCGCTCCGCGCTGAATGAAGGTTCGATCCCCGGGTCCGCGCTTAGAAACCTCTGGGTATTAAGCGTGTTATATTCCTGTAACAGCGCCTCGATGCCCTCGGGCTCTGTGAGTGCTTTTAAAATGCAAATAACATAAATAAAAAAAAGGTGTGAGAGTGCGATCCGCACAGAACGCTCCCAGAACGCAGAGTGCGGGACTTCGCAGCACCGTGGCTAGAACTATGTTCCATCGTGCCATGAGTGACCGCCAGGTCACGTGTCTAGATGCCAGCAAAGCTAAGCCTGCCCTGCATCACAGCACCTTTAGACATAGGTCTCAACTCACACGCTGGTGGCGGGTGTCACCTACCTTGCAATCAGCTGACACACCCGCCAGGCCCCCAGAAGCCCCCCACACGCCCAGTCACTTCCATGATCTCTCACCCAACCGAAAACTATGGTGTGTCTTCACCTACCTTGGTGTGGTATCCTGGTATGATTGTATTGACTGCTTGAGTGTATGCAGGGGCCTCATGGAATGGTGAGGTGGAGCTTGGAGTGTGGGAGGCTTGGGGTTCGACTGGGAACCAGGGCAGAGGCTTGTTGCTTACTCTCCTACCTTTCATGAACTTTACCTATGTAACTAAGCAAGAATAAAGCCTGTATCTTTTGATACTTACCCGAGTCAGCCTGGTTCCTGCTCCATGGCATCCCTGGCTCAGATGCATCTATGGTTTAGCGGTGCAGACGTACATTTTGTGTGTGTGCTTTAAAAATGGTCATCATGATGAAAACGCTAGAAATGTGTGGGCGTTTCATGGAGTGGTCTGTAAAAGAGGTGTTAAATAAAAGGATGTGGCGGAGAGGTGATGAATCGAGGATTATGAACAATGGGTGTAGAAGGCAGAGGCATGGAGGCGAAGAACATTAAAAAGAAGCGTGTGGAATGCCCGACTGAGGGGAAGAACGGAGAGACACAGAGTTCAATGCGAAATAGAGGGCTGCGAAATCAGTGGGCAGGGCCGAAACAGTGCTGCAGAATAGCTCAGTGAGTCAAGAGTTTTCCTCTGTCATCTTTGTTCAGCCTACTACACACAGGACCAACTCCTAGCAGGGCTGACTCAGCCCTTCATCCTTTTGAGCCTGAGACATGGGCCTGATTCATGGAACGTTTTCCTATGGGATTGCGCCATTATAAATCACTTCCATGAATCAGGCCCTATATACTCTCTTAGTGTACAGAAGAGAAAGAAACTGTGGAATTTGGACCTTAAAGGTATCCCAAGAGGTCAAGTGAATATCGCCCGGGAGGCCCAGACCATCGCATACCATCCCCTCTCGACAACAGCCCACTACTCAAACATTACGTGGACGTTGGGAACACATGAATGCCACTTGGAGTTGTTTTCTCTTCTTAGAAAGTTGTGATAGCATGGCGCCTGCTGCTACAATGAAAGGCTTGGCACGGTCTGGTGCTTGAAGCACTTACATGACAGAGAGGGCATCTTTCACCTTCTGAAGGGGATCTAGGCACTCCTCTGTCCAAACAACCTAGCCAGGCTACCTGGGAGTTAGTGGAGCTGCCAGGGAAGCAACGCGTGCAGCAATGGTCCTATAGTAACTAGAGAAAACCAAAAAGCTCTCTCCTGGGTCTGCTTCCAAATCAAGAACCACATGGAGTTTGAAGTGTATGCTCTTTACTTCTCTACTACTAACTTCAGGACCTGGTAACCCACAGAGCTCTGTCATATCTGCCATTTGGACACATTCATGGTAAGCTTGGCCATCTGGAGTGCCTAGAAGACTTTCAAGCGGGTAACAAGGCTCTTCTCAGCTGGAGCTGAAGACTGGAATGCCATCGAGCCGGTTGATATGAGGGGTGTAATCAGAATATCCCTTCAGGGTGGGCGTGTATAGTATCCACTAAGACAGGGGTCCCCATAAAATAACACGATAGATTCATTGTATGAGAGTGGTTTCTTTTTCCTGCTCCTGCAGCCCAGCAGGTGTTCTTTTGCAGCCTATCTCCATTGCATGGTAAATAACAGATCTTACCATTGCCCACCTCAAAGGTCCTCATTAGTAGTGAGTGGGTAAGGGTGAGAGGCAGAAAGGACCCTGCTAGAACTGGAACATATGCAGCTCCCACAAACATGTATGGAGATCTACATACATGCGAACCTAATCTGTATGGGAGGAATCCTCTTAGCAGGACTACCCTCCTATTTTCTTTTGCACAGCATCCCATTTGTTAGCTATGTTTGTGCTATGTAAATCGCATACATGCATGTGTACAAAGGCACATATGTTCTCTTCTGCCACACAACAGTAATCTGTATGCAATATAAGCGTGTGGTGTGAACTTTCTAAAACTAGTTTTGGCGGGTACTGAGGTAGGGGGAGAACCTCACAGAAACTGGAAGTGAATGAGGGGGAATAGGATCCTAAAATTTAGGGGCGTTGGTTCAAAATTCAAGAAAAATTGTAATCATGTAATGCGTGGTATGGAGGAACACCAACTAGAAACAGTTTGCACCCCAGAAAACGTCCAAAATGTAATAACGGACCAGGACAGACCGTAAGGTATGACTCATAAAGGAACACCTATGCATTCCCCTGTATTCGATGAAACTATATGGCAAAAAAACGAAGGAATTGAGGACAAATATTAGAATACTAAGAAAGGAATGTAAAGTAGACTTGGTATGTAAACAACAAAAGAAAAGACTTAAGCTAAATTATCAAAACTGGGTAAGAGGGTCCAAATATCTTGGGTATCAAAAAGGTGGAGAGGTTCTGCTCAGGACGTTGGAGAGTAATAATGCAAGACGTTTCTGGTCATTGATAAATAAGAGCCAAGGAACTGGAGAAGATCAGCTGAGCAATTCAGTGACAGAAGGAGAATGGATAAAACAATTCCAAGATCTCTATAAAATCCCCAGGTGAGAGGAGGAGAAGCAAGAAGAGAGTGGCTAGTGGTCATTAAAATTGCCCAGCGAGGGTATAAGAGAGATTATTAGGAAGTCATCAACCTCGGCAGCTGCCGGCCCAAATGGACTCACCTATATCATACTCTAGTCTGATATGGAATTGTGGTCCCACACTTCATTGATACTATTTAGGAATATTCTCAGAAGTAGAACCTATCCATGGAGCTGGAAAGTAGCAATTATCAGCCCAGTCTATAAGAAGACCAGTCGGGCAGATCCGGTGAACTATCGCCCGATTGCCCTTCCGGATGTGGATACTAAGATATTTGCAAAGTATCATTCTTAGAGAATTAGAAGGATGGGCAGAACGCAATGGGATCTTGAGGAAGGAACAGATCGGGTTTAGGAAATGTACGTCCACCTCTGTCAACGGAGTGATAATAAACATACTGAGGGGAAGGCATGGACAACAGGCAATGTACCTCTATATGTAGCCTCAGTAGACCTATCGAAAGCTTTTGATATGATGAATAGAGGCCGCCTGAGGTGTAAACGGAGAGATTGGGGTATTTCATCTGGCCTCCTCTCATTAATAATAAATCTTCATAAGAACTCACACATACGGGTACTTTTAGATGTGGAAGGGCACCTCATCAAATCAATTCTGACAGAACGGGGAGTGAGGCAGGGATGTATTCTTGTCCTCTGCCTCTTCAGCCTCTATTTAGGAGACTTGAACGAAGCTTTCCAAGATCGGGCCTTGGCAAGTCCTCCGGTCGGCGTGCATAAGGTCTGTTGGATTGCATATGCGGACGGAATCGTACTTCTAGATAACACTCCACAAGGTTTACAGCGTCTACGTTTGGGCTTGGAAATCAATGCAAAGAATAATGCTCTGATTATTAACCCATTAAAGTCCAATATAATCCACTTTAGCTCACGTTAAAAAAACAATGCAGACAAAATGGTTCCTAAATAGGGAGAAACTGGAAGCAATACATATACATGGAATTAAGTATTTGGGTTTTATGTTGAATTCCCACTCGAAAAAAACACTAGCTGAGGAAAGACTCAGAGAAAAAATCGATCAGATGAGTTGTCAACTGAAAAGCCTGATGAAACAGTATTGTAGGTTTTCCATAATACCCCCAATTAGATTTTATAAGGGGAAAGTTATCCCAACAATAATCTATGGTATGGATATGGAGTCACAGTCATGGCAGCTAGATTGGGTGAAACTGGAGGGGTGATTATGGAAAGAAGGGACGAATCTCCCCCAGTCGCTGCCAATGGCCTCCCTTAGGTATGAGTGCTTTCCTGGAGTGGAAATTGGTCCAGGTATATAGATCTATACAGCCGACACCTGGAAACACTTTGTTTTGTTTTTGTTTGTTTTGTTTTATTATTTATAATGCGCTATTATACCCGAGGGTATCAGGGCGCAGCATTTACAAGAATATGCAAAGCTTAGTTACAAAGTGTACAAGGTTCAAATAGCATAGAGAATGTACAGAGCAGTAGATGAGAGCACACAATATATACAGTATATACAAATTGATAAGGTGGCACACAGGTTAAGCGAATGCGGATCGCGAGAGGGTGGCTTTAGCACATATCTATATGGCTGTCCTTCAGTTTAAGCCATGAAATTACCTTGGATCGGAAATTCAGGTAGGGCATGTCTACTCTGAGGTTGGGGGGCAGAGAGTTCAATAGTTTGGCTGCCTTTACCGGGAAACTGTTACCTCCTATGGTGGCAAGTTTGTAATTTGGGACAGAGAGGCAATCTTTGTAAGCAGTTCTGAGTGGTCTTGCGGAGGCTTGTCTGTGGAATCTGTTAGTCAAGTAAATTGGGGCAGCGTTGTTAAGAGATTTGTAGGTAAGTGAGTCCGTTTTTAGGATAATTTTGTCTCTGGTGGAGAGCCAGTTATTCTGTTGGCTGAAACCTGATATATGCTCTCTTCTGGGGATGCCCAAGGCTGCTCTCAGGGCGTTATTCTGGAGGGTTTGTAACTTGTTGGTAGTAGCCTTGGAGGTTCCCAAGTAGAGGGCGTTACAGTAGTCAAGGCGGGATAGAATGAGGGCTCTAGCGAGTGTAAGGCAGCTAGTGTCTGACAGAAATGGTTTAGCTGAGCGAATTAATTTGCATGTATATGCAGATGAAGATGCCAGTGAGCTCAGTTGTCTTTTGAAGGAGAGGTTAGAATCCAGGTAGAAGCCCAGTGTTTTGACCTCCTGTCCAACTTTGATGTTGTTCCCATCTATCATGAAAGAGTTGTAGGCCGGGCTGAGTTTCCCTAGACTATGCGTTGTTCCTAAGATGATAAGCTCTGTTTTTTCATCATTCAGGCATAGTCCATGAGTGGCCATCCATGCCTGGATGATGATGTACACCCTATTCAGCAAGGCCAAATCCTTTCCATAATCTCCAGAAAGCGGAAGGAGGATCTGAGTATCATCTGCATAATTAGTGTAGGTGATACCGAGATGATCCAAATCATCGAAAAGGGGCTTAGTGAATATATTGTACAATGTAGGGGAGACTTTATACGAACATGTCGATGTGACGCTGAAGGACGACTCCAGTACTTATCTGGGTGCCTAAGAAAAGCAGGTGGCAAAGTGACTAGTCAATTGTGATAACAGAATCGAAGATTGAAAAATCCTACGGGTTATTAAGAAAGCGATACTTAGAGTGGATTGGATTAAGACATTTCATGCTGTGCATGGGTGTAAGTTACACAGTACCGTCTCCATTTTGGATAAACCTAGTGGAACCTGGCCAATGTATTCAAGAAGATTTCCAGATGTTAAGAGAAGAAGCGATTTCCTCAGGTTCTGAATAAACTCACTACCAACCAAACAACTCTTAGCAACACGCAAGAGAGAACTTGTAGTAAATGGTGGCTGTAATTGGTGTCACCGGTGCCTAGAACAGACATGACATCATATTCTGTCAAACTGCCCAGGAACTTTGCACAGAAGAACCAGGTCGCTCGCACGTTTTGTTAACAATGTTGAATGGTTAGAAACGGAGGATTTCGGGTTAAGGTTGTCCGCTGGGCATGAAACCTTCCTAACTTTGTAAATAATCAATCTCTTGAATGACCGTGGACTCTTTCCGCAGTGTACACGAAAGAATGAATATGGACTGGTCAGGAATATAGGTTCTGTTTTAACACTAATCATTTTAAGTAAACGGTATGAAAGTTTGTAATAATGTATTGTATTTATATGTGAAAACTCTTTCTCCTGAATGGTGGACTATATCATATTAATAATAAAAAACTTTTAAAAACTAGTAATGCAGAGAACTGCACACTTTTATCGCCCAGCTATTTAATTTGCACTCTGGTTTTGTTGAAATATACCGAAACAAAGTTCTCAGATCATGTTCTGTAAGTCCAGGAAATGTTTCCACGTGTCATTTTGTATTTCTGTACAGTTAATAAATACATAACTACAGGTACCAGAATGCATCGTGATGTGAGACTAAAAACTGAGAGTGTTTGATTGACACCAGACACCTGAGATCATGTCCAATGAGTTATGCATGCTATGGTCGATCTTATCTTTGCCCTTTCAGCTACTGCCGCTGTTTTCTCTGCGCTCCCTGTAATTTGGTCTGCCCAAATGCTGGTGCCCTTTTCAGTGCAGCCTGAGGGTTCCTTTCTTCCTCCTCCCCGGCAGTATAGTCAGAAACGCTGTTGGCACTCTGCTTCTCATCAGGATCTGAGCCTCTTAATTTCCAATGGCTGTGCAAATACTACTGACTGCACACTGCCAATCCTGTCCCGGCCACTAAACGCGGTGGCAGATACTCGTGCCCCTTTCAAGAACTGTTTAGTGAAAAATCGCCATTCGGAACCGTGATATACAGCCGAACTTAAAGATCTTAAACTCCAGCGTAGACAGGCTGAGAGGAAGTGGAGAACTGGCTATTTATTAGCCGACGCAGTTCTCTTTCGTTTGGCTACTGCAAGATAGCCTAGAGATAGTACAGTGGCCAAACAACAATTAGTGGAAAGACTGAGCAGGCTATCAGCCAACCTAAAGCTCTATTGGAGGCAGTTCAATTGCTGATCACTCAGCCTAGGTCTCCGCCCAGTCTCCCCCCCTCGCAGTAGCTTTGTGACTCCTTGTCTAAGTTCTTTGACAATAAGATAGTTGCCATTCGTGGTGCGATTACTGCTACTCCTCCGCATTCCGCCTTGCCCTATCCATCTGTGGCCGACTGTGCAGTTTCAGCTGACTGGTCTACTTTCCCTACTTTTACGGCCCAGGACATTTTAGCCGCTATTAAAGGGCTAAAACTGGTATCGCCCTCTGACCCTAACCCGCTTTCTATATTCAAAGATGTGTCGAGTGCAATCGTCCCGTGGTTGGTCAAGGCAGTTAACGATTCACTTCCATCAGGGTTCATCCCTGATGATCTAAAGCACGCCCTTGTAAACCCCCTTCTTAAAAAACCATAGTTGGATCCGCTGGTCCTTTTGTAACTTTCGCCCTATTTCCCTACTCCCATTTCTTATGAAACTACCTCAGTCTCTGGTTTCTCCTCTTCTAAGCTCTTTTCTTGAACTATTTTCCTTCTTTTACTCCTTTCAATTAGGGCTTTCATCCGGGCTGAGGTACTGAATCTGTCTTTGTGTCAGTAGTTGATGACTTGACACAGTTAGTGGACCAGGGCGGGGAGGGTGCCCTTATTCTATTAGATCTTTCGGCAGCATTTGACACTGTGGACCACCCCACCCTGGTCTCCCATCTCTCTTCCGCTGGTCTATCTGGTCAGGTTTTGGCCTGGTTTGCTTCTTTTTGGAGGGACACTCACTGTCCTTTTCTCTGACACCTTTTCATTCCCAACCTGTACCTCTGTTATGGGGAGTCCCTCAGGGCTCCTCGTTGTCTCCCACTATGTTCAACGTTTACATCCAGCGGCTTATTGGCATCATCCACGCTTCCCGTGCTACTCCTACGCCAACGACACACAGATTATTCTGCGGCTCTATCTGTCTCAGCCTGAAACGGCTGTTCGGCTGAGGAGTTGCCTGTAGGCCATGGGTGGATGGATGGATAAGAACTGGCTAAAGTTGAACAGGGAGAAGACAGAGGTGCTGGTGGTTGGTACCGCTAACCCTTCGCTGTTCTGGACCCCATAGTTATGGCCCACTAGTTTGGGCCCTTTTCCCACACCCGTTTCATCGGTCAAAGACCCATGCATCAAGATTATGTCTTCTTTATTCATGGCGGGACAGGTGTCAGCCACTTGTCAAAAGGGTCATTTCAAGCTGCGCACACTACGCAAGGTTTTGCCTTTTATTCCTGTTAAATTTCATGCCCTGTAGTCTCCTCTCTGGTAATCAGTGGAACTGATTATTTTAATGCGCTTTATTTGGCTGCACTATTTGCGCCACCGTTCCCAGCTGCAGCAAAACATGGCTTCTAGGACGGTTCTTTGCCCCCGGCTTGGTGCTCATATGGCTCCCATTCTTCTGCAGCTCCTCTGGCTCCCAGCTGAGCATCGTGTGAGGTTTAAGTCTCTGTGCTTGGTACACAGAGCCTTTCACAAAAAAGGGCAGAATATCTTCAGGTGAAATGTTGGGCCTTGAAAACATTTCTTTTTCAGTTTCTTGTGGGTACTCAGTTAGTGCGTACATTGCTTAGGGCATAGAACCATGATGCCTTTAGGCCACTGATGCGCTTTACAAGTGTCGATAACACAACATAACATAACATAACAGAACAAGGTGGACACAACCTAAAATAGATTGTGTGAAAAAAAAGAAACATGCATGCAGCCATTTTCTGACACAGGCAGATAGCTTGTTGTTATGCATAACATGAATAACATTTGGCCATCTAAAATATATTGTATACATTTTTTGCACATCAAACAGGCAAATATGCACCATCAACTGTCAGGAGCAGGTCTGAAAAGAGCTCTACTTTCACCAGAATGGCTGTTTGGCCCCTGGCTCGCAGTATAAGGTCCCACTGTTCCTGGGCCTGCCTTTCCAGTAAACCAGGAATGGTCCCAGGCTTTCCCCCTTTGAGTCCCAGGCCCTGCCTGCATGGACCCTCGAGAGTAGGACGCTCTGTCCTTCACTGGTAGAGTTCCTCCTGATCAGGGAGGGTGTTAGGCAGAATCACATCCATTGCAGTACATATCAAGTAAAGGAACGAGAACGTTCACACAGGATTCTCCGCCACAACAGCCATCGCCAACACCCAGTGCCAGATAGTGACGTCACCATTGTTGTCAGAGAGCTGAGCTGTATGGAGCTCCTCCAACCAACCGTCACCAGTGCTTCCACAGCTGAAATGTCACCAAAGTCCCGCCATTAGACCGACGGTGCCCATACCTCGTTAAGACTGCACAACAGGTACTGTCATCAGCATCGCTTCTGCCTGTAAACGCTGCAGCCGCTACTCTTAGGGCAATTAATAACGCTGATTGTAGCCCCTTTATTAGGCTCTCTCTCAGGAGCCACTTCCACAGTTTGTTTCCCCCAGCCACCTAGCTTCCGCCAACTTAAGTCGCCGCCCCTTAGCCCAACGATGTGTCGGGTGCAACACGGCCCCAGCTCCAATACTTTACATGGGCTGTCTGAGGCGAAGGCAGAACCAGGTGTACAGCGCTACTCCAAAACACCTTTGGGTGTCCTTACTCTCACAGTCACACTGGACAAGGGTACACTCGCCTTGAGGAGGGGGGGGTCCATGTCTCTATTCCAGATGCTTACTGGTGGGCAACTTCCTTGCCACCCTTGTCTTCCTGGACGTTCGGTCCTTTCCTGCAACCTTTTCTCCTTCTTCCTTTGCCGTTCCTGGTACCCTTCAGTTTCCACAAATTCTCATCGCCAGTGTTACATTTAATGAGGTCAGAAGAGAGGAGGAGATATCCCCCATTCTGAGAGAAAGGAGGAGATGGGGCCAAGGGCCTGTAGATAGTGTCAATCATCAGAGAAGAGGTAGGAGAGATGGCAAGCTTGTAGACCAGGCTTTCGAAGGAGGAGTTGTGCTGAGTGGGTATGACGGAAGAGGGGACCCACTCAGGGAAGATCAAGGCTACACCACCTCCAGTGAAGTTGGGACGAGGCTTTGAGATGATCTTGTAGCCATCGGGGAAAAGGGCGTCAAAAGCAGTGACTGAGCTGGCATTGAACCACCTCTCAGTGAGAGCGAGGACGTCGAGATCAAGGTCATCAAGGAGGAAGCAGAAGTCAGAAGAATGTTTAATAGCAGAGTGAGCATTCAGTGTGCCTAAGTGAAGCCAGTCACCACCTTTTAATGTTTTCCAAGGAGGGGTACATGCAGGTGGTACACCCGTCGGAGGAGGTAAAGGAGGTGCTGAGAGATATGAAGGAGGAGTTGAGGGAGCAGGAAGGAAGATGATGAGAGATGGCAGGCTCTGTTCAAAGTGGAGAAGGTTGGGTTGAGGACCCTGGGCCATGATAGTTCCATTCTTATAGACATTCATGACGCACCTTGAGGATGAGAAGCCAGCCAAGAGAACTTCCCATATAGTGCCACCAATAATGGTTGAGGAAGAGAAAAGGGAGAGAGTGGAGATAAGGTGAGGGGTCCATAGGTCTGAAGAGGGGACAGAAAAGAGGATGTCAATGACAACCTGTCTGGACATGGCACTAATGGGGGTGTCTGTGATAGGTAATCTAGGATTACAAGAGAGGAGATCTTTTTTAAACTTTTTCATATCAGACTTGGTGAGAGAGGAGGTATAGGTGATAGTATAGCAGTTACAGTGGATAGGAGAGATGGAGAGGGCCATAGCCGCAAGTGAGAGGGGAGTGGGACAGGGGGAGATACTGCACAAGTGTGCACTAGGACCCCAACCAGCCCATAAAGCTGGGGGTTGCCCAATAGCACTTTAAGATGAGTAGCATCACCCGTGAGATGGATGGGGATGCCAATTAATACTCTAGCATCAAATCAATAATGAAAACTCAATGGTTTGGCAAAGGGAGTCCGTTTAATGACAAGTACAAAAAACAGGGAGTTCATGAATATCAGCAATCGCTCGATCTTCCTTCTCACTTCAACAACTCCAAAGAACTTGTGAACACCGATGAGGTTAGGGTGAACAGTCTGTTTTCGTATGGGATTGCATGAAAAGCTTCTTCTGATTTAGTCAAAAAGTAATTCTCTCTATTCATTCGATTCATCAGTTCTACAGATCTCCTCTTCCTCAGGTGAGCATCTGCTTTTGGGAAGCTGTCAATATTCGGATCACTTTTTGGAATCACCAATGCTGGAACATGGACATTCACTATTGTGCATATACCTCCCCAGTTTCTCGGCAGCCTGATATATGCTTTGGGTCCACATGCCCAATAATGATCCATGATCACTGCAGTACCAAGTACCATTCCTGGAGCGCCAAAATCTCCTCCACAGTTTTGATTCTCCCCCATTTTCCTTGTGCCATTATTCCTGAAGCAGAATTTTGGGCTCTCCAATGGCACTATCTGCAAGGGTCCTCCCCTGCCTTTGACCCATGTTAGTAGTTTAGCAAGATTTGGCCATAATGGCTTGCATCCATTTTGCACTATGTTAATGGTGGGCTCGTAGTGATCGAAGACCATGCATGCTCTGCAGATCACCATTCCTTTCTCCCATCCGTCTGGTGAAAGCACTGTTCCCCAAATTAGCATTTGTTCTCTGTTCTTCCACTTCCGAGCTTCTTCTGGATTTTTTCCTTGGACGTTAGTGTTTGATTTGCCTCTCTTCTGATCTCTGCTCCTTTAACTCCAGGCTTCTCATATCTGATCACACTGTGCTTTGTTTTTCCATTGTTACTTGTCTTTATGTCCTGGATATAATCGTCTTCATTTGGATCCGTTGATTCAGTTGCCCATTTCAATGAAGCATCACTTCCCATGAACTGGCCTCTGGTCTTGCACATTGCTACGTGTGATAGACACTGTGCCGTCTGCACATCTATTTCCAACAGCTACAAAGATCTTTGATTTCCTCTGCTGTAAGGTAGGAGTGCATAAACAAAGCATTCCTCCTCTGAATTTCGTCTTCCAACCTCTTTCATGTGTTGGTACCAGATGTTATTTCCCAAGTGTGCTGTGCTGTCCAGGTAGTCATTTAGTTCGTTGTCATCTCCTTGTATGCTTCTCTTTATTCTCAAGGTTTTCATGTAGTTTGCTATCATCACATCCGTAATAGCATCCGCGTAGCTTCTTCTTGCTGGAGAATTCTCAGGTATCTCAATCCATGGTTCAGGTCTCTTCATCTGCACCAGTTGGGGAGAAGACAGTCTGGCAATTCTTTCCTTGTCCTCTTGTCTTTTCCTTTTGTTTTTTTAACTTTTATTTTTATCGGCAGAGGTTCACAAGGTACAAACATCGAGGCAACAAGCATATGAATCATGTAAAGCGTGGAGCATCTTACAGACTACCTTATCATCATTTCAACAGTGATTGCAGTATTTTACAGATAAAGGAGGACATCAGAGGAGATCACGATGCATGAGTGGAGGCCGGAGACAAACAAGACCCTGACATGCTTTCGCACTGATTGTTGAGATATGTGTTAAATTCATTCCAAATGTTCTTGGGGAGAGATTGGGCCGGCAGCATAGTCAAGTAGTCCTCCTCGCAGTTCCGTGACCATGTGAGCAGGCCCAACCACCTTTGAGGGATCGGGGGAGAATAACACCTCCAGCTCTGGAGTATACACTTCTTGGCAATCATACGACTTATATTCAAATACTTTTTCAGGCGCTTAGTTTCCTCAGTCCTCCAGACCCCAAATAGAACTGCCACAGGATCGGGATCAATAGTGGTTTCAGTTACTGCACTAAGTGTTTTTAGGACCCCATCCCAAAAATCGGACAATTTGTGACAGGTCCAGAACATATGTAAGTGATCAGCGTCTGCAGCCTTGCATCGCGGGCAGAGGCGCACCTCAGAACGAGCAAACCCCGAAGTCCTGCGCGGTGTATAGTATAGCCTATTAAGGAGTTTATATGGCATGGCCCGAAACCGGAAGTTGAGGGAGACTTTTTGGGTGTGAAGACACATGCACTCCCATAACTCATCAGGTATCTCTAGGCCCAGTTCGTCTGCCCATTTGTTGCGCACTCCGAGAACAAGAGTAGAGGAGACATCCTGCAGGATTTGATATAATGATGAGACGACGCCCCGTGCACCGCCCGAGTTAGCAATGTACGCTATTGCCGGGTCATCTGGGGGCTCATCCAGGAAGGAGGGCCACATGGTGTGGAACGCGGCGCAAAGCCTGTAGTATTGAAGAGTCTCTAAGGGGGATCTAGTGTGACCCGGCCTCCAAGTCCGGGGGTCTATAAATTTGCCCTCTGGATAGAAGTCCGACAATGCCCTATACCCCAGAGCCTCCCAGTGGCGGGCCAAAGCAGCGTCCAGCGTGGGCTCCAACCCAGGAAAGGCCCACGTGGGAAGCCACCTGTAGTACGGGGAGGTCCCATCTGATGGGCTTAGTATGCGTGTCCAGGCGAACATGGTCGCAGCAATGGGGTCTACGGGGGAGTCCGGAGCATAGTGTCGATGCAGCACTAAGGTCATTAAATTAATACCAACAGATGCCAGCCGTTCCAGCTTAAAATGCGGGCGCACTGGGGCGCCAGGGTACCAGTGAGTGGCATGCTGGGCGTGGGCCGCAATCCAATATATAGCAAAGTCAGGAGCAGCAATACCCCCTCGTCTGTATGAGAGTGCCATGTCAGTCCACTTCTTGCGCACCGCACCAGAGTGGCAGAGGAATTGTGCGCAGAGTGTGTGCAATTTAGTGAAGTATGCCCTCCCAGGCCATATGGGTATATTACTGAAGGTGTATAAGAGCTTGGGGAGCAAAATCATTTTAATCAGGGACAGTCGGCCCGCAACGGATAACGGAAGAGTGCGCCATCGTGAGATTTTAGCCTCAACTGTTTGCGCTACCGCAGAGTAATTATCGGTAAGTAGGGTGGGTTTAGTGAGGGATACATGCACACCCAGGTATTTAATGCCGTCCGGGGCCCAGCGCAGGGGATATTCGGAGATGGGCTGTACGGTAGATTTAGTGAGCGGGAAGATCTCCGACTTGGAGTAGTTAATCGTAAATCTGGAATGGGTGCCAATGCGGGTGATATCTCTCAATATGGGATTGAGGTGAGTTGTGGGATCTCTGATATAAAGTAGGACATCGTCTGCATATAGGGATATGATTTCAGGCTCCTCTATCAATCTTATTCCCTTATGAGAGTGTCTTGAACGGACAAAGTCCGCCATTGGTTCTATCACCAATGCAAAGAGAATTGTGGAGAAGGGCCAACCCTGGCGGGTGCCTCTAAATAGCGTGAAAATCTCAGATGTTAGTGAGTTGACTCGAACTCGCGCAACAGTGGAGGTGTATAATAGTATAATAAACCCTATCATGTTTGGGCCAATACCCATTGTCTCGAGGACCAGCCACATGTATTTCCAAGAAGCCATGTCAAAGGCTTTCTGAGCGTCCAACGTAACCGCTACAGCCTGAGCGTCCTGATCTATGCGGAACATGACATTAAACAATCTCCTGATATTATGGGAGGTGGACCTGCCCGGAACGAAGCCCGCTTGGTCCTCATGCACCAAGTGCGTCATGATTGGCAAAAAGCGATTAGCAATGATCTTAGCAAAGATCTTTGTGTCAAGATTCATGAGGGAAAGAGGTCTGTATGACCCGCACTCGTCTTCAGGCTTACCCGGTTTGAGCAGCACCGTGATGACCGCTTCACGCATGGAAGGGGGAATGTTGGAGGCCCGGAGTGCCTCATTCCATACCTCAAACAACCGAGGGGCCAGAACAGCTATGTGCTCCTGGTAAAAGTCGGTGGTGAGTCCGTGAGGACCAGGCGCCTTGCCTTTGGGCAAGTCAGAGATAGCCGTCACTATCTCGTCTAGCGTGATCGGGGAGTCTAACTGGTCTCAGGTCTGTTGGGAAATTTCTGTAGTGGGGATCTGCTCAAGGAGCTCTCGCATACGTTGCTCAGTGTGTTCTACGGGCTGGGAGTAAAGGGAGCTATAAAACTCAGTGAATATCTCTAGAATATTTTTGTCCGCACACTGAGCATCGCCATTTCGATCTTTGATAGAAGAGATCTGCATTCGGCCCAACTCCCCGCTCACAAGTGTCGCAAGCATTTTCCCAGGTCTGTCGCCCTCCCCATACCTCCTGGCGTCCTGGGGGCGGCTGAAATATCAGACTTCGGAGGTGGCCAGTGTGTTATATACATGGAGTTCATCCGAGATTTGGGCAAGAATGGTGGGGTCAGAGCCGGTGGTGTTACGTTGATCAAGTTGTTTCAGTTTGATTTCAGATCGCCCCAGGGCAGCCCTGATGGCCTTCAGCACCCCGGCCTCCCGGGAGATGGACATACCCCTTATGTATACCTTGAAGGCATCCCATCTAACCGTGGCAGTCGTGTCCTGAAGGGAGTTAAGTTCAAAAAAAGACCCGATATCAGCTAGTATTTCGGATTTAAACACAATGTCTTTTAGGGCTTCGGACTTAAAGCGCCAAGTGCTGAATGTTGGAATGGGAATGCCCAGCCTTAGAGACAGTGTGATTGGAGCGTGATCCGAAAGTGTGCGGGCCAGAATACCTGCACCCTCCACCCCACCCATTACCTCACCAGAGACCAAGAACAGATCTATCCTGGACGAGCTGTCGTGCACAGATGAATAATAGGTGTATTCCTGCTTCTGGGGATGGAGTGTTCTCCAGGCGTCACAAATGTTGAGCGACTGCATGTGGCCCTGCAGCCTGCGCGCCGCGCGAGACAATGCTCTGGGAGCCGTGGCAGTTCTGTCTAGAACAGTATCCAAAATGAGGTTCAGATCCCCTCCCCATATAATATGCACCCCCACGAAACCCAGAAGTATGGTGGCTATTGTGTCAAAGAATTCCGGAGAGTCCACGTTGGGACAGTAGGTGTTAACAAGCAAATATTCCTTATTGACTAGTGTGCAGTGTAGTATAACGTAGCGACCTTCAGGGTCGATGTAGCTTTTATGCAGCCCAAACTTAATCGATTTGTGAATAATCGTGAGAACACCCCTAGATTGTGTGGAATAGGAGGTGAAAAATCTGGCGGGACCCCATGACGGGGCAACTGCCCTTGGTATGAGTCCATTGGAATGTGTCTCCTGTAAGAGCAGGATCTTACAGCTATGTCTGTTGGGATAAGCCATGATCTTGCGGGCTTTGGTGTGGTTGCTCAGCCCCCGAATATTCCAGGACATTATGACAGTAGCCATTTCAGAGGTAGCCATCCCCAACCGCAATATCCATTTTCAGTGAACATCCCAACACAAATGACAGTGTGAGCTCCCAAAGTAAAAACAGCATGCGCGCATGTGCCTCCTCAGGATGCGCCTCGCGAAACCTTGTGTGCCTTTTTGAGAAATAGCCCCCTTCCCACCCCCCACCCGCACCACTAACCTTGAATCAGCAGTGTAAACATCACCCGCCCTTAACAGCACGCAGATGGGCCAACCCCAACCTGGCCAACACTTCCCCAAGGCCCAACAGGGGCCAACCCATTCCAGCAGAATAAAAAAGAACAGTGCAATCGCAATGGTGTGCGTCGTTGCCGCGCACTAGCACGCTTAGAGCCAAATGGTTCTGTTGCAAAACGAACAGTAGTGGTGGACTCATAACGCAAGCCCCCGCCCGCAGAGCGGGAAGCCGGGGACTGCGCACGAGCCCCTGCGGTCCCGTAACAACTAGAACAGTTTCGACAGTCATATAGCATTCACCCCCTGTGTCCCCAGAGTGGGGAACTGGGCCAGTCTCAGAGAAGTAGAAGTCCTGCAGTTGTGCAATTGGAAGAGAAAAATAGCAGTAGGGCAGCAAAATATTGCAACATTGGCTTCGTGTAGTGCATCATCAAAGCCCGAAGGAGGATGAGCGCCTGAACACTGTGGACCAGACAATCAGCAGAGACGCAGACCGTCTCAGGGGGAGCTAGCCCCCGAGTAGACATCCGGCACCCAAGCAAGCGCAACGCCAATGGCAGGCGGCCGGATAGCATGTCCAAACGTGGCCAGCCTTATGGGCATACCACGAACCAGCGTGTACTGAGCGAGGCCCAGCACTTTAGTATGCTAAATGTTTGGGTGATATCAGGACCAGCCAACGCCCCCCAGGACATCCGACCACCAAGGGAGACTGGAGTAAACGTCAGTTCCCGGTAACGTGAGAGGTAAGTGGCCAGTGCCAACAGTTTGTGGCCCACCCCCGCCACAGGCGAGCGCTGCCGGGAGCCAGAGCGACTCAGTAAGCCGAACAGTATTAACAGTAACAAATTGTAATTACAGAATTAACAAATGCAGCCAATATCCCCATTCCATGCCACCCAATCAACTTTCATCAGCAATGGCATCTCTAGGGCCCTGAAGAGGTATCTGCATCTCAATGAATTTTACCGCCTCTTCAGGGATGGTGAAGAAATAGAGTTTGCCCCTATGGGTGATTTTGAGTCTAGCAGGAAATAGAATGGCATATGGGACTTTGCACTCCCTGAGCATCTTCTTGACGCCAAGGAATTGACGCCTCTCCTGCTGCACGGCCATTGAGAAATCTGGGAAGATTTGGATAGTATGAGCCTCCAGCCGCAACTCCTCCTTTTCTCCTGCCAGGCGGAGGATGAGGTCCCTGTCACGGTAATTGAGAATCTTGGCTATAATGGGCCTGGGGCTATTGCCTGGTCTGGGTCGCGGAGACAGGGCCCGGTGAGCCCGCTCAACAGTGAAGTAGGGGGAAAGGTTCGGGTCACCAAGCAGGTCCTTGAGTATTTGTTTGACTGCCTCCTCCATTCGACCCTTCAGGGCAGTGGACCCCAATAATGCGCAGGTTGTTTCTGCGGGAGCGGGATTCCAAATCGTCGCATTTTGCCTTTACATTCTTCATATCACGCGATAAGGTAGCCACAGTGTCTTGGAGTGTGTGTATCTCATCTTCGTTGGTGGATATCCGGTTTTCGGCCTCAGTGATTCTGAAGCCAGCCTGGTCAACGCGTGTTTTGAGTGAGGCCACGTTAGCATTGATGTCATCAAGATTTTCATGAAAGGAGGCAAAGTTTTTGGCCATCGATTCCATCATGGCAGTAAGGTCAGGAGCCGCAGCCCCGGGACTCGGCTCAGCATCGGGTTCCTCCGGCCTAGTTGACGCGTGGCCCACTTCTGACCGAGGGACCGCCTTTGTAAATTTGTCCATGGCCGCCCCCTGGCGCCACTCTTGGAGCGATTTGACATGATCAGGGACAGAGAATCAGAGGGGGAGATGACGAGATGAGAGTAGCCAGTTACGGCAGCATAGGGGGCCGCTACGGGCTCGAAGGAGGCAGCCAAACAGGTCCAGGTCGGCCCAGCCCCGGAGCCAGAAAGTAAGGAGACCCTGCGTGCGGAAGGTCCAAATATCTACTCGGTGTGGGGCTTACCGCCGGCACCCCCAGAGGGACCAGGACCTACCCTAGTGCAGTCCCCCGCGGAGGTCCCCACCAAAGGGAGCAGCTTACAGTCCAGCAGAGAGTGGCAGGAGGAGAGACAAGGAGGTGGAGTATGGAGGACTAGTATAAACGGGGTCACCCGTATGCGTAGACGGGGTGCTGCGGAGCTGATGAGTACGACCTGGTGCAGTGAAGTTTTGCAGCTTGTGATGAGACCGCCCAGTATAACGAACAGTAAGTGGGTCAAGAGCGCAGGAGGTCCACAAAGGTAGGTCAGCTAAGTGTGGGGCAGGTCACCCACCCAACAGGGTGAGTTATAATGTTTTCTCAGGGCGACTCCACCCGGATAAAATCACTCCGGAAGCGGGATGAAGCCTTAATATGGTAGGGCGGTGGAGGGAGACCCCTCAGGAAGGCCGCGCATCCAGGAGGCAGGAAAGGCCCACCAGTAGAATGGGCAATGCGCAGGGCATCCAGGCCTCAGCAGGCCATCACACGAGAAGGGAGAAGCGAAGAGAGTGCGGGAGGCAGAGATGGTGGCAGCCCCCGCTCCTCACCTTCAGTCCGCCGCGTCCTCTATCCAGGCGCCGCCACTCCGACCCCAGGCGAGGCCGCAACGCACCAAGAGGCCCCGCCAGCGGCCCCCCGATCCCAGAGAAAGGGGCCGCCGATCCGCGGGGCCGCCTCCAGTAGCCGCGGCGGCGGTGGGCGAAGGGTTCGGCCGCGGCAGCGCTCCCCGCGGGCCCGCTCCTCGCCCAGCCCCCGCCACTCCCGGCCGCAGCCAAGCAGCCGGCGCGGCCGCGGTACAGATCTTCAGTGGGAAGGGCGGGCAGGCGGAGATGATGGGAGCACCAGTCCAGCGACGAGCAGGGATTGCGCCCGGGGCACAAACGTGGGTCAGCGGCAATGAAGACGGCGGCGGGCACCCGTCCGAGCCGCGGTGCACGCGGGACACGCCGAACGGCCCAAGGCCACCCCGCCACCAGCGTAATATGAAGGCAGATCCAGGGCACCCGATGCCCGATTTCCTCTGGGATTTGGCGTGCGGGTAGCGCACATCAGCAGTAATGTTTAATTCGAAGCAGGGTTGCAGGATCGGGTACAGAACCGCAGATGTAGGCGGATAGAGGGCGGCTAGGCGCAGAGCTCACACACTAGGCAGCCATCTTGCAGGCTGCTCAACAGCGCCCCCGTCCACTTGTCTTTTCCTAGCTCTGGCTATGAACAGCCATAATGAGTCTGCTATAATTTCTGCACGTGAGATTTTTGCTGGGCTTGCACTTGCCTCTTTCAGTGCTGGGTCAGTTGTGTTTATCAATGCTATCTCTGTTGGTTTCTTCTCCAACTCCTTTTGTTTCTTTAAAAGTTCAGCCTTTTCCATTTGGCTTTTCACTTCACTTGTAGTAGAGCTTCTCATTGTTGGTTGTCCAACCTTCTGCCAATCTTTGGATTGTGGCTTGCAGTTATTGACACTAGACCTGGTGTATGTGCACTCATCGTTTTTTAAATGCGTGTGGTTGTCAGTAACCTTTTTCCCTTCTTACTCTGCCGATCCTGTCTCTGGCTTTTCAACTTGCTTGTCAATACATGTGTGTCATTTCTAATCACATCCTTTTCAAGTTCACTCACTCCTTTGTCAGACCTTATAGGAACTGGAATCACTATAAAGGGTGTGGGTGCTTTTGTGGGTGTCATGCGTACATCATAAGGTGGGTGCACTGGAATCGGAACACTTTGTCAATAAAACAACGATGAATACAATGCATAGATACATTATGCCTCTATAGGTTAATCGGCAGCACTTAGATCTGGAACAATAAGAGCGTCTCTCCTCCTGAGGGATGACGATGCTGCTGTTTTGATTTCCCATCTCTAACAAATAAGGAAAAAAGACTAACGTTTAATACATTCTATGCAACAATATCTCTGGATTCTGTTGTCTCTGCTTGTCGGTTGCAGGTACTGGAACAATTGTCCTCCTTTGTCTGGACAATGGATTGTCTATTGTCTCTGGATACAGTTCTCTTTTCTGTATACGAAAAAATGTCAATTAAGGTAATAAGTTCAGCAAGTCCTTTTTTACTGTACATGTTCAAAATACACAAGTTCCCAATCTATTCCCCTTATCTGTTTCACTCCGGAAGACATGTCGTGTCCTTGACAGTATAAACAAAAGTGAAGTCTCTGGCAACACTTTCTCGATCTGTCCCTCGGCGGAAAGTCTTACAGTCTCCTCCGGAAATTCTGATGATGATTAGAAAGTTCAACTTACATCAAAATACCATGCAGGAGCATGCTCATCTGTGTAGAATTAGCTGGGTCTCTGATGAACGTGAGGACGCCAACACCGGCGGGCCTCCCCACAAGTTCTGGAAAGTCCTCAATTAGGCAGAAGAAGATATTGCTCACCAATCTGCTGTCTTCTGGTGACAGGGACATTTGTCTAGTTCTTTCTGAATTCTGGAACTGCTCGGTACTCACTGTGAGCAGCTTCTGTGATTTCGATGAGCGTGAAGAGCAACCTGAATTATGATTCCGTTCAGGATTACACTCAAACGTTCTGTGTTTGCTGGATCTCGAAGAAATGTCAAGACGTCAGTGTGTCTCTGGACGAGATCTGGGCAGTCTTCAATTAAACGAAAGAATAGCACGCTGACAAGTCTATTTGCTTCTTCTTCTGCTTGGGACATTTGGTTTTTCCTCTGTGTACTCCGGAAGCAGGAGGAACAGCTCGGCGATCACGGTGAGCACCCTCCTTGTTGTCTTTTCGTTTTCAGGGTCTTGAAGAAATTCAGTGATGCTAGTGAGCCTTCCCACTAGTGACGGGTACAATTTCAAGACTAAGTCAAAGTAGTTCAGAACGTCTTTAGTGATGTCACTGCTGTGGGACACCATAAGTGAGTCCAAACAATGCTCCTGTTTGGAACGAGTGTGCATACTGTATTTTCTTCCAATTTGTGTGTCCTCGATCAACATTTGGCATATCCTTTTCTTATCAAGGCTTCAGTGTGCCTCAGTCCAAAGTTCAAAGTTAATAACCTGTGTTGTGGCTTATGCATGCAATTCTCTTCTTCACCCTGCAATTAGGATGCACAGAGTGTCGGTTTTTATGTCCTTATCCCATTTTTTGCATAGAGGAAATGTCCAAAATTAAGCCTCAACCTTGCACAAAGGTTCTTTGCCTTTGCTTTGCTGGTCATGCATCCTTCTTCCTCGTCATGGATCTCGTCTGCACGTGCTGCGGTTCTTTCCCATCATCTGTGGTCTCTACGAATTGGGGTGCAGGCAGGGGGCCTTCTCCGATGTATGGCTTGATGTCACCCAGAAAGATCCAAGCTCTTCTTCCTTGCAGCTTGACGGCAGAGGGAGTGACGTCTTCCACTGTGAAGGGTCCGTTGAACCTTGGCTTGTCCCACTTCTTTCTCGTGTGATTCTTCACCAGGACCATGTCTCCAGGGAAGATTGGTGGTAAACATAAACTCTGAATCGGGTTTGCTGTAGTATCTCCTTCTGTGCTCTGTGCTGCCCTGCACCCTTTTTCTCATCGCTGCAGCTGTCCTGAAATTACAGTAAGACAGGATGTCATACAATTCAAGTAATTTTGCATTTCCGATCCTAAAAGTTCCCCTGTCGACTGAGCATCTCATCTAGCTCTATCTCGGGGTGTCAATGGAGTGTGCATCCTTCTGCCTGTTGCTATTTCTTGCGGCATAAATTGATGGTCAGAACCAGGCTGGTTTCTGAGTGCGTACAGTGCCAATGGAAGGCAGTGCAAAAATTCCTTCTTTAGAGTAAGCTTCAACTTGGCTATCCATTCCTTTAACAAGCCGTTGAGCTTCCCACATATTCCATTACCTTGCGGATGATACGCAAATGAGAACTTGTGCTTTATACCAGGCAGCAAGCTGATCTGTTCAAATACTGTATTAACAAAATGAGGACCATTATCTGACCTCATGACCTCATATACTCCCCACTTGGGAAATACCTCTCTCACCAGAAATTTGGCCGCACAGGTAGAGTCTGGGTGTGTACAGGGACCTGCTTCTATCCATCTAGAGAATGGACACACCCCAACAATTAAATACCTGTACCTGTTACATACTTGAATCATATCGACATAATCAACATGCAAGTGCTGAAAAGGTCCATTGGGCCTTGGGATGACTCCTCTAATTACTCTTAGTGTATGCCCAGCCGTGAATTTTTGGCAGATTATACAGTTCACCATAAAAAATTCAACGTGTTCTTCTAAGTTCAGTATAAACCAGTCTTCAGTGATCATTGCTGCTATATTCTCCTTTGACATGTGCGCTGGATAATGCAATTTTTTCAATGCCAATTTTAACAGGGCTAGAGGCATCACTGGTTTACCAGTGCTTTCTTGTCACCACAAGCTTTCGGAGGGGTTTAAAGAACACCGTTGCCGCTTCCAGAGGTTCTTTTCCTCCTTTGGTGCTTCCCCTTGGAGTTCCAATAACTGGGTTTGCCCCATGTTACTATAACCCGTAGGTTCACTTTGTGCAACAATCATTTTTCATGTACATCAGTTATTTCTACATTCATTATGGTTATGCCCTTGGTCGCAATACGATTGGCTTCCGTGTCTGCTGCTTGATTTCCTCGTGAGATAAAATCTGTCCCCTTCATGTGGGCAGCGCATTTCACGACCGCTATGCCCACTGGGAGCTGTAGTACCTTAATGAGCCTATCCAATAAGGCTGCGTACTGCGCTGGCGTGCCATTCGCTCGGAGATAGCCCCTCCTTTTCCAGTGCACTAGGCCTGCGTGCACTGTCGACGTCACATAGGCGTAGTCACTGTGCAATGTTACTTCCTGGTCTGCGTGATTTTCAATAGCGAGGATCAACGCCAATAATTCTGCAGCTTGCGCTGAATAATGAGATGGTAATCGTGCACTAATGAGTACTTGAAATTCTCCATTTGCTGTGTGCTCCACCACAGCAGTACCTGTATATCTTTGCCCATCATTTTGATCGATTCTCGAGGAACCATCAATGAAGACAATTTCACACTCTGCCAACACATTCTCTTTCACTCTACGGAATTTCATCATAGAATTCTTCATAGTTCACGCAGTCATGGATTGGGTCTCCGTCAGTGACAGGCTCTGCTATAAACATAGCTGGGTTCACTATCTTACCTCAAATTATCTTAATCGATGGATTAGATATGATTACTTCATAAGCAGAAGCTCTCTGAGATGGCAATGTGCATTTCGGTTTTCCTAGAATGGCAAATAGTGCATGCTCGACGTACAACATCATTGAGCATTCCAAAACAATGGTTGAAGCCTTCTCTATGGCGAACGCTGCAGCAGCTAAGCTTTGTTTGCTAGGGAAGTGACCTCTCATCACTGGATCCAAATTCCCACTGTATGGGTCCAAATTCCCACTGTAGTATGCCAGGGGCATGTACCCCAACGTGGCTCTCTGTGTGAGTACTGCTGTCATTGAAAACAGGTAGAATTCCTCTGCATAATTGGGAATCCCTAAAACTGGTGCCGTGCAAATGGCTTTCTTGAGTTCAATAAACCCTTCTTCCATGGTCTCAGACCATTCAATTATTTCTTTTGTCACCTGTGCCTTCTTTAGGGCCTGTAACAAGGGCTTGGTGAATGAGCTGTAGTCAAAGACCCATGCCCTGACATAATTGCAAAGACCTAGAAAACTCTGCATCTGTTTTATCGTGTGTGGCTTGGTTGTGTTCAATATGGCCTCAGCCCTTTCAGGGGTAACCCTTTTCCCCTCATGCGAGATCGGCTGGCCTATGTACAGCACTTCCTGCAGACAATATTGTAACATTTCTTTGTCAACTTTATATCCTTTCTCAGCCAATATAGTCAATAGCTCAATAGAATCGTGTCTACACCTCACCTCTGTAATGCAGCAAATTAAGATGTCATCCGCATATTGCAAGACAACACTCTTTCATGCAACATTGCTTAAATCCATCTGCAGCACTCTGTTGAAAATTGAAGGAGACTCACAGTACCCCTGGGGTAACCTCATGCTTTTCAGACGCATCTGTCTGAACGTGAATGATGTCAAATCTTGTGAGTCTTTGTGCAATGGGATAGAGAAAAACACATTTTTTAAGTCCATCACCGTGAAATATTTAGCCTCAACGGGTATATTACATAGGATTGTGGACGGGTTAGGGACTAGAGGGACAATATCATTTATTGGCAGCAAATCTTGAATTAGTCTCCATGACCCTCCCTTTGATTTTTTAATCAGATAAACCGCAGTGTTGCATGTCAACTCTGACATCACTAAGATGCCCTGTTCCATCATAGCAGAAATTGTCTTGAAAATCCCTTCATCTGCCTCCCTCGACATTGAATATTGTCGTGCCTTTGGCAAAATTGCTCCTGGTTTCAATTTAATCCTCACTTCTCTGACTCCTTTCAGTAAGCCTACGTCATAGGGGCCTGTGGTCCACACTGAGACAGGCACCTGGGCCATGTCTTCAACAAAATATTCATGACGGTTTTGTGCCAGCATCATTCTTTGGGGCACCTCTCTTTTGATTATTCCCACCCAAAAAATGAGATTTACCTCAACTGTTGTTTCCTCAACATCTGTTTGTTCATCAAACAGATCGCCATCAGTGACATCAGTCAATCTGTACCCTTCCTCAATGGCGATTACTGTGCACCATTGTCTGCCTTCATCATCACAACCATTGATCAAAGCCATCATTCTTCGCACTATGGCTATGTGTAGTGCCAAGGGAAATACTTCTCCCTTTTCCTCGTGCATAGGTATTCTTGGCCTAAATAGAAACGCACATGGAGTTCTCATGGTTTTGTCTGCAAGGCTTGGTCACCCTGCCATTAACACACGCACTCCATACGCGAATATTTCTGGTCCCAATGGGATAGCCCTCATAGCTGTATGTCCTGCGTATGCTCTAATCATTTCGCATACGTTCAAATAATGCATTCCTGGAGTTGAACATACTATGCCCTTCTCCGTGAACAAGATTGTCATGTTTAACTTTGTCATTAGGTCTCATCCCAATATAGTTACTGGGGTTTGCCTCGAATATAGCAGTGGCACATTCATGTCACATTCTCCTATAGAGATCGGAAGTTCATTTGTAAAAGGAACACGACTTGTTGCTCCTGTGAAGCCCTGAGTATTTATGGCATCGCCGGACAAGGAAAACTTTCCTTCACGTATACACGAACGTGTTGCACCCGTGTCAACTAAGAAGGAATATTCTTTATCCCCTATAAGGACATCTCCCCTTGGGTCCTCGTGAGGGTTAGGTGTCACTGATAGGATAGAACACATCAGGTTTCCCAGTGAGCTGTCCTAATTCGTATATAACTTCGTCACATGCTGAGTGAATGGACTTCCTCCATCACCAGTGTTATTTACGATTCCAGAATTCAGTACCTGTCCTGCACTTGTTGTCTGTGACAGTTGCATAGGCGACTGTTGAGACTGTCCTTGTGGAACATTTGTCATATTCTGAGGTTGCAAGCTTTGTTGTGCTGCCAGCGCTTGCTGCTGCACCATGTGATTTTGTGCAACTTCATTTCCACCGTGCGGTAAAAACACAGGTGGATTCACCACACCTACTCTTGTTCCTTGGTCGTTTTGCATCATGCCTTGACTCCTGCATGTACGTGCTAGATGCCCTGTCATCCCACACGTCCATCAGATTGGTGGTGGTCTGATTATTTGCCCATTGGACATATCCTGATTGCCACTTTGCATGTTTTGAAAACCTCCCTGATTACCTTGGAAACCTCCCTGATTACTCTGCCATCCTCGCCCTCGAAAGCCTCTCCCTCTTGGGTAGAACCCATTACTACTCTGATTAACCTGCTGTTGATTATTGACTTGCTGTATGTTCGATCCGTCTGTGCTAGCGATCATTACCGCTTCAATGGCATATTTTGACAATTTCTTCTGCACTCATTTTGCCTCTTTAGCTTTTCGTGAAGCCTCTTTTTTTGCAATTCTTCTCTTGCAGCAACCTGCAATAGTGAGCTATGGTCAACTATATTTCAGACCACGGTTTGGTTTCAATTCTTACCAATTTCTTGAGTTGCTTCTGCATCTGATCTGGCAGCCCTTGGCATAATATATGGTAAAACACGGGTATAGATTTTCCCCAAGATTCACGAGTTTCAAGCACCCATGTGTCTTGGAAATTCTGAATGTAAAGTAAAGGATCCTCTGACTCCTTCATTTTTCGTGTCATTATAGCTCCCATGTCAGATGTATCCGGGTATAGCAATCAGAATGCTTTGCATACCACGGCTCTGCAATTGTTAAATGGAGCTCCATCGTGTGCAGTGTTAACTGTAGTCACTCCAGGATAACCTGCATGCGTCACCACATCGTCAGCTGTATAACCAAGTATGGTGATTAAAAGATCCTTAATATCCCCAATAGCCAACGTGTTCCCTCCCATTATTTTTTCTAGCTCATATATCCATTTTCAGGCTCCCGATGTTAACATTGGAAGCTTATTTTTCAGATTTTCTCAATCCATGTGTGGCCAGGGAATATACTGTGGCTTCATTCCTCCTTTTTCGAGCAACGGGAATTGTAATACATGGCACTCCTTTTCCTCTCTCATTATTTTTCTATCCACTGCAGGGGTGATAATCCTGCATCCCCATCTACCTGGCAATGTCCTTAGTTGGCTCACATAGGGTGGTGAAGACACCCCCTCTGACTGTAAAATACTCCTGCGTGTCAGTCTGACTGTGTGGCTGACTCTGATGCCTTAGGTGCAGACTGGCTAGAATCTGACCATCTTATCCCTTTTCCTCCAGAGAAGCGTTTTTCACGTCTTCTCTCTTCTTCCTTTTCCTCATATTCCTCTCTTTCTGCATCTGATATTGGCTGTGCCCAACTCGTGCAACTTTTCTCATCCTCCTCATTCCTGTTTAGCGTCAGCCTATCTAGGGACAGCTCTCTGTTTCTGCTACTTCGAGAGGCGTCCTCAGTATCGTACAGCTGAGTGCTCTCAAGCCTCTCATCCTCTCCTTTCCCTTGGGGTACTTGTTCTAGCCCCATTTCATCATATATTCTATCGATTGTTTCTCCGATGCTTCTGGTGTCAAAGTCATCTTCGAATCATACTCAGGAAAGAATTCTTCTATGTCTTCCCAATCTACTACTGGATCAGGTTTTTTAACCTCTCTCTCCAGATATTGAAGATCGCATGCTTTCTGTCTTCGCTTACGTTCTATGTCATCATCGAAATTATCTGCCCTTCCTCGCTTCCTCTCTGACCCTATCTTCTTCCTGCTTCTTTGCATCTCTACGTTCATTTGCCCTTTGTATTTCCTCATCCCTTTGTCTGTTTATTCTCTTCTCCCTTATCTTTTATTCTTCTTCTTCTATTCTCCGTTGTTCTTGCCTGCTCTGATCGTTAGCTGTTCTCTGCTTATGATCTTGTTTCCTTTCTTGCTCATCATGATACAACTTCTCTCGTCTCTGTCTATCTTTCTTCCTGATCCTTTCATCTCTCAATCATTTTTCCTTTTCCTTCTCTTTTCTTTGTAAATTGCCTGGCTCTCCCCTTTGTCTCACATCCTCAATGACTTTACCATTGAGTTTCATTAGAATCTGACCTCCCATCCATTCGTTCTGTGTGAATGCTATCTCATCAGTTCTATCCTCATTTACTTTCCATCTCTTGCCCTCTCTCTCTGTATTTAGAGATGTACTTGCTTGTGTCTGGTCTACTTTCTCTTTCTCGCGCCTCTCCTTGTCTCTCGGGACTTTGAAGGTGATATCTATGTCTCTATCTTTGTGTGGGTTTTCGTCACTACTTTGCGTAGATGACTCATATGCTGGGTTGCTATATCCCGTGGCTGCTTTAAGTTCCCTCAGCGGGTATAATCCTTCGTCTTTACTGACTTCAATTTTACTTTCAGATGTGGCGGGTACGCAGAAGGTGTCTTGCCCCACTCTGTGCATACGTTAAGTATCCATTCTAAAGACGGCTCCTCCTCCTTATCCTCTTGGTACATATTCCAAAGTTCTAAACTCGCTAGGCGTTTTTCCAACATTTTGCCCGTGTATGTGGCGTGCAAATATGTCGACATGTGTTGTAGGATCGTTTTAGATAGCGATCCTCCTTGGGGCCATGGCATAAACATTTTGTGGGCGGTTCCTTTAACCCATTCTGCGCTGTACTTTTTCAGCTTAGGTGCATGTTTTGGCAACTGCTTGCACAAGTGTATTAATGGTGTAACGTCTTCCATGCTTAAATCTGTTCAACTTCTCCTTATATAACACCTTGTTATGCTTTTACGCTTCTTAAACAAACCCAACAATATGAGCGAGCACCAATCGTCTCAAGCTCCAATTCCATTTTTTTCACACATTTTTGTTTCTTTTCCAAACAACAACCATCAATTCATATTATAGATTATCTTAGCTGAACAATCGCGTAATTTTCGGGCTAATTCCTCTAAAACAAAATTCTTATTCTATGACGTCAGAGAAAAGAGAAAAAAAACCACAAGACAGACCTGACAGACTAAACAGACTCTGGCCGGCTACACAAATCTCCTGCCCCTATTATTATTCTGACATGGAATGTAAGCCCATCCCTTTCAGATCGCTTCTTTCATCGATTCTGATTTTCTACTGTGCCCTATTTTTTCAGGACTTTGAATGCAGGCTTCTTCTAACCGCTATATTAAAGCATAGGTATTTGAGCATATCCTTTCTCTGCTCAGGTATCCTCCTGGTATTCTCTCTCTAGCTCGGGTAACCTCCTAGCATCCTCTATGCTCGGTCACCCTTGAGTCACTATTTCCTTCCCCTATATATATACATTCTACTCTAACCCTAATGTTATTTTTGTCCCGCCTTGTTCTAAGGCATGCAACTTTTTGCCAAAGCGTTTAGTCTTTTTCACTCACTGTTCGCATGTTTTCCTCTCTGGATCCTCGGGATCACTGCCTTCGTTACCGCCTCTCCTGCTTTTCGCTCGATCGGCTGCTCGTAGAAGTGGGAAGAGGTTTGTGGGCGAAAACACAGGTTCCTTCAGACATCAATCTGCAGGCTTTACAATTTAGTCTAGTCACTATCTACGGACTTGTGATATTGCTGAGGACCTAGAGTTACTTTATGTCAACGGTCAATGGGTGTCTTATCTAATCGATAATCGATAAACCATCCTCTGCTACAAAGTGTGCACTAGGACTCCAACCGGCCCATAAAGCTAAGGGGTTGCCCAATAGCACTTTAAGATGAGTAGCAGCACCCGGGAGATGGATGGGGATGCAGATTAATACTCTAGCATCAAATCGATAATGACAACTCATTGGTTTGGCAAAGGGATTCCGTTTAATGACAAGTACAAAAAACGGGGAGCTCAAGAATATCCACAATCACTTGATCTTCCTTCTCACTTCCACAACTCCAACAAACTTCATAAAAAACACATCATTTATGCAAAAAATTCGTCATCACTGACGTGTAATGCTTAAAATATTGCATGCAATTTTATTGGTTATAGGAAGGTAACTTTAATATAGGTACTATATCTGTATATGGTAACGGAGTGAGGGGATTGGATGAACAGTGTCAGGTGGGGCATCTAAGCCATGGCTACTGTAGACGTCACTAAAAGTATGACGTCTCAATTGTTCTACTACTATAGGTCCCTAGATTACTTGGTCCACCATGATGGGGTTGGCAATAGCCCCACTCATACTTTTCCACTTGCCTTGCAGCGTGCAGAATAGCCAGCCAGGTGCAGGGAGCTCGTCTGCACCGCCAGCCCCCATCCAATTATTGCTACAATCAATCATCACCTCAGTGGTCATGTGTCAATTATTTCCTTGTGGTTGGCCTCGAGACTGCTTCACGGTCTGGAAAAATTAAGATATCTGTGCATGGCACACGGCCACATGTAGGTGTGAAAGTTTCATCCCGTCTCGCTTGGCTGGTCACGTGATTCCGACACCATGAAATGGTCTTATTCTTCATGCAATTTGTGTATTTCATTTAATTCTGCCAGTCGTCTGCCGTCTGTGGCTTATCTTGACCTTTCACAATAGGATACTCTGTTCTTCACTTCATTAATTGTATCCACTGTGGGTCTATTTCAGCCGATACGACCTTGGCTTTTTGGCACGATTTGCATGCGTCTGAGTTTCTTTCTGTCTTTAGTTTTTGATTTGCTTGCTGAGGGGCTCTTCGCCTGAGAGCTTTAGTAACCTTTGGTTGATTCTGCTCTTGTGTATAGTGGAAGTATACTTATATAAAGTGCTCCTTTTGAGGTAGATATGTATAGGTGGTGCTTGCCACAATCTATCTTACTACTAAACATAAGCAAGCTTCACTATTCTTTGCTTCTTGCGGTTCCTTGCATATGTACACGTGTAAACTAACTGAATATCTTCATGGTGCTCATGGCATAAGATTCTGATATTTTGACATAATTATTTCACTTTTAGGGTCATGATGTCCCTTATCCATGGTGTTTCATCTCTTTTTGTCGTTTGCAGGTTGTCATATCTTCTATGTGTGAGTCAGTCCGGGTTCTTGTGACGTCACTATTCGTCTTCCTTCTGTATCTTTGTAGCTTCTTCAGGGACTGTGCTCTGACACTCTTCATTTAGTTTCATCTGTCAATATGGCTTTCTCAATGGGTACCTTACGGTCCAGGTTTTCTTAGGCGTCGGTACTTCAACAGGTGCTGTTCTTTTGATAGGTACTGGACAGAGCCCCACTGCGGCTCTCTGTTGGTTTATTTGCTCATCATAGGTCACATATTTCGGCATAATTGTTCCTGGTACTTGAAAATGGACGGTTGGAGTGCGGGTCGTGCTTGGGACCTCCTCTACACTGGCATGAGGCAGCTCACCAGGCAGCCTAGCAGCCGGGAGGAGGGTTTTGCACAAGAACGCTAAATAAGTACACAAATGAAGGCAGCCACAATTTAAACGCACACCTAGATTGGATTTTGCACAAGAGCACTAGATCAATAGACAAATGAAAGTAGCCACAATGTAAAAGCACACCTAGATTGGATTTTGCACAATAGCACTAAATCAGTACACAAATGAAGGTAGCAGCAATTTTAAAGCACACCTAGATTTCATTTTGCACAACAGTACTAAATCAGTACACAAATTAAGGAAGCAGCAGAGTGAAAAGCACACCTTGTCTAAGCGAGTGAGAAGGATGTTAGCGCAGCATTAAGAAAGAGTTAGGCACAGTATGCATTGATTGAGAGCAGGTGAGAGATGGGATAAAGTGAGAGACCATTGCAGTTTGGGGAGCGCTGATAGCAGTGTGTCTGATGGTCAGTGGAGGTCAGCATCCAGAGGCAGACAGGAGGAGAGAGTTCTTGCCCAAGGCCGGTTGGTTGCATTGCTTACCGGGCCAATGAAGAAGCACATGACAGGGACGGACAGGTGCCTTTGTTGTGGGCCTTGAGTAGGGTCTGGCTCGTGTGTTTGGTGGACAAAAGGACTGTGTGGCCCAATCACTGTGAGGCTGGTGAGGCAGGGCAGGTCCTCCAGTGCAAGTAAGTGGCTGCAGCCAAGTTAGAAGATCCGGCAGGCCCCGGAAAGCAAAGCTCAGCTCGGATTTACAAAGTGTAGAGGCCCAAAATGTTAACAACACAGCAAAGGGAATGCAGATTCCAAATCAAGCATGCATAATGTTTTTTTGTAGAAAAATCGGAGCGCGCTGGCCACTCATCTCCAAAATGTGAGTGCTTCAGGCCACAATGACAGAAGGGGCTGACCTTGCTGGCAGATGCTGAGTTTGTCAGCCTCTGCATCATCGGGACAAAGGTAGTGGCAGCTGTTTTCCCCCAAGGCTGGCAGCAGCAAAAAGGGAGGCGAGGAGGAGGGCTGGGGCATCTTTGTGGGCCTTGAGTGTGGGCTGGAATTTGCCTGCCGGCTCACATGATTGGTCGACAAAAGCACTGTGTGGCCCAATCACTGCAAGGCTGGTGTGGCAGGGCAGGTCCTCCAATGTGAGTAAATGGCTGCGTCCATGTTAGAAGATCCGGGATGGCCTCGGAAAGCAAATCCCAGCTGGGTTTTACAGAGTGTAGATGTCCAAAATGTTAAAAACACAGCAAAGGGAACGCAGATTCCAAATTAGGCATTCATAGTTTTCTTGTAGAAAAATGGTAGTGCGCTCGTTGCTCATCTCCAAAATACAGGGCTTCAGGCCACAATGCCAGGAGTGGCTGCCTCTGCCTCGTGGGGACAAAGCCAGCAGCAGCTGTTTTCCCCGAAGGCTGGCGGCGGCAAAAGGAGGTGAGGAGTAGGGGTGGGGCCTAGTTGTGGGCCTTGAGTGGGGGCCAGCGTTTGCCTGCCGGCTCATGTGATTGGTGGACAAAAGGGCTGTATGGCCCAATCACTGCAAGGCTGGCGAGGCAGGGCATGTCCTCCAGTGCGACTAAATGTCTGCGGCCATGTTAGAAGATCCGGGCAGGCCCGGAAAACAAAGCCCAGCTGGCTTTTACAGAGTGTAGATGCCCAGAATTTAAACAACAAAGCAAAGGGAACGTGGACCCCAATTCAGACATTCATGATTTTTATTTGTAGAAAAATCAGAGCGCGCTCATCGCTCATCTCCAAAATGCGAGCGCTTCAGGCCACAATGCCAGGAGGGGCTGCCTCTGCCTCATGGGGACAAAGACAGCAGCAGCTGTTTTCCCCCAAGGCTTTCCGCTATACAGTCTTGGTGTACCTCCATTGACCTTTGTTTCTATGTCAGCAAGACTGAGATTATTCCCATCAGGGCTCCTGCTCTCTCTTTTCTCCCTTCACTTTGGCCACCCTCAATTGCCCCCCCCCCTTCCTCTAAGGTCATAAATCTGGGAGCTATGTTCGACCACTCTCTCTCTTTCACTGCCCACATTCTGGACCTTGCCAAGAAGGCCCAATTCCAACTCTTCCTCCTCCAGGGCATCCTCTCCTTCCTCACCTTCCCCCAGAAGCTCAATATCACCAGAGCTTTGGTGCTCTCCAGGCTGCAACAGCCTCTTCCTGAATCTACCTACTTCTTCTTCTATCCGCCCGCTCCAGCTAATCCAGAATAGGGCTGTGAGACTTATCCTTGACCTTAAGCCCGGGAACGGTATCTCTCCAGCCCTAAAAACTATCACCTGGCTCCCAGTTGCTGCAAGGATACATTTAAATCCTGCTGCATCATCCACAAGGCTGTCTGGGGCCGTGGACCACGCCATCTACAACTGGCCTTCACCAAGTACTCACCATCGAGATCCCTCTGATCCTCTGGCTCCTACTCTCTACTGGTCAATTGCTTCTCTAAACAGAGAACGGGGGCTGATCCCTCTCCTCAGCTGGCTCCCTCCTCTGGAACAGCCTCTCGCTTTCTCTCCCTCTTGCGTCAGACCTCCTCAAGTTCTGCAAACACCTCAAGACTTACATCCTTTTCTCCTCCTTCCCCCTCTCCCTTTCGCACCCCCTCTGCACTTGCCGTGCGGCTCCACTTGGCACAGCTTCTCAGGCCTGCACTTATTAAAAAGCCTGTGTCCCTGCTTCCATCTTGGGGTCACAGTGTGAGGAAATCGACAATACACACGGTGGGTTTGCATTCGCCTAGGATTTTTTGATATTTTTTAAAAAAATTGAATGATGGTAGATCGACCTCGGAGAATGTGTGGGCTAATCCCCACACATTTTCATATGCCCACCGCACAACTAACAGATAGCAATGTGTACTCTGGGTGGATACAGCCTATATGCGCAGTTCTCCTGTCATGCTCAGTTAGAATGTGGCAGCCAGGAGTACATGAAACCTGTAAGCGGAAGAGGGCAACACCTTCCTGCCGCCATGGCCAGCCTAATTAAATATTGAATGCTCCATGGATCTGCCCTATCCTTTGTCTTGCAAAGGTAGCGGGCGCCCCTCTATCGATAGAACAAGGCGTGATAACCTGTTCAGTGGTTATTAACCACTTGAGAGTTCGCAGCCATTGCTTTTTCTCACTGTGCCTTTCACAGATGGGAAATATCCATTTGCATATCAGTCTTTGTCCTGCCCAGGGACAGTCCAGCACCGAAATACAATGGCAATTCCAACCTGAACGAGAGTACCACCAGCAACCCCATACACGTGTTTCACCCTTGTTGGGGATCATCAGTGAGGTGAAGCTGATGCCTCTCTAAGCACAGTGAGAGGGAGACCACGTCTGGTTGCCCCCAGGAGACCTAGGGTTACCAATCTCAGGTTCCTTGAAATTTGGTTTGCAAAGGTAGCGGGCGCCCCTCTCTCGATAGAACAAGGCGTGATAACCTGTTCAGTGGTTATTAACCACTTGAGAGTTCGCAGCCACTGCTTTTTCTCACTGTGCCTTTCACAGATGGGAAATATCCATTTGCATACCAGTCTTTGTCCTGCCCAGGGGCAGTCCAGCACTGAAATACAATGGCAATTCCAACCTGAATGAGAGTACCACCAGCAACCCCATACACGTGTTTCACCCTTGTTGGGGATCATCAGTGAGGTGATGGGTGTATGGGGTTGCTGGTGGTACTCTCGTTCAGGTTGGAATTGCCATTGAATTTCGGTGCTGGACTGCCCCTGGGCAGGACAAAGACTGATATGCAAATGGATATTTCCCATCTGTGAAAGGCACAGTGAGTAAAAGCAGTGGCTGTGAACTCTCAAGTGGTTAATAACCACTGAACAGGTTATCAGGCCTTGTTCTGTCGAGAGAGGTGCGTCAGCTACCTTTGCAAACCTATCCTTTGTCTGGCTGTTGGTGGCAGCGCATACTGATGAAAGTTAATTGAAGCGGGTCTGCAGGAGACATGGTCGCCAGACTGACAAAGGACAGAATGCTTAACACCCTTTGATATGAATCTGTGTCAACTTGAAGTCAGCTCCCACCCCTTAATATGAAGGGCAGTGAATGTCATGTCTGGGACAACTGCTTACAGTAGGCAACCCCTGCAGGGGGACCTCTTTCAGAGGGAAGAAGTATGTGATTTGATGGAGACAGAAAGTTTGTTCTCGCCATACCTTCAAGGGAGACCTGCACTTTGATTAGCAGCCACAGAGAGCTCAATTAACCAGAGCGACACTTTGATCCACAGCAGACAGGATGATGGGTGGGACTTAGTAGTACATGTTGTCACCCCTTACCTTTCCTGTTGCAAAGCACTCTGATTATGACCTCATGCATAATAGACTTATTGTTGGTGGTGACACAGGATTGGTTCATTAAGGTAGGCATAGCCTCCGCCAATCATTGGGGCCCATTTGGCTTTAAAAGAGGGCTGAGGCCCTCTCTTAGCAGATCATCTGAAAACTTTTCAAGGAGTAACAAAAATAACTCATTTGGACCCTGGCTGAAGGTACAGTCTGCCTTACAGCTTCCGCCATTGAAGGAAGACCAGGATTTGCAAGATGGAAGCAAGATCCCTCCCCTAAACATCTCCCAGGGAGCAGAGAGAGATAGCAGACACAGAGGACCCATCCAGCACCTCCAGAGCTGGTACCCAGCCAGCACACAGTATGCCCTGCTAGGGTCTGCAAACAAGCTTCCTAGTTGGAAAGTGCTAGAAAGTCTCTGAACCGAATGACAAGGCCATTGCCTGCAACACTCTCCTCAGCTTTGGGCCGTCTGCCTTAAAGGACGACACAAGCCCAGCGAAGAAGCTAGGAGGAGTGCATTGATAAGCATCAACCAGCATCCGCATGAAAGGACATTGTCGAGACAGTTGAGCCCATCGAGCTGCAACCAACTGTAACACTGACTGTTGCCACAGCCGCAGTCGGCCAACTGTCCGTTGTGATAATAATAAAGTAGATATTTTTATACAACTTTGACTGGACAATCCCTTTTATCATTGGGTAATATTTTTTTTTTTGGTGTGTTGCAACTAACCAATGATCCACGACCTTGTGGAGATAAGCCTGCCATTCCATCCACGTTACCAAAATTAGACAAGGAGGTCTTATAATTTACATGTATTTCCAATCTGTTCGGATCCCTTCCGGTGTACTAGAGGTGTGGGGCTGATTGATGGTTTAGAAACCAATATTCATGCCTGGACCACTGTTGCCCCGGAAGTTGATTCGTCACACACAGCCTGACACTTACCTGTTGCCCCTCAACTTACTCCTGCACTTATCTGTTGCAGTTGCAAACATCCCTCTGGCACTTTATCCCCTGTGGATCCCCTTAGCACTTACCCTCTTCCCCTGTAACCCACTCAGTCCTGCACTTGCACAATCCAAATGTTCACAAGGCCTAGTAGGACCGTCTTTCTGTACTTTGTATTTACCCTTGTCTCGCTGTTTTTCCCCTGTTCCCTTCCCTTTGCCCATGTGGGAGCTTTGAAACACAATTCATTGTTGTATAAGCACCTTACAAATGCCCAATAAATAAATAAGGCACTCTGATAGTCCATTCCAATCTAGTGCATGTTGGTAACAGAAACCCGAAGCAAGAGATATTGCTGTCAAAGCAACGCTCTTATAAAAGAGCAAGGGTCATTATACCAGAGTCGTCAATCATTCATTTGGGAATAACTACCAGACAGGGAGTAAGACTCAGGTGGTAATCTGGAGATGCTGGGCACAAGGCACGGGAACCTCTGGAAAGGGCAGAAGAGACGAAGTGGCTGCCTAACGTGGCCTGGAGAAGGGGAAGCCCGGATGACCGCAGAATCCCTAGACGGGTATGCAGTAATAAAATCGCAGCAAAAAGTCGTCTGTACAAAAGACGCTGAAAAAATGCTGTGGTTTAAACCGGTAAAGGTGTACCCCATTACACCATTTAAGAGGAGCGGTGGTTGCGGGTGTGTCCCCCAATTCATGGATTGCGGCGGCAAAACCACAGGCGTTTTGCTGTGATTTTCTGTGTAAACAGCATTTTTTGCTACGATTTTAACACATGGAAACCCTGGACGGCAGCAACGAAGGGAGACAGCAGGCCCTCAGGGGCCTCTCACATCCCCAGAAGAGCCAGGAAATGATCACTTTTTGTCATCCACGTTTTCGAGTTACAACTTGTTTTTCAGCAACAAAGGCGTAACGGCGAAGGCGCAACACAAGCACTCTGAAAACGGATCAGCGATCTTGTGAAAGATGGAATGGCGGCAAAGCGAGGCATTGGGTAACTAAAGTGATTTTCTCGCTGGGTGCAGCTTTAATTAGGAAAAGGATGGAGAAAAGGCACTCTCGGATTCTATTGACTGACGGGCAAAACAGCACCCAATGGCTTCAAAAGGAACTGGGCTGGTCACGTGGGCTCGCCGGGCCTTCTTCCAGCTGGAAGATGGGCACAGCCCATTTTAATGAGTACATTCTTTTTGGGGGGATGGGGGAGGGGTCTTCCGACACCAGGAGGGTGTTATATTTATGGTGCTAAGGGCAGGAGTGCCTTGATAGTTGTTAAACTCTACCAACACTTTATTTTTAATCTGTAAAATCATTTTTTAAATTTATTTTTATTTACCGATTTGGTTGCAAAATGCAGCCTTTCAATGTACGTATAATTACTACAAAATCAAAAATATACATATACATCTATATAAGGACAACCTTGATATACAAAAAATAGAATAAAATACATGCTATTCTTAAAATTACAATTTAAAAAAAACATTTTCGGCTGTACAAATCTTTTTGGGACTTGTATTAAATCATTGATTGATTGATTGATTGATTTATTTATAAAGCGCTTTACACCAAGGTGCTGTACAATGGAACAACAAAATACAGAGTAATAACAACAAATAACAATGTGAGCGACACTGACTTTGATGTGAAGCATTGGGACAACAGTGCCAATATTGGCAAGTACAGGAATCTCATTGCAGCTATGATGGTTGAAATGTGTTCTCCTTTGTAAATTCTACACCAGACATTTTCAGGTGTTAGTATTCTCTACTCCTTAAATTAATGATGCAAATATGCTTTCCTTAAATCCTGGAGTGCCGGACAATAAACCAGTATATGTTTTAACGTTTCCATTTCTGTCCCGTTTTTACAGTAGCAAAATATTCTTTCATTAATGGGTACGTTTGCTCTAGAACCCAAGATGTTTCGAGCAGGCCACTGATTTAATCTAAATCTTAAGAACATAGTCCTATATTTGGGATCTGGTAAATGTATCATGCAGGGTTCTAGGCAGTCTAGCTGCTTTAACGTCGGGGCTCCTAAATAGAAGGTTTTATACCTTTGGTACGATTCCCAAGTTATCCTCCAGTCATACCACCACAATTTGGTTTTAGCTTTCGTCGACAGATTTTTTATCAGCATGTCTAATGATATGTCTGCCTCTTCCATGAATTGAGTTGCAAATACCACCCAAGGTTTCACTGGCTTATCTATATAAGAGGTCAACATCGTGGCTACAACGTCTAGCAGAGAGTTTGGGGTGGGATCAAGTAAACATTTTCTGTACAAGGTTAGTATTTTCCACACAACAACTATGTTCAAAGAAAGCAATCCCAACTCATATCTTACTATTGCCATAGGCTGACCAGCCGGTAACATCAAGAGTTGTTTTCCAAAAGACCCCTTCAAGCCTTGTCCAATATAACACACCTTGATAGAATCGGGTCTCAGCACCATATGTAACATTCAGCACTGTTTTTTGCCTGCAATAAATTATGAGTGGGTTATAGGTAAATGTACTATATTTCTGGTGTATCACTCTGACCTGCGATACAGCCGTTTGCATTTTCTTCTTTAAGTCGAAATGATATGCTAAATCAACCAAGCTATTATTTATATTAAGCCCAAGATAGCGATACTCATCTACTGTTGCAACAGGGCTTTTATTAATCTTCCACTTAAATTATGTTCTATTTTTAGATTGATTCAGTTTAGAAATCATCACTTTCGTTTTTTCCAACTTGATCAATGAAACATTTTTATTTTCATATAATTCAAAAGTATATAGTAGATTGAAGTGATGAGGGGCACGGAGGTGATTAACATAAACGTGTGTTTATTTATGTATCTTAACATTTGTGGATTACGTTATACTAAATACTATCTATGATAGGGGACATGAATTGATCCGCTGCTCCTTCTCTGGCTTCTTCTCCAACTGCCTCTCTCCAACGTTCTCTCCTTCCTCGAGCTCCAATCTCCTTTCTTCTTCTCCTGGCACGCGGAATGCACGTGGACGGTCTCGCTTTCCCGATGCATACTGTGTCTACATTGTTATAGTGTTAGGACACTACACATCCCCCTTCCTTAACACATGAAAACCAAATTACAAATTCAGATAGTCCGAGAAATGCTTCGGTCGTCTGTAACGTCTTCCTGCTCTGGATCTCCTGCTGACTATCAATGAGCGCTCATCTGGAATGTTTGCCAAGGACAAAGTACTTGTTGGATCTTGAATCCCACTTCTATATCCCCTGTTACATTCTCCTTCTCCTCTACCTCTTTCACCGCATAACTTGGTCTTCCCATTCTCTTCATCTCTCCTCTCCTCCAACTTAGTCCACTCATCTGCATCTTTCTCACTTAACAACATCACTCTTTCGTTGTTCCAGACTCTGCCATCTTTGGTTTTCACAGCATGAGCTGGACCAATGACAATCATTCTTCCTCAGAGGTACAGGAAGTTTGATTCTCACAAAACAACCCACCTGTGGCATTATTCTCTGTTTGAATTTCTTAACATCATGTAACAGCTTATTGGACATCTGAGCTTTCATTATGTTGTCTCTCACACCTTCCAGATTCACCTCTGTACCAACAATAACATTCATCCACCCAGGGAATAGCTTGGTGTTGGCTCGCCTGCCTCTGCTCAATTCGAAAGGGGATACTCCTGTTGTAGTGTGAGGCGTGAATCTGTGTGCTAATAACGTTTGTTTAACAAACATCTTCCATTCTTTTCCACTGGCCCAAGCTACTTTCACAGCATCCTTAATAACACGATTATACCTCTCAACAATCCCATTTGACTGGGGATGATAGATTGCAGAACAAACATGCTTAATGGATCTTTCACAAAAGTATTTTTCCATCATCCTGGATTTAAACTGTGAACCATTGTCCGTTAGGACCTCCTCAGGATAACCCTCTCTTTCACACACCTCCTCCATGAATTCAATAATTTTCTGTTTGGTCACCTGTGGCATAAAAGATATCTCTACCCATCTAGTCAGCATGCCAATAATGACCAAGCAAAACGTAGCACAGCCACCACTCCATATCGGACCAATCACATCCATGGCAATCTTCCTCCAAGGTGTTTCAGGGATATCTCTCAAGACCATTGGGTATTTTGCCCCCATACACACTTTGTCACTTCTCATACAAAGGATACATTTCTTGACAAGTTCTTAGGCTTGACGGTCACATCCGGGCCACCAGTATGTGTTTCTGACTCTTCTCTTTGTTTTGACAATCCCTTGATGACCTTCATGACTCATCCGTAATATTCTTTCTCTGAGACCACTCGGGGGCACCACTTTATCTTTCCTCATGAAGTACCCACTTTGCAGGTATAGTTCGCTTCGAACTTCCCAGAAAGCCTCAGTTCCATCATGATGGGTCTTATTTTTTTCCATCTTCCTTCTTCAACTCGTTTCATTACTTCCATCAGAATCATGTATTTTTTTAACTCTCCGTCCCATTCTTCCATAGATATTGATTGGTCAGAAATTTCACAAACAACTTCTTCATCTTCTGTGTTGTCGTCTTCTGCAACAACACCAGACAGTCGTGACAGACAGTCTGCCGTATAGTTCTTCGACCCTGGAATGTGTACTACATTGAAATCGAACTCCTGAAGTCTGGAAACCCACTTACTAACTCTGCTAGATACTTTATTCAGTCCTTTCTTGTTGAACGTCTCCACCAAAGGTTTATGATCAGTATGAATGTTGAATTGTAAACCCCAAACAAAAGTTCTAAATTTCTCCGTGGCCCATTTTATGGCCAAAGCCTCCTTTTCTATTGTCGAGTAATTTTTTTCTGCTCCTTTGAGAAGCCTAGAGGCAAAAGCGATCACTGATTCCTGCCCATTGTAAAACTGAGATAGGGAAGCACCCAACCAAACTTCACTCACATCTGTTGTGATTACTGTTTTTTTTTCCCCTCACAAAACTTTTGAGAGAAGGTGCTTTAGCGAGTGCTTCCTTGATGAACCGAAACTCCTTGTCACACTCAGCATTCCATATGAATTTTTTATTCATTTTCAACAGACTCCTCAAATTCACTGTATGGTCAGAAAAGTTCTCGATAAATTTCGCATAATATTCTGCCATCCATAGGAATGTTCTGAGTTGATCTTTACTGCATGGCGTAATCATCAGTTCAATGGAGTCTGCTAGCTCTTTCTTCGGTGCAATGCCATCTCCTGAGATAACATGTCCTAAGTATTCGATCTCCTTCCTATTTAATTTGGACTTTTCCTTACTGAGCACCAGTCCTGCCTGATGCAATTTCTTGAGAACTTTGTTCAACCTCATATCATGCTCAGTCTGATCGCTGCCATAAATTAGGACGTCATCTTGAAAAAATGCTACACCTTCTTCTCCAGCTAATATCTTGTACATCACTTTCTGAAATGCTGATGCCACTGATATCAGGCCAAAAGGCATTCTGCAATATTGGTATAGACCTTCTGGCGTTATGAAAGCCGTCAAATGTTTGGATTGGTCATGTAATCGAACTTGATGATATGCGGCTGTGAGGTCTAAAGTGGAAAAAATCTTTGCCGGTCCTAGAGTCAAAATGAGTTCTTGATTATTTGTTAGATGATGGCGATCAGGTATTACACATTTATTTAGTTCTCGCATGTCAACGCACAGCCTCACCTTCCCTGAACTTTTCCTTACAATTACCATTGGTGATACCCACTTGGCTGCATCGATACTCTCGATTACACCTTGACTTTCCAGTTTCTGTAGTTCTTTCTTCACCTCATCTCTGAGGGCTAGAGTTACATTGCGTAGTTTTTGTGCAACAGGCTTAGAACCTGATCTAAGTAATATACGATGTGAGAAACCTTTCAGGCATCCTATTATATTTTCCCTGAATATTTCATCCTTTATTTTCTGTAGATTGTCACTGGTTTCACCATCTATTTGGTATATAGTATCACTGGCATTGGGATCCAGACAGACTTTTAGGAGTTTCTGATGTGTCCAGCTGAGTAACGATGGTTCTCCATTTCTTGAAACATAAATGCGTCCATTTGCTCGTCTGTCTTTGAATTCTATTGTAGCCATGAACCAACCAATCAGTTCTATTTTAGCTCCCCCATAGGCTTTGGGCTTTACATCAACTTCACGTAAATATTCCGGGCCACATGTTCTCCATACGCTCTCCGGAATCAGGGTATATTTGGCCCCTGAATCTATCATCATATCTATGGGATAGCCATTCACTTTTATCTCCGCCCTGGGGCTTTCTGTTTGTACACCTTCATCAGAAACTACAAATACACATTCTTCTTCTTCATCGCTGCCCTCAATCCAATTAAGAGTTGGGTTTTCCCGGTACAAACTTCTGCAACACTTGGCTACATGGCCTTTTCCACCACATTTCCTAGGAATCAATCTCAGAGCAGGGCACATGTTGCTGTTCGCCAAGTGAGAAAGACTTCTACATCTATAACATGCTCTCTGTCTGGTTCTACTTCTCCTCCCTTGAGAGTTTTGTCCCTTATTTTGATTCTCACCACTAGGCATTCTGGTATGATCTCTGTCTGATTTATATCTTCTAAAATTCTGTGTGGACCTTCCTTTTGAGGATTTAGCATGTGATTTACTATGTCTGGGAGTTACTGTCCTGTTGCTGCTGCCGCTTATTTCTCCCACTTCTTCATCTTGGTCAGACTGTATTGAGCTGATAGATGGTTTGATAGCAACGTCTTTCACTCTGTTTTCTAATGCAAGAACACATCTCTCAGTGTGTTCAACTTCTTTAGCTAATCTCAGGACCACATCAAGCGAGGGATCATCCTCGGACCAGAGTTTTTCTCTGACTTTGCTGCTTCTGCATTCGAGCATAAATTGGTCTCTGATTCTCTCCTCTAGCTGTTCATTGAACTTGCAATTCCGTGCTAACTTCCTGAGTGCACAGATGTATTCTTCTATTGTCTCATCTTTTTCTTGGACTCTCTTCCCAAATCTGTACCTCTCCAGTATGGTACTGATTTTATTTTCGTAGTGCTTATCTAGTTTGTATATTGCAACATTATATTCATTCATGTCCCCTCTCTCTTGATCTGTCAGATCAGGAAGATCTTCATATTTCTCTTGCCCTGCTGGACCAAGACAGTGTAAGAGTAGAGATTTCTTTCTTTCTATGCGATAGTTCGTTCCACATACTACGTGTGCATAGTGTTCAAAGGATTTGAGCCAACGCTTCCAGGGTAGAGTTGGTTCTCCCACTTCTGGCAGAAACATGTTTGGAGGATGGACCCCTTGCATTGCCATGGTGGCAAAATTGAACTTTGTGCACTAAGAACTTGGTGGGTTGTGCAGAAGTGGAGTGTGTCCTTGTGGTGTCCAGCACTGAGATCTTCTTGCTGTAATTTGTGATATTTTAAACTGTTGCTGCAAAATAGTTTGTAGTATTTTTAAAACTGTTGCTGCAATGTAGTTTGAAGTATTTTTAAAACTGTTGTTGCAATTGTAGTATATTTGAAACTGAAATCTTCCTGCTGTACTCTGTAGTATTTTTTTTAAACTGTTGCTGCAATGTAATAACATGCGCACTGTCTTGGTAACGCCTGTTACTTCAACGTTTGCATTTCACAGCGTTCGTCATGTGCAGATATGTAATCACAGACTCTCTCGAGCACCAATACGACCCCTGGAAGCAGTTCGTTATGATGTGTACAGCGCAGCCGCACGGGAGCGAAAGGATGTGTAAGGGGAGCGTCCAAAGGGAGTGTCCTCTTCCCCGTTCTTACGTGACGTGGGCGGTCAGAAACCCAACATGCACAGCCATAAGCCGGAAGCAGGGAGGAATGAAAGCAGCAGAGCCGCAATCTCTCGTATGAGGACAGCTTTCTTTTTCCAGGCGAAGAAATATACCGGGACGTGGGCGGTGTTGCTCCTACCTTTGTGGCGGCCGGAGATCCTTCTCAACGGCCGCAACGTAATCCCATCCTCATCGCCATTGAAGTGATGAGGGGCACGGAGGTGATTAACATAAACGTGTGTTTATTTATATATCTTACATTAACATTTGTGGATTACGTTATACTAAATACTATCTATGATAGGGGACATGAATTGATCTGCTGCTCCTTCTCTAGCTTCTTCTCCAACTGCCTCTCTCCAACGTTCTCTCCTTCCTCGAGCTCCAATCTCCTTTCTTCTTCTCCTGGCATGCGGAATGCACGTGGACGTCTCGCTTTCCCGATGCGTACTGTGTATACATTGTTATAGTGTTAGGACCCTATATAGATTTTGCAGATCTGTAGACATTTTGGAAATTAAAACCAAGTCATCGGCATATAACAGCCAGGGTATCTTCACTACGGCCGATTTGGGTGAGTCTGATACCATCTTATTAAACTCCTTACCAATTTCTGCTATAAAAAAGTTAAAAATAGTTGCTGCTAGAGTACAGCCCTGTTTTAGCCCTCTATATGTCTTAATTGGCCGAGAGAGTAGAACATCCTGGGTTAATCGAATTTGCACCGAGGTGTTAGTATAAAATTGGGTTATCCGTGCTTGGATATGGTTGGGGCAGTTTGCTTCCTCCAAGTTTTCAAATAATAATTCTCTAGAAATAGAATCAAAAGCAATTTTAAAATCTACGAAGGCCATGTAAACTGCTTGTCCTGTTAATAAGCTTAGACATTTAATTAAAGAAAATGCTAAAAGATTTACTGCAGTACCCAGTCCCGCTATGAATCCTGTCTGAAATGTATGATTCAGATGCATGTTATTTTGTCGTGGGGTCTTGTTCCCTTACTTCCTCTGTGCCTTGCTCCGAGAAGGTATTATCGACACTGGCCCTACTTTTAGTCCTGTGTGCGAGGAGCTCATTGTAGGCCGTTCAGGGGATCAGAATTGATTTGACTCGGCCGATCTACGATTGCCTCAGGGCCTTGTTGGCTCCCTACCCGCTTGCTCACATCATCAAATTCTTTGTTGGTAGCAGGTGTAGAGAGTTGTGGTTTAGTGATCCAACCATCAGGTGGGCCTCTATGTTGGACCAGTCTTGTCTCCCCATCCAAGAGTGTGTTTGTCACAGTGGTTAAAGTTTTGGCCATGTGTTGCGATTGATGTTTAGATCTTTCCTTTGGTTTATCTTTCTTTTGTACTGTCTTTTGCTTCGTTCCCTGGGCCCCAAAGAATTTAACAAGTCTGAATTTTCTTGGGGGAGATTCGGGGGCTTTCATTAATGATAGTTCTGCACAAATGGCCTCTAGTGCCCCACTATCTGATTCTGCTACCACATAGGCCCTTTCAGGCGACATCTCATGTTTTCTGGGTGATGACGTAAGGGTTTTAGAGTGATCAAAGTCCTGCTTGTCCCAATCCACAGGGGACTGGGCTTTCAAGTTTTTCAATAAGAAAATCATTTCTGACGTGTCCTCTCGCGCAGCTTTTTGTTCCATTGCCACTTTGGCGCATAGTTGGAAAAGTTCTTCGATCATTCGAGCACCCCCAATCCTTTCGACATGCCAGTTGGAAGCCGTTCCTCCATCAAAGACCCTCACTGCTTCTTCTGCACAGGCCATAGTGGCCTCTTCGTCATCAGACTTCTCAATGGCTGATTCGGAGAAGGTCATGATGTTTTCCAGGTCGGGGGTGGCTGACAGGTTTGATGACAGCAAATTATTGGAGTCTAGATCACCAGGCATCAATGAGTTCCTTTTGGCAACATTGCAAGGTTTTAGTAAAGACCCATTCATTGTTGTCCATAGAAATAATAGATTCCTGTTCAGTTGTGCCAGAACAGGGTTCTGTGATCCGTGGTGCTTTTTGTGAATCATCTTTTGGCAGAAAATAAAAGATTTTATTTTTTGTTGTAAGTTCGAGGATGGCATTGTAATAGAGCAGGCCGATTTATTCTTCTTCGGAGCCGAATTTGCGTCGCCTTTGTTCACGTTAGGGCTTCTAACCCTTTTTGCCTGTGTTTTCATATTTAGTTGTTGAACCACAGCACTTTGGTTTCAGGTTTCCACTGAATATGGGCAGGGAAAGATGTTAAGGTTAAGAAGTGTGTCGGCGTTGCAGGGGAAAAAAGTGCCCAAAAACTGAAGTGCTGTTCTATATTATACATATTTGGGGCACTGTCCCTGCTGTTCTGGGGCGGCTGCCTGTAGTGTCCCTCAGCCATAGCTAAAGTATGTGCCCGGCAGCAACCTTGCAGCTTCACCCCAACAGCACTGCCACCAGTGCCCAAACACTACAAGCCACACCACTCAATTGCCACAGATTTACATAGAAACACAAATGTTTTTGTAGTTTCAGCACCACAGCACTTACTTGCAGCTACGATCCGTCTCCGTGCCCCTCCACGTCCGAACACTGTCAAACACTTCTGCTACACTTCCGCTACGCTCCATGTAGCCGGAAGCTTTCTCTGAACTTTGTAAATGTCAGTGACCTTAAAGGGGCAGCAGAAGTTCCGTCTCGTCGCCTGCAGCACAGTAAATCCGAAAGGTAACACTGTCCCCGCGTTACCAAGCCGCATCAAACGGTCTCCTTTTTTGAAAATCGGGATTACTATTGATTTTTACTTGTTTGTAATATGTTGTTAAATAGGGCGAGCCGAATTTGGGCCCGGGCTTCAGGATGAGATTTTAACATTACGTTTGTGAGTCCATCTGGGCCTGGGGCTCTGGAACCACTTAACTTAGCTATTAGCAACAAGATATCATCCTTATGGATAATAATTGTGCCGTTAGATGTCCACGGTTTAGGTGCTAAGGTTTCTTGATTATACGAACGACCATAAACATGATCGTTTCTGAATGTCACCTATTCTTTCTGAATGTCTGAATGTCTTAATGAATAAAATTGAGGATTCTGACAACCCCGAGACTCTTATCAGTATTAATAATAAGGAGATAACACGTATGTTAGATAACTTTGCTCCTTTGAAAACTAGAACAGTCAGAGATATCCCTAACCATCAGAAATGTTTCTCCCCAGTTTTAGTGAAACTTAAAGCTAGTAAAAGACATATGGAACATGCCGGGTTGAAAGAAAACACCCCAGAAAACCTGGCAGCATTGACGCTCAAGGAAAAGGAATACAAGGCCATGATTATAGAAGCTAAACATAGCTTCTACAATGACCAAATAAATCAGGCCAGGAATCCAAACTAAAGAACTCTCATGACTTCTTAGATCTTGGGAAAAACCCACAGTCACAAATCCTACTATCAAACCCACAAAAGATGACTGTATAAGAGTTAAAAAAGCTTTCTCTGACAAACTGCAAATAGCACGAAAGAAGATCAGGGAAGAGCTAATCAGGCAGGATCTGCATCCAACAGTTACGACTGGAAGCAGTAATAAGGAAAATAAGGAGGTGGATCCCCAGAGCCCAGAGTCAGGGGAAATCCCCCGTGGGCTTTAGGTTTTCCAAGAGGACTACGATCGAAATTCACAATATTCTTAGAACTATGCACACCACTAGTTGCCCTGGAGAACTCCCTTCTAAGACAATATTGGTACATAAGGAAATTCTTGCTCCGTTTCTCCGTAGGTTTGTCCACGCCTCTTTTAGAACAGGTGTCATTCCGCATATAAAACACATAGCGGTCGCCCCACTGTTAAAGAAGGCGGGTTTAGACCCAAATGATGCTGCAAATCTTAGACCCATCACTAATACTCTTTTTTTCCTGAAACTGATTGAAAAAGTTGCCACAGTACAACTACAGACTCATATGTCAGTTGCAGGCATCTTACATAAAAAACAATCTGGTTTCTGCAGTTTTCATGACACTGAGAGTGCACTAGTAGATCTACAGACCCATATGCTATCCAAGTTAGAGCTGAGCAAATCAGGGCTGCTGGTATTGTTGGATCTATCGGCGGCCTTCGATTTGCTCAATCACAAGAACTTGCTTGATGGGATGGCCACTGTAGGGGGACTATCAGTACAGGGGATTGATGGCTTAAGTACTTTCTTGAGGGTCATCGTTCAAGAGTTTAATGGGGTGGAAACGCCTCTGAAATTGAAATCACTACCTGTGGAGTCCCTCAGGGGGTATGTCTCTCTCTCCTACTTTTAAATATATACATTGTCCCGCTGTGTATGGATTTGGAGAACCTGGATCTCTTCTTCTATAATTATGGAGACGATTTTCAGTTCACACTTGAGATTAGTGGAAACCACGAAAATGATCAGAGAAAGCTGGATTTGGTCTATCCGACCATCAAGGGCTGGATGACCACTAATTGGTTATGCCTAAATGCAGCAAAGACTGAGCTCATGCTCTATGGGTCTCGGCATGCCAGAGACAAGTTGAGTCAAACCTTTGTACATTTTATGATCGATGCTAGCCAGATTACAGGGATGTCTAAGGTGAAGACCTTAGGTTCTTACCTGGATGCCAGCCTAGATAGCGGTGCCCATGTGGAGGCAATAGTGAAAAACACTAATTACCACCTTAATGTGTTTACGGAAAGTTGCCCCTATGCTCTCTAAGGAAAACCATGTGAAGCTTGTCGGAGCCTTGATACTTCCACGGGTGGACTATTGTAATGCTCTCCTAGGTGGGGCAAATAAAGTAGATGGTCAGAAATTGCAAAAAATACAGAATGCCACAGTATGCATCATACATCAGTTGAGCTGTGCTGAACCTACCTCTGCGGCATGGCGGGATCTGCACTGGCTGCCTGTTTCAGCAAGGATGCAGTTCAAGTTATTGACCATCTGTCATAGGTGTGTCTTCGGTAATGCCCTGACATACCTTAAGGATATGTTGAACATCCACCGCCCGAAAAGAAACCTTCGATCCGCCAAGGCCTGCGCCTAGAAGTTGAACGCATAAAAAGAGCCTGTGGAATAGGCCGTGCCTTCCACGCACTTGCACCACGAGCCTGGAACGCCTTACCGGAACTTCTCTGCGTAGGGAAGAAAACCACCTGGGGTTCAGGAAATTGTGGAAGACCACTTTGTTTCAGTAATACTGGGAACTTGTCAGCTCACTTTCTCTGTTAAGGGCTCCTGGATGCCTTCGGGCTTTGGCGCGACATAAATCTGTAAACATAACATAACATTGTGGTATTGAATCCATGCCACTTCTTGCACAGCATTGTTTTGGAAAGGCAATTGGCTGTCCTGGATTTAATGTCGCCCAGATTTGACCAGTATTCTTGGACGCTATCACTTTCAGCATGGTTTCACCATCTTGCTGCAGGAAGTGTGCTCGATGTGACTTACACCAATTTCAATATCTGATCTTAATTTCCTGTATCGCGGCCAGTTTTATATCTATGTTTAGTTGCTCAGTTGCTCTGATGTATTTTCTCATTTATGCTTTTTTATCACGTACAATGTGATCAAATGAGTGCTTATGTTTATAGCATGGACTTGCAGTATGGAATGTTTGAATTTTAAATAGACACATGATCGCTACATATCTACCATCCGATTCAACTAAATTCGGGTTAAGTAGCATATTTTTGGAGGAGAGGCAATTGTGGAAATATTGTAGGGAATCCTTCGACCATCTGAATCTATTCATCCCTCCAGTTGGTTGTGCTGTATTTGGATGGTAGATATCGATGATCTTAGGTACCACCTGCTTCCAGGTTAGTGATAAAAGATCATGACCACTTTGGATCTGCTGGATTACTTCAAAATGGGTTAATGCATTGAGCATTTTTCTCTGACCATAGACATAATCGACGATTGAGGTAGACTTACCACACCTCCACGTTGGACTGGGAGATATATCACTCTTTAATGTACCATTAACCATAATGAATTGTCTCTCGTGCATTAAGGCTATTCATCTTGATGTGGCATCTGTGGAGCCTATTTTCTCCAGATATTATCACTTCAGTCATTTTGCTTTCTGAATTAATCATGTCAAGCATCTACGCAACACCCTTCAGAAACAAGCTGTTTGATATTCCTGTATGGTTCCAATACAAGTCCAATAAGGCAATATTCCCACATTCAGATTTTATCTTTACGAGCTGTATGAAAGGATGTGGAAATGCCCAAGCATCTAAAGAAAAGCCGTTACTGGTTTTTACAGCTGCTAATAGACCAGGTGAGGGTCTCCCAAAGGTACCTCTGATCGCCGGCACTAAGACTAGAGCACGATCTGCCCATACTCGAGGTTTAAGAAACCATGTCTCTTGTAGTACAATAGTATCAAAAAAATTGACACTGTCTATTTTATTGAATGACAGGTGTGTACGCCCCATCGTATTCCAACTTGCGAATATAAAAGTGTTTTGCGTGGGTTTTGCGGGTTGTTACATATAGATAATGTTTCTTATGATATTCGGTTGCTTGGTAAGCTCTGCGCCTATGTAGAACTGCCCTGTCATTTGATTGGTGAGTCTTACTTCCATTGCGCTTCCTTGTGTACAGGTGATCCTTATTGCAGGATTTCCCAACTCTTCGGGTTTTAGGGTACTTGTTGTGTTGATCTTCTGTTGAGAATGTAGTTCTCACATTGTTGTCAATGCTACGATCATGGATTAATAGGGGAGTTCTGGAGGATAGTCTTTTTTGATTCTGCATAAGTGCAAAATAATCACTGTCTGATGTTTATTGATTAAGGAGGAAATCCTGAGACACGATAAAGCCAAGTTGATACAGTTCATCTCTGACTGGCCATAATGTGTTCATAATTACTCCTGATTGAATCCCTAACTTCACTATGCTCAAATTGGTATCCTGCAAAAATTCAACCTGTGTAATATCAAACGTTTGTAGATCTTCCAGCAAAAGAATAGCATTAAATACGTTCAGGATGCTTGTTCTATTTGGAGCATATTGAGGGAAGGGTTCAAGTCTACATTGGAACATTAATGAATGACAATTGTTTTGTTGGTTTTTTTGTGGGTTTGCTAGGTTTTTTGGCTTATCTGTATCTTGATTGGGTATTTCTCAATCAGGTATATTCGACCACAGATCTGAGTGTGGATTTTGTACATTCTTCCACTCGCATAGGGAATTAGTAGTTAGTATATTCGAATAACTGCTATTTGCGTTATGCAAAGTAACAGATTGTTTCAAGGATTTTTCAATTTCGTTTCTATGTTTAGAAATGTGGCTGTGTTTTGCTATAGTTGCAGCGTTGGTCTTTCGGCATTTATATGGTCTTTTGTTTATTCGCGTTATTCTACGGCAGCCTGTATGGGTTTACGGATGCGGGAGAATTAGACACAGCCTCATCTTGATTCATCGGCTCAACAGCCTGAATCGGGTCATCTAATGCTCCCTACCTACAGAGATTTCTTGGTGATCATTCAGCAACAGATTTTTATCTTTTTTAATATTCTCACTAGTTTCTTAGTTTTTTTTTCTGTTCCTTGCATTTGTATGGAATCTGTGTTTCTCAGGTGTCATCAATAATTGAAGGAATTTCCTGGATCCTATCTTCACTGATTTGGAGCTGGCTTTCTGCTTCTTAGATTTTAGTTCTAATGCAGCGGTTGTCCCTTTCCCCTTAGTTCCTTGAATAATCTTAAATGTGGATTTTGTAGGTTGAAGAACAGGTGTAGGAACCTCCGTACCTCGTTCGTCATTCCTGTTGACCAACTGGTCAGCTGATATAGCAGTAGTGTCTATGTCTTTTTCAGTATTAGTTGTTAAGTTGATTACAGTACATTGGGTCTCAGGTTGAACAGTCCTTTCTAAATTACACACACCCTGTTCGATTATTACTGACACAGCTATTTTCGTTTTTTCAGTGCTTTTAACAGCCCTTTCCCTAGACACTTTTATGAACATGTCGGTCTGAATATGTATCTTGTTGTCAGGTGTATCATATAGTTTAGCCAAAGATAATGGAGCAGTATTCATCGCCCCTACGGTAATGTCTGAAGAAACTCCAGTGGCCCTCATTACGACCCTGGCGGAGATCCATGGTGCAATTTGCACCATGGACCATGGCGCAGAGCTGCCAACTCCGCCATGGGGGTTGGCGGACTTACCGCCCCATTCCGACCTTGGCGGGGCGGTAAGTCCCCAATCCCCATTTACCCTTCCCCATTCCCATTTTTGCCCCATAGGGTATAATGAGAGTGGGGAAGGCGTTATTTACGCCACCGTAGAATACGGTGGCGTAATTAACGAGGGGTCCCGTAGCACCATGGATTTTTCCGCCCGGAAAATCCGGGCGTAAAAATCACCATGGCGCTACGGAAAGTCCTAATCTGGCGGAGAGGTACGCCATGCATTACGCTGGCGTAAACCCCTCTCCGCCAGGGTCGTAATGAGGGCCGGTGGCCCGCACCCCGCAACCCACAGCAATGCAGAAAGTGATGGGATGACTTGCGGATACGCGTACGGAGCATACTATCCGCCAACCGTAACATTGCCACAGCTACCGGGGGAGGATCGGAATCACCCATCAAGCTGACCCCCTGGGAAGAAATCTGTGCCTCCACCATTGGAATGGAGACCATAGAGGGAGTCGGAGGGATGGAGAAAGGAGTGCAGACATCCAAGAATCAGGTAGGTGGCCCAAATAAAACTATGCTAAAACCACAATGTCCAATCATGTGAAGTACCATGTGTCCACATAGTGCAACAGAAACACATGTCCAGGAGAACGTCCACTTACATTGGCCTGATATCGGACATTAAAAGTCAAATTAAATAAATAAATAATTAAAATTCCTAAAAACACCCTCTACACGTGCAGCAGGCACCCCCTAACTGCAGGCTGCAATACAACTGCACCCTCAATCCACACAAAAATGAAACCACCTCCAAGGCCCTGACCCAAATCACCCTCAGGTACCACCCCAATGCATGTGATACATTGCCATTCCAATTTCCACAGACCCATTAATAACGCTCGCCCTCCTTTACTCCACCACAGGGTCCGATTCAAACGACGAGCTCCAGGACACCCCTACCAGCACACCTGCAAAGAGGGCCAAGACCAACGGCCAAAGACCCTCCACCTCAGCTGCACGCATCAAGACACGGCAGCAGCACAAATCAAGTGGCAGCACACAGGAGGGGACTTCAACAGGCACCCCAGCAGCCAGCATGGCCACAACACCACCACCACCACAGGCCCCCCCAATGGATGCCACAGAAGGCACTGCTTCTGGTGGCAGCAGCACCATAGGTGACACTGCATTATTGGCAGCATGCTCCGACACAGAAAACGGTGATGTCGATGTACGATCCATCCATGACCTGTCTCAATCCCCCTGTTTGTTTCATCCCGTACAACATGAGGATACCACGCAGGGGCACTCACAAGACGACGACTGGCCATCCCCCACAAGCCCTGTGTCAAGGCAACATGAGGTGATCAGCCCCTCTGTGACACCACCGCAAATGTCCATGGCCCAGCAGAGGCAACAGTCCCTCGACCAGGTGATCGTGCAACAGCAGCAACTGGCCACGCTCCTCAAGGACCATGCTGATGAATGTGGGGGTACCAAGGCAGCCATAGAAACATGTACAGAGACACTAAGGGCAGAAATGGAGAGAAGCACCGAGAGCCTGAGAGTACAAATGGAGAGAAGCACCGAGAGCCTGAGAGTACAAATGGAGAGAAGCACCGAGAGCCTGAGGGGGGAACTGCATGCGACGTCCAAAGACGTATGTGCTGAACTTGCCGCTGTGCGCCGTGTGCTCACTGAGCTCTCACAAACCCTTAGGGACATGCATGGACGTGAGCAGGCAGAGACATCATCCGTTGCAAGTTCCGTCCAGGGCAGCCCCCAACGTAGATCTGGGAGGAACCTGCGCTCCACAGGCAGGGGTGCCCCTGATACCCGGAGAGGGGGCTTGCAATAGCGTCTGCCCACTGACAATGAGCATCCTTGGACACTGGTGTTCGGGGGGGAGGTAGGAGGGTGGAGGGGGTGTGTTGGGCTTACTTGGGTGGCGGGTCGATGGGGTGTGTAACACAATTTCACATATGCTATAAACATTTCACAATCATCCAATGAGATGTGTGGACATTGATCTTTGTGTACGAGGCCATCATAGGCGTACAGTCCATATTGTGCATGTTCCAGACACACACAGTGCCACAACTCCCGTGTCCATGTATCAACCACCAGGCGTGAGTGCTAGAAGCATGAATCTATGATAATCTGACGAATTTCACGGCCCTCCTGTGCCTCGCGGACTCCTTGAGGTTCTGCCACATCCCCACCCACATCATGACCATATTCTGGTGCTTGCAGTTCTGCGTCAGGGGGCATGGGCACATTTCTACGTATGCACATGTTGTGTAGCATGACACATGCCATGACCATCTTAGCAACCTTCTCATGGCGGTACAGGAGTGCCCCGCCAGACCTGCTGAGGCAGCGGAAACGACCCTTCAGTAGGCCGAATGCCTGTTCTATGACTACACGGGTACGTGAGTGGGCATGGTTGTAGTCCTCCTCATGCTGGTCCTGTGGGTTCCGGAGTGGTGTAAGGAGCCATCTCTTCAGTGGATACCCGGCATCACCTGTATGTGGACAATAAAGGATGTTTGAGGAATGACATTGCTACGTAAGCACCCCCCCCTTCCTGGCAGGTCAGTGCCGCATCACATACCCCACATTATCATGCATGAAATGAGACTCACCGAGTAGCCAGGATCTGTTCCCTGCATGTCACTCCATGTAGCGTGGTATTGTAGAGTTCCGTAAGACCATGGAATCATGGGTTGATCCAGGAAATCGGGCACAACAATGTGTAATGATCCTGTTTGAGTCACACACCATTTGTACATTAAGAGAATGATATTGTTTTCGGTTGCGGTAATGGGCCTCCATGGCATGTGGGACAACCAATTCCACATGGGTGCAGTCGATGGCACCAATGCAACCCGGTATGCCGGCAAGTGCATGGAATCCCACTTTTGTGTTCGTAATTTCCTGCTCCGAGCGTGGTAGAGAGATGTAGTCGTCTGCGTGCTTCAGGAGGGCATCGAGCACTTGCAATAGTGTCCGTGACAACAGTGGCTGTGAAATGCCATGCAACTGTCCGACTGTGTGCTGGTAGGTGCCTGTGGCCAGGAAGTGGAGTACAGACACCACCTTCAGTAGGGGTGGGATGGCGGTTGGGCTATCTATCATGCTGACAAGGTCAGCGTGTGTCATGTCCACAATGGCGGTTATGGTGTCCCGGCCCAAACGGTAGAGGGTGTGGATCTGCTCATCAGTGAGGTTGAACGGATGTGCTCGGAGGCGTGGGATTGCGGGCTGCCTGCGTGGTGGTAGTGGTTGTGCTGGTGGGCCTTGCTGGCCCTGCCTTGCCCTCCTCCTCCTCCTGCGTCTCCTCTGTGCGGCCGGTTGTTGTAGTAGTTGGTGTTCGTCTTCTTCTTGAAGTTGGAGTACTTGCAGTGCTATCAGGTCCCCCAGGGCCAACATCGCAAGTCCTGCCGGTAGCATTTTGGAGTGGGTGTGGTTGTGGGAGGGGGTTGGGTGTGCAATTTATGTGTTTCCAAGCTGTATAGCCTCCACCTGTGGTGATTCATTCCACCTGTGCAAGCTGCAATCGCCTTTGGGCGAGCACATCCCGCACACAACGCTGCAAATCGACGCATGGCATCTTGCTATTACAATCATGTATTTCATCCCGATGGCAGTGAGATATTGCTTCATATGTTAATTCTGCTATGCTCCCATTGTTTCACATACTATCTTTGCAGTCGGGAACAAACTTGTGAAGGGTCCGTGGAATGTAGTACTCGATTAACGGTGGACCCTCATGCAGCGCTGTACCGCGGTTCACCGACGGGCGGGGCGTCCCATTTGTGAGTGTAGCCAGTTGCCATTTTCACACACTGCCGCACTAAATGGGTGGATTTGTGATTTCAAGCGGTCACAGATGCCTTTTCGACGTGATGTTGCAAATGAGGAATTCGAAGGACAGCGCTTTCGGTTTCCAGCTAGCGGCGAGGAGACGCCCACAGGTCTGACTGCAGATAGAAAGTTCTATTGTTTAATGTCCTTGGGACAGGGGCCATGCCGAGAATGCAATGATTGATATGAATAGTATGGGATGCGCAATAGCGTAGTGGAGGATAAGGCAGGACGTTCCCAAATACATGTTACTTCACAACACTAGAATTCCGGCCTGGAGCACAGTGGATTTTGCAGACTGCATTAAGCACAGATTCAATGGAAATTTCTAATGTTATGTGAGTAAATAATCAGGCGTTTTTATACCGGGATGAGGGAATGATGTATGGATGCATGGACAGATGATTTAATAGAGAGTCTGCCATGTACATGGCTTTTTGGAATCTATCAACTTCCTCTGCGCTATGTGATGCAGGGCTGCCATAGTGGGACCATCGTCTATCTGCCCTTGTTGAACCCTCCCTGTCTCGACGCGCCTTCAAACACTTGTGTCTATGCACGTTACTAATCCCATCTAATGGATTCTGTTTTAACAGACGCATGCACACAAACACTCGTTTGTAATAGTGTTTTCACCTCGATTTATATAGTTATGATTCGCAAGTGATTATTGGGTGCGAATAATCCTTTTGAGTGGGCTAGCATGCATATGGCTGTGGATTTAGTGTGATCTTTGAAGTGAGTAATTCAAATGGAGTTCAGATGCCCATACTATTCTTTTTCGTTTCATTTGGGTGACAGGTATCTCCTCCCCTTTTGCCGCTGCCATCTGTATGCCACTCCTGCAGATGGCTTTTACTCCCGACACCTGCTGCTTCGTGTTAATCAGTGGAGCACCATTACGATCTTATGGGACGATCGCCAATGGCCCACATGCCCTTACGCAGTACTAGTGGCTAGGAGCAACATTTCGAGCTTTCAGCTGGACTAGTGCCTACCTAATGGGACGACCCTGCGGTTCTAGGCGCTTCCATGTTGCCTTTTTGAACGTGGATGTAGCCCCTGTGTACCATGGAGGAACAGGGCGTCACACAAGAAGAAGCTGGTCATTTATTGCGGATGCAGCCCACAATTATGAGATATGATTTGGAGTTCATGACCTAATAGCTGTATGGCCCGGGTGATTTTGTTGTGCATTAAATTTTGATTATGATATTGACCTTGTAGCGTTATTCTTTGCAAGTAATGTAGCATATTCCTATTTGTGGAGCGATGTATTGTGAGGAGATCTGCTTTGGGTTCGGCCTTCTGAGCATAGTTGCGTGGTACTGTACTGGGCGCGTTTGCCTACGAAGGCCAGTAAGGTCAGGGATAGGGGCTGCCATTATGACTGTTTTAATGATGTCATGCTCATGGGAGGGGGATTGGCTTTTGTGTAACAGATGCCGGTCAGCCAGGTGGATTGGTGGAATGATGTGATTTTCAGAATATGGCTGGTCACAGGTGCCTGTGTTTGCGTGCGTTTCTTGGAGGGAGACTAAGGTCATGTCCATTGGAATGGCTTCTGTGTTCGTGCCATCTGTGCCCTGCTGCTCCCATTGGCCCCTCTTGAGATGTGCCTGGCTGCTCAGTCACTCTGCCAACTTGTGTGGTACATGCTTATGCTGCTGGTTGGTTTGTTTACTGGCAGGAGTACAGGGCTGGTGCAGTCTCACTCAGGATACTGCTTTGTATGTTGCCTTGCACTGGTGTCAAGCGATGGGGGGCCTGTTTTTGTTTGTCTCAGTTTTCAGTTCATGTTGCTGTACTTGGAGCTTCACATGCCTGTGCTGCATCAGTACGGCAATGGTGCCATGGCTAATATGGATGGCCACTCACAAGGCACTTGGAGCCCCTACATTCATTTGTTCGTTGGCATGCATGGGTGACTTGTACATTTCACTAGTTGCATTGTTTGACTTCATTGCACCTACGAGGAGTTGTGCAATGTGGCCAGGGAGTGGTGTACAGGCACTCAGTAAGGCCTTTTACGGTTGGTTTGCGATGCCGTACTTATCACCATGGCGGAATGGTACTTTCCGCCATGCTTGATGGCGTTAGGTACATGTCCGCTAGGGTCAGAATTCCCGTACCGTTGCGCCATGGTGGTAATTACGGTTTCGCAGTGCGCGCGTGCGCGTACTTGGTGCAGTTAGCGTTGGCGTTCACTACGGTGTCGCTAATGGCATCGTAGTTTACGGTGACGGGTCATAATCGCAACGGGCGGTATTCGATGGCGGTATTGCATTTCCGCCATCGTTTTTCGATTTCCGCCAGGGTCGTAATGAGGGCCAGTGTCTTTTTGCAAGTTAGAGGGTCTCCATGGTGTTGGATTGACATAGGAGGCTGAAGAGCATGGGGAGGTATCCGGGGATGATCTATACATAATAGGAGATTCTGATAGATGTAAAGGCTGTCGCAGGGGAGCAACAGCACGCAGATTTGGAAATTGGGAGTCAGGTACTAAAATTACTTCTGGGTCCACTTGTGTCTGATTTATGATGTCAAATGATGGGACTGCAACAACTTCTTAATTTGAACATACTAGCTCGATACCTGTTGTGGGGCTCTGTATACTCTCATTACCCTTGACAGGAGTATGTTCTATACTGAGTCTAGCATTTGCATGGACTTGGGCTGTTGTTATGGGTCATCCAATCATGTGTGGAACACCCTCTGATAGGAGCGCTTGATATTTGAACACTCATGCATGCTCCGGTTCTTAAGCTATAGTTTCGTGGGTGGCTAACATCTGGGTATCAGAAATTTGATTTACCTCTTCCAGAGGTGCGTTATTCTCGAGTTCTTGAAGCCTACTTGATATAGCAACATTTATCTGGATATTTGGATTCAAATCAGTGGATCTCTCCTGATGTCGTTTTTTGGAGGTGCAGAAATATCTAATATCCACAGTTAGAGATTTAGCACGCTTCCTTTTCTGTAAACATTTCAACTGTCATACTGACTCAACATTTTCAATGTCCTCTATGGAGGGAGCCGATGTCAACGATAGTTGAAAAGGTTTATGTACAGGCGGCATTGCTATCTTTAAAGTATACGAATAACTGATGTGTCTGATCACGTGATGTGTATCGCGTGATACACAGGTAACACTGGTGATCCATGCTGTTTAGTGTATTGGAGTGTGTTTGTGAAAACTCCCACAGCACACATCGAATTATCAGATCTGTGCGCATTATGCGAGATCACGCAAAATACTCTTCTCTATTTTTAAGTAGTTCAAGAAAAGTAATACTAAATCAATTAGACACAAGCCTGTATTTGCGGCTAATACAGCACAGTTGCATTCATAACAGCACCCTCAACATCACATAGAAGCACTTGCACCTGAACCCTTATGGTCCTTTTAGTTAAGTTAACATCGTACGATGGATGGGATGGAGAATAACTCTCACCCCAACCAAGAAGACGAACTCAGGAAGTTGGCAAAACTGTATGTTTTAATATCAATTATCTAAAACAGGGAGTACAACAGACATCAAAGGACATTGCACAGCACGATCTCAATACATTTAATAAAAAACATTACTTTTATAGAAAAAACTCATCATATGTGATGTCATACTACATGGAAAACTACAAAAACCTACGTAAGATTGTGATAGGACTAAGGGGAACATCTAAGTATATTTTCTATATGGGAAAAGATTGTGATTGGGTCTCTATAGTCAGGTGGGCCACTCATGCCCTCCCTTAGTGCAAGTCATCTTCAACAGTTGTTAGCTAGACGGCACACCATTGGCTATCTAACTATAAGGCCCTTCGCTATATGGCCTTCTACAATTGGTTGGCACGCTTGTACCCTTCTGGAATATTTCATTCTCTAGCAGCATGTAAGCTGGTACCCCAGGTGCTGGCGGGTGGACTTGACTGTATCTCCCCACCCAATTAGCCCAACATCTCTCATTACTCATGCCGTCTGCCTTTCAAATTGTCTTTGAACTTGGCCTTGTAGTTGCTTCTTGTCTCTGGGAATATAATTGTAAGCATGTTCTTATCAAGGTTCAGGCTTGCATGCCCACTTCTATTTTCATTTTGGACTCACATGATCAGAGGCTGTGAATCGGCCCATTTAATAGCATTTAATTGTTTTAAATGAAGAAACGTGGCTCTCTTTGCAATTTAACAAGGGATGATTTTGCTTCTCGCGTTTTACTTTTCTTTGAGAATAGATAACCAGTTCTTGGCTGCCCCAGCTCTTGATACCAAGCCAAGCAGTCTTCCTTCGGTCCATCTTCGAACTTCCGTTTATTCTTTGCTGTGACACACACACACAGCTATCAATCCTCCTTTCTCCAAGGGTTGAGCGTACTAAAATTATAGCATTGAATGTCTAGATTCTCTCTCTCTCTCTCTCTCTCTCTCTCTCTCTCTCTCTCTCTCTCTCTCTCTCTCTATATATATATATATATATATATATATATATATATATATATATATATATGGACGCACTGCCTGCAGTTTAATCACTACATATAGCCAGTCTTATGATTACTTAGTCTACTTGAGTTACGGCATCTGTGCAGTTATAAAACGACTTGTATTTTCTTCAGTGTTTTTTTACACATGCAGTCTTCATTTCGCATATGAAGGTCTTCCCGATTCCTTACTTCGCCATTAGATTCTATAAGGTCTATGCCTTCTCTTCCTTGGTCATCCTTCTCAGTGCGTCATGCTCATCTCTTGTGACGTCACCAGCCTCTCTTGTTCCATCTTCATACTTCTTCAGGGCTCTCTCTCTCAGGAGACCGTCATCTCTTTGGGGATATATCTTGTAGGGATTTCTCAACAGATACCTTGTCTCAAAGGCTCTTCGTGGTGTAGGTACCACTACTGGCGTTGCGCATGTCACAATTTCGGGTTTCCAACATATAAGCAAAATAGGGGCGGGGCTTCCTGTAGAGGCCTTCGGCTGCTCCTCTACACACCATAAATAGTGAAATGAAGGGACAGGGTGCAACGGAGAATGTCACACAGAATAGACTTGGTCTCAAAGAGCATACCTTACGAGGAAGAAGGATCGAGCGACTGACGTTTAAAGGGATCTTGCCTTAAGTGACATTACCTCTCCTATTACTCTGCAGAACCTTTGTAAACGGGAGAGGTTTATATGCTAAATAGTAAAAAATGGGAACAAGTCATCACCCTCTAGCCCTTGCCCATCTAACAGCCAACAGCACTTGCAAAGAACTTCCACAAATGCGTGCGAGCAAATGGGCATGACCTTGACTGTTGTGGGCACTTCCGAGTTCGGGGGGCATGGCCAAGTGAAGTTCCTCAGGTAAATGCAGTTAAATGGAGTAAAAATGCCTAGGAAGCAATGAAAACAAAGGTACAAGTTAGATACCATGTATAGAGGGTGTATTGCTTCCCATACCGTTGTCTCTCCAGTAGACTAGACAGCCAAAGACAGCCAACAGCACTTGCAAAGAACTTCCACAAATGCGTGCGAGCAAATGGGCATGACCTTGACTGTTGTGGGCACTTCCGAGTTCGGGGGGCATGGCCAAGTGAAGTTCCTCAGGTAAATGCAGTTAAATGGAGTAAAAATGCCTAGGAAGCAATGAAAACAAAGGTACAATTTAGATACCATGTATAGAGGGTGTATTGCTTCCCATACAGTTGTCTCTCCAGTAGACTAGACAGCCAAAGACAGCCAACAGCACTTGCAAAGAACTTCCACAAATGCGTGCGAGCAAATAGGCATGACCTTGACTGTTGTGGGCACTTCGAGTTCGGGTGGCATGGCCAAGTGAAGTTCCCTAGTTAAATGGAGTATAAATGGCGTTTCCACTCCAGTAGACAGCCAACAGCACGTGCAAAGCACTTCCACAAATGCACGTTACACAATGAAAGCACATTGTATACATAGTTTGGATCACATAGCGTGCCTCAGGCGGGTCACCCCGTTTTGTTTTGTCTCTGCGTGGATTCCCTTTGACTCCAGCTATTTATTTTCGAGCACCTTGAAGGCCTGAAGAATGTGGAATTCATGAGTTTGCATTTCAGTCGGCGTGCCTGCCACCACACCACGCGTGCCACTTCCCTGGGGTTAGATTTGGATATTGTTTTGAATTTATCATTCACCTCCAGAAATGCTTTGCTTCCATTTGGCGGTAGGTGGGTCTCCGACTTTTCTCCTCACTTAACTTTTGAAAATGTCAAACCAGTTCAAATGCAGCCAGGCAAGCAAGGGCGTCCAACCCCACAATGTTCACAGGTGCTAAATCTTTAGGGAGTTGGGAATGGGACCGAGGGATTTCTCCATTCCATGCCAATGCAATGTGCAGAGTGTCTTCCATTGCTGCTTCCAGCTGCAGTGTCTTCAATTCGGGCTCAAAGGCTTGGTCTTTCATCCTCTGCTCTCTGTCCCACTTCTCGGCCGGTCTTGCGTCCAACTTCTCTGCCTCGATTTCCAGCCAGTCACACTCCAGGCCCCTGGCAGCTCCCTGCCCAGCCTGCTGGGCTTGTTGGCCTTGGGTTAGTTCACCTCCAATCCAGACTCATAAACTGCCATGCTGGTTACTGAAGGGGATGGTGAGGACAGTGGAATTAAGTTCTTGTGGTCACTGGATGGGCCCCCTTGCTCTTCACCCTCTTCCCGCTTGTCTGGTTCTTCTGGCGTGGCAACTTGAGCAGGCCTGATATGATATGGTTCTGTCTGGCTGGACGGACCCTCCGGCAGCACCTCTTTGGTAAGGTTCCTGGCCTTGAGCTTCCTCAGCTGGTATTGTTCACGCAGCCTCTACAAATTCATGGCACTCAGTTTGGGCTTAGCAGTGGTTGCCATTGCTTCCATCTTCTTGGCACTAGACTTGTGTGGCTTTTACCTAAAGTGATATTTGTGCCTGAGCCTGGTGCAAAGAATTATTTATATAAACAGGTAGGAATTGGGGGGTCACTGAGCTATCCTGTCAAAGCAAGTACTGGTGTCTATTACTTTGAATAACCCTGCCACAGGTAACACAGCAGTGAAGTCCTGAACAGAGGGCAGATTATATCTGCTGGTTATAAACTAAAGAGCTGAAGAAATGCATGACATGTGTTTCGCCCTAATAGAAAAAAAATCAGATCTAGCTCAAAGAATGAACTTCTTCAGGCCCTCACCGAATTTATATTGCAACAAATGTAGGTTGTCGTAGGTATACAAATAGCAAACGTCTTCATCCTGGTGCACTCTTCGGTATGGGCCTCTGTCAGTACTATATGAGGCTTTCAAGCCACTCTTTTAGTTCACGTTGCAACTGTGACTTAGAAAGATACTGCGTTGATCGTGGACTAGACTTTTATTATGTCAAGCTCTATCTTTTGCCGACGTTTAGAGAATGGTCTTTGTATTACGGATAAATTACAAACCACTTCTGTCGTTACTTAAACAGAACTCCATTCTTGTTTAGCAGTTTCCCTTGAATAATTGAAGTGAAGAAGTGGGTTGTTTGAAGGTGTTTTATACCATGCGCCGCTGCAATTTTAATGGTCTACAGGCGCTTTCGTCACTCTAAAAGGAAAAGGGGGGGTTGGCTAGGATAGAAAGAGGGATAGGATAGGTGTTGTGCTCAGCTGCTGGTGTGTGTAGACCCAGCGTAGACCCAGCGTGCTTCTCTGTGTGTGTGTGTGTGCTTTCGCAGTGTGTTTTTGTTTTGCGTTGTTACCAGTTGGGAGACACCCAATGTCTGAGTTGTCGGGTGTTTGAGGCTGGTGGGGGGTTTATGAGTTGGTTTGAGGAAGATGCATGGTCTAGGGTTGTTAAGCGGGCGGGTTTGTTCTAGCTTTCCGGGGCGTGTATGGTAAGTGTGCGGTGAGTGAGGGGGGTTGAGAAAGGAGATGGTTAGTAGGTTTTGGGTGTCAAGTCATGGATAGCCCCTGGGTATAGATCAGCTCTGTGATTTGCTGTTTCCTTTTTTGGGGGGTCGGTCACCTACACACAGGTGTGGGCTATGCTGTTTCAGAAAGTCGTGCAGCAACGTTGAGCTTGTTTGAGTGCAGGGTACAGCCCAGGGGAGAGCTGGCATTGTAGTGAGTGTTGCCTCAGGTGGAAATGTTCTTCTTGAGAAGACTGAGGTATGAGGTATAAGGTATGAAGTATGGGTTTCTCTGGGTGCACTTGGTCCACTTAATATTTTAATGTGGAAAAAGGTGGTATGTCGGTGGCAAACCGCATGAATCTGGTGTCCGTGGGTCTGGTACAAAACTGAAGGGTGACTCATAGGAGGCCCTGAATGGCATTGGCATTTGGTTGGGCAACCCTCCAGGCCATCGTTCTTTGCCTGGCAAGCCATTACAGAATAATGAAAGATCACATGCAAATCAGGCTTGGTCCCACCTCGAAAAGGGGCAGTACAGCCTGACCTGTTAGGTCACATCCCTTCTGCACGAGACCACAAACACCCCCAGACACGTTTCAACCTCACTGGGCCTCATCAGCGAGGTGCAGCTTCGGTCTCTAGGAACATAAGGGTCGGGAACCACGACGGGGAGCACCCGCCCCACTTGGGCTGACACACATGACACTGGAGAGTGATGGCCGGAAGGGTCGGACTGAATTGCCCTACAGATTCTTCCTGCGTCTGGTGCCAGACCCCCACCGTTTTCATATATGGTCACACCTGCACCCAATTCCCCCACACACGAGATCAATGCCTGGCGGCAGACCCCTCTACATGATTTTACATGGAGTGCACTAATTGGGGGACCCCAGTGGAAGAGTGGGCCTGAGCTGCAGAGAATCGAGCAAAAGGCTGCCACCAACCGCTGCAGCCCGCACAGCCAGCTGTGCGGGGCGACTGTCATGGAAGCAACTGGGCACCTGGTGTACCCTGACCTTAAGGACATGCGGTTCCCTTAGGGAGCACATCTGTAAGCCATATAGCTGATGAGCCTTACGATAAGGATTCCTCAGGAAAAATCCTAAAACCAGGCAGAGATAAATGTCGAAAAGTCATGGGTATTGCCCCCAAATTGGTAGCCTAGGACTTTGCACCCCACAACTTGACAAGGGCATGCTCTGGGGTTCTGCTCACTCACTGCAAAGTCTTCCATCGCCACCAACACTCTGGGCCCCCTCCTGTACACCATACACCGGCCCCTTCTCTTTCCCCCCTCCTTCACTCCATACACCGGCCACTTCTTTTTCCCCCCAACTGCACACCACACCGGCCATTTCTCTTCCCCCCTCCTGCACCCCACACACCGGCCACTTCTCTTTCCCCCCTACTGCACACCATACACCGGCCATTTCTCTTCTCCTCTCCTACACACCACACACCAGCCACTTCCCTCCCCCCTGCACACCACACACCAGCCACTTCTCTTCCCTCCCCTCCTGCAAACCATACACCGGCCACTTCTCTTTCCCCCCTCCTGCACACCATACACCGGGCACTTCTCTTTCCCCCCTCCTTCACTCCATACACCGGCCACTTCTCTTTCCCCCTCCTGCACACCACACACCGGCCACTTCTTTTTCCCCCCAACTGCACACCACACCGGCCATTTCTCTTCCCCCCTCCTGCACCCCACACACCGGCCACTTCTCTTTCCCCCCTACTGCACACCATACACCGGCCATTTCTCTTCTCCTCTCCTACACACCACACACCAGCCACTTCCCTCCCCCCTGCACACCACACACCGGCCACTTCTCTTCCCTCCCCTCCTGCAAACCATACACCGGCCACTTCTCTTTCCCCCCTCCTGCACACCATACACCGGCACTTCTCTTTCCCCCCTCCTGCACACCACACACCGGCCACTTCTTTTTCCCCCCAACTGCACACCATACACCGGCCATTTCTCTTCCCCCCTCCTGCACCCCACACACCGGCCACTTCTCTTTACCCCCTACTGCACACCATACACCAGCCATTTCTCTTCTCCTCTCCTGCACACCACACACCGGCCACTTCCCTTTCCCCCCTCCTGCACACCATACACCGGCCACTTCTCCTTCCCCACTCCTGCACACCACACACTGGCCACTTCTCTCTTCTCTTTCCTCCCTCCTGCACACCATACACCGGCCACTTCTCTTCCCCCCTCCTGCACCCTACACACCGGCCACTTCTCTTTCCCCCCTCCTGCACACCATACACCGGCCACTTCTCTTTCCCCCCTCCTGCACCCCACACACCGGCCACTTCTCTTTCCTCCCTCCTGCACGCCATACACCGGCCACTTCTCTTTCCCCCCTCCTGCACCCCACACGCCAGCCACTTCTCTTTCCCCCCTCCTGCACACCATACACCGGCCACTTCTCTTTTTCCCCTCCTGCACCCCACACACCGGCCACTTCTCTTTCCCCCCTCATGCACCCCACACACCGGTGTAGAGGAGGTCCCAGATATGGCCTGCACCCCTGCCCCCCAGTGCGAGTTGTCAGTAAAATACTTGCCATGGTATGTGACGTATGAGGAGCAACTGAACCAACAGAGAGCCGCGTTGGGCCTCTGCCCTGTGTACATTACAAGATTAGTACCTGTTGAAATGCCAATAAGCAGACAGCCAGGGCAGCACGGTACCCAATCAGACAACCATACCAGCCGCTGATACGAAATGATGAGTATTTACAGACTGTCCATGAGGAGACACAAAGAGCCTTGATGGAAGGTAAATGATGATGAGAATGCATGAGAAAAGGCAACACGCAAACGTGTGTATCCACGAAAACAGGTGCAAGAGACACAAAGGACAACACAATGTTAAAACGTAAGAAACGTCATAGCGAAAGAACCAAGATGAAAGAATCAAACCCGTTAAATGTGTGTAAATAGGCTTGAAACGCAAGATGCTAAGAAATCGATACTGCTTGCAATGCTTAGTAGAAGATAGAGCGGCAAGCACCAACCATATATCTACCTCAAGAAGGCACAATGTACACGTGTGACTCCATTTTGTAAAAGCAGAAGTACGCCCAGGCGGCCAAGGACAAATGTCATGATCTCTGCTTCCAAAAGATCAGGACTTGCCCGACTCCCTTGGAAGCAGACCCATAACCCCGGTTCCGAGTGCCAGCCAGTCCCAATTGGGACCTTTTGGACCCTGTCCTGGCGCCAGTGGCACCAGGCTCATAAAGATGCCCAGTCCCAGCGCTGGAAGCGCCGGGCTCATAATGCTTGGGTGGACTTACCTGCAGCAGACCATGCTGCTTACTTACCTGCCAGTTGAGCCCCTGATCCTCTTCTGTTTGGGACTACTTTTCCTGTTGGGTGGGGCAGGAGCCACTCCCTAGGTTCAGAACACTGGAACTCTTCTGGAAAGCAGGAACTCTTTTGTCACCTAGGCGAGGCTGTGGAAGGAGACACCTAAGCACTACAGGAGGCTATTTAAACCACACCCGATGGATGAATCTTGCTTTGCGTTATTCTGCATTCTCTGCAGCAGAACACTCATCGTGTCTTCTGCTTCTGATACTGGGCCTAAGGGAACAAAGGCTTACCATCCTGGAATCCAGTCTTCAGCAGCACCTGTAAAGACAAAGAAAGAATAGGTTAGCACTACGGTCTTCAGTGGCAGCGCATCTCTTACCTGGTCCATCGGCTGTCACCAACGCCTCGCGCTGCATTCCGGCATCTGAAAGACAAAGGCTTACCTACTCTTCGCATGCTCCGGAGGTCTTTGCACTGCATTCCGGCATCTGAAAGACAAAAGCTTACCAGCTCTTCGCACGCTCCGGAGGCCTTCGGCGCTGCATCCCGCATCTGAAAGACAAAAGAAGGTGCGTTTAAAGACATTGGGCAACTTTATTACTCACGTGCCATTACTCCTTCCCACGCCGAATCCAGTGGGTATTCCAGCACCCTTCAGCTTCTCTAAAGCTCCGAACTTGTACCTGCAAGATAAAAGGGACAGTTAGTGCGCATCGTGAAGCAGGCTACAAGCGCTTACTTACGTGCTTCCAGGTGCTTCTATTCCTCACGCGGGTTCGATCCTCAACTCTCATCAGCCCGCCATCCGCCATCGCCGGAACCCTGCAAAACAAGAGATATCATTACAAAAGACTTTTAAGACATTTGAAGTGCCCAGAACTTACCGTTCGTGCAGTTAACGACGGACAGCAGTCCTCTGAGGTCAAGAGGCCTGCACCCTTATCCAGTGAAGAAACTGGTTACGGCACCCTGCCCCGAGGCAGATGGAGAGCTCGGCGTTCACTTACCTAAGACATCTTACTCTTCGAGTCAGACATACAGTGCACAGAGGTCCAGCCCAAAGAGCCAACCGTGTGTTACACATCACCTTTGAAGATACGGCATTCACCCAGTCAAGACCGGCGCCTCTGCGGGAATCAGGTGAGCGTTACACAAACTGGTCAGGTTTCATACCCAAGCCCAAAACAGGGGAAAGAGCGGAATTGAAACTCAACAAAGGACGGCTCAGGCCTGGGAAATCAAGGTCAACCCAAGAGAGGGAGGCGAGCGTCATCTAAGTAGAATCAAATCTTCAGAGTATACCAGCCTGCCCTGTGAAGGTCAAGATAAGGAGGCCCGGGCAGGTGGTGGAGCTACATGGAGAATTAAATACACGAAAATCTGGAAACTGAAGCAGATTCACGGTGAACCAACACGTGACCAGCCAGGTGCAAAGATGTACCACCGTCTGATGTCACCCAGATCCAAGGGGTGCCATAACTTTTCCTGAAAAGAGACTACAGTTTCGAGGCCTTCCTTAGCCAACTCATTGACACATTGCCCTAAAACCACTAATTGATGGAAGGGAGGCAGGGTGAATCTTGGGACACTAGGCACCTGGGTGTCCAGCCTGCTTGCTGCTAATTAAAGTGGAGATTTATGATTAGGGGTGTAACTTGCCCAATCACAATGGACCATGTAATCTAGGGTCCTACAGACACTGTAGCCAATAGGACGTCGTACTTATAGTAACGTCTATCGCGTGTGATGTAGAAGGATAGGCGTAGATGCCCACCAGATAAGCGTTAACCAATCTGCATGCTCTATTGCCATATACAGATATAACACCAATACTTAAGTTACCTTTCCCAACCAATTATATTGCGTGATGATTTTTTATAGAATTAGACGCCAATGATGACGAGTTTAGCCTATAAAAACGGCTGTTGGACTAAAGTTCGAGGAAGTCGGAGCGAGACAGGTGTATGGAATGCTGCTGATATCCATATGCTGATGTATGTATAATTAAACAGACTTACCTTTGCCAACTTACTGAGTCCTGATTTTTTAGATGTTCTGGAGTATGTGAATCCTTCACTCTGTCCTCACATGGTGCAGCTATCTAGCATTACAAGTTCTCGGGGGTTGAGTACTGACCAATGGGTCCATCAGTAATTTCCTCTCTTCGTGAACACTTGGTAGTGTGAGGATGGTTTCGGCCATCGATTATTGATCATTGATTTATATAGTTATAAGACACCCTTAGACCGACGGCACAAAGTAACTCTGGGCCTTCGGTTACATCATGAGTCCTTTCGCCATTCCGGCTGACTAGGCCGAGAAGCTCCACGTGGGCAATGATAGAGTAAAGAATTTCAAAAAATCTGCAGTGGGTATGAAGGAAGCCGCCTTTCCAAGCATAACCCTTCTCATTCCCATGGTCAGCGGATCGGACGTAAACCTTAAAAGTGGAAAGAGGAAGGGGCGGTGATCCTGAAGTTCGAGAGAGGAAAAGAGGTGATCGGTGAGTGAAACAACGAAACCCGTTACCTGGGCAGATGTCTTATAGGCATTAGAGTAAGTAGGGGAAAGATAACGGAGGGCGGCAGAGAAAAATAAAGTAGCTAGAGGTAGAGTAGACGGTATATATTTAAAGGGTTAATGACTCGAGTATAAAAAGAAAAACATATATAAAGAGGAATACCAGGTGGGCACCTGAGCCAAAACGTAAAAGAATACCAGGGGGGCACCTGAGCTAAAACGTAAAAGAATACTGGGGGGGGGGACACCCGAGAGAAAAACGAGATTTCGCCTTGTTCCTGCGCTTTAAAGATTGGTCAGAAGGAACGTGAACCCAGAGCCCACAGAGGGGGGACAATCTAGGCTACAATTACGTTTAAAGAGGGAATTAACGGGGTTCGTTCAAATCCCATGGTGGGGTATTAATTAGAAGGCAGGTACATGTATGACCAGCTGGTGTCTGTCTAGTCTGTCAAGTGTCCGTCAGATGTGTCTTACTGCATGTTAAATGTACAACAATTGTATTGGTGATTGATTGAAATGCATTTTGGCCTTACGCGATTCTGTAACTAAGAGAGAACCACCAGTGAATTGATGGTTTCTTTTGAGTTAATTGATAGTATAAATTTTGGCAGGAAGAAGTGGATTGGAGCTTGCGGTTGTGGTGCTCGCTCATACTAGTGGGAAGATTAAAAGATTGTGTAAATATTGTTGGTGTCGAAGTTAAAAAATGGAAGAGGTTACCCCACTAGCACACTTGTGCAAGCAACTACCCAAGCATGCAATAAAATTGAAGAAATATAGCCAGGAGTGGGTTAAGGGTTCTGCCAATAAGATGTTTATGCCTTGGCCCCAGAATGGGTCCTTGTCTAAGGCTGTTTTATAGCACATGACAACCTTCCTACATGCCACATATACTGGCAAGAAGCTTGAGATACGCCTTGCTGTTCTCGAGCTTTGGAAGATGTTTGAGCAAACGAAGGAAGAAGAACCACCTGCAGACTGGATATTAAATGTATGTACAGAGAGGGGGTGAGACGCCTACCGCGCCACCAGCCCCGCCAGAACCAGTCATTGAGGGAAGCAAATCAGATGGTTTTTACCCGTTACGAGAACTCAAAGTAGCCACAGGGTACAGTAACCCCGCATATGAGTCACCTACATGTAGAAGTGACGAAACTAAAGAACAGGAGCAGCATTGATTTGGCCTCCACAGTCCCGAGGGACAAGGTGAGGCGCGGCGATAGTAGTAAGGATCGGGCACAGGCAAGTTCACCTCTCGATAAAGAGAGAGAGGGAAAGAAGCGGAAAGGAAGTGATGAGACAGCATTCGCAAAAGACGAATGGATGGGAGGACAGATACTATTAAAGCTAGATGGAAAGGGAAGTGATGATGTGCGGACGAGAGAAAGGCACGATGAAGAGCGGAGAAAGAAGAAAGGGACGAAAGGATGAGAAAGAAGGATAGATTAAGGCAAGAACAACTATATCGCGAAGAGCAAGGAATACCGCTCAGTCGCACCCAGTATGCAGCCTATGAAAAATACAGGCTGAACATGTTAAAGTTGGAGGAAGAAAGGAGAGTGCACGAAAGGAAGGTGAAAAAGCGGGAAGACGAGGAGAGTAGAAGGGCAAAGGAACATAGAAATGAACGAATGAGAGAAGTAGATAAGGCTAGAGAAGAAGCGAAAAAGTGAAAGGAGATAGATGAGGAATTGGAACGAAAACACAGACAAAGGGCATGAGATCTTGAGTATTTGGAGCGGGTAGTCATTAAACCCAATCCTACAGTAGAATGGGAAGACATAGAAGAATTATTTCCTGCAAGCGATGCGGTACCACGTCTAGCGGGATAAATATTGACGAAGACTTGGATACCAGAAGCATCAGGGAAGCGATTGACGAAATATATGATGAGATCGGACTAGAAGTAGCCTACCAAGGGGGAAGGGAAGATGAGCGCTTAAAGAGCACTCAGCTACATGACACTAAGGATGTTACTCAAAGTAGTGGGAGTAGGGGACTGTCCCTAGATAGACTAGAAATTTGACAGAACGCAGATGATGCAAGAAGTTGTATAAACTGGGAATATTCAGAGTCTGACTCCGGTGGGGATACAGAGGATGAGGCACAGGAGGAAGGGAGGCCATGTGAAAAGCCGCTCCCTCGAGGCCAAGGGGTACGATGGTCCAACGCCAGTGAATCTGAACCTAGGACATCAAAGCCTACCAAGGCACATGGCAAACGTGAGGAAACACCCCGCGATCAGAGGGGGGAGCCAGCATCCACCTATACAGGCAGATTAAGGGCATTGCTGGGTAGACGGCAAGGCAGTAATACTGCCACGCCAGTAGACGGGAGGAGTGGGGCAAAAGAAAAGGAAGATTGTGCCTTTCAATTCCCGCTGCTAGAAAAAGGGGGAGTGAGGCCGCAATACATTCCATGGCCACACATGGACTGAGAAAAAGTAAAAAATAAGCTTCCAATGCTGACATCGGGGGCTGGGAAATGGATACACGAGTTAGAAAAGATGACCGGGGGAGTCACCTTAGCTACAGGGGACATCAAGGGCCTCCTGATCGCCATACTTGGTGAAAGGGCTGACGATGTGTGGAAACGGGCTGGGTATCCAAGGGTAACGGTAACTAACACTACCCATGACGGAGCACCTTTTAATAATTGTAAAGCAGCAGTGTGGAAAGCGCTGCAAACGCTGTACCCAGAAACATCGGACATGGGAGCTATAATGACTTGGAAAATGAAAGAGTCTGAGGATCCGTAGATTTATATCCAAAATGTTCAAGACGCGTGGGTGCTCGAAACGCATGAGTCTTGGTTAAAGTCTATCCCTGTCTTTTACCACATACTGTGTCAAGGGTTGCCTGAACCGGTGCAAAAACAGCTCAAGAAATTGGTAGGGATCGAAGCCAAACCGTGGGCCGAAATTCAACTGACAATTGCACACTACTGCAGATTGTTACAAGAAAAGAACCGAAAGAATTAAGCAACCCGTAAGGGGGAAGAAGCAAAGCTGGTACAAAAGAAGCTCTTGAAGTATACTCTCGAGGGAGCCAAGTTGACCAGCCCAGCCAAGCCCAGCACGCAGCAAGCAAATTACCAAGCAAATACAGGATATTACCCAAGGGGTAGAGGATTTAGAGGAAGAGGATGGCAAGGTGGCCAGGGAGGTTTCCATGGTAATCAGGGAGGTTTTCAAAATAAGCAAGGCGGATTCCAGAATGAACAGATGAGCGGTCAAGCCATGCCAGATGGGTAGATAGTCCGACCACAGCCAGTATGCTGGCTGTGCAGAATGACAGGACATGTGGCGCGCATGTGCAGAAACCAAGGCATGTGGCAAAATGGCCAAGGAATGGGAGCAGGTATGGTGACTCAGCCTGCCGCCCCGCAACAAGGCAGTGCGCAGGGCCACATAGTCCAGCAGCAGGCAGCAAGCTTGCAGCAAGGTGCACAACAAGGGTTTCAACCCTCAAACATGGGGAACTTGCAACCAGGGCAGCCCCAACAGGCACCACTGCCGGTGCCACAAGGAATGAACAATGAAGGAGGAACCAACCCCGGGAATGGGGGTATTCCACAAACTTACAGCTGTACATAAAATAGGACAGCTCACAGGAAACTCTGATGTGCTATATCCTATCTGTGACACCAGACCCTAATAGGGAACCCAGGGTAAATGTCACCATAGTGGGTGAAGAATATTCCTTCTTAGTTGACATGGGTGCGACGTGTTCGTGCATACGAGAAGGCAAGTTTTCCTTGTCCGGCGAGGCTATAGATACTCAGAGTTTCACTGGAGCTCATAGCAGAGTTCCCTTTACAGACACACTCCCAGTCTCAGTTGAAGAGCGTGAAATTAATTTGCCCTTATTGTACTCACGTCAGTCCCCTGTAAACATCATGGGTTGAGATTTTATGACAAAGTTGAATATGACAATCTCGTTTACTGAGGATGGTATAGTGTGCTCCACGCCAGGAATGCAGTATTCTAACGTGTGCAAAATGATCAGAGCATACTCTGGACGTGCAGTCATGAGAGCTATACCGCTGGAGCCAGACGTTTTCGCATATGGCGTACGAGTGCTTATGGCGGGATTGCCAGGCCTCGCAGACAAACCTATGAGAACCCCTGATGAATTTCTATTTAGATCAAGAATACACATGCATGAGGAAGAGGGACAAATATTTCCCTTTGGAAATACAATCTGCCGCAGCAAAGGGGAAGGTGTCCCTGGTAGAAGGATATAATGACGAAGGAAGGCAATGGTGCGCTATTATCGCCATTGAAGAAGGGTATCGAGTGACTGACGTCACGTATGACGATCTGTTCGAAGAACATCCTGACTTAGAAGAGACAAGAGTGAAAGTAAGTCTCATATTCTGGGTCAAAATGATCAAACGAGAAGTGCCACAGAGAATGATGCTGGCAATGGTACGTCCAGAATACTTTGAGGAGGACATGGCTCAGGTGCCTGTCGCAGTATGGACAACAGGGCCTTATGATGTAGGACCCCTGAAGGGGGCGGGAGAAGTGAAAATCAAACTAAAGCCAGGAGCGATCCTACCAAGAGCGAGACAATATCCCATGTCCAGAGAAGTGGAGGAGGGGATCGCGAAGACAATTTCCGCCATGATGGAACAGGGCATCCTAGTGACGTCAGAATCACCCTGTAACACGGTGATCTATCCCATCAAGAAATCGAAGGGCAGGTTTTGGCGTTTAATCCAGGATTTAAGGGCATTAAACGACATTGTCGAAGCTGAGTTCCTTCTAGTCCCTAACCCGTCTACAATTTTGTGTAACATGCCCACTGAGGCAAAATATTTCACGGTGATTGATTTGAAAAATGCATTTTTCTCAATTCCGTTACACCGTGACTCGCAAGACTTGACATCGTTTACGTTTAAGCAAATGCGCCTGAAAAGCACGAGGCTGCCACAGGGGTATTGTGAGTCCCCATCCATTTTTAACAGATTCCTGCAAATGGACCTAAGCAATATTGCGGTAGACAGTGTTGTTTTGCAGTATGTAGATGACATTCTGATCTGCAGCACCACTGAGGAGCAATGCAGGAGTGACTCTGTCCAGCTACTAACGATACTAGCTGAGAAGGGGCACAAAGTTGATAAAGAAAAGTTGCAATATTGTCAGCGGGAAGTGCTGTACATAGGGCAACTAATCTCTCATGAAGGGAAAAAGATAACCCCAGAAAGGGCTGAAGCCATCATGAACACGGCCAAGCCACGCACAATCGAGCAAATGCAAAGCTTTTTAGGCCTGTGCAATTATGTCTGAGCTTGGGTCTTTGACTACAGCTCGTACACCAAGCCCTTGCTTCAGGCCCTGAAGAAGGCCCAAGCGACAAAAGAAGAAATCGAGTGGACTGAGGCAATGGAAAAGGGTTTTACAGAACTCAAGGGGGCAATTTGTAAGGCCCCAGTTCTCGGGATCCCTAATTATGCAGAAGAATTCTATCTGTTCTCACATACCGCTGGCAATTTTATGACGGCTGTACTAGCTCAACGAACATCGCTGGGGTGCAAACCTCTAGCGTATTACAGCGGGAGACTAGACCCGGTTATGAGGGGCCACTTCCCATGCTAAAAAAATCTGGCCTCCGCCGCGTTTGCCATTGAGAAGGCATCTTCCATTGTGATGGGGTGCTCCATGACATTGTATGTCGAGCACTCACTGTTCGCCATATTGGAGAAGCCAAAAGGCACATTGACATCCCAGAGAGCATCCGCCTATGAGGAGATCATCTCCATATTCACATTCATAATAGAACCAGTAACCGAGGGTGAACCAGTCCATGACTGTGCAAACTATGAAGAATTCTACGATGAAATCCCAAGGGTAAAGGAAAACGCCCTGCCAAGTGGGGAGGTCGTCTTCATTGACGGGTCCTCTAGAATCGACCAAGAAGATGGACAAAGGTATACAGGCGTAGCCGTGGTGAAAAACCTGGCGAATGGAGAGTTTCAGGTACTCGTCAGTGCGCGAATACCCTCTCACTATTCAGCCCAAGCTGCAGAACTGGTGGCACTGATACTCGCCATCGGAAATCACGCAGATCAGGAAGTGACGGTGTACAGTGATTCCACCCATGTGACTTCCACCGTGAATTCAGGTTTAGCATGATGGAAAAGGAGGGGTTACCTCCGAGCAGATGGCACGCCAGTGCAACATGCAGCCTTACTGGATAGGCTGATAAAAGCACTACAGCTCCCAGTGTGCATAGCGGTCGTGAAATGCACCGCTCACACCAAGGGGACAGATTTCGTGTCACGTGGAAACCATGAAGCGGACACGGAAGCCAAGCGCATGGCATCCAAGAATGAAACAATCATGGACATGGAGGTGGCACGTACCCATGAACGAATGATGGTAGCGCGAGCCACACCAGAAGCCTATAGCAATATGGGGCAGACTCAGTTAATGGAGCTCCAAGGGGAGGCACCTCAGGAGGAGAAAAATGTATGAAAGCGTCGAGGGTGTTCTTTAAACCCCTCTGACGGATTGTGGATGCAAGACAGCACTGGTAAACCAGTAATGCCTGTCACCCTTCTAAAGGTAGCGTTAGAACAACTCCACTACCCTTTCCATATGTCAAAAGAAAATCTTGCGGCAACGCTCTCAGAAGACTGGTTCACGCCGAATTTAGCAGAGCATGTTGCATTCTTTATGGTCAACTGCATAATACGTCAGCAATTCACCTCTGGGCACACATTAAAAGTAGTGAGAGGAATCATTCCCAGACCTAATGGACCGTTCCAGCACCTACATATCGATTATGTCGATATGATTCAGGTATGTAATGGGTACAGGTATTTAATTGTGGTGGTGTGTCCTTTCTCAAGATGGATAGAAGCAGGTCCCTGTACACAACCCGATGCAGCCTGTGCCACAAGGTTTCTGGTAAGGGAAGTGTTCCCTAGGTGGGGGGTGTGCGAGGTAATGAGATCAGATAATGGCCCATTTTGTAAATACAGTGTTTGAGCAGATTAGCTTTTTGCTTGGTATAAAGCACAAGTTCTCATCGGCGTATCACCCAGAGGGAAATGGGATATGTGAGCGGCTCAGCGGCCTGTTAAAAGAGAGAATAGCCAAGTTGAAGCTCACATTAAAGAAGGCATGGTTGCACTGTCTACCATTGGCATTGTATGCTCTTCGGAACCAACCAGGCTCTGACCATCATCTTACGCCGCACAAAATAGTTACTGGTAGAAGGATGAGGACCCTTCTTGCCCCCCGAGACAGGGCTAGATGTGATGCCAGCCTGCTAGGGAGGTTCTGGGAGCTGAGATGAAGGATTACCTTGACTGTCTCACATCCAGCGCCACTGTCATTTCAGAACAGCACAGCACAAACCGCAACAGACAGTGCTGATGCAGGCGCAGCTCACAGCCTTCATGCGCCCCTTGTCTTCCCTGGCGACAGCGTCCTTGTACGGAATTTTACAAGGAAAAAATGGGACGAGCCAAGGTTTAATGGCCCTTTCATCGTAGAGGACTGCACCCGTCCGCTGTCAAACTCGAGGGCAGAAGAGCCTGGATCTTCCTAAACGACATCAAACCATTTATAGGAGAGAGCACTCCTACTGCATCCACCTCTGAGGAATCTACAGACAACAGGGAAGGACCTCAGCACGTGCAGACAAGATCTATGGCAAGGAAGAAGGACGCATGAGCAGAGAAGAAAGGAAAAGAGCCCGTTTGTGAAAATCATGTCCACACTGAACTTTTCCTTTATGCACAGATCGAGACAAAACCAAGCAAACAAACACTCTGCGCAGCCAAAAGTGCAGGGCAAAAAGGAGAATCATATATTCCGAATCCGCAGTGACACTGGTAACTCGAAAATGTTGAATCACACGAAGCTTTGAACATGAACTCTAAGACTCCGATAAGTAGTAAAATAAGACATTTCTGAGAACCAAAAAAACATTATTCTAAAGCATCCAGTACCAAGACTTTGTGCACAGAACTTATGGTACATCCCGGCAGAAGTCTCAAGTGGGATGTACTCACCTATTTTCAGCTCGTGCTCCTAACATATCCGTCACTCATAGGGAGAGGAACAAGTGTCGCAAAATACATTCAAGGTCCAGAAAATAAGAAGCTAATCAGGCAACTACTGACTGTCATCATAGAGGTCTTCGCCGAGTTGCCCGAGCACAGTGAACAAGAGACTAATGCTCCCACCATAAGTGATCATTGATGAAATAACATATACATTATTCTTCCGAATCATAGAGGAGTGCCTAGGACTTGTCGGGAGAACCACAGATATACCGACTTTCATCAGAGATCCCCGAAACAATGACTTTTTTAACCAAGTGTGCTATAAACTGAACCATGTGGTAGCAATCCACGCAGCAGGAAAGTGCAAAAACTGCTCACGACAAAAGAAAGACTTGTGATCGGGACCCAGAAAAACAAAGAAAATGTCCCTGTCTCCTGCAGACATGCAGCTAGCCCACAATGTCCTGATTAGACTAGTCACAGACTATCCAGAAATGGTGGGAAGGCCTGCTGATGTTGATGTTGTCACCTTCCTCAGAGATCCAGTCAATTTCCTACACTGAAGACCCTTCTCCACGGGATCATGCTCTAGGTGGAACTTTCCAACTTCCAGCGAGAGTTCCTAAGGAGATTCCTGTGAGACCGTTCGCCGAGGGACAGATCGAGAGAAGTACAAAGACTGTTCATGGCACAAAAAAGGGCCTGTGATCTAGAGGCCAGAAAATAAGAGCGAATGTCATTGACACCAGAAGACAGCAGATACGCATTCCGAGTCTTCTTCCACCTCATTGAGAACTTTCCAGAACTTGTGGGTAGACCCATTACTGTCGACGTGCCCACCTTCCTCAGCAACCCAGCAAAGAACGCGCAACTCAACAGGCTCCTGAGAGCTATCATCTCGCAGCTGAGAAGCAATTACGGACATCCATTGCTGAGGAGAGCCTTAGGGGGGGAGATCCATGATAAAACTCTTCATCATCCTTCCACCGAGGACAGAGTAAGAAAACAAGGACAAAGTTCTCCATTCTGCTCACATAGGACAGATTGAGAAGAGCGGAAACAAGGATAACCACATCGTGTTCGTATTTTATTTTTATTTTTATTTTTATTTCTGTGTTTTTCTTCTATTTTTCATCATCTTTCTGCCGTGGTGCAGATGGAGGAGAGAGACACTACTCTTCAATATGTCAACGAACAACCAATTGGAAGGAACAGCACAAGAATTTCACCATCGTGTTTTCCATTTTCAACATCTTTCTTATTTCTTCCTACCTTCTCATATGTTCACTTTTATTTTTGTTTTTATTTTTTGACGTTTTATTTTTGCGTGATTTGTAGCGGATCCATCTTTTCATGGTGTCATTGCGAATAGATTCCTGGATGTCCTCAGGGCCATGGTGAATTGGAGGGGTGCCCTGGGACTGTGTTTATTATAGAAATGCAAAATGAAAATGATATGATAAAGATAGTAGTCTAACCTTTCTCCATAGTCTAGCTAAACGGTACTGTGCCGCATATCTCGAGACTACTGGTTACACCGATAAAGGGGACATTTGAATAATACTCGTCACTTTAGTATTTTCTGAACCTTTTTGAGCAACGAGATCAAAGTAAGAAAGCAAATAAACTATTGACTATGGACTTGATCGGCATGGGGGCCCAGAACAGTAACCTAGTTTTGCCACCCGCAAAGGGGCACTCCCGCTTCCCTGGAAGGAGATGCTGCAAGCTATCGTTTAAAGCCATTATAAGCATATGCATAGTGATTATTATTGTGTTTTTGTCTCTAACTATCAGAACTGCATTTAGTGTTGGTGCACGGAGTGTCCCATTGTCTGTGCATCCACCAGATAACGAATATCTGGGTCCCACAAAAGCACCCAGACCATATATCGTCATCCCTGTTCCTAGAAATGTTGGTGGCAAAGCAAACGAACTGAAACTGAATGTAATAAATAGTGACAACTACATGGTTGAGGTTATGAATGATGAGAAACGCTGGAGACAGGGTCCGCTCGGAATGAATGATAACATAGCACTGTCCACGGCACGCACCCACACAGTGAGTGCACACGAACAAGGGCAAGTGTCAATGGCTACGGGACCTCAGACCAAATCAACAGTAAAAGAAAAACTGCCTAAGGAACGACCGGCTCCAGAAAATACTGGAAGTAAACAAGGGGAACCAGGTGAGAACCCAAGCAGAGGGGGCATGACAGAATCCTTCAAAGAACTGGAAGAAGTCACGAAAGAACCTACTGAGAAAACACATGCGTTGGTTGAATATGTGTTCCCGCTCATACTTAGAGCAAAGAAGCTACATGAGGAGCTGAGCAAGAAAACCACAGAAACTGTTATAACGAGCACGCCTGCGCCAACGCCAGAAATAAGCATGAGGCCTCCAATGCCGCCACGCATTGGGAAGATGACGAGCCAATGGTGGTGGGAGGAGGTCTACAAAAGAATGCATGAGGGAAGGAAAAGAAACGCAAAACATCCCCCTGTTACTGCAGGGCAGGAAATTAAACCTGCCCCACCAAGGATAGTACCCGAGAGCCAACCCGAACGGAAGAGCAGTACGGACGAATTCAGAGACATAGTGATAGCCAATTACAGAAAAACGTTAAGAAACAAGAGAAACCCATATGAAACCGACAACGAACTAAACGATTCCTTGGACAGCACAGCCCATCTAGGAAACAACATTTGGTACCAACACATGAAAGAAGTTGGAAGGAAGCAATCAGAAGGGGAATGTTTAATGTGTGCACTCCTGCCATACAGTATGGGCAAGTCCAAAATCTTTGTGGCGATAAAAGTTGATGCCCCCACTGCACACTGCATGTCACACATAGCAATGTGCAACACCAGAGGGCAGTTTATGGGGAGAGACACCTCCCTGATATGGGCCAATGAAAAGGATTTCCCTGATGAAGAGGGTTTTGTTCAGGACAGCAAAACAAGAAACAGGGCGCACACCAAGAATCATGTGATTAGATATGAGAACCCTGACATCAAAGGATCGGGAATAAGATGGGAAATAAACCCGAGACTGAATGTCCAAGGGAAAACAGCTGAAGAAGCTCAAATTGGAAGAACCGAGGCCAAATGCAGATCTGGGGGTCAGTAGTGTCCCCAAACGGATGGGAAGAAGGGGCTGTGATCTGCCGAGCCTGGATGGTCCTTGGAGCCTGCCAAGAAGCAATAGAAAATTCACAAAGACTATGCAAACCATTGTGGCCAAGAGTGGTAAAGCTTCTAACATGGGTCAAAGACAGAGGAGGACCCCTGCAAATAGTGCTACTAGAAAATCTGAAACTGTGCTTCAGAAGTAATGGCACGAGGAAAATGGGGGAGAATCAAAACTGCGGACAAATATATGAAGCCCCAGGGATGTTGCAAGGAACCGCCATCCTGATGGAACATTAACTGGGCATGTGGATCCAAGGCATACATAAGGCTACCAAGGAACTGGGGAGGCATATGCACACTGGTGAACGTCCACGTTCCGGCACTGGTGATTCCAAAAAATGAACTGAATTTGGACATCTTCCCAAAAGCAGATGCTCACCTGAGGAAAAGGAGGTCTGTGAAGTTAATGTTGAGGATGAAGAGAGAAAATTACTTCTCCACCAAATCAGAGGACGCATTTCATGCCATTCTCTACGAACACAGGCTGTTTAGCCTAACCTCATCCATATTCACAACAATACTCTTGCCGCATATCCAAGTTAGTGCAAATACCAAATGGTTGCAGATAACCAGATGGGAATTACTGCAGACCATCAATACCACCATAAAAGGATTCAACGCGATTAAAGAAGAACTAAGAGCAGTCCGCCTGATGACTCTCCAGAACAGATATGTGCTTGACAGGATTACAACGATGGATGGAGGTGTTTATACAAAGATTGGAGAATCGTGTTGCACATTTATACCATCACACAATGAGGAAAATGGAACCCTCACCGAGGCCATAGGCATGCTGACAAGCCTAAAGAACCAGATGACCAAGGAAACAGATGAAGTGGACGTCGACAGTTGGTTTGGGAACTTATTCTCCTGGGTCCCACAATGGATGGCTGACATATTCAAGTTTCTGGGAGCCTTACTAGCTATGGTGCTGATAGGATTCTGTGTTATCACGATAATCATCACACAGTGCCAGAAAAATGCAAAGAAGGCCATTGGGATGATAATTATGGTTGATATCGAGCCAGGGTGGAAGCCCAGAGACCTGACAGACGAAGAGATAAAGGACTCCGTGAAGGCCAGTGAATTTGCACCAGAGGGAACAAAATTCACTTATCCCAATAAACGAAGAAGGTATGGAGGAAAATAGATTTATTGCAGCCCAAATGGACAATGCCAGCTGATGACCTGGAACAAAGATGAGCGTGTGAAAACAGCAGGAAGTTTGAAAGGGGTGATAAAGATATGGACATCAAAATTGCATGCATTCACGCCATCTTGTGTAAACCCGGAAGACGATGAACAAGACATTGAAGAAAACAAAGAAACTAAATATAAAGGAGAAAGCAGAAGTGGTCGATGAACCAACCAGAAGGGAGAGTGTAGAGGAGGTCCCAGATATGGCCTGCACCCCTGCCCCCCAGTCAGAGTTGCCAGTAAAATACTTGCCAAGGTGTGTGACGTATAAGGAGCAACTGAACCAACAGAGAGCCGCATTGGGCCTCTGCCCTGTGTACATTAGAAGATCAGTATCTGTTGAAATGCCAATAAGCAGACAGCCCTGGGCAGCACGGTACCCAATCAGACAACCATACCAGCCGCAGATACGAAAAGATGAGTATTTACAGACTGTCCATGAAGAGACACAAAGAGCCCTGATGGAAGGTAAACGATGATGAGAAGAGGGCCTAGACAGACTAACGCATGAGAAAAGGCAACACGCAAACGCGTGTATCCACAAAAACAGGTGCAAGAGACACGAAGGACAACTCAATGTTAAAACGTAAGAAACATCATAGCAAAGGAACCAAGATGAAAGAATCGAACCCGTTAAACGTGTGTAAATAGGCTTGAAACGCAAGATGCTAAGAAATCCATACTGCTTGCAATGCTTAGTAGAAGTTACAGAGGCTAGCACCAGCCATATATCTACCTCAAGAAGGCACAATGCACACATGCGACTCCATTTTGTAAAAGCAGAAGTACGCCCAGGCGGCCAAGGCCTAACTGGTCAGGTTTCATACCCAAGCCCAAGCCTGGGGAAAGAGCGGAATCGAAACTCAACAAAGGACGGCTCAGGCCTGCGAAATCAAGGTCAACCCAAGAGAGGGAGGCAAGCGTCAGCTAAGGAGAATCGAAACTTCAGAGCCTACCAGCCTGCCCTGTGAAGGTCAAGATAAGGAGGCACGGGCAGGTGGTGGAGCTACATGGAGAATTAAATACACGAAAAGCTGGAAATTGAAGCAGATTCACGGTGAACCAACACGTGACCAGCCAGGCACGAAGATGTATCACCGTCTGATGTCACCCAGATCCCAGGGGTGCCATAACTTTTCCTGATAAGAGACTACAGTTTCGAGGCCTTCCTTAGCCAACTAACTGACACATTGCCCTAAAACCACTGATTGATGGAAGAGAGGCAGGGTGAATCTTGGGACACTAGGCACCTGGGTGTCCAGCCTGCTTGCTGCTAATTAAAGTGGAGATTTATGGTTAGGGCTGTAACTTGCCCAATCACAATAGACCATGTAATCTAGGGTCCTACAGACACTGTAGCCAATAGGACGTTGTACTTATAGTAACGTCTATCGCGTGTGATGTAGAAGGATAGGCGTAGATGCCCACCAGATAAGCGTTAACCAATCTGCATGCTCTATTGCCATATACAGATATAACACCAATACTTAAGTTACCTTTCCCAACCAATTATATTGCGTGATGATTTTTTATAGAATTAGATGCCAATGATGAGGAGTTTACCCTATAAAAACGGCTGTTGGACTAAAGTTTGAGGAAGTCGGAGCGAGACAGGTGTATGCAATGCTGCTGATATCCATATGCTGATGTATGTGCTGGAGTATGTGAATCCTGCACCCTGTCCTCACATGGTGCAGCTATCCAGTATTACAAGTTCTCAGGGGTTGAGTACTGACCAATGGGCCCGTCAGTAATTTCCTCTCCTCGTGAACACCGGCCACTTCTCTTTCCCCCCTCCTGCACACCATACACCAGCCACTTCTCCTTCCCCACTCCTGCACACCTCACACCGGCCACTTCTCTCTTCTCTTGTCCCCCTCCTGCATACCATACACCGGCCACTTCTCTTTCCCCGTCCTGCACACCACACACCGGCCACTTCTCTTCCCCCCTCCTGCACACCATACACCGGCGACTTCTCTTTCCCCCCTCCTGCACACCATACATACACCGGCCACTTCTCTTTGCCCCCTCCTGCACACCATACACTGGCCACTTCTCTTTCCACACTCCTGCACACCACACACCGGCCACTTCTCTTTCCCCCCTTCTGAACACCATACACCGGTCACTTCTCTTTCCCCCCTCCTGGACACCACACACCGGCCACTTCTCTTCCCCCGTCCTGCACACCACACACCGCCCACTTCTCTTTCCCCCTCCTGCACACCACACACGGGCCACTTGTCTTTCCCCCCTCTTGCACAACACACACCGGCCACTTCTCTTTCCCCCCCTCCTGCACACTATACACTTCTCTTTCCCCCCACGTGCACACCACACACCGGCCACTTCTCTTTCCCCCCTTATGCACACCATACACCGGCCACTTCTCTTTCCCCCCTCCTGCACACCACACACCGGCCACTTCTCTTTCCCACCTCCTGCACACCGCACACCGGCCGCTTCTCTTTCTCCCCTCCTGCACACCACACACCAGCCGCTTCTCTTTCCCCCCTCCTGCACACCATACACCAGCCACTTCTCTTTCCCCCCTCCTGCAAACCACACACCGGACACCTCTCTTTTCCCCCTCCTGCACACCATACACCGGCCAATTCTCTTTCCCCCTCCTGCATACCATACACCGGCGACTTCTCTTTCCCCCTCCTGCACACCATACACCGGCCACTTCTCTTTCCCCCCTCCTGCACATCATACCCCGGCCACTTCTCTTTCCCCCTCCTGCACACCATACACTTCTCTTTCCCCCCTCCTGCACACCATACACCGGCCACTTCTCTTTTCGCCCACGGCACACCATACACCGGCCACTTCTATTTCCCCCCTCCTGCACACCACACACCGGCCACTTCTCTTTCCCCCTCCTGCACACCATACACCGGCCACTTCACTTCTCTTTCCACCCTCCTGCACACCATACACCGGCCACTTCTCTTCCCCCCCTCCTGCACACCATACACTTCTCTTTCCGCCCTTTTGCACACCACACACCAGCCACTTCTCTTTCCCCCTCCTGCACACCATACACCAGCTACTTCTCTTTCCCCCCTTATGCACCCCATACACCGGCCACTTCTCTTTCCCCCCTCCTGCACACCATACACCGGCCACTTCTCTTTCCCCCTCCTGCACACCATACACCGGCCACTTCTCTTCCCCCCTCCTGCACACCATACACCGGCCACTTCTCTTTCCCCCCTCCTGCACACCATACACCGGCCACTTCTCTTTCCCCCTCCTGCACACCATACACCGGCCACTTCTCTTTCCCCCCCCCTGCACACCATACACCGGCCACTTCTCTTTCCCCCTCCTGCACACCATACACCGGCCACTTCTCTTCCCCCCTCCTGCACACCATACACCGGCCACTTCTCTTTCCCCCCTCCTGCACACCATACACCGGCAACTTTTCTTTCCCCCTCCTGCACACCATACACCGGCCACTTCTCTTTCCCCCTCCTGCACACCATACACCGGCCACTTCTCTTTCCCCCTCCTGCACACCATACACCGGCCACTTCTCTTTCCCCCCTTCTGCACACCATACACCAGCCACTTCACTTTCCCACTCCTGCACACCATACACCGGCCACTTCTCTTTCCCCTCTCCTGCACACCACACACCGGCCACTTCTCTCCCCCCCCTGCACACCATACACTTCTCTTTCCGCCCTTGTGCCCACCACACACCGGCCACTTCTCTTTCCCCCTCCTGCACACCATACACCAGCTACTTCTCTTTCCCCCCTTATGCACACCATACACCGGCCACTTCTCTTTCCCCCCTCCTGCACACCACACACCGGCCACTTCTCTTTCCCCCCACCTGCACACCACACACCGGCCGCTTCTCTTTCTCCCCTCCTGCACACCACACACCAGCCGCTTCTCTTTCCCCCCTCCTGCACACCATACACCAGCCACTTCTCTTTCCCCCCTCCTGCAAACCACACACCGGACACTTCTCTTTTCACCCTCCTGCACACCATACAGTGGCCAATTCTCTTTCCCCCTCCTGCATACCATACACCGGCGACTTCTCTTTCCCCCTCCTGCACACCATACACCGGCCACTTCTCTTTCCCCCCTCCTGCACATCATACCCCGGCCACTTCTCTTTCCCCCATCTGCACACCATACACTTCTCTTTCCCCCCTACTGCACACCATACACCGGCCACTTCTCTTTTCGCCTCCGGCACACCATACACCGGCCACTTCTATTTCCCCCCTCCTGCACACCATACACTGGCCACTTCTCTTTCCCCCTCCTGCACACCATACACCAGCCACTTCACTTCTCTTTCCACCCTCCTGCACACCATACACCGGCCACTTCTCTTCCCCCCCTCCTGCACACCATACACTTCTCTTTCCGCCCTTGTGCACACCACTCACCGGCCACTTCTCTTTCCCCCTCCTGCACACCATACACCAGCTACTTCTCTTTCCCCCCTTATGCACACCATACACCGGCCACTTCTCTTTCCCCCCTCCTGCACACCACACACCGGCCACTTCTCTTTCTCCCCTCCTCCACACCACACACCGGCCACTTCTATTTCCCCCCTCCTGCACACCACACACCGGCCACTTCTTTTCCCCCCTCCTGCACACCATACACCAGCCACTTCTCTTTCCCCCCTCCTGCAAACCACACACCGGACACTTCTCTTTTCACCCTCCTGCACACCATACAGTGGCCAATTCTCTTTCCCCCTCCTGCATACCATACACCGGCGACTTCTCTTTCCCCCTCCTGCACACCATACACCGGCCACTTCTCTTTCCCCCCTCCTGCACATCATACCCCGGCCACTTCTCTTTCCCCCTCCTGCACACCATACACTTCTCTTTCCCCCCTACTGCACACCATACACCGGCCACTTCTCTTTTCGCCTCCGGCACACCATACACCGGCCACTTCTATTTCCCCCCTCCTGCACACCATACACTGGCCACTTCTCTTTCCCCCTCCTGCACACCATACACCAGCCACTTCACTTCTCTTTCCACCCTCCTGCACACCATACACCGGCCACTTCTCTTCCCCCCCTCCTGCACACCATACACTTCTCTTTCCGCCCTTGTGCACACCACTCACCGGCCACTTCTCTTTCCCCCTCCTGCACACCATACACCAGCTACTTCTCTTTCCCCCCTTATGCACACCATACACCGGCCACTTCTCTTTCCCCCCTCCTGCACACCACACACCGGCCACTTCTCTTTCTCCCCTCCTCCACACCACACACCGGCCACTTCTATTTCCCCACTCCTGCACACCACACACCGGCCACTTCTTTTCCCCCCTCCTGCACACCACACACCGGCCACTTCTATTTCCCTCTCCTGCACACCATACACCGGACGCTTCTCTTTTCACCCTCCTGCACACCATACACCGGCCAATTCTCTTTCCCCCTCCTGCATACCATACACCGGTCACTTCTCTTTCCCCCCTCCTGCACATCATACCCCGGCCACTTCTCTTTCCCCCTCCTGCACACCATACACTTCTCTTTCCACCCTCCTGCACACCATACACCGGCCACTTCTCTTTCCCCCCTCTTGCACACCATACACCGGCCACTTTTATTTCCCCCCTCCTGCACACCATACACCGGCCACTTCTCTTTCCCCCTCCTGCACACCATACACCGGCCACTTCACTTCTCTTTCCACCCTCCTGCACACCATACACCAGCCACTTCTCTTTCCCCCTCCTGCACACCATACACCGGCCACTTCTCTTTCCCCCTCCTGCACACCATACACCGGCCACTTCTCTTTCCCCCTACTGTACACCATACACCGGCCACTTCTCTTTCCCCCCCTCCTGCACAACATACACTGGCCACTTCTCTTTCCCCCTCCTGCACACCATACACCGGCCACTCCTCTTTCCCCCCTCCTGCACACCATACACCAGCCACTTCCCTTTCCCCCCTCCTGCACACCATACACCGGCCACTTCTCTTTCCCCCTCCTGCACACCATACACCGGCCACCTCTCTTTCCCCCTCCTGCACACCATACACCGGCCACTTCTCTTTCCCCCCTTCTGCACACCATACACCAGCCACTTCTCTTTCCCACTCCTGCACACCATACACCGGCCACTTCTCTCCCGCCCCCTGCACACCATACACTTCTCTTTCCGCCCTTGTGCACACCACACACCGGCCACTTCTCTTTCCCCCTCCTGCACACCATACACCAGCTACTTCTCTTTCCCCCCTTATGCACACCATACACCGGCCACTTCTCTTTCCCCCCTCCTGCACACCATACACTGGCCACTTCTCTTTCCACACTCCTGCACACCACACACCGGCCACTTCTCTTTCCCCCCTTCTGAACACCATACACCGGTCACTTCTCTTTTCGCCTCCGGCACACCATACACCGGCCACTTCTATTTCCCCCCTCCTGCACACCATACACTGGCCACTTCTCTTTCCCCCTCCTGCACACCATACACCAGCCACTTCACTTCTCTTTCCACCCTCCTGCACACCATACACCGGCCACTTCTCTTCCCCCCCTCCTGCACACCATACACTTCTCTTTCCGCCCTTGTGCACACCACTCACCGGCCACTTCTCTTTCCCCCTCCTGCACACCATACACGAGCTACTTCTCTTTCCCCCCTTATGCACACCATACACCGGCCACTTCTCTTTCCCCCCTCCTGCACACCACACACCGGCCACTTCTCTTTCTCCCCTCCTCCACACCACACACCGGCCACTTCTATTTCCCCACTCCTGCACACCACACACCGGCCACTTCTTTTCCCCCCTCCTGCACACCACACACCGGCCACTTCTATTTCCCTCTCCTGCACACCATACACCGGACGCTTCTCTTTTCACCCTCCTGCACACCATACACCGGCCAATTCTCTTTCCCCCTCCTGCATACCATACACCGGTCACTTCTCTTTCCCCCCTCCTGCACATCATACCCCGGCCACTTCTCTTTCCCCCTCCTGCACACCATACACTTCTCTTTCCACCCTCCTGCACACCATACACCGGCCACTTCTCTTTCCCCCCTCTTGCACACCATACACCGGCCACTTTTATTTCCCCCCTCCTGCACACCATACACCGGCCACTTCTCTTTCCCCCTCCTGCACACCATACACCGGCCACTTCACTTCTCTTTCCACCCTCCTGCACACCATACACCAGCCACTTCTCTTTCCCCCTCCTGCACACCATACACCGGCCACTTCTCTTTCCCCCTCCTGCACACCATACACCGGCCACTTCTCTTTCCCCCTACTGTACACCATACACCGGCCACTTCTCTTTCCCCCCCTCCTGCACAACATACACTGGCCACTTCTCTTTCCCCCTCCTGCACACCATACACCGGCCACTCCTCTTTCCCCCCTCCTGCACACCATACACCAGCCACTTCCCTTTCCCCCCTCCTGCACACCATACACCGGCCACTTCTCTTTCCCCCTCCTGCACACCATACACCGGCCACCTCTCTTTCCCCCTCCTGCACACCATACACCGGCCACTTCTCTTTCCCCCCTTCTGCACACCATACACCAGCCACTTCTCTTTCCCACTCCTGCACACCATACACCGGCCACTTCTCTCCCGCCCCCTGCACACCATACACTTCTCTTTCCGCCCTTGTGCACACCACACACCGGCCACTTCTCTTTCCCCCTCCTGCACCCCATACACCAGCTACTTCTCTTTCCCCCCTTATGCACACCATACACCGGCCACTTCTCTTTCCCCCCTCATGCACAAAACACACCGGCCACTTCTCTTTCCCCCCTCCTACACACCACACACAGGCCGCTTCTCTTTCTCCCCTCCTGCACACCACACACCAGCCGCTTCTCTTTCCCCCCTCCTGCACACCATACACCGGCCACTTTTATTTCCCCCCTCCTGCACACCATACACCGGCCACTTCTCTTTCCCCCTCCTGCACACCATACACCGGCCACTTCACTTCTCTTTCCACCCTCCTGCACACCATACACCAGCCACTTCTCTTTCCCCCTCCTGCACACCATACACCGGCCACTTCTCTTTCCCCCTCCTGCACACCATACACCGGCCACTTCTCTTTCCCCCTACTGTACACCATACACCGGCCACTTCTCTTTCCCCCCCTCCTGCACAACATACACTGGCCACTTCTCTTTCCCCCTCCTGCACACCATACACCGGCCACTCCTCTTTCCCCCCTCCTGCACACCATACACCAGCCACTTCCCTTTCCCCCCTCCTGCACACCATACACCGGCCACTTCTCTTTCCCCCTCCTGCACACCATACACCGGCCACCTCTCTTTCCCCCTCCTGCACACCATACACCGGCCACTTCTCTTTCCCCCCTTCTGCACACCATACACCAGCCACTTCTCTTTCCCACTCCTGCACACCATACACCGGCCACTTCTCTCCCGCCCCCTGCACACCATACACTTCTCTTTCCGCCCTTGTGCACACCACACACCGGCCACTTCTCTTTCCCCCTCCTGCACACCATACACCAGCTACTTCTCTTTCCCCCCTTATGCACACCATACACCGGCCACTTCTCTTTCCCCCCTCCTGCACAAAACACACCGGCCACTTCTCTTTCCCCCCTCCTACACACCACACACAGGCCGCTTCTCTTTCTCCCCTCCTGCACACCACACACCAGCCGCTTCTCTTTCCCCCCTCCTGCACACCATACACCAGCCACTTCTCTTTCCCCCCTCCTGCAAACCACACACCGGACACTTCTCTTTTCCCCCTCCTGCACACCATACACTGGCCAATTCTCTTTCCCCCCTCCTGCATACCATACACCGGCGACTTCTCTTTCCCCCTCCTGCACACCATACACCGGCCACTTCTCTTTCCCCCCTCCTGCACATCATACCCCGGCCACTTCTCTTTCCCACTCCTGCACACCATACACTTCTCTTTCCCCCCTCCTGCACACCATACACCGGCCACTTCTCTTTTCGCCTCCGGCGCACCATACACCGGCCACTTCTATTTCCCCCCTCCTGCACACCATACACTGGCCACTTCTCTTTCCCACTCCTGCACACCATACACAAGCCACTTCACTTCTCTTTCCACCCTCCTGCACACCATACACCGGCCACTTCTCTTCCCCCCCTCCTGCACACCATACACTTCTCTTTCCGCCCTTGTGCACACCACACACCGGCCACTTCTCTTTCCCCCTCCTGCACACTATACACCAGCTACTTCTCTTTCCCCCCTTATGCACACCATACACCGGCCACTTCTCTTTCTCCCCTCCTCCACACCACACACCGGCCACTTCTATTTCCCCCCTCCTGCACACCACACACCGGCCACTTCTCTTTCTCCCCTCCTCCACACCACACACCGACCACTTCTATTTCCCCCCTCCTGCACACCACACACCGGCCACTTCTTTTCCCCACACCTGCACACCACACACCGGCCACTTCTATTTCCCTCTCCTGCACACCATACACCGGACGCTTCTCTTTTCACCCTCCTGCACACCATACACCGGCCAATTCTCTTTCCCCCTCCTGCATACCATACACCGGCCACTTCTCTTTCCCCCCTCCTGCACATCATACCCCGGCCACTTCTCTTTCCCCCTCCTGCACACCATACACTTCTCTTTCCGCCCTCCTGCACACCATACACCGGCCAATTCTCTTTCCCCCCTCTTGCACACCATACACCGGCCACTTCTATTTCCCCCCTCCTGCACACCATACACCGGCCACTTCTCTTTCCCCCTCCTGCACACCATACACCGGCCACTTCACTTCTCTTTCCACCCTCCTGCACACCATACACCAGCCACTTCTCTTTCCCCCTCCTGCACACCATACACCGGCCACTTCTCTTTCCCCCTCCTGCACACCATACACCGGCCACTTCTCTTTCCCCCTACTGTACACCATACACCGGCCACTTCTCTTTCCCCCCTCCTGCACACCATACACTGGCCACTTCTCTTTCCCCCTCCTGCACACCATACACCGGCCACTTCTCTTTCCCCCATCCTGCACACCACACACCGGCCACTTCTCTTTCCCTTGTCCTGCACACCACACACCGGCCACTTCTCTTTCCCCCTCCTGCACACCATACACCAGCCACTTCTCTTTCCCCCGCCCTGCACACCACACACCGCCCACTTCTCTTTCCCCCCTCCCTGGACACCACACACCAGCCACTTCTCTTCCCCCCTCCTGCACACCACACACCGCCCACTTCTCTTTCCCCCTCCTGCACACCACACACCGGCCACTTGTCTTTCCCCCCTCTTGCACAACACACACCGGCCACTTCTCTTTCCACCCCTCCTGCACACTATACACTTCTCTTTCCCCCCACGTGCACACCACACACCGGCCACTTCTATTTCCCCCCTCCTGCACACCATAAACCGGCCACTTCTCTTTACCCCCACACACCGGCCACTTCTCTTTCCCCCTCCTGCACACCATACACCGGCCACTTCTCTTTCCCCCCTCCTGCACACCATACACCGGCCACTTCTCTTTCCGCCTCCTGCACTCCATACACCGGCCACTTCTCTTTCCCCCCTCCTGCACACCATACACCGACCACTTCTCTTTCCCCACTCCTGCACACCATACACCGGCCACTTCTCTTTCCCCCTACGGCACACCATACACCGGCCACTTCTCTTTCCCCCTCCTGCACACTATACACCGGCCACTTCTCTTTCCCCATCCTGCACACCATACACCGGCCACTTCTCTTTCCCCCCTTCTGCACACCATACACCAGCCACTTCTCCTTCCCTCTCCTGCACACCATACACCGGCCACTTCTCTTTCCCCTCTCCTGCACACCACACACCGGCCACTTTTCTTCCCCCCCTCCTGCACACCATACACTTCTCATTCCGCCCTTGTGCACACCACACACCGGCCACTTCTCCTTCCCCCTCCTGCACACCATACACCAGCTACTTCTCTTTCCCCCCTTATGCACCCATCCACCGGCCACTTCTCTTTCCTCCCTTTGCACACCACACACCGGCCACTTCTCTTTCCCCCTCCTGCACACCACACACCGGCCGCTTCTCTTTCTCCCCGCCTGCACACCACACACCAGCCGCTTCTCTTTCCCCCCTCCTGCACACCATACACCAGCCACTTCTCTTTCCCCCCTCCTGCAAACCACACACCGGACACTTCTCTTTTCCCCCTCCTGCACACCATACACCGGCCAATTCTCTTTCCCCCTCCTTCATACCATACACCGGCGACTTCTCTTTCCCCCTCATGCACACCATACACCGGCCACTTCTCTTTCCCCCCTCCTGCACATCATACCCCGGCCACTTCTCTTTCCCCCTCCTGCACACCATACACTTCTCTTTCCCCCCTCCTGCACACCATACACCGGCCACTTCTCTTTTCGCCTCCGGCACACCATACACCGGCCACTTCTATTTCCCATCTCCTGCACACCATACACCGGCCACTTCTCTTTCCCCCTCCTGCACACCATACACCGGTCACTTCACTTCTCTTTCCACCCTCCTGCACACCATGCACCGGCCACTTCTCTTCCCCCCCTCCTGCACACCATACACTTCTCTTTCCGCCCTTGTGCACACCACACACCGGCCACTTCTCTTTCCCCCTCCTGCACACCATACACCAGCTACTTCTCTTTCCCCCCTTATGCACACCATACACCGGCCACTTCTCTTTCCCCCCTCCTGCACACAACACACCGGCCACTTCTCTTTCTCCCCTCCTCCACACCACACACCGGCCACTTCTATTTCCCCCCTCCTGCACACCACACACCGGCCACTTCTTTTCCCCCCTCCTGCACACCACACACCGGCCACTTCTATTTCCCTCTCCTGCACACCATACACCGGACGCTTCTCTTTTCACCCTCCTGCACACCATACACCGGCCAATTCTCTTTCCCCCTCCTGCATACCATACACCGGTCACTTCTCTTTCCCCCCTCCTGCACATCATACCCCGGCCACTTCTCTTTCCCCCTCCTGCACACCATACACTTCTCTTTCCACCCTCCTGCACACCATACACCGGCCACTTCTCTTTCCCCCCTCTTGCACACCATACACCAGCCACTTCTATTTCCCCCCTCCTGCACACCATACACCGGCCACTTCTCTTTCCCCCTCCTGCACACCATACACCGGCCACTTCACTTCTCTTTCCACCCTCCTGCACACCATACACCAGCCACTTCTCTTTCCCCCTCCTGCACACCATACACCGGCCACTTCTCTTTCCCCCTCCTGCACACCATACACCGGCCACTTCTCTTTCCCCCTACTGTACACCATACACCGGCCACTTCTCTTTCCCCCCCTCCTGCACAACATACACTGGCCACGTCTCTTTCCCCCTCCTGCACACCATACACCGGCCACTCCTCTTTCCCCCCTCCTGCACAGCATACACCAGCCACTTCCCTTTCCCCCCTCCTGCACACCATACACCGGCCACTTCTCTTTCCCCCTCCTGCACACCATACACCGGCCACCTCTCTTTCCCCCTCCTGCACACCATACACCGGCCACTTCTCTTTCCCCCCTTCTGCACACCATACACCAGCCACTTCTCTTTCCCACTCCTGCACACCATACACCGGCCACTTCTCTCCCGCCCCCTGCACACCATACACTTCTCTTTCCGCCCTTGTGCACACCACACACCGGCCACTTCTCTTTCCCCCTCCTGCACACCATACACCAGCTACTTCTCTTTCCCCCCTTATGCACACCATACACCGGCCACTTCTCTTTCCCCCCTCCTGCACACCACACACCGGCCACTTCTCTTTCCCCCCTCCTACACACCACACACCGGCCGCTTCTCTTTCTCCCCTCCTGCACACCACACACCAGCCGCTTCTCTTTCCCCCCTCCTGCACACCATACACCAGCCACTTCTCTTTCCCCCCTCCTGCAAACCACACACCGGACACTTCTCTTTTCCCCCTCCTGCACACCATACACTGGCCAATTCTCTTTCCCCCCTCCTGCATACCATACACCGGCGACTTCTCTTTCCCCCTCCTGCACACCATACACCGGCCACTTCTCTTTCCCCCCTCCTGCACATCATACCCCGGCCACTTCTCTTTCCCCCTCCTGCACACCATACACTTCTCTTTCCCCCCTCCTGCACACCATACACCGGCCACTTCTCTTTTCGCCTCCGGCGCACCATACACCGGCCACTTCTATTTCCCCCCTCCTGCACACCATACACTGGCCACTTCTCTTTCCCCCTCCTGCACACCATACACAAGCCACTTCACTTCTCTTTCCACCCTCCTGCACACCATACACCGGCCACTTCTCTTCCCCCCCTCCTGCACACCATACACTTCTCTTTCCGCCCTTGTGCACACCACACACCGGCCACTTCTCTTTCCACATCCTGCACACCATACACCAGCTACTTCTCTTTCCCCCCTTATGCACACCATACACCGGCCACTTCTCTTTCTCCCCTCCTCCACACCACACACCGGCCACTTCTATTTCCCCCCTCCTGCACACCACACACCGGCCACTTCTCTTTCTCCCCTCCTCCACACCACACACCGGCCACTTCTATTTCCCCCCTCCTGCACACCACACACCGGCCACTTCTTTTCCCCACACCTGCACACCACACACCGGCCACTTCTATTTCCCTCTCCTGCACACCATACACCGGACGCTTCTCTTTTCACCCTCCTGCACACCATACACCGGCCAATTCTCTTTCCCCCTCCTGCATACCATACACCGGCCACTTCTCTTTCCCCCCTCCTGCACATCATACCCCGGCCACTTCTCTTTCCCCCTCCTGCACACCATACACTTCTCTTTCCGCCCTCCTGCACACCATACACCGGCCAATTCTCTTTCCCCCCTCTTGCACACCATACACCGGCCACTTCTATTTCCCCCCTCCTGCACACCATACACCGGCCACTTCTCTTTCCCCCTCCTGCACACCATACACCGGCCACTTCACTTCTCTTTCCACCCTCCTGCACACCATACACCAGCCACTTCTCTTTCCCCCTCCTGCACACCATACACCGGCCACTTCTCTTTCCCCCTCCTGCACACCATACACCGGCCACTTCTCTTTCCCCCTACTGTACACCATACACCGGCCACTTCTCTTTCCCCCCTCCTGCACACCATACACTGGCCACTTCTCTTTCCCCCTCCTGCACACCATACACCGGCCACTTCTCTTTCCCCCATCCTGCCCACCACACACCGGCCACTTCTCTTTCCCTTGTCCTGCACACCACACACCGGCCACTTCTCTTTCCCCCTCCTGCACACCATACACCAGCCACTTCTCTTTCCCCCGCCCTGCACACCACACACCGCCCACTTCTCTTTCCCCCCTCCCTGGACACCACACACCAGACACTTCTCTTCCCCCCTCCTGCACACCACACACCGCCCACTTCTCTTTCCCCCTCCTGCACACCACACACCGGCCACTTGTCTTTCCCCCCTCTTGCACAACACACACCGGCCACTTCTCTTTCCACCCCTCCTGCACACTATACACTTCTCTTTCCCCCCACGTGCACACCACACACCGGCCACTTCTCTTTCCCCCCTCCTGCACACCATAAACCGGCCACTTCTCTTTACCCCCACACACCGGCCACTTCTCTTTCCCCCTCCTGCACACCATACACCGGCCACTTCTCTTTCCCCCCTCCTGCACACCATACACCGGCCACTTCTCTTTCCGCCTCCTGCACTCCATACACCGGCCACTTCTCTTTCCCCCCTCCTGCACACCATACACCGACCACTTCTCTTTCCCCACTCCTGCACACCATACACCGGCCACTTCTCTTTCCCCCTCCTGCACACCATACACCGGCCACTTCTCTTTCCCCCTCCTGCACACTATACACCGGCCACTTCTCTTTCCCCATCCTGCACACCATACACCGGCCACTTCTCTTTCCCCCCTTCTGCACACCATACACCAGCCACTTCTCTTTCCCTCTCCTGCACACCATACACCGGCCACTTCTCTTTCCCCTCTCCTGCACACCACACACCGGCCACTTTTCTTCCCCCCCTCCTGCACACCATACACTTCTCATTCCGCCCTTGTGCACACCACACACCGGCCACTTCTCCTTCCCCCTCCTGCACACCATACACCAGCTACTTCTCTTTCCCCCCTTATGCACCCATACACCGGCCACTTCTCTTTCCTCCCTTTGCACACCACACACCGGCCACTTCTCTTTCCCCCCTCCTGCACACCACACCGGCCGCTTCTCTTTCTCCCCGCCTGCACACCACACACCAGCCGCTTCTCTTTCCCCCCTCCTGCACACCATACACCAGCCACTTCTCTTTCCCCCCTCCTGCAAACCACACACCGGACACTTCTCTTTTCCCCCTCCTGCACACCATACACCGGCCAATTCTCTTTCCCCCTCCTGCATACCATACACCGGCGACTTCTCTTTCCCCCTCATGCACACCATACACCGGCCACTTCTCTTTCCCCCCTCCTGCACATCATACCCCGGCCACTTCTCTTTCCCCCTCCTGCACACCATACACTTCTCTTTCCCCCCTCCTGCACACCATACACCGGCCACTTCTCTTTTCGCCTCCGGCACACCATACACCGGCCACTTCTATTTACCCCCTCCTGCACACCATACACCGGCCACTTCTCTTTCCCCCTCCTGCACACCATACACCGGCCACTTCACTTCTCTTTCCACCCTCCTGCACACCATACACCGGCCACTTCTCTTCCCCCCCTCCTGCACACCATACACTTCTCTTTCCGCCCTTGTTCACACCACACACCGGCCACTTCTCTTTCCCCCTCCTGCACACCATACACCAGCTACTTCTCTTTCCCCCCTTATGCACACCATACACCAGCCACTTCTCTTTCCCCCCTCCTGCACACCACACACCGGCCACTTCTCTTTCCCCCCTCCTGCACACCATACACCGGCCACTTCTCTTTCCCCCTCCTGCACACAATACACTGGCCACTTCTCTTTCCCCCCTTCTGCACACCATACACCAGTCACTTCTCTTTCCCACTCCTGCACACCATACACCGGCCACTTCTCTTTCCCCTCTCCAGCACACCACACACCGGCCACTTCTCTTCCCCCCCTCCTGCACACCATACACTTCTCTTTCCGCCCTTGTGCACACCACACACCGGCCACTTCTCTTTCCCCCTCCTGCACACCATACACCCTCCACTTCTCTTTCCCCCCTCCTGCACACCATACACCGGCCACTTCTCTTTCCCCCTCCTGCACACCATACACCGGCCACTTCTCTTTCCCCCCTCCTGCACACCATACACCGGCCACTTCTCTTTCCCCCCTCCTGCACACCATACACCGGCCACTTCTCTTTCCCCCTCCTGCACACCATACACCAGCCACTTCTCTTTCCCCCTCCTGCACACCATACACCGGCCACTTCTCTTTCCCCATCCTGCACACCATACACCGGCCACTTCTCTTTGCCCCCTCCTGCACACCATACACCGGCCACTTCTCTTTCCCCCTCCTGCACACCATACACCGGCCACTTCTCTTTCCCCCTCCTGCACACCATACACCGGCCACTTCTCTTTCCCCCTCCTGCACACCATACACCAGCCACTTCTCTTTCCCTCTCCTGCACACCATACACCGGCTACTTCTCTTTCCCCTCTCCTGCACACCACACACCGGCCACTTCTCTTCCCCCCTCCTGCACACCATACACTTTTCTTTCCGCCCTTGTGCACACCACACACCGGCCACTTCTCTTTCCCCCTCCTGCACACCATACACCAGCTACTTCTCTTTCCCCCCTTATGCACACCATACACCGGCCAATTCTCTTTCCCCCCTCCAGCACACCACACACCGGCCACTTCTCTTTCCCCCCTCCTGCACACCACACACCGGCCGCTTCTCTTTCTCCCCTCCTGCATACCATACACCGGCGACTTCTCTTTCCCCCTCCTGCACACCATACACCGGCCACTTCTCTTTCCCCCCTCCTGCACATCATACCCCGGCCACTTCTCTTCCCCCTCCTGCACACCATACACTTCTCTTTCCCCCCTCCTGCACACCATACACCGGCCACTTCTCTTTTCGCCTACGGCACACCATACACCGGCCACTTCTATTTCCCCCCTCCTGCACACCACACACCGGCCACTTCTCTTTCCCCCTCCTGCACACCATACACCGGCCACTTCACTTCTCTTTCCACCCTCCTGCACACCATACACCGGCCACTTCTCTTCCCCCCCTCCTGCACACCATACACTTCTCTTTCCTCCCTTGTGCACACCACACACCGGCCACTTCTCTTTCCCCCTCCTGCACACCATACACCAGCTACTTCTCTTTCCCCCCTTATGCACACCATATACTGGCCAATTCTCTTTCCCCCCTCCTGCACACCACACACCGGCCACTTCTCTTTCCCCCCTCCTGCACACCACACACCGGCCGCTTCTCTTTCTCCCCTCCTGCATACCATACACCGGCGACTTCTCTTTCCCCCTCCTGCACACCATACACCGGCCACTTCTCTTTCCCCCCTCCTGCACATCATACCCCGGCCACTTCTCTTTCCCCCTCCTGCACACCATACACTTCTCTTTCCCCCCTCCTGCACACCATACACCGGCCACTTCTCTTTTCGCCTACGGCACACCATACACCGGCCACTTCTATTTCCCCCCTCCTGCACACCACACACCGGCCACTTCTCTTTCCCCCTCCTGCACACCATACACCGGCCACTTCACTTCTCTTTCCACCCTCCTTCACACCATACACCGGCCACTTCTCTTCCCCCCCTCCTGCACACCATACACTTCTCTTTCCGCCCTTGTGCACACCACACACCGGCCACTTCTCTTTCCCCCTCCTGCACACCATACACCAGCTACTTCTCTTTCCCCCTTATGCACACCATACACCGGCCACTTCTCTTTCCCTCCTCCTGGACACCATACACCGGCCACTTCTCTTTCCCCCTCCTGCACACCATACACTGGCCACTTCTCTTTCCCCCTCCTGCACACCATACACCGGCCACTTCTCTTCCCCCCTCCTGCACACCATACACCGGCCACTTCTCTTTCCCCCCTCCTGCACACCATACACCGACCACTTCTCTTTCCCCCTCCTGCACACCATATACCGGCCACTTCTCTTTCCCCCCTCCTGCACACCATACACCGGCCACTTCTCTTTCCCCCCTCCTGCACACCATACACCGGCCACTTTTCTTTCCCCCTCCTGCACACCATACACCGGCCACTTCTCTTTCCCCCTCCTGCACACCATACACCGGCCACTTCTCTTTCCCCCTCCTGCACACCATACACCGGCCACTTCTCTTTCCCCCCTTCTGCACACCATACACCAGCCACTTCTCTTTCCCACTCCTGCACACCATACACCGGCCACTTCTCTTTCCCCTCTCCTGCACACCACACACCGGCCACTTCTCTTCCCCCCCCCTTCTGCACACCATAAACTTCTCTTTCCGCCCTTGTGCACACCACACAACGGCCACTTCTCTTTCCCCCCTTATGCACACCATACACTGGCCACTTCTCTTTCCCCCCTCCTGCACACCACACACCGGCCGCTTCTCTTTCTCCCCTCCTGCACACCACACACCAGCCGCTTCTCTTTCCCCCCTCCTGCACACCATACACCAGCCACTTCTCTTTCCCCCCTCCTGCAAACCACACACCGGACACTTCTCTTTTCCCCCTCCTGCACACCATACACTGGCCAATTCTCTTTCCCCCTCCTGCATACCATACACCGGCGACTTCTCTTTCCCCCTCCTGCACACCATACACCGGCCACTTCTCTTTCCCCCCTCCTGCACATCATACCCCGGCCACTTCTCTTTCCCCCTCCTGCACACCATACACTTCTCTTTCCCCCCTCCTGCACACCATACACCGGCCACTTCTCTTTTCGCCTCCGGCACACCATACACCGGCCACTTCTATTTCCCCCCTCCTGCACACCATACACTGGCCACTTCTCTTTCCCCCTCCTGCACACCATACACCAGCCACTTCACTTCTCTTTCCACCCTCCTGCGCACCATACACCGGCCACTTCTCTTCCCCCCTCCTGCACACCATACACTTCTCTTTCCGCCCTTGTGCACACCACACACCGGCCACTTCTCTTTCCCCCTCCTGCACACCATACACCAGCTACTTCTCTTTCCCCCCTTATGCACACCATACACCGGCCACTTCTCTTTCCCCCATCCTGCACACCACACACCGGCCACTTCTCTTTCTCCCCTCCTCCACACCACACACCGGCCACTTCTATTTCCCCCCTCCTGCACACCACACACCGGCCACTTCTTTTCCCCCCTCCTGCACACCACACACCGGCCACTTCTATTTCCCTCTCCTCCACACCATACACCGGCCGCTTCTCTTTTCACCCTCCTGCACACCATACACCGGCCAATACTCTTTCCCCCTCCTGCATACCATACACCCGCCACTTCTCTTTCCCCCCTCCTGCACATCATACCCCGGCCACTTCTCTTTCCCCCTCCTGCACACCATACACTTCTCTTTCCACCCTCCTGCACACCATACACCGGCCACTTCTCTTTCCCCCCTCTTGCACACCATACACCGGCCACTTCTATTTCCCCCCTCCTGCACACCATACACCGGCCACTTCTCTTTCCCCCTCCTGCACACCATACACCGGCCACTTCACTTCTCTTTCCACCCTCTTGCACACCATACACCAGCCACTTCTCTTTCCCCCTCCTGCACACCATACACCGGCCACTTCTCTTTCCCCCTCTTGCACACCATACACCGGCCACTTCTCTTTCCCCCTACTGTACACCATACACCGGCCACTTCTCTTTCCCCCCTCCTGCACACCATTCACTGGCCACTTCTCTTTCCCCCTCCTGCACACCATACACCGGCCACTTCTCTTTCCCTTGTCCTGCACACCACACACCGGCCACTTCTCTTTCCCCCTCCTGCACACCATACACCAGCCACTTCTCTTTCCCCCGCCCTGCACACCACACACCGCCCACTTCTCTTTCCCCCCTCCCTGGACACCACACACCAGCCACTTCTCTTCCCCCCTCCTGCACACCACACACCGCCCACTTCTCTTTCCCCCTCCTGCACACCACACACCGGCCACTTGTCTTTCCCCCCTCTTGCACAACACACACCGGCCACTTCTCTTTCCCCCCCTCCTGCACACTATACACTTCTCTTTCCCCCCACGTGCACACCACACACCGGCCACTTCTCTTTCCCCCCTCCTGCACACCATAAACCGGCCACTTCTCTTTACCCCCACACACCGGCCACTTCTCTTTCCCCCTCCTGCACACCATACACCGGCCACTTCTCTTTCCCCCCTCCTGCACACCATACACCGGCCACTTCTCTTTCCACCTCCTGCACTCCATACACCGGCCACTTCTCTTTCCCCCCTCCTGCACACCATACACCGACCACTTCTCTTTCCCCACTCCTGCACACCATACACCGGCCACTTCTCTTTCCCCCTCCTGCACACCATACACCGGCCACTTCTCTTTCCCCCTCCTGCACACTATACACCGGCCACTTCTCTTTCCCCCTCCTGCACACCATACACCGGCCACTTCTCTTTCCCCCCTTCTGCACACCATACACCAGCCACTTCTCTTTCCCTCTCCTGCACACCATACACCGGCCACTTCTCTTTCCCCTCTCCTGCACACCACACACTGGCCACTTTTCTTCCCCCCCTCCTGCACACCATACACTTCTCATTCCGCCCTTGTGCACACCACACACCGGCCACTTCTCCTTCCCCCTCCTGCACACCATACACCAGCTACTTCTCTTTCCCCCCTTATGCACCCATACACCGGCCACTTCTCTTTCCTCCCTTTGCACACCACACACCGGCCACTTCTCTTTCCCCCCTCCTGCACACCACACACCGGCCGCTTCTCTTTCTCCCCGCCTGCACACCACACACCAGCCGCTTCTCTTTCCCCCCTCCTGCACACCATACACCAGCCACTTCTCTTTCCCCCCTCCTGCAAACCACACACCGGACACTTCTCTTTTCCCCCTCCTGCACACCATACACCGGCCAATTCTCTTTCCCCCTCCTGCATACCATACACCTGCGACTTCTCTTTCCCCCTCCTGCACACCATACACCGGCCACTTCTCTTTCCCCCCTCCTGCACATCATACCCCGGCCACTTCTCTTTCCCCCTCCTGCACACCATACACTTCTCTTTCCCCCCTCCTGCACACCATACACCGGCCACTTCTCTTTTCACCTCCGGCACACCATACACCGGCCACTTCTATTTCCCCCCTCCTGCACACCATACACCGGCCACTTCTCTTTCCCCCTCCTGCACACCATACACCGGCCACTTCACTTCTCTTTCCACCCTCCTGCACACCATACACCGGCCACTTCTCTTCCCCCCCTCCTGCACACCATACACTTCTCTTTCCGCCCTTGATCACACCACACACCGGCCACTTCTCTTTCCCCCTCCTGCACACCATACACCAGCTACTTCTCTTTCCCCCCTTATGCACACCATACACCAGCCACTTCTCTTTCCCCCCTCCTGCACACCACACACCGGCCACTTCTCTTTCCCCCCTCCTGCACACCATACACCGGCCACTTCTCTTTCCCCCTCCTGCACACAATACACTTGCCACTTCTCTTTCCCCCCTTCTGCACACCATACACCAGTCACTTCTCTTTCCCACTCCTGCACACCATACACCGGCCACTTCTCTTTCCCCTCTCCTGCACACCACACACCGGCCACTTCTCTTCCCCCCCTCCTGCACACCATACACTTCTCTTTCCGCCCTTGTGCACACCACACACCGGCCACTTCTCTTTCCCCCTCCTGCACACCATACACCCTCCACTTCTCTTTCCCCCCTCCTGCACACCATATACCGGCCACTTCTCTTTCCCCCTCCTGCACACCATACACCGACCACTTCTCTTTCCCCCCTCCTGCACACCATACACCGGCCACTTGTCTTTCCCCCCTCCTGCACACCATACACCGGCCACTTCTCTTTCCCCCTCCTGCACACCATACACCAGCCACTTCTCTTTCCCCCTCCTGCACACCATACACCGGCCACTTCTCTTTCCCCATCCTGCACACCATACACCGGCCACTTCTCTTTGCCCCCTCCTGCACACCATACACCGGCCACTTCTCTTTCCCCCTCCTGCACACCATACACCGGCCACTTCTCTTTCCCCCTCCTGCACACCATACACCGGCCACTTCTCTTTCCCCCTCCTGCACACCATACACCAGCCACTTCTCTTTCCCTCTCCTGCACACCATACACCGGCTACTTCTCTTTCCCCTCTCCTGCACACCACACACCGGCCACTTCTCTTCCCCCCTCCTGCACACCACACACTTCTCTTTCCGCCCTTGTGCACACCACACACCGGCCACTTCTCTTTCCCCCTCCTGCACACCATACACCAGCTACTTCTCTTTCCCCCCTCATGCACACCATACACCGGCCACTTCTCTTTCCCCCCTCCTGCACACCACACACCGGCCACTTCTCTTTCCCCCCTCCTGCACACCACACACCGGCCGCTTCTCTTTCTCCCCTCCTGCATACCATACACCGGCGACTTCTCTTTCCCCCTCCTGCACACCATACACCGGCCACTTCTCTTTCCCCCCTCCTGCACATCATACCCCGGCCACTTCTCTTTCCACCCTCCTGCACACCATACACTTCTCTTTCCCCCCTCCTGCACACCATACACCGGCCACTTCTCTTTTCGCCTACGGCACACCATACACCGGCCACTTCTATTTCCCCCCTCCTGCACACCACACACCGGCCACTTCTCTTTCCCCCTCCTGCACACCATACACCGGCCACTTCACTTCTCTTTCCACCCTCCTGCACACCATACACCGGCCACTTCTCTTCCCCCCCTCCTGCACACCATACACTTCTCTTTCCGCCCTTGTGCACACCACACACCGGCCACTTCTCTTTCCCCCTCCTGCACACCATACACCGGCCACTTCTCTTTCCCCCTCCTGCACACCATACACTGGCCACTTCTCTTTCCCCCTCCTGCACACCATACACCGGCCACTTCTCTTCCCCCCTCCTGCACACCATACACCGGCCACTTCTCTTTCCCCCCTCCTGCACACCATACACCGGCCACTTCTCTTTCCCCCTCCTGCACACCATATACCGGCCACTTCTCTTTCCCCCCTCCTGCACACCATACACCGGCCACTTCTCTTTCCCCCCTCCTGCACACCATACACCGGCCACTTTTCTTTCCCCCTCCTGCACACCATACACCGGCCACTTCTCTTTCCCCCTCCTGCACACCATACAACGGCCACTTCTCTTTCCCCCTCCTGCACACCATACACCGGCCACTTCTCTTTCCCCCCTTCTGCACACCATACACCAGCCACTTCTCTTTCCCACTCCTGCACACCATACACCGGCCACTTCTCTTTCCCCTCTCCTGCACACCACACACCGGCCACTTCTCTTCCCCCCCTTCTGCACACCATACACTTCTCTTTCCGCCCTTGTGCACACCACACAACGGCCACTTCTCTTTCCCCCCTTATGCACACCATACACTGGCCACTTCTCTTTCCCCCCTCCTGCACACCACACACCGGCCGCTTCTCTTTCTCCCCTCCTGCACACCACACACCAGCCGCTTCTCTTTCCCCCCTCCTGCACACCATACACCAGCCACTTCTCTTTCCCCCCTCCTGCAAACCACACACCGGACACTTCTCTTTTCCCCGTCCTGCACACCATACACTGGCCAATTCTCTTTCCCCCTCCTGCATACCATACACCGGCGACTTCTCTTTCCCCCTCCTGCACACCATACACCGGCCACTTCTCTTTCCCCCCTCCTGCACATCATACCCCGGCCACTTCTCTTTCCCCCTCCTGCACACCATACACTTCTCTTTCCCCCCTCCTGCACACCATACACCGGCCACTTCTCTTTTCGCCTCCGGCACACCATACACCGGCCACTTCTATTTCCCCCCTCCTGCACACCATACACTGGCCACTTCTCTTTCCCCCTCCTGCACACCATACACCAGCCACTTCACTTCTCTTTCCACCCTCCTGCACACCATACACCAGCCACTTCTCTTCCCCCCTCCTGCACACCATACACTTCTCTTTCCGCCCTTGTGCACACCACACACCGCCCACTTCTCTTTCCCCCTCCTGCACACCATACACCAGCTACTTCTCTTTCCCCCCTTATGCACACCATACACCGGCCACTTCTCTTTCCCCCCTCCTGCACACCACACACCGGCCACTTCTCTTTCTCCCCTCCTCCACACCACACACCGGCCACTTCTATTTCCCCCCTCCTGCACACCACACACCGGCCACTTCTTTTCCCCCCTCCTGCACACCACACACCGGCCACTTCTATTTCCCTCTCCTGCACACCATACACCGGCCGCTTCTCTTTTCACCCTCCTGCACACCATACACCGGCCAATTCTCTTTCCCCCTCCTGCATACCATACACCCGCCACTTCTCTTTCCCCCCTCCTGCACATCATACCCCGGCCACTTCTCTTTCCCCCTCCTGCACACCATACACCGGCCACTTCACTTCTCTTTCCACCCTCCTGCACACCATACACCGGCCACTTCTCTTCCCCCCCTCCTGCACACCATACACTTCTCTTTCCGCCCTTGATCACACCACACACCGGCCACTTCTCTTTCCCCCTCCTGCACACCATACACCAGCTACTTCTCTTTCCCCCCTTATGCACACCATACACCAGCCACTTCTCTTTCCCCCCTCCTGCACACCACACACCGGCCACTTCTCTTTCCCCCCTCCTGCACACCATACACCGGCCACTTCTCTTTCCCCCTCCTGCACACAATACACTTGCCACTTCTCTTTCCCCCCTTCTGCACACCATACACCAGTCACTTCTCTTTCCCACTCCTGCACACCATACACCGGCCACTTCTCTTTCCCCTCTCCTGCACACCACACACCGGCCACTTCTCTTCCCCCCCTCCTGCACACCATACACTTCTCTTTCCGCCCTTGTGCACACCACACACCGGCCACTTCTCTTTCCCCCTCCTGCACACCATACACCCTCCACTTCTCTTTCCCCCCTCCTGCACACCATATACCGGCCACTTCTCTTTCCCCCTCCTGCACACCATACACCGACCACTTCTCTTTCCCCCCTCCTGCACACCATACACCGGCCACTTGTCTTTCCCCCCTCCTGCACACCATACACCGGCCACTTCTCTTTCCCCCTCCTGCACACCATACACCAGCCACTTCTCTTTCCCCCTCCTGCACACCATACACCGGCCACTTCTCTTTCCCCATCCTGCACACCATACACCGGCCACTTCTCTTTGCCCCCTCCTGCACACCATACACCGGCCACTTCTCTTTCCCCCTCCTGCACACCATACACCGGCCACTTCTCTTTCCCCCTCCTGCACACCATACACCGGCCACTTCTCTTTCCCCCTCCTGCACACCATACACCAGCCACTTCTCTTTCCCTCTCCTGCACACCATACACCGGCTACTTCTCTTTCCCCTCTCCTGCACACCACACACCGGCCACTTCTCTTCCCCCCTCCTGCACACCATACACTTCTCTTTCCACCCTTGTGCACACCACACACCGGCCACTTCTCTTTCCCCCTCCTGCACACCATACACCAGCTACTTCTCTTTCCCCCCTTATGCACACCATACACCGGCCACTTCTCTTTCCCCCCTCCTGCACACCACACACCGGCCACTTCTCTTTCCCCCCTCCTGCACACCACACACCGGCCGCTTCTCTTTCTCCCCTCCTGCATACCATACACCGGCGACTTCTCTTTCCCCCTCCTGCACACCATACACCGGCCACTTCTCTTTCCCCCCTCCTGCACATCATACCCCGGCCACTTCTCTTTCCACCCTCCTGCACACCATACACTTCTCTTTCCCCCCTCCTGCACACCATACACCGGCCACTTCTCTTTTCGCCTACGGCACACCATACACCGGCCACTTCTATTGCCCCCCTCCTGCACACCACACACCGGCCACTTCTCTTTCCCCCTCCTGCACACCATACACCGGCCACTTCACTTCTCTTTCCACCCTCCTGCACACCATACACCGGCCACTTCTCTTCCCCCCCTCCTGCACACCATACACTTCTCTTTCCGCCCTTGTGCACACCACACACCGGCCACTTCTCTTTCCCCCTCCTGCACACCATACACCGGCCACTTCTCTTTCCCCCTCCTGCACACCATACACTGGCCACTTCTCTTTCCCCCTCCTGCACACCATACACCGGCCACTTCTCTTCCCCCCTCCTGCACACCATACACCGGCCACTTCTCTTTCCCCCCTCCTGCACACCATACACCGGCCACTTCTCTTTCCCCCTCCTGCACACCATATACCGGCCACTTCTCTTTCCCCCCTCCTGCACACCATACACCGGCCACTTCTCTTTCCCCCCTCCTGCACACCATACACCGGCCACTTTTCTTTCCCCCTCCTGCACACCATACACCGGCCACTTCTCTTTCCCCCTCCTGCACACCATACACCGGCCACTTCTCTTTCCCCCTCCTGCACACCATACACCGGCCACTTCTCTTTCCCCCCTTCTGCACACCATACACTAGCCACTTCTCTTTCCCACTCCTGCACACCATACACCGGCCACTTCTCTTTCCCCTCTCCTGCACACCACACACCGGCCACTTCTCTTCCCCCCCTTCTGCACACCATACACTTCTCTTTCCGCCCTTGTGCACACCACACAACGGCCACTTCTCTTTCCCCCCTTATGCACACCATACACTGGCCACTTCTCTTTCCCCCCTCCTGCACACCACACACCGGCTGCTTCTCTTTCTCCCCTCCTGCACACCACACACCAGCCGCTTCTCTTTCCCCCCTCCTGCACACCATACACCAGCCACTTCTCTTTCCCCCCTCCTGCAAACCACACACCGGACACTTCTCTTTTCCCCGTCCGGCACACCATACACTGGCCAATTCTCTTTCCCCCTCCTGCATACCATACACCGGCGACTTCTCTTTCCCCCTCCTGCACACCATACACCGGCCACTTCTCTTTCCCCCCTCCTGCACATCATACCCCGGCCACTTCTCTTTCCCCCTCCTGCACACCATACACTTCTCTTTCCCCCCTCCTGCACACCATACACCGGCCACTTCTCTTTTCGCCTCCGGCACACCATACACCGGCCACTTCTATTTCCCCCCTCCTGCACACCATACACTGGCCACTTCTCTTTCCCCCTCCTGCACACCATACACCAGCCACTTCACTTCTCTTTCCACCCTCCTGCACACCATACACCAGCCACTTCTCTTCCCCCCTCCTGCACACCATACACTTCTCTTTCCACCCTTGTGCACACCACACACCGCCCACTTCTCTTTCCCCCTCCTGCACACCATACACCAGCTACTTCTCTTTCCCCCCTTATGCACACCATACACCGGCCACTTCTCTTTCCCCCCTCCTGCACACCACACACCGGCCACTTCTCTTTCTCCCCTCCTCAACACCACACACCGGCCACTTCTATTTCCCCCCTCCTGCACACCACACACCGGCCACTTCTTTTCCCCCCTCCTGCACACCACACACCGGCCACTTCTATTTCCCTCTCCTGCACACCATACACCGGCCGCTTCTCTTTTCACCCTCCTGCACACCATACACCGGCCAATTCTCTTTCCCCCTCCTGCATACCATACACCCGCCACTTCTCTTTCCCCCCTCCTGCACATCATACCCCGGCCACTTCTCTTTCCCCCTCCTGCACACCATACACCGGCCACTTCTCTTTTCGCCTCCGGCACACCATACACCGGCCACTTCTATTTCCCCCCTCCTGCACACCATACACTGGCCACTTCTCTTTCCCCCTCCTGCACACCATACACCAGCCACTTCACTTCTCTTTCCACCCTCCTGCACACCATACACCGGCCACTTCTCTTCCCCCCTCCTGCACACCATACACTTCTCTTTCCACCCTTGTGCACACCACACACCGCCCACTTCTCTTTCCCCCTCCTGCACACCATACACCAGCTACTTCTCTTTCCCCCCTTATGCACACCATACACCGGCCACTTCTCTTTCCCCCCTCCTGCACACCACACACCGGCCACTTCTCTTTCTCCCCTCCTCCACACCACACACCGGCCACTTCTATTTCCCCCCTCCTGCACACCACACACCGGCCACTTCTTTTCCCCCCTCCTGCACACCACACACCGGCCACTTCTATTTCCCTCTCCTGCACACCATACACCGGCCGCTTCTCTTTTCACCCTCCTGCACACCATACACCGGCCAATTCTCTTTCCCCCTCCTGCATACCATACACCCGCCACTTCTCTTTCCCCCCTCCTGCACATCATACCCCGGCCACTTCTCTTTCCCCCTCCTGCACACCATACACTTCTCTTTCCACCCTCCTGCACACCATACACCGGCCACTTCTCTTTCCCCCCTCTTGCACACCATACACCGGCCACTTCTATTTCCCCCCTCCTGCACACCATACACCGGCCACTTCTCTTTCCCCCTCCTGCACACCATACACCGGCCACTTCACTTCTCTTTCCACCCTCCTGCACACCATACACCAGCCACTTCTCTTTCCCCCTCCTGCACACCATACACCGGCCACTTCTCTTTCCCCCTCTTGCACACCATACACCGGCCACCTCTCTTTCCCCCTACTGTACACCATACACCGGCCACTTCTCTTTCCCCCCTCCTGCACACCATACACTGGCCACTTCTCTTTCCCCCTCCTGCACACCATACACCGGCCACTTCTCTTTCCCCCATCCTGCACACCACACACCGGGCACTTCTCTTTCCCTTGTCCTGCACACCACACACCGGCCACTTCTCTTTCCCCCTCCTGCACACCATACACCAGCCACTTCTCTTTCCCCCGCCCTGCACACCACACACCGCCCACTTCTCTTTCCCCCCTCCCTGGACACCACACACCAGCCACTTCTCTTCCCCCCTCCTGCAGACCACACACCGCCCACTTCTCTTTCCCCCTCCTGCACACCACACACCGGCCACTTGTCTTTCCCCCCTCTTGCACAACACACACCGGCCACTTCTCTTTCCCCCCCTCCTGCACACTATACACTTCTCTTTCCCCCCACGTGCACACCACACACCGGCCACTTCTCTTTCCCCCCTCCTGCACACCATAAACCGGCCACTTCTCTTTACCCCCACACACCGGCCACTTTTCTTTCCCCCTCCTGCACACCATACACCGGCCACTTCTCTTTCCCCCCTCCTGCACACCATACACCGGCCACTTCTCTTTCCACCTCCTGCACTCCATACACCGGCCACTTCTCTTTCCCCCCTCCTGCACACCATACACCGACCAATTCTCTTTTTCTCCACTCCTGCACACCATACACCGGCCACTTCTCTTTCCCCCTCCTGCACACCATACACCGGCCACTTCTCTTTCCCCCTCCTGCACACTATACACCGGCCACTTCTCTTTCCCCCTCCTGCACACCATACACCGGCCACTTCTCTTTCCCCCCTTCTGCACACCATACACCAGCCACTTCTCTTTCCCTCTCCTGCACACCATACACCGGCCACTTCTCTTTCCCCTCTCCTGCACACCACACACCGGCCACTTCTCTTCCCCCCCTCCTGCACACCATACACTTCTCTTTCCGCCCTTGTGCACACCACACACCGGCCACTTCTCTTTCCCCCTCCTGCACACCATACACCAGCTACTTCTCTTTCCCCCCTTATGCACACCATACACCGGCCACTTCTCTTTCCCCCCTCCTGCACACCACACACCGTCCACTTCTCTTTCCCCCCTCCGGGACACCACACACCGGCCGTTTCTCTTTCTCCCCGCCTGCACACCACACACCAGCCGCTTCTCTTTCCCCCCTCCTGCACACCATACACCAGCCACTTCTCTTTCCCCCCTCCTGCAAACCACACACCGGACACTTCTCTTTTCCCCCTCCTGCACACCATACACCGGCCAATTCTCTTTCCCCCTCCTGCATACCATACACCGGCGACTTCTCTTTCCCCCTCCTGCAAACCATACACCGGCCACTTCTCTTTCCCCCCTCCTGCACATCATACCCCGGCCACTTCTCTTTCCCCCTCCTGCACACCATACACTTCTCTTTCCCCCCTCCTGCAAACCATACACCGGCCACTTCTCTTTACGCCTCCGGCACACCATACACCGGCCACTTCTATTTCCCCCCTCCTGCACACCATACACCGGCCACTTCTCTTTCCCCCTCCTGCACACCAGACACCGGCCACTTCACTTCTCTTTCCACCCTCCTGCACACCATACACCGGCCACTTCTCTTCCCCCCCTCCTGCACACCATACACTTCTCTTTCCGCCCTTGTGCACACCACACACCGGCCACTTCTCTTTCCCCCTCCTGCACACCATACACCAGCTACTTCTCTTTCCCCCCTTATGCACACCATACACCAGCCACTTCTCTTTCCCCCCTCCTGCACACCACACACCGGCCACTTCTCTTTCTCCCCTCCTCCACACCACACACCGGCCACTTCTATTTCCCCCCTCCTGCACACCACACACCGGCCACTTCTTTTCCGCCCTCCTGCACACCACACACCGGCCACTTCTATTTCCCCCTCCTGCACACCATACACCGGCCGCTTCTCTTTTCCCCCTCCTGCACACCATACACCGGCCACTTCTCTTTCCCCCTCCTGCATACCATACACCGGCGACTTCTCTTTCCCCCTCCTGCACACCAAACACCGGCCACTTCTCTTTCCCCCCTCCTGCACATCATACCCCGGCCACTTCTCTTTCCCCCTCCTGCACACCATACACTTCTCTTTCCCCCTTCCTGCACACCACACACCGGCCACTTCTCTTTCCCCCTCCTGCACACCACACACCGGCCGCTTCTCTTTCTCCCCTCCTGCACACCACACACCAGCCGCTTCTCTTTCCCCCCTCCTGCACACCATACACCAGCCACTTCTCTTTCCCCCCTCCTGCAAACCACACACCGGACACTTCTCTTTTCCCCCTCCTGCACACCATACACCGGCCAATTCTCTTTCCCCCTCCTGCATACCATACACCGGCGACTTCTCTTTCCCCCTCCTGCACACCATACACCGGCCACTTCTCTTTCCCCCCTCCTGCACATCCTACCCCGGCCACTTCTCTTTCCCCCTCCTGCACACCATACACTTCTCTTTCCCCCCTCCTGCTCACCATACACCGGCCACTTCTCTTTTCGCCTCCGGCACACCATACACCGGCCACTTCTATTTCCCCCCTCCTGCACACCATACACCGGCCACTTCTCTTCCCCCTCCTGCACACCATACACCGGCCACTTCACTTCTCTTTCCACCCTCCTGCACACCATACACCGGCCACTTCTCTTCCCCCCCTCCTGCACACCATACACTTCTCTTTCCGCCCTTGTGCAATCCACACACCGGCCACTTCTCTTTCCCCCTCCTGCACACCATACACCAGCTACTTCTCTTTCCCCCCTTATGCACACCATACACCGGCCACTTCTCTTTCCCCCTCCTGCACACCATACACCAGCTACTTCTCTTTCCCCCCTTATGCACACCATACACCGGCCACTTCTCTTTCCCCCCTCCTGCACACCACACACCAGCCACTTCTCTTTCTCCCCTCCTCCACACCACACACCGGCCACTTCTATTTCCCCCCTCCTGCACACCACACACCGGCCACTTCTTTTCCGCCCTCCTGCACACCATACACCAGCCGCTTCTCTTTTCCCCCTCCTGCACACCATACACCGGCCAATTCTCTTTCCCCCTCCTGCACACCATACACCGGCCACTTCTCTTTCCCCCCTCCTGCACATCATACCCCGGCCACTTCTCTTTCCCCCTCCTGCACACCATACACTTCTCTTTCCCCCCTCCTGCACACCATACACCGGCCACTTCTCTTTCCCCCTCCTGCACACCATACACCGGCCACTTCACTTCTCTTTACACCCTCCTGCACACCATACACCAGCCACTTCTCTTTCCCCCTCCTGCACACCATACACCGGCCACTTCTCTTTCCCCCTCCTGCACACCATACACCGGCCACTTCTCTTTCCCCCTACTGTACACCATACACCGGCCACTTCTCTTTCCCCCCTCTTGCACACCATACACCGGCCACTTCTCTTTCCCCCTCCTGCACCCCATACACCGGCCACTTCTCTTTCCCCCATCCTGCACACCACACACAGGCCACTTCTCTTTCCCTCGTCCTGCACACCACACACCGGCCACTTCTCTTTCCCCCTCCTGCACACCATACACCAGCCACTTCTCTTTCCCCCACCCTGCACACCACACACCGCCCACTTCTCTTTCCCCCCTCCTGCACACTACACACTATTCTTCTCAGGTTGATAAGTCAAGTACCATTATAACACCTGTTATTACAGCGCTTAGAAGCCGGAGGAGTCTGGCATGACGCGCTATACAAGAACAGCGCTATAAGAATGAAAGCGGGTCATCCCTCTCTTTATGGTGAGGAGATCGGGGAGGGCGTGTCCCGTTGCGGCTGAGAAATGCTGAGGAGTCTTAGGAGAGGGATGGGAGAAACGCTGACAGGCGGCATCAAGCAGGAAGATTCCATGCCGAGCAGGGATGGGAAGGAACAGGCTGACAGGCCGACTGGTAAATCCTGGACGGGCCTTCAGCTGGATGTCAGTCACCGAGGACGGGCGTAAGCAACGGAAATAAGGGCGAGCAAGGAATGGGGTACTGGGGGGGGGGAGGAGGGCCAGGGAGGGCTCTGAAGAGAGGCTGGCAGCTGAGCATTAGCAGAATACAAACAAAGCACGGCTACGTAGTAATTGATCACAGCAGGCCGAGACAATTGGCAGAGAGCGATGGGATGCCACGGTGCATTCTGGTACCTGTAGTAAGGTTGACCAGATATATACCAGCAGCCACTGAGAGTTGTGACAGGGAAGACAGCACAACGCTGCATCCCAGAATCCCAGACCTGCACAAAGGTCGCCAAGTAGTAAACTTTCCTCCCAAGAGAGGCAACCCAGTGCATCCTGGAACCTGATGTGCAACTTCCTAAAACATATGACAATGCACTTCAGCATTGTGCTCATAAGAGAGAAACGAAGTGCATCCTGGAGCCTGAAGTGCAATTTCCTAAAACATACGACAATGCACTTCAGCATTGTGCTCATAAGAGAGAAACGAAGTGCATCCTGGAGCCTGAAGTGCAAGTTCCTAAAACATATGACAATGCACTTCAGCATTGTGCTCATAAGAGAGAAACGAAGTGCATCCTGGAGCCTGAAGTGCAAGTTCCTAAAACAGGTGTGACAAATCAAATCAACCAGTGGTCCAGGGATGAATATCAGTTTCTAAAGCATCACTCAGCCCCACACCTCTAGTAGTACACCTAAAGGGATCTGAACTGATTGGAAACACAAGTGAATTATAAACCTCCTTGTCCAATTTTGGCAACGTGCACAGTACTGCAGCCTTATCTCCGCAAGGTCGTGGGTCGTTGGTTAGTAAATACAGTGAAAATACAATTATTACCCAATGATAAAAGGGACTTTCCAGTCAAGTTTGTTAAAAATATCTACTTTATTATTATAACAACAGACAGTTCTAGCAACACTACGAAATGCAACCCCCCCCCCCTGTAAAGGAATGCAGAGGACAGACAGTTTCAAGAAGGAAAGGGGTGCACTCTGGATACTGACAAGGGGGTAGTCGGTAAAGCAATTAATTACAATAGTTCAAGGATAACTGGTTTGAACACAAAGGGAGCAATGGGTCGTAAAATGTCACTGGGGGCATTCAGAGAAGGACCAGGGGGACAGAACCACAATGTACCTTGTGCTTGCAGAAGTTCTTGGTGCTCGACAGAGTTGAGTCGGTTTCGGTCGCTTTGCAGCTTCTGTGACAGAGTTCAAGATGGGAGACAGCTGCCGGTATCAGGCGGCAGGCAGTTCCGCGAGCGAGGGTGGATGGACGGATGCAGGCTGGCCTACATGTCGGCTCAAAGTCAGGAATCATTGTCTCAGTGCTGGTTGGCGGGTCTGAAGCACTGGTTGAGGCATCATGGACAGCGTGAGTGACTGCGGCGTAACAACAATCAGCTGTAGAGTCGGTTGCAACTCGAGGGGCTCAACTGCCTCAAAGATGTCCTTTAAAGTGGACGTTGGTAGGTGCTTGTCAATGCACTTCTCCTGGCTTCTTCACTGGGCTTGTGTCGTCCTTTAAGGTGGACGGCCCAAAGCTGAGGAGAGTCTTGCAGGCAGCTGCCTTGTCTTTGGTTTGGTTCAGAGACTCTCTGGCTCTTCCCACCTAGGAAGTTTGCTTTCAGAGCCTTGCAGGGCACACTGTGTGCTGGCTGCGTACCGGTTCTGGAGCTGCTGGAGGTTCCTCTGGATTCAGTATCTCCCTCTGTTTCCCAGTGAGATGTTTAGGGGAGGGATCTTGTTCCCTCTTGGAAATCCTGGCCATCCTTAACTGGCAGAAGCTGTAAGGCAGACTGTACCTTCAGCCAGGGTCCCAATGAGTTCTTGCTACTCCCTCCAAAGTCTTCAGTTGATCTGCCAAAAGATAAAGCCAAATGGGCCCCAGTGAATGGTGTAGGCTAAGCCTACCTTAATGAACCTATCCTGGGTCCCCACCAACAATCTTCTGTTATGCGTGAGGTCATAACCAGAGTGCTTTGCAACAGGAAAGGTAAAGGGGTGGAAACATGTACTACTTAGCCCACCCATCTTCCTGTCTGTTGTGGATCAAAGGGTCTCTCTGTGGCTCCTGATTAAAGGCAGGTCTCCCTTGAAGTTGTGGTGAGAACAGACTTTCTGTCTCCATCAAATCACATATTCCTACCATCTGAAAGGGGTCCCCCTGAGGGGATTGCCTAGTGTAAACATATGTACCAGACATAACTCTTCACAGCCCTTGATACTAAGGGACCAGGGGCTGGCTTCAGGTTGACAATGTGCATAGCAAAGGTCGGTGGGGGTTTCCTGTCTCCTTTGTTAGCCTCTACAGCTAGGCCCCATGTGGGCCTGTTTGAAGTATTCTCTATTAGTATGCTAATTATGTTTAATTGCTGCCATCATTCTGCAGGGTCAACAAAGGCTAGGGTGGATCCATGGAGCTTTTGTTATTTAATTAGACTGGACATGGCGGGGGAATGTTTTGTCTTCCCCTTTTGAGATGCCTTGGTGTACTCCTGGGTGTCACATTCCAACTAAATGGGACACGGAGGACTGCACCTGCATGCTGTTCCCACCCAGAGTACACAGGTCTATGTGTATGTTGGGCGGTGAGCATAGGAAAATGTGTGCAGATTAGCCCCACATTTTTTCCAGAGGTTGACCTACACTCATTCAATTTCATTTAAATTTCAAAGAAGCACAGGTGAGTGCACACCGATTGTGTGGATGATCAAATTCCTCACATGCCCCTAGTCTCAACATGTGAACCACCACCCTACTGAGGGTCTGGTTCATCATCAAGGTGAAAGTACTGGCTGAGGCCATCTGCATTTCCATGCTGGGAAACTGGCTTGTGTTGGATGTCCATACCTAATCCCTGTAGGGATATTGCCCAACGCAAAAGATTAGGGTTCTCCCCTTGCATTGCCATTAACTATCAAAGAGGAACATCACAAATGTCACAAACTATCGAAGAGGATGGTGGTCTGTCTGGATCGTAAAGTGCCACCCAAAGATGTAGGGTTTCAGCTTCTCTATGGCCCACACGACCGCTCAAGTGTCTTTTTCATGTTCAGCCCAGTTCCTTTCCCTTTTAGTCAATCGGGCTGCTAATGTAGGCGTCAGGTTGCTCTACCCCTAGAGAGGTCAGCTGTGCTAACACTGCTCCAATCCCAAAATCACAGGCGTCTGTCTGGATAATGAACTCCTGACCATAGTCTGGCATGTTCAGAAGTGGAGCCCAGCACATTTTATCATTTCAATCCTGAAAGGAGGTTTGACAGGCGGGGGTCCACGTTCGCCATTGTCTTGGAGGTTACATCATTCAGGGGCATGGCAATGGTCCCATAACCTCTGATGAACGAACGGTAGTACCCAGTTAGACCTAAAAAGGCTCTTACCTGTGTCTGTGTGGTGGGGATGTCCCAGTCCCTCACAGCCTGTACCTTCACTTCGAGGGGTTGTTTCTTACCTCCACCGACCAGGTGGCCTGGGTAAGTCACTGTGCCCTGCGCTATATGGCACTTCGTGGCCTTGATTGTCAGACCTGCATTCTGCAGCACCTGAAGCACTTGTTTCAGGTGGGATAAGGATCCTCCCAGGTGGGGCTGAACAAAGCAATGTCATCTAAATAGGCCAGACAAGACCTGGTTAACCATCTGCTGAAAAGTGGCAGGGCCATTCCTAAATCTGAAGGGCATCACAGTAAACTGATAATGTCCTTCCGGGGTTGAGAATGCTGACCTCTCTCTCGTTCCATCTGTCAAGCCGACCTGCCAGTACCCTGCCATGAGGTGAAAGGTACTCATATGCTTGGTAGCGCCAAGCTTGTCGATGGGATCATCTGCCCGAGGAATGGGGTGAGCATCTGTCTTTGTGACAGAATTGAGCCCCTGTAGGTCCATACTAAAGAGAACTTCAGTCTTCCCAGCACTGCTCTTTTTAGGGACAAATACCACTGGGCTAGCCGAGGGGCTGTGGGATGACTCTATCACTCCTAGGGACAGCGTCTTGGAAACTTCCTCCTTGATGGTGTCCCAGACATTATCGGATATGTGGTGAATTCTGCTCGTCACTGGCTTAAGGTCTTCAGTATCCACATCTTGGAATGGCAAGTGTGATGTCTTCCGGTTCGAATGTGCCATCTTGGAATGGCAAGTACGACGTCTTTCGGTTGCAATGTGCTATCTTGGAATGGCAAGTGTGATGTCTTTCGGTTGCAATGTGCCATCTTGCAATGGCAAGTGTGATGTCTTTCGGTTGCAATGTGCCATCTTGGAATGGCAAGTACGATGTCTTTCGGTTGCAATGTGCTATCTTGGAATGGCAAGTGTGATATCTTTCGGTTGCAATGTGCCATCTTGGAATGGCAAGTACGATGTCTTCCGGTTCGAATGTGCCATCTTGGAATGGCAAGTACGACGTCTTTCGGTTGCAATGTGCTATCTTGGAATGGCAAGTGTGATATCTTTTGGTTGCAATGTGCCATCTTGGAATGGCAAGTATGATGTCTTCCGGTTCGAATGTGCCATCTTGGAATGGCAAGTATGACGTCTTTCGGTTGCAATGTGCTATCTTGGAATGGCAAGTGTGATGTCTTTCGATTGCAATGTGCCATCTTGGAATGGCAAGTGTGATGTCTTTCGATTGCAATGTGCCATCTTGGAATGGCAAGTGTGATGTCTTTCGATTGCAATGTGCTATCTTGGAATGGCAAGTGTGATGTCTTTCGATTGCAATGTGCCATCTTGGAATGGCAAGTGTGATGTCTTTCGATTGCAATGTGCCATCTTGGAATGGCAAGTGTGATGTCTTTCGATTGCAATGTGCTATTTTGGAATGGCAAGTGTGATGTCTTTCGGTTGCAATGTGCCATCTTGGAATGGCAAGTGTGATGTCTTTCGGTTGCAATGTGCCATCTTGGAATGGCAATGGCAAGTGTGATGTCTTTCGGTTGCAATGTGCCATCTTGGAATGGCAAGTGTGATGTCATTTGGTTGCAATGTGCTATCTTGGAATGGCAAGTATGATATCTTTCGGTTGCAATGTGCTATGTTGGAATGGCAAGTGTGATATCTTTCGGTTGCAATGTGCCATCTTGGAATGGCAAGTGTGATGTCATTTGGTTGCAATGTGCCATCTTGGAATGGCAAGTACGATGTCTTTCGGTTGCAATGTGCTATCTTGGAATGGCAAGTGTGATGTCTTTCGGTTGCAATGTGCCATCTTGGAATGGCAAGTACAATGTCTTTCGATTGCAATATGCCATCTTGGAATGGCAAGTGTGATGTCTTTCGGTTGCAATGTGCCATCTTGGAATGGCAAGTGTGATGTCTTTCGGTTGCAATGTGCCATCTTGGAATGGCAAGTGTGATGTCTTCCGGTTCGAATGTGCCATCTTGGAATGGCAAGTACGATGTCTTTCGATTGCAATGTGCTATCTTGGAATGGCAAGTGTGATGTCTTTCAGTTGCAATGTTCCATCTTGGAATGGCAAGTGTGATGTCTTTCAGTTGCAATGTGCCATCTTGGAATAGCAAGTGTGATGTCTTTCGGTTGTAATGTGCCATCTTGGAATGGCAAGAACGACGTCTTTCGGTTGCAATGTGCTATCTTGGAATGGCAAGTACGATGTCTTTCGGTTGCAATGTGCTATCTTGGAATGGCAAGTGTGATGTCTTTCGGTTGCAATGTGCCATCTTGGAATGGCAAGTGTGATATCTTTCGGTTGCAATGTGCCATCTTGGAATGGCAAGTGTGATGTCTTTCGGTTGCAATGTGCCATCTTGGAATGGCAAGTGTGATGTCTTTCGGTTGCAATGTGCCATCTTGGAATGGCAAGTGTGATGTCTTCCGGTTCGAATGTGCCATCTTGGAATGGCAAGTACGACGTCTTTCGGTTGCAATGTGCCATCTTGGAATGGCAAGTGTGATGTCTTTCGGTTGCAATGTGCCATCTTGGAATGGCAAGTGTGATGTCTTTCGGTTGCAATGTGCTATCTTGGAATGGCAAGTGTGATGTCTTTCGGTTGCAATGTGCCATCTTGGAATGGCAAGTGGGATGTCTTTCGGTTGCAATGTGCTATCTTGGAATGGCAAGTGTGATGTCTTCCGGTTCGAATGTGCCATCTTGGAATGGCAAGTACGATGTCTTTCGATTGCAATGTGCTATCTTGGAATGGCAAGTGTGATGTCTTTCGGTTGCAATGTGCCATCTTGGAATGGCAAGTGTGATGTCTTTCGGTTGCAATGTTCCATCTTGGAATGGCAAGTGTGATGTCTTTCAGTTGCAATGTTCCATCTTGGAATGGCAAGTGTGATGTCTTTCAGTTGCAATGTGCCATCTTGGAATAGCAAGTGTGATGTCTTTCGGTTGTAATGTGCCATCTTGGAATGGCAAGAACGACGTCTTTCGGTTGCAATGTGCTATCTTGGAATGGCAAGTACGATGTCTTTCGGTTGCAATGTGCTATCTTGGAATGGCAAGTGTGATGTCTTTCGGTTGCAATGTGCCATCTTGGAATGGCAAGTGTGATATCTTTCGGTTGCAATGTGCCATCTTGGAATGGCAAGTGTGATGTCTTTCGGTTGCAATGTGCCATCTTGGAATGGCAAGTGTGATGTCTTTCGGTTGCAATGTGCCATCTTGGAATGGCAAGTGTGATGTCTTCCGGTTCGAATGTGCCATCTTGGAATGGCAAGTACGACGTCTTTCGGTTGCAATGTGCCATCTTGGAATGGCAAGTGTGATGTCTTTCGGTTGCAATGTGCCATCTTGGAATGGCAAGTGTGATGTCTTTCGGTTGCAATGTGCTATCTTGGAATGGCAAGTGTGATGTCTTTCGGTTGCAATGTGCCATCTTGGAATGGCAAGTGGGATGTCTTTCGGTTGCAATGTGCTATCTTGGAATGGCAAGTGTGATGTCTTCCGGTTCGAATGTGCCATCTTGGAATGGCAAGTACGATGTCTTTCGATTGCAATGTGCTATCTTGGAATGGCAAGTGTGATGTCTTTCGGTTGCAATGTGCCATCTTGGAATGGCAAGTGTGATGTCTTTCGGTTGCAATGTGCCATCTTGGAATGGCAAGTATGACGTCTTTCGGTTGCAATGTGCTATCTTGGAATGGCAAGTACGATGTCTTTCGGTTGCAATGTGCTATCTTGGAATGGCAAGTGTGATGTCTTTCGGTTGCAATGTGCCATCTTGGAATGGCAAGTGTGATGTCTTTCGGTTGCAATGTGCCATCTTGGAATGGCAAGTGTGATGTCTTTCGGTTGCAATGTGCCATCTTGGAATGGCAAGTGTGATGTCTTTCGGTTGCAATGTGCCATCTTGGAATGGCAAGTGTGATGTCTTCCGGTTCGAATGTGCCATCTTGGAATGGCAAGTACGACGTCTTTCGGTTGCAATGTGCCATCTTGGAATGGCAAGTGTGATGTCTTTCGGTTGCAATGTGCCATCTTGGAATGGCAAGTGTGATGTCTTTCAGTTGCAATGTGCTATCTTGGAATGGCAAGTGTGATATCTTTCGGTTGCAATGTGCCATCTTGGAATGGCAAGTGTGATGTCTTTCGGTTGTAATGTGCCATCTTGGAATGGCAAGAACGACGTCTTTCGGTTGCAATGTGCTATCTTGGAATGGCAAGTATGATGTCTTTCGGTTGCAATGTGCTATCTTGGAATGGCAAGTGTGATGTCTTTCGGTTGCAATGTGCCATCTTGGAATGGCAAGTGTGATATCTTTCGGTTGCAATGTGCCATCTTGGAATGGCAAGTGTGATGTCTTTCGGTTGCAATGTGCCATCTTGGAATGGCAAGTGTGATGTCTTTCGGTTGCAATGTGCCATCTTGGAATGACAAGTGTGATGTCTTCCGGTTCGAATGTGCCATCTTGGAATGGCAAGTACGACGTCTTTCGGTTGCAATGTGCCATCTTGGAATGGCAAGTGTGATGTCTTTCGGTTGCAATGTGCCATCTTGGAATGGCAAGTACGACGTCTTTCGGTTGCAATGTGCTATCTTGGAATGGCAAGTGTGATGTCTTTCGGTTGCAATGTGCCATCTTGGAATGGCAAGTGTGATGTCTTTTGGTTGCAATGTGCTATCTTGGAATGGCAAGTGTGATGTCTTTCGGTTGCAATGTGCTATCTTGGAATGGCAAGTGTGATGTCTTTCGGTTGCAATGTGCAATCTTGGAATGGCAAGTGTGATGTCTTTCGATTGCAATGTGCTATCTTGGAATGGCAAGTGTGATGTCTTTCGGTTGCAATGTGCCATCTTGGAATGGCAAGTACGATGTCTTTCGATTGCAATGTGCTATCTTGGAATGGCAAGTGTGATGTCTTTCGGTTGCAATGTGCCATCTTGGAATGGCAAGTACGATGTCTTTCGATTGCAATGTGCTATCTTGGAATGGCAAGTGTGATGTCTTTCGGTTGCAATGTGCCATCTTGGAATGGCAAGTACGATGTCTTTCGGTTGCAATGTGCCATCTTGGAATGGCAAGTGTGATGTCTTTCGGTTGCAATGTGCCATCTTGGAATGGCAAGTGTGATGTCTTTCGGTTGCAATGTGCCATCTTGGAATGGCAAGTGTGATGTCTTTCGGTTGCAATGTGCCATCTTGGAATGGCAAGTGTGATGTCTTTCGGTTGCAATGTGCTATCTTGGAATGGCAAGTGTGATGTCTTTCGGTTGCAATGTGCCATCTTGGAATGGCAAGTGTGATGTCTTTCGGTTGCAATGTGTCATCTTGGAATGGCAAGTGTGATGTCTTCCGGTTCGAATGTGCCATCTTGGAATGGCAAGTACGATGTCTTTCGATTGCAATGTGCTATCTTGGAATGGCAAGTGTGATGTCTTTCGGTTGCAATGTGCCATCTTGGAATGGCAAGTGTGATGTCTTTCGGTTGTAATGTGCCATCTTGGAATGGCAAGTACGACGTCTTTCGGTTGCAATGTGCTATCTTGGAATGGAAAGTACGATGTCTTTCGGTTGCAATGTGCTATCTTGGAATGGCAAGTGTGATGTCTTTCGGTTGCAATGTGCCATCTTGGAATGGCAAGTGTGATATCTTTCGGTTGCAATGTGCCATCTTGGAATGGCAAGTGTGATGTCTTTCGGTTCGAATGTGCCATCTTGGAATGGCAAGTGTGATGTCTTCCGGTTCGAATGTGCCATCTTGGAATGGCAAGTACGACGTCTTTCGGTTGCAATGTGCCATCTTGGAATGGCAAGTGTGATGTCTTTCGGTTGCAATGTGCCATCTTGGAATGGCAAGTGTGATGTCTTTCGGTTGCAATGTGCTATCTTGGAATGGCAAGTGTGATGTCTTTCGGTTGCAATGTGCCATCTTGGAATGGCAAGTACGATGTCTTTCGATTGCAATGTGCTATCTTGGAATGGCAAGAGTGATGTCTTTCGGTTGCAATGTGCCATCTTGGAATGGCAAGTACGATGTCTTTCGATTGCAATGTGCTATCTTGGAATGGCAAGTGTGATGTCTTTCGGTTGAAATGTGCCATCTTGGAATGGCAAGTGTGATGTCTTTTGGTTGCAATGTGCCATCTTGGAATGGCAAGTGTGATGTCTTCCGGTTCGAATGTGCCATCTTGGAATAGCAAGTACGATGTCTTTTGATTGCAACGTGCTATCTTGGAATGGCAAGTGTGATGTCTTTCGGTTGCAATGTGCCATCTTGGAATGGCAAGTGTGATGTCTTTCGGTTGCAATGTGCTATCTTGGAATGGCAATGATGATGTCTTTCAGTTGCAATGTGCCATCTTGGGATGGATCATATTGCAACCCTGGTTCTGCATGAGATGCTTAAAGCCGGTGAACAGCCCGTAAATTCTGTCTAAGGGCCTCATTACACGGATTGCGGTAAGGATTTACCGGTACCGGTAAAATACCGGTACCGGTAAATCCTTACCGCCTTACTATGAGGTCCCTTTGCGGGTTGGGGGAGTTAAAATCCAACCCGACAAGGGACCTCGGAGCTAATTACGGCACCGCACAATTGCGGTGCCGTAATTAGCGCCTTCTCCATTCCCATAGAGCCCTATGGGGCAGAAATGGGAATGGGGAAGGGCAATGGTGGAAGGGGGATTTACCGCCCCTCCAACCTTGGAATGGGGCAGTAAATCCCCTTTCCGCCAAGGCGGTGCCGGTATTTTACCGGCATGAGCCATGGCGCTAATAGCGCCAAGGCTCACCGCCTACCGTGTAATGAGGCCCAAAGAAGTAAGCACCACTTTCCGGAGTCCGGATACTATTGGAATTTCCCTTGAGTAAAATAATGGCCACCGCAGCCACCCAAAAACGTGTACTTCAAAAGAACTATTGTGGCTGAGTCGTGGGGGTGGGGGGAACTATAGGGAATTCTGAAGTGTGCTGGGCCGTGAGCCAGAATCTGTTGAAATGGCAAGGCACATCGAGGGCGGCAAGGAGGAGGGTGCACGAAATCAGGTCTGAGTGATGTCAGAAGTGTGATGATGAGTGGTACCTCGGGAGCTTGTCACGTGAGAGTGTGCTGAGAGTGTGATTTGCCGCTGTGTGCCTGCCCTCTGTCCTACCTGCACCTTTCTACTGCACCTTAGGTGGGGTACAGGAAGTACCCTGCTTAATAAAGGAAGAAGTGGGCTGCCCCTGCTTGCCTGCAGCCTCATCTCCAATGAAGCACCTTGCATCCCCACAGAGTGGCGTGTGCTATTGGGGTGTGCGTGAAATAGGAGTGCGCGGAATAGAGGAGTGTTTGCAATGAACGGAGGGCTTGTGGTGTAGAGGCGTGTGGTATAGAGGGGTGTTTGCAATAAACGGAGGGCGTGTGGAGTAGGGGTGTGTGGTATAGAGGTGTGTGCGGAATGAATAAACGTTGTGTGGAATAGGGGTGTGCGAGATAGAGGTGTGAGGAATCGAGGGGTGTGTCGAATGCCTGGATGGTGTGTGAAATCGGGGTGTGCTGAAAGCGGGATGTGGAGTAGAGCTGCTCGTGCGGTGGTGGATGTGCGGATTCTGTATGAGAAATAGTGGGCGGTGCAGTGCAGTGGAGTGTGGAGTAGAGAGCTTCTGGGTAATAGAGGTGTGTGGACAGAGGGTGGTGGGAGTGGCGGGTGTGTGGAATAGAGGGGGGTTCAAGGGAGGTGTGGTGGCGTTGGGTATGGAATAGAGGGTGTGTGCAGTAGAGGTGTTTCAAGTAGAGGGGGGAGGGTTCGTTGTAGGCAAGCGGTCTGTGAAATAGAAGTGAGCGTGGAATGGAGCAGAGAGGGGAAGCAGGAGAGAAAGAGAGAGTGAGAGAGGCAGATAGAGCGAGAGAAAAAGAGAGAGGGAGAAAGAGGGGGTGAGAGAGAGCGAGCGAGAGAAAAAGAGAGAGAGAGAGAGAGAGAGAGAGAGAGAGAGAGCGAAAGAGGCAGAGAGCAAGAGAGAAAGAGAACGAGAGTGAAAAACAGAGAGGGTGAGAGGGCGAGAGAGCGAGAGAGCGAGAAAGATAGAAACACAGAGAGAGGCAGAGAGAAGGAGAGCAAGAGTGAAAAATAGAGAGGGATAAAGAGGGTATGAGAGAGAGCGAGCGAAAGAAAAGGAGAGAGACGGGGTGGGAGAGAGAGGTGAGGGAGAGAGAGAAGGGGCGAGAGAGAGCGAGAAAGTTAGAAAGAGAGAGAGAGAGCGAAAGAGGCAGAGAGAGTGAGAGAGAGGGAGTGAGAGAGAGGGAGACGGAGAAAGAGGGTGAGGGTGAAAAACAGAGAGGGAGAAAGAGAGGGCGAGGGAGGGGATAGAGAGCGAGAGATAGAAAGATAGAGAGTGGCAGGCAGAGAGGGGGAGAGCGAGAGAGTTAGAAGGTTGTGTGAAACAAAGACGTGTGTGGAATAGGGGGCTGCTGGGGTCTAGGGCATGTGGAATAAAGAGATGCAGGTGTGTGTGGAAGGGGGAATGGTGAACAGGGAGTGTGTGAAGTAGGGGTACCAGGAATAAAGGGGCGTGGCACATGGCATTGAGTGCCATACACTGGTTGTAGGAGTGTGAATAATATGTAGCATGTAAAGGGGTGGATTGGGTGTGGCATGCAGATGTGTTCGTATAATGAGTGTGGGGCGGTGGCGTGTGCAGCAGAGGGGAATACACGGGCGTGCAAAGGAAAGGTGTGGGACAGGGTGTGGGGTGCAGATGTGTAGATTTGAGGGGCGTGACCTGCAGATGTGTGGATTTGAGGGATGTGGCATGCAGTTGTGTGGATGTGAGGGGTGCAGATGTGTAGATTTGAGGGGCGTGGCCTGCAGATGTGTGGATCTGAGGGGTGTGGCATGCAGTTGTGTGGATTTGAGGGGTGTGGCGTGCAGATGCGTGGATTTGAGGAGTGTGGAATCAGAGAGGCGGGTTGTAGAGGGTTACTGGAGGCAGGGCGGCGAGCCCTGTGAGGGGAGCTGTCCACCCGGAGGTGCTGAAAGCTGCGCTAATCCTGCGGTGCACGGGACCTCGCCTCCCACCTCCCTGTGCCACCTGCTTCCATTTCTTCCCACTCACCCACCTCAAAGTTCTTCTCCCCCACCTCCCATTGCCACACTTCTTGACCTGATGTCCCACCCGCCACGCCCCAAAGCTGTCCCTTACTCCTCCCTCCCTTCCAGTCTCCCCTCTCCCTCCCTTCCTGTCTCCCCTCTCCCTCCCTGTCTCCTCTCTTATTCTTCTGCCGTTCCCCTTCTTTCCCCAACTTATTCCAGCTGCCACTCTTCCCACCTACCGATTTCCCCATCCCCCTTTTCTCTTCCGATCTGTTCCTGTTTCTTCACGCCCTTTCCTCCCTGCCACCCCCCTCCGACCCCTCACCGCGTTCTCCACGTCCCTCCAACTTCTCACTACCCCCGCTTCTTCCTCCTGACCCGTCTCTCTCTCTCTCTCTCTTCCTCGCTCCCTGTCTCACTCTCCGACTCCTCTCACAGTCAGTCACTGCATTACGCTTTCCTTCTTCCTCATCTCCTTTCTTTCCTCCTTCACACCCTCACCTTCTCCTTCCCCGTCACACGTACTGCTCCATTTTCTAGTTCTTAGTGCAACCCTCTACTCTTATTTTCCTTCTTTCTTTCTTTCTTTCTTTCTTTCTTTCTTTCTTTCTTTCTTTCTTTCTTTCTTTCTTTCTTTCCGTTTCTTTCTTTCCGTTTCTTTCCTTCCCTCTTCCTGCCTTCTTTCTTTCTTTCTTTCTTTTTTCTGTTTTCTTTCTTGCTTTTTCTTTCTTTCATTCCCTCTTCTCTCTCTCCTTCCTTCCTCCTTCCTTCCTTCCTTCCTCCTTCCTTCCTTCCTCCTTCCTTCCTTCCTTCCTTCTTTCCTTCCTTCCTTCCTTCTTTTCTTTTCCCTTTCTTCTTCCTTTCTCTTACATTCCTTCCTTCCTTCCTTCCTTCTTTTCTTTTTTCTTTCTTCTTTCTTTCTTTTTTCCCTTTCTTCTTCCTTTCTCTTACATTCCTTCCTGCATTCTTTCCTTATTCCTTTCCTACATTCATTTCTTCCTTTCTTTCTTTTTTCTTTCTTGCTTTTTCTTTCTTTCATTTCCTCTTCAATCCCTCCATTCTTTCTTTCTATCTCTCTTTCCCTTTCTATTTTCTTTCTTGCTTTTTTCTTGCTTTCATGCCATATCCCCTTCCCCCTCTGCTTCCTTTCCTCCCTTGTTTCCTTCTTTCTTTCCCTCCCTCTGTGTTTCTTTTTTTACCGTCATTCTTTCTTGCTGTCTTACCGCATTACTTTCTTGCCTTCTTACTTTCTTCCTTCCTTCTTTTTTCCTTCTTTTCTATTACCTCATACACTATCATCTCTTGCCCTCCAACACCTACCCTCCGTACCAGGCATCCACCCTTCCTCCTTGACACTTCTCATCCCCCCTCTTCCTCGGGGGCTCCTGCCTGCGCATCTCCCTAGCTTTTCCTTTCCCCGTGCACTCCTCCTTGCCAGCACTTCTCTCCTCGCCCTCCTGGCTCCCTCCCTCCTCTCCCCGCCCCCCGCCCTCCCTCCCTGCCCCTTTAAGAGCACGCTGCGCTCGGTGCGATGGTGTACTGGGCTGGGAGGAAGTTACGCACCCGGATCAGGGCTGAGATAAGAGCCGGACGCTGATTGAAAGTGAAGGCTCGCGGATTTGGGCGCAGTCCGGAGCTGGGGAGGTACGCAAGCAAGTGGGGGGACATACACTGCTCCCTGGGAAGCAGCTGAGTGAGCAGCAGGGGACCTCCGTGAGCCCTGCTGGAACCCCGAGGACATACTGCCAGTAGCGGGGGGCTGCTGGGACCCCGAGACCTCGCCACGACTTGCTGGAACTGCCTGGAGCCTCGGGGAGCTTCGGCACCCTACCCCAAGGGGCCACAGCACAGGGGGCAGTCCCCAATAGGATACCTGTCAGCCTCGCCTCAATAGAAGACCTGGTGTTCACCCCAAAGAGGTCCAGGGGTACCGCCACAGGGAGACCGACTGGACCGTCCCCTGACCGGACACTGACAGGCATCGCTCCGGAAGGACACCGGGGTGTGGCCCCCCACGAGGAGACTGCGGGGTTGACGCCGCCCCTCGAGGACACTGTTTGGACCAGCACCCCGAGAGGACTGGGGGGGGGGGGCCCGCACAAGGAGGAAGGGCGCTGGAAGGGGACCACCCGGCCCATCAAAGTTCAGTCTCCTGTGAGGGGAAACTCTACCGGCGTGCGCCCTGGAAGTGGGGGTCGGCGGAGGCCCCCATGCACGTCCTGCATCTTTTCAACTTCTGGGACACACCGGCTTCTTCTCGCGGCACAGCCCGGGGGTCACAGGAGTTGAGGACCCGCGTCCAGCAGCGCCGGGAATGACCCGCACTGGCGGCCGGAGCGTCTGACCGCCGACGGGGTAAGGAGGTGGTGGGGGGGGGAGGGGCGGGGGTTGGAGAGGCGGGGTGCCGGGGAATAACCCAGGGTGTGTGTGTGTATAACATGTAGGTATGTGGGTATGTGCACATGGACATGTATGCAGGGAGCTGGTGTGCAGGAATGGGATTATCCGGGAGAGGGGGGCGGTAGCATGCCCCCTACCCTCCTGCCCCCATCTAGGCAACACAGACCGCACCAGCTCTGAATTCAGAAGCTGTTGGTAATTATAACGATTGAAGCAACTCTGGTATTATGGCTAATACTATAACCAGGTGTTATAATCGCCCTCGGGACACGACAAGGTGTCATTTCCTGTTGATTGGAAAGTTTCTTGCCTTCTCCCTCTCCATGTTATTTCATTACTGAGTCATTTCGGTTCGCTCCGAAGTCCGGGTACACTCTAAGGTTTTGGGGAGGGGCATGCCCCGCTTTGGGACCCTAGCTGTCCTCCATCGGGCGTAGCGCCCCCTCTATCTGACCCTACCGGGTGGAGGGAGTCTGCCCACTTTTTCGGACTTTTCTTGAGGGCTGTACCCCACTCTAGGCCCGGCTGGGTGGGGAACAGACCCCACTCTATTCCGGCCTTAGATGCCCCCATCTCTAGGAACCTGCCCCCCAGGGGCTCTTCTCGCCCCCCTTGCAGATCCAGAAGGGCGAGCCTGACCCAATTGTAAAGTCTCCCTGGCGGGTTTACGCTGCAGGAGCCCCTGGGCGGGGGTCCCTTCTTTCCACACCTTATATGAGGGGGCGGGGAAGCGCTCGCCTTCCCGGGCGCGGTCTTGTGGGGTCACTTCTAGGAGAGTCTGGGGGCTCCACCTTTCGAATACCTTCCTGCCATCACTCAAGGATCTTTCTGTGCACCCCTTCCTTATCAGAAGCTTACCTCTGGGTGCTCGTTCATTGCCAGGTTCTGCCCCCCCCCCCCCTCCTCACCCCCGACGCTCTCCAAATTCTGCCCGGACTGTCTCCCTCACCAAGAACACCCCGCCACCAGCCGCCCCTTCCAGGGCCACCTAATTATAACAACCAGGCGTGTTATTCTGTATAATCACCCATCCTTATTTGTTAAAATTACAGCATCTTAGCACGTGTAAGGGGGAGGTGGGGGGGAGGGGGGGGAGTGGCACCCCCCTCTTCTGCTCAAGTCTGCCGAACGAGGCTTGATATTTGAAGGGCGCTCGCTCGTGGATTGGAAGCCGCTGGTAGCGCTCTCCTGGCAGATGGGGGCGAGAGCTGCTCTTTCAGAGCGCTGATAAAAAGGCTCTCCAGTGTCTGGAGCTGCCCCGCGCGCCTCCCCGTCTGCTGTGCCCAGCCCACCGCCCAAGCACTTGTGCCACCCGGGACACTTCACTCGCGCGCCGTTATATGGGTGCAGTCACATGCCCCGCGACTGCGGAGGACCCCCACCTCTTTCATCAGACTTGGCGTCATCTTAGATGGGGGTTGAGGGACGGGGGGTTAGACATAGGCCCACAGACCACAGCCGTGGACCTTTCGCCGAAGCGCTGTGCTGGGAGTCTTCGTCATACGCGCGCATCTGCCGCCCGAGCAGATCTGAGTCCCAGGAAGTCTCCTGGCGGAGCTGGCAGCGCCGCACAATCGCTGCTGGCATCACTATCCCCGGCCGAGGGCAGGGCGGCAGGGGTGGAGCGTTTATGGCAGGAGGGAATTGGGGACACCTGTGAATACCTTGTAGGGAGTGTCTCTCCTGCGTTAAAAGTGATAAAATGGAGGCCTTTACACACCTCAGGAGTCCTTTTGTTTAGGAGAGCGCCAATTAAATGCACAGGCTCACCCAGGAAGTGGGCAGGAAGGGGGCAACACCTAGATATCGGACACCATGTTTCTGTATGTTCCCCCTCTTTTCTACCATCCCCTTTTTTATCTACCAATTCATGACCCCTACAGCGCCCCGCTTGCCCCCACTATTAGCATCATGGTAGGTAGGTATGTAAAGGTGGAGCGCAAAGAGATTGTGCTACTTACGGGCACGCGGTCTCCACTATCACCGTGCACGCAGTCTCTACTATCCCCGTGCATGCAGTCTCAACCATCACTGTGCACGCAGTCTCCACTATCCCTGTGCACGCAGTCTCCACTGTCACCGTGCATGCGGTCTCCACTGTCACCGTGCATGCGGTCTCCACTATCACCGTGCATGCGGTCTCCACTGTCACCGTGCATGCGGTCTCCACTGTCACCGTGCATGCGGTCTCCACTATCACCGTGCATGCGGTCTCCACTGTCACCGTGCATGCGGTCTCCACTATCACCGTGCACGCAGTCTCCACTATCCCTGTGCACGCAGTCTCCACTGTCACCGTGCATGCGGTCTCCACTGTCACCGTGCATGCGGTCTCCACTGTCACCGTGCATGCGGTCTCCACTATCACCGTGCACGCAGTCTCCACTATCCCCGTGCACGCGGTCTCCACTATCACCGTGCACGCGGTCTCCACTATCCCCGTGCACGCAGTCTCCACTATCACCGTGCACGCAGTCTCTACTATCCCCGTGCATGCGGTCTCCACTATCACCATGCATGCAGTCTCCAGCCACTACCACTGTGCATGCAGTCTCCACTATCCCCGTGCACGCAGTCTCCACCATCACCGAGCACGCAGTCTCCACTGTCCCCGTGGACGCAGTCTCCACCATCACCCTGCACGCAGTCTCCACTATCACCGTGCACGCAGTCTCCACTATCACCGTGCACGCAGTCTCCACTATCACTGTGCATGCAGTCTCCACTATCACCGTGCACGCAGTCTCCACTATCATCGTGCACGCAGTCTCTACTATCCCCGTGCATGCAGTCTCAACCATCACCGTGCACGCAGTCTCCATTATCCCTGTGCACGCAGTCTCCACCATCACCCTGCATGCAGTCTCCACTGTCACCATGCATGCGGTCTCCACTATCACCGTGCACGCAGTCTCCACTATCCCCGTGCACGCAGTCTCCACTATCACTATGCATGCAGTCTCCACTATCACCGTGCACGCAGTCTCCACTATCCCCGTGCACGCAGTCTCTCCACTATCCCCGTGCACGCAGTCTCTCCACTATCCCCGTGCACGCAGTCTCTCCACTATCACCATGCATGCAGTCTCCACTATCACCCTGAATGCAGTCTCTACTACCACAATACTTACCATCTCTGTTATCACCCTACATCTGGTCTTTATTATCACTCTACTTGCAGTCGCCGTTATCACATTCGGTGTCTACTCTACTATCACGCTGCATATGGCAACTACTATCACCCTACTTGCGGTATGGGCGGTCTCTGGTAAGAGGAGTAGTCGGCCAGTCTATACATTTATTGAAACTCCTTTAAAATGAGAAACCGATTTTTGCTGCAAATTATTATTTTGCAATGTGTGATATGCGTACTCGTGATATGCGTACTCGTGATATGCGTACTCGTCTATGAAGTGTGCTTACCCTAAATAAATAATTCTCGCCTGAGCCGTGCGGCACTTCTGGGCGAAGTTTCCAATCAAGTGGCCAAACAATTGGAAATACAGATTAATAGAAATAAACGCAAATGCCCGCGGGATTCAAAGACGGTAGAAGAGAGCAGGCGCACGGAGGCGTGTAATTACCGCCCTCTTATACGCACTGTAGAGCGGGGACTTTGCGCACTCCAAGACTCGCTCCGAGAGCGGGCAGATGCGAGCAGGGCATTGACATCCAAGAGTTCCATAAACACCGCCAAGGTGGGGTCGGGGTGCGCCCAGAACAAGGGGTGACAGCATACAGTGATGTCTGTCTACGGCATCTTTCCATCCATCCGTGCCGAAGTTTCCATCCCCTCCAGAAGCCCCCCACGCCCTTCCCCACTTAACCCCTCACAAGCAGCCCGGGCCTTCCTGCTGCTCCCCATTAGTCCCTGGAAGTGCTTTTAGCGCAGAGTCCCATGGGAGGGGCGGGAGAGAGGAAACCCAGCAAAAGGGACACACGGAAAGCAGCACTTTGCCGGTAACCGCAGAAGCATTAGGGAGGCCCGAACTCTGCTGCATCGCCCCTAGGCCGCAAGCCCTTCCAGTCATCTGGAGCACGCCGCCCTTCCATCGCCCACAGCATCCAAGCATCCCTGCCTCAGAGCATCCCTGCCAGAGTGCTACCCAAAGCATCCCTGCCTCACAGCATCCCTGCCCCCAGCGTCCCTGCCTCTCAGCATCCGTGTCGGAGTGCTACCCATAGCATCCCTGCCTCCCAGCATCCCTGCCCCCCAGCATCCCTGCCTCATAGCATCCCTGCCGGAGTGCTACCCACAGCATCCCTGCCTCACAGCATCCCTGCCCCCCAGCATCCCTCCCTCATAGCATCCCTGCCGGAGTGCTACCGACAGCATCCCTGCCCCCAGCATCCCTGCCTCCAAGCATTCCTGCCTCACAGCATCCCTGCCTGAGTGCTACCCACAGCATCCCTGCCTCACAGCGTCCCTGCCCCCCAGCATCCCTGCCTCCAAGCATTCCTGCCTCACAGCATCCCTGCCGGAGTGCTACCCACAGCATCCCTGCCTCACAGCATCCCTGCCTCACAGCATCCCTGCTGGAGTGGTACCCACAGCATCCCTGCCTCCAAGCATTCCTGCCTCACAGCATCCCTGCCGGAGTGCTACCCATAGCATCCCTGCCCCCCAGCATCCCTGCCTCACAGCATCCCTGCCGGAGTGCTACCCACAGCATCCCTGCCTCACAGCATCACTGCCCCCCAGCATCCCTGCCTCATAGCATCCCTGTCGGAGTGCTACCCACAGCATCCCTGCCGCCAGCATCCCTGCTCCCCAGCATCCCTGCCTCCAAGCATTCCTGCCTCACAGCATCCCTGCCGGAGTGCTACCCACAGCATCCCTGCCTCACAGCATCCCTGCCCCCCAGCATCCCTGCCGGAGTGCTACCCACAGCATCCCTGCCACCCAGCATCCCTGCCTCACAGCATCCCTGCTGGAGTGGTACCCACAGCTTCCCTGCCTCCCAGCATCCCTGCCTCACATCATCCCAGCTGGAGTGCTACCCACAGCATCCTTGCCTCCCAGCATCCCTACCGGAGTGGTACTCATAGCATCCCTGCCGCAGTGGTACTCACCGCATCCCTGCCCCCCAGCATCCCTGCCTCACAGCATCCCTGCCGGATTGGTACTCACAGCATCCCTGCCTCACAACATCCCTGCCGGAGTGGTACTCACAGTATCCCTGCCTCACAGCATCCCTGCCTCCCAGCATCCCGGCCGGAGTGGTACTCACAGCATCCCTGCCTCACAGCATCCCTTCCCCCCAGCATCCCTGCTGGAGAGGTACTCACAGCATCCCTGCTTCACAGCATCCATGCCCCCCAGCATCCCTGCCTCACAGCATCCCGGTCGGAGTGGTACTCACAGCATCCTTGCCGGAGTGGTACTCACAGCATCCCTGCCCCCCAACATCCCTGCCAGAGTAGTACTCACAGCATCCCTGCCTCCCAGCATCCCTACCTCACAGCATCCCTGCCAGAGTGCTACCCACAGCATCCCTGCCTCCCAGCGTCCCTGCCTCCCAGCATCCCTGCCGGAGTGCTATCCACAGCATCCCTGCCTCACAGCATCCCTGCCAGAGTGGCAACAGGAGCAACCCTTCCGGGTGGCACCCACAGCATCCCTGCCAGAGTGGTACCCACAGCATCCCTGTCAGAGTGCTACCCAGAGCATCCCGGCCTCACAGCATCTCTGCCGGAGTGGACGCCCACAGCATTTCTGCCTCACAGCATCCCTGCCGGAGTGGTACCCACAACATTTCTAACCCACAGCATCCCCGCCAGAGTGGTACCCACACCATCCCTGCTGGAGGGATACCCACAGCATCCCTGACGGAGTGGTACCGACAGGATTCCTGCTGGAGTGGTACCCACGAGATCCCTGCTTGAGTGGTACCCACGGGATCCCTGCTGGAGTGGTACCCAGGGGATCCCTGCCGGAGTGGTACCCGCAGCATTGCTGCTGGAGTGGTACCCACAGCATCCCTGCTGGAGGGGTACCCACAGGATCCCTGTCACAGTGGCAACAGGAGCATCCCTGGTGAAGTTGTATCCACAGCAGCCCTGCCGGAGTGGTACCCATGGGATCCCTGCCAGAGTGGTACCCACGATATCCCTGCTGGAGTGGTACCCACAGCAGCGGTGCTGGAGTGGTACTCACAGCATCCCTGCTGGAGTGGTACTCACAGCATCCCTGCTGGAGTGGTACCCACAGCATCGCTGCTGGAGTGGTACTCACAGCATCCCTGCTGGAGTGGTACTCACAGCAGCCCTGCTGGAGTGGTACCCACGGGATCCTTGCTGGAGTGGTACTCACAGCATCCCTGCTGGAGTGGTACCCACAGCATCCCTGCTGGAGTGGTACCCACAGCACCCCTGCCGGAGTGGTACTCACAGCAGCCCTGCCGGAGTGGTACCCACGGGATGCCTGCTGGAGTGGTACCCACAGCATCCCTGCTGGAGTGGTACCCACAGCATTGCTGCCGGAGTGGTACCCACAGCATCGCTGCCGGAGTGGTACCCACAGCATCCCTGCTGGAGTGGTACTCACAGCATCCCTGCTGGAGTGGTACTCAAAGCATCCCTGCTGGAGTGGTACTCAAAGCATCCGTGCTGGAGTGGTACCCACAGCATCCCTGCTGGAGTGGTACCCACAGCATCCCTGCTGGAGTGCTACCCACGGGATGCCTGCTGGAGTGCTACCCACGGGATCCCTGCTGGAGTGCTACCCATGGGATCCCTGCTGGAGTGCTACCCACAGCATCCCTGCTGGAGTGGTACCCACAGCATCCCTGGTGGAGTAGTACCCAGGGGTGCCTGCTGGAGTGCTACCCAGGGGATCCCTGCCGGAGTGGTACCCACAGCATTGCTGCTGGAGTGGTACCCACAGCATCCCTGCTGGAGGGGTACCCACAGGATCCCTGTCACAGTGGCAACAGGAGCATCCCTGGTGAAGTTGTATCCACAGCAGCCCTGCCGGAGTGGTACCCACGGGATCCCTGCCAGAGTGGTACCCACGATATCCCTGCTGGAGTGGTACCCACAGCAACGGTGCTGGAGTGGTACTCACAGCATCCCTGCTGGAGTGGTACTCACAGCATCCCTGCTGGAGTGGTACCCACAGCATCACTGCTGGAGTGGTACTCACAGCATCCCTGCTGGAGTGGTACTCACAGCATCCCTGCTGGAGTGGTACTCACAGCAGCCCTGCTGGAGTGGTACCCACGGGATCCTTGCTGGAGTGGTACTCACAGCATCCCTGCTGGAGTGGTACCCACAGCATCCCTGCTGGAGTGGTACCCACAGCACCCCTGCCGGAGTGGTACTCACAGCAGCCCTGCCGGAGTGGTACCCACGGGATGCCTGCTGGAGTGGTACCCACAGCATCCCTGCTGGAGTGGTACCCACAGCATCGCTGCCAGAGTGGTACCCACAGCATCGCTGCTGGAGTGGTAGCCACAGCATCCCTGCTGGAGTGGTACTCACAGCATCCCTGCTGGAGTGGTACTCAAAGCATCCGTGCTGGAGTGGTACCCACAGCATCCCTGCTGGAGTGGTACCCACAGCATCCCTGCTGGAGTGCTACCCACGGGATGCCTGCTGGAGTGCTACCCACGGGATCCCTGCTGGAGTGCTACCCATGGGATCCCTGCTGGAGTGCTACCCACAGCATCCCTGCTGGAGTGGTACCCACAGCATCCCTGGTGGAGTAGTACCCAGGGGTGCCTGCTGGAGTGCTACCCACGGGATGCCTGCTGGAGTGCTACCCATAGCATCCCTGCTGGAGTAGTACCCACGGGATGCCTGCTGGAGTGGTACTCACACAGCATCCATGCTGGAGTGGTACTCACAGCATCCCTTCTGGAGTGGTACCCACAGCATCGCTGCTGGAGTGGTACCCACAGCATCCCTGCTGGAGTGGTACCCACAGCATCGCTGCTGGAGGGGTACCCACAGCATTGCTGCTGGAGTGGTACCCACAGCATCCCTGCTGGAGTGGTACCCACAGCATCGTTGCTGGAGTGGTACTCACAGCAGCCCTGCCAGAGTGGTACCCACGGGATGCCTGCTGGAGGGGTACCCACAGCATTGCTGCTGGAGTGGTACCCACAGCATCCCTGCCGGAGTGGTACCCACAGCATCCCTGCCGGAGTGGTACCCACAGCATCCCTGCCGGAGTGGTACCCACAGCATCCCTGCTGGAGTGGTACTCACAGCAGTCCTGCTGGAGTGGTACTCACAGCATCCCTGCTGGAGTGCTGGAGTGGTACCCACAGCATCCCTGCTGGAGTGGTACCCACAGCAGCCCTGCTGGAGTGGTACCCACAGCATCCCTGCTGGAGTGGTACCCACAGCAGCCCTGCTGGAGTGGTACTCACAGCATCCCTGCTTTAGTGCTGGAGTGGTACCCACAGCATCGCTGCCAGAGTGGTACCCACAGCATCGCTGCTGGAGTGGTAGCCACAGCATCCCTGCTGGAGTGGTACTCACAGCATCCCTGCTGGAGTGGTACTCAAAGCATCCGTGCTGGAGTGGTACCCACAGCATCCCTGCTGGAGTGGTACCCACAGCATCCCTGCTGGAGTGCTACCCACGGGATGCCTGCTGGAGTGCTACCCACGGGATCCCTGCTGGAGTGCTACCCATGGGATCCCTGCTGGAGTGCTACCCACAGCATCCCTGCTGGAGTGGTACCCACAGCATCCCTGGTGGAGTAGTACCCAGGGGTGCCTGCTGGAGTGCTACCCACGGGATGCCTGCTGGAGTGCTACCCATAGCATCCCTGCTGGAGTAGTACCCACGGGATGCCTGCTGGAGTGGTACTCACACAGCATCCATGCTGGAGTGGTACTCACAGCATCCCTGCTGGAGTGGTACCCACAGCATCGCTGCTGGAGTGGTACCCACAGCATCCCTGCTGGAGTGGTACCCACAGCATCGCTGCTGGAGGGGTACCCACAGCATTGCTGCTGGAGTGGTACCCACAGCATCCCTGCTGGAGTGGTACCCACAGCATCGTTGCTGGAGTGGTACTCACAGCAGCCCTGCCAGAGTGGTACCCACGGGATGCCTGCTGGAGGGGTACCCACAGCATTGCTGCTGGAGTGGTACCCACAGCATCCCTGCCGGAGTGGTACCCACAGCATCCCTGCCGGAGTGGTACCCACAGCATCCCTGCCGGAGTGGTACCCACAGCATCCCTGCTGGAGTGGTACTCACAGCAGTCCTGCTGGAGTGGTACTCACAGCATCCCTGCTGGAGTGCTGGAGTGGTACCCACAGCATCCCTGCTGGAGTGGTACCCACAGCAGCCCTGCTGGAGTGGTACCCACAGCATCCCTGCTGGAGTGGTACCCACAGCAGCCCTGCTGGAGTGGTACTCACAGCATCCCTGCTTTAGTGCTGGAGTGGTACCCACAGCATCCCTGCTGGAGTGGTACCCACAGCATCCCTGCTGGAGTGGTACCCACAGCATCGCTGCTGGAGTGGTACCCACAGCATCCCTGCTGGAGTGGTACCCACAGCATCGCTGCTGGAGTGGTACCCACAGCATCGCTGCTGGAGTGGTAGCCACAGCATCCCTGCTGGAGTGGTACTCACAGCATCCCTGCTGGAGTGGTACTCAAAGCATCCCTGCTGGAGTGGTACCCACAGCATCCCTGCTGGAGTGGTACCCACAGCATCCCTGCTGGAGTGCTACCCACGGGATGCCTGCTGGAGTGCTACCCACGGGATGCCTGCTGGAGTGCTACCCACGGGATCCCTGCTGGAGTGCTACCCATGGGATCCCTGCTGGAGTGGTACCCACAGCATCCCTGCTGGAGTGGTACCCACAGCATCCCTGCTGGAGTAGTACCCAGGGGTGCCTGCTGGAGTGCTACCCACGGGATGCCTGCTGAAGTGCTACCCATAGCATCCCTGCTGGAGTAGTACCCACGGGATGCCTGCTGGAGTGGTACTCACACAGCATCCATGCTGGAGTGGTACTCACACAGCATCCCTTCTGGAGTGGTGCCCACAGCATTGCTGCTGGAGTGGTACCCACAGCATCCCTGCTGGAGTGGTACCCACAGCATCGCTGCTGGAGGGGTACCCACAGCATTGCTGCTGGAGTGGTACCCACAGCATCCCTGCTGGAGTGGTACCCACAGCATCGTTGCTGGAGTGGTACTCACAGCAGCCCTGCCGGAGTGGTACCCACGGGATGCCTGCTGGAGTGGTACTCACAGCATCTCTGCCGGAGTGGTACCCACGGCATCCCTGCCGGAGTGGTACCCACAGCATCCCTGCTGGAGTGGTACTCACAGCATCCCTGCCGGAGTGGTACCCACAGCATCCCTGCTGGAGTGGTACTCACAGCAGTCCTGCTGGAGTGGTACTCACAGCAGCCCTGCCGGAGTGGTACCCACGGGATGCCTGCCGGAGTGGTACTCACGGTATCCCTGCCGGAGTGGTACCCACGGCATCCCTGCCGGAGTGGTACCCATGGCATCCCTGCTGGAGTGGTACTCACAGCATCCCTGCCGGAGTGGTACCCACAGCATCCCTGCTGGAGTGGTACTCACAGCAGTCCTGCTGGAGTGGTACTCACAGCATCCCTGCTGGAGTGCTGGAGTGGTACCCACAGCATCCCTGCTGGAGTGGTACCCACAGCAGCCCTGCTGGAGTGGTACTCACAGCATCCCTGCTTGAGTGCTGGAGTGGTACCCACAGCATCCCTGCTGGAGTGTTACTCACAGCAGCTCTGCTGGTGTGGTACTCACAGCATCCCTGCTGGAGTGGTACTCACAGCATCGCTGCTGGAGTGCTGGAGTGGTACCCACAGCATCCCTGCTGGAGTGGTACCCACAGCATCCCTGCTGGAGTGGTACTCGCAGCTTCCCTGCTGGAGTGCTGGAGTGGTACCCACAGCATCCCTGCTGGAGTGGTACTCACAGCAGCCCTGCTGGAGTGGTACTCACAGCATCCCTGCTTGAGTGCTGGAGTGGTACCCACAGCATCCCTGCTGGAGTGGTACCCACAGCATCCCTGCTGGAGTGGTACTCACAGCAGCCCTGCTGGAGTGGTACTCACAGCAGCCCTGCTGGAGTGCTGGAGTGGTACCCACAGCATCCCTGCTGGAGTGGTACCCACAGCATCCCTGCTGGGGTGGTACTCGCAGCATCCCTGCTGGAGTGGTACCCACAGCATCCCTGCTGGGGTGGAACTCGCAGCATCCCTGCTGGAGTGGTACCCACAGCATCCCCGCTGGAGTGGTACCCACAGCATCCCCGCTGGAGTGTTACTCACAGCAGCCCCGCTGGAGTGGTACTCACAGCATCCCCGCTGGAGCGGTACCCACAGCATCCCCACTGGAGCGGTACCCACAGCATCCCTGCTGGAGCGGTACCCACAGCATCCCTGCTGGGGCGGTACCCACAGCATCCCTGCTGGAGTGGTACTCACATCATCCCTGCTGGAGTGCTTGAGTGGTACCCACAGCATCCCTGCTGGAGTGGTACCCACAGCATCCCTGCTGGAGTGGTACTCACAGCATTCCTGCTGGAGTGGTACTCACAGCAGCCCTGCTGGAGTGGTACTCACAGCATCCCTGCTTGAGTGCTGGAGTGGTACCCACAGCATCCCTGCTGGAGTGGTACTCACAGCATCCCTGCTGGAGTGGTACCCACAGCATCCCTGCTGGAGTGTTACTCACAGCAGCCCTGCTGGTGTGGTACTCACAGCATCCCTGCTGGAGTGGTACTCACAGCAGCCCTGCTGGAGTGGTACTCACAGCATCCCTGCTGGAGTGGTACTCACAGCAGCCCTGCTGGTGTGGTACTCACAGCATCCCTGCTGGAGTGGTACCCACAGCATCCCTGCTGGAGTGGTACTCACAGCAGCCCTGCTGGTGTGGTACTCACAGCATCCCTGCTGGAGTGGTACTCACAGCATCGCTGCTGAAGTGGTACTCACAGCATCGCTGCTGGAGTGCTGGAGTGGTACCCACAGCATCCCTGCTGGAGTGGCACCCACAGCATCCCTGCTGGAGTGGTACTCACAGCATCCCTGCTGGAGTGCTGGAGTGGTACCCACAGCATCCCTGCTGGAGTGGTACTCACAGCAGCCCTGCTTGAGTGCTGGAGTGGTACCCACAGCATCCCTGCTGGAGTGGTACTCACAGCATCCCTGCTGGAGTGGTACTCACAGCATCCCTGCTGGAGTGGTACCCACAGCAGCCCTGCTGGAGTGTTACTCACAGCAGCCCTGCTGGTGTGGTACTCACAGCATCTGACAGCATCCCTGCTGGAGTGGTACCGACAACATCCCTGCTGGAGTGGTACTCACAGCATCCCTGCTGGAGTGGTACTGGAATGGTACTGACAGCATCCCTGCTGGAGTGGTACCGACAGCATCCCTGCTGGAGTGGTACTCACAGCATCCCTGCTGGAGTGGTACTCACAGCATCCCTGCTGGAGTGGTACCCACAGCATCCCTGCTGGAGTGGTACTCACAGCATCCCTGCTGGAGTGGTACCCACAGCAACGGTGCTGGAGTGGTACTCACAGCATCCCTGCTGGAGTGGTACCCACAGCATCGCTGCTGTAGTGGTACCCACGGGATCCTTGCTGGAGTGGTACTCACAGCATCCCTGCTGGAGTGGTACCCACAGCATCCCTGCTGGAGTGGTACTCACAGCATCCCTGCTGGAGTGGTACCCACAGCATCCCTGCTGGAGTGGTACTCACAGCATCCCTGCTGGAGTGGTACTCACAGCATCCCTGCTGGAGTGTTACCCACAGCATCCCTGCTGGAGTGGTACTCACAGCATCCCTGCTGGAGTGGTACCCACAGCATCCCAGATAGGATTCATCTTGTCTTTGTGACACTTTACACGCCCCCTCCCCATGACACTCTAACAGGAAATGTAGAGTCTGAAATGGGTGCTTCCAGAGTTGCTCACACGTGGGTAATTAATGAACCCCCTCCCCGCGGGACCGGACCTCTCAGTGGGGCGCATGCTCACGAAGGCTTAGTGTGAAAAGTACACATTTTAAGCATACATTTCATGCCACGTCATATTGTCATTCATTTGCATGGTGCACAGACGTCATTTACGATTCTGGCTTCCATGGGTGCTTTATTCCCACATCAGTTCCCCCATCAAACCAACACAATTCAGAGAACATTTTACAGCAGGAATTGGGGGGGGGGGCACAGGATTTACAGGAAAGGGCTGTTGCTATAACATCTCAGCAACAGTCACCTCACCTGCTGAGCTGGCTTTGCAGCATTCTGTTTAAGTATTCCCCCTCCCCCTACTAATCCCGCGCTCTGCCTGTCCTCTCCTCCCCTACCCTGAACAATCAGGGATCACGTGGCCCATTGACGAGGCGGCATTCCCACTTTGAAGTGAACAGCACTTGCTAATTTTGAAAGATGTGGGCTAACTCTTCACCAAGCCCTACACCCAGCAGGAGTGGAGCCAGAAGCCCTGCCCAAGCCTGCAACCAGCAGGAGTGGAGCCAGAAGCCCTGCCCTGCACCCAGCAGGACTGGAGCCAGAAGCCCTGTCCCCAGCAGGAGTGGAGCCAGAAGCCCTGCCCAAGCCTGCGCCCAGCAGGAATGGAACCAGAAGCCCTGCCCTGCACCCAGCAGGAGTGGAGCCAGAAGCCCTGCCCAAGCCTGAGCCCAGCAGGAGTGGAGCCAGATGCCCTGCCCAGCACCCAGCAGGAGTGCAGCCAGAAGCTCTGCCCAAGCCTGCACCCAGCAGGAGTGGAACCAGAAGCCCTGCACAAGCCTGCACCCAGCAGGGGTGGAGCCTGGAGCCCCAGCCAGCACCCAGCAGGAGTGGAGCCAGAAGCCCTGCCCAAGCCTGCTCCCAGTAGGGGTGGAACCAGAACCCCTGCCCAAGCCTGCACCCAGCAGGAGTGGAACCAGAAGCCCTGCACAAGCCTGCACCCAGCAGGGGTGGAGCCAGAAGCCCCGCCCAGCACCCAGCAGGAGTGGAGCCAGAAGCCCTGCCCAAGCCTGCACCCAGCAGGGGTGGGGCCAGAAGCCCTGCCCAAGCCTGCACCCACCAGGAGGGGAACCAGAAGCCCCACACAAGCCTGCTCCCAGCAGGGGTGGAGCCAGAAGCCCCGCCCAGCACCCAGCAGGAGTGAACACAGAAGCCCTGCACAAGCCTGCACCCAGCAGGGGTGGGGCCAGAAGCCCTGCCCAAGCCTGCACCCAGCAGGAGTGGAACCAGAAGCCCCGCACAAGCCTGCACCCAGCAGGGGTGGAGCCAGAAGCCCCGCCCAGCACCCAGCAGGAGTGGAGCCAGAAGCCCTGCCCAAGCCTGCACCCAGCAGGGGTGGAGCCAGAAACCCTGCCCAAGCCAGCACCCAGCAGGAGTGGAACCAGAAGCCCCACACAAGCCTGCACCCAGCAGGGGTGGAGCCAGAATCCCCGCCCAGCACCCAGCAGGAGTGGAGCCAGAAGCCCTGCCCAAGCCTCCACCCAGCAGGGGTGGGGCCAGAAGCCCTGCCCAAGCCTGCACCCAGCAGGAGTGGAACCAGAAGCCCTGCACAAGCCCATCACCCAGTGGGAGAGGCCAGAAGCCCTGCCCAAGCCTGCACCCAGCGGGAGTGGGGCCAGAAGCCCTGCCCAAGCCTGCACCCAGCAGGAGTGGAACCAGAAGCCCTCCACAAGCCCAGCACCCAGTGGGAGTGGCCAGAAGCCCTGCCCAAGCCTGCACCCAGCAGGAGTGGAGCCGGAAACCCTGCCCAAGCCCAGCACCCAGTGGGAGAGGCCAGAAGCCCTGCCCAAGCCTGCACCCAGCAGGAGTGGAACCAGAAGCTCTCCACAAGCCCAGCACCCAGTGGGAGTGGCCAGAAGCCCTGCCCAAGCCTGCACCCAGCAGGAGTGGAGCCAGAAACCCTGCCCAAGCCCAGCACCCAGTGGGAGAGGCCAGAAGCCCTGCCCAAGCCTGCACCCAGCAGGAGTGGAGCCAGAAATCCTGCCCAAGCCTGCACCCAGCAGGAGTGGAACCAGAAGCCCTGCACAAGCCCAGCACCCAGTGGGAGAGGCCAGAAGCCCTGCCCAAGCCTGCACCCAGCAGGAGTGGAGCCAGAAATCCTGCCCAAGCCTGCACCCAGCAGCAGTGGAGCCACAAGCCCTGCCCAAGCCAGCACCCAGCAGGAGTGGGGCCAGACGCCCTGCCCAAGCCTGCACCCAGCAGTAGTGGAGCCAGAAGCCCTGCCCATGCCTGCACCCAGCAGGAGTGGAACCAGAAGCCCCGCACAAGCCCAGCACCCAGTGGGAGAGGCCAGAAGCCCTGCCCAAGCCTGCACCCAGCAGGAGTGGGGCCAGAAGCCCTGCCCAAGCCCAGCACCCAGCAGGAGTGGAACCAGAAGCCCTGCCCAAGCCTGCACCCAGCAGGGGTGGAGCCAGAAGACCTGCCCAGCACCCAGCAGGAGTGGAGCCAGAAGCCCTGCCCAAGCCTGCACCCAGCAGGGGTGGAGCCAGAAGCCCTGCCCAGCACCCAGCAGGAGTGGAACCAGAAGCCCTGCCCAAGCCTGCACCCAGCAGGGGTGGAGCCAGAAGCCCTGCCCAGCACCCAGCAGGAGTGGAGCCAGGAATCCTGCCCAGCACTCAGTGGGAGAGGAGCCAGAAATCCTGCCCAAGCCTGCACCCAGCAGGAGTGGAGCCAGAAGCCCTGCCCAAGCCAGCACCCAGCAGGAGTGGGGCCAGAAGCCCTGCCCAAGCCTGCACCCAGCAGGAGTGGAACAGAAGCCCCGCACAAGCCCAGCACCTAGTGGGAGAGGCCAGAAGCCCTGCCCAATCCTGTACCCAGCAGGAGTGGGGCCAGAAGCCCTGCCCAAGCCCAGCACCCAGCAGGAGTGGAACCAGAAGCCCTGCCCAAGCCTGCACCCAGCAGGGGTGGAGCCAGAAGCCCTTCCCAGCACCCAGCAGGAGTGGAACCAGAAGCTCTGCCCAAGCCTGCACCCAGCAGGGGTGGAGCCAGAAGCCCTGCCCAAGCCTGCACCCAGCAGGGGTGGAGCCAGAAGCCCTGCCCAGCACCCAGCAGGAGTGGAACCAGAAGCCCTGCCCAAGCCTGCACCCAGCAGGGGTGGAGCCAGAAGCCCTGCCCAGCACCCAGCAGGAGTGGAACCATAAACCCTGCCCAAGCCTGCACCCAGCAGGGGTGGAGCCAGAAGCCCTGCCCAGCACCCAGTGGGAGAGGAGCCAGAAATCCTGCCCAAGCCTGCACCCAGCAGGAGTGGAGCCAGAAGCCCTGCCCAAGCCAGCACCCAGCAGGAGTGGGGCCAGAAGCCCTGCCCAAGCCTGCACCCAGCAGGAGTGGAACAGAAGCCCCGCACAAGCCCAGCACCTAGTGGGAGAGGCCAGAAGCCCTGCCCAATCCTGTACCCAGCAGGAGTGGGGCCAGAAGCCCTGCCCAAGCCCAGCACCCAGCAGGAGTGGAACCAGAAGCCCTGCCCAAGCCTGCACCCAGCAGGGGTGGAGCCAGAAGCCCTTCCCTGCACCCAGCAGGAGTGGAACCAGAAGCTTTGCCCAAGCCTGCACCCAGCAGGGGTGGAGCCAGAAGCCCTGCCCAAGCCTGCACCCAGCAGGGGTGGAGCCAGAAGCCCTGCCCAGCACCCAGCAGGAGTGGAACCAGAAGCCCTGCCCAAGCCTGCACCCAGCAGGGGTGGAGCCAGAAGCCCTGCCCAGCACCCAGCAGGAGTGGAACCATAAACCCTGCCCAAGCCTGCACCCAGCAGGGGTGGAGCCAGAAGCCCTGCCCAGCACCCAGTGGGAGAGGAGCCAGAAATCCTGCCACACACAGAGATTCATGTATTAGTTTTTGGTCACCCTATGCCAAATACTTGCAGACTCTCCGCAGGGGCAAAATGCCACTCCTGCCCCTGTTGTTAAAGGAGAAGAAAGGCAACTGCTCCCTCTGCCCCACCATGCACTCAGTACATATGCCACCTGTCGCCTCCTCTCCGCCATACAAATACTCCAGCATTTACACCAGCATAACACTTTCATGCTGTGGATTCCAATGGAATTGGCTTTCTTTTTGCACCAGCAAAACGCAGGTGGATTTCATTGGAACCCATTGTACACGCTGCCTGCCATTGGAACCCATTGTACACGCTGCCTGCCATTGGAACCCATTGTACACGCTGCCTGCCATTGGAACCCATTGTACATGCTGCCTGCCATTGGAACCCATTGTACACGCTGCCTGCCATTGGAACCCATTGTACACGCTGCCTGCCATTGGAACCCATTGTACATGCTGCCTGCCATTGGAACCCATTGTACACGCTGTCTGCCATCGGACAGGCATACATGGCAGGTGGTGTTTACTCAATTTGCAGAGTGGAGTGCAAAGGGTGGCATAAAGGCAGGTACACCTCCTCTTTACACCTCCATTTTGAACATCAACACGCACATGGTAACATTTATGCAAAGGGGACCAGTTTGCACCAAAGTGAAAACATAACAGGTCCCCTCGCCGTAAATTACAGAGAACTCGAAAATGCACCCCATTGTGCGTTAGTTGCTCAAATCTGCCGACAGCCGACACGGATTCGGGCCCCGTAGACTAGACTATATACACGATCTGCCGACTCTTGGTAGATGGGGCCAGTTCTGGTTTATGCGCCTTTAGCTTGGGTCCACCACGTGAGCAGGAAGAAGCTGGTTGTAGGTCAGGCTCCAGAGTAGAGAGTGGCCCATCGTGGGCCCAGGTCTGGCCTATGAGTATTTGGAGCAGGGAGAGACTAGGTATAGCCCCAGCTCTTGTTTACGGCCATCTGGAGCAGGGAAATGATGGGTGTGAGTGCAGCTCTGGAACAGGGAGTTCCCGCTCCAAAGCAGCAAGAGTCCAGGTGTGGGTCCAGATGGATCTTTGCAGTATTGAAACTCTGGGTTTTTGGACTAGGTGTACACGTTTCTGGGCCTCTGGGGCAGGGGGAGGTTGGGTGTGGGTCCATGTTCTAGTGCATGAGTTTCTGGAGTAGGGAGAGGATCGGCGTGAGTCCAGTTCTGGTTTATGAGTCTTAGGAGCAGGGAGAGGTCAGGTGTGGGTCCTGAGATCCTTCTCATTGGGACCCCTGCTCCTGCTTTCCCTCTTTCACTCTGGTCGCCCTCCTTGGGCCCTCTCCCTGCACCTTCCTGCGAGGCAATAAACATTGGGGTCATCTTCAAGTCCATTCTCTCCTCACATCTCGGATGTTGCCAAGAAGTCCCACTGCCAGCTGCACCACCTCAAAGGTACTCTTCCCTTTCTCACCTTCCCCCAGAAGCTCACTGTCTCCAGAGCTCTGGTTCTCTCTAGGCTGGACTACTGCAACAGCCTCTTTCTCAATCTACTTTCCTCTACTCTCCACCCTCTGCAGCTAATCAAGAACAGGACCACAAGACTTATCTTTGGCCTCAAGCCTAGGGATAGTATCTCTCCAGCCCTGAAATCTCTCCACTGGCTGCCGGTGGCTGCAAGGAACAATTTCATACCCTTTGCATCATCCACAAGGCTTTCTGGGGCCTGGGACCCCGCTACTTCCAACTCTCTCTCCCTAAATACCTCGCTGCTAGAGCCCTTCGGTCTGCCACCACCAACTCTCTGAGGGTCAGACGTTTCTTCGGGCAGAGGGTGGGGGTAGATCTCTCTCCTCGGCTGGTGTCTCCCTCTGGAACAGCCTCCCTGCCTCTCTCAAACTTGAGTAGGACCACCTAAGTTTCCGGAAGCAACGCAAGACCTTCCTTTTGGCATCTGCTTTCTCTCTCCCCTGCTGATGTACTTGTCTGCTGTACTAACAAGTTTACCTGCCCATCCTCTGAACCTTTTGGGTCTCTAGAGCGCAGAGAGTCTGGATGTGGGTTCAGCTCTTTTTAAAGGAGGCCAGAGAAGGGAAGCCCCGGTTGTGGGTCCAGCTCTGATTGACAGGTCCCTGGAGCTGGAACAGACAGTGTGTGGGTCTAGCTCTGATGGACTGGTCTCTGGAGCTGGAACAGACAGTGTGTGGGTCCAGCTCTGATGGACAGGTCTCTGGAGCTGGAACAGACAGTGTGTGGGTCCAGCTCTGATGGACAGGTCTCTGGAGCTGGAACAGACAGTGTGTGGGTCTAGCTCTGATGGACTGGTCTCTGGAGCTGGAACAGACAGTGTGTGGGTCTAGCTCTGATGGACTGGTCTCTGGAGCTGGAACAGACAGTGTGTGGGTCTAGCTCTGATGGACAGGTCTCTGGAGCTGGAACAGACAGTGTGTGGGTCTAGCTCTGATGGACTGGTCTCTGGAGCTGGAACAGACAGTGTGTGGGTCTAGCTCTGATGGACTGGTCTCTGGAGCTGGAACAGACAGTGTGTGGGTCTAGCTCTGATGGACAGGTCTCTGGAGCTGGAACAGACAGTGTGTGGGTCTAGCTCTGATGGACAGGTCTCTGGAGCTGGAACAGACAGTGTGTGGGTCTAGCTCTGATGGACTGGTCTCTGGAGCTGGAACAGACAGTGTGTGGGTCTAGCTCTGATGGACTGGTCTCTGGAGCTGGAACAGACAGTGTGTGGGTCTAGCTCTGATGGACAGGTCTCTGGAGCTGGAACAGACAGTGTGTGGGTCTAGCTCTGATGGACTGGTCTCTGGAGCTGGAACAGACAGTGTGTGGGTCTAGCTCTGATGGACTGGTCTCTGGAGCTGGAGCAGACAGTGTGTGGGTCTAGCTCTGATGGACTGGTCTCTGGAGCTGGAGCAGACAGTGTGTGGGTCTAGCTCTGATGGACAGGTCTCTGGAGCTGGAGCAGACAGTGTGTGGGTCTAGCTCTGATGGACAGGTCTCTGGAGCTGGAACAGACAGTGTGTGGGTCCAGCTCTGATGGACAGGTCTCTGGAGCTGGAACAGACAGTGTGTGGGTCCAGCTCTGATGGACTGGTCTCTGGAGCTGGAACAGACAGTGTGTGGGTCCAGCTCTGATGGACAGGTCTCTGGAGCTGGAACAGACAGTGTGTGGGTCCAGCTCTGATGGACAGGTCTCTGGAGCTGGAACAGACAGTGTGTGGGTCCAGCTCTGATGGACAGGTCTCTGGAGCTGGAACAGACAGTGTGTGGGTCCAGCTCTGATGGACTGGTCTCTGGAGCTGGAACAGACAGTGTGTGGGTCCAGCTCTGATGGACAGGTCTCTGGAGCTGGAACAGACAGTGTGTGGGTCCAGCTCTGATGGACAGGTCTCTGGAGCTGGAACAGGCAGTGTGTGGGTCCAGCTCTGATGGACAGGTCTCTGGAGCTGGAGCAGGCAGTGTGTGGGTCCAGCTCTGATGGACAGGTCTCTGGAGCTGGAGCAGACAGTGTGTGGGTCCAGCTCTGATGGACAGGTCTCTGGAGCTGGAGCAGACAGTGTGTGGGTCTAGCTCTGATGGACAGGTCTCTGGAGCTGGAACAGACAGTGTGTGGGTCTAGCTCTGATGGACTGGTCTCTGGAGCTGGAACAGACAGTGTGTGGGTCTAGCTCTGATGGACTGGTCTCTGGAGCTGGAACAGACAGTGTGTGGGTCTAGCTCTGATGGACAGGTCTCTGGAGCTGGAGCAGACAGTGTGTGGGTCTAGCTCTGATGGACAGGTCTCTGGAGCTGGAACAGACAGTGTGTGGGTCCAGCTCTGATGGACTGGTCTCTGGAGCTGGAACAGACAGTGTGTGGGTCCAGCTCTGATGGACAGGTCTCTGGAGCTGGAACAGACAGTGTGTGGGTCCAGCTCTGATGGACAGGTCTCTGGAGCTGGAACAGACAGTGTGTGGGTCCAGCTCTGATGGACAGGTCTCTGGAGCTGGAACAGACAGTGTGTGGGTCCAGCTCTGATGGACTGGTCTCTGGAGCTGGAACAGACAGTGTGTGGGTCCAGCTCTGATGGACAGGTCTCTGGAGCTGGAGCAGACAGTGTGTGGGTCCAGCTCTGATGGACAGGTCTCTGGAGCTGGAGCAGACAGTGTGTGGGTCCAGCTCTGATGGACAGGTCTCTGGAGCTGGAGCAGACAGTGTGTGGGTCTAGCTCTGATGGACAGGTCTCTGGAGCTGGAGCAGACAGTGTGTGGGTCTAGCTCTGATGGACAGGTCTCTGGAGCTGGAACAGACTCAGACAGTGTGTGGGTCCAGCTCTGATGGACAGGTCTCTGGAGCTGGAACAGACAGTGTGTGGGTCCAGCTCTGATGGACAGGTCTCTGGAGCTGGAGCAGACAGTGTGTGGGTCTAGCTCTGATGGACAGGTCTATGGACAGGTCTCTGGAGCTGGAACAGACAGTGTGTGGGTCCAGCTCTGATGGACAGGTCTCTGGAGCTGGAACAGACAGTGTGTGGGTCTAGCTCTGATGGACTGGTCTCTGGAGCTGGAACAGACAGTGTGTGGGTCCAGCTCTGATGGACAGGTCTCTGGAGCTGGAACAGACAGTGTGTGGGTCTAGCTCTGATGGACAGGTCTCTGGAGCTGGAGCAGACAGTGTGTGGGTCTAGCTCTGATGGACAGGTCTCTGGAGCTGGAGCAGACAGTGTGTGAGGACCAGCTGTGCTGAAAGGATGTGGGAGTCATGCATGCTTTCTGAGGTCTCTGGAGCTTCACTGGGGGGGGCAGGGGGAGGGAGGGTGAAATCTCATATCTGGCTTGTGGATGATCAGGTGTGGGAATTCAGGGGGCACAGTTGGGGTCGACCAGATTGTCAGTTCCCAGCCAGTTTCTGATGTCTCTAGAGAATGCACGGGGTTAGGTGTGGTTCCGAAGTCTATTGTGTGGGGGTCTGGAGCCTTGGGGCAGGGGCAGACTCAGTGTTGGGTGTGGTGGGGTGTGGAAGCTTAACCACAGATAATTGAACATTCAGAGACTGTCTAAAAGCCGACTGCTGCACCATACAGGGAGAGAGACCCTAAAAGTTAATGCCAAGCAAAGGAAGCAGCACAGAACTAGGCAGCCCAACCCCAAATAGTACTGTATGGAGAGCCAGCATAACCCTATAGCACATACAGAGCAAAGCTTTCTCAGGAGAGTACTGCACAGGCAGAACAAAGCTTTCTCAAGAGAGTACTGCACAGGCAGAGCAAGTTATCGCCAGAGAGCACTGTGCAGGCAGAGCAAGCCTAACCCCAGAGAGTACTGCACTAGCAGAGCAAGGGATCTTCAGAGAATCCCGTACAGGCAGGGACAGCCTAACCCCAGAGAGTACTCTACAGGCCGAGCAAGTTACCTCTAGAGAGTACTGTACAAGCAGAGCAAGCCTATCTCCAGAGAGTTCTGTGCAGGCACAGCCAGCCTATCGCCATAGAGTAGTATACAGGCAAAGAAAGCCTAACTCCAAAGAGTACTGTAGAGGCAGAGCAAGTTATCTCAAGAGAGTCCAGTACAGGCATGGCCAGCCTAACCCCAGAGGGTACTCTACAGACTGAGCAAGTTAACTCTAGAGAGTACTGTACAAGCAGACCAAGCCTATCTCTGGAGAGTTCTGTACAAGCAGAGGAAGCCTAACTCCAGAGAGCTCTGAGCAGGCACAGCAAGCCTATCGCCATTGAGTATTATACAGGCAGAGCAAGTTATCGCCAGAGAGTACTCCAAGCCTTACTCCAAAGAGTACTGTACAGGCCGAGCCAGCCTATCGCCATAGAGTATTATACAGGCAGAGCAAGTTATCGCCTGAGAGTACTCCAAGCCTTACTCCAAAGAGTACTGTACAGGCCGAGCCAGCCTATCGCCATAGAGTATTATACAGGCAGAGCAAGTTATCGCCTGAGAGTACTCCAAGCCTTACTCCAAAGAGTACTGTACAGGCCGAGCCAGCCTGTCGCCATAGAGTATTATACAGGCAGAGCAAGTTATCGCCAGAGAGTACTCCAAGCCTTACTCCAAAGAGTACTGTACAGGCCGAGCCAGCCTATCGCCATAGAGTATTATACAGGCAGAGCAAGTTATCGCCAGAGAGTACTCCAAGCCTTACTCCAAAGAGTACTGTAGAGGCAGAGCAGGATAATCAGGAGAGGCCCGGGCATTTTGCAGCGCGACCTATTGGGAGGTGTGGTGGCAGGCCAGGAAGGGAGGGTCACCAGAAAAGGGAGGTGGACCACCCGGGTACCAGGCGTCATGGAACGTCGCTGGCAGAAGCCGCCACTGGCAGTTGGATCCAAAGGGTCCCGGGCGGGTATAAAGAGGGGGTGGGGCACAAGGTGCTCTGCCTCTCTTTTGCCCCACCCGGGACCGTTGAACTGCAAAGGCAGTAGTTGTTGTTAGATTAGGGGTTTGTCGGTGTGTTGCGGTAGCTTGTGGTAACTTGGGGCACAGTGCATTGACTTGAGCTAGGGGGCTCAACCATTGGGGTCACTGGAAGGGAGGTGTATTGCTGACTCGGGTTATGGTCCTAGGTTCGATGTGGAACGGTGGGATGTCATGCCAGGGGCTCATAGAGTGGTCCTCACCGGTCTGGGGGAGAAGGTCTGGTAGGTTTAGGGGGTCACACATTTCTCTCAGGCCCGTCCCGGCGCGTGGGGGGGTGACCACTGCCACTCCGCCGCGTACTAGTACGTAAACGACATAATTGATTATATAACTATGACGTAATGATGACGTAACATCTTTGTTGATGTGAGTCATTTATGGCTTCGTCGCATTTCTTGATGATGTAAGAAATGTAAGAATTGCGTTCATTTCACAGTGCAAAGAATGTTTGTGTCTGGTGTCCCCCGCGGGCTTTGCTGCATACACCGCCCACTACCAAGAGCACTGTACAGGCAGAGCAGGCCTATCCCCAGAGAGCACTGTACAGGCAGTACAGGCCTATCCCCAGAGAGCACTGTAAGGCAGAACAGGCCTATCTCCAGAGAGCACTGTAAGGCAGAACAGGCCTATCTCCAGAGAGCACTGTAAGGCAGAGCAGGCCTATCCCCAGAGAGCACTGTACAGGCAGAGCAGGCCTATCCCCAGAGAGCACTGTACAGGCAGAGCAGGCCTATCCCCAGAGAGCACTGTACAGGCAGTACAGGCCTATCCCCAGAGAGCACTGTAAGGCAGAACAGGCCTATCTCCAGAGAGCACTGTAAGGCAGAACAGGCCTATCTCCAGAGAGCACTGTAAGGCAGAGCAGGCCTATCCCCAGAGAGCACTGTACAGGCAGAGCAGGCCTATCTCCAGAGAGCACTGTACAGGCAGAGCAGGCCTATCCCCAGAGAGCACTGTACAGGCAGAGCAGGCCTATCCCCAGAGAGCACTGTAAGGCAGAACAGGCCTATCTCCAGAGAGCACTGTAAGGCAGAACAGGCCTATCTCCAGAGAGCACTGTAAGGCAGAACAGGCCTATCTCCAGAGAGCACTGTAAGGCAGAACAGGCCTATCCCCAGAGAGCACTGTAAGGCAGAGCAGGCCTATCCCCAGAGAGCACTGTACAGGCAGACCAGGCCTATCCCCAGAGAGCACTGTACAGGCAGAACAGGCCTATCCCCAGAGAGCACTGTAAGGCACAACAGGCCTATCCCCAGAGAGCACTGTAAGGCAGAACAGGCCTATCTCCAGAGAGCACTGTAAGGCAGAACAGGCCTATCTCCAGAGAGCACTGTACAGGCAGAGCAGGCCTATCCCCAGAGAGCACTGTAAGGCACAACAGGCCTATCCCCAGAGAGCACTGTAAGGCACAACAGGCCTATCTCCAGAGAGCACTGTACAGGCAGAGCAGGCCTATCCCCAGAGAGCACTGTAAGGCAGAGCAGGCCTATCCCCAGAGAGCACTGTACAGGCAGAGCAGGCCTATCCCCAGAGAGCACTGTACAGGCAGAGCAGGCCTATCCCCAGAGAGCACTGTACAGGCAGAGCAGGCCTATCCCCAGAGAGTACTATAAGGCAGAACAGGCCTATCTCCAGAGAGCACTGTACAGGCAGAGCAGGCCTATCCCCAGAGAGCACTGTAAGGCACAACAGGCCTATCCCCAGAGAGCACTGTAAGGCACAACAGGCCTATCTCCAGAGAGCACTGTAAGGCAGAGCAGGCTATCCCCAGAGAGCACTGTAAGGCAGAGCAGGCCTATCCCCAGAGAGCACTGTAAGGCACAACAGGCCTATCCCCAGAGAGCACTGTAAGGCACAACAGGCCTATCTCCAGAGAGCACTGTAAGGCAGAGCAGGCTATCTCCAGAGAGCACTGTAAGGCAGAGCAGGCCTATCCCCAGAGAGCACTGTACAGGCAGAGGAGGCCTATCCCCAGAGAGCACTGTACAGGCAGAGCAGGCCTATCCCCAGAGAGCACTGTACAGGCAGAGCAGGCCTATCCCCAGAGAGTACTGTAAGGCAGAACAGGCCTATCTCCAGAGAGCACTGTACAGGCAGAGCAGGCCTATCCCCAGAGAGCACTGTAAGGCACAACAGGCCTATCCCCAGAGAGCACTGTAAGGCACAACAGGCCTATCTCCAGAGAGCACTGTAAGGCAGAGCAGGCTATCCCCAGAGAGCACTGTAAGGCAGAGCAGGCCTATCCCCAGAGAGCACTGTAAGGCACAACAGGCCTATCCCCAGAGAGCACTGTAAGGCAGAGCCGGCCTATCCCCAGAGAGCACTGTACAGGCATAGCAGGCCTATCCCCAGAGAGCACTGTACAGGCAGAGCAGGCCTATCCCCAGAGAGCACTGTACAGGCAGTACAGGCCTATCCCCAGAGAGCACTGTAAGGCACAACAGGCCTATCCCCAGAGAGCACTGTACAGGCAGAGCAGGCCTATCCCCAGAGAGCACTGTAAGGCACAACAGGCCTTTCCCCAGAGAGCACTGTAAGGCAGAACAGGCCTATCCCCAGAGAGCACTGTAAGGCACAACAGGCCTATCCCCAGAGAGCACTGTAAGGCAGAGCCGGCCTATCCCCAGAGAGCACTGTACAGGCAGAGCAGGCCTATCCCCAGAGAGCACTGTACAGGCAGAGCAGGCCTATCCCCAGAGAGCACTGTACAAGCAGTACAGGCCTATCCCCGAGAGCACTGTAAGGCACAACAGGCCTATCCCCAGAGAGCACTGTACAGGCAGAGCAGGCCTATCCCCAGAGAGCACTGTACAGGCAGAGCAGGCCTATCCCCAGAGAGCACTGTAAGGCAAAACAGGCCTATCCCCAGAGAGCACTGTAAGGCAGAACAGGCCTATCCCCAGAGAGCACTGTAAGGCACAACAGGCCTATCCCCAGAGAGCACTGTACAGGCAGAGCAGGCCTATCCCCAGAGAGCACTGTCCAGGCAGTACAGGCCTATCCCCAGAGAGCACTGTAAGGTACAACAGGCCTATCTCCAGAGAGCACTGTAAGGCAGAGCAGGCCTATCCCCAGAGAGCACTGTACAGGCAGAGCAGGCCTATCCCCAGAGAGCACTGTAAGGCACAACAGGCCTATCCCCAGAGAGTACTGTAAGGCAGAACAGGCCTATCTCCAGAGAGCACTGTGAGGCAGAGCAGGCCTATCCCCAGAGAGCACTGTACAGGCAGAGCAGGCCTATCCCCAGAGAGTACTGTACAGGCAGTACAGGCCTATCTCCAGAGAGCACTGTACAGGCAGTACAGGCCTATCCCCAGAGAGCACTGTACAGGCAGAACAGGCCTATCCCCAGAGAGCACTGTAAGGCAGAACAGGCCTATCCCCAGAGAGCACTGTAAGGCAGTGCAGGCCTATCCCCAGAGAGCACTTTAAGGCAGAACAGGCCTATCCCCAGAGAGCACTGTACAGGCAGAGCAGGCCTATCCCCAGAGAGCACTGTACAGGCAGAGCAGGCCTATCCCCAGAGAGCACTGTAAGGCACAACAGGCCTATCCCCAGAGAGCACTGTAAGGCAGAACAGGCCTATCTCCAGAGAGCACTGTAAGGCAGAACAGGCCTATCTCCAGAGAGCACTGTAAGGCAGAACAGGCCTATCTCCAGAGAGCACTGTACAGGCAGAGCAGGCCTATCCCCAGAGAGTACTGTACAGGCAGTACAGGCCTATCTCCAGAGAGCACTGTACAGGCAGTACAGGCCTATCCCCAGAGAGCACTGGAAAGGCAGAACAGGCCTATCCCCAGAGAGCACTGTAAGGCAGAACAGGCCTATCCCCAGAGAGCACTGTAAGGCAGTGCAGGCCTATCCCCAGAGAGCACTGTAAGGCAGAACAGGCCTATCCCCAGAGAGCACTGTACAGGCAGAGCAGGCCTATCCCCAGAGAGCACTGTACGGGCAGAACAGGCCTATCCCCAGAGAGCACTGTAAGGCAGAACAGGCCTATCTCCAGAGAGCACTGTACAGGCAGGGCAGGCCTATCCACAGAGAGTACTGTACAGGCAGTACAGGCCTATCCCCAGAGAACACTGTACAGGCAGAACAGGCCTATCTCCAGAGAGCACTGTAAGGCAGAACAGGTCTATCCCCAGAGAGTACTGTACAGGCAGGGCAGGCCTATCTCCAGAGAGCACTGTACAGGCAGTGTAGGTCTATCCCCAGAGAGTACTGTACAGGCAGTGCAGGCCTATCTCCAGAGAGCACTGTACAGGCAGTACAGGCCTATCCCCAGAGAACACTGTACAGGCAGAACAGGCCTATCTCCAGAGAGCACTGTAAGGCAGAACAGGCCTATCCCCAGAGAGTACTGTACAGGCAGGGCAGGCCTATCTCCAGAGAGCACTGTGCAGGCAGAACAGGCCTATCCCCAGAGAGTACTGTGCAGGCAGTGCAGGCCTATCTCCAGAGAGCACTGTACAGGCAGAACAGGCCTATCCCCAGAGAGTCCTGTACAGGCAGTGCAAGTACAGCGAGAGGCAGCCTAACTCGATGGAGTTTCACAGGGAGATCAGTACCACCCACCCCGGAAAGAAGTGAAAGGAGAGACGGGACACGCTGAGGTTCTGGGGAAACACAAGTTATTAATGAAGAGCGGGGCCGGGAGTGATTTCTATTGCCCCCCCCCCCGCACATCTTGACTTCGAGGGTAAATACAGACACTGGGTGAAGGTCTCGGAGGGGGCATAGCCCAGGGATGGGAAGGCTGGGGCGAGTTGGCAGGCATTGATTTCTGTCCCAAGATCCATTTATCTCAATCAGACGTCCTTCAGCACTTAAAGGAGCGTGGGGGAGGGGAGAAGAGGGGACCCGCAAAAGCAAATCCATGCTCCCTTTAACCCAGCCTCGGTTTCAATCCCAGCCCAGCAGGGGTCACCTCCTCCTGCACCCATGGGAAGGGCGCAGGAGCCCGGGGTCCAGGCGACCTCGCCCACAGCCTGCTGCACTTCCCCGTGTGCCCGCTGCAGGTCACAGGTTGCAATCCTGCCAACACTGACTCAGCATTGTCTGCTCCTGAAACTGATCAAATGGGGGCTTCCGAGTAATGCGCTGTTGTACCCCAGCAAACATACCAATGGCTTCAAAATAATGTTATTAGTACACTTATAACATACGCCCGTATAATAAAGTGTAACTCCTGCTTCCACAACGTTTATGCCCAGACGTGACCGTATCTGACACCAGATATCACAGTGTATACGCAGCGGAGTCCTAGCAGGTTAGTCGATATGTCCGTGCATGTAAATCCTGGCACCATAGCATGTCATTTCAGGCATGACAACGTGAATGTCCCGGTGTCATACAGTGTAAGCCCAATGATCACAGTTTGTAAGGCCGGGTAGGCTAGGTATTATAGCATGTAAGGCCGGGTGTGAAAGTATGTTGGGCTAGGTATTGTAGCATGTAAGCCCGGGTCTGAAAGTATGTTAGGCTAGGTATTGTAGCATGTAAGCCCGGGTGTGAAAGTATGTTAGGCTAGGTATTAGAGCATGTAAGGCCGGGTGTGAAAGTATGTTGGGCTAGGTATTGTAGCATGTAAGCCCGGGTCTGAAAGTATGTTAGGCTAGGTATTGTAGCATGTAAGCCCGGGTGTGAAAGTATGTTAGGCTAGGTATTATAGCATGTAAGGCCGGGTGTGAAAGTATGTTAGGCTAGGTATTGTAGCATGTAAGCCCGGGTGTGAAAGTATGTTAGGCTAGGTATTAGAGCATGTAAGGCCGGGTGTGAAAGTATGTTGGGCTAGGTATTGTAGCATGTAAGGCCGGGTGTGAAAGTATGTTAGGCTAGGTATTGTAGCATGTAAGCCCGGGTGTGAAAGTATGTTAGGCTAGGTATTATAGCATGTAAGGCCGGGTGTGAAAGTATGTTAGGCTAGGTATTGTAGCATGTAAGCCCGGGTGTGAAAGTATGTTAGGCTAGGTATTATAGCATGTAAGGCCGGGTGTGAAAGTATGTTAGGCTAGGTATTGTAGCATGTAAGCCCGGGTGTGAAAGTATGTTAGGCTAGGTATTATAGCATGTAAGGCCGGGTGTGAAAGTATGTTAGGCTAGGTATTGTAGCATGTAAGCCCGGGTGTGAAAGTATGTTAGGCTAGGTATTATAGCATGTAAGGCCGGGTGTGAAAGTATGTTAGGCTAGGTATTGTAGCATGTAAGCCCGGGTGTGAAAGTATGTTAGGCTAGGTATTATAGCATGTAAGGCCGGGTGTGAAAGTATGTTAGGCTAGGTATTGTAGCATGTAAGCCCGGGTGTGAAAGTATGTTGGGCTAGGTATTATAGCATGTAAGGCCGGGTGTGAAAGTATGTTGGGCTAGGTATTGTAGCATGTAAGCCCGGGTCTGAAAGTATGTTAGGCTAGGTATTGTAGCATGTAAGCCCGGGTGTGAAAGTATGTTAGGCTAGGTATTGTAGCATGTAAGGCCGGGTGTGAAAGTATGTTAGGCTAGGTATTAGAGCATGTAAGCCCGGGTGTGAAAGTATGTTAGGCTAGGTATTATAGCATGTAAGGCCGGGTGTGAAAGTATGTTAGGCTAGGTATTGTAGCATGTAAGCCCGGGTGTGAAAGTATGTTAGGCTAGGTATTATAGCATGTAAGGCCGGGTGTGAAAGTATGTTAGGCTAGGTATTGTAGCATGTAAGCCCGGGTGTGAAAGTATGTTGGGCTAGGTATTATAGCATGTAAGGCCGGGTGTGAAAGTATGTTAGGCTAGGTATTGTAGCATGTAAGCCCGGGTGTGAAAGTATGTTGGGCTAGGTATTATAGCATGTAAGGCCGGGTGTGAAAGTATGTTGGGCTAGGTATTGTAGCATGTAAGCCTGGGTCTGAAAGTATGTTAGGCTAGGTATTGTAGCATGTAAGCCAAGGTGTGAAAGTATGTTAGGCTAGGTATTAGAGCATGTAAGGCCGGGTGTGAAAGTATGTTGGGCTAGGTATTGTAGCATGTAAGGCCGGGTGTGAAAGTATGTTAGGCTAGGTATTGTAGCATGTAAGCCCGGGTCTGAAAGTATGTTAGGCTAGGTATTATAGCATGTAAGGACGGGTGTGAAAGTATGTTAGGCTAGGTATTGTAGCATGTAAGGCCGGGTGTGAAAGTATGTTAGGATAGGTATTAGAGCATGTAAGGCCGGGTGTGAAAGTATGTTGGGCTAGGTATTGTAGCATGTAAGGCCGGGTGTGAAAGTATGTTAGGCTAGGTATTGTAGCATGTAAGCCCGGGTCTGAAAGTATGTTAGGCTAGGTATTATAGCATGTAAGGACGGGTGTGAAAGTATGTTAGGCTAGGTATTGTAGCATGTAAGGCCGGGTGTGAAAGTATGTAAGGCTAGGTATTAGAGCATGTAAGCCCGGGTGTGAAAGTATGTTGGGCTAGGTATTAGAGCATGTAAGCCCGGGTGTGAAAGTATGTTGGGCTAGGTATTGTAGCATGTAAGCCCGGGTCTGAAAGTATGTTAGGCTAGGTATTATAGCGTGTAAGGCCGGGTGTGAAAGTATGTTAGGCTAGGTATTGTAGCATGTAAGGCCGGGTGTGAAAGTATGTTAGGCTAGGTATTAGAGCATGTAAGGCCGGGTGTGAAAGTATGTTAGGCTAGGTATTACAGCATGTAAGGCCGGGTGTGAAAGTATGTTAGGCTAGGTATTGTAGCATGTATGCCCGGGTGTGAAAGTATGTTAGGCTAGGTATTAGAGCATGTAAGGCCGGGTGTGAAAGTATGTTAGGCTAGGTATTAGAGCATGTAAGGCCGGGTGTGAAAGTATGTTAGGCTAGGTATTATAGCGTGTAAGGCCGGGTGTGAAAGTATGTTAGGCTAGGTATTGTAGCATGTAAGGCCGGGTGTGAAAGTATGTTAGGCTAGGTATTGTAGCATGTAAGGCCGGGTGTGAAAGTATGTTAGGCTAGGTATTAGAGCATGTAAGGCCGGGTGTGAAAGTATGTTAGGCTAGGTATTGTAGCATGTAAGCCCGGGTCTGAAAGTATGTTAGGCTAGGTATTGTAGCATGTAAGGCCGGGTCTGAAAGTATGTTAGGCTAGGTATTGTAGCATGTAAGGCCGGGTCTGAAAGTATGTTAGGCTAGGTATTGTAGCATGTAAGGCCGGGTGTGAAAGTATGTTAGGCTAGGTATTAGAGCATGTAAGGCCGGGTGTGAAAGTATGTTAGGCTAGGTATTATAGCATGTAAGGCCGGGTGTGAAAGTATGTTACGCTAGGTATTATAGCATGTAAGGCCGGGTGTGAAAGTATGTTAGGCTAGGTATTATAGCATGTAAGGCCGGGTGTGAAAGTATGTTAGGCTAGGTATTGTAGCATGTAAGCCCGGGTCTGAAAGTATGTTAGGCTAGGTATTAGAGCATGTAAGGCCGGGTGTGAAAGTATGTTAGGCTAGGTATTATAGCATGTAAGGCCGGGTGTGAAAGTATGTTAGGCTAGGTATTGTAGCATGTAAGCCCGGGTCTGAAAGTATGTTAGGCTAGGTATTATAGCATGTAAGGCCGGGTCTGAAAGTTTGTAAGGCTAGGTATTGTAGCATGTAAGGCCGGGTGTGAAAGTATGTTAGGCTAGGTATTAGAGCATGTAAGGCCGGGTGTGAAAGTATGTTAGGCTAGGTATTGTAGCATGTAAGCCCGGGTCTGAAAGTATGTAAGGCTAGGTATTAGAGCATGTAAGCCCGGGTCTGAAAGTTTGTAAGGCTAGGTATTATAGCATGTAAGGCCGGGTCTGAAAGTATGTTGGGCAAGGTATTGTAGCATGTAAGGTCGGGTGTGAAAGTATGTTAGGCTAGGTATTGTAGCATGTAAGGCCGGGTGTGAAAGTATGTTAGGCTAGGTATTGTAGCATGTAAGCCCGGGTCTGAAAGTATGTTAGGCTAGGTATTATAGCATGTAAGGCCGGGTGTGAAAGTATGTTAGGCTAGGTATTGTAGCATGTAAGCCCGGGTCTGAAAGTATGTTAGGCTAGGTATTGTAGCATGTAAGCCCGGGTCTGAAAGTATGTTAGGCTAGGTATTATAGCATGTAAGGCCGGGTGTGAAAGTATGTTAGGCTAGGTATTGTAGCATGTAAGCCCGGGTGTGAAAGTATGTTAGGCTAGGTATTATAGCATGTAAGGCCGGGTGTGAAAGTATGTTAGGCTAGGTATTGTAGCATGTAAGCCCGGGTGTGAAAGTATGTTAGGCTAGGTATTAGAGCATGTAAGGCCGGGTGTGAAAGTATGTTGCGCTAGGTATTGTAGCATGTAAGGCCGGGTGTGAAAGTATGTTAGGCTAGGTATTGTAGCATGTAAGCCCGGGTGTGAAAGTATGTTAGGCTAGGTATTATAGCATGTAAGGCCGGGTGTGAAAGTATGTTAGGCTAGGTATTGTAGCATGTAAGCCCGGGTGTGAAAGTATGTTAGGCTAGGTATTATAGCATGTAAGGCCGGGTGTGAAAGTATGTTAGGCTAGGTATTGTAGCATGTAAGCCCGGGTGTGAAAGTATGTTAGGCTAGGTATTATAGCATGTAAGGCCGGGTGTGAAAGTATGTTAGGCTAGGTATTGTAGCATGTAAGCCCGGGTGTGAAAGTATGTTAGGCTAGGTATTATAGCATGTAAGGCCGGGTGTGAAAGTATGTTAGGCTAGGTATTGTAGCATGTAAGCCCGGGTGTGAAAGTATGTTAGGCTAGGTATTATAGCATGTAAGGCCGGGTGTGAAAGTATGTTAGGCTAGGTATTGTAGCATGTAAGCCCGGGTGTGAAAGTATGTTGGGCTAGGTATTATAGCATGTAAGGCCGGGTGTGAAAGTATGTTGGGCTAGGTATTGTAGCATGTAAGCCCGGGTCTGAAAGTATGTTAGGCTAGGTATTGTAGCATGTAAGCCCGGGTGTGAAAGTATGTTAGGCTAGGTATTGTAGCATGTAAGGCCGGGTGTGAAAGTATGTTAGGCTAGGTATTAGAGCATGTAAGCCCGGGTGTGAAAGTATGTTAGGCTAGGTATTATAGCATGTAAGGCCGGGTGTGAAAGTATGTTAGGCTAGGTATTGTAGCATGTAAGCCCGGGTGTGAAAGTATGTTAGGCTAGGTATTATAGCATGTAAGGCCGGGTGTGAAAGTATGTTAGGCTAGGTATTGTAGCATGTAAGCCCGGGTGTGAAAGTATGTTGGGCTAGGTATTATAGCATGTAAGGCCGGGTGTGAAAGTATGTTAGGCTAGGTATTGTAGCATGTAAGCCCGGGTGTGAAAGTATGTTGGGCTAGGTATTATAGCATGTAAGGCCGGGTGTGAAAGTATGTTGGGCTAGGTATTGTAGCATGTAAGCCTGGGTCTGAAAGTATGTTAGGCTAGGTATTGTAGCATGTAAGCCAAGGTGTGAAAGTATGTTAGGCTAGGTATTAGAGCATGTAAGGCCGGGTGTGAAAGTATGTTGGGCTAGGTATTGTAGCATGTAAGGCCGGGTGTGAAAGTATGTTAGGCTAGGTATTGTAGCATGTAAGCCCGGGTCTGAAAGTATGTTAGGCTAGGTATTATAGCATGTAAGGACGGGTGTGAAAGTATGTTAGGCTAGGTATTGTAGCATGTAAGGCCGGGTGTGAAAGTATGTTAGGATAGGTATTAGAGCATGTAAGGCCGGGTGTGAAAGTATGTTGGGCTAGGTATTGTAGCATGTAAGGCCGGGTGTGAAAGTATGTTAGGCTAGGTATTGTAGCATGTAAGCCCGGGTCTGAAAGTATGTTAGGCTAGGTATTATAGCATGTAAGGACGGGTGTGAAAGTATGTTAGGCTAGGTATTGTAGCATGTAAGGCCGGGTGTGAAAGTATGTAAGGCTAGGTATTAGAGCATGTAAGCCCGGGTGTGAAAGTATGTTGGGCTAGGTATTAGAGCATGTAAGCCCGGGTGTGAAAGTATGTTGGGCTAGGTATTGTAGCATGTAAGCCCGGGTCTGAAAGTATGTTAGGCTAGGTATTATAGCGTGTAAGGCCGGGTGTGAAAGTATGTTAGGCTAGGTATTGTAGCATGTAAGGCCGGGTGTGAAAGTATGTTAGGATAGGTATTAGAGCATGTAAGGCCGGGTGTGAAAGTATGTTAGGCTAGGTATTAGAGCATGTATGCCCGGGTGTGAAAGTATGTAAGGCTAGGTATTAGAGCATGTAAGCCCGGGTGTGAAAGTATGTTGGGCTAGGTATTAGAGCATGTAAGCCCGGGTGTGAAAGTATGTTGGGCTAGGTATTGTAGCATGTAAGCCCGGGTCTGAAAGTATGTTAGGCTAGGTATTATAGCGTGTAAGGCCGGGTGTGAAAGTATGTTAGGCTAGGTATTGTAGCATGTAAGGCCGGGTGTGAAAGTATGTTAGGATAGGTATTAGAGCATGTAAGGCCGGGTGTGAAAGTATGTTAGGCTAGGTATTAGAGCATGTAAGGCCGGGTGTGAAAGTATGTTAGGCTAGGTATTGTAGCATGTAAGCCCGGGTCTGAAAGTATGTTAGGCTAGGTATTGTAGCATGTAAGGCCGGGTCTGAAAGTATGTTAGGCTAGGTATTGTAGCATGTAAGGCCGGGTCTGAAAGTATGTTAGGCTAGGTATTGTAGCATGTAAGGCCGGGTGTGAAAGTATGTTAGGCTAGGTATTAGAGCATGTAAGGCCGGGTGTGAAAGTATGTTAGGCTAGGTATTATAGCATGTAAGGCCGGGTGTGAAAGTATGTTACGCTAGGTATTATAGCATGTAAGGCCGGGTGTGAAAGTATGTTAGGCTAGGTATTATAGCATGTAAGGCCGGGTGTGAAAGTATGTTAGGCTAGGTATTGTAGCATGTAAGCCCGGGTCTGAAAGTATGTTAGGCTAGGTATTAGAGCATGTAAGGCCGGGTGTGAAAGTATGTTAGGCTAGGTATTATAGCATGTAAGGCCGGGTGTGAAAGTATGTTAGGCTAGGTATTGTAGCATGTAAGCCCGGGTCTGAAAGTATGTTAGGCTAGGTATTATAGCATGTAAGGCCGGGTCTGAAAGTTTGTAAGGCTAGGTATTGTAGCATGTAAGGCCGGGTGTGAAAGTATGTTAGGCTAGGTATTAGAGCATGTAAGGCCGGGTGTGAAAGTATGTTAGGCTAGGTATTGTAGCATGTAAGCCCGGGTCTGAAAGTATGTAAGGCTAGGTATTAGAGCATGTAAGCCCGGGTCTGAAAGTTTGTAAGGCTAGGTATTATAGCATGTAAGGCCGGGTCTGAAAGTATGTTGGGCAAGGTATTGTAGCATGTAAGGTCGGGTGTGAAAGTATGTTAGGCTAGGTATTGTAGCATGTAAGGCCGGGTGTGAAAGTATGTTAGGCTAGGTATTGTAGCATGTAAGCCCGGGTCTGAAAGTATGTTAGGCTAGGTATTATAGCATGTAAGGCCGGGTGTGAAAGTATGTTAGGCTAGGTATTGTAGCATGTAAGCCCGGGTCTGAAAGTATGTTAGGCTAGGTATTGTAGCATGTAAGCCCGGGTCTGAAAGTATGTTAGGCTAGGTATTATAGCATGTAAGGCCGGGTGTGAAAGTATGTTAGGCTAGGTATTGTAGCATGTAAGCCCGGGTCTGAAAGTATGTTAGGCTAGGTATTATAGCATGTAAGGCCGGGTGTGAAAGTATGTTAGGCTAGGTATTGTAGCATGTAAGGCCGGGTGTGAAAGTATGTTAGGCTAGGTATTAGAGCATGTAAGCCCGGGTCTGAAAGTATGTTAGGCTAGGTATTATAGCATGTAAGGCCGGGTGTGAAAGTATGTAAGGCTAGGTATTAGAGCATGTAAGCCCGGGTGTGAAAGTATGTTGGGCTAGGTATTAGAGCATGTAAGCCCGGGTGTGAAAGTATGTTGGGCTAGGTATTGTAGCATGTAAGCCCGGGTCTGAAAGTATGTTAGGCTAGGTATTATAGCGTGTAAGGCCGGGTGTGAAAGTATGTTAGGCTAGGTATTGTAGCATGTAAGGCCGGGTGTGAAAGTATGTTAGGCTAGGTATTAGAGCATGTAAGGCCGGGTGTGAAAGTATGTTAGGCTAGGTATTAGAGCATGTAAGGCCGGGTGTGAAAGTATGTTAGGCTAGGTATTGTAGCATGTAAGCCCGGGTCTGAAAGTATGTTAGGCTAGGTATTATAGCATGTAAGGACGGGTGTGAAAGTATGTTAGGCTAGGTATTGTAGCATGTAAGGCCGGGTGTGAAAGTATGTTAGGATAGGTATTAGAGCATGTAAGGCCGGGTGTGAAAGTATGTTGGGCTAGGTATTGTAGCATGTAAGGCCGGGTGTGAAAGTATGTTAGGCTAGGTATTGTAGCATGTAAGCCCGGGTCTGAAAGTATGTTAGGCTAGGTATTATAGCATGTAAGGACGGGTGTGAAAGTATGTTAGGCTAGGTATTGTAGCATGTAAGGCCGGGTGTGAAAGTATGTAAGGCTAGGTATTAGAGCATGTAAGCCCGGGTGTGAAAGTATGTTGGGCTAGGTATTAGAGCATGTAAGCCCGGGTGTGAAAGTATGTTGGGCTAGGTATTGTAGCATGTAAGCCCGGGTCTGAAAGTATGTTAGGCTAGGTATTATAGCGTGTAAGGCCGGGTGTGAAAGTATGTTAGGCTAGGTATTGTAGCATGTAAGGCCGGGTGTGAAAGTATGTTAGGCTAGGTATTAGAGCATGTAAGGCCGGGTGTGAAAGTATGCTAGGCTAGGTATTAGAGCATGTAAGGCCGGGTGTGAAAGTATGTTAGGCTAGGTATTGTAGCATGTATGCCCGGGTGTGAAAGTATGTTAGGCTAGGTATTAGAGCATGTAAGGCCGGGTGTGAAAGTATGTTAGGCTAGGTATTAGAGCATGTAAGGCCGGGTGTGAAAGTATGTTAGGCTAGGTATTATAGCGTGTAAGGCCGGGTGTGAAAGTATGTTAGGCTAGGTATTGTAGCATGTAAGGCCGGGTGTGAAAGTATGTTAGGCTAGGTATTGTAGCATGTAAGGCCGGGTGTGAAAGTATGTTAGGCTAGGTATTAGAGCATGTAAGGCCGGGTGTGAAAGTATGTTAGGCTAGGTATTGTAGCATGTAAGCCCGGGTCTGAAAGTATGTTAGGCTAGGTATTGTAGCATGTAAGGCCGGGTCTGAAAGTATGTTAGGCTAGGTATTGTAGCATGTAAGGCCGGGTCTGAAAGTATGTTAGGCTAGGTATTGTAGCATGTAAGGCCGGGTGTGAAAGTATGTTAGGCTAGGTATTAGAGCATGTAAGGCCGGGTGTGAAAGTATGTTAGGCTAGGTATTATAGCATGTAAGGCCGGGTGTGAAAGTATGTTACGCTAGGTATTATAGCATGTAAGGCCGGGTGTGAAAGTATGTTAGGCTAGGTATTATAGCATGTAAGGCCGGGTGTGAAAGTATGTTAGGCTAGGTATTGTAGCATGTAAGCCCGGGTCTGAAAGTATGTTAGGCTAGGTATTAGAGCATGTAAGGCCGGGTGTGAAAGTATGTTAGGCTAGGTATTATAGCATGTAAGGCCGGGTGTGAAAGTATGTTAGGCTAGGTATTGTAGCATGTAAGCCCGGGTCTGAAAGTATGTTAGGCTAGGTATTATAGCATGTAAGGCCGGGTCTGAAAGTTTGTAAGGCTAGGTATTGTAGCATGTAAGGCCGGGTGTGAAAGTATGTTAGGCTAGGTATTAGAGCATGTAAGGCCGGGTGTGAAAGTATGTTAGGCTAGGTATTGTAGCATGTAAGCCCGGGTCTGAAAGTATGTAAGGCTAGTTATTAGAGCATGTAAGCCCGGGTCTGAAAGTTTGTAAGGCTAGGTATTATAGCATGTAAGGCCGGGTCTGAAAGTATGTTGGGCAAGGTATTGTAGCATGTAAGGTCGGGTGTGAAAGTATGTTAGGCTAGGTATTGTAGCATGTAAGGCCGGGTGTGAAAGTATGTTAGGCTAGGTATTGTAGCATGTAAGCCCGGGTCTGAAAGTATGTTAGGCTAGGTATTATAGCATGTAAGGCCGGGTGTGAAAGTATGTTAGGCTAGGTATTGTAGCATGTAAGCCCGGGTCTGAAAGTATGTTAGGCTAGGTATTGTAGCATGTAAGCCCGGGTCTGAAAGTATGTTAGGCTAGGTATTATAGCATGTAAGGCCGGGTGTGAAAGTATGTTAGGCTAGGTATTGTAGCATGTAAGCCCGGGTCTGAAAGTATGTTAGGCTAGGTATTATAGCATGTAAGGCCGGGTGTGAAAGTATGTTAGGCTATGTATTGTAGCATGTAAGGCCGGGTGTGAAAGTATGTTAGGCTAGGTATTAGAGCATGTAAGCCCGGGTCTGAAAGTATGTTAGGCTAGGTATTATAGCATGTAAGGCCGGGTGTGAAAGTATGTAAGGCTAGGTATTAGAGCATGTAAGCCCGGGTGTGAAAGTATGTTGGGCTAGGTATTAGAGCATGTAAGCCCGGGTGTGAAAGTATGTTGGGCTAGGTATTGTAGCATGTAAGCCCGGGTCTGAAAGTATGTTAGGCTAGGTATTATAGCGTGTAAGGCCGGGTGTGAAAGTATGTTAGGCTAGGTATTGTAGCATGTAAGGCCGGGTGTGAAAGTATGTTAGGCTAGGTATTAGAGCATGTAAGGCCGGGTGTGAAAGTATGTTAGGCTAGGTATTAGAGCATGTAAGGCCGGGTGTGAAAGTATGTTAGGCTAGGTATTGTAGCATGTATGCCCGGGTGTGAAAGTATGTTAGGCTAGGTATTAGAGCATGTAAGGCCGGGTGTGAAAGTATGTTAGGCTAGGTATTAGAGCATGTAAGGCCGGGTGTGAAAGTATGTTAGGCTAGGTATTATAGCGTGTAAGGCCGGGTGTGAAAGTATGTTAGGCTAGGTATTGTAGCATGTAAGGCCGGGTGTGAAAGTATGTTAGGCTAGGTATTGTAGCATGTAAGGCCGGGTGTGAAAGTATGTTAGGCTAGGTATTAGAGCATGTAAGGCCGGGTGTGAAAGTATGTTAGGCTAGGTATTGTAGCATGTAAGCCCGGGTCTGAAAGTATGTTAGGCTAGGTATTGTAGCATGTAAGGCCGGGTCTGAAAGTATGTTAGGCTAGGTATTGTAGCATGTAAGGCCGGGTCTGAAAGTATGTTAGGCTAGGTATTGTAGCATGTAAGGCCGGGTGTGAAAGTATGTTAGGCTAGGTATTAGAGCATGTAAGGCCGGGTGTGAAAGTATGTTAGGCTAGGTATTATAGCATGTAAGGCCGGGTGTGAAAGTATGTTACGCTAGGTATTATAGCATGTAAGGCCGGGTGTGAAAGTATGTTAGGCTAGGTATTATAGCATGTAAGGCCGGGTGTGAAAGTATGTTAGGCTAGGTATTGTAGCATGTAAGCCCGGGTCTGAAAGTATGTTAGGCTAGGTATTAGAGCATGTAAGGCCGGGTGTGAAAGTATGTTAGGCTAGGTATTATAGCATGTAAGGCCGGGTGTGAAAGTATGTTAGGCTAGGTATTGTAGCATGTAAGCCCGGGTCTGAAAGTATGTTAGGCTAGGTATTATAGCATGTAAGGCCGGGTCTGAAAGTTTGTAAGGCTAGGTATTGTAGCATGTAAGGCCGGGTGTGAAAGTATGTTAGGCTAGGTATTAGAGCATGTAAGGCCGGGTGTGAAAGTATGTTAGGCTAGGTATTGTAGCATGTAAGCCCGGGTCTGAAAGTATGTAAGGCTAGGTATTAGAGCATGTAAGCCCGGGTCTGAAAGTTTGTAAGGCTAGGTATTATAGCATGTAAGGCCGGGTCTGAAAGTATGTTGGGCAAGGTATTGTAGCATGTAAGGTCGGGTGTGAAAGTATGTTAGGCTAGGTATTGTAGCATGTAAGGCCGGGTGTGAAAGTATGTTAGGCTAGGTATTGTAGCATGTAAGCCCGGGTCTGAAAGTATGTTAGGCTAGGTATTATAGCATGTAAGGCCGGGTGTGAAAGTATGTTAGGCTAGGTATTGTAGCATGTAAGCCCGGGTCTGAAAGTATGTTAGGCTAGGTATTGTAGCATGTAAGCCCGGGTCTGAAAGTATGTTAGGCTAGGTATTATAGCATGTAAGGCCGGGTGTGAAAGTATGTTAGGCTAGGTATTGTAGCATGTAAGCCCGGGTCTGAAAGTATGTTAGGCTAGGTATTATAGCATGTAAGGCCGGGTGTGAAAGTATGTTAGGCTAGGTATTGTAGCATGTAAGGCCGGGTGTGAAAGTATGTTAGGCTAGGTATTAGAGCATGTAAGGCCGGGTGTGAAAGTATGCTAGGCTAGGTATTAGAGCATGTAAGGCCGGGTGTGAAAGTATGTTAGGCTAGGTATTATAGCATGTAAGGCCGGGTGTGAAAGTATGTTAGGCTAGGTATTGTGGCATGTAAGGCCGGGTGTGAAAGTATGTTAGGCTAGGTATTATAGCATGTAAGGCCGGGTGTGAAAGTATGTTAGGCTAGGTATTGTAGCATGTAAGGCCGGGTCTGAAAGTATGTTAGGCTAGGTATTAGAGCATGTAAGGCCGGGTGTGAAAGTATGTTAGGCTAGGTATTGTAGCATGTAAGCCCGGGTCTGAAAGTATGTTAGGCTAGGTATTGTAGCATGTAAGCCCGGGTCTGAAAGTATGTTAGGCTAGGTATTGTAGCATGTAAGGCCGGGTGTGAAAGTATGTTAGGCTAGGTATTAGAGCATGTAAGGCCGGATGTGAAAGTATGTTAGGCTAGGTATTGTAGCATGTAAGCCCGGGTCTGAAAGTATGTTAGGCTAGGTATTGTAGCATGTAAGGCCGGGTCTGAAAGTATGTTAGGCTAGGTATTAGAGCATGTAAGGCCGGGTGTGAAAGTATGTTAGGCTAGGTATTAGAGCATGTAAGGCCGGGTGTGAAAGTATGTTAGGCTAGGTATGGTAGCATGTAAGCCCGGGTCTGAAAGTATGTTAGGCTAGGTATTAGAGCATGTAAGCCCGGGTGTGAAAGTATGTTAGGCTAGGTATTGTAGCATGTAAGCCCGGGTCTGAAAGTATGTAAGGCTAGGTATTATAGCATGTAAGGCCTGGTCTGAAAGTTTGTAAGGCTAGGTATTGTAGCATGTAAGGCCGGGTGTGAAAGTATGTTAGGCTAGCTATTATAGCATGTAAGGCCGGGTGTGAAAGTATGTTAGGCTAGGTATTAGAGCATGTAAGGCCGGGTGTGAAAGTATGTTAGGCTAGGTATTAGAGCATGTAAGGCCGGGTGTGAAAGTATGTTAGGCTAGGTATTATAGCATGTAAGGCCGGGTGTGAAAGTATGTTAGGCTAGGTATTGTAGCATGTAAGCCCGGGTCTGAAAGTATGTTAGGCTAGGTATTGTAGCATGTAAGCCCGGGTCTGAAAGTATGTTAGGCTAGGTATTATAGCATGTAAGGCCGGGTGTGAAAGTATGTTAGGCTAGGTATTGTAGCATGTAAGCCCGGGTCTGAAAGTATGTTAGGCTAGGTATTATAGCATGTAAGGCCGGGTGTGAAAGTATGTTAGGCTAGGTATTGTAGCATGTAAGCCCGGGTGTGAAAGTATGTTAGGCTAGGTATTGTAGCATGTAAGCCCGGGTCTGAAAGTATGTTAGGCTAGGTATTGTAGCATGTAAGCCCGGGTCTGAAAGTATGTTAGGCTAGGTATTAGAGCATGTAAGCCCGGGTGTGAAAGTATGTTAGGCTAGGTATTGTAGCATGTAAGGCCGGGTCTGAAAGTATGTAAGGCTAGGTATTAGAGCATGTAAGGCCGGGTCTGAAAGTATGTAAGGCTAGGTATTGCATATCAATGCATATAAATCCAGGTAGCACGGCGTGTGGGCCCAGCCAGTCATCCAGATAAGTATCGTACAGGGCCTTTTAACGTGTTAAAATCTTGTAAATACGACACCTTTTATCTTTCTATGCGTACCATTTACGCGCCGGTTGAGAGCAGAGTGCAATGCAAAGGGCAAGTGACTTGATGGAATCCAAAACACCTCTTGTGATTCTTATCTGCATGGATGCAGTTACAGGCCATGTAGCAGCAGTTCAGGCATGTTTCTCTGTGCTGCATGCACTGCTGCATGCACTAAGCCTGTCAGAAACGGCACACACACAGTGAGAGGGGAATGGTTTCTCTTTGTTCAACTTCTGCTGTGTTTTGGGTCCCTCGGTGCTCAATAATGATGCATTTCATAGTGCAGGCATATTTATTTTCCCAGTATTTTAGGATCATAGCAGTAATAAGATGGAAAACTTAATACAATTGGGAGGTATTCTTTTAACAAACAAATGATGCTTTTTAGTGAATGCTCGCTTGCCTTGCCCCAAAGTATTCTTTAGCGTTTCACGTTTTGTGTGCATTTATCATCAATGACAATGACCACGATGGGTTATTCATGTAGGGTTCTCGCCAAATCGCTGTTCATAGAACATATTTACATACAATTATCACCCAACCAAAGCTGACACTCATTATCGACTTTAGAAGGAGGAAAGGCCGAATTGGCCTTTGCCGGAATTCAACCCTGCGACCTGCAGATCTCTTGAACAGTGCAGCGAGCGCTCAACCGGCTGAGATAGCTCACTGGTGCATGATGCATCAAGAGGCATCTATGTGGTGGGTTCATACATATTAATGTGCGAGAGAAGGTTTTTCAAAAATGTAATTACTTATTTGAAGCTTCGCATCTTTGCTACGCAACTGTTTTAGTTGTGTACTATTCATTTTCGCGTCTTGTAATGTTCAGCTTGCTTTCAGATATTATTCACACTCTTGCTAAAGCAAATTATGTGTACTCTTATAATTTAATTTAAATATAATTATTAAAACAGTGTGTACATTACTGCCACCTAAGAACCTTCTCTGGGGCATGGGTGAGCATTCCATGTCTAGTTTAAACATCCCATTAACATGCAGTCCATGATGTAACTGCTAATATAAATGGTCCGCGGTATCGAGGCCCTCGCACAAGCGTGAGTGGTTGTCATTACCGCAATCATAGTGGTCACAGCCTCTTTCAAATCTACACTTCAAACCTTCAAAACATTCAAAGCCAGTCAGCGGAAGCACCGTTACAAACCCAAAATGAAATGGTTCCATTTGTAAGTAATTGGAAACGCACTTACTTTAGTGGTGGTCCAGGGAGGCAACTGTTCTATGTAGCGCTTCATGCAGTGTTCCTTCAACTTCTAAGCAGTGTGATTGTTATTACCGCAGTCGACAGTTTAGTAACCTCTGAAGGATGAAAGGGTGACTCGGGACAGCCGATATTTGACCATGAGATTAGATATAGATTATAGCACTGAGCACTTGCCTCACGGCACTTTCGTATCACAAGACTGGTATATCATTAAGTAGAACTGGTCCCAGTAAATGCAGACTTTAATCATCTGGCAATTCTACCCTCAAACTTCAAAACACAAGCCATGTTTGCCTTTACCGTGTAATTGGCCAAGTTTGCCTTTACCGTGTCATTGGCCATATTTGCCTTTACCGTGTAATTGGCCATGTTTGCCTTTACCGTGTCATTGGCCAGGTTTGCCTTTACCGTGTAATTGGCCATGTTTGCCTCTACCGTGTGATTGGCCAGGTTACCGTGCAATTGGCCAGGTTTGCCTTTACCGTGTAATTGGCCAGGTTTGCCTTTACCGTGTGATTGGCCAGGTTACCGTGTAATTGGCCAGGTTTGCCTTTACCGTGTAATTGGCCATGTTTGCCTTTACCGTGTAATTGGCCATGTTTGCCTTTACCGTGTCATTGGCCAGTTTTGCCTTTACCGTGTAATTGGCCATGTTTGCCTTAACCGTGTGATTGGCCAGGTTACCGTGCAATTGGCCAGGTTTGCCTTTACCGTGTAATTGGCCAGGTTTGCCTTTACCGTGTGATTGGCCAGGTTTGCCTTTACCGTGTGATTGGCCAGGTTACCGTGTAATTGGCCAGGTTTGCCTTTACAGTGTAATTGGCCAGGTTTGCCTTTACCGTGTAATTGGCCATGTTTGCCTTTACCGTGTGATTGGCCAGGTTACCGTGTAATTGGCCAGGTTTGCCTTTACAGTGTAATTTGCCATGTTTGCCTTTACCGTGTAATTGGCCAGGTTTGCCTTTACCGTGTAATTGGCCAGGTTTGCCTTTACCGTGTGATTGGCCAGGTTACCGTGTGATTGGCCAGGTTACCGTGTAATTGGCCAGGTTTGCCTTTACCGTGTAATTGGCCAGGTTTGCCTTTACCGTGTGATTGGCCAGGTTTGCCTTTACCGTGTGATTGGCCAGGTTACCGTGTGATTGGCCAGGTTACCGTGTAATTGGCCAGGTTTGCCTTTACCGTGTAATTGGCCAGGTTTGCCTTTACCGTGTGATTGGCCAGGTTACCGTGTAATTGGCCAGGTTTGCCTTTACCGTGTAAATGGCCAGGTTTGCCTTTACCGTGTAATTTGCCAGGTTTGCCTTTACCGTGTGATTGGCCAGGTTACCGTGTAATTGGCCAGGTTTGCCTTTACCGTGTAATTGGCCAGGTTTGCCTTTACCGTGTGATTGGCCAGGTTACCGTGTAATTGGCCAGGTTTGCCTTTACCGTGTAATTGGCCAGGTTTGCCTTTACAGTGTAATTTGCCATGTTTGCCTTTACCGTGTAATTGGCCAGGTTTGCCTTTACCGTGTAATTGGCCAGGTTTGCCTTTACCGTGTGATTGGCCAGGTTACCGTGTGATTGGCCAGGTTACCGTGTAATTGGCCAGGTTTGCCTTTACCGTGTGATTGGCCAGGTTTGCCTTTACCGTGAGATTGGCCAGGTTTGCCTTTACCCAGGTTACCGTGTGATTGGCCAGGTTTGCCTTTACCGTGTAATTGGCCAGGTTTGCCTTTACCGTGTAATTTGCCAGGTTTGCCTTTACCGTGTGATTGGCCAGGTTAGGTTTGCCTTTACCGTGTAATTGGCCAGGTTTGCCTTTACCGTGTAATTGGCCAGGTTTGCCTTTACCGTGTAATTGGCCAGGTTTGCCTTTACCGTGTGATTGGCCAGGTTACCGTGTAATTGGCCAGGTTTGCCTTTACAGTGTAATTGGCCAGGTTTGCCTTTACCGTGTAATTGGCCATGTTTGCCTTTACCGTGTGATTGGCCAGGTTACCGTGTAATTGGCCAGGTTTGCCTTTACAGTGTAATTTGCCATGTTTGCCTTTACCGTGTAATTGGCCAGGTTTGCCTTTACCGTGTAATTGGCCAGGTTTGCCTTTACCGTGTGATTGGCCAGGTTACCGTGTGATTGGCCAGGTTACCGTGTAATTGGCCAGGTTTGCCTTTACCGTGTAATTGGCCAGGTTTGCCTTTACCGTGTGATTGGCCAGGTTTGCCTTTACCGTGTGATTGGCCAGGTTACCGTGTGATTGGCCAGGTTACCGTGTAATTGGCCAGGTTTGCCTTTACCGTGTAATTGGCCAGGTTTGCCTTTACCGTGTGATTGGCCAGGTTACCGTGTAATTGGCCAGGTTTGCCTTTACCGTGTAAATGGCCAGGTTTGCCTTTACCGTGTAATTTGCCAGGTTTGCCTTTACCGTGTGATTGGCCAGGTTACCGTGTAATTGGCCAGGTTTGCCTTTACCGTGTAATTGGCCAGGTTTGCCTTTACCGTGTGATTGGCCAGGTTACCGTGTAATTGGCCAGGTTTGCCTTTACCGTGTAATTGGCCAGGTTTGCCTTTACAGTGTAATTTGCCATGTTTGCCTTTACCGTGTAATTGGCCAGGTTTGCCTTTACCGTGTAATTGGCCAGGTTTGCCTTTACCGTGTGATTGGCCAGGTTACCGTGTGATTGGCCAGGTTACCGTGTAATTGGCCAGGTTTGCCTTTACCGTGTGATTGGCCAGGTTTGCCTTTACCGTGTGATTGGCCAGGTTTGCCTTTACCCAGGTTACCGTGTGATTGGCCAGGTTTGCCTTTACCGTGTAATTGGCCAGGTTTGCCTTTACCGTGTAATTTGCCAGGTTTGCCTTTACCGTGTGATTGGCCAGGTTAGGTTTGCCTTTACCGTGTAATTGGCCAGGTTTGCCTTTACCGTGTAATTGGCCAGGTTTGCCTTTACCGTGTAATTGGCCAGGTTTGCCTTTACCGTGTAATTGGCCATGTTTGCCTTTACCGTGTAATTGGCCAGGTTTGCCTTTACAGTGTAATTGGCCAGGTTTGCCTTTACCGTGTAATTGGCCAGGTTACCGTGTAATTGGCCAGGTTTGCCTTTACCGTGTAATTGGCCAGGTTTGCCTTTACCGTGTAATTGGCCATGTTTGCCTTTACCGTGTAATTGGCCAGGTTTGCCTTTACAGTGTAATTGGCCAGGTTTGCCTTTACCGTGTAATTGGCCAGGTTTGCCTTTACCGTGTAATTGGCCAGGTTTGCCTTTACCGTGTAATTGGCCAGGTTTGCCTTCGTCTTACAAAATACACAGAAAAGAAATGTAAATGCAAAATGTGCAGGAAAAAGGAAAGTCCAATTGAGTGACTGTTCCTGGCCTTTCGCAGCAGCTGCTTTAGCAAAGGAAGCAGCGGAATCGGGGCTGGTAATCGGGGCACAAATCATGTGCTGCTCTAAGGCTGAATTTGCTCTAATCATGGTTTGCTAACTTCCTATCATGGGAAGTTTGTCTGATTCTGGAAGCGGAGTCAGCCTTCGTGTTGGAACTAGTCGCTATCAATGCAATGGTACTTCACTCCGCGAGGCGCTTGCTATGCTGAGGCAATTAAGTGTTCCTGCTCTACGTGGGTGGTGCGCCCCTGTTATTCCCATTCTATGTGAGGGGGGCTTGGAACGCTGAGCCCCTGCAGGGCAAGGTCTTTGTGATGGGAATTTGGACTGCTGAGCCCTAGGCTGTCTGGCTTGCATTTGGGGCCCTTTGTTGACCCTCTTCGGTTTGGGGGTGCTTGCACTGCTCCGTCCCCTGCAGTTTGTTCTCTATGCGATTGGAACCTCTACTGCTGGGGCCTGATCTCTGGTACGGTTGAGACCCTCAACATTCCTGATCTACGGAGGCTCGTGGCATACCCTTTCTGTAGTAGGGTGTGCCCACTACTGAAGAATGTGTTGCACCTGTTCTGTGTGCGGGGAGTTTCTACTGCAGGGATCCAGTCCTTTATCTGTTCTGTGTGGGTAACTTATGCCCGTGCATGGATTCACTCCACCTGTTCTAAATGGTGAAGGTTTGCATGGCTATTGCTCTGAATTGCCTTCTCTGTGTGAGGGACCCCTACGTGGCTCCTGCTCACGCAAGCCGTTCTGTGTGAAGGGAGCCTGCGCGGCTCCTACTCACACTGGCCTGTCCTGTGTGAGGGAAGCCTGCACGGCTCCTACTCACGCTGGCTGTTTTGTGTGAGGGTTGCGTGAAGTGGCACTTTTACCGATTCTTTGCCTCCTACTCAAGATGCCGTGTTCTGTGTGAGGGAAGCCTGCGCGGCTCCTACTCACGCTGGCCTGTCCTGTGTGAGGGCAGCCTGCGCGGCTCCTACTCACGCTGGCCTGTTCTGTGTGAGGGAAGCGTGCACGGCTCCTACTCACGCTGGCCTGTCCTGTGTGAGGGAAGCCTGCGCGGCTCCTACTCACGCTGGCCTGTCCTGTGTGAGGGAAGCCTGCGCGGCTCCTACTCACGCTGGCTGTTTTGTGTGAGGGAAGCGTGAAGTGGCACTTTTACCGATTCTTTGCCTCCTACTCACGCTGGCCTGTTCTGTGTGAGGGAAGCGTGCACGGCTCCTACTCACGCTGGCCTGTCCTGTGTGAGGGAAGCCTGCGCGGCTCCTACTCACGCTGGCCTTTCCTGTGTGAGGGAAGCCTGCGCGGCTCCTACTCACGCTGGCCTGTCCTGTGTGAGGGAAGCCTGCGCGGCTCCTACTCACGCTGGCTGTTCTGTGTGAGGGAAGCGTGAAGTGGCACTTTTACCGATTCTTTGCCTGCAGGGGAAGCTCAGAGGGTTAGTGTTCATCGGTCCCATTTGTGAGAGGGTGCCTGTGCTCCTGCACACTGGGCTTTATCTCTTAATTGTGAGGGGTGATCTGCTTTTCTTTCTTGATGTGGAACACATGATAATGCTGTCGATACAGTTCACTTTTTGCACGTGGTGGCTGGAGGTCCCATGTTTTATTCTGCTGTGAAGCGGAAACTCATTTAGACCCCCTTGAAATCATATTGCTCCTCAAAGTTTAAAAATAGGAAGTAAAATACTCCCACCTCAACATCTTATCTGGAGGACTGGTTTAGAGCCTGGCACCCGTGAATGTGAGGAGTGCTCTAGACCAGAAGGACCAATGTTGGAGCTTTGCCAATTCCATGGGGCTGATGGGCTGGCATCATTTAACCGCAGTGTGAATTCAGCTCCACCATCCTAGGCTGAGTGCTTTATGTAAGCGAGCACGCCTCATATGTGTGATGCTATACTAACAGAAATGCGCAGGCCAAGCGTGCAATGGGGCCCACAGTACAGATAATCCATGAAACAAATGACAGCATGAAAGAGTTAATGCAATATAGAAAGCACACCTGTGGGAATTGCATAAAGAGAAGAGCTAGTGTGAGACTCGTTGATCCCCCCGAAACTTGGCGCATACCAATTAAGTCACCCCTAAAAGTAAGGTTTGTCCAACTCCAGTCCTCGCGTCGGATTTTCAGGATGCCCTGCATCAATATTCATGACATACATTTGCATACAATGAGTTTATGATATGCAAATTCTTCATCCTGAATATTATTGAGGGGTATCCGAAAAACCCGCCAGGATGCCGGCCCTCGAGGCCTGGAGTTTGTCAACCTAAGACTGTGCAGTAGTGAAGAGGACAAGTCTATCTGAGTAGGAGAGGGTGCAGCCGGCCGGCTTTCTAGAACTAGGGTGTCGTTTAGCAATGGAGGGGGGCAGGGCTGTGGAGTAGCTCCTGGTGTCAGCACCGTCTTCTTGGCACCGGGGCACCCAGCCCTAGCAGGCGCCCGCTGTTCCATTCCCACCCAAGGACTGCCCGATGGGAGGGGCAGAGAGGTTTCTGCTTGCAGTGGCACTGTGATGCCGGCCAATGGGCACACATTACCGAGCGTGAAAGATAGCAATGAGGTGGCCTCTAGGCGCCGGATTCCAAGATATCAGGACATGGTGCGGCAGATGTGTGGGCGAGCCGTGGTCTCAAGGCTGGTCCGAAGCGCAGATGTCCGTCCGGCGATGGTTCCGGTCCTGAGTAGGTTCCATAGTCTCCAGGCGAGAGTTACACATGTACGGCAGGACGTGTTGAAGGACGGGCTAGCGGTGAGAAGTCTGGGTGAGGCGCAGAAGTCAGGGCGCCCTGGAAGCACCCCCATACACGCCAGGAAAGAGCTATTCATGCGTCCATCTTTCTCGCTGTACAGCGTTCCGCCGCGTGTGGGCTGGGTTACCTCATAGGTAATTCCATACCATAGAGCGCTACAGTGGAAGACGCTTGACCCTTCCGGCAGTCCGTACGCAACTCAACGGACCTCGCAGCAGCATTGCCTGTCCTGGCACTCGACGTCCTTTCTCGGAGGGTTTAGTATAGCGCCGACGTGTCGCCTTTCGACCACTTCGGAGCGCTCTATTCGTTTTTTTGCGTGCGATTTTGGAGGAAGGATAGAAAGCGAGCGCCTCTCGGTTCCGTGGGCGCGTAGCGACCGGATACCGGTGGAAGATCTGGCGTGACGCTGTTACCGTGCCCGAGGGGCTTCAGCGGGTCGCCTCTGACGTCAGCTGGAGATGGCCTGTTCCTCTCAAGGATCCAATGCATTAGGGCGACTTTCCTCACATTAGCGATATAATAATCGCCATCATTACTTGTTATTTCCCTTAGCAATATTCATGGTGCTTTTATTAATCATGTTATTATCATGAACTTAATTGTATCTTCCATTACTGCTGCTTGCTCATTCTTAGAATAATGATTAATAACTTACCACGGAATCATAATAATGTAGTATTAGCAATTAGTATTATTATTATTGCCGTTATTGTTATTAGCCACCCTTTTAAATGGAGCCCCCCCCCTGTATTCTCTGTTTTTTCTATAGAAAATGTTCTCAATTCTCTACTTCTGTCATTTTTTTATTGCAGTTTCTCTTTGCGTATTGATCTGCCCCCGACCCCCAGCGGCTGCTAAAGCCATGCCATAAAATCTGTTTTTAATGTAAAAATAAATACCCGCGCCGGGCCATCGCTCTTGTGAAGGCTCCTCATGAGCTGAGCTGGGGGGTCGGGGCGGGGGGGGCACCTCTCCTGTCCTCCATTATTGCCGCTTTATTGGGGCAGTAAATCGCCAGAAGGCCCCCGGGGGCCACTTACCCCGCACCGCTTCTATTTCAGGTGCTTTTTCTCTGCACTGCCGGGGACATTGGCCAACTGGCCCTTCATCCAGAGCCAGCGAGGGTAGGTAGCTCAGAGAGCACTGCTCTTGCGGTAGAGATGTGCACACGCCTAGAGGATGAGGGCTCCAACCCCAGAAGGGTACCTCAGCGGGTTGAGTCCGTGATGCAGAGACCTGCGGGCTCCCTGCCGGGGATAAAAGGTCGCTGGCTCAGTAAGGTAGCTCGGTGGATTCATTGGCGACTGCAGAGCTCTCAGAGCACCCTGATGGTTCTCGAGTTAGATCGCAGTTAGATGAGTGGGTTGGCCACCTGATGCAATATACGGGTTACAGGTCCCCACGCCAGTTAGATAGTTCCGCGGGTTAATGCGCTCAGAGATTTGCGGGTAACGCGCACACTGGCAGCTCTCAAGCTTGTAAGATAGCTCGATTGGTTTGAGGTTTGGAGAGAGAATGAACTATGATCCGTGCCCACTGCAGAGATCGGTGTAGTGCCGCCAAGTTACAGGTCAGAATCTCAGCAGGGCTGGCTCAGCCTTTCATCCTAACACAGGTATACAGAAGTGGGCGGCATAGTGCGTTAAGTGGGGGTGACGCGGGTTTTTGAAAGCATTGCCTATCTTGGTAGCACCCAAAGGCATCCAGTCTGTATTGTGCGGTCTGTGAATGGTTCATTTAAATACCACCTACCCCCCGCCCCCCCCCCCGCCCACCGGGGCAGGGGGGTAGTAATGCCTGTTTCCGGGACACCGAGAAATCCACCGCTTATTTTGGGGAATGCTTTGTTTGTTGGGAGTGTCATTGAGTACCTGCCCCCTCACTCGCGGTCGGGTCTCGATGCCTCTGAACAGCCCCCTGCCCCCTCCCCCTCTGCCCCTGCCATCTCGCCACCCTCTCCTGTACCCCCAAAGGCGGCCTGGGTTAGGACCACATGGTGCGGCCAGAGCACTGTTTTAGAATCTCTGTGTGTAGTCCTTCTTTGGCAGGGCTTTAAGTGGGGTAAGAAATTGAAGGGGGCCCTCATTTGGAGGCTTGCATGATTTGTGTGGCCTGAAAAGTACACAAACCATAGTAAGGTATGGAAACAAATATATGAATGTATGTAAGCATTAATATATTTTTATGCGTACCTTACTATGGTTTGTGCACTTTTCAAGCCTTCTTTTTTAAACACAGAAACATATTTCTATGTTTATAAAAGATGGCTTGAAAAGTACACAATTCAATCCATCTTTTATAAAGGTTTGCCGACAGACAAAACCCGAGGCGTCTTTGTCCGTCGGCAAAGCTTTATAAAAGATGGCTTGAATTGTGCACTTTTCAAGCCATCTTTTATAAACATAGAAATATGTCACACAGTCCCCAGGTCCGCCGAGGGTCAAAGACGCCTCGGTGACCTGGGGAGGGTGAAACAAAAGGACAGTACCTTCCTCTGGTGACCCCTCGCACGAAGGGTCACCAGAGAGAGTTACACTCACTGACAGAAGTGCCAGCCAGCCACAGCAACACATTTCTATCATCTTGATGACTGAACGGCAGCCGCATCTCCTGTCGCGCTGCTGCCGTGGCGGGATAACGTGTCTCGCCGCCATGACACAGGGACCCAGCAGGGCCCAGGCTCAGCACCATTATTTGGAGACTGCCGGGGCCTGGCCCGGTCTGGCCCCCGCCCACTTAAAGTACTCTATCTGTGGTTTCATTCAGGTTATCTTTGCAAACGTTTGAACGGGTTTAATGTTTCACCATTGAGCGGGCAGTTATTGTCTAATATTTCACGGACCTTCTCTTATGTGACTGCTGGTGTCTGGCTGCTATTGTGCTTAGATTCCAGGTGACTATATCATTTTTATTCTTGCTGGGGTGGCGAGTCATTGTTTTTACATTTATCACACACATGGCAATTATTTTTTTTTTCATGTGGCTTTTGTCGGCTTTAGGGGTTCATATCATCATTTCTCGGTGCTGCTTCATTTGGCTGTTTTGTCACATTGCTCTGGCTTTTAATTATTTTCTTTTAGTTTCCACATTGTAGGGCGCGTTTTTTTAAACGCGTTGCATCTGCGGGCAGCGCTGCAGTGGTTTCCCCTCTCCACAACACCAGGTGAAACGTATATTATTGTTTAAAAAAAGGCATGTCTGGTTACAGGCAGAAGTGCCATGGAAAGGCTCCGCATCTCGGCTCCCCCTTCCCATATCCAGAAGATTGGAGGGGGCGTGGCGCAGCCTCAAAGAGGGAGCTGGAGACCAGGGCCAAAAGAGATGGCCCCGGGCTGCTCGCCTGATCACGCGGCCCGGGGCAAACACACGGGGGTCGTCTTAATCTCGGAGCAAAGGCAGAGTTGGAGACTAAATAGAGCCTGCGATGTTACTGGATACGTGGCTAGGCGCAGACACAATACGTCTGGCTGTCCTTGTCTGCTGCCAATATCTACATAATGGAAAAGGCCCCCCAAAAATAGGCAGGCGAGCAATACCACCTAGGAGTTCAGGGTGACCCTGGAGTCTGGTTACAGTCTACGGGGACAAGAGTGTGCAGGGGGTTTTGGGCGGGGTGTGGGGGCGTGAAATGACCAGAGGAACTGGCCTCCTGGCTTACCTTTGCCTTCCGTGCAGTTCCTGAACCAGAGCTTTAAGCAGCTGCACAGGTATCGGGAACAGTTCAACATCTTGCCGGCAGCGAAGGGCGTGGACCTCCCCTTTCCCCCCCAACAGGAGCATAGAGACTGAGACTGGGCTTACTACAACTGAGGGGACGTGGCAGATTCAAGGTAAGGGCTCCGTGAGCAAAACTGACAGAGGGCCCCAGGTGGGCGGGTCATGAAGGCGGAGTCTGGAGTGGGTGGAGTTGCACAATAGTGAACTTTAGGTACATATGCTAAATTTATGTTTTTTACAGTTTTCTGTGTTTGGGGGTCTGACTCTAGCTAGAAACAGCTGGACCCCTCGCCAGATTTTGCTGTCAATGAGGGTAATATTGGAAGATCGCGCCGGAGGCTAATGTTGGAAATTATACGATTCAAGGCAATGTGAGGGGGCGTTACAGGGCAGGGTGGGACTGGGACAAGAAATAGGCCCGGTCATCCAATAAAAAGTGACCCACAGCTCGTCTCAAAAAAGTGGCCCACCCCTCGCCTCATGACCCTTGACCTCTGATGACATCACTGGAAGTGATGTCATTTGACCCCACCCCAAAGTGACATCCCGGGAAGCGATGAAACACCACAAAACAGGAAGTGGCATCAAATAGCATTGTTCCCAAGTACACTAAATTACTGTAAATCCAAGCAGACGTCCAAGGCCAAATGATAATATGGTATTATATAGCACTTACGCTTAAGCTCTTTTTTATAGAACAAATATGCATACAATATCACCCAGCCTGTGTTGGTACTCATTTATCGAGATGAAAGGCTTTTTGAAAAAAAAAATGAAAAAACGTTAAACAAAAATGTTTTTTTATTTTTATTTTTTTCTTCCAAACTGGGCCAGTCATGGCCTGAAACCGTCCCCCACTCCCCAGGGACGATTTCGGCCTGGCCATGACGCTGTTACAGGGGGTGATATCGCAGGATAATTCCTACAGCATGCAGAGCCATTGTGTGCATGTCCCCGGTGTTCTTACTCCCCACACACTTGAAAGGTCATTGAGCATCCCAGATTTAAAGGAGTTCACCTTTTAATCTCAAATTATAGAAGGGATTACCCTTGTTTGTGGGTGCTGCTTGTGGCCCTTGAAAGACCCCTTAACTCCATCCCACCACCTCCATATCTCCTCCAGCTCCAAAGCGCCCTCTACAGGGCAGTGAATGGGAATGTAGAGGGAATAAGTAGAGAAGGGACAGGTAACATGAACACTGATGGCACAGGAGAGTGGAGAAAGAGGGAGGGCAGATGCATGCGGGAGAGATTGAGAGTGAGGGAAGGCAGGAGATAAGGTGATTGAACAGAGCCAGGTGAAGGTAAAAGGGTGAATGGGTACAGAGAATGAACGAGGGCAGGAGAAAGGGGCAACAGTTAATAAGGCACAAAGGTGAGGGGAAATGCAGGGTGAAGACCACGAAAGGGAGAGGAAATGGCGAGCAGGGGGTTCAGGAGTGTAAGGCGAATGGGGAATAATGGAGGTCTAAAGAGTTGGGGGGGAAATGAAGAGTGAGGGAGGGAAGGAGAAAGGGAGAGAAGGGAGGCAAGTGACGGAGAAATGGGGAGTGGAGGGGCAGCAACAAGAAGACATTGCTAGTAAGGAAAACAGAGGGGGCCAAAAAGAATGTTTTATGGGAGGAAAAGGAAGCAGGAGGGAACGGAGTGAAAGGGGAGCATATTTGCGTGCCTTAAAAGGGGCACATTTTGGGTGATAATAAGTGGGAGGGGAGTATAAGGCTGCATGCTGTGTGACATGTCGGCTCGAGCAGATTAGCTTATATTGCATTCTCCTTCACTGGGAACACCTTTTTTAGAACCAAATTATATATTTTTAGGTCTTGCTTCCTTTGCAGGCTGCTACTGCAATCATGCATTAAGGTGGGCGGGAGGAATAAAGCGATACGTGTCTTTTTGCATGACCTATTTCTATAACAATGTATATAATGTCAGGTTGGTTTCTTATATGATGTGTGTACTTTTTAAGACATTGATAGAAAACGGATAATTTTGTTTTTGGAAACCCGAAAATTAACAAATATGTATGTGGCCTATCACTGAGAAGATATGTATTCAAGTGCTTAAATCACAGCTTGGGTCCAAATACGGATTTCACCACTTTAACAAAATGTGTGATCCTGGGCAAATCATTTAATCTCACTGTACCTGATCTGCTGACACTGGATGCCACTAGAAGTGATTTCGTTTGTAATTCATGCCATGAAAAAAAACCTTCATAGTTGACTAAACTATAGAGTTGTTGCACATTAATAATAGTGAATATTTATATATTGCACGGCACATTATTCTCTTGGCTTACAGGTGAAAACTTCTTTCACTGTCTCTACCAATGGTGCCCTAGAGTATCGAAGACTGATGCCACTGCTTGCATTGTGATCTACTGTGGTGCCGCTTCTGACCCTGGCACTTTATATTGTGCAAATTAGGGTTCTGCATATCTTTTGCTGCATTGCCTTGTATGGCCTAACAGTCCCACAGTGTTGCAATTTTTTTGTGCTGTGCATGTGTTCAAGAGCCAAGCAGTCATACTACACAGCAACATATTTCTTTCTATCATGGCATTAGATGTGCACTTTGCCTTTCATGTATGTTACAGGCTGCCCTTTGCTGGCTGCTGTCATCTTAACTGAAGACTTTAAATGTGCGCTTTGCGGCAGCTTACAGACTGGCTTCGATGGCCTACAGGTTTTACTCTGGTTTCATCTGCGTCAGCACCTTGCTGACAGAGCAATTACTAACTTTTCAGTGGCCTTTTAGTGTTTCAGCTCCCCTCTGGCTTCCTGCCCAATGAGATTAAAGAGCATTCCTTTGTAGCAATTCTTTTTAAGCAACCCAAGGGTGCCACAGACTGTGTCCACCTCTCCGAACTGGAGGCAAGGGGGGCCCAATCACATTGAAATGGGCCCCCAGGAGCCCTAACACAGGTTTAGCCAGGCCGTGTGAACGAGCACTACGGCTGGTCTTTGGTATTCCACTGTGCCTGACTGCCAGTAAGGAAGGACGTGGGCGTGTGTGTTGTGGCTGGTGTGAAGAGATTGGGATGGTGGCGGACCAGGACACAGCAGAGCCCACTCACCCTGTGCCCGTCAAACGAGTGCTGAGTCTGCCTCTAGTGAGCGGTCTGAGGGGGCACAGGGAAGCTGCACAGAAGAAGGAAAATATGTGGACTAGTTGTATTTATTGCTTGGAAATGTAAAGTGCTTTGCCATGAAGTGCTGCACAAAGTGCATGTTGATGGCTGGAGCAGTCCCATTGATGTTGCTTTACACAATGACGAACAGGAAGCCCACAGCGGGATGGGGGTGGGAGGGCTGGGCCCAGTAAAAGGGGACACCACATGGCAGAGTTTAGATGCACCCTGAGCTGTGACAGGCTGAACAGATCTAAGCAGATGTGCAGTCCAGTGATGCCAGTGGCTGGTGGTCAATGGCACCTTAAGACTCTGGGGCCCCCATCTTCAGGGCCACGTTGAAGGCAGTCACTATGTGTATGTCCTTCATTCTTGGGACTCAAGGTTCTCATGGGGGGCCAGGGAAGGCAGACCTGGGACCCTTGACTTGGCTATGCCTGCGTCCTGCATAAGGGACTGTAACCATTTTCCGTAGCCCTGTCGGAGAGCCAGTGGGGCCCCGCGGCCCCCTGCATGACACTGGGATCCCAGTGCAAGTCTGTCACATAGCTCAGTGGGCTCAGCGCTTCCTGCTAATGTGAGCGGGCTCCATCCTTCATCTCTGCACTGCTGATAAAAGGAGTGCCGGGTGAGTTGGATCACTTCTGAAACACTTGTGTATGAGCGCGACACAAATATCATATCATATCATATCAATTGCAAAGGCGTGTTCGTTAAAAGTGCCTCGAAGCAGCAAGACCCAGAATCCGCGATCGACGGCCCAGACGCAGGAAACGTTGTGTGCAATAAAGCCATTGCCTCCTTGAGCGTCAAGTTTTGGGAGGCCACCGGCACCTTCAAGGGAAGGTTCATGTCCTTATGAATCAGAAACGGTTTGACCCATTTATTGGGCGATCTGACACCCCCAAGGGTGGTGTAGACGCAGAAAGGGCCTGGATGGCGGCAGGTGATACATTGCGCCTCCATTGAGCTGCGCACCCTCAAGTGTTGGGGCTTCCTCCAAAAGGTGTTTTCAGCTCATGGTGCGTGGGTGGGGGCGGGCATACAGTGACTGGCGTTATGTGGCCTGCAATGCAGAATGATATAGTGGCATGCCTACGTCGACACAGGGACACTGTGCCGACACTGCACCTCTGCACAGTGTTCTCACATTTGTGCATGCTAATTTCAATGGTTAAACTATACACATGTGGTGAATGTAGGAAGAGTTAAAGGTCCCCCTCTGCACCAATTAGGCTCCGGGAGAACACGCAAATACACTACGTGTAGTGCGAAACATCATCATACAAAACACTGCACATGGGGGGGGGGCTTAAACACGCAACAAAAACCCTAGTACACAACCGAGGCACTGAGTCTTACCCTTACGGTTACTACAAGCTGGGCCGCACAACCATCCCGCACGCAAGACAACACGCACACAGACACCAGCCCCTCCTGGTTCTGAACCTATCCTTTCATCCTATCCTCACTAACACTCCCGCCCTCTTCTCTTGCAGAGCCACGTGAGTGCCTGGAGACTGTCTCTAGGTGGTAGCGGTTCACGGTATAAGCACCGGGAGGCTGCCCCTGGGTGGTAGCAGTGCTCGGTATAAGCGCCTGGAGACTGCCCCTGGGTGAGAGCGGTGCACTGTATAAGCGCCTGGAGAGTGCCCCTGGGTGAGAGCGGTGCACTGTATAAGCGCCTGGAGAGTGCCCCTGGGTGGTAGCAATACATGGTATAAGCACCTGGAGACTGCCCTTGGGTGGTAGCGGTGCGCAATATAAGCACATGGAGGCTGCCCCTGGGTGGTAGCAGTGCTCGGTATAAGCGCCTGGAGACTGCCCCTGGGTGAGAGCGGTGCGCGATATAAGCACCTGAAGACTACCCCTGGGTGGTAGTGGTGCACTGTATAAGCGCCTGGAGACTGCCCCTGGGTGGTAGCGGTGCGCGATATAAGCACATGGAGACTACCCCTGGGTGTTAGCGGTGCTCGGTATAAACGCCTGGAGACTGCCCCAGGGTGGTAGCAGTGCGCGGTATAAGCACCTGGAGACTGCCCCTGGGTGAGAGCGGTGCGCGATATAAGCACCTGAAGACTACCCCTGGGTGGTAGCAGTGCACTGTATAAGCGCCTGGAGACTGCCTCTGGGTGGTAGCGGTGCGCGATATAAGCACCTGGAGACTACCCCTGAGTGGTAGCGGTGCACTGTATAAGCGCCTGGAGACTGCCCCTGGGTGATAGCGGTGCGCGATATAAGCACCTGGAGACTACCCCTGGGTGGTAGCGGTGCACTGTATAAGCGCCTGGAGACTGCCCCTAGGTGGTAGCAATACATGGTATAAGCGCCTGGAGACTGCCCCTGGGTGGTAGCGGTGCACGGTATAAGCATCTGGAGGATGCCCCTGGGTGGTAACGGTGCACAGGATAAGCACCTGGAGACTGCCCCTGGGTGGTAACGGTGCACGGTATAAGCGCCTGGAGACTGCCCCTGGGTGGTAGCGGTGCATGGTATAAGCGCCTGGAGACTGCCCCTGGGTGAGAGCGGTGCGCGATATAAGCACCTGAAGACTACCCCTGGGTGGTAGTGGTGCTCGGTATAAGCGCCTGGAGACTGCCCCTGGGTGAGAGCGGTGCGCGATATAAGCACCTGAAGACTACCCCTGGGTGGTAGCAGTGCACTGTATAAGCGCCTGGAGACTGCCCCTGGGTGGTAGCGGTGCGCGATATAAGCACCTGGAGACTACCCCTGAGTGGTAGCTTTGCACTGTATAAGCGCCTGGAGACTGCCCCTGGGTGATAGCGGTGCGCGATATAAGCACCTGGAGACTACCCCTGGGTGGTAGCGGTGCACTGTATAAGCGCCTGGAGACTGCCCCTAGGTGGTAGCAATACATGGTATAAGCGCCTGGAGACTGCCCCTGGGTGGTAGCGGTGCACGGTATAAGCACCTGGAGACTGCCCCTGGGTGGTAACGGTGCACGGTATAAGCGCCTGGAGACTGCCCCTGGGTGGTAGCGGTGCATGGTATAAGCACCTGGAGACTGCCCCTGGGTGGTCGCGGTGCATGGTATAAACGCCTGGAGACTGCCCCTGGGTGGTAGCAGTGAATGGTATAAGCGCCTGGAGACTGCCCCTGGGTGGTAGCGGTACACGGTATGAGTGTCAGGAGACTGCCCCTGGGTGGTAGCGGTGCGCTGTATAAGCGTCTGGAGACTGCCCCTGGGTGGTAGCGGTGCATGGTATAAGCGCCTGGAGACTGCCCCTGGGTGGTAGCGGTACACGGTATGAGTGTTAGGAGACTGCCCCTGGGTGGTAGCGGTGCACTGTATAAGCGCCTGGAGACTGCCCCTGGGTGGTAGCAGTGCATGGTATAAGCGCCTGGAGACTGCCCCTGGGTGGTAGCGGTGCACGGTGTAAGCGCCTGGAGACTGCCCCTGGGTGGTAGCGGTGCACGGTATAAGCGCCTGGAGACTGCCCCTGGGTGGTAGCGGTGCACGGTATAAGCGCCTGGAGACTGCCCCTGGGTGGTAGCGGTGCACGGTATAAGCGCCTGGAGACTGCCCCTGGGTGGTAGCGGTGCTCGGTATAAGCGCCTGGAGACTGCCCCTGGGTGGTAGCGGTGCACGGTATAAGCGCCTGGAGACTGCCCCTGGGTGGTAGAGGTGCTCGGTATAAGCGTCTGGAGACTGCCCCTGGGTGGTAGCGGTGCACGGTATAAGCGCCTGGAGACTGCCCCTGGGTGGTAGCGGTGCACGGTATAAGCGCCTGGAGACTGCCCCTGGGTGAGAGCGGTGCACGGTATAAGCGCCTGGAGACTGCCCCTGGGTGGTAGCGGTGCACGGTATAAGCGCCTGGAGACTGCCCCTGGGTGAGAGCGGTGCACGGTATAAGCGCCTGGAGACTGCCCCTGGGTGAGAGCGGTGCACGGTATAAGCGCCTGGAGACTGCCCCTGGGTGGTAGCGGTGCACGGTATAAGCGCCTGGAGACTGCCCCTGGGTGGTAGCGGTGCACGGTATAAGCACCTGGAGACTGCCCCTGGGTGGTAGCGGTGCACGGTATAAGCGCCTGGAGACTGCCCCTGGGTGGTAGCGGTGCACGGTATAAGCGCCTGGAGACTGCCCCTGGGTGGTAGCGGTGCACGGTATAAGCGCCTGGAGACTGCCCCTGGGTGGTAGCGGTGCACGGTATAAGCGCCTGGAGACTGCCCCTGGGTGGTAGCGGTGCACGGTATAAGCGCCTGGAGACTGCCCCTGGGTGGTAGCGGTGCACGGTATAAGCGCCTGGAGACTGCCCCTAGGTGGTAGCAATACATGGTATGAGCGTCAGGAGACTGCCCCTGGGTGGTAGCGGTGCACGGTATAAGCGCCTGGAGACTGCCCTTGGGTGGTAGCGGTGCACGGTATAAGCGCCTGGAGACTGCCCCTGGGTGGTAGCGGTGCACGGTATAAGCGCCTGGAGACTGCCCCTGGGTGGTAGCGGTGCACGGTATAAGCGCCTGGAGACTGCCCCTGGGTGGTAGCGGTGCACGGTATAAGCGCCTGGAGACTGCCCCTGGGTGGTAGCGGTGCACGGTATAAGCGCCTGGAGACTGCCCCTGGGTGGTAGCGGTACACGGTATGAGTGTCAGGAGACTGCCCCTGGGTGGTAGCGGTGCACGGTATAAGCGCCTGGAGACTGCCCCAGGGTGGTAGCGGTGCACGGTATAAGCGCCTGGAGACTGCCCCTGGGTGGTAGCGGTGCACGGTATAAGCGCCTGGAGACTGCCCCAGGGTGGTAGCGGTGCACGGTATAAGCGCCTGGAGACTGCCCCAGGGTGGTAGCGGTGCACGGTATAAGCGCCTGGAGACTGCCCCAGGGTGGTAGCGGTGCACGGTATAAGCGCCTGGAGACTGCCCCAGGGTGGTAGCGGTGCACGGTATAAGCGCCTGGAGACTGCCCCTGGGTGGTAGCGGTGCACGGTATAAGCGCCTTGAGACTGCCCCTGGGTGGTAGCGGTGCACGGTATAAGCGCCTTGAGACTGCCCCAGGGTGGTAGCGGTGCACGGTATAAGCGCCTGGAGACTGCCCCAGGGTGGTAGCGGTGCACGGTATAAGCGCCTGGAGACTGCCCCAGGGTGGTAGCGGTGCACGGTATAAGCGCATGGATCAACATAACACCATCATAGCTCAGGAATGGGGGTCATTCGCCCCTATAGCACATGTTAGAGAAAAGTTGGCTTAGAAATGCTTGGGATCTTGCTTAAGAATTCCCCAATGGGCCTTAATCACAGGTGGGGCCCGGAGTCTGCTCCACAGGCACGCGCCTGATCGCGCGAGGGCGGGTCCAATAGCCAAGCCCAGCCAAACCTGCCGGAGACCTAAGATGAAGCAGGAGACCACTGCTCTCTTTGGAAGCTTAGTCAGATAGTAAAGGTTAAGTTGGAGACCACTGCTCTCTTTGGAAGCTTAGCCAGATAGGTAAGAGTCTGAAGAGCTGGGCAATGAATGCACACAAGATGGCGGCCTCGGTGGACGACACATCAATGGCACGGAGTCTGAAGAGCTGGGCAGTGAATGCACGCAAGATGGCGGCATCGGTGGACGACACATCAACGGCACAGAGTCTGAAGAGCTGGGCAGTGAATGCACACAAGATGGCGGCCTCGGTGGACGACACATCAATGGCACGGAGTCTGAAGAGCTGGGCAGTGAATGCACGCAAGATGGCGGCATCGGTGGACGACACATCAACGGCACAGAGTCTGAAGAGCTGGGCAGTGAATGCACATAAGATGGCGGCCTCGGTGGACGACACATCAATGGCACGGAGTCTGAAGAGCTGGGCAGTGAATGCACGCAAGATGGCGGCATCGGTGGACGACACATCAACGGCACAGAGTCTGAAGAGCTGGGCAGTGAATGCACATAAGATGGCGGCCTCGGTGGACGACACATCAATGGCACGGAGTCTGAAGAGCTGGGCAGTGAATGCACGCAAGATGGCTGCATCGGAGGACGACACATCAACGGCACAGAGTTTGAAGAGCTGGGCAGTGAATGCACACAAGATGGCGGCCTCGGTGGACGACACATCAACGGCACGGAATCTGAAGAGCTGGGCAGTGAATGCACATAAGATGGCGGCCTCGGTGGACGACACATCAATGGCACGGAGTCTGAAGAGCTGGGCAGTGAATGCACGCAAGATGGTGGCCTTTACCACGAATGCTTGCTGGTACATGGCGCGTCTTGACTAATAGCGGCCCTTTCCCGATGAAGGATGAGGTGCCACCAGCCGGAGAGTCATGCCCGCACTACTCAGGGCCAATTTGTAAGGGAGCCGTGCTTCTTGTATGAATAAAACATTTCATTTTTTGAGAAGAGAATGTCGCAGATGTCAGACAAGTGCTTTACAGAAGATCTCTCACGTGCAGATTCTCAGGTGAAGATCAAAGGTGGTGTTCGGGGCCCCATGGGTGCAGGGCCAGCCTTAAGGCAGGGCCGCATGGGCGACCGTCCGGGGCGCCATTAGCCCCCCGCCACGCCAGCTCGGGGGAGTCTTTCAAGGTGAGCAGGAGTAAAGGGCGGGTGGGGGTGGGGGATTTTATGTTTTGCTGCCCAGGCGCTGCCGCTGCTGTGGCCGACCCTACATGGGTCCCAGGTTTGCAAGGGAGAGGGGGGGGGCTTACTCCACTTGGTAGAGGAGTGAAATGACCCAAGCTGTGGGTCCTTGGTGAAGGAAACCGGGTGCTCCAATTTCCTATGTCCCGATTTCAGGGTCCAGGGGAGTGGGTTTAATAGTTTGCAAAAAAAACAGATGTTTTTAGGCAGCAAAGGAAATGGGCGACGATGCAAAGGGTAGCGACTATCCAGTTGTGATATCATGGTCAAGATCCACCAACATGCGACTGGCGCATAGTGTGGTTGTGGGGTCAAACAAGAATTAAGGGTACAGCCGCCTGAATGCCACCGGTGGGCTCTAATCTTCTAATATGGCCCCAGGTATCAAGATAGGGGGTGTGGCATCACTGCTTTCTAACATCACAAAATGGCACGAGCACATCAAAGCAGACATTAGGTGGAAAGGACATCACAGCAAAGCACTCGAATCCCACAATGGCGCTCCCTGGCCGCCCAGCAACACTCTCGTGGGCTTGTGGATCTCTCTAGCCACAGAAGGGCTCTCTGACCTCGCAAGAGGTCTCTATGACATGACAGTCGGGCCCTCTACTTCATGATCAGGGCCCCTGGAAACACGATAGAGCCCCTTGGCATCACAAAGTGATAGCCTGATACCACAATGGGACCATTTGCCATCACAACAGGGCCAATTGACATCACAATTGGGCCACCACCTATTACAATAGAGCCTAACAGCTCTCTACAACCTGGTCCAATCACACGAGAGCCAGTCTTTCCCACATCACAGCCTGCTCCAATAACATCACAGTAAGGCCTCCAACATCACAGCCTGGTCCAATAACATCACAGTAAGGCTTTCCCACATCACAGCCCTGTCCAATAACATCAGACCAAGGCTTTCCCACATTACAGCCTTCTCCAATAACATCACAGTATGGCCTCCACCATCAGAGCCTGATCCAATCACATCAGAGCAAGGCTTTTCCACATCACAGCCTGCTCCAATAACATCACAATAAGGCCTACAACATCACAGCCTGTTCCAATCATATCACAGTAAGGCTTTCCCACATCACATCCCTGTCCAATAACATGGCAGCAAGGTCTCCAACATCACAGCCTGGTCCAATAACATCACAGTAATGCCTCCAACATCACAACCTGCTCCAATAACATCAATGACGGCTTTCCCACATCATAGTCTGGCCAATTAACATCACAGTAAGGCATCCAACATCACAGCCTGGTCCAATAACAGCACAGTAAGTCCTCCAACATCACAGCCTGGTCCAATAACATCACAGAAAGGCTTTTCTACATCACATCCTGTTCCAATCACATCACAGTAAGGCATTCCCGCATTACAGCGTGGTCCAAAAACATCACAATAGGTCCTCCAACATCTCAGACTGGTTCACTAACATCACAGTAAGGCTTTCCCACATCAAAACCTGGTCCAATAACATCCCAGTAAGACATCCAACATCACAGCCCGGTCCAATAATATCAGAGTAAGGCCTCCACATCACAGCCTGGTGCAATAACATCACAGCAAGGCCTCCAGCATCACAGCCTGGTCCACTAACATCACAGTAAGGCCTCTAACCTCACAGCCTGGTCCAATAACATAACAGAAAGGCCTCTAACATCACAGCCTGGTCCACTAACATCACAGTAAGGCCTCCCACATCTCAGCCTGGTCCAATAACATAACAGTAAGACCTCCAACATCACAGCCTGGTCCAATAGCATCAGAGTAAGGCCTCAACATCACAGCCTGGTGCAATAACATCACAGTAAGGCCTCCAACATCACAACCTGGTCCAATAACATCACAGTAAGGGTTTCCAACATCACAGGCTGGTCCAATAACACACAGTAAGGCCTCCCACATCATAACCTGGTTCAATAACATCACAATAAGGCTTTCCTTCCCATATAACAGCCTGGTCCAATAACATCACAGTAAGCCCTCCAACATCACAGCCTGGTCCACTAACATCACAATAAGGCCTCTAACATCACATCCTGGTCCACTAACATCACAATAAGGCCTCTAACATCACAGCCTGGTCCACTAAGATCACAGAAAGGCTTTCCCACATCACAGCCCCATCCAATAACATCACAGTAAGGCCTCCTACATCACAGCCTGGTCCAATAACACCACAGTAAGGCCTCCAACACCACAGCCTGATCCAGTAACATCACAGTAATGCCTCCAACATCACAGCCTGGTCTAATAACATCACAGTAACGCCTCCAAAATCACAACCTGGTCCCCTAACATCACAGTAAGGCCTCCCACATCACAGCCTGGTCCAATAACATCACAGTAAGGCCTCACACATCACTCAGAGCTGCATGCTTACTCAAAAGGACTCCCAACATTGCAATAGGGCTTGACACAGCATCATGGCTCCAAACAGCACAGTAACCCTGTCCGAGATAACAACACAGACATGTGATATCACAAGAGGACTCACTGTTTCACATAAGAGCTAGCTGGCATCACATATGTGACCCCTGACCTCACAATGAGCTGCTTTGACATCACAAACTGTTCCAGTGACATCACAGCGGGGCTCTCTGGCAATACAATAGAGTGTTCAGAGCCCACAACAGGTCTCCTTAAAATTACAAGTGCACCCTTTGGCAGCCCACAAACCACATGGCCTTTCAATAGGACACTGTCACCACAGGCCTCCCTGATATTGCAGTAGAGCCGTGTACTCTCACGACATGACCCTCTGACATTGTGTTGTGTCTCGCTGCACTTATGCTATGACCTCCCTTCCCCCCTAAACATCAAAGTGGCCGGTGATGTCCTGCTAGGGTCGCTCACATCACAAGAAAGCCCCATTGTAGCAGAGCAGAGCCTTATAACATCACAACAGGGCTCACACCATCACAATAGGATTCTGACATCACAACAGGGCCTCAGCATCACAATAGGCATGTTTGATAGGCGCCCCTGAAACCCCAATAGGGTCCCTGATAATAGCACAGGGACAATGCGATTCCCACCCAACACAGGAGCGTCTTCTGATGTCCCACAACTTGACATCACACGGGGGGCCATGGGCGCCCCACTAGTGACCCCAGGAAACTGAGTAGTGGGCCAGCGGACACCCAAGTGTTCAGTAGGGCAGAGTATCTGATAAAATATATCAGCAGAGTCATACAATGTCAAATGAAAATGGCATGAGTTATGCGCCCGCCACCTGCTAACAGTGCGCGAAGGCTGTTGAATATTTAAGCGCGCTATCAGTGAAGGCGCCCAACCCTGGCTGTGCCGCAGTGCCAGTGCCAGTGCCAGTGTCTGGCTCCTCTTTTAGCCTGGAAGTTCATAATACATAACCTCCATTTCGCTTTCTTCCTCGTTGGGGCCATTACTGGCATTACTATGTATTACCTTAAATAACTCTTTCCTGTCTTACTCGTTAGAACCCCTTAAATATTAATAGGGCCCACTCCCCCCACCCCCCAGCCCTCCCCTTTGAAGAATAAACATATCATTTCACTCTTTCATCCAATCTGAAACCCTCCAGTCCTAATTAACGTTTGCCTGCCTCTCTCTACATTATCGTAAATTAATCTGTGGGTTTCACGTGCATCAGTGCTTAAAAGGGACGTCCCCACGATAAAACCGACTTGTAGGGTGTGCATTAAGAGGATGAGGTCAATGCTTTCTCATGTGTACTGTAGTGTCACTGTTTTAAACAATTCTAAAAGGAAACAGAGTAAGCCGTTTTCAGGGGTTGTGTGGCTCGTGTTTTGCGGTGATACTTGGTGCTCTGTGGGAAAAGTCGGCTCAGAATATGGCACAACTTTGAGTCAGGAAGTTGGTCTATACACAGAGGAAAATGTGGGGAAGTCCAGAGGGGTCCCCAACATACTTTCAATCTAAAGTCAGAAAGGGGTATTCCAAAGACCTTAGGTTGACCTTTAAGAACGAGGTTGGACCCTCAGACTGTACACAGATGAAATCATTTAGCAATAGCACACGGTCCAGTGGGCCGGATCAGGTGGTAACAGCTGGTCCGGATTGGGATTTATCGCTATTAGCACTCCGGGTTTTCAATCTGGAAACGCAGGGTGCTACCAGCAATGTATTTTGTTTGCAGGAACAGAACGCTGTGAAGGGTCCCGTTCATGCAGACAAAATACTTGCTTAAGATGGCCCCTGTGGAGCTGGAAGAGGGGCTCCACCAGGAGCCCCTCTTCCATTTTCATGACGGTCGGTGGGCCGAAACAGAGGCTGGAGCGGCAGCGGCAATGGCCGCTGCCATAGGAATAATGTGGGTGGGGTTTGGGGGCAGGTAGGGGATGAAACATTGACCGGAGGGGAGGGAAGATGGCGGGTCGTGGAAGCAGCCGTCAAGCTGCTCAGAATGTGGGCTGAGATTGTGGGAATCAGCCCACGATCCGAGCAACCTGATTCGTTAGCTCCCGCACCCCAGGTACGAATAACAAATGAATATGTTCTTAGCACCTTATAACAACAACAATATTCACATACCTATTCGTTGTTTTGAAAATAAAAATGGTTGGGACACAATATTCACATAATATAATATAATTCTACTGTTGCAAACCCTTGGATAACAAAATACATCAAACTAGAAAAGCTACTACTGGCCCTAAACAACAGTAAAAGGGTGTTTATAAGGCCAAGGGCAGGAGCCTCTTACTGCTGCATTCTTTTGGAGCAATGGTAGCAGGAAATGTCTTCCCCTGAACACGCTAGACAATACATTCCCAACCAGCCGTGAGACGAAGAACACTGATTGCAGATCAGGTCCAGCCGTGAACACCCCCAGAGTGAGCCAGAGTGGGAACATACCTAGACCGGGCGAGCCTGTGCGCCTTAGCCACAGAGTCCTCAACAGGAGAAAGTCACCGGCATTGCCAGACATTCACATTCCTGTCCCAATGTCTTTGCAGGACTGTCAAGGAGGCAGCAACACTCTCAATGGCCATTGGTGCAAAGTGATTTATGAAGCGGGGAACGGTGCATGGACCGCAATGTGCCCGTTAGGGCATGCACAGTTCTAGACTATTGGACCGAATGGACCAAGTGGAACTGGGTGCATTGTAGTCAGTCATGTAAAGAGCACGACGATGCATGCACGTTGCCCCCAGGCACCCTATGATGGCACCAGGCATGACGTAGACTAACATATTCACCTTCCAGACAGCATCCGGGCAGCATGGTTTCAAGATAATACTCTAGGCGAAGACCCATCAGCATAGTGGAAATGCATTATGCATAACGCCTTATGCGCAAGTGTTAATTCCAGGTCTTGCAGAGAGATAGTCCAATGTAACACCTTTCAAACATCACTCCTATTAGCTGTGATCCACCTTAAATGTGTAGGATGTTTTTGGATCTGAGGTGGGTTTTCAAGAAAGTATGAACTTCTTGAGGTCCCATATAATGGCACAGCATTCTTACTCAACTGTCGCCCAGTTCTATCCTCCTAGAAGACGCTCACTGATGAAGGTCCATTTGTGTTCAACAGGGACGAACCTGTTCCGATGTTTATGCCAGAGGAGCTGTGCCGGATAAGGATGTCCTGTTCCAAGTCTGAAGCTTATAACGTAGGTGTCTCACAGGAAGGCTTTTGGAAAATGACAAGTCAGCAGAATAAAGGTGCCTGTATGATAGCCTATTGGTAAACATAGGTCCTGTGAAAACAGTGAAACATAGTAGGCTTTCACTTGGCTCTGAATTTTGGTGCTGGTTGCAGATCAGGCGTTTACGATAAAAAAAAAAGCTACATAAAGAGAAGTTGAGTGCTATGATTTTAATATTTTGCACATTAATGTCCCTTTTCCTTCCTTTATCTGAAACGGTTTGCCTGGAGCAGGTCCCATGGATGTGTAAAGCATCATACAAGGTTCCGATTCTGCCAGTTCGTAGAATCTTGACATCTACTGGCTTTCTGTTTCTATCTCTCTGCAAATAGTAGTGAACTGGAGGCTTCCAGCCCTTTAAGATGGGTAGTGATACCCTTGGGATAGATGGGGATGCAGATTTTAATCATACATCAATAATCAAGATGACACAAATAGGTTGGCAAAAGGTTTGTCTGTTTTAATGCAAGTATTTAAAACAGGGAGTACAACGAACATCAGCAATCGCTCGATACTCTAACTCTACTTCAAAAAAAGTTCAGTTCTTATACCCATAATTGTTCACAGCTGACATGCTGAGCTGCATCATTACCAACTTCATCCTACGTGGCAAACTACAAAAAAACTTATCGGGAAGCGGGATTGGTTGTAAGTCAATAAATAAGCATAGGTGCTATATCTGTACGGAGTAACGGAGAAAGGTAATAGGATCATTAACATTAGGTGGGGCATCTAAGCCCTCCCTTCAAAATGGCCACTATGAACGTCACTAAACGTATGACGTCCCATTGGCTACACAAACTATAGGACCCTCAACTACGTGGTCCCCTACAATTGGTTGGCTACTAACCCCCGTCAGTAATTTTCCACCTACGTGAGTAGCACGCAGACCGAACAACCAGGTGCGGGTGAGCTTGTCTTGATACCAGCTTCCCACCAATTAAAAATATTATGCATCATCACCTCGATGGTCCAGTATCAATTAGTACTTTGAAGTTGGCCTTGAGTCTGGACTGTTCTCTGAGAATTTTTAAAGAGTATGGGTACTATCCGGCTTCCGCGCATAGGTGTGATCATCTTGCTCGTCCAACTTTCTTCCATCACGTGACTGGACACCATGAAATGAAGCCTTTCTGTGTATTTGATTTTATTTTCGAGAGTCTTCTGACGTCTTTTGATTTATACTTGAACTATCTGAACAGGAGCTTCTGTTCTTTCACGTTAATTGTATCTAATGTCAGCCAACTCCTAGTTTGATAAGACCTTGGCTTTCTTGGGTCAGTGAACTCCTTAGCTGAACTGTATTCTGTTTAATTCAATTGCTTTGTGTTAACTGCGACACTGAAATGAGGCCTTCTCGCGTTGTTCAGTACTGCTTTATACGTATTGGAAACATTCATTCTTTACTTAATCCATATGTATCTATAAGTTATATAGGTATATGTTGGAGCTTGCCGCGGTCTAATCTATTTAAGAATGTGGCTAGCTTCATGATTTCTTTGCTGCTTGCCTTTCATTGCATCTGTACATGTTTAAACTAAGTATCTTCATCAGGCTTGTGGCATAAGTCTCTTCCTCTTAAACCCAAGATGTCACTTATCCTTGGTACTTCTTTGTGTTTTATAAATCGTCTACCTCTCTGGTCCGGTTATCTGTCTATATGGGTGTTGATTCAACTTTGTATGACGTCAGCATACATCTTTGCCCGTTAGTGTCTCTGCTTCTTCAGCAATCTCGTTCAAATGGCCATCATATGGCCCTGGATGCAAGTATGGTTTCCTCAATGGGTACTTTACCTCCCATATTCTCTTAGGTATAGGTATTCCTATGGGTACGGCACAGAGTCCACACTCTTCTCTTTGCTGGTTTAACCATTCACTATACGTCACATCCTTTGGTTCATACTTTTCAGGTAATGTAGGCGGGGCAGTTGGAGTGGGGGTGCTTGGCTCCTCCTCTACAGTAGTTTATTTGAACAAAGTGTCCAGGTCTGGTGGTAGAACCAGGGTAGAAGGAATGTGACCCAATCACGGCACAGTCTCCGCGTTGCATGCCAGCAAGTACCACAAGGCAGCATGCAACAGAACAACTAGTCCTAGCATGAAGCACTACTTCCACATGAGTGTGTGCCTTGCTACTACACCAAGCACATGGCACACCTACTGCAGTGTCTCCGGTCTCCCGGGGCTTTCCTGCACTGCACACAGGGCACCACCAGTGCATGGTGCATATGTGGGTCTGCCTGCACCGAGCTCATGGCATTAACAGGATTCAGAAATGTTGCAGCAAAACACTCCATTTCTGATTAAATCGCAATTGGCGCCGGCGCCCGGGTTCTTGCGACCTCACAGTATTTTGAGCAGCTTCCAAGAAAAGGTCAAAAATAAAAGAAATTGTCAACAAATTTAAGTAATCTAGCCTAGGCAGAATGAATCTACTAGCACAGATCACTAGATCCCACAAGGTGGATCACTGTGGTACAATGAAGGCTGACAGAGGGGTGCATATCTCCGGGATAATGGAAATAGAACTGAAAAGCACAGACTCGCTGAGTAGCATTATAAAAAAGATACAGCGCCCCCTTCAGCCTGCACAGGGCCATGCCAGGGGTCCCTCAGAAGTAGCCAGAGCTTGGTGACTTAGGGCACAGGCCCCGCGCCTGATTCCTTGGGCAAGTCTTGAAGTGAAGAAAATGCTTTGGCGAAAGCTATACAAATTACATAAAATACAAACACGAACACAAAACGTTGATCATATGAAAGAATGCTGCCCCTACCCGCCCCCCCCAAATTGGTGCCAAAAACAAGCATATGCTTGAATGTCCAGAACTAGAAACACCAGATGTAACACATTGGGTGCCTTGTAATTGGTTATTTATAACCAATAGGTTTCTAAGCGCGGACCCGGGGATTGAACGGTATCAGGTGATAATATCCCCATATATATGGTCGCCGTAAATAATATCGCCGGGAAAATGTCCTGGCGATATTATTAGGCAAAAAAAAAAAAACGTTTTAAAAAAAAAGAACAACAAAAAAGTTTGGGGGTTGCGTGGGTGTCCCCCGCATGCTCCATGCAATAATGTTGCCACAAAAAACGGCCATTTTTCGGCAATATTTTGTGGCGACATTATTACATGGAACCGATTGAATATGTGTTGCTCAGCATCGTCTTGCTTCCAAGGTGAGCACGTTGCCCCTGAGCTATCCTCCCGAGACTTCCCTTTCTGACACAAATCAGGAGGGCTCAAGGGCGTATGGTGTTAGAGTGTTGAGTCTTGGGGGCCTGAGACACACATGCACGTCCTTGCTTTTTGTAGTGAGTTGAGCTTGTTTTTTTGCTGCTACTTAACATGTTGTGTTTTTCTTGCAGGGACTGGACAGTGAAAGAGCACCATGCCGGGGCCCGCTCTCAGGATGGGAGACAGTCCAAGTGGACCGTCCTGCTACGCTTTAGTGACCACTGCGGCCTGGCGCCGGTTATAAGGAAGCGCCCGCCCAAAGAGAACGTCCTACAGAACATCGGTTTCCCTGCACCCCCTGATCTACCTCAAGGAGGGAACAGACCTACAGTTCTCAGGAAGATGAGGTACGTTTCACGCATGGGAAGGAGAAAGCAGGCGTGCCACCTCCAGGAGACCCTGCCAAGCCCCTGCTCCACAGTTTGCCACCTCCAGGTGACACCCCTAAATCGCACAGAAGTCCTTTTTTTCAAATAGTACATTCAGGAGCAGGATATTTTTCATAAAGATGTTCAGAAAACAACTACATCACAAGGACTAGGACGCAACGCGCTTTCCACCTATCACATGCTGAGAAGTCATGGTAGGCGGCATTGGGGGGACCTGAGTGCACGCGACATGCTCAGAAGACGAAGGGAGGCCCAGGCGACTGGAGACACTGTGCTGCCAAAAGCAAAGGTTTAGCCGCAGCGGCCTGCCATAGCAAAGTGACAGTCCTTGGGCTCCAGCCGGGTCACTGTGTCTCTCCACCAGGTGGCAGACTGCTTCTCATCTTAAAGGACCATCCTCCTGCTCGCCACTAGGGGGAGTGCAGCTGTTTGCAGACTACCCACCCCTTTGCGCTGTGCTGCGGGGTATCCCTCTGATGAGGAGGTTCCATGCTGCCCCTGACCGTGGCTCCTGACGTCTCAGCCGCTGCCTCCTTACGGACTCTCGGCGCCCTGTCTGTGCGCGGAGCCGGCGGACATGCTCTCCTTGGTGGCCGTTCTGCTACACTGCCTTCCTCTGGCCATGGGCTACTACGACATTTGCAAATCCTGGGTGACATCAGACGAGGGCCCCTCCTGGGAGTTCTACGCCTGCCAACCCAAGCCTGTGGCCATGAAGGAGTATGTACTGGTCAAGGTGGAGCCAGCGGGCATCACCTGCGGCGAGCCCCCGGAGCGCTTCTGTACACACGTGAGTACTCATTGAATGCTGTGTCGCTGCGGTTTGGTGGGTTGTGTCATAGGCCAAAGTCCAGGGTCTCTCGCTGCCGCCAGATTGGTAAACTGTTTAGTTCCCACCCAAAGGTGTTAACGTACAGGGGTGTTGCTAGGTCTGGAAAAGCTAATGTTGTGACTGTCGTGACTCGGAGCTAAATAGCCTTTTGGTTGTAGCGCCTGAGCTTCTATCCCGGCCGACAACCAAAAGACCCGGGGCTATAGCCCCCTAGCAACGCCTCTGTTGGTGTAGATACAATAGGCAGCATGGGAAAGAGCGCCGCCCAGTGGCCGGTCAGAGTTTGATATTGACTGACATTTGATAGGAACAGAAAGACAGTGGGGATGAAGTGACACGCACACCATGGTACTTTCAGAAAACTTAGACCAAGCAGAGAACTACAATCTAAAAAAACAATCATATGTCTCTGCAACAAACAAATTAGAGAAACAAAAAATCCAAAAAGGTAATCAATGCCAAAGGCGAGTAGAAATGGTAAAGGGTTTAGTTTAGTAAAATGTGTTTTAATGGTTTAAAAAGAGGAGTTGGGGGAACCCCCCCATAAAATAAAAAAATAGAAAAAAGGCATTCAATGGTTTTCTTTAGATGCTTTTTTGTCAATGGTATGGTTGTCGATGGTTTGGATGTCAATGCAATCACTAGGAACCATATTGTACCAATGCCATCCTGTACCTAGAGTTAAGCGTGCCAGAGGAGGGGGTGTAAGCTTTCCATTCATTGCTGCCAGGCGATGGAACTCGCTCACACTCGCTCTCAGATCAGAACCCTCACACCTTGCATTTCACAAAGCGATCAAAACCAGACCATTCGCCTGAACCTCCAAAGTAGCCCAGTAACGTTCCCAGGACCACCCACCTGTGTAGCTAATCTACAACAGATATAAGTAATTTACTTTGTAACGATATGCTACCCATTATGTAACGCTGTGCAGCATTACCGCTCGCCATGCAATGCATCATGCACAACTAAGCACACATACTTGCAATTGTAAATAAGTCAATTTCAAGCAACAGCGCCACGATGCCTGTGGGCTGTTTTCTGCGCTTTATAAATGCAAATAAAAAAATAAATCCTTCCTCGACCACAAAAAAAGTAGCACAACAGTTACAATAAGTGGATCCTACACATCCTTCCACATTCCCCAAAAGCATACACTTCCTAAAGTGTGTCCTGATGAAGGTGGTACAGATTCTGCAGAAACCCTGGCACTTGGAAGACGGCCGTCGGAGCAGCGAGAGGATCTGGGGCCCAAGCCCCTCTCTGAACTCAGAAGGGGTCCCTGCCCCACTGGCTGGCTCCTACCCCTCTTAATTGAGCACATGACTGGGATGATGCAAGGCCAATGGATGTGCAGCTAGCACGCGTCCTCTATGCGCTTGGCCATGGCCATACCACGGCTATTTAGTCTTCCATGGATGATTCCTGGGGTGAAGCCAGAGAAGCCTGTCTTACACCCTAAAAAGGACGCCATGACACTGGAGCTTGGGGTTGGAAGGTAGTTGGGATTTGTGAAATACCCCGAGGAGTTGGGGGAAAGGTCTAGGGAGGTGGTTGAACATTGAACAAAGATCCATTGTCCATATGGCACTGCTCTTTCATTCGACAGCCCTGACCCAAAACATTTGATCCAATCTGGTGATCAGCAGAGAACGAGAGCATTCAAAAAGTAGAGGGCGCTGTTCCCCCACATTCAATGCTTCCCTGACCAGCCCAATGGAAGGATGGAATTCGTGTTGAAAAGGTTAACCCTTTGCATGAGGCAGATGGACTTCAGTGTCTAGCTCCTAAGAATGGCAATCTTGCGTTGCCGGCCACTTGCTGCCTGATTCCACCAGGGGCAGGACACCTGGATACTCGCAAAGCGAGGGCAGGGGAGAATGGAACGATCTTGACAAACTCGCATTTTGGGTCCATACCTGAAGCTGGGCTTTCTGTGGCCTTTAAGCCTCGACTTCTTTTTAGATAACGGTTATAACCAAACAAATGTATTTTCCTGTGGATAGGCAAGACCAGGTTTACATGTAGACGGGCATAAAAACTATCGGGACAGATAGCCCACGAGTTAAGTGCTCACCTCTCACATGGGGTGTGGTGGGCTGTACTTCAAGAGTTCGAATCCCTATTACAGACCACTCAGCCTTTCATCCCTTCCGAGATCGATACATTGAGTACCTTCAATCGGAGTAAAAATAACACCTGTTTCTCAAGCTCTTAGAAGCTGTAGAATTTTCATGAAGCACCATGGAAAAACATAAGTCATTACCAGCAGTGCCCAGTATATCATGCAGCGACCTGTGTCTCCTTCCTTTCTTTCTTTCTTTCTTTCTTTCTTTCTTTCTTTCTTTCTTTCTTTCTTTCTTTCTTTCTTTCTTTCTTTCTTTCTTTCTTTCTCTTTCTTTTTCTTTCTCTCTTTCTTTCTCTCTTTCTTTCTTTCTTTCTTTTTCTTTCTTTCTTTCTTTCTTTCTTCCCATTGTGGTACTCATCGAACTGTGGAGAATCACGGAGCTCTGTGATAAGCTTTGTGAAAGGCTCTGTGAAAACCCACTAGTGGAATGGGTTATGGGTCAGTGACCCGCAGGCTATGCTAGCTTGTCCCCCCGGTCCCTCCCTCTCTCCTGGCGTGTGCTGGGTTATCTAGTGGTTCGTTGTGACAGTGTTTCCCACTGTTCTTCTAACTGGCTGGCCACTGTCCCCTATTGTCCCCATGCTCCCTTGCTTCCTTGCTTCCTTGCTCCCTGCTCTGCTCAGTAACTAGTGAGAGCGGGAGACTAGGAAGGAAAAACGAAGTGCTGGCCTTGGCAATTGGGTCTCAGTCCTCCGAAGTTTTCTTACATTATCTGATGCTCCTGCTTTTGTTTGGAGATGTTCTGCCTTACGGCGCTACGCTGAACTATTCGATGCCTCGCGACTCCCCGTGGTTGCAGTGACGCTCTTCCCGCCAGCCGGGGGGCAAGGTGTCTTGTGTGGTGCGTGTATTTTGCTGAAAAAGACCATCTGGATTTTCAAAGGAGGGGGTGGTTAGCTTTCCTCTGCTGTAGTATTTTCTGGTGATACTCTCTGGTGGTGTGGCAGAAGGCCACGGTGGCCAAACGTCATGCTCGCAAGGTCCTGAAGAAGGATGCCGTAAGAACTAGCTCGTCGGGCTGCAAGGCCTCTGGGCTTGGTAGGCTACCTAGACAGCCCAGGCAGACCACTATTGACTGGTTAGCTCTCAGACATTGCGCCGCAGATGCCTCCACAGGTCCTCCACAGTGTTCCACAGGTCCCATTGTAGAGGAAAGAGGTGACATCCGGGCGATAGCACCTACAGATCCGCAAGGAGATGAGGTGGCCGGTCTAAGCCCAGCAGATGACCCAAATGGCATGGAGGTGCTTTTGGCCAAAGACATGGATGTTTCAATGGAATCTGCAGTCAGGCAGCAGCAGTGGGGAGGCGCAGTCCGCGTGCTGGCCTCAACTGACCCGGGTGATTGGGAGCTCATTCGACTCACTGGTGCCACCACTCCAGGCCCGGGAATCATTTGCAGCGGCTCCCCGGAGCATTCTGCTCTCAATGTTGCAAGTGACAGCGTTCGGACTATCGCCCCAGGCGTTGTTGTTCTCTTTCGTCGAGCGCGTCTTTGCAGGCTCTCGAGCGTTCTATTGACCGCTACCATGTCTGACCCTGGCCCAGGACTACGGCCCCATTTTTTCTCGGTACCCTGGTTTTCTGCTCCTCTTACCTTTTCTCCCATGCACTCCCTTACACCCAACCCCCTTCCCCATCATCTTCATTTGAAGCAAAGAATGTGTTTAAAGCCCCACTCTTACCAAATGTTATATGTCCGTCTGTTATTACGTTATACGACTTTGAAATCCTTACATTGGGGCAGAAATGATGCGCAATCGCTAGTTGCGTACATTTCTGAATGTTCTTCCGGCCCACACCCCTCAAACATTATTTAGCGGGATTCGACTTTCAGATGGTTTCATATGGGGCCACTTTCAACGAGATTTCCAGGGCCACTTTCGGTCCCCAGTACGTGATCCGATAGGAACACGTAGTTCCAGGTAAGTAGCCAAGTAGCCCTGGAGCTGCTTTCTAGGCCGGGCCTCTCAATCCCGGCAGCGTTACTCTGGAGCGCCCTATCCCCGGTGCCTGAGAAACCGCAACCATGGTCGGACTGGGGCATTAGCCTGTCTCGGGACCACCGTTGCATATCGCTATTTATTCCTTTCATGACAGACTGTTTGAGTAGTTCCCAAGGGGGAGGTTTTATATCAAGTGTGATGCAAATTGCGCATTTTAAAGAATATTTATTCAGTAACACTGGTCACAACGACTAGAGTGAAGTAACTCAAACTGCCCCATATTGGCCAAAAAGGAGGCCCACCTTGGCCAAGAAAACTGGCCCACACTAGTATATTGTGTTTTTGGTTAGAGCAATGTCCTATGCCCTGTAGGCCAGTCCGAGCCTGGCAGCGACGCTCCGCAAACCCAGTCCTCAGTATAAACGCCACGCAGCATTTTCTACAGACTTGCATGCAGGCACAATGTGTGGGCGGCACAATGTGTGGCCCGCACACTGAACACTCGCACAGTCTCTGAGAAATGCCTGCTCGTGTCAACAGGTTTTTTGGTAAAATTGAATTGTGAGCCCTGATTCCTGCAAAACGCCATTCGTTCTATTTCATATCTAACTTCGTTTGTTTCTATTAAATATTAATCGCCTCCTTTTTATTTGGTGACCACACGCCCGGGTGGGAGCACCTGATCCATAATTCACAAGAGTAGACCGGAGGATGTTCTGCAGGGTTTGGACTTAGCTGGAAATACATGAATGTATTGACACGTCTCGCGCCTCACACCACAAACTGTACTTACACAATATACCTTATAATGCATGGCAGCCTACCAGACACGTATGCTGGCTGCAGAATCATGTTCATATTCACGGCTTCTTGTGACGTCACTGCCGCTCTGTAATCAGTTATTACGCTTCAGTAAATCATGTTCACATTAATGGCTCGTTGTGACATCACTACCGCTCTGTAATCAGTTATTACGCTTCAGTAAATCATGTTCATATTAACGGCTTCCTCCGCTCTGTAATCAGTTATTACGCTTCAGTAAATCATGTTCATATTAATGGCTCGTTGTGACATCACTACTGCTCTGTAATCAGTTATTACGCTCAGTAAATCATGTTCATATTAACAGCTTCTTGTGACGTCACTATTGCTCTATAATCAGTTATTACGCTTCAGTAAATTATGTTCATATTAATGGCTCCCTGTGACATCACTCTGCTCTGAAACTAGTTATTATGCCTCAGTTAATCATGTTCATATTAACGGCTTCTTGTAACGTCACTTTTGCTCTATAATCAGTTATTACGCTTCAGTAAATCATGTTCACATTAATGGCTCGTTGTGACATCACTACCGCTCTGTAATCAGTTATTACGCTTCAGTAAATCATGTTCATATTAACGGCTTCCTCCGCTCTGTAATCAGTTATTACGCTTCAGTAAATCATGTTCATATTAATGGCTCGTTGTGACATCACTACTGCTCTGTAATCAGTTATTACGCTCAGTAAATCATGTTCATATTAACAGCTTCTTGTGACGTCACTATTGCTCTATAATCAGTTATTACGCTTCAGTAAATCATGTTCATATTAACGGCTTCCTCCGCTCTGTAATCAGTTATTACGCTTCAGTAAATCATGTTCATATTAACGGCTTCCTCCGCTCTGTAATCAGTTATTACGCTTCAGTAAATCATGTTCATATTAATGGCTCGTTGTGACATCACTACTGCTCTGTAATCAGTTATTACGCTCAGTAAATCATGTTCATATTAACAGCTTCTTGTGACGTCACTATTGCTCTATAATCAGTTATTACGCTTCAGTAAATCATGTTCATATTAACGGCTTCCTCCGCTCTGTAATCAGTTATTACGCTTCAGTAAATCATGTTCATATTAACGGCTTCCTCCGCTCTGTAATCAGTTATTACGCTTCAGTAAATCATGTTCATATTAATGGCTCGTTGTGACATCACTACTGCTCTGTAATCAGTTATTACGCTCAGTAAATCATGTTCATATTAACAGCTTCTTGTGACGTCACTATTGCTCTATAATCAGTTATTACGCTTCAGTAAATTATGTTCATATTAATGGCTCCCTGTGACATCACTCTGCTCTGAAACTAGTTATTATGCCTCAGTTAATCATGTTCATATTAACGGCTTCTTGTAACGTCACTTTTGCTCTATAATCAGTTATTACGCTTCAGTAAATCATGTTCACATTAATGGCTCGTTGTGACATCACTACTGCTCTGTAATCAGTTATTACGCTTCAGTAAATCATGTTCATATTAACGGCTCCCTGTGACATCACTACTGCTCTGCAATCAGTTATTACGCTTCAGTAAATCATGTTCACATTAATGGCTCGTTGTGACATCACTACTGCTCTGTAATCAGTTATTACGCTTCAGTAAATCATGTTCACATTAATGGCTCGTTGTGACATCACTACTGCTCTGTAATCAGTTATTACGCTTCAGTAAATCATGTTCATATTAACGGCTCCCTGTGACATCACTACTGCTCTGCAATCAGTTATTACGCTTCAGTAAATCATGTTCATATTAACGGCTTCTTGTGACGTCACTATTGCTCTATAATCAGTTATTACGCTTCAGTAAATTATGTTCATATTAATGGCTCCCTGTGACATCACTATGCTCTGAAACTAGTTATTATGCCTCAGTTAATCATGTTCATATTAACGGCTTCTTGTAACGTCACTTTTGCTCTATAATCAGTTATTACACTTCAGTAAATCATGTTCATATTAATGGCTCCCTGTGACATCACTACCGCTCTGTAATCAGTTATTACGCTTCAGTAAATCATGTTCATATTCACGGCTCATTGTGACATCACTACCGCTCTGTAATCAGTTATTACTCATCAGTAGATCATGTTCGTATTCACGGCTCGTTGTGACATCACTACTGCTCTGTAATCAGTTATTACGCTTCAGTAAATCATGTTCATATTCACGGCTCGTTGTGACATCACTACCGCTGTGTAATCAGTTATTACGCTTCAATAAATCATGTTCATATTAACGGCTCCCTGTGACATCGCTACTGCTCTGTAATCAGTTATTACCCTTCAGTAAATCATGTTCATATTAATGGCTCCCTGTGACATCGCTACTGCTCTGTAATCAGTTATTACCCTTCAGTAAATCATGTTCATATTCACGGCTCGTTGTGACGTCACTACCGCTCTGTAATCAGTTATTACCCTTCAGTAAATCATGTTCATATTAATGGCTCCCTGTGACATCGCTACTGCTCTGTAATCAGTTATTACCCTTCAGTAAATCATGTTCATATTAATGGCTCCCTGTGACATCACTACAGCTCTGTAATCAGTTATTACGCTCCAGCTGTGACATCACAGTGCTGCTGCTAGAGCCAGCACAGAGCAGAATTCCAGCTGTCTCTGCAGAACCTACCGCCATGATAACCTTTCTTGAGAAACCGCTTTCTATCACTTTACAGCCAGTCACTGATAAGGAACTGTTTGGAGTAGTGTGTTTATGTTGTGCAATTCTGGAATTTAACACACGAGAGCAAGCACGTGCATGTTATTTCGAATTTTAAAGCACACATTGAAAAGGTTTTTGTGGATGCATTTTATTAAACTTTTAGCATAATGTTCCTGCAAAACATTGGAGCCTGCACATTGTTTTTTTGTATTAATCCAAATGGATTCTACTTGGATTATATGGATCAGCAAAGGCAAGAGCTCTTATATTGAGCAAGAGGCCAGGTGTTGACGGGGATGACAGTGTGTGGCCATGTATTATAAGGAATAAAATACCCCCCGCCATATGTAAAAAGGATATTGCAAGTCCCCTTGGAGTTCTGTGACCTTATAAAGGAAGTTGGCCTTCAGCCTCGTTTCTCTGCTTGGTCAAGGAGCTCCTCAGTGGCTGTCAATATCCTTGTAATGTTCGGTGGGGGGCACGTCATCCCATATGTTACCAAATTATTATCCCCAATGGAAGGAGGGAAGGTTGCATGGGTACCACTGGAATTCGAACCTGCAACCTGCCTATTACATGAGAATGATGATTCATGGGTCCTAGCGATGGAACCTAGGGTACCCTAGGGATGGACCCTGCACCGCAGCACGGGGGCGGCGATTGATGATTCATGGGTCCTATTGATGGAACCTAGGGTACCCTAGGGAGGGAACCTGCACAGCAGCACGAGGGCTGGGAATGATGATTCATGGGTCCTAGTGATGGAACCTAGGGTGCCCTAGGGAGGGAACCTGCACAGCAGCACAAGGACTGGGAATGATGATTCATGGGTCCTAGTGATGGAACCTAGGGTGCCCTAGGGATGGAACCTGCACCGCAGCATGGGGGCTGGGAATGGTGATTCATGGGTCCTAGTGATGGAACCTAGGGTGCCCTAGGGATGGAACCTGCACCGCAGCACGGGGGTTGGGAATGATGATTCATGGGTCCTAGTGATGGAACCTAGGGTGCCCTAGGGATGGAACCTGCACTGCAGCACGGGGGCTGGGAATGATGATTCATGGGTCCTAGTTATGGAACCTAGGGTGCCCTAGGGATGGAACCTGCACCGCAGCACGCGAGCTGGGAATGATGATTCATGAGTCCTAGGGATGAACCTAGGTTACCCTAGCGATGGAACCTGCACCAAAGCACAGGGGCTGGGAATGATGATTCATGGGGGGTCCTAGTGATGGAACCTAGGGTGCCCTAGGGATGGAACCTGCACCGCAGCACGGGGGCTGGGAATGATGATTCATGGGTCCTAGTTATGGAACCTAGGGTGCCCTAGGGATGGAACCTGCACCGCAGCACGGGGGCTGGGAATGATGATTCATGGGTCCTAGCGATGGAACCTAGGGTGCCCTAGGGATGGAACCTGCACCGCAGCATGCGAGATGGGAATGATGATTCATGGGTCCTAGTGATGGAACCTAGGGTGCCCTAGGGATGGAACCTGCACTGCAGCACGGGGGCTGGGAATGATGATTCATGGGTCCTAGTTATGGAACCTAGGGTGCCCTAGGGATGGAACCTGCACTGCAGCACGGGGGCTGGGAATGATGATTCATGGGTCCTAGTGATGGAACCTAGGGTCCCCTAGGGATGGAACCTGCACCGCAGCACGGCGGCTGCGAATGATGATTCATGGGTGGGGGTCCTAGTGATGGAACCTAGGGTGCCCTAGGGATGGAACCTGCACCGCAGCACGAGGGCTGGGAATGATGATTCATGGGTCCTAGGGATGGAACCTAGGGTGCCCTAGGGATGGAACCTGCCCCGCAGCACGCGAGCTGGGAATGATGATTCATGGGTCCTAGGGATGGAACCTAGGTTACCCTAGCGATGGAACCTGCACTGCAGCACGGGGGCTGGGAATAATGATTCATGGGTCCTAGTGATGGAACCTAGAGTGCCCTAGGGATGGAACCTGCACCGCAGCACACGAGCAAGGAATGATGATTCATGGGTCCTAGTGATGGAACCTAGGGTGCCCTAGGGATGGAACCTGCACCGCAGCACGGGGGCTGCGAATGATGATTCATGGGTGGGGGTCCTAGTGATGGAACCTAGGGTACCCTAGGGATGGAACCTGCACCGCAGCATGGGGGCTGGGAATGATGATTCATGGGTCCTAGTGATGGAACCTAGGGTGCCCTAGGGATGGAACCTGCACCGCAGCACGGGGGCTGGGAATGATGATTCATGGGTCCTAGGGATGGAACCTAGGGTGCCCTAGGGATGGAACCTGCACCGCAGCACGCGAGCTGGGAATGATGATTCATGGGTCCTAGGGATAGAACCTAGGTTACCCTAGCGATGGAACCTGCACCGCAGCACGGAGGCTGGGAATGATGATTCATGGGTCCTAGTGATGGAACCTAGGGTGCCCTAGGGATGGAACCTGCACCGCAGTATGGGGGCTGCAAATGATGATTCATGGGGGGTCCTAGTGATGGAACCTAGGGTGCCCTAGGGATGGAACCTGAACCGCAGCACGGGGGCTGGGAATGATGATTCATGGGTCCTAGTGATGGAACCTAGGGTTTCCTAGGGATGGAACGTGCACCGCAGCACGGGGGCTGGGAATGATGATTCATGGGTCCTAGTAATGGAACCTAGGGTGCCCTAGGGATGGAACCTGCACCGCAGCACGGGGGCTGGGAATGATGATTCATGGGTCCTAGTTATGGAACCTAGGGTGCCCTAGGGATGGAACCTGCACCGCAGCACGGGGGCTGGGAATGATGATTCATGGGTCCTAGTTATGGAACCTAGGGTGCCCTAGGGATGGAACCTGCACCGCAGCACGGGGGCTGGGAATGATGATTCATGGGTCCTAGTGATGGAACCTAGGGTGCCCTAGGGATGGAACCTGCACCGCAGCACGGGGGCTGGGAATGATGATTCATGGGTCCTAGTGATGGAACCTAGGGTGCCCTAGGGATGGAACCTGCATCGCAGCACGGGGGCTGGGAATGGTGATTCATGAGTCCTAGTGATGGAACCTAGGGTGTCCTAGGGATGGAACCTGCACCGCAGCAAAGGGGCTGGGAATGATGATTCATGGGTCCTAGTGATGGAACCTAGGGTGCCCTAGGGATGGAACCTGCACTGCAGAACGGGGGCTGGGAATGATGATTCATGGGTCCCAGTGATGGAACCGAGGGTGCCCTAGGGATGGAACCAGCACCGCAGCACGCGAGCTGGGAATGATGATTCATGAGTCCTAGGGATGGAACCTAGAGTACCCTAGGGATGGAACCTGCACCGCAGCACGGGGGCTGGGAATGATGATTCATGGGGGGTCCTAGTGATGGAACCTAGGGTACCCTAGGGATGGAACCTGCACAGCAGCACGGAGGCTGGGAATGATGATTCATGGGTCCTAGGGATGGAACCTAGGGTGCCCTAGGGATGGAACCTAGGGTGCCCTAGGGATGGAACCTGCACCGCAGCACGGGGGCTGGGAATGATGATTCATGGGTCCTAGTGATGGAACCTAGGGTGCCCTAGGGATGGAACCTGCACCGCAGCACGGGGGCTGGGAATGATGATTCTTGGGTCCTAGTGATGGAACCTAGGGTGCCCTAGGGATGGAACCTGCACCGCAGCACGGGGGCTGGGAATGATGATTCATGGGTCCTAGTGATGGAACCTAGGGTGCCCTAGGGATGGAACCTGCACCGCAGCACGGGGGCTGGGAATGATGATTCATGGGTCCTAGTTATGGAACCTAGGGTGCCCTAGGGATGGAACCTGCACTGCAGCACGAGGGCTGGGAATGGTGATTCATGGGTCAAAGTGATGGAACTTAGGGTGCCCTAGGGATGGAACCTGCACCGCATCACAGAGGGCTGGCAATGATGATTCATGGGTCCTGGTGATGGAACCTAGGGTGCCCTAGGGATGGAACCTGCACCGCAGCACCCGAGCTGGGAATGATTCATGAGTCCTAGGGATGGAACCTAGGGTACCCTAGGGATGGAACCTGCACCGCAGCACGAGGGCTGGGAATGGTGATTCATGGGTCCTAGTGATGGAACCTAGGGTGCCCTAGGGATGGAACCTGCACCGCAGCACGGGGGCTGGGAATGATGATTCATGGGTCCTAGTGATGGAACCTAGGGTGCCCTAGGGATGGAACCTGCTGGAATGGTGATTCATGGGTCCTAGTGATGGAACCTAGGGTCCCCTAGGGATGGAACCTGCACCGCAGCACGGGGGCTGGGAATGATGATTCATGGGTCCTAGTGATGGAACCTAGGGTGCCCTAGGGATGAAACCTGCACCGCAGCACGGGGGCGGCGATTGATGATTCATGGGTCCTAGTGATGGAACCTAGGGTGCCCTAAGGATGGAACCTGCACCGCAGCACGGGGGCTGGGAATGATGATTCATGGGTCCTAGTTATGGAACCTAAGGTGCCCTAGGGATGACACCTGCACTGCAGCACGGTGGCTGGGAATGGTGATTCATGAGTCCTAATGATGGAACCTAGGGTGCCCTAGGGAGGGAACCTGCACTGCAGAACAGGGGTGGCAATTGATGATTCATGGGTCCTAGTGATGGAACCTTGGGTCCCCTAGGGATGGACCCTGCACTGCAGCACGGGGGCTGGGAATGATGATTCATGGGTCCTAGTTATGGAACCTAGGGTGCCCTAGGGATGGAACCTGCACCGCAGCACGGGGGCTGGGAATGATGATTCATGGGTCCTAGTGATGGAACCTAGGGTGCCCTAGGGATGAAACCTGCACCACAGCACGGGGGCTGGGAATGATGATTCATGGTTCCTAGTGATGGAACCTAGGGTGCCCTAGGGATGGAACCTGCACCGCAGCATGGGGGCTGGGAATGATGATTCATGGGGGGTCCTAGTGATGGAACCTAGGGTGCCCTAGGGATGAAACCTGCACTGCAGCATGGGGGCTGGGAATGATGATTCATGGGGGGTCCTAGTGATGGAACCTAGGTTACCCTAGGGATGGAACCTGCACCGCAGCATGGGGGCTGCAAATGATGATTCATGGGGGGTCCTAGTGATGGAACCTAGGGTGCCCTAGGGATGGAACCTGCACCGCAGCACAGGGGCTGTGAATGATGATTAATGGGTCCTAGTGATGGAACCTAGGGTGCCCTAGGGATGGAACCTGCTGGAATGGTGATTCATAGGTCCTAGTGATGGAACCTAGGGTCCCCTAGGGATGGAACCTGCACTGCAGCACGGGGGCTGGGAATAGTGATTCATGGGTCCTAGTGATGGAACCTAGGGTGCCCTAGGGATGGAACCTGCACTGCAGCACGGGGACTGGGAATGATGATTCATGATTCCTAGGGATGGAACCTAGGGTGCCCTAGGGATGGAACCTGCACTGCAGCAAGGGGGCTGGAAATGATGATTCATGGGTCCTAGGGATGGAACCTAGGGTGCCCTAGGGATGGAACCTGCACCGCAGCACGGGGGCTGGGAATGATGATTCATTGGTCCTAGGGATGGAACCTAGGGTGCCCTAGGGATGAACCTGCACCGCAGCACGGGGGCTGGGAATGATGATTCATGGGTCCTAGTGATGGAACCTAGGGTGCCCTAGGGATGGAACCTGCACCGCAGCACAGGGGCTGTGAATGATGATTCATGGGTCCTAGTGATGGTACCTAGGGTCCCATAGGGAGGGAACCTGCACCGCAGCACAGGGGCTGTGAATGATGATTCATGGGTCCTAGTGATGGAACCTAGGGTCCCATAGGGAGGGAACCTGCACCGCAGCACGAGGGCTGGGAATGGTGATTCATGGGTTCTAGTGATGGAACCTAGGGTCCCCTAGGGAGGGAACCTGCACCTCAGCACGGGGATGGGAATGGTGATTCATGGGTCCTAGTGATGGAACCTAGGGTTCCCTAGGGATGAAACCTGCACTGCAGCACGGGGGCTGGGAATGGTGATTCATGAGTCCTAGTGATGGAACCTAGGGTGTCCTAGGGAGGGAACCTGCACTGCATCACAGGGTCTGCGAATGATGATTCATGGGTTCTAGTTGTAGAGAAGGACCTAAGTACCCCCGCCTCAACCATCTTGCCCACAGCACCTGTATGTTGGGTGCGGGAGTGTGAAACACGTGCAGTACCAGTGAAAATACTTATAGCTAGGAGAATCTGGGAGGCAAGGTTCCCATTGAGGAAACCATACCTGCATAAAAGACAATATGAAGGTCGTCTGAATAAAATTCCGGAAGAAAAAGGACGGTTGAATGATGAAGAAGAATGGTGATGTCATCACCATCACCATCATACAGAGCAAAGCTGACATATAGGGAAGAGATGCAGAGACTAGAGAATGTAGACGATTCTATAAGGCATCAAGAAACTATCAAGATAAATGGCATCTTGGGATCAAGGTGAAGAAACTTATGCTACAGAAATAATGAAGCGATCAAGCTATTTTCCACGTGACGTGTACAGATGCAAAGAAACGCAAGCAGATGAATTATTCATAAAGGCTGGCTAAATAGTGAATAGATTGCAACAGGCAGCAACATGAACATATACATGTATATATATTGAAGTCAGTAGAAGAGGGACGATAGCAGTGCTGAGCAAAAGGGAGGCCGATTTTTCCACTTTCCAAGTGTGGCGCAGTTAGAAAACAAGTGAATTAACAAGGGTGAAACCCAGAAAGGCGAGGTTGGATGAGCCAAGGCCATATCAGGCTGGGGTGAGCCGACATTGGATACAAATCGCGTGGAAGAACAAAGCTCCTGTTCAGAAGGCATGGACAAAAACAAGAAGACGTCAGAGGTCTATTAGAAATTAGCATTTGAATACGCTGAAAGCTCAATTTCATGGTCTTTAGTCATGTGGGGAGGAGAAGTAGGACGAGTATGATGGTCGCACCGATGCACAAGGTCGGTGCGTGCTTTCACTCCCCTGAATTCCCCGGAGCAAAGAACATGTTCAAGGCCGAGTTCAAAGACCTAATTGACAGTGGACCACTCAGGCGAGGATGGATGGATATGCTAATTGGTGGGAAGCTATAGTTAAGACTAGCTCATCTGCACCTGGGCTTTCAGCCTGCGTGCTGCCAACGTAGGTTGGAAGGGTACTGAGGAAGTTGGAAAGTAACCAATGATAGAGAACTGCATGATCAAGGGTCCTATAGTTGTATAGCCAATTAGACGTTGTATATTTAGTGACGTTCATAGTACAATATTTTAAGGGAAGAGCTTAGTTACCCCACCTGATGTTAAGAAACAAATCATTTTCTTCCACTGCCCTAAACAGGTATGGATCGTATAACTAGATGCTCCTTGTAGAACCTATCACACTCACCATTAGGTTTTTGTAGTTTGCCAGATAGGATAACGTTAGTGATACAAAGGTTAAACGTCATCAATGACGAATATTTACTATAAGAATGTCATTTTTTACAAAATGCTTTGGAAGTATTGAGAGAGATCATGATGAGGGATGACCGTTGATATCCGTTGTGCTCCCTGTTTTAGATAATTGATATTAAAACAGTATCTTTTGCCAACTACCTGAGTTGTTTCTATTATTGATGATTGAGTAAATTCTGCATCCGCGTCCATCTCTCAGGTATTGATATCTCATCTTAAAGGGCTGAGAAGGAACCTCAGTTCATAGTGATGGAACCTAGGGTGCCCTAGGGATGGAACCTGCACTGCAGCATGGGGGCTGGGAATGGTGATTCATGGGTCCTAGTGATGGAACCTAGGGTACCCTAGGGATGGAATCTGCACTGCAGCATGGGGGCTGGGAATGGTGATAAATGGGTCCTAGTGATGGAACCTAGGGTACCCTAGGGATGGAACCTGCACCGCAGCACGCGAGCTGGGAATGATGATTCATGAGTCCTAGGGATGGAACCTAGGGTGCCCTAGGGATGGAACCTGCACCACAGCACGAGGGCTGGGAATGATGATTCATGGGTCCTAGTGATGGAACCTAGGGTGCCCTAGGGATGGAACCTGCACCGCAGCACGGGGGCGGCGATTGATGATTCATGGGTCCTAGTGATGGAACCTAGGGTACCCTAGAGATGGAACCTGCACCGTAGCATGGGGGCTCGGAATGATGATTCATGGGTCCTAGTGATGGAACCTAGGGTACCCTAGGGATGGAACCTGCATCGCAGCATGGGGGTGGCGATTGATCTTTCATGGGTCCTAGTGATGGATCCTAGGGTGCCCTAGGGATGGAACCTGCACCGCAGCACGGGGGCTGCAAATGATGATTCATGGGGGGTCCTAGTGATGGAACCTAGGGTGCCCTAGGGATGGAACCTGCACCGCAGCATGGGGGTGGCGATTGATGATTCATGGCTCCTAGTGATGGAACCTAGGGTACCCTAGGGATGGAACCTGCACTGCAGCACGCAGGCTGGGAATGATGATTCATGGGGGGTCCTAGTGATGGAACCTAGGGTGCCCTAGGGATGGAACCTGCACCACAGCACGGGGGCTGGGAATGATGATTCATGGGTGCTAGTGATGGAACCTAGGGTACCCTAGGGATGGAACCTGCACTGCAGCACCGGGGCTGCAAATGATGATTCATGGGGGGTCCTAGTGATGGAACCTAGGGTGCCCTAGGGATGGAACCTGCACCACAGCACGGGGGCTGGGAATGATGATTCATGGGTCCTAGTGATGGAACCTAGTGTGCCCTAGGGATGGATCCTGCACCACAGCACGGGGGCTGGGAATGGTGATTCATGGGGGGTCCTAGCGATGGAACCTAGGGTGCCCTAGGGATGGAACCTGCATCGCAGCACGGGGCTGGGAATGATGATTCATGGGTCCTAGTGATGGGACCTAGGGTGCCCTAGGGATGGAACCTGCACTGCAGCACCGGGGCTGCAAATGATGATTCATGGGGGGTCCTAGTGATGGAACCTAGGGTGCCCTAGGGATGGAACCTGCACCACAGCACGGGGGCTGGGAAGGGTGATTCATGGGGGGTCCTAGCGATGGAACCTAGGGTACCCTAGGGATGGAACCTGCACCGCAGCATGGGGGCTGGGAATGATGATTCATGGGTCCTAGTGATGGAACCTAGGGTGCCCTAGGGATGGAACCTGCACCGCAGCACGGGGGCTGGGAATGATGATTCATGGGTCCTAGTGATGGAACCTAGGGTGCCCTAGGGATGGAACCTGCACTGCAGCACGGAGGGCTGGGAATGGTGATTCATGGGTCCTAGTGATGGAGCCTAGGGTGCCCTAGGGATGGAACCTGCACCGCAGCATGGGGGCTGGATACATGTATTCTGGGGGTGCTGGTGCATTACTGCTGCGGTGTCGTCTGCATCAGAAAATGGTGATTACACACAGAGACCACTCAATCGTCTGTGATTTGCCAGGTTTTGGCATCACGATGGTTTAGCTACTATTCTGAATAATGTACCTATTTTGGTTATAAATGATTATTAAAACATAACAATAACAGCTGGGCTGGCCTGCCTGGATCTCGGCCCGAATGCCCGTTGGCTCTATGGCCACAAGGGCCTACAGTCACTGGCTGCCAATGTTGAGCTGGCATGGGCACAAGGCAATGTGCGCCAAACTGGGGGGGACATAGTGTGAAGTTGGGCGTGGGATGGTTAGCCCCCTTGGAGGCTCCCCTACCGCCCACCCCTCTAGTTCCCAGCACTTCCTCCTCCACGGACCCTACAATGCACACAATAAGGCCCTCTTTGCATGCTTAAATATTAATGGCCCAGTGCCGGAGTCTCTCCATGCAGCAGCTTGGATCCAAGGCTTTTAAAGCCCAGAGCTCCCTCCCTACCCTGTAAGCACTTTCCGGACCGGAATCAATAATGCACTCAGTGGCCGAGATCCGGAGAGTCCGGGCAGAACACTGCGCGTGACCCGGTGGTCCGGTGCCACGCATTCCTCCAGTCCAGAGCCCAGCAAGCCAGATAGAAGGAATTTTGACCAACAGGATTGTTCTATGTGCCAGGCTCATGCAGACTGTTCGAGACTGTACTGCATTGTGTGTGTGGAGGGGGTGGGAGTTTGGAGGGGGGAAGGCCACCAATCAAGTGAGACTCTGCCATGGTCCACATTGTAACTGTTGCACCTATTCAGGAAAAGGCGCTTTGAAGTGTGAGACTAGCATTCAATGAGGGTTAGAGAATGCAGGTGCCTGTCTGTGATGTCTCACACAAAAGGGCAGAATGTTAGGCTCAATTCGTGGCACTATATTCCAAGGTGTGAAATGCACACGCACACACGCACACACGCACACACTGCATGGAAGGGGTGAGGTGCCGATCCAGTGAGCAGAGATGCGCAAGCCAGTGGAAGCCGGAGCTCGGCTCGGCCCCAGGACATGTGGGACAGAAGAGCCAAACCAGAGCCGAGCCAGAGATCGTGGACCGCGCGCGACCTCTTCCTTGTTCCTTCTCATAGGCCCTTTCATGCTGACATGTTTGTGAGCAAATAATACAAACTTTGCTGAACTTTCTGGCCAGTCAAAGAAGGATTTCTGTGCAGTTATCCATGTTTACAGATGTTTATTTGTTTGTTTGTTGCATTTGCCAAGCGCGCTTAGCCCGGAGGCATCCGGGCGCTGGTTGCAGGACAGAGTCGTGGTTAGAACGGTAAAGGCTGAGGAAAGAGCAGGCAGATCACTTGCATGAAGAGCCAGGCTTTTAGGTGTTTTCAGTCAGAGGGCTCAGAGCGGAGGGCGAGCGGTAAGGAGTCCCGTAGCCTGGAGCCAGTGACTGGGAAGCTGGAGTCACCTGCTCTGCTGCGTCGGAATCCGGGAATGGTGAGGCGGTGGCGGTATTCGCAATAGGTATACTGGGGCTGAGTTGGTAAGGCACCAGCGGGTAATAGATAGGGGTTCGAACTTGATACATTCGGGTATCAGGAGCCAGTATACCCTCCTTCTGGCAGCTGAGATGTGTTCATGTTTGGGAAGACTGAGGGCAGCGTGCAGGGCATTGTTTTGGATGATTTTTAGTTTATTGAAGTTCTGTTTGGAGGTGCCTGCGAGTAAGATGTTGCAGTAGTTTAGTTTTGAGCCTATGATGGCTCGGGCAATGGTAAGACGGTTGCTGGCGGAAAGAAAGGGCCTACTGGCGTTAATGCCTTTCGTAGTGTGGGCAGCGGAGGATGCAATGGCGCTTACTTGTCATGTCATGTTTAGGGTGGTGTCAAGGTAGATTACCAGAGTTTTCACTGCCGGTGAGACCGGCCTGGTGATACCATCTATCACAAACAAGGGGTAGGCTGGTTCTAGTTTATTGAGAAGGGCTTGGGGGCCGACAAGCAGGAGTTCCATTCATTCAGGCAAAGCAGGTGGGAGGCCATCCAGATTTTGGTGATTTCACAGATGTTGTTGAGTGTGGTGATGTCGTGTAGGCAATCTCCTGTAAGCACCCAGAGTATTTGTTTATTGTCTGCATAGTTTGTGCATGTAATTCGATCGGCATCCAGGTGATCGAAGAGAGGTTTCGTGTATATCTTGTAGAGTGTTGGGGAGATGCTGGACCAGCAGCGTCCATGCGTGGCGCCACAGGTGACCGGTGCACAGGGAGCTACTGATTCTCTAGCGAAGACTCGAGTGGTTCTGCCGGCAAGGAAGGATGTGATTCATTCGGTTGCTTCGGGGAGAAGTTGGTGGCAGTAGTCAGATGGTGGCAGAGGGTTTTTTGGTTGATGACGTCAAACGCTGTGTATAGGTCTAGTACAAGTAAAAGGGCCAGCTTGCATGCATCCCTGATGTCAAGTTGGTTTTTCAGATCGAGTATGGCTATTTCCGTGCCATGTCTTGGGCGGATGCCAAGAATATGGTTGTGCTCTAGGTAGTGTTGGATCTGGAGGTAGGCTGCTCGATCTACAATCTTTAGGATGAAGGGGACAGTGGGGATGGGAAGGTACTTGGTAGGGATGGTGAGGTCAAGCGAAGGCTTTTTAAGTAGTGGCTGGATCCATGCTTCTTTAAGGCTTGCAGGGATCGAGCAGGAGCCGAAGGCGGCATTGATGATGGCGCTGATGAGGTCGGGAGAGGGCCTCTGCGCCTTCCTTGATGAGTGGGGCTGGACAGACGTCACTTTTGCAGGTGTGATGGGTTGATGCCTTTGATGAGAAGGGCTACTTCCAAATCCGATAGTGGGTGGAATTGAAAGGGGGTGAGGGACTGTGTGCCAAGTTGTTGGGTGTAGGGTGAGGGCGGGGCCTTGTTGCTGATGGTGGCTGATTTTAGTCGGATTTTCTCCTGTAGTGGGACCATTTTGTTCATAAGATGCAGAGTCTTTGGTGAGGATGGGGGGTGGAGTTGTAGGTTCGCGTAGGAGGGTGAAGAGCTCCTGCGTGTCTGATGTAGCATTAGCGATTCTCGTGTTGTAGGTGGAGGCCTTGGCGTCATGTATGGTCTGCTTGTACTCCTTGGCAATGGTGGTGAAGTGGAATTTGTATCAGATTGTGCTTTTTCACCATTTTGCCTCAGCGGCTTGTTTCTCGAGCAAATAGAATGAGATCTGGGGTAACGGATGGTTTAGCGTTGCGCTTTACTAGTTGGGTGAGTGTGTTTACCGCTTGGGAGATAGTGGCGTTGTAATGATCACGAGCATGGTAGGGTTGGTGGAGAGAGCTGTGGCCGGCCTAAGGTCTGCGAGCAGTGGGAGAAAGCGGTCCTTTGTGAGTTCGCGTGAGCACCAAGATAGTGCGGGAGGCATGGCGACTGTGGGGCTGAAGGAGAGTTGTGCGGTTGGGATGACTAAGGACATGATGTGGTGATCTGACCATGGGCAGGGTGTGTTGCATAGGAGTCTGATATGACAGTTAAGGTCGGCCATCCAGTCTAGTGTGGGACCTAGGATGTGAGTAGGGTTCTGATGTGCATTGAGGCCTACATTGTTTTGGCCTACATTGAGTTGGGGCCCAAAACATCTCCAGTGGCACATCCGATTGTGCCTTGAATGTGGCCACTTAAAAGTGTCTGGATAGAATGCTGGATTGGACGGACTACTAGAGGTAGCAACGGGGCACGCCGAATTAGAATTGGGGACAGGTCATGTCACGCACTCAGTTGGACATCCCTACCTAATTATCAAGGGGCTTACCCAAGCACTGTGAACGGTCAACCCATAGGTTTCACTGGAGGCAGAGAGGAAATGCACCAGTTCAACTTGAGCTATAGGGCAAGACTCGCACTTAAATGGCTTTTGGGAGGGTAGGAATAGTGATGCACTGAGACGCCCCATGGGGGCAACTACAGGACGCACTTAGATGGTTCTTAGTTTTTGGGACAGGAATCGATACCATTGGTCTTAGGCCATAGGTGGCAATGTCTATTTAATGTATTTGCCTACTGCACTCAAAGAATGCCAACAGCTGTAACGGTTTATTGAGAGACCACCCTCAACACAGGGATCCCCTTCCCTCCCCACTCTTGGTGTCACGCAACAAACTATTTAACAGACTCTTTTCTTTAGCCCTATCTCAGACACATATCATGTCCCTTGGACCCCTCCAACTGAGCTAACAATGAACCAAGAACCAGGCCGGTGTACGGGAAATATATTGGTATTTATTTAAATTAGTTGTAATAGGAATTTGCACGAAAATATAAAACACAACTTTATCCGTGGCACAACACAATCAACTTCTCTGAGCATAAATAAACCACAAAAGTGAATTGAAAAGAACACAGTCACAATTCTTCACTTGACACACATTTCACTTCACAAAATAATTACACTGATCAATCTGAAAGTAATTATCATGTAGTGTTGTGCGATTTTGATTTTCCTGCAGGCTTAAAAGTCTAGCAGTAGGATTATCTGTACTGGACTGGTTGATGGTGTTGGCATTGACAGAACGCTACCAGGCAGTGGGGCCTGTACCGCCTGTGACTGGAATAATTGTCTGCTCAATTCGTCAGTACGCTCTTTAGTAACTATCAATTCTCTCCTCAGGGCGTTGGTCTCTTGCCTGGCGGAATGTACTTCGGCATGTAACTGTTCCAACAACTGGGCTAATTGGTCGGTTTGTGACGTTTCCATGACGCCCAGGTGGATATTGGTATGAAGGCTTCGCATTCTGTAATGCTCACCTGGTATCCACGGGGACGCCACTCAGCCTAGCTGGACCTTCGCTCCCTCTCAGACCTCTTCCCTTGGTAATGCTTCAGAGAGTTGGGCCTGCAATACAGGAGTGCTGGGTTCAACCTTAATTGTTCCTTGCTGCTTAACCCCCGCCTCCCTTGAAAATCAGACCTTCCCTCAGACCTGTCCTCACCTTGATTTTTTGTACGATGCGCTCTCCGTCCTGCTTCTCAATGCAGGGGCATGTAGATGGAGCGGGCGTGTTGCAACCGAGTTATTTCACTGGTGCGAGCCCTGTTCGAATCCAGTCCTGCTGTGACTCCAACTTTGTAAGGTAGGTTGCTTCTTCACACTTTTTATATTTCAGTCTCTCTTCTTTCCTTCTTCCTCCTTATTAATTTGCTAATGTCTCTGTTTTATTTCATCTAGGTGTGGAAAGTGATGTTGGCGTTGCCATGTGGATCAGCGTGGAGCATGAATTGGTGAACGAACGTGCATTGCACGGCATTATTCCTAAAGTAATGTGTGGTGCGTGGCGTTAATTTGCCTTTCTTGTGCTAACCTGTGTCTCTTGTCTTGCTTGCAGGTCGCTGTGATGTTCCAGAATGGATGCTGACCAGGAGATGTTCGAATCAGGTAAGAGTCTTGTACTTCCTTAGCAAGAATTTCACAAAAGGTAGCAGGCGCTCCTCTCCAGAAAGAATATGGCATGATAACCTGTTCTGAGATGAGAGTTTACAGCACACGCTTTTTGCTCACTGTACCTTTCACAGATGGGAAATATCCATTTGCATATCAGTCGAAATGCTATGGCAATTCCTCTCTGAACAAGAGTACCGACAGCAACCCAATACATGTGTTTCAGCCTTGTTGGGCCTCATCAGTAAGGTGAAACTGTGCCTTTTCCTTAACAAGAATGGTTAGGTGCTCACTAACGCTGTTCTTTCTCTCTCTCCTTTCCAGGTTGCGGTGCTCCGGAGGAGGATGCAGTGCCTGGATGCTGGTGTTCTGGAGATGGATGCGGTGCCTAGATTCTGGTGTTCTCTGGACCGGGTAAGAGATGGACCGAAGACAGGATGCTACTCACAGGTAAGTGCTGTAGTAATGATGTTCTTGTTCTTTCAGGGTGTGCGATGTCTGGAATCAGCAGGTAAGGAATTCAGGAGGCAGAGCCCGACACGGTGAGCTTCACGCTGCTAACCGCAGAGTAACGCGAAGCGTGTTCCTTTGTTTGGACATGACTTATATAGCCCCAGGTATTCAAAGGCCCGACCACACCCAAAACACTAGACCGCATGGCTCAGTTCTTGGAACTGAGCTATGGGGGAGCCTCCATGTTGGACCCAGCCCATTACAAAGTCCAGGCCCCGATATTACCTTCACATTAAGCATGAGCCTGGCGCCAGAGGCGCCAGGACTAACTCCAGGAGAGTCTTTGGCAAGGCAGCAAGGCCTTTGAGGCCATAATAGGAGACCCTAACCTGGTTTCAAGGGGAAGACTGACTTGCCTATGAGGGTTGGGGGTAGGGATCATGACAGCACCTCCCCCCAAAGCCCCTCTCACGGTAGTTCTTCTGCCTGGTCCTGGTTTGGTTGGGTGATTCTGGTGGGACCGTTTTACCAAGCATGGAGCATGGATGTACTCACAAGGTTCCCACGTTCTGTACTGCGGGCCATATCCTTTCCAATATACTAGATAATATAGCTTAGATCCGGTGTATTTCGAATACAGGATGTCTTTAACTTCAAATCCCGGTTCTCCATTTACTATTATTGGTTTTGGTGGTGTTGTAACACAGGTTCCAGGTTGAACAGGTTTCAGAATAGATACGTGGAACACAGGATGAATCTGGATATTTGATGGTAAGGCTAGTTTAACAGCTGCTGAATTTATTACTGATTCAATGGTGAAAGGTCCTATTTATCGTGGGTGAATGGTCCGGGTTCCTTTTATGGGCACATATTTTGATGCTAACCAGACTTCGTCCCCAACCTGATAATCAGGAGCCTTCCTACGATGCTGGTCGGAGAATATCTTTTGGTGGTTTTAGCTTGGAGTAAATGTTGAGCTGCCTTTTTAAAGGCTCGAAAGATGGTTGTGTGTAGGGTTTTTATTGCTGTAATTTCCAAAGTGGTTGGGACGTCTAGTTCAGAAGTCCGTGGATGTCTACCATATATGATATAAAAAGAAGTCTGCCCAGTGCTGGTATGTAGAGAGTTATTATAGGCATATTCTGCTATCCATAACAAGTCTTTCCAGTTTCCTTCCACTTGATGTAGCATACAGCCTAGGTATTGCTCGAGTGTTTGGTTTGTTGTCGCTGTTTGGCCATCCGTTTGGGGATGGTGACTTGTGGATAGTCTAATATCAATTTGGGCCATTGAACTGCACTTCCTCCAGAAGTTAGACACAAATAGACTACCTCTGTCAGAGATCAAGACTGAAGGAAAACCATGTAGTCGTATGATATGTTCAAGAAATACCTTTGCCAGGCTAGATGCATTTGGGAGGCCTTTCAGAGGAATAATATGTGCCATCTACGAAAACAAGTCTACAACCACTAGTATGGTGTTGAATCCCTGACTGAGAGGTAAGTCTGTGATAAAGTCGAGAGACAGCGTATGCCAGGGTGCAGGCGGAATCTCCAACGGCTGAAGACCAGCTGGTTTCTGCTTCTGTGATTTATTTTGTGCACACACACCGAAGGACTGGATAAACTGAATAATGTCTTTGCGCCAAGTGGGCCACCAATAATTTATTTTCACCTTAGCTAATGTTTTAGCGATTTCCGGATGACCCTCAATTAAGGAGTCATGATAGCCAGAGATGACTTGTTCCAGTAATTCTTTAGTTGGCAAGTATAAACGGTTCTTGAAATATGGTAGTTGATCTTTAATTGCGTGATGTTCCCCTTGTATACTCCATTCTTGTAATAGCTTAAGACTCATCAAGAGTTGAATCTTGTTCTGGAGTTCACTGTGAGTCAATGTTGTTGTAAGCCCTAGAAGTTTGTCACTTGGAATGATGGCCACTGTGTCTGGGGTCGTGTATACCTTTTCGTCAATTCCCATACGAAAGAGGGCATCAGCCTTTCCATTTCTGACTCCCGGTCGAAACCTGATCACATAGTCGTATTCTGCGAAGAAGAGGGCCCAGTGCAGTTGACATGATGATTGAGCATTCGCTGTTTTGAATTATTGTAGGTTTCAATGGTCAGTTATTACGGTGATGGTATGCCTGGCACCTAGGAGGTAATGTTGCCGGGCCTTAAAAGCTGATTTAATAGCTAGAAGTTCTTTGTCCGTTATAGCATAGTAGGCCAGAACTTACGTGACCAGAAAGCCACAGGATGCAACTGACCTGTTTCGGGGTCCCTTTGTGAAAGGACAGCTCCCATTGCCATGCTTGAGGCATCTGTTTCCACCATGTAAGGGATGTCTGGATGAGGATGTTGTAGAATCGGGGCAGAAGTGAACCTCTTTTTGAGTTCTTGAAAGGCCTTTTCTGCTTTTTCTGTCCATTGGAATTTCTTATTGTTTTTTCCGTAATAGTGATGTGATCAGATGCACTATTTGAGAAAAACCTGGGATGGATCGGCAGTAAAAATTTGCAAAGCCCAACATGCTGTGGATTCCTTTGAGAGAGGTCGGTCACGGCCAAGTTAGAATAGCATCTACCTTGTGCAGATCTATTCGTATTCCCTTTGGAGTGAGAACAAAACCAAGGAACTCAACTTCGGTGACATGAAATGAACATTTATCGAGTTTAGCATATAGGGGATGTTGACAGTTTTGCGAGGACAGAACGGACATGCTTGACATGGTCTTGTTTTGAAGCAGAATACACTAAGATATTGTCAATGTAGAGCAAGGCACACACATTGATTAGTTCCCTTAAGACAACCATCATGAAATATTGGAATGCAGCGTGGGCGTTGCAAAACCCAAAGGGCATCACCTGGTATTCATACAGGCCATATTTGGTGCAAAAGGAGGTTTTCCATTCGTCTCCCTTTTTTACCCGAACAAGATGGAACGCCCCTCTAAGGTCCAATTTAGTATAGATTTGGGCATCTTTAACTTGATCTGACAGTTCCGGAATAAGAGTTAGTGGGTAGCGTTTTTTACAGTGATTTGGTTTAATGCACGGTAGTCAATGCAAGTCCTTAAATCTCCTTCCTTCTTTGGCACAAAGACTAATGGAGAGGCTGCCGGTGATTTAGACAGGCGTATAAACCCATTTGCCAGGTATTTATCTAAATAGGACTTCAAATTGAGGTTTTCAGGTTCTGTGAGTGCGTAGATCCGCCCACAAGGAATTTGTGCACCAGGTACAAGGTCGATCGGACAGTCATAAGGCCTGTTCGGTGGTAAGGTATTAGCTTGTTCTTTTTGGAATACGTCTTGGAAATCTTGGTATTCATTTGGTAGGGCTCCAGTCATGCCCAGTACCATTCCCGCTGTTCCCTGAGCCGACGTATTTATATCTGCTTGTTGCTTCTCTCTGTCGTAGCAAGTAAGAGCGCAATGGTCAGAAAAGGAAAGGCCAACTTCCTTGCACGCCAATCTATTTGAGGGTTGTGAGCTACTAACCACGGCATCCCTAGGATTAGCCGAAACTGAGGTGCCTTGATGAGGTTGAAAACAATAGATTCCCAGTGTCCATCCTGGCACACAAGGGTTAATGCTGCTGTACATTGGGTTACTGGACCAGAAGCTATTTCCGTACCATCAACAGTGGTGACCTTTTCAGTAGTCGACTTTAGGCATAAGGGAAGCTCCATTTTTGCTGCCAGATCTTGGTCCATGTAGTTCCCAACTGCTCCGCTATCTATGTATGCTTCCACAGCATGCATTCGAGACGGTTGTTGGTGGTTGATGAAGATCACAGGTAATGCGAAGTGTGAGGTCTGTGGCTCACCTTCCTCGCTCGACAAACGGACCTCTACGCTTGCCGGGCTTGGTAGTTTTCCGACTCCTTGTTGTCTTCTTCTTTCTCTGTGGCCCCAACGGTTCTCCTTGGAGGTTTCACTGGGCAAGCCCTAAGAAAATGGCCTGATTTTCCACAATATAGGACCTCATTACAAGGTAGGCGGTAGTGGTTTACCGGTACCGGTAAGGGCACAGGTACCGATAAACCCCTACCGCCTTACTACGAGTTCCCTTTGCGGGACCCGACTTTAACGGCTGATTTTACCAGCCGTTAAAGTAGGGTGCCGCAAAGGGACCTCGGAGCTAATTACGGTACCGCAATTTGCGGTACTGTAATTAGCACCTTCCTCATTCCCATTATGCCCTATGGGGGCAAAAATGGGAATGGGGAAGAGCCTTGTGGAATGGGGAATTACCGCCCCCGTTCACCTTGGAGTAGGGCGGTAATTCCGCCATCCACCAAGGCGGACACGGTAAAATACCTGCGGAAACCATGGCGCTATTAGCGCCATGGTTACCGCCTACTGTGTAATGAGGCTAATACACATAACTGCTGCTGCCTTCTCTTGTCCCTTTCGGCCTAGGTTAACAGGGCCCTTACCCCTCCAATTTGCATAGGTTCCCCCATATTGTCTGCCGAGCGTGAGGCATTGTCCTTTGACTGGACATACATTGCACGAGTGACAAGTCTAGTCCGATCTGCTCTTCTGTCTTCCAGCCTATGGTCTGGCTGAATGACAAGAATGATAAAGTCTGCACAGTCCTTAGGTGGATCAACCACTTGAGCAAGAATGTCCTTTAGGTCTCCCCGTAGACCCCGATGGAATAATGTGGTCCTTTTATCTCCAGGCCACCCAGCTTCAACAACGAGCCGGTTGAACGTTGCTATGTATGTTAGCAGGTCTTGGTTCCCTTGACCAAGGGACAAAAATTTGTTATCCAATGCCTGTCCATGGGTTCGGCGAAAAAAGAGTTTCTCCATCTCCTGTTGAAAACCCCTGAAGTCATGTAGCAGAGGGTCATCCTGACTAACCAATGTTACAGACCAATCCGCAGCACTGCCACTCAAGTAAAATAAAACAAAAGCAACCCGTGACTGGTCGTTAAGAAAGGCCCCAGGCCTGCAAAGGAAATGAAGACGGCACAGGTTCATGAATGTCACGTACTTCTTGGGATCCCCTGTAAATCGTTCAGGTGGAGCTAAGGGAACTGCTCCAGGTAGGGTTATCTGTACTGGACTGGTTGATGGTGTTGGCATTGACGGAACGCTACCAGGCAGTGGAGCCTGTCCCGCCTGTGACTGGAATTATTGTCTGCTAAATTAGTCAGTACGCTCTTTAGTAATTATCAATTCTCTCCTCAGGGCGTTGGTCTCTTGCCTAGAGGAATGTACTTCGGCACGTAACTGTGCCAACAACTGGGCTAATTGGTCGGGTTCTGACGTTTCCATGACGCCCAGGTGGATATTGGTATGAAGGCTTTGCGTTCTGTAACGCTCACCTGATATCCACAGGGACGCCACTCAGCCTGGCTGGACCTTCGCTCCCTCTCGGACCTCTTCCCTTGGTAATGCTTCAGAGAGTTGAGCCTGCAATACAGAAGTGCTGGGTTCAAACTTCATTGTTCCTTGCTGCTTAACCCCCTTCCTCCCTTGAAAACCAGACCTTCCCTCAGACCTGTCCTCACCTTGATTTTTTGTACGATGCACTCTCCGTCCTGCTTCTCAATGCAGGGGCGCGTAGATGGAGCGGGCGTGTTGCAACCGAGTTACTTCACTGGTGCGAGCCCTGTGCGAGTCCAGTCCTGCTGTGACTCCAACTTTGTAAGGTAGGTTGCTTCTTCACAGTTTTGATATTTCAGCCTCTCTTCTTTCTTTCTTCCTCCTTATTAATTTGCTAATGTCTCTGTTTTTTTTCCTCTAGGTGTGGAAAGTGATGTTGGCGTTCTCATGCGGATCGGCGTGGAGCATGAATTGGTGAGCGAATGCACGTTGCGCTGCGTTATTCCTAAAGTAATGTGTGGTGCGCGGCGTTAATTTGCCTTTCTTGTGCTAACCTGTGTCTCTTGTCTTGCTTGCAGGTCGCTGTGATGTTCCAGAATGGATGCCGACCACGAGACGTTAGAATCAGGTAAGAGTCTTGTACTTCCTTAACAAGAATGGTTAGGTGCTCACTAACGCTGTTCTTTCTCTGTCTCCTTTCCAGGTTGCAGTGCTCCAGAGGAGGATGCAGCGCCTGGATGCTGGTGTTCTGGAGATGGATGCGGTGCCTAGATGCTGGTGTTCTCTGGACCGGTTAAGAGTTGGACCGAAGACAGGATGCTACTCACAGGTTAGTGCTGTAGTAATGATGTTCTTGTTCTTTCAGGGTGTGCGATGTCTGGAATCAGCAGGTAAGGTATTCAGGAGGCAGAGCCGGACACGGTGAGCATCACACTGCTAACCGCAGAGTAACGCAAATCATCTTCCTCTGTTTGGGCGTGGCTTATATAGCCCCAGTTACTCCAAGGCCCGACCACACCCAAAACACTAGACCGCATGGCTCAGTTCTTGGAACTGAGCTATGTGGGAGCCTCCATGTTGGACCCAGCCCATTACAAAGTCCAGGCCCCCATATCACCTTCACATTAAGCATGAGCCTGCTGCCAGAGGCGCCAGGACTGACTCCAGGAGAGTCTTTGGCAAGGCGGCAAGGCCTTTGAGGCCATAATAGGAGACCCTAACCTGGTTCCAAGGAGAAGAATGACTTGCCTATGAGGGTTGGGGGTAGGGATCATGACAGCCAGCTTCATCTCAGGACACTCTGGAAAGAGAGGGCAGGGGTCAGGTCACTCAAGATGGCCTCCTGCTCTCCACCATAAGACCCAGTGAGCTTTGAGTCCTTCCTAGAGATAGACAGCTCCACCCAGCTGCACTCTCTGCAATCTTCTCTGGTGTTTCCTCCCAGCTGTCAGATGGTACGTTTCAGCAGCCCTCACTGTCTTTTTTTGTCTCTGTGTTTTTTCCTCTGTACTAGTGCAGTTTCCCTTATATAGCAGTAATGACACCACCAATTTTACCATTGTGGCGAAGTGCTCTGCAATAATTCCTGCCACTAGGATTGGACAGTTACCCTTCTCTCTGCTCTCAAAGCCAGCCTCCAAGTCAAGATTGGTTTAGGGGTCTGGAGCAACATATGCCAATTCCCATTTGTATTTGCATTTTGTTCTCCTTTCAACTTTTTGCCAAAAAACTAGTTATGTATCAGAACTTCATAATTTTACTAGCAACTGCCATAATAAACATATTTTTTTTATTATTTTTTTTTTTTATTTGAACTTTACTCAGTAAAGACTAAGTTTTGTCAAAAGACCTTCTCTATCTTGCATATCATAAAAGAAGGCGAACACACGAAGGGTAGCTTCTCCCAAAAACCTCCCCTAGAGGCTGGCAAACCGGGCCACAGTCCAAATCCTAAACCCTGTTTGGGAAGCTAAAAAGGCCTCATTCAGCAGGGTCATAGACCGTCACCGAAGTACTTTCAGTCCGAAGACTGTTAATTTGTTCAAATACAAGGTCGATGAGTTGGGCCAGAGCCAGGGTCCATCTTGTCTTCTCGCCCGATATCAGTCTATTCCATAGTTCATCTACTTGGAAAATCCACATATTTTCGGCCAGGCAGGGGAGGTATAGCCTTCTGTTTTCCATTGTGTTGGGACACTCGACCACGAGGTGTTTTAAAGTCTCAATAGCGGACTCGTTTTTACATAAACGGCAGCGGCTTTCGGTTCCATTTCTTCTTAAAGTTATGATCTCTCTCGTAGGGAGGAGGTTGAATCTGGCTCTCATGACAGAAATTCTCAGCTTCTTATTTGGAATCTTTACACAGTACTGGAGTGTTTTTTTCCCCTTGTTGAAAGTGGGTGGGAGATGTTTCAGGAGTTTGTTTTCCACCGCCTTTTCTGTTGTCACAATCCAGTCCATGTTTTCCGTCTTTTTTTTAATTCTTTCTGGGTTTTCTATTAGCTCTTTCTCGGCGCATTCAACTTTTCTCAGATCCTTCTTTCTCGCTTCCACCCATTTATTCAAAGCCGTACATTTGCCTAAATCAATTTCTTCCCTTATGGTATTATAAATGGGTAGGGTGTCAGACATGATGATTCGTCTGTAGAGGCGCAAGGCGCTTTAATCCACTGTCGATGCTAACGATATGAGCCCCAACTCTCTCCTTATGGCTGGCATGGCGGTAGATTTGGGTAGGCCTAAGACCGTTTTACAAAGGTGGCCTTCGATTTTGCTCCAGATGTTGCGCTGGAGATATAGCACACACTCCGTACCATACGTCAGGGCCGGAACAACCTTAGTGTTATAGAAATTTATAGCCGGGATCAGGAAGAATTTGCCATATTTGCGGTCTACTGCTCTGGTTTGAGTAGTCAGTCTTTTCACTTTTTCCCAGAGTTGGTCAACAAGGCTCTTTCCCACACCTGAACTGTCTAATTGAATCCCCAGATATTTAAAGTTGGTTACGATTTCGATTTTTGACTCGTCCAGGAAGATCTTTAGATTTTTCGTCTTTTTGCAGGGGACTTTCTCGAGCACCATGACCTTTGTCTTCGATTTGTTGAGTTCCAGCTTATTTTCCAGGATGTAGGCCTCCAAATTACAGAGTTTTCTTTGCAGGCACCTTCGTCTGGTCGATCACAATGATGTCATCTGCATAGAGTAACCGTGGGATCTCAGTTTTCCCGATTTTGGGGGGAAAAGATCGAATTTTTTCTTTGGAGAGTTGATAGTCGCCCAAGAAAGCTGTGAACAGTACCAGTGCCAAAGGACATCCCTGCTTTAACCCTCGTTTAACATTTATCTCCTCTGAGAGCATGCCCTGATTGTTGAGTTTAACTCTTATTTTGGTGTTCGAATGGAGCGCTTTTATTGGCTCCAATATTTTTGCCGGGCAGTTCCAATCTTGAAGCTTCGTCCACAGGATTTTTCTGTCGATTTTATCAAAGGCCTTTGAGAGGTCCACGAATGCCAAATATACTTTAGGCGCCCCCTCTTTGACTTTGGTTTTCATGATGTTAAGTATGAGAAGGTTGATTGATGTACACCCATTTTTCTGGAAGCCAGTTTGAAGCTGATCTTTGGCCTGGCTGACTTTTTCCCAATCTCGAAAATGGACGAGTAGCAGGGTCGCGTAGATTTTACCCAGAATGTCCAAAAGGGCGATTGTTCTATAACTTACCGGTTCTTGTCTCGGTCCCTTTTTATAAATCGGGACAATTACTGCTTTCTGCCATGATTCCGGCACCATGTTGGTTCTACCACATTCCGAATATATACCACTGATCATTTCAGGCCATTTTTTTGGGAACATTTTCAGGTCCATGTTGGAGAGTCCATCAGGGCCCGGCGCTCTAGATGTTTTCAGGTTCCGTATGGCTGTTTTGATATCCATAGTATTAGACAGATCGACCCACGTTATCACTTGGTTTTGCTTTGCCCCTTGGCTATCACTGGTGGGGCCGTCGAATTCAGCCGTAAAATATTGGATCCAGTTTTCTTCCGCTACAGCATTTCCCATTGCGGCGGACAGGGGCCTGTTCATCTCTTTTATTAAACCCCAAAAGTCACTAGATTTTTTTGTGTGAAGTTTTTGCATCATCGCCTCTGCATCGTTTTGGTACAGAGTGGCTTTGTGATGTTTATGCCAATTTTTGTAGCTTAAATTTTCCTTGCGCCAATTTTCCCAATCAAGCTCATCGTTGGATTTCTTAGCTTTTCTTTGCAAACGACGGACAATTTTTCTTTTTTCTACCACCGTCTTATCATACATGTGATTGTTCTGGGGCATATTCTTCGCTTTCCCTGCTCCTTTGACCTGGAAAGCTAGCAATAACCGTAGGTAGTTTGGTCTTTCTCTCTTGTCGGTCAAAGCTTGATCTTTTACTCTCATCTCCCAGGTATTTCTAATTTTCTCAATGTCTCGTTCGGTTAACCGCAGGCGAGTCTGTTGCAGGTTTACCTCTGTCGTCCAATTGTAGGTTTTGGATGTTCTGGTAGTGATACTCCATGAACAGCACAGAAGGTTGTGATCACTATGGATGGTTTTTTTGACCTCGAAACCTGACAGCTCCTGGATGAAGCCATTGGAGATAAAGATGTAGTCCAAAGTTGCTTTGGATTCATTACGTTCCCATGTTGGACAGTTAATTTGATAGGGGAATAACCTCGCCACATTTTGGACATTTCTTTTACTCATAACTTCGTTCAAGGCTTTGCCTCTTTCGGTAGCAGAATCCATGTCTCCCCAATGGACCCTCGGAATGGACTCCAAGACCTCGGTACATTTGGCGTTCATGTCGCCGCATATGATGAGCTCGATTTTATCAAATTCTGCATACAGCTTGTCAATTGTTTCAGCGATGTTGTTGCAGAATATTTTGGTAGACATTCGCTGGGGGTTCCAATAGCAGTTTATAATAGCTATCGTCTTTTGATGGCCATTTTTCCTTTTGATCTTTCCCTGGGATATGGATGTCAGGATGACAAGCATTTCGTAGGACTGTTTCCAGTTTTTAGGTTCACTCAGTCCTGTCCCTGTTTTTATAGCTGTAAGTAAAACCGATGACGGTCTACCTAAGAGGCCTTTAACTGCAGGAGAGATCTTCACGGAGAACCCGTCCAGAAACGGTTGGTGGACGAGCCAGATTTCTTGGAGGCAGAGAATATCATAGGCGCCCAGATCGACATCTCCTGGTGACGTGAGGTGCATATGGCCTCTCGTGTTCCATGAGCCCAATTTTAAGGCTGCCATTTCCGGTTGCTCGTTGCATTTATCGTTGCAGGTTTTGTTAAAGTCACTGCGACAAGCTAACCCAGGTCGTTGCTATTTGTCATTCTTTTTCGACCAATTTGACATGAGCCACTTCCATGGGCCTTTCGGTTTTCTTTCATCTTCCATATTTTTCCGATGCATGTCAGAACTATTTGTGAACACTTCGGGCGATAGACAGTCCGATCTGGAGGAGTATTTAATCGATCTCTGATCATTCTTATTGCTTTTTGCAGTGTTTACTATCCAGTCAGAGTGTATTTTGGTGTATTGGCCGTGACTTTGGTTTATATATTCTCTCCCCCTCCTATCTGAGGGCCGTCTTATACCCTGGCCTTGGTAGAAAGGTCGTCTGTGCAACTCCCTACTTTCTCGAGTGTTATACCCTCGGGTTTGCTGGTATAGATCCTCCGTTTTCGATCTGTAGTGAATTTGTCGTTTATATTGCTCTGTCCTTTCCTCTTCGGGTTCTTGGTACTCCGTAATTCTCTTATGTTCCATCAAGGACAGGCCTAGTTGCTGGAATTCCTCATAGACTGCCTCGTCGATATGTTCGATGGCAGCTGATTTCAGGTGTATAAATGCTTTCACCTTCTTTTCCCTATGATAGGGTTCGACAAGCACCAGATCCTCTGTCCTAAGTTTTTTTAGGGTTTTCATTTTTTTGTTATCTGGAGTATTGTTGGTCTGTTCAAAAAATGGAAGTTTCTCTCCAGTTCCTGATTCAGCTAATCATGGAGAATTAGATAAACCGACCACCAAGTGCGTGCCATGTAGCACGGCCATGTGGCACCTTTCTGTCATTTCCATAAAAAGCACAACTGTTATGAATATGTAAGTTATTAAGCATATCCTCAAATTATATTTTCCACCTCCTCACCAACTCTCACATTTGAAACATGTTCAGATCAGTCAGAAACCTAGTTTAACTGGCTATTGCAGTTCCCTGAGTCGCAGGTAGATGAATTTCATATCTCCCAAATTGCCTGGAAATTATATTAAAAATGGTACAGAGATGAAATCCATCCGCCTTATAATGGCTGAGAAAAAGATCTAAATGCTAATAGTCCTTTTAAATGAATTGTGAATCTTCATGTGAGACAAATGGCACTGCTCCTGCCTTCCAGCCATTTGTTTTCACTGCGTCAGCCTGTACCCATGATTTTTTTATCAGTCTCTTTTATGTTGGAAGATTGCTCTTTGAAGGGGTGACCCCATTTTCACACATATCAGTCGTGCTCCAGGCAAGGATGTCTCTTCTTGAAGTTCCTGCTTTCAGAGCCAGCAGGTCTGGAGAACACTGAATTTCGACACCATTAGCAGGACACTTTATTGCGGTTGGTCATTAGATGGGCGATGTGACTTCCAAGCTAAGAGTGGGAGATTTCCTTGTGTAATTTTGCCCATAGCCAGCAAAAGGGTCTGCCTTGGGCTGACATTTTTCCATGAAGACAACGTGGCTGTTCAACTATCACTGAAGTTTTGTAGGTGAAACATAATATACATCGCTTTGTGTCAACCCGTACATCATGTTTTGTTTCCCTGATATTTTTCTGTGAGCAGCGATACTTTTTCACTTTTAAAAATGCTTTTATTTACATACACCTGTGCAAGCCATATTTTTTGTAAATGTTTAAAAATCCTGTTTTCCATGTGACAGGGGCTTCTGTTTGGGGCCTTTAAATGCACCCCACACAGCCAGGTCTCCCACAATGGTAGTATGCTAACCCCACCAGAGGATGCACTCCAACGACCAGCCGCCTTGTGAGATCTAGGAAAGCGACATTGAAGTTAAACTCCGCCTGAGTTTTTTGGTATGTATAAATCGCATCACGTCTGTGGACACATGCCACAGGCACGGCTCCTGATCCATGCACTCTAGAATTCAGCTACAGCTATGTCAAATTCAGTCTAGCTGCTCGCATAGCTGTCCGCACTGAAACCCCTGACGTGCCTCAACACCTCTGCCATTAGTATACAGTGACAACCTATGACAAATTCGGTCTAGCGAGGCACACATCGAGTCTCCTGCCCTAGCAGTCTCTCTTAACCACTAGCAGCACCCGCCCATGTACCCGGCATCTGTGGTTGCTTACTTGGCCTAGCCAGCCGTCCTGAACCCTAATCCCAGCAGAATGCACACACACACATCTTAAAGTCAACTGTTAGAATCTTTGCCATACCTGGACTTCGGTGGCCGAGGGCGTTCCACCCACAAAGCGCATTGAGGCCATACAAATGGGGAAAGGGCGCTATATAAATGATGACTACAATGCATTGCAAAATGAATAACCATAGTGGAGGGTCTATCACGTTTCATTTTAATTGCATATTCTTGCCAAATGCCTGTATCTGGGAACATGCATATTTACGTTGCCATGGCATTCGTCAGTAAGTGAGTTACTGAATAGAAATTGAAGGGGACAGCCTGGGCTAAGCAAGCACAGCATCATAGAACCCCCCAAATAATGGTAGGTGCTGCCTTTGAAACAGGTGAAGTCCTGGGGGGCCAGGGGGGTGACATCACAGGCACGCGACTGTGGACAACGCAGTGGCTTAAGCCTTACATTTACTCCAGACACTGATTTCCACCAACATTAGAAAGTGATGAATGGAAGGTTTTAAATGAATCCTAACCACTAGCATTGCTCTAGGAAACCCTCCCGGCCGTCATTGTAATTGGACCCGGGGATCGAATCTGTGTTGCTCTGCGTCTCTTTCTTCCAAGGCGAGCGCGTTACCCATGAGCTATCCTCCCGAGACCAACATTTTTTAGCCCATCTACGACATTACAGAAATCAACCAAAGAGTTGCAGGCCGGTCTTTTTGCTACAGGCGATGAACATAATAGTTGTCTATACTGCACCAGGGGAGTACTCTGCTGCTCTCGGCCATGCCCCCGGTGCACAGGAAGGCAAGCTACCCCAAACACGGTTTTGGCCTTGTTCAATTGAACCAATGAAGTGCAGCTTGATTCCCTGGGGATAGTAAACCGGTTGAGCGTACACTTGCTTACTTAGGGGGACAAAACCAAAAAGGGATCGATGGATGGTTGGATGGTTGGATGGATGGTTGGTTGGTTTTGTATCTATTATAACCTCTGGCATTGCTCTGGGCAGCCTCTCATACGCACGGCCGGCTGAAGATGTGCCAGGGCCGGTGGGGACCCATTTCAGCATGCTGTTCGGTACCCCCTTGCCTACAGCTGGGACAAACAGTTTGAGGAACCCTAATGGGCGCTTAAATTATAATGGAGACAGGTAACCGGCAAGTTGTTACAAGCTACTGATTGCCACGGGTCTGGCAATCAGTACTGATTGCCAGGGGAGCTGAAACCCTAAACACAAATGCACCCCAAAAAGCGGTGTAGCACCGTGTTGGGAAAGTGTGATTATGCAGAGGAAAGTGGAGTAAAAGGGAGTGAGGTGATAAGGGCATTGCTGGAGACTGGGAGAGGGCAAGGTGATGGCCTGAAGGCCAGCAAGCAACAGCAGCCGGTAGCTGCGTGCTACAAAGTGCCATTTCATGTTCCAATTTAAAGAAGATGTTGAAGTGCCATAACACTTTCAACATGAGGGAAGCTGCTGGGGGCCCCATTGAGGTTTGGGGCCCATTTCAACCAAAACGATTGAAAGGCCCTGACACCGTCCCTGGCTGAATGCAAATCAGTGTTCCGCGGTGAGGGGCATGGCCAATTCAGACTGGCCTGCTGCTCCTTTTGTTGGCAGGCTTAAAAATGATTTGCATATGCCTGGTTCTGGGGGGTGGGGGGGTTATAGAAAACTGTCCACAGCAGTAACAGTGTGCGGACATGTGAGATGCTCAGTGGGTTTCGGCTTTTATGCTCCCACAAAAAACAAGAAGGTCCCGGGAGTCCCTCTGCCAGGCATTAGTCCCGGTTACGGAGGATGGGCCTTGCTCTGTGCCTTGTATGTAGAGGATGGGCCTTTCTCGCTACCATGTGCACCCCAGCCCGGCTCTTGGATTGCATAGAGTACCAGCCGTCCTAGAGACCAGTGCAGAGTATGGGCCTTGTTCTGTGCCTTGTATGTAGAGTATGGGCCTATCTCGCTGCCTTACACATCATCTCAGTCGGTCTCTTGGCTTGCACAGAGTACCAGCCCGTCCTAGAGACCAGTGCAGAGTATGGGCCTTGTTCTGTGCCTTGTATGTAGAGTATGGGCCTTTCTCGCTACCCTGTGCACCCCAGCCCGGCTCTTGGATTGCATAGAGTACCAGCCCGTCCTAGAGACCAGTGCAGAGTATGGGCCTTATTCTGTGCCTTGTATGTAGAGTATGGGCCTTTCTCCCTGCCTTACACATCATCTCAGCCGGTCTCTTGGCTTGCACAGAGTACCAGCCCGTCCTAGAGACCAGTGCAGAGTATGGGCCTTGTTCTGTGCCTTGTATGTAGTGTATGGGCCTTCCTCACTGCCTTGCACAGCATCCCAGCCGGTCTCTTGGCTTGCACAGAGTACCAGCCCGTCCTAGAGACCAGTGCAGAGTATGGGCCTTGCTCTGTGCCTTGCATGTAGAGGATGGGCCTTTCTCGCTACCCTGTGCACCCCAGCCCGGCTCTTGGATTGCATAGAGTACCAGCCCGTCCTAGAGACCAGTGCAGAGTATGGGCCTTGTTCTGTGCCTTGTATGTAGAGTATGGGCCTTTCTCGCTGCCTTACACATCATCTCAGTCGGTCTCTTGGCTTGCACAGAGTACCAGCCCGTCCTAGAGACCAGTGCAGAGTATGGGCCTTGTTCTGTGCCTTGTATGTAGTGTATGGGCCTTCCTCACTGCCTTGCACAGCATCCCAGCCGGTCTCTTGGCTTGCACAGAGTACCAGCCCGTCCTAGAGACCAGTGCAGAGTATGGGCCTTGTTCTGTGCCTTGTATGTAGTGTATGGGACTTCCTCGCTGCCTTGCACAGCATCGCAGCCCGGCTCTGTTGTCTAATCCGAGTGCCATGCTGGCCCAGCGCCCGGTACCAGCCCAGCTCTGTGGCCGGCTGCGGCAGGGGGAACCGGTGCCCGTTGCGTCTCTGGACTGGCAGATGCAGCTGCCAGGATTAGGGCTCTAGGCAGAGCGCTGGGTGACCCCAGATCCTGAGCTTCTGCCCGAAGCCCAGCCAACATGATCCGCTTAGGGGGGATTTGAAGCAGGGAGCGGTTAACCCTGCGTGCACCACACGCTCTCTGTAACCCAAGCGAGATATCTGCTGTCCAAGTCATGGACCCACGAACCGGGCCGTTTCTAGACACTATGGGCCCCTCGGCGAAATACTAGAATACACCCCGTACTGGGAACCCCTCCCTGAAGCCCCATTTCATGACATGATTATAATATCAGTAGCTGTACCCAGCGTTTCACACGCCGCACTAGCACGCACGCTCTCTCTTGCGCGCACTTTCTCACTGCACGCTCTTTCTCGCAGTCTCTCACTGTTTCACTCTGTGGTTGAGAGTCGCTCTCTCTTGCTCGCACTTTCTCACTGCACTCTCTTTCTCGCTGTCTCTCACTGTTTCACTCTGTGGTTGAGAGTCGCTCTCTCTTGCTTGCACTTTCTCACTGCACGCTCTTTCTCGCTGTCTCTCACTGTTTCACACTGACTGTGGGTAAGAGTCGCTGTCTCTTGCTCGCACTTTCTCACTGCACTCTCTTTCTTGCTGTCTCTCACTGTTTCACTCTGTCAGTGGGTAAGAGACGCTTTTTCAGGCGTGTGTTTGCTAGAGCCACCCCAGCCGTTGCTGACAGCAGCGTGACCAGTGAAAAAAAGCTGATATCTTGAAGGAAGAGTGGTCTGGGGGGTGGGGAGGAGTTGGTCCTTTTTTATGGTTAAAAGCAGAATTGAGGGTCACTCTACCCTACCCCCAAGATGAGGAGGGGGCTGGTACGTGGAGACATACACTGGCATTACTTGTTTTTTCTGTAGGAATGCCGCCCTCACACTGAGGGTGTATTATCTGCATGGTGGGTGGTGGGAGGGCTTGTGTAGGCTCTGCAAGAGGTGCTGAGGTTCAGACAGACTGGTGTATTCAATGTATATGGAATATGTGTATGAAATTTCAAATTAAAATATGTAATGGTTTTAGATTTTCTAACTCTGGTATTTTGCATTATTGACTAATATATTGACAGACGAGTACATGGGCTAGTATCCCCTATCCATTCTAAGAGAGCGGTATTTTGTGATTCACAGGCCAGTTTGTATATTTCAAGGGTTCCACCCTTTACACAAGGGTTTGCCTGTGACTCCAAGTTTTCCCTCTACCTCCCAGTGTTTTCTTGTGGCTGAGGTTCAGACAGACCTTGTATGAAACCAGAGAACCAGACTGCAGAGTCGAGAATAGTTTTTATTTTCTAATTTTTTAAAAATTATTGGCATAAGAACTACTTACCACAACTGTAAGAAATGGGTGGGTTCAATTGCACTATCAACCAAATGTGTGGCCAGATCGCAGAATAAAACGTTTACTTCGTTCTCACTAATCTGAGCACACGCCTTTCTGAGAAGGACAGGCCTTTTCAGAGACAAAATGTTGTGTATTCTTGGCAAAAGAAGCTAGTTAAAAAAGGGGAATTAATTTTAATAACATTACAAAATGGCTCTTTTAAAACGTTACCAATATTAATTTCTAATGAGCACTTTGATGTATGTTGTTATCATAATACAAATGTTACACTCATCTTTCTGGACAAAGCACATTATCAAAATCTAGAATAACCATATACATTATTTTCTGATAGAAGCTGACATTTCCAAGATGAGCTGTCTTTGTACATTCCAATAAGACCCGTTTGAAATACCCACATGTGAAGGGGAAAAATAGCACCACTGAGTGCTCCTGGCTGCTTTGCATAAAATCAAAGGTTTAAAAAAATAATATTATAAAATTGCCACACCCCCATGGGCCTCAGAGCACTAAAGAAGGAAAAATGGAACAAGAGAAGAGTCATCATCAGAACATGGAGAGATCCTCAAACAAGGTCAGGTCAGGAAGAAGAACGATGTCTAGCCGGGAGCAAGTAAGTAGGTCTTAAGAGCTTTTTTGAAGCATGAAGCGGAAGGTATGAGGCAGACTGTTCCAGAGAGATGGCACATCAAAATCAAACATGGAAGCTCCGGTACGCTGCAACTTGAAGCCACTGACATCCACCTGAAAAGAGTCATTGGAGCGAAGACATCTCCTTGGAACAGAGCGTTTGATGCGACTGGAGATAAAGACAGGGCCAAAGTCTTGGAGGTATTTATGTGCCAAAGTTAGAATATTGTGTTGACACGTGCCTGAACTGGAAGCCAGTGTAGCGACTGCCAAACAGGAGTGACGTGGCCCCGGTGAGCAAGATTACGAACAATACGAACCGCGCTGTTCTGAATAACTTGCCATTTTTGAAAGTTGGCTTGTGAGGAGGTTATGAGAAGGCCGTTGAAATAATCCAACTTTAAAACTAGAACTGACCGACCTAGAAGCCAACGGTTGGTATCAGAGCAGTACGGTCTGACATGTCTGAGTAATCTACGGCAGTATGCACAAGAGGATCCAAGCTGGTTGATATGAGGAGTAATGTTGAGCTCCGAGTCCAAGATGATTCCTAGTGTCTTAACTTTGTAGCTTTATTTTGCCCCATAATGATTCAGAACGATAGTGACCAGCATGTAAAGTAATGGAAGCCCAAACAGACCTCCTATGGGTTTTAAAACCATAGTATGGAGGCTTAAAGACACTCATTTAAAAAAAAACGTAACGTAAGGTCCCCTGCTTGTAGTCATTATTTCACTCAGGTCAACCTTCTGTGTACTCCCCCTGTGCTAATCAGCAAACATTTGCATTTCTTACGTTAATTGAATCGATGAATAATAGTCTCTCCAAATCACGTCCTCATTGCTGTATCTGCAGTCATCCACCACGAGTCACCCCCTGTTTAAGTGCTCTGCTGATAACAGACATGTTTGAACTTATCTGACTGGCCCTGTTTCTTTTGTTGTGCTTAATTTCAAAGCAAAACAAAATAAACTACTAGGTTCATGGGTCATAAATCAGTCCATGAGCACTGGCTGGGAAGACCTCGTGCTGCACCCTCAAGCTACCTGCCCCAATGAAGCCACTCACTTTGCCTGCCCCTAAACATGTTCCTACCTATGAAAGACTTGCCCTGCTGGGCTGGTGGGGGGCCAGGGACAGTAAGGCCTGAGCTTCACATATTTGTGTACCCCGGGAGGGCTGGGTTACCTCTCATGGACCTGGATCCATTGTATTGTCGCTGGGGGTCTAGCAGGCCAGTGTAGCAAGGAGAAGCCCTTGCCCCCAATCTCCTCAAGGCAGACCGAGATCCCCAAGTTGGCTCAGGCCGAGTGGTCGACGACGAGGCCGGTGATCCTCAGGCTCGTGTGCAGGAGACAGCTTCATTCTACACTAAGCAGTCCAGCCTGACATGATCCAGAGCATAAATCTTCGTTCCTAAAAGCAGACTTTGCTGCCGGTTATATCGCCACTACCTGCATTTTGCCCCCCGGAGTGTTCCAAGTGTAGATTCTGCTGCCTTGTTATCCCGCCACTGTTTATATTGGAATGCACCTGCATTTTGCCCCCCCCGGAGTGTTCCAAGTGTAGATTCTGCTGCCTTGTTATCCCGCCACTGTTTATATTGGAATGCACCTGCATTTTGCCTACCGGAGTGTTCCAAGTGTAGATTCTGCTGCCTTGTTATCCCGCTACTGTTTATATTGGAATGCACCTGCATTTTGCCCCCCGGAGTGTTCCAAGTGTAGATTCTGCTGCCTTGTTATCCCGCCACTGTTTATGTGTTAGCGCCCCTGCATTTTGCCCCCCGGAGTGTTCCAAGTGTAGATACTGCTGCCTTGTTACCCCGCCACTGTTTATATTGGAATGCACCTGCATTTTGCCTACCGGAGTGTTCCAAGTGTAGATTCTGCTGCCTTGTTATCCCGCCACTGTTTATGTGTTAGCGCACCTGCATTTTGCCTACCGGAGTGTTCCAAGTGTAGATTCTGCTGCCTTGTTATCCCGTCACTGTTTATATTGGAATGCACCTGCATTTTGCCCCCCGGAGTGTTCCAAGTGTAGATTCTGCTGCCTTGTTATCCCGCCACTGTTTATCTTTGAATGCACCTGCATTTTGCCTACCGGAGTGTTCCAAGTGTAGATTCTGCTGCCTTGTTATCCCGCCACTGTTTATCTTTGAATGCGCCTGCATTTTGCCCCCCAGAGTGTTCCAAGTGTAGATTCTGCTGCCTTGTTATCCCGCCACTGTTTATCTTTGAATGCACCTGCATTTTGCCTACCGGAGTGTTCCAAGTGTAGATTCTGCTGCCTTGTTATCCCGCCACTGTTTATCTTTGAATGCACCTGCATTTTGCCTACCGGAGTGTCCCAAGTGTACATTCTGCTGCCTTGTTATCCTGCCACTGTTTATGTGTTAGCGCCCCTGCATTTTGCCTCCCGGAGTGTTCCAAGAGTAGATTCTACTGCCTTGTTATCCCGCCACTGTTTATCTTTGAATGCACCTGCATTTTTCCCCCCGGAGTGTTCCAAGTGTAGATTCTGCTGCCTTGTTATCCCGCCACTGTTCATATTGGAATGCACCTGCATTTTGCCTACCGGAGTGTTCCAAGTGTAGATTCTGCTGCCTTATTATCCCGCCACTGTTTATCTTTGAATGCGCCTGCATTTTGCCCCCCAGAGTGTTCCAAGTGTAGATTCTGCTGCCTTGTTATCCCGCCACTGTTTATATTGGAATGCACCTGCATTTTGCCCCCCGGAGTGTTCCAAGTGTAGATTCTGCTGCCTTGTTATCCCGCCACTGTTTATATTGGAATGCACCTGCATTTTGCCTACCAGAGTGTTCCAAGTGTAGATTCTGCTGCCTTGTTATCCCGCCACTATTTATATTGGAATGCACCTGCATTTTGCCTACCGGAGTGTTCCAAGTGTAGATTCTGCTGCCTTGTTATCCCGCCACTGTTTATATTGGAATGCACCTGCATTTTGCCCCCCGGAGTGTTCCAAGTGTAGATTCTGCTGCCTTCTTATCCCGCCACTGTTTATATTGGAATGCACCTGCATTTTGCCTACCGGAGTGTTCCAAGTGTAGATTCTGCTGCCTTGTTTTCCCGCCACTGTTTATATTTGAATGCACCTGCATTTTGCCTACCGGAGTGTTCCAAGTGTAGATTCTGCTGCCTTGTTATCCCGCTACTGTTTATATTGGAATGCACCTGCATTTTGCCCCCCGGAGTGTTCCAAGTGTAGATTCTGCTGCCTTGTTATCCCGCCACTGTTTATATTGGAATGCACCTGCATTTTGCCTACCGGAGTGTTCCAAGTGTAGATTCTGCTGCCTTGTTTTCCCGCCACTGTTTATATTTGAATGCACCTGCATTTTGCCTACCGGAGTGTTCCAAGTGTAGATTCTGCTGCCTTGTTATCCCACCACTGTTTGTGTTAGCGCCCCTGCATTTTGCCCCCCGGAGTGTTCCAAGTGTAGATACTGCTGCCTTGTTATCCCTCCACTGTTTATATTTGAATGCACCTGCATTTTGCCCCCCGGAGTGTTCCAAGTGTAGATTCTGCTGCCTTCTTATCCCGCCACTGTTTATATTGGAATGCACCTGCATTTTGCCTACCGGAGTGTTCCAAGTGTAGATTCTGCTGCCTTGTTTTCCCGCCACTGTTTATATTTGAATGCACCTGCATTTTGCCTACCAGAGTGTTCCAAGTGTAGATTCTGCTGCCTTGTTATCCCGCCACTGTTTGTGTTAGCGCCCCTGCATTTTGCCCCCCGGAGTGTTCCAAGTGTAGATTCTGCTGCCTTGTTATCCCACCACTGTTTGTGTTAGCGCCCCTGCATTTTGCCCCCCGGAGTGTTCCAAGTGTAGATTCTGCTGCCTTGTTATCCCGCCACTGTTTATATTCTGCCACTATTTGCATTGTGCCCCAGAGTGCCCCAAAGGCAAAATCTACCACTGTGAGGCTAGACTCACCCCTAAACGTGCCGTGATGTGGCAAGGCCACCCAGAACTTCACTGTTGTGAGATTTTAGCACTTTACAGCACACCTCATAGAGTTCGCCACCTCCGAGCCTTGCCACTCTGCCACCCAATGTTTGGACTCCGAGACTCTGAACCTCCCACTACTCATTTCGGAAATGTTCAACCTACGGCCTTGAAGGCTACCATTGTAAAACTGGGGTTACCAAGCACCATGAGGCTCTGAGACTGAGATGCAACCAGCACAGAGAGGCTTTGGCCACTGTGAACCCAATACCATGACAAGGCCTCAGAAACGGGAGCCCACACCATCCGGAGGCTAAAGCCACACTAAACCATTTGCCAATACAAGGCCCTGTCGCTATGGGGACTCACGACCAGGAACCCTAACATAGTAAGGATATACCACTCAGAGAACCTTCCATTTGCAGTACCCCCCACTCCACCGCCCTGCGCCCCCATCACAAGCTCCAAGCACTATAAGGCCTATATCACAGGAAAACCAAACCAAAAACCTGAGAGAAGGGATAATACTGCATCGGGATACACTCACCTAAGGCAATTTCCACCTGGAATAGTGCCACCCCAGGTTAGTTCAGCACCAGGAACAGCTCTGCCACTGTTATAGTCCTACTTGGGCATAGCTCTGCCCTGGAATAGACCTGCCCCGGGAAAAACACTTCCCCAGGAACAGTTCAGCCCCTTAGATAGCTCTGCCCTGAAACAACTCAGCCCTTGAGATAGCTCCAGCCACCGGGATAGCTCCAGCCACTGGGATAGCTCTGGCCCCTGGGATGGCTCTGGCCCCTGGGATAGCTCTGGCCCCTGGGATAGCTCCAGCCACTGGAATAGCTCTGGCCCCTGGGATAGCTTCCACTCCTGGGATAGATCCGGCCCCTGGGATAGCTCCGGCCCCTGGGATAGCTCCAGCCACTGGAATAGCTCCAGCCACTGGGATAGCTCTGGCCCCTTGGATGGTGCTGGCCCCTGGGATAGTTCCAGCCACTGGAATAGCTCTGGCCCCTGGGATAGCTTCCACTCCTGGGATAGCTCCGGCCCCTGGGATAGCTCCGGTCTCTGGGATAGCTCCTCCCCTGGGATAACTTCATCCACTAGGACAGGTCTGGCCCCTGGAATAACTCTGGCCTCTGGGATAGCTCCGGTCTCTGGGATAACTCCTGCCCCTGGGATAACTCCTGCCCCTGGGATAGCTCCACCCACTGAGATAGCTCCAGCCGCTGGGATAGCTCTGGCCCCTGGGATAGCTCCAGCCCCTGGGATAGCTCCGGCCCCTGGGATAGCTCCGGTCTCTTGGATAGCTCCACCCACTGGGATAGCGCTGGCCCCTGGGATAGCTCCGGTATCTGGGATAGCTCCACCCACTGGGATAGCTCTGGCCCCTGGGATAGCTCCAACCCCTGGGATAGCTCCGGCCCCTGGGATAGCTTTGGTCTCTGGGATAGCTCCGCCCCTGGGATAACTCATGCCCCTGGGATAGCTCCACCCACTGGGATAGCGCTGGCCCCTGGGATAGCTCCAGCCACTGGGATAGCTCTGGCGCCTGGGATAGCTCTGGCCCCTGGGATAGCTCCAGTCTCTGGGATATCTCCACCCACTGGGATAGTTCTGGCCCCTGGGATAGCTCCAGCCGCTGGGATAGCTCCGGCCCCTGGGATAGCTCAAGCCCTGGGATAACTCCTGCCCCTTGGATAGCTCCGGCCCCTGGGATAGCTCCGGTCTCTGGGATATCTCCACCCACTGAGATAGCGCTGGCCCCGGGGATAGCTCCGGTCTCTGGGATAGCTCCACCCACTGGGATAGTGCTGGCCCCTGGGATAGCTCCGGTCTCTGGGATAGCTCCACCCACTGGGATAGCTCCGGCCCCTGGGATAGCTCCAGCCCCTGGGATAGCTCCGGCCCCTGGGATAGCTCCAGTCTCTGGGATAGCTCCGCCCCTGGGATAACTCCTGCCCCTGGGATAGTTCCACACACTGGGATAGCGCTGGCCAATGGGATAGCTCTGGCCCCTGGGATGGCTCTGGTCTCTGGGATAGCTCCGGCCCCTGGGATAGCTCCAGCCGCTGGAATAGCTCCAGCCACTGAGATAGCTCCGGCCGCTGGGATAGCTCCGGCCCCTGGGATAGCTCCGGCCCCTGGGATAGCTCCGGCCCCTGGGATAGCTCCGGCCCCTGGGATAGCTCCGGCCCCTGGCATAGCTCCGGCCCCTTGGATAGCTCCAGCCCTGGGATAACTCCTGTCCCTGGGATAACTCCTGCCCCTGGGATAGCTCCAGCCACTGGGATAGCTCTGGCGCCTGGGATAGCTCTGGCCCCTGGGATAGCTCCGGTCTCTGGGATATCTCCACCCACTGGGATAGCTCTGGCCCCTGGGATAGCTCCGGCCCCTGGGATAGCTCCCGCCCCTGGGATAGTTCCGGCCCCTGGGATAGCTCTGGCCCCTGGGATAGCTCCAGCCCCTGGGATAGCTCCGGCCCCTGGGATAGCTCCGGCCCCTGGGATAGCTCCGGCCCTGGGATAACTCCTGTCCCTGGGATAACTCCTGCCCCTGGGATAGCTCCAGCCACTGGGATAGCTCTGGCGCCTGGGATAGCTCTGGGCCCTGGGATAGCTCCGGTCTCTGGGATATCTCCACCCACTGGGATAGCTCCGGCCCCTGGGATAGCTCCGGCCCCTGGGATAGGTCCAGTCTCTGGGATAGCTCCAGCCACTGGGATAGCTCTGGCCCCTGGGATAGCTCCGGTCTCTGGGATATCTCCACCCACTGGGATAGCTCCGGCCCCTGGGATAGCTCTGGCCCCTGGGATAGCTCCAGTCTCTGGGATAGCTCCGCCCCTAGGATAACTCCTGCCCCTGGGATAGCTCCACCCACTGGGATAGCGCTGGCCCCTGGGATAGCTCTGGCCCCTGGGATAGCTCTGGCCCCTGGGATAGCTCTGGCCCCTGGGATAGCTCTGGTCTCTGGGATAGCTCCAGCTGCTGGAATAGCTACAGCCACTGAGATAGCTCTGGTCTCTGGGATATCTCCACCCACTGACATAGCGCTGGCCCCGGGGATAGCTCCGGTCTCTGGGATAGCTCCACCCACTGGGATAGTGCTGGCCCCTGGGATAGCTCCGGTCTCTGGGATAGCTCCACCCACTGGGATAGCTCCGGCCCCTGGGATAGCTCCAGCCCCTGGGATAGCTCCGGCCCCTGGGATAGCTCCAGTCTCTGGGATAGCTCCGCCCCTGGGATAACTCCTGCCCCTGGGATAGTTCCACACACTGGGATAGCGCTGGCCAATGGGATAGCTCTGGCCCCTGGGATAGCTCTGGTCTCTGGGATAGCTCCGGCCCCTGGGATAGCTCCAGCCGCTGGAATAGCTCCAGCCACTGAGATAGCTCCGGCCGCTGGGATAGCTCCGGCCCCTGGGATAGCTCCGGCCCCTGGGATAGCTCCGGCCCCTGGGATAGCTCTGGCCCCTGGGATAGCTCCGGCCCCTGGCATAGCTCCGGCCCCTGGGATAGCTCCAGCCCTGGGATAACTCCTGTCCCTGGGATAACTCCTGCCCCTGGGATAGCTCCAGCCACTGGGATAGCTCTGGCGCCTGGGATAGCTCTGGCCCCTGGGATAGCTCCGGTCTCTGGGATATCTCCACCCACTGGGATAGCTCTGGCCCCTGGGATAGCTCCGGCCCCTGGGATAGCTCCCGCCCCTGGGATAGCTCCGGCCCCTGAGATAGCTCTGGCCCCTGGGATAGCTCCGGCCCCTGGGATAGCTCCGGCCCCTGGGATAGCTCCGGCCCCTGGGATAGCTCCGGCCCTGGGATAACTCCTGTCCCTGGGATAACTCCTGCCCCTGGGATAGCTCCAGCCACTGGGATAGCTCTGGCGCCTGGGATAGCTCTGGCCCCTGGGATAGCTCCGGTCTCTGGGATATCTCCACCCACTGGGATAGCTCCGGCCCCTGGGATAGCTCCGGCCCCTGGGATAGCTCCGGCCCCTGGGATAGCTCCAGTCTCTGGGATAGCTCCAGCCACTGGGATAGCTCTGGCCCATGGGATAGCTCCGGTCTCTGGGATATCTCCACCCACTGGGATAGCGCTGGCCCCTGGGATAGCTCTGGCCCCTGGGATAGCTCTGGCCCCTGGGATAGCTCTGGCCCCTGGGATAGCTCTGGTCTCTGGGATAGCTCCAGCTGCTGGAATAGCTACAGCCACTGAGATAGCTCTGGCCCCTGGGATAGCTCTGGCCCCTGGGATAGCTCTGGCCCCTGGGATAGCTCTGGTCGCTGGAATAGCTCCAGCCGCTGGAATAGCTCCAGCCACTGAGATAGCTCCGGCCGCTGGGATAGTTCCGGCCCCTGGGATAGCTCCGGCCCCTGGGATAGCTCCGGCCCCTGGGATATCTCCACCCACTGAGATAGCGCTGGCCCCGGGGATACCTCCGGTCTCTGGGATAGCTCCACCCACTGGAATAGCTACAGCCACTGAGATAGCTCCGGCCGCTGGGATAGCTCCGGCCCCTGGGATAGCTCCGGCCCCTGAGATAGCTTCAGCCCTGGGATAGCTCCAGCCCTGGGATAACTCCTGCCCCTGGGATAACTCCTGCCCTTGGGATAGCTCCGGCCCCTGGGATAGCACTGGCTCCTGGGATAGCACTGGCTCCTGGGATAGCTCTGGCCCCTGGGATAGCTCCAGTCTCTGGGATAGCTCCAGCCACTGGGATAGCTCTGGCCCCTGGGATAGCTCCGGTCTCTGGGATATCTCCACCCACTGGGATAGCTCCGGCCCCTGGGATAGCTCTGGCCCCTGGGATAGCTCCAGTCTCTGGGATAGCTCCGCCCCTAGGATAACTCCTGCCCCTGGGATAGCTCCACCCACTGGGATAGCGCTGGCCCCTGGGATAGCTCTGGCCCCTGGGATAGCTCTGGCCCCTGGGATAGCTCTGGCCCCTGGGATAGCTCTGGTCTCTGGGATAGCTCCAGCTGCTGGAATAGCTACAGCCACTGAGATAGCTCTGGCCCCTGGGATAGCTCTGGCCCCTGGGATAGCTCTGGCCCCTGGGATAGCACTGGCTCCTGGGATAGCTCCGGTCTCTGGGATATCTCCACCCACTGGGATAGCTCTGGCCCCAGGGATAGCACTGGCTCCCGGGATAGCTCCGGCCCCTGGGATAGCTCCGGCCCCTGGGATAGCTCCAGCCGCTGGAATAGCTCCAGCCACTGAATAGCTCCGGCCGCTGGGATAGCTCCGGCCGCTGGGATAGCTCTGGCCCCTGGGATAGCTCTGGTCTCTGGGATAGCTCCGGCCCCTGGGATAGCTCCGGCTCCTGGGATAGCTCCGGTCTCTGGGATATCTCCACCCTCTGGGATAGCTCTGGCCCCTGGGATAGCTCCGGTCTCTGGGATATCTCCACCCTCTGGGATAGCTCTGGCCCCTGGGATAGCACTGGCTCCTGGGATAGCTTCCACCCCTGGAAGATGTGAGGGGTCAGTAATGCAAGGCAGACAATTGCTTGTGGATTTCTCAGTGTTAGAAATGTTATTAATAACAACAAGTGCAATAAAAACCCTAACCCTAAACCTAACCCTAACCCTAACCCTAACCCTAAACCTACTTCACAAGGGAGTTCCCTGCCTGGTCTAAGTTCTAATGGGATTTCTCCTGCATACACAAAACTGGCCCTCACACTAAACAAAACAAACATTCAAAGTAAATCATAAACAACATAACTAAGTGACCACCAAAACCAGTGACTTGGATGACCTTCACCGGTGCTGGGTAGACCCCTTTCCCATGGTTGTCCAATGTCAATTTCTCCAAGTGTTCATAAAGAAATGTAAAGTCTTTAATCAGTTACCAGAAAGGGTTTTTCAGTGAACCTGAATACGGAGCTTCACTCACCGGCTCCGAGAACATTGCGATTGCGGGCTGCTTCCACTTCCTGACTTCTCCTCCTTCTTCTACTACTTCAGGCACTCTTGAGACCCCCACGCCCCTGCAGCATGGGTGTCTCCAAGCTGGCCTTAACCAAAGGGAGTCTCCTTCACTCCTCTGTCCCTCGGCTTGCTTCTGCACACAGGCCACGGGTTGCAGCACATTCTCAGCTCTGCAATTACAGCCACTAGGTACACCTGGGAAGACCTTCAATTTCGGCACGTCTCTTTCATTGCAGCTGCGGCAAGGAAGGGTTTGTGAACACAGGACCAACTCAGAACCTGCAGGTGAAATCTGCTCGTCTTTCATCATGGCGTCCCTTAAGTGATCACACTTCCTCGTGAACTGCCAGCCTTGTGCTCTTCTCCTTCTGCTACTACTGCCAACATTCCAGCTCCTGTTCCAGCTCCTTCCTGCTGCCTCTCAGGTGGGGCACTTGATTTCAGGTGCAGCCCCTTAATGTTAATTGCCTGACCATAGCAAAGGCTGTCTGGCCTACTTGTCTGTCCTTCACTTCTACATGCATCTTCTACCCTCTTCTTCATCTCAGTTCCTGTGTGATTCTGGGGCATGTAGTTCACTTTAGTTATATTAGGTTTTCTGACTTATTTGATACTTTTACGGCTCCCTTTAATTCCCTTATTATTTTTAGAAGACGGATTGTGGGTTTCAACCTTACAAGAGGCAGATGGCATAGAAAAGGCCATATTTCCGTCATTCCTTGTAGTATACCTTCGGTATTGAGGTAAGTGTTTGTTTTTAAGGATACAAAAGATGTGTTCTTTTGATCTAAAAGGTTACAGGGTTACAACCTTAGAATTTACCACTTCAGTTTGACTAGGAGGTTGAGATATGTTAAAATGATAATGTACCAGAACCTCCTCTGGCACAGTGGTAAGAGTCTCCCTTTTAGAGGAAGAATACTGTGTCTCAACCCACGGAATCTCCTCACTACCCCGGGCCCTGTCTCCACCCAGGTGATCCTCCCCCACTACACCACCCCCAGGGTTGGGATAAGGAAGCACCTGATCTCCCCTGGCCACCTGGGATGAGACTTTAGGCAGGGTTTCAGTGATGGATCTGCAGGATTCCTTACAGAGAGCTCCTGCCCCTGGCATAGGCCCCGCTCCAAGGATAAGGTTTCTAGCCCTGGGACAAGGTTAAGACCAGGGATCAGGATAAACCTAGGTAAAAAACTCAGAGCCCCAAGATCAGGCTAGCCCCCAGAATAGACTTACCCATGGGACAGTATGACGCCTAAAACAGCCCGGTCCCATGGACAGCAAGAACACTGGAACAGCTCTATAATATCCTACAAACTATACCCCTGAGACACCTCTGTTCCATGCTGGAATAACACAAACAGCCCAAGTGAAGTGAAAAACCAGGACGACAGACAGTCCACCAGGAAACAATGGGAACATCCAACATAATCAGGAAAAACAGAACCTAAGAAGAAACCCAACCTCAAGCAACAAGCCCACACCACAAAATGCATCCTACCAGGAAAGACAGACGCACAAGAAATAGCCAAAACAAAACAAGCCAATTGGAATAACCCAACCATCTCAATAACCCAACACTGGGAACCAAACAACACCAAGAAATGGCACACCTACCTGCCCACCGCAAAAGAGACCCTTTGCTGAAACAACTCCAAAATCACTCTACTTATCGTGCTACCTATCAACCTATCACCCACTTGGCCAACGTATCAACCACAAGAACCGTAAGCACCATAAGGAGGATAGCAGGAAACCCAACAGACAGACGTGAAACCCACAAAAGCACAACTGAAAGATACAACCTCAACACACTATTCGTCACAAAAAATTGGCATGAATCAAAGAACCATCAATGTGAGCAGACAGACAACCCAGAAGAAAACACCAAACCAAAAAACAACCTTTTTGACCTACTCGATGAAGAAACAGAAACAAAACCGAAGGCACAATGTGATGGAAAAACAAATCAATAGCAACTCAAATTACCAAGGGCACCATCAAAGGACAAACGAAACACAGGAAACAAAAGGATACAGTGAAGACTAGTCATCATCATATCAGTGTCAAAACACACAGCTGAAATATGCGAACTATTAAGTGTTGGAGGTACAGACATACTATTTCTCACTGAAACCTGCCTAACTCAAACCTTGAAGGTAACAGCACACAATTCCCTACCGAACAACTTCAAACTTAAACAACACAGCCGAGAAGGAAAAAGAGGAGGAGGTCTCACCATAGCATATAAGGACCAGCTAAAAATAACAACAGCACCACCGTTAAACATCCCAAACTGCGAATCACTGCTCCTGCACTTAGCCTTCGATCACCAAACCAACCTATCATTCCTACTTGTCTACAGTCCTCTGACATAAAACCCTACTTTCACTGACAGATTTGTGGACATCATCGTTACTATCACCATTAAACATGATCACCTGATCATACTGGTAGATTTCAACATCTGGATAAAATAAGAAAACATTGGTTCACCCATAACTCGAACAAATCAGCTAACAACGACCCATCTACAACTGGTGAAGGGAGCAATACACACAGCAGGCCACAACTTAAATCACAATTGCGCCTCCAATGCAAATCTTTTGGAGCAATAACCTCCTAACACCCTTTGTGATCCATCCATAAACACGAATACTATCTAACCTCACAAAAATCCTCCAATTCGGAAAAGAAACTGGAAATCCATAAACACTGAAGACCTAAACAGCTGCTTGGAGGCCCCTAAACCTTCAATCACCATTTTAGACTCAACCAGCATAGAGGAAAGTACTGAGACAACCCAAAAATGGATCAGGAAAAACTAGACTTCTTTGCATCAGAAAAACTATTCACCCTCTCATTAAAGAAATAAATGGCGAGGGTTCACACCCCACATCAGAGCACTAAAGAAAATAACAGGAAACTGGAACAAGAATGCAGGAAAAACTACGATCAAGAGAAAAAAATCACCTACTAAAGACAGATACGACTATAGAAAGCTGAAATACTCAAAGCAAAAAAGACATACTGCAATGAAAGGGTCACAAGCTCAAGCAACAACCGGAAAATAGATGTTCAACATCTTCAACGAGCTAAGACCCCAACATCATGCAACAACACACCCACGTCATCACAAAACCTATGCGATGATCTTGCAGACCACTTTGAAAACAAAATCAAAAACATCCAGCAAGTCATTCAGAGCATGCCCAAAAACACCAACCACCCTAAACCAGCCAATGCCGGAATCATCTACAAGACTAAACAACTACCACCAATTTCAACAGAAAAATTCACCAGCTGGCTGTCGATCAGACCCCTGCCAACCGGACACAAACACCCAGAAGACCCCTGCAGAATATTTCCTCACCTCTTCAATGACTCACTAGCAACTGGAACTGTGCCATGAGTCTGTAAATCAGCAAACATCAAGCCACTCCTTAAAGACCCATCGGAAAATGTGGAAGACCTAACCAACTACCAACTAGTTTCAAACATCCCATACTCAGTGAAACTCCTAGAAAGCTATGTCTACGAACAAATCCTGGAACATGTAGAAAACAATCGGACACTAGACCAGGCACAAGTCGGCTTCAACCCCATAAAAGGAAAAAGAGCAGCATTACTATCGATATGGGATGATGTAAAAACCAACGCAGACTCCAACGTCAAATCAGCACTAATACTACTTGATTTATCAGCAGCTTTCGACACAGTCCACCACAAAACACTCATCAAAGCACCTGAAGGTATAGGAATCAACAACACAGCGTTACACTGGGGAAAATCCTTCATGACAGAAAGAACGGAAGCAACTTGACTAACACCCTTCATCTCAACCCCCGCACAACAACTCGAGGAGTCCCACAAGGCTCGTGCCTCTCACCACTACTATTCAACATCTATATGACCCCTTATAATCAACTTCAACAAAAGACACAGACTCACCTGCTACAATTACACAGACAACACACAAATCACCAACAAAATCAGTGCTAGCTAAGAACAAAATCCAACCCTTACCAACTGCACCACAGAAATATAACACTGTATGAGTTCCAACAACCTTAAACTCAACCCGGACAAAACAGAAATCATGATTGCACCCAATGAACCACCACCGCATTCCATGGCCTTCTGAATTGGAAACCTACCAGAACCAGCCAAAGTGGTCAAGAAACTCGGAATATTCATGGACAACGCCTAAAGATTCGAAGTGCAAGTCAATGCAGTAGTAAAGAAGTGCTTCTTTCACCTGCACACAATCAAGCGGATACTTTCCTTCATCACCTTTCCAAATGGAACACTTGCTCTGATTTCTTTTGTCATGCCAGGAATCAACTACGCCAACAGCATCTATCTCGGAATGCCAGAGTACCTTATCAAAAAACTACAACGAATACAGAACGCAGCTGCAAGACTGCTTCACAGACTCATTAAGAGAGAACACATCGCACCGGCACTAAGAACACGATATTGGCTACCGGTCAAAAAATGAATTATCGTCAAAACATTCTGCATAACTCACAGGGCAATCGACAGCCAAGGAGGAGAATTGATAGAGGGAAAAATGTCCCATCTACAAACGAAAATGAACATTAAGGTCCAGCAACGACATTTTCCGTGAACCTAAACAATTCTCAAAGAGTACATTTGGGGGAACAGCAAATCACCAAAGAATAATAACAACTCGATATAACCCTACCCAAAGGACTCTGACAAGTCTCCACTAACCCTACTAGAACCTAAAACCTAAAACCACCACAAACTGCACACACTCCACAACAGGAAACGAAACCAATCACACACAAATCACCCCATGCACACTCATGCACCAAACACCACATAATGGCCCTCATTACAACACTGGCGCTAAACCATGGCGCTATTAGCACCATGGTTGGTGCCAGTGTTGTAACGAGTACGCCATGGTGAAATGGGGAAATACCACCCCATTCCAAGGTTGGCGGGGCGGTATTTCCCCATTTCACCATGGCCCTTCCCCATTCCCATTTTTACCCCATAGTGCTCAATGGGAATGGGGAAGGCGGCAATTACGGTACCGCAAATTGCGTTACCGTAATTGCCTGTGAGGTCTCTTTGCGGGTCCCTACTTTAAAGGCTGGTCCAGACCAGCCGTTCAGGTCGGGTCCCGCAAAGGGACCTCGTAGTAAGGCGCTAAGTGGTTAACGGCGCCGCAGCCTTTTACGGTGCTGTTAACCACTTAGCGCCTGGGTCGTAATGAGGCCCAATGTCTCCCAACTAAAAACAAAGCAGCACACAGTGGCCGGTTTTTCCGATTTGACGCTAGAAACAGCACATCAAAGCTCTCTTGCACTTTTCCATCTCAATCCCACTAACTAAACCCTCCCATCTGCCAGAGGGTCTGTAAATGGCAGCGGTGTACGGTATAGATCGCAATAACATAACATAACAAGCACCCAAAGTAAACAGATTCCAATAAAAAAAGAGGTTATGTTACTGGGATTTACTCTACATACTGGTGGCATGTGCATGGCCACCAGGCACTCTAGCGGCCCTGGTGGAGAAGGGGGTGGTTGAAATTTGTGGGGACGGAGATAAAATGCAAGATAGCTGTGCTGTTGCGTTGATGCATACAGACCGGAAGTAGCCGGGTAGCGTGCATGCAGCTGTTCTATACCGAGAGCATAGAGGCTTTTGTGGCTGCATGCGAGTCTCGTGCACCGGTGCTGCTGGGATGCACTGGCCGGGACTGTGGTAAGTAAGTCGATTGTAGAGATGTAGTCGTCTGTTGTTTGATGTCTGTTGGGAGGGTTGTTCACATGCCACGTGCAAGTGGCTGAGTTGTTAAGTGTATAGTATGGTTCAGCGTAGTTTAAGAATGTTACTGTGGGGAAGTTAGTGGAGGGTCAGGGTCCGGTGACCCATTCCGGGCATTGTCTGGGGAGGATAGCTCAGGGGCAGCGCGCTCGCCTTGGAAGCAAGAGGACGTAGAGCAACACAGGTTTGATTCCCGGGTCCGCGCTGAGAAATTATAATATAATAATCCATCCAGTGTGGCCATGGCAACATCTTGGTAATCGAGCCTGGTGACCTTCAGGTGATGTGTGCTCCTTCACCTGCACAACCCGAGTCCAGAAAGAATGCAGTCGATTTTCACTATATTTGCGTCCCCTTTAACTGTCCACTCAACTTGAGAAAACCACTTGGACAAATCACTCTTTTCTTATAGCCTGAAACCACCTTTGCCTCGCCACATGTAGCCTCTTTTTATTTTTTTGGGGGGCCGTCAAACTATACCCAGCGCAGGCAGGGGCGTTGCTAGGGGAGGGGCTAAGGGGGCTATAGCCCCTGATCTTTTGGTTGTAGCCCCGGATAGAATCTCAGGAGCTACAGCCAAAAGACTAGCTAGCCCCCAATCCCGACAGTACCGACATCAGCGTAGCCCCGGGTTTTTTCCAGGCCTAGCAACTCCCCTGAACGCAGCGGTCTGATCAAGTCCATAGTCAAATATATCATTGGCCCTGCCCTCAGACCTCATATACTATACTACATCATTCAGATATCGCATGGTGCCTCCCCTAAATGGGGTCCTTTGCCCTTCTGGCCCCCCAACATTGTAGCCCTCTCGTGTGGGGACCAGTTCAGCGACTGCCTTGAACGTCATCGAGAGGAACGGAAAACTGCTTCCGCCTGCGGCTGGATGGAACTTCCATCACTGCGGCAATCCGCTGCGCCTCCAGAACGTTCAGGCTGCGTGATGACGTCACGGCGCCCTCTCTACTTCTCGTTCTCGTGCCTTCCCGCTCCCATCTACTCCCTTGCCCACGTGCACCGGTGACTGGTCATTGCAGGAAACAGACAATGTTTCTGCTCAGGGAACAAGTACCAACAAAAGGAACAAAAAAGACACTTGTGGGAAAATAGTGTGGTGCAGGAGTATTGCATTTACTGAAAGATGATATAAGATAGCTCAGTGGGTTGATGCACCCGCTGCACTTCCACAGGTGTGAATATCAGTTGGGCTAGATTAGACGGCCATCCTTCCAAAGTTGGGGAAATGTGTGCCATTGTGGTGGATAACAGTTTCGCAGGTTAATTTTATTGTTGCAAGACCACACAACGTATACAAAAGCATGCATTTTTTAATTCAAATTCCTTGTGAGTGCAGAGAGTGTATACGCATGAGCCCCCCCCCACCCACCCCACTTACCCTATTTTACTTTTTGCACAGGGGAACCCCCTCTCAAAAGACAGAAATACAAACAATGACCACTAACAGTCAATATAATGTTTGTCCATTTTCCTATAGAAATAAGGGGCGCCTTCACGCAACCCTTCGTTTTGCTTTCTCGAGCAGTTGGTAAAACAGAAAAGGCCGGGGCTGCGGATCCCACAATGAATGGGAAATGTATAATCAGATGAAATTATCCCTAATCCCCTTGGGCCTCATTAAAACCCATTTCTTTCCTCTTAATCACCAAATGCACAGGGCTTGCCGTTGTATGCAAATGAGTTGTGTGTTACCCACTCAGCTGGCAAAGTCAAATCATTTGCATTTCCAGCTTTGCTTCAACTCTTTGGCCATCAGGGATCTAGTGCAGGGAGGTGGGGGGTGGGGGGCATCGGGGGGGGGGGGGGGGGAGGGGTCGAGCTTTGTTAGATCTGGAAAACAGGCCGAGCTGCAGGCAATTGCAGCTCTAGGAGTGCCAGAGACGTCAGAGGACACCATGACACCGAATGCTGAATACATTTGCGCTTACAGAACTAAGATTGTTTCTAATTTATTTATTTAAATTTATATAGCGCACCGCAGCCCTGGAGCATCGTGGCGCTGTTACAGAATACTTGCTTGGTACAGGCTTGCATCAGATAAGCAACAGTGCGATCATTATGGACAATCGGAGGAGAGTATATGTTCCTTCATTACATTGGAACAGCATAACAAGACTGAGAAAATGTTGCAGGTTACCTAGAATTGAGAGAGTTAGTTGAACAGTTTGGTTTCCAGCATTTTGCGGAAGACTGTGTAGGACTTTTCATCTCTGAATGCAGTGAGGAGGGCATTCCAGTTTTTGGGTGCTAAGTGTTGAAAACTGGTGCCTCCTGCTTTGGCTCTTTTGAAGGAAGGGACATAGATCTGGTTAGTGAGATGCGATCTCGTGGGTCTGGGTGAAGAGCTGGGGGTGATCCTTTCCGATAGATGGGGGGGGGCGTTATGTGGAAGGCATTTGTGTGTAATGGCCATGGTTTTATAAAGAATGCATTCTTTAACCGGTAGCCAGTGTGCGTCTTTCCTTGCCTGTGAGATGTGTTCCCTTTTTGGAATACTCAATGCTGCTCTCAGGGCATTGCTTTGTTTAACTTGTAGCATGTTAAGGTTTGGCAGAGGTGCCCAGGAAGAGGGTGTTACAATAGTCCAGCTTGGTGCTGACTGTGGCTCTGGCAATTGATAGGCAGTTTTTGGTTGAAAGGAAAGGTTTGACCGCGTTGATAACTTTCGTGGTGAGTGCAGCAGAGGAGGCCATGGCACTGACCTGGCGTGTCATGGACAGGGAGGAGTCAAGGTAAACTCCTAATGTTTTTACTGCTGATGAAACAGTGGTATTGTCGATGTTGAAGGTGCTGTATTGGGGGAGAGTTTATTGAGCGTTTCTTTAGCGCCTACCACAAGGATCTCGGTTTTATCTCCATTGAGACAAAGGCTGTTGGCTTCCATCCATGTTTGGATGACAGAGTAGATATTGCTTAAGGCCGCACAGTCTTGTTCGTAGATGCCGGTTAGAGGGAAGAGGAGCTGCGTGTCATCGGCACAGTTTGTGTAGGCTATGTCACGACGATCCAGGTCATTGAAGAGAGGGAGGGTGAAGATGTTATTAAGGGTAGGTGCAGTGCATGATCCCTGTGGGAATCAACAGTGTATGGTGGTGGGAGAGGCACAAGCGCTGTCTGGGAAGACTCTCATGAGTCTGCCATTGAGGAAGGATGCGACCCAGGCAATGGCTTGCAGGGAGAAGTGGGCCGCGTTTTTAAGTTGCTTACCGAGAATATTATGGTTGACGAGATCAAAGGCAGCCGACAGATCTAGCACAAGGAGAAGTGCCAGTTTCTGTCCCATGGCCTGGGCGCAAGCCAGATTGCCTTTTGACTAAGATCTTGTTTTCTTCCAGCACTTGCTGGATTTGCGTATAGGCAACGTTATCCAAGATTTTGAGCAAGATTGGGATGGGGGTAATGGGCCAGTAATTGTTAGCTATTTCAGGGTCTAGTGAGGGTTTTTTCAGAAGTGGGCGAACCCAGGCTTCTTTTAGACTGTGTGGGACTGTACTGGAGTTGAAAGAGGCATTGATGAAGGTTTTTAGAGAAGGGGCCAGGGATTCTGCACACTCTTTGACTAGTTTGGCTGGGCAGGCATCTCCTTTACAGTTTGATGGCCTGATTTTATTGACTATGTCTACTACTGCGGACTCAGTAACTTCCCTGAAGGAGAAGAGTTTTATTACGTCTTTGGTGACCTTTCTGTCAGGGTCGGAGGCTAACGTGATGGGTTTAGAGAGGTTTTTGTGATGCTCATGGATCTTATGTTGCAGGTGCTCAATTTTATTTATCAAGGCTGTTTGTACACTCGTACACCAGGCTTTATCTTTACCAATCTCTTGTGAGTTGGTGGCTGGAATGGATAGTTCTTTAAAGATGGGGAAGAGCTCCTTTGATGATTCAGAAGTGGCATTGGTAATTCGATCATGTAGGACGAAGATTTGTCTGTAATTATGGCTTTCGTGTATTAAGTGGCCAGAGTTTTATAGGTGGATGGCATAGATTCCTATGGTGATCCTAGCCATTTGCTCAAGGCTTTGTGTGTTAGGGCATGTAATTCTATCTGTTCTGTGGAGAACCAAGTGTTTGCATGTTTTATTTTTCTCGTTTTTTTGTTCTGTGGAGGTGCAATGGTGTCGATGGCTGTTTTCCAGCGTTGTGTTGCAGATATCCGCCAGCACCGATGGGTCTGAGGAAGTTGGGAGGTTGAGCGTTAGCATTTATAGGTGAGAGGTGAGGAAGGATCCTTTCTTTAGCGGGGATCTGTGCACTTCTAGCTAAGGCAGGTGGGCTGGGGTTGAGATTTTTGTGTAAGGTGGCGCAAGTTAGAATGAGGAAATGGTCAGACCAAGGTGTAGAGGTGTTGGAGCTGACGTCTACATCACAGTTATGGTCTACTATCCAGTCCAGTGGGTGGGTGTGAGTATTTTTTGTTTGAAACCGGGTTCTTGTAGCGCTTGTGCCAGGGCTTTGGAGGGTCTATCTTTTTGGTCATTAAGTCCCAGATTGAAGTCACCTAGGAGAACTGTTTTTGTAGAGGTTTTAAGGTTTTCACCTAGGAGATGGATGAGGTTATCGTGGAAGTCTGCTATTGTTGGACCTGGAAGGCGGTAGTCTAGGTGGATGGTCAAAGTGGTGTTAGGAGAGATAGAGATCTTAACTGTGAGGGAATCGGTGTTCTCTCCGAGGTGTGAGGAGGTTTTTCTGACCGCTATGCAGTCTTTGATTATGAGGGCTTCTCCCCCACCTTTGGCTGAGTGTCTTTCTTTCCTGTAAATGGTGTCCTTGTGGGAGGGCTAGCGAGAGGGCTGGTCCTGCTGCTTCATGGAGCCAAGTCTCTGTGACAGCTAAGATGTCAAGGTCGAGATTGGTGATGAAGTCATAGATTTCTGTGGCATGTGCAGGGAGGGATCTGGCATTAATCAGTGCACATTGCAGATTGGAGGGTGCCATGTGTTTCCTAGTTATGCCTTTGCCTGACTAGGTGGTAATGGTGGTTCCTGTGGCCATGGACAGGGTGGGTGCTGAGGAGATTTTGGCAGTGTCAGGTGGGACAGTAGCATTTGTAGCACCGTTGTATGCCCGTGGTGGGTTGGGGTTAGGTGTAGGGGCATAATGGGAGCGTAGACCCAGGAGTTTATTTCTGGTGTCAACGGATCTGGGGCGTTTGCCTAATTTGGAGGTACTGGAGAGGTAGCCTGGCAGGTTGGGCATGGTATTTGAGAAGTTGAGGCGATGTGGGTTGGCCCTCAGATGGGCAGTGATCTGAGCAGTGGATTTGGTGAAAAATTATTGTAGGAAGGGGGTAGGTGGAATGTCAGAGAGTTTAGGGATTGCAGATGTAGCCATGCTATGCACTGTTGCCGGTGTGTGGGCGCATGGCTAGGCCGAGCTGGTAGCAGCTGTGCTGTAGTGTATATGAGGGTGAGGTGGTGTGCCGCGTTCAGGCATACAGGGCGTAGTGCAAGGCGCAGGTGAGCCCGTGTCAGAGGACCAGCGCAAAGTTACAGTAGCAGACGGTTGGCGAATGACACTTTAAATGCAGGTAGCTATACAACGCATGCAACACAACACAACACAGGGCACATGAGCATTCATTCAGGGATTATTGGTGAGGAGAGGCTCGTGGTTGTGGAAGGCATCACAGGGTTCTGGGCAGCTCATCTTCTCTACACATCTTTTACACGAATAAATCAGATTTACTTCTTTTTTAAACCTAATTCTCTATAAGTATTCATGTATTTGGGGTTTTTTTTGTACATACACAGAACCCTGCAGGACGCTCTCTGGGGCTTATCAGAAAATGCACAGTCTTGAGAACCCAATAGGTGGTTCTACTGTATCTAATTGGCTAACTGAGATTGCTTGAATCACACTTTTGCCTAGATGGGCCTCTTTAGGAGGGTGGGACCCGCTCCTTCTGCTTAGGAGGGGCCTGGTCAGTCCTGAGGATTTTGTGTCAGCCAGTGAGCAGGGCTGGTGGGGAGGTGTCCGGCTTCTGCAGTGAAGGACATGCAGCTTTCTTACCACAGTCGGACACCTCCCAAAGTATACAAGAAGTGTGGTAATTGGGGGAAAGGTGGCTTGTGCGAGCAGTTGTGGCAAGCCGAGGGTTGGAGCTATGGAAGGAGGAAACCAAGTGTTTCTCTTGTTTCTGAAGAACAGGTGCGTCTCCGTAGCTCGCGAGACACATAGTTCCAGAGGAGGGAGGCTTGCACCAAGAACGCTCTTCTTCCGGTGTGCACCAATTTACCACAGGGAACATTAAACCGAAAGTTCTCAGATGAATGAAGCAAGAAGAGAGGAACACAGTGCTACTGTCTCTTTGTGGGGGAAGTGGGCCCAGATTTGTAGACACATCTGTGGACCACACGGAGTGAATTTAAGGCGCTGGGCGTCTTTCTCTGTCTTTCGTAGTGGAGCAACATACACCTCCACGTCAAACCGTTGAATCACGCAGGCGCCCAATTTGTGGTTAGAGTGTCAGACATGAGCGCTGGCGTACGTCAACAGTGTGACGTGTGTCTGGCACACAGAATGAATTTGACCTGGTGATGTCAGACGCAGAAGTGATGCATTTGACATCACTTCCAGGCAGCTCAAGTCACACCAAAGTGAGGCACCCCTAGTAGGTGGTCCCAGGGTGGGTGAACAACTCATTTATTGGGCATTATTGGGGCAGCGTTTCTTGCCTCTGTTAATGATTAATATTATTGCATTTATGGAGCGGAGGAGTTGCTTTGGGACGCAATGGAGCGCTTTACAATCATAGGGGAAAGAACACAGTGAGAGAAGCAGAGAAACGAGGAGAGTAGGGTCCTAGCAACAGGCGGGGCAGAGGCCGGGCAGTGTGGCAGCCCTGGCAGCTAGGGAGATGGGGTAGCAGATCTCAAACTGATTTCATTGATTTGCGGTTTGCACATTGTTTTTTTGTCCTTCTTTCTTAGTCTCCTTATGTGTATTTGCTCTCAGTTATTACATGTATATACTTTTTATTCCCTAAAAAATTAACACAAAACAGGCTGTGTGCACCCACATAAAAAGACAAGGGAAAACCGAGCATGCGCACACCCACATCGGCCAAAGTGCTCCTTATAACCTTCAACAGCACACCAAAAGTTCAGTTTGGAGGACATCAAAACTACCACCACAAACAAATAAGGGTAGCAGAACCTGTCCATGTCAAATTCCTTCCAATGCACTTTTTTTGCACCAATTTTCAACCACTCCCCTGAAGTGTTTCAGTCTGTTTTCTGCGAGTTGGTTTTTCTGTGCAAATGTAACATGAGCCGATGCATTTCACACTGGAAAAAGTGGCGCGCTGGTGCATAGCCCTCACACTTGACCGGCCCTAACACGGGTACCTGTTATCCACCATCTCAATGGTGCATTTCACAGGTCTGCACTTCAGCCGACAGTGTCTTGATTGCCACAAGTTTACTGACCAGAAGCTGGTGGAGAGTAGCCTGTACCTGAGCAATGTGGGACCTATAACGAAACTTGTTTCCTCTTAATGATGCCTTTGCACGCATTATAGAAGAGAATTTCACTGGTCCATGAATAAAAACAAAAGCAGAAAAAGTGAAATGGAGGACAAATGTCCTTAAAAGCAAAAATCAATTTGAGAGGAATTCGACCATATGCACGGGGAGTGTGTGCTCCTCTGGGCTTTTGTGAAATTTTGTAATGAAATAGATTGTTGGGAGATCAACCTCTGGAAAATGTGTGGGGCTAATCAGCACACATTTTTCTATGCTTGCGCACAACAAACACATAGTCTCATGTACTCTGGGTGGACACAGCCTACAGGCGCAGTCTTCCTGTCATGTTCAGCTGGAATGTGACAGCCACAGGTATATCAAAGCATCTCAAGAAGAGGGAAGGCAAAGCCTTCCTCCTGCCATGCCTAGCCCCATTATCTGACAAAGGCTCCATGGATCTGCCCTATCCTATTTCTGCCATGCTGGTGGCAGTGCATAGTGATGAGAAGTTAATTGAAGCAGACCTGTGAGAGGCCTGGTTGCAGAGCTGACAAAGAGGACAGGAAACCCAACACCTTTTTGATAAGCATCCGTGTCAACCTGAAATCAGCTCCCGCCCCTTAGCATCAAGGGCAGTGACCTGCCATGTACAGGACAACTGTTTACAGTATGCAACCCCCACAAGGGGACCACCTTTCAGAGGGTAGAAGTATGTGATTTGATGGAGAATGCCTGTTCTCACCACAACTTCGAGGGAGACTTGCGCTTTGATCAGGAACCACAGAGAGCTTCAGTGAAGGAAGGCCAGGACCTCCAAAGAGGGAAGCAAGATCCCTCCCCTAAACATCTCCCAGGAAACAGAGGAAGATACTAAATCCAGAGGACCCTACGCAGTTCCAGTATCGGTACCCAGCCAGCACACAGCGTGCCCTGCTAGGCTCTGCAAGCAAACTTCCTAGTTGGGAAGTGCCAGTCTCTGAACCAAACCAAGGACACGGCAGTTGCCTGCAACAATCTCCTCAGCTTTGGGCCGTCCACCTTAAAGGATGACACGAGCCCAGCAAAGAAACTCAGAGTAGTGCACGAAAAGCATCAACCAGCATCACCTTTTAAGGACATTTTTGAGGCAGTCGAGCCCCTCGAGCTGCAACCAACTGCACTGCTGACTGTTGTCACGTCACAGTCGCTCACGTCGTCTGAGACACCTCGGCCAGTGCTTCAGACCCCCTAACCAACACTTAGACAACAATTCCTGAGCCGAGGCGCTGTGTAGGCCAACCTGCAGCCGTCTGCCCAGCCTCGCTCACCAAACTGCCTGCCGCCAGATGCCCACAGCTATCTCAGTCTTGAACTCTGTCGCAGAAGCGGCAAAGCTCCCTGAAACCGACTCGATGCTGTCGAGCACCAAGAACTTCTACAAGCACAAGGTACATTGTGGTTCTGTTCCCCTGGTCCTTCTCTGAAGGCCCCTAGTTACATTTTATGACCCATTACTCCCTTTGTGTTGAAACTAACAGCCTAATTCATGGAATTATTTCTGCCAAAAATGCTGATTTGCGTGCCTTTCTGCCCGCAAATCTCTGTTTGAAGTAAGGGGATTTTCGGGCAGAAAGGTGCGCAAATCTGCGTTTTCAGCGCAAATAAGTCCATGAATCAGGCAGTAAGTATCTTTGAACTATTGAGATTAATTACTTTACCGACTACCCTCCTGTCAGTATCCAGAGTGCATCCCCTTTAATTCTTTGAAACTGATTTTCTTCTTGAAACTGTCAGTCCTCTGCATTCCTTTACAGGGTGGGTTGTATTGTGTAGCGTGCTAGAACTGTCTGTAGTGATAATCAGAAGTAGATATTTGTATACAACCTTGATTGGACAGTCCCTTTTATCATTGGGTAATATTTGTATTTTCGCTGTGTTGCAACTAACCAACGATCCACGTCCTGGCAGAGATAAGCCTGCCGTTCCGTCCACGTTACCAAAATTGGACAAGGAGGTTTATAAATGATTGCGTTCCCAATCTGGTCGGATCCCTTCTGGTGTACTAGAGGTGTGGGGTTGATTGATGGTTTAGAATCCAATATTCATCCCTGGACCACTGGTTCCCCGGAACTGGATTCTTCACACCATTTGGTATAAAAAAGAAGCAACCACAAAACACGGAGGGCAGGGTGGTAGTCGTGTTTATAGTTAAGAAGGGATTGGAAGTAGGAAACCAAGGAGGGGTGATGGGATGAGGCACCCTCTTCCAAAAAAGGGGAAGGGCTACTTTAATACAGGACAATTTCTGGCTGTTTTGGGGGTCAAAAGCACTTTACACTTATCCCAGAGACCCAGCTTGGCATGCCAAGATCATGTCCCTGATAATATCTGAACAAGATGGTAGTCGGGGTACTGGTCAGTCGATCTCCCTTGGAGGACACGTGGTAGGGTGAATTTCAGTATCTTTAAGGGAAAACAAAGCATGTGGACACTCTGTTGGTCTTACAACCAGAAAAGGTGGACGTGGAAGAGACATCCATGCTGGTGAACCTTGGGGTCAAATGTCAGGTGTCCAAAGGTCATCGAAGCCTCGGCAATCAATGCGTCTTCCTTGAAGGCATCGGGTTCCAGCCAATTGAAATCCAAACACTTGGAGGCTTCAGGTGGCGAGGATCTGAGCCTGAACCCCGACACCATCCTGGTCCCAAAACATGGAAGAGTCGTCAGCCTTAGTGTGTAAGTCAAAACCATGAGCGAGCCACGGGGGATGGGCCAGGTAAAGGTTACAAAAAGGGAGGGAAGAGATGAGCCCCGGAGCACAGAGGAAAACGGTGGGAGGCTGTCTCCAGATCCTTTCCAGATGCAAAGATCCCATCCAGCCGATCATCAAGGCCTTGAAACCAGATCCACGCCGGCGCTCTAGTAATGTCTTGCGGTCACCGGTCTCAAATGCTGCTGACACGTCCAGTAACATCAGCCCACCGACCTTTGCAGCTCGGCGCAGTGCTGACGCGGTCCCGCTTAGAGGGGGCGGACAGCGCCGGCTCAAGGTGCGCACAGAGGGTGCGGCCGCGCAAGGGCGCCCCCACAGTGCAGTGAATAAAGGGCGCCTTGCCTCCAGCTCAGTGCCATGTAAACAGCGCCTGTTAAAGAATCAAGGCGTGATTCTTCAATAGGCGCTGTTTACATGACACAGAGCTGGAAGCAAGGCGCCCTTGAACACACTTTACAAAAACAGCGTGGGGCACCGCTCTGAGCTCCGGGCTCTGCATTTGCGGTGGGCAGGAGGGTGGGGGGTGGGAGGGCACACACATCTCGCACAGGGCGCTGGCGGAGTATCACTGCCTGAAGACGGTGCGGGAGACTGTAGCGCATTCCAGAGAATTTACCGGAAAGGCGAGGTTTGCTATGGGGCATAAGTTCCTTGGAGCGGAACAATCCATTAGGGGTTTCCTGGAGGGGACTAAAACCGTGGCAAGAGTTTTCAAAAGGTTGAGAGGAAGAGATCTCCTTGGGGGTCCACGGCACTTGCCATCGAAACTGCAGTGAATGCTTAGAAAGTTGTCTGGGGTGCTTCACAGCTCGCCATTTGAGGACCCCCCACACGAGACATTGGACTATGCCATCACTGCTGATACTGCAGGACCATGGGATGTCACCATAAAGAGACGCTGGACTATGACGTCACTTCCGACACTGCAGGAACAGGTGATGCAACCAAAAGAGACACTGGTATATGACGTCCCCGCCGATTTAGCTGGAAAGTGCGATGTCACCACAAAGAGACTCTGCACTATGACGTCACTTCTGTATAGCAGGAACATGTGGTGTCATCACAAGAGACACTGGACTATCTGATATAGCAGAAACATGTGATGTCACCATAAAGAGACGCGGGACTATGACGTCACCGATGACATACCAGGAATAAGAGAAATCACCCCGAAAGAGACACTGCTATATGATATAGCAGGTACAAATGATATCACCACAAAGAAAAACTAGACTATGATGTCACTGCAGATATTGCAAGAACATGTGATATCACCCCAAAAAGACACTGGAATGTGACGTCACTGCTGTTTTGGCTGAGACATGTGATTTGCCCACAAAGAGATGCTGGACTATGACGTCACTTCTGATATAGCAGGAACATGTGATGTCACTGCAAATAGACATTGGACTATGATGTCATTGATGACAGCAGAATAAGAGATATCACCCCCAAAGAGACACTGCTATATGATGTCACTGCTGATATAATCATACATTATAATTGGTTATTTATAACACGCTTAATCCCCAGAGGTTTCTAAGTGCGGACATGGGGACTGAACCTGTTTCACTCTGCGTCGTCTTGCTTCCAAGGCCAGCGCATTGCCCCCAAGCTATCCTCCCGTGACAATATGCCATCCCCAAAAGAAACTTGACTATGCAGCCACTGCTGATATTGCAAGAACACGTGATGTCACCCCAAAGAGACACTGAAATGTGACGTTGCTGCTGTTATGGCCGGGACATGTGATTTCCCCAAAAAGAAACACTGGAATATGACGTCACTGCTGAAGCACTGTCGAAAAAAATGACGGCATTCTATCTGAAGGCACTTCTTTATCCCCTTATGTTTTATCGTATATCTTATGTGTACAGTCCAATATCAAACCCTCCGATTATTAATATATTTAGTGCAGTGCGGCTATGTTTCATTATTTCGTTTGTTGTGACAAAATATCATTTTTATTTAGTGAGAAGAGGAGTTATGCCAGCTCATTAGTCAAAGTATGAGCCAGAGTAGGATGATCGCATGTGTTCCTGCAATTATCATTAAAATATTATAGCAATATGGTACCATTCAATGCCACTAGAGTGGAGGTAAGAGGTTTGATGCGCTCTGAAGGTTGAGGTGAGATTACGACACCACTATGGAGGCAGCATGGTGACACTATGTGCTAAGTGTCGATATTATGACACCACTTCAGAGGAAGCATGGCGGTATGTTACGCTAAGAGTCAAGATGCCGACACCACTATGGAAGGAGCATGGTTGTATGATGAACCTTGCAAACATGAACACTCTTAATGCAGCGCTTTACTTCAGAAGATTGAGAGCCAGGTTGAAAGGTGCCAGGTTTTCACAAGACTTCATCCATTTCTGCACATTGGCTGGGTCTAGATTGCGACACCACTACAGAGGGAGCATGGCGGTATGATGCAGTAAGAGTTGAGCTTGCGACACCACTACAGAGGGAGCATGGCGCTATGATGCAGTAAGAGTTGAGATTGCGACACCACTACAGAGGGAGCATGGCGCTATGATGCAGTAAGAGTTGAGATTGCGACACCACTACAGAGGGAGCATGGCGGTATGATGCACTAAGAGTCGAAATTGCAACACCACTACAGGAGGGGGGAGCATGGCGGTATGATGCACTAAGAGTCGAAATTGGAACACCACTACAGGAGGGGGAGCATGGCGGTATGATGCACTAAGAGTCGACATTGCGACACCACTGCAGGAGGGGGGAGCATGGTGGTATGATGCACTAAGAGTTGAGATAGAGGGAGCACGCTACAGAGGGAGCATGGCGCTATGATCCACTAAGTGTCAAGATTGCGACACCACTACAAAGGGAGCCTGGCGGTATGATGCAGTAAGAGTCGAGACTGTGACACCACTACAGAGGGAGTCTGGTGCTATGATGCACTAAGAGTCGAGATTGTGACACCACTACAGAGTGAGCAGGGCGCTATGATGCGCTAAGAGTCGAGATTGAGGGAGCACGCTACAGAGGGAGCATGGCGGTATGATGCACTAAGAGTCGAGATTGCGACACCACTACAGAGGGAGCAGGGCGCTATGATGCACCAAGAGTCGAGATTGTGACACCACTACAGGGGGGGAGCATGGCGCTATGATGCTCTAAGAGTCGAGATGGCGACACCACTACAGGGGGGAGAATGGCGGTATGATGCACTAAGAGTCCAGATTGCGACACCACTGCAGGAGGGGGGAGCATGGCGGTATGATGCACTAAGTGTCCAGATTGCGACACCACTGCAGGAGGGGGGAGCATGGCAGCATGATGCACTAAGAGTTGAGATTGAGGGAGTACGCTACAGAGGGAGCATGGTGCTATAATCCACTAAGTGTCGAGATTGTGACACCACTACAAAGGGAGCCTGGCGGTATGATGCAGTAAGAGTCGAGATTGTGACACCACTACAGAGGGATAAAGAGAAGGGGTACCTGTTTTAAAGTCCCTAGTTCTACAGGTCAATCTAACAAAAATATCACAGGATTTGAACTAGTAGACCAAATGCAAAGATGACGGAGTACACAAGTGGTTTTAGATTGGTTTACAATTCCCAAGTTTATTTTCTTTAATTATGCAAAAAATGCTATATCAAAAAATATATATATTCGACATTTCATATAATTCTGTGGCCCATACTCTTAATTCATTCATTCACATTTATACTTTCTTCATCAATCTCTCGTTCTACACTTCATACTTTGGAAAAATGGTCTGTATATAAAAAACAGTAAAAACATCTGTTATCTCTACATATGTTTACAATTCATTGTGAAACACATCCCCACCAATTAGGGGTATTACACAAGTCTGTGTTCTGTTGTTCCCACAGTTCTCACGTCGACACGTGTTTCAGTTGCTCTCAGCGAGCATCAACATTAATGCTCTCTTTGTATGGCAACCTTCTTCAGGACAAAACAACCCATTTTTCAGGCACATGTATTGACATGGGCCACACCATCTAGAAAAATACATAAAACACTATGAATATTGTGTATCCCCGTCACTCCTTTTCAAGTTATTTAATTGCATATTAATATGCTGTGTTCTATAATCACTAGAACAACAAACCAACTCACCTCCTATCCTGATGGGGTCAGGAGGAACAGTGGAATCTGGAGGCCAATAGTCCTCTCGTCTATGGGGTAAAAAATTGTATCCATTACCTAAGACTGTCTCCGTTTCACTTGATCGCAAAAGCCAACATTTTATTTATAACTTTACAGATCACCACGGGTGGAAAAGACCCAAGTTAAAGAAGGGGGAGGGCTAAGTCACTCACTCAAGGTAGCAACAGCCACAGCTTCCCAGGTGGGTTCATCCAAGACGGGGTGTTCTATGGATGAAATGTCTGAGGCGGAGGCTTATAATTCCAAAGCTATCCGTCTGTCAACGCCTTTTCTTCTGGTTCATAAATCTAAAAATAATATATAAACAATAATATATAAACACCATTGGTTGGTTTTATATATTGCACTTAAGCTAGAGATTATTAAATGTGGAGTTATATTACTCCATGCTCATACACTTTTCTTATCTCTTTTGAATTGTCAACACAGAGGGAGTAGAATTAATACTTATCCGCTTTTTTGAAAAGACATTAATCCAAACTAATTTGTTCGGATGACCAACGACTAGTACTAATCCTAACACATATAAGTCTCTTATGGTTAGAGAGACATGGATCGATCTAACAAAAACACGCGTTTCTGCCCATATTTGTTATTTACAAAGCAGCTGCCTCCCATTTATACTTGTGCCAGCGGCATCATCTCGTATATCACAGGGGATTCATTTATACTGTCACTCTGATGGAGTGTACTTACCCGATTCTCGCCGTCACAGATTTTCTTTCCTGCCTGCACCAAAATGACGCATACAGCAGCCAGCGGGGTCGTGAGTACCATCCACACGAATCCTCGTGTTCATGTTCATAGAAAGCGGACTTGAAAAGTATACGCGAGCACCGAGGGACGTCTCCTCAATTTACGCGCTCTTATATCATGTCTTGGTTTTTTATTTTGTATTTTTATTTTGTTTTGTGTGTGATCTCATCATCACATTTGGTTAAGAAATATACAAATCAACGGTGACCAAGCGCCTCCTAACTTATAAAGGCAATATTTCTATTTCGATAGAAATAGAAGACAGACTAATCCAAAGTCTGTTACTAAAGGATTTACATTACCCCATTTGTTGTAAGGACGCAGAATAAAACTCCTATTCAGGAGAATATAAATTATCGCACATCTTTTTTTATTTTTTTTTTTATTTTTTTTTTTTTTTTTTTTTTTGTGTAAATACCGCATACACTACTATACCATGCGTTGGTAGGCGTATTCATTACAAAAATGATGGATGTTATCAGTTATTTTGGTAACGCCTCTAGGTGTAAAATTCTAATTCGCTGCAAAGTAAAATGTTGCAGGGAACAAAGCTAATTTTACATATGGGCAATCAGATGATTCCATTCCACAGACAGGTTTAGGCCCCGTTTCACTGTATCTAAAGTGTATATCCAACGTTGTTCCTTCTGATGTAGGAGAGTGCCCATATCGCCACCTCTCCTTGAAGGTTTTATTACTTGTAATACAAACCACGTTAGGTCTGTATCTTTGTGACCGTATCTCCCAAAATGTTCCACAAGCGGCTTATCCGCCACTTTATTCCTTATACAGGATCTGTGTTCTGAGATGCGCTGCCGTACTTCCCTAGTGGTCTTTCCTATATACAAAAGATCACACGGGCATCTTATTACATAGATTGCATTCTTGGTTTTGCAATTAGTATGCATTTTTAGTTGCCATTTAATTTGTCTGTACTCGAAGTCGGTTCTAACCTCTGCCAGTGGGCAGGCTACGCATCCTCCGCATTTGTGGTGACCGATCACGGGGGGCAACCCCCATTGACTGAGTATCGTCTGATTGTGTTTTGGTTCCACATATGTATGTACTAGTTTCTGCCTCAGATTTTGATTTCTTTTAAAGGCAAACATTGGTCTCTGATGTAGAGACCCATCCTGTTTCACAAGGTCCCAATTGTGGTTGACTATCTTTTTAATCTGATTACTTATTGGGCTATAGGTGGTAACACAGACCAATCGTTCTTTTTTTACCTTAGGCTGATGGGTTAAACATATATCCCTATTGGTATTTTTTGCCCTTTTCAGATTGTTTCTGACCAGTCGTGTGGGATAGCCCCTCTCCACCAGTCTAACTTGTAGCTGTTTGGAATGTTCCATGAATTCTTGACTGGTGCTGCAGTTGCGCCGTATTCTTAAAAATTGCCCATATGGTAAATTATATCGCTGGCTTGCAGGATGAAAGCTGGTGTAATGAAGCAAGGTATTGCGGTCTGTTGGCTTTCTATAAAGTGTTGTCTCCAATTTTGCTCCTGCTTTTCTGATAATTAGATCAAGAAAACTTACCTCTACAGTACTTGATTCCATAGTAAACCTGATATGGGTATCTTGCCTATTTAACCATTGATGAAATAGTTCCAGGGATTCTGCATTACCTGTCCATGTTAAAAAAATGTCATCGATATATCTATGCCACCCTTTCAGGTGTTGGCATAGATCTGGGATAGTTTTCAGTGCATTTAAATGTCCTGATATAAACTTGTCCTCAAAATCTGCCATATACAGATTCGCCACATCTGGGGCAAAAGTGGCCCCCATGCTGACGCCCTTGCATTGTTTGTACAACTGTTGCTTGTGTAAAAAGAAATTTTCGGTCATCGCTAATCTAGCGCATTCAAGTATAAAAAGTGTAGGTGGTTCCTGAGGTATTGTACGGGTGTTCAAAAATTTACCCAGGACCTCCAGGCATTCAAGTTGCGGAATAGATGTATACAACGATTCTACATCCATTGTTGCGAGGATCAATCCCGGAGAGCACTCAATTTCTTGTATGATTTTAATCATGCTCGTCGAGTCCTTGACATAGCTAGGCATCTTTTCAACAAATGGCTTAAGAAAAACTTCCACGTACACTGACAGTGGCTCCAGTAGTGAATTTATGGCAGAAACAATAGGTCTTCCAGGGGGATTCATTTTATCCTTATGGATTTTCGGCAGTATGTAAAAGGCTGCCGTTTTTGGGTGACTTTTATTCAGAAAACCTCTTTCTCCCTCGCTGATCCATTCTTCTCTCATAGCATGGTCGGTGAGGCTTTTTATTTCTTCTTTCAATCTCAAGGTGGGATCTTGTCCGAGGGTTTTATAAGAGTCTATGTCTCCCAAGAGTCTTAGGCATTCTTTTTCGTAATTGCTGGTTTCCATAATCACTATCCCGCCTCCCTTATCTGCGGGCTTGATGGTAATGCCATCTGTATCACAAAGTTTTTTCAAGCTGTTTCTTTCAGCTCTAGTCAAATTGTCCGGTTGAAAATTTTTCTTTTTTATGGCTTCCTTCACTTCTTTTATAACCTTATGTTCAAACGCCAAAATCTCGGGCGGGCATGCATAAGGGGGAGGATTAAAGGTGGACTTATTCTTGAGACCCGTTCTATTAGGTGTGTCTTCGTTCTCTCCAGACACTCCTGATTGGGTCCGGTCTAAATTAGGTAAGAAAATCTCGAAATAATGTTTAAGTCGTATATTCCGGAAAAAACAATGAAGCTCTAATTCAGTAGTAAAAAGGTCAGCCTTTGTGGTAGGAACAAAAGATAAACCTTTTGACAGAATTTTCAATTCATTGGGATTCAGAACAATCGTGGATAAATTTATGATAGGTATTTTGTCTTGATTCTCTAATGGTTCTGATACCATTGCCGGGTTCTCATCCCTGGTCCCTGATTGTATCGTCCCTGACTCTGTCTGGGGCGTCCTCTCTGATTGCCTCGGTAAAAACCCCTCTGTTGTTGACCTCTTCCTCCTATATTCGTGGATTCTTGATGATTCAGTGACGGATCTGAGCCACTTGATGAACCAGACGTATTGGAGAAGGAAACAAATTTATTATTTCTCCTATAGCTGGCTGTTCCCACCTGAGTAGTGAAGAAACCTTCCTTCAAATACGGATATGTTTTTTCTTCCGAATAGTTAGCCACATCTTTTTGAAATTTAAAGATTTTACGATCAAGATTGATTTTCTTAAACTTGACAATTTCTATTTCCAGGTCTTCCAATTGTTTTTTTGCATCTTTGATTGTTTTACTTTCTAAAAAGGCTTTTTCCAGAGCGGCTAATTCATCTCCCTGTTTTTTAGTTTCTTCCTCTGCTGTTTCGATTATGAGGATAATCCAGTCCCGAGAACATTTGTTGCCAACCCCACTGAAGTTCTTCTGGAACTTGGGGTTGTCAACAAATATTCTCGGGACGTTTCTTACTTGGAGTCCCTCGGGGATAATCCCCGCTTGTAGATATTGCAACATAAATTTCCCATGTAGTTCGGTTCTGGTCAGTTTTTTCATTTTTTGTGTAATTTTTTCAATGTCATCAATTCCTTCTACTGCGGGCACTGCCGCAATCACATCAGCCCCTAGTGCTGGTGTTCCCATGAGCCTTCGGAAGTGCTCCTCGGTAAACGAAATAACATGTACGTTTTCCATTATTATAGGGCTCAATAATCACCCACCAGTAATAGTTGCCCCTACAGCCGCGGGCTGCACTAACAATGCAATAAAGAGAAGGGGTACCTGTTTTAAAGTCCCTAGTTCTACAGGTCAATCTAACAAAAATATCACAGGATTTGAACTAGTAGACCAAATGCAAAGATGACGGAGTACACAAGTGGTTTTAGATTGGTTTACAATTCCCAAGTTTATTTTCTTTAATTATGCAAAAAATGCTATATCAAAAAATATATATATTCGACATTTCATATAATTCTGTGGCCCATACTCTTAATTCATTCATTCACATTTATACTTTCTTCATCAATCTCTCGTTCTACACTTCATACTTTGGAAAAATGGTCTGTATATAAAAAACAGTAAAAACATCTGTTATCTCTACATATGTTTACAATTCATTGTGAAACACATCCCCACCAATTAGGGGTATTACACAAGTCTGTGTTCTGTTGTTCCCACAGTTCTCACGTCGACACGTGTTTCAGTTGCTCTCAGCGAGCATCAACATTAATGCTCTCTTTGTATGGCAACCTTCTTCAGGACAAAACAACCCATTTTTCAGGCACATGTATTGACATGGGCCACACCATCTAGAAAAATACATAAAACACTATGAATATTGTGTATCCCCGTCACTCCTTTTCAAGTTATTTAATTGCATATTAATATGCTGTGTTCTATAATCACTAGAACAACAAACCAACTCACCTCCTATCCTGATGGGGTCAGGAGGAACAGTGGAATCTGGAGGCCAATAGTCCTCTCGTCTATGGGGTAAAAAATTGTATCCATTACCTAAGACTGTCTCCGTTTCACTTGATCGCAAAAGCCAACATTTTATTTATAACTTTACAGATCACCACGGGTGGAAAAGACCCAAGTTAAAGAAGGGGGAGGGCTAAGTCACTCACTCAAGGTAGCAACAGCCACAGCTTCCCAGGTGGGTTCATCCAAGACGGGGTGTTCTATGGATGAAATGTCTGAGGCGGAGGCTTATAATTCCAAAGCTATCCGTCTGTCAACGCCTTTTCTTCTGGTTCATAAATCTAAAAATAATATATAAACAATAATATATAAACACCATTGGTTGGTTTTATATATTGCACTTAAGCTAGAGATTATTAAATGTGGAGTTATATTACTCCATGCTCATACACTTTTCTTATCTCTTTTGAATTGTCAACACAGAGGGAGTAGAATTAATACTTATCCGCTTTTTTGAAAAGACATTAATCCAAACTAATTTGTTCGGATGACCAACGACTAGTACTAATCCTAACACATATAAGTCTCTTATGGTTAGAGAGACATGGATCGATCTAACAAAAACACGCGTTTCTGCCCATATTTGTTATTTACAAAGCAGCTGCCTCCCATTTATACTTGTGCCAGCGGCATCATCTCGTATATCACAGGGGATTCATTTATACTGTCACTCTGATGGAGTGTACTTACCCGATTCTCGCCGTCACAGATTTTCTTTCCTGCCTGCACCAAAATGACGCATACAGCAGCCAGCGGGGTCGTGAGTACCATCCACACGAATCCTCGTGTTCATGTTCATAGAAAGCGGACTTGAAAAGTATACGCGAGCACCGAGGGACGTCTCCTCAATTTACGCGCTCTTATATCATGTCTTGGTTTTTTATTTTGTATTTTTTATTTTGTTTTGTGTGTGATCTCATCATCACATTTGGTTAAGAAATATACAAATCAACGGTGACCAAGCGCCTCCTAACTTATAAAGGCAATATTTCTATTTCGATAGAAATAGAAGACAGACTAATCCAAAGTCTGTTACTAAAGGATTTACATTTACGTTGGATATACACTTTAGATACAGTGAAACGGGGCCTAAACCTGTCTGTGGAATGGAATCATCTGATTGCCCATATGTAAAATTAGCTTTGTTCCCTGCAACATTTTACTTTGCAGCGAATTAGAATTTTACACCTAGAGGCGTTACCAAAATAACTGATAACATCCATCATTTTTGTAATGAATACGCCTACCAACGCATGGTATAGTAGTGTATGCGGTATTTACACAAAAAAAAGATGTGCGATAATTTATATTCTCCTGAATAGGAGTTTTATTCTGCGTCCTTACAACAAATGGGGTAATGTAAATCCTTTAGTAACAGACTTTGGATTAGTCTGTCTTCTATTTCTATCGAAATAGAAATATTGCCTTTATAAGTTAGGAGGCGCTTGGTCACCGTTGATTTGTATATTTCTTAACCAAATGTGATGATGAGATCACACACAAAACAAAATAAAAAATACAAAATAAAAAACCAAGACATGATATAAGAGCGCGTAAATTGAGGAGACGTCCCTCGGTGCTCGCGTATACTTTTCAAGTCCGCTTTCTATGAACATGAACACGAGGATTCGTGTGGATGGTACTCACGACCCCGCTGGCTGCTGTATGCGTCATTTTGGTGCAGGCAGGAAAGAAAATCTGTGACGGCGAGAATCGGGTAAGTACACTCCATCAGAGTGACAGTATAAATGAATCCCCTGTGATATACGAGATGATGCCGCTGGCACAAGTATAAATGGGAGGCAGCTGCTTTGTAAATAACAAATATGGGCAGAAACGCGTGTTTTTGTTAGATCGATCCATGTCTCTCTAACCATAAGAGACTTATATGTGTTAGGATTAGTACTAGTCGTTGGTCATCCGAACAAATTAGTTTGGATTAATGTCTTTTCAAAAAAGCGGATAAGTATTAATTCTACTCCCTCTGTGTTGACAATTCAAAAGAGATAAGAAAAGTGTATGAGCATGGAGTAATATAACTCCACATTTAATAATCTCTAGCTTAAGTGCAATATATAAAACCAACCAATGGTGTTTATATATTATTGTTTATATATTATTTTTAGATTTATGAACCAGAAGAAAAGGCGTTGACAGACGGATAGCTTTGGAATTATAAGCCTCCGCCTCAGACATTTCATCCATAGAACACCCCGTCTTGGATGAACCCACCTGGGAAGCTGTGGCTGTTGCTACCTTGAGTGAGTGACTTAGCCCTCCCCCTTCTTTAACTTGGGTCTTTTCCACCCGTGGTGATCTGTAAAGTTATAAATAAAATGTTGGCTTTTGCGATCAAGTGAAACGGAGACAGTCTTAGGTAATGGATACAATTTTTTACCCCATAGACGAGAGGACTATTGGCCTCCAGATTCCACTGTTCCTCCTGACCCCATCAGGATAGGAGGTGAGTTGGTTTGTTGTTCTAGTGATTATAGAACACAGCATATTAATATGCAATTAAATAACTTGAAAAGGAGTGACGGGGATACACAATATTCATAGTGTTTTATGTATTTTTCTAGATGGTGTGGCCCATGTCAATACATGTGCCTGAAAAATGGGTTGTTTTGTCCTGAAGAAGGTTGCCATACAAAGAGAGCATTAATGTTGATGCTCGCTGAGAGCAACTGAAACACGTGTCGACGTGAGAACTGTGGGAACAACAGAACACAGACTTGTGTAATACCCCTAATTGGTGGGGATGTGTTTCACAATGAATTGTAAACATATGTAGAGATAACAGATGTTTTTACTGTTTTTTATATACAGACCATTTTTCCAAAGTATGAAGTGTAGAACGAGAGATTTATGAAGAAAGTATAAATGTGAATGAATGAATTAAGAGTATGGGCCACAGAATTATATGAAATGTCGAATATATATATTTTTTGATATAGCATTTTTTGCATAATTAAAGAAAATAAACTTGGGAATTGTAAACCAATCTAAAACCACTTGTGTACTCCGTCATCTTTGCATTTGGTCTACTAGTTCAAATCCTGTGATATTTTTTTACCACTACAGAGGGAGCATGGTGCTATGATGCTCTAAGAGTCAAGATTGTGACACCACTACAGAGGGAGCATGGCAGTATGATGCAGTAAGAGTCGAGATTGCGACACCACTACAAAGGGAGCATGGTGCTATGATGCTCTAAGAGTCGAGATTGTGACACCACTACAGAGGGAGCAGGGCGCTATGATGCGCTAAGAGTCGAGATTGCGACACCACTGCAGGAGGGGGGAGCATGGCAGCATGATGCACTAAGAGTTGAGATTGAGGGAGCACGCTACAGAGGGAGCATGGCGGTATGATGCAGTAAGAGTCGAGATTGTGACACCACTACAGAGGGAGCAGGGTGCTATGATGCTCTAAGAGTCGAGAGTGTGACACCACTACAGAGGGAGCATGGCAGTATGATGCAGTAAGAGTCGAGATTGCGACACCATTACAAGAGGAGCACAGCAGTATGATGAGCTAAGAGTCGAGATTGTGACACCACTACAAAGGGAGCATGGTGCTATGATGCTCTAAGAGTCGAGATTGTGACACCACTACAGAGGGAGCAGGGCGCTATGATGCGCTAAGAGTCGAGATTGCGACACCACTGCAGGAGGGGGGAGCATGGCAGCATGATGCACTAAGAGTTGAGATTGAGGGAGCACGCTACAGAGGGAGCATGGCGGTATGATGCAGTAAGAGTCGAGATTGTGACACCACTACAGAGGGAGCATGGCGGTATGATGCAGTAAGAGTCGAGACTGAGGGAGCACGCTACAGAGGGAGCATGGCCGTATGATGCAGTAAGAGTCGAGATTGCGACACCACTACAAGAGAAGCATGGCGCTATGATGCGCTAAGAGTCGAGATTGCGACACCACTACAGAGTGAGCAGGTGGTGAGCATGGCGCTATGATGCGCTAAGAGTCGAGATTGCGACACCACTACAGGGGGGGCATGTCGGTTTCATATCCTGCGAAGGAATGGTTGAGATTATGATATCAGAGTTAAGCGGGTATTCATGTCACTGTTAGTGGTGAAAGCTAACGTTGACACACATGTTTATCTGAAGGGTTCATGCTTACATAGTTCACTGGTTCTGAGTCCAGTAATGAGGGAACATGAGCTCCTGTCGGGCAGACGAGAACCAGGGCTCTGGATACAAGGAACCCGCCTTTTGTGAAGGACTTCAGCAACTATCCCCCTTCCTGGGCTGCTGCATCCTCCTATGTGACGTCATGGCAGCGGATTATGGAATTCATAAGGACCTGCTGTGACATCCCAGCAGAGGGACACAGACTTTTCTCTACCCTGTGGTTTTGCCCTTGTAGGGCTGCTTTGGGTGCAGGGCAGGGGGCACCTGACATCTGGGGTGTTCTACATGGCTGATGTGTGCCCCCCAATGGATGATCCCTGGCATGGATGATCCCTAGGGTCAGTGCAGGGGCCGGACAAGGGCATCCCAGGGCCCGATATATCATTATAGTGGGGACGCTTTGAAATACGCGGTGCTCGGAGTGGCATCGCTCTCGTTGATCAGAAATCACTTGGTATCCCTTTGGTGGGAAATGTCTCTGTAGTGGACAAGGGCGGCACCGCCTGCCAAGGTCGCGTCTGGAAAGATGGAAGTAACCGTGCGAGCTAGCGGGCATGCGCGCTCCCGACAGAGTGAGATGCGCGCCCCCGGCCGAGTGAGTGTGGCTGAGAGAACAGCCACGACCACAGAAAACCACTTTGCGAAGGTCATATGGATTTAAAGACTCATGCATGAGTTATTTAAAATGCTCGGGTGGCAGAAAGTGCACAGCAAGCAATGGCTACACGAGCCGCCGATTATAGTAGCCAGGAAACCATCCGGAGGGGGCGGGAGGGAGGGGCATTAACACCTCCACAGCCCCCGCTTTATAACCCGTCAACTGTTTTAAATATGTCACTGTCACTTGGTGGCGAATGCCCTTGTAATGGCGGAGCGGGCCTGATTCGTCGGTGGGCCCTGAACATCTTGATGTAGGAAGTCCATCTCCAACAGCACAGGAAGTGGGAGGAACGTAAACCGGAAAGGCGAAGGGCACCTTAAACACATGTTTATGAAAGTCCAGATGCAGTGAAAAAACACACTGCTCCTTTCTCTTTTGCTGTAGCAGGTCATATGAGCCTGTACCTGAGCACAGAAAGCTGTACCCGGGCATCTGTAGCTGAGCACTGAAAGCTGTTCCCGGGCATCTGAGCCTGTACCTGAGCACAGAAAGCTGTACCCGGGCATCTGAGCCTGTACCTGAGCACTGAAAGCTGTACCCGGGCATCTGTAGCTGAGCACTGAAAGCTGTACCCGGGCATCTGAGCCTGTACCTGAGCGCTGAAAGCTGTACCCGGGCATCTGAGCCTGTACCTGAGCACTGAAAGCTGTACCCGGGCATCTGAGCCTGTACCTGAGCACTGAAAGCTGTACCCGGGCATCTGAGCCTGTACCTGAGCACTGAAAGCTGTACCCGGGCATCTGAGCCTGTACCTGAACACTGAAAGCTGTACCCGGGCATCTGTACCTGAGCACTGAAAGCTGTACCCGGGCATCTGAGCCTGTACCTGAGCACAGAAAGCTGTACCCGGGCATCTGAGCCTGTACCTGAGCACTGAAAGCTGTACCCGGGCATCTGTAGCTGAGCACTGAAAGCTGTACCCGGGCATCTGAGCCTGTACCTGAGCGCTGAAAGCTGTACCCGGGCATCTGAGCCTGTACCTGAGCACTGAAAGCTGTACCCGGGCATCTGAGCCTGTACCTGAGCACTGAAAGCTGTACCCGGGCATCTGAGCCTGTACCTGAGCACTGAAAGCTGTACCCGGGCATCTGTACCTGAGCACTGAAAGCTGTACCCGGGCATCTGAGCCTGTACCTGAGCACAGAAAGCTGTACCCGGGCATCTGAGCCTGTACCTGAGCACTGAAAGCTGTACCCGGGCATCTGTAGCTGAGCACTGAAAGCTGTACCCGGGCATCTGAGCCTGTACCTGAGCGCTGAAAGCTGTACCCGGGCATCTGAGCCTGTACCTGAGCACTGAAAGCTGTACCCGGGCATCTGAGCCTGTACCTGAGCACTGAAAGCTGTACCCGGGCATCTGTACCTGAGCACAGAAAGCTGTACCCGGGCATCTGTACCTGAGCACTGAAAGCTGTACCCGGGCATCTGATCCTGTACCTGAGCACAGAAAGCTGTACCCGGGGATCTGAGCCTGTACCTGAGCACTGAAAGCTGTACCCGGGCATCTGAGCCTGTACCTGAGCATTGAAAGCTGTACCCGGGCATCTGAGCCTGTACCTGAGCATTGAAAGCTGTACCCGGGCATCTGAGCCTGTACCTGAGCACTGAAAGCTGTACCCGGGGATCTGAGCCTGTACCTGAGCACTGAAAGCTGTACCCGGGGATCTGAGCCTGTACCTGAGCACTGAAAGCTGTACCCGGGCATCTGAGCCTGTACCTGAGCATTGAAAGCTGTACCCGGGCATCTGAGCCTGTACCTGAGCACTGAAAGCTGTACCCGGGCATCTGAGCCTGTACCTGAGCACTGAAAGCTGTACCCGGGCATCTGAGCCTGTACCTGAGCACAGAAAGCTGTGCCCGGGCATCTGAGCCTGTACCTGAGCACTGAAAGCTGTACCCGGGCATCTGTACCTGAGCACTGAAAGCTGTGCCCGGGCATCTGAGCCTGTACCTGAGCACAGAAAGCTGTACCCGGGCATCTGAGCCTGTACCTGAGCACAGAAAGCTGTACCCGGGCATCTGAGCCTGTACCTGAGCACAGAAAGCTGTGCCCGGGCATCTGAGCCTGTACCTGAGCACCGAAAGCTGTGCCCGGGCATCTGAGCCTGTACATGAGCACTGAAAGCTGTACCCGGGCATCTGAGCCTGTACCTGAGCACAGAAAGCTGTACCCGGGCATCTGAGCCTGTACCTGAGCACTGATAGCTGTACCTGGGCATCTGAGCCTGCCGGGCATCTGAGCCTGTACATGAGCACTGAAAGCTGTACCCGGGCATCTGTACCTGAGCACAGAAAGCTGTACACGGGCATCTGAGCCTGTACCTGAGCACAGAAAGCTGTGCCCGGGCACCTGAGCCTGTACCTGAGCACTGAAAGCTGTGCCTGGGCATCTGAGCCTGCCCGGGCATCTGAGCCTGTACCTGAGCACTGAAAGCTGTACCCGGGCATCTGTAGCTGAGCACTGAAAGCTGTACCCGGGCATCTGAGCCTGTACCTGAGCGTTGAAAGCTGTACCCGGGCATCTGAGCCTGTACCTGAGCACTGAAAGCTGTGCCCGGGCATCTGAGCCTGTATCTGAGCACAGAAAGCTGTACCCGGGCATCTGTAGCTGAGCACTGAAAGCTGTACCCAGGCATCTGAGCCTGTACCTGAGCACAGAAAGCTGTACCCGGGCATCTGAGCCTGTACATGAGCACTGAAAGCTGTGCCCGGGCATCTGAGCCTGTACCTGAGCACTGAAAGCTGTACCCGGGCATCTGAGCCTGTACCTGAGCACTGAAAGCTGTGCCCGGGCATCTGAGCCTGTACCTGAGCACTGAAAGCTGTGCCCGGGCATCTGAGCCTGTACCTGAGCACAGAAAGCTGTGCCCGGGCATCTGTACCTGAGCACAGAAAGCTGTACCCGGGCATCTGAGCCTGTACCTGAGCACTGAAAGCTGTGCCCGGGCATCTGAGCCTGTACCTGAGCACTGAAAGCTGTACCCGGGCATCTGAGCCTGTACCTGAGCACTGAAAGCTGTGCCCGGGCATCTGAGCCTGTACCTGAGCACTGAAAGCTGTGCCCGGGCATCTGAGCCTGTACCTGAGCACTGAAAGCTGTACCCGGGCATCTGAGCCTGTACATGAGCACTGAAAGCTGTACCCGAGCATCTGAGCCTGTACCTGAGCACAGAAAGCTGTACCCGGGCATCTGTACCTGAGCAAAGAAAGCTGTACCCGGGCATCTGAGCCTGTACCTGAGCACAGAAAGCTGTACCCGGGCATCTGTACATGAGCACTGAAAGCTGTGCCTGGGCATCTGAGCCTGTACCTGAACATTGAAAGCTGTACCTGGGCATCTGAGCCTGTACCTGAGCACAGAAAGCTGTACCCGGGCATCTGAGCCTGTACCTGAGCACAGAAAGCTGTGCCCGGGCATCTGAGCCTGCCCGGGCATCTGAGCCTGTACATGAGCACTGAAAGCTGTACCCGGGCATCTGTACCTGAGCACAGAAAGCTGTACCCGGGCATCTGAGCCTGTACCTGAGCACAGAAAGCTGTGCCCGGGCATCTGAGCCTGCCCGGGCATCTGAGCCTGTACCTGAGCACAGAAAGCTGTACCCGATCATCTGAACCTGAGCACAGAAAGCTGTACCCGGGCATCTGAACCTGTACCTGAGCACAGAAAGCTGTACCCGGGCATCTGTACCTGAGCACAGAAAGCTGTACCCGGGCATCTGAGCCTGTACCTGAGCACTGAAAGCTGTACCCGGGCATCTGAGCCTGTACCTGAGCACTGAAAGCTGTGCCCGGGCATCTGAGCCTGCCCGGGCATCTGAGCCTGTACATGAGCACTGAAAGCTGTACCCGGGCATCTGAGCCTGTACCTGAGCACAGAAAGCTGTGCCCTGGCATCTGAGCCTGTACCTGAGCACAGAAAGCTGTACCCGGGCATCTGAGCCTGTACCTGAGCACTGAAAGCTGTACCCGGGCATCTGTACCTGAGCACAGAAAGCTGTACCCTGGCATCTGAGCCTGTACCTGAGCACAGAAAGCTGTACCCGGGCATCTGTACCTGAGCACTGAAAGCTGTACCCGGGCATCTGTACCTGAGCATAGAAAGCTGTACCCGGGCATCTGAGCCTGTACCTGAGCACAGAAAGCTGTACCCGGCCATCTGAGCCTGTACCTGAGCACAGAAAGATGTGCCCTGGCATCTGAGCCTGCCCGGGCATCTGAGCCTGTACATGAGCACTGAAAGCTGTACCCGGGCATCTGAGCCTGTACCTGAGCACAGAAAGCTGTGCCCTGGCATCTGAGCCTGCCCGGGCATCTGAGCCTGTACATGAGCACTGAAAGCTGTACCCGGGCATCTGAGCCTGTACCTGAACACAGAAAGCTGTGCCCTGGTATGTCAGTCTGTACCTGAGCACAGAAAGCTGTACCCGGGCATCTGAGCCTGTACCTGAGCACAGAAAGCTGTACCCGGGCATCTGAGCCTGTACCTGAGCACAGAAAGCTGTGCCCAGGTATGTCAGTCTGCACCTGAGCGCCACTGATGTAGCGGGGGCTCCTGCCGCCCCATGTGTCGGGTAGGGGGAGCCCTCTGCACTCTTGCTTCTTTCTAAAGTAAGAGTACAGGGCTTATGAGCAGCAGTTGTGGAACAAGATGGAGGCACTTCCGCTCTGCCCTCCATGACAGGAACCAGGAAACGGTCCCTGCTTCCTGTTTCCTTTCTGAGTGGAGCATGGAGAGGAGCATTGAGTCCCTCGAGTTGGTCAGACTCGGGAAGGCAGTACGTAAATAAAGGCTTTTTGGAAGTGTATGTGTAAGGGTCCCACATGTTTATGTGCATTTTGTATGTATGCGTTTGTTCGTGCATGCAAGCGTGTGTCTGTGTAAGTGTACGGATGAATGAGGTTTCAGTGTGAATTGTGTGTATGCCTGGGTGTATGTTGGCGTGTGAATGTCAATGGAGTGTGACTATTCTGGGTATATGTGTGTAGAATGCAGCCAGAATGTTCTGGGTGAGTGTGGCTCAGAAGCTCAATGTCTCCACAGGCTGGACGACTGCAACAGCCTCTTCCTCAATCTCCCTCTCTCCTCCCTTCGCCCCTTCCAGCTAATCCAGAACAGGGCAGCAAGACTTATCCTTGGCCTCAAGCCCAGGGACTGGATCTTTCCAGCCCTAACATGTCTCCATTGGCTCCCAGTGGCTGCAAGGATCAAATTCAAGACCCTCTGCATCATCCACAAGGCCTTCTCGGCCCTGGCCACACTATCTACACTCTCCCTCGCTAAATACTTCCCTACTAGAGCCCTCCGCTGCTCTAATTCCAATTCTCTGACACACAAATGCTTCTCTAACCAGAGTGTAGGGGGCAGGTCTCTCTCCTGGGCTGGTGCCTTGCTTTGGAACAGCCTCCTGCCCCTCTCAGACTTGAACCGGACCTCCTTAAGTTCCAGAAAATGCCCCAAACTCTGCTCTTCTCTAACTCTTGCCCTCTTTCCCTTCCTTGCTAATCACCCCATTGCCGCTGTGACCGGTGGCCTGATCCTCATGAACCCCACAGGATCCCAGGCCCTTCCTCTCAGTCAATACCAGCACCCCTCCCCCACTGCACTGCCCTGTGGGCTCCTTTTGGTGACGCGACATCCCAACTTGAGAGTCAACTGTACCAGCACTTAGCCTGAGGTTCTCCTCCTGGCTCCCCTTAGCACTTCTGTCCCGGACCCTCCTCCAGCACTTGCCCACTCCTCTGCTGCCACCCCTCCCCAAATCCTGCACTTCTCTGCACTGCTCTTGCACGTCCGAATGCCACAAGGCCTAGTAGGACCATGACTGTATATTACTGTCTGCCATTGTTTTTATTTCCCCTGTTCCCCTCCCATTTAGCCTTGTGGCACTTTTAAACACAGTTCTATTGTATAAAGCACCTTAAATGCTCAATAAAAAAAATAATAAGTATGTGAATGTTTGAGAGAGAAGCTATATGGATGAGTGACTGGAAGGTGAATGGGTATGAATGTGAGGGTGCGAGGCTGGGGCCCAGGGAGGTGGCATTGGTGCTTGTAGGTTTTCTTGCAGTGGCATGGCATGTTTTACTGGCATTTCTGGGCAACGCAAACTTGGTGAGTGTTGATACATGGAGATGTGGTTGGGGTAGAGGGGTTTATAGTACAAAGAGGTCAGCAGCCATGACATTTTCCTTCTCTGACATGGTATTTTTGTACTTGCATTAAGGGCAAAGCCCACATGATGCCTGTTTTTACATTGGGGGTGGGCATTTTTTCAGCTAGCAAGAAAATGCTGCCTTGCTGTGGCATTGTATGTCTTACTGGCGTTAAGGGCAAAGCTAGCCTAATGATCGTTCTTACAGTGTGCCGGGGGTGGGGGACGGGGAGGTACTTGTGGAGCCAGCAAGGAGATGATGTTTCCTTACAAAGGCATGGCTTTTTTTACTGGCATTAAGGACAAAGTCAACATGAGTGTTGTTACAAAGGGGTAGGTGGAATTTGAGCAGCAAGCAAGGAAATGGTTCCTTACTGTGGTGTTGCATGTTTTACTTGCTTTAAGGGCAAAGTCAACATGATGAGTGTTCTTACATGGTGGTGGGGTACTACTTGTGCAGCTAGCAAGGAGATGTTTTCTTACTGAGGCATGGCTTTTTTAAGGGCATTAAGGGCAAAGTCAACATGAGAGTTATAAGATGGGGTGCATTTGTGCAGCCAGAAAGGAAATGTTTCCTCGCTGTAGCATTGCGTGTCTTACTGGCATTCTTGACAAAGTCGGCATGAGTGTTCTTACATGGTGGCAAAGAGTATTTGTGCAACCAGCAAGGAATGTTTTCTTAGTGCGGCATGGCTTTTTTTCACTGACACTGTTTGGGCATGTAAGGTTGCACCTCGGCATATGAGACCGCACATATTCACATATTGGCTGTTCCTGTGTATGTAAGACCAGGTTGAACAAATATAGTGTTTGACCTGGAATGAAGTACTTATTGTGCTATTATTCTGCTGTTGACATACAAAATATAGACAGCTACTAGCCGTTGAGGCCACCTGCCAAGGAAACAGTTACACATAATGAGATATTGATGCACCAGAGAGAAATAAGCTGGTCTGGCCTGGGCACAGTCATCAGGGGAGCCCAGGCAGTTGTTGAAGCTGGGGAGGGGTGAGATGACTGTCAGCGTGTTAGTCAAATGCCAATGTACACATGGCATGTGACTTACTGCAGCTCAGTCCTAAAACCTCTCACTTTCGCCTCTATCCAATGGCTCTTAGAATGGGATCCCCTGCTGATATCAATTTAGGTATCAGCCCCATAGTAAGTTAGTTCTGGGGTAGGTCATATTATCAAGTGTACGTACTGCAAAATCTTTAGTATTGCATAGCACATGCATAGAAACTCCTGCAGCGGGGCATAAGAGGTTGCATGCCTACGGATGCACTGACTGCATAGACGAGCACTGCAAAGAAACACACAAAGGCTTACTGCGCCCAGAGAAGTGGGATTCTGGCCCCCACATGTCCACGCGGGGTGCCATTCACCTCCAACTACTGCACACGTTAAAAGAGGGATATTGGTGGTGGGAAAGAGGAACACTGCCAGGCTCTTCGTTGAAATTAATTGGCATGGCTAGGGAATGGCACCACTGCACTCCAGAGGTCCATGGGCATACTTTTAGGGTGGGGCAAGGGCGTCTGCCCCCTCCCACGCCAACTTTAGAGGCACAGCATTTTGTCCCATTCATTTGGCAGAGGCAGCTTTCATTTAGATGTCATGTCCCCTCAACATTTTCAGCAAAGTTACACCACTGCAGAGGTCTCATCAGGACAGCATAATACCATATGTAGTCCTGATCTCACCCGACCTCTCATCTATCCAGCTCCTGGAAGCCTTGACTTACTGGTTGGACCAATTGGTGGTGTTTTAAAAGGATCTACCCCTTCTGATTGGTTCTTTAATGCTGGCACCATCCCTCTCTTATCCCGAAACGTTGTGTTGAGTGTGGGGTTGGGGGAGTGAGGTGAGGCCAGAATGAACAAAGTACAACTGAGTGTGATCTGAACCGGGAGTCCACCATTGACACTGAGCTGAGCCCTGTCCTCTCCCAGAACACCAATGGGCTGCAGTTGTGCCGTTTGTGAAATCTCTGCACCCCAACCTACCTTAGTGGTGCCCCAAGAGAAATCCTGTTGACCATATGGTTCTAGTGACTTGAAACTGACTCGACCCATAGAACCCTGGGTACCCCCAGACAATACCCTGGATGGCTTCAGCTCATCGCTTGATGCGGTTCAACTTCCATGTTCAGACTTAGTTATTTTGAGGCGCCTGTCGGCCCTCTCCCATAGATTTAGATTAGTTTAATGGGCCTGTCGGCCCTCTCCCAAAGATTTAGATCAGTTTGAGGCGCCTGTCGGCCCTCTCCCATAGATTTAGATTAGTTGGAGGCGCCTGCCGGCCCTCACCCATAGATTTAGATTAGTTTGAGGTGACTGTAGCAGGAATCTTACTTATTCTGGACTAGAGCAGTGGTCAAGGTCCTAGACTGGCCTGGAGGGGGATCAGGGCCTTGGTTTGATCTAGGGGCAGTGATCAGGACCTAGGTCGGAAGTAGGCAAGTGCTCTGGGTCTTAGCTTGTGCTAGAGATGTTGATCTGTTCCCTGGTGCCTGGGCAAAGATGGTGATCAGCACCTTTGTCTGAACCCTTGGCAGTGATCATGGCCTTAATATGGGCTAGGTACAGTGAGTACGGCACTCGTCTAGGCTACGATAGATAAGCAGAGCCCTAATGTGGTCTTCAGGTAGTAGTGCTTGGCTCTGGGCTAGGGCTGGTGAGCAGGTTCTTTGTCTTGTCTGTGGGTGGGAATAAAGAGCTTGGGCTGAACTGGAGCATTGAGTAAGCCCTTGATTTGGACTAGAGCTATGGTAAAAGCCTTTTTTTGGACTTGGTTGGTGATCAAGGCCTTGGTCTGAGCTAAAGCCAGTGATCAGAGCCCTGGTATTATCTTCTGTGGGTAGTAGTGAGTGTCCTTATCTATCCTCAGGGGACGGTGGGACAGGAGCACATGGGGGTGGATCAGAGCCTTGGTCTGTACCAGGGCAGTAATCAATGCATTGCTTTAGACCAGAACAATGCCTTGTTCTAGTCTAGGGTGGTGAGCAGTGTTTTGGGCTGAGCTGGGGAGGTGGTCACTTCCTTTGTCTGGGCTGGGGTGGTGATCATTGCCTCGGTTTGTGCTTGGGTGGTGATCAATGCCTTGGTGTGGGCTAGGGTAGTTATCAATGCCTTGCTTTAGACCAGAACAATGCTTTGTTCTAGTCTAGGGTGGTGAGCAGTGTTTTGGGCTGAGCTGGGGAAGTGGTCACTTCCTTTGTCTGGGCTGGGGTGGTGATAATTTCCTTGGTTTGCACTTGGGTGGTGATCATTGCCGTGGTTTGCACTTGGGTGGTGATCATTGCCTCGGTTTGTGCTTAGGTGGTGATCATTGCCTCGGTTTGTGCTTGGGTTGTGATCATTGCCTTGGTCTAGCTAGGGGTGGTGATCATTGCCTTGGTCTAGCTAGGGGTGGTGATCATTGCTTTGGTCTAGCTATGGGGGGTGATCAATGCTTGGTCTGGGCTAGGGGTGGTGATCATTGCCTTGGTCTAGCTAGGGGTGGTGATCATTGCTTTGGTCTAGCTAGGGGTGGTGATCATTGTCTTGGTCTAGCTAGGGGTGGTGATCATTGCTTTGGTCTAGCTAGTGGTGGTGATAATTGCTTTGGTCTAGCTAGGGGTGGTGATCATTGCCTTGGTCTAGCTAGGGGTGGTGATCATTGCCTTGGTCTAGCTAGGGGTGGTGATCATTGCCTTGGTCTAGCTAGGGGTGGCGATCATTGCCTTGGTCTAGCTAGGGGTGGTGATCATTGTCTTGGTCTAGCTAGGGGGGGTGATCAATGCTTGGTCTAGCTAGGGGTGGTGATCATTGTCTTAGTCTAGCTAGGGGGGGTGATCAATGCTTGGTCTAGCTAGGGGTGGTGATCATTGTCTTAGTCTAGCTAGGGGGGGTGATCAATGCTTGGTCTAGCTAGGGGTGGTGATCATTGCCTTGTTCTGGGTTAGGGAGGTGACCATGACCATGCCCGATTGAAATTGGAGGTTATGATAGATCATGCAGACCCAGTGGAGTTATAAGCAGGTTCAAGATACTGCTGCTGGACATCCTTACTTGACTCTGCCTGCATTACGGGCTGCTGGACATCTTTACATGGCCATGACACTGCCCACGTTGCTGGTTGCTGGACATCCTTACTTGACTCTGCCCTCATTACCGGCTGCTGGACATCCTTACATGACTTCACAGGCACCACTGGCTGCTGGACATCCTTGCTTCCGCATTACTGGAGTCTGGATATCCTTACTTGACTCTGTCTGCATTACCGGCTGCTGGACATCCTTACATGACTCCGCCAGCATTGCTGGCTGCTGGACATCCTTACATGACTCTGCCAGCATTGCTGGCTGCTGGACATCCTTGCATGACTGCACCTGCATTACTGGCTTCTGGATATCCTTACTTGACTCTGTCTGCATTACCGGCTGCTGGACATCCTTACATGACTCCGCCAGCATTGCTGGCTGCTGGACATCCTTACATGACTCTGCCAGCATTGCTGGCTGCTGGACATCCTTGCATGACTGCACCTGCATTACTGGCTTCTGGATATCCTTACTTGACTCTGTCTGCATTACCGGCTGCTGGACATCCTTACATGACTCCGCCAGCATAGCTGGCTGCAGGACATCCTTGCATGACTGCACCTGCATTGATGGCTGCTGGATATCCTTGGATGACTGCACCTTCATTACCGGCTGTTGGACATCCTTACATGACTCCGCCAGCATTGCTGGCTGCTGGACATCCTTGCATGACTGCACCTGCATTGCTGGCTGCTGGATGTCCTTGTATGACTGCACCTGCATTACTGGCTGCTGGGCATCCTTGCATCCATGGACAGACTGATCCAGAATAAGATTGCCTCAGCTGCTCCATGAATGAGTTAACCAGAATCGCTCCACCATCACGACTCGTGCTCTGTGCTTTCAGTGGAATAGCCAATCGAGTGGGACCTCTAACGCGTCGTAAACGTACATTTGAGGCTGGGGCATAAGGAGCTAAGGAACCTTTAAAAGACGGGTTGTCTATGCAAATAAAGGAGCGGCCTAAAGGACATGGTCATGCATTTGTACCTAGCATGAAAAGGAGCAAAATCTATTTTGAAATTACTATGTAATTGAACAGCGGTCGAAAAATCAACTAAGGCCACAGGCCATCCCCATCATCACCAGGCAACGCCAACATCAACGGCATCACTCCTCCTCTAAGGCATGGACTCCGCAATGTAGCACCTCACCCACATCAGCCTGAAGCCCATCAGCACCCCCTCACCGTCACCAACACGGAAGTTAGATGCTCGCCATCATCTGCTCAGCTATCACCCATGCAGCAGACATCTACAACCTCATCACTACACATGACTTTGATGCCATCTTCATCACTGAGACCTGGCTGGCATCCACCTCCACCCACATCCTGGAAGTCCTTGTCTCCGGCGGCTACAGCATCCAACACAGAGACCAGCCGAACAAGACAGATGGAAGCCTCGCAGCCATCCACAAGACCTTGTGGCCCTGCACCAGACTTGACACTGACAACATTGGCTCCTTCGAAGTTATTGCATTCCACTTCCCGCTCACCCCGACGGACTCAGTCACCTTCCATCTCATCTACAGGCCACCCAAACCCAACACTGACTTCATCAGAGATGTCGTCACCAACCTGGTCACCACCATGTCCCTTATGCACGCAAACAACATCTTCCTAGGGACTTCAACCTCCCACGCAATAAGGCCACCAACCCGATGAAGGAAGCTCTCCTCGATCTTCTCGACACCCTCAGCCTCACACAGCACATGAAAGACCCAAAGCACGAGAAAGGTAACATCCTCAACCTAATTATTACTGCACTGCCTTCCCTCTACTACATCTCTCCTCTCCCGCTTGACTGGTCTGACCACCTGGCTGTGCCTTTCAACATTCTGCACACCACCCCAGTCAAGCACTCCCAGCAGAAGCCCAGCAGACAAACCTTAAAGTCCTTCAAGAGCTTCCCAGTGGAAGACCTCACAGAAGACCTCACCAACATACAGCTCACATGGATCGAACACCCCCAAACAAACTGCCACTTTCTACTGGAAGCACTTAATGCCACCCTCTCAGCCTCCATCGATCGACACACGCCTCTGAAACAACGCACCTGCAAACCAAAATCATCAGCCGCCTGGTACACGCAAATGAGTCATCAGGAAACAAGAGAAAAGATGGCGCCGCTCCAGGATCGCATCTGACCCGGCGCCCCTCAAAGAACTCTGAACAGCCCCGCTGACAACTAATCAACACAGCCAAGGCCTCGTACTATCAGAACAGCATGCAGAATCCGACACCAAAAGCCGAGCCCTCTTCAAAGCGGTCAAGCATTGCGTCAACCCGCTACCCGACCCTGCCATACCACACTCCATCAACATCTTCATTGACAAATTCAGCAAGATTGGCCAGCACATAGATGCCAGCTCTGCATCCACAGACCCACCTCACGTCCCGCTCATGAAATCTCCACGCCCTGGACAGCATTCAAGACACTCGGGGATGTGTGTGGGAAGTCTGTGGGAAGTGGTTTGATCCAGGAGCTAAGGTGTGGTTCTACCAAAGGAAATCTATGGTTCCCCTGCGTTAATTAAGTATTGTCGCCCAAGGGTGCGGGAACAATGGCTAATCGATGCCCAGAACGCCTGTTTGAATAGACCTAGAGCAAAGTGAGGGTCATTAAGAAGGGCTGAGGATCACCTAAGGGCTGGTATCCTGCACTGCAAGGGGGATATGCACGCCCAAAAACAAAAGGACGCTTTTGTGAAGAGCCCATGGTGCCCATGCGTTGTTGCATTGCCATGGCAACTTTTGAGTGCAGACAAAGCATGCAGTGAGGGCTTGCAGCATGCAATGGCGTGACCTTGGCCATCACATAGGGGAAGCCCGGGCGGCGTGTGCTCAGAAGAGCTGAAACAGTCTCCTGGGCACATCAGCACCCCCTTGAAAAGAGAGGGGGGTGGCAGCGGGAAGAGGGAGACCCCTGAAATAGGGAAACATAACTAAGCCATGGAGTGGTATGGTGGAAATAACATTGGTTGTGCCCAGCCACGGGGAAACTGAAATTCTGGGCAACTATCAGTTAATAGTGCCCAGGAATCATCTATCCTGATTGGATGAGGTGCAACCAATGTTATTAAAAGGGGGCTAGTTAAGCTTTATAGATTCCGCCTGAGGGCCCTACCAGGTGTTGCGGGCCTTGACGACCGAGTTAAAGAATTGAGTGTAGCAAAAGCTTTTAACATGTTTCCAGACCCTAATGCCCGGTAACACCCGAGGGTGGGGTCTGTCAAGCTGTTGTAATCCATACCGGTTGCAAGTAATGCTTTACGGGCATATTTTACAGGCAAGTTGGCTTCCTCTACTTCCTGGGGTTAACATCCACTCTGCTTTTAGTATTAACATTTACATGGCTAGCCAAGGACCTGTAGTAAACTAAAAATATGCCTGGGAAGTCGCAGGGAATTGGCTGCAGATGATCTCTGTGCTGTTGGTGGCCTTGGAATATGGCGTTGCAACAATCTGCGCACCCTGCCAATTCCTAGAGCCCACATATTCTCCATTTTGGATGTCAAATGAACATTCCAAGTTTATAATTAAGCAATGAACCCCAAGGTGGGTGAGCTTTAGAGTTCAGGTAATTGCCTGGGCCTTAACGTGGACCGTTAATACCCGCCCATCGAGCGGTTTATAGCTATTAAAACCCCGGCATGATTTCTGGGGTGCCAATAGCTCGTTTTTTTTAGAAAAGGCACGGTGGCCTGTGTGTGGGGTTTGGGATGTGGGACTAAAGGCTGGATCACCGGAAGCGGGAGGTGACAGCCTCTCTCTGCTCAGGGAGCTCAGAACACAGGCAATAACATGAGGTAAAGATATCCTTCTAAGCTCCCTGATTGGATGGGAAGTCTAATGACTTCACCTCCCAGAAGCTAATTAAGTTTATAGACCCCACCTGAGGGCCGTACTGCAAGTTATCCACTCTAGGGTGGGCCCTATACACCAAGTTAAAGGCCTGTGCAGGAAGGACACATTTCATGAGGTGTACAGACCCACAACTCGTGATACCATGGATCCATAAAGCTATTATCATCTGTGTCTAGTGGGCAAGCATGGTGGCCAGTGCAATTTTAGATTAATCCGCTTGGGCGAGTGCGGGGAATGGTCTGCGGTTTACCCTTCCTGTTTCCAAATCTGCCTGGGGAGAGCCATGGAATTGGCTGTGGCTCTCTCAGATGTCACCAATGTCTGATAGCCAACTAGGCCTCCGTGGAGGAAGCACCAGGTAGGAGCCGTAAACCCAGAGACCTGGCTGAGGCGGTGAGCAGCAAAGTGAAATTACAGAGGGTGGCAGGAGGGGAGGGTGCATTAGGTGTGTGACAACATTGAAAGATATTTTAGTTTAACAAGAATCTCTGGGCCATACCAGCTCATACAGCCCAGTTGCGAGGCACCTCTGAGTTCAGAGGTTCATAATGTATTCAATTATTTTAATGGCTTAAATATATTGATATGTTGCATAAATCAAACAATATATTTAGTCTCTATTATATTTTGCTTTCAGAAAAACTTAACTCCAGATTTATAAAAACAGATAATGTGATTCTAAAGATGGAGTGTTAGTGACATCTACTGGACAAGAGTAGTATTGTCACACCTCATGTTTTCATTTACTTTGGCGCACTAGGAAATCCGTTCGGGAAGCCCCAGCAGGGCTCTTGTTTGGGACCATGCTGGGGCTGAGCTCTGGCTAGCCGCAGACCAATATAGGCCGGGAATCGCTGGATATTGGCTCTGGAGTGCCCGGTGAAAGCATCTGGAAGCTGAGCGTTGTTTGCAATGGTTTGCTTCTCTTAAAGGAAAAAGCTGCCACTGCCCAGTATTTAGGAGCCTGGCCTAGTATCCTCCCCGAAGCACCAGAATCTGAGGCCAAAGGTATACGCTGTGAGGCCTGTGAAGTGCTGCTGCTTGTAGCCCCAGAGGGTTGCCAGGCTTGTCTGGCATGGAGCTCCACCGCCCAGCACTGGGTCCAAAGGGCACAAGCACTAATGAGAAGCCTGGGCCCCCTCTGCCCCCATTTCATGATCTTCATATTGTCCTCTTTTGACCTAGACGGCTGTTTTATTCCTCTTCATTGCAAGATTCGAAAGAGCGCTCGCGCAGCAGCTCCGTGCGAGCTCGGCAGTCAGCTTTAGTAGCTGTCTTCTGAACTCCACCCAGACCTTCCAGCCTGTCGGAGGAGCCTGGGTTGATGAGGCCCTCTGGTGGACATTCAGAGTCTTGTTCCTGTCGCTGTGGTCTAAGCTTTGGAAAGAGCCCATCCAATTGCGTGTCCGCGCGTCCGTGCCCTCCACACAGAGCAGAGACCGTCCCAAATGACCAAATAGGTAAAGTAGGCACCGGCCTATGGGCCCCGCTCCTTTTAAGGGCCCCGCGACAACGGATCAAAATAATATTTTTTTTTTTTTTTTTTTTTTTTTTTTTTTTTTGTGTTTAATCAACAGATTTTTACAAAAAGGTAGAATTCGCATAAAGCTGGTGCTGTCGCTAAAATGTTGCTTAAAATGTTGCTTGAAATGTTGCTTAAAAAAGTGCCGCCCACGCGGACTATGCCCGTGGCAGGTTTAGTGATTCTAGAATTTTGTACGTGGCTATCTGCCATTTTGTCTTGTCTCCTCCCATTAAGCGAGCCCAACAAGTGTCTTCGTCAGCTATAGTAAAGTCCGAAAAGATATGTCTCAGGTAACGGCTTCTTACTTGTTGGTTAGCAGCACATTTTAGCAGTAGATGGCGTATTGACTCTGTTTCTTGTATGTTGCAAAAACGACAGAAGTTGGATTCAGTTTTGCCTCTTATCGCCAAGATCTCGTTTGTTGGCAATAGATTGAGGCGAGCACGTAGTAACATGTCTCTCCCCTTCCTACAAGGGAATTTTTTAATGAATTCTTGTAGTTCATTCAGTCTTTTTACGTTTGGTGGCAGATGTGCAGTTAACTTGTTTTTTTCTGCAGTTTCCAGAGTTCGTATCCAATCGTATTCTCTTAGTTTTTTGAGGACAAGTTTCGGGTTAGTGGTTAATGTTTCTTCGTTCTCCTGAATTTGTTCCAACACTTGGATGTTATCGTTTTTCCATTTCGTTAGACTTCCAGTCGTGGTTCGTTCAAGTTCCTGGTTTATTAAATTGTAAATTGATGGAGGCTCCGCCATCCGGCATTTCCTATAGAGCATCAATTTTGCCTGTTCAACAGAGCTTTTGAGGGACGGCAAGCTGAGCTCTTTACGAATCGAGGCACCTGATGTTGAGTTGGGCAGCATGAGGACTTTTCTCCAAAACTTTGACTCCATTTTTGTCCAGATGTCTAAAGGCAGGTTTATCATGGCATCGCCTCCATATGATAGAGTTGGCATAACTTTTTTCTTATAGAATTCTCGCACTGGTATCAGCGAGTATCTGCCAAACTTTCTATCTATTGCCCTGGCTTGGGCTGCCATTAGGTTTACTTTCGTTGTTAGTGCTGCTTGCATGGCTTTGTCTTGTTTTGTACTGTCTAATATGACTCCTAGGTATTTAAAGACCAAGACAGTTTCAATCGGTTCGCCCTCCAGATTTAAGCTCGGTCCTTTGCTTTTTCTAATCGCCTTCCCGAATCTCAGCAATTTGGTTTTTTTGATGTTGATTTCTAGCCGGTTTTCTTGCATGTACTTCTGGAGACTTGTCATTTGTCGCTGTAGTCCCACAGGAGTGTAGTCCAAAAGTACTAGGTCGTCCGCGTACAAGAGCCTCGTTATTGGTGTTTTGCAAATTTTCGGTGGGAAAGATCGTATAGTTGTGTCCGAGCTATTTATGTCGCCAATAAATGCTAAGAATAAGGCCGGGGCCAATGGGCACCCCTGTTTCACACCTCTAGCTGTTGTGAATAATATTGATTTGGTCTTGAAAGAAAATGAAATCCCGATATCTGCCCGGGTGCTGCTGCTCTCCACCGCATGCATGTCGCCGTTACGGTGTGTGCACTTCGTCATGCGTGCATTTACGCGGCAGAGATCAGCAACGACAGTCACCCTTGCATGTAATGGAGGCTGCCACTGCCCCGTGCATTTGTGCATTTGCAAGGATTGTGCTTGGTTTTTGTATCCACAAGACACCCAGACGCAATCCGTGCAAATAACCGCAATCAGGGGGACTAATCAGTGCTGGAAATGGATATCATTTTCTGTGGGATCCCACCGGAGATAGGGGATTTCAGGGCAGGGGGTTGTTGCGATGGTTCCCATTCACCTCCCGTAAACAGTTTTGCCCCTCTGAAAAATAATCATGAACACCTGCAAAATAACCCAGGAGAGTGGGGCATTTCCCTCATCGTTGCTGGCAAAGTATGATATAATATGATATGGCATTTATAACACACAGCGACCTCCATAGTGTGCAGAGCAGCTTGCAGCCCCTCCCATCAGCATGTAGAGCAGGAAACTGCTAATGATGGGCCATTAGTCACTGAATGGTTTCGTGCCTGTTTTCTGATGGGGGAGGGGGATACAGTGGGGTTTGGGTAGTTGCTGTGCACAAATGCCTCTCTGCACGAGTGCTTGTGACGTCACAAATTACCTTTAGGCGCCCCCCCACTTTTGTCTGTGGCCCCCCTACTTTTGTCTTTGGCCCCCTCTGTGCCCCTCCTAAATTTGATTCCTGGCAATGCCACTGGTGTCACCCCCTTAGCACGAAACAGACCTAAGCACACTAGCCACAGGGGGTGCAGTGCTCACTGGGACAAGGGTTTGAGGTATTCTGGGGTCGTGGATCCAGCATTGGGAATGCGAATATCTGTCTGGCGGTGTGAGGATTTCTTCCCACGCCGGGCTCCCGTGCAGAAATCCCACACCCACGCGCCGGTGCACAGCCACGCGCCGGCGCGCACCCCGCATGACACCGAGGATAGGACTAGATAACCTTCACACTGTTGGTGGGGGTCGCCTCTGCGACCACCTCACTGAAAATGAGGCCCTTGGATGTGCTAGAGCATGGGGTCTGCAACCTGCAGCTCGTCAGGTTTTCTGTACTACGACTCCCATGAGGCCTCATCATTGACTATTGCTGGCTACGGCTGATTGGAAATGGAGTCCAAAACATCTGGAGATCAAGATCCAAGATGGTCGACCCCCTGTGCTAGAGGCTCTATAAGAAATATTGCCAACTGATTATCTTTTGGCTGTTTGGGGGAAACGTGTAGGGTGTCATTTAGCCAAATTAATGCTATTTTGGTTCCTTTTTTTTACCAGTCACTTTTTCAACAAACGACTATGTATATTTGTGTTCACATTTCTCTTATAAAACAACTGCAATATATATTCACATCTTTTATGAAACTGTTTGTGCAATCAGAGATTTATATTATCGTGCAAATGCACCAAACTGTAGCGGTTTGATGGCTGCCTTCTCGGCACCTTGGGCGTGCTCCTCTGTTGGCACGCAGCTGCACAGGGTGCCAGGGGGTCAGCGACACCCTGTTGGCCTCTAACCATCCTGCCACTTTCCTTTCGAGCAGTTTGCGCCCCACGTGAGTGCGCAGCAGACGCGGAGATGTGTGAGGGTAACGGAGCAAGCGCTGGAGGGGGAGCGAGAGGCACCGAGACATTATTAAGCGGTTTCCAGATTTAGAAAGACTCGAAATAGGAGCTCGTTTCCGCTCTGTAAATTATTCACCGCTGCTCAGACTTTTTCTTTCCAATAAGTAGGAAATGGCTTTTTTCGTTCGGAATGTGACTGCCGCTTTCCTATTTACCCAGACAATTAGATCGTGGTGTAGGCCAATGGGGCGGGAGTGTCGCGTGCCCCCCAGGGAGGAGGGGCCGAACATTGGGAGTGAAGGGCCACGACCATGGGGCAAAATGGCGAAACGGGAGCCTATGTCTGATCGTCTCAGCCGGATAACTCGGGGGCAAGGCGGCACAGAGCAGCACAGGTTCGATCCCTGGGTCCGCAATGTTATAAATAACCTAAGATATCTTAGGCGCGTGTCTGTCCATGTGTGCACCTCAACACTGTCTGTAGATTGTTTTATTTTTTTGTTGCCCATTTTGGGTCAGAGAGTATGAAGTCTCCCACAAAAGTAGAAAGGTAGCGGGGATGCCCCGGGCCCGCGTTGCATCGATATTTTTACTGGCTGCCCCCCCCCGTGGGTGGAGAAATTCCTTTCTGGGATTCTGCTCCACTCTGGGACATCTCCCCACCCCATCCAAACCACTGTTGGCACAAACGCTTGACTCGTCGCCACTGTTGCACAGCCAGCACCCTCACAACTGTTAGCACAAGCACTTGGCTCGCTGCCAATGTCACAGACTACCCAAACCACTGTTGATACAAGTACCTTGCTTGCCACCACTGTCGCACAGCACCCAAACCACTGTTGACACAAGCACTCTGCTTGCCTCCACTGTTGCACATCACCCAAACCACTGTTGACAAAAGCACTCTGCTTGCCCCCACTGTTGCACAGAACCCAAACCACTGTTAGCACGAGCATTCCACTTGCCACCACCATCGCAAAACACCAAAACCACTATTGGTACAAGCACTCTGCTCACTGCCACAGAGCGCCCAAACCACTGTTGGCACATGCATTTGGCTCACTGTCACAGAGCACCTAAACTCATGTTGCACATCTACTCGGCTCTCCACCACTATTGCACAGCATCCTAATCACTGTTGGCACAAGCATTCCACTTGCTGCCACCATCACAAAACACCAAATCCACTGTTGACAGAAGCACACTGCTCACCACCACTGTCGCAGAGCACCCAAACCACTGTTGGCACAAGCATTTGTCTCACTGTCACTGAGCACCTAAACTCCTGTTGGCACATGTACTCTGCTCTCCACCACTGTTGCACAGCACCCAAACCACTGTTGGCACTCAGCCCACTGCCCCAGTCACAAAGCACCCAGAACACTGTTGGCACAAGCACTCAGCCCACTGCCCCTGTCGTAAAACATCCATCTGTTGTTGGCGCAAGCACTGTGCTCACTGCCAATGTCGGAAAGGACCCAAACCACTGTTGGCACAAGCACTCTGCTTGCTGCCACTGTCATAGAGCGCCCAAAACACTGTTGGCACAAGCACCCTGCTCGTCACCACTGCCTGAAAGCACCCAAACCACTGTTGGCACAAGCACACAGCGCCACTCTCACAGAGTGCTCAAACCACTGTTGGCACAAACACTCTGCTCGCTACTACTGTCACAGACTGCCCAAACCACTGTTGGCACATGCCCTTGACTCATCACTACTGTTGCACAGCACCCAAACAACTGTTGGCACAAGCATTCTGCTTGCCACCACTGTTGCACAGCACCCAAACCTCTGTTGGCACAAGCACTCTGCTTGGGACTAATGTCACAAAGTAGCAAAACCCTTTTTGGCATAAGAATTTGGCTCACTGTCGTAAAACTCCCAAACCACTGTTGGCACAAGCATGCTCACACCCACTGTCGCAAAGCACCCAAACCACTCTTTGCACAAGCATTCTGCCCGCTGCCCTTGTCACAAAGCACCCAAACTGATGTTGGCACAAGAACCCAGCCCACGGCCCTTACTGCAAAACATCCATCCACTCTTGGCACAAGCACTGTGCTCGCTGCCCCTCTCGGAAAGCACCCAAACCACTGTTGGAACAAGCACTTTGCTGGCCGCCTCTGTCATAGAAAGCCAAAAACACTGTTGGCACAAGCACTCTGCTCGCCGCCGCTGTCTGAAAGCACCCAAACCACTGTTGGCACAAGCACACAGCTTGCCGCCACTCTCAGAGAGCACCCAAACCACTGTTGGCACAAGCACTGTACTTGCCACCACCGTCTGTAAGCACCCAAACCACTGTTGGCACAAGCACTCTGTTCACTGCTACTGTCACAGACCGCACAAACCACTGTTGGCACAAGCCCTTGACTTGACAAGGAGGCTGCCCATGAATTAGCACCATTTATCACCACCCTCATAAACACAACTTTCAACTCAGGCATCGTCCCTGATAACCTTAAGAATCCCCGGGTTATCCCCTTAATCAAAAAAACGTCATTAGACCCGAGCAATCCTTCCATATACAGGCCTATTACCACCGTCTCCTTTTTACTTAAAATCGTGGACCGAGCTGCATCTTTACAAATTCAGGATTATCTAGACTCTAATAAACTCCTCGGCCTTAGACAATCTGGCTTCCGACCTCGGCACGGAACAGAAACTGCCCTTATCGATTAAAAAACTCAAATCAAAGACCTGAATGATCATGACAAACTGGCCCTCTTACTTCTGCTCGACTTGTCGGCAGCATTTCATCTGGTCAATCATCAACTTCTATGCCATCACCTCAAATCTGCAGCCCACGTTTCCGATGTAACCTCTACATGGAACAGATCCTTTCTAGCCAACAGATCGATGAGGGTCTTCTTACCATCGGCCTCTGCTGAACCCTCACCAGTCTTGTGCGGGGTCCCACAGGGCTCTTGTGTTTCACCGACACTTTATAATGTGTTCGCAAAGCCACTCTTCAATATTCTTGACTATTTGGGTGTCACCTATACCAACTATGCAGATGACACCCAAATACTCATCCCAATCACTGGTGACCACTCGGTTGACTCTAAAGTCTTAAATGATGTCTTTAAGGTCATCCAGGCCTGGATGGCGAAACACGGGCTCTGTCTCAATGACGAGAAGACAGAACTTCTCATCCTAGGCTCCCACTTTAGACTCAACAGACTGGATCCATACTTCAAATCCTTCATCATTGATGGTAATACCATTAAGGTATCTAATGATATGAAAACGCTAGGCATTTATCTCGACTCCACCCTGTCTCTCACAAGGCAAACCAACGCTGTTGTCTCGGCATCTGCCTACACATGCAAACTTATTACAGCATATAGACCCTTCCTCACCCCTTCTAACTACATCATCCTTGCTAGAACCCTCACTATGTCCAACATTGACTATTGTAATGCCCTATATCTCGGGATCATTCAAAGGAACTTCAACAAGTTACAGGTAACACAGAATAATGCCATAAGGTCAACACTAAATATCCCCAGGAGACCAGACGTAGTCTACATTGGCTCTCGGTCTCCCAAAGAATGTCCCTCAAAACTCTTGCACTGACGCCCAAATGCCTGGCTAACCAGGCCCCAGAATATTTGGCAAACCGTTTCACACCTCATACCTCCACCCGCCCTTTGAGATCAGCTCAAGCACACTGCCTTACACTGCCAGGGTTCAAACATCAGAAAGCAGGGGGGTCCAGCTACCCGGTTCTCGCCTCCAAATTATGGAACTCACTCCCCAACCCACTCAGGTTGGAACCTTCTTACCACTCTTTCAAGAGTAAAGCCAAAGCATGGCTCATTGCGCAGGATCTGCAAAGCACACAGCTGTCCCACTGCGGGCAGTAACTAACACTACTTGCCAGTTACTTGACCGACTGGGTCAGCTGGCTATGCCAACTCGACCCTCATTCTGTAATTATTGTATAAATACCTTGTATAATCACACTGTGATATGTACTGACTATGTCCTATCCTTCACCTGTGTAATTACTGTGTATATACCCTGTATGTAGACCACATTATGTAATGTTTTTTTTTTAATGATCTGTATGCCTTGCTACGTGTAACCTGAAGACATGTGCCCAGATGCCCACGGGCCAGTTGTGCTATATAAATAAACACAAATACAAATACTTGTCACCACTATTGCACAGCACCCAAACAACTGTTGGCACAAGCACTTGGCTGAACGCGAAAGTCACAGACTACCCAAACCACTGTTGGCACAAGCATTCCACTTACAGCCACCACTGCAAAATACCAAAACCACTTTTGGCATAAGCTCTCTGCTCACTGCCACAGGGCGCCCAAACCACTGTTGGAACAAGCATTTGGCTCACTGCCACTGTGACAGAACACCTAAACTCCTGTTGGCACACATACTCTGCTCGCCACCACTGTTGCACAGCACCCAAATCACTGATGTCACAAGCACTTGGCTCGCCGCTGCTGCCACTGTCCACCCAAACCACTGTTGGAACAAGCATTTGTCTCACTGTCACTGTGACAGAGCACCTAAACTCCTGTTGGCACACATACTCTGCTCGCCACCACTGTTGCACAGCACCCAAATCACTGATGTCACAAGCACTTGGCTCGCCGCTGCTGGCACTGACCACCCAAACCACTGTTGAAACAAGCATTTGTCTCACTGTCACTGTCACAGAGCACCTAAACTCCTGTTGGCACACATACCCTGCTCGCCACCACTGTTGCACAACACCCAAATCACTGATGTCACAAGCACTTGGCTCGCCGCTGCTGCCACTGACCACCCAAACCACTGTTGGAACAAGCATTTGTCTCACTGTCACTGTGACAGAGCACCTAAACTCCTGTTGGCACACATACTCTGCTCGCCACCACTGTTGCACAGCACCCAAATCACTGATGTCACAAGCACTTGGCTCGCCGCTGCTGCCACTGACCACCCAAACCACTGTTGGAACAAGCATTCGGCTCACTGCCACTGTGACAGAACACCTAAACTTCTTTTGGCACACATACTCTGCTCGCCACCACTGTTGCACAGCACATAAATCACTGATGGCACAAGCACTTGGCTCGCCGCTGCTGCCACTGACCACCCAAACCACTGTTGCAACAAGCATTTGGCTCACTGTCACTGTCACAGAGCACCTAAACTCCTGTTGGCACACATACTCTGCTCGCCACCACTGTTGCACAGCACATAAATCACTGATGTCACAAGCACTTGGCTCGCCGCTGCTGCCACTGACCACCCAAACCACTGTTGGCACAAGCATACGGCTCACTGCCACTGTGACAGAACACCTAAACTCCTGTTGGCACACATACTCTGCTCGCCACCACTGTTGCACAGCACATAAATCACTGATGTCACAAGCACTTGGCTCGCTGCTGCTGCCACTGACCACCCAAACCACTGTTGGTACAAGCAGTCTACTCGCCGCCACTGTTGGAAAGCACTCAAACCACTGTTGGCACAGGCACTCTGCTAGACGCCACTGTTGCAAAGCACCCAAACCACTGTTGGCACAAGCACTCTGCTCACCGCCACTGTTGCAAAGCATCAATATCATTGGGCGCTCAAAGACACACTGAAACTGTAATTTTGGTCTGGAAATTCAGAAAATATGTATTCACAGAATTTAACGGTAGAATCAGATGTCAGGCGAAGTGATTGGTGGAAACAGGGCACACAATGAACGAAGGCAGTGCTAGTCTGAGTAAAGACCGGCTTCAATTGGTTGAGCAGCTACAAGAAAGTATGTCTGCGAGGATCCTGGTAGAAAGCAAAACATGGAAAACTCTGTGCCTTGTACCCAACATCGGAGCGGATGGTCCCACCAAAAATGGCTTCCTTTTTCTTGGGAGATTACGGTGACTTTCGCTCCATACCGCTCCTCTTTCAAGATTGTGCTTGGTGGGAGTTGCACCGCAGCGCCTGTCTCAGCACCAATCAGTCGTTACCCTCTTACCCCTGTAGTAGGGGTGTTGCTAGGTCTGGTAAAGATCTGGAGTATGCAAATATTGGGACGGTCGGGACTCGGGGCTAGCTAGCCTTTTGGTTGTAGCCCCTGTGCTTTCATCCGGGGCTAGAACCAAAAGACCCGAGACTATAGCCCCCTCACCCCCCAACAACGCCTCTGCCCGGGAAGGCTAATTACTTGTGTCACTCCCCGAGGGGACCTGCACATCCATTTCTACAGCACCCTTGAAAACATCCTCTTTTATCCAGGGGTCCAGTCCAGGTTTGGATTGGCCCATCTTCCACTCGGCCCGTGGCCGGGACGAAATCATGTGTAGTCCCTGGGAGCCGGTGTCTGCCCACGCCTGTGCCGTTATTTTTTTTTTAAGCAAACTAAAAGCACCTGCAACAGCATCATTCATGAAAGCAAGGTAACACATGTTACCTTGCTTTGATGATTGATTTGCATGCATGATGTATGCATAAATTATGATGCATGCCTCATTCACATGCTGCTGCAGCATGCAACCAACTTTGCACCAGACCTGCAGATGAACTTAACTGGTCTGCTGTTAAATCTCAGTTACCAGTTTAATGGTATCCACTACAGAGTAATTGCTCATTTTAGTATAGCCAAAATGATAGCTCAATGGGTTGAGCGCTCGCTGCTGTGATGTGTGTGTGATCTGCAGGTTTGAATCTCGGCCTTTCATCCTTCTGAGCTCGATAAATGAGTACCAACACAAGTTGGGTGATATTGTGTGCATATTTGTTCTATAAAAAGAGCTTAAGCCTAAATGCTATACAATAACATATTATCATTTGGCCTTGGACGTCTGCTTGGATTCACAGTAATTTGATAATATGGATCTATACACACAGATATTAAGGATACATATGGTGATCCATTCTTGTATGAAATGTATATCACTTTAGTGAAATCATAACCATATTATTCGTAGTGTGCTTAGGAACAATGCTATGTGATGTCACCTCCTGTTTTGACAAAGGGGTGAAAGGTTGTGTTTCATCGCTTCCCGGATGTCACTTTCGGGTGGCGTCAAATGACATCACTTGCCGTGATATCATCAGAGGTCAAGGGTCGTGAGGCAAGGGGTGGGCCACTTTTTTGAGGCGAGCGGTGGCCACCTTTTTGAGGCAAGGGGTGGGCCACTTTTTTGAGGCGATGGGTGGGCCACTTTTTTGAGGCGAGCGGTGGGCCACTTTTTTGAGGCAAGGGGTCGGCCACTTTTTTGAGGCAAGGGTTGGGCCACTTTTTTTGAGGCGATGGGTGGGCCTCTTTTTTGAGGCGATGGGTGGGCCTCTTTTTTGAGGCGAGGGGTGGGCCACTTTTTTGAGGCAAGGGGTGGGCCACTTTATTGAGGCAAGGGTTGGGCCACTTTTTTTGAGGCGATGGGTGGGCCTCTTTTTTGAGGCGAGGGGTGAGCCTCTTTTTTGAGGCGAGGGGTGGGCCTCTTTTTTGAGGCGAGGGGTGGGCCTCTTTTTCTTTGGTGTCGGGCCTATTTCTTGTCCCAGTGCGACCCTGCTCCAGTCCTGGGGTCACTTAGATACTCGGGGTCAATGGCCCGGCCCATGGATGCTGGACACACGAAGATAAAGGCTTCACCTTTACGTGTAACTTAAGGAAATGTGTTTGCTTTGTAGTTTAGTCTATTTTTGTAGAGGAGTTGGATTACGTACTTTAAGCACCAACAAAAACAAAAAAACAGGGTCTTTAGACATCATCGGCTTGAGGTGACAATGTGTGACAGCAGGTGGGGATGTCACACACACACACGCGTGTTAATGGCCCTCCATCACACTGATGGCCCTGCTTTCCCTGATCTCGGCCACAGCCAAGAAAGACAAGGCCCAGGAGTCTTCCCAGCCACTCCTCGGCCCCTGGTACCAAACGTTAATAGGTTGAGGGCTCTCTGCCTCCCCTGGTTGTTGGTTGGAGATGGGGGGGCTTGGGGCAGAAAACCTCCCACCCTGATTTTGTTTACTCTGGCCACATACGCGTGCAGCTTCTCAGGGTCATCTCTAGAAGTGCCCCCATGTGGGGGCTCTGGTAAAAGTCGGATACCGGGGGAATGAGCAGGGTGGAGAGTAAACACTCATTCCTGGGTGTTGAGCCCTACTCACAGCTTGGGAGGCTCAGTCTCACAGACGGGGTCCTTTCTACTGCCTAGTCCCCATGTTTCCCATGGCTCCGCCTTTTCTCATTTCAGGCGCTTGTGCCCTTTTCTGCCTTGGCTCCTTCCACGACCCGAAGCACGTTAGGAGGCCAGATTCTTATTGGAGGGGAGCCCGGGATCCGCGGAACATTCTAGAAGGGTAATATATCATTGAAAGCTCGGGGTGGGCAACCCTCGAGGGAAGGCCTCCTCCGGGCGGGGGGCAAAGCCCCTTTGATTCTGAGTTTGGAATGGGTGGTGTTGAGTGATTACAGTTTGGCACTCGGCTCTGTAATGAGTTCCTATTTCCGATGTTCGCCGCCTCCTATTAATAACTTTCCGCAGGCGTGAGCGCGGCTAATACCCGCTAATAGTCTCTGCGTCTGCTTGCCTCGATTGCCTGTCTGTGCGCGAGGGGGAACTGTGCCCTCTGCCCCCAAGTCCCAAGCTCCAATAAAACTGCTCCAATTGTTTTGCTTGTTTATTTTTTTTGGACTGCGTTTTTTTAACCAGGGTATGCACCCCCCACCCAACACACTCCGAATATGAGCCTACCCCAACCCATCATCTGCATTCTGGTGGTATAATTAGAGAATAAATAAATAAATAAATACATTCGAACAGTTTTTGGTCGAGCAATAGACCCGCTACAGCTACAGTCCCAAATCTCTGGCCATCTCCAAGATCTCGCACCCCCCTACCACCAAAAAAATGAAGACCGGCCCCACCCCATCAATCCCAACATCTTTAAAAAAAAAAAGCAAATGTAGTCGGGTGATCGAATTACGCACCTTGTTGGGGGACGGGCGTAGGCGGGCACACAATATATTTCATATACCAGAGCTTCGAACCTGACCCACCTCTTATCTGTTTCCAAACCCTGCTCTCCTGGGTTCAAGAGCACCCCGGTGAGCTCCACTGGGGAGGGGGTGAAGGTAGGGGAAATTCGATTAATGTTGGTACCACTGTGCTCCATACACCATTGGTCTGTTACAATCGATAGCAGCCTATCAGGCCGCCTACTTGCCACAGGTGTAAGGGTCCATAGTTTACTGGAGTTTGTCCTTGTTTTTATTTCGTGAGAAGGCTTCCCCTATGTTCTGGTGAATTTCTTGATCACTAGTGAGTTTATTACAAAGAGCTTAATATTATTATTATTATTTTGACATTTATTGAGCGCAGACCTGGCTTTGAGAAGCAACGGATCGCTTTACAGAGGTATACAATAATACAGGTGCACAACGCAGCGCTTTACGGAGGTAACAGAGCAGATATACAGAGGGGGGTAGGATACAGAGGGGCACAGAGGAGGGCGTGAGAAACCTAGGGGTATTCTCCCTGGTAGACCCAGGGAATCCTCCATTCAGGTGGCCGGGGAGGGCCATCGCTTTTGGATCCCAACCCGGGGGATGGACAAGCGAGGGAGGATCACTTGGGTAGGGGAGGCCAGGGTTGCCCTCAGGAGAATACCCTAGGAGAGACTCGGTATTCCGGAGGAACGATAGGTGAGGAGATCCCAGAAGCCTTTGTGCGTTATGCAGGTCCCATTATCCCTAAACCAAGAGAGAGACAAACCGATTATACCAGAGCAACCCTGGGGAAAGGGGGAAGCAAGGTGAGACAAAGACATCATCTCAATCCCAACACTTCTTTGGCTTTCCCCAGTTCAGATCAGGGCAAGTATTATAGGGAATAATTTAATACGAAGGAAACCACCTTTTTTTCTACCAGACTAGGGCCAGGGGGTCCTCCCTATCATTTACCAAACACCCTGTAATAATATATCCTGTAAATGTCAATTCCCATCTCCACCTCTCCATTTCCAACAAATACTGACACTAGATTGCCCATAGGAATAACATGGCATAAATAAGGACAACCTACCCTAGAAAGAACTCAGGTTGTCCCACTAATAGAGTCAGGCAGGGTCAGGCATCCAATAGTGACCACTCACACCTGTTTCCACTTGACTGGTTTGCTCATTACAAAAGGTGTGATTTTACAGAGATGGTTGAGCGAGCTGGGGAAGCACACAGGACCAGAGAAGCCAGGAAACTGGGAGCTGCAGAAAAAAGGACCTGGAGGAGAGCAGGGTGCCACAACGCTGGCCCGTTGTTGGAGAGGGGCTGAAGCATGACTGGGGAGCTGTGTCTCCTGCGAGCTGCAGCAAGGCAGCTTGGACCCTGCTGGCAGACCCAGAAAGAAGGAAACACGTGTTAGTGTGAGCGAAAGAGCGAAAGAAGGAATAAAAGACAGTGCAAATGTGCACGACAAAAGAGAAAGGAATACATGAAAGAGGAGCAGACTGCTCCTGAAGATAAAAGGCATAAAGGAAAGCAAGAGTAAGAATTAAAGAGAGGAGCAAAGGAACAGAGTGGTCACGCTCAGGAAAAGCTAAGAGCGTGGCATTTTCAAAAGCTTCTGTTTCTACCCCGTGAGAGGATTGTATGTGAGAAACACTGCATATGAGGAAAAGGTACATACTGACCAGCTGAACCTGTGTTTGAAACTAGAGGGGCCTAAGCTTGGGAAAGGGCACCCTGAGATGCCTACCGACGCTGAATACTTATTTTGGAAACAGAGAGGCATAAACTTGGGGAAGGCACCCTGAGAAACCTAAAAGGAATTGTGATATATTTTGTTTTGTTCGAAACTGGAAGGGGCCTAAGCTTGGGCAAGGGGACCCAGAGAGGCCCAACCAAGTTGGAGACTTATTTATTTTGGGCAAGGGGACCCAGAGAGGCCCAACCAAGTTGGAGACTTATTTATTTTCTTTATAGTGTTGAAAGGATTGAAGCATGGGGAAGCAAACCCTGAGAAGCTTAGAAAAGGGTCTGTGTTACATTTCTTTTATAGTGTTTGAAACTTGAATACGTTGAAGGTTGGTGAAGGGAACACCAAGGCACTCAAAGACAATGGCCCTCATTACGACTCTGGCTTTAACCAATGGTGCTAAGAGCGCCATGGTTAACGTCGGTAACTTACCGATTCCGCCAATGGTAAATGGGGAATTACCACCCCATTCCAAGGTTGGCGGGGGGTAATTCCCCATTTACCATTGGCCCTTCCCCATTCCCTTTTTTGCCCCATAGGGCTCAATGGGACTGGGGAAGGCGGTAATTACGGTACCGCAAATTGCAGTACCGTAATTACCTCGAAAGTCCCTTTGCGGGTCTCTACTTTAACGGCTGGTCCAGACCAGCCGTTAAGGTCGGGAGCCACAAAGGGACCTCGTAATCAGGCGTTAAGGGTTTAACAGAGCTGACACCTTTTACGGCGCTGTTAACCCCTTAACGCCAGGGTCGTAATGAGGGCCAATGTATTTAGTTGGAATCTCTACAAGTGCCCAGTGGAGAAGGTCTTACGAACAGCCCTGTTTATTGAACTCATATTTTGATGACATTGACCAAACTGCACCCGTTGAGAAGACCACCTGAAACCAACTTTGGTTTGCCAATTTATGTTACACCACTATTTTCCTTTTCAAAAGACTTCCTATCACATTGCTGTAAAGAGTGAGGGCAAGCATAGGTTTCAAGAAAGACAAACTTTTATTTTGGACTATTAGACAACCACGGCCATTAGAAACATCAGTTCAGGGAACTATCCCTTTAGGGTTAGGGCCAGTCAGGCATTCCACCAACCCAGGAACCTTTGTAAATAAAGGTTTTAAAATGAACCCCTCTGAGTCTGTGTCTCTCTTGATACCATGCCTGTCTCACATGGGTTTCAGCTGTACCGGGTGGCGGGGAGGAAGGTGCGGGCAGCGTCTAGCGAGTCAGGTGGCGTAAGGGGCGAGGTGAGGGCCTAGGTGTTGAGGTGGAGAGATTCCTTGCAGAGGTGGGTCTTGAGTTCTTTTCTGAATTGTCGGAACGTGGGGGTGAGCCTGATGCTGACGGGGAGGAGGTTCCAGAGTCTGGGGTGTAGGCAGAGAAGGCTTGTTTTCTGGTCCTTTCCTTTTTGCAGCAGTGGATTTTAAGTATGAACGTGTCCTGGCTTCTGGTGGTGTGCTGTCCGCCAGAGATGCTGAGTTTCTCATGCGAGGTAGCTGGGTGACTTGAGGGTGACTCTGGTTAATAGCACACCAACTAGCACCCCTGGATCCTACTGTAAGGTGGTTATATAAATGGCTGTTGTATTGTTTAGGGTGCTCACTTTTGGGCACAGTTGAAAAACAATCACAGAAACATATAATATTCAGGTATTAATTATCAGTTGGCTACAAACTAAGGGGGTCAATACGTTGGGTGGATTTAAAATGAATTAAATACTGTTAGAGAAAGTTGCTACCTCTGTTGGTAGTTGTGAGGAATTCAACCATACTCACGGTGGGTGTGTGCTCGCCTGTTTTTGAAAAACATTTTTTTTTAAATTGAAGGATGGTAGATCAATCTTTGGAAAATCTGTGAGGCTAATCCGCACACTTTTCCATATGCTCACTGCACGACATACACATACACACGTGTACTCTGGGTGGACACAGCATACAGGCGCAGCCTGCAATGTCATATTTAGTTGGGGTATGACAGCCAGGATTACACAATGTCCTCTCAGAAGGGCGATGGCAAAACCATACCTTTGCATGGCCAGCCTAATTAACTGACAAAGGCTCCATGGATCCGCCCTGCCCTTTCGTTAGCTCTGCTGCTGGTGGCAGCTTTGCGTACTAATCAGAGTTTAATTCAGTCAGGCCCATGTGGGGCCTGGCTGCAGAAGATAACAAAGGAGACAGAAAACTCCAACATTCTTTGATATGCATCTCCGTGAACCTGAAACCAGCTCCCGCCTCTCAGCATCAAGGGCAGTGAAATGTCATTTCTGGCGCAGCTGTTTACAGTGGCCATCCACCCAGGGAGACCCCATTCAGAAGGTACGAGAATGTGGTTTCCAGAAGCCAGAAAGTCTGGTCTCGCTGCAGCTTCAAGGGAGGCCTGACGCTTTAATCAGGAACCACCAAGAGCTCCATTAACCAGAGAGATTCTTTGATCCACAACAGACAGTAACATGGGTGGCATGTTTTCACCTCTTTAGCTTTTCTGTTGCAAAGCACTCTGGTTATGACCTCACGCATACAGGAGATTGTGTGTGGGGACCCAATATTGGTACCAATCCCTGTGGTCCATTTGGCTTTAAGAGAGGGCTAAGCCCCTCTTTTAGCAGATTATCTGAAGACTTTGCATGGAGTAATAAGAGCATTGGACCCTGGCTGAAGATATAGTCTGCCTAACATCTTCCACCAGTGAAGGAAAGGCCAGGACCGCCAAGAGAGAAGCAAGATCCCTTCCCTAAACATCTCCCAGGGAACAGAGGGAGATACAGAAACCAGGGGACCCTCTAGCTGCTCCAGAGCCGGTACCCAGCCAGCACACAGCATACCCTGCTAGGCTCTGCAGCAAGCTTCCTAGGTGGGAAGTGCTAGAGAGGCTCTGAACCAAACCAAGTACAATGCAGCTGCCTGCAACACTCTCCTTTCTTAACAGATGACACGAGCCCAGTGAAGAAGCTAGGAAGAGCGCATCGACAAGCATCTGCCAACAGACGTTGGTAGACGCCTTAAAGGACATTTGCAAGCCAGTGGAGCCCCTCGAGCTGCAACCCACTGCACCGCTCACTGTTGTTACGCCGCAGTCGCTAAAGCCATCCGAGAGACCTTGACCAGTGCTTCAGAACTGCTGGCGAGCACCGAGAGACGATTCTTGACCCTAAGCCGCCGTGTACACCAGTCTGCAGCTGTCCATCCAGTCTTGCTTGCCGAACTGCCTAACGCCTGATACCCACAGCAAAGCACCCTAAAACAGATTCTACACTGTTGAGCACCAAGAACTTCTACGAGCACAAGGTACATTGTGGTTCTGTCACCCTGGTTCTTTTCTGAAGGTCCCATGTGACCTTTTATGACCCATTGCTTCCTTTGTGTTGAGACCAAGTATCCTTGAACTATTGCGATTAATTACCACACCGACTACCCTCTGGTCAGTATTTAGAGTGTATCCCTTTTCCTTCTTTGAAACTGTCTGTCCTCTGCATTCCTTTACGGGGTGGGTTGTATTTTGTAGTGTGCTAGAACTGTCTGTTGTAGTAATAATAAAGTAGATATTTTTATACAACCTTGACTGGACAGTCCCTTTTATCATTGGGTAATAATTGTATTTTCCCTGTGTTGCAACTAACCAGCTATCCACGATCTTGCATAGATAGGCCTGCCAGTCCGTCCACGCTACCAAAAATTGGACAAGGAGGTTTATAATTAGCTTGTGTTTCCAACCTGTTTGGATCCCTTCTGGTGTACTAGAGGTCTAGGGCTGATTGATGGTTTAGAAACCGGTATGCATCCCAGCACCACTGGTACCCCGGAAGTTGATTCATCATATAGAAAGTACCCCTAAAATACTGCCACTGGCACCACCAGGGGTATTTGATCAAACACTGAATTAGGTGGACGGTAACATCGGCAATATGTGCCCAATACTGGCGATTGTACTATTACCACCCACATTTGAATGACCACTAAGTCTGTGATGGTATTTCATGGTCTTGTCCAGAACACTCTTATCTTATGTGACCAACAAAAAACACACATGAAAATCAACAACATATTCTGATATACAGATACAAAGTCACATGAACACAGACATATCTTTCCCCCTAGACTTTACACATTCACAAATACACTCAAACACATTAACATTGCCACAGAAACTGGAACGCACACACAGACACCACCTTCCTTGACAATGCGAATAAATATAATCGGCCGCTCCTGCTGCCTCTCTATCACCAGATGCCGGGCAGATTCCCCTTGCAGTGCCCTCTGCTTGGCTTTCTAAGTGTAACTTGGGAGCGCAATAAAGGCCAAGTCCCCTCTTGCCGTCTTTCGCTCTCTGCTCTCCAAGTGCAAACCCCATCGCCGCAATTCCCAGTAAGAACCGAACCACAGTCTCTAGTGGTGTCTGACCGAGGCTATCTGACAAATGAAGGTGGCATACTGTCTGTCTACGTGTAAGCCAGGGCAACTGGAGGTGGCGAGGGCCAAGGAATGGGACTCGTGTGATGGGCACTTAAAGGGGGTGGGTGGCAAGGAATGGGTGACTGAGCAATGTGGGCAAGGAAAGGGAAGGGGAGTGAGTGAAAGGTTAAAGGATTGAGCAAAAGGGGAACAGAGGTCGGAAAGTTTATTGTAAGGAATGTGGGCGCATCAAAAATGTGGTGCAGGGGAAGGAAACAGGAGAGAGATGAGTAAATGAGACAGAGGTGCACAGCTAGAAAGATAGATCTGTAGGTTTATTGACTGTTGCTGAAATCTGTGCCTGACTATAATGCCAAGGCACCCAATTGTGGGTCAGGCTGAACTCCTTTCTTTTTTCTGCCAAAGTGATGCATACTTGCTTTATGAACATACGTGTCAATTAAAAGGTCTCTTATATTTTGTCAGGCTGCTTCATCATGGGACTTGGTACTTTGAAAGTACACACAATTGTATAGAGTAAGATTATAATTGCAGTGAGTTTTCATTACAATCATAATATTAGTCTGTACAATTGTGTGTACATTTGCCGCAGGATACAGACGATTCTTGGGCTTCTCCCTTTTATATGCATTGATGCTTTGAAAGCTACTTTTATTGAACACTGCATTGGTTTAGCCCTTGAATAACAACTTGCAGGAAGTGTTTTGTTATTTATAATGTTGAAGGTGGGAAAGGTTTTCTCAATTGGAAACTGTGGAAGCAGGAAGAGAGGCCACAACCCCCTGCCTTTCACACTTCATAGTGTCTGTGATCCTGCACAAATCACTTTTCATCACTGTGTCTTATTGTCCTTAACTATCTGTATATAAAGTTTATATATGTTTATAATGTATAGTGTTACTCCATAAATAATTATAATTTAAACCATTTATTTCATGCATGCTGGTAGGAAGACAGGATGCCAAGTGAGGGTCTTATGTTGTGGGGGTGGGAACACAGGGTGCTGGTATGGGTTTTGTGTTGTGGGCTTTGGAGGCAGGAAACCACGTATGGGTCTTTTGCCATGCCAGCTCATGTTTGGCTCCTAGGGGGAAGCCAGACACCCCTGTTTCAGCAATGGTTCAGCTCGACCCATCCATTCTCCAGCTTCACCATCTCTTTACATTGGTAAAAACTACTGATGGGATGGGGGGAGATGTTGCCTGCTGTCAAATTTCAAACTGGGACCAAAGGAATCCTTGGCTCAAATCCCAGCTTTCCGATTTCACCAATTATATTATCCTGGTTAAATGATTTCACTATGTTTGGCATGTGGGAGAGTTTCCTGGGGTGCAGGTTGCCCGGAAACCACAAGAACAAATGAAAGATATGTAGCATAAAAGGAAAGTAACGTCTACTATATATACTTCTGAATGTGTGGGAGGGGGAGGTTGGTATTGAGTTTACTTGTTCTGGAAGTTGGGGGTCCCCTGAATTGTGGGCTTTGGCCACTGCAACATGGGCCAGAAAATGATACTTACTCCCTATGCCAAATGTTGCCAGTCGTACCCTCGTCCTTCATGAGCCAACTCGTAGTCTGGGTATCTAAGTGCCTCTTCGAGCGCGCACTCTTGCAACCTCTCACTATATGTGCTGCATGATCTCCATGACCTGGCCACCTCATTGTTCTTCGGGTACCTTCACATCTGCCTCCATCAGCCATTTTATACTTTTGGTATCTCATCGCGACTTAATGAGCAATAGCATACTCTTGTGCTCCGAAAGCCCTCACTGGGGCTGGGGAGGGGTATGCAGACGTTGTTGACTATAGAGCTCCTCAACTACCTATTAAAGAACGTGTCCTTTCTTTGTCTTTGCAGGAAAATCCATACCTGTGCAGTGACGAGTGTGATGCTTCGAACCCAGATCTTGCGCACCCGCCCAAACTCATGTTCGACAAGGAGGAGGAGGGACTGGCCACCTACTGGCAGAGCGTGACCTGGAGTCGCTTCCCGGAGCCGCTGGTAGCCAACATCACGCTGGCCTGGAACAAGAGCATTGAGTTGACGGACGACATTGTGATGACCTTCGAGTATGGCCGGCCCACCATCATGATGCTTGAGAAGTCGCTAGACTATGGCCGGACTTGGCACCCCTACCAGTACTATGCAGACGACTGTATGGAGGCCTTTGGCATGCCCGCAAGGCGGGCGAAGGAGCTCTCGGCCACCAGTGCCCACCGAGTGCTCTGCACAGAGGAGTACTCACACTGGCTGGGGTCAAAGAAGGAGAAGGACGTGCGCTTCGAGGTGCGGGAACGGTTTGCTATTTTCGCGGGGCCGGACCTGAAGAGGATGGAGAACTTGTTCACGCGAATGGAGAGTGCCAAGGGCCTGAAGGAGTTCTTTACGCTAACCGACCTGCGGCTACGACTTCTGCGGCCTGCACTGGGTGGTACCTACGTGCAGCGGGACAACCTCTACAAGTACTTCTACGCTCTGTCCAACATCGAAGTCACTGCAAGGTGAGGGTTTCTTTTGGCACCGCTCCCCGGAGACTGTTTTCACATATCTGGGGTCTCCTTCTGTATTGTTCCTATAAATGGCCATATGTTTCTCTGCAACTCCTTCCTCTTTCTCACTGCACCTGTGTCACCATTAGTAATGTCTGCCTTCTTCTTCAGGCGCGTGTTGCATTCTGGGCCTTGCAGATTAATGTTTCCCACTATAGGTGTGGACATGCAAATCCCAGAATGCAAAACAGTGTTGGCTAAAAAAGATACAGGATTTAATGAAGCATTAACGCAAAACTGTGGCGCTACATGACAGCCCCGGTGACATCTCCTTCACTTACTCCAAGCCTCTGGTAATTCTCTAACACTCCAAAAGAATGCTTCCTTCTCCATCTCGCTCTATGTCTCTCTCTCCCTCTCTGTCTCTCTCTCTCTGTCCTCCTCTCTGCTACGGGTCGAAACACGTGTCACGAGCCCCCACTGTATCTATAGGAGGTGTTCTCAATACAATAAGACGAAATCAAACAAAAATCCCTCTTACTACTAAGCACATAACGTGAGATAACTGCATGGAAAATCTATTTCTTTTTGAAAAAACAGATGCGAGGTATCCAGGTTAACCCCCCTTCTCTCTACATTATATGAAGAGTTTGTCACAGGAAAGACACTGAAGTGCACCAGGAGTCTGTCGCAAAAGGTACAGAAACCTACATTATATGAAGAGTCTGTCAAAGGGAAAGACACTGAAGTGCACCAAGAGTTTGTCACAAGTGGTACAGGAGCCTACATTATATGAGGAGTCTGTCACAGGGGGTTAAAGGCAACTGAAGTGCACCAAGAGTCTGTCACAAAAGACAACATAAGTGTATCAAGAGTTTTTCACATGGGGTGCAGAACCCTACATTATATCCAGAGTCTGTCACAAGGAGTTAACGACCACTGAAGTGCATCAAGAGTCTGTCACATGGGGTATAGAAAACCTACATTATATCAATAGTCTGTCACAAGGGGTTAAAAAACACTGAAGTGTATCAAGAGTCTGTCACAATGGGTACAGAAACTTGCATTATATTGAGAGTATGTCACAAAACACAACAAAAGTGTATGAAGAGTCTGTTACAAGGGGTGCAGAAACCTACATTATATCAAGTCTATCACAAGACGTTTGTGCGCACATTTATTTCCACGTACACAACTGACTCAGAGTAAGCCACAGAACTAATTTTGCAGACAAAACATTCAGACATGATAAATTAAATGGAATGTTCCAGAAAACATGCCAATTAACATGAGTTCATGTGTCACTGCAAAGAAGTCCTTCTTGGGCCAGGAGAACATGGATCACATAACTCATGTCAGGATAATTAGAATAACTGCACCATAGAGTATGATAATCAGACTTCCTGCGGCTCTCCTTACCATCAACAGAGCAATGACAACACTTACAGCTAAGAAGCATGCATACCACCCATGTTTACCCTCTAAAAAGAGGGAAATGTGCCCACCAGAAATAGTGAGTAAAAACAAGCCCAACAAGATTCCAAGATGGCGGCCGCCCGGTGAAGACGTGTGAGCAATTAGCTTCGTCCCTGAAGAGGCAAAAATTAAGAAGCTGGGAGCCAGAAGTGACACTCACTAGGCACACTGTCCCCCAAAATCTCCACCACAGGCACCCACTAGCTACCTCAAAAAATCTGTCCGCAAAACGTAGAGTCAGGGAAGAGGACACAAGCCTGGCAGGTTGAGTCACTGGGCTCAGTGTAAGCCCCTCTGATCGAAGCGTGAGACAGCGCTACATAAAACAACCCGTGGAGCTGACAATCGTGTTGGGAAATTAGAACGGGAGAAGCAGCCCTCGGCGGCCGGGCGGAGCGTAGCACAGGGCTGACAAGGACAGCTCTCCCCATACGTGCCCGGCCCTTAGATCCACCGAGACCCGCTGACAACTCCCTCCTAGCAGCCAGTCTGAGCCCTTACATGACTAGAGGCCCCGGAGCAGATATCCTGCGTGCCCCGCTGGGGCCAGCGAGTGCCACATCCACCAGGTGGGCAGCCGGCACAAGCAAAGGGAACCCCTACGCCCTTCCTGAACATCCCCGAAGACTCCTCAAACATTCCTCCCCCCGAAGTGTCCGCCTCAAAATCTGACATTGAAGCCTACTTCCATGAATTCCAGGAAAAACGTACGGCTACCTTCCAAGTGCAATTCACCTCCTTTATGGGGAAAGTGAAACAGTCCATCAAAGACATATAGAGAGATATTTCAGCCCTGGAAGAGAGGACGAACACCACCGAACGGGCCCTACAGGAAGTGGCAGAGGACACCTGCAAAATGGATGTGGCACTTGAACATCTAGCAAGGGTAACCCAAAACATTGAATTGCAGTGTGAAGACCTCGAAAACAGGTCCCGTTGGTCCAACATATGCATCCGAAATCTCCTGGAAGCGATAGACGATGCAGACCTCAGAACCACATCCACACAGATCTTCTTGGATATCCTGGGCTCGGAAGGGACATGGGAAATTCCAGTAGACAGAATCCATAGGACCAGCCCCAGAAGATAGGAACTGGGCATGTGGGCAAGGAATGTTTTGGTCGCCGTGGCAGGGTACCCCCAAAAGGAGGCCATCCTCCCAGCATCCCGTCCAACAGATCCTATCACTTTCAATGGGGCGGAAATCTGCCACTACCAAGACCTGGCACAATCGACCCTCCAGAAAAGAAAAGAAATTACACTAGTGGTGAGAAGGGTCCAGGCCAAGCAAATCAAATATAAATAGACATTCTCCTTTGGACTGCTCTTCCATTGGGAAGGCCGCCAACACAGGATCACAACATGAGAGGAAGGGACTCAATTGCTACACATTGAGGAAGACAAAGATGACCCGAGGACAAAGAACATGCTGCGACACCCCCAAAACCCAAAGCCATGGGAATGGACACCAGCAAGGAGAAGCTGCAGGAGACCACAACTACGGGGCCCACAAAACCAGGACCCCCAAAAAGATATGAGCTCCACAAATGTGGAAAGAAAGTAACACCGGGACACAACAGCACTCAACACCCTAGCAAACAGCCCATGCTGAAGCTCTAGGGGACAGATCCGGCACATGACCAAGAGATCTTGGAATCACCATAGGGGCAGTAGAACGCCCCACAAGAAAGCCCTGACAGGAACAGGACCCGCGAGCTCAGCTCCCAGACGCCAAGCCCCGGAGACACATAAGCACTGGGACTAGCACCAGGATGGAGGGAGGGGGTACTCGAGAAGATGGGGGACTCTCAGTGATAGCCATACAAAGGATATGGATGAGAAGGGAATAGGGAGTCCAAGTTGGGGGAGGGCACCCTATCTGGTATTATCTAGTTGGGGGTTGCTCCAGAGCAATGGCACCTAAGCACTCGGAAAACATCACGTAGGATGCTCAAGTTCCCCACACTCAATATAAGGATACTTACACACCATACTCCCGACATTGTAGCGCTCCAAGAAACGCACATCAAGCGGCTGGCAGACAGCGACTGAAGCTAAGGCTATACCCGCAGATCTTTCAGGCGAATGCCCAGGGTAAATTAGCGGGGGGTACTAATGGAGACTAAACAAGCAATGCAAACGACAGCTACTAAGGCAGACAAAGAGGGTCAGCACCTATTCATCACCCTCCAAATAGACTCGTCAGTTAGAATTATTCAGTCGAGGGGAGGCCCTAGTGATGTGAGATTTCAACCTTGTCCAGGACCCAAAGAAAGACAGGAGCCCAGAGCAAACATGTAACCCCACCCCACCTTCACCTGCATTAAAATCAAAAATGGAACGTCTCGCAGTCTCCCACATGCACCTCTCCTTCTCCCGTATAGATTACATTTGGTCCTCAACAACGCTTCTGGGCAGAATCACACAGACAGATCTTCACACCATCGCACTTTCAGATCACGCCCCCATTTCCATGATGCTCAATCTCCCCAGGAAAAAGCGAGGACTATGGAGCTGGGGATTTCCCAGGAAGGTGCTCACTGACCCAGTTATGCTGGAAGAAATAGAAGGGAAGATCAAGGAATACTTTGCACTAAACGCAGAAACCGGGGTACCGGTAGCAATAGCTGGGACGCCTTCAAGGCTACGCACAGAGAGGAACTAATAGCCCTCTGGGTGCGGCAGCTAAAGCAACTGAGAGCCATGGAAACGGAGCTGGAAAACGACCTCCGGGACATCATGGGTAAAATGGTCCAAGACCCCAGTAGAAAGATATGGAGGGAATACCAAAACGTAAAAGGCAAACTACACCTCCTCCAGATGAAGAAGGCAGAAAAGAACCTCTTAAGGTTGAAACAGAGATACTACGTACACGCCAATAAGGCAGATAATGATAATGATGTGTTATTTATGTAGCGCCTTAATCCAAAGCGCTTTACAGAGTACATATTGACATACACTATAACCCAACCGAAATTGGTACTCATTTATCGACCTCGGAAGGATGAAAGGCTGAGTTGGCCTTGCCGGGATACGAGCACGTGACCTTCAGATCATGCTCATATCGCAGCAGCGGGCGCTCAACCAGATAAGATGCTTGCCAGAACTCTAAAACAGAAAGCTACCTCCCAAACAATCCAGAGGATAGTCAACTCACAGAGCACTAAAGGGACCCCTGCACCCAAAATAGTAGACCAATTCTTCAACTTCTACTCCACACACTATCGATCAGACAAACCTGGGGACACACAACAGAGCACATACTCACTCACACTCCCGAAAATTACCACAGAAGCCTGAGAAACATAAGAAGCCGGGATTACGCAGGAGGAAGTGGGACAAGCGATCAGGAGAATAGCCCTTAATAAGGCCCCAGGCCCTGATGGGTAACCAGTGGCATTTTACAAAACATTTTGCCAGGCCCTGACACTGAGGCTGGCAATGCTGTCTAACTCCTGTTAGGCAGAATCCAGTGCAGTGCCCTTAGGGACCACTGCACAGAGTTAAGACTACAAGTGGTAATACAAGTTCACCTTTGGTACAAGCCTGTACTACACAGAAAAAGTGGTAGCAGCGACTGAGCAGCCAGACTTACCTCAAGAGCAAATGAGCAGTAGTAGAGATTACACAAAGGACCACAATTACTGTGACTCAAGCAAACACTGACTCAAGGTTTTTGGTTAAAAAGTAAAAGTAAATTTATTTTAAACCATCTGTTTGTAAAACACTTCATTTCTATTAATATAAAAACCACACTTCAAATACAATACACGCAACCAATTCCACTTGTGCAGAACAAGTCAAGGTAAGTACCTTATGAGTTGACAGACTGATGTTATGAAACAAAAGACATTACTGGGAATACATATGCGATCACTTTTTGACAGTAATGACAGTTCGGTCTTACTAAAGATACGCGTATCCGCGGGAAGAAATGTTACCGGGGTAAAAACACACTTAGCACTTGAGGTAACACAAGAGAGTTGGGGACAAAAATCATAGGCAATACTTTTGTCAAGGCAGACAGAATCAGAGAACACTTTCTAACCCAAAGATAAAAGTTAATAGGCCTGCGCCAGTGTTAGGTGGAACAGGGTTCCTGTTGTCTAGGATCACACAGTCAGATAGTTCACGATTCAAGGTTGCCAGGAGTACTTAGATATTGTCAGAAGAGGAGGCAAAAGTTATAAGAGGGAAGGAAGAAAAGGTCAAGCCTTTAGTGAGGAGAAAAGGGTTCACCTAGTTCCTCGAAGTTGGACACAGTACCTTATTCCTTGAAGAAGCTGGTGCCACGACAGTTGTTCCTGGTAGTTTCCTGCAGACTCACGGTTCCTGGCGCTTCAGTCGTGGTGACAAGAAGGAGGATGTCTGGAGCAATCTTCACTACCCAGGGATGAGCCAGCAGCAGCGACGGTGAATAAATGGTGCGCTCCTTTAAAATAGGAGAGGCTCTTCAGATGACTATCCGGACCACTACAGCAGTGTGCAGCGATTTCGACCACAAAGGGGATCCTCTGGCTGTGTAAGATGAGCTAGTTGACCCCACCAGGCTCATGGGAAGAAGACTCCGGACTGGATCTTCTCAGATCGTCGAAGGGTAGATAGCTCAGGACGGCAGCAGGGCTTCACCGGGACTCAGAGTTGCAGCAGCCATCTTCTTCTCCGCTTCTCTTTGGTTCCTTGCAGTTCCAGTGGCGACTCTGACTTCCAGCCCAAGAGTCCTGCCATTTATGCGAAAATCCCCCATTCACACAGCCTGGCTGTCAATCACCCAGCAGGGGGGGTTGTCCGGCCCGGACAACCACCTCAGCCAATCATTACAAAGTGGGACTTGGATCTCCATGGAGACCCTGTGCAGGGGGTGACTACACCCCTCCCTCACATTCAGCCCACCTAGACACCCAGGTGCCAAGAGGAGGGCTTCTCTGCCCGCCAAAAGACGGTGAACAAAGAAGGCAAACCTGGTTTTCCGCGCAAAGTAAAACACAAGAAGGACTTTAACAAAAAGAAATGGCGACTAAACCCAAACGGAGCCGAAATAAAAAGTATTTGGGCAAGCGGGTTTAAGTTCGAGGCTACCACAATAGCCTGGAAAAATACCACGTTTATATAATATAATTGCGGTAGAAATGTTAGGGTAGACACCACTGCCACCAGCCAAGTCTAAATGTTAAAAGAGCAAAACAAAGCTCAGAGAGCCACAGACAAAAAGGGGTAGGAGTTAGCCCTTTCCAATACTCCATGTAAGATGGGGTGTACTGGGTCTGTAGTTTTTAGTGACTACATAAAGTTAATGGCAACTTTACATGTTTCTGGGGGACAGTAGTCAGCCCCAGAAAAATGGAGTCAGTGGGAAGTCTAAAAGACAACCCTGTGTTACTGCACTGAAGGTGCTGTGTAACACACACAAAAGTGGGGCTCATGGAGTGGTGTGCTCCAGAGCCCAAAATCACACAAACAGTAAAAATACACATGGCAAAACACAGGTAAGAGTGGGAAAAAAGGCTCACACTCTTACTAGGTGGGAAAATAAACTCCAGAAATCCAACGAAGCTGCCGGGGGACTCACTAGGTGAGGGAAATTAGCCATAGAAGGAGAATTCTCCCTAACAACTCATTCGGAGAATCAGGTCTCATCACCCGGGCAATGGAAGAAGCCAAAATCATACTTTTTCCCCAAATCATCCAAGGGCCCCACGCAATATGATATGATATGATAGGTTATTTATAACGCGCTTCATACCCTGAGGTTTCGAAGTGCAGACCCGAGGATCGAACCTGTGCTGCTAGGTGTCCTCTTGCTTCCAATGTGAGCACATTGCCCCTGAGGTATCCTCCTGAGACAATGCGGATCATACAGGCCCATCGCCCTCATAAACATAGAGGCTAAGCTATACACCAGGATATTGACCAAAATGTTAGAAACTCTCCTCCCACAGATGACCCAACCAGACAAATCCAGATGCATACAATACAGACAAATACCCAATAACATCCCCAGACTATGCCACATCATAGAGAATATCCAACAGAAGGGAGACCCAGCCATCCGCCTCTCATTAGATGGCAAGAAGGCATCCAACAGGGTCCAATAGTCCTTCCTTTCCAGCTCCATGGAGACGAGTGGATTTGGCTCCGGCTTCATTAACAGAATCTGTGCAAACTATCAGGACCCAACAGCCCGGCTCTTGATCAATGGGGACCTGCCCCAGCCTATGAAATTGGAAAGAGGGACCAAGCAAAGCTGCGCCCTACACTGATCCTCTATGCCACCCATCTAGAACCCTTCTTAATAGCCCTTAGGACTAACTAGCTGATACGGGGGATCGCGTTCGTGAAAGACACCCACACAGTCATGGCATATGCGGACGAGATGCCCCTTACCCTCACGGCCCCAGAAACATCCCTCCAAGAAGTGGTGTGAGGAATTAACAAGTTTGGGGCAGTGGCCGGACTGAAAGTCAACATAACCAAGTCCGAAAACCTGAATCTATCTCTAGGCGGGGATGATCTCAAATGGGCAAAAAGAAACACTCCACTTCGGGTGGGCACAGGGAGGCATCAAATTCCTAGGAGTCGTCATCAGATCGACGCTGCAGGGACTCTATCAGGCGAACTTCCCACCCTTGCTAACACTCCTCAAAACATAATTACACCAATGGGGGCCACTATCGGTCTCCTGACTAGGCCGAATAAGCACCCTCAACATGGTAGTTCTCCCCAAACTTCTATTATAGCTTTCAAGCACTCCAGGTACCAGAATCCTTCTTCCAAGCACTACACTGACTAATAACTCCATACATCTGGAACAGCAAATCCCCTGTACCGCGCTGAAAACAATAGGCGTCCCCAATTTTCTTATGCACTACAGGGCAGCCCAAATCTGAGTAGTGAAAGACTGGTTCGCAAACAAATCGGGGAAACAGTGGGACCAAATGGACCAAGCAGTGGTGGTAGCCCCCCTGACGGAGGTCCTGTGGCTGCATGAGGTGGACCACCCACGAAATAAGCACATTTCAGAAATCACGAAAACTGATAGAAACAATGCGGGACAATAGGCAGATCCCCACTTTCCCCTCCCCATATACAGAAATGTGTGGAAATCCCCAATTCACCCGGGACTAGAAAAGGAAGTCTTCAGGCGCTGGAAAGAGGTTGGCTGCACGAAGATGAGAGACGTGTTTCAGGGCAGGAACATCAAACCATTTAACCAATGCAGATCAGACCAGGGACTAACCGAGACTGATAGGATGTCCTACTTCCAACTATGACACTGGCTAATGAACCCACACATGTGCAAGGCGGCAACCCGCCCCTTTCTCCATTTGAGAGATTCTTGGCCACTGACCCAGGAGATAGACATCTCGTTTCTAACCTATACAGACTAGGACTAGAAGCAGAGCAGAATACAGGCCTAAACTACAAGACAAAAAGGACAGAACACTGGGGGACCAATCATAATCATAAGATCATGACTCAATGGCATCTTACCCCGGCACGCCTACAACAAATCTACCCCTCACAGCAATGCTGGCGAGAATGTGGTGCAACCGGGGACTGGCTCCCCATCTGGTGGGGATGCCCAAAACTGGGGGACTTCTGAAAAGCTGTAAATCAAAGCGTAAATGATATATTCGGGGAACAGGAACATAGGACCCCAAAAGAAAGCTTACTCTGCATGGGAGGGCACAGCACACTCCAATGGACGAAACATAAAAGGAAGGGGGATGCAATTCTGTCAATAGCAGCCCGGCTGGTTACAGTGCAGAAATAGAAAACTAAAGACCCTCCAACAGACCAAGACTGTCTAGCCAAAGTCTGGAACTCTGCAGCCCTAGAATGGATGACTCACTTCCTTCAGGGAAATCACGGCAGGTTCACCACAGACACGGAAGTGGTCTAGGATGTCCTACATGATGACTTTAAGGAACCACACTGTCCCCACAAACTGAGAATCCTGGGGATAAAATGATGAGACACGATTGAGGCAACTCTGGGAAATGGGGGAAGGGGAGGGGGGATGAGCAAAATGTTTGTTTGTTCTAATAAAACCTAATAAAAAGACATTTAAAAAAAACAAGCCCATTCAGAAATCGGAAACAATGAATACATAGAGTGGGGCCTACCCAGGAGCGGGGCCTACCCAGGAGTGGGGCCTACGCAGGAGCGGGACCTACCCAGGAGCGGGGCCTACGCAGGAGCGGGGCCTACCCAGGAGCGGGGCCTACCCAGGAGCGGGGCCTACACAGGAGCGCGGCCTACCCAGGAGCGGGGCCTACCCAGGAGCGGGGCCTACCCAGGAGCGGGGCCTACACAGGAGCGGGGCCTACCCAGGAGCGGGGCCTACCCAGGAGCGGGGCCTACCCAGGAGCGGGGCCTACGCAGGAGCGCGGCCTACCCAGGAGCGAGGCCTACCCAGGAGCGGGGCCTACGCAGGAGCGGGGCCTACGCAGGAGCGGGGCCTACCCAGGAGCGGGGCCTACGCAGGAGCGCGGCCTACACAGGAGCGCGGCCTACCCAGGAGTGAGGCCTACCCAGGAGCGGGGCCTACGCAGGAGCGGGGCCTACGCAGGAGCGGGGCCTACCCAGGAGTGGGACCTACGCAGGAGCGGGGCCTACGCAGGAGCGGGGCCTACCCAGGAGCGGGGCCTACCCAGGAGCGGGGCCTACCAAGGAGCGGGGACTACGCAGGAGCGGGGCCTACCCAGGAGCGGGGCCTACGCAGGAGCGGGGCCTACGCAGGAGCGGGGCCTACGCAGGAGCGGGGCCTACCCAGGAGCGGGGCCTACCCAGGAGCGGGGCCTACCCAGGAGCGGGGCCTACGCAGGAGCGGGGCCTACCCAGGAGCGGGGCCTACCCAGGAGCGGGGCCTACCCAGGAGCGGGGCTTACCCAGGAGCGGGGCCTACCAAGGAGCGGGAACTACGCAGGAGCGGGGCCTACCCAGGAGCGGGGCCTACCCAGGAGCGGGGCCTACCCAGGAGCGGGGCCTACGCAGGAGCGGGGCCTACCCAGGAGCGGGGCCTACGCAGGAGCGGGGCCTACCCAGGAGCGGGGCCTACCCAGGAGCGGGGCCTACGCAGGAGCGCGGCCTACACAGGAGCGGGGCCTACGCAGGAGCGGGGCCTACCCAGGAGCGGGGCCTACCCAGGAGCGGGGCCTACCCAGGAGCGGGGCCTACCAAGGAGCGGGGACTACGCAGGAGCGGGGCCTACCCAGGAGCGGGGCCTACGCAGGAGCGGGGCCTACGCAGGAGCGGGGCCTACGCAGGAGCGGGGCCTACCCAGGAGCGGGGCCTACCCAGGAGCGGGGCCTACGCAGGAGCGGGGCCTACGCAGGAGCGGGGCCTACGCAGGAGCGGGGCCTACCCAGGAGCGGGGCCTACCCAGGAGCGGGGCCTACGCAGGAGCGGGGCCTACCCAGGAGCGGGGCCTACCCAGGAGCGGGGCCTACCCAGGAGCGGGGCTTACCCAGGAGCGGGGCCTACCAAGGAGCGGGAACTACGCAGGAGCGGGGCCTACCCAGGAGCGGGGCCTACCCAGGAGCGGGGCCTACGCAGGAGCGGGGCCTACCCAGGAGCGGGGCCTACCCAGGAGCGGGGCCTACCCAGGAGCGGGGCCTACGCAGGAGCGGGGCCTACCAAGGAGCGGGGCCTACGCAGGAGCGGGGCCTACACAGGAGTGGGGCCTACCCAGGAGCGGGGCCTACCAAGGAGCGGGAACTACGCAGGAGCGGGGCCTACCCAGGAGCGGGGCCTACACAGGAGCGGGGCCTACACAGGAGTGGGGCCTACCCAGGAGCGGGGCCTACACAGGAGCAGGGCCTACGCAGGAGCGGGGCCACGCTCCTACGCAGGAGCGGGGCCTACCCAGGAGCGGGGCCTACCCAGGAGTGGCATTGGAAGGAGCTCTAATATTACTGCCAAACCTCAGGAGGAACTTTAAGAGGAAAAAGCATCTTTTAATGAGCAGAAAGTGCGCCTATTGGCAAAGCGAATTATTTTCTTACTCCCTGCCCTGCAAAGTGATTCGATTCCAAGTGCAGGGCAACATTTTAGCAGAGCCCTGGCACACTCGGGGGATGCTCTCCCCACTGGCAGGGTGGGCAAAGGATCGCCCACAGAACCTATTCAACCGCAGTTGTGCCACCAATGGTATATGCGACTTTTCACTGCACGCCCATCGGTGCCCACACGCACTCCCCACGTTCTAATGCGCGGGGGAGAGGGGGCCTCACTCTCAACACATAACAAGACACATTATAAAGGCATGGGGGTCGCACACGGGCATCAGTTGTCCAGCGTGCTTCTGTAGCCATGAGACTGTGCGTAGTCTCCGGTTTTACCCGAATCGTTCCCCCATCTCTTCCCGTGCTCTGCCAGTGCCATGCTTTGCCCGTGACAGGGTGACTGTGGACTTCAACCGCCGAGCCCTGGAAATCTCACTCACCAGGCGGCTCAGCGAGGTGGGAGGGTAGGCAGCGTCAGCACAATTGCGATAGCCCTCCCCCCCGGAATAAACCTCGTGAATGGATCCCCCCCCCCGCCAGGCCCCTCGGGAAGCATCACACGGAAGAGGGTCAGGTTCCCGCGTAACTGACGCTAATTAAGCGAGGACAGAAAACTCTCTGCGCCCAGCAGCTAAATTGGAGACGGGTTATTGTTAGCCTCGGATCAATCCAGGATGGACAGGGCCCTGAGTGCTAAAATAGCGAGAACTCGAGAAGGCCCGCGGGAGCGCGAGGGACGCAGGGTCCCGGCGCATGCGCGCATGCACCCCTTGCTGCGCCGGAAGGCACGCTGTGTTACAAGGACCAGAGGCAGGGCCGGGGTTCAGGATAGGCCTGCGCAGCCTCACCCATTAGACATGAGTCTGAATCCCTGGAGGGCCGAGGAAAGGGGTGATAGTGATACAAGAGAGCCGAAATATTGGTGCCCGTTTGGCCACAGTATACAGGATTCGTGGTGGGACCAGCATAGCCACAAAGAGCCATTTTTAATTCCACCAAGTTTTCTGGTCACATTAGACTTGGAGTTTAATTTAGGGAAAGACCAGACTAACTTTTCTCCAGAGAAACCCTGTTACCATTTTTTTTAAGTCGAATATAAAAAAGAACAACTCTACTTAAAAAAGTATTTCAACATGACATGTTAAATCGCGTGGGTGCTCGGGCGGGGAAGGAGGACTCTGTGTCCTGTGGTTTGTGGAAGGTTTCTCGGTAGATTGGAGTGGGGGTGCCTTCGTGACCTTGACACCCCCCTCCCAACCCCCCCCAACACACCTAGTCTGCCAAGTCCCACATCTCTCCTCGTACATGCGCACGCGCTTAGCTTTCATCTGGAGGAGGGGAGGGCCTTACAAGGCCCCACGTTGGTAAGGCTGCTCTCGGGTTTGGACCCCCATTTAATAGCGCAGGGGGAAGCTGAACGGCATGGGAGCAGCGGGAAAAGGCTGGGAAGGGGGTCTCAATGGGAGGAGAGAATGGGGGAACCCCCAGCTACAAAGGGGGAGAGGGTACAAGTTGCACAGGGCAGGGGGGAGAAAGTGGCCATGTAGAGAGTGCCATTTCTGGGGCACCGGAATTGGGGAAATGGGACCAGTCAAGGCAACTTGCCTGTTGTCTCTGTTTCAGTGTTCCTGTTTTCGTTTTATGTAGCGCCCTGATGCCTACGGGCTGTTGGCGCTAAATAAATAAAATAAACTGCCTGGAGAAAATCAGTATATTCGGTCAACGAAGTGGGTCCGGAGCTCAGTCTTCATTTGAGAATGATGTAGGCCTGGATGAGCCCACATTCCCTTTAGTGTGCATCCATTAGGCGCTATATGGCGGGAGGGAGCGCTATTCTATGTATAGTTGATTAATATAGCAACAACTGCAAAACACAGTTACTTCATAGCACCCAAAGAAGGAAGGGGTGAGACAAGACAAGAAGGAGACTGACTAATCCGATCATTCTGGGGCGCCGCCTTCTGCAGGCTGGCTCGCCATTGGCGCAGGATGGGCGGGGACGCCGCATCCTGGCCCCCCTGGGGGCTGCAGGTCTGGCTCGCGCGAGGCGGGCAGGACATCTATTTTCCAGGCTGGCAGCCTGTTTCTTTCTCGCGCTCGTTCTCCACTCTTTTCTTTTTCAATAAGTGTCCTGTAAACATCGATCCGCTGAGTAACTGGAGACGGGAAAAATGCATCACCAGAAAAGATGAAAGTGTACGGTCTTCTGAAGGAGAAAGGGGGCGGGGGGGGAGGGGGGCCGAGATGGCACGCGCAGAGGGCGGGAGAGGAAGGCAGGCGCGCGGCGGGCACGCGCACTTCTGCCTCGTCAATGCAGCTGACACATCAGAAAGTCTACTCCGTGCCAAGGAGGTGCGGTGCGGTGGGAGTGCTGTGCGTGCATGTGAGTGCACACAATCACAGGCCACGCTGATTCATGGAGTTATTTGCGTGTACAGCGGGGATTTGCGTGCCATTCTGCCTGTTTGACGTATGGGCATTTGCGTGCAGAATGGCACACAGAGTCAAATCCCCGCCGTACACGCAAATGGTTCCATGAAGCAGGGTGTGTAGCATATGCGTAGTATGCCGAATCTCTGCGTGTATGTATGGTGCCTGTGCTGTGTGGATGTGTGCTTACGCTGCCACCGTATGGGGTGTGGCCTGTGGCTATGTGTGCACTCTGCAAGTGTAAAGCATGTGTGCGTTTCACAGGTGTCGGTGTATGTTTGTCCGGGATGTGTGTGCTCTTTGTGCTTTGTGTTTACATGATCTTTGCATGTACTCTGTGTGTGCTTTGTGTGCTGCATGTAAGTGCACCATCTACTTCTCCAGTGCCTCAGGTTTGTGTTCTCAGTTTGTGTGTGTTCTATGGGAGCTCTGAGTATATGATGTGTGTGTGTGTGGGGGGGTTATCTATTTACTGTGAGTGAATGGTAAGTGCTCTGTGAATGTCTATTCAGTGTGCAAAGGTGTGTGTGTTTGTGTGTACTCCGAACGTTTATATGTGTGCACTTTGTAGGTGCATGGTGTGTGTGTGTGTGCGAGGCCCGGCTGAAGATATATGCCCCCCCCGTGCTTACAGAGGAAAGCAGTCTAGGGGTGTGGGGGTCATACGTTATAACGCAGGTAAAGATAAGGTCAATAGCCGCCAATTATCACGAGACGGCGAGCCAGCAGGAAGCTGAAACACTGAATAGCAATGAATCCTTCTTTGTAAGTAAGTGGCTGATGTGGAGGAACCAGTGTTGAAAAGCAACAAGGTGATAACTCTTCTGTTTCCCCCAATGGACGTGACGGCCAGCCGGGCTCCGGCAAAAGCAGGGGGAGATGAAAAGCGCACACTGTAAGACCCTGAATATATTGCCGTGTTATTAGACTGCTGACTGGCCATATGAGGGCAGTTGCTGGGGCCCCCCCCTCTGGCTCCTGGCCCCTTTCATTTGAAAAGGTTGAAAGGCCCTACACTGTCCCTGGTGTGTATACACATGCCCTGCAGGTGTGTCTGCCTCCGCAATGAGTGTATGGGTGAGCATGCGTGGACTTGTGATTTGTGTGTACATGCTTTTTGCACCCTGTACGTGTTTTCCTGTGTTCTGCACGCATGCACCACTCTTGTGGGATGTTAAGCCCCTCCTACTAGACTCCAACTTCCGATGCACCCCACAGGTCCAGCTGCTCACGCACCTACCCACCACAACTACCCAAGCATCTATAAAACGTGTCTGCCACACCCCTGCCCACCGCATCAGAGGTTCCTGAAATTACCACCACATTACCACACACTACAGCATCACTGAATATCCATGGAAGCACTCGTCACAACCATCTTTTGCGGAGCAGTCACCATCCAGACGCCCTCCAAAATGGCAGACAGTCACCATCTCTACAGTCCTCGCATCCATAAAACCAGGACGGGCCAGACTAGAGCAGGACAAATTCTGACACACCCGGGCCTCAGGGCAGCTGCAAAATCAAAGAACCAGGAAGCAGCGTTCACAGTCTCTGCCTTTACCCATCAACGTTCAACATGAGACTCGCCCCCACCCTCAAGCAATTCAGGAAATACCCATACAAACTTTGCAGAAGACACCCAAATCTTGCTCACACTCACCAGTAACCACGCCACTGACTCCGCTAACATCCATCACGTTTACAGCATCACTCAGGCCTGGATGGCTGACCGCCACCTCTGCCTGAATGATGACACAACTGAACTCTTCACTGTAGGATTGCCACACTGACTCAAACGCTTGGACCCAGCGTTTGCTCCTTTTTCTGTAGACGGTAACCCCGAGGCTACTTAGATGCAGAGCTAACTATGCACACACATGTCAAGGCCCGCGCCTCCTCAGCAGCTTACACCGCTAAGCGCATCAACTTCAGCAGAAAATTCCTATCCACTGACAATTGCCTCACCCTTGCCAGGGCCATCATTGGTAGTAACTTGGAATATTGTAACGCCATTCTTTAAGGCACTTAATCTAAAAACCTATATAAACTTCAACTGATTCAAAATAATGCCCTCCGGATGGACTGGGGTCTAACGCATTCAGACCACATCTCTCATGCTAGATGGGAGGACCATTGGTTGCCACTCAAAGCCCGCATCAAGTTCAAGATCGTATCCATAACACACAGATGCGTCCACAATTTTTCACCTGCTTTCCTCAACCAGCGCATCTCCAAAAGATTGAACCCTCGCTGCCTGCACGTTCCTCCACCCTGACTCTAGACATTCAAAGATTCACTAGAAAAAGAACAGGAGGGGGCCTGTTTCATCATCATGGCTCCCACCTTATGGAACGCCCTCCCCCTCCACATCCAGGAAGAACCTTCACCCTTAATCTTCAGAAAAACACTCAAAACCTGGCTGTTCGATAAATATGACTAGACTGGCCAGGGGCGACTTCTCTGACCTCGCCTCCTTGCCTGATTTCTGTATAAATATGTGGTCTGTACTTTGTATGTTTCCCTTCATTAAGTTGTAGCAGCGCCGTGATACTTACTGGTTTAGGTGCTGTTACTACATGCAATAAATACATATCCTACCAATCTGACATCTGATACCTCTCAGCTGCAGAACTCAAGCAACACACACCCATAGAGCGCCCCATCATTTTACTGGGGCCGGAGCCCGACATTACAATGCCCTCAGAGTTGAAACCTATTCCCTCAAGGTGGTTTCAAGTCATGAGAGCATTCAGCAATTGCACCCAATTAATCAATAGGCCCTCCTCCATACCCACATGCTTGTCCTAACATACTCCCGATGCAGCTAAACCCCATCTTCTTATGTCCGCCACCCATTGCGGGATAAGTGGGCCCCCTGCTAATACAATAAGAATTGGGCAATTGGTATCTGTCGTTTCTCTTTCCTGTTGCCCGGTAATTTACCCAGCAGGCACAGGCACGTGTGACATAAATAGTATTTATGAAGCAACGTGTTGATTCTCTCCATCACCTCCCTCGAGTAACTTCAGATCACAGAGTACTTGTATACCACAGGCCGAAATCCCACCGAATCACAATTACATCTGGGGCATGTGCGAGGTGGTTCCGGGGCAATAACATGTAACCCGGCCGGAGTCATGTAGACCCTGTTGAGGAAATTAAATTGAATCACCTTAAACCTGGCCTTCCCGGTCCCATATTGCGTACTCAAAATCATTTTCCCATTTTCCCTTGATAGCGAAAGCCAGTGTAGGTCTCCCACTCAGTAATACTTTATAAATCTGTGAGAGTACTCCTTTCCTGTCTCCTGTCGAAAGGAATTCCTGAAGCAATGGGGTGGGTTCTGGCTCATCCCCTATAAATGTCCACAATTCGGCCATTCTCCTAATGGATCTATGTGATTATTGCGAGAGAAAAAAATCAAATCCCAAAATACCCCCTTTAAGCCACCCCAATACCCCTCCACCTTTTTATTAACTTAACCCATCCCCCATATATATGTATGTATGTGTGTGTGTATATATATGGAAATGGGCTCTCGAAATTCGGTATTTCGGGCTTCATTTGTTTTGGTATGAACCCCTCCTAACCACCGTGGCATAACTCAAAGAGTGTCCCTGTGGCATACAATATTCCTGCGGCCATTGGTTAAAGGAGAGCAAAGAGCCTCCCCTAAAAACATCTCCCAAGGATCTACAACCAGTAGATCGCAAGGTGGATAACCCCTTATCCGTAACGCTTCCAAACAGGCCTTTATCAAATCCAATAGGTAAATAATGGATGATAAAATGCCCGTAATCCAAACTTGTTCAGACGTCTCTTCCGTGCTGTCGGTACTATTCGCACTATGCACGTGTCTCCTCTAGACCCCATTACGTCCCATGGTACTTCAATCCCTTGACGATATTTCGGAACGCCCCCCAATAGGGTACTCACCGTAGCTTCAGGCGAGCCATTCCAGTGTCATGCATATTGTAGCTGGGCGGCAAGCAAACACAGTTCATAATCCGCGACGGGCAAGGTGCCTTACCTAGAAGGTCTCTGCAGCGTCGGTAGCGCCACACTCCGCCTGCCAGGGCCCCAAAGTAATTCAGTCATTTTGTCATCCATCATCTGAAAGAAGATCCGTTTAATCACATAAGGGGTTTTGTTAAGGAGCGCAGTAGTCTAGGAAGCACAACCACTTTGCATAATGCTATTCCACCCATTGCGGAGAGAGGCCTTTTTTCCCAGAAGGTTAATGTGTCTTCGATCCCTGTCAACGCCCTACCTGTGTTATACACAAATGCATCCTCTATATCATGAAAGATCTGTACTCCAAGATATTTACATGATTTGAGTCCCCATTCACCCGCCAATCTGGAAATGTATCCAGGGGCTTTTGCCTCATACCTGCCAGGGGCAAAAGTATGGATTTTTACTTTTTGATCCAGAACTCAGATAGTGCTCCGAAGTTTTTGAGCACCTCCAAAATGATTGGAATAGTATACAAGGGATTACATACATACATACAACAGTGCATCATCACCCATTAAGGGGGTAGTATGTGTGCGTCCACCGACCCATGTACCCACCTCATACATACAGTAACGGTTCCAATGCCAGGGCAAATAGTCCTGGAAATACAGGGCAGCCCAATCTGGTTCCTCTTTCCAGGGTTCATCTAGTAGAGATCAAGTGACCCGTTTTAACACTCGCCATTGGTTCATGGTACAGTATGCAAATCCATTGGAATAGATTTGGTCCCAGTCTGTAATTTCGCAACACGTTAAACAGCCAGGGCCATTCAAGCGAGTCAAAGGCCATAACTGCATCAAGGGACGTTATTGCCAATTGCGCCTCTGAGTCTTTTGACTGTGTTGCAGATGCCGTAGATTCATAGAAGTATTCCCCCCATGCCCCAAACAAAGCCACATTGGGAATTTATCAACTGTATGCAGTAGTTGCAATCTACGTTGATCAGTGAGATTGGACGATAAGAGTCACAATATCATGACTCCAACACGTAGAGCAGAACTATAAACTCTCTGCAACTGAGGTGCCAGCAGATCTATGAAGGTTGACCGGGAGGCCATTGGACCCGGTGTTCTGCCCCTTCATAGGGACTGAATAGCACATTGGATCGCCCGCTCCCTTATTGCTGAGTCCAATGCGTCCCGGACATCATCCACTAAATGAGGTGAGGTCACCTGTTCTAATAGATCCGAGGCTTCTCTCTCTTCATAGGTCCCTGGACTTGACTATAGAGATTTGTAGGTAACCCCAAAACACCGCATTGATCCCTTCCTGCGAAGACACTAAGGCTCCTGCCCTATCACAACTCTGGGCTATGGTAGATCTAGGCATTTTCCGCCTGAGGAACTATGCCAAAAGTCTGCCCACTGGTGGTGACCTTAAAAGCTTCCCACACCAGGACAAAATCCTCAAGGATTTCCCTATTCCTGTCGAAAAAGGATGGCATCTCCTCCCTAATCTGATTCCAGAATGATCCATCCTCCGGGACCTCCGCCCTTAACCCCCAGGATGTTATAGCCGGCGTGTCTGCCTTCCAGGACGGCGTGGTTGCAAGAGGGGATTGATCGGAAAATATCCTTCCCAAATATTCAGTGTCCAGAAATAGTTGAACATGTTTTATCGCCACAAAGGTATAGTCGAGACGTGAAAAAGAACCATGGTGATGGGGAAAGAAGGAATACCCTTGCACTTCTCCCCAACTTTCCATCCACAATTCCACCAATTCCGTTACTAAGTGGTTCAGAGATGTGGAGGTTAATCTCTTAAAGGGAACCAATGTATCAGATCTATCCAACCCTGGGTCCAACAAACAATTTAAGTCACCACCCCACAAAAAAATGTTATAACTATAACCCCCAGCCCGTTGCAGTACCTCCTCGGAGTCATTATTGGCGCATAGGAATTGATGAGGCATATTCCTCTCCCTTTCAGAAGAACCTACAGAATGATATGATTGGTTATTTATAATGCGCTTAATACCCAGAGGTTTCTAAGCGCGGACCCGAGATCTAACCTGTGTTGCTCCATGTCCTCTTGCTTCCAAGTTGAGCATGTTGCCGCTGAGCTATCCTCCCTGTTCAATGTCCTATCCTTTGAATCTCCCTCTTTGGGTTCAATGTCTATGGTGATGTCCCGCACCACCCTAATCATGACCACTCTTGCACATGGTGAGTGACCTGAACCAAACACCAATCCCCCCTATGCACGTCTCGCGTCCACTATGTCGGAATCCACAAGGTGTGTTTCCTGCAATAGCGCAATTTGGATCCCATGCCGTTTCAGAAAGCTGCCTATCCTTGCCTGCTTCCCCTTATTTCCAAGGTCCAATGCATTCCACATAACGTCTCTCACCATATTTGGAGCCATATCGGAATATGCCAAAAAATCAATCGCTGTGGAGGCTCCCCAGCTTACTATCGCTGCACAGCATCCTGTATCAATACCCTTAAAAAATTCAGAATCCTAGACTCCCTTCCCCACCTCCTTCTGAGTATCCCATCCTCCCCTCCCACAACTCCCAACTCAGTAACCATACAACTATGCTCTAAACAAGACAAACTCGGTCTGCAGACCTTAAGGGAAACGGTAGAGCATTCATTCATCGACAGATGTAATTTCTATGTTTTTTAACAAGTATTTCTTACCGAAAAAACTCTATCAAAATATATAGGCAGGGTTGGGAAAGTGTATATAGGGCGTTCGGGGGTTCGGGAATAGTTAAAAAAGAATAGGGGATGGGAGCTTGAGCAGAAATAAAAAATAAACAATTTCAGTGAGTTTTTTTGGTAAAAAATGTTCTGAAAAAAAACCATCGAAATTACATCCGTCGATGAAATGACATAGAACCAAGAGAAACAGCCTTGGAATACCTGTAAAGAATGCCCACAGAATCTGGCACACGCACGTGGAAACCATCCCTTTCCCACAGGCCATGGAATTGTGGGCAGAGTGGGGTCCCACAGTTCTGAATCCTAACCGCCCATCACCTACTTCTTGTAGTGTAAAAGTATGCAGAATACACCCACCTATAACTTCCGATAGATAATATTCGCATCCCTCCCAATATACCAAAGCACTGGCCGGCATTTATCAAACAACCCTAGTGCTCATCGTACTGCAACGCCAATATGGCGCCCACATTCCAGGACAGTCAATAGAGTCCCCTCATCGCTTCAGATCCGACACAGTTCAAGACAAGCCGTGCTCTACCATCACCTTCAAGTCGGTAGTTGTCATTCTGCCACTACTGGCTTTGCCCGCCAGATGAGGATCCTGTGATCCATGGGCTCCAGACTCGAGGGATCGAGTCTCTAACCAGCCCCAAACTTCATTCGCCTTCATAAAAAACAGTGAGGTTCCATCCACCATCATTTTCAGCTTAGCCGGAAAAAAACATCACATACTTAATGTTTTAATTTCTACATTTTTTCCTCACCATATCAAAGGATCGGCGTTGTTGTTGTACCTCTTGGGTGAAGTCAGGGAACAGCAGGATATTGGTGAACCCCACTTTGAATCGACCCTGTACCCATGCCTCCTGCAACAGAGCAAGGAAAACGACCACTCCAACCTCCTGGTTTTTATTTTGCAAAGACATTTTGGAGTTCTTGATGCCCTCTAATACCTTCTCCATAGTCACCCCCTCCTTTGCGGTTTCCCCAGGCTACGCCACTATCTGATTCTCTACCCTGTTTGCTCCTGGAACCCACAAGCTTCTCCATCTTCTGTTGGCCCTTCACCATGGTGGGGACCCTGCTCTCTGACGGTCACTACGTGGTCTTGGCGAAGTCAATCATGCACCAGAGTTACATGGAAGGGCCCTGAAGCAGTACTGTTCCCCTCACCATACAAAACTGCCTGTTCAGCAGTTGGGAAGACTAGTCTGCCAAAAATCCACGTCCAAGACTCACCAAGGAGATTCAAGTAATTAGGGAAAACAGCCCCGTCCATCCACCATTCCGACACCCAGCGCGATTCCTTTGAGGCCAACACAGCAACATTCGGGCAGTGCGCCGGAATATCCACATGCAAGAGGAGCTCACATACCCAGCAAACCTCACTTGAGGCACCGACAAGAGGTTGCAGCAAGTAACGATACTGCGCCAGCTGTTACTCAGCTGCGGCAGCCTGCTCGATCACCGAGAACGCCCCAGACCGCCATCGAGGTCTCCCAAGATGGCACCCATCTCCTTCGCCGAGGAAATGAGTCCAAGCACCCCGGCCTACCCGGGCTATTTTTGGGTTAGATGTTTGGGCCCCCGGGTCACTAGCCCCCCTGCTTCAGCCTTCCCCCATCGGGTCCTTTCTGTCAGGATTTAAAAAAGGAATTTAGGCAGTATGGTAGACGGAGCTCGCACCGCTCACATCTGTAGTGGTCGGCTCCTGGCCACGCCCCCATGTGCACGTGTGTTCGCACACATGTGGTGGGCATGTGGTGAGTGTATGAGAGAGTGATGGATATCTTTTTTAGATGTATGATTAGACTGTGAGGTGTGTGGCTGTGGGTGTTGGTGCTCCATTGGCTTGACTGACTCTAGAAAAAGGTAGCAATTAGCAAACAGATAAGTTGCAAGAGTTGCAACCAACTCACTACGTCCGATTCAGAAACGTGTTAACTACTGGGGGCTTGCGTACATTTCAGCACAACTTATGCACAGCTTCTTAACTTACAAATGGCTAACTTACTCCCAGGCAGCAAAATGGGGATTCACTGGAACGCCTCGATGATTTGTCGTTGTTCATGGGCTGTTTCAATGGGAAAGAGGTACACTGTGATGCCAGTGGCATAACACAACATTTGGGGCTCCCACTGCGAGCCATGCTGAGGCCCCCCCAACTCTACAACAAATTACAGGTTTGTGCTACCTCTAGGCCGGCCTTAATTACCACGCTTGCGCAATACGCACGAACGTGTTGCTGCATGAGTACGCCGCACACTGTACTAGGAGAAAGACATACATATGTGTTTTAATGCATTATACAGCACACTTTCTGAGAAAAATTGGCTAAAAGGCCAGAGCGTTTGCAATTGTTTTGTAGGGTAACACCAATCTAAAAATCCAATACATGGAAGTCACCAACAGTGCACAGGAACATTAATGCGTTAATTAATGTAATGCTTTGCTATTAAAAATGCCATGCCACAATGAAGACATGTCCAACTGGCTGTTCAATGTAGACCAGTCTACACACGTAAGAACATATTACAGTAAAGCATGCCAGGCCACATTTAGACAAACCCAGACTGGTTGCACTAAAATGCCAGTCGAAGCAATAACACTTATCATGGTTGTTTTATCACAGATGCCCAGAAAAATATAGAATGCTGCAGCAAGAAACGGTTAGACTGGCAGCACACAAATGCCAGTCTAGCCAGGTAATTACACTTAGCAGGACTGCTTTATCAGAGATGCTCAGTTAAAAAAAAGTCAAACCAAACAAAAAAAATACTAAACTGGCTGCACCAAAATGCCTCTCTAGCCCCTAATAGCACATAGCAAGCCTGCTTAGTCTGGACATGGATAGCCATTATGATTTATCACAAAATCCCCATCCCACCCTACCACACATCCCCTCTCCCTCCAACCCCCTGCCCCAACAACCAAAATCAGCTTCTCTGCCCAGAATTACCTCCACGGCCCTTTTCCTTGTCCCAGTGCTTATGTATGAGGCTCCTTGCCTCATAAGTAAGTACTGGGATAAGGAAGAGTGGGACTAGAAGTAATGAAGATTACAGGTAACTAAGCCAGGCATTACCTCCATGTCACTATACCTCATCCCAGTACTTGTGTATGAGTCAAAGTGCCTCATTAATAAGTACTGGGACGAGGAAGAATAGGGCTATGAGTAATGAAGATTACCAATAAGTAACCAAGGGATTAAACACAAGTAGTGGCGCAACACCATTGAGCTGGCTGGACTTCAGCCCTCCCCGCCCCTCCCTCCTTGACATTTTGGGCTATGTTGACTTGAGCTGGCTGACCTACAGAGCTGCCGGACAGAACAGAACACAGATGTTAAACAGCACCTGGGTTTCGCTGTTAACAAAGGCCCAGCAATTACTAACGTAAAGCATTTCACTGTTACTAACTGCATTCAAATGCATAATTCTTTGGGCAATTGAAATCGTGATGCAGGTTTTGTACTTGCTTGCCAGGGAAGTGATTGGAAGGATAAAGAGGGAACAGGCGACCGCTCATTCTCACAGCAGTCCATATGTGGGTGCTTTCAGACATAAAGGAGAGAGTTAACTGCTTGTAACATTGACGCTGCACTAGAATAGTCTCATTAGAATGCATAAAGAAGTTAGATGCCCCACAAAAATAAGTTTGCCCCTCCCCCACCGCCCGTGAAATTAGCACCTCACCCAACACTTGAAGGGTTAGCAGCCCCCCCCCCCCCTGACATTTTGTGTTTTTTGCACCCCTAAACACAAGCACACACACCATCCAGCATAAGCACACACAGGCACCCATACATTTAAGTGTGTACCCTTTCACCATACAGGCACACCCAGGCAGCCACCCATATATGTAAGTGTGCACGCTTTCACCATACACTCACACACGCACACGTCATGGGGTTGAGGGGAGCCCTATTACTTCAAAAAGAAATGGTTTCTTTTTTAAGTCACTCCGACTTCATAAAGAAATTATTCCCGTTAAGGACCAAAACATAATGGGATTAATTTCTTTATGTAGGCAGAGTGACTTCAAAAATAAACAATTTCTTTTTTTAATCATAGGGCTCCCCCACCCCATGGCATGGAGGTCTCCAGCCTAGAGACTTGCATGTCATGGGGTGGGGGAGCCCTCAGACTTTAAAAAAAAGTTTATTTTTGTAGTTACTCTGCCTTCATAAAGACATGATTTCTGTTAATTTCTCTATGAAGGCAGAGTGACTACAAAAAGAAACTCTTTTTTTTTGTTGTTTTAGTTTAAGGGGGCCCGCTCTGCCACCCTGCCAGGACATGTGGTGGTGGGGCCCACCCGCACCGCAGAGAGTGCAGGGGCCCCCATTACGCCAGTGTTTGACACCCACAAAAGTGTAACGTCGTGCGCGCTCGTAAAACTTGAAAGTTAAACCTGAACGTCATCCGTGGAAGTCTTGGATGCGAGATGTGAAAGCGAATAAGCTTGTGTGCAAACCTGCGGATGTGTGGAGTAAAATGGACATGGTAGAACAAAGCTTGTACCCAGGGGAAAAAGATTATAAAGTATTCTGCAAAAATGTCCTGGCTCCCTGTCAGGCCGGTAGCAGGTTTGTCCGTAGTAAGGATGGCATGCCACACCCTCACTTTTGGGTTGTTCTGTTAACAGTTTTTTATATCGCACCAGTCACCACTCTAGTGCACTAACAGTGCTCAGACGTGTCCGGAAAGTGAGGTATTGTGCCCCTGCCTGGGGTATGCAGCCCCTAGTCTACGGCGGATAGTGGGACCAGACATTGCGGTTTGCCCGACTGCCCCGGCATTGAGCACTTTCTACCCCTCCCCCACCCTCCACCGAGAGATTTGTTTATTTGTTTTTTCATTTAAAAAAACCCACCCTGGTTTTGAGGAAATGAAGGATGGCCACAGGCAGAAATTGTAGCATATATCTTGTTGAAAAATAACTAACAAATAAACGTTGTTATAGTTTAGAAATGTTATACGAAACATTGGAACGCAATCCCGCTATCACTAAGATCAGAATCCTCCGTCTGGTCCTTCCGCAGAAACCTCAAAACATGGCTGTTCACGCAAGACCCTTAATCCTCCGAGGCTGCCACGCTCTACTCTGTATGTAAAACCTTCATGAGTGCAGGTAACAGTACCATCGGTCTGTACCGTCGGTCTGCTTCATGCTTTACTGTAACCAGCAACCTTCATGAGTGCAGGTAACAGTACCGTCGGTCTGCTTCATGCTTTACTGTAACCAGCGGCCTTCATGAGTGCAGGTAACAGTACCGTCGGTCTGCTTCATGCTTTACTGTAACCAGCAACCTTCATGGGTGCAGGTAACAGTACCGTCGGTCTGCTTCATGCTTTACTGTAACCAGCAACCTTCATGGGTGCAGGTAACAGTACCGTCGGTCTGCTTCATGCTTTACTGTAACCAGCAACCTTCATGGGTGCAGGTAACAGTACCGTCGGTCTGCTTCATGCTTTACTGTAACCAACAACCTTCATGGGTGCAAGTAACAGTACCGTCGGTCTGCTTCATGCTTTGCTGTAACCAGCAACCTTCATGGGTGCAAGTAACTGTACCGTCGGTCTGCTTCATGCTTTCCTGTAACCAGCGGCCTTCATGAGTGCAGGTAACAGTACCGTCGGTCTGCTTCATGCTTTACTGCAACCAGCAACCTTCATGAGTGCAGGTAACAGTACCGTCGGTCTGCTTCATGCTTTACTGTAACCAGTAACCTTCATGAGTGCAGGTAACAGTACCGTCGGTCTGCTTCATGCTTTACTGTAACCAGCAACCTTCATGGGTGCAGGTAACAGTACCGTCGGTCTGCTTCATGCTTTACTGTAACCAGCAACCTTCATGGGTGCAGGTAACAGTACCGTCGGTCTGCTTCATGCTTTACTGTAACCAACAACCTTCATGGGTGCAAGTAACAGTACCGTCGGTCTGCTTCATGCTTTCCTGTAACCAGCAACCTTCATGGGTGCAAGTAACTGTACCGTCGGTCTGCTTCATGCTTTCCTGTAACCAGCAACCTTCATGAGTGCAGGAAATAGTACCGGTCTGCTTCATGCTTTACTGTAACCAGCAACCTTCATGAGTGCAGGTAATAGTACTGTCGGTCTGCTTCAATAGTACCGTCGGTGAGTGCAGGTAACAGTACCGTCGGTCTGCTTCATGATTTGCTGTAACCAGCAACCTTCATGAGTGCAGGTAACAGTACCGTCGGTCTGCTTCATGCTTTGCTGTACCCAGCAACCTTCATGGGTCTGCTTCATGCTTTACTGTAACCAGCAACCTTCATGGGTGCAGGTAACAGTACCGTCGGTCTGCTTCATGCTTTACTGTAACCAGCAACCTTCATGAGTGCAGGTAACAGTACCGTCGGTCTGCTTCATGCTTTACTGTAACCAGCAACCTTCATGGGTGCAGGTAACAGTACCGTCGGTCTGCTTCATGCTTTACTGTAACCAGCAACCTTCATGGGTGCAGGTAACAGTACCGTCGGTCTGCTTCATGCTTTACTGTAACCAGCAACCTTCATGGGTGCAGGTAACAGTACAGTCGGTCTGCTTCATGCTTTACTGTAACCAGCAACCTTCATGGGTGCAGGTAACAGTACCGTCGGTCTGCTTCATGCTTTACTGTAACCAGCAACCTTCATGAGTGCAGGTAACAGTACAGTCGGTCTGCTTCATGCTTTACTGTAACCAGCGGCCTTCATGTGTGCAGGTAACAGTACCGTCGGTCTGCTTCATGCTTTAGTGTAACCAGCAACCTTCATGGGTGCAGGTAACAGTACCGTCGGTCTGCTTCATGCTTTACTGTAACCAACAACCTTCATGGGTGCAAGTAACAGTACCGTCGGTCTGCTTCATGCTTTACTGTAACCAGCAACCTTCATGAGTGCAGGTAACAGTACCGTCGGTCTGCTTCAATAGTACCTGTAACCAGCAACCTTCATGAATGCAGGTAACAGTACCGTCGGTCTGCTGGTAACAGTACCGTCGGTCTGCCTCATGCTTTACTGTAACCAGCAACCTTCATGGGTGCAGGTAACAGTACCGTCGGTCTGCTTCATGCTTTACTGTAACCAACAACCTTCATGGGTGCAAGTAACAGTACCGTCGGTCTGCAACCTTCATGAGTGCAGGTAACAGTACCGTCGGTCTGCTTCATGCTTTACTGTAACCAGCAACCTTCATGAGTGCAGGTAACAGTACCGTCGGTCTGCTTCATGCTTTACTGTAACCAGCAACCTTCATGGGTGCAGGTAACAGTACCGTCGGTCTGCTTCATGCTTTACTGTAACCAGCAACCTTCATGGTGCAGGTAAAAGTACCGTCGGTCTGCTTCATGCTTTACTGTAACCAGCAACCTTCATGAGTGCAGGTAAGAGTACCGTCGGTCTGCTTCATGCTTTACTGTAACCAGCGGCCTTCATGTGTGCAGGTAACAGTATCGTCGGTCTGCTTCATGCTTTACTGTAACCAGCAGCCTTCATGGGTGCAGGTAACAGTACCGTCGGTCTGCTTCATGCTTTACTGTAACCAGCGACCTTCATGGGTGCAGGTAACAGTACCGTCGGTCTGCTTCATGCTTTACTGTAACCAACGACCTTCATGGGTGCAAGTAACAGTACCGTCGGTCTGCTTCATGCTTTACTGTAACCAGCGACCTTCATGGGTGCAAGTAACAGTACCGTCGGTCTGGTTCATGCTTTACTGTAACCAGCGACCTTCATGAGTGCAGGTAACAGTACCGTCGGTCTGCTTCATGCTTTACTGTAACCAGCGACCTTCATGAGTGCAGGTAAAAGTACCGTCGGTCTGCTTCATGCTTTACTGTAACCAGCGGCCTTCATGTGTGCAGGTAACAGTACCGTCGGTCTGCTTCATGTTTTACTGTAACCAGCAACCTTCATGGGTGCAGGTAACAGTACCGTCGGTCTGCTTCATGCTTTGCTGTAACCAGCAACCTTCATGGGTGCAGGTAACAGTACCGTCGGTCTGCTTCATGCTTTGCTGTAACCAGCAACCTTCATGGGTGCAAGTAACAGTACCGTCGGTCTGCTTCAATAGTACCGTCGGTCTGCTTCATGCTTTACTGTAACCAGGAACCTTCATGAGTGCAGGTAACAGTACCGTCGGTCTGCTTCATGCTTTACTGTAACCAGCAACCTTCATGGGTGCAGGTAACAGTACCGTCGGTCTGCTTCATGCTTTACTGTAACCAGGAACCTTCATGAGTGCAGGTAACAGTACCGTCGGTCTGCTTCATGCTTTACTGTAACCAGCAACCTTCATGGGTGCAGGTAACAGTACCGTCGGTCTGCTTCATGCTTTACTGTAACCAGCAACCTTCATGAGTGCAGGTAACAGTACCATCGGTCTGCTTCATGCTTTACTGAAACCAGCAACCTTCATGGGTGCAAGTAAAAGTACCGTCGGTCTGCTTCAATAGTACCGTCGGTCTGCTTCATACTTTACTGTAACCAGCAACCTTCATGAGTGCAGGTAACAGTACCGTCGGTCTGCTTCATGCTTTACTGTAACCAGCAACCTTCATGAGTGCAGGTAATAGTACCGTTGGTCTGCTTCATGCTTTACTGTAACCAGCAACCTTCATGAGTGTAGGTAATAGTGCCGTTGGTCTGCTTCAATAGTACCGTCGGTCTGCTTCATGCTTTACTGTAACCAGCAACCTTCATGGGTGCAAGTAATAGTACCGTCGGTCTGCCTCATGCTTTACTGTAACCAGCAACCTTCATGGGTGCAAGTAATAGTACCGTCGGTCTGCTTCATGCTTTACTGTAACCAGCAACCTTCATGAGTGCAGGTAACAGTACCGTCGGTCTGCTTCATGCTTTACTGTAACCAGCAACCTTCATGAGTGCAGGTAACAGTACCGTCGGTCTGCTTCATGCTTTACTGTAACCAGCAACCTTCATGGGTGCAAGTAATAGTACCGTCGGTCTGCTTCATGCCTTACTGTAACCAGCAACCTTCATGTGTGCAAGTAATAGTACCGGCGGTCTACTTCAATAGTACCGTCGGTCTGCTTCATGCTTTACTGTAACCAGCAACCTTCATGAGTGCTGGTAACAGTACCGTCGGTCTGCTTCATGCTTTACTGTAACCAGCAACCTTCATGAGTGCAGGTAATAGTACCGTCGGTCTGCTTCAATAGTACCGTCGGTCTGCTTCATGCTTTATTGTAACCAGCAACCTTCATGAGTGCAGGTAATAGTACCGTCGGTCTGCTTCAATAGTACTGTTGGTCTGCTTCATGCTTTACTGTAACCAGCAACCTTCATGAGTGCTGGTAACAGTACCGTCGGTCTGCTTCATGCTTTACTGTAACCAGCAACCTTCATGTGTGCAAGTAACAGTACCGTCGGTCTGCTTCATGCTTTACTGTAACCAGCAACCTTCATGAGTGCAGGTAATAGTACCGTCGGTCTGCTTCAATAGTACCGTCGGTCTGCTTCATGCTTTAATGTAACCAGCAACCTTCATGAGTGCAGGTAACGGTACTGTCGGTCTGCTGCATGCTTTACTGTAACCAGCAACCTTCATGAGTGCTGGTAACAGTACCGTCGGTCTGCTTCATGCTTTACTGTAACCAGCAACCTTCATGAGTGCTGGTAACAGTACCGTCGGTCTGCTTCATGCTTTACTGTAACCAGCAAACTTCATGAGTGCAGGTAACAGTACCGTCGGTCTGCTTCATGCTTTACTGTAACCAGCAACCTTCATGAGTGCAGGTAACAGTACCGTCGGTCTGCTTCATGCTTTACTGTAACCAGCAACCTTCATGGGTGCAAGTAACAGCACCGTCGGTCTGCTTCATGCTTTGCTGTAACCAGCAACCTTCATGGGTGCAGGTAACAGTACCGTCGGTCTGCTTCATGCTTTACTGTAATCAGCAACCTTCATGAGTGCAGGTAACAGTGCCGTCGGTCTGCTTCATGCTTTACTGTAACCAGCGGCCTTCATGAGTGCAGGTAACAGTACCGTCGGTCTGCTTCATGCTTTGCTGTAACCAGCAACCTTCATGAGTGCAGGTAACAGTACCGTCGGTCTGCTTCATGCTTTACTGTAACCAGAGGCCTTCATGTGTGCAAGTAACAGTACCGTCGGTCTGCTTCATGCTTTACTGTAACCAGCAACCTTTATGAGTGCAGGTAATAGTACCGTTGGTCTGCTTCAATAATCATGCTTTACTGTAACCAGCAACCTTCATGAGTGCAGGTAATAGTACCGTCGGTCTGCTTCATGCTTTACTGTAACCAGCAACCTTCATGAGTGCAGGTAATAGTACCGTCGGTCTGCTTCATGCTTTACTGTAACCAGCGGCCTTCATGAGTGCAGGTAATAGTACCGTCGGTCTGCTTCATGTTTTACTGTAACCAGCAACCTTCATGAGTGCAGGTAATAGTACCGTCGGTCTGCTTCAATAGTACAGTCGGTCTGCTTCATGCTTTACTGTAACCAGCAACCTTCATGAGTGCAGGTAACAGTACCGTCGGTCTGCTTCATGCTTTACTCTAACCAGCAACCTTCATGTGTGCAAGTAATCGGACCGTCTGTTTGTATCAAGCTTTACTGTAACCAGTGCCCAGGTGCCCTTGGGTTCGGCGCGCTCTACAAATGTCAAAATAAATAAATATGTCAACACGCAAGCCATGAGGGCAGGCTGAAACCCCTGACCTTTCAGTAAACTGATTGCACCAGGGAGACTGGTTCCCTGCTTGGGAAAGGGTTTCATAGCAAGGTCTGAAATAGCAGTCAGAGCAATAGCCGAATGCAGACTGTTTATATCCAGGGAAATGGCTGGAAAGCCCCTCACAACCCCCCCTCCCCGGCCTCCCACCAAAAGCCTTTTCCCCACTATTCAAGTCAAATCGTGGTAGTCACTGTCAAACCGAAGTCCTACTTAATGAGTAGTCCTACTCTTATGTTGTTGGCCAGTCCCAGTGTTTTATTTTTAAAATTAGTTCGATTAATCATGAACACTTGGCAAATAACCCAAGGGAGTAGCTTTTCCTGTAATCTTGCGGGCACTCATTTTGAACTTAAACACCTGTATTTAAATATTTGCCACAGAGTACAATCCTAACAAGCGATTTCACAGACATTCGGATCAGAGGTTCTCGCCACGACTTGAAGGGTGCAAAGGGATTTTTCCAGATCCAGGGAGATTTTTATTGCCCGCGCAATACCAGCACTGTGTGGCTGTCTACGTGTGCGTGTGTAATCTGTGTGCATGGTCACTCCCATATCCAGATTCCCATGGGCCTGTGTGCACGTGTCTGTGGAGCGTGTGTGTAATCTGTATGCATTTCCAGATTCCCATGGGCGTGTGTGCACGTGTCTGTGGTGCGTGTGTGCCTACTCTATGTGCATTTCCAGATTCCCATGGGCGTGTGTGTGCACGTGTCTGTGGTGCGTGTGTGCGTACTCTGTGTGCATTTCCAGATTCCCATTTCCAGATTCCCATGGGCGTGTGTGCGCGTGTCTGTGGTGCAGGTGCGTGTAATCTGTGTGCATTTCCAGATTCCCATGGGCGTGTGTGTGCACGTGTCTGTGGTGCAGGTGTGTGTAATCTCTGTGCATTTCCAGATTCCCATAGGCGTGTGTGTGCACGTGTCTGTGGTGCGTGTGTACGTACTCTGTGTGCATTTCCATATTCCCATGGGCGTGTGTGTGCACGTGTCTGTGGTGCGTGTGTGCGTGCTCTGTGTGCATTTCCAGATTCCCACGGGCGTGTGTGTACACGTGTCTGTGGTGCGTGTGTGCGTACTCTGTGTGCATTTCCAGATTCCCATTTCCAGATTCCCATGGGCGTGTGTGCACGTGTCTGTGGAGCGTGTGTGTGTAATCTGTGTGCATTTCCAGATTCCCATGGGCGTGTGTGTGCACGTGTCTGTGGTGCACCGTGCAGGTGTGTGTAATCTATGTGCATGGTCACTCCCATTTCCAGATTGCGTGTGTGTGCACGTGTCCATGGAGCGTGTGTGTGACCTGTGTGCATTCTCAGCCCTGCCCCTGACTCCCATTGCTAGACGGAGGGCACTGCTGGCCCCTCCCACCCTCCAGCAGTGCACTGGAGCGGCTGGCATGAATGAGCGAGCGGCCTAGGCCCGTGTGTTGTAACTATACACGGCGATCAATGGGCCGCTCAGCCGGTTAATGGCCCTGCTGCGCGCTGCCTCTGCCGTGCTCCCCGTGGCCTCCTTCTGGTGCTCAGTCACTGCCCCCCCCCCCAGCTCTCCCCCTCACATCCCTGTCACCGCGCGGCTCCAATAAGCGGTAATTGAAGTTAATCAGCCGTGCAGCGGAGCACAGATGGAGCCGGTTAAGGGAAGTCGTACAGTATACGCACGACTTGAATCAATATACGAGTGATTACCAGCAGCCCCCTCCCCTGTGCCACCTACCCACCCCCGCCTTGACTCAGCACGTGCAAATACACACTGTGTTTCTACAGGCCAAGACCCGAGCACTCCGGATTCAAGGAACTGGTCCTACAAGCCCCAGGATGGTCCTACTGAAGCGCATACATGGCCATTCTAATCCTACAAAAGAAGGGGCGTGGTGTCGCTGGCACAGGGCGGCGTAGATCTCCCTTCATGCCACGAGGAACCCTTCACCTTCCACGTCATCTACAGACCACCTCGCAGGAGTGACTCTCAGGAGAAGACTTCGGCCCTCATTACGACCCTGGCGGAAAGGGGTTTACGCCGGCGTAATGCATGGCGTACCTTTCCGCCTGACTACGAGTTCCCGTAGCGCCATGGTGATTTTTACGCCTGCTTTTTGCAGGCGGAAAAATCCATGGCGCTACGGGACTTGTTGTTAATTACGCCACCGTAATTTACGGTGGCGTAATTAACGCCTTCCCCACTCCCATTATACCCTATGGGGCAAAAATGGGAATGGGGAAGGGTAAATGGGGATTGGGGATTTACCGCCCCGCCAACCTCGGAATGGGGCGGTAAATCCGCCAACCCCCATGGCGGAGTTGGCAGCTTAGCGCCATGGACCATGGTGCAAATTGCACCATGGATCTCCGCCAGGGTCGTAATGAGGGCCTTCGTCTCCAACATACTCTCCTCTACAAAATTAACACACACGAATAATGACTGTCTCTCAGATTTTAACGTCCCTGAGTCTCACACCGACCACCACACTGCCAATCATCCACTCTCCATGGCCCACAAAGGCCAGACTCAACACCCCCTCACTCAGTGCTGCTCCTTTAACCCCTTCCCGGTCAATGGACCAGGAGCAAACTTCCCAGACTTCCCCAACACAGGCAATGCCCCGGTTCATCTGGAAATATTCAACAATTCCACTATAAAACTTGCAGGCACCTCTGTCCCGGTAGGATAGCTCAGTGGTAACATGCTCACCTTGGAAGCAAGACGACACGGAGCAATGCAGGTTTGATCCCCGGGTCCGCGCTTAGAAACCTCTGGGTATTAAGCGCGTTATAAATAACCTATCATATCATATCCATGCCCACAAAAAACAGCTGGGCTAAGACGAAACCATCCGCCCTTTGGTTCATCCTCGAGCTCCCCTCCAACAAACACTGAATCAGAGCCTGAGAGAAACGGTGGCACAAAAACCATAACCCTGGCGATCTCGCAAACCAAAAATCTCTCTGTGCCACTGCCGACAGTAGGATTCCGATTGCCAAGGCCGACGCTGATTACTACTCCACAACCATTGCAGCAACTTCTAAGAGGATCAAACGCCCTCTTTAAAGTAGTAAAGCATTGTACCAAACCAGTTAGAACTGAAATAATATTGTTTCGTTCTCATTGTATATGTTGGCCTATGCCCAGTTGTGGAATCAGAAAAAATACAATGGGCCTCATTCCGAGTATGGCGGTAAGGGATAGCGGCCACCGCTAACGAGAGCGGTGGCGGTAATCCCTTACCGCCATACTCCGAGTTCCCTTTGCGCCATGGAGGTTTTAACACCTGCTTTTAGCAGGTGTTAAAAACCATGGTGCTAAGGGACCTTGATGTTAATTACGCCACCGTAATTTACGGTGGCGTAATTAACGCCTTCCCCACTCCCATTATGCCCTATGGGGCAAAAATGGGAATGGGGAAGGGTAAATGGGGATTGGGGAATTACCGCCCCGCCACCCTTGGAATGGGGCGGTAATTCCGCCATCCACCAAGGCGCTGCCGGTCCGGGTACGGCGTCAACCAAGGCGTTAATAGCGCCATTGGTTAGCGCCGTACTCGGAATGAGGCCCAATATTACGGCTGTTACACCGAGCAAAGGAAAATACACCGACACGGGCTTGTAAAGATTCCCAGAATCTTCATTACAAAACTGAACAGTATTCAACAAAGTACACAAATAGCTATTTGGCTGTCAATAGATCACAGAGACCACCAGCAGGGTTCAATGTGAGCAGTGAGAGAATTTCCTAGCTGGACATCGACGCATTTATACAATTTGTAAAATGATGTCCAGCCCCTTTAAAGGTTAATCATGCACTGGGCTAGGGTCGCGCCAGGTTCACTTTCCTAATTACTTTTTCAATTCATTTACTAACACACTCCATCATTCTTTAATTTAACATTTACACTCTTTACATATTGTTTTAATACAGACCAAACAATGTTTCGCATATTTTATTCGTATAGCATTACTGTTCTTGTATACTTGTAGTTTAACATTGCTAATTCAAGTAATCCCCTGCTCCCGAGGTCAACAAAGGACAAGGTCTACATGACCCTAACATGTAGCCTGAGGGCAGGTTGGACATTAACTCCCCTACAGAGGTTGGAGAGGTTAAGGCAAGAACAAGGACACACGAGACGGCCATTTTAGATTACAGGCTGACTTTGTATAAAACCCCAAAATGGCGGTTTCTAACCTAAAATGGAGGCTTGATTCAAGATGGCGGCTTACATCAATTTCTAAGGTCAAGACCTTGCCGCAGAGAGTTATTCACGTACAATTTCAAGCAACTTGGCGTAGGCCAATATACATACAAATCGTTTGTAATAAGAGGCATAATTTAATATCCGGTTTGACAAACCCTCCTTTTGGCCTATGCCAAGTGCTAATACTACCTCTGATTTGCTTGCTAGTAACTCCATGCGTCATCGTCCATACACCCCGGATCATTGTCGGACATATCTATTGCCATTAGGTCTGATACCAGAGTTTCTTTCAACACATAGGGCCTCATTACACGGATGGCGGTGAACCATGGCGCTATTAGCGCCATGGTTCATGCCGGTAAAATACCGGCACCGCCTTGGTGGAAAGGGGAATTACCACCCTATTCCAAGGTTGGCAGGGTGGTAATTCCCCCTTCCATCATTGCCCTTCCCCATTCCCATTTTTGCCCCATAGGGCTCTATGGGAAGGGGGAAGGCGCTAATTACGGTACCGCAAATTGCGGTACCGTAATTAGCTCCCTGGTCCCTTTGCGGGTTGGCTTTTAACGCCTGCAAAAAGCAGGCGTTAAATTCACCAACCCGCAAAGGGACCTCGTAGTAAGGCGGTAAGGATTTACCGGTACCGGTAAAATACCGGTACCGGTAAACTCTTACCGCCATCCGTGTAATGAGGCAGACACTCTTTGGAGAGCTCCTTTGGGGCATATTTTTTATTCCCTAATACACTTGTTGCTTGCGCGCAACATCCCCCTAATACTGAGCATATACCAGGGAGACACTGTATACAATAACAAAGAAACAGAAAACTTCCCAAGATAATCAGTAGGGCCGAGAACAACTTCCATCCCCATGACCGTAGGAGGTCCCAAAACCATGTACCAAGTTCCCAATTTCCCTCAGGAACATGTACTTCTGAACTAAGAACATGTAGATTTTGGATCGCCCTAAAGATCGTTGGAGAGGAGTATGGAACGTAAACGCAGCAAGTGGACCCCACTAATTTACATACTCCTCCTCGCTCTGCCAGGATGACATCTAATGCCATCCGGTTCTGAAGAGCCACTAATCTTATCGCTCTCTGCTCTAACATCATATTATAGAGTATATCAGTGGTCCGATTGATGGTTCTCTCCAATACTCTCGCTAGTCCCCTAATATCCTCTGAATTCGTAATTTGCCCAACAAATGGCACAAAGGATTTCATAATATATCCTAGAGTTTGCGCTGGAGTATCCCCTTTTACACCTCGTCGTGGACGAGTCTTTGAAATTTCTGTAGTACTGGCAATAAATACCCCAGGTAATAGAATCCCTAAATAACAGGTTCCTTGCCAATCCCTGGGCAACCACGGAAATGCCACATTACCGCAAACAAAATAGACAGGTTCGCCTACGTTCAGAGGTCTGTTTTCACTAGTCAAATTCGCAACGTTGGTGCACTTTCTAAAATTACCCATTGACCGTGTTCCATTCCTCTGTATGCAGAAGGATACTGAATCGGGGCTGTGATTAACAGAATAAGATGGAGGCGTGGCATCCTTATTGTCTATAGGAGCCATTTTGAAAGAGATTAAAGACTGAAAAGGACGAGACAATCTATCAGAGGGCCCAACAGAAGCAACGTTTGGCTTACTTCTATTTGCAAAAAGCGAGCATCCCAGGGGCATCAAAACATTCTTTTCAAAACTATTTAAATTTGTACCATCAAAGTTCCCTGAGATGCTGTCATTCCATCGGCCAAAGAATAGTGCTCTAAGAGAAGCGTAAAAGGCAGTTGTCAGAGGCAAAGGGTAAATATACCAACCTAGCCCCTTATCCCCATGTTGCGGTAGATGTGTACAGATCCAGCAATTGGTCTTATTAAAAATTGCACGAGTGGCATTCATTATTAACAAAAGGGTATTATTCTGATAACTCCGTCTATGTAAAGAATCTCTAGGCGACAAAGTATGGAATTGCACAGAGGGAGTGGGAATCACAGATACATTTTCAATAGGTAAAAAGTCCTCTAACGGATATGCTTCTTCCAGATACCATAGCCCAAACCCAAAAGTCATTACAAATCCAGAAATTAGTACGAGAAGGCAACAATACACTTGTGGGGGCCCCTTGCATACTTGATCATTGTCTCTGCTAGTCACATTTTTATCTAAAAGTTCAGTACGAGCGGTAGCGGGTGCAGGCATCGTAGTCTTCAATCGAAAAAACACCAATTGTTAGTTTGCTGGGGACTCCAGTCGCGCGTCTTCTTAATGTCTTTCCCACAACCCTTAGCCAACAGAATCTTTCGTACAATCGGGCCAAAAAGGCAAGCCCTCAAATGATTTTTTTTCAGTCGCACAGTCAGAGCATGCTGTACATTTATTTCCTTTAATTATATTTAGCAGTTTCTGGTGGGAACAAAGTGTCGTCACTTCCTCCTGGATGTGGCGAACGGACGGAAATGGGATCAAGAAAGGATTGATCCGGAAGCTCCACTGTTGGGGAGTGCGGAGACAAGATGGCCGTTTTGTCCGGCCTTGCGGATTCTGAAGCGGTCTCCGATTCTCCGTTGTCGGTTGTTGCTGTTTCAGGCACGCGAGTTACAGCAGTGGGAAGAGATTCTGTATCTTCTGTATCGTATGGCACGGGCTGTGGGATCCGTTTGGTGTGCGTCGCATGGCTCCAGTGTTTACGACCCGCTACCCGCACAGCAGTCTGGGTGACTAGCAGGACCTGGTAGGGACCCCTCCACCAAGGTGCAAGGCAAGATGACCTGTCAAAAACCTTTGTGAGGATCCAGTCCCCCGGTCGTAGACTGTGACCGGGGCCCTCGTAGTGCACAGGTAATGCCTCTCGTACCTGGTGATAAATTGAAAACAGATTTTTAGTCAACTGGTTACAGTAGTCTGAAAGAAGCACATTTTCTATATCCCGTAATGAGCGACTTTTTCGCATACCCCAAATATTAGCCGGTCTCCCCATTACCACCTCAAAGGCAGAGAGCCCAGTCTTAGTTTGAGGGGTCGTTCTCATCGATAGAAACACGATCGGTAAGGCGTCCGGCCATTTTAGCTTGGTGCCAGCACACTTCTTAGCGAGTTTGTTCTTTATAATGCCATTATGCCTTTCCACTAATCCGGCACTCTGGGCATGTCCAGCTGAATGGAACCGCTTGTCAATCTGTAATCCTTTGCAAATTTGCAGGATTACAGTGGCAATAAAGTGTGGCCCATTTTCAGACCAGATGACTCTCGGCAGCCCGAACCTAGGAAAAAACTCTTTCAACAGAGTTTTTGCCGTGGTTATGGCCGTTGCATCTTTAACCGGGAAGGCCTCAACCCACTTACTAAAGGCGCAAATAACAACCAATACATATTTAAGATTGTTACACCGTTCCATTTCAAGAAAATCAAAGTGAATAACCTCAAACGGGACAGAAGGTGGAGCGAAACTTCCTCTAGGAGTCGAGGTACCTTTCCCTACATTGTGCTGCAAGCAAACCATGCAGTACTGGACAAAACGCTCCGCAATTTTGAAAATCTTATCATTGGCCCATACGCTGTGTAGCATTTTTGTTAACGTCCGCGCACACACATGTGTCGGACCATGAGCCATAATAACCATCATTGTATTGTAGGCGTCAGGGAGTAACCATTTCCCTTCAACATTGTCTACCCAACACCCATCATCATCCAATCTTCCTGCACCCTCGATCCATCTCTTAGTTTCCTCTATGGTAGCATCTGCTTGAATATCTTTTACAACATCGATACTTTCTCCCAAAGTGCAAACATTTACAACTTCTTTTACAGTGTACATTTCTGAACTGCAATCAGTGGCAGTCTGTTTAGCTATCTGATCGGCGAAGGCATTCCCTTTTCCTACATCATCTGTAACTTTTTGATGTGCTGAACATTTTATGATAGCTAACTGAACAGGGAGTGCAAGTGCTGAAAGTAATCGCACGATTAAAGTGCCGTGCTGGATTTTCGTTCCGTGCGAGGTCAAGAAACCTCGTTCTTTCCAAAGTCTACCGAAATTGTGGGCCACCCCAAAGGCATACTGACTGTCAGTATATATATTCACTGTACGCCCTTTAGAAAGCTCACAAGCTCGAGTTAACGCTATAATTTCTGCGGCCTCTGCAGAGTTATGCATAATTCTTTTAGTTTCCACAACCGTGCTTAAAGTAGTGACAGCATAAGCAGCCGTGGATGTTCCGTCTGGAAGTTTAAAACAAGAGCCATCACAAAATAGCTCTCCTTGAGGGCTATTCAAAGGCGTGTCTTTCAAATCGATTCTGCCTTTAGTCTCTTGTTCTGTCATATAAAGGCAATCGTGTGACATATCGTCATCATCAGCAGTATTTTGTGAGATAGGTAAAAGTTCAGCCGGATTTAATACGCAACACCTCTGAATTTGAATGTGGGGGGCAAACAAGATCAGTTCATATCTTGTCAATCGTGCAGAAGTGAGGTGTTGCGTTTGAGTTCTATTCAATAGAATATCTACACAGTGAGGTACCATTAGGGTTAACGCATGACCCAGGACATTCCCTCACTCTGTTTTACAGACGCAGCAGCAACAGCGCGCAAACATCTTTGCAAAGCGCATGCTGCAGGATCAAGGGCGGAGGAATAGTAGCCGCACGGCCTATTCTTCCCTCCATGTTCCTGCGTTAACACAGCCAAAGCACATCCATCACGTTCATGCACAAACAATACAAAGGCCTTATCATAATTCGGAGTTCCTAAAACCGGCGCCGAACACAGCGCGGATTTGAGCAAATCAAATGCTGTCCGGTTTTCCAAGGTCCATGGCAATGGCAAAGAAATGCCCTTCTTTGTCAAAGCCAGCATTGGTTTAATCGTTAACGAAAAATTCGGGATCCACAATCTACAATAAGAAGCCATACCTATCAAGGCTCTAACTTCCTTTTGCGTATTTGGGACAGGCATACCAGAAATGGTCTTTATTGGTTCAGGTGTCAACCATCTTCCCTCCTTTGACAGGAGATAGCCTAAATAGGCGACCTCCTGGCAACAATTTTGGAATTTCTTAAGTGAAGCTTTGTGGCCATGTTTTGCTAGATGACAAAGCAACAACACGGGCCTTCTTTAGAGGCACTCTCAGAATCAGCAGCCAAGAGGAGGTCATCTACGTATTGTAGTAACGTGCAAGTAGTAGGCAACTCGAGGGTATCAAGCTGCTCTTTCAATGCCCTACTATAAATACTTGGACTCTCAGTGTACCCTTGTGGTGCACGAGTAAATGTAAATGAGTGTCCACCTAGGGTAAACGCAAACAAATACCTGCTATCCTTGTGTATGAGAATACTGAAAAACACGTTTTTAAGATCAACAACGCTAAAGTGAGTGGCAGAAGCCGGAATCGTGGTTAATATCGTTGTAACATCAGGTACAATAGGAAATTGAGGAGCCACAATTTTGTTAATAGCGCGTAAATCAATTATAAAACGAAAGGGAATCGCATTATCACCTTTTTTGTATACTGGCAAAATGGGGCTGTTGCATATGCTACCCGTAATCTCCTCAATTACTCCACGATGTACAAAATCAGAAACTATACATTTCAAAGCCTGTTCGCCTTCAAGTAAGATCTTATATTGCGGGATGTGAGGCAATTTTACTCCATGTTTCAAAATAATTTTAACAGGTTCAATCTGGAGAATGCCCACATCATTATCATCAATTGCCCATAAGCATTCTGGAACATTACTAAATTCTGGCGGTAAAGGTCGAGTCAAAAACTGAGAGGCGAGTGATTGCTGGGGTGAAATTGTTAGCCGAATTCCATCCGGAGAACAATGAATTACTGCGTGTAATGCCTTCAACAAATTTAGCCCCAGCAAGTTCTCCCCACAGTTTGTGGTAAGTAGGAATGGACACTGTCCCGTGAAGGGACCCAGTGTTATCGGTACCGGCAAAGAAACCGGACAAACTACAGGTGTGCCTGAAAACCCTACGGAAACGTTGGATTGCCCTGACAGGGGAATATTTGGAACCCGTGAATGGTCAATGGAACATTTCTGTGCTCCCGTACCTACTAAAAATAGATGCTTCCCACCGCCATCTCAACGTAGGGGCCTTTCTGATGAACGGGAATAGGCGTAGGTTCCAAATCCTGTTTCGGGCAATCCTAGCGGAACAAAATATTATCAAAAGGAAGCTCTTCGGAGAGGTATGCGGCAGAAGGGTGATCAAAAATGTTTCTATTATCCACATTCGAAACTTGCTTTTCTTGTGAAGAAGGTTGCTGTGAGTCTGGTGCAAACTGACCTCTGCCATGGCCCCCTGCACCTGGGCGACCTCTGGATCATCTACCCATGTTCCCAAATGACCTTTGCTGTAAGGTCAGACAGTGTGCGCGCCAGTGGCATTCCTGCCGGCAATAGGCACACTGGTTAATGGTTACCAGAGCCAAGGGCGCACTTCCCTGTGAAATGTACTGACCTCTAAATTAATTACCCCCTCTAGGGTTTCTAACAATCTGCTGCAATAAAACTTTAGTTTTCAAGTCACCCTTTTTTTTCTCAAGTTTCTCTTTTTCAGTATTTACACGATTTTCATAATACTGAGCCATATGCAGTACTTCTGATTGGGACTTCGCCTGCCAAGCGCTTTCAGAGGACATAATCTGTAACTGGATGTCAGGCAGCAATCCACGTACAAATTTGTCGACAAACAACCTTTTCCCTGACTTTGTGCCCAAGTCTTGTCCACTGAAATCCGAGAATACCAGCTTGAACCGATTGACAAAATCGGTAGCACCCTCAGACTTTCCTTGGACACAGGCCGTAAGCTTGTCCCATATGATTCTTTTTTCTGGAACCATAGTTTTCAATTTTACAATAATTCTATAGGCAAGGTTAATATCACTTGAGGTGGTCGTTCGCCAGCTGGTCTTTCTCTGTCTAGCCTAGTCATGTTATCCCATGTATCTCCCAACCCAGGTATGTCATCTATAGTCGTAAACTGCTTCCACAAATCAACTGGCAGGAGTACGGGAAATAATAGGTCAATATCACTTAGAGTGAATACCGACGACTGTAAGACCGACTCTATGGGCCTCATTACAAGGACGGTGGTGGACCAAGGTGCTATTAGCACCTTGGTGGAAAGGGGAATTACCGCCCTATTCCAAGATTGGTGGGGCGGTAATTCCCCTTCCCCCATTGCCCTTCCCCATTCCCATTTTTGCCCCATAGGGCATAATGGGTATGGGGAAGGTACTAATTACGGCACTGCAAATTGCGGTGCCGTAATTAGCTCCCTGGTCCCTGTTTTTAACGCCTGCAAAAAGCAGGCGTTAAATTCTCCAACCCGCAAAGGGACCTCGTAGTAAGGCGGTAAGGGTAAACACTTACCGCTGTCCGTGTAATGAGGCCCTATTTCTTTATAGAATCCGGTCTGATTTTTTCGTATATCAGGAATAGATTGCTTTATGGTGTTCACTTCCTGTCTTGAAAACGGGACGTGAACAAACTGTGAAACGTAATGTGCAGGAATTTCTCCGACTACTATACCTCGTGCAGCATCAGCCGCAATCTCAACTTTTGGGACAAATGTTGGAGGGACCTCTCTCATAGGCAACTGAGAAGTAGGCAGCTCCGAACGCTTATTAAGCAACAGAGCCAAATCAAGCGCTAAGGCAGTCGAGGAAGTATCAATCGAAAAAGCTCTTTTATAAACACTCAACAATTCTGCGGGACATCAATTCTTTCTTCTTACACACTCATTCTGCAAGTGCTCTACCATCACCTGTATCACTTTCTTTTGCATTTCTAACGTATATTGACTGTATGTGTCATATACTTCATCTGGAGTTATCGACATATCCGAAATCCATCTTATCGCGTCCTTTGTACAAATTTGTGCTTCCTCACCTTTTAATTCTCGACGAGGGGAAAACCGTTTCTGTAAGTACATAATACCTAAACTATCACCATCTACTTCCTTGTTCTGTAACTCTTCCAACTCCTTCCTATACTCAAAAATCCTCTCAACATGCTCATATACCTTCTCCGCAGTATCTCTGGACAACGCTAAGGCGTCCAAATCCCGTAACCCTTGTGGGAAATCTACATCATTTAGTCTATTCCACATTATACTTAAATGAGTCCCTAATCCTTCGATAAAAACATTTTTCTCAGGAATACCTTTTAAATTTTCGAGTGTGGAAAAAACATCAGCTTGTTCACCCTTCTCCATACAATGTTTAGCCCAAGCAGTCAATTCACTCCTCTTGTCTGGCGACACAGTATTACGAGTCACAAACCTTGGTCTTGCTCCCTGGTCTACTACAAGCGATGCAGGATCACTTGGAAGAGGAAGAGTAGGCACATTCTGAATAACAACAGGTGAAGGTAAGGGGGCAGGCAAAGGGGTGACGGCTGGAAGAACAACAGGAAGAACAACAGGGAGGACCGGAGGTACTATAGGAGGGGGAACTACAACAGGAAGGGGCAAAGCGCCAGGAGGAGGGACATATGGAGGTGGCGCGGAGGCATCAGGCCTTCGTTCATGCAAGAGTTTATTAATCAATTCGTCTGACGTATGAAAATCTTTTGAAGGATAGATTTTCTGAATACCTAATTGAAATGCCCTGTCCGTGTTCCTAACTGACTCCAATTGTTTATTTTGATCATATAATCGTGCCTTTTCGACACTCGTCATGTCGACGCATATGTTTCTCTCTATTCTTTTGTTGCTGCAAAGCTTCTATTTTCCAACTGTGCAACGCGTCAAATGCTGCAGGCGTAGCCTTTTTCTTTACTAATACAGACTCTAAATATTCTATACGAGGGATTTCAAAACTACCATTGGTTGGCCCCCGAAGATTAGAATTATGTCTGGTTTGTCTGTGCCAAATGTCATTAAATGCTATACTACCAAAGCCTTTCTTACAGTACATAGTACATGCCGGCGACCCCTCCTGTGGTGCGGGACGGCTATCTTCCAAAGATTGTCTGTCACTGCGGAAAAATGCCCTAAAGCAGGCAGACAATTTCCCAGGCATATCAAAGTTCTGGTGTTACCTGGTTAAATAATTGTGCTCGCGAGTACAATACTCCAAATTCAAATTTGTCAGGGTTAAATTAAGAATCGGGACACGATTCACCTGACCAAAGGACTGATTGGCCCGATCGGGTTACTAAGGACAATGCAAAGGACCCACGTGTCTGGTGATTTTCGGCAAATTTACCCACCTCAAATATATGGACCCTCGTCAAGACGTCGTCTCGGGCTACAGCTCACCGTCCAGGGTTCGGATCGTGCAGTTTTCGTCGAGGAATTCACTTCTCGTCTTAGAGTGGCCGGTTCTGTTGGCACCGTCCGATCCCAGTCCGATAGCCGAGCCAACCTTCAATGAGACGAAGTCAATCTTGAGGGTCCCTATTCGGGCGCCATCTGTGGAATCAGAAAAAATACAATATTTCCCATGGGCGTGTGTGCACGTGTCTGTGGTGCGTGTGTGCGTACTCTGTGTGCGTTTCCAGATTCCCATTTCCAGATTCCCATGGGCGTGTGTGTGCACGTGTCTGTGGTGCAGGTGTGTGTAATCTGTGTGCATTTCCAGATTCCCATGGGCATGTGTGCACGTGTCTGTGGTGCGTGTGTGCATACTCTGTGTGCATTTCCAGATTCCCATTTCCAGATTCCCATTTCCAGATTCCCATGGGCGTGTGTGTGCACGTGTCTGTGGTGCAGGTGTGTGTAATCTGTGTGCATTTCCAGATTCCCATGGGTGTGTGTGTGCACGTGTCCGTGGAGCGTGTGTGTGACCTGTGTGCATTCTCAGCCCTGCCCCTGACTCCCATTGCTAGACGGAGGGCACTGCTGGCCCCTCCCACCCTCCAGCAGTGCACTGGAGCAGCTGGCATGAATGAGCGAGCGGCCTAGGCCCGTGTGTTGTAACTATACACAACGATCAATGGGCCGCTCAGCCGGTTAATGGCCCTGCTGCGCGCTGCCTCTGCCGTGCTCCCCGTGGCCTCCTTCTGGTGCTCAGTCACTGCCCCCCCCCCCCGAGCTCTCCCCCTCACATCCCTGTCACCGCGCGGCTCCAATAAGCGGTAATTGAAGTTAATCAGCCGTGCAGCGGAGCACAGATGGAGCCGGTTAAGGGAAGTCGTACAGTATACGCACGACTTGAATCAATATACGAGTGATTACCAGCAGCCCCCTCCCCTGTGCCCCCTACCCACCCCCGCCTTGACTCAGCACGTGCAAATACACACTGTGTTTCTACAGGCCAAGACCCGAGGACTCCGGATTCAAGGAACTGGTCCTACAAGCCCCAGGATGGTCCTACTGAAGCGCATACATGGCCATTCTAATCCTACAAAAGAAGGGGCGTGGTGTCGCTGGCACAGGGCGGCGTAGATCTCCCTTCATGCCACAAGGAACCCTTCACCTTCCACGTCATCTACAGACCACCTCGCAGGAGTGACTCTCAGGAGAAGACTTACGTCTCCAACATACTCTCCTCTACAAAATTAACACACACGAATAATGACTCTCTCTCAGATTTTAACGTCCCTGAGTCTCACACCGACCACCACACTGCCGATCATCCACTCTCCATGGCCCACAAAGGCCAGACTCAACACCCCCTCACTCAGTGCTTCTCCTTTAACCCCTTCCCGGTCAATGGACCAGGAGCAAACTTCCCAGACTTCCCCAACACAGGCAATGCCCCGGTTCATCTAGAAATATTCAACAATTCCACTATAAAACTTGCAGACACCCCTGTCCCGGTAGGATAGCTCAGTGGTAACATGCTCACCTTGGAAGCAAGACGACACGGAGCAATGCAGGTTTGATCCCCGGGTCCGCGCTTAGAAACCTCTGGGTATTAAGCGCGTTATAAATAACCTATCATATCATATCCATGCCCACACAAAACAGCTGGGCTAAGACGAAACCATCCGCCCTTTGGTTCATCCTCGAGCTCCCCTCCAACAAACACTGAATCAGAGCCTGAGAGAAACGGTGGCACAAAAACCATAACCCTTGTGATCTCGCAAACCAAAAATCTCTCTGTGCCACTGCCGACAGTAGGATTCCGATTGCCAAGGCCGACGCTGATTACTACTCCACCACCATTGCAGTAAGCATTGTACCAAACCTGTTAGAACTGAAATAATATTGTTTCATTCTCATTGTATATGTTGGCCTATGCCCAGTTGTGGAATCACAAAAAATACAATATTACGGCTGTTACACTGAGCAAAGGAAAATACACCGACACAGGCTTATAAAGAATCCCAGAATCTTTATTACAAAACTGAACAGTATTCAACAAAGTACACAAATAGCTATTTGGCCGTCAATAGATCACAGAGACCACCAGCACGGTTCAATGTGAGCAGTGAGAGAATTTCCTAGCTGGACATTGACGCATTTATACAATTTGTAAAATGATGTCCAGCCCCTTTACAGGTTAATCATGCACTGGGCTAGGGTCGCACCACGTTCACTTTCCTAATTTACATATCCCGTGCTTGTGGTTTACTTTTTTAATACATTTACTAACACACTCCATCATTCTTTAATTTAACATTTACACTCTTTACATATTGTTTTAATACAGACCAAACAATGTTTCGCATATTATATTCGGATAGCATTACTGTTCTTGTATACTTGTAGTTTAACATTGATAATTCAAGTAATCCTCTGCTCCCGAGGTCAACAAAGGACAAGGTCTACATGACCCTAACATGTAGCCTGAGGGCAGGTTGGACATTAACTCCCCTACAGAGGTTGGAGAGGTTAAGGCAAGAACAAGGACACACGAGACGGCCATTTTAGATTACAGGGTGACTTTGTATAAAACCCCAAAATGGCGGTTTCTAACCTAAAATGGAGGCTTGATTCAAGATGGCGGCTTACATCAATTTCTAAGGTCAAGACCTTGCCGCAGAGAGTTATTCGCGTACAATTTTAAGCAACTTGGCGTAGGCCAATATACATACAAATCGTTTGTAATAAGAAGCATAATTTAATATCCGGTTTGACACAGTCGCTTTGCGAGGAAATTTGTATTGCAAGGTCGTGACCTTAAGTGAATCAAGCCTCCATTTTAGGTTAAAGCCGCCATTTTATTTATTCGTGCAAAGTCACCCTGTGGCCTAAAATGGCCGTCTTGTGTTCTCTTGTTCTTGCTTTAACCTCTCCAACCTCTGTAGGGGAGTTAATGTCCAACCTGCCTTCACGCTACATGTTAGGGTCATGTAGACCTTGTCCTTCGTTGACTTCGGGATCAGGGGATTACCCGACCTCCAGGTACCAGCAACTAAAAATAAATGTGACGGAAGCAACTTGCGCTTTTTATTGAAAAAATAGAGAATGGCCCTCATTACAACATTGCCGGTATCCTGGGGATAATTCTGCCCGGAAACCAGCAAATGGTAATACTGTTACCGGCACTCAGTCTGGCAGTATTACCGCCGGATTATGAGTGCCAGTGACGGTGGTAAATCCCCATTCAATGGAGTGCCATTGGACTCCTTGGGTGGATAAACTAAACTAAAATAATTTGTAAGTATTCCCGGTAATGCAGGTGCTGGTAATACTGGCTATTATTTGCCAGCAAGGTGGCTGAATTGCCGTCAGCTCTTAGGGGGAGGTAATTCAGGCACCTCACTGACAAACTTGTAGTGGCCATTGCGGAAACGTGCTGGTATACGTTAATACCAGCACGCTAATTCCACACGGGCCATCTCATAAAGAGGGCCAATATCTGACAAATCATCAAATCAACCTCCCACATCATTAGCCCCCCCTTCACTGCAACACCCCGCCATGCACACCGCCCCTCTGTAACTGAAGTCTCTCCTCTCTCTCCTCCAGACCTCCTAAAAACAATCACCTCTCTCAAGCCTACTTCCTACTCTGACAACATAATCCAGGCCTCCATCATTCGACAGCTGATAGGCTCAGCACTCACCGTGCTACTCAGCATCATTAATTCCTGCCTGACAGAAGGATAATTCCCAGACACCATCAAGACTAGTCTCATATGACCACTTTTGAGAAAACTGACCCTATGCCCACACGACCTGGCCAACTAACGGCCCATTATAAACCTCTCGTTTATTGGCAAAATCTTGTAAATAGTGACTACACAACTCCTCACCAGAATCGAATACCTACACCTTCTAAACAACGATCAGTCTGCCTCTCGCTCCAAGTGTATCATTGAGACAGCCACCATCCAGGTGGTGAATGATGCTCTCCAAATCATAGAGGAGTCTGACACATCCTGCTTCACCTCTCGGCTGCATTTGTCACAATCAACCACTGCATCCTCCTGTCCCTCCTTGCCAACAGAATTAGATTCACTGGCAGTGTCCTGGGTAACCTCGCGGGTAGACGCCAGGCTGTCCAGGTGAACACGTTGTGTTCTATCTGGCTCAAAGTCTCCTGCAGAGTCCTCCAAGGCTAGGGTGACCAGACGTCTGGGTTTTCCTGGGACAGTCCGTGGAAATCACCTGACATCCCGGGGTCCCGGGAGTTTTTTTATTTTAAACCCCATCTGGGGTTTCGCCTACGGTCCCTTTTTTTGCTCTGACCCGATTTCAAAATCCTGAAATTGGGTCCCGGCGCAACTCTTCCTGTGCGAATGGGGGCGTGAAATGCTTTTCACGGCCCCATTTCCTCCCCCTCCCCGGCGCTCTCCTCCAATGAAAGGAGTGTGCCTGTTAGCACGCCCCCTTCCCGCCCCTTCCCCACCCCTTTGCAATGGGCCAGTGACATAGAAGTAGACTAAAGTTGTATGTGTATTTACTTTAGTCCTACTTGTATTCCCATGGCCTGTCACATTTAAAAATAAAAATAATCTGGTCACCCTACCCAAGGCTCCATCCTCTCGCCGATCCTTTTTAACCTTCACATGGTGTCCCTGGGTACTCTCCTCAAAGATCCCAATATAGCCATCCACCAATACGCAGACGAGACTCAGTTATGCATAGCACGCAGGAGATAAGTCGTCCCAGAGATTGCATAGCTACCATCCAGTCCTGGATGTTGACTGCCTACCCCAAACCTAACTCATCCAAGACCAAATTCGTCCTCATTGCTCCCCCCGCTAAACAACAATTTGTCCAACAATGGCTCAATGATATGCACTTGTAAGGATTTGATCCACGGCTCTCAGATTGAGCTAAATGCTTAGGCTTCACCATAGGCAGCAACCTGTCCTTCCAGAAACACATGCCAAGAAGCCCAAAACACCAGGCTCCAAATCTCCACCCTTTGAAAAATCAAACCCTCCATCCCTCTGCAGCGCTCACTCTGCCCCCCTAAAAGCAGTCCGTCATGCCGAAGCATGTCTTGCGTGGACATTTGACCGGATCAACCCAACCTACTTTGGCTTCTCCAGGCCAGGATACTGTTCAAGACTGCATGTAAGCAGTCACAAGTAGCACACCAGCGGCTAAGCTTCCCATGTCTGGTGGCACACGCTCCGTGCACAGCTAATCGACCAACCGGCTTGAATCACAATTTATCTGTAAAGATAGGACCTGCAAACAATCCTTCTGTTCTCACGCACCCACCCTCTGGAACTCAATACCGGTATCGGCTCGGACTGACCTCACAATTCTCCAGTGTCACATATCTCCCAAAAAGTGGCTTTTTCAACAACACCTAACCAAGGACTAATCCCAATGGACGCACAGATCTCAACTCAGAGTACTGCACTACTGTTAAAAGATGCCAGCCCAAACACTGGCCACCCACACCCTCTTCAGAGCTCTGATGCTCTTGAGCTAGGTCTGTGCTTTAAACAATACAATAAAATAAACCTACCCACACCCTGCCAAAGGGCAAAGGATGCCTCTGGTACAGGATGGGGTAGAATCCACCACAACCTGTCAAAGGGCAAGCAGTGGCACTGACAGAGAATGGTGTTCAATCACCCACAACATGACGAAGGGAAAGAGGCGGCACTGTCACAGCACAGTGTACAGTCTGTTACACCCTGGCAAAGGGCAAGAGGTGGCAGTAGCACAGCATGGTGTATAACCAACCACACCCTGAGTGAGGGCAAGGAGTGGCACTGGCATAGGGTGCTGTAGAATCACCCACACCCTGAGAAAGGGCAAGAGGTGATGGTGACACAGGGCGGTGTAGAATACCCCACAACCTGCCAAAGGGCAAGGGCTGGCACTGGCACAGGCCAGTGTACCATCACCCACACCCTGCCAAAGGGCAAGGGGAGGCACTGGCACAGGACGGTGTACCATCACCCGCACCCTGCCAAAGGGCGAGGGGAGACACTGGCACATGACGGTGTACCATCACCCGCACCCTGCCAACACACCCTGCCAAAGGGCAAGGGGAGGCACTGGCACAAGACGGTGTACCATAACCTGCACCCTGCCAAAGGGTAAGGGGAGGCACTGGCACATGACGGCATACCATCACCCTCAACCTGCCAACACACCCTGCCAAAGGGCAAGGGGAGACACTGGCACATGACGGTGTACCATCACCCGCACCCTGCCAAAGGGTAAGAGGAGACACTGGCACATGACGGTGTCCATTACCTGCACCCTGCCAAAGGGCAAGGGGAGGCACTGGCACATGACGGTGTACCATCACCCGCACCCTGCCAAAGGGCAAGGGGAGGCACCATCACCCGCACCCTGCCAAAGGGCAAGGGGAGGCACTGGCACATGACGGCATACCATCACCCGCACCCTGCCAACACACCCTGCCAAAGGGCAAGGGGAGACACTGGCACATGACAGTGTACCATCACCCGCACCCTGCCAAAGGGTAAGAGGAGGCACTGGCACATGACGGTGTACCAGCACCCGCACCCTGCCAAAGGGCAAGGAGAGACACTGGCACAGGACGGCATACCATCACCCGCACCCTGCCAACACACCCTGCCAAAGGGAAAGGGGATAAACTGGCACATGACGGTGTACTATCACCCGCACCGTGCCAAAGGGCAAGGGGAGACACTGGCACATGACGGTGTACCATCAACCGCACCCTGCCAAAGGGCAAGGGGAGGCACTGGCACAAAACGGTGTACCATCACCCGCACCCTGCCAAAGGGCAAGGGGAGGCACTGGCACATGAGGGCATACCATCACCCGCACCTTGCAAACACACCCTGCCAAAGGGCAAGGGGAGACACTGGCACAGGACGGTGTACCATCACCCGCACCCTGCCAACACACCCTGCCAAAGGGCAAGGGGAGACACTGGCACAGGACGGTGTACCATCACCCGCACCCTGCCAAAGGGTAAGGGGAAGCACTGGCACATGACGCTGTACCATCACCCGCACCCTGCCAAAGGGCAAGGAGAGACACTGGCACAGGATGGCATACCATCACCCACACCCTGCCAAAGGGCAAGGGGAGGCACTGGCACAGGACGGTGTACCATCACCCGCACCCTGCCAACACACCCTGCCAAAGGGCGAGGGGAGACACTGGCACAGGACGGTGTACCATCACCCGCACCCTGCCAACACACCCTGCCAAAGGGCAAGGGGAGACACTGGCACATGACGGTGTACCATCACCCGCACCCTGCCAAAGGGCAAGGGGAGGCACTGGCACATGACGGTGTACCATCACCCGCACCCTGCCAACACACCCTGCCAAAGGGCAAGGGGAGACACTGGCACATGACGTTGTACCATCACCCGCACCCTGCCAAAGGGCAAGGGGAGGCACTGGCACATGAGGGCATACGATCACCCGCACCCGGCCAACACACCCTGCCAAAGAGCAAAGGGAGACACTGGCACATGACGGTGTACCATCACCCGCACCTTGCCAAAGGGCAAGGGGAGACACTGGCACATGACGGTGTATCATCACCCGCACCCTGCCAAAGGGCAAGGGGAGGCACTGGCACATGACGGTGTATCATCACCCGCACCCTGCCAAAGGGCAAGGGGAGGCACTGGCACATGACGGTGTACCATCACCCGCACCCTGCCAACACACCCTGCCAAAGGCAAGGGGAGGCACTGGCACATGACGGTCTACCATCACCCGCACCCTGCCAAAGGGCATGGGGAGGCACTGGCACATGACGGCATACCATCACCCGCACCCTGCCAAAGGGCAAGGGGAGGCACTGGCACACGACGGTGTACCATCACCCGCACCTTGCCAAAGGGCAAGGGGAGACACTGGCACATGATGGTGTACCATCACCCGCACCCTGCCAACACACCCTGCCAAAGGGCAAGGGGAGGCACTGGCACAGGACGGTGTACCATCACCAGGACCCTGCCAAAGGGCAAGGGGAGGCACTGGCACATGATGGTGTACCATCACCCACACCCTGCCAAATGGCAAGGGGAGACGCTGGCACAGGATGGTGTACCATCACCTGCACCCTGCCAAAGGGCAAGGGGAGGCACTGGCACACAACGGTGTACCGTCCCCCGCACCCTGCCAAAGGGCAAGGGGAGACACTGGCACACGACGGTGTTCCATCACCCGCACCCTGCCAAAGGGCAAGGGGAGACACTGGCACACGATGGTGTACCATCACCCACACCCTGCCAAAGGGCAAGGGGAGGCACTGGCACATGACGGTGTACCATCACCCGCATCCTGCCAAAGGGCAAGGGGAGGCACTGGCACAGGAAGGTGTACCATCACCCGCACCCTGCCAAAGGGCAAGGGGAGGCACTGGCACATGTCGGCATACCATCACCCGCACCCTGCCAACACACCCTGCCAAAGGGCAAGGGGAGACACTGGCACATGACGGTGTACCATCACCCGCACCCTGCCAAAGGGTAAGAGGAGGCACTGGCACATGACGGTGTACCATCACCCGCACCCTGCCAAAGGGTAAGGGGAGGCACTGGCACAGGACGGCATACCATCACCCGCACCCTGCCAACACACCCTGCCAAAGGGAAAGGGGATACACTGGCACATGATGGTGTACTATCACCCGCACCCTGCCAAAGGGCAAGGGGAGACACTGGCACATGACGGTGTACCATCACCCGCACCCTGCCAAAGGGCAAGGGGAGGCACTGGCACATAACGGTGTACCATCACCCGCACCCTGCCAAAGGGCAAGGGGAGACACTGGCACATGACGGTGTACCATCAACCGCACCCTGCCAAAGGGCAAGGGGAGGCACTGGCACATGACGGCATACCATCACCCGCACCCTGCCAACACACCCTGCCAAAGGGCAAGGGGAGACACTGGCACAGGACGGTGTACCATCACCCGCACCCTGCCAACACACCCTGCCAAAGGGCAAGAGGAGACACTGGCACAGGATGGTGTACCATCACCCGCACCCTGCCAAAGGGTAATGGGAAGCACTGGCACATGACGCTGTACCATCACCCGCACCCTGCCAAAGGGCAAGGAGAGACACTGGCACAGGACGGCATACCATCACCCACACCCTGCCAAAGGGCGAGGGGAGACACTGGCACATGACGGTGTACCATCACCCGCACCCTGCCAACACACCCTGCCAAAGGGCAAGGGGAGGCACTGGCACAGGACGGTGTACCATCACCCGCACCCTGCCAACACACCCTGCCAAAGGGCAAGGGGAGACACTGGCACATGACGGTGTACCATCACCCGCACCCTGCCAAAGGGTAAGAGGAGACACTGGCACATGACGGTGTACCATCACCCGCACCCTGCCAAAGGGTAAGAGGAGACACTGGCACATGACGGTGTACCATCACCCGCACCCTGCCAAAGGGCAAGGGGAGGCACTGGCACAGGACGGCATACCATCACCCACACCCTGCCAAAGGGCAAGGGGGGGCACTGGCACAGGACGGCATACCATCACCCACACCCTGCCAAAGGGCAAGGGGGGGCACTGGCACAGGACGGTGTACCATCACACGCACCCTGCCAAAGGGCAAGGGGAGATACTGGCACAGGACGGTGTACCATCACCCACCCCCTGCCAAAGGGCAAGGGGGGGCACTGGCACAGGACGGTGTACCATCACCCGCACCCTGCCAAAGGGCAAGGGGAGGCACTGGCACATGACGGCATACCATCACCCGCACCCTGCCAACACACCCTGCCAAAGGGCAAGGGGAGACACTGGCACATGACGGTGTACCATCACCCGCACCCTGCCAAAGGGCAAGGGGAGGCATTGGCACAGGACGGTGTACCACCACCCACACCCTGCCAACACACCCTGCCAAAGGGCAAGGGGATGCACTGGCACGGGACGGCATACCATCACCCGCACCCTGCCAAAGGGCAAGGGGAGACACTGGCACATGACAGCGTACCATCACCCACACCCTGCCAACGGGCAAGGGGGGGCACTGGCACAGGACGGTGTACCATCACCCGCACCCTGCCAAAGGGCAAGGGGAGGCACTGGCACATGACGGCATACCATCACCCGCACCCTGCCAACACACCCTGCCAAAGGGAAAGGGGATACACTGGCACATGACGGTGTACTATCAACCGCACCGTGCCAAAGGGCAAGGGGAGACACTGGCACATGACGGTGTACCATCAACCGCACCCTGCCAAAGGGCAAGGGGAGGCACTGGCACAAAACGGTGTACCATCACCCGCACCCTGCCAAAGGGCAAGGGGAGGCACTGGCACATGAGGGCATACCATCACCCGCACCCTGCCAACACACCCTGCCAAAGGGCAAGGGGAGACACTGGCACAGGACGGTGTACCATCACCCGCACCCTGCCAAAGGGTAAGGGGAAGCACTGGCACATGACGCTGTACCATCACCCGCACCCTGCCAAAGGGCAAGGAGAGACACTGGCAAAGGATGGCATACCATCACCCACACCCTGCCAAAGGGCAAGGGGAGGCACTGGCACAGGACGGTGTACCATCACCCGCACCCTGCCAAAGGGCGTGGGGAGACACTGGCACAGGACGGTGCACCATCACCCGCACCCTGCCAAAGGGTAAGAGGAGGCACTGGCACAGGACGGTGTACTATCACCCGCACCCTGCCAAAGGGTAAGAGGAGGCACTGGCACATGACGGTGTACCATCACCCGCACCCTGCCAAAGGGCAAGGGGAGGCACTGGCACATGACGGCATACCATCACCCGCACCCTGCCAACACACCCTGCCAAAGGGCAAGGGGAGACACTGGCACAGGACGGTGTACCATCACCCTCACCCTGCCAACACACCCTGCCAAAGGGCAAGGGGAGACACTGGCACAGGACGGTGTACCATCACCCTCACCCTGCCAACACACCCTGCCAATGGGCAAGGGGAGACACTGGCACAGTACGGTGTACCATCACCCGCACCCTGCCAAAGGGTAATGGGAAGCACTGGCACATGACGCTGTACCATCACCCGCACCCTGCCAAAGGGCAAGGAGAGACACTGGCACAGGACGGCATACCATCACCCACACCCTGCCAAAGGGCAAGGGGAGGCACTGGCACATGACGGCATACCATCACCCTCAACCTGCCAACACACCCTGCCAAAGGGCAAGGGGAGACACTGGCACATGACGGTGTACATCACCCGCACCCTGCCAAAGGGCATGGGGAGGCACTGGCACATGACGGTGTACCATCACCCGCACCCTGCCAAAGGGCAAGGGGAGGCACTGGCACATGACGGCATACCATCACCCGCACCCTGCCAACACACCCTGCCAAAGGGCAAGGGGAGACACTGGCACATGACGGTGTACCATCACCCGCACCCTGCCAAAGGGTAAGAGGAGGCACTGGCACATGACGGTGTACCATCACCCGCACCCTGCCAAAGGGTAAGGGGAGGTACTGGCACAGGACGGCATACCATCACCCGCACCCTGCCAACACACCCTGCCAAAGGGAAAGGGGATACACTGGCACATGACGGTGTACTATCACCCGAACCGTGCCAAAGGGCAAGGGGAGACACTGGCACATGACGGTGTACCATCAACCGCACCCTGCCAAAGGGCAAGGGGAGGCACTGGCACATGAGGGCATACCATCACCCGCACCCTGCCAACACACCCTGCCAAAGGGCAAGGGGAGACACTGGCACAGGATGCTGTACCATCACCCACACCCTGCCAAAGGGCAAGGGGAGGCACTGGCACAGGACGGTGTACCATCACCCGCACCCTGCCAAAGGGCAAGGGGAGGCACTGGCACAGGACGGTGTACCATCACCCGCACCCTGCCAAAGGGCAAGGGGAGACACTGGCACACGACAGTGTACCATCACCCACACCCTGCCAAAGGGCAAGGGGAGGCACTGGCACATGACGGCATACCATCACCCGCACCCTGCCAACACACCCTGCCAAAGGGCAAAGGGAGACACTGGCACAGGACGGTGTACCGTCACCCGCACCCTGCCAAAGGGCAAGGGGAGGCACTGGCACATGATGGTGTACCATCACCCGCACCCTGCCAAAGGGCAAGGGGAGGCACTGGCACATGAGGGCATACCATCACCCGCACCCGGCCAACACACCCTGCCAAAGGGCAAAGGGAGACACTGGCACATGACGGTGTACCGTCACCCGCACCTTGCCAAAGGGCAAGGGGAGACACTGGCACATGACGGTGTACCATCACCCGCACCCTGCCAACACACCCTGCCAAAGGGCAAGGGGAGACACTGGCACATGACATTGTACCATCACCCGCACCCTGCCAAAGGGCAAGGGGAGGCACTGGCACATGAGGGCATACCATCACCCGCACCCGGCCAACACACCCTGCCAAAGGGCAAAGGGAGACACTGGCACATGACGGTGTACCATCACCCGCACCTTGCCAAAGGGCAAGGGGAGACACTGGCACATGACGGTGTACCATCACCCGCACCTTGCCAAAGGGCAAGGGGAGACACTGGCACACCATCACCCGCACCTTGCCAAAGGGCAAGGGGAGACACTGGCACATGACGGTGTACCATCACCCGCACCTTGCCAAAGGGCAAGGGGAGACACTGGCACATGACGGTGTACCATCACCCGCACCCTGCCAAAGGGCAAGGGGAGGCACTGGCACACAACGGTGTACCGTCCCCCGCACCCTGCCAAAGGGCAAGGGGAGGCACTGGCACAGGACGGTGTACCATCACCAGGACCCTGCCAAAGGGCAAGGGGAGGCACTGGCACATGATGGTGTACCATCACCCACACCCTGCCAAATGGCAAGGGGAGACGCTGGCACAGGATGGTGTACCATCACCTGCACCCTGCCAAAGGGCAAGGGGAGGCACTGGCACACAACGGTGTACCGTCCCCCGCACCCTGCCAAAGGGCAAGGGGAGACACTGGCACACGACGGTGTACCATCACCCGCACCCTGCCAAAGGGCAAGGGGAGACACTGGCACACGACAGTGTACCATCACCCACACCCTGCCAAAGGGCAAGGGGAGGCACTGGCACATGACGGCATACCATCACCCGCACCCTGCCAACACACCCTGCCAAAGGGCAAGGGGAGACACTGGTACATGACGGTGTACTATCACCCGCACCCTGCCAAAGGGCAAGGGGAGACACTGGCACATGACGGTGTACCATCAACCGCACCCTGCCAAAGGGCAAGGGGAGGCACTGGCACATAACGGTGTACCATCACCCGCACCCTGCCAAAGGGCAAGGGGAGGCACTGGCACATGACGGTGTACCATCACCCGCACCCTGCCAAAGGGCAAGGGGAGGCACTGGCACATGACGGCATACCATCACCCGCACCCTGCCAACACACCCTGCCAAACGGCAAGGGGAGACACTGGCACAGGACGGTGTACCATCACCCGCACCCTGCCAACACACCCTGCCAAAGGGCAAGAGGAGACACTGGCACAGGATGGTGTACCATCACCCGCACCCTGCCAAAGGGTAATGGGAAGCACTGGCACATGACGCTGTACCATCACCCGCACCCTGCCAAAGGGCAAGGAGAGACACTGGCACAGGACGGCATACCATCACCCACACCCTGCCAAAGGGCAAGGGGAGGCACTGGCACAGGACGGTGTACCATCACCCGCACCCTGCCAAAGGGCAAGGGGAGGCACTGGCACATGACGGCATACCATCACCCGCACCCTGCCAACACACCCTGCCAAAGGGCAAGGGGAGACACTGGTACATGACGGTGTACTATCACCCGCACCCTGCCAACACACCCTGCCAAAGGGCAAGGGGAGGCACTGGCACAGGACGGTGTACCATAACCTGCACCCTGCCAAAGGGCAAGGGGAGGCACTGGCACATGACGGTGTACCATCACCCGCACCCTGCCAACACACCCTGCCAAAGGGCAAGGGGAGGCACTGGCACAGGACGGTGTACCATAACCTGCACCCTGCCAAAGGGCAAGGGGAGGCACTGGCACATGACGGTGTACCATCACCCGCACCCTGCCAAAGGGCAAGGGGAGGCACTGGCACAGGAAGGTGTACCATCACCCGCACCCTGCCAAAGGGCAAGGGGAGGCACTGGCACATGACGGCATACCATCACCCGCACCCTGCCAAAGGGTAAGGGGAGACACTGGCACATGACGGTGTACCATCACCCGCACCCTGCCAACACACCCTGCCAAAGGGCAAGTCGAGACACTGGCACATGACGGTGTACCATCACCCGCACCCTGCCAACACACCCTGCCAAAGGGTAAGAGGAGGCACTGGCACATGACGGTGTACCATCACCCGCACCCTGCCAAAGGGTAAGGGGAGGCACTGGCACAGGACGGCATACCATCACCCGCACCCTGCCAACACACCCTGCCAAAGGGAAAGGGGATACACTGGCACATGACGGTGTACTATCACCCGCACCGTGCCAAAGGGCAAGGGGAGACACTGGCACATGACGGTGTACCATCAACCGCACCCTGCCAAAGGGCAAGGGGAGGCACTGGCATAAAACGGTGTACCATCACCCGCACCCTGCCAAAGGGCAAGGGGAGGCACTGGCACATGAGGGCATACCATCACCCGCACCCTGCCAACACACCCTGCCAAAGGGCAAGGGGAGACACTGGCACAGGACGGTGTACCATCACCCGCACCCTGCCAAAGGGCAAGGAGAGACACTGGCACAGGATGGCATACCATCACCCACACCCTGCCAAAGGGCAAGGGGAGGCACTGGCACAGGACGGTGTACCATCACCCGCACCCTGCCAAAGGGAGAGGGGAGACACTGGCACAGGACGGTGTACCATCACCCACACCCTGCCAAAGGGCAAGGGGAGACACTGGCACAGGACGGTGTACCATCACCCTCACCCTGCCAACACACCCTGCCAATGGGCAAGGGGAGACACTGGCACAGTACGGTGTACCATCACCCTCACCCTGCCAACACACCCTGCCAAAGGGCAAGGGGAGACACTGGCACATGACGGTGTACCATCACCCGCACCTTGCCAAAGGGCAAGGGGAGGCACTGGCACATGACGGTGTACCATCACCCGCACCCTGCCAACACACCCTGCCAAAGGGCAAGGGGAGACACTGGCACATGACGTTGTACCATCACCCGCACCCTGCCAAAGGGCAAGGGGAGGCACTGGCACATGAGGGCATACCATCACCCGCACCCGGCCAACACACCCTGCCAAAGGCAAGGGGAGGCACTGGCACATGACGGTCTACCATCACCCGCACCCTGCCAAAGGGCATGGGGAGGCACTGGCACATGACGGCATACCATCACCCGCACCCTGCCAAAGGGCAAGGGGAGGCACTGGCACACAACGGTGTACCATCACCCGCACCTTGCCAAAGGGCAAGGGGAGACACTGGCACATGACGGCGTACCATCACCCGCACCCCGCCAAAGGGTAAGGGGAGGCACTGGCACAGGACCGCATACCATCACTCGCACCCTGCCAAAGGGCAAGGGGAGGCACTGGCATACAACGGTGTACCATCACCCGCACCCTGCCAAAGGACAAGGGAAGGCACTGGCACACGACGATGTACCATCACCCGCACCCTGCCAAAGGGCAAGGGGAGGCACTGGCACAGGACGGCGTACCATCACCCGCACCCGGCCAACACACCCTGCCAAAGGGCAAGGGGAGGCACTGGCACATGACAGCGTACCATCACCCGCACCCTGCCAACACACCCTGCCAAAGGGCAAGGGGAGGCACTGGCACATGACGGCGTACCATCACCCGCACCCTGCCAACACACCCTGCCAAAGGGCAAGGGGAGACACTGGCACAGGACGGTGTACCATCACCCGCACTCTGCCAAAGGGCAAGGGGAGACACTGGCACAGGACAGTGTACCATCACCCGCACCCTGCCAAAGGGTAAGAGGAGGCACTGGCACATGACGGTGTACCATCACCCGCACCCTGCCAACACACCCTGCCAAAGGGAAAGGGGATACACTGGCACATGACGGTGTACTATCACCCGCACCCTGCCAAAGGGCAAGGGGAGACACTGGCACATGACGGTGTACCATCAACCGCACCCTGCCAAAGGGCAAGGGGAGGCACTGGCACAAAACGGTGTACCATCACCCGCACCCTGCCAAAGGGCAAGGGGAGGCACTGGCACATGACGGCATACCATCACCCGCACCCTGCCAACACACCCTGCCAAAGGGCAAGGGGAGACACTGGCACAGGACGGTGTACCATTACCCGCACCCTGCCAACACACCCTGCCAAAGGGCAAGGGGAGACACTGGCACAGGACGGTGTACCATCACCCGCACCCTGCCAACACAACCTGCCAAAGGCAAGGGGAGGCACTGGCACATGACGGTCTACGATCACCCGCACCCTGCCAACACACCCTGCCAAAGGGCAAGGGGAGGCACTGGCACAGGATGGTGTACCATCACCCGCACCCTGCCAAAGGACAAGGGGAGGCACTGGCACACAACGGCATACCATCACCCGCACCCTGCCAAAGGGTAAGGGGAAGCACTGGCACATGACCCTGTACCATCACCCGCACCTTGCCAAAGGGCAAGGGGAGATACTGGCACATGACGGTGTACCATCACTCGCACCCTGCCAACACAACCTGCCAAAGGCAAGGGGAGGCACTGGCACATGACAGTCTACGATCACCCGCACCCTGCCAACACACCCTGCCAAAGGGCAAGGGGAGGCACTGGCACACGACGGCATACCATCACCCTGCCAAAGGGCAAGGGTAGGCACTGGCACATGACGGCGTACCATCACCCGCACCCTGCCAAAGGGCAAGGGGAGGCACTGGCACAGGACGGCATACCATCACCCGCACCCTGCCAAAGGGCAAGGGGAGGCACGGGCACAGGACGGCATACCATCACCCGCACCCTGCCAAAGGGCAAGGGGAGGCACTGGCATATGACGGTGTACCATCACACGCACCCTGCCAACACACCCTGCCAAAGGGCAAGGGGAGGCACTGGCACAGGACGGTGTACCATCACCCGCATCCTGCCAAAGGGCAAGGGGAGGCACTGGCACATGATGGCATACCATCACTCGCACCATGCCAACACACCCTGCCAAAGGGCAAGGGGAGGCACTGGCACATGACAGCGTACCATCACCCGCACCCTGCCAACACACCCTGCCAAAGGGCAAGGGGAGGCACTGGCACATGACGGCATACCATCACCCGCACCCTGCCAACACACCCTGCCAAAGGGCAAGGGGAGGCACTGGCACAGGACGGCGTACCATCACCCGCACCCTGCCAAAGGGCAAGGGGAGACACTGGCACAGGACGGTGTACCATCTCCCGCACCCTGCCAAAGGGCAAGGGGAGGCACTGGCACAGGACGGCGTACCATCACCCGCACCCTGCCAACACACCCTTCCAAAGGGCAAGGGGAGGCACTGGCATACGACGGTGTACCATCACCCGCACCCTGCCAACACACCCTGCCAAAGGGCAAGGGGAGACACTGGCACAGGATGGTGTACCATCACCCGCACCCTGCCAAAGGGCAAGGGGAGACACTGGCACAGGACGGTGAAACCATCACCCGCACCCTGCCAAAGGGCAAGGGGAGACACTGGCACAGGACAGCATACCATCACCTGCACCCTGCCAACACACCCTGCCAACACACCCTGCCAAAGGGCAAGGAGAGACACTGGCACAGGATGGCATACCATCACCCACACCCTGCCAAAGGGCAAGGGGAGACACTGGCACAGGATGGTGTACTCTCACCCGCACCCTGCCAAAGGGCAAGGGGAGACACTGGCACAGGACGGTGTACCATCACCCGCACCCTGCCAAAGGGCAACGGGAGGCACTGGCACAGGACGGTGTACCATCACCCTCACCCTGCCAACACACCCTGCCAAAGGGCAAGGGGATACACTGGCACAGGACGGCATACCATCACCCGCACCCTGCCAACACACCCTGCCAAAGGGCAAGGGGAGATACTGGCACAGGACGGTGTACCATCACCCGCACCCTGCCAAAGGGCAAGGGGAGATACTGGCACAGGACGGTGTACCATCACCCGCACCCTGCCAAAGGGCAAGGGGAGGCACTGGCACAGGACGGTGTACCATCACCCGCACCCTGCCAAAGGGCAAGGGGAGGCACTGGCACAGGACGGCATACCATCACCCACACCCTGCCAAAGGGCAAGGGGGGGCACTGGCACAGGACGGTGTACCATCACACGCACCCTGCCAAAGGGCAAGGGGAGATACTGGCACAGGACGGTGTACCATCACCCACACCCTGCCAAAGGGCAAGGGGAGGCACTGGCACATGACGGTGTACCATCACCCGCACCCTGCCAGCACACCCTGCCAAAGGGCAAGGGGAGACACTGGCACAGGACGGTGTACCATCACCCACACCCTGCCAAAGGGCAAGGGGAGACACTGGCACATGACGGCATACCATCACCCACACCCTGCCAAAGGGCAAGGGGAGGCACTGGCACAGGACGGCATACCATCACCCACACCCTGCCAAAGGGCAAGGGGGGGCACTGGCACAGGACGGTGTACCATCACACGCACCCTGCCAAAGGGCAAGGGGAGATACTGGCACAGGACGGTGTACCATCACCCGCACCCTGCCAAAGGGCAAGGGGAGGCACTGGCACAGGACGGCATACCATCACCCACACCCTGCCAAAGGGCAAGGGGGGGCACTGGCACAGGACGGTGTACCATCAACCACACCCTGCCAAAGGGCAAGGGGAGACACTGGCACATGACGGTGTACCATCACACGCACCCTGCCAAAGGGCAAGGGGAGATACTGGCACAGGACGGTGTACCATCACCCGCACCCTGCCAAAGGGCAAGGGGAGGCACTGGCACATGACAGCGTACCATCACCCGCACCCTGCCAAAGGGCAAGGGGAGATACTGGCACAGGACGGTGTACCATCACACGCACCCTGCCAAAGGGCAAGGGGAGATACTGGCACAGGACGGTGTACCATCACCCGCACCCTGCCAAAGGGCAAGGGGAGACACTGGCACAGGACGGCATACCATCACCCACACCCTGCCAAAGGGCAAGGGGGGGCACTGGCACAGGACGGTGTACCATCACCCGCACCCTGCCAAAGGGCAAGGGGAGGCACTGGCACAGGACGGCATACCATCACCCACACCCTGCCAAAGGGCAAGGGGAGGCACTGGCACATGACAGCGTACCATCACCCGCACCCTGCCAAAGGGCAAGGGGAGATACTGGCACAGGACGGTGTACCATCACACGCACCCTGCCAAAGGGCAAGGGGAGACACTGGCACATGACGGCATACCATCACCCACACCCTGCCAAAGGGCAAGGGGGGGCACTGGCACAGGACGGTGTACCATCACACGCACCCTGCCAAAGGGCAAGGGGAGATACTGGCACAGGACGGTGTACCATCACCCACCCCCTGCCAAAGGGCAAGGGGGGGCACTGGCACAGGACGGTGTACCATCACCCACACCCTGCCAAAGGGCAAGGGGAGACACTGGCACAGGACGGTGTACCATCACCCACACCCTGCCAAAGGGCAAGGGGAGACACTGGCACATGACGGTGTACCATCACCCGCACCCTGCCAAAGGGCAAGGGGAGGCACTGGCACAGGACGGCATACCATCACCCACACCCTGCCAAAGGGCAAGGGGGGGCACTGGCACAGGACGGCATACCATCACCCACACCCTGCCAAAGGGCAAGGGGGGGCACTGGCACAGGACGGTGTACCATCACACGCACCCTGCCAACACACCCTGCCAAAGGGCAAGGGGAGATACTGGCACAGGACGGTGTACCATCACCCACCCCCTGCCAAAGGGCAAGAGGAGGCACTGGCACAGGACGGTGTACCATCACCCGCACCCTGCCAAAGGGCAAGGGGAGACACTGGCACATGACGGTGTACCATCACCCGCACCCTGCCAACACACCCTGCCAAAGGGAAAGGGGAGACACTGGCACAGGACGGTGTACCATCACCCACACCCTGCCAAAGGGCAAGGGGAGGCACTGGCACAGGACGGTGTACCATCACCCGCACCCTGCCAGCACACCCTGCCAAAGGGCAAGGGGAGACACTGGCACAGGACGGTGTACCATCACCCTCACCCTGCAGATATTTATCAATGCATCAAGCGCAAGTGCAACAGGTCCCGTCGTGCAATTCTTTTCATTTGCACTCTGAGGTGCAATACATAAGTGCAAAAAGCAGGCGAAATCGACGTTACTGTTGCAGCTGCATTTACAATGGATTCTTATGCAGTCCCTCTGCTTTCTGCTGGTGTAAAACGTAGGCAGATTCTATAGGAGTTTACAGCATGTGCACAAGCATGAACATGGCGCGGTGGTGTAAATGCTCACACATTTGCCTATCTGAGAGAATAGAGGCGGGCAAAATGCTTATTCCCTCCCTTGCCACTCTCTAGCGACTTGTTTACTCCACTCCACATTTTCATTCATTTGTATGATCCAGATAAGCGTGCACATCACTTTCATGTGCTGCTATCTGTGTTACAATGACACATGTGCAAATAATTAATTCCTTATTCCCGCAGGCCCCAAGGCAGACATAATCTAGAGGTTCACACAGGTGCTGGAGTCAAGTATCATCTATCGAAGTTTTCTCCAGAATCCTGTGGGCCAGGGCCAGGGCCAAAATGCAACCAATCAGAAGGCGGGCTCAGGGCCAAAGAGCAGAAGTAAAACCACAGCTTTAGGTTTGCTAAAGGGAAGTCCTTTGTCTGCATAGGCCGCCTCCAAGCTTCCAGGTAGAGACACCATAGAGGTGGCCTGAATGGCTGAAGGAGCTTTGCAACCGGAGAGCGGCGCAGCGTTCCCGCGCTTCTGCGCTCCCGCGCTTCTGCGGTCCCTTCCAGTCTGCGCCGTCTGTTGCATGCCACATCCCATGTATCTATGACAATATCCTTGGCAACGAATGTTTGGAAATGAGGCACTGAGCAGGAGCCAACAGTAATGATGGCGCTCCAGAACGGAGTCGCTGAGCAGAACATCGAGACGCAACTAATACATTAGATAAAAGGCTCCAAATAGTTACAACGTTGTGGACTTACTAGGTAGCGCTAAAAGGCCACTTAGCAGCCAAACCTATGTAGCCTAAGGACATATGGAGACAGTGCCTGCCTCTCAATTCCACCTGGCCCCGCCCACGCACTCCTTATGTACAGTTTTGCATCCTATGCTGTGATAATGCTAAAGTGCCACCCAGCAGCCAAAGCTCAGGTCAAGGGTAAATGGCAGGACTGTGCCCACGATCAGCAGACGGGCAAAGGCTCCCATCACATGTTTAAACCCAAAGAAACGATATGAAAAATAAGTGCTCACAAAGCACGAGGGGATCAACTGTCTTGGGAGGATAGCTCAGGGGCAACGTGCCTGCCTTGGAAGCAAGACGACACGGAACACCCCAGGTCCGTGCTTAGAAACCGTGTTATAAATAACCTATCATCATCATAACAAGTTTGGCGGTGCGGTGTATTTTTGGTGGTAATTCAATTACTGACATTTTTTTAGTAGTAACGTATAATTAGTGTTACTTTTACCGCCCTGTCGAATCTTGAGAATGGAGGTGAAGCAGAGGATTTACCGGAAAAGCTTCCATTTTACCTCCTAAATCGGACCGGTTCCCCATGGAATTCAATGTACCCCAAAAATGGGGAAAAATGGGGAATGACACTGGCATACATCCATGTGCAATCATGCAGTCAATTCACGGGACCAAGTGGGGCAAACAGTAACGGAGTTTGCAGTCATTTCCCCAGATTTACTGCTAAACTCGGAATGAGGAGGCGTGTGATTGGCTTTTTGTCTAAACATTACGGTCCAACGTTGTTACATCGCCAGGCTTTTTTTCACGAATTTTCGACCGAAAAAACTCATAGGAAAATATGGGGGTAAGGGGACATAAAGGGTAGGGTGTATGGGGAATAGGGACTAGATAATTAGGAATGGGGATGGGGGAGGAATCCCCCCAAATATTATAAACTTTTATTCTATGAGTTTTTGGGCAAAAAATATTCAGCAAACAAAATGGCGATCTAAGAACAGAGACCCAACATTACACAGGCATTTGCTTGGCAGGTTCTCCTGATTTTTCAGCTATTGCCATCATATCAGTTGTCCCGCCACATCATACAAGAGGCATTCTTGTTAAATAGCAGCTATTGCTATCAGAAGCAGAAGTATACACGCCATTGCCAGGTTTGGCAAACAAAAGTCCAGATATGGGCTGCACTGATGCCTGGGATTGCCAGCCAAGGCCTAGGTAGTCATATACTGGAGCTGGGGTGGGCAGTGGAAACTGTTATTTCACAGCTGCAGCGACCCTCCGCATTAATTCTGTAAGGGAATACGCTTATCCCCCACTGCCACAGGGGGCGCTCTTGCCCACTATGCCGGTCAGATAGCACAGTGAGTTTAGCGCTCATCCCTGATATCTGTGTACAGCCGGCTGTTGCAGGTTTGTATCCCGGCAGGGTCAACTCATCCTTTCATCCTGTGTGGGAGACTAGTGTCTTCAGTCATTTCAGCGCTCTGAGATCTATGGGTGTGTAGCGCTATATGAGAAATTATTATTATCATTGCTAGCGGGGGGGGGGAAACAATCCTGACAGGCCGCCTTTCCCATACTGCGGCCTCTCTGGAACAGTGCATGTCTGTATTTGTGCAAGTTTGTGCAGATTCGGACGTCGCAGCGCTGGGTAGTTCGGTAGGGGAAGATGGGCGGGGTAAGGAAGGCATGGTATCAAACAGTAAAACAGACACAAGTGACCACAGTTCCAGGGTGTTTATTGAACTTCAATTGGGTTTGAAAAACACCTATCTAATACTAAATCTAAAGATGGGAGCAAGCTACGACCATCAAATAATAATAACGCAGTCCCAGTCGAGTCTTGTCAAAATAAAAGGGCCTATACTAATAAACCTATTGCCAATCCTTACTTCTAAATACAGATAGTGTGGGAAGCAATGTTATGCAAAAGAAAAGTGTTTAAGAAATGATATGTCAGGATAGTCGAGCCGGTAGCTTCCTTCCCCCCTGTTTTCAGCATGGGAGAAGGTGGCACACTCGAGCTTAGCACATACTCTGGCTTTTATAGCACTAGGATGCTGTTCAAAATCTCGTCTTCATTCACTTTCCTCTCTTGGTCTCTCTTTCTCTGTTCTATGATGGCTCTGCTCCTATCTCTCAGATCAATCAGGTCCTGTCTCCTGGACTGGGAACATGTCTCCTTCTCATCCTCTTCTCTATGGTGTCCCTCAAGGTTCAGTACTTGCTATCTTCTCTCTATGCTATGCCTCTTTCCGCAGCTTTTGAAAGTGTTGGTAGTCCTACTCGTCTTCCTACACTTTCCTCGCTTGGTTTCTCAGTCTCTGTTCTACGGTGGCCCGGCTCCTATCTCTTAGATTGATCATGTTCTGTCTCCTGGATTGGGTACATGTCTTCTTCTCATCCTCTTCTCTGTGGTGTCCCTCGAGGTCAGTACTTGCAATCTTCTCTCTATGCTATCCCTCTTTTTGCCTTTATCTAATCTTTGAACTTGCCTCGTCACTTTTATGCTGACAATAATTTTGTTTTCCTTTTCGTCTTTCACTGGCTCGCTTCACTCTACCGTCTCGAATTACCTTTCAGCCGCCGACCATTGGGAGTCCTCTCACTATCCTTGACTAAACATCACTAAGACTGATGTTCTGTTTTTTTCCAGCATCTATTCTTCCCACCTCTCAACCCTCCACATGCCCTCTCCTTTCCTTTGTCCTCACTCCCCTTTGCCTCCTCACCTAGTAATCTTGGTTACTTTTGACTCTGCCCTTTCCTTTTCCTCCCATATCTCAGCCACTGCTCGTACGTGTCGATTCTTCTTTTTTAATATGCATCGGGTCCATCCTTTTCTATGACTTCAGGCCGCCAAACGTCCCTTATATATCTCATCTTCTCTAGTATTGATTACTCTTCTCCTCTTCTCCTCAGCCTCCCTGCCTCACATCGTACCTCTCTTGGGTCAGTATATAACTCTGCTGTTCGTCTTTTATCTCTCTCACTCTTCTCTCACTGGTTTTCATCTATCCATCTCTTTTCTTTCCTTTGATTCTTGCATTCTTTTCCATTTTCTCTCCATCGTCTACAAAAGCATCCATGGTCTCGCTCTTCTCTACCTTGGCTCTCTCACTCTCACTTTACTGTTCCTAAACCTCCTTGTGCTGCCTCCCGCTTTGATTAATTTTCTCTTGCAGCGCCTAGACACTGGGATCCCCGTGAAAGCAAAAGAAATATCGAGGCTGAGTACCTTCAAAAGGAAATACACCAAACGCAGGTTATAAAGATACACAGATCTTTATTCAAAGTAACTGACCAGTTTTCAAAGAAACAGAGTATCGGATAGCTATCAGGCCCTCAGTTCACCACAGTGAATACCAGCCCGTTTGGTGAGGGAAGTGAGTGGGACTGTACATCAGAATAATCACACCTTTTATACACTCCAAAACATGATGTCCAACCCACTTGCAGGTTAATAAGTCTGGTATCTAGGGTTCGTGCCGAGTTTGTTCCCTAATTTATGCAGCTATACATTTAGGGGTTATCCTTAACATATTAGCAAACAAGTTACAATAGCAACAGTGTGTCTTTGGATTTCGCGTTGAGCCTCTGCACATTATTTTATACAATATAGTAAAACAAGTGTTCACATAAGATGCTCAAACAGTGTTGTGCACGATATACATTCATGGATAGTCTCGTTGGTACAGGTAATCCTTTATACACAGGTCAACGAGGGGCAAGGTCTCAGTACATGACCCTAACATTTAGCCTGCAGGCAGTTTAGACATTAACTTGCACACAAAGGTCAAGACGGCCATGTTACATTCAAAACGACACTGTCCACCATTTTCGAACACAAGTTGACTTTAGAGAGAGAATATAAAATGGCGGATTAACCTAAAATGGCGGCTTACACAGGTCTAATGTCAGGACCTTGCAACGCAGATTTTCTCGCAGAGCGACTTGGCCTAGGCCAATATATATTCATACGATCTAGAGGGTATAATACGATTTCCCGTCGACAAACCCTCCTTTTGGCCTATGCCAAGCGCTAAACTACTTCTAATCACTTTACGAATAATTCCACGTCTCAATGTCCACACACCCTGAATCACCATCGGAGATATCGATCACCATTAGATCGGTTACCAGAATTTCTTTCAGAACATATTCATTGGAGTTTTTGTCTGGGGCGTATACTTTACGTCCTAATGTACCCATCGCCAGAGCGCAACATCCCCCTACCATCGAACATATACCAGGAAGACACTGTATACAGCAACAAAGGAACAACAGAATTCCCAAAATGATCAGCAAGAACGAAAGTACCTTCCAACCCCAAGATCGCAAGAAGTCCCAGAACCAAGCGCTAAGATCCCGGTTTCCCTCGGGAACATGCACTTCTGAATTTAGGACATGCAGATTCTGTATTGCCGTGAAGATAGTTGGGGAGGAATCTGGCACGAAAACGCAGCAAGCAGACCCCACTAATTTACATACCCCTCCACGTTCAGCCAGGATGAAATCTAATGCCATCCCGTTCTGAAGTGCTACTAACCTTATTGCTTTCTGTTCTAGAGTCATATTATAGAGTATGTCAGTGGTCCGGTTGATGGTTCTCTCCAGTACTCTCGCTAGTCTCCTGATATCCTCTGAGTTCATTATTTGTCCCCAAAATGGCACAAAGGATTTAGCTACGTCCCCCAGAACTTGTGCTGGAGTGTCACCATTCTCGTCCCGCCGTGGACGAGACTTTGAAACCTCTACAGTACTGGCTATAAATACCCCGGGTAACAGGATCCCTAAATAACAAGTTCCCTGCCAATCCCTGGGTAACCATGGAAATGCTACATTACCGCAAACAAAGTAGACAGGTTCACCTACATAAAGAGGTCTGTCTTCCCCAGTCAAATTTGCAACGTTGGCGCAACCTTTAAAATCACCCATTGACTAAGTACCATTCCTCTGTATGCAGAAAGAAACACTATGGTTAACAGTGTAAGAAGGAGGCATGGCATCCTTATTGCCTATAGGAGCCATTTTAAAAGAAATCAAAGTTTGGAAAGGACGAGACAGTCTATCAGAAGGCCTAATAGAAGCAACGTTGAGTTTACTCCTATTTGCAAAAAGCGAGCATCGCAAGGGAGTCAAAACAAGTTTTTCAAACTGATTCAAATTAGTCCCATCGAAGTTCCATGAGATGCTATCGTTCCAGCGACCAAAGAATTGTGCTCTAAGAGAAGCATAACATGCAGTTGTCAAAGGTAAAGGAAGAATATACCAACCTAGCCCCTTATCCCCATGTTGTGGTAAATCCCAACAGACCCAACAGTTGGACTTATTAAAGATGGCATGTGTAGCATTCATGATAAGTAATAATGTGTTGTTGTGATATCTCTGTCTATGCTCAGAATCCCTAGGAGATAGAGTGTGCAGATGCACGAAAGGAGTAGAAACAGTAGGTACATTTTCAGTCGGTAACAAATTCTCGAGCAGATGTACTTCCTCTAGATACCAGAAGCCTAAAACAATGACTATTATAAAACTAATTAACATTATCAACAAACAGCAATACGTTTTCGGGGCCCATGTTGCAAACTGTCCTTTTTCCCAGCTGGTCACAAGTTCACTTATCAGTCCTGTACGAGCGGTAGTGGTGGCAGGCATTGTAATCTGCAAACGAACACACCAATGTTTGTAGCTGGCGACCTCCAGGCCGAGCGTCTTCTTAGTCCTTCCACAAACCCTAGCCAACAGAATCCCCATGTAGACAATAAATGCAGTAGGTCTATTTCCTAGGTCGCAGATCGTACCTCAGGCTTCCTGGTACTGAGTGATCTGATAACAACGTGTCATCACTTCCCGTTGGAAGCGACGTATCAAGAACAAGAGACGATGCAAGATCCACAACAACAGCTTCCGGAAACAAAACTGTTGGAGAGTGTGGAGGCAAATGGCAGTTTCCCCAGGCCGCACGGGCTCAGGGAGAGTCTCCGACGCACTCTCGATGCTGTTTACGGCTTCAGGATCGTTGATTGCAGCACTGGTGAGGGGTTCTGTTTCTTCTGTATCGTGTGGTACTGGGTGTGGAATCTTCTTGGTGTGCATTGCATTGATTCAATTTTTCCGGCCAGCCACCCGCACCGCCGTCTGTGTGACCAGCAGGACTTGGAAGGGGCCCGCCACCGAGGTGCAAGGGAAGAGGATCGCTCAAATGGTTTTGTGAGAACCCAGTCACCGGGCCGTATGCTGTGACCGGGGCGCTAGTATCGTACAGGTAAAGTCTCTCGCACCTGGTGATAAATCAAATACAGGTTTTTAGTCAACTGGCTACAGTAATCTGAAAGAAGTACATTTTCTACATTTCCCATTGAATGACATTTCGGAAGGTTCCAGATATTAGCAGGCCTTCCCATAACCACTTCAAAGGGAGAGAGCCCAGTCTTAGTTTGAGGGGTTGTACGCATGGATAGCAACACGATCAGTAAGGTGTCCGGCCATTTTAATTTGGTGCCGGCACACGTCTTAGCAAGCTTGTTATTGATTATGCCATTGTGCCTTTCTACTAGTCCGGCACTCTGAGCGTGTCTGGCCGAATGGAACCGTTTATCGATCTGCAATCCCGCGCATATCTGCAGAATTACAGCAGCGATAAAATGTGGACCATTGTCTGACCAGATGACTCTTGGTAGCCCGAACCTAGGGAAATAATCTTTTAACATAGTCTTTGCAGTAGTCATGGCTGTAGCGTCTTTAACAGGAAAAGCCTCAACCCATTTGCTAAAAGCAGAAATGACAACTAACACGTATTTCAAGTTATTACATCGTTCCATTTCAATAAAATCAAAGTGTATAACCTCGAAGGGGACAGAAGGTGGACCAAAACTTCCCCTAGGAGTTGGGGTTCCCTTTCCCACATTATGCTGTAAACAGATCATGCAGTTTTGGACAAAACGTTCAGCTACCTTAGAGATTTTGTCATTCACCCATACATTTTACAACATTTTTGTAATCTTGCGGGTGAATATATGTGTGGGACCATGAGCCATAACAACCATCATCATAATATATGGTCAGGAAGTAGCCATTTCCCTTCAACTCTGTCAACCCAACACCCATCATCATCAAGTTTCCCCAAGCCCTCAGCCCACTTGTTAGACTCTTCCAATGTGGCATCGGCTTGAATATCCCTCACAGAATTGATACTCTCATCCATAGTACAGGCATTTGTGGCTTCCCTTGAAGTGTATATGTCTAAAGAGAGATCAGTGGCAGTCTGTTTAGCTATCTGGTCGGCAAAAGCATTCCCTTTCCCTATATCATCTACAATATTTTGATGCGCTGCGCATTTTACAATAGCTAATTGAGTGCAAGCGCTGAGAGTAGCCGTACTATCAGAGAGCCATGCTGGATCTTTGTACCATGTGAAGTTAAGAACCCTCTTTCTGACCAAAGTTGTCAACCATCCCAAAGGCATACTGACTGTCAGTGTATATATTCACGGTAAGCCCTTTGGAAAGTTCGCAAACTCGGGTCAATGCTATAATCTCTGCAGCAATCGTGGAGTTATGCGTGATTCTCTTGGTTTCCACGACCATGCTCAACGTAGTGATTGCATAAGCAGCTGTGGATGTACCATCCGAAAGTTTGAAGCAGGAGCCATCGCAAAACAGCTCCCCTTGCGGATTGTTCAAAGGAGTATCTTTCAGATCAATTCTACCCTTTGTCTCTTGTTCGGTAGTGTAAAGACAATCGTGTGACTCTTCGTCACTGCAAGCAGTACCTTGCGGGAAAGGTAAGAGTTCAGCCGGATTAAGAACACAACACCTCTTAATTTGGATGTGTGGTGCAAACAAGATCAATTCATATCTTGTCAACCGTGCGGAAATGAGGTGCTGCGTTTGAGTTATGTTCAGTAGAACATCTACAGAGTGAGGTACCATCAGGGTTAAAGCATGGCCTAGGACCATTCCCTCACTCTTACAGACGCAGCAGCAGCAGCGACAGCTCGCAAACATCTTGGCAAAGCACATGCTACAGGATCAAGGGCGGAAGAAAAGTAACCACATGGCCTATTCTTCCCTCCATGTTCCTCCGTTAACACAGCCAAAGCACATCCATCACATTCATGCACAAACAACACAAAGGCCTTCTCATAATTTGGTGTGCCCGAAACCGGTGCCGAGCACAATGCAGTCTTGAGCAAATCAAATGCACGCTGGTGCTCCATGTTCCACGGCAATGGCGAAGAAATGCCCTTCTTCGTCAGAGCCAACATCGGCTTAATCGTTAACGAGAAATTGGGGATCCACTGCCTACAGTAAGAAGCCATCCTTTCAAGGCTCTAACTTCTTTCTGCGTATTTGGGACAGACATGCTAGAAATGAGTTTTATCCGTTCAGGCGTCAATCTTCTTCCCTCCTTTGACAGGAGATAGCCTAAATAGGCGACCTCCTGGCAACAATACTGAAATTTCTTAAGCAAAGCTTTATGTCCATGTTTAGCCAGGTGAATAAGCAACAACACAGTGCCCTCCTTACAAGCGCTTTCTGAGTCAGCAGCTAAAAGCAAGTAATCAACATATTGAAGCAGTGTACAAGTAGAGGATAACTCAAGTGTATCGAGTTGTTCTTTCAGAGCCCTACTGTAGGTGCTAGGACTTTCCGTGTAACCCTGTGGTGCACGGGTAAATGTGAAGGAGCGTCCCCCTAAGGTGAACGCGAACAAATATCTACTGTCCTTGTGTATAGGAATACTAAAGAAAGCATTCTTTAGATCCACAACACTAAAATGAGTAGCTGAAGCCGGAATCATAGTCAGTATCGTCGTCACATCAGGCACAATTGGAAATTGTGGAGCGACGATCTTATTGATGGCACGTAAATCAATTATGAAACGAAGAGGAATCGCATTACCGCCTTTTTTGTACATGGGCAAAATCGGACTATTGCACAAACTACCTGCAATTTCCTCAATCACCCCTCGATGTACAAAATCGGAGATGATGCATTTCAAAGTTTGCTCACCATTGATAGAAATCTTATATTGCGGAATGCGCGGCAGCTTCACTCCATGTTTCAAAAAATCTTAACAGGCTCAATTTGCAAAACGCCGACATCATAGTCGTCAACTGCCCATAAACACACCGGAACATCACTAAATTCTGGTGGCAAAGGTCTAGTCAAGAATTGAGAGACAGAAAGTTGCTGTGGTGAAATCGTCAAACGAACTCCATCAGAGGAACAATGAATTACTGCATTTTATTCTTTCAACAGATTCAACCCCAGCAAATTCTCTCCACAATTCAAAGTCAAAAGGAATGGACAATGGTCTTCAAACGGACCCAAATAAATAGGTACCGGCGAAGAAACTGGACAGACAACTGGTGTGCCTGAAAACCCTACAGAAACATTGGTTTGCCCTGACAGTGGAATGTTTGGAACCCGAGAATGATTGATGGAACACTTTTGTGCCCCTGTATCTATCAAGAATAGATGTTTCCTATTTCCCACTAACATTTCAACGTAGGGACCTTTCTGATTAACGGGACTAGGCGTAGGTTCCAAATCCTGTTTCGGGCAATCCTAACGAAACAGAATATCATCGAAAGGAAGTTCTTCAGAGAGGTAAGTGTGCAGAAGGATGGTCAAATAAGTTTCTAGTATCCACACTTGGTGCCTGAATGTCCTATGAAAAAGGTTGTTGTGAATCTTGTGAAAACTGACCTCTACTAGGGCCCCCTAAACCAGGGCGACCTCTGGGTCGTCTACCCATATTCCCAAATGTGTTATTTGACCTCTGTCGGAGGATCGGGCATTGTGCACGCCAATGACCCTCTTGCCTACAATAGGCACACGGGTTAATGTTTACAGGTCCCAAGGGCACATTTCCTTGTGGAACATACTGACCTCTAGTTTGTGCATTACCCCCTATAGGGCCTTTAACGATTTGTTGTAATAATACTTATCTCTTTAAATCGCCTTTTCTTTTTGACTCTTTCTTTTTCATTATTGACACGATTCTCATAGTACTGAGCCATGTGCAGTACTTCTGATTGAGACTTCGCTTGCCAAGCGCTCTCACAAGACATAATTTGCAACTGGATGTCTGGCAACAACACACGCACACATTTGTCTACAAATAATCTTTTCCCAGACTCTGTGCCTAAATCTTGTCCACTGAAATCCCAAATACCTGTTTGAGCCGATTAAAGAACTCGGTAGCACCCTCAGACTTCCCTTGGACACAGGCGGTAAGCTTGTCCCAAATAATTCTCTTTTCGGGAATTATAGTTTTCAATTTCGCAACTATTCTGTCAGGCAAGGTTAGTATCACCTGAGGCGGTCTTTCGCCAGCTGGCCTTTCTCCGTCGAGTCTAATTATGTTAACCCATGTATCTCCTAACCCTGGTACGTCATCTATAGTCCTAACCTATTTCCACTAATCTACGGGAAGGAGTATGGGAAATAACAAATCAATATCACTTAAAGTGAATATTGAGGATTGCAAAACAGACTCTATTTCTTTATAGAACCCTGTTAGATTTTTCCTAATGTTGGGAATAGATTGTCTAATGGTGTTCACTTCCTGTCTTGAGAACGGGACGTGAACGAACTGAGACACATAATGTGCAGGTATTTCCTCAGCAGCTGTACCCGCTACAGCATTAGCGGGGATCTCAACTTTTGGGACAAGTGTCGGGGGAACCTCTCTCATAGGCAACTGAGAAGTAGGCAACTCCGAACGCTTACTAAGCAACAGAGCCAAATCGAGCGCTAAAGCAGCCGAAGAAGTGTCAAATGAAAAAGCTCTCTTGTAAATACTTAATAACTCTGTGGAACAACTAATCTTTCTTTTTACAAACTCATCCTGTAGGTATTCTACCATTACCTGTATCACTTTCCTCTGCATTTCTGGCGTATACTGGCTATACGTGTCATATACTTCAACTGGAGTTATCGACGAGTCTGAGATCCATCTAATCGCGTCCTTCATGCAAATTTGCATCTCCTCAGATATCAATTTGCGACAAGGAAGGAACCGTTTCTGCACATACATACTATCTCCATCTTCATCCTCATTATGTAACCTTTCCAACTCCTTTCTATACTCAAATACCCTCTCAACATGCTCTTGCACTTTCTCCACAGTGTCTCTAGAGAACGCTAAGGTGTTCAGATCCCTCAACCCTTGTGGGAGATCTGTATTGTTTAATCTGTCCCACATTACACACAAATGGATCCCTAATCCCTCAATGAAAACATTTTTCTCAGGAAAATTGTCCATATTAGAAGGTGTGGCAAAAACATTAGCCTGATCATCCCTCTCCATACAATACTTAGCCCATGCAATCAATTCACGTTTCTTCTCTGGAGGTACAGTATTGCGAGTGACAACCCTCGATCCAGCTCCCTGATCTACTACAAGCGGTGCAAGACCGCTTGGAAGAGAGAGGGTAGGCATGTTCGACAGAGGTGTTATCACTGGTACAACAGGGAAGAGCGGAGGAGCAGGTGGAGGAGCAGGCGGAGAAGAAGCAACAAAAGGAAGACCAACGACTAGGGGAAGAGGAACGACAGGAGGAACGATAGGAGGAGGAATAACAGCAGGAAGAGGAACATACGGAGGTGGCGCAATGGCACCAGGCCTTCGTTCATTTAACAATTTATCGATAAGTCCGTTGGAAACATGAAAGTCTTTAGAAGGATAGATTTTCTGGATACCAAGTGAGAAAGCCCTATCCATATTCCTAGTTGACTCAGACTGTTTATCTTGGTCATATAACAACGCTTTTTCGACGTTCGTCTTATGACGGCGCGCATGTTTTTCTCTACTCTTAAGCTGCTGCAAAGCTTCTTTCTTCCAATTCTGTAATACATCAAATGCTGCAGGTCTAGCCTCGTTCTTTAATAATATAGGGTATTGTTACTGTCTGGAGGCTACGCTTCAGAGCTGAACGTTTTATTTGCCTGCACGTATTCAACTTCCACAGCACTGCAAGCTGTCCGGAGCTCTTGCTGTCCCTGTGCCTGATTGGCAGTGATCGCGCTTCCTGGAGGAGGCGGATCTTGCAGGGAACATGTGACTGATCACGTAACTAGCTTCCAGCTTAAACTGTCGGCCCGACCACCCTCGCAGCGTTAAGCCCGCAGCGGGGACAAGGGTGCGGCACTTGCAGCACTGTTTCAGCTGCTGTTTGGCTCTGGGAGGCTCCGGGTTCTGGAGGTGATCCTGTATGTAATTCAAGTACTTTTGCAAGTTTCTCCCACTACAACTTTGCTGCCAGTATGGCGTACTAGCGTACTTAGTAGGACACTGGGTGACTGTGGAGGAGTTCTCTTTGAGCCCAATTATCGCCCTACAATTACTGCTATTTAAGCTTTTGACTTGTATGGTAGCTACTCGTGATTTTCCTTTAATGTTTATCTAACTCTTAAGAAGGAAACACATGTTGGCTACCTGCTGTATTTAGCTGGACATTGGGGAGGAGAGATGGACTAAGGCTGCTCCTCAAGCCATCGGGCGTTCCCAAGTCAGTGCAAATATAATATTTAATATTTTTAAAATCCATGCTATAGTGATTTTGAAAATTGTTGAATGTTATACATATTTTAATTAAATTGCTTTCTTTCCCAGCCCTTATATATTCTTCTTCTATTTTTTTATTTCATAGAGGCTGCGAGTTGTTCTCTCCTCTTTCTTTTTACCTGAAGGGAGTGTTCCCGTACTATCAAATTACTCGAATATGCCTGAACCTAGAGGCGGGTTTGAAACTGTTGAGAGTCAAGAGAACAAGATAGTAGAAGTTCAACTGGGCTCTCCGATACATTGTGAGGTGCCTATTAATATAGATCATATGGAAAATAAGGTTGCTTCTAATATATCTGCTGAAATTAATAATGAAAAGCCAAATCACACACCTGAAGTGAGTGTGGAGGGACCACCCATTATTGATTCTGCAGCTTTGGAGACTCAAGCTCCTACTGGGGGAAATTTAGACATATTAGATATAGAGCCCACTGGGGCTCATAGGGATATGCTGGATTCTAGACAGGAACCTACGGATGAAGAATGTCTTCAACAAAGTCTATTTGGTATTAAAAGGGTGGTTCGTTTTCATGCATCGACTCCACTTCAGAAGATGATTTTAAGTGGAAAAATGCAAGCAGGAGAAATTTACGGCTCAGATTTATCCAAATTGAATATGACGGGAAATAATAAGGGTAAATACCCATTTGGCACCAAGCATTCCACTCATATCTCGCCAGCAGTGTTTATTTTTGGGAAGGGTGAACAGGATAAGATGCAATGTGCTACTAGCCCTACCCAGTCTAAGCATGCCAGTTGGGGAGAACAATTTAAAGGGACACCTATTCATTCTAATCATAATCTTGATCTACCTATCGGGGGCGGGCGATTTGGACGATTCCTTTTTGCTTATGGCAGATGCTTCGGGTGACTTGCTTAAAGAAATGATCGATCTGGAGATACCGACAGGGAGATTTTTATCCAAGGGTAAGGGTGCGAGGAGCTTATCTGAGGGGGCGCCGAGCGGTGAACTCTCTCAATTTAAAGATATTACTACGATGGGGAAACAACAAGAGGGTAAGCAACTAACCCCACTAGACCGGTATTAGAGACACCTAAAGCATTTATACATAGGAAGGTAACTTTTACTCAAGCGGATAAGGAAGGGTACCATCGACCTAAAGCAGTGGATAGTGCCACTGAACCCCATCAAACAATATTGGAAAGTCACTCTGTAGCTAAGGACAAACACGAAATACCTTGTTCAGGTAGGCAGGATAGAGGAGATTATCTTCTACCCCTCCTATCTAACCTACATATTAGTTTAAATTCGGCTCTGAAAACCATGGGTGAGTCCCAAGAGATGCTCGGTGGCTCCATGGTAGGCCAACAAGATGCCTTTAACCAATTAGTGACTCGTTTGGCATTTTTGGGGGGTTTAGTGGAGGGCAAGACCTATAATGATCATAATATTAAAGAACAGAATCTATACGATAAATATAGAGAGGAACAAGGTATTAGGTTAACAACTATGGATGCAAAAATCACCACTTTGTTGGAACTTATGCTTTCAGGGGATCGCCCTACCTCTTCAGATAAGGGGATAGTGGACCCAGACTTCCCTGTCCAAGGAGGTAAGAAATCCAATAACAATAAATATGGAAACGCATTGAGCTGTCCAGATAGTCCATCTGTCCTTTTGCACGCTATTGTAAGAGCTACAGGGGGGCTTACTCAAGAACAGGATTTGGAAAACTCTAGTGCCCAGGAGCACAGGAGTGAAATATCTAAGGAGGGGGAATTTTTTAATATCAGTAGTGAAGACGCAATAATTATCCAACTCACTCCACTTAAAAAGGGGAAAAAATGTAAACAAAAGACAAAACATATAGAGAAAAAACTAGTAGACCCAGCATTAGAAACGGGTGGAATGACGAATCCCGACGAAATAGGTTCTGTTAACAATTCTGACTATGTCATTAATGAGGTACCCCAATCTCCAGTGTGTAGATGTAAAAAAGCAGAAAAACAGGTTAGGGTGCTAAAAAAAAAACTAAAAATATGCCTAATACTAAAATGGAAGGCAGAAATTCCAATCTTAAAGCAATTAGGAATATTCCTGTTCAAGAAGAGCGTGGTGATAATGGGGTAGCGAATGGCTCTAACAAGGAAGAGGGTTAGGTGCGTGGAGAGGTCTCTAACAAAGGCTCTTCAGCTAGGGGAGAAAAAAACACCAACCCTAACATGGACGAGAGAATTGGGCAAGATCGCCCACAAACTAAACAAACTAAGATGACAGCCTTTGGTAAAAAAAACCAGCACCAAACATGCCAGAACATCAATAGGCACGCAACAAATTAAGCTTCTCCCTACTGCCTAAGTAAGGGAGGGAGTATATTCTAACACTCCCTCCCTTAATGGGCCGATAGCCATGGTTGAGAGTGGGAGTGGTTCTACCACTAATAATATGGGGGAAAGCCCTCTAGATACACAGTCTTCTAAAATCCAGGACTTTCAAGGAAATGCATTGGCTAAACCTTTTGTTGATAATACAAAGATGCAATCTATTTTGGGCCAGCCCCTTTCAAAGATTCATACAGGGAAGATTTTGGGTTGGATTAATAATAATAAAACAGACTCTCAGGCTAGTTTAAACAGAACACATCTTTTAAATCTGTTCAAAAAAATTCCTCTACTACGGGCTATAACAACAGATGATATAGACGCTATTTCTTTACCGAATCATAATAATCATCGAATGGTAAGTTGCTTTCACTTGGTGATGGTGGCAGTCATGGTGCGGGCCCAGGAAAAAAACCTTAATTCTTTGGGATATGATCTATCTACATTAGCAGATGACAAAGAGGCCGATAATTTCCTTCAATATAAGGAACCGATTAACATCCAAACGCAACAAATCGCACAATTGGGTAATAAAAAAGCAGACAATTCAGATCTAGGGATGGTTTTAATTTCCAGCCTACTTAATAGTGGTCAAGATTGGTCATGGTTGCAACCAGTGCTCAAAACTTTAGAGACCCTTAGAGAAGGTAATGTGTGCTCCTAACAGCTCTAATACCGATGTTATTTCCTGGAATTCATGTGGGGGATTACATTTGAACACATTCTTGACTAAAGGTGAAACTTACACCTGCCCCCGTATCTATTTTTTCCAGGAAACCATGATGTTGTTTGACAAGTATATAGAAGGATTCTATATCTTCTCTTCATTAGCATCGAGGGGGCTAGCTGGTCGGCCTAGTGGCGGTTTGACCATTGCTGTTGATCGTAATTTGGTGTTTCATGGCAATGTGATTTTTAGGAGTGATTGGCTTCTGGGTATTGTTCTATCGTCAGAGAACAATGTAGATCCGATCCTCCTGTTGAACTTATACTGGAATCCATTAAAAGTGACCATCAATACAGTGGAAGACTCTCTTAGAGAAATTCTGGGATGTTAGTTTGAGAAGGGATTTGGAAATCACATTATCTTGGGAGGTGACTTTAATTCGGCCTGTGCTGGGGGCTCTATGCTAAACGAAAGAGGGGTGATTCCTAAACTGCTTCACCCTAGTCTTAAGAGAGGTATATGGTGAGATAAGTTCCTTGATCATTGGGATCTGGGGCTCTTAGACCATGCCTCGGATTGGAATTTACCCAAATATACCTGGAAACGAGGAAGTAACAGCTCCAGAATTAATTTTTTCTATGTATCCAATAGTTGGAAGCAAGCATGTGGAGAATTGACACTCATGGAGGTAGAGTTGGGTGATCACATTCCCCTATGCTTTTCCTTATCACTTCCAAATCTTGGTAAACACATTAATCCTATGTTTTTGGGCCTAAAGGCGGCAAATAATGGGAGAAGGATTGCATGGAATAAGAAAACGATTATGAAATTTAATACCTTGGTTTTGGAGAACCTGACCCTATTGTCGCATCGAATTAGTAGGAAAGAGGACATCGTATTGGGGGGATCTTACTACCACAATATTATATTGTCATGTGTTTATAAAATCAGTAGGACAGGCCATATGGAGGTGTTGAAACCTAGGGGGAGGGTTGGTGACTCCAGAATCCAAAAATCCAAGCGTATCAAATATAGGGATCTAAAAACTTTGAAGAAATTACCCATCTCCTTTTCTGAATTACAGTTTAGGAAGGACAAAATTATCTTGAAACATAAAAATGTGTTTAAGTCCCTGAGAATGGATCAATATCTTGAAGCCCATCAATTGATGATGTATAATCTCTGCAAGTGCAGAGATGCTAACTTTTGGGCTACTGTCAACAATACACTCAGGCTGGCAAAAGATAGACTTGATTGCCCTATCCAAGCAGAGGCGTGGTGCTCCTATTATAAGGAAAACTTTGCATTGCCTTCAGCCTTCTCTAGGGAACAGGATCTGGTCCTCCAGTGGTGGGTTATTGCTTGTGGGATATTGAAGATATCATGTGGGCCATCAATAAACTGAAACCATCTAGAGGGCCGTGCCCCGATGGCATCCCTCCATTCGTCATAAAGGCGGCCCCTGAAATGTGGGCAGAGTTGCTCAAACCCATATTTGATGATATTTTTAAAAATCATATCATCCCTAAATCTTGGGCTCAAAGTATTATTATACCAATATTTAAAAAAGGTGATGTCCTCAACCCCCAGAACTATAGACCCATAGCACTTTTAGATGCAGCTAGTAAGGTCTTTGGCGTTCTACTCTTAAGGGATCTTAATAAAGTGATTAGGAGGAATGCTTGCTTTAGTACATTTCAGGTTGGCTTAAGAGAGGGTTTGGGAACCGACTTGAATGGGAATATTGTGGCCCATCTTAGAGATACTGTCCATCAATCTAACATGGGTTAAGTCTTTATGGCATCTTTAGACCTTTCCAGTGCCTTTGACGGGGTAATCAGAGCAAGATTGTGGAATACAATGTTAGCAATTAACTTTCCGCGAAAGATTGTTCAACTCTTGGCTCTGTTGCATAAGAATACCTCAGTCAGGGTTTGCTTGACTCAGGAAGGCTTGCTATCCGATGCCATGGACACTAAGGTTGGGGTCAAGCAGGGCTGTTCACTTGCACCCACGCTCTTCAACCTATATGTTAGCGATGTGGAGGGCATGTGGCAGGGTCCTTCCATTGCGCCGGTTAGGTTGGGGAGTTTGACTATTGTATGGGTGGCCTTTGCTGACGATTTTATTCTTTTTGACCACACTCCACGTGGCCTTCGTGGAAAGATGGATATTTTCTATCAGTATGCGATGGTGAACAATCTCCCCCAATGCATCCAAATCCCGAACGATTGTGGTCACTAAGAAAATAATTATTAAATCATATATTTGGAAGATGGGAGATGATTTGGTGGAACAGGTCCAGGCAATAACATATTTAGGCTATAACTTTACTAATAAATCTAGCCTTAAGAAGTGGAAACTGAGCCTAGTAGAAAAAGCGTCTAAATTAAAGATTCAAATGAAATTTCTGAAGGTTAGGGTATGTAAATTTTCACTCTTACCGATAAGACGTTTTTATCTTGCGAAATGTGAGCCGGTTCTTTTGTATGGTCTGGACATTTGTACCCATGATATGAGCTCATACCTGAATGTGGCCAGGGGAAAATGTGGAAAGAAGTATTGGGCCTATCCATGGCAGTCCCCAACGCCATTATCCGCCATGAGGTATGTCTTATCTCACTCAAAGCAAGATACCTGTGGAGACAATTATCTTTGTTTAGAAAGTTGAATGATCCACCTGCAAACACCCTATATGAGTTGTTAAATAAGGTTGTTAAATCTGGGTCAGTAAAATCCATTAGAGGATTCTGTGATAAAATGAATTTTCTATTAGATACTCTAGGCCTCTGTTTAGAAGACCTGGTACAATGACCTGGACTAGTTAAGAGACTTTTATTCAAGGCACATTGAGTGGACACAGTAAATGGCGTAGAGTCTTACTCCTCTTATAAGGAGTATGCTAACTTTGGACACGCAAGGGAATGCAGTCCCCTTTATTTACAAAGATTCCCTTGTTATAGGGCGAGATTAATATTTATGCGTTTTAGACTCAATCAGATGCCGACTTTAGAAAGGATTCGGCACTAGGGACATAAAGAAGAGGTGCCTAATCAAGTTCAAATCAGCTTCACATGTCGCTTCTGTGGAGAAACGGACACGTTAGAAACTCTTAAGCACCTTGTCTTAACTTGTACCCATTTTGAGTCTAAACAAGCGCTCTATCTTAAAGACAGATTTAACAGGGATCTTGAAATGTCTATCCATTTGTTTTGGAGCCGCTGTATGTGGGGTGTAAATATTTCTTTAATTCTTGCATTAAATCTATTGCTCCAAAATATAATGGAGGAATTGGAAAAAAAGGAACTTAATATGTAAGGTCTCTACAAAGAAATAACAGGAATGGAAAGAAAAGGGAAAAGAATAGGAAAACAACTACAATATTAATTAAGGGCTGGGAGAGATATTTTATGAAAATTTAATGATAATGTTTGTGATTTTGATGAAATTTTTCTCTATTTTTGTATGGTATTCTTGCATTTTTCTCATTTTATATTTGTATATGCTGTCTTATAAAATGAATTGTATATATGAATTGTGTGCGAAATGTTGTATAAGGTTTTATGTAAACTAACAATGCAACAATTAAAAAAAAGTATTCACTACAAGGAATTTCAAAACTACCATTGATTGGCCACTGAGGTTTGGAAGCATGTCTAGTTTGTCTGTGCCAAATATCAATAAACACTATACTACCAATGCCATGCTTACAGTACATAGTACAAGCCGGCGGCCCCTCCTGTGGATTTACCTCGTGTTTGGTGATTTCGGCAAATCTGCCCGCCTCGATATGTGGACCCTCGTCAAGATTCCGACTCGGACCGCATGCTCACCGTCCAGGGATCGGACCGTGCAGCGCTGCTGAGGTGTCGCTTCTCATTCAGAAAGGGGCCCCTTTTTGCCCATTTTGTCACCGTCCGATCCTAGTCCGATAGCCGTGTCATCCTTCAACGGGCCGGCATCAATCTTGAGGGTCCATATTCGGGCACCATCTGTGAAAGCAAAAGAAATATTGAGGCTGTGTACCTTCAAAAGGAAATACACCAAACACGGGTTATAAAGATACACAGATCTTTATTCAAAGTAATTGAACAGTTTTCAAAGAGTATCGGATAGCTATCAGGCCCTCAGTTCACCACAGCGAATACCAGCCCGTTCGGTGTGGGAAGTGAGTGGGACTGTACATCAGAATAAGGACACCTTTTATACACTCCAAAACATGATGTCCAACCCACTTGCAGGTTAATAAGTCTAGGATCTAGGGTTCATGCCGAGTTTGTGCCGTAATTTATGCAGCTATACATTTAGGGGTTATCCTTAACATATTCGCAAACAAGTTACAATAGCAACAGTGTGTCTTTGGATTTTGCGTTGAGCCTCTGCACATTACTTTATACAATATAGTAAAACAAGTGTTCACATAAGATGCTCAAACAGTATTGTGCACGATATACGTTCATGGATTAGTCTCGTTGGTACAGGTAATCCTTTATACACAGGTCAACGAGGGACATGGTCTGAGTACACGACCCTAACATTTGGCCTGCAGGCAGTTTAGACATTAACTTGCACACAGAGGTCAAGACAGCCATGTTACATTCAAAACAACACTGTCCACCATCTTAGAACACAGGGTGACTTTAGAGAGAGAATATAAAATGGCGGATGAACCTAAAATGGTGGCTTACACAGGTCTAAGGTCAGGACCTTGCAACACGGATTTCCTCACAGAGCAACTTGGCCTAGGCCAATATATATTCATATGATCTAGAGGGTATAATACGATTTCCCGTTCGACACCCCTTCCTCTATCTGTTCACTCTACCCCCACTCGGTCTGGCTAATAATTTGCTATTCTTCTTTCATGTTTAACTTTACCCGTTGTCATTGTTATTTAATTTTTTATGGTAATTTATTATTTTTTTTTTCAATGTGCTTTGGCGAAAATGCTAAAGAAATATAAATGAATACCAATGCAGATGCCCAACAGTTGTTACCATCTGCAGCCTGGTTGATAAACACGGTCTATTATTATTCTGGTATTTATTAAGCGTGGACTTCGCTTCAGGAAGCCAAGGAGCGCTTTACAATCACAGGGGGAAGAACGCGGTGAAGGTGCGGGGAGCTAACAGGGGAGGGCGGCCAATGGATCTACAAGCAACCAGTGGAGGAAACAATGGGGAGCAGATCACCCAGTCTCGGGCAGGGTGGGGAGTGGAGGATGTGTGGACCTGTCATCCAGGGGAGGAAACAGTGGGGAGCAGGTCACCCAGTTTCGGGCAGGGTGGGGAGTGGGGGATGTGTGGACCTGGCATCCAGGGGAGGAAACAGTGGGGAGCAGATCACCCAATCTCGGTCAGGGTGGGGAGTGGAGGCTGTGTGGACCTGCCATCCAGGGGAGGAAACAGTGGGAGGCAGATCACCCAGCCTCGGGCAGGGTGGGGAGTGGAGGATGTGTGGACCTGGCATCCAGGGGAGGAAACAGTGAGGGACAGATCACCCAGCCTCGGGCAGGGTGGGGAGTGGAGAATGTGTGGACCTGGCATCCACTGGAGGAAACAGAGGGGAGCAGATCACCCAGCCTCGGGTAGGGTAGGGAGTGGAGGATGTTGGACCTGGCATCCAGGGGAGGAAACAGTGGGGAGCAGATCACCTATCCTCGGGCAGGGTGGGGAGTGGAGGATGTGTGGACCTGGCATCCAGGGGAGGAAACAGTGGGGAGCAGATCACCCAGCCTCGGGCAGGGTGGGGAGTGGTGGATGTGTGGACCTGGCATCCAGGGGAGGAAACAGTGTGGAGCAGATCACACAGCCTCGGGCAGGGTGGGGAGTGGAGGATATGTGGACCTGTCATCCAGGGGAGGAAACAGAGGGGAGCAGATCACCCATCCTCACGCAGGGTGGGGAGTGGAGAATGTGTGAACCTGGCAACCGGGGGAGGAAACAGTGGGGAGCAGATCACCCAGCCTCAGGCAGGGTGGGGAGTGGAGGATGTGTAAACTTGGCAACCAGGGGAGGAAACAGTGGGGAGCAGATCACACCATCTCGGGCAGGGTGGGGAGTGGAGGATGTGTGGACCTGGCATCCAGGGGAGGAAACAGTGGGTATGGGGAGTGGAGGATGTGTGGACCTGGCATCCAGGGGATGAAACAGTGGGGAGCAGATCATCCAGTCTCAGGCAGGGTGGGGAGTGGAGGATGTGTGGACCTGGCATCCAGGGGAGGAAACAGTGGGGGACAGATCACCCAGCCTCGGGCAGGGTGGGAAGTGGAGGATGTGTGGACCTGGCATCCACTGGAGGAAACAGAGGAGAGCAGATCACCCAGCCTCGGGCAGGATGGGGAGTGGAGTATGTGTGGACCTGCCATCCAGGGGACGAAACAGAGGGGAGCAGATCACCCAGCCTCGGGCAGGGTTGGGAGTGGAGGATGTGTGGACCTGCCATCCAGGGGAGGAAACAGTGGGGAGCGTTTCACCCAGCCTCGGGCAGGGTGGGGAGTGGAGGATGTGTGGACGTGGCATCCAGGGGAGGAAACAGTGGGGAGCAGATCACCCTGTCTCCGGTAGGGTGGGGAGTGGAGGATGTGTGGACCTAGTAACCAGGGGAGGAAACAGTGGGGAGCAGATCACCCAGTCTCGGGCAGGGTGGGGAGTGGAGGATGTGTGGACCTGGCATCCAGGGGAGGAAACAGTGGGGAGCAGATCACCCAGTCCCGGGCAGGGCGGGGAGTGGAGGGTGTGTGGACCTGGCACCCAGGGGAGGAAACAGTGGGGAGCAGGTCACCCAGTCTCGGGCAGGGTGGGGAACGGAGGGTGTGTGGACCTAGGTGTTGGAGGTGGTGGGGGGTGGGGCATTCCTAGATGTGAGCACACAAGTCAGGCTGGGAAGAGGCAATGGCGCATTCTAACCCTGTCTTGTCAGGCAGCGCGTTCATGGGAATGCTGTCATCTTTCTCCAGGGCGCCAGTGTAGGGTCGCCCGGATCCGAGGACTCGATCTGCTGCTCTGAGGCCCGACTAGTCCGGATTCTATGCCACCCCCCTTTATCTTGCATTAAAGGCTCTCAGATTAGGAGCTCCACTCGGGGTACTTTTCACCATTAACAATGATTATAACAATTATAATCATAAAAATGTAAATAATGGTTATAGTAATATCGCATTCTTATATAGCGTTAAATTCCATGGTGGATTCCTCTCGCTTCTAAGCACTGTAAGTGCTGCCTGGACGACTGCCTGGGGAGCCCGGCCATTAGCCCCCCACCATGCCAACTTTCAAGGGCTTCCTCGAGCTGGCGCGGTGGGAGAAGGCGCCCCTTTGAGAAGGTCATGATCCTGGCGCGATGTCATGACCCTGGGGTGATGTCATGATCCTGGGGCGATGCCATGATCCTGGGGTGATGTCATGATCCTGCTGCAATGTCATGACCCTGGGGTGGTGTCATGATCCTGGGGCGACGCCATGATCTTGGGCTGATGTCATGATACTGGGGCGATGTTGTGATCCTGAGGTAATGTCATGATACTGGGGCGATGTTGTGATCCTGAGGTAATGTCATGATACTGGGGAGTTGTCATGACCTGAGCTGATGGAGTTACGTTCCTACTGTGATGACATATTCCCAGGATCTTGGCAGAGTTATGGAGTTACGTCATGTTCCTAGGAAGATGCCATAATCCCAGGGTCCTGGCAGAGTTATGGAGTTACGTCATGTTCCTAGGGTGATGCCATATTCTCGGTGTCCTGGCAGAGTTATGGAGTTACGTCATGTTCCTAGGGTGATGACATAGGCCCAAGGTCCTGGCAGAGTTATGGAGTTACGTCATGTTCCTAGGGTGATGGCATAGTCCCAGGGTCTTGGCAGAGTTATGGAGTTACGTCATGTTCCTAGGGTGATACCATATTCCCAGGGTCCTGGCAGAGCTATGGAGTTACGTCATGTTCCTAGGGTGATGCCTTATTCCCAGGGTCCTGGCAGAGTTATAGAGTTACGTCATGTTCCTAGGGTGATGACATATTCCCAGGGTCCTGGCAGAGTTATGGAGTTACGTCATGTTCCTAGGGTGATGCCATATTCTCGGTGTCCTGGCAGAGTTATAGAGTTACGTCATGTTCCTAGTGTGATGCCATATTCTCGGTGTCCTGGCATAGTTATGGAGTTACGTCATGTTCCTAGGGTGATGACATAGTCCCAGGGTCCTGGCAGAGTCATGGAGTTACGTCATGTTCCTAGGGTGATGCTATATTCCCAGGGTCCTGGCAGAGTTATGGAGTTACGTCATGTTCCTAGGGTGATGACATATTCCCAGGGTCCTGGCAGAGTTATGGAGTTACGTCATGTTCCTAGGGTGATGACATATTCCCAGGGTCCTGGCAAAGTAATGGAGTTACGTCATGTTCCTAAGGTGATGGCATATTTTCGGTGTCCTGGCAGAGTTATAGAATTACGTCATGTTCCTAGGGTGATGACATATTCCCAGGGTCCTGGCAGAGTTATGGAGTTACGTCATGTTCCTAGGGTGATGCCATATTCTCGGTGTTCTGGCAGATTTATGGAGTTACGTCATGTTCCTAGGGTGATGACATATTCCCAGGGCCCTGGCTGAGTTATGGAGTTACGTCATGTTCCTAGGAAGATGCCATATTCCCAGGGTCCTGGCAGAGTTATGGAGTTACATCATGTGCCTAAGGTGATGACATAGTCCCAGGGACCTGACAGAGTTATGGAGTTACGCCATGTTCCTAAGGTGAAGACATAGTCCCAGGGTCCTGGCAGAGTTATGGAGTTACGTCATGTTCCTAAGGTGATGCTATATTCTCGGTGTCCTGGCAGAGTTATGGAGTTACGTCATGTTCCTAAGGTGATGACATAGTCCCAGGGTCCTGGCAGAGTTATGGAGTTACGTCATGTTGCTAGGAAGATGCCATATTCCCAGGGTCCTGGCAGAGTTATGGAGTTACTTCATGCTACTAAGGTGATGCCATATTCTCGGTGTCCTGGCAGAGTTATGGAGTTACTTCATGCTACTAAGGTGATGCCATATTCTCTGTGTCATGTCAGAGTCGCAGAATTTTGTCATGTTCTTAGGGTGATGACATATTCGCAGGGTTCTGGCAGAGCTATGGAGTTACGTCATGTTCCTAGGGTGATGCCTTATTCCCAGGGTCCTGGCAGAGTTATAGAGTTACGTCATGTTCCTAGGGTGATGACATATTCCCAGGGTCCTGGCAGAGTTATGGAGTTAAGTCATGTTCCTAGGGTGATGCCATATTCTCGGTGTCCTGGCAGAGTTATGGAGTTACGTCATGTTCCTAGTGTGATGCCATATTCTCGGTGTCCTGGCATAGTTATGGAGTTACGTCATGTTCCTATGGTGATGACATATTCCCAGGTCCCTGGCAGAGTTATGGGGTTACGTCATGTTCCTAGGGTGATGCCTTATTCCCAGGGTCCTGGCAGAGTTATGGAGTTCTGTCATGTTCCTAGGGTGATGACATATTCCCAGGGTTCTGTCAGAGTTATGGAGTTACGTCATGTTCCTAGGGTGATGCCATATTCTCGGTGTCCTGGCAGAGTTATGGAGTTACGTCATGTTCCTAGGGTGATGACATATTCCCAGGGCCCTGGCAGAGTTGTGGAGTTACGTCATGTTCCTAAGGTGATGCCATATTCCCAGGGTCCTGGCAGAGTTCTGGAGTTACGTCATGTTCCTAGGAAGATGCCATATTCCCAGGGTCCTGGCAGAGTTATGGAGTTACGTCATGTTCCTAGGGTGATGCCATATTCCCAGGGTCCTGGCAGAGCTAAGGAGTTACATCATGTTCCTAAGGTAATGCCATATTCCCAGGGTCCTGGCAGAGTTATGGAGTTACATCATGTTCCTAGTGTGATGACATAGTCCCAGGGTCCTGGCAGAGCTAAGGAGTTACGTCATGTTCCTAAGGTGATGCCATATTCCCAGGGTCCTGGCAGAGTTATGGAGTTACGTCATGTTCCTAGGGTGATGCCATATTCCCAGGGTCCTGGCAGAGCTAAGGAGTTACATCATGTTCCTAAGGTGATGCCATATTCCCAGGGTCCTGGCAGAATTATGGAGTTACGTCATGTTCCTAGGGTGATGACATATTCCCAGGGCCCTGGCAGAGTTATGGAGTTACGTCATGTTCCTAAGGTGATGCCATATTCCCAGGGTCCTGCCAGAGTTATGGAGTTACGTCATGTTCCTAGGAAGATGCCATATTCCCAGGGTCCTGGCAGAGTTATGGAGTTACGTCATGTTCCTAGGGTGATGCCATATTCCCAGGTTCCTGGCAGAGTTATGGAGTTACATCATGTTCCTAGGGTGATGCCATATTCCCAGGGTCCTGGCAGAGTTATGGAGTTATGTCATGTTCCTAGGGTGATGCCATATTCTCGGTGTCCTGGCAGAGTTATGGAGTTACGTCATGTTCCTAGTGTGATGACATAGTCCCAGGGTCCTGGCAGAGTTATGGAGTTACGTCATGTTCCTAGGGTGATGCCATATTCCCAGGGTCCTGGCAGAGTTATGGAGTTATACCATGTTCCTAGGGTGATGCCATATTCCCAGGGTCCTGGCAGAGTTATGGAGTTATGTCATGTTCCTAGGGTGATGCCATATTCTCGGTGTCCTGGCAGAGTTATGGAGTTACGTCATGTTCCTAGGGTGATGCCTTATTCCCATGGTCCTGGCAGAGTTACGGAGTTCTGTCATGTTCCTAGGGTGATAACATATTCCCAGGGTTCTGGCAGAGTTATGGAGTTACGTCATGTTCCTAGTGTGATGACATAGTCCCAGGGTCCTGGCAGAGTTATGGAGTTACGTCATGTCACGAGGGTGATGCCCTATTGCCAAGCTATGTGCTCCCTGGTGTTGAAGAGAGCCTCTGGGAGTGATGTCATCTTCCCAGAGTGGCATCAGGATCCTGCACCTATGGCACGCTCCTGGGGCAATGCCCTGTGGTAAAATGACATCATGTTCCCAGAATGTGGTTTATCAGTTTCCTGGAGGGATACATTCCTTGGATAATGTCATGTTCCCAGAATGGAGCTAAATTAGTTTCCTGGAGTGACGTCATTTACTTGAAGTGTTGTCATTTTCCTAGAGCGATGTCACTGGACACTCAGGCTAGAGGGGTCATGTTGTGACATCACTCCAGGAACCTGACATCAACTGCCAATTATCTTTTTTGACCGATCGGGGCGAATCAGTATCTTTACCTCCTTTTCTCGCTTCTCTTTCCTGTGGCGTCACGCAGGGCTCTGCCTTGTCCCCGATGTTATTTAACATCTATGTGCAGCCTTGGGTTGACCTCATCCGCTTTCACGGGTTCAAGTGCTACTCATACGTGGACGACACGCAGATCCAGGTCAGTTTGGAGCGGGACCGGGAGGCGGTGTCGTCCCGTCTGTGCGACTGCCTAGCGGCTGTGGAGGAGTGGATGGGTGCCAATTGGCTCAAACTCAACAGGGACAAAACTGAGGCCCTGGTGGTGGGTGCCTCCTCTGAATCCTGTTCTTGGTCCTCTGCCTTCTGGCCATCCTCACTGTGTGACTTTCCTATTCCAGTGACAGTCGCTAGAAATCTTGGGGTCTATCTCTCTGTTTCTCTGTCCATGGCATCATAGGTGAGTGCAGTGTCTCCTCGGTCCATGGCGTCACAAGTGAGTGCAGTGTGCCAGACTGGCCACTTCTTACTGAGGGCCCTTCGGAAGATCCTGCCTTTTATTCATCCTTCTCTTTGCCCTCCAGTTGTGGCTTTCCTAATTTCCAGCAGGATAGACTATTGTAATGCTCTCTACTGGCCCTTCCCTCGAGCCTAATCCATCGCCTGCAACTGCTGCAGAACCTGGCTACACGGACAGCTACAGCCACCCCTTATGGTTCCCACATTAGCCCAGTGCTACGTTCTTTCCACTGACTCCCGGTGAAACCAAGAATAGTCTTTACATCTCTTGTCTTGTTCACCGGGCATACTACCAGGCTGGTGCCAATTTCTTGTGGGATAAATTCACTCCTTATATTCCAGGCCGCCCTCTTCAGTCAAGCAGTGACTGTCTGGTCGTTGTCCCCCAATTTCATCTTCGAAGAGTGTGCGGTCAAGCCTTTTTGGTGGTAAGTCATGGAATGGTCTCCCTTTAACTCTGAGGCTGACCACGAACCACCTGCACTTCTGTCGCTTGTTAAAAACTCTGCAATTTCATTAATCCCCCTAGATCAATGTTGTACTACTATGACTATCCTTGCGTCAAGATGCCTTCGGGTGTATGTGCGCATTATAAATCTGAGTAACATAACATAACAATGAACCAGAGGGTCCTCTGCATAAGTCTCCTAGGAGAATGCATGGTGTGTGTAGAACATTCTTGTAGCCAGTGGGGGGGTTTCCTTCCTTTTTTTGTTACAAGCTGTTAGGCAGAATCATTACCTCCGTGTCCCTCTTCCTCGCCACAGTACTTACTACATGAAGTATACCAAAGATCCGAAGATCAGACCGGCACATACTTGACCCGAAAAGGAAAGACCTCATTCCTGCAAGCAGGGGCTGTGGCATCCCAAGGTGAGTCCCAAGCAACCGACCCAAGGAGGAGTGAGGAGCACATCCCTCACAAAACCAACCGGGGAGGAGCAAAAATCCCAGGTGCTGTAGATAGACACATAGACAGACCACACAACGTGTCCACTTCAGGGCAGCAAGGGCTGTAGCCCTGGACACTCCGAACCAGGGACCACTAAAATATCACAGAGGTCCCATGTAAAAGACCAGAGAGGAAGGCATTACCAAGCTGACCTCCAAGTCGAGGCGCTCCAAAGATCAACAGAGCAAGATGGAGGCCCAGCTATCCCGACAGAATAAAGGACAACAACCACACTACTCCCAGCGCCAGGTGCTCAGGAATAGCCTTCCAGAAAGAACCCTATTCTAAAGATGCCACCCCACCACACTACGTGACAGGCCACATGTCTTCAGCAGAGAGAAGGTAGGAACCCCTCTTTCTCACCATTGGGGGGAGAGGCAGGGGAGAACTGAGAGCGTCCTCCTAACCTATCACAAAGATAGAACTCCATCACAGCTTATACATTACAGAGAGTACAACCAGATGCCCTCACCATATGCCCACGCATTCATCCTCCTGGGCAAAGCAAGGGCCTGGGCAAACCACCTTGGTCACCTCTGCATATGTCATAGACACCTACACCCCCATCTCAGATATTGTGGGTGCAACTCGACATCAAGCACCCCTAGACAAGGCAACTTCTATAGCTGGTGAGCAGAGGAAGTCATGACCCAGAGTGATCTGATGCCGCCATGATGCAGGTGGAATGCACTAACTCACAGATATTCCTGAACCTCCAGGAGCAGCGTACTCCAAGGACGCCCCTGAACCTACGAAGCCCAGGGATTTGCCCTCAGAGCAGTGATCCTGCCCGTTACCACTGTCTGGAAGGATCAACCAACCTACTGGCAGGGCTGAGTCAAGAAGTCCCCCAAATACACAGCCCGCTGGGGTACTTCACGTACAACCATAGGACACCATATCTGATCCAGAAGGCAAGCAACTAGTATCCCCGAATCCTGTCACCACCAAACCAGAGCACAACCCCCTCAACCCCAAGACTGTGGTCAGCAACTGGAGGAAGGCAGGAGGTGGAGCCCAGAACGCACCCACACCAATTACCTTCCTGCAACTTACAATAATGCCAGGCGACCCAACCTGCTACGGGCACCATGGCCAACTAAGAATGAGGCGTGGCCGGTAACCGCCAGCACTCCAGCAGACACCAAAGCATGAAAGCGGGATTCCCAAGGAGCATCATGGGACAGGTCAGGTGCTTTATACCCCGGGCTTCGAGTGGGGGGGGGCTAAAAAAGAAAAAGAAATGGAGGTGGAGAACCTGCATAGAGTCAGCGCTGTGACGAGGGAGAGTGCGACCAGGAGTAATGAAGATTATTGGTAAGTAATGAAGATTACCGATAAGTAATCACATGTTGCAGAATTTCCACCTGCTTTGATGTAGCACCAACATGACTTGACTTACTTCCGCGGGAGGAGTCACAGTTGCAAAAATCCTGACGACCACCCCCCACCCCCCACCGACCCCTAATCCGCCCGACCCGGCCCAGCACTGAGAATGTATTATGAATTTGTGCTTGACAGTCAACGCTCCACCCCCACTGGCGCTACCCCCGTGCCCCTCCTACACTGGTACCCCCCCCTGCTGTCAGGCCCCTCACCACGCCATCCCCCGGCCCTTCGCCTCCTACTGACAGACACAGGGGCAGCGCCTGACTGCTGAGTACTTATTCTGAAGGATTTCTTGACAGTCACCGACCCCCAACCCCCCACACACTCACTGGGGGCGGGGCATGACTCTTTTACGGGAAGCCTCATTAGGTGATTATTAATAGTGATTTTTCCATTCCCCTCCCTCCCTCAGGGGCGTGCTGGGTGGGTTGCGGGACCTCATTCACTAAAAATAATATAGCCTTTCGGAATGTAAACCAGCAGGCAGCAGACGGGGCCCTGCCCCTCTGAGGCTAGCTCCTCGGGCAGCAGACGGGGCCCTGCCCCTCTGAGGCCCTCCCAGTGTAGCTCCTCGGGCAGCAGACGGGGCCCTGCCCCTCTGAGGCCCTCCCAGTGAAGCTCCTCGGGCAGCAGACGGGGTCCTGCCCCTCTGAGGCCCTCCCAGTGTAGCTCCTCGGGCAGCAGACGGGGCCTCCCAGTGTAGCTCCTCGGGCAGCAGACGGGGCCCTGCCCCTCTGATGCCCTCCCAGTGTAGCTCCTCAGGCAGCAGACGAGGTCCTGCCCCTCTGAGTCAGAGGCTACAGCTCGCCTTCCCAATGTAGCTCCTTCCCACGGAGTGACCACTAGCAAGGGCATGGCGGGGCGAGAGGGGGCCGGCGTGGGGTTCCTACTAAACGCCTAAAACCTCGGTGAGGAAGAAGCAGTGTGCTGCTTGGTGCAACGATACCCCAAAACCGGGCCCCCTACCCAGTCTCCCTGCCCAGGCTCCCTACCATGGGAATCCCCCATCCCAGACATTCTGAAATTCAAGACTTTAGTGCTTGTGTGCGTGTGAGAGCGACATAGAGAGAGAGGGGGGAGAGAGGGGCAGAGAGAGAGAGGGGGAGAGAAAGAGAGAGAGAGAGAGAGGGGTTGAGAGCGCGAGATAGATAGAGAAAGGGAGAGAGAGAGAGAGAGAGAGAGAGAGAGAGAGAGAAGGAAATGGAGGGGGACAGAGAGAGAGAGAGAGAGAAAGGGGGAGAGAGAGGCCTCATTACGACCCTGGCGGTAAGGGGTTAACGCCAGCGTTAGCTGCGCCGACCCCTTACCGCCAATTACGAGGTCCCTTAGCGCCATGGCGCTTTTAACACCTGCTTTTAGCAGGTGTTAAAATTCATGGGCCCTCATTACGACCCTGGCGGAAAGTGACTGACCGGACCGCAACAGCGTAAATAGCATTTCCGCCATTGCACGAAGGAGCAAAGTGCGGCCCATTCCGACCCATCGGGCACGAGCACCAAGGCATGGCGGAAGTGCAAAGTCCGCGATGGCGGAAATGACCCCAAAACGGCCCACACCGCCGCCGTACGGCGCCCTAGGTGCAATACCGCCACCCATCACAGCGGAAACCGCAGAGTGCGCCTACCGGAAAGTACGGTGACCGGAAATATACGGAAACGGAAGTAAAAACATGGGCCCGGAACGGGAAACATCCCGCCGTACACCTATAAAACCACAAAAACCACACAACCACTAAAAACACTACCCCGAGACACACCCCAACCCGTCATCCACCCTAGCGAAACCAAGAAAAATGGGAAAAGTAGCGAAGAAAGCGTGCGACCGCAAGCGGCAGGTCCACTTCTCCCGTGAGTAACTCACCGTGCTAACAGAGACCCTCCAGGAGAATGCTGCCGTCGTCTTCTCCACGCAAATGACCAGGACGGCACTTGCGAACAAGAAGGCCATATGGGCTCTGGTGGCACAGCGGGTAAGTGCGGTGGGGACCGCACCCCGCAACCCACAGCAATGCAGAAAGCGATGGGACGACCTGCGGATACGCGTCCGCAGCATACTCTCTGCCAACCGCAACATTGCCACAGCCACCGGGGGAGGTCCTGAATCACCCATCAAGTTGACCCCCTGGGAAGAAATCTGTGCCTCCACCATCGGAATGGAGAGCATAGAGGGAGTCGGAGGGATGGAGAAAGGAGTGCAGACATCCGAAGATTCAGGTAGGTGGGCCAGATAAAACAATGCTAAATCCACAATGTCCAATCATGTGAAGTACCATGTGTCCACATAGTGCAACAGAAACACATGTCCAGGAGAACGTCCACACACATCGCCCTGATCGCGCACTTTAAAACTCACAATAAATACATAAATAATTAAAAACCCCTAAAACACCCACCACACGTCCAGCAGGCACACCCTAACTGCAGGCTGCCAAACAACTGCACCCTCACTCCACACACAAATGAAAGCACCTCCAAGGCACCGACCCAAATCACCCTCATGAACCACCCCAATGCATGTGATACAATGCCATTCCAATACCCACAGACCCATTAATAACCCTCGCCCTCCTTTACTCCACCACAGGGTCCGATCCAAACGACGACCATCAGGACACCCCTACCAGCACACCTGCAAAGAGGGCCAAGACCAACGGCCAAAGACCCTCCACCTCAGCTGCACGCATCAAGACACGGCAGCTGCACACAACAGGTGGCAGCACAGAGGAGGGGACATCAACAGGCACCCCAGCAGCCAGCATGCCCACAACACCACCACCACAGGTCCCCCCAACGGATGCAACAGAAGGCACTGCCTCTGGTGGCAGCAGCACCATAGGTGACACCCCATTGATGGCAGCATGCTCCGACACAGAAGACGGGGATGTCGAAGTCAGATCCATCCATGACCTGTCCCATTCCCCCTGTTTGTCCCATCCCGTACAACATGAGGATACCACGCAGGGGCACCCACAAGACGACGACTGGCCATCCCCCACAAGCCCTGTGGCAAGGCAACATGAGGTCAACAGCCCCTCTGTGACACCCCCGCAAATGGCCATGGCCCAGCAGAGGCAACAGTCCCTCGACCAGTTAATCGTGCAACAGCAGCAACTGGCCACGCTCCTCAAGGAGCATGCCGATGAATGTGGGCGCACTAAGGCAGACATAGAAACATCAACTGAGACACTCAGGGCAGAAATGGAGAGAAGTACAGAGACACTAAGGGCACAAATGGAGAGTAGCACCGAGAGCCTGAGAGTCCAAATGGAGAGAAGCACCGAGAGCCTGAGGGGGGAACTGCATGCGACGTCCAAAGACATATGTGCCGAACTTGCCGCAGTGCGCCGTGTGCTCACTGAGCTCTCACAAACCCTTAGGGACATGCATGGACGTGAGCAGGCAGAGACATCATCCGTTGCAAGTTCCGTCCAGGGCAGCCCCCAACGTAGATCTGGGAGGAACCTGCGCTCCACAGGCAGGGGTGCCCCTGACACCCGCAGAGGGGGCTTGCAATAGCGACAGGCCACTGACAATGAGCATCTTTGGACACTGGTGTTTGGGGGGGAGGTAGGAGGGGGGAGGGGGTGTGTTGGGCTCACTTGGGTGGCGGGTCGATAGGGTGTTCAACATGATATCACATATGCCATAAAGAGTGCACGATCAACCAATGAGATGTGTGAACAATGAACTTTGTGTACTAGGCCATCATAGGCGTACAGTCCATATTGTGCATGTACCAGACACACACAGTGCCACGAGTCCCGTGTCCATGTATCAGCCACCAGGCGTGAGTGCTAGAAGCATGCATCAATGAGATGCTGACGAATGTCACGGCCCTCCGGTGCCTCGCAGACTCCTTGAGGTGCTGCCACATCCCCACCCTCATCATGACCATCATCAGGTGCTTGCAGTTCTGCGTCAGGGGGCATGGGCACATTTCTACGTACGCACATGTTGTGGAGCATGACACATGCCATGACCATCTTAGCAACCTTCTCATGGCGGTACAGGAGTGCCCCGCCAGACCTGCTGAGGCAGCGGAAACGAGTCTTCAGTAGGCCGAATGCCTGTTCAATGACTACATGGGTACGTGAGTGGGCATGGTTGTAGTCCTCCTCATGCTGGTCCCGTGGGTTCCGGACTGGTGTGAGGAGCCATCTCTTCAGTGGATACCCAGCATCACCTGTATATGGACGATAAACGTATGATGTGGAATGCCATTGCTACGTACGCACACCCCCCCCCCTTTCCTGCCAGGTCATTGCCGCATCACATACCCCACATCATCATGCATGAAATGAGACTCACCGAGTAGCCAGGATCTGTTCCCTGCGTGTCGCTCCATGTAGCGTGGTATAGTAGAGTTCCTCAAGACCATAGAATCATGGGTTGATCCAGGGAATCTGGCACAACAATGTGTAATGATCCTGTTGGAGTCACACACCATTTGCACATTCAGTGAATGAAATTGTTTTCGGTTGCGGTACTGGGCCTCCATGGCATGTGGGACGACCAATTCCACATGGGTGCAGTCGATGGCACCAATGCAACCCGGTATGCCGCCAAGTGCATGGAATCCCACTTTTGTGTTGGTAATTTCCTGCTCCGAGCGTGGTAGAGAGATGTGGTCGTCTGCGTGCTGCAGGAGGGCATCGAGCACTTGCAATAGTGTCCGTGAGAACAGTGGCTGAGAAATGCCATGCAACTGTCCGACTGTGTGCTGGTAGGTGCCTGTGGCCAGGAAGTGTAGTACAGACACCACCTTCAGTAGGGGTGGGATGGCGGTTGGGCTATCTATCATGCTGACAAGGTCAGCCTGTGTCATGTCCACAATGGCGGCTATGGTGTCCCGGTCCAAACGGTAGAGGGTGTGGATCTGCTCATCAGTGAGGTTGAACGGATGTCCTCGGAGGCGTGGGATTGCGGGCTGCCTGCGTGGTGGTAGTGGCTGTGCTGGTGGCCCTTGCTGGCCCTGCCTTGGCCTCCTCCTCCTCCTGCGTCTCCTCCGTGCGGCCGGTTGTAGTTGGTGTTCGTCTTCTTCTTGAAGTTGGAGTACTTGCAGTGCTATCAGGTCCCCCAGGGCCAACATCGCGAGTCCTGCCGGTAGCATTTCGGAGTGGGTGTGGTTGTGGGAGGAGACTGGGTGTGCAATTTATGTGTTTTCAGGCTGTATGGCCTCCACCTGTGGTGATTCATTCCACCTGTGCAAGCTGCTCTCCCCTTTGGCCGAGCACGTCCCGCACACGACGCTGCAATTCGAGGAATGGCATCTTGCTATTGTAATCATGTATTTGTACCCGATGGCCGTGTAACATTTGTTGATATGTACATTCGGCTATGGTCCCATGGTTTCACATACAATCTTTGCAGTCGCGAACAGACTTGTGATGGGTCAGTGGAACGTAGTACTCGAGTAACGGTGGGCCCTCATGCATCACTGTACCGAGTTGCAACGACGGGCGGGGCGTCCCATTAGTGGGTGATGGCAGATGCCATTTTCACACACAGCCGCACTAGATGGATTAATTTGTGATTTCAAACGGCCACAGATGCCTTTTCGACGTGATGTTGCAAATGAGGAATTCGAAGGGCGGCGCTTTCGGTTTTCAGCAAGCGGCGAGGAGATGCCCACAGGTCTGACTGCAAATATAACGTTCTATTGTTAAATGTCCTTGAGACAGGGGCCATGGCGAGGAAGCAATGATTGATATGAATAGTTTGGGTGCGCAATAGCGACGTGGCCGATGAGGCCGGACGATCACAAATACAATCACAACACTGGAATTACGGGCTGGGGCACTGTGGATTTTGCAGGCTGCATAACGCACAGACTCAATGGAAATTCCGAATGTTTTGTGAGTAAATATCCAGGCGTTTTTATACCGGGATGAGGGAATGATGAATAGATGCATGGGCAGGTGATTTGATACAGGGTTTGCCATGTACAGGGCTTGTTGGAATCTATCCGCCTCCCCTGCGCTATGTGATGCAGGGCTGCCATAGTGGGACCATCGTCTATCTGGCCTTGTTGAGCCCTCCCTGTCTCGACGCGCCTTCAGACACTTGTGTCCATGCACGTTAACATTCCCATCTGATGGAATCTGTTTTGACAGACGCATGCACAGGTACACTCGTTTGTGATGGTGTTTACACCTCGATATAGATAGTTATGAGTCGCAAGGGGTTTAGGGGTGGTGATGATCCTTTCGAGTGGGCTAGCATGCATATGACTGTGGATTTCGTGTGATCATTGAAGTGAGTTGTTCGAATGTAGTTCTGATGGCCATTCTGTTCTTTTTCTTTTCTTTTGGTTGACAGGTATCTCCTCCCCTTTTGCCACTGCCATCTGTATGCCACTCCTGCAGATGGCGTTTACTCCCGACACCTGCTGCTTCGTGTTAATCAGTGGAGCAGCATTACGATCTTATGGGACGATCACCAATGGGCCACATGCCCTTACGCAGTACTAGTGGCTCGGAGCAACATTTCGGCCTTTCAGCTGGACTAGTGCCTCCCCATTGGGACGGGCCTGCGGTTCTGTGCGCTTCCATGTTGCCTTTTCGTACGTGAATGTGGCTCTGTGTACCATGATGGAACAGGGCGTCACACAAGTAGTAGCTGGTCATTCCTTGCGGATGCAGCCCACAATGGTGATATGTGTTTTGGAGTTCATGGACTAATGGCTGTATGGGCTTGGTGATTTTGTTGTGCATTAAATTTCTATTCTGATATGGGCCGTGTAGCGTTCTTCTTTGCGAGTGATGTGGCATTTTCCTATTTGGGGAGCGATGTATTGTGAGGAGATCTGCATTGGGTTCCAGCTTCGGAGTATAGTTGCGTGGTACTGTGCTGGGCGCGTTTGCCTACGGAGCCCAGTGAGGTCAGGGATGGGGGCTGCCAATATGACTGTTTGATTGTTGGCATGCTCAGGGGCGGGGGATTGGGTTTTGTGTAACAGATGCCGGTCAGCCAGGTGGACTGGTGGAATGTTGTGATTTTCGGAATATTGCTGGTCACAGGTGCCTGTGTTTGCGTGCGTTTCGGGGGGGGGGACTGTGGTCATGTCCATTGGAATGGCTTCTGTATTCGTGCCATCTGTGCCCTGCAGCTCACATTGGCCCCTCTTGTGATTCTTTTGTTCGTTGGCATGCATGGGTGACTAGTACATTTCACTGGTTGCATTGTGACTTCATTGCACCTACGGGGAGTTGTACTTTGTGGGCAGGGAGCGGTGTCCAGGCACTCAGTGGGGCCGTTTACGGTTGATTCGCGATGCCGTACTTCTCACCATGGCGGAATGGTGCTTTCCGCCATGCTTGATGGCGTTAGGTGCATGTCCGCCAGGGTCGGAATTTGCGTACCCTTGCGCCATGGTGGTATTTACGGTTTGGCATGGCGCGCGCGCGCGTACTTGGTGCAGTTAGCGTTGGCGTTCACTACGGTGTCGCTAATGGCTTCGTACTTTGCGGTGACGGGTCATAGTCGCACCGAGCGCTATTCGATGGCGGTATTGCATTTCCGCCATCGTTTTTCGATTTCCGCAAGGGTCGTAATGAGGCCCATGGCGCTAAGGGACCATGGAGTTAATTACGCCACCGTAATTTACGGTGGCGTAATTAACGCCTTCCCCACTCCCATTATGCCCTATGGGGCAAAAATGGGAATGGGGAAGGGTAAATGGGGATTGGGGACTTACCGCCCCGCCGACCTCGGAATGGGGCGGTAAGTCCGCCAACCACCATGGCGTAAACGTAGTTTACGCCATGGTGGTAAAGTCACGGCCCAGGCGGTAACTTACCGCCTGGGTCGTAATGAGGCCTTGAGGGAGAGAGAGACAGAGAGAGAGAGAGAGAGAGAGAGAGAGAGAGAGAGAGAGAGAGAGAGAGAGAGAGATGGAAATGGAGGGGGAGAGAGAGAGAGAGAGACAGAGACAGAGAGAGAGAGGGGGCGAGAGAGATAGGGAGGGAGAGAGAGACAGGGAGTTGACCTTCATTCAAACATATTGTAAAGCGCCATTACTGTTAACTCCCTGTGGTGCTTCTGACAGAAACCCTGCATGACATCTCACCAGTCTCTGATGATCGCCCCACCGTTCCCGAATTCCCCCCCTCCAGGCTTCCCCATACCCAGTGGAAGATTTAAGGCAAAGGGCCCAGGGGGCAAGATTGACAGAGGGCCCTGGGCAGGCAGGGTTTAGGGTGGGAGGAGTCAATGTCTGTCACAAGTACAACTTGATGAACTGTAAGGATAGATATTCTATATATTGTATGTTCTCTTGTGTGTCATTCGTGTTGTGTGTTTCGGATCATGACTGTAAGGGGCAGCCTGCCCACCTTGCCAGATCCTGCTGACCTAGAATGGCTTATCCAGGACCACTCCATGTGCTCCCTAGAGTGGCTTATCCAGGACCACTCCATGTGCTCCCTAGAGTGTCTTATCCAGGACCACTCCATGTGCTCCCTAGAGTGGCTTATCCAGGACCACTCCATGTGCTCCACTAGGACCACTCCATGTGCTCCCTAGAGTGGCCTATGCAGGACCACTCCATGTGCTCCCTAGAGTGGCCTATGCAGGACCACTCCATGTGCTCCCTAGAGTGGCTTATCCAGGACCACTCCATGTGCTCCCTAGAGTGGCTTATCCAGGACCACTCCATGTGCTCATGTGGGACTGCTGCTCTCCCCTTACATCTGTTCATCTTTTCAAAAATCACAGGACTCCTGGACCCCTTCCCAAATCTTCTGCTCTCCTCTCACATCTGCTCCCTCGTCATTTTCCAGAAGACCCTCACCCTCGTCACCTTCCATTCTCTACATCTGCCATCTGGTCCCCATCGTTCTCACTTTCAATCCACTCCTCTGATTAGCTTCCATCCGCTCTAGCCTTCCCACAAGAAGAGCTCACTTTGCTACAGCTCTGCAGATCTCTAGCAAGATCCTGAAAGGGGAATCCTAATTAATCATTCCCCAAGAATAAAGTGTGTGCACCTTTTATTCAACATATATGCATGAATTGACCTAGAAACAACCTGTGCAAATCCAGAGAAAAAGAGAAGACGGACAAATAGTGTAGAAGCATCCTTCTACTGATCTTCCCATCTGCCCTCCCCTTCCTATTTCATTGCTATCCTTTTAAATGTGACACCCAGTCACCTTCCATGCACTCCCCATTACCACCATTCCCGTTTACCACCAGTCCCCCACACCCACGCCATGTCTTCATGGCCTGGCTGGAGAGACTTGAGGATGACGCCTCCTTTGCTCTGCGAGGGCTGAGCAGTGCGGACCCCGGCCCATATTCCATCCCAGCTTCAGGGCGCTCATACACGTCCCTGAACACTGTGGCTACTCCCAGCAGGCCGCCGGGGAGGGGCTTCCTGTGAAAGGCAGACCCACCCAGAATATTGCAGCATGGAATGGCACAAATTGTGGCTTAATAAACAACATTTTGAAGCACAAAAATTAAGTTTTTCAGTACATTATCAGGGTGTGAAGGAGTGCTACTATGCTGGAGAGAGAACCAAGATGCAGACTCAGGGTGACAAGCACGTTTGGAAACAACGGCCCTCATTACGGGTCCGGCGGAAACCGTGCTGGATAGACCGGCAGGTAGCCGCCGGAGCTGTAATGATTTACCACCGCCTGACTTGCTCGAATCACTGGGGCATTACAGCCCCGGCGGTCCGGTAAGTCAGGCACCAGTTAAATGTTGACCCCCATGGAATGGGGACCACAAAAGCACAAGTCCGGAAACAACAGGGCCGGTAAGCTTACCGGCCCCGTTGTATCCGGACCGGCAAACTTGTGATGAGGGCCAACATCTGTTACTTTGCATGGTCAATATAATGGGTGACTGTCATTACATATGGAGCAAAAATAGTCTATTACATCTCGAGTGAGGCTTGTTTTGGAAAAGTGTACACTGGCAATGGAAACACTTCCCAAGGGCAAGTCATTTTGACAGGTACGCCATGATGCACAGATCACCCACTTAAGCAGTGAAGCTGGATTTCAGACCCAGTCTGACATTTTGGTACTTGACCAGGTATCTTCCTAGATCCAGTTGGTACAAATATGTATTCATGTTTGGATTTGAAGAACTAAAATAATAGTACGTTTTATACAGATGGCATTAAGAGTGCCCAAGTCACATGATAAATCAATCTGACAACATATACATCATTGTCGAAACATGTTGAACAAAAGTGTATGGGAGTCCCCTGCATGCAATGTGAATGGTTTCCACCGCTTATTAGAAAAGTAAATAGTAAAACACAAGTGAAATCATCTTTACTCTTCACTTCTCCGCTAAGGGTTTCCTTATGAGTTCGGCGGTGTGGCCAAAATGGTGGTAATGCAGTGGTAATGTTACCGCTACATTACTGCCGCATTACCGCACGGCTGTACTATGTGTTTGGAGGTAAGGTGGAGGGAAAAACCTCCAAAAATATTCTGGAGGTAATTCTTCCACCTTACCACCAAAAACAGCCATTTCAGTGGAATTACCGCAGGTCTAATTACTGCCAGTGGTAATTCTGCCAAAATCCCAATGGAGTCCCGATGGGGACTAACACCGCCATACAGCCACACTGCCACTTGTAATCTGGCAGTAATGGTAAATCCGTTTGGTGGTATCTTAGTGGATTTACCGCAGACCACAGGGATGCCACCAAACTCATAATGCATGCCTAGAAAAACTGTAAATGCTACCCCCAATTAACGATTGTGGGAGCCATGATCTACTATGGACTCCTTTGCAATCTGCATGCTTTTACCAGGTGTAAATGCGAGGTGGAGTCCATAGGAATCCGCTGGTTTTCCAGCAGTTTAAGAACACAGGCCGGCTACTCACACTCTGTACAGCGCTTCGCTGCTCTCCAGCTCGGTCTGCGCTTTAAATAATAAAATAATAATAACATGCTGGTGGGAAACCACGCAGATTTGGTAGGCGGCCCAGAAAGAGCAGGAGGAGATTTTAAGTCCACACTGCTCTCCAACTTTGCCCACCAAATCATACAAAATCCAGTGTGGCATAAAAAGTGGCTGTAGAGGCTTTACCACCACTGTTCCCGCTCCGCGGGACATGAAAAATGACCCCACATGGTTGTACCTTCATTTTTCCCCACCCTGAACAGAAGCGTATACATTCCAGCAGACAAATCAATCAAAAATCTCCTAAAGACACCAGGTGAATTAAATTACATGAGGGTCATTGTGTCACACGGCTTGCAGCTGGTTTAGCAAGCCCCAGCCCATGACTAATCCAACAGCAAGAGAAGTGTAAGAGCAAAAAAGTGCCCCAGTAATGGTGGCTCCCATTTATCAGTTACGATCACGAAGAGTCTGATGCTGAGACTGTAGAAGAGATGAGAGAGGAGACCCCAATAGGCCGGGCTGTTTCCTCTGCTACCCCAGCACCCTACTTGGAACTGTCTGGAAGCATCTCTTATGTGTAAAGCTCTGCTGCTTCCCACCTTGGCGTGCGCTTCATAAATCCCATACTTATATGCATGCATATATATATATGGTCCCTAGGAGACATCGCACTTCTTTGTGGGATGCGGTAACACATCTGGTTTGCAAGGTTTACTATGCCTTTCATGCCATGATATGCCTGCTATATGTGGCTTGACTGGTTGCACCACTCACTAAGCTGCCCAGCACTCTGCTGCCATGTGTCCCACTGTAATGTTGCTCACGTTGTGGTTTCGCACCTCTGTGCGCCCTGTCATTTTGGCTCTCTGGGGTTTTACTCCCTGGTGTCACACTGTGATTTCACCCCCTGGTGACCAATGCAATTAGTGGCCTTCCATGTTTTGCCCTCTGATGCCCAATGCAATTTGCTTGACTCACTCCTAGGTGTCGCACGCTGACCTCGTGGCCTGCAAAGCTGGCCCTAGGCAACCCCACCAGGATTCTGGAATCCCTACTCTGAACTCTCCCTGGCAACTATTGTCACCCACTGCTGCAAGCTTCCCACTGCTTCCGCTCGTCCCTGGGATCCCGCATTCTCATAAAGGACCAGTTACTGCACACTGACCACCTCCAGATATTACAAACAAGGTCCAGGGTGCACCAGGACATCTGGTCACAAGTACCACTACTGAGATGTGTCCCAGTAGGCAACCTTGCCGAGATGTTACCATGGCCACACCGAATGGATGCTGCCAGTTGCCCACCAAACCCTCCACTAGCCTCCCCGCACTAACTACATGGATGCAAACGAAACCACTCACATACAACAATTCAATAATACTCCCACCAGCAGGGGCGTTGCTAGGGGGGGGCTAAGGGGGCTATAGCCCCTGATGTTTTGGTTGTAGCCCCGGATAGAATCTCATGAGCTACAGCCAAAAGACTAGCTAGCCCCCAGTCCCAACAGTTCCGACATCAGCGTAGCCCCAGGTCTTTTCCAGACCTAGCAACTCCCCTGCCCACCAGACATCCAGCAACAGAACCACACACCTTTTCATTCAACGTACATAGCACAGCCCCCGCCGCTGCATCCTAGCAGTGTGGGCACATTGTAATTGTAATTGGTTATTTATAAGGCGCTTAATACCCAGAGGTTTCTAAGCGCGGACACGGGGATCGAACCTGTGGTGCACTGCGTCATCTTGCTTCCAAGGCGAGTGCATTGCCCCTGAGCTATCCTCCCAAGACATATAAGGCTCCTCTCCGGACACATATGTCCTCGTGCTCTCGACAAAGAGCACCTGAAAGCAGACCCGCACACACACCACAGGGTGCCTCTCGTCTGCATGCATCAGCACCACAGCAAAGCCATCTTGCATTTTCCCCTCTATCCCCAGTACCCCCGCTCACCCATTTTCAGACCCGCCACCATGCCGAGAGACCACGCAAAAGGCATCAGTGCCCAGTATAAATCCCAGTAAAATAAAACAACACACCACATTCCACTGTGGGGACACCATGCTCTCCGGTAACATCATCCAAACATTCCAGTCCACGTGGCCTGTTCCGGAGGTATGGGGTTTGTGTGGCCTTTGAAAAGCTTGCTTGTTTATTAAGAAATGTAGGCCACCATTTTCGTTTGAATAACAGTGTTCCTAACCAATCAAGCAGCCGTGAAGACACACAGACACATACCCCGCACCCCTCGGGTCAATGAGGGTGATGGCTATTTGATCCATCAACATTATAGGGTACTGATCCATGGGATGGCCTGCAGCAAGTAAGTGCTCTAGATGCATCTGAATGATCCTATTACGAATCATAATTATTTATTTAAATGTTATTCACACCTCTGTTACACGTCCAGATGAAGGCCCCATCAGAAGAACTCGCAGGCCGAAACATTGTCGATAGTTCAGCACCCATGGATAATGAAGACATTCCAGGGGGAATCTGAGGCGAAGGGATATGTAAAGTTGACAGTGGTTAGAAGCCGTCTTTGGTGTTTATTTAATCATGGCACTACATCTTAATCCTGTTGTGGGCTAATCATTATTTCAAGTTCTCTTCCTCTCATAGTTTGTAAATGATCTGTGATGAACTTATGGTGTAGCTAATATCACACAATTGAAAAGTGCTTACATGTATGGCTCTTTCTTTATATGTCGTGGTGTGGGTAAACATGGCCACATGTATGGCTCTTTCTTTATATGTTGTGGTGTGGGTAAACATGGCCACATTTATGGCTCTTTCTTTATATGTTGTGGTGTGGGTAAACATGGCCACATTTATGGCTCTTTCTTTATATGTTGTGGTGTGGGTAAACATGGCCACATTTATGGCTCTTTCTTTATATGTCGTGGTGTGGGTAAACATGGCCACATTTATGGCTCTTCCTTTATATGTTGTGGTGTGGGTAAACATGGCCACATTTATGGCTCTTTCTTTATATGTTGTGGTGTGGGTAAACATGGCCACATGTATGGCTCTTTCTTTATATGTCGTGGTGTGGGTAAACATGGCCACATGTATGGCTCTTTCTTTATATGTTGTGGTGTGGGTAAACATGGCCACATTTATGGCTCTTTCTTTATATGTTGTGGTGTGGGTAAACATGGCCACATTTATGGCTCTTTCTTTATATGTTGTGGTGTGGGTAAACATGGCCACATGTATGGCTCTTTCTTTTATATGTTGTGGTGTGGGTAAACATGGCCACATTTATGGCTCTTTCTTTATATGTCGTGGTGTGGGTAAACATGGCCACATTTATGGCTCTTTCTTTATATGTCGTGGTGTGGGTAAACATGGCCACATTTATGGCTCTTTCTTTTATATGTTGTGGTGTGGGTAAACATGGCCACATTTATGGCTCTTTCTTTATATGTTGTGGTGTGGGTAAACATGGCCACATGTATGGCTCTTTCTTTTATATGTTGTGGTGTGGGTAAACATGGCCACATTTATGGCTCTTTCTTTATATGTTGTGGTGTGGGTAAACATGGCCACATTTATGGCTCTTTCTTTATATGTTGTGGTGTGGGTAAACATGGCCACATTTATGGCTCTTTCTTTATATGTTGTGGTGTGGGTAAACATGGCCACATGTATGGCTCTTTCTTTATATGTCGTGGTGTGGGTAAACATGGCCACATGTATGGCTCTTTCTTTATATGTCGTGGTGTGGGTAAACATGGCCACATTTATGGATCTTTCTTTATATGTTGTGGTGTGGGTAAACATGGCCACATGTATGGCTCTTTCTTTGTATGTCGTGGTGTGGGTAAACATGGCCACATGTATGGCTCTTTCTTTATATGTCGTGGTGTGGGTAAACATGGCCACATTTATGGCTCTTTCTTTATATGTTGTGGTGTGGGTAAACATGGCCACATTTATGGCTCTTTCTTTTATATGTTGTGGTGTGGGTAAACATGGCCACATTTATGGCTCTTTCTTTATATGTTGTGGTGTGGGTAAACATGGCCACATGTATGGCTCTTTCTTTATATGTTGTGGTGTGGGTAAACATGGCCACATTTATGGCTCTTTCTTTATATGTTGTGGTGTGGGTAAACATGGCCACATTTATGGCTCTTTCTTTATATGTTGTGGTGTGGGTAAACATGGCCACATGTATGGCTCTTTCTTTTATATGTTGTGGTGTGGGTAAACATGGCCACATTTATGGCTCTTTCTTTATATGTCGTGGTGTGGGTAAACATGGCCACATTTATGGCTCTTTCTTTTATATGTTGTGGTGTGGGTAAACATGGCCACATTTATGGCTCTTTCTTTATATGTTGTGGTGTGGGTAAACATGGCCACATTTATGGCTCTTTCTTTATATGTTGTGGTGTGGGTAAACATGGCCTTCTGGCCTGGCTGTTTTATTCTTTGTGGCCCATAGAAGGCTCTTTTCTTTCCCCTTGGGGTCTCTTGCTGTTAGGAAGAAGACTTGAACGTTCCAGAAAGGGGGTGCGGGGGATTGTGGACACTATAGGGGGCTTTCCTTCTCACTGTTAGTAGCTCCCAATGCTGGATGGTGGGTGCCCTTGGCCAGTCTGGGGCAGAGTTGCCCAGGGTCGTCCATCGGTGCAGTTTCCAGGACAGTAAAGGGCAAACATTGAGCTGCTCAGATCCAAGAAGGGGTGTTCCAGGGACTGAAAAACAGGAACTAGACAAGGGAGAGCCCCATTATGGTTTGTCTCGGCCACAGTGTGGAGGACCCATGGACAAGGCCTGCTTCCATGAGGGGCCAGCGTGCAGTAATGATGTACAGACCTCGCCCCCCTGAAGAGCGTGCACAGCCTCCAGAGGAGCGAGAGATCATCCAAAGTCCTGGGGCGACCAGTTCACAGGAGAGCAGAGCGGCCCACGCGGTGGCAGGCCACTTTTGGAGAAGATCGCCAGGGGTGGTACGGGAACCCGTAGGAGCATGGAACGCTGTAGTAAGCAGCAGCCGTCGGTGGTGGATGTCTGTGGAACCAGCAGCATTGACCTGAGGTGTGGGTACTCAAGCTGGCGGGTACTTGGAGGTAGTGGGATCACATACGTACAATGGCAGGATCCTATTGGTCAGCACCTCAGCAAGGGCATAAGATGTTAAGCTGTTTCCCTTCAATGCTATCCTTTCATTGGTGTACGTGGCTTTATTTGGGGGTGTTATGTTACTGCCCTAGGGGTACCAAATGGAACAGGGGCTAAAGGAGCCAAGGCATTCCTAGGAGCAGAGCGACCGGCGTACCCACCAGAGCCTCCCCGTAAACCCGCTGGTTGGTCCGCAGGGAGCGACCATATAGAAATATGGGGCATGCCTGAGTCAAGGTTCATGGGAGAGGATTAAGCCAGCAGATATTGGGCAAGGTATGGCTGACCTCTCCGCGTGGTACCTTTCTTGGTGGCCCTTCACACTTCGTGATGGATGGCGGGTCTGTGGGGAGGACCTTCACTGCCAGACCCCAGCCGGCCGCCTTCTCAGGATCCGGCTTGGTCTGGTTCGAGGACAGCCGGCCTTTTGCCTCTTCTGGTCGTCGTTATGTTCAGTAAATCAAAACGAGCCCTTTTCTCTGGGAGCCATTAAATTCGTTTTGGGGGCAATGTGTTTCTTCTCGAGGCGCTGCCTGACTAGACTGTGAGCTTTCTGGGGTGGGCATTAATAAAGTTTCTAGGTGGGACTGACTACTAGCTACTATGGTGCCTGTTTGGCTTCCCATCAGCTGAGCCGCATGGTCCAGGGAGAATGTAGTGCCTGGAACTCAGGAAAGTGGGCGCCCCTGCAGCAATATTCGTCATCCCCATGTGGACTGGGAACGGAGCCATGAAGTGTTCCCCTCCCTGGCCTGCTGGTAAAGTCTTCGCCTCCAGGCCAGGGAAAAGAAAACCTGCACTACCTTAGTCTTTGGGGGCTTGGGGGGTGCGGGGGCTCTTAAAACTCACTGGCAGTCCCTCGAGCCTTTTAAATTTCTGTTATTGATCAATGCTTTCTTTTCTACTTTTTAGAATAAGTGGCTTTTAAATTCTTTTGATTTTGTGCTGTTCTTTGCATGTTTTGTTTGGCTGTGCAGCGCTCCATTCCCTCTGGATATAGATGCACTTAAAAAAAAAATATGAACGGAAATAAATTAATGAAACAAAAAACAAACTGAACTTTTTTTTGGATTGAAACAAACATTCTTGTTCTAAGGGAAAAGTTCTTGGGTGTTAGTAAGAAAATGCTTGAGTTGACAGAAGAAATACTTTGCTGACAGAAAAGGTCTTGCGCTGATCGAATGCGACTGCCCTTGTGTTGATAGCCAAGTTCTTGCGTGGATGGAAACTGTCTTCCTCCCGTTGCAAAGTTCTAATTCTGGAAGAAACAATCTTATGTTCATGGAAGGTTCTTGCATTGATAGAAGCATTCTGGAATGGATAGAACGATTCTTGCACTGTTATGAAAGTTCCTTCGTTGTTAGAAAAATGTTTGTGTTGATGTAGAAGCAGCAACATGAAGGTCCTTGTCTTGATAGCAAAGTTATTGTGTTGCAGGAAACCGTTGCTCACTGTTAGCGGAAGACAGGTGTTGATAGAGTTCAAAAAGACTTTTGTTGGTAGTAAAGTTCTAATGCGGATGGAATGGGTCTTATGTTGATGAAAAGCTTTTTGGGTTGATCGACGTGTTCTTGGACTGGTAGAAAAGTTAAGATACTGATATGAACGTTCTCTCCTGGATAGAAAAGGGATTGTGTTGACAGAAAAGTTATTGTGTTGAAAGAAACACTATTTTTCTGTTAGGAAACCTCTTCTTATGACAGAGTAGAAACGGTCTTGTGTTGGTATATGTGTTCTTGGGTTGATGAAAAAGTTCTTGGGTTGACAGAAAGGTTCTCGAAATGTTATGAACATTTTCATATTGGTAAAAAAAAAGTGTGTTGATAGAGACGTTATTGTGTTTAAGAAAAAACTGTTTTGCTGTTAGTAAACCTCCTGTCCTGATAGAGTAGAACATGCCTTATGTTGATTGACACGTTCTTGGGCTGATGAAAAAGTTCTTGTGTTGACACGGAAGGCGGTGATCCAGGGTGCTATTAGCACCCTGGACCATGCCGGTAAATTACCGGCACCGCCTTGGCGGAAAGGGGATTTACCGCCCCATTCCAAGGTTGGAGCCCCATAGGGCTCTATGGGAATGGGGAAGGCGCTAATTACGGCACCGCAATTTTGCGGTGCCGTAATTAGCTCCGAGGTCCCTTAGCGGGTTGGTTTTTAACGCCTGCAAAAAGCAGGCGTTAGAGCACCAACCCGCTAAGGGACCTCGTAGTAAGGCGGTACTGGTTAACGGTCACCGTTGCCATTAACGGTGACCGTTAACCCTTACCGCCGTCCGTGTAATGAGGCCAAGGGAACAGTATTTTGCTGTTAGAAAACTTCCAGTGCTGTGCTCTTATGTCGACAGAAAGGTTCTTGTAATTCTATGTTTTGCTGACAGTAAAGTTCACATGTTGGCTGAAGTGTTATGTTTCTATAGAAGAGCTTGTCTGCTGATGTAACTTTTCTTGTACTGATGTGGAAGTCCTCACATTGATAGAAAGGTTCACACAGTGATCGGAAGTTGCTTCTGTTCATAGAAACATTTCTGTAAGGCTATCAAAGTGTCAGCATTGATAGAAACATGTGTAACTTCCAGAATCATAGCACTGTGTCCGGAATTAGAGCATGGCCCCAGAGGCAACAACACTGCTTTTTAAGGCCACACTGCCAATCCTGAAAGAGGCAACACCAGAGCTCCAGAGGAGGCAGCACTGCTCATCTGAACTGCAGACACCACAGTATGGCTCCTAGACACAATACAACAGTGGGAGGCCTCTGCGTACATCCCAAGGTCACAGCATGGGTCCTGGGGCCCCAACTCCAGCTCCTGAAGCATGACTCAAGAGGAGAAAGCACAGCTCTGTGGTGTGTGGCTTCACTGCAGAGCCTGCAGCACAACTCCCAAAATGGAAGTACTGCCTCTGAGCATGACAAACTTCCCTCAGTTGCTGCCGGGCCCGCCACACCGCTACAGCGGCCGCAGCACAGCACCCGCGACGGAATTAGAACCCGGAAAGCCGCAGCACAGCTCCCTAGACCACAGCCCTGCTGCAGCAGCATGGTCTAGAGGCCGCAGAAAGACCATGGCACGGCTTCAGCCCTCTCTGATGCTGCACCACCCCTTGGAAGCAGTTCTGGGCTTTATGATTAAATAATGGCCCTGATTGATTGGCTGGGAAAGTGCTGCGTCGCCCGCTCAGGTTGGACTTTTTTGGGTGGATTGATCGCTCTCAGAGGTCAGATCCCGAAAGTGATTCCCCAGCAAAATTGATCCATTGCTGGGGAAGGCTCTTCAGCGCTGAGGGGGTGGGAGGCGGGCCTCCGCGTGGGGTTACTGGGCTACACAGGAGTGTCTTACCGCAGTGCCACAAACCTTACTGAATGCCCCTTAGTCAAGTGAACAAGATCAGAAAGGCATTTTCTGGATATGGGCAAGGGCGCCAGGGGCAGAAAAAGACCACCTCGCTGTTCTAGAGTCTGCCTGTCCTAAGAACTTAGAAGACCTTACCCTGTGGCTTTCGTCGACTACCCCCAGCTTCTTCCCCTCCTTCCAATTGTACGACAGATGGAAATCTGATTGTTTACTCTACAATACCTTAGCATAGTTTGCATTTCCCCTCAGAGTTTCTTCTACTTCCCACAGCTTCCCATGAAAATATGGAGCAGCGCTCTTTATCCTGATTGGCATATCGCAGAATGCTCCAAAGGTCAGATGTGCTCCTCGAGAAACACTGAGTGGCATAGAGGCATACACTCCAAAGGTCTCGCCTCCCGTCCCGAGAATAAGAACAAAGTTATTCCAAAATATAAAAAATCAGAAGCGCCAACAACATAATTGAATAGTATGCCGACACACGTTTCGCCATGTTCTGCGTATGCTGCTCTTTATATGTAATGATAGGTAAAAAAAAAACTTTTATATGTGTGTTCATGATCCAATTAGTGTATGACAGACATTTAAGCACTTCTGTATTCACTTGCTGGCCACCCCGCCCGCATTTAAGCAACTGAATTTTGCTTGGCCTGGAAACCCATACATTGCCCTTCTGCAGGGTAATGCTTTGCAGGTTCACATTCACTCCTTGCAGTCTTTAGCTCCAGTCACATGGACCTGCCGCTCTGTGGCCAAGCAGGGATGGCAGCCAAATTGAAAGGCTCCCCCCCGTGCCCTACTTCTATCCCCCTTATGTTGCCTGCTGTCTACCACATGGACCTTTCACACAGTCAACCCTTGACTCGATCCGCTCTGACAGTTGGCCTTGACACTCCTAGGATTGAGCACCTGGAGAATGTTTTGGCACTGTAAAAGGTAACTTTAGCAAAGGAACCTCCATGCTTCTCAAGCCCATCACACAGCCACACACCAATGACATGCACTATCTAAGTACACCTGGATTCTCAATGTTGTGCAGGGCGAAGCAGTTACGGCACATAGATGGACGGATCCCCTGTTTGTCCCTTACCGATTACCTTAAATGTTTCTTACCACAATCTCGTTTCACATGGGCAATGTAACCCTGGGAAATGTGCCTCTATGCGCCAAGGGTTCTCTAGAGCACATCTCAATCACATGACACAGCCACTCACTACTATTAGAACTACTACCTGAGTAGTATGACTCTGCCTTCACAGAATGCTGACCGCTATTACACAAATCACAGAACTGCACTGCAAAATCTGCACTCCTTCCCTGATCTACACGAGCTAGGACGACACGCATACAAACCATCACAAGCGCGCCTCCTTCCCGTACCCTGTCTTCTCGCTCTTCCAACACCTGATATTTAGCTACAGGTGTACCCACTCTCCCCTTTCCCCCATCCTCTCATCCTCTTCCATTCCCCCCCCCCCATCTCAGATCAGAGTCTGCATATTTCAGGCACGGACAGAACATGCCACTTCTGACACGTATCGGTGCTGTGACACCACTATGTCCAGATAGTCACCTTCAAAAATTATTCACAAAGATTCGCTCAAGAGAATCTCAGAGGCTCTGTGAATCAGGAGGGAGGGAGCGGGTGTACACCTGAGGAGGGAGGGAGCGGGGGCACACCTGAGGAGGGAGGGAGAGGGTGCACACCTGAGGAGGGAGGGAGCGGATGCACACCTGGGGGAGAGGGAGCGGGTGCACACCTGAGGAGGGAGGGAGAGGGTGCCACCTGAGGAGGGAGGGAGCGTGAGGAGGGAGGGAGCAGGTGGACACCTGAGGAGGGAGGGAGCGGGTGCACACCTGAGGAGGGAGGGAGCCGGTGCACACTTGAGGAGGGAGGGAGCAGGTGGACACCTGAGGAGGGAGGGAGCAGGTGGACACCTGAGGAGGGAGGGAGTGGGGCACACCTGAGGAGGGAGGGAGAGGGTGCACACCTGAGGAGTGAGGGAGTGGATGCACACCTGGGGGGGAGGGAGCGGGTGCACACCTGAGGAGGAAGGGAGCAGGTGCACACCTGAGGAGGGAGGGAGTGGGTGCACACCTGAGGAGGGAGGCAGCAGGTGCACACCTGAGGAGGGAGGGAGAGGGTGCCACCTGAGGAGGGAGGGAGCGTGAGGAGGGAGGGAGCAGGTGGACACCTGAGGAGGGAGGGAGCGGGTGCACACCTGAGGAGGGAGGGAGCCGGTGCACACTTGAGGAGGGAGGGAGCAGGTGGACACCTGAGGAGGGAGGGAGCAGGTGGACACCTGAGGAGGCAGTGAGTGGGTGCACACCTGAGGAGGACGGGAGCGGGTGCACACCTGAGGAGAGAGGGACCACGTGCACATCAGAGGAGGCAGCGAGCGGGTGCACACCTGAGGAGGGAGGGAGCGAGTGCATACCTGAGGAGGGAGGGAGAGGGTGCACACCTGAGGAGGAAGGGAGCAGGTGCACAACTGAGCGGGGAAGGAGCAGGTGGACACCTGAGGAGGGAGTGGGTGCACACCTGAGGAGGGAGGAAGCGGGTGCACATCTGAGGAGGGAGGGCGTGGGTGCACACCTGGGGAGGACAGGAGCAGGTGCACACCTGAGGAGGGAGGGACCACGTGCACACTTGAGGAGGGAGGGAGCAGGTAGACACCTGAGGAGGGAAGGAGCAGGTGGACACCTGAGGAGGCAGTGAACGGGTGCACACCTGAGGAGGGAGGGAGCAGGTGCACACCTGAGGAGGATGGGAGCAGGCGCACAGCTGAGGAGGGAGGGGCCATGTGCACACCTGAGGATGTAGGGAGCAGGTAGACACCTGAGGAGGGAGGGAGCGGGTGCACCGCTGAGGAGGGAGGGAGCAGGTGGACACCTGAGGAGGGAGGGAGCAGGTGGACACCTGAGGAGGGAAGGAGCAGGTGGACACCTGAGGAGGCAGCGAGCGGGTGCACACCGGAGGAGGGAGGGAGCAGGTGGACACCTCAGGAGGCAGCGAGCGGGTGCACACCTGATGCACACCAGAGGAGGGAGGGAGCGGGTGCACACCTGAGGAGGGAGGGAGCGGGTGCACACCTGAGGAGGGAGGGAGAGGGTACACACCTGACGAGGAAGGGAGCAGGTGCACACCTGAGGAGGAAGGGAGCAGGTGCACACCTGAAAGGGAAGGAGCAGGAGGGAGCGGGTGCACACCTGAGGAGAGAGGGAGCAGGTGCACACCAGGTGCACACCTGAGGAGGAAGGGAGCAGGTACACACCTGAGGAGGGAGGGAGCAGGTGCACACCTGAGGAGGGAGGGAGCAGGTGCACACCTGGGGAGGGAGGGAGCAGGTACACACCTGAGGAGGGAGGGAGCGGGTACACACCTGAGGAGGGAGGGAGCAGGTGCACACCTGAGGAGGGAGGGAGCAGGTGCACACCTGCAGATGGAGGGAGCAGGTACACACCTGAGGAGGGAGGGAGCGGGTGCACACCTGAGGAGGGAGGGAGCGGGTGCAGACCTGAGGAGGGAGAGAACGGGTGCACACCTGAGGAGGGAGGGAGCGTGAGGTGGGAGGGAGTGGGTGAACACCTGAGGAGGGAGGGAGCGGGTGCACCCCTGGGTAGGGAGGAAGCGTGAGTTGGGAGGGATCACGTGCACACCTGAGGAGGGAGGGAGCGTGAGGAGAGAGGGAGCAGGTGCACACCTGAGGAGGAAGGGAGCGGGTGCACACCTGAGGAGGGAGGAGGTACACACCTGAGGAGGGAGTGAGCACGTGCACACCTGAGGAGGGAGGGACCAGGTGCAGACCTGAGGAGGGAGTGAGCGTGAGTAGGAAGGGATCACATGCACACCCAAGGAGGGAGGGAGCGTGAGGAGAGAGGGAGCGGGTGCACACCTGAGGAGGAAGGGAGCGGGTGTACACCTGAGTGGGAGGGAGAACATGCACACGTGAGGAGGGAGGGAACGGGTGCACACCTGAGAAGGGAGTGAGCACGTGCACACTTCAGGAGGGAGCGGGTGCACACCAGGTGCACACCTGAGGAGGAAGGGAGTGTGTGCACACCTGAGGAGGGAGGGAGCGGGTGCACAGCTGAGGAGGGAGGGAGTGGGTGCAGACCTGAATAGGGAGGGAACAGGTGCACACCTGAGGAGGGAGGGAGCGAGAGGAGGTAGGGGGCGGGTGCACACCTGAGGAGGGAGGGATCAAGTGCACACCTGAGGAGGGAGGGAGCGGGTGCACACCTGAGGAGGGAGGGAACGGGTGCAGACCTGAGGAGGGAGGGAGCATGAGGAGGTAGGGAGCAAGTGCACACCTGAGGAGGGCAGGAGCATGAGAAGGGAGGGAGCGGGCGCACACCTGAGGAGGGGGGGAGCATGAGGAGGGCAGGAGCGGGTGCACACCTGAGGAGTGGGGGATCGGGTGCACGCCTGAAGAGGGAGGTGCACACTTGAGGAGGGACAGGGCAGGTGTGCACCTGAGAAGGGATGGAGCGGGTGCACAGCAGAGGAGGGATGGAGTGGGTGCACACCTGAGATGCTCTGGGCATCTCCAGAGTTGCTCCACGTTTAGGCTCTGTGAATCAGGAGGGGGGACAGGTGGACACCTGAGGAGGGAGGGATCCGGTGCACACCTGAGGAGGGAGGGAGAGGGTGCACACCTGAGGAGGGGGGAGAGGGTGCACACCTGAGGAGGGAGGGAGCGGGTGCACACCTGGGGGGAGCGGGTGCACACCTGAGGAGGGAGGGAGAGGGTGCACACCTGAGGAGGGAGGGAGCGGGTGCACACCTGAGGGGGGAGGGAGCGGGTGAACACCTGAGGAGGGAGGGAGCGGGTGCACACCTGAGGAGGGAGGGAGCGGGTGCACACCTGAGATGCCCAGGGCATCTCCACAGTTGCTCCACTATTAGGCTCTGTGAATCAGGAGGGCGGGAGCAGGTGAACACCTGAGGAGGGAGGGTGCCGGTGCACACCTGAGGAGGGAGGGAGTGGGTGCACACCTGAGGAGGGAGGGAGTGGGTGCACACCTGATAGGGCAGGGAGCGGGTGCACACCTGAGGAGGGAGGGAGCAGGTACACACCTTAAGAGGGAAGGAGCGGGTGCACACCTGGGGAGGGAGGGAGCGGGTGCACACCTGAGGGGGGAGGGAGCAGGTGCACAGCTGAGGAGGGAGGGAGCGGGTGGACACCTGAGGAGGGAGGGAGCGGGTACACACCTGAGATGCTCGGGGCATCTGCAGAGTTGCTCCAGGTTTAGGCTCTGTGAATCAGGAGGGAGGGAGTGGGTGCACATCTGAGGAGGGAGGGAGCGGGTGCACACCTGAGGAGGGAGTGAGCAGGTGCACACCTTAGGAGGGAAGGAGCGGGTGCATACCTGGTGAGGGAGGGAGCAGGTGCACACCTGAGGAGGGAGGGAGCAGGTGCACACCTTAGGAGGGAAGGAGCGGGTGCACACCTGAGGAGGGAGGGAGCAGGTGCACACCTTAGGAGGGAAGGAGTGGGTGCATACCTGGTGAGGGAGGGAGCAGGGGCACACCTGAGGAGGGAGGGAGCGGGTGCACACCTGAGATGCTCCCGTCATCTCCAGGTTTGCTTCAGGTTTAGGTTCTGTGAATTGGGCATGAAGGGGCGGTGCAAATGGGAGATGATCGGAGGCCCCCCTTGATTTTCTCCAGTGCACAAAGCTAATAATGAGCCGCAGAGAATTAATTTATAGAGCTATTTTGCTTGTGCAAATGCATTCCCAAAAATGCAGAAATGTGCCCGTGTGCAAACTGTGCATGAGTCAAACAAGGGATTTGGAGGCAAATATGCATGCGAATGCTTGCACAGCGTGAGCGTGGATTAAGTTGCATGGGTGCACTTACGCAACTGGCTTGAAGGGGAGGAAATTGAAACCTGATTAACCCTTATTTGCATATTGAAAGTGGGAGTGGCCTATGGCAGGCAATGCAAATGAGGGCACTGCCTTTAGAGTCAAGCTTGGCAGGTACCCACCTGGCACAGAAACCTGGGGACAGATTATCAAAGCTTTGCACTTGTGCAAAAAGTGTAGCAAATGAATTTAGCACCGATTTTACTGCTCAGATATTTGGGAACGGAGCAAACCGATTTAGTCCCAGTTTGAATTATCGAAACATGTTTTCACAAGGTGGAAAAAGCAGACTGTTTTAGTTACTATGTTTGATGAGTAGCATGGGTACAAATGAATGAAACAGATTTCTTTTATGTTATGCAGCAAACATAGTACCAAAGACAGAATGGTTTATTTGTACCCCAGTGCAAATGTTTTTTTAGATAATACTGATGGCGCTAAAACGTGTTTGCTCCATTTTATATTATCAAAGTATTTGCTCACTTTTTAGAACGCGTGCAAATGTTAGATAATTTAGCCCCTTGTGCAGTCAGAAAATGCGTCGGAGTCATTTTACTTTTTTGAATCACTTTTTCCTAAGGGTTTTCTGCCCCCCCACAATTTCACAACGCTTTTAGAAGTGCATGCGTGAATATCATTTATCACATGCAGCTTCCCGCGTCCACAGTCCCTGCATACCTGCATAAGAGCCGTAAATGCTACCCCAGACCAGATGCAGGCGGTATTCACGAGAGCAGCACCACCTGCAGCATGAGCGCAAGCGCTGTGGTGTTCCTTTCTTCACAAAGGGCCCGATTCATGGAATTATGCGTGGAAAATAGGGTACTTGTGCAAATCCGCATTTGTCGATTCATGGAATCGAATGCGCAGTACTTTTCCTGGACTTGCGTGGAGTTCGCGCAGGCTCAGCACATCTCTACAAGCTGTCGAGGGCCTTGCGTGAGACTCCACGGAGAGCGTGGGCGTAGTTTGGCGCAGAGGGCTTGGAAGGGGGCAGAACACCAAAAATGGGGAACAAATTGCTCAAAAGTGGGAGTTCCAAGGGACGGCCTGCAGGCAGTCCTTCGCACCCCCACAATTGCGCGGCACAAGACGTTTTCATGGATTCGATCGTGAAACCTCTCGGCCGGGAAATGACCATGCAAGTCCTTCATAATATCTGCCACCCCAAGGCAGGCATAAGTACACCTGCGCATAGGAATCGCAGTGCGGATGTGGGACTGCATGTCGGATTTCGGGGTGCGTGTACACAACCAAGGTACCGATCCAACGTAGGGGTGCGCATACGCAGTGTACTGGGGTGCAAGAACGGTTTATGGGGGTTCGCACAAACATTTTTTTCGAGATTTCAACTGAGTTACAATTTTTTATAACCATGTTTACGGGGTGCAGGATACAGTTACCAGGGACCCTGCGCAGGGTCCCCGAGATGCAGGACTGTTTGTGGGGGACCCTACACACCGTTTGAAGGATACATGTTTTGCACCATGGGGAACACGCAAACGTAGCTGATCTGGCTATTTTTGATTTGCGTGTGGGCGTGTCGGGTGGGCATTCTGGGCGCGACTTGCGAATACAGTTACTTTGCGCAGTAAATTCCATGAATACACGTGGCGCGCATTTTTTTTATCTGCGCACAGGCTTGCGCATTGTCATTCTTGGCGTTTGGCCCCTGCAGGATTTCTGCGCACATTTCCATGAATAGGGCCCATAGTACCAGAAACTCGGCTTCACACCGCTGTCCATAAAACAAGCAGATCGCCAGCAGAATGTCGCATTTACTCCCCATGCTCCGAATACTCTCCTCCCCGCCTAGCACACTGCTCCTTCTCTCTCTCCCTCGTCTCATCCAGTTCCCTGAACAGGAATAGCAGCAACAGTAGTAACACAGAATCGATATAGCGTTTACGGACACAGCGTCCCCGGCCTGCGGCGCTGTAAGAGCAGGGGTCCACCAGGAACACAAAGAGTCCCGGGAACTAATGTTCACGGTGGCCCCATATTACACATTTTCAGCAAGCCCAGCCCCTTTCCTATGAGAACATTTAGAAATAAAATAGGTTACCACATAAAATAGGCGCAGGGTGCAGAGGCCTATCGGGAAACCTCCAGAGTTCCCTGTAGGCCTCTCCAGCCCTGAGTAAGAGGTAGTAAATCCTACCTCACCCCAATGAGGCTCATCTTCTGGACTTTGAGAGGGTGAAGGGCCAAGAGGCGTTGCTGCTAGGGTGCAAAGCTGGGGTAGCTTGCTTTCCCATTGTGTATAGCGCTTGTCTCCACAATCGGGCGTTCTCAAAGCACAGAGAATACCCCTGCTGACCACCTTCCGCCAGGTCCTCTTCTTCCACCGCTCCCAGCCCTACCTCTGACAACAACAAGCCCCAGAGGGTTGGCCGTGCCAGTGTTCTGCCATCCTAGGCCATCCAGTGGCGCATCGAGTGAGTTCACCTTCCCAGAGGCCAGGCCGCGCCAGTGTTCTGCCATCCGAGGCCATCCAGTGGCGCATCGAGTGAGTTCACCTTCCCAGAGGCCAGGCCGCGCCAGTGTTCTGCCATCCCAGGCCATCCAATGGTGCATTGAGTGAGTTCACCATCCCAGAAGGCAGGCCATGCCAGTGTTCTGCCATTCGAGGTCATCCAGTAGTGCATCAAGTGAGTTCACCTTCCCAGAGGCCATGCCGCGCCAGTGTTCTGCCATACCAGGCCATCCAGTGGTGCATCGAGTGAGTTCACCTTCCCAGAGGCCAGGCCGCGCCAGTGTTCTGCCATCCGAGGCCATCCAGTGGCGCATCAAGTGAGTCCACCATCCCAGAAGGCAGGCCGTGCCAGTGTTCTGCCATTCGAGGTCATCCAGTAGTGCATCAAGTGAGTTCACCTTCCCAGAGGCCAGGCTGCGCCAGTGTTCTGCCATCCCAGGCCATCCAGTGGTGCATTGAGTGAGTTGACCATCCCAGAAGCCAGGCCGCGCCAGTGTTCTGCCATCCCAGGCCATCCAGTGGCGCATCGAGTGAGTCCACCATCCCAGAAGGCAGGCCGTGCCAGTGTTCTGCCATCCGAGGTCATCCAGTGTCGCATCGAGTGAGTTCACCTTCCCAGAGGCCAGGCCGTGCCAGTGTTCTGCCATCCCAGGCCATCCAGTGGTGCATTGAGTGAGTTCACCATCCCAGAGGCCAGGCCGTGCCAGTGTTCTGCCATCCCAGGCCATCCAGTGGCGCATCGAGTGAGTCCACCATCCCAGAAGGCAGGCCGTGCCAGTGTTCTGCCATTCGAGGTCATCCAGTAGTGCATCAAGTGAGTTCACCTTCCCAGAGGCCAGGCTGCGCCAGTGTTCTGCCATCTGAGGCCATCCAGTGGCGCATCGAGTGAGTTCACCATCCCAGAAGCCATGCCATGCCAGTGTTCTGCCATCCCAGGCCATCCAGTGGCGCATGGAGTGAGTTCACCTTCCCAGAGACCAGGCCGTGCCAGTGTTCTGCCATCCCAGGCCATCCAGTGGCGCATCGAGTGAGTCCACCATCCCAGAAGGCAGGTCGTGCCAGTGTTCTGCCATCCGAGGTCATCCAGTGGCACATCGAGTGAGTTCACCTTCCCAGAAGCCAGGCTGTGCCAGTGTTCTGCCATCCGATGTCATCCAGTGGCGCATCGAGTGAGTTCACCTTCCCAGAGGCCAGGCTGCACCAGTGTTCTGCCATCCGAGGTCATCCAGTGGCACATCGAGTGAGTTCACCTTCCCAGAGGCCAGGCCGTGCCAGTGTTCTGCCATCCGAGGTCATCCAGTGGCGCATCGAGTGAGTTCACCATCCCAGAGGCCAGGCCGCGCCAGTGTTCTGCCATCCCAGGTCATCCAGAGGCGCATCCAGTGAGTTCACCTTCCCAGAGGCCAGGCCGCGCCAGTGTTCTGCCATCCCAGGCCATCCAGTGGTGCATCGAGTGAGTTCACCTTCCCAGAGGCCAGGCCGCGCCAGTGTTCTGCCATCCGAGGCCATCCAGTGGCGCATCAAGTGAGTCCACCATCCCAGAAGGCAGGCCGTGCCAGTGTTCTGCCATTCGAGGTCATCCAGTAGTGCATCAAGTGAGTTCACCTTCCCAGAGGCCAGGCTGCACCAGTGTTCTGCCATCCCAGGCCATCCAGTGGTGCATTGAGTGAGTTGACCATCCCAGAAGCCAGGCCGCGCCAGTGTTCTGCCATCCCAGGCCATCCAGTGGCGCATCGAGTGAGTCCACCATCCCAGAAGGCAGGCCGTGCCAGTGTTCTGCCATCCGAGGTCATCCAGTGTCGCATCGAGTGAGTTCACCTTCCCAGAGGTCAGGCCGCGCCAGTGTTCTGCCATCCCAGGCCATCCAGTGGTGCATTGAGTGAGTTCACCATCCCAGAGGCCAGGCCGTGCCAGTGTTCTGCCATCCCAGGCCATCCAGTGGCGCATCGAGTGAGTCCACCATCCCAGAAGGCAGGCCGTGCCAGTGTTCTGCCATTCGAGGTCATCCAGTAGTGCATCAAGTGAGTTCACCTTCCCAGAGGCCAGGCTGCGCCAGTGTTCTGCCATCTGAGGCCATCCAGTGGCGCATCGAGTGAGTTCACCATCCCAGAAGCCATGCCGCGCCAGTGTTCTGCCATCCCAGGCCATCCAGTAGCGCATCGAGTGAGTTCACCTTCCCAGAGACCAGGCCGTGCCAGTGTTCTGCCATCCCAGGCCATCCAGTGGCGCATCGAGTGAGTCCACCATCCCAGAAGGCAGGTCGTGCCAGTGTTCTGCCATTCGAGGTCATCCAGTGGCACATCGAGTGAGTTCACCTTCCCAGAGGCCAGGCTGTGCCAGTGTTCTGCCATCCGATGTCATCCAGTGGCGCATCGAGTGAGTTCACCTTCCCAGAGGCCAGGCTGCGCCAGTGTTCTGCCATCCGAGGTCATCCAGTGGCACATCGAGTGAGTTCACCTTCCCAAAGGCCAGGCTGCGCCATGTTCTGCCATCCGAGGTCATCCAGTGGCGCATCGAGTGAGTTCACCATCCCAGAGGCCCGGCCGTGCCAGTGTTCTGCCATCCGAGGTCATCCAGTGGCGCATCGAGTGAGTTCACCTTCCCAGAGGCCAGGCCTCGCCAGTGTTCTGCCATCCCAAGCCATCCAGTGGTGCATCGAGTGAGTTCACCTTCCCAGAGGCCCGGCCGTGCCAGTGTTCTGCCATCCGAGGTCATCCAGTGGCGCATCGAGTGAGTTCACCTTCCCAGAGGCCAGGCCACGCCAGTGTTCTGCCATCCCAAGCCATCCAGTGGTGCATCGAGTGAGTTCACCTTCCCAGAGGCCAGGCCACGCCAGTGTTCTGCCATCCCAGGCCATCCAGTCGCGCATCGAGTGAGTTCACCTTCCCAGAGGCCAGGCCGCGCCAGTGTTCTGCCATCCGAGGTCATCCAGTGGCGCATCGAGTGAGTTCACCTTCCCAGAGGCCAGGCCGCGCCAGTGTTCTGCCATCCGAGGTCATCCAGTGGCGCATCGAGTGAGTTCACCTTCCCAGAGGCCAGGCGACGCCAGTGTTCTGCCATCCCAGGCCATCCAGTGGCGCATCGAGTGAGTTCACCATCCCAGAGGCTCTTCCGCGCCAGTGTTCTGCCATCCCAGGCCATCCAGTGGCGCATCGAGTGAGTTCACCTTCCCAGAGGCCAGGCCGCGCCTGTGTGCTGCCATCCCAGGCCATCCAGTGGCGCATCGAGTGAGTTCTCCTTCCCAGAGGCCAGGCCGCGCCTGTGTTCTGCCATCCCAGGCCATCCAGTGGCGCATCGAGTGAGTTCACCTTCACAGAGGCTCTTCTGCGCCAGTGTTCTGCCATCCCAGGCCATCCAGTGGCGCATCGAGTGAGTTCACCTTCCCAGAGGCCAGGCCGCGCCAGTGTTCTGCCATCCCAGGCCATTCAGTGGCGCATCGAGTGAGTTCACCTTCCCAGAGGCCAGGCCGCGCCAGTGTTCTGCCATCCCAGGCCATCCAGTGGTGCATCAGGGAGTTCATCTTCCCAGAGGCCAGGCCGCGCCAGTGTTCTGCCATCCCAGGTCATCCAGTGGTGCATTGAGTGAGTTCACCTTCCCAGAGGCCAGGCCGCGCCAGTGTTCTGCCATCCCAGGCCATCCAGTGGCACATCGAGTGAGTTCACCTTCCCAGAGGCCAGGCTGCGCCAGTGTTCTGCCATCTGAGGCCATCCAGTGGCGCATTGAGTGAGTTCACCTTCCCAGAGGCCAGGCCGCGCCAGTGTTCTGCCATCCCAGGCCATCCAGTGGCGCATCGAGTGAGTTCACCATCCCAGAAGCCATGCTGCGCCAGTGTTCTGCCATCCCAGGCCATCCAGTGGCGCATTGAGTGAGTTCACCATCCCAGAGGCTCTTCCGCACCTGTGTTCTGCCATCCCAGGCCATCCAGTGGTGCATCGAGTGAGTTCACCTTCCCAGAGGCCAGGCCACGCCAGTGTTCTGCCATTCCAGGCCATCCAGTGGCGCATCGAGTGAGTTCACCTTCCCAGAGGCCAGGCCGCGCCAGTGTTCTGCCATCCGAGGTCATCCAGTGGCGCATCGAGTAAGTTCACCTTCCCAGAGGCCAGGCCGCGCCAGTGTTCTGCCATCTGAGGTCATCCAGTGGCGCATCGAGTGAGTTCACCTTCCCAGAGGCCAGGCCACGCCAGTGTTCTGCCATCCCAGGCCATCCAGTGGCGCATCGAGTGAGTTCACCATCCCAGAGGCTCTTCCGCGCCAGTGTTCTGCCATCCCAGGCCATCCAGTGGCGCATCGAGTGAGTTCACCTTCCCAGAGGCCAGGCCGCGCCTGTGTTCTGCCATCCCAGGCCATCCAGTGGCGCATCGAGTGAGTTCACCTTCACAGAGGTCAGGCCGCGCCTGTGTTCTGCCATCCCAGGCCATCCAGTGGCGCATCGAGTGAGTTCACCTTCACAGAGGCTCTTCTGCGCCAGTGTTCTGCCATCCCAGGCCATCCAGTGACGCATCGAGTGAGTTCACCTTCCCAGAGGCCAGGCCGCGCCTGTGTTCTGCCATCCCAGGCCATCCAGTGGCACATCGAGTGAGTTCACCTTCCCAGAGGCCAGGTCGCGCCAGTGTTCTGCCATCCCAGGCCATCCAGTGGCGCAACGAGTGAGTTCACCTTCCCAGAGGCCAGGCCGCGCCAGTGTTCTGCTATCCCAGGCCATCCAGTGGCGCATCGAGTGAGTTCACCTTCCCAGAGGCCAGGCCACGCCAGTGTTCTGCCATCCCAGGCCATCCAGTGGCGCATCAGGGAGTTCACCTTCCCAGAGGCCAGGCCGCGCCATTGTTCTGCCATCCCAGGTCATCCAGTGGTGCATTGAGTGAGTTCACCTTCTCAGAGGCTACGCCGTGCTAGTGTTCTGCCATCCCAGGCCATCCAGTGGCGCATCGAGTGAGTTCACCTTCCCAGAGGCTAGGCCGCACCTGTGTTCTGCCATCCCAGGCCATCCAGTGGCGCACCGAGTGAGTTCACCATCCCAGAAGCCATGCCGCGCCAGTGTTCTGCCATCCCAGGGCATCCAGTGGCGCATCGAGTGAGTTAACCTTCCCAGAGGCCAGGCCACGCCAGTGTTCTGCCATCCGAGGTCATCCAGTGGCGCATCGAGTGAGTTCACCTTCCCAGAGGCCAGGCCGCGCCAGTGTTCTGCCATCCGAGGCCATCCAGTGGCGCATCGAGTGAGTTCACCTTCCCAGAGGCCAGGCCGCGCCAGTGTTCTGCCATCCCAGGCCATCCAGTGGCGCATCAGGGAGTTCACCTTCCCAGAGGCCAGGCCGCGCCAGTGTTCTGCCATCCCAGGCCATCCAGTGGCGCATCAGGGAGTTCACCTTCCCAGAGGCCAGGCCGCGACAGTGTTCTGCCATCCCAGGTCATCCAGTGGCGCATGAGTGAGTTCACCTTCCCAGAGGCCACGCCGCGCTAGTGTTCTGCCATCCGAGGCCATCCAGTGGCGCATCGGGGAGTTCACCTTCCCAGAGGCCAGGCCGCGCCAGTGTTCTGCCATCCGAGGCCATCCAGTGGCGCATCGAGTGAGTTCACCTTCCCAGAGGCCAGGCCGCGCCAGAGTTCTGCCATCCCAGGCCATCCAGTGGCGCATCGAGTGAGTTCACCTTGCCAGAGGCCAGGCCTCGCCAGTGTTCTGCCATCCCAGGCCATCCAGTGGCGCATCGAGTGAGTTCACCTTCCCAGAGGCCAGGCCGCGCCAGTGTTCTGCCATCCCAGGCCATCCAGTGGCGCATCAGGGAGTTCACCTTCCCAGAGGCCAGGCCGCGCCTGTGTTCTGCCATCCCAGGCCATCCAGTGGCGCATCGAGTGAGTTCACCATCCCAGAAGCCATGCCGCGCCAGTGTTCTGCCATCCCAGGCCATCCAGTGGCGCATCGAGTGAGTTCACCTTCCCAGAGGCCAGGCCGCGCCAGTGTTCTGCCATCCGAGGTCATCCAGTGGCGCATGAGTGAGTTCACCTTCCCAGAGGCCACGCCGCGCTAGTGTTCTGCCATCCGAGGCCATCCAGTGGCGCATCGGGGAGTTCACCTTCCCAGAGGCCAGGCCGCGCCAGTGTTCTGCCATCCGAGGCCATCCAGTGGCGCATCGAGTGAGTTCACCTTCCCAGAGGCCAGGCTGCGCCAGTGTTCTGCCATCCCAGGCCATCCAGTGGCGCATCGAGTGAGTTCACCTTCCCAGAGGCCAGGCCGCGCCAGTGTTCTGCCATCCCAGGCCATCCAGTGGCGCATCAGGGAGTTCACCTTCCCAGAGGCCAGGCCGCGCCTGTGTTCTGCCATCCCAGGCCATCCAGTGGCGCATCGAGTGAGTTCACCATCCCAGAAGCCATGCCGCGCCAGTGTTCTGCCATCCCAGGCCATCCAGTGGCGCATCGAGTGAGTTCACCTTCCCAGAGGCCAGGCCGCGCCAGTGTTCTGCCATCCGAGGTCATCCAGTGGCGCATCGAGTGAGTTCACCTTCCCAGAGGCCAGACCGCGCCAGTGTTCTGCCATCCGAGGCCATACAGTGGCGCATCGAGTGAGTTCACCTTCCCAGAGGCCAGGCCGCGCCAGTGTTCTGCCATCCGAGGCCATCCAGTGGTGCATCGGGGAGTTCACCTTCCCAGAGGCCAGGCCGCGCCAGTGTTCTGCCATCCCAGGCCATCCAGTGGTGCATCGGGGAGTTCACCTTCCCAGAGGCCAGGCCGCGCCAGTGTTCTGCCATCCCAGGCCATCCAGTGGCGCATCGAGTGAGTTCACCTTCCCAGAGGCCCGGCCGCGCCAGTGTTCTGCCATCCCAGGCCATCCAGTGACGCATCGAGTGAGTTCACCATCCCAGAGGCCAGGCCGCGCCAGTGTTCTGCCATCCCAGGCCATCCAGTGGCGCATCGAGTGAGTTCACCTTCCCAGAGGCCAGGCCGCGCCAGTGTTCTGCCATCCCAGGCCATCCAGTGGTGCATCGAGTGAGTTCACCTTCCCAGAGGCATAAATAATTCACGGGGAACCACTGCATTCCAAGGACTCGCCTCTAATGCAGGAAATGCACCAGGAAGTTACAGTGGGCAGAGGGCACAGGGGGTGTGGGGTGAGTTCTGGGCCACAGGAACCACGCGCTTCTGTTCGCAGCACGCACATTAAGCCATCAGGCTATCTTCCTGGCTGAGGATGACCACTCGTGGAATCCCCTGTTGCCCGTGAGGGGCTGGGGGAGTGGTTAAAGAACTTCTGATATTCGTTTCTTTTGTTTGGTTATTTTCATTAATGCTGTCTTGTGTAAGAAACGAAGGTCCTTCACTCAGCAAGCCAATATGAGTATCGGGGTGAATGCCGATGTGTGGGTGAAGTAAATACTCTTCACCACCAGACGCTGATCCATGTACGTAGAGGAAAGTACCTCGGAATGTCGGCAATAACAAAGATGAAATTGCAGAAGCGATTTCTAAATTGAAAAACTCAGGTGCAGCTGGCCCTGATGGACTATCCAACATCTTGCTAAAGAAGAACAAGGAGCAATGGGCTATTTTTATTGAAGTTCTTTGCAGACATATCTCCACGGCGAAGAAGATCCCTTCGTCCTGCCAATCAGCGGTAATTGTGCCGATCTTCAAAAAAGGAGATTGAGCAGACCCGAACAACTACCGTCCGATTGCATCGTTAGATGTCATTGGTAAGATCTTTGCCTCATTTTTGCAAAAAGGACTAGCTAAACGGGCAAATGACGCTGGAATCATGGACGTCGGACAAACAGGCTTCACAAAAGGAGTCAGGACCGAGCAAAAACTCGAAACGATAAAAGGAGGGAAAAACCTGTCCCCAGCATTTGTGTATCTACGTCAAGCTTTTGACGGTGTGAATAGGACAATTATGTGGCGGGAATTAAAGAAGTGGGAATGCCCGCCGGATCTGATACAAGCCATCAAATCTCTTCACTCTGACACGTCAATTTGAGTGAGAGAACTGACAGACAAAATAGCATCGGGAAAAGGTGTTAAGCAGGCTGCCCGCTAGCAGCTTTAATCTTTAAACTGTACATTGTAGATCTACCAGCGGCCTAACTGGAGTATAATTCATTTCATCCAAGAATCAACGGGCATCAGATAGGTTGGGCAATCTATGCTGATGACTTGGTGCTTTTAGACACCACGCAAACAGGTCTACAGAGACTGTTGAACAACTTGGAAGTGTACCTGCAAAAGAATGATTTGGAAATAAATGTTAAAAAGTCCAAAATTGGCTCCTTTGGCTCGAATCTTGGAAAAAAAGGAAAATCTTGAAATGGTTCACGGCTGGTAAACAACTAGAAAGCGCGCAGCTAGCGTTCGGTATCTGGGTATTCGTATTAATAAATCAATGCAAGAATGGCAGTGGACGCAAGACCTCAGAATGAAGATGCTGCCAGGTGCCAAACTACACGCCGACTGCGGCAAATTCACACGCAAATCTGCGATTATGTTTTACCGGCAGAAGGTCGTAGCTGACATAACTTGTGGTAACGAAGCTGGCTTTAACGTAAGTCGAGCAACATGGAATGTATTTCGTTTAGTTTAGTTTATTATTTGATAATGCACACCAAAACCCAGGGGTAGCCGGGCGCAGCAGTAGAAGAATGCTTAAGCTTGGTGACATACAGTAAATGCATACATATTATAACAGTATTTACACTGCAAATGTACAGCAAATCACGCAGGGGGATAGTCTATGTTACAAGTTTCAGAAAAGTACAAGTTTCAGAATATTTACATGCCTAGGTCCACGGTTGAGGCTGGGGATCAGTTTAGTGGGTGTCATTAGTCTGGATCCAGCTTTTCACTTTACATCTAAATCTAGAGTATGGTTGATCATCTCTTAGTGCAGATGGAAGTGCATTCCAATCCTGGGCAGCTCTAACGGGGAAGCTCGCGCCACCCGATTTAGTAAGTCTGAATCTAGGGGTGTCGAGCAAAAGGTGGCTGGAGGCTCTTTTGTGGTGGCTGGTAGTTTTTCTAGTCAGTCTAGCCGCTATATATGGTGGCAATAAGTTGTTAAGTCCTTTGTAGGTGATAGATAGTGTCTTGAGGAGGATTCTATCACTAATCTTTAACCAGTGCTGGTCTTTCCTGATGTTGGATATGTGAGCACTGCGGGGTATGTCGAAGGCTGCTCTAAGAGCATTGTTCTGCATTATTTGCATTTTATTTATGATTATTTTATTAGCACCTGCGTATAGGGCATTACAATAATCTAGTTTAGACATTATTAAGGCTTTGACTAGTGTGATGCAGTTGGTTTTGGAGAGGTAAGGTCTACAGGCTCTGATTAATTTGCAGGTGTAGGCTGTCGATGAGGCCAGGGAGTTGACTTGTTTTTTAAGGGATAGTGTAGAGTCAAGGTAGAAGCCAAGTGTTTTAACCTCGGTTACCACCTTGTTTATGTTACCATCTATATTAAAGGTCGAGTAGCTAGGGCTATGTTTTTTGAGGCTAGAGTCGGAGCCCAAGATCAGTATCTCTGTTTTGTCATCATTCAGGCAGAGGCCGTGAGAGGCCATCCATGCCTGAATGATGATGTAGATCTTGTTTACTAGGGCTGAGTCTGCGACAAAGTTGCCAGAAAGTGGTATGAGGATCTGCGTATCGTCCGCATAGTTAGTATAGGTTACCCCCAGTCTGTCAAGTTTGTCGAAGAGTGGCTTAGTAAAGATATTGTACATAGTAGGAGAGACACATGAATCTTGTGGGACACCACAGGTGATTTGTATCGGGTCGCTGAGGCTAAAGGGGAGAAGACTCTCATTGTGCGGTTGGCTAGGAAGGACTGTACCCAGGCTATAGCTTCACTTGAGAAATGGGCGGCAGACACTAGATGCTTGCATAATACTGCATGGTCAACTAGGTCGAAGGCTGCCGATAAGTCAAGGAGGAGGACCATAGCTGTTTTACCTTTGTCCTTCAACTCGTCGATCAATGTCTTAAGGTCAATTAAGGCTGTTTCAGTACCGTGAAGAGGTCTGAATCCCGATTGGCATGATCCTAGTAGTTGGTTCGTCTCCAGATATTTTTGGATCTGGAGGTAGGCTACTCTGTCAATGATTTTAAGAAGGAACGGGACTGTGGTGATAGGCCTATAATTAGTCGGGATGGCTGGGTCGAGGGTTTGCTTTTTGAAGAGAGGCAATACCCATGATTCTTTAAGGTTGGTGGGCACAGTGCTAGTTCTAAAGGAGCCATTGATTAACTTAGAGATGAAGGGTGCTATGATTATTTGAGCAGGGCAGTTGTCGCCCTGGCAATTAGATGGTTTCAGAGATAAGATGACCTTTTCAGTTTCCAGTATGGAAATGTTGGTAAACCTGAATGGTATACAACTGCCTAGTCCATCTGTACTTGGTGTTACTATCAGAGGGGTGGTATGCGTTCCTACGGAGCTCAAGGAAGCTTTCTTCGTAGCAATTTTGGATTGTAGCGTTGTTATCTTATTAGCTAGTGCATTTTGGATGCTCGTGCACCACTGTTTGTCCTTGGGGACATTGTCCGTGGGAGCAATAGGGTTTTCCATTTCCCTGAGGATGGAGAAGAGTTCCTTAGAGTTGGAATTGGCTTTGCTGATTCTTTCGTTGAATGCTTTTTTTTTGGTTTGGATTATTTCTTTTTTGTATTTGTTCGCGGAGTTGGTGAGTAGGTTTTTATTCTCTTCTGAAGGTGAATGTCTGCAGATAGCTTGGAGTTTACGTTTTTGGATTCGTAGTTCTTTGAGGTGGGGGGTAAACCATGAATTGAGGTGTGGTTCTTGTTTACTTTTACGTAGTTTGATAGGGGCAATGGTGTCCAGCGCTTTAGCCCTAGAGCTGTTGAATGTCTCGACTAATGAGTTAGGGTCAGGATTATTGGCGCTAGCAGTAAGGGCAGGTAGGAGGAGAGGGAGTAGTTTATCCACAGTGATGTCTTTTTTGCTTCTAGTAGGCTGAGGTGGTACAATTTCACGATTTTCTGTTTGAGGGGGTGCTATGATGGATGAGAAGCATATAAGATGATGGTCTGTCCAGGCTTGAGGTATAATATTGGCTATGGTAGTGGTGCAATTTAAATTGGCTATCCAATCTAGAGTCCGTCCTTTAATGTGCGTGGGGGCTAGGACTTTTTGTGTAAGCCCATGTTTGACTAGGATAGATTGGATGGTTTGGGCCTGTTTATCCTCAATATCATTGAACCCTAGGTTAAAGTCACTTAGTAGTGGAGATTTTGATGTTATTGGTGAGGAGGCTGGAAAGGTCATCCTCGAAGCTGCCTAAAGGGCCCGGTGGTCTGTACACCAAAAGGATGGTTAGTATGCTATTGTTAGAGATGGGAAGTTTAGCTGAAAGTAGTTCAAAGGATGTGATAGCTGGAGGTGGGGTCAGTCTTAATGCTAATTTAGTTTTGGCAATAATAGCCAGGCCACCGCCTCTTGAGTTTGGCCGGTCGACTCTCAATATGTTGTAGTTGTCTGGTATGGCAATCATAAGTGCAGGGCCTGCTGCGTCATGGAGCCAAGTCTCGGAGACAGCTAAAAAGTCTATGTTGTCCATATTGACTATGTCAGCAATCTCCGTGCTGTGAGCTATGAGGGACCTCGCATTGATAAGTGCTCCTGATACGGTGGGGTTGGTATTTTTTTCTTGAATGAGTTTTAGCTTAGGGTACTTGGACCTCTTCTGGTTATGAGGAAGGTAAACCTATATTTTAGGGGGTCTTTCCACCTTTGTGGCAGGTAAATTAGGTTGTTGTTATTTAGTCTATTTTTAAGAATCAATGGTTTTGTTCTATTATTTTTGAGATCGTAGAGTCGTGGTAGCCTAGCTCTAAGCCGCATGTTTCTTTCCAGCAGATTACACGGTATGGAGTTGATGTAGGCCATAGTTGTGGTAATTATGCAGTTCTGGCGCAAGGTCCTCCGTTTGCCAAGAAATGTATCGATCTTTGCCGTCCAATATGAACTTGGGTTACAGTCTTTGTTTGCCACAGTGCTCTGGAAGTCGGGGGCAATGATGAGGAAAATGTCAATGGCGTCATCGGCAATCCCTAATCACATCTTACATCCCACGTCTGAGAAGCCTCATCTGGGCCTGTTGAAGGAATGGACAAGGATGATCCATACACACTTGGCGTACGCTGACACTGATAGAGAGACACTCTGGAACAATCCTTGTGCAGCAAAGAAAAAGTTGACATATTGTGATTGGATCGACACTGTCAACAACAGATCTAAACTTGCCACCACACTAGACCTTGGAGGTGAGTAAATCTAATCCCGAATTACCTGGAAAAGTTTCCATCCAGATATCACCGAGATACATTTTTGCGATTACGTCTAAACCTGTATTCAACAAGGAAATGCTGTTTTTGAAACATGACGAGAACACTTTAAACAACCACTGTCGGTTCTGTAATATCGCAGTAGAGTCCTTAAAACATCTGGTTATTGAATGCTTAGTTTTAAAGACTCCAAAAAGTGCCTTTTTGGGGAAATGTGCTCCTCTACATGGAAACGTAATTGACTCTCTTGATAAGCTACTGACGAAACAGAGAGGGGACATTTCTTTGTCTTAAATAGTAATGTTGTTTTTACCAAAATTGGTGAAGTTTTAGTTTTTGGGAAACGACGAAGTAAAGATGGTATATTTACTTGTTTTAAGCGGGAGAGGAAGATAAAACAAAGGAGGGAGAAATAAGAAAATAAATGGAAAGAAATGTAAAATAAAGTTTGTAATGAACAGAAATGTACAATAATAAATACATTAATTAATTTTTAAAAATTCTCTCTTGCGTCCCAAGGATCTGCAGCCTCTGGCGCTCTAGCTATTTTGGACTGCGAGTCTCATGATCTCTCACCATTGGCAATGCTGGCTAGGGATGATGGGAGTTGTAGTCCAAACCATCTGGCGAAGAAAAAGCTGAAGATCCTTGGCAATTGAGATGAAGCATGACAGACGTAATCATGGGGCACAATTTGCAAGTCTCACGGGAGCCGCAAATTCCATCTGACTCTCCATATGCAGGCCTGTGCAGGAGTACTGTCCAATCAGGAGTACTGTCTAATCAGGCCTGTGCAGGAGTACTGCCCGATCAGGTCAGTGCAGATGTACTGCCCGATCAGGAGTACTGTCCGATCAGGCCTGTGCAGGAGTAATGCCCGATCAGGAGTACTGTCCGATCAGGCCTGTGCAGGAGTAATGCCCGATCAGGAGTACTGTCCGATCAGGCCTGTGCGTACTGCCCGATCAGGAGTACTGTCCGATCAGGCCTGTGCAGGAGTAATGCCCGATCAGGAGTACTGTCCGATCAGGCCTGTGCAGGAGTAATGCCCGATCAGGAGTACTGTCCGATCAGGCCTGTGCGTACTGCCCGATCAGGAGTACTGTCCGATCAGGCCTGTGCAGGAGTAATGCCCGATCAGGAGTACTGTCCGATCAGGCCTGTGCAGGAGTAATGCCCGATCAGGAGTACTGTCCGATCAGGCCTGTGCGTACTGCCCGATCAGGAGTACTGTCCGATCAGGCCTGTGCAGGAGTAATGCCCGATCAGGAGTACTGCCCGATCAGGCCTGTGCAGGAGTAATGCCCGATCAGGAGTACTGCCCGATCAGGCCTGTGCAGGAGTAATGCCCGATCAGGAGTACTGTCCGATCAGGCCTGTGCGTACTGCCCGATCAGGAGTACTGTCCAATCAGGCCTGTGCGTACTGCCCGATCAGGCCTGTGCAGGAGTAATGCCCGATCAGGAATACTGTCCGATCAGGCCTGTGCAGGAGTACTGCCCGATCAGGAGTACTGTCCGATCAGGCCTGTGCAGGAGTAATGCCCGATCAGGAGTACTGCCCGATCAGGCCTGTGCAGGAGTAATGCCCGATCAGGAGTACTGTCCGATCAGGCCTCTGCGTACTGCCCGATCAGGAGTACTGTCCGATCAGGCCTGTGCAGGAGTACTGCCCGATCAGGAGTACTGTCCGATCAGGTCTGTGCAGGAGTAATGCCCGATCAGGAGTACTGTCCGATCAGGCCTGTGCAGGAGTACTGTCCAATCAGGAGTACTGTCTAATCAGGCCTGTGCAGGAGTACTGCCCGATCAGGTCAGTGCAGATGTACTGCCCGATCAGGAGTACTGCCCGATCAGGCCTGTGCAGGAGTAATGCCCGATCAGGAGTACTGTCCGATCAGGCCTGTGCAGGAGTACTGTCCAATCAGGAGTACTGTCTAATCAGGCCTGTGCAGGAGTACTGCCCGATCAGGTCAGTGCAGATGTACTGCCCGATCAGGAGTACTGCCCGATCAGGCCTGTGCAGGAGTAATGCCCGATCAGGAGTACTGCCCGATCAGGCCTGTGCGTACTGCCCGATCAGGAGTACTGTCCGATCAGGCCTGTGCAGGAGTAATGCCCGATCAGGAGTACTGCTCGATCAGGCCTGTGCAGGAGTAATGCCCGATCAGGAGTACTGTCTGATCAGGCCTCTGCGTACTGCCCGATCAGGAGTACTGTCCGATCAGGCCTGTGCAGGAGTACTGCCCGCCTGTGCAGGAGTACTGTCCAATCAGGAGTACTGTCTAATCAGGCCTGTGCAGGAGTACTGCCCGATCAGGTCAGTGCAGATGTACTGCCCGATCAGGAGTACTGCCCGATCAGGCCTGTGCAGGAGTAATGCCCGATCAGGAGTACTGCCCGATCAGGCCTGTGCGTACTGCCCGATCAGGAGTACTGTCCGATCAGGCCTGTGCAGGAGTACTGCCCGATCAGGAGTACTGTCCGATCAGGCCTGTGCAGGAGTAATGCCCGATCAGGCCTGTGCAGGATTACTGCCCGATCAAGCCTGTGCAGGAGTACTACCCGATCAGGAGTACTGTCCGATCAGGCCTGTACAGGAGTAATGCCCGATCAGGAGTACTGTCCAATAAGGCCTGTGCAGGAGTACTACCCGATCAGGAGTACTGTCCGATCAGGCCTGTACAGGAGTAATGCCCGATCAGGAGTACTGTCCAATAAGGCCTGTGCAGGAGATGCCCGATCAGGCTTGTGCAGGAGTACTGCCCGATCAGGCCAGTGCATGATTACTGAGCAATCAGGAGCACTGTCTGATCAGGCCTGTGCAGGAGTACAGCCCGATCAGGAGTACTGTCCGATCAGGCCTGTGCAGGAGTACTGCCCGATCAAGCCTGTGCAGGAGTACTACCCGATCAGGAGTACTGTCCGATCAGGCCTGTACAGGAGTAATGCCCGATCAGGAGTACTGTCCAATAAGGCCTGTGCAGGAGATGCCCGATCAGGCTTGTGCAGGAGTACTGCCCGATCAGGCCAGTGCAGGAGTACTACCTGATCGGGAGTACTGTCTGATCAGGCCAGTGCAGGAGTACTGCCCGATCAGGCCTGTGCAGGAGTAATGCCTGATCAGGCCAGTGCAGGAGTACTGCCCGATCAGGAGTACTGCCCGATCAGGCCAGTGCAGCAGTACTGCCTGATCAGGAGTACTGCCCAATCAGGCCTGTGCAGTAGTACTGCTATCCAAAGGTCTCCACTCACACGCGTTTGGCGGGTGTCACCCATCTCCTAATACTTCTTTTGGCGCCAAAATCCTTACACCTCCATTCACTTTAATGGATTATCACCCGCCCAAAATGAAACCTGCTGTTTTCACCTGCCCAGGGGACTAAAAGGGTTGAGAGCAGGCTCGGACTGGCCTATAGGTCAATAGGCCCATGGTTGTACCAAACACACACAGGCCCTGATTCATTAAAACTTTGGTGGTTAAGCGGAGGAAATATCTCCATCAAAATGCTGGAGGTACTTCCGTTGCCTTCCTACTTAAAATTGGTCAAATTGGCGTAATTACCGCCAGCGGTAATTCTGCTGAAATCCCCAAGGAGTCCTAAGGAATCCATAAATGGGGACTAACACCACTTGTAGTCCAGCGGTAATTCCGGAGGACCAAGTGGAGGTAACAGTAATTCCGGTTTGTGTTGTTCCGGTGGATTTACGACCGGAAGACCGCCAAACTTGCAATGAGGCCCAATGTGTGTGGTATAGGCAGTGCTCGTCTTTTCTTCATATTAGCTGGGGCTGGAGGCTTCGGGCCTCATTAAGAGTTTGCCAGTATCAATATACAAACTGCCGTGTAGTTACCACAGGCGGGAACTGTTAAATGTCTGCCTGCTTATGAGTTTATATTACTCTCCATCCCGGGTGCAACCTTGCTGTGCTCCCGACTTTCCCCTGGGCTCCAGAATGTCACCGGCTGGTACAGCCTTGCCTTGCAGGAAGGTGATTGTCACCTAGTTATCACCGGTCCGTGTTTCGCTGGAGTCCTGATGAATAATGATGGGCGGCTGAAACTTTCCTGTTAGGATCATCTCCCTGGCCTTCCTGGCTGGTCACTGCCAGGTGACTTTCTCCTTTTCATGAAGAGATTACTGGTTCAGAGAAGTTTGCAGGTGAATTTACCGGTACTTTGCCTCCTGGAGGGCTAGTTGAGTGCGTCCACCACACTCATATAGTCCAATAGCACCCATGGGTTGGGGTGGAGCCTGCCAATCAGGTGGCTAGCAACGCGGGTTTGAACTGCCAATGCAAGCCCACATTCCATCCCACCTGACGGCAGGCTCCCCCCACCACCATTTTGCCCCCACCCTCTGTCCCATTTTTTTTCCATCTCTGCTCCAACCATCCAATTTACTGTAAATCTGAGGCAGCAACACTCCACGCTGCTCCGTCCTCTCTGCTCCTGCAGGCTGCCATGGAAAGGGAAGAGGGACTCTGCACAGAGCCCTGCTTCCCTCTCTATGGTGTTTTTATAACTGGAGGGAAAGCCCTAGGAGACGGACAGGATATAGTGGGCTAAATGAGCAAAGTATGTACACATTGGGTGGTCCTGTCCTCCCTGAGTTCTGTGTGCTGCGCACAATTTAAGGCAGCAAATAATTCAACCTTCCTAAAATCCCCATGCAGAGGTACAGAGATCCTGAGCATGGGATGAGAAAACAACCATTAACAATATCTGGTTTTTAGAAGGTAGCCTTATTTTATTTCTTAAGTGGCTTTTTCTTGTAACTTTTTGTAAAAACAAACATTCAATTAGAATAAAGGATATAGAAAAAGAGTAAGGCATGGAAAGCACAGTCAGGCATCAGAGTTTTAACGTCACATAATTTCAATCAAAAACTTGGTAAGGAACTGTGTTATTGTAATAAGAAGGGTTTTAACAGTTTTCTGAGGCAACTTATCACAAGTCTGCGTAACTAATATGCAGAAACACCTTATGTTTAGCAAAAGCATGGAATAGAGGTATATGTCATAATACTTCATATTGAAACATAACTTTTTAATTACAATGCTGTCCAGTATTATATTTTGCAATTCAATTCTTTTGCATATAGTAGCCTGGATGAGTTGTTGTCATTTCTATGTAGAAATAGTTTTAATAATGGTGGCCAGCCACGGCTGGTCCAAGACCGAGAGAGACTGGTCCGACGTCTGTTTAAAGAATAAAGATAGTTCTGTGTGTTCCTCGAAGGTGGTCTTGCAATGGGGCACCACGGGGGACACTGACGTTTCGATTGGTATTTATTCTCAATCTTCTTCTGGGGCCTTAATTATGAAGGTCTCCCTGGGGAAAAAGAAGAAAAGGGTCCACTTAGAGTGGGGTACCAAGTGTTTTCCTCGGGGATCACATGGTGTAGGGGGAAGGTTAAAATGTGAATGCATTGGGTAGAGTGCTGATAAAAACAAATAGTGAAGGGCTGTTAGCCCTGCTAGTCCCTCTCTATGGTGGCCATCTTGGAATAGGATTTTCCTTCGTACAACAGGAACCTGTGCGCATTCCGTTGAACGAAGGAAAATCCTTTTTTTAGCACCCCAGAATACCACTTAGGCAAACTGGGGTGCTAATACCCTTAATCCCCCGTTCCAAGTGCTGCAACTGGGGTAACGGCTGGGAGCCCTCGTTATCCACCCTCGCTTCAAGCGGCCCTCGCTTTGCTTGGGCCGGTAACTTGGGCTGCCGGCCCATTAACTCCCGTTCCAGCACTTGGGAGTTAATCGTGGCAAAGCGTAGATGTCGGAGTTCGCAACAGTATCGCCAGTGCGCAGTCATGGTCCGGCTTGTTTCTAGGGATTTGATTGTTTGGTCGGGATGGCGGAGGCAAGATCGCTAGATAGTTTGGGACCCCAAGATTGCAAAGGCTCCCCCTCACGTAAATGAGGAAAGGTGTGATTGACAGCCTCTAGAGAGCTTCATCTAGAGGTTATAAAAGGGGGGTGGGCGGTGTCAGAAGCACACAGATGAAAAAAGGCAAGCGCCTTAAAGGCGATTCTATATTCCACGCGGGACCATTGGAGGGTGCAGTGAACCTCCAAAGTTGTTTCTCTCAATTAGGTGTTGATGCATTTTTTTGGGAACACCTGGGTAACTTGCATTAGTGCAGTCCGGGCCTGAGCTAACAGCAGTACTCATATTTTTACCACAGAATGTAGGTGGAGACTCTTACCCCTCTAACTACCACTCATCACCACTCCCACCCCAACCAATATTGCTTGAGCCCCAACCCACCATCTACATGTTGGTACTAATAAGTGGTTAAAAATAATTAAACACACTTTTTTAAAATAATTCGACCAGTTGGTGGTGGAGCAAAACACCCACTACCTCGATGGTTTATTCTGCCTTGGTAGTTTTGGGGTCAGCTGGCAATATATTGTCTTCGCCTTCCGCAAGACGCTCCATGGCAAGGCTCTGGGTCCCACCACCCCGGGGGAGTCTCACTCAGGTGGGACTACGGCCGGGTGTCGGCCATGACACGCCCAGCCGCATGCCTAATGAACAGAGGACCCGACCATCCAGTACATTCAGGGTCCAACTCGACAAAGGCGGAAGTGGGAAGAGGCACGATTCCTCTGAATAGTGAATTTAAAGATAGCTCAGAAAACGTACACATCATTGGATAAACCGCTCATTACATGAACAGAGATGAGTTCTCATTAGTAGTTCAGATCCAGGAAATTCTATAAATAATTAAAGGAGGGCGCAATATATCAAGGCATGCTACCGCCGTGATACTTCCAGGTCTGGGTGCTACCAACAAATTCAATAAATAAATAAATAAATATTATGGCTGCCATGTTGCCTAGCAATCAAGCTAGATCCCATTAGTTTGTGCGTATTGCCAACCAAATTGCCTCGAGGTGCTAGAATTGCAAGAATAGACAGCTAGCAAGTAAGGGAGCGGCAGGAAGGGAAAGACTTGCACAGGTGAGGGCTATTATTATCATGATGGTATTTATTGAGAGCAGACCTAGCTCCGAGAAGCAGCGGAGCGCTTTACGGAGGGTTCAGGTTGGATCTGAACAGTGGTGGAGTTGGAGGGGTGTAAGAGAGCCCCATGGGGAGGTTGGTGTCTCCAGATCTCGGCTGCAGCAAGGAAGCCTGCATTGCAAGTGTTGGGGGCAGTGCCATGGACACTTTTGTAGGTGAGGCAGAGCACATTGACGTGCCTCATGCAGTGGTAGGGTTAGGTAGAAGCCTAGTGCAACATGTGACACAGTGTTGCAGCTGGGGCATTGCCATAGTCTAAGAGACTAGTAACTAAGGCTCCTATTACAACTTTACACTTGCACCGGGACAGGAATGGGCAAGTCCTCTGCAGAGAATGGCGCATTAGGTCTTAAAGAAGAGAGAAATGGTAAACAGAAGCAAATAAAAGAAGTGGAACACCGCCCCCGACCACTTCGATCATTGGCCTCGTGGAGTCGGTCGTGGACAGAGAGTTTTTTGTGACTCAGGGACACACGTCGTATTTTGAGTGACTCACGGACACACGTCGTATTTTGAGACACAAATAAAACATTTGTGATTGCTAATTTGAGTAGATGTGTTGTAGTGCAGGCTTTGCTTATCTAATAGCTAAGAGGTCTTTCATTCAGTGAAAACCAATAGGTCAATAATGTTTTTCAAGCGGCCCTTTAACAATCCTTTACAGCAACAGCGGCAGAATTGATCCTTGCCTTGCAGGGAAGTTACACGGTAATTGTCTTAAAGGCCTTGTTCAAAGGACTGGTCGTTTCTTAGTCAGTGGACGCCCAATTAGCTGTTTTTCATTATGGACTGATGAGGCATTAAATGACTTTAAGGGATATTATAGACCCTTCGATACTGTCTTGGGAGGATAGCTCAGGGGCAACGTGCTCGCCTTGGAAGCAAGATAACACGGAGCAACACAGGTTCAATCCCCGGGTCCGCGCTTAGAAACCTATGGGTATTACGCGCATTAAATAACCAATTATATCAAATGGAGTGGCTACAATGATTGATCTGGCATTGCCGGTTCCCCTCCCTCCTCCTCCCGTCCTCCCTTCCCTCAGTGCTAACGCCAAAAGACCCTAACCTGAATCTTATATAAGAGGTCAAAGCAGCACAAAGAACAGACAACAACATCAACACCTTCTAGATCATATAAGCGCCTTGAAGACCGGTGGGCTAGGTATCTGGCGGAGGGGACACAGGTGCACAGTGCCATCATAGAAGTTCCGCCGGCTGCGGGTGGGAATCAGAAGGTGATGAATGGTGGGCATGTGTTATGGCGGGAAAGAGTAACTTATTAAGATTGACTCAAAGTTCCACCAAAAGAAAGACCAACACTCTGCACTCTGAAGTGACACAGTGTTTGGTAACTAGGTTAAGGAACCAGAAATTCTGTTGGGGAAAAACAAAGCCTCGACTTGGCAGTGTGAATATCAGCTTTAACTCCTTTATTCATTCCTCGTGAATGATTATTTGCAATTTAAGTGCACATTGGTGTCCATGAGCAGATCACACTTTATGTGACAGATTAATTACTGTGATTACACACTGGCAAAAAAGTGCGCATACTTCGCCCGGGTTCTGTACACAGACATGATAACACTCTCGTGGAGGGGAGGCGAGAGTCGGTGTGCTGGACCTTCTGTGCGCTCTCCCCACCTGTCACCTAACCCAGGCACGTGGTGCAGTATGTGGCGGTGCGTTGCAGTGCAGATGCCTCAGAAACAGTGCATCCTAGGACCTTGAAACATGGTTTCCAACCTCGAAGTCCTATTCCACGCATCCAGGCACTTGAAATGAGCTCTGCCGCGTCCTTCATTCGCCACATTGATGTTCTGCCACTTCCAGGCAACTGTCTGATGTGTGCAAGGGCTGAATTCCAGGGAACCGGGTGGCATATTAGTGCACACCAATTTTCGGAAATCACACTTCAAAATGCTGTCGCTCAATTAAAGAATGTTTGAGGTGCAGGGGAGGAACTGTGGTCTTGGCACAGAACCACCTCAAGATACAGGAAAGAGATGAAGACCCAGAGGTTGAATCCTCCCCTCCCCTGCACACTTTCAGTTACTGTACAAAACAGTCACCATTTCTACTAAGGAATATTCCACCTTCCAGTCTGGATAATTAATCAAAGAAGACATGTCCATCCAATTTAAAGTTTCAATATCAAACAATGCTAAGTGCAACAATTTGCAAGTCCGATTTCTTTGGTTGGCGCGTTTCGAGGTTTGTGTCTCTTCTTCTTGAGCCTTACGGACTGCGAAGAAAATATCATACAAAAGGACATGTCAGACTCGTATTCTTTCAACAATGGTATACATTCTACAACACTGATGATTTTAAAGGCATGGCCTCATTATAACTCGCCCGGTATGGAAACAACGGTGGCGGTAAACCCGCCGCCACCGTTGTTTCCATGCCGGGCGATCACAACTCCTGCAGACGGAGGCGTCAAACCCACCAGGTCTGACCTGGCGGGTTTAACACCGCCCACCTGCAGGCGGACGAGGAAACACCGGCACCATCACAAGATGGTGCCGGTGTTTCCATGATCCCCATTCCCATTGAGTCCTATGGGACTCAATGGGAATGGGGATTAACACCATTCCGCCTCCGGAATTCCCGGGACACCGGGGTTGTAATGCCCCGGTAATTCCGGGAGTCACAGAGGTGGAATGGTAATACGAGTCCAGCGGTAACCAGGTGGTTTTACCGCCTCGGTTACCGCCAGACTCTTAATGAGGCCCATTGTATTCAGAAAGTCCCTGTACACAGGGTGGGGTGTCCACATGTGATATAGCCAGTGACATCCAGAGGTTTCTAACAGGTCACTGTGCAAAGTCTGGTGCAGATTGGTGGAACGGTGTGGAATGGTATGAGGAACAAACAAACTAACAAACCAATAATCTGTTTTATAGATAGACACAGTGTTTCGTAACTAGGTTAAGGAACCAGAAATTCTGTTGGGGGAAAACAAAGCCTCGACTTGGCGGTGTCAATATCAGCTTTAACTCCTTTATTCATTTCTCGTGAATGATTATTTGCAATTTAAGTGCACATTGGTGTCCATGAGCAGATCACACTTTATGTGACAGATTAATTACTGTGATTACACACTGGCTAAAAAGTGCCCATACTTCGCCCGGGTTCTGTACACAGACATGATAACACTCTCGTGGAGGGGAGACGAGAGTCGGTGTGCTGGACCTTCTGTGCGCTCTCCCCACCTGTCACCTAACCCAGGCACGCGGTGCAGTATGTGGCGGACACGAACCTAGCTCGGGTGCAGCAAGCGCTGTACAGGTCATAGAGTAAAATGTTGGTAGCAAGAATTTAACAAGTCATCAAAGAAACATCTGTAATAATTATCACCGTATAATATGAAGATACAGGAGTGCACACGATATCCAGAACCTATGTCACGCCAAGGTGTTCTCTTCAGGTCTTCCCCAAACTTAAGGAGACTTGGAGCAGTCTGGAAACCAACCAGCATGGAGTCCACGAAGACCCAAACGTAACACGAGAAGGACTATCTCCCAGTTTCCTCCTTGCAAGCCACTCTACTTTCCACTCTGATGAAGATCGTACTGCGAGATGGCCATGTGCCACCCAATGTTTTTGGCTTGGCCGTCTGGTAGGCCGGAATACCAACGGTGGTTGCCTTGTAGGTGAGGCATGCCGTTTTGAACCGGATCCTAGCCAGGATATGGAGTCCGTGTAATTGACGCACGGTGGGGATGTGGTGGTTTCCTAACAATGGTGATGAGGTCAGCCTCAGCATGGTGGGCCACTTTGAGGGTGGGCCGGTGATGCCCCTGCCTTTCATGTATAGCATGACATACTTTACATTGTGGTGCGTTTGCGAGACTGTGAAGTACAGTTACACTCTGAGTATTGCTATAGGGTTGCCCTGAAGAAAGGGATGTTTGATTATTCATCATTGAAGGAAATGATCAATTAAAGATAACACCTTGAGAGTTACTGAAGCCTTTGGCTCCCATGGCCACGTGTTTCGTCTAGGTAAGTCGCAGCCACATTCTTAAGACGATGGCCCTATCGATCTCAAGCCCTGAAAACAATATCCCTCAAGGTAATGTACATGTCTTTATTATAAAAGGACAAGAGTTAATACAACACGTGTTTGTGTTATTGAACCTTCCTCTTTCCTTGTCAGAAACCAACTCTTTTTGGCCAAGAAGAAAGCTACTGATCTTGACCCCTGTATTAATTATTGGGGTTGAATGGCATCCTACTCAAATATTGATATCGTTTACCCTTAATCAGTGGGTTAAGTTGAAGGGCTGACTTTATTTTCTGAAATAACTGAATTGGTACAATGCTTTCAATTTGGTCAATATCAAGAAGTGAAAGGAAACCTTTCAGACCAGAGCGGGTTATTTCAAATATATGGGTTACGCCTTTCGGTCAGGGCAGTGCCTCAGCCCCACGTCAGTGTTTTGTGAATTAAACATTTAGAGTTAATGTTTTGTAGTAAGTTATTTAAACAATATTTTGCTTTACGGAAGCAATTAGAAAGAACACCAGTAACATGTAACAAGAGCGGGACAGCGGCTTTTGGGACATGGTTTATGCGCCCAGTTGCATAACTTTGAAATGTACGTGTTCAAGCATCACATTTCTAATGAAAAAGGAACACTAGCTCGGTAGTGCAAGTACAAGAAGTTAGGATTACACGCAAAGCGTATTAAATACAGAGTAGTACCAGAGTGACTAACAGTTACTCAGAGTAATCAACTTTTCTTCAGGCAGGGGGTGATCAGCTTGCATTCTTTCCTGACCTTTGGCACCGAGGTAGCACCTCAGATAGGGATAGGTGCAGGCTATTGGGCTGGGGGTCTTCTGCTATCATTGCTTAAGAATCTCACTGCTCAGATTGCACTATTTTGTGAACATTGTTTAAAGCGCTTTGACGCCATAAACGATGGCAGGAGGCGCTATACAATTAAAAGATAACATAACATTTTACTAAGAATAACTATGGTTTCTAAACCCTACTGTAGCCTTTTGTGTTCCTGTATGTTTACAACATCTCATACTGCCCCCAAAGAGCCAGGATGGTGGTAGGTGGAGCTGGTATGACGCCCCTTAGCAAAGAAAAAGAAATCTTCCATCCTCTTCTGGGTGGGTGGTGTGCTGCTCTCTCTGAAAGAAGGGCTGGTCGCCTTGAGCACGTGGGGGCTAGGGACTGTGTCCATTGTTATGAGAGACTGGGTATGGGTAAAATGAAGACAGACAAGAGCCAAAAGGGTTGAACGATGCATTTATTTATTTATTTTTGCATTTGTTAAGCACAAAAAACCCTCAAGCATCAAGGTGCTGTTGCAACCAGTTACATTTCACTTGAAAGGAGGGTGGGGGAGACCAGGCAGCATACAGTGTTCAGAGGGCTCTAGGTAAAAAGCCATGTTCTGAGCACTTTTCTAAAGGGCCATAACAGTGGCCTGTAATCATCACTACTTAATTATTGGAACTCAAAGGGGATTCTGTTGTTATATGTGAGACACATTGTGTCGAGAAGCGTACTCTGCCAGCGGTTCTATTCTATTTGTACCTTTTTTATTTTATTTTTTATTTATTTATAAAGCGCCAAAGCCCGAGGGCATCAGGGCGCTACATTGACATGACAAGACTTAAGGGACAGGACAACCTTTCATACAGCAACAGCAATACTGTGTAATAGGACCTTTTAAAACAATCAAGAAAGGTATTGAGAAGACCTGTTTCTTACTCAAGCAATGCCATTTGTATCGAAAACAAAACAGAGTTACACACTAAGGGGGCTGCCCGTTTTGGGAATAAACGTGACCAGTTAATTGCTTATGAATAGATCTCTGAGTTTTCAATTTTTACTGATTTGTACACATAAATACAGACGAAAATCACTCTGGTTTTTCCAGTATTTGTTTGTACAAAACAGGGAGAAGCAGAAAAGGATGTGTCTGGAGACGATCTTCGAGCACATCAGACACGCCTTGCAAGCCAATGGCTGCGCAGAGTTTAGCGATGCAGACGCTAACACGCTGGCCTGTTGCGTGTTGGCATTCTTTAAAGGGCTGCGCAGATCTTGATGGTGTCTTCATTCGCGGCAACGCTTTGCTGTAAGATGACAATGCATCTTGGCTTCGGGTTCAACAACCTAGCTCTATGAGCTTCCAATTACAGGCATCCAAGCGCTACATTTTTAATTTGAATAAATGCAGAAAAGCACCGCTTGCAACAAATATATAAATATGAATGCATGCAGCTACAATTACTAAAAAAAATACAGATGGATAAATACCAATGAAAATGTTGATAAAATAAATGCCCTAAAACCAGGAGCGTTACTATTGAGATAACTCGGTTGATTCGACACTTACTGCGGAGATCTGCGTGTAACCTGTAGGTCATGCGTCCAAATATCAAAGCCTAGAGAAAGGTTCATCTTAGGAAAATAAAAAAAAATAAGTATTAGTTGACCAACAAAAATACTGAAAATCTGCGCCACGAGACTGGAGTTGGGAAATGACTTGAAGGGTCTGATGGTTGGGGTAAGAGTCGGTAGTGGAAGGCGAGGGGGGGTGAAGTGTCAATTCTAGAGTGTGGTCAAACAGCCTGCCACCTTGGGTGCTACCAGCAGGTGGCCTCAGATGAACAGTACACGCAGCACATGCCCCCGCTCATCACTCAGTAGGGTGGGCAAAATGTCACTTCACCCAGGGCAGTAAAGAAATCCTTGCACTGGCTGCATGTTGAAAGGTGAGGGGGTAGCGGAACACACAAGCTCGACCTGCCAGTGAAATCACTGAGTGTCCCAGGCAGGGCCGGCGCTAGGCAAGTGCAGCAAGTGCAGCTGCACTTGGCTCGCGCTCATAGGGCCCAGTGCAGAGGCCAAGTGCAGCTGCACTTGGCTCGCGCTCATAGGGCCCGGTGCAGAGGCCAAGTGCAGCAAGTGCAGCTGCACTTGGCTCATGCTCATAGGGCCCGGTGCAGAGGCCAAGTGCAGCAAGTGCAGCTGCACTTGCTCGCCCTCATAGGGCCCGGTGCAGAGGCCAAGTGCAGCAAGTGCAGCTGCACTTGGCTCGCGCTCATAGGGCCCGGTGCAGAGGCCAAGTGCAGCAAGTGCAGCTGCAGAGGCCAAGTGAAGTTGCACTTGGCTCGCGCTCATAGGGCCCGGTGCAGAGGCCAAGTGCAGCTGCACTTGGCTTGCGCTCATAGGGCCCGGTGCAGAGGCCAAGTGAAGCTGCACTTGGCTCGCGCTCATAGGGCCCGGTGCAGAGGCCAAGTGCAGCTGCACTTGGCCTCGCGCTCATAGGGCCCGGTGCAGAGGCTGACCCACACCCTCTGAGAATCTCCAGCGCTGCAGTCAGTGGTGGATCCAGCCCTCATGCGCCCACATGACCCCTCTCACCAGGCCTGGCTTCTTTCACAATGTAAACGCACATCACAAGAGGGCAGACACAGAAGGGTCCCAACCCCAGTGCCTGCAGTTTGAACGCTCAGGCTGATCGCCATTCTTATGCAAGGCCCCAGGAAGCGTCCCGGGCTGGGCGGCCTGTGGCTGATCGCCATTCTTATGCAAGGCCCCAGGAAGCGTCCCGGGCTGGGCAGCTTGTGGCTGATCGCCATTCTTATGCAAGGCCCCAGGAAGCGTCCCGGGCTGGGCGGCCTGTGCTTGATCGCCATTCTTATGCAAGGCCCCAGGCAGCGTCCCGGGCTGGGCGGCCTGTGGCTGATCGCCATTCTTATGCAAGGCCCCAGGCAGCGTCCCGGGCTGGGCGGCCTGTGCTTGATTGCCATTCTTATGCAGGCCACAGGCAGCGTCCCGGGCTGGGCGGCCTGTGACTGATCGCCAATCTAATGCAAGGCCACAGGCAGCGTCCTGGGCTGGGTGGCCTGTGGCTGATCGCCAATCTTATGCAAGGCCACAGGCAGCGTCCCGGGCAGGGCGGCCTGTGGCTGATCGCCAATCTAATGCAAGGCCACAGGCAGCGTCCCGGGCTGGGCAGCCTGTGGCTGATCGCCAATCTTATGCAGGCCACAGGCAGCGTCCTGGGCTGGGCGGCCTGTGGCTGATCACCAATCTTATGCAAGGCCACAGGCAGCGTCCCGGGCTGGGCGGCCTGTGGCTGATCACCAGGCCACAGGCTGAATCCTGGGCTGGGCAGCCTGTGGCTGATCGCCATTCTTATGCAAGGCCACAGGCAGCGTCCCGGGCTGGGCTGCCCCCTTCTCTTATCCAGCACACCCTATACTTGACACCGGACGGGCTCATTACCTTAGCAGGAAGGAGTTTATGCTTTAAATAAAGCCCCCCTTTTAAAGGGTTGCCATGATGTTTTGCATGTAAAAGACATGGTTAATATGAATAGGCAAATGCTCTTGACATCTTGCACAGCCGCCGGCTGGAAGCTTGTGGCACAAGTGCACTTTCTGCTTTCAGACTTGTGATACTTTGCACTGTGGGCCTTCTAGCTTTCCATTCTGGATGTGGAAAACAAAGCAACAAGATGCTTCTTTTGCTTTAAGACGTGAGTCTCCAAGGACTCACTTATTGTAATGCTGCTATAATATGAGATCTGCGCATGTTAGAAGTAAACTATCGGAGCTCGGCAGTTTCTCAGGGCCAGGTGTGAGAAGGCCACGAAGTTCCTGTTTTTTTTCAATTTGGATTCAGGGACCTGTAGTTTTTCCTCTCACATTTGAAATTTAGGAAAACGTAAAGTGTCCATGTGTGTGTGTTGGGGAAAGGGGCCGGCACACGACAAGAACGTACCTTTATACTCAGTGTGCCATAAACCAATACGCATGTGGCAATGGTAGCGATTGGGTTAATGCGCCTACTGAAGAGGTCTAGGTTTAAACTGCTGGCCACGGGATCCAAGCCCCTCAAGTCTCACCCTTCCGAGTTCAGGTTGGAGTGATGTCACTTCCTGTGATGTGATATATGCAAATTAAGGGGCCCCGTAATTAATTTGCCGCACTCGGCCCCACAATTCCTAGGGCTGGCCCTGGTCCCAGGCAAACTTGGAAGAAGCGTCCACCGCAGAGGTCTTGGGCAGCAGACACCCCCTGGTCAAGGTTTTCTAAAATAAATGTTAAATTCTCGCTTCCTTCCGAGCAGCTTGGTGCTACGCGTCACAACCCGCTTATTCTGTATTTTTCTCTTGTTTTGCATTTTTCTGATTAATGGGATTTTGAAATAGAAACAGCTCACGCGGTTATTGTGCCACAGACGTGCCTGCCTCTGTAAGCAGGTCTGGGCATGGCCAGACTAGAACAGCGCCGAGTGAGGCGGGCAAATATCGCCTCGGCTTAACAAGACCTCATCGTCTGATTGTTCCGCCCGGGCCATTTCGGCTAACAAGCAAACTTGTCACTGCGCCACCGAGTGGCCATCCCTGGAAGTTCACCTCTAGTTTGGAACGACTGAGCAATGCATTGTGGGTATGAAAAGTAGCGGGAAAGCAGACAGTTTTGCTCCATGCGTGAAAAGTGCCTGTCATGGCAAGTGAAAAACGCAGCAGGAAAGATCTATTCCCCGTGAGGCTATGCACACCAGGTGCACAACGACCAGTGGGGTCATGGGGCTTTAGCCTCTCCCACCAGCCCAACCAACAAAGCTGCCCTCAGCAGGGCAAGACGCACACGATGAAGGGACCTGGGGATGTGTTTGCTTTTATTAAAGGCCGGGCAAGAACCCCTGTCACCAATTTCATTGATAGCTGCAGTGCTTTTTCATACATATTGAAAGCAGTTGGAACCGTGTTGTGACAGTTCCAGCTGAAAGCCCCCGCACAGCTGCCATTACCCCAACATCTGTGCCTGCTTGCAGGGCAATCACAGTGTGTCACGGGTACTTGCTTTTTAAACAGAGGGCACAAGCTTTAGGAGCGAGGCAGATCAAACCATACAAGGCCCTGTTGAGGACAAGAAGTCAGGTCTTAGTTAAGTATTCAGAATGGCAGCACGTGCATGTCAAGGGAGGGCGTGCAGTGCATTCTGGGTGCTGGAGTGGGTCACATGTATTTGATGATTCCCACCCAAAGCATTCATTGTGCCTCACTGTGCTATATTATGTGAAGTTAGGCTAAGTTATGCAATGTCACGTTACGCTATGCCATGGCCAGGGCTGGACTGGCCTACAGGGAACTCTGGAGATTTCCCGCTAGGCCTCTGCACCCTGGGCTGGGGTGGACTGGCCTACAGGGAACTCTGGAGATTTCCCGTTAGGCCTCTGCACCCTGGGCTGGGGTGGACTGGCCTACAGGGAACTCTGGAGATTTCCCGCTAGGCCTCTGCACCCTGGGCTGGGGTGGACTGGCCTACAGGGAACTCTGGAGATTTCCCGCTAGGCCTCTGCACCCTGGGCCTCTTTTGTGTGGTAACCTATTTTATTTCCACATTTTCTCATAGGAAAAGGGTTGGGCTTGGTGAAAATGCCTAATATGGCGGCACCTTGAACATTATTTCCAGGGCCTCTTTTGTGTTCCCAGTCCACTCCCGGTCAGGGCATACAGTCTGCAGTCAGTTGCCCGGGGCCTCTGTTCTGATTTATTTATTTATTTATTTATTCATTCATTTGTATAACGCACCTAACCCAAAGGCATCTGGGTGCATTACTTGATTTACATCACATTTTGTTGACAATACATTTCTAGACATTACGTTTCGTTACAATACACAGAATAAACAAGGTCATTTCTAGTCATTACATAACAACTAACATAACTCAGGTAAAGAGAAGTTCACGTTACGTTAGTGAACTAAAGCATAGCAAGTCGTAGAACGACAGTTATTGCTCCTGAGCGGAGAGCCAGGTGTTCGCCTTTTCTGAAAGTCCAAAAGGAGGGTTCAGCTCTGAGAGCAAGGGGAGGGGTATTTCAGAGTTTGGGGGCTAGTACTGGGAAGCTATTACCCCCTGCTTTCTGTAGTTTAAATCTAGGCCTCTTTAGCAGGTGCTTTTGGGTCGGCCGCGTGGGTCTATTATGAGACGTCAGCGACACTCCGAACTATAGTGACGTTGCATCTTTAATGGGATGATGGTACAAGGCAGCTGCACAATCCACGGACAGCCGACACACCACACCACAAGCACAGCATTTCCCAGCACCGGTAGGAACGTGCATTGTGTCCTTCACTGATGCTGTCATGGTTGCTGGCTGTGTCAGTGCTGCTAACTTGACATTTCAAAAAACATTATTTGGCGGAGAATGACTCTCACCCCCACAAGTAGATTTGCCCTGCCCTCACACAGAGTCTGAAAGTAGCCCCCCCAAACGCTTTGTCTCAGTTGTGCCCCTAATATACACATCACAGCCACGTGGAGCCTTTTATTAGGGTTTTACCCAGAAACGGAAACATAATGTTATCTGGTTTCCAGGACTGGCCTTAGCGGCGGCAGCGCCCCAGACAGCAAGACACACATTTGGCACCGGCCAACACGTGAGCCCCTTGTCATGGGGTTGGGGGCACATTTTTCAATAGGTGCCCTATTGTTATTAAATGCTCCCCACTCGGGAAAACCGAGCGCATTTAATTTCAATGGGGCACCTGCCGCGCATTCTCCCGCCCTGCCAGCTCGGGGGAGACCTACAAAGACTCCCCTGAGCTGGCGTGGCAGGGGTTAATGGCGCCCTGGGCGGTAGCCCGGGCGGCCCTGTCTTAAGGCCGGCCCTGCCGGTTTCCATGAAAGAGCGGCTCTGCACCCATTTAGAGCTGGAGCCCAACTGGTTTATTTGTTCATCTGACTACAGTCCTTTGTCAAAGAATTACTGTTTATTTTGCTTTAAATTTGAATAGGAAACATTAGGCCCCATCACAAAAAGCCCCGCCCACACACTTACATCCAATTAATGGTTCACCAGGAATTTAGCTCCGCCCACACACTTACATCCAATTATTGGTTCATCAGGAATTTAGACCCACCCACACACTGACATCCAATTAATGGTTCATCAGGGATTAGCTCCGCCCACACGCTTACATCCAATTAATGGTTCATCAGGGATTCAGCCCCGCCCACACACTGACATCCAATTAATGGTTCAGCTGGGATGTCGCTCCACCCACACACACACTGACATCCAATCAAGGGATCAGTGGGGATTTGGATCCACCCAGACACTGACATCCTATGAATGGTTCAGCTGGGATTTTGCCCCACCCACACACTCACATCCAATCAATGGTTCAGCTGGGATTTAGCTCCACCCACACACATCCAATCACATCTAATCAAGGGATTAGTGGGGATTTAGATCCACCCACACACTTAGAGAAATCAATAGTTCAGCTGGGATTTAGCTCCGCCCAAACACTTACATCCAATCAATGGTTCAGCTCCACCCACACACCTACATCCAATCAATGGTTCTGTGGGGGCTAAGCTCCACCCACACACATCCTATCAATGGTTCAGCTCCACCCACACACTTACATCCAATCAATGGTTCTGTGGGGATTTTGCTCCACCCACACACTTACATCCAATCAATTGTTCTGTGATGGCTCAGCTCCACCCACACACTTACATCCAATCAATGGTTCAGTGGGGATTTTGCTCCACCCACTCAATTACATCCAATCAATGGTTCAGCTGTGATTTAGCTCCACCCACTCAATCACATCCAATCAATGGTTCAGTGGGGGTACAGCTCCACCCACACACATCCAATCAATGGTTCAGCTGGGATGTAGCCCCGCCACACACTTACAACCAATCAGTGGTACAGCTGGGATTTAGCTCCACCCACACACTTACATCCAATCAGTGGTTCAGCTGCGATTTAGCTCCACCCAAACACTCACATCCAATCAATGGTTCAGTGGGGGGTCAGCTCCACCCACACACTGACATCCAATCAGTTGTGTCAGCTAGGATTTAGCTCCACCCACACGCTCACATCCAATCAATGGTTCTGTGGGGTTTCAGCTCCATCCACATACTTACATCCAATCAATGGTTTAGTTTAGTTTAGTTTAGTTTGTTATTTGATAATGCGCTCCAAAACCCAGGGGTAGCCGAGCGCAGCAGTTACAAGAATACTTAGGCTTAAGGTTGCGTACATACAAAAGGATACATACAGAATATGCATTATATGAGTTATTAACATATATACAAAACCAATATACAAATATACAAGAAATACAGGAATGTGAATCCCTCTCATAGGTCTGGTATCGGAAGAGTCAAAGGTAGTTATGCGCAATGATAGGGCCAGGTTCAGTGGGTTAGTTGTCGTTACTCCAGAGCCAACTTTTCACCTTACTCCTGAAACTAGAGTAGGGTAGATTAGCTCTCAATGCCATGGGGAGTGAATTCCAAGCGCAGGCCGCTCTAACAGGGAAGCTAGCTCCGCCTGCTTTAGTTAGTCTAAATCTGGGGGTTTCAAGTAGGGAGTGGATAGAGGCTCTGGTATGGTGAGTAGAGGATTTTCTAGTCAGTCTAGCCGAGATGTAGGGGGGCGCAGTGTTGTTCAGTCCTTTATGTGTGAGAGATAGTGTTTTAAGGAGAACTCTGTCATTGATTTTTAGCCAGTGGTTGTCTTTCCTAATATTAGATATATGTGCTCTGCGGGGTATGTCAATATTTGCAATTTGTTAGTGACAGTTTTATTGGCGCCCACATAAAGGGCATTACAGTAATCCAGTTTGGACATTACTAGGGCATTGGCTAGTGTGATACAATTGGTTGTGGACAGGTAAGGTCTGCAGGCCCTGATTCATTTGCAAGTGTAGGCTGTGGAGGAAGCCAAAGCGTTAACTTGTTTTTTGAAAGATAAAGTGGAATCTAGGTAGAAGCCTAGTGTTTTTACCTCCGTTGCCACTTTGATTATATTACCGTCTATATTGAAGGCGCTGTAGTTAGGGCTGAGTTTTTTAAGGTTGGAGTCGGTACCCAGTATCAGTATCTCTGTTTTATCGTCATTCAGGCAGAGGCCATGTGAGGCCATCCATGCCTGAATGATGAGGTCAATCTTATTTACTAGAGCTGTGCCTTCAACAAAGTTGCCAGATAGTGGTATGAGGATCTGCGTATCGTCCGCGTAGTTGGTGTAAGTTACCCCCAATCTGTCAAGTTTGTCAAAGAGTGGCTTAGTAAATATATTGTACATTGTGGGGGAGACACATGAACCTTGTGGGACGCCACAGGTGATATGTATTGGGTCCGCTGAGGCTAATGGGGAGAACACTCTTATCGTACGGTTAGCTAGGAAGGATTGTACCCAGGCTATAGCTTCACTTGAGAAATGGGCGGCAGATGCTAGATGGTTGCATAACACTGCGTGGTCCACTAGGTCGAAGGCCGCCGATAAGTCAAGGAGGAGGAGCATAGCTGTTTTACCTTTATCCTTCAACTCGTCGATTTGTGTATTAAGGTCGATTAGGGCCGTTTCAGTACCATGTAGTGGTCTGAAGCCAGATTGGCGTGATCCTAGTAGTTGGTTTGTCTCCAGGTAGTTTTGGATCTGGAGGTAAGCTACTCTGTCAATGATTTTAAGGAGAAATGGGACCGTAGTAATGGGCCTATAATTAGTTGGGATGGCTGGGTCAAGGGTCTGTTTTTTCAGGAGAGGCAGCACCCAGGATTCTTTAAGGCTAGTGGGTACAGTGCTAGATCTGAAGGAGGAATTTATTAATTTAGAGATGAAAGGCGCTAGGTCTCTGGCTGCATCCTTAATGACTTGTGCTGGGCAGCTGTCACCTTGGCAGTTGGATGGTTTCAAGGATAATATCACCTTTTCGGTTTCCAGTATAGATATGTTAGAGAAACTGAATGGTTTGCAGTTGTTTTGAGTGACTATTCTAGGTATATCTGCCATGTGGGAGGTATGTGTTCCAGTGTCATTTAGGGATGCTTTCTTCTTAGCAATTTATGTTTGAAGAGTTGTGATTTTATTAGCTAGAGCATTTTGGATGCTAGTGCACCATTGTTTGTCCTTGGGGGCATTATCTGTGGGTGTGATTGGGTTTTCCATTTCTCGGAGGATGGAGAAGAGTTCTTTGGAGTTAGAGTTAGCTTTGCTAATTCTCTCATTGAATGTATTCTTTTTGGTTTGGATTATTTCCTTCTTATATTTTTTGGCCAAATTGTCAAGTGAGGTTTTATTCTCAACTGAGGGTGTATGCCTCCAGATAGCTTGGAGTTTGCGTTTTTGGATCCTTAATTCCTTGAGGTAGGGGGTGAACCAGGTGTTAAGATGAGATTCTCGTTTGCTTTTGCGCAGTTTAATAGGGGCAATAGTATCCAGGGCCTTTGTCATAGTGTTGTTGAATGTCTCAACTAGCATGTTAGGGTCAGAATTGATGGCGCTAGCGGAGAGGGCAGGTAGGAGGAGAGGAAGTAGTTTATCAGCTGTGATTTCTTTTTTGCTTCTAGTAGGCATAGGCGGAGCTGAAGTAAGCTTGTCTAGTTTGGGAGGCTCTATGGTAGATGAGAAACAAATAAGGTGGTGGTCAGTCCACGTTTGTGGTAAAATGTTGGATATGGTCATGGCGCAGTTTCGGTTAGCTATCCAATCTAGTGTCCGTCCTTTTGTGTGTGTAGGGGCTAAAACTTGTTGGGTAAGGCCATGATCGATTAGGATTGATTGGATGGAGTGGGCCTGTTTGTCTGTGTCGTCATTAAATCCCAGGTTAAAGTCACCTAGTAACAGGAGCTGAGTGGAATCTTTGATGATATTCGAGAGGAGGCTAGATAGGTCTTCCTCAAAGTTACCTAATGGGCCTGGTGGTCTATACACCAGAAGGACAGTTAATGTACTGTTATTAGAGATAGGTATTTTAGCAGAAAGAAGTTCACAGGATGTGATGGCTGGGTGTGGGGTGCGCCTTACAGCTAGTTTCGTTTTGGCAATAATGGCCAGGCCACCGCCCCTAGAGTTGGGTCGATCGACTCTCCTTCTGGTATGGCAATCATAAGTGCAGGGCCCGCAACATCATGGAACCAGGTCTCAGTAATGGCTAGTAGCTCTAAATTGTCCATGGCTAGTATATCGGCAATTTCCGTATTGTGGGCTATGAGGGACCTTGCATTGATGAGGGCTCCTGATAGGGTAGGAGTTGTGATTATTTTTTGAGTGGGTCTGGGACTAGGGAGATTGGGTCTCTTCTGGTTGTGGAGGAAGTTAGTATGTGTTGTTGGGCGTCTTGCTGCAGCTAGGGCAGGAGGGTTGGAGTCAGAGGCAGTTGGAGTTAGGCTGGACCCAGGTGGTCTAGTTCTTTTGTTTTTTAGGTCGTATAACCGTGGTAATCTCGCTCTGAGTCGCATATTTCTCTCTTGAGGGTTACAAGGTATGGCGTTAGTGTGGGCCATTGTTGTGATGGTGATGAGAATGGTCCACGGTAGGGAACAGAGTATGAGTGTACGGTAAGTCTTAGTAGAGCGCATGTTAAGGGACAGGTAGCAGTAGCGCCAAGGTACGGCAGTCCCAGTACTGGCTAAAATGCAATGAACAGGAGGGGCACCTAAGTGCAGTAATCCCAGTACTGGCTAAAATGCAGTGACTAAAGTGACCCAGCAATGATTAAAATGCAGTGACTAAAGTGACCCAGCAATGACTAAAATGCAGTGAACAGGGGAGGCACCTGAGTGCAGCAGTCCCAACAATGACTAAAATGCAGTGATTAAAATGACCCAGCAATGACTAAATGGTTTATCTGGGATTTAGCTCCGCCCACACACTCACATCCAATCAATGGTTCTGTGGGGTTTTAGCTCCACGCACACATTTATTAATAAGGCGTGAGCTAAACTCATTTCAATTGGAACCGTGAGTCTGCTCTCACACAATAAACCCTAATTTCCTTCCCATCACACAGGGTTTTGGATCCCCTACATGTCTCTTAGGGGTTTGTCCCCACTGCCACGTGTCCTGGGGCTTTAGCTCACTGCCACACACATGGGGTTGTGACAGAGGTGCGGGGGGTGGGGGGCATTCAGGGTTGCGCTCTCGTTTTTTTAAGGAACAATATCACCGCCTGCCCTCTGCTTTAGCCTGGAGCAGTGGTATAATAACGAGCCTCCCCTTGAGTAAAAATATTGTTTATGTGCCCACCACCTAGTGGCTGCCCTTAGGAGGCCCAAAGGATGTGCAGGGGTGCTCTAGACACTTTAAAAGATCCCTTTTTAAAGCACCTGGGCCCCCTCTGGACATCTTTCTCAGTTGAAGACCTCTGCCTTAGAGGTAGCTGAGGTGCCCAGCACTACGCACCCAGTGCTATTGGGTTGGTAGCGACGCTATGCTTCCTACTTTGAAAACCCTATGCAGCCTTTATCGCCAAACTCGCGCTCTATGGTACAGTTCCCCTATTGGCAGGACCTATGTGCGCAGGATCCCTGCGCATCGACCCATTGGGTAATCAGGCTCATTGAGAGATGTCAGCACCTTCTAGCGCCCAGCATCTACCAGCCAGGCACTATGGGCCACCCAATGCACACATTGAGGGTACCATCCTGAAATGGCATTGGCGGCCATGGGTGGGCAGCTGTCGACGCGCACATGGGTAAAATAGTAAAGGCCAGGATGGGGGTGGGGGGGTTAAAGTCAGGAACCCCTGTAGATATATGAATAGTGGACAGAGCAAGGATACCAAATGCCTTCCCGGGGTGGGGAACACCCCTACTTCCCCCATGGTCACCTCTGCACTGCCTCCAAGGGGCACCCACGATGCCTGCCTCCAGCGCCACTTCTCGAGATGCCGTGGGGTCAGTTCATTGGTGAGTAGGGAGAAGGCTGCCGCAGTAGTGTTCCGGCCCAGGATGGGCACAGAGCTGAACGCATGACTGGCACCTCTGAGGGCTGTTCGGACTGAAGGCAGCTCCATGACAGACTTGACTGTATAGCTGCTCTGTTGTTACCTCTGTAAAGCGCTCCGTTATGTATTTGTATGGGTATACACCTCTGTAAAGCGCTCCGTTATGCATCTGTATTGGTGTATGCCACTGGAAAGCGCTCCGTTATGCATCTGTATCGGTGTATACCTCTGTAGAGTGCTCAGTTATGCATCTGTATCGGTGTATACCTCTGTAGAGTGCTCAGTTATGTATCTGTATTGGTGTATACCTCTGTTGAGTGCTCCGTTATGTATCTGTATTGGTGTATGCCTCTGTAAAGCGCTCCGTTATGCATCTGTATTGGTGTATACCTCTGTTGAGTGCTCCGTTATGTATCTGTATTGGTGTATACCTCTGTTGAGTGCTCCGTTATGTATTTGTATTGGTGTATACCTCTGTTGAGTGTTCCGTTATGTATCTTTATTGGTGTATACCTCTGGAAAGCGCTCCGTTATGCATCTGTATTGGTGTATACCTCTGTTGAGTGCTCCGTTATGCATCTGTACTGTTGTACACCTCTGTGAAGCGCTCCGTTATGCATCTGTATTGGTGTATGTCTCTATTGAGTGCTCTGTTGTGTATCTGTATTGGTGTATACCTCTGTTGAGTGCTCCGTTATGTATCTGTATTGGTGTATGCCTCTGGAAAGCGCTCCGTTATGCATCTGTATTGGTGTATACCTCTGTTGAGTGCTCCGTTATGTATCTGTATTGGTGTATACCTCTGTTGAGTGCTCCGTTACGTATTTGTATTGGTGTATACCTCTGTTGAGTGCTCCGTTATGTATCTGTATTGGTGTATACCTCTGGAAAGCGCTCCGTTATGCATCTGTATTGGTGTATACCTCTGTTGAGTGCTCCGTTATGCATCTGTATTGGTGTATACCTCTGTAAAGCGCTCCGTTATGCATCTGTATTGGTGTATACCTCTGTTGAGTGCTCCGTTATGCATCTGTATTGGTGTATACCTCTGTTGAGTGCTCCGTTATGTATCTGTAATGGTGTATGCCTCTGGAAAGCGCACCTTTTATGCATCTGTATTGGTGTATACCTCTGTTGAGTGCTCCGTTATGCATATGTACTGTTGCACACCTCTGTAAAGCGCTCCGTTATGCATCTGTATTGGTGTATGCCTCTATTGAGTGCTCCGTTATGCATCTGTATTGGTGTATACCTCTGGAAAGCGCACCTTTTATGCATCTGTATTGGTGTATACCTCTGTTGAGTGCTCCGTTATGCATCTGTATTGGTGTATGCCTCTATTGAGTGCTCTGTTATGTATCTGTATTGGTGTATGCCTCTGTAGCGCTCCGTTATGTATCTGTATTGGTGTATACCTCTGTTGAGTGCTCCGTTATGCATCTGTATTGGTGTATGCCTCTATTGAGTGCTCCGTTATGCATCTGTACTGTTGCACACCTCTGTGAAGCGCTCCGTTATGCATCTGTATTGGTGTATGCCTCTGTTGAGTGCTCCGTTATGTATCTGTATTGGTGTATGCCTCTGTAAAGCACTCCGTTATGCATCTGTATTGGTGTATACCTCTGTTGAGTGCTCCGTTATGCATCTGTATTGGTGTATGCCTCTATTGAGTGCTCCGTTATGTATCTGTATTGGTGTATGCCTCTATTGAGTGCTCCGTTATGCATCTGTACTGTTGCACACCTCTGTGAAGCGCTCCGTTATGCATCTGTATTGGTGTATGCCTCTGTTGAGTGCTCCGTTATGTATCTGTATTGGTGTATGCCTCTGTAAAGCACTCCGTTATGCATCTGTATTGGTGTATACCTCTGTTGAGTGCTCCGTTATGCATCTGTATTGGTGTATGCCTCTATTGAGTGCTCCGTTATGTATCTGTATTGGTGTATGCCTCTGTAGCGCTCCATTATGTATCTGTATTGGTGTATACCTCTGTTGAGTGCTCCGTTATGCATCTGTATTGGTGTATACCTCTGGAAAGCGCTCTGTTATGCATCTGTATTGGTGTATACCTCTGTTGAGTGCTCCGTTATGTATCTGTATTGGTGTATGCCTCTATTGAGTGCTCCGTTATGTATCTGTATTGGTGTATACCTCTGTTGAGTGCTCCGTTATGCATCTGTACTGTTGCACACCTCTGTGAAGCGCTCCGTTATGCATCTGTATTGGTGTATGCCTCTGTTGAGTGCTCCGTTATGTATCTGTATTGGTGTATACCTCTGTTGAGTGCTCCGTTATGTATCTGTATTGGTGTATGCCTCTGTTGAGTGCTCCGTTATGCATCTGTATTGGTGTATACCTCTGTAAAGCGCTCCGTTATGTATCTGTATTGGTGTATACCTCTGTTGAGTGCTCCGTTATGCATCTGTACTGTTGCACACCTCTGTGAAGCGCTCCGTTATGCATCTGTATTGGTGTATACCTCTGTTGAGTGCTCCGTTATGTATCTGTATTGGTGTATACCTCTGCTGAGTGCTCCGTTATGTATCTGTATTGGTGTATGCCTCTGTTGAGTGCTCCGTTATGTATCTGTATTGGTGTATGCCTCTGTAAAGCGCCCCGTTATGCATCTGTAATGTTGTATACCTCTGTAAAGCGCTCCGTTATGCATCTGTATTGGTGTATACCTCTGGAAAGCGCTCTGTTGCTTCTCGAGCCTAGGTCCACGCCCAATAAACATCATAATATTAACCGATGTAAAACGCCTAGATGCCTACGGGTTATGTGCATTATACAAATGACAAATAAATAAATAAGTACGCCTAGCAGGGCTGGCACAAGCCAGGTGTGGCAGTGCAAATGGTTGTAGGTCTGGGGCCGAGTCATTCACAGTTCTGACCTGGGTCTAATGTGTGACTGGCTCTTCTCCAGGCTCTGGCCTAGACCTAATAGGCTTTTCAGAAACATTTACTGCCACGCTGAAGAGGGATTGGTTCGACATCTCTTGGATTAATCATAACCACTGGCATTTCTTCTGTGCAGATTTTCTTTGCTCTGGGCACCTTTTCAAACCACTGATTTTGAGCCGACTGTGCAACTGCAGAAAGGGAAAAAGCCTCATTGGTTTTCATCAGGGAGGTGTAGCTTGGGATTCCAGCCACAAGAGGCTGATGAGCCATTTCAGAAGGACTGGCCTCTTAGTGTTTGCCCATATGCCAGTACGCTCCTGTTACAGGAGGTCTTGGAGGCTGTTTTCATGTGTTATACTAGTGCCTCCTCTATAGCATGGGGCTATCGTGAGCTATGTCTCATGCCTGGGAGGATTGGGTGCAATGGTCCAGTGTGTACCCCATCATTGGTAACATCCATTTTTTCCCTCTCTTTCCCTCATGTCTTTCTACAGATGCAAGTGCAACCTCCATGCCAACGCGTGCACCTTCCGCGACGGCAGCCTCCAATGCGAGTGTGAACACAACACCACCGGCCAGGACTGCGGCAAGTGCAAGAAGAACTTCCGCACCAAGTCGTGGCGCGCGGCCGCCTACACCCCTACGCCCAATGGATCGCCAAACGCATGTGCGTACAAGCCCCTTCCTTCCCACTTTTCCTTTGCCTATGACTTCTGGAGCCGCATGGTGTGATCAGTGGGCCATGGGCTGTATCCCTCTGCCAAGCAGTAGGACATGGCACCGTCCAGCTGAGGAAAGCGCTAAGGATTCCTAGGGACACGGCAGGGTCCAAGCCAGCGGTCTGGAACCTTTGGCTCTTCAGATGTTTTGAACTACAACTCACGTCAACCATAGCTGCATAGTCAATGGTGAGGGGTCATGGGAGTCGCAGTGCTAAACATCTGGAGAGCCACAGGTGCTGTAGACCACTAGTCAAAGCTCTACCCATAACTTTGATTTCCTGTAATCAGACAAGGGGCATCTTGGTGGTGCTTTGATTTACTACTATTTTAGGGTGACTGGATTTTCAAAATAAAAAAACAGGACGGGCCTCTGACATAGAAGTAGGACTACTTTTTCAGTGGACATAAACACAAAAGAAGGACTAAAATACAAGTAGGGCTCCATTGAAACCGCAGCCCTACTTCTATGTCTGTGACCCTCTCTGTGGGATGTACAGGGTTGTATTGCAGGCACGAGCTCTCATTGGAAGAGAGGCCATGGAGCAAAGGGAGGGTGTGGGCATGGAGCAGGACGAAAGGTGCGAGAACAATATCCAGCCTGATTTCAGAATGTGTTAATCGGTTCCCAACAAAAACCAGGACAGGGTTTTAAAACGTAAAAATCTCTCAGGACGCTGATACCAAGGGGGAAAAACCCAGACAGTCCCGGCACGTCGGGTATACCCTGTACTATTTGCATAGATTGTTGTGTATTGCAACACAGCACTCCATGAAAGTGCTGCTCACACTAGGGTTACCAGACGTCACGGTTTTGCCGGGACTGGGAACTCGGTCCCCCTGTCCTGAGAGCTTTTTTTTTTAAAACCCCTGTCCCGGTTTTGGGGAAAGTGACAGTCCTGGTGTTCTTAATAACTAACAATTATCAACTAAGTAAACATCATTAGATTTTAAGAATGTTGTCACCTTCTAATGTGCTGGAACGTCAACTCCCCATGTATGAACGGTATGCATTAACCGCTTGTGCCACCGAGACAGGCTGAAAGTGTGCAGCAAGGCACGTTATGTCAAACAGTGCAAAAGCGCCTTTCTTATTCATGGTTAGTGTTATATAGTTGAAATGTCCACCTTTTCACACTAAAAACCAAGCACCAATATAACATTAAAATACATCATTTCATCAGTATTACTTGACATATGTCATGCTTGTAATTGACGTGCTTTTATCAACACTCAAAGCGGCACCGTGTTCCGGCAGATGCTGTGGGAATGGGTGCAGTGAGTGGGTTAGTCTTTCTTAAATGTTGGCTGTCCCAGTTTTTTGTCCCGAGCTCCCACCCCCAGTAAAGGACTCTTTAAACTCAGGGATGAGTTGGGGGCCTTTCCACCTGCAGGGGTGAGCCACCCACCGAGTGGGCTATTATCCTGCCTACCCAGTGCTGGATCAGAGTATAATTGCTCTTTTATAACCCGCTTAAACAGGATTCGAACCTGTGTTGCTATGCATTGTTTTGCTTCCAAGACAAACGTGTTGCCCCCGAGCTATCCCCCTGGCCCTCCTGGCCATTCACGCCTCTGATCCAGCTCCATACTAAGCGCAGCCGCGCGGACGACTCTGGAACATCGACTCTGGGCCAGGATTCGTGGAGTCCAGGCCCATCCTAGTCCAATGAAGATGGGGCCTTTGCCGTTAGCACACTCAACAACCAATCGCAACAAATAGCGCATGCGCAGGTCTGCCAATGTCAAGCGACATCAACATTGGCACTGATAAGACTGAGTGTGGGCAAGGAGGTACCCAGGCTTTATCGCAAACACAGTGGTCGCCAGTTCAGTTCACACAGAGTGAATGCATGTCACCCCTACATACAAGGGCATGCCCTTCAGAGTATAAAATTACCAACACATAAAGAGACCCGCTCACACAAACCACACGCAGGCACGTGCCCACATGCATGCAGGCGTGCTCACGCACACACACGCACATTCAGGCAGGGCCCACACTGTGCAAAGGAAACAAAAGAATAGACCCCAAAACTAAACTCAGATGCCTAAACACAGCAAGCGACACAAGGAGACACACCTCAAAGCTCCCAACGCGTTTCAGCTCACAGCGCACAGTGCTCAAAGAGGCCTGACTCAGGGTTTAACTTAGCCTGGTGTTACTTCATGTGCCGTGTTGTTGCATCACAAAGTTACTCATCCCGTGGCAAGTTCTCGGTATTGCAAGTTCCCGTGATTATCACACATGGATGTCACGCTCTGTGATGTCACTTCTGGAGACGTCAATAGATATGCAAGTTAGGGGGCCCCACTGGTCTGTAGCGCCTCCTATTGGGTTCACTCCGCTCTGGAATAAACACTGCCCTTCTGCTTTCCAATGTTAATTCTATGTCTACCCTGTTCTTTTGACGCGCCTCCTTTTCTCTAGGCGCTCGTCATTTTACCTCCAGTCTCTTTGGTTCCGTGAGCACAGCACTTGACGGGATGCATAAGCCCTCCCTGTGACCCCAAATGAATCAGAACTCGTTTTATTTGTTTAAGAATGTTGTCACCTTCTAATGTGCTGGAACCGTCAACTCCCCATGTATGAACGGTATGCATTAACCGCTTGTGCCACCGAGACAGGCTGAAAGTGTGCAGCAAGGCACGTTATGTCAAACAGTGCAAAAGCGCCTTTCTTATTCATGGTTAGTGTTATATAGTTGAAATGTCCACCTTTTCACACTAAAAACCAAGCACCAATATAACATTAAAATACATCATTTCATCAGTATTACTTGACATATGTCATGCTTGTAATTGACGTGCTTTTATCAACACTCAAAGCGGCACCGTGTTCAGGCAGATACTGCGTGCTCTCCACCGCACTCTGTGTTGCCCGAGTCTTCCTCACTCTCCTATTCATCGCCGCGCAACTTGAGTGACACTGCTCCTGGCCGGTTTTATGTCTTGTCTCCCCTCCGTCAAGCCATATGCCATCTCTCCCTCCAGACTTATGTCATCTCTCTGCCTTCCCTCCGGCCCTATGTCATCTCTCCCCTTCCATCCGGTCTAATGTCATCACTCCCCTTCCATCCGGTCTTATGTCATCTCTGCCCTTCCATCCGGTCTTATGTCTTCTCTCCTTTTCCCTCCATTCTAATGTCTTCTCTCTGCATCCCTCACAGTCTTATGTCTTCTCTGTGCCCTCTCTCCAGTCTTATGTCTTCTCTCTGCCTTCCCCCAGGCTTATGTCTTCTATCCGCCCTCCCTCCAGTCTTATGTCTTCTCTCTGCTCTCCCTCCAGTCTTATGTCTTCTCTCCGCCTTCCCCCAGTCTTGTCTTCCTTCTGCCTTCCCTCCAATCTTATGTATTCTCTCTGCCTTCCCCCAGTCTTATGTCTTCTCTGTGCCCTCCCTCCAGTCGTATGTTTTCTCTCCGCCTTCCCCCAGTCTTATGTCTTCTATCCATCCTCCCTCCAGTATTATATCTTCTCTCCACCTTCCCCCAGTCTTATGTCTTCTCTCTGCCTTCCCTCTTGTTTTATGTCTTCTGTTAGCCTTCCATCCAGTCTTATATCTTCGCTCAGCCTTCGCTCAAGTCTTATGTCATCTCTCTGCCTTCCCTCCAGTCTTATGTCTTCTCTCCGCCTTCCCTCCTGTCTTATGTCTTCTCTTTGCCTTCCCTCCAGTCGTATATCTTTGCTCAGCCTTCGCTCCAGTCTTATGTCTTCTGTGCACCCTCCCCCAGTCTTATGTCTTCTCTCTGCCTTCCCTCCTGTCTTATGTCTTCCCTTCGCCTTCCCTCCAGTCTTATGTCATCTCTCTGCCTTCCCCCAGTCTTATGTCTTCTATCCGCTCTCCCTCCAGTCTTATGTCTTCTCTATGCCCCCCCCCCAGTCTTATGTCTTCTCTCCACCCTCCCTCCAGTCTTATATCTTCACTCAGGCCTCCCTCTGTCTTCCCGCCTGTGTTACGTCTTCCCGTTGCCTTCCTTCCAGTCTTATGTCTTCTCTCTACCTTTCCCCCAGTCTTATGTCTTCTCTCTGCCTTCCCTCCTGTCTTGTGTCATCATCTCTCTGCCTTCCCTCCAGTCGTATGTCTTCTCTCTACCTTCCCCCAGTCTTATGTCTTCTATCCAGCCTCCTTCCATTCTTATGTCTTCTCTCTGCCTTCCCCCCAGTCTTATGTCATCTCTCCACTCTCCCTCCAGTCTTATATCTTTGCTCAGCCTTTGCTCCAGTCTTATGTCTTCCTGTGCCCTACCTCCAGTCTTATGCCTTTTCTCTGCCTTCCCTCCTGTCTTACATCCTCTGTTCGCCTACCCTCCAGTTTTATGTCTTCTCTCTGCCAAGATTGAGAGAGGCAGGGAGGCTGTTCCGGAGGGAGATACCAGCCAAGGAGAGAGATCTTCCCACCACTCTCTTCCTGGAGAAGCATCGTAGGTGGATGAGCGAAGGGCTCAAGAAGGAGAGTGCTGAGGAAGAGAGAGTTGTGTGTAGTGTGGTCCCCGGCATGGACGTCATTCAGGGGGTCACCAGGGGTTGCAAGTGCGACCCCTGAGGTCTCCCTTGCTACCCCTGTGTTCTCCCTTGCTGCTGCAATGTGTGTGTGATCTGAAGGTTGCAGGTTCGACTCCCAGCAAGGTCAACTCAGCCTTTCATCCTTCTGAGGTCGATAAATGAGTACCAACTCAGGTTGGGTGATATTGTATGTATATTTGTTCTATATGAAGCGCTTAAGCGTAAGTGCTATATAATAACACATCATTATTGTTTGGCCTTGTACGTCTGAATGCATTCACAGTAATTTGGTAATATGGGCCTATACGCACTGATATTAATGATACATATGGTGATCCATTCTTGTATGAAATGTATATCACTTTACAGTGATATAACCATATTTTTGATAGTGTACGCAGAAACAATGTTATGTGATGCCACTTCCTGTTTTGTTGTGGGGTGAAAGGTTGTGTTACATCGCTTCCCGTGATGTCACTTTGGGGTGAGGTCAAATGCTATCACTTCCTGTGATATCATCAGAGGTCAAGGTTGTGTGATGTCACTTCCGCTACCCCTGGCATTTTGGTGAAATGGCGTCCCTGATCCCCGGCCCCAGAAAGCTTTGTGGACAATGCAGAGGTTCTTGAACTTAATCCTCGCAGCCACTGGGAGCCAATGCAGAGATTTCAGTGCCGGAGACATACAATCCCTGCTCCTGAGGCCAAGGACAAGTCTCACAGTCCTGTTCTGGATTAGTTGACAAGGGTGAAAAGTAGAGGCAGGAGGGCTTAGAAAGAGGCTGTCGCAGTAGTCCAGCCAAGAGAGAACCAGGGCTCTGGAGACAGTGAGCTTCCGGGGGAAGGAGAGGAAAGGAAGAATACCTCAGAGGAGGTGCAGCTGGTAGTCAGACTTCTGAGAGGTTTCCGTGATATGAGAGGAGAGTGGAGTCGAAGATGGCATCAAGGTTTTTTGCCTCTCAGGAATGGGACAGGAAATGCTGCACACTCAGTTCTGCAAATAGGTCCCTCCAGTCCACGACATGATTTGGGCTGCCTGTGGTACTCCAGCAATACCAAAGCTCTCTGCTGCTTCTCGAAGTTTGGTCTACACCCATTAAATACCCTAACACCGAACCCCTAACCATGTGTCCTATAGCCCCAATCCCAGCCCCAGCATCTCCTCAAAAATATATATGAAAAGTGAAGGACCTCTTGGTGGGTTGCAGGGCCCCAGGGGAGCACTCCGGCTCCAGGGTAATATTCTCGGCCGCCCCGATGATCTTCCACCCAATCAGCCCAGCTCCTGGGCAAGCCGCCAGCAGCCTGGTCAGGGTACCCGCCCATTTTAACCTCATAGGTTTGCCCCCCTGAGCTCAGTGCATGCGCGCACATTGTTATAAACTGGAGCTTTTATCAGAGCTGTGTGGAAGAGAACTCCCTGGGGCTATTATGGGGAGGGGAGAACAGAAGGTTTTCCCAGTTGGGATAGTGGTTGGCTTGGAAAGTCTGCGCATGCACTTATGCACGGCTAAGTCTACCAGGGCTCTGCCAGTACCTCCTCCAGGAAAAACTGTGCATGCACTTATGCACGGCTAAGTCTACCACGGCTCTGCCAGTACCTCCTCCAGGAAAACCTGTGCATGCACTTATGCACGGCTAAGTCTACCACGGCTCTGCCAGTACCTCCTCCAGGAAAACCTGCGCATGCACATATGCACGGCTAAGTCTACCACGGCTCTGCCAGTACCTCCTCCAGGAAAACCTGTGCATGCACTTATGCACGGCTAAGTCTACCACGGCTCTGCCAGTACCTCCTCCAGGAAAACCTGTGCATGCACATATGCATGGCTAAGTCTACCACGGCTCTGCCACTACTTCCTCCAGGAAAACCTGTGCATGCACATATGCACGGCTAAGACTACCACGGCTCTGCCAGTAACTCCTCCAGGAAAACCTGTGCATGCACATATGCACGGCTAAGACTACCATGGCTCTGCCAGTACCTCCTCCAGGAAAACCTGTGCATGCACTTATGCACGGCGAAATCTACCACGGCTCTGCCAGTACCTCCTCCAGGAAAACCTGTGCATGCACATATGCACGGCTAAGACTACCAGGGCTCTGCCACTACTTCCTCCAGGAAAACCTGTCCATGCACTTATGCACGGCTAGGTCTACCACGGCTCTGCCAGTACCTCCTCCAGAAAAACCTGTCCATGCACATATGCACGGCTAAGTCTACCACGGCTCTGCCATTACCTCCTACAGGAAAACCTGTGCATGCACTTATGCATGGCTAAGTCTACCACAGCTCTGCCAGTACCTCCTCCAAGAAAACCTGTGCATGCACATATGCATGGCTAAGTCTACCACGGCTCTGCCAGTACCTCCTCCAAGAAAACCTGTGCATGCACATATGCACGGCTAAGTCTACCATGGCTCTGCCATTACCTCCTTCAGGAAGACTCGCTCATGCGCATAGGTCTGCCATCTCTCTGCCAGTACCTCCCCCAGGAAGACTCGCTCATGCGCCTAGGTCTGCCATCGCTCTGCCAGTACCTCCCCCAGGAAGACTCGCTCATGCGCCTAGCTTTGCCATGGCTCTGCCAGTACCTCCCCTAGGAAGACTCGCTCATGCGCCTAGGTCTGCCATGGCCCTGCCAGTACCTCCCCCAGGAAGACTCGCTCATGCACCTAGGTCTACCACCGCTCTGCCAGTACCTCCCCCAGGAAGACTTTCTCATGCGCCTAGGTCTACCATGGCCCTGCCAGTAGCTCCCCTAGGAAGATTTGCTCATGCGCCTAGGTCTATCATGACCCTGCCAGTACCTCCCCCAGGAAGACTCGTTAATGCGCCTAGCTCTGCCATAGCCCTGCGAGTACCTCCCTCAGGAAGACTCGCTCATGCGCCTAGGTCTATCATGACCCTGCCAGTACCTCCCCCAGGAAGACTCGTTAATGCGCCTAGCTCTGCCATCGCTCTGCCAGTACCTCGCCCAGGAAGACTCGCTCATACGCCTAGATCTGCCATCGCTCTGCCAGTACCTCGCCCAGGAAGACTCACACATACGCCTAGGTCTGCCATCGCTCTGACAGTACCTCGCCTAGGAAGACTCGCTCATACGCCTATGTCTGCCATCACTCTGCCAGTGCCTCCCCCAGGAAGACTCGCTCATATGCCTAGGTCTACCATGGCCCTGCCAGTACCTCCCCCAGGAAGACTCGCTCATACGCCTAGGTCTAGCATGGCCCTGACAGTACCTCCCCCAGGAAGACTCGCTCATACGCCTAGGTCTACCATGGCCCTGCCCGTACCTCCCCCAGGAACACTTGCTCATGCGCATAGGTCTGCCATCGCTCTACCAGTACCTCCCCCAGGAAGACTCGCTCATGCACCTAGGTCTACCATGGCCCTGCCAGTACCTCCCCGGAAAACTTGCATATGGATACACATGCTTGGCTAGCTCTGCCATCGCTCTGCCAGTACCTCCTCCAGGAAGACTCACTCATGCGCCCAGCTCTGCCATCGCTCTGCCAGTACCTCCCCCAGGAAGACTCGCTCATGCACCTAGGTCTACCATGGCCCTGCCAGTACCTCCCCCAGGAAGGCTCGCTCATGCGCCTAGGTCGGCCATCGCTCTGCCAGTACCTCCCCCAGAAAGACTCGCTCATCCGCCTAGGTCTACAATGGCCCTGCCAGTACCTCCCTCAGGAAGACTCGCTCATGCGCATAGGTCTGCCATGGCCCTGCCAGTACCTCCCCCAGGAAGACTCGCTCATGCACCTAGGTCTGCCATGGCCCTGCCAGTACCTCCCCCAGGAAGACTCGCTCATGCGCCTAGGTCTACCATGGCTCTGCCAGTACCTCCCCCAGGAAGACTCGCTAATGCGCCTAGCTCTGCCATGGCCCTGCCAGTACCTCCCCCAGGAAGACTCGCTCATGCGCCTAGGTCTTCCATCGCTCTGCCAGTACCTCGCCCTGGAAGACTCACTCATACGCCTAGGTCTGCCATCGCTCTGCCAGTACCTCCCCCAGGAAGACTCACTCATACGCCTAGGTATACTATGGCCCTTCCAGTACCTCCCCCAGGAAGACTCGCTCATACGCCTAGGTCTACCACGCCCCTGCCAGTACCTCCCCCAGGAAGACTCGCTCATACGCCTAGGTCTGCCACGGCCCTGCCAGCACCTCCCCCAGGAAGACTTGCTCATGCGCCTAGGTCTGCCATGGCTCTGCCAGTACCTCCCCTGGAAGACTCGCTCATGCGCCTAGGTCTGCCATGGCCCTGCCAGTACCTCCCCCAGGAAGACTCGCTCATGCACCGAGGTCTACCACCGCTCTGCCACTACCTCCCCCAGGAAAACCTGTGCATGCACTTATGCACGGCTAAGTCTACCACGGCTCTGCCAGTACCTCCTCCAGGAAAACCTGTGCATGCACATATGCACGGCTAAGTCTACCACGGCTCTGCCAGTACCTCCTCCAGGAAAACCTGTGCATGCACATATGCACAGCTAAGACTACCATGGCTCTGCCAGTACCTCCTCCAGGAAAACCTGTGCATGCACATATGCACGGCTAAGACTACCATGGCTCTGCCAGTACCTCCTCCAGGAAAACCTGTGCATGCACTTATGCACGGCGAAATCTACCACGGCTCTGCCAGTACCTCCTCCAGGAAAACCTGTGCATGCACATATGCACGGCTAAGACTACCATGGCTCTGCCAGTACCTCCTCCAGGAAAACCTGTGCATGCACATATGCACGGCTAAGTCTACCAAGGCTCTGCCACTACTTCCTCCAGGAAAACCTGTCCATGCACTTATGCACGGCTAGGTCTACCACGGCTCCGCCAGTACCTCCTCCAGAAAAACCTGTCCATGCACATATGCATGGCTAAGTCTACCACGGCTCTGCCATTACCTCCTACAGGAAAACCTGTGCATGCACTTATGCATGGCTAAGTCTACCACGGCTCTGCCAGTACCTCCTCCAAGAAAACATGTGCATGCACATATGCATGGCTAAGTCTACTACGGCTCTGCCAGTACCTCCTCCAAGAAAACCTGTGCATGCACATATGCACGGCTAAGTCTACCACGTGTGCATGCACATATGCACGGCTAAGTCTACCATGGCTCTGCCATTACCTCCTTCAGGAAGACTTGTGCATACGCCTAGCTCTACCATGGCCCTGCCAGTACCTCCCCCAGGAAGACTCGCTCATGCGCATAGGTCTGCCATCTCTCTGCCAGTACCTCCCCCAGGAAGACTCGCTCATGCACCTAGGTCTACCATGGCCCTGCCAGTACCTCCCCTAGGAAGATTTGCTCATGCGCCTAGGTCTATCATGACCCTGCCAGTACCTCCCCCATGAAGACTCGTTAATGCGCCTAGCTCTGCCATAGCCCTGCGAGTACCTCCCTCAGGAAGACTCGCTCATGCGCCTAGGTCTGCCATCGCTCTGCCAGTACCTCGCCCAGGAAGACTCGCTCATACGCCTAGATCTGCCATCGCTCTGCCAGTACCTCGCCCAGGAAGACTCACGCATACGCCTAGGTCTGCCATCGCTCTGACAGTACCTCGCCTAGGAAGACTCGCTCATACACCTATGTCTGCCATCACTCTGCCAGTGCCTCCCCCAGGAAGACTCGCTCATATGCCTAGGTCTACCATGGCCCTGCCAGTACCTCCCCCACGAAGACTCGCTCATACGCCTAGGTCTACCATGGCCCTGACAGTACCTCCCCCAGGAAGACTCGCTCATACGCCTAGCTCTGCCATGGCCCTGCCCGTACCTCCCCCAGGAACACTTGCTCATGCGCATAGGTCTGCCATCGCTCTACCAGTACCTCCCCCAGGAAGACTCGCTCATGCACCTAGGTCTACCATGGCCCTGCCAGTACCTCCCCGGAAGACTTGCATATGGATACATATACTTGGCTAGGTCTGCCATGGCCCTGCCACTACCTCCCCCAGTAAGAGGTGGACATGGACACACATGCTTGGCTAGCTCTGCCATCGCTCTGCCAGTACCTCCTCCAGGAAGACTCACTCATGCGCCCAGCTCTGCCATCGCTCTGCCAGTACCTCCCCCAGGAAGACTCGCTCATGCACCTAGGTCTACCATGGCCCTGCCAGTACCTCCCCCAGGAAGGCTCGCTCATGCGCCTAGGTCGGCCATCGCTCTGCCAGTACCTCCCCCAGGAAGACTCGCTCATGCGCATAGGTCTGCCATCTCTCTGCCAGTACCTCCCCCAGGAAGACTCGCTCATGCACCTAGGTCTACCATGGCCCTGCCAGTACCTCCCCTAGGAAGATTTGCTCATGCGCCTAGGTCTATCATGACCCTGCCAGTACCTCCCCCATGAAGACTCGTTAATGCGCCTAGCTCTGCCATAGCCCTGCGAGTACCTCCCTCAGGAAGACTCGCTCATGCGCCTAGGTCTGCCATCGCTCTGCCAGTACCTCGCCCAGGAAGACTCCCTCATACGCCTAGATCTGCCATCGCTCTGCCAGTACCTCGCCCAGGAAGACTCACGCATACGCCTAGGTCTGCCATCGCTCTGACAGTACCTCGCCTAGGAAGACTCGCTCATACACCTATGTCTGCCATCACTCTGCCAGTGCCTCCCCCAGGAAGACTCGCTCATATGCCTAGGTCTACCATGGCCCTGCCAGTACCTCCCCCAGGAAGACTCGCTCATACGCCTAGGTCTACCATGGCCCTGACAGTACCTCCCCCAGGAAGACTCGCTCATACGCCTAGCTCTGCCATGGCCCTGCCCGTACCTCCCCCAGGAACACTTGCTCATGCGCATAGGTCTGCCATCGCTCTACCAGTACCTCCCCCAGGAAGACTCGCTCATGCACCTAGGTCTACCATGGCCCTGCCAGTACCTCCCCGGAAGACTTGCATATGGATACATATACTTGGCTAGGTCTGCCATGGCCCTGCCACTACCTCCCCCAGTAAGAGGTGGACATGGACACACATGCTTGGCTAGCTCTGCCATCGCTCTGCCAGTACCTCCTCCAGGAAGACTCACTCATGCGCCCAGCTCTGCCATCGCTCTGCCAGTACCTCCCCCAGGAAGACTCGCTCATGCACCTAGGTCTACCATGGCCCTGCCAGTACCTCCCCCAGGAAGGCTCGCTCATGCGCCTAGGTCGGCCATCGCTCTGCCAGTACCTCCCCCAGAAAGACTCGCTCATGCGCCTAGGTCTACCATGGCCCTGCCAGTACTTCCCTGAGGAAGACTCGCTCATGCGCATAGGTCTGCCATGGCCCTGCCAGTACCTCCCCCAAGAAGACCCGCTCATGCACCTAGGTCTGCCATGGCCCTGCCAGTACCTCCCCCAGGAAGACTCGCTCATGCGCCTAGGTCTACCATGGCTCTGCCAGTACCTCCCCCAGGAAGACTCGCTAATGCGCCTAGCTCTGCCATGGCCCTGCCAGTACCTCCCCCAAGAAGACTCGCTCATGCGCCTAGGTCTTCCATCGCTCTGCCAGTACCTCGCCCTGGAAGACTCACTCATACGCCTAGGTCTGCCATCGCTCTGCCAGTACCTCCCCCAGGAAGACTCACTCATATGCCTAGGTATACTATGGCCCTTCCAGTACCTCCCCCAGGAAGACTCGCTCATACGCCTAGGTCTACCACGCCCCTGCCAGTACCTCCCCCAGGAAGACTCGCTCATACGCCTAGGTCTGCCACGGCCCTGCCAGCACCTCCCCCAGGAAGACTTGCTCGTGCGCCTAGGTCTGCCATGGCTCTGCCAGTACCTCCCCTGGAAGACTCGCTCATGCGCCTAGCTCTGCCATCACTCTGCCAGTGCCTCCCCCAGGAAGACTCGCTCATACATCTAGGTCTACCATGGCCCTGCCAGTACCTCCCCAAGGAAGACTCGCTCATATGCCTAGGTCTACCACGGCCCTGACAGTACCTCCCCCAGGAAGATTCGCTCATACGACTAGGTCTGCAATGGCCCTGCCAGTACCTCCCCCAGGAAGACTTGCTCATGCGCATAGGTCTGCCATCGCTCTGCCAGTACCTCCCCCAGGAAGACTCGCTCATGCACCTAGGTTTACCATGGCCCTGCCAGTACCTCCCCGGAAGACTTGCCTATGGACACATATACTTGGCTAGCTCTGCCATCGCTCTGCCAGTATCTCCTCCAGGAAGACTCGCTCATGTGTCGCTCTGCCAGTACCTCCTCCAGGAAGACTCACTTATGCGCCCAGCTCTGCCATCGCTCTGCCAGTACCTCCCCCAGGAAGACTCGCTCATGCACCTAGGTCTACCATGGCCCTGCCAGTACCTCCCCGAGGAAGGCTCGCTCATGCGCCTAGGTCTGCCATCGCTCTGCCAGTACCTCCCCCAGGAACACTCGCTCATGCACCTAGGTCTGCCAAGGCCCTGCCAGTACCTCCCCCAGGAAGACTCGCTCATGTGCCTAGGTCTACCATGGCTCTGCCAGTACCTCCCCCAGGAAGACTCACTAATGCGCCTAGCTCTGCCATGGCCCTGCCAGTACCTCCCCCAGGAAGACTCGCTCATGCGCCTAGGTCTTCCATCGCTCTGCCAGTACCTCGCCCAGGAAGACTGGCTCATACGCCTAGGTCTGCCATCGCTCTGCCAGTACCTCCCCCAGGAAGACTCACTCATACGCCTAGGTATACCATGGCCTTGCCAGTACCTCCCCCAGGAAGACTCGCTCATACGCCTAGGTCTACCACGGCCCTGCCAGTACTTCCCCCAGGAAGACTTGCTCATACGCCTAGGTCTACCACAGCCTTGCCAGTACCTCCTCCAGTAAGACTCGCTCATACGCCTAGGTCTACAATGGCCCTGCCAGTACCTCCCCCAGGAAGACTTGCTCATGCGCATAGGTCTGCCATCGCTCTGCCAGTACCTCCCCCAGGAAGACTCGCTCATGCACCTAGGTCTACCATGGCCCTGCCAGTACCTCCCCGGAAGACTTGCCTATGGACACATATACTTGGCTAGGTCTGCCATGCCCTGCCAGTACCTCCCCCAGTAAGAGGGGGACATGGACACACATGCTTGGCTAGCTCTGCCATCGCTCTGCCAGTATCTCCTCCAGGAAGACTCGCTCATGTGTCGCTCTGCCAGTACCTCCTACAGGAAGACTCACTTATGCGCCCAGCTCTGCCATCGCTCTGCCAGTACCTCCCCCAGGAAGACTCGCTCATGCACCTAGGTCTACCATGGCTCTGCCAGTACCTCCCCCAGGAAGGCTCGCTCATGCGCCTAGGTCTGCCATCGCTCTGCCAGTACCTCCCCCAGGAACACTCGCTCATGCACCTAGGTCTGCCAAGGCCCTGCCAGTACCTCCCTCAGGAAGACTCGCTCATGTGCCTAGGTCTACCATGGCTCTGCCAGTACCTCCCCCAGGAAGACTCACTAATGCGCCTAGCTCTGCCATGGCCCTGCCAGTTCCTCCCCCAGGAAGACTAGCTCATGCGCCTAGGTCTGCCATCGCTCTGCCAGTACCTCCCCCAGGAAGACTCACTCATACGCCTAGGTATACCATGGCCTTGCCAGTACCTCCCCCAGGAAAACTCGCTCATATGCCTAGGTCTACCACGGCCCTGCCAGTGCTTCCCCCAGGAAGACTTGCTCATACGCCTAGGTCTACCACAGCCTTGCCAGTACCTCCTCCAGTAAGACTCGCTCATACGCCTAGGTCTACCATGGCCCTGCCAGTACCTCCCCCAGGAAGACTTGTATATGGACACATATACTTGGCTAGGTCGGCCATGGCCCTGCCAGTACCTCCCCCAGGAAGAGGTGGACATGGACACACATGCTTGGCTAGCTCTGCCATCGCTCTGCCAGTACCTCCTCCAGGAAGACTCGCTCATGCACCTAGGTCTGCCCTGGCCCTGCCAGTCCTCCCCCAGGAAGGCTCGCTCATGCCCCTAGGTCTGCCATGGCCCTGCCAGTACCTCCCCCAGGAAGACTTGGTCATGCGCCTAGGTCTGCCATGGCCCACCAGTACCTCCCCCAGGAAGGCTCGCTCATGCGCCTAGGTCTGCCATGGCCCTGCCAGTACATCCCCCAGGAAGACTTGCATATGGACACATATCCTTGGCTAGGTCGGCCATGGCCCTGCCAGTACCTCCCCAAGGAAGAGGTGGACATGGAAACACATGCTTGGCTAGCTCTGCCATCGCACTGCCAGTACCTCCTCCAGGAAGACTCGCTCATGCACCTAGGTCTGCCATGGCCCTGCCAGTACCTCCTCCAGGAAGACTCACTCATACGCCTAGGTCTACCACAGCCCTGCCAGTACCTCCTCCAGGAAGACTCACTCATACGCCTAGGTCTACCACAGCCCTGCCAGTACCTCCCCCAGGAAGGCTCGCTCATGCGCCTAGGTCTACAATGGCCCTGCCAGTACCTCCCCCAGGAAGACTCGCTCATGCACCTAGGTCTGCCATGGCCCTGCCAGTACCTCCCCCAGGAAGACTCGCTCATGCGCCTAGGTCTACCATGGCTCTGCCAGTACCTCCCCCAGGAAGACTCGCTCATCCGCCTAGGTCTACAATGGCCCTGCCAGTACCTCCCCCAGGAAGACTCGCTCATGCACCTAGGTCTGCCATGGCCCTGCCAGTACCTCCCCCAGGAAGACTCTCTCATGCGCCTAGGTCTAACATGGCTCTGCCAGTACCTCCCCCAGGAAGACTCGCTAATGCACCTAGCTCTGCCATGGCCCTGCCAGTACCTCCCCCAGGAAGACTCGCTCATGCGCCTAGGTCTTCCATCGCTCTGCCAGTACCTCGCCCTGGAAGACTCACTCATACGCCTAGGTCTGCCATCGCTCTGCCAGTACCTCCCCCAGGAAGACTCACTCATACGCCTAGGTATACTATGGCCCTTCCAGTACCTCCCCCAGGAAGACTCGCTCATACGCCCAGGTCTACCACGCCCCTGCCAGTACCTCCCCCAGGAAGACTCGCTCATACGCCTAGGTCTGCCACGGCCCTGCCAGCACCTCCCCCAGGAAGACTTGCTCATGCGCCTAGGTCTGCCATCGCTCTGCCAGTACATCCCCCAGGAAGACTCGCTCATGCACCTAGCTCTGCCATGGCTCTGCCAGTACCTCCCCCAGGAAGACTCGCTCATGCGCCTAGGTCTGCCATGGCCCTGCCAGTACCTCCCCCAGGAAGACTCGCTCATGCACCTAGGTCTACCACCGCTCTGCCACTACCTCCCCCAGGAAAACCTGCGCATGCACTTATGCACGGCTAAGTCTACCACGGCTCTGCCAGTACCTCCTCCAGGAAAACCTGTGCATGCACATATGCACGGCTAAGTCTACCACGGCTCTGCCAGTACCTCCTCCAGGAAAACCTGTGCATGCACATATGCACAGCTAAGACTACCATGGCTCTGCCAGTACCTCCTCCAGGAAAACCTGTGCATGCACATATGCACGGCTAAGACTACCATGGCTCTGCCAGTACCTCCTCCAGGAAAACCTGTGCATGCACTTATGCACGGCGAAATCTACCACGGCTCTGCCAGTACCTCCTCCAGGAAAACCTGTGCATGCACATATGCACAGCTAAGACTACCATGGCTCTGCCAGTACCTCCTCCAGGAAAACCTGTGCATGCACATATGCACGGCTAAGTCTACCAGGGCTCTGCCACTACTTCCTCCAGGAAAACCTGTCCATGCACTTATGCACGGCTAGGTCTACCACGGCTCTGCCAGTACCTCCTCCAGAAAAACCTGTCCATGCACATATGCATGTCTAAGTCTACCACGGCTCTGCCATTACCTCCTACAGGAAAACCTGTGCATGCACTTATGCATGGCTAAGTCTACCACGGCTCTGCCAGTACCTCCTCCAAGAAAACATGTGCATGCACATATGCATGGCTAAGTCTACCACGGCTCTGCCAGTACCTCCTCCAAGAAAACCTGTGCATGCACATATGCACGGCTAAGTCTACCACGTGTGCATGCACATATGCACGGCTAAGTCTACCATGGCTCTGCCATTACCTCCTTCAGGAAGACTTTTGCATACGCCTAGCTCTACCATGGCCCTGCCAGTACCTCCCCCAGGAAGACTCGCTCATGCGCATAGGTCTGCCATCTCTCTGCCAGTACCTCCCCCAGGAAGACTCGCTCATGCGCCTAGGTCTGCCATCGCTCTGCCAGTACCTCCCCCAGGAAGACTCGCTCATGTGCCTAGCTTTGCCATGGCTCTGCCAGTACCTCCCCCAGGAAGACTCGGTCATGCGCCTAGGTCTGCCATGGCCCTGCCAGTACCTCCCCCAGGAAGACTCGCTCATGCACCTAGGTCTACCACCGCTCTGCCAGTACCTCCCCCAGGAAGACTTGCTCATGCGCCTAGGTCTACCATGGCCCTGCCAGTACCTCCCCTAGGAAGATTTGCTCATGCGCCTAGGTCTATCATGACCCTGCCAGTACCTCCCCCAGGAAGACTCGTTAATGCGCCTAGCTCTGCCATAGCCCTGCGAGTACCTCCCTCAGGAAGACTCGCTCATGCGTCTAGGTCTGCCATCGCTCTGCCAGTACCTTGCCCAGGAAGACTCGCTCATACGCCTAGATCTGCCATCGCTCTGCCAGTACCTCGCCCAGGAAGACTCACGCATACGCCTAGGTCTGCCATCGCTCTGACAGTACCTCGCCTAGGAAGACTCGCTCATACGCCTATGTCTGCCATCACTCTGCCAGTGCCTCCCCCAGGAAGACTCGCTCATATGCCTAGGTCTATCATGGCCCTGCCAGTACCTCCCCCAGGAAGACTCGCTCATACGCCTAGGTCTACCATGGCCCTGACAGTACCTCCCCCAGGAAGACTCGCTCATACGCCTCGGTCTACCATGGCCCTGCCCGTACCTCCCCCAGGAACACTTGCTCATGCGCATAGGTCTGCCATCGCTCTACCAGTACCTCCCCCAGGAAGACTCGCTCATGCACCTAGGTCTACCATGGCCCTGCCAGTACCTCCCCGGAAGACTTGCATATGGATACATATACTTGGCTAGGTCTGCCATGCCCGGCCAGTACCTCCCCCAGTAAGAGGTGGACATGGACACACATGCTTGGCTAGCTCTGCCATCGCTCTGCCAGTACCTCCTCCAGGAAGACTCACTCATGCGCCCAGCTCTGCCATCGCTCTGCCAGTACCTCCCCCAGGAAGACTCGCTCATGCACCTAGGTCTACCATGGCCCTGCCAGTACCTCCCCCAGGAAGGCTCGCTCATGCGCCTAGGTCGGCCATCGCTCTGCCAGTACCTCCCCCAGAAAGACTCGCTCATGCGCCTAGGTCTACCATGGCCCTGCCAGTACCTCCCTCAGGAAGACTCGCTCATGCGCATGAGTCTGCCATGGCCCTGCCAGTACCTCCCCCAAGAAGACCCGCTCATGCACCTAGGTCTGCCATGGCCCTGCCAGTACCTCCCCCAGGAAGACTCGCTCATGCGCCTAGGTCTACCATGGCTCTGCCAGTACCTCCCCCAGGAAGACTCGCTAATGCGCCTAACTTTGCCATGGCCCTGCCAGTACCTCCCCCAGGAAGACTCGCTCATGCGCCTAGGTCTTCCATCGCTCTGCCAGTACCTCGCCCTGGAAGACTCACTCATACGCCTAGGTCTGCCATCGCTCTGCCAGTACCTCCCCCAGGAAGACTCACTCATATGCCTAGGTATACTATGGCCCTTCCAGTACCTCCCCCAGGAAGACTCGCTCATACGCCTAGGTCTACCACACCCCTGCCAGTACCTCCCCCAGGAAGACTCGCTCATACGCCTAGGTCTGCCACGGCCCTGCCAGCACCTCCCCCAGGAAGACTCGCTCATGCGCCTAGCTTTGCCATGGCTCTGCCAGTACCTCCCCCAGGAAGACTCGTTCATGCGCCTAGGTCTGCCATGGCCCTGCCAGTACCTCCCCCAGGAAGACTCGCTCATGCGCCTAGGTCTACCATGGCCCTGCCAGTACCTCCCCCAGGAAGATTCGCTCATGCGCCTAGGTCTGCCATGGCTCTGCCAGTACCTCCCACAGGAAGACTCGCTCATGCGCCTAGGTCTACCATGACCCTGCCAGTACCTCCCCCAGGAAGACTTGTTAATGCACCTAGCTCTGCCATAGCCCTGCCAGTACCTCCCCCAGGAAGACTCGCTCATGCGCCTAGGTCTGCCATTGCTCTGCCAGTACCTCGCCCAGGAAGACTCACGCATACGCCTAGGTCTGCCATCGCTCTGCCAGTACCTCGCCCAGGAAGACTCCCTCATACGCCTATGTCTGCCATCACTCTGCCAGTGCCTCCCCCAGGAAGACTCGCTCATACATCTAGGTCTACCATGGCCCTGCCAGTACCTCCCCAAGGAAGACTCGCTCATATGCCTAGGTCTACCACGGCCCTGACAGTACCTCACCCAGGAAGATTCGCTCATACGACTAGGTCTGCAATGGCCCTGCCAGTACCTCCCTCAGGAAGACTTGCTCATGCGCATAGGTCTGCCATCGCTCTGCCAGTACCTCCCCCAGGAAGACTCGCTCATGCACCTAGGTTTACCATGGCCCTGCCAGTACCTCCCCGGAAGACTTGCCTATGGACACATATACTTGGCTAGGTCTGCCATGCCCTGCTAGTACCTCCCCCAGTAAGAGGTGGACATGGACACACATGCTTGGCTAGCTCTGCCATCGCTCTGCCAGTATCTCGTCCAGGAAGACTCGCTCATGTGTCGCTCTGCCAGTACCTCCTCCAGGAAGACTCACTTATGCGCCCAGCTCTGCCATCGCTCTGCCAGTACCTCCGACAGGAAGACTCGGTCATGCACCTAGGTCTACCATGGCCCTGCCAGTACCTCCCCCAGGAAGGCTCGCTCATGCGCCTAGGTCTGCCATAGCTCTGCCAGTACCTCCCCCAGGAACACTCGCTCATGCACCTAGGTCTGCCAAGGCCCTGCCAGTACCTCCCCCAGGAAGACTCGCTCATGTGCCTAGGTCTACCATGGCTCTGCCAGTACCTCCCCCAGGAAGACTCACTAATGCGCCTAGCTCTGCCATGGCCCTGCCAGTACCTCCCCCAGGAAGACTCGCTCATGCGCCTAGGTCTTCCATCGCTCTGCCAGTACCTCGCCCAGGAAGACTGGCTCATACGCCTAGGTCTGCCATCGCTCTGCCAGTACCTCCCCCAGGAAGACTTACTCATACGCCTAGGTATACCATGGCCTTGCCAGTACCTCCCCCAGGAAGACTCGCTCATACGCCTAGGTCTACCACGGCCCTGCCAGTACTTCCCCCAGGAAGACTTGCTCATACGCCTAGGTCTACCACAGCCTTGCCAGTACCTCCTCCAGTAAGACTCGCTCATACGCCTAGGTCTACAATGGCCCTGCCAGTACCTCCCCCAGGAAGACTTGCTCATGCGCATAGGTCTGCCATTACTCTGCCAGTACCTCCCCCAGGAAGACTCGCTCATGCACCTAGGTCTACCATGGCCCTGCCAGTACCTCCCCGGAAGACTTGCCTATGGACACATATACTTGGCTAGGTCTGCCATGCCCTGCCAGTACCTCCCCCAGTAAGAGGTGGACATGGACACACATGCTTGGCTAGCTCTGCCATCGCTCTGCCAGTATCTCCTCCAGGAAGACTCGCTCATGTGTCGCTCTGCCAGTACCTCCTCCAGGAAGACTCACTTATGCGCCCAGCTCTGCCATCGCTCTGCCCGTACCTCCCCCAGGAAGACTCGCTCATGCACCTAGGTCTACCATGGCCCTGCCAGTACCTCCCCCAGGAAGGCTCGCTCATGCGCCTAGGTCTGCCATCGCTCTGCCAGTACCTCCCCCAGGAACACTCGCTCATGCACCTAGGTCTGCCAAGGCCCTGCCAGTACCTCCCCCAGGAAGACTCGCTCATGTGCCTAGGTCTACCATGGCTCTGCCAGTACCTCCCCCAGGAAGACTCACTAATGCGCCTAGCTCTGCCATGGCCCTGCCAGTTGCTCCCCCAGGAAGACTCGCTCATGCGCCTAGGTCTGCCATCGCTCTGCCAGTACCTCCCCCAGGAAGACTCACTCATACGCCTAGGTATACCATGGCCTTGCCAGTACCTACCCCAGGAAAACTCGCTCATATGCCTAGGTCTACCACGGCCCTGCCAGTACTTCCCCCAGGAAGACTTGCTCATACGCCTAGGTCTACCACAGCCTTGCCAGTACCTCCTCCAGTAAGACTCGCTCATACGCCTAGGTCTACCATGGCCCTGCCAGTACCTCCCCCAGGAAGACTTGTATATGGACACATATACTTGGCTAGGTCGGCCATGGCCCTGCCAGTACCTCCCCCAGGAAGAGGTGGACATGGACACACATGCTTGGCTAGCTCTGCCATCGCTCTGCCAGTACCTCCTCCAGGAAGACTCGCTCATGCACCTAGGTCTGCCCTGGCCCTGCCAGTCCTCCCCCAGGAAGGCTCGCTCATGCCCCTAGGTCTGCCATGGCCCTGCCAGTACCTCCCCCAGGAAGACTTGCTCATGCGCCTAGGTCTGCCATGGCCCGCCAGTACCTCCCCCAGGAAGACTCGCTAATGTGCCTAGGTCTGCCATGGCCCTGGCAGTACCTCCCCCAGGAAGACTTGCATATGGACACATATACTTGGCTAGGTCGGCCATGGCCCTGCCAGTACCTCCCCCAGAAAGAGGTGGACATGGAAACACATGCTTGGCTAGCTCTGCCATCGCACTGCCAGTACCTCCTCCAGGAAGACTCGCTCATGCACCTAGGTCTGCCATGGCCCTGCCAGTACCTCCTCCAGGAAGACTCACTCATACGCCTAGGTCTACCACAGCCCTGCCAGTACCTCCTCCAGGAAGACTCGCTCATACGGCTAGGTCTACCACGGCCCTGCCAGTACCTCCCCCAGGAAGACTCGCTCATACGCCTAGGTCTACCACGGCCCTGCCAGTACCTCCTCCAGGAAGACTCGCTCATATGCCTAGGTCTACCATGGCCCTGCAAGTACCTCCCCCAGGAAGACTTGCATATGGACACATATACTTGGCTAGGTCGGCCATGGCCCTGCCAGTACCTCCCCCAGGAAGAGGTGGACATGGACACACATGCTTGGCTAGCTCTGCCATCGCTCTGCCAGTACCTCCTCCAGGAAGACTCGCTCGTGCGCCTAGGTCTGCCATGGCGCTGCCAGTACCTCCTCCAGGAAGACTCGCTCATGCGCCTAGGTCTGCCATGGCCCTGCCAGTGCCTCCCCCAGGAAGACTCGCTCAAGCGCTTAGGTCTGCCATGGCCCTGCCAGTACCTCCCCCAGGAAGGCTTGCTTATGCGCCTAGGTCTGCCATGGCCCTGCCAGTACCTCCCCCAGGAAGACTCGGTCATGCGCCTAGATCTGCCATGGCCCTGCCAGTACCTCCTCCAGGAAGAATCGCTCATGCGCCTAGGTCTGCCATGGCCCTGCCAGTACCTCAGCCAGGAAGACTCGCTCATGCGCCTAGGTCTGCCATGGCCCTGCCAGTACCTCCCCAGGAAGGCTCGCTCATGAGCCTAGGTCTGCCATGGCCCTGCCAGTACCTCCTCCAGGAAGACTCGCTCATGCGCCTAGGTCTGCCATCGCTCTGCCAGTACCTCGCCCAGGAAGACTCGCTCATACGCCTAGGTCTGCCATCGCTCTGCCAGTACCTCGCCCAGGAAGACTCGCGCTACGCCTAGGTCTGCCATCGCTCTGCCAGTGCCTCGCCCAGGAAGACTCGCTCATACGCCTAGGTCTACCATGGCCCTGCCAGTACCTCCCCCAGGAAGACTCGCTCATATGCCTAGGTCTACCACGGCCCTGCCAGTACCTCCCCCAGGAAGACTCGCTCATACGCCTAGGTCTACCACGGCCCGGCCAGTACCTCCTCCAGGAAGATTCGCTCATGCACCTAGGTCTACCATGGCCCTGCCAGTACCTCCCCCAGGAAGACTTGCATGTGGACACATATACTTGGCTAGGTCTTCCATGGCCCTGCCAGTACAGTCCCCAGAAAGAGGTGGACATGGACACACATGCTTGGCTAGCTCTGCCATCGCTCTGCCAGTACCTCCTCCAGGAAGACTCGCTCATGCGCATAGCTCTGCCATCGCTCTGCCAGTACCTCCCCCATGAAGACTCACTCATGCACCTCGGTCTACCATGGCCCTGCCAGTACCTCCCCCAGAAAGGCTCGCTCATGCCCCCAGGTCTACCATCGGTCTGCCAGTACCTCCCCCAGGAAGACTCGCTCATGCGCCTAGGTCTACCATGGCCTTGCCAGTACCTCCCCCAGGAAGACTCACGCATGCGCCTAGGTCTGCCATGGCACTGCCAGTACCTCCCCCAGGGAGACTCGCTCATGCGCCTAGGTCTGCCATGGCCCTGCCAGTACCTCCCCCAGGAAGACTCGCTCATGCGCCTAGGTCTACCATGGCCCTGCCAGTACCTCCCCCAGGAAGACTTGCTAATGCGCCTAGCTCTGCCATGGCCCTGCCAGTACCTTCCCCAGGAAGACTCGCTCATGCGCCTAGGTCTGCCATCGCTCTGCCAGTACCTCGCCCAGGAAGACTCGCTCATACGCCTAGGTCTGCCATCGCTCTGCCAGTACCTCACCCAGGAAGACTCACTCATACACCTAGGTCTGCCATCGCTCTGCCAGTACCTCTCCCAGGAAGACTCGCTCATACGCCTAGATCTGCCATTGCTCTGCCAGTAACTCCCCCAGGAAGACTCTCTCATACACCTAGGTATACCATGGCCCTGCCAAGCTACAAAACCATTATATTAAAAAAAGACAGTCACAAGGGGGTTTGGATGGGTTGGTGTTCAAACAGTTAGGATGCATGCTGAGCAGTCGAAAAGCAGAGCTTCAGGGTATATGGGTATGGACCACTTGGATTCTTCATTGCTCATTGCTCATGTGCCTAGGTCTACCATGACCCTGCCAGTACCTCCCCCAGGAAGACTCGCTCATACGCCTAGGTCTACCATGGCCCTGCTAGTACCTCCTCCAGGAAGACTCGCTCATACGCCTAGGTCTGCCATGGCCCTGCCAGTACCTCCACCAGGAAGACTTACATATGGACACATATACTTGGCTAGGTCTGCCATGGCCCTGCCAGTACCTCCCCCAGGAAGAGGTGGACATGGACACACATGCTTGGCTAGCTCTGCCATGGCTCTGCCAGTACCTCCTCCAGGAAGACTCGCTCATGCGCCTAGCTCTGCCATCGCTCTACCAGTACCTCCCCCAGGAAGACTCGCTCATGCACCTAGGTCTACCATGGCCCTGCCAGTACGTCCCCCAGGAAGGCTCGCTCATGTGCCTAGGTCTGCCATCGCTCTGCCAGTACCTCCCCCAGGAAGACTCGCTCATGTGCCTAGGTCTACCATGGCCCTGCCAATACCTCCCCCAGGAAGACTCGCTCATGCGCCTAGGTCTGCCATGGCCCTGCCAGTACCTCCCCCAGGAAGACTTGCTCATGCACCTAGGTCTGCCATGGCTCTGCCAGTACCTCCCCCAGGAAGACTCGCTCATGCACCTAGGTCTGCCATGGCCCTGCCAGTACCTCCCCCAGGAAGACTCGCTCATGCGCCTAGGTCTACCATGGCCCTGCCAGTACCTCCCCAGGAAGACTCGCTAATGCGCCTAGCTCTGCCATGGCCCTGCCAGTACCTCCCCCAGGAAGACTCGCTCATGCGCCTAGGTCTACCATGGCCCTGCCAGTACCTCCCCAGGAAGACTCGCTAATGTGCCTAGCTCTGCCATGGCCCTGCCAGTACCTCCCCCAGGAAGATTCGCTCATGCGCCTAGGTCTGCCATCGCTCTGCCAGTACCTCGCCCAGGAAGACTCGCTCATAAGCCTAGGTCTGCCATCGCTCTGCCAGTACCTCGCCCAGGAAGACTCGCTCATACGCCTAGGTCTGCCATCGCTCTGCCAGTACCTCCCCCAGGAAGACTCGCTCATATGCCTAGGTATACCATGGCCTTGCCAGTACCTCCCCCAGGAAGACTCGCTCATACGCCTAGGTCTACCACAGCCCTGCCAGTACCTCCCCCAGGAAGACTTGCATATTGACACATATGCCTGGCTAGGTCTGCCATGGACCTGCCAGTACCTCCCCCAGGAAGACTCGCTCATGTGCCTAGGTCTGCCATGGCCCTGCCAGTACCTCCTCCAGGAAGACTCGCTAATACGCCTAGGTCTGCCATGGCCCTGCCAGTACCTCCTCCAGGAAGACTCGCTCATGCGCCTAGGTCTGCCATGGCCCTGCCAGGACCTCTTCCAGGAAGACTCGCTCATGCGCCTAGGTCTGCCATGGCCCTGCCAGTACCTCCTCCTGGAAGACTCGCTCATGCGCCTCGGTCTGCTATGGCCCTGCCAGTACATCCTCCAGGATGGCTCGCTCATGCGCCTAGGTCTGCCATGGCCCTGCCAGTACCTCCCCCAGGAAGGTGCGCTCATGTGCCTAGGTCTGCCATGGCCCTGCCAGTACCTCCTCCAGGAAGACTCGCTCATTCGCCTAGGTCTGCCATGGCCCTGCCACTACCTCCCCCAGGAAGACTCGCTCATGTGCCTAGGTCTGTCATCGCTCTGCCAGTACCTCCCCCATGAAGACTCACTCATGCGCCTAGCTCTGCCATGGCTCTGCCAGTACCTCGCCAAGGAAGACTCACTCATGCGCCTAGCTCTGCCAGTACCTCCCCCAGGAAGACTCGCTCATACGCCTATGTATACCATGGCCCTGCCAGTACCTCCTCCAGGAAGACTCGCTCATATGCCTAGGTATACCATAACCCTGCCAGTACCTCCCCCAGGAAGACTCGCTCATATGCCTAGGTGTACCATGGCCCTGCCAGTACCTCCCCCAGGAAGACTCGCTCATACGCCTAGCTCTGCCATGGCTCTGCCAGTACCTCCCCCAGGAAGACTCGCTCATGCGCCTAGGTCTACCAAGCCCCTGCCAGTACCTACCCCAGGAAGACTTGCATATTGACACATATGCCTGGCTAGGTCTGCCATGGACCTGCCAGTACCTCCCCCAGGAAGACTCGCTCATGTGCCTAGGTCTGCCATGGCCCTGCCCGTACCTCCTCCAGGAAGACTCGCTAATACGCCTAGGTCTGCCATGGCCCTGCCAGTACCTCCCCCAGGAAGACTCGCTCATACGCCTAGGTATACCATGGCCTTGCCAGTACCTCCCCCAGGAAGACTCGCTCATACGCCGAGGTCTACTACGGCCCTGCCAGTGCCTCCCCCAGGAAGACTTGCATATTGACACATATGCCTGGCTAGGTCTGCCATGGCCCTGCCAGTACCTCCCCCAGGAAGACTCGCTCATGTGCCTAGGTCTGCCATGGCCCTGCCAGTACCTCCTCCAGAAAGACTTGCTAATACGCCTAGGTCTGCCATGGCCCTGCCAGTACCTCCTCCAGGAAGACTCGCTCATGCGCCTAGGTCTGCCATGGCCCTGCCAGTACCTCCTCCTGGAAGACTCGCTCATGCGCCTCGGTCTGCTATGGCCCTGCCAGTACATCCTCCAGGATGGCTCGCTCATGCGCCTAGGTCTGCCATGGCCCTGCCAGTACCTCCCCCAGGAAGGCGCGCTCATGCGCCTAGGTCTGCCATGGCCTTGCCAGTACCTCCTCCAGGAAGACTCGCTCATGCGCCTAGGTCTGCCAATGCCCTGCCACTACCTCCCCCAGGAAGACTCGCTCATGTGCCTAGGTCTGTCATCGCTCTGCCAGTACCTCCCCCATGAAGACTCACTCATGCGCCTAGCTCTGCCATGGCTCTGCCAGTACCTCGCCAAGGAAGACTCACTCATGCGCCTAGCTCTGCCAGTACCTCCCCCAGGAAGACTCGCTCATACGCCTATGTATACCATGGCCCTGCCAGTACCTCCCCCAGGAAGACTCGCTCATATGCCTAGGTATACCATGACCCTGCCAATACCTCCCCCAGGAAGACTCGCTCATATGCCTAGGTGTACCATGGCCCTGCCAGTACCTACCTTAGGAAGACTCGCTCATACGCCTAGCTCTGCCATGGCTCTGCCAGTACCTCCCCCAGGAAGACTCGCTCATGCGCCTAGGTCTACCAAGCCCCTGCCAGTACCTCCTCCAGGAAGACTCGCTCATGCGCCTAGGTCTGCCATGGCCCTGCCAGTACCTCCCCCATGAAGACTCGCTCATACGCCTCAGTCTACCATGGCCCTGCCATTACCTCCCCCAGGAAGACTCGCTCAAACACCCTCGGTCTACCATGGCCCTGCCAGTACGTCCCCCAGGAAGACTCACTCATATTCTTAGGTCTGCCATGGCCCTGCCAGTACCTCCGCCAGGAAGACTCGCTCATCGCCTAGGTCTACCATGGCCCTGCCAGTACCTCCCCCAGGAAGACTCGCTAATGCGCCTAGCTCTGCCCCATGGCCCTGCCAGTACCTCCCCCAGGAAGACTCGCTCATACGCCTAGCTCTGCCATGGCCCTGCCAGTACCTCCCCCAGGAAGACTCGCTCATATGCCTAGGTCTACCATGGCCCTGCCAGTACCTCCTCCAGGAAGACTTGGACACATATGCTTGGCTAGCTCTGCCATGCTCTGCCAATACTGCCACCATGAGCACACGGTGGAGTTCGGCGACACAGGCTGGTGTTCCGCCACAGGCGGCAGCCCACCCCCACCCGAGAGACCCGAATTCTGAGGGCCCCTTGGCGGCTCTTCGGCGCTGTAGTCTGCGCTACAAGGCAATCCATGCATTTATCTCAAAAGCGCAGTGATCAAAGGTGTGAAAGGCAGAGTGAAGGCCCTGACAGGCCGGGCGCGCTTCTCGGGGGGAGCAGGCGGCTGTCAGTGTGAGTGAAGCACCCCCTGTGACTTCAAAGAACTTCCCCTGCCTTGGCGCGTCGGAGTTACATGCTGTCGCCTGAGTGCTCGTGCTGCTGTCAGGTGCAGTCTCTTCCTTTCTCTGGGGTACCGTCTACCCGCGTATGCCACCCCAATCATCTCTCCTCGCAGCCCCACTCTGCGGGTGCACATCTGCTGCACTGTGTCTCTTTCACACTCGTGCATTTTCCCTTCCCCTGACTGTCTCTCTGTCGCTCTCCCTGGCCCCATCTCTGCCCTGTGCATCTCACGAATCGCCCGTCTCACACCCTTCGTTCTTCTCCTTCACCAGGTCCCCAACTCGGAATCTGTCTCTGTCCTGTTATTTCATATCTCTCTCTCGCTCTCTCCCTCTATCTCTGCCGCTCTCTCTTACACTCCGTCCCTCTCTCTCCTTATCTCTCTCTCCCCTCTCTGTCTCTTCTCTCTCTCGCTCTCTCCCTCTATCTCTGTTACTCTCTCTTCCTCTCGGTCCCTCTCTTTCTCTCTTCCTCTTTGTCTCGTCCTCTCTCTCTCTGCCTCTCTCTGTCTCTCATTCAATGTTTTTGCTTTTCTCTCTCTTCCTCTCTAGCTCTCTCCCTCGCTCACAGCCCCTCTTTCTCCGTCTCTCCAAATCCCACATTCTCTGACAGCCTCTCTCTTTCCTCCTGTTATTGCCGGCCTCCCTATATCTGGACCTGCTCTTCCCTGTGCGTTCGCTCTTACCATGTGCCCAGGGCTTTAGGTGGGCCAGGGCTCTCCAGGGCGGTTTACGCTTGTTGTGATTTGAGTGACACTTTCGGGTGTCTTGGCCATTTCACGAAGGAATCAGCAGCATTGGTGGGTACTCACTGCCACAGGGAAATGTTGACACAGACTGTGCACTTATATTTCATTGTCTGGTCATCTTTTTATGGTATTTAGAGATCGCAAAGGTTTATGGGGTTTTTATTGGTGACGTCTTTCATGCAGGCTAGAGAGACATCTCCCTGAAGAAGGCCTACACCGGTCCAAAATGCATTGGGATCGGGTCATGTGCCGGCATGTTTAAATAATGCGTACATTGTTTGGCCCGGTCCCATGTGATTTAAACGAATCAAATAACAGAGGATTAATTAATAACGAACCTATAACAACCAAAAATTACACTTTTTTATTTTTATTTTGGGCGGGGGTCCCGCAAATACACCTATTCCCCTATGTTTGAAAACCCACCCAAACCCCCTTCCCACCCGTTTTAACCGCTTAGACCCCAACCCATATATATTTTAACAAAATATTTGTTATTTTGTGTTGTTTGGGATTCGTAATGAATTCATTCGTTATTTTGGATTAGTTTTAATCTCTGGATACCGTTGGACCGCCATGAAAGATTGCTTTAATATAATTTGAACCTTTCTTTTCTACATTTATGGAAAAAAATATTCCTATAGTATTTTTGTATGAAATTTAAATTTTTATTTTCACAGTAAGCAAACATAAATAAATGAACAGCAGTCCATGAAATTCACACATATCAACCAAGTGAAAGCAAAGTAACCAATTCGCCATAAACAATCCAAACATCACATAAACATTAAAAATAGAACAAGAAGGAAGAAAGGAAAAGAAGAAAAAGAAAAAGAAAAGGAAGAAAGAGAATAAGAGCATAGGAGTAGAAGACATAAACCAAAAATGTCAATGCAAAATACTATACCTCAGACAAAAGGGCATTACAAAAACCATCACACAAACTATAGGTATTATACAGATTATGAGTGTTCAAGGGTAAGTACATAATACCCCAGATCAAAGATCAGGTTTATCCATATGCATCAAGAAAGCAGCTCCAAATGTCCCAACATTTTTCAATGTCACCAGTGAGTTTGTAAATGGCTTTTTCATATGTTGAAACAGTAAGTAGCTCCTCCACCCAGTCATCAATGTTAAATGAAGTACTTGATTTCCATGACCTCAATATGAATTTTTTAGCAACCATGCATGCACGAAGCAACCAAACTCTCTTACCAAAGTCAATCCTATAGTATTTTTGGAGTTGTGGGTGATGCATCGTGCACCTAGGGTTCAACGCCCTGCTCTACTTTGGCGGTATTCCTCGTGTTCCGAACACAGAACTGTTAAGGGTCTATGCAGTCCAGACCATCAGAATATTTCTAAGTATTTCTAAGTGTACGTCTACTGCTGCCCATCCCTGTCCCGCTGTTCCTAAGTCTATAGTTCCTCAGAAACCGATAAGAGTTCCAGTTGCCAGGGGAGACCTTGAGCTTTGGCAAGGCGGAGGGTTTTGTTCAGTGTCCACATGAAACGTTCCGCGTCCCCGTTTGCCTCGGGCCAGCGGGGTGTGATGTGATGTTGGTGGATCTGTAGGTCCTCCGGGTATTTTTTTAAGTCCTTTCCCTGAAACAGAGGGCCATTAACCCTTTTCACCGACTGGGGGAGACCGTGCGTTGCAAGCATTTTCTCCATGGCCGGCAGTTTTCTCTCTGCCGTGGTAGATGCTATAATTTCCACCTCGGGGTATCTAGAGTAGTCGTCAATGGCTATCAATTGTTATACCGTTCCTGGACTCTGCAGAAAGCGATTGCCAATGGATTCCCAGCGAGATTGTCCTCGAGGGGCAGAGCAGATGGGGTGCAGTCTCAGTGGAGCACCTGATGCTTGGCATGGGAGGCAGGAGGTTACGACTTTGTTCACTCTCGCGTCCAGAAATCGGAACCAAACTCTGCTTCTGATGAGTGACTTTGTGTGCACCTGGCCTTGGTGACCTTAATCGGCAAGAGCAACAACCCTGTGTTGGAGGCCATTAGGGATGCCAATTCGTACCCCTCGAGAAGGAGGCAATCCAACGTGACAGAGAGTTAATGGTGGACTGCGAATATTCCTGTCAGGAACCCGTGGGCAGCCTTTGCGCGGTTATGGGTGTTTTGCAGGAATGAATTAGTTTCCTGACATCACTGTATTTTTAGTGAGATCACAACATGTGTCTTGTAGGCTGGCTTCTGCAGTGTCCAATGAGCTGATGGCTTTTGTCTTCATCGTGTGGATCACCCGTCAGATGCAGTCTTCGATTTTATGGACTCCAGCACTTCTGCTGCTGTGGCAGGCCGTGGGTGTCGTGAGAGAAAATCTGCAGGGTTGTGGTTGTGGCATTGAGGACCACGGGATATTCCTGTAGGACTGGTTGGATGGCGTGTTGAAATATCTTGGCCACGGAGGAGATGCCAAAGTTCAGCTGCTTATACCTCCGCAAACTGAGGTGGGACGAAAAAGTGGTGATGTCCTTATGTAGGCTCGTGACCCTGTCAGATCCGTATTGATTTCATTAAGTGTGGGGCTTACATACCACTCTCTGGTGATGGCCACGTTGGGGAGACACATGTCCTTTCACAGCTGTTTTGGTTTGTGGGAGATGGCCATGGGGGAGACCCCTGGTTTGGGTGCTGTTACCTTCTCAATAATATCTGCTTTTTCCAGTTCTTGGAGTTCTTTCGCTACTAAGGTCTGCATGTGGAACAGTGTTCTTCTGTGTCGCACAGCCTTGGGTTGGACTGAAGTGTCGATGTGGAGCTTCACCAGGCGCCCTGTGAAGCATCCAATTCTGTTTAGCATGTTAGGGTGTTTGGCGAGGGGGGCTTGGATTTAATCAGCCGTGGAACCATTTCAGACAAATTGGATGAGGCCTCGGTCTTCAGCGACCTCCCGGCACAGTAGGCATTCCAGTCCTGTGTCGATGACGTAGATTTTTGACTGTATGCAGACATTCCCTCTTGTGAGTTCTGTGCGAAAACGCTTGATAACTGGCAGGGGTTTCTTGTTGCTCTGTGCATAGAGATGCGTGTCTGTGGCTTTTAGGGGCAGACGGGCGAACATCTGTTTGAACGTCAAGTGGGACATGACATTTACGGATGCCCCTGTGTCGATGGTTACTGTGATGACTTACTATGCGGATTTTGCACCTGTGTCGCTTCCTTTTTGACAGTTTGCACATCAAGTGTACTTTGCCCTCCTGCTTTGCTTTGGGCTGAGTCTGCATTGCTACCATTGCCGCCTCTTCTTCCTCGCTTGATTCTGCTGTGGAGGAGGTTTCGTTGGCATCTACTTGCAAGCTTTTGCTTGTTTTCTCTTCTGCTTGGGCCTCATCTGCATAGGACGGTTCTAGGCTGGCGGAGTCGATGATCAGCACACTTTTGTGTAATAGTCCTGGCAGCCGCACGTGCTGCAGGATGTACCCTGGGCTCGACAATCTCTCCTTACATGACATGATCCACTACACCAGCTGCATTCCCTGTAATTGGATGGGTGTGAGCACCAAGGGGCCTGGGACCAAGCTATCTCCAACGTTCCCTCCCTAAATACTCCCCTGCTAGAGTGCTACGCTCCTCTAATTCCAACTCTCTGACTGTCAAACCCTTGTCTAACCAGAGAGTGGGGGGCAGGCCTCTCTGCATGGCTAGTGCCTCCCTTTGGAACAGCCTCCTGCTGCTCTCAGACTTGGGTCGGACCTCCTTAAGTTCCAGAAACTGCTCAAAACCCTGCTCTTCTCTACCTCTTGCCCTCGTTCCCGTCCTTGCTAATCACCCCACTGCTGCAGTGACTGATGGCCTGATCCTCATGAACCCCACAGGCTCTCAGGCCCTTTCTCCCAGTCAATTCCAGCACCACTCCCCCACTGCACTGCCCTTCCAGCCCCTGTTTTGAGACTCCACATCCCACCCTTGAGAACTGCCTGTACCAGCCCTCAGCCTGAGGTGCTCCTCCTGGCTCCCCTTAGCACTTGCCGCCCGGGCCCTCCTCCAGCACTTGTACCCTCCCCTGCTCCCCCTTCCCGTCCCCTTTCCCTGCACTTCTCTGCACTGCTCTTGCACGTCCGAATGCCACAAGGCCTAGTAGGACCACGACTATATATTTACTGTTTTTGCCATTGTTATTATTTCCCCTGTTCCCTTTCCATTTAGCCTTGTGGCGCCTTGAAACACAATTCTGTGGTATAAAGCGCCTTAAAAATCCTCAATAAAATCAAAATAAAGTAAAGGTGCAGGGCTGCCTGACTCCCCCTCGTGTCTCACCTGCTGGGAACGGTCAGAGATGGTTGCGATGGTGGACGCAGGAGCGACCTTCAGTTCCCTCAGTGTTAGTTCCATTTGAGCTGCTCTGGCATGGGCGAGTTCACGCTGACGCCCGTACTCCAGAATTCATAAGAGAGTGATGCCTTTTTCACTGAGAGCGATGCGTCTTAGCTTTTCAGAGTGCATGCCGTTGATGACTCAACATCAGACTTCTTTGTCATCGCTCTTAAACTCGCAGGAGAGTGGCAGGCGGCGTAGACGGGCGTGGTAGGCATCCAAAGTCTCTGCTTCAGCTTGGGCCATTGTGCAAAATATAAATGTTTTTTAGTCCGGGTTCAGCTCTGGCATGACATGGCTTGTCGGTGCCCCCTTTGCCAGCGCGTAGTCATCTGCAGCACCAGTCTTAGCAAGTGAGTCGAAAGTGGGAAGGACATCCTTCCCATGTTGAGTAGAAGGTGAGACCGCATATTTCTGGGAGTGACGATGTCCTTGCAGTTCATCATCATTTCAAACTTCTGAATCCAGATAGCCCACCTAAGGCCCACCGATGATGGGTCAAAAGGCGGCACTAGGGTCCATGACCCACTTTGACCTCGACCTGGGGTCTGGGGGCTAAACATCACCGCTAGCCTGGCTGGAGTAGCCGCACCAGTGGTCAGTGGTGGCTGATGGGCTGCTTGTGTCCAGCGCGGCAATGCTGTCCCCTGGGGCCTTCACTGGCCTGAGCTATGGATTGAGGTGGAGACTCCTGCCTTACCTCAGGTGAGGATCTCCTGGATGGCATTAGGTGGGGAGTGGGCCGTGCAGGTGTTTTTTTTTCTGCGTCCATCATGGCGGGCGGGTGTGCAGAATGTGCGGCGGTCACTTGAGGCGTGCCGGCTGCATAAGGGATGACAGCTCCTGCTGGTGCAGCCTGTTGGAGGGCAGGGTTGCATCCCAGCCTGTCACCACTGTTGTGGGGGCCCTGGTATGGCCTATGAGGCGGTACGGGGCCTTCCATATGTGGTCAGAAACCAGGAGACATTTTAGTGGATGTGTGGCGTGCCTGGCTCCATTTTGACCCGGAAGCCCCGGGTCATGCTCCTTTTATTCACGCATCCCTGCCCGTGCGTGGTGATGTGTCAGGATTGCGATGGGGGGCGGGTACAAGCCCGGTACATAGCACCCAGTTCTAAGCTACTCCTGTCTCCCTTTAACTTTCGTTAGTTTCTCTTCCCACAGCCAGTCTGGTTATCATCCTCTTCCCCCAGAGGCGTAGCCAAGATTGTCTAACACGTGGGGCCTGAAGCTAATGTAGTTGGGCCCACCGCAGTGGCATTAACATCTGTAAATGCCCACATGGCGCAGCTGAATGGGTATTTACAGATTTTGGGTGGACTCTGCTCTCCCGGCGGATATTTCCTGACTCCCGCTTCTCTTTTACGCGGAGTGCGGGGCAGGAATCCATACAGCAGTGTGAAGCAACATGTGGCTCTCCAGATGTGTAGGACTACAGCTCCCATGATCCCTCACATTTGACTGCACTGGCGAGGGCTGAAGGGAGTTTTGGGCATATGCACCTAGGGAGGTTACCTACAGCTGCCATACAGCAATATCATTGGCATATAACATGGCAGGCCAGATTAGTCATTATAGGGGGCACCGTGAGAGAGATTGGGCATTACACCAGGACCTAAGACTAGACAGAACCGTTGATTCTCACGTTCCCTAGCCCTTTTTAGTTTTGGCTTTTAGGTGGCGCTTTATAAGCCAAATCTTTTGCATTCGAGTGCAGCTAGGGAGATATGGCATATAAGGAGGGACACAAAGCTTGCGTTGTTTGGTTATTTACCCACCAATTGACTGCCCATGGCCCATGCTAATCCCTATGGCCATTGCCATCCACTTTCTGCCCGAGCACATCCTCCTGGAATCTCTTTGAGTTATCTTGTTCAAGCCTTACCATCAAACTTTGCACTCAAAGGGCCTCATTACGACCCAGGTGCTAAGTGTTTAACGGCGCTGTAAAAGGCATTCGGCGGCGTTAAACACTTAGCGCCTAATTACGAGGTCCCTTTACGGGACCCGACCTTAACGGCTGGTTTTACCAGCCGTTAAAGTAGGGTGCCGCAAAGGGACCTTGGTGCTAAGTACGGTGCCGCAATTTGCGGCACCGTACTTAGCGCCTTCCCCATTCCCATTGAGCCCTATGGGGCAAAAATGGGAATGGGGAAGGGCCATGGCGGCATGGGGGATTACCGCCCCGCCAACCTTGGAATGGGGCGGTAATTCCGCCATTCCCCATGGCGGACCCCGGCATGGACCATGGTGCTAATAGCACCATGGTTTAGCGCCGAGTCGCAATGAGGCCCAAAGTGTGTTTTCAAAGCAGTCTTCTGAGGGTAAATGAATCAATTGCAGCTGTAAACACGCTAGTGGCGTAGTTAAAATGCCTAAACTAGTTGCCTTGAGCAACTCGATGGATAAACACTTTGCGTGTCCTTCACTGACGTCTCGTTAAAACGAGCATTGGCAAAGCCATCAGTTTGGCCTTGTGTATAAATATAAGCATTTCCAGGCACTGCTACTAGATGCCCAGACAGTCACACCATTTTACCTTTCCCATGCCTACACAAAATCCCAAACTGTTGGCATTGCCAATGCTTGTTTATAACTTGGGATGTTGTTTGGGTTTCTTTCCCCCCTCTCCTGTTGGCCTCCATTGGGGGAGTCTCCTCTGACCACCTAGACCCTATGCCCATATCCCCTGCCCAGAACGCACATATGGGCGTGGGATTCAGAAACGTTAATCCCAACGCCTGTTTGGTATTTTGGTTTTTTTACATTTTTGTGAAAATATTTCTGTAAATACAGCTTTATTCCAGACAGAATGTATAATATAGTGGACCCTATGAGTAAATTAGCTTATATAAGGCCATAGAGAGACTGAGAAAAACAGATGACCTTGTGAGAGACCTGCCACTATGGAGGCCCAGAGAGAGAAGGGGATAAAAAGGGCCTGAGAGAGGCTGTGTGAGGAATTCGGCTATCCGCATGGGGAGTGTTCACTCGTCTGCGCTTTATGATATTTTTTTAAGAAATTGACTGTTTTGGAGATCAACCTCAGAAAATGTATGGGGCTAAACCGCACACATTTTCCTATGCTCACCGCACAACAAACACATAGTCACGTGTACTCTGGGGGGACACAACCTACAAGCGCTGTCCCCACTGTCACATTTAGTTGGAATGTGACAGCCAGGAGTACATGAAAGCATCAAGCGGAGGAGGTCAACACCTTCCTCCTGCCATGGCCAGCCTAATTAAATATCAAAGGCTTTGTGGATCCACCCTGCCCATTGTCTGTCTGCTGGTGGTAGCGGATACTTATGAGAGTTAATACAGGCCTGTGGGAGGCCTGATCGCAGAACTGACAAAAGGGGACAGGAAACCTCAACACCTTTTTGATATGCAATGTGTCAGCTTGAAGCTAGCTCCCACCCCTCTGTATGAAGGGCAGTGAATGTCATGTCTGGGACAACTATTTACAGTAGGCAACCCCTGCGAGGAGACCCCCTTTCAGAGGGAAGAGGGAAGAAGTATGTGATTTGATGGAGACAGAAAGTCTGTTCTCGCAACAAACTTCAAGGGAGATCTGCGCTTTGATCAGGAGTCACAAATAGCTCAATAAACCAGAGAGACACTTTGATCCACAACAGACAGGACGATGGGTGGGACTTATTAGTACATATTGTCACCTCTTACCTTTTCTGTTGCAAAGCACTCTGCTCATGACCTCACGCATAACAGAACATTGTTGGTGGGGACCCAGGATTGGTTCATTAAGGTTGGCTTAGCCTGCACCAATCACTGATGCCCATTTGGCTTTAAAAGAGGGTTGAACCCTCTGTAGTCAGATTATCCAATGACTTCAAAAGGAGTAGGAAGAAGGACTCATTTGGACCCTGGCTGAAGGTACAGTCTGCCTTACAGCAAGATCCCTCCCCTAAACATCTCCCAGGGAACAGAGGGAGATACCAACCTCAGAGGACCTTTCCAGCAGCTCCAGAACTGGTACCCATCCAGCACACAGTGTGCCCTGCTAGGTTCTGCCATCAACCTTCCTAGGTGGGAAGTGCCACAGAGTCTCTGACCAAAGGACAAGGCTGTTGCCTGCAAACACTCTCCTCAGCTTTGGGCTGTCCGCCTTAAAGGATGCCGCAAGCCCTGTGAAGAAGCTAGGAGGTGTGCCAAAACAAGCACCAACCAGCGTCCATCTTTTAAGGTAATTTATGAGGCAGTCGAGCCCTTGAACGGCGACCGGCTGCACCACTGACTGTTGTCAAGCTGTAGTCACTAAAGCTACCTGAGACGCCTCAACCAGCGTTCGAGATCCGCCAACCAGCACAGGGACACATTTCTTGACCCTGGGCCACCGTGTAGGCCAGCCTGCAGCTGTCCGTCCAGCCTCGATTGCGGAACTGCCTACCGCCTAGTACCCGCAGCTGTCTCCTGTCTTCAACTCTATCACAGGAGCTGCAAAGCGTCCTGGAACCGACTCGAAGCTGTCGATCATCAAGATCATCTCAAGCACCAGCCACATTGTGTTTCTGTCCCCCTGGTCCTTCCTAAAAGCCCCTACTCACATTTACGACCCTTTGCTCTGGTGCTGAAACCAAATGACATTGAACCGTTAAGACTAATTGCTTTACCGACTGCCCTCCTGTCGTAGCCAGAGTTCATCCCTTTCCTTCGCGAAACTGTCTGTCCTCTGTGTTTCTTTACAGGGTGGGTTGTATTTTGTAGTGTGCTAGAACTCAGGTATTAAGCGTGTTATAAAAAAAAGAATTAAAAAAAAAATCATTGGGTAATAATTGTATTTTCGCTGTGTTGCAACTAACCAACGATCCACAAACTTGCAGAGATAAGCCTGCCATTTCGTCCACGTTACCAAAATTGGACAAGGAGGTTTATAATTTGCTTTTGTTTGCAATCTATTAGTATCCCTTCTGGTGTACTGGAGGTGTGGGGTTGATTGATGGTTTAGAAACCGATATTCATCCCTGGACCACTGGTGCCCCGGAAGTTGATTTGTCACACCCTTTGCTAGAGGGAAAGGGATAATAAGGGTCTCAGAGACACTAGGTATAATAGAGGACCCTGAGCGAGTCCTTTTTGGACTGGCCTAAACAGAGGAAACACAGGGCCGTTCAAAATATGTTCCTTATATTAAAAATTCAGCGAACTTTAGTGATGAGGAGCAAAGTGAGTTAATATTCAAAGTTATAGTTCCCCCGCCTTTGCAAACACCCTCCCCCCCTCAACTCCCAAGTAGCGCAGGTGACAGTATTACTCAAAAAGTAGAGTTTTTCTCCCAAGCTAGACATTCAAGGGACCCCATGACCCATGGAAGTCTGAAGGCTTCCCATACAGGTCAACATGAAGTGAAGACACCTAGAGGCCAAAGACGAACGGGCAAGCAGTGTGCTGCTCAACCAGAAGGGGTCGCTGTGGCATCTAAAATGGCTAAGGACCATCCAGTGTGAGAGACACCCATGTTGTGTAGGGCACTGATAACAAAACAGCAAGTAAGCACGGTCCTTCTCGATGAGCACCGGTCTTGCTAGAGAGGGGGTGCGGGGGAACCCAGGAAGCAGTCCAAAATATTTTGGGAAGATGTAGCAAGCAGGGTCGGACTGGGATAAGAAATATGCCCGGACAGCCCAGAAAAAGTGCCCCACCCCTCGCCTCAAAAAAGTGGCACAACCCTCGCCTCACGACCCTTGACCTCTGATGACATCACCAGAAGTGATGTCATTTGACCCACCCGAAAGTGACATCCCGGGAAGTGATGAAACACGGCCTTTCACCCCTTGACAAAACAGGAAGTGACATCAATAAACCTAATAAATACAAAATACACTGCGAAAAATATGGTTATGATTTCACTAATGTGATATACATTCCATACCAGAATGGATCACCATATGTACCTTAATATCTGTGTGTATAGATCCATGTTGTCAAATTACTGTGAATGCAAGGAGACGTCCAAGGCCAAATGACAGGTTATCGTATAGCACTTGAGCTCTTTTTTATAGAACAAACATGCACACAATATCACCCAACCTGTGTTGCCACTCGTTTATCTACCTCAGAAGGATGAAAGGCTGATATGGCCTTGCTGGGATCCGCACCTGCAACCTGCAGATCACACACACATTGCAGCAGTGAGCGCTCAACCCACTGAGCTAGCATATCGGCTATAGCAAAATGCGAAATTATTCTGTAGTGGATACCATTAAACTGGTAACTGAGATTTAACAGCAGACCAGTTAAGTTCATCTGCAGGTCTGATGCAAAGTTGGTTGCATGCTGCAGCAGCATGTGAATGATGCATGCTGCAGCAGCATGTGAATGATGCATGCTGCAGCAGCATGTGAATGATGCATGCTGCAGCAGCATGTGAATGATGCATGCTGCAGCAGCATGTGAATGATGCATGCTGCAGCAGCATGTGAATGATGCATGCTGCAGCAGCATGCAGCATGGGAATGATGCATGCTGCAGCAGCATGTGAATGATGCATCCTGCAGCAGCATGTGACTGATGCATGCAAATCAATCATCAAAGTAAGGTAACATGTGTTACCTTGCTTTCATGAATTATGCCGTTGCGGGTGCTTTTAGTTTGTTTCAACAGCAACAACAACAATAAATGTTTCAAACCGGCCCAGGCATGGGCGAAACCGGCCTCCAGGCTCTACACATGATTTCGGCCCGGCCATGTGCCCAGTGGCAGATGGGCCAATCCGACCCTGGTAGCAAGTAGGGGCTACCTCAACATGTCGACGTTTCTAGGAAGCAGGATCCTTAAAATGGATATCCCCCAAAATGGCTGATAGGCGGCCATAAATTGGCAAGAATTGAACTAGAATTCTTGTGGCATTTGATGCCTGCTGATGGAGCCATAACCATACCTGCCAAACCTCCGGGTTTAACCCGGAGACTCTGGGTTTTTACGCTCTTCTCTTGGTCTCTGGGTTTTCCGGCCATCCCTGCGTCTCCACTAGATTTGAATGCTTTGATCCCTTCCCTACCATGCAATACCGGCAAGTAACATCACATCTGTCGGGAGTAAAGGTATCTTTGCTGCCCCCACTCTCCCTGAAATGCGCTCATGTTTGTCTTCAAAGCGAGTTAACTGTAATGAAGGGCACACATTACGGCCTCAGCTATGGCGAACAAGTGCTATGCCACATGGGGATAAAAAAAGCTACTGTGGTGTGTTCGAGAGATTTCATTATCACGTTCATAATGCACTCAGTTTACAATCACGTTCAAATTTGAATCTATATATATATATATATATATATATATATATATATATATATATTTGTGATGGCTCCTTTCATATGTTTTGCACATTTCATGCTTATTACAGTCCTGTGAGTTTATTAAACACATATAGTACAAACTTAAATATATTGCAATGTGGGGGCGTGGCCTTGAGAACGTGTGGATGGGGCATTCCTTTGACGTATATCTCCGGGTTTTTCATTCTGGAATGTAGGCAGGTATGGCCATAACCCTGAAGCCCCGCGGCCCTGGCACAGCAGGTCCAAAATAAGCCAGCCATACGCATGGCGGTGCCCAGGGCCGAGCGCTTCAGCATTACAGGCCTATAACTCAATAGTGGCTACCTTGGCATAATGCAGATCCGGGCAGCGAGACTGGCACTGGGACGAAACCCCAGGTTGAAAACATTAAAGTGCATACCCATTGAAGACAGGATCAAGGGCTAAATGAAATGCAGAGTTGGGCGCCTTACACCCACCAAGGGTCCCACACACCGACTCCCTTTCCTGCGCAAGTGCCTTACTGGCAGCGACCGGAGGAAACACCCTCCTTACAAACACATACACATATGTTACACATAATTACAATATCAAATGTAAACAATTGTAAACATTTTATGTAAGCAAGCGCCCAGATGCCGTTAGGCTTGGCGCGCTATATAAGCAACAAAAATAACTATATAAATTAGTCGAATTACAGAACATGGTGGACTCCCAAACAAACCTACAGCTGAGCTTTCACGTTTCCCTACATTTTAAATGGGGGAAAAAAACTACAAGTCCAAGAATTCAAAGGGGAAAAAAACAGGACTGGGTGACTTTATCGTGTATAACAAGGGGACATTTGAGAGCTCTGCTGCTGTGCACTATTGTCTGTGAACAAAAAAGCCCCTTGAACCAAAATCTGCCAGACTCCTTTTAATTGCAAGCTGGTACATAGCCTGCTTGGCCCAGCCGATTTGAAAACCTGGCTAAACAGCAGAGCACTGCGTGGCGATGGGCGCAGAATGCAAGTGATATGCTGTGGTGCAGCCGACATTCACTGGGGACTGTAGCACCAAGCAAAGGGGTTTGATACCCGGCCCTACGCTTAGAAGCTGGAGTCAGGCATGAAGCGCAATATACATACAGGTAATGAAACTGGCACGGTGGCATTTATTCTGCAGGGCATTTGGGAGGTGTGTGATTTGTAGTAAATAATATCCTTGTTTTAATGTAAGCATTACCCCCATATGCCCCTATAGGCTCCCCTTTCCACTAACTCTTTCACCCCTGTGTTTTTTTGCAGGTAATGTCGTTTTCGAAAGCCTGCCTAGGGGGCTTTCTGCATTGAGGTTTTCACATACAAATCACAGATCTATCTCATTTTTAGGAAAAACTTAAAAAAGATAGAAAGGTTTTTGAAAAATGTATGTTTTTAATACTGATATGTGAGCACAGGGTACTGGCAGAAAGGGATGCAGGTTGAACGATTGGGCCTTTGGCATGCAGTGCCCAGGGGATTAGCGTCATGGTGGTTCAGTGCAGCGGGTGAGGTCTTGCCACTGGGCACCCACTCAATCTTTCCTTCTCTTCCATTCCAGGTGCTGCGACGGGTTCCGCCTTCGGAAGTAAGTAGAGCGCTGGTTGGTTGCTATGCCCGTGTGTGCCACCATCAACAGCATGAGCCCTTTCCTCCTCCCCTCCCCCATGCCATCCTCATGCTTCCTTCATGTCTTCATTTGTGTTTCTTTGATACTTTTTACACTGCCAGCCATGCCCCTGCAGCTCCCATCAATCGTTTTTCTTGATGATGATGAAAGGTGAGTCACTGTAGCTGCAGCATTTGGTAGTTTCCTGATGAGCCACTGTAGCTGCAGCATTTGGTAGTTTCCTGATGAGCCACTGTAGCTGCAGCATTTGGTAGTTTCTTGATGAGTCACTGTAGCTGCAGCATTTGGTTGTCGCTTGATGAGTCACTGTAGCTGCAACATATGGTAGTTTCTTGTTGAGTCACTGTAGCTGCAGCATTTGGTAGCTTCCTGTTGAATCACTGTAGCTGCAGCATTTGGTAGTTTGTTGATGAGTCACTGTAAATGCAGCATTTGGTAGCTTCTTGTTGAGTCACTGTAGTTGCAGCATTTTGTAGTTTCTTGTTGAGTCACTGTAGCTGCATCATTTGCTAGTTTCTTGATGAGTCACTGTAGCTGCAGCATTTGGTAGTTTGTTGATGGGTCACTGTAGCTTCAGCATGTGGTAGTTTGTTGATGAGTCACTGTAGCTGCAGCATTTGGTAGTTTAATTGATGAGTCACTGTAGCTGCAGCATTTGGTAGTTTCTTGGTGAGTCACTGTAGCTGCAGCATTTGGTAGTTTCTTGATTAGTCACTGTAGCTGCAGCATATGGTAGTTTCTTGTTGAGTCACTGTAGCTGCAGCATTTGGTAGTTTCTTGTTGAGTCACTGTAGCTGCAGCATTTGGTAGTTTCTTGACGAGTCACTGTAGCTGCAGCATATGGTAGTTTCTTGGTGAGTCACTGTAGCTGCAGCATTTGGTAGCTTCTTGTTGAATTACTGTAGCTGCAGCATTTGGTAGTTTGTTGATGAGTCACTGTAAATGCAGCATTTGGTAGCTTCTTGTTGAGTCACTGTAGTTGCAGCATTTGGTAGTTTGTTGATGTGTCACTGTAGCTGCAGCATTTGGTAGTTTCTTGATGAGCCACTGTAGCTGCAGCATTTGGTAGCTTCTTGATGAGTCACTGCAGCTGCAGCATTTGGTAGTTTCTTTATGAGCCACCGTAGCTGCAGCATTTGGTAGTTTCTTGATGAGCCACTGTAGCTGCAGCATTTGGTAGTCTCTTGATGAGCCACTGTTGCTGCACAGTTTGGTAGCTTCTTGATGAGTCACTGTATCTGCAGCATTTGGTAGGTTAATGATGAGTCACTGTAGCTGCAGCATTTAGTAGCTTCTTGATGAGTCACTGTAGCTGCAGCATTTTGTAGTTTCTTGATGAGCCACTGTAGCTGCAGCATTTGGTAGTTTCTTGATGAGCCACTGTAGCTGCAGCATTTGGTAGTTTCTTGATGAGCCACTGTTGTTGCACCGTTTGGTAGCTTCTTGATGAGTCACTGTAGCTGCAGCATTTGGTATTTTCTTGATGAGTCACTGTAGCAGCAGCATTTGGTAGTTTCTTGCTCTGAACACAGGATCATTTCATAGCTTTTGGAAACTTCTCACCCCTCATCCTTTCTTTCAACCGCAGGAAGCCATACACATGCAGCAGAAATCATAGTGCTGGCTGCGTCATGCTTTCACTTTCACAGCACTATGTATGCCAGCTAGTACTGGTATGGCAGGTGTTGTTCTTGGTGCTTAGTTCACCTGCAAAAGATGATTGGCCGAGGGACCCCACTGTGATTCAAGCCTGCTACCTGCAGGGCATGCAAAGTGCTGAGCGGTAGGCCTGCCAGTGATAACCTCGAGCACGCTGCAGTGGACTATATACTCTATACATACAGTAGGCACCTCAAGTCACGTGACGTAGTCCACCCAGCCTGGGCCAAGTTAACCAAACTTTGGCTTCCAGTTTCAAAACTATTGTTTCCCACTCATGTAGGGATTATGAACATCCCAGTCTCACTGGTTCATCAATAGGCTTGACATTTCTGGTCAACCCCATAGAAAATGCCTGCACACTTCAAAAGACTTGACCCAAGAAATGGTTGCGCAGCGGCCTAGCTGCGCGGCCTAGCTGCTTCCAAAAGGCTAAGCAGTCACAAGGGGACAATGGTCTGATGCCTCCCAAAAATTCTGCATCAGTGTTAGGCCTGAGCTACTAAAGATGTCCGAAATTGGGGAATTTCTTTCCATTACAATTCAATGGTGGCTCCTTTGAAGCAGCCATCAATTCCCAATGATTAAGATTTGTTCTTTGTATAAATGCATAATATTGTGTTAATTAGCTAAGTATAAGTGCATAATACCATGCTATTTAGCCGAGTATAAATGCACCTTACTGTGTCAGTGGAGTACAAATGCATAATACTGTGCTAGTTAGCAGAGTATAAAGTCATAATACTGTGCAAGTCTTCTGCGTATAAATGCATAATACCATGTTAGTGGAATATAAATCCATAGTACTGTGCTAGTTAACAGAGTATAAATGCAAAATACAGTGCTAGTTTGCGGAGTATAAATTCATAATACTGTGTTAGCGGAGTTAAATGCATGATCCTGTGCTAGTTAGCAGAGTACAAATGCATAATGCTGTGCTAGTTAGCAGAGTATAAGTGCATAATTCTGTGTGAGTGTGCTAAGTATAAACTCATAATACTGTGCTAGTTAGTAGAGTATCTGTGCATAATACTGTGTGAGTGTGCTAAGTATTAATTGATAATACTGTGCTAGTTAGCGGAGTAGAAGTGCATAATACTGTGTGAGTTTGCTAAGTATAAATGCATAATACTGTGTTGGCGGAGTATAAATGCATAATACTGTGCTAGTTAGCGGAGTATACGTGCATAATATTGTGCGAGTTTGCAGAGTATAAATGCATAATACAGTGTTAGCGGAGTATACATGCATAATACTGTGCTAGTTAGCAGAGCATGAATACATAATACTGTGCTAGTTAGCAGAGCATGAATGCATAATACTGTGCAAGTTTGCTGAGTTTGCTGAGCATGAAAGCATAATACTGTGCTAGTTAGCAGAGCATGAATGCATAATACTGTGCTAGTTAGCAGAGTGAAAAGGCATTGATTGAAGGAACTCAGTGCCCTGATATCTTCCTCAGGGAGAGCAAGACACGGATGTGCAGTTTTTATTCACATAAACATTTAATATTTTTCATGAATTCCTTAATCTAAATACAGTGATTGCTAAAGCTGAACAAGGCTTAATCATGCTTATTTTTGTTTGACTTCATGCTCTGTAAGTTTATTATATGTCGGTTATCAGAAACCATTTACGTTAATGCGTTGATGATAGTATGGGTTGCAGGGAGTAATTTTTTAAAGCTTTTCCCTAACTCTTTTTTTTTGTGGAGAAATACCTTCAAAACCCTTTGTATAATAAACTGATCATAGAATCCCTAAGGCGTTCTGAAAGGAGCGGGGGTCTTTGGACCGCGTTGCCCCACTCTGTGGCTCTAAGTATCCTGGGACAGGTGGACTTTCAAGACATCCCTCTACAACTGTCCTTTTCTATTTAAAAGGTGACAGAATAAGTTGTTTGTCGCAGCAAAAAAGAAATGCACGGGTGTGGGCTGTGATTGGTTCTGCTGCAAATGACGCGCAAAACAATGGTGCGCTTATTATGGCGGTCCAATGAAGTACCTGTCCAGGAAAGTTTGGATAAAGGTTTTAGATACGGCAACACATAAACCATTCCTGCCGTATAACACCTGATTTTAGTTGATTCACCTGTCACTCTCTCTATCAATGTCTGTCTCACTCTCTTCCTTGCAATTTCAATGTCTCCTTCTCTGTATCCTACTTGCACCCTCTCTTTCAGTCTTGCTATTTTTCTGTCTCTGTTCCTCACTCTAGCCATCTTGCTGTGTCTCCTCTACCACCCTGTCTCACATCATCCTCTCTCACTTTTTCGCCCTCTCTCTCTCGCTCGCTCTCTCCTTTATATGCTCCGTGCACTCATCAAATTTTAAGATTTCCTCTTTCACAGATATTGGAAGCAGCCATTGAAGGCCTTATGACCTGTGCAGAAAGCAGGGGCGTGCTTAAATCGCAGCCTACGCATCGAGACATAATGCCCAAATGTTTGACAGAACATCCCAAAAATAGGGGTACATTTTGAAATGTAGAAATAGGCGTAAGATGACCGGTGTCACAGCCTGGCACAGGCACCATGGAGGTTTTCATCGGGCTAAGGAGTTCCCAGTGAGACAGTTGTACTCCAGAAGCTTCTTGCATCATACGTTTGGAGGGTGGCGGGTGATAGATAGGGTCTTGTAGAATATGCTGCAAATTCTCACCGCATCTCTGTCTCTCCCTTAGACCAACCTCTCTTCCTAAATCTTCTGCACCTGCCCACTCCACATGCCCACATTTCTCTTGCACACTGTCATTGCTTCTAACAAGCCTCTTATTCTTTAAAGAAATCATATCTATTTCCTACGGGCCCCGTCTTTTGCATTATTTCATATGCTTGTTCCATGACCTCTATTTCTTGCAGATTTTCGCAATTGCTTCTTGATTTTTTGTTTCACATAGTTTCAGTCTCTCGTCTTCCTTATGTCTCTGGGTTTCTTTGTCCCTTGTATATTATATTTTCCTTGTTTACTTCCTCTTGTGGATTTTTCTATTTTCTTCGCTTTTACTTTTTTCAATATAGCCCCCTACCTTTAAAGATGTTTCAATCCTTTTCAAATTATATCTTTTTTTGTATATCCTCATTTCTACAGATTTTCTTTTTCCTATGTAGATTTTCTCAATTTAAAATGTACCCTCCCTCTAAAATATGTTCTTTGTTTCATGCAGGTTTCTTATTTGCTCTGTAGCCTCCATTTTTAGATTTTCTTTATCCCAGGCAACATGTCCACATCAATTATGTAGCTTCATTTAGTAGATTTTCTTTACCTTGAGATGATTTTCTCTTTACTCTGTAGCCTCCATTCTGTAGATTTTATTTATCCTGCGCAGATTTTCTGTATTAACTCAGTAGTCTCCATTTTGTAGATTGTATTTATGCCACAAATATTTTGCATATGCTTTGTGGTATATGTCTGGCAGATTTTCTCAATGAACATTGGAGCTTCCCTTTTGTGAATTCTTGTTGTCTGTTGCCTAGTGTTTTAATGCCCTGTATAGCCTCTCTTCTGCACATTTTCTTTATCCAGACAGATTTTCATTCTTGACTCTGCAGCTGCCCTTTTCTGAATCCTCTTTGTCAGTTGCATATTATTATTATTATTGACATTTCTTTGGGTTGCCACCATGTAGCTGGTTACAGAATTTTCCCATATTTGCTCAAACATGCTCAACTGGGCTTTTCTAAAAGTTGCAAAGCTGAATTCTCTGCTGGTGCAAACATGGCAACTGCTTGTCAGGTTTTCTGTTCCTCTGCAGAACACATTTGCTCTGCATTTATTTGCTGTCTACCGAGCCTGGTGCATGCCTCGCACATAACATTTCTACCTATAGGTACGCTGCAACCTCATCCCTACCTATAGAAATATTGCCCTACTAGTGTTGGGAGTCCCTCATCCTTGGTGCATGCTTACCTGCCACCTAGTCTATTCTATTTGAAAAAGACACACTAATTGTGCAAGCTAAGGCCTCCTCTGGCCCTACTTGTGTAGCAAAACTACCTATTCTTTGTGCCAGCTGCATTTCCGGGAGATTTTGAAGTGCAGTTTCAAATGTGTTCTTTCTGATTTTGTAATTCTGTTTCTTCTGGGGGAGGCAGGGGAGCACCTGCTTTCTAGCCAACAATTGCCCCACTACAATTGCATTTCTTCTGCAGATTTTCCGAATCAGTATTGGGGCTTCCCTTTTGTGACTTCTCTTTGTCTGTTGCACATTATTTCAATTGGCTGCATATCCTCCCTTCTGCACATTTTCTTTATCCATGTAGATTTTCTTTCTTTACTCTTTAGCCTCCCTCTTGCAGTTTTCCCTGCCTGGTGCAAATCTTCTAGTTTAGCCTTGGTTCTGCAATGCATTGTTGTCTCTTGGAGGTTTCAGAGTGCCCTGTAGAGGTTCGCCCACATATTGTAACCCTTGGAATACTGGGGGAACGCAGCCGCTGGGCAATCTGTGGCTAAACCAGAGGGTATAACTTGCTGACCTTGAATAGCCTGCATCTGCCTCGCCCTGCGACTCCATGGTTGCCTGCATCGCCATTTAATGCGGCACACCTCTCATGCATTGTGGTAGGTGGGGTGAATGACGAGCCCTGCAAACTATTCCTGCATGCGGGCTCAGACTGGCCTATAGAGCAATAGGCCCACGGCTGGACCAAAAATGCAAAATGCTGGCATGGGCCACTTTTTGTGTTCAAAGTGGCCCACTTTTTGGCCAATATGTGACAGTTTGATGAGCTACTTCACTGTGTCTAGTAGTTTTCACCAATGTTACTGAAAATATATTCTTTAAAATGCACAATGCACAATTTGCATCATATATTTCTTTTTTTTAAACTCCTGCTTGGGTACTATTCAAACAGTGTCAAAAAAGGATAGAATTGCCATTCTCAACTGTGGGCCACATTTCCATTGGTGCCCGAGACAATTTTATGGCCCAGTCTGACTCTGCCCGCATGCCCCATGCAGCCTGCACAGGGAGGATCCACATGAGCAGCCTTGCTGCATAGGGGGAGCACGGTCCTTCTGCTGCATGCCTCGAGAATTACACTGTGGCCCCCACCAGTAAGGGGAGGTTCTGTTGCTGAGAAGTCCAACTATCAGCTCTTCCTCCTCAAAGGAATTTTCCCTTTTCTCACTTTCCCTCAGAGGCTCAATGGGACTCAAGCCCTGGTTCGCTCTAGACTTGACTACTGTAACAGCCTTCTCCTGAATCTTCTTTCTTCTATTCTGCGACCCCTCCAACTTATCCAGAATAGGGCAACAAGATTTATCCTTGGCCTTCAGCCCAGGGACGGCATCTCACCTGCCCTAAAAAGCCTCCACTGGCTCCCGGTTGCTGCATGGATCAAATTACAATCCCTCTGCATCATCCACAAGGCTATCTGGGCCCTAAGATCATGCTATCTTCAACTCTTTCTTACTAAACACTCTCCTTCTAGACCTCTACGTTCCTCCGGCACCAACTCCCTGTGTGTAAAACGTTACACTAAACAGAGAGCAGGAGGCTGCTTGCCTTCCTCAACTGGTTCCCTCCTCTGGAACAGCCTCCCTCCGCCTCTGCGTCTTGAACAGGACCTTCTGAAGTTCCAAAAGCAACTCAAGACTCTCCTCTTGTCCTCCTCCTTCTCTTCTTCCCTCCTCTGCTAATCCCACAGTTGCTGTGATTGGTGCCTTGTACTATTATGCATCCACGGGGACCCAGGCCACTCCCTCCCAATCTCCCCAGCTTCTGACTACCGCAGCACTTGCCTCGGGACACACCCTCTGCACAGGAGACACGCACTTTCCACCCAACGCGGCTCCTGGCCTCATAGCACTTACCTTACCTTGCACTTCATCTGTGGCTCACCCTTGAGCACGGACACCGCAGAATCTACCTCGCTGCCCTCTTGCTGCACTTGCATGTTCTCAATACTCACAAGGCATGATAGGTTTGACCGTCCATTCCCCCACTGCATTTTTTGTATACATAGTTGTACTGAAATTACAATGTACAAGTTCCCTCCCTGTTGCCCCGTGGGCATTTTGAAATGGAATTTACTTGCTGTATAAGCGCCTAAGAAGTAAACAAACGCAACAAAACTATCTGTGTGGGCTAGCATGTAGGCAGGCGTGCAGAAGAAAGATCAGTGGCAGCCCACGCTAGAACCACTAAGCCGACTGGAGCTGAGACCACATCACCCCGTGGGCCGCAACCATGAGCATAGCCGGTCAGATAGTACAGCGAGTAGAACACTTGCTTTGATATTGTTTTGATGCAAGTTCGCATCCTGGCAGGGCTAAATTCAGCCTTTCATCCTTCAAGGTTGATAGTTCCACACACTGTGGGTAATAGCAAGCAGCGCTCAGATACCTGAGGTTTTGTAGCGCTATATTAATGCACATTATTATTATGAGCGCAGTGGAAATCCTCGATCTACTGTTTTGTTTCCCACGACGCGTGTAGTTGTTGTTTCTAGTGCACACCAAGAGCCTGATTCATGGGATTTTTTGTGCGTTGCAAAGTGACTTTGCACTGCCAGCAAACACCATGATTCACAGAGCCGTGCAAAGAATATTTTTATGCAAAGGGTGTTTGTTGGCAGTGCAGTCACTTTGCGCCACGCTAAAAATTCCCATGTCCCCTCCCAGTCAGAGGTGCCGTTTCTTGTTTTTCTGGTCCCCAGGCAATACCCACACTAAAAATGTGTGCCCTTGTGTCTCTGTGAATTGGGACCCTACTCAGCTGTTCTTTGGCGTCCATGTTTCTTCTTTTGATCTGCTTCTCAAACTGCCAACGAGGTTGGGTGCTGGTTATGATAGCTTTAGAGACCACGCCCTCATGTCATACCAAGTGTTATGGGTCCTCGGTCCTCGAACCTCCCCGCAGTCTTCAGGACCCATAATGCCCAGTAGGGGCGAAGACCGGTGTCTAGAAAGCTCAACTATTGGTTTCTTGTATCACTATACTCCTTCCATGCTCTGTCTCACTCCTACACACCTTGATTGTCATCTCACACTGCATTCACAGATCCTGGCCAATCTCTCTCTCACTGTCTTTCCACCGTGTACACAACTGGACCCTTTCTCTCCACTTACGACACGCTTTTCACCTGCTCTTCTCTGCACTATGTCTGTCTCTTCTGCTCACAAACCTTCTTTCTGTGCCCTGGCATCACTTCCTCTGGTTTTTATTTTCAAGCCACCTATTCTTCTCCTTTTTTCGATGTCTCTTCATCTCACATTCTCTCTTTTTTGTATCCTCTCCGTTTCAGTCCTTTTCTTCTGCTCACTTTCAATCGGCGTCACTTCCTCCTTCTCTTGCACGCGCCCTTACGTCGGTTTCCATCTTGTTAGTCCCCTTTCTTTGTCTTTCTCCCGGACTTCTATTTGATTCTTCCTTCGTCTGTCTTCTCCTCATTACCTCCGTTCACCCTCCGTGTTCTTCTTATTTTCTTATCGCTTTCATGCTTGTATATTCTTTCATAACTGCTTTGCTTGTTTTCAGAGCTGATCCGTTATTTCTTTTCTTTTCTCCCCTTCCCTGTGTTTTCCCCTCATCTCTGCTTACTTTATCTTTCTTTCATCCCCTCTTATTAATTTTATCTCTGCCCTTTTTGCCACTCTTCACTGCCATTTCTTCTCTTTATTCGTTCACTCTCCTCCTTCTTGCAATCACTTCTTTCCTCTGTCTTTCTTACTCTCTAAATCAAGAGAGCCCGCGCGCCGCCTCTACTTGATCTGGCGTAGCATGGAGACATACCCTCCCCCGTGGACTATTTTTTGCGACCCGAATCAGAGTCATATCACTAGCGCTACCTTCTGAGCAGTGAGCACGCTTCAAACCTGTATTGTGGAAAGTTCCAACAGATTTTAAACATTCTCCATTTGCTGAGCAAATGTGAGTGGACGACGCAACGCAGACCTGCTGGTTCCTGGAAAGGCCACGTGTTTCACACCCCGACCCCTCCTACACGTGCCAGCCACGAGCAAGCAGGGAAGGGGGGGACATACAGGCGTTTTATGTGTGTATTTATGTGCTGTTCTCAACCTCATGCAGACTCGAACACATTTTGAGCCATTATGTTTTTACGAGTAAGAATGTTTCTAAATGTTGATATTTATTTCTGAGAACTGTGCTGTGCCCCTGCTCTTATTTCAACTAATTCCCTTCCTTAGTCTTTTATGTCCTTTTTTTCACCCCTTATTCTCCACTATCATTACCTCTGTCAGTGTTTCTCTCCCTCTCTCTCCTATTCAGTCTATTTCTGATCCTCAAGTCAATCACTCGTTATTTTTTAATTCATTCCATTTGTACAGCTTTTGTCCCGTTGTAACTCCCTTTCTGGCTGCATTTCTCAATCTATTTCTGCTTTATTTGCTCCTGTACTGTTTCACTTTTTTACCTGATCCGTTTTCTTTCTCTGATTATCCTTATTCCACCCATATGGATTTGCTGCCGCTGGCCCTCTGTCTTTCTCTCTTGTACTAACTCCATTTTTCTCCTGTCATATTTCCTAGACCTCTGCATCCCTTAATCACACGTGTTCTGTTTTCTTTGCTTTGCTTTACACCCTTGTATAGTCTCTTTTCTTCATGGACTTCTTTTCCGCCATCTTTCCCACTGCTGTTTTCCCATTCTGTTTTCTTTGCTTTGCTTTACACCCTTGTATAGTCTCTTTTCTTCATGTACTTCTTTCCCGCCATCTTCCCTCTGCTGTTTTCCCATTCTGTTTTCTTTGCTTTACACCCTTGTATAGTCTCTTTTCTTCATGTACTTCTTTCCCGCCAGCTTTCCCTCTGCTGTTTTCCCATTCTGCTTTCTTTGCTTTACACCCTTGTATAGTCTCTTTTCTTCATGTACTTCTTTCCCGCCATCTACCCTCTGCTGTTTTCCCATTCTGTTTTCTTTGCTTTACACCCTTGTATAGTCTCTTTTCTTCATGTACTTCTTTCCCGCCATCTTCCCTCTGCTGTTTTCCCATTCTGTTTTCTTTGCTTTACACCCTTGTATAGTCTCTTTTCTTCATGTACTTCTTTCCCGCCAGCTTTCCCTCTGCTGTTTTCCCATTCTGCTTTCTTTGCTTTACACCCTTGTATAGTCTCTTTTCTTCATGTACTTCTTTCCCGCCATCTACCCTCTGCTGTTTTCCCATTCTGTTGTCTTTGCTTTACACCCTTGTATAGTTTCTTTTCTTCATGTACTTCTTTCCCGCCATCTTTCCCTCTGCTGTTTTCCCATTATGTTTTCCTTGCTTTGCTTTACACCCTTGTATAGTCTCTTCTCTTCATGTACTTCTTTTCCGCCATCTTTCCCTCTGCTGTTTTCCCATTCTGTTTTCTTTGCTTTGCTTCACACCCTTGTATAGTCCCTTTTCTTTATGTACTTTTTTTCCACCATCTTTCCATCTGCTGTTTTTTTCCCATTCTGTTTTCTTTGCTTTGCGTTACACCCTTGTATAGTCTCTTTTCTTCACATACTTCTTTCCCGTCATGTTCCCTCTGCTGTTTACCCATTCCGTTTTCCTTGCTTTGCTTTACACCCTTGTACAGTCTCTTTTCTTCATGTACTTCTTTTCTGCCATCTTTCCCACTGCTGTTTTCCCATTCTGTTTTCTTTGCTTTATACCCTTGTATAGTCTCTTTCCTTCATGCACTTCTTTTCCGCCATCTTTCCCTCTGCTGTTTTCCCATTCTGCTTTCTTTGCTTTGTTTTACACCCATGTATAGTCTCTTTCCTTAATGTACTTTTTTTCCCGCCATCTTCCCTCTGCTGTTTTCCCATTCTGTTTTCTTTGCTTTACACCCCTGTATAGTCTCTTTTCTTCATGTACTTCTTCCATCTTCCCTCTGCTGTTTTCCCATTCTGTTTTCTTTGCTTTACACCCTTGTATAGTTACTTTGCTTCATGTACTTCTTTCCTGCCAGCTTTCCCTCTGTTGTTTTCCCATTCTACTTTCTTTGCTTTACACCCTTGTATAGTCTCTTTTCTTCATGTTCTTATTTCCCGCCATCTTCCCTCTGCTGTTTTCCCATTCTGTTTTCTTTGCTTTACACACTTTTATAGTCTCTTTTCTTCACGTACTTCTTTCCCGCCATCTTCCCTCTGCTGTTTCCCCATTCTGCTTTCCTTGCTTTGCTTTACACCCTTGTACAGTCTATTTTCTTCATGCACTTCTTTTTGCCATCTTTCCCACTGCTGTTTTCCCATTCTGTTTTCTTTGCTTTACACCCCTGTATAGTCTCTTTTCTTCATGTACTTCTTTCCCGCCATCTTCCCTCTGCTGTTTTCCCATTCTGTTTTCTTTGCTTTACACCCTTGTATAGTCACTTTGCTTCATGTACTTCTTTCCCGCCATCTTCCCTCTTCTGTTTTCCCATTCTGTTTTCTTTGCTTTGCTTTACACCCTTGTATAGTCCCTTTTCTTTATGTACTTCTTTTCTACCATCTTTCCATCTGCTGTTATTGTCCCATTCAGTTTTCTTTGCTTTGCTTTACACCCTTGTATAATCTCTTCTCTTCATTTACTTCTTTTCCACCATCTTTCCCTCTGCTGTTTTCCCATTCTGTTTTCTTTGCTTTGCTTTACACCCTTGTATAGAACCTTTTCTTTATGTACTTCTTTTCCACCATATTTCCATCTGCTGTTTTTCCCATTCTGTTTTCTTTGCTTTGCTTTACCCCCTTGTATAGTCTCTTTCCTTCATGTACTTCTTTCCCGCCATCTTCCCTCTGCTGTTTTCCCATTCTGTTTTCTTTGCTTCACACCCTTGTATAGTCCCTTTTCTTTATGTACTTCTTTTCTACCATCTTTCCATCTGCTGTTATTTTCCCATTCTGTTTTCTTTGCTTTGCTTTACACCCTTGTATAGTCCCTTTTCTTTATATACTTCTTTTCTACCATCTTTCCATCTGCTGTTATTTTCCCATTCTGTTTTCTTTGCTTTGCTTTACACCATTGTATAGTCTCTTTTCTTCATGTACTTCTTTCCCGCCATCTTTCCCTCTGCTGTTTTCCCATTCTGTTTTCTTTGCTTTGCTTTACATCCTTGTATAGTCCCTTTTCTTTATGTACTTCTTTTCCACCATATTTCCATCTGCTGTTTTGTTCCCATTCTGTTTTCTTTGCTTTGCTTTACCCCGTTGTATAGTCTCGTCTCTTCATGTACTTCTTTTCCGCAATCTTTCTCTCTGCTGTTTTCTCTTTTGCTTTCTCCAAATGTCCCTATTCCTGTCTTTTAACCTTTCGCATCCATGGAATCAGTCTTCCTTTTCCCCTTTCCACCTAAAGAAAATCAACTTTTAAAAGATGTTGTCCCTGTAAGAGTGCTGCCAATGTTATTAAGGTCAGGTTTGCAGGAAAATTGCAGTTCGGTAAGGATGCACCTCCCAACAATGTCCGGAACTCTCGTGAATACCCCGGGTGGCGCTGGACTGACTCCCTCCGGCTTCCGTCTCTCCGTCTTGGATGGTCTCTGAATCACCCAAACCTTTCTTTTTTCTTACTTTTGCTTCTTGCCAGTACTGCACCGGCCCAGGCATATGGCCACCACAACGACGACGACCACCACCACAACCCCTGACCCGTCCCATACTAAGCAGCCAGGTGGGTTCACTGCTATCTCTCCACCGCCCTGATGAATAGAACACCATTGGCCTTTTCCATCCCACCTGCTTCTCGCTCTTTCCGCTTTGCTTTCTGCCAGCACTTCCAGAGCAGACCAAGTCCGACTGGTAGAGTTACCACCCATCCTGGTACCCCAAGGCCCAGCAGGAGCGACTTAGGGGTCTTATGTGCAGTCAATGTAGGGAGAGATCCGAGCTGACCATAAAATCACACAGGAGAAGGGCACTAGCAAGGCCAAGCAGCTGTGGCTAGTATGGAAGACACTTGGGGAATTCCCCAAGACAGTGCTGCCCCCCAATACATCATCACCCAACAAGTACTCTGAGGGTTTCCGAGAGTACTCTCTTAGTTATGACACCCATAAGCTCAAAGCTGAAGAAATGGTATTACCAGCTGCAGGGGAACTCGGTAAGGGGTCTTGGCAGTAGGGTGGTGGCATGCGGCATGCCGACACGTCATTACCATATTATTCCGGAGGGCTCCATCATAACATGTTCTTGTTATCTGGTCCTTTCCGGTCAGTTATGCATTTTCCATTGAACATGTGTAGTACAAAACGTGTTTCTTCAGTTCTTGTTGGTCACGTGTACTTGTGGTTGTCATCCAGCACTCAGTGGAAAATTGTAGCCTTGCCTGCGATTCAGACCGCATTGAATGGATCTATGTAATCACTGCGACCACACATAATTGCGACGTCCGAAAATATAGACTTTTTATTTTTACATCTTTTTTTATGAAACCCCCTTTACACCACAAAGATATGCGGGGGGACACCCCCACAGCCTCCCCATATTAATATAATATCACATACCCCCCCACATATATATGTGGTGTAAAGGGGGCAGGGGGGTTTAAAAAAAAGTTTGCCATTTCGGCCATCGCAATTGTGAAGGCGACATTTTGGGCCATTTCCTATTAAGCATCATTGTTACTCAGCTTTTGTTGGCCAGGTGTACACATAGTTCTTACACACATTTCTTTGGACACCTTTGTGCATCCACGGCATTCAGTTTTAATTGGGAACATAGTCATGCAGTAGCCATGTAGTAGCCTTGTAGTAGCCATGCATTAGCCATGTAGTAGCCATGTAGTAGCCATGCAGTTGGTTCCCAGTCCTGAGGTGACATTTACACATCTAATAGTTATTCACTTCTTGCTGGACGTGTCTATGCATAGTTTACGTCCACTTTTCATTGGAGGCGTGTGCATGTAGTCAATATCACGTTTTTACTAGATGTGTACACATAGTTATCACATTCTTGCTGGAGGCCGACCCACAGTTACTATGAATACCTGGTTGAAAGAGCCTACACATATGTGTTACCCAGTCTGTGCACTATGGGGGTGCTCATTCCTGTTATCCAGAACTCCTTGGACATGGACACAAATATTGTTCTTGAATGCGTGTTGGATCTTCCTACACCTGGTTGATGAGCAAAGTAGAGTTTACGGTAGAGTTCAGCACCTGCTAGATTCCGGGAGTTCTGGGAAAAGGGCCGTGATTAGGCATGGAAGAAAGACACCTCGCTAGGTGTCGCTTGGCCTCGCTAGGCCTCACTAGTTATTGCTATGTCATGCTAGGCCTCGCTAGGTCTCGCTAGGCGTTGCTAGGCCTCGCTAGTTCTCGCTAGGTCATGCTAGTTCTCGCTAGGCCTGGCTAGGGCTGGCTAGGTCTTGCTAGGCCTGGCTAGGTCTGGCTAGGCCTCACTAGGTCTTACTAGGTCTCACTAGGCCTTGCTAGGCTTCGCTATCGCTAGGCCTCGCTAGGTCGCGCTATGCCTCTCTAGGTCTCATTAGGTCATGCTAGGCCTCGCTAGTTCTCACTAGGTCTCGCTAAGCCTTGCTAGGTCTCACTAGGCCTCGCTAGGTCTCGCTAAGCCTCACTCATTCTTGCTAGGTCACGCTAGGTCACGCTAGGCCTCGCTAGGTCTCACTAGGCCTTGCTAGGCCTGGCTAGTTCTCGCTACGCCTTACTAGGTCTCACTAGGCCATGCTAGGCATTGCTATCGCTAGACCTCGCTAGGTCGCGCTATGCCTCTTTAGGTCTCATTAGGTCACGCTAGGCCTCTCTAATTCTCACTAGGTCACGCTAGGCCTCGCTAAGCCTTGCTAGGTCTCACTAGGCCTCTCTAGGTCTCGCTAGGCCTCACTAGGTCTCGCTAGGCCACGCTAGGCCTCGCTAGCTCACGCTAGGTCTTGCTAGGCCTCGCTAGTTCTTGCTAGGTCTCACTAGGCCTCACTAGGTCTTGCTAGACCTCGCTAGGCCTCACTAGGTCTCACTGGGCTTTGCTAGGCTTCGCTATTGCTAGGTCTCGCTATGCCTCTGTTGGCCTTGCTAGGCTTCACTAGGTCTCGCTAGGCCTCACTAGGTCTCGCTAGGTCACGCTAGGTCTCGCTATGCCTTGCTAGGTCGTGCTAGGCCTCGCTAGGTCTCGCTAAACCTCACTAGGTCTCACTAGGCCTTGCTAGGCCTTGCTAGTTCTCACTAGGCCTCGCTAGTTCTCACTAGGCCTTGCTAGGTCTCGCTAGACCTCGCTAGGCCTCACTAGGCTTCGCTATTGCTAGGCCTTGCTAGGTTGCGCTATGCCTCTCTAGGTCTCATTAGGTTACACTAGGCCTTGCTTGCTCTCAGTAGCTCTTCTGTCGTGATCGGCGAAAGCTATCTTACAGCAGATTTAGAGGTACAACACAAAGTGTCAGGCTAATAAAAATGGGAACGAGGTAACCACTCTAGCCCCCAGCTAAAGCACTTGGAAGGATAAGCCCAGCATCCGCATCTTCGTACGTTAGGATAGTGAGGGTTCCTACACCGACCAGCTTCGTATCCACAAGGTTGCCTGTAGACGCAGCGCCTACACCAACAGGCCAATGGATAAAGGCTTCCCTCCCAGCTGCCAGCCTATCCCAGCCTATCCCAGCCAAAGTCTTTCCATAGAGCTTCCTTTTCTATTCTTTTCCCAAGAAATACTCTTCAGTGGATTGGATCGGTTCCTGGCCTATTCACTGATGACCCCTTCTGTCATTGAGGGACCCTCCATTAAGTTGGTCTATGTTTCGCAGAGGAGCTTTTCATGCATTGGGGCACTACGCCCTGAAATTGATTGCATATTATACCGGGATCCAGAGCCACCCGGCAAGCGGCAGGAAGGTCTTGAGGATCGACCAGACTGTGAGTGCACCTTCTGAAGCCTGTGCATGATGGTATCAAGCAATCCTGCCGGGACGCCATTCGTACCCGCCGGTGTTGGTAGTAGAGCTTCTCCAAGGAAGGGGACCCTTGGTTTCATCGCCCAGAAGGGAAGTATGTTCTTGATAGTCTTTAACTCCTCCCATTTTCAGACAAAGTACTTGCTTGGATTCCTGAAGCAGCACTAATGCCTTCTCCCATAAAAGCAGGCATTAATACCCATTAATGACCAGGGAAGAAGATAAGGTATATCCCTGTGGGACCCTGCATCTCAGTGGTTTCGACAGGGAGATGAGGGTCTGCACTTTAATCGCCCCTCAAATGTGTGATAAGGGCCTCAACCTTTGCATTCAGGCCAACATTATCGCTCAGCCGCTCTACCAACAGTTGGTGGACCACCATATCGAAGGCGGGGAACAGGCCAAGTGAGATTAGAATCCCACCCACTATCTTACCCACAGCAGTTTATCTCAGATACCTGCTAGCGTCACCCCAAGAGTCCTGAGTCCGTCAACCTAGAGAAGGTCCATTGGGGGATATGTGAGGGTACGATGGGACAATGTCTAACCGGGAACCCAAGGAAATAACCTCTGAGGGTAGGGAGTGGCGGTTGACCCTCCTAATTCTTAGAAGAGCGCCCCCTAAAGGAATGCGGACAAAACAATTTTTATTGCAGCCGACATATAGTTGGAACTGCACATGACGAGCAAAGTGGATTACGGTAAGGCGATTGCTAGACCCGCTTGGCCTCTGATACTACTATAGGTAGAGTCCTGTGTGATATAATCCTCCAGCACTGTAAATCACCTCTATGGACCGCCTCCGACTAAGATACGCTATAGCTTTGCACCGGGAGGATAGCTCAGGGGGCAATGTGCTCGCCTTGGAAGCAAGACGACGCAGAGCAACACAGGTTCGATCTCCTGGGCCACGCTTAGAAATCTCTGGGTATTAAGCACGTTATAAATAACCTATCATATCATATCATAGCTAGAACTCATTCTGTAAAAAGGCTCTCTATAGGATCTATTTGGGCCAGCGCCTCGACGCCTTTATAAGTCTTTAAATAAATAAATAGAGTATATGACAATATAATAATGCTATAGTGGGAGTACTTCCTGTGGTAATAATGCTAGTACTATAATAATGCATTATATAGACAACCTCATTCGATAACAATGCTATATGTTGAACCCCTAGCGCTATAATAATGAAATAAATAGGCCTCCAAATATGAATACTATCTAAATGACTTATATAGACCATATAATACTATAATAATCCTATTAAGTAGCCCGCTTAGTACTATGATTTTGCTACATATAGTGGGTGATGTACTGTAAAGTGCAAATCGTTCATAAGGCACCGCCAACACGTGCACATAAGTAACACATGCATGCGGGCGTACCGGACGTATGTCTCACTGTAGCATGCTCAGGAAGGATTATTAGCGTCTTCAGCCAATCAGATTGCTCCAAACCCAGGCTGAATCACACTCTGCTCCACCCGCCCTGCCATCTCCTCCCCTCCCCCCGCCCCCCTTCTCCCTGCTTGCTCGCGCAGTCCCATGGAGAACCTACAACTACCACAATGCAATAGACTGGAACATGTAGAAGAGTGAACAAAATGATGAATGTGAAAAGGTAACATCTAATTATGACAATCAAGTGTAAAAGGCGCCTTTAATTAATAAACATGCATAGAAACTTAAATTACAAAAACAGAACCCGAAACCTGACTTCTGGAAAGCTGCGCCTAAAGGCTGCGCTCCCTTGTGCTGATCTTACTTGTTCACGTTTGACCTTAAACCTGTCTTTTTCTTCTTCACCGAATGTGACCAGAGGTCGCCCGGTGGCCGACTGTCGTCCCTGCACCTGCCTCCACCCACGAGACGCAGGAGTACACAGGTATACCACTGGCCTCATTCAGAGCCCCGCATGCAGCGCTCACTGGCAACTACCTCAGTGCAACACCGGCTAAGCCATGCCTAGTTTAGTTTGCTGTCAACTAAGCGCTGCATAGTTTACTGTGCCCTTGACTAAGCCCTTTGTAGCTTAGTGTTCCATTGACTAAGCACTATAGAGCGTACTGGACGACTGACTGAACACTGCGCAACGTAGTGTGCTTTTGGCTACGCACTGCATAGATTAGTGTGTCTTTTGGCTAAGCATTATGTAGCTTTGTGCATCACTGACCAAGCATTGCATAGTTTCATTTACCATTGACTAAGCACTTTGTAGCTTACTGTGCAATTGACTAAGCGCTCAATAGCTTAGTGTGCTGTTTACGAAGCACTATTTCGCTTTGTGGGCCATCGACTAAACACTATCAGATTAGTGGGCCACGGGCTAAACATTATGTATCTTAGTGTGCTGTTGACTGAACACATCAGTGTGTCATCGACTAAGCATTAGGTAGCATTATCATTGAATAAGCATTCCATAGTTTCATGTGTCATTGACCAACCAATTTATAGCTGTTGTGCCATTGATTAAGCACGATAAAGCTTAGCCACCCACTGACTAAGCAGCATGTAGCTTTGTATGCCATGAACTAAGCACTGCATAGATGAATGTGTCATTGGCTATGCACAATGTTGTTTACTGTGACTACAGAGCACTAGGTATCTTAGTGTTCTCAGCTAAGCACTGCATAGTTTCAAGTGCCATCGACTAAGCACATTGTTAGGGTGCCATGAAGTAAGCAACACATGGCTTTGTGTGCCATCAGCAAAGCACCATGTACCTTAGTTTTCTATTGACTAAGCACTGTTTAGGTTAGTTTCTCATTAAGTAACTGCTAGGTAGCATTGTGCATCACAAACCTAGCACTTGGTGGCATAGGGAATCTTTAGCTAAGTGCTCAATGGCTTAGCCAGTCTTCGACTAGGCACTACCATTCAGTTTATAAGCATGCTAGTGTACAGGCCCGTGGCCAAAGTGCAGGTTTTTCATTGACACAGTAGGGCCACTATCAATCTTAAGCCTACAGCTCCCTCTAGCGGTGACAACAGGCAAAGCTATGCAAATTAGACCACTGTAACAGGCAAAGCTATGCAAAGTGGCATTGTCTCTATATTTCCTAAAGCAATAGCTCCCTCTAGCGGTGACAACAGGCGAAGCTACTGCATCGGACAAACATAAATCTGGCTTTTTATTATATTGTTTGATTAGATCGACTGGGAGATATGTGGGCGAGTCAGCGCCTCTGTGGGATGGAAAACATTCCGCCCGAATCTGCCATACACGAGCTATGTCTATGGGGCCATCTCCTCTTAGGGCGCCCTGGAAGAGGGTACCGGGCACCTCACTCACCGGTGCCCTGCGCAAGACCTCTCTAGCTTTGCCCTTCCTTGCTTTCCTGACGAGTGGGATTGCACTGACTCAGCTCACTCTTGCCGCCGACCTGGAGTGTAAATAAAGGCGCCTGGGTGGGCCAAGTCTGCCATAGAGAGCTGCCCAGTCCAGCCTGCCAGGGAAGCGCCTGCATGCTTGGCATGACTACAAGCCTCCTGAGGCACCATAGTCCTGACCTTGCCCTGGGAGGCTTGAGGTTAGTTAGGACCTTCCTAATGGCATGGCATCCCTTCACGAGCATCCATAGGGTCCAGAGCTGACCTCCGGTGAGTGCGCTCTGCATCCAGGTCAGGTATATGAACAGCCTTTGCCACCTGTGAGTCGATATAGGAGAAGGACCAGCACACTGGCTCTGGTGCTGGTGTGCAAGCCCCCGGTGGACAAGACCACAGCCTTAGGCTTTGTTAGCACTTTGCTCTCCCTCCCCCAGGAAAGTGTCTGATGGGGTGCCCATGACTTGCTCCCCAAATACAGCTTGTTATTTCCCAGGAATTACTACATAAAGAACACTTGCCAACAGTGACTGGTGAAAGGGCCAATCTCCACCTCTCCAAATTCATTTCTCCACCAAAAATTGCACATATTCAAATCGAATTATAGCGGCTCGATGCAGGGATACCTGTGCGCTTTAATCTGTTACCACCATTGTGTTTATAACGTATTGGATTTATTTCATGTAACCAGCTAGATATGACATGGCAGCAGGTCCACATGCTGATGCGTCAGTACAGTGAAATACATGCACACTGTGGAACTGGAAGATATCGAAGCACAATGGGAAATATATTGGTATTTATTTTAATTTAAAATACTAGAAATCACACTGAACTAACGGCACGCGACATCTTCTTTGTGGCTCACCAGAAACTTCTTGTTACTCCACTCAATTACACAAGTTAGTTAAAAAAAACACAAATCACAATTCTTTACTTTCTACAAATTTCACTTAAAAAAATAATTATACTGGTCAATAACCAAAACAATTATAAATGTAGTGTTGTGCAATTTTGATTTTCCTGCAGGCTCAAAAGGCTAGCAGTAGGATTTCAAGATTGGTACAAATACATATGGCAATTATGATTCCACCCACACTTTTGGTTTTAAATAAACACAAGGTGATTTAGCAGCTTGCTTTTCAGACCCCCCCCAACTTTGGTCTGTGTTAGGGAAGTCAGACAGAAAAATTGGAATGATTTGGGGAATTCTGGAGTTCGGACCCCCTCCACTGAAAGACCTGTGTTAGGGGAAAGGTGGATAACAATATTGGACTGATTTAAGAAAGGCACCCATCTTCCTTAAAGAAGCCGGGGTCAATGGGACAAAAAGGATTACCCAATGTAATTATAGGCTATAGTTTTTCAACGCACACTGGCAAGGGAGCTTTGTTAATTTAAAATTTTAACAAAAATCACCCTGTAGTGTTCCACCAAATGGGGAATTAATTAAATGAATCTTTTTAGTTAAGTAGACTAAGGATCTACACAGTTTTGACCCCTGCCCATTAGAAAGGGACAATAGGCCTCATTACGACCCTGGCGCTAAGTGTTTAACGGCGCCGTAAAAGGCGGCGGCGCCGTTAAACACTTAGCGCCTTACTACGAGGTCCCTTTGCGGGACCCGACCTTAACGGCTGGTCTACACCAGCCGTTAAAGTAGGGACCCGCAAAGGGACCTTGGTGCTAAGTACGGTACCGCAATTTGCGGTACCGTACTTAGCGCCTTCCCCATTCCCATAGAGCCCTATGGGGCGAAAATGGGAACGGGGAAGGGCCATGCTTCAATGGGGAATTACCACCCCGCCAACCTTGGAATGGGGTGGTAATTCCCCATTGAACCATGGCGGACCCGTTACAACACCGGCACCAACCATGGTGCTAATAGCGCCATGGTTTAGCGCCGGTGTTGTAATGAGGCCCAATGATTTAAGTCAAGCAGACTCCCCACCTTTTTGTTTCTCAGTGCTCAGTTCTACTTACATAGAAAGCCTCTGTTTAAGGTTCAGGACAGCCAGCTGCATGTCAGGACCCTCTGGAAAGACAGGGCAGGGGTCTGTTCACTCCACTCTCAAGGATGGCCTCCCACGTTCCACCATAGGACCCAGTCAGCTCTTAGGCCTACCTAGAAATAGACAGCTCCGCCCAGATGCGCTCTCAGCAATCGCCTCTGGTATTTCCTTGCAGCTGTCAGATGTTTAGTTTCATCAGCACTCTTCGATGGTAAATGTCAGCAGCTCTGTCTTCCTCCTAGTATAGTCCCCCTTATATAGCAGCAATGACACCACCAATTTTACAATCTTGGGGGAGTACCCTGCAAGAGGTCACGCAACTAGGATTGGACAGTTACCCTTTTCTCTCCCGCCCACTCCAGCCCCTCTCTACAGATTGGTTTAAGAGTCTGGAGCAGACATGTGGCAGCTCAATTTACAAGCCCCATTTGTTCTCATGTCAAATATTTGGCAAAAGTGAGTTATGTGCAAAACTTCATAGTTTTACTAATAAGTGCCATAATATACATATTTTCTGACTCAGCTAATCATGGGGAGTTAAATAAGACGACAGCCAGGTCTGCAACATGTTGCACAGCCCTGTGGCAATATTCTGCTGTTTCCATAAAAAGCATAACAGTTATGAATATGTAATTTGTTACCCATATTCTGAATTTTATCCTCCACCGGTTCACCAACTCTCACATTTGGAACATTTTCAGATAAGCCAGAAACACATCTTAGATGGCCATTACAGTTCCCTGAGTCACAGGTAGATGCATTTTGTATCTCCAAAATCACCTGGTAATTACCTAAATAAATGGTACATCAATGAAGAAAATCTGCCTTATAATTGCTGGGGAAAAGGCTGGGGAAAAGGCCTAAGTTATAATAGTCCTTTCAAATTCATAGTAAATCTTCATGTGGGACAAATGGCAATTCTCCTGCCTTCTGGTCATATGGTCTCACTGGGTCAGCCTGTAACCACAGTTTGTATTATTCTCTTTGCGTTTGCAGTTTGCTCTTTGAAGTTGGTTGCCTGTTTGAAGTTGTAGTCCCCGGTCTTCACACCTTTTAGTCATGCTCCAGCCAAATGTGTTCCGCAGTAACTGCCTTCAGAGCCAGCAAGTCTGGGGAACACTGGGTTTTCCACACCTTAAGCAGGACACTTTATTGCAGTTTGTAATTAGCTGGGGGATGTAACATACAGACTGGCAGTGTGTGATTTCTATGTGAAGTTTGCCCACCCACAAGCCAAAAAGGTTTGCCTTGGGCTGACATTTTTGCATGGAAACAAAGTCGCTCTACAAATGTCACTGTCATTTTATATGCAAAACATAATATACATTACTTTTTGGCAACATGCACCATGTCCTTTTTTCCCGGACATTGTTCCTGCTAGCAGTGGTACAATCTTCCCATTTGAACTGTCCATTTTTGTGACAGTGTTTAAAAATACTGTTTTTCAAGTGAAAAGGACCTTTGATTTTTCTTCTTCCTTTGTGAATGAAAATGTTGCTTCTCCTAGGATAATGACAGGTACTCCTTTTACATAGGGCCCTTCAGTTTTCATTTGCAATCACACACGCAACACCAATTTTGTGTCAGTGTTGAAGAATCCCTGCTTTTCATGTGAAAGGGATTTCAGTTTGGGGTCTTTGAATGCACCCCACACTTTGCCAAAAAAGTTTCAGTGCAACTGGAAATACTAGCCATGCTCCCAACACAAGGGCTTCCAGAAAACCAGCTCATCTCTGTAAATATATGTGAACATGCTTTCTTTTTCTCAATTGCCTTTAATTAAAAGCAGCCCACTTCTCTGTCCCAGATCTGTCCTTGAAAACACCCCAGAACATGTCACAGAACTAACAAAACTAGAGGGAAATACAATACAAACATGAAAACTGAAGACAACGTGAGGCAGGTTCAATTTGGCTTCCGGTCGCCAACATGACACCTGCGATGACAAAGACCTTTTTTTTGCACAGTGCTTGCCTCTACCGCTTCTATGTGCCAGCATCACCTGGCAATACTGGTGCGTAACCTTGAAAGGATGAAAGGCTGAGTTGGCCCAGCTGGGGTTCAAACCTGTGGAACTGCAGGCTGAAAAATACTCTTGCAGCAGGGGTATGAACCCACTGAGCTACCTCGCCGGCTTGTGTAGTGTCCACATTCTTCCTAGGCGACTTCTGGCTTCTTAGAAGTGTCCCTGCCTGCAAGCTCTTGAGTAAACTATGCTTCCTGTGTTCCTGTTGTGCTCAGAGAACCCGGGTAGCACAGGGGCCGCCCCGCCGGACTCCACGTCTGTGGCCTCGCACAGCACCCTGGCTCCAGCCCCCCTGCACCTGGGCTGCCCCCCCTGGAAGGAGACCAGCGCGCACACCCAAGGTACAGCCTTGTAACTGCCTGCTTGCCTGACTGCTTCTAAAGAGGCCTAGTGGAGACGGGTAGCGCACGCCTTCGCTGGTTACACTTGCTTCCATGTCCGCTGGGGGTGGGGGGCGGGGAGGGGTGAGATGGTGTTATTTATGTTTAATCTATGTCTGGGTTGTGATTCATGGAGACCGGAAGGGCAATAACTGCAATAAACGAGGGAGACAGGAGCTCACTGATTCATGGCGCCTTTATTGGCCAAAACCACAATCGACAGCACTTACTGCAGCTTTCGCGGAATGTTCGGTGATTACAGCTCCAGCCGATGCACCAAAACCACAGAGACCGAGCCGCCGCCCACCCGGCCAGCCGGCAGCCTTCCCAGGGCACTCACCTACTACGGGCCTACCAAGCAAGCCGCTGTGCTATTGCATGCAGGCGACATTCCTGCCTGAATCTACTTCACAAAAGGGCTTGCAGCATTTTGCACATTTAGGGAAAGAGCTGCCAATATTGCGGATCAATAACCTGCACGCAGTGTGATTTTGCACAGAACATTCTTGTGGAGGCTCTGCACAGAGACGAGAAGCCTGGACAGCCTTTCCGGTGCAGACCGGTCACACAGTCATGTTTGCTAAAGAAAAGGCAGACTTCTCGAGCTTAATGGCTGTGTGCCTGGGTAGCTCTGTGGCTCTTGTGCGCAATGATGTTGCAGGCAGGTCACTATTTTGCAGAGAATGTATTCAACAAATTAACCTCCACACAGCAGGGGTTGCTGCAAAAATAACTTTCAGAAGAAAGCGTTGCCATGGGTCCTAAGTGAAAACATAGTGTTTCCTGGTCCGGGAACAAATCGATCGATTTAGAATGACCGCTCTGTGACCCCCCCATTTGAGCGCTTAGTTGCAAACTTATGAAATGTCATCAGTTTTACAAAATGGAGGATCCTGGCTTCTACACCATTCCACCAGAGGAATGAAACCCGTGCACAGCTCTAGCTAGGGGTGTTAGTGTGATGGCAACCGCCCTGCACGGGCCCTGCTAGCAATACCGCAGGGTGTTGCGGGCATTAATCAAGTGATAATACCAAGGGGCTCCTATTTTGCTCTTCGTGGGTAGTGGGAGTGGTCACATTTCCTGGGTGCAGAAGTAGAGAGACCCAGAGAGTGAGACCCAACCACGAGGAGGGTCCTCCTTTGTGGAAAGAGTGGAGTTTTGAGAGGCACGGGGGATGTAAAGTGGTCGTTGACGATGCAGGGAATGATAAAAGGAAGCACTTGTGGTATTTCCTCCGAGGGAAGAGGGAGGGCGTCACTGCCGGTAGAAAGACCTTTCAATTTCATGCCTCAAGGGGGTGGTCTCGGGCTGCTAAGGGGGTGGTCTTGCGGTGCTAAGCGCCAGAGATCGCAGAGGGCAGAGGGGATAACTAGTAGAGTTATAAAGGAAACAGGGTGAAGCAAATGGGACTGCTACCAGGGGTCCCAAGCACATAGGGGGGGGCGGGGGTCCCAAGCACATGGGGGGGCGGGGGTCCCAAGCACATGGAGTGTGGGGGCGGGGGTCCCAAGCACATGGGGGGGCAGAGGGGGCTAAGCAATAGTAACATACCAGGGGGTAAATTCCAGGCAACAGTGATGTCAAGGGAAGGGTGGGGACTAAGCAAGCAGTGACATACCAGGGGATGAAGGCCAAGCAACAGTGATGTCAAGCGGGTGGGGGGCTAAGCAAGCAGTGACGTACCAGGGGGTGAAGGCCAAGCAACAGTGATGTCAAAGGAAGGGGGCCTAAGCAAGTAACATACCAGGGGATGAAGGAGGCCAAGCAACAGTGATGTCAAGAGGGGGAGGCTAAGCAAGTGACATACCAGGGGATGAAGGCCAAGCAACAGTGATGTCAAGGGGGGGGCTAAGCAAGTGACACACCAGGGGATGAAGGCCAAGCAACAGTGATGTCAAGGGGAGGGGGGCTAAGCAAGTAGCATACCAGGGGATGAAGGCCAAGCAACAGTGATGTCAAGGGGAGGGGGGGGACTAAGCAAGCCGTGACATACCAGGGGGTGAAGGCCAAGCAACAGTGATGTCAAGGGGAGGGGGGGGGACTAAGCAAGCAGTGACATACCAGGGGGTGAAGGCCAAGCAACAGTGATGTCAAAGGAAGGGGGCCTGAGCAAGTGACATACCAGGGGATGAAGGTCAAGCAACAGTGATGTCAAGGGGGGGGGGCTAAGCAAGTAACATACCAGGGATGAAGGCCAAGCAACAGTGATGTCAAGAGGTGGGGGGCTAAGCAAGTGACATACCAGGGGATGAAGGAGGCCAAGCAACAGTGATGTCAAGGGGAGGGGGGGACTAAGCAAGCAGTGACATACCAGGGGGTGAAGGCCAAGCAACAGTGATGTCAAAGGAAGGGGGCCTAAGCAAGTGACATACCAGGGGATGAAGGCCAAGCAACAGTGATGTCAAGGGGGGGGCTAAGCAAGTGACACACCAGGGGATGAAGGCCAAGCAACAGTGATGTCAAGGGGAGGGGGGCTAAGCAAGTAGCATACCAGGGGATGAAGGCCAAGCAACAGTGATGTCAAGGGGAGGGGGGGACTAAGCAAGCCGTGACATACCAGGGGGTGAAGGCCAAGCAACAGTGATGTCAAGGGGAGGGGGGGGGACTAAGCAAGCAGTGACATACCAGGGGGTGAAGGCCAAGCAACAGTGATGTCAAAGGAAGGGGGCCTGAGCAAGTGACATACCAGGGGATGAAGGTCAAGCAACAGTGATGTCAAGGGGGGGGGGGCTAAGCAAGTAACATACCAGGGATGAAGGCCAAGCAACAGTGATGTCAAGAGGTGGGGGGCTAAGCAAGTGACATACCAGGGGATGAAGGAGGCCAAGCAACAGTGATGTCAAGGGAAGGGTGGGGACTAAGCAAGCAGTGACATACCAGGGGATGAAGGCCAAGCAACAGTGATGTCAAGGGGGTGGGGGGCTAAGCAAGCAGTGACGTACCAGGGGGTGAAGGCCAAGCAACAGTGATGTCAAAGGAAGGGGGCCTAAGCAAGTAACATACCAGGGGATGAAGGAGGCCAAGCAACAGTGATGTCAAGAGGTGGGGGGCTAAGCAAGTGACATACCAGGGGATGAAGGAGGCCAAGCAACAGTGATGTCAAAGGGAGGGGGTCAAAAAACGGGCGTTCCTGGAGATGAGGGAGGCCAAGAAACAGAGCTATCTTGGCAGCACAGAGGTCAAGCGTGTAGTGAGTGAGAGGCAGTGATGTGATGGCGCGGATGGTTACGCAATAGAGACCACAATGATAAAGGGTCTGAGGAACAGAGAGGTCAAGTGGAGGCAGCTTAGTAAAATAGGCCCTTAGAAGTGACCTTTGGCAGTTTTGAAAAATAAGTTTACTATAAAAAAAAGAAGGGGTTGGCCTGCGGGTCCCTGCGGCCCAGGGTGTGTTTCTACGGTTTGGCCCAACAGACACAAGCTCAGCATTGACTGCTACCATTCCAAAGGATTCTGTGATTATAACATGGAGATGGGCCTTCCGTGACAGGTCGGTGCCTGCTGAAGGCCAGTCCCTCTGTGCAAGGGGGTGAGGCCTGCTGAATTCTGTGGTGCCCACCACAAGCCCAAGCGAATTATCCACCAAACATGAGTTCTTCTTCAACTCAACCATTCTCGTTGTGGCTGAGGCCTGCACGGATCTGAGCAGCTCTCTACAGTGGGTGCTTAACCCACAGGGCTATTCTTCTGTCTTCCTTGCGGGCTCTGCTCAGACACTGCACCCGAAGGATATTTCCTGATCAGGGGTGCACGCACTGTTATAGTTTAATGTTTGCACAGGACACCTGGTCCTCTGAGAATGTGGGGAGAGGGAATCTGTTAGGGGTAATCTGTGGACAGGTAATCTGTTGGGAGTACTCTGCGGAGAGGGTCCAGTTTGACTTTTCGAGGTGTGATGGGGGACATCCCCTACCCGTTGTGTGATCTGTGGGGAGTATTTATTGAAATGTGTAATTGCTTTGGGCATTATAACGGGTTACAGGCTTGTGAGCTGTGCACGGCGAAGCAGGCCTAGGCCCAATGGTACAGCTCTCCACCCACATGCACTGTTAAGCAGACTCAGGCCCAGTGGTACAGCTCTCCACCTACATGCACTGTTAAGCAGACTCAGGCCCAGTGGTATAGCTCTCCACCTACATGCACTGTGAAGCATGCCTAGGCCCAGTTGTACAGCTCTCCACCCACATGCACTGTTAAGCAGACTCGGGCCCAGTAGTACAGCTCTCCACCCACATGCACTGTTAAGCAGACTCAGGCCCAGTGGTACAGCTCTCCACCTACATGCACTGTTAAGCAGACTCAGCCCCAGTGGTATAGCTCTCCACCTACATGCACTGTGAAGCAGGCCTAGGCCCAGTTGTACAGCTCTCCACCTACATGCACTGTTAAGCAGACTCGGGCCCAGTGGTACAGCTCTCCACCTACATGCACTGTGAAGCAGGCCTAGACCCAGTTGTACAGCTCTCCACCTACATGCACTTCGAAGCACCCTCTGGCCCAGTGAAACAGCTCTCCGTCTACATGCACTGTTAAGCAGACCCAAGCCCACTGGTACAGCTCTCCACCTCCATGCACTGTGAAGCAGACCTAGGCCCAGTGGTACAGCTCTCCACCTCAATGCACCGTGAAGCGAAGCAGACCTAGGCCCAGTGGTACAGCTCTCCACCTACAAACACTGTGAAGCTGGCCTAGACCCAATGGTACACCCCCCAACCTACATGCACTGTGAAGCAGACCTAGGCCCGGTGGTACAGCTCTCCACCTACATGCACCGTGAAGCAGTCCTAGCCCAGTGGTACAGCGCTCCACTTCCATGCACTGCGAAGCAGACCTAGGCCCAGTGGTACAGTTCTCCACCTACATACACTGTGAAGCAGGCCTAGACCCAATGGTACACCCCCCCAGCCTACATGCACTGTGAAGCAGACCTAGGCCCAGTGGTACAGCTCTCTACCTACATGCACCGTGAAGCAGACCTAGGCCCAGTGGTACAGCTCTCCACCTACATGCACTGTGAAGCAGGCCTAGGCCCAGTTGTACAGCTCTCCACCTACATGCACTTTGAAGCACCCTCTGGCCCAGTGAAACAGCTCTCCACCTACATGCACTGTGAAGCAGACCCAAGCCCACTGGTACAGCTCTCCACCTCCGTGCACTGTGAATCGAAGCTGGCCTAGGCCCAGTGGTACAGTTCTCCACCTCCATGCACTCTGAAGCAGACCTACGCCCGGTGGTACAGCTCTCCACCTACAAACACTGTGAAGCAGGCCTAGACCCAATGGTACACCCCCCAACCTACATGCACTGTGAAGCAGACCTAGGCCCAGTGGTACAGTTCTCCACCTCCATGCACTGTGAAGCAGACCTAGGCCCAGTGGTATAGCTCTCCACCTCCATGCACTGTGAAGCAGACCTACGCCCGGTGGTACAGCTCTCCACCTACATGCACCGTGAAGCAGACCTAGGCCCAGTGGTACAGCTCTACACCTACATGCACCATGAAGCAGACCTAGGCCCAGTGGTACAGTGCTCCACTTCCATGCACTGTGAAGCAGACCTAGGCCCAGTGGTGCAGCTCTCCACCTCCATGCACTGTGAAGCAGACCTAGGCCCGGTGGTACAGCCCTCCACCTCCATGCACTGTGAAGCAGACCTAGGCCCAGTGGTGCAGCTCTCCACCTCCATGGCCAGTGGTACAGCTCTCCACCTACATGGCCAGTGGTACCGCTCTACGCCAGCACGATCACAGGACAGGCATGACCTGGGTTTTTAATATGATCGTGTCTCACTTGAGAAATGGGAGACCCCACAGTTGTGAACATTCCTTTTCAGCGCATTGACCAATCAGATCGTGTTCTGGATCCTGGCTCTTTCTGGGAAGTGATGAAATATCATTTTTTCAATGTAATGTTAATGGCGGTATTTCGGAGTTACCACTGCATTACCACCATTTTTCCCCACCCCCAGATGTTGATGTAGGTGCTTCGGTGCTCTGAGGGAGGCCTGCTGTACTCTGCGGAGCGGACCCCTCGCCGGCATTTTGCGCAGCCAGCATCGCCAGGCAATTCCACTCGCTTTGAGAGGGGTTCCCTTCTGCCAGCAGGCCTGTCTCTCAAAGTGACCTGCAGCACAGTAGCTCCCCTGACGCCCACCCTTATAACCTGCTGTGCCTGCCTTTATCAGAAGGAGTCTACGAGGCGGAAAACACCACCAGCCAAACGCAAAAATCAGTGCCCTTCCGGGGAGTCCAGAGCACGCCCGTCTCAGCCAGAGTGGAGACCACCAGAGTCCAACCGCAAGACCCGCCTGAAAACATCCAAGGTAAGGAACTGAGGCAGGGCTCCTAGAGGGTTAGTCCAGGAGACCCCGCAAGCTGAGGGGTAGGGGCGGGCCACACATTGTGCACAGGAAGTCTGGGGGCCACTGACGGGAGAAAGCAGGAAGTGCCTTAAAAATGAGCATGGTTTGCAAAATAAACCCCAAAGTGAAAGTCAGTGTCACCCAAAGCGTTATAAAGTACTCCCCTAATTAATGATATTAAAATGCCACCCCCAAACCCCCAACTTATCTGGGGCACTCTTGCGCTATCTGCCCATCCAGTTCTGTTTTTTTTTACAGTACCTTGTATGCCCAGGTGGTCTCCCATCCAAGTACTAACCAGGCCTGACCCTGTTTAGCTTCTGAGATCACCACATTCAGGGTGGTATGGTCAAAGAGCCAGCTCTGATCTTCCTTTGCCTTCTGGGGCTTCTAGACCCGCATTTTTAAATGCAAAGAGAAAATCAACACATACCAGGTGCCTGGAGCACCCACGAGATACGCGTCTGCAACTTGGACTGTCCACATGTCTTGAACTGCCTCTACCATTGGCCTTAGCTGGCAACGCTAAGGGCGGAGGATCATGGGAGTCGTAGTCCAACACACCTGGAGAGCCTTGGGTTGCAGACGCCTGCTTCTTGAGCAAAGCTTTGCGAATCGCATTTACACGTGAACCCCTGAAAGACTCAAACACTACAACATTACAGAGGGAAGGAGCGGTCGCACCCCACCTATTACCTCTCCTCTTCATAATAGACAGCAATGACGGACATGTATCCCCTCTAACTTTGATGAGCTCCTGAGGCTGGAAGCAGCAGGGACGCGCGGACCTGCGCCTCCGGAGCAATGAGGCCATCGTCGCTTTCAGACCAAGGAAATTGAAAGCCCAAATCGCCTCTATAACTCATGCACAAAAGGGGATCCATTTAGAATAATCATTTTGGGAAAATGTTAATCCTACAAGAGAATTGTTTCGTAATAATTAAAGAGACGAATGATGTCTCTCTCTCTGGTCTGTGTCCTGTTTTTGTGTTTTTGTGCGCCTTGAGGCCTGCGGGCGATTTGGCACGCTATGAAGAATTCAAATAAATAAAAAAATAAGTATCGCCTGATATTGACAATTTCATATTTGTTGGGAAAAGCATTGCAACCACTAAAACTGCATAGGTTTATAGTTATGACCAGATTCAACACTTTTGTTATGTTGTATGTTTTATTACATGTTATTAGTTTTTTCTTCTATTATTGTCTTGTTATCTATAGTGCCAAAAGTTGTATAAACTATAAAGTGCTTTCCTAAAAAAAATGCTGTCTACAGATCTGGAAAGTTAGAAGCCATCTCCTGATTTGCTCCAGTATTAGGCTGCGTGGTCATCAAGTGCAGGTCTGGGATGCTAGCGGCCATCTCCTGATTTGCTCCAGTTTCAGGCTGCGTGGTCATGAGGTGCAGATCGGGGATGCCAGCGGCCATCTCCTGATTTGCTCCAGTTTAAGGTTGCGTGATCATCAGGTTCAGATCTTGGATGCTAGCGGCCATCTCTTGATTTGCTCCAGTTTTAGGCTGCATGGTCATCAGGTGCAGATCCGGGACGCTAGTGGCCATCTCCTGATTTGCTACAGTTTTAGGCTGTGTGGTCATCAGGTGCAAATCTGGTAGACTAGTGGCCATCTCCTGATTTGCAGCAGTTTTAGGCTGCGTGGTCATCAGCTGCAGATCCGGGATGCTAGCGGCCATCTCCTGATTTGTTCCAGTTTTAGGCTGTGTGGTCATCAGGTGCAGATCCTGGATGCTAGCGGCCATCTCTTGATTTGCTCCAGTTTTAGGCTGCATGGTCATCAGGTGCAGATCCGGGACGCTAGTGGCCATCTCCTGATTTGCTACAGTTTTAGGCTGTGTGGTCATCAGGTGCAAATCTGGTAGACTAGTGGCCATCTCCTGATTTGCAGCAGTTTTAGGCTGCGTGGTCATCAGCTGCAGATCCGGGATGCTAGCGGCCATCTCCTGATTTGTTCCAGTTTTAGGCTGTGTGGTCATCAGGTGCAGATCCTGGATGCTAGCGGCCATCTAATGATTTTCTCCAGTTTTAGGCTGCGTGGTCATCAGGTGCAGATTCCGGGATGCTAGCGCCCATCTCCTGATTTGCTCCAATTTTAGGCTTCATGTCATCAGGTGCAGATTCCAAGATGCTAGCGCCTATCTCCTGATTTGTTCCACTTTTAGGCCCCGTGACCATCAAGTGCAGATCCAGGAGACTAGCAGCCATCTCCTGATTTGCTCCAGTTTTAGGCTGTGTGGTCATCAGGTGCAGATCTGGGATGCTAGCGGCCATCTCCTGATTTGCTCCAGTTTTAGGCTGCATGGTCATCAGGTGCAGATCTGGGATGCTAGCAGCAATCTCCTGATTTGCTTCAGTTTTAGGCTGCATGGTCATCAGGTGCAGATCCAGATGCTAGCGGCCATATCCTGATTTGCTCCAGTTTTAGGCTGCGTGATCATCAGGTGTAGATCCGGGATACTAGTGGTCATTCCCTGATTTGCTCCTGTTTTAGGCTGCGTGGTCATCAAGTGCAGATTTTGGGATGCTCGCGGCCATCTCCTGATTTGCTCCAGTTTCAGGCTGCATGATCATCAGGTGCAGATCTGGGATGCTAGTGGCCATCTCCGGATTTGCTCCAGTTTTAGGCTGCATGGTCATCAGGTGCAGATCCAGATGCTAGCGGCCATATCCTGATTTGCTCCAGTTTTAGGCTGCGTGGTCATGAGGTGCAGATCCGGGATTCTAGCGGCCATCTCCTGATTTGCTCCTGTTTTAGGCTGCATGGTCATCAAGTGCAGATTTTGGGATGCTGGCGGCCATCTCCTGATTTGCTCCAGTTTCAGGCTGCATGATCATCAGGTGCAGATCTGGGATGCTAGTGGCCATCTCCGGATTTGCTCCAGTTTTATACTGCGTGATCATCAGGTGCAGATCTGGGATGCTAGCGGCCCTCTCCTGATTTGCTCCAGTTTTAGGCTGCGCGGTCATCAAGTGCAGATTTTGGGATGCTCGCGGCCATCTCCTGATTTGCTCCAGTTTCAGGCTACATGGTCATCAGGTGCAGATCCGGGATGCTAGTGGCCATCTCCAGATTTGCTCCAGTTTTATATGGGGTGATCATCAGGTGCAGATCTGAGATGCTAGCAGCCATCTCCTGATTTGCTCCAGTTTCAGGCCCCGTGATCATCAGGTGCAGATCCAGGCTAGCAGCCATCTCTTGATTTGCTCCAGTTTTAGGCTGTGTGGTCATCAGGTGCAGATCTGGGATGCCAGCGGCCATCTCCTGATTTGCTCCAGTTTTAGGCTGCATGGTCATCAGGTGCAGATCCCGGATGCTAGCAGCCATCTTCTGATTTGCTCCAGTTTTAGGCTGCATGTCATCAGGTGCAGATTCCGGGATGCTAGCGCCCATCTCTTGATTTGCTCCAGTTTTAGGCTGTGTGGTCATCAGGTGCAGATCTGGGATGCTAGCGGCGATCTCCTGATTTGCTCCAGTTTTAGGCTGCGTGGCCATCAAGTGCAGATCCGGATGCTAGCGGCCATATCCTGATTTGCTCCAGTTTTAGGCTCCGTGATCATCAGGTGCAGATCCGGGATACTAGTGGTCATTCCCTGATTTGCTCCAGTTTTAGGCTACGTGGTCATGAGGTGCAGATCCGGGATTCTAGCGGCCATCTCCTGATTTGCTCCAGTTTCAGGCTGCATGGTCATCGGGTGCAGATCCTGGATGCTAGTGGCCATCTCCGGATTTGCTCCAGTTTTATACTGCGTGATCATCAGGTGCAGATCTGGGATGCTAGTGGCCCTCTCCTGATGTGCTCCAGTTTTAGGTTGTATGGTCATCAGGCAAGCGGCCATCAGTGCCACACAATGCAACTAGGCTCTGACATCAGAGCTCTCGCCACAGTCAGTGTGTGATATCAGTGTTGCAATGTGCTGAGGCTGTGATATCAGATCTACACAACAGAGCTCGGATATAGACATTCCGTCAGGTTATGATATCAGCGCCGCTCACTACATCCAGGCTCTGGTATCAGAGCCACTCACTGCAGCCAGGCTCTGGTATTAGAGCCACTCACTGCAGCCAGGCTCTGGTATTAGAGCCACTCACTGCAGTCAGGCTCTGGTGTCAGAAGTATTACACAATTTTGCCGGATAGCAATTTCGCCGATTGCTTTTGGGCTGCATTTTTTAACGCTTTTGTTTACCACAAGAATATCGATGGTAGGTTTGGGTGAGGTGTATAGGAAGGGGAGGGGGTGAATAGTGGAAGAAGGGGTGCAGGGCTCGCACCCTGCTTTCTAAGGCAAGACAGATGACTGGTTAGGCCCCTGTGTGCAGGGTGATCACAGGGCTGACTTGGAAACGGAAAGCGCCCCTTCTTCTTCCGGTTCACTTTGGGGGAGGGGACGAGGGCAGCGTCACACTATTGTCCCTAAGTTGTCAGGCAGAGACTCGGCTGGGGGTTTGGTGGGGTCTGCTGGTGGCCCCACGTAGAGGGCGTGTCAGTGTTCTTGGTGTTGCATTTTACATATAAAATGCAATGAAGCTAAAACTAGTAACGGAAGCTGTTAAAGACCGTCTGCATTACTGGGAGTGTTTGCAATTTCCTCAGAGGCCACTTCAAAGGGAGTTGCAACGGAGATCAAAGAGTTTTGGGGATGGAAGTGTCATTGGCCGCCTGGATGAGGGTGGATCGTTGGGGTCTTTCAGGGCATCAGCCTGGCAGTGAATATGATTTCGGTGAGGGAGCCCCAGGGGGCGTACTCTTGAAGGTGTGGTGTCCTTGACTCCTTGTATCTGTAGGAGCTGGTTCAGGGAGGCCGACCGTAGGCGTCTGGTCAGCTGAAACCATGGCAACCATTTGTTACGGGCATCATTGGAAGTCCACTCAGCTGTTTTGAGCAACTTTACTACATATTCAACCTGAGAAGACCCTGTGGAATCCGCCCTACTGTGACAAGTCCACGCAGACCATGAAGAATCCTAACCCATGACTACACACTCAGCCCGAGAAGACCCTGTGAAACCTGCCCTACTGTGACAAGTCAATGCAGACCATAAAGAATCCAACCCATGACTACATACTCAGCCCGAGAAGACCCTGTGAAACCCACCATACTGTGACAAGTCCACGCAGACCATGAAGATTCCAACCCATGACTAGATACTCAGCCCGAGAAGACCCTCTGAAACCCACCATACTGTGATAAGTCAATGCAGACCATGAAGAATCCAACCCATGCCTACATAATCAGCCCGAGAAGACCCTGTGAAACCCACCATACTGTGACAAGTCAAAGCAGACCATGAAGAATCCAACCCATGACTACATACTCCACCAGAGAAGACCCTGTGAAACCCACCATACTGTGACAAGTCCACGCAGACCATGAAGAATCCAACCCATGACTAGATACTCAGCCCGAGAAGACCCTCTGAAACCCGCCATACTGTGACAAGTCAACGCAGACCATGAAGAATCCAACCCATGACTACATACTCCACCAGAAAAGACCCTGTGAAACCCACCCTACTGTGACAAGTCAACGCAGACCATGAAGAATCCTAAGCCATGACTACATACTCCCCCAGAGAAGACCCTGTGAAACCTGCCCTAATGTGACAAGTCCACTCAGACCATGAAGAAGCCTAACCCACAACTACACACTCAGCCCGAGAAGACCCTGTGAAGCCTGCCCTACTGTGACAAGTCCATGCAGACCATGAAGAAGCCTAACCCATGACTACACACTCAGCCCGAGAAGACCCTGTGAAACCTGCCCTACTGTGACAAGTCCACGCAGACCATGAAGAAGCCTAACCCATGACTACACACTCAGCCCGAGAAGACCCTGTGAAACCTGCCCTACTGTGACAAGTCCACGCAGACCATGAAGAAGCCTAACCCATGACTACACACTCAGCCCGAGAAGACCCTATGAAACCTGCCCTACTGTGACAAGTCCACGCAGACCATGAAGAAGCCTAACCCATGACTACACACTCAGCCCGAGAAGACCCTATGAAACCTGCCCTACTGTGACAAGTCCACGCAGGCCATGAAGAAGCCTAACCCATGACTACACACTCAGCCCGAGAAGATGGAGTAATGTGGCTCAAGCCTTGGTATCCAATAATCACCGCTGATGGATAAAATCTACCAGCAGGAAGAAGACAGACAGTCAAAGATGTAAGCATTCCATGAGACCCCTTGAGATCTTGGGTGGCGGCTCTGCAGTGGTCTGCAACCCTTGGCTCACCGGATGTTTTGAACTAGAACTCACATCAACACTGGCTAGCATAGTCAATGGGGAAGGATCATGGGAGTCGTAGTCCAAAACCTGGAGAGCCACAGGTTGCAGCCCTATGGAACCTTAAACAAAGCGCTTTCTTCCCTTTAGGGGGAAGAGCAGGGCTCCCCGCCAGGCTTAGTGCCTGTCTCCAAGGTCCATGGAGGAGGGGTTGACGAAATGCCCGATTTTGGCTTCATTGGTGAATGCCAGGCAAAATGTGCCCATTCTCCCAATTTCGCCCACGGAGCACACTTTCCTTTCTTTAAAGGCACGACGAAACCTTTTGAGCTAAAATAAAAACAAAACGATGTGATGCAAATTAAATTTGTGTCTTTTCCCACCTGAAATTTACTTTAAGGAGCGCAAAAAGTTTAGGACATAAAAATAAAGTAAAATGTTGGGGGCGTGAAATGGGGCGAAATTTCACAGGAACGCTAAATTCACCGCGAAAAAAGCAAGTGTCAGTTCAACAAAAAAAGCCTCGCCTGTAAAAACGGACATGGTGGCGAATTTCGCCGAGTTCGTTCCTGTATTCAAACATAAGTAACTTTTCCGTGTGCCGGTGCCCTCGCTCCACAAGGAAGGGAAGCCAGAATGACCGCTTGCGAGTTTCAGTAGTTCCCGCCATAGACTTCCTTTAAAGAGGGCTATGCGGGAGGGAGCTGTCTCTGGTGCTGAACAGTAGTTCCCGCCATAGACTTCCCTTAGAGAGGGCTATGCGGGAGGGAGCTGTCTCTGGTGCTGAACAGTAGTTCCCGCCATAGACTTCCCTTAGAGAGGGCTATGCGGGAGGGAGCTGTCTCTGGTGCTGAAAGCTTTGCGGGAGGGTGCTGTCTCTGGTGCTGGACAGTAGTTCCCGTCATAGACTTCCCTTAGAGAGGGCTATGCGGGAGGGAGCTGTCTCTGGTGCTGAGAGCTTTGCGGGAGGGTGCTGTCTCTGGTGCTGAACAGTAGTTCCCGCCATAGACTTCCCTTAGAGAGGGCTATGCGGGAGGGAGCTGTCTCTGGTGCTGAGAGCTTTGCGGGAGGGTGCTGTCTCTGGTGCTGAACAGTAGTTCCCGTCATAGACTTCCCTTAGAGAGGGCTATGCGGGAGGGAGCTGTCTCTGGTGCTGAACAGTAGTTCCCGCCATAGACTTCCCTTAGAGAGGGCTTTCCGGGAGGGAACTGTCTCTGGTGCTGAGGGCTTTGCGGGAGTGTGCTGTCTCTGGTGCTGAACAGTAGTTCCCGCCATAGACTTCCCTTAGAGAGGGCTTTGCGGGAGGGTGCTGTCTCTGGTGCTGAACAGTAGTTCCTGCCACAGACTTCCTTTAAAGAGGGCTTTCCGGGAGGGAGCTGTCTCTGGTGCTGAACAGTAGTTCCCGCCATAGACTTCCCTTAGAGAGGGCTTTGCGGGAGGGAGCTGTCTCTGGTGCTGAACAGTAGTTCCCGCCATAGACTTCCCTTGGAGAGGGCTTTCCGAGAGGGAACTGTCGCTGGTGCTGAGGGCTTTGCGGGAGGGTGCTGTCTCTGGTGCTGAACAGTAGTTCTCGCCATAGACTTCCCTTAGAGAGGGCTTTCCGGGAGGGAACTGTCTCTGGTGCTGAGGGCTTTGCGGGAGGCTGCTGTCACTGACGCTGAACAGTAGTTCCCGCCATGGACTTCCCTTAAAGAGGGCTTTGCCGGAGGGAGCTGTCTCTGGTGCTGAACAGTAGTTCCCGCCATAGACTTCCTTTAGAGAGGGCTTTGCGGGAGGGAGCTGTCTCTGGTGCTGAACAGTAGTTCTCGCCATAGACTTCCCTTAGAGAGGGCTTTCCGGGAAGAAACTGTCTCTGGTGCGGAGGGCTTTGCGGGAGGGGGCTGTCTCTGGTGCTGAACAGTAGTTCCCGCCATACCCTTCCCTTAGAGAGGGATTTCCGGGAGGGAGCTGTCTCTGGTGCTGAACAGTAGTTCCCGCCATAGAGGGTGGTGCTGAACAGCCTCAGCCAATCAGAACGTCATTCATTTTCTATGACTGCTGGAGAGTGCACCCTTTTCTAAACCTGTCTCCGGCCTTGCACCGGCACAGTCATGGCTGGGTCCCAGCCCTCTCCTTTCGGGAAGTGAATTGGGAGCTTGGGCCTAAACCGTTCAGCCACAGCTACCAACGGGTGAGTCAAGGATGTCACTGAGACCTGTCCAACCAAAGCTTCCATAGTACCCGCTCTTCTGGTGCAGAGTGTCAGTAGCACTGTCTTAAGGCTCTCTTCTGGCAGAGTCTGGAGAAAAGTCTAATTGTGTATATTTTAAAACTCAATGTTCCCTGTTGCTGGCAGAGTGTGGATGAGTTTGGATATTATTATTTTTTTAGAGCCCATTTGTGCTTGATTGCTGGTGCTGTTTTCCGTGAATGTTTGCTCCAGGAAAGGAAACGTTTAGGTACCAGCAAAGTGATCTTTAGCAGGGGCCCTTGTGACGATTCAACTTCCGGGGCACAACTGGCCCCATTGTGAAAACAAAATCAAAATATCGAGGCTGAGTACCCCAAAAGGAAATACACCGAACACGGGTTACAAAGGAACACACAAAGATCTGTAATTTATACTGAATCAGTTACAAAGAACAGAACAAAAACCAATTAGCTATCGGCCCTCAGTGCAACACATCGAACTCCAGCGTGGGTCGGTGTATTCAGTGAGAGATGCTGTACATTAGAATTCATTGCTCTTTTATACTATTTGCGAACACGATGTCCAACCCTACTTTGGGTTAATATTCCTCTAATACATTACTGATCTAGGGTTCATGCCGAGTCCACATGTAACTAGTTTGCCTTTATAACATACGTCAACAAGCCTACACGGCAACTATGTGTTTTGGGATTTCCCATACAGGTCTTCTCAAACATTAATTACAATGTAGTTAAACAAGTGTTCTTAGTTCAGTATTTGAATACATTACTCTACGAGCATATGTTAAGAAAAGTTTCATTGCACGAGTAATCCTTTACACACAGGTCAACGAAGGACAAGGTCTCAGTTCACGACCTCAACAAGTGGCCTGCAGGCAAGTTATATATTAATTACACACAGAGGTCAAGACGGCCATGTTGTATTTCGGAATGACATCGTCCACCATTTTAACTCACAGGGTAACTTTACAAAGCAAATCTAAAATGGCGGTTTGACCTAAAATGGCGGCTTACATTGATTTTAAGGTCAGGACCTTGCAACACAGATTTTTCGCAAGTGACTTACAAGCAGCTTGGCATAGGCCAATATACATATATTCATTGCAATAGGAGGCACGATATAATTTCTCTTATGAAAAACCCTCCTTTTGGCCTATGCCAAGTGCTAAACTACTTCGGATCTCCTTGCAAATAACTCCATGCATCATCGTCCATGCACTCTGAATCGCTGTCAGAAATATCTATTGCCATCAGGTCATTCGCTAAAATTTCTTTTAACACATGTTCCTTGGAAGTTTTATCTGGGGCATACACTTTATGTCCTATCGTACCTATCGATTGTGCGCAACATCCCCCTAGCATCGAACATATACTAGGTAGACACTGAATACAACAACAAAGGAACAACAAAATAAATTCCCAAAATGATCAGTAAGACCGAAAGTACCTTCCAACCCCAAGATCGCAAGAAGTCCCAGAACCAAGCACTAAGATCCCAGTTTCCCTCGGGAACATGCACTTCTGAACTAAGGACGTGCAGATTCTGTATTGCCTTGAAGATAGTTGAGGAGGAATCTGGAACGAAAACACAGCAAGCGGACCCCACTAATGTGCACACTCCACCACGTTCAGCCAGAATGACATCTAATGCCATCCGGTTCTGAAGCGCTACTAGTCTTATCGCTTTTTGTTCTAATGTCGTATTATAGAGTATGCCTGTGGTCCGGTTGATGGTTCAGTACTCTCGCTAGTCTTCTGATATCTTCGGAATTCGCTATCTGCCCCCAAAATGGCACAAATGATTTAGCTATATCTCCCAAGATTTGTGCTGGAGTGTCACCGTTCTCGTCCCGCCGTGGATGAGCCTTTGAAACTTCTATTGTACTAGCTATAAACACCCCAGGTAACAGGATCCCTAAATAACAGGTTCCCTGCCAATCCCTGGGCAACCATGGAAATGCTGTATTACCGCAAACAAAGTAGACAGATTCGCCTACATGCAAAGGTCTGTCTTTCTCAGTCAAATGTGCAACGTTGGCACAACCTTTAAAATCTCCCATTGACTGAGTACCATTCCTCTGTATGCAAAAATAAACTGAATCGGGGCTATGGTTAACAGTGTAAGAAGGAGGCATGGCATCCTTATTGCCTATCAGAGCCATCTTAAAGGAAATCAAGGATTGGAAAGGACGAGACAGTCTATCAGAAGGCCTAATAGAAGCAACATTAGGCTTACTCCTATTTGCGAAAAGCGAGCATCCCAAGGGAGTCAAAACACGTTTCTCAAAGCTATTCAAATTAGTGCCATCAAAGTTCCCTGAGATGCTATCATTCCAACAGCCAAAGAACAGTGCTCTAAGAGAAGCATAACAAGCAGTTGTCAAAGGTAAAGGATGAATATACCAACCTAGCCCCTTATCCCCGTGTTGCGGTAAATGTGAGCAGAACCAACCGTTAGACTTATTAAAAATGGCATGTGTAGCATTCATGATAAGTAGCAGAGTATTATCGTGGTACTTTTGTCTATGCTGGGAGTCCCTAGGGGACAGAGTATGTAAATGCACAAAGGCAGTAGGAACAGTAGGTACATTTTCAGTTGGTAACAAGGACTCTAAAGGATGCGTTTTCTCGAGGCACCACAAGCCTAAGACAGTGACTATTATAAAACCAAATATTATTATAAAAACACAGCAATACGTTTTTGGGGCCCAGGTGCATTGTCCATTGTCCCGGTTGGTCACACATTCATTTACAAGTCCCATACGAGCGGTAGCGGTGGCAGGCATTGTAGTCTTCAAATGATACTCCAATGTTATTAGCTGGCGACCTCCCAGCCGCGCGACTTCTTAGTCCTTCCACAACCCTCGCCAACAGAATGTCCTTTCTCAAATTTGGGCAAAACAAGCCCTCGATGATCCTTTCCTTCTTCAAGTGCACAGCCGAACCGTGCCGTAAGTCTATCAGATGCACAGCTAAACCGTGCCGTAAGTCTACTTTCTTGGACGCAGATTGTACCTTGCTTTTCCCGGTACTGATTGATCCGGAAACAATGTATCGTCACTTCCCATTGGAAGCAACGTATCAGAGACAAGTGAAGCTGCCGAATTTTAAACAGCAGTTTCCGGGAGCAAAACTTTTAGAGGGTGTAGAGCCAAAATGGCATGCATCTCAAGCCCCACGGGCTCAGAAAGATTCTCCGATACACTCTCCACACTATCTACTGCTTTAGGATCGTTGGTTGCAGCGTTAGCGAGGGGTTCTGTTTCTTCTGTATCGTGTGGCACTGTGTGAGGAAGTTTCTTGACGTGCGACGCGTGGATCCAATTCTTTCTTCCAGAAACCCGCACCGCTGTTTGGGTGACCAACAGGACTTGGAACGGGCCCCGCCAGCGAGGTGCAAGGCAGGAAGAGCACTCAAATGCCTTGATGAGCTTCCAGGCCGTATGCTGTGGCCCGGGCCCTGGTATCTCACAGGTAAAGCCTCTCGCACCTGGTGATAAATCAAATACAGGTTTTTAGTCAACTGGCTGCAATAATCTGAAAGTAATACATTTTCAATGTTTCTTAAAGAGCTACATTTAGGAAAATTCCAGATATTGGCAGGTATCCCCATTACCACCTCAAATGGAGAGAGCCCAGTCTTAGTTTGAGGGGTTGTACGCATGGATAATAACACGATCGGTAAGGCATCCGGCCATTTTAATTTAGTGCCGGCACACGTCTTAGCGAGCTTTTTCTTGATAATACCATTGTGTCTTTCTACTAGTCCGGCGCTCTGAGCGTGTCTGGCCGAATGGAATCGTTTGTCGATCTGTAATGCCGCACATATCTGCAGAATTACAGCAGCGACACAATGTGGACCATTGTCCGACCAGATGACTCTTGGTAGCCCGAACCGTGGGAAGTACTCCTTTAACATGGTTTTCGCAGTAGTCATGGCTGTAGCATCATTGACAGGGAAAGCCTCAACCCATTTACTAAAAGCACAGATGACCACTAGTACGTACTTCATATTATTGCACCGTTTCATTTCAATAAAATCAAAGTGGATGACTTCAAAGGGGACAGAGGGTGACCCAAAACTTCCCCTTGGAGTTGCTGTCCCCTTTCCCACATTGTGTTGTAGGCAAATCATGCAATCCTGGACATAGCTTTGGCCAGTTTTTGAAATCTTGCCATTTACCCAAACTTTCTCTAACATTTCCGTTACTTTCTGGGCCATGATGACCATCATCATTACATATGCGTCAGGGAGTAGCCATTTCCCTTCAACTATGTCCACCCAACACCCGTCATCTTCGAGTTTCCCCAATCCTTCAGCCCACCTCTTGGATTCTTCTAATGTGGCATCAGCTTGGATATCCTGTACAGACCCAACACCCTCGTCCATTGCATAGGCATTTACAGTCTCCCTTGAAACATACATCTCCGTACGGAGATCGGTAGCAGTTTGTCTAGTTATCTGATCAGCGAAAGCATTCCCTTTTCCTATGTCATCTGTAATCTTTCGATGCGCTACACATTTCATAACAGCTAACTGAGTAGGGAGTGCAAGCGCTGAGAGTAGTTGTACTATTAGGGAGCCATGTTGGATCTTAGTGCCATGTGAAGTAAAGAACCCTCTCTCTGACCAAAGTCTCCCAAAGTTGTGAACCACCCCAAAGGCATACTGACTCAGTATATATTTTTACTGCAAGCCCTTCAGAAAGTTCACAAGCTCTGGTCAAAGCTCTAATCTCTGCGGCCTGCGCAGAGTTATGCGTGATTCTCTTGGTTTCCACAACCGCGCTTAATGTGGTGATTGCATAAGCAGCTGTGGATGTACCATCCGGAAGTTTAAAGCAGGAGCCATCACAAAACAGCTCTCCTTGCGGATTATCCAAAGGAGTGTCTTTCAAATCAATTCTACCCTTTGTCTCTTGTTCGGTAGTATACAGACAGTCATGTGGCTCTTCATCGCCGCAAGTAGTATTTTGCGGTAAAGGTAAGAGTTCAGCCGGATTAAGAACACAACACCTCTTAATTTAGATGTGAGGAGCAAACAAGATCAATTCATATCTCGTCAACCGTGCGGAAGTGAGGTGTTGCGTTTGGGTTCGGTTCAGTAGAACATCTACAGAGTGAGGCACCATCAGGGTTAGATCATGGCCTAGGACCATTCCCTCACTCTGTTTTACAGACGCAGCTGCAGCAGCGACAGCTCGCAAACATCTTGGCAAAGCGCATGTTACAGGATCAAGGACGGAAGAAAAGTAACCGCACAGCCTTTTCTACCCTCCATGTTCCTGCGTTAATACAGCCAAAGCACATCCATCACATTCATGCACAAACAACACAACAGCCTTTTCATAGTTTGGTGTGCCCAGAACTGGTGCAGAGCATAATGCAGTTTTAAGCAAGTCAAAAAATGATTGCTGGTGTACCGCGTTCCATGGCAATGGCGAAGAAATACCCTTCTTTGTCAAAGCCAACATCAGTTTGATCACTAGTGAAACATTTGGGATCCACAACCTACAGTAAGAAGCCATACCTATCAAGGCTCTAACTTCCTTCTGTGTATTTCGGACAGACATGCCAGAAATTTGTTTTATACGTTCAGGTGTCAATCTTCTTCCCTCCTTTGACAGGAGATCGCCTAAATAGGTGACCTCCTGGCAACAATATTGAAACTTTTCAAACGCAGCTTTGTGACCATGCTTAGCTAGATGGATAAGCAATAACACAGTGCCCTCCTTACAGGCGCTCTCAGAGTCAGCAGCTAAGAGCAAGTCATCAACATACTGAAGCAATGTACAAGTAGTGGTCAATTCAAGGGTATCAAGCTGCTCTTTCAAAGCCCTACTATAGACGCTAGGACTCTCTGTGTACCCTTGAGGTGCACGAGTAAATGTGAATGAGCGTCCCCCTAAGGTGAACGCGAACAAGTATCTACTATCCTTGTGTATAGGAATACGAAAGAAAGCATTCTTCAGGTCCACAACACTAAAGTAAGTAGCTGTAGCTGGAATCATGGTTAGGATTGTCGTTACATCAGGCACAATTGGAAATAGCAGAGCGACGACTTTATTAACGGCATGTAATTCAATTATGAAACGGAATGGAATTGCATTATCGCCTTTCTTGTACACGGGTAAAATCGGACTATTGCACAACTTCCTGAAATTTCCTCAATCACCCCGCGATGCACAAAATCAGAAACAATGCATTTCAAAGCTCGCTCGCCCTCAACTGAAATCCTATACTGGGGAATGCGTGGCAGCTCAATTCCATGTTTCAAAACTATCTTAACAGGCTCAATCTGTAAAACACTGACGTCGTTGTCGTCAACAGCCCATAAGCTCTCTGGTACATCAATGAATTCTGGCGTCAAAGGTCTAGTCAAGAATTGCGAGACAGAAAATTGCTGTGGTGAAATCGTCAAGTACACTCCATCAGAAGAACAATAAATCACTGCATTTAATTCTTTTAACAGGTTCAACCCCAGCAAATTCTCCCCACAATTCGAAGTCAACAGAAATGGACAGTGGTCCATGAAGGGACCCAAAGAAATAGGTACCGGCGAAAAAACTGGACAAACAACTGGTGTGCCAGAAAACCCTACAGAAACATTGGTTTGCCCTGACAGTGGAATGTTTGGAACCCGTGAATGATGAATGGAACACTTCTGTGCTCCAGTATCTATCAAAAACTGATGTTTCCTATTTTCCACCACCATTTCAACGTAGGGACTTTTCTGGTTGAAGGGAATAGGTGTAGGTTCCAAACCCTGCTTCGGGCAAACCTAACGAAACAAAATGGCATCAAAAGGAAGCTATTCAGATAAATATGCAGCGGAAAGATGATCAAATATGTTCCTGGTGTCCACACTCGGAGTCTGATTATCCTATGAAAAAGGTTGCTGAGGGTCCTGTGCAAACTGACCTCTACCAGGGTCCCCTACACCCGGGCGACCTCTGGATCTTCTACCCATATTCCCTAATGTGTTATTCGACCTCTGTCGAAGGACGGGGCATTGTGCACGCCAATGACCCTCTTGTCGACAATAAGCACACTGGTTAATGTTCACAAGACCCAAGGGCACATTCCCTTGTGGAACATACTGACCTCTAATCTGCGAACTACCCCCTCTGGGGCCTCTAACAATTTGCTGTAATAGCACTTTAGTCTTTAAATTACCTTTTCGTTTTTCAACTCTATCTTTTTCATTATTGACACGATTCTTGTAGTACTGAGCCATATGCAGTACTTCTGATTGGGACGTCGCCTGCCAAGCACTCTCAGAAGACATAATTTGTGACTGGATGTCAGACAGGAATCCACGCACAAATTTTTCCACAAATAAACTTTTCCCAGACTCTGCCTGAATCTTGTCCGCTGAAATCCGAGAATACCTGTTCGAACCGATTAAAGAACTCGGTAGCACCCTCAGATTTCCCTTGGACACAGGCCGTAAGTTTGTCCCAAATAATCAGGCAAAGTCAGTATCACCTGGGCCGGTCTTTTGTAACGCTCACCTGATTCTCGCAGAGGCGCCGGTCTTGACTGGGCGACTACCGTATCTTCAAAGGTGATGTGCAGCACCCGGTTGGCTCTTTGGGCTGGACCTCTGTGCCCTGTATGCCTGACGCGCAGAGAGGATGTCTGCAGATAGAAAATACGGGGTTAATGAACTGGGGTTATTGGGGTGTCCCTATCTCTTTCCTCTTCTCCTCTCCTGTAGACCCCCACAGGTTAACGCTCTCACCTTAGGTGAGTGAATGCCGAGCTCTCCATCTGCCTCGGGGCAGGGTGCTGTAACCAGTTCCTTCACTGGATAGGTAGCGCAGGCCTCTTGACTTCAGAGGACTGCTGTCCGTCGTTTACTGCACGAACGGTAAGTTTCGAGTAACTCAAATGTCTTTAAAGTCTTTAATAATGATGTCTTTTGTTTTGCAGGGTTCCGGCGATGGCGGATGACGGGCTGAAGTGAGTTGAAGATGGAGCCCGTGTGATGAATAGAAGCGCCTGGAAGCACGTAAGTAAGCGCTTGTTGCCAGCTTCACAATGCGCTCTAACTGTCTTTTATTTTGCAGGTACAAGTTCGGAGCGGCTGCAGGGTGCCGGGATACCCACTGGGTTAGATGTGGTAAGGAGTAATGGCACGTGAGTATTAAAGTTCCCCAATGTCTTTAAACGCACCTTGTTTTGTCTTTCAGATGCGGGATGCAGCGCCGACGGCCTCCGGAGCGTGCGAAGAGTTGGTAAGCTTTTGTCTTTCAGATGCTGGAATGCAGTGTGAAGAGCTCCGGAGCGCACGAAGAGTAGGTAAGCCTTTGCCTTTCAGATGCTGGAATGCTAACCTGTTCTTTCTTGTCTTTATAGGAGTTGCTGAAGACTGGATTCAGGATGGTAAGCCTTTTTCCTTAGGCCCAGGACCGGATGCAGAAGACACGATGAGCGTTCTGCTGCAGAGGGTGCAGAATAACGCAAAGCAAGATTCATCCACCGGGTGTGGTTTAAATAGCCTCCTGTAGTGCTTAGGTGTCTCCTTCCACAGCCACGCCTAAGTAAGAAAAGAGTTCCTGGTAAGAAAAGAGTTCCTGCCTTCCAGAAGAGTTCCAGTGTTCTGAATCTAGGGAGTGGCTCCAGCCCCACCCAACAGGAAAAGTAGTTCCAAACAGAAGAGGATCAGAGACTCAACTGGCAGGCAAGTAAGCAGCATGGTCTGCTGCAGGTAAGTCCACCCAAGCATTATGAGCCCGGCACTTCCAGCGCTGGGACTGGGAATGTTTATGAGCCTGGTGCCACTGGCGCCAGGACTGGGTCCAAAAGGTCCCAATTGGGACTGGTTGGCACTCGGAACCTGGGTTATGGATCTGCTTCTAAGGGAGTTGGGAAAACCCTGACCTTTTGGAAGCAGAGACCATGACATCTTTCCCCAGCTGGCCTTTCTCCATCGAATCTAGTTATATTTGCCCATGTATCTCCCAACCCTGGCACGTCGTCTATAGTTCTAACTTGTTTCCACAAATCTACGGGCAGGAGTACAGGAAATAACAAATCAATATCGCCTAAGGTGAACACTGAGGACTGCAAGATGGACTCTATTTCTTTATAGAATCCTGACGGATTTTTCCTACTATCAGGAATAGATTGTCTAATAGTATTCACTTCTTGTCTTGAGAACGGGACGTGAACAAACTGTGATATATAATGTGCAGGAATGTTCACAGCAACTATACCCTGTGCAGCATCGGCCGCAACCTCAACCTTCGGGACAAATGTCGGAGGAACCTCTCTCATAGGCAATTGAGAAGTCGGTGACTCTGAACACTCACTAAGCAACAAAGCTAAGTCGAGCGCTAAAGCAGTTGAAGGAGTGTCAAGTAAAAAAGCTCTCTTATAAATACCCAATAACTCTGTGGGACAACTAATCTTTCTTTTTACACAATCATCCTGTAGGTACTCTATCATTACCTGCATCACTTTCCTCTGCATTTCTGGTGTATACTAACTATACGTGTCATATACCTCAACTGGGGTTATCGACATATCTGAAATCCATCTAAGCGCGTCCTTCGTACAAATTTGTGCTTCCTCAGATATCGATTTTCGACAAGGAAGGAACCGTTTCTGTACATACATACTTTACCCCTCGTCATCCTCATTCTGTAACCTTTCCAACTCCTTTCTATACCCAAATAACCTCTCAACATGCTCATTTACTTTCTCCACAGTGTCTCTTGAAAACGCTAAAGTGTTTAGATCCCTTAACCCTTGCCGGAGATCTGTTTTATTTAATTTGCCCCACATTACACATACATGAATCCCTAAACCTTCAATAAAAAAATGTTCTCAGGAAAATTATCCATATTATAAAGTGTGGCAAAAACATTAGCTTGATCATCCCTCTCCATGCAATGCTTAGCCCATGCAATCAAATCACGTTTCTTCTCTGGTGGTACAGTATTGCGAGTGACAACCTTCGACCCCGCACCTTGATCGACTGCAAGCGGCACAGGACCACTTGGAAGAGGGGGAGCCAGCAAATTCCATGGAAGTACTGTTACAGGTGCGATAAGAAGAGGTAGAGGAGCTGGAGGAAGAGGAACATTGGGAGGAGCAGGAACAATGGGAACAACAGCAGGTACAGGAGGAAGAGCAGGAGGAAGAGGCAAAGCAGCAGGAAGAGGAACATACGGAGGTGTCGCAGAGGCACCAGGCTTTCGTTCATTTAACAATTTGTCTATGAATTCGTCGGAAACACGAAGGTCTTTAGAATGATAGATTTTCTGAATTCCAAATGAGAAAGCCCTATCCATATTCCTAGTCGACTCAGAATGTTTATCTTGGTCATACAATAATGCTTTTTCGGCATTCGTTTTATGACGGCGCGCATGTTTTTCTCTACTCTTAAGTTGCTGCAACGCTTCTTTTTTCCAATTCTGCAAAACATCAAATGCTACAGGTCTAGCCTTTTTCTTTAATAGAATTGACTCTAAATACTCAATACGAGGGATTTCAAAACTACCATTGATTGGCCACTGAAGTTCGGAGGCATGTCTGGTTTGTCTGTGCCAAATATCATTAAACACTATACTTCCAATGCCATTCTTACAGTACATAGTACATGCCGGCGACCCCTCCTCTGGTGCGGGATGGCTAAATTCCAAAGATTGTCTATCGCTGTGGAATAACACCATGAAGAAGGTAGACAATTTCCCAGGCATATCAAATTATTGGTGTTACCTGGTCAATAATTGTGTCTGCAGATACAATACGCCAAAATCAACTTATCAGGATTATATTAAGAGTCGGGTCACAACTCACCTGATCAAGCCTAAGGAGGTCCGATTGGATTTCAAAGAATCTTATCTAAGTAATCTTACCTCGTGTGTGGTGATTTCGGCAAATCTGCCCTCCCCGATAAGTGGACCCTCGTCAATATGCCGTTCTCGGACCACAAGCTGATCGTCCAGGGATCGGGTCATGCAGCGCTGCTGAGGTGTTGCGTCTCGTTCAGTGGGGCCCCTTTTTGTCACACCGTCCGATCCGGGTCCGATAGCGAGGGTCAACCTTTGATAATCCGGCATCAATCTTGAGGGTCCCTATTCGGGCACCAACTGTGAAAACAAAATCAAAATATCGAGGCTCAGTACCCCAAAGGGAAATATACCGAACACGGGTTACAAAGAAACATACAAAGATCTTTTATTTATACTGAATCAGTTACAAAGAACAGAACAAAAATCAGATAGCTATCGGCCCTCAGTGCAACACAGCGAACTCCAGAGTGGTTTGGTGTATTTAGTGAGAGATGCTGTACATTAGAATTCATTGCTCTTTGTACTATTTGCGAACACAATGTCCAAACCTACTTCGGGTTAATATTCCTCTAATACGTTACTGATCTAGGGTTCATGCCGAGTTCGCATATCCACATGTAACTAGTTTGCCTTTAATACATACGTCAACAAGTCTACACTGCAACTGTGTGTTTTGGGATTTCCCATACAGGTCTTCTCAAACATTAATACAATGTAGTTATTCAAGTGTTCTTAGTTCAGTATTTGAATACATTGTTCTTAACATATGCTCATGGATTAGTTTCATTGCACGAGTAATCCTTTACACACAGGTCAACGAAGGACAAGGTCTCAGTTCACGATCTCAACAAGTGGCCTGCAGGCAAGTTATATATTAATTACACATAGAGGTCAAGACGGCCATGTTGTATTTCGGAATGACATCGTCCACCATTTTAACTCACAGGGTAACTTTACAAAGCAAACCTAAAATGGCAGTTTGACCTAAAATGGTGGCTTACATTGATTTTAAGGTCAGGACCTTGCAACACGGATTTTTCGCAAGTGACTTACAAGCAGCTTGGCGTAGGCCAATATACATATATTCATTGCAATAGGAGGCATGATATAATTTCTCATTTGACACCAGGATGAATATCAGTTTCTAAACCATCACTCAGCCCCACACCTCTAGTACACCAGAAGGGATCTGAACAGATTGGAAACAGATTGGAAACAAGTCAATTATAAACCTCTTTGCCCTATTTTGGTAAATTGGACGGAACAGCAGGCTGATCTCTGCAAGGTCGTGGATCGTTGGTTTGTTGCAACACGGCCAAAATTATTACCCAATGATAAAAGGGACTGTGCAGTCAACGTTGTATAAAAATAGCTACTTCATTATTATTCAACACTACGCAAATACAACCCACCCAGTAAAGGAAAGCAGAGGACAGACCGTTTTAAGAAGGAAAAGCGATGCACCCGTAAATACTGACAGGAGGGTAGTCGATACAGTAATTAATCGCAATGGTTCAAGGATACTTGGTCTCAGCACAAAGGGAGCAATGTTTTGTAAAATGTCACTAGGGGCCTTCGCAGAAGGATCAGGGGTACAGAACCACAATGTACCTTCTGCAGTCGGTTTCAGGACACTTTGCAGCTTTTGCAACAGAGTTTTAGACAGGAGACAGCCGCAGGTATCAGGCGACAGGCAGTTCGGCGAGCGTGGCTGGACGGACGGCTGAAGGCTGGCCTAAACATTGGCTCAGGGTCAGGAATAATTGTCTAAGTGCTGGTTGGTGGGACTGGAGCACTAGTCGAGGCGTCTCAAACGACATTAGCAATTGAAGTCAACAGTCAGTTGTGCAGCTCGAGGGGCTCGACTGGCTCAAAAATGTCCTTTCAGGCGGATGCTGGTTGATACCCTCCTCCTAGCTTCTTCACTGGTCTTGTGACACCTTTTAAGGCGGATGGCCCAAAGCTGAGGAGAGTCGTAGGCAACGGGCCTTGTCCCTGGTTTGATTCAGAGACTCTCTGGCACTTGCCACCTAGGAAGCTTGCTGCAGAGCCTAGCAGGGCATGCTGTGTGCTGGCTGGATACCGGTTCTGGAGCTGCTGGACGGGTCCTCTGAGATCAATATCTCCCTCTGTACCATGGGAGATGTTTAGGGGAGAGGTTTGGCTTCCCTCTTGGAAATCCTGGTCTTCCTTCACTGGCAGAATCTGTAAGGAAGACTGTACCTTCAGCCAGGGTCCAAATTAGTCATTGTTGTTACTCCCTGCAAAGTATTTAGATGATCTGCTAAGAGAGGGCCTCAGCACTCTTTTAAAACCAAATGGGCCCCAGTGATTGGTGCAGGCTAAGCCTGCTGTAAGGAACCAATCCTTGGCCCCCCATTAACAATCTTCTGCATGCATCAGGTCATAACCAGAGTGCTTTTCAACAGGAAAGATAAAGGGTTGAAAACATGTACTACTAAATCCCACCCATATTCCTGTCTGTTGTGGATCAAAGAGCCCCTCTGGTTAATTGAGCTCTCTGTGGTTCCTGATCAAAGCACAGGTCCCCCTTGAAGTTATTGCAAGAACAGACTTTCTCTCTCCATCAAATCACATACTCCTACCCACTGAATGGGATCTCTCTGCAGGGGTTGCTTACTGTAAACACTTGTCCTAGACATGACATTTCACTGTCCTTCATAGTAAGGAGTGGGAGCTCACTTCAGGTTGACACAGACGCATATCAAAAAGGTGTTGGGTTTCCTGTCCCCTATATCAGTTCTGCCACCAGGCCTCTCGCAGGCCTTCTTCAGTTAACTCTCATCAGTATGGGCCGGCATCAGCAGACTGACAATGGGCAGGGTGGATCCATGGAACCGTTGATATTCAATTAGGCTGGCCATAGCAGGAGGAAGGTGTTGCCGTCCTCCCCTTGATGCTTTCATGTACTCTTGGCTGTCACATTCCAACTAAATAAGACAGGGAGGACTGCGGCTGTGTCCCCCCAGAGTACACAGATCTATGCGTATGTCGTGCAGTGAGCATAGGAAAATGTGTGTGGTTTAGCCTCACACATTTTCAGAGATTGATCTCCCAGCATTCAATTTCTTAAAAAATATTTTAAAAAGCCACACCCACCGTGTGGATGGTCGAATTCCTCACAGCCCCTGTGACAGGACAGCTCAGGTTTGCATGGTGGGAGCCTCCTGGAATGTGTTCTCCAATGCCCGTGTTTACCTGTGGAAAGTGTGTTCATAGGGACAGCCTTGAGTCTTAACTCTGGGGAATTGGGTCCTGCATTTCCGGCTAGTATTAGGGAGAGGTAGGTGGTGTTGACTTGGGGCCTGCATCTAGGCACAGTTAAGATGTTTTCAGCTGACGATTCGTTGTTGTGCTGGTGCCCATTCCTGGGTAACTAGATGTGGCAACAGAGGCAAGTGCTGCCAGCGTAAGTGTGGAGTCCACCTTCCAGTCCAATCAGTAGGTCATGTAGTGGCATTGCCAATGACTCATAGTTGGCAAGACCCGAGACACACTAATGCTGATAGACCACCCTGAAAAAGGAGCGGTGCCCTAGACATGAGTCACGCTGACCTGATGAGAACTGGCCAGAATAAATGTGGCAGAGGCACTCCCCGGGAAACTCCTGGAAAAATGTGCATATTGCAAAGTTGGCAACTGGCCCCATGTCCGCTAAAGCACCTTCATGCATTCCTAGCTATTTAGATACCAGTGTTTTGCTTGCTGGGACCTCTAAATCCATATTTATAATGAAGAAATGTGAATCTACAAGGCCCAGCATGCAAATCACTGTTGGCTAGAAAGCAAAGGCTGATTATAGGTGACACATATGGCATGGCACAGTTGCCAAATGTGTTAATGTTCCTGACTGGGTGTAACTCCAGGTGCAATACAACACTGTCCAATGATAGTGCCTGAAGTGCATGCAAGATATTACCTTACCACAGTGGCGGTCATCCATAGTGGGCATGAGCCAACACCCTTTATGGAGGAGCCACCACTGAGCTGCCAGTAGAAGCAGGGAAACGTGCTTTACATTTAGAGTTTGAAGTTCCCCAGTGCGCATGCTCAATGGGTCATACCAGGCCGGGTGTTTTGCTTCCCCAGCCTTGCAGTGGTCCAGGGATGAATATCGGTTTCTAAACCATCAATTAACCCCACACATCTAGTACGCCAGAAGGGTTGCAAATGGATTGGAATACAAGTGAATCATAAGAGCTCCTTGTCCAACTTTTGGTAACGTGGACGGAATGGCAGGCTGATCTCTGCAAGGTCGAGGATCATTGCTTAGTTGCCACACAGTGAAAATACAATTATTACCCAATCATAAAAGGGACTGTCCAGTCAAGGTAGTATACATATATCTATTGTATTATTAATACAACAGACAGTTCTGGCACACTACAAAATACAACCCACTCTGTAAAGGAACACAGAGGACTGACAGTTTCACAAAGGAAAGGGATGTACTCTGGATACTGACAGGAGGGTAGTCGGTAAAGTAATTATTCTTACTGTTCAAGGTTATTTGGTTTCAGCACCAAGGGGAAAAAAGAGGTGTAACTGTCTCTAGGGGCCTTCGGAGAAGGACCAGTGGGGCAGAACCACAATGTACCTGGAGCTGAAGAGTACGGGTACCAGGCGGCAGGCAGTTCGGCAAGTGAGGCTGGACAGACGCATGCAGGCTGTCTGGCGCGGGGGCCAAGAATCATTGTCTCTGTGCTGGTTAGTGGCTCTGCAATGCTGGTCGAGGCGTCTCGATGGGCCGGGTGACTGCAGCGTGACAACAGTCAGCGGTGCAGCCAGATGCGGTTCGAGGACTCAACTGTCTCGAAAATGTCCTTAAAAGATAGATGCTGGATGATGCTTGAGTGGCACTCTTCCTAGCTTTTTTGCAGGGCTTGTGTCCTTTGAAGGCGGACGGTTCAATGCTCAGGAGAGCAATTGCAGCCAACGACCTTGTCTTTAGTTCAGATACTCTCCAGCACTTCCCACCTAGTCCGCTTGCTTTCAAAACCTAGCAGGGTATGCTGTGTGCTGGCTGAGTACCCATTCTGGAACTGCTGGATGGGTCCTCTGAGTCCTATATCTCCCTCTGTTCCCTGGGAGATGTTTATGGGAGGGATATTGCTTCCCTCTTGGAACTCCTAGCCTTCCTTCACTGGCAGAAGATGTAAGGTATACTGTACCTTCAGCTCGGGTCCAAATGAGTCCTTCTTACTCCTTTCAAAGTCTTCAGATGATCTCCTAAGTGAGTGGTTCAGCCCTCCTTTAAAGCCAAATGGGCCCCAGTGATTGGTGCAGGCTAACCTTAAGGAACCAATCCTAGGTCCCCAACAACAATCTTATGTTATGCATGAGGCCAGGACCAGAGTGCTCTGCAACAGGACAGACAAGAGGGTGACAACATATACCTAAGTTCCACCCATCTCCCTGTCTGTTGTAGATCAAAGTGTCTCTCTGGTTAACTGAGCCCTCTGTGACTTTTGATTAAAGTGCAGGGTTCCCTTGAAGTTCTTGCTGGGAGCAGACTTCCTGTCTCCCCCAAACCTCATACTTCTCCCCTCTGAAAGTGGTCAGCTCTGCAGGGTTTGCCTCTAGTAAATAGTGGACACAGACATGCATTTCACTGCCTTTCATGCAGAGGGGGGGGAAACTAGCTTCAAGTTGACACATTGCATACCAAAGGGGTATTAGCCCTGCCTTTCCTGTGGTCTTTTCCGGCAACCAAGCCCCTTCAGGCTTGCTTCAATTATCTTTCATTAGTATGCAATGCCTCCAGCTGAAGGACAAAAGGAATGCAGATCCATGGAGCCTTTGATATTTAAATTAGGCTGCTCACGGCTGGAGGAAGGTGTGCTTTCCCCCTTCTGGAGATGCGTTGATGTACCCCGGACTGTCACATTCCAGCTGAATATGACAGGGGAAGACATCGCCTGTAGGCTGTCTCTTCCTGGAGTACATGTGACTAAGTGTTTTGTGCAGGAAGCAGATGGACTGTGTGTGGAATGGCCCCACACAGTCCTCGGAGGTTGGTCTCCCATCATTTCTTTTCATTTTTAAAACAATCAAACAAAAATCCAGATGAGCGCACACTCCCTGTGCGGATGGTCAAATTCCTCACAACTGTCCACATGCTTCCTAGTTCATTTCTGCATGGTGTGTGGGAGCGGAAACGGCCTATAGAGCAACTGGAGACAGTGTCGAGTCCAGAGCTGGATCAGATAAGAATAATTCAATAATTAATTTTGTATGTGTGTGTATGCTTGCATGCAAGGGTGTGTAATGTATGCAGGTGTCAGTGATTGAGGCTGGAGCGGGTACATTGGGGCAGCAAGCATAGACCATTTTTTTTAAAGTGGGATGCCATGTTTTTATGGCAGTTATGGGCTAAGACCATTTGATAAGACTTGTCAGGTGGGGGATGGGATGGGGAGAATACATTGGGGCCAGCAGCAAGGCCATTTTCTTTAAGTGGCATGTCAGATTTTACTATCATTATGGGAAAAGGAAACTTGATGAGTGTTCTTAATTGGGGGCAGACGTTAAATGTTCTTACCTGGAATTCTGGCCTACATTGGTGCATCTTATATGGGCATTTTCTTGCAGTGGCATGGTATGTTTTCCTGGAATTATGAGCAAAGACAACTTGATCAGTGTTTCTATGTGGCCATACTCACCTACATTGGTGTAGCCAGTATCACACATACCAACATTACCCATTCCATTCGGGAGACACTAGTCCAATCATGGTAGTAACTTTGCATCCTGGTACTTGCAGTACTGGATTTTGTCATTGGAATTGCAGAAATACAAGTCCCAGAGTGCAAAGATAAAACGAGGATGGGATTAGTGTCTTTTGAATAGAATGGGTAATGATGGTATGCATGCCGGTAAAGCCATGATTTCTCACATTGCTATTGCATTGTTTTACTGGCATTATGGGCAAAGCCAACATGATGAGAGTTCCTACATAGCTATGCTGCCCTACATTGGTGCAGCCTGCATAGACATGTTTTCTTGTGCTATTAATACTGCCATTATGGGCAATGCAAACATGAGTATGTTGTTATGTGGAAATACTTGCATATATTGGTTCAGCCAGCTAGCATGATTTATTTTTACACTGGCAGAATACCAGCATATATTGTATTCAAACGCATCATGAAAATCTGTTAGAAAATGCTCCTGTTGGTGACTTGGCATCCATTTGATTTTTTTAATGTGTTATTCTACAAAACCGAGTGTAAGCTGTGCAGCTTTTTGCCCAATTTTCAAAGAAAGTGCGCTGTAAAATGAACCATTTTAACCCACTATTTAAAAAATGCTCTCAGAGGTAAACTAAATATTGACAGCCCTCCAATTAGAATGTGCACACTTGGGTTATTCCACTTTGGCATGGCAGAAAGGGGTGCCATGGTGTAGTGTCTGTAATGTTATAATTCATAGTTGTCCGTTATGTATTTGTCATATGTAGAGATGGAAGTGTAATATAAATCAGTGGGACGCCACCACTAGTTTGTTTGCTTTTTGTACTTTTAGTTCAAAGGCTTTCTCCTGAGTCAAATACGGAATCGGCTCAGGCCAGACATTCAAGCACTGCCAGTTTCCCAAGTCACAGCTAGGCAGCCACACACACAGCGTCCCTAAGGTGCTCAGGCTGCAAACACATTTCTTTTATCAGCGGCAGAGACTTTCACATACATGATGGAACATTTCCAACTCGAAGACCCCGCAAACCCCCACCTTGCAAATCTGTGCAAGTTAAAGTGACCAACAGGAAGCACCCATTTAAAGATTTGTTTATATCCATCATGTCTATTATCCTGACATGCAAAACAAAGTTGCTTGAGTCACTAATCAAATGTTTTCAACATCATGAATAACGACGAGCTGGAAGTTTGAGACAAAGTCTCTCCATATCTGTCCATGTTTATTACACGTCTTAAATCACTGAAAGTACCCTGGGGTTACCTAGACTTTTCAGGTTGGCATTATCTTGCATTCTGGGACTTGTAGTTTGTCATTCAGGATGTGAATGATAATCTTTTGGCTTAACATGTTGCTATAAGGATGTACATGCGGTCATGTGGCTTCATTATGCAATTAGTGTTTTTTGTAAGTAAACTCTATAATATGTTAGGACTACATGCATTTAAAAGAAACTACTTATACCGCTTAAAGCTTGGAAGGTGTGTGGTCAAATGTGAAGAGTGGATTACAATCCCTGCTACACTGTTCAGCCAAAGTGTGATCCTGGCCCGTCCTCCCTCCTCCACCCCTCCCGCCATCTGCCCGGCCATCACACTCCCTCCTTTTTGGATGCAGGCACCGTCCACCACTGGTCATAAGACATGCGATGTTTTTCAAGGGTCCCTGGAACACGGGCGTGAGGGAGGGAGGGAGGGAGGGAGGGAGAGAGGCGTTTTAGCCGGAGAAATCTAGTTACAGCTGTGCAGACATTACTAATCCCCAGACGAGCCGGGGGCCGGACATTTAATCTGCGGCGCTGGAGACTCGTGCGGGGCGGCGTGGCCAGGGGCCTGGGGCCCCAACCCAAGGTACTCGCTAATCCTCAACACACCGATTCTCACAATCCACCTTTGCCACGGGTGTTTAGCTCCTGAGTGCTGTGCATAACACGTGTCACTGTCGTGCGACTCAGGGGTGCTCACTGGAGCCCCCTGTAGTCTGGTGCCAGAAGGACGATTTCCACATTCTCACTAATTTGACGAAAACGGGCCACCTCTGACAAAAAGGCCCCCTTCCTTGCTGGCCGGCCCTTATCCTTGTCTTATTATCGACGTCTGCGCAACTGTCCCCAAATTATACTCGTCAGAATAAAGTCGTCATTCTGACTGGGCACAATGATCTTCGGGTTGCACGCAGCTCCGAGAAGACGTTGCTTCAAAGCACTGTCATGTTGTGCTGGTTGCTTGAAAAGCACCTAGACAATGCAGGGCCTAGAATAGGAGAGGGCCAAACAGGCAAGATGACTGTTGGACAGTATTCAGAAGGAGATGAAACGGCTGGTGGCGAACTTGTTTGGGGCAAAATATCTAACGTGTCCAAAACTGAACCTATCTAGCCTGACCAAAGCCTTTTATTATTTAATATTGGGGTATTTATTCAGGAAGAAATGGAGCGCTTTATAAACTTAGAGGAAAACAAGACCAGGGAAGCAGAGAAAGAAGGGAGTGGGGCAATAACATGGGACGCCGAGGGCGGGCAATTTGTCAGCAAGGGATCTACAAGCAACCAGGGGGAGGAACCAGTGGGGAGCAGAACTCGCAGTCTCATGTAGGGCAGGGAGCGTAAGGTGTTTGGGACTAGGTGTTAGGGAGGAGATATTCTTTGAAGAGGAGGGTCTTGGGCTCCTTCCTGAACTATAGAACCGAGGGGGGCAAGTCTGATGTTGAGAGGGAGAAGGTTTCAGCAGCCTTTTCTGCTAGTCTTCACACCGATGCATGGGGCCAGAGTGAGAGCGGGGTGGCCCACGAAAAACCTTCCATTGCACGCATAATCAAAGCCTGGGTGTCCTGGGTGTAAGAGCGGGAGTTGGCCTCTAAACCCCAGAGATTTGGGGGAAGTTGCAGGAAATCCTCCAAAGTCCCCCTGGTACCTAGTCAAAGGATTATAGGAACACCTGGCTTCCCATTTGGTAGCAAAGAGGAGTTCCAAGGCTGTACTCCCAACATGCTCAGAATACAGCACAGCACATGGTGCAGTCTCAATAAATAGCGACTTGGGAGCTTTCCTTAAATATGAATATCACCTTCAATTCACAGACAAACAGCACATAATTATAATGTTGGCAATGGATGGATGATGTGATCCATCAGAAAGAGGCCGTGCTGGGGGGGCCTCTTAATGCTCCGTGGTCTAGTCTTTCTGATGATTGCCTCACTTGCCAGGCGAGTGCCCGAAATGCCACACTGCAAGCCTTCCTTTCCCTGAGCACGCCGGCCACACACTTGCAGCGAGAGCACCAAACTGCGACCAGCAGGTGAGTCCAGCACAGGTAAGTCTCTCACTGGGCACTAGCCGTGCCGGAGGCTAAAAACGCGCGAGGCAGCCCAGGTCCAGCTGTGAGTACTCACATAAAAAGCCAGATGGGCAAGGTATGAAAACAAGGTGCTCACAGCCAATGGCGAAGCCCGGCCTTCACCTGTGCAGCTTTAGTGCCTCTGCAGGGCACTGGCATTGCCACTCCCTAGTTACTGGGTCCACAATGATGTTCATGTGTTGTTCACAAGGAAGCCTGGGTCTTCTCAGAACACACACAATTCTCAAAGCTATAGAACCAAGTGGATCCAGTTAAATGGTGTGTTGCGGCTCCTCTGCACAATATGTATAGACCTGCGGGTATAAACCAACTCTCACAGCATTACATAATTATTTTGGTAGTAGCGATCTCCTTACATAGAAACCCCATATGATTTTGTTATGACAAAATATTCTTTATGTTATATTATACCTAAATAATCAATGAACAAAACAGTGTATAAAAAGTTACTTTCAGTTACTTTGGGTCATGGGAAGGGCTTTGATGCACAAGAGGGTCTTCTAAGCACTCTGGGACAGCAGCCAGTAGTTTATAGAATACAATCTTCACCAGGAGGGCAATGTGCACGTGCACCCGGGGCATGCAAGCTACTGCTTCAGGCAACAGCTGGGTTGAGACAGAGGGCCTCATTACGACCCTGGCGTTATGGGGTTAACAGCGCCGGTAGAGCTGCCGGCGCCGTTAAACCCTTACCGCCCCATTACGAGGTCCGCTCGCGGGACCCGCTCAGGACACCTGGTTTTACCAGGCGTCCTTAGCGGGTGCCGCGAGCAGACCAGCATGCTAACAATGGGCCTGTCATTAACGGGCTCATTGTTAGCATGCTCCCCATTCCCAATGAGCCCTATGGGGGCTCAAATGGGAATGAGGATGTACCGGGTCCGGGTTCGCTGAATGGGAAATACCGGGCCCTCCTAGGTTGGAATGGCCCGGTATTTCCCCATTCAGGGAACTCGGACCCGGACCCGAGTTTGGAGGTAGCCATGCCCTTATTAAGGGCATGGCTACCTCCAAACTCGTAATAAGGCCCAGTGTCTCCTCATGTCGCCACACAGGGAAACCAGTCCCAAAATGCATGTACTGGCGGGCGCTCCACACGATAGGTCTTTTCATAGAGGAGAGGTTTTAAGGTTCACTGTCCAAGACAGGCTGCTCACAAGATGGCACGCTAAGGGGTGCCACAAGACAGCACTTCCTTGCCAAAGTAGTTACACTGAGTTCTCTGCAACCAGGAGGCCTTTCAAGGCAAAGCAATATCCGGTGCTGATTGACTAAGCTAAATAGGTAGCTTAAGTAAGACTAAATGTACCAAGCTCAAACAAACAGTGTAATTACTACTTAATCCATTTTTTGGTGTATGTTGTGCTCAGAAAATCAACCCAGTACACATATATATTTCGTTCAGGGGGGGCAAAGTTATAGGGGCTCACACATTTTTTTTTCTTCCATAGACTGAATGGAATAAACTTTGCTCACGCCTACAGCCCAAACCGATGGATGGATTTTCACCAAATTTGCGGCAGGAGTGACAGCTTGGTCCTGAAAGCGTGCTTTTGTAAATTTGGTGAAAATCTGGCCAGTAGTTTTTTTTTTTTTAAAAAAGGCAAAATGTAGGTCAAAGAAATTATTGATATCTGGCTCTGCTCCGCTGACCCATTTCCCTGTTCAGTCCGCATACGATTGGTCTAGAGGGTGACGTGATGTCAGCGGACATCGGACGTGCCCCCCACCCAATTTGATGGTGAAAAGTGTGAAATGTGTCAGATTTTTGGAAACACCTGCCATGTTTGATTTGCAGACTTCGGCCGATGTCCCCGGACATCGCGGTAAAAACATATTAAAAAACACATTACACTTGTCAAACTTATCAAACAATCTCTGGGGAGGTGAGGGGTGATGTGGATAGGATGGGATATGGCCATAAGAAACCAAAAAACAAGTTTTTTTCACCGTAAAAGTAAAATGTGGTCATAGGCTGTGCAACAGGGGCGTGAAGTTGAGCTGGCTTTAACTGAATTTCAGGGGTTTTATTTCGTTAAGTTCTCACCTTAATGTCCCTGTAGCTAAAGGTTTTTCCCTTAATTTTAAGGGTTTTGTTATTCCATAGATTTTAAGAACGCTTTTAAACCACTAGCATGGTCTTCACCCATGGTCAGTGGCGGCCACTGTCCATTTTAAAACGTTACCAGACCATTAGCCACGGCCTTCTGATTGCAGGCTTTGAGAACCTGCCTGACCCTGCTTAGCTTCAAAGCAAGCAAAGGGCCAGGCCGTTTCTTTAAGTGGTCCTGTAACTCAGGCTCATTTATCAGGAAACATGGCCTAAGGAGCCTGGCCCCTTCCTCACTTTGAAGCTAAGCAGGGCCTGTCCTAGTTACTACATGCATGGGAGACCTGAATGGATATCGCGTCACGGGCCGTGTGCGATTTTTCACCCCCAACCTCACTATAGCAGTAAAAATGACATTTGGAAAAAAAAAACTGTAACATGTGCTGTCAATAGTCCTATATGACTGTAAATACAGACAGCAAAAAAATGCTTTCCTGCCCCCCCCCAGGGCTCACCAAGTGCCCCCCTTATCTGTGCCAGTTCCCCCACTACCCAGAAGGCCTACACACCTCCCCTCCTCCCCCCGCTGTTTCTGTGATGTTGTTTGTTTTGGGATGTCGGCTATTAGAGGCTATATCCGAGGTTACAGAAAACTTTGTAACTCCCAGCTTAATGGCATGTGCATGTTTTTTGGCCTGCAAATAGCTTTTTTCCTGCGTTTCATTTTGCTATAGCCTCTGCTTTCGCCGCAGATATCTCTCGCATTGAGAGAAAAACAAGATGGCGGTCGTTTCATTTCCAAAATAAAAAACGGTTTGGGGTCAATCCCTGCGATATCTCTATCTATTTTTGGGAAGGGGGCACCCCCTTCTCTGTCAAATTTTTAAAAAACTACTGCACGGAATAACCCCAAAGCACGGATATAGATCGCTTAAAATAACTTTTTTAATCACTTTAGAAATTTCGGCCAAAACCATTACTCAAATCAAAAGTTATCAACAATAGAATTTTGAGGGGTTCCTATGGGAGTCTGACTCCCCTTAACCATAGGGCGGCTAGCCCCGCCCTATAATATATGTATATTACGCTGATTGATGACGCTAAAGTAATAGTGTAAGTGAAACTACATTATTAAGCTTAAACAAAATAGTGTAAGTAATAGACCCAAAAATGACTGCATTAGCTACTTGGCTAGCTTGGTAATTCAGCCCCATCCATCCCCCCAGGCCCCTCTTGGTCGCTTGTGCTATATATGCCTCCCCCACAGCCCCCCTTGGTCGCTTGTCCTATGTATGCCTCCCCCACAGCCCCCCTTGGTTGCTTGTCCTATGTATGCCACCCCCCCAAGCCCCCTTGGTCGCTTGTGCTATGTATGCCTCCCCCACAGCCCCCCTTGGTCGCTTGTCCTATGTATGCCTCCCCCACAGCCCCCCTTGGTCGCATGTGTAATGTATGCCTCCCCCACAGCCCCCCTTGGTCGCATGTGTAATGTATGCCTCCCCCAGCCCCCATTGGTCGCATGTGTAATGTATGCCTCCCCCCTAGTCTCCCTTGGTCGCCTGTGTAATGTATGCCTCCCCAGCCCCCCTCGTCACTTGTGCTATGTATGCTTCCACCCTAGTCCCCCTTGGTCGCCTGTGTAATGTATGCCTCCCCCACCCCCCCTTGGTCGCTTGTGCTATGTATGCCTCCCCCACAGCCCTCCTTGGTCGCTTGTCCTATGTATGCCTCCCCCAGCCTCCCTTGGTCGCATGTGTAATGTATGCCTCCCCGACAGCCCCCCTTGGTCGCATGTGTAATGTATGCCTCCCCCAGCCCCCATTGGTCGCCTGTGTAATGTATGCCTCCCCCCAGCCCCCCTTGGTCGCCTGTGTGATGTATGCCTCACCCCAGCCCCCCTTGGTCGCCTGTGTAATGTATGCCTCCCCCCAGCCCACCTTAGTCGCCTGTGTAATGTATGCCTCCCCCAGCCCCCCTTGGTCACTTGTGCTATGTATGCTTCACCCCTAGTCCCCCTTGGTCGCTTGTGCTATGTATGCCTCCCCCAGCCCCCATTGGTCGCCTGTGTAATGTATGCCTCCCCCCTAGTCCCCCTTGGTCGCCTGTGTAATGTATGCCTCCCCCAGCCCCCCTTGGTCACTTGTGCTATGTATGCTTCAACCCTAGTCCCCCTTGGTCGCCTGTGTAATGTATGCCTCCCCCAGCCCCCATTGGTCGCCTGTGTAATGTATGCCTCCCCCCAGCCCCCCTTGGTCGCCTGTGTGATGTATGCCTCCCCCCAGCCCCCCTTGGTCGCCTGTGTAATGTAAGCCTCCCCCCAGCCCCTCTTAGTAGCCTGTGTAATGTATGCCTCCCCCCAGCCCCCCTTGGTCGCCTGTGTAATGTATGCCTCCCCCAGCCCCCCTTGGTCACTTGTGCTATGTATGCCTTCCTCTAGCACCCATTGGTCGCTTGTGGGATGTATTTGTATTTGTATTTACTAGGTTTATATAGCGCTTTACGCCAATGTGCTGCACATTTTAACAACAGGGTACATTTAACGATAACAAATTAACAGTAACAGTAGAAGCAAATAACAATTTAGAATTTTGAATCAGACTAACAAAACAGTATGTAGAGCAATTAGAGAGAGAGGGGGAGGGGAGAGTAGTGGAGTAGAACTGGGAGGAAGAGGGAGGGTTGGGTAGGAGGAGGCGAAAGGGAACGGAAGGGGCGTAGGGGGTGTGGAAGGAGTGGAAGAGGCTGTGGAGGGAGGTGATTAAGGGGAAGAGGGAGAGGATGGGAGAGGGGGAGTGATAAGGGGGAGGGGAATCATGGCAGAGAATGGAAAAGGAGAGATTTGAGGGGGGTGCGGAATGAGGAAAAGGTAGGAATAGAGCAGATTGAGAGAGGTAGGGAGTTCCAGTGGAGGGGAGCTAGGAGTTGGAAGGAGCGGAAATGAGAGGAGGCACAAGAGGAAGGAGGAACAGTGAGAAGGAATTTGTCAGCGGAGCGAAGGGAGCGAGAGGGAGTGTAGAAAGAGAGAAGGGAAGAGAGATAAGGGGAAGCGAGATCATGGAGAGATTTGAAGACTAAGCAGAGGAAATGAAATTTGATTTGGGAGTGAAAGGAAAGCCAGCCAAGGGAGGATAGGGAAGCAGAGATAGAGTCTCAGGGGGTGAGGAGACAGAGGCTACGGATGGCAGAATGGTAGATAGATTTGAGGGGGGCGAGATGTGAAGTAGGTAGACCAAAGAGTAAGGAGGAGCAGTAGAAGAGGCGAGAGAAGATAAGGGAGGAGATTAAAAGTTTAGTGGCATGGAAAGTAAGAGAGGGGTGGACTTTGCGAATATTATAGAGGTGGTAGCGACAGGCACGAGAGGTGAGTGAGATATGGTGGGAAAAAGTGAGAGGAGTCAAGTGAATGCCTAAGTTGCGGTTGTGCGGGGAGAAAGTAAGGTTAGAGGGGGGAAAATGAATAAAAGGAGGGGGAGGGGGAAGGGAGTTGGAGGGGAAAAAAACGACTTCAGTTTTGAGGGAGTTAAGGGGAAGAAAGCGAGAAGACATCCATTCTTTAATGACAGTGAGACAGGAAGAGAGTTTAAGGTGGAGGTCAGGAGAGAAGGAAGAGAAGGACAGAAAGAGCTGCGTGTCGTCGGCATAGAAATGGTGGGAAATGCCAAATGAGGAGCTAACGGAGGCAAGAAAGGAGTTGTATAGTGAGAATAGGAAAGGGCCAAGCACCGAGCCTTGAGGGGACTCCATATTCCAGAGGCTGGGAAGGAGAGGAGCGGCCTCCCCAGGAAACAGTGAAAGAGCGGGAGGAGAGGTAAGAGGATAGCCAGTTGAGTACAGAGCCTTTGAAACCAAAGGAAGAGAGAGTGTATGCCCCCCAGCCCACCTTGGTCGCTTGTGGGGTCGGTAGCACCCATGTCTATACCACCTATTCTGAGTAAAAAGGTATTATATGCTATTGCCACTTGTAATTAGGGTCGGACACGCATATTTCAATTCCTACTCTGTCCCTTGCATTACCCGTTATCACCACCCTTCAAGATGGGGTTGGCTCTCATGTTCTATGCTACTGATTCTGACCGCATGCACTTATGTAACCAAGCAAGTATTCTTAACAGCGCCACGATGCCCGAGGGCAGTTGTGCGCTCTACATATGCAAATAGATAAGTGTTAGAAAGGGATTCGATCTCTAGCATATGGCTGCCGCAGCGTCTCCTCACAGACACACAGCCGCAAGTAAAGGGTTACTTCTGCTTCCCATCAGGATGCTGGCGGGCCAGCCCTGGCTCACTTCTAGTGAAGCAGAGAGAAGCAGCCGCCGGCTCCTTCAGGACCCCTCCATTTTCAGTTCAGAGTATTTGCCCCTATTACGGTTATGAGGGGGCGAAGGGGGCATCAGACATGCAGGCACCCATTCACCACACGGCTGGAAACGTTACACGATAAAGGGAATTTTCCCAAAACGGGGAATGCACACTCCAGCCCGGCTGACCCCTCCATTCCAGCTTTAATGACGTTTGCATGACACACGAGAGTCGTATGTCATGGCTGTCAAGTTTCCGCTGAACATTGTCAACAGGAAGCGTCAACACAGCGCTTTGTGTTCGCCAGTTAGCAGGGAAAGTGTTGTTTTAATTGGCTGTGAACAGTGGTAGCTGCCTAGTACTATGTCACACACGTACATCAGTAAAGCTCAAGGGTTTCCCTTGAGAAAAAAAAACCCTCTGTTGACTCATTCACTATCAACACGCTTTAGGTTGCAAAGGTTTTTTTCCTGGGCTTTTCAGAGTGAAGTTACGTGCATTTTTCAATGTCTTTTTATTGGGGCTTCTGGAAATTGGCAATTTACACTTGGTTGGAACTCGATGTATTCTGTACTCATCTGTACTGCAAAATAAAAACACACCGTTATCAGAAAACACGAGTCAAATTAGAAAAAAAAACAAGGCCGCCACCAGGAAAGCAGTGTTAGCCTTTGGTCCAAGCCAGAAGATCCCAGAACAGAGTTGTGGCTTAACCTGGCCTCAAGGAAATGAGAAATGCATTCTTTCATTTGCCTTAACAATGAGAAAGTCACTCTGTGGGAGCTTAGGCAAGCGCCCCTTTAAATACAAGCCAAGAAGTGGGGCCACTCAGCACTCAGATGGGGCCCCAGCAAGTGAAGGGGGAGGGAGAAGATGGGCGTCGAGGGAGTCTGTTTTGGGTGGGCTAAGGTTGGGCTGGTGAAGGTCCATTTGCCTTGTAAAGTGGGAACAGGGCGACCCCCACCTGGGGGCACCTCTATCCAGCATGAGTGAGAGTAAGGGAGTGCCGGGGTGTATTGGCGTAAAAGGATCCCCTGCCCCAGGCCAAGCGGCGGTTACACACTGATAGGATGGAGTCTCCGCGTGCCCTTGAGGGATGGCCCAACCCGGCAGTACGCAGGGGGGTGCATTGGGAGCTTCCAGGCAGGAAAAGGATATGAGCCACTCAGGAATAGCTCCAGCAATGCCCCTGGGAGCTGCAGGGATGGCCAGTGGCAGCTCCAGGCTGATCAAAGGTGAGTGGGGGGGGCACAGGAAGCAGGCCTATCCTGATCCAGGCTCCTGAGATGGTCATTCACCATCTCAGGGAAAGGGGGCCATAAGAGGGGGCTGGTGGAAATAGAAGACAGGGCAGCAGGGAAGTGACATCATCTCATGTTCGATATTTATTACACACACATTTTCTCTGCACTTTTGCCAGACTCAGCTGGCCTGCTGAGTCTATGGTATCTTTCTGGAGCTGGACTCTGTGCATGTGCAGCGTGACTGCCCCTTGTGGTGAGTTTACAGAGCTCTCCATCCTGACATGTGGGGGAAGGGAGCAAATAGGGACTGCGCTGGTCCGGCTGCTACCAGATGTGCCTCCCAGTGGGTGGATGATGAGGGATCTCCCTAACTTGCTGCCCCCGCGCCCAGAGATGCTATAAGTAATTCCCAGATACAGAGATGTATAACCTGAGCGACGGGTGGAGGCCAGTGTCGAGAACCTACGCGCAGCTAAACGATAGGCCCAACCCCCGTGGTGCCACACTAAGGGCCAAATGGGAAATGGACACTGGCGAGGAGATCTCAGACAATGATTGGGGGAGAGCACTGAAATACCCAAAGGCAGTGTCCAGAAATGCCAGGTTCAGGCTAATCCAAATAAACGTATATGACCCCAAAAAGGGTAGCAAGCTTCAAACGGCAAGCGGAGGCGCACTGCCCATGGTGCACTAATGACGAAGCAGGCCTGATACACATGTTCTGGGGGTGTGCAAAAGTGGGCACCCTTGGGGCCAACATCAAACAGGCATGCAAGAAGGGCGGAGTAAGCAGATATGAGTGGACAATGAAGGAATGTCTGCTGGGCATGTACCCCAGGTTAAGCAAAATAAAACACATTGTACGGGTGATGGACATGGCATGCATACTGGCAAAAAGGGAGATAGCAATGTCGTGGAAGTCAAAAAAAGGCCCAAAATACATGAGATGGAAGAGGGAAATGGAGCGATGGACGGCCGCAGAAACAGAAGCATAGGGTATAGGGATCGCCGGGGATGAGGGCGATACTAACGCTAAATTTGATGCATGGAAAGCCGTGGTGAGAGACATGTTCCTACCCTCTGATGACATGCCCCCGTGAACCAATTGGCGGGATAAGTAGCGCACAGCCACAGGAAGCGCGGGGCTCATAATGAAGAAAAGAGGGAGACGCGACACAAAGGGGAAGAAAGTCAACCCCACCCGCCCCCCTCCGAAAAAGACATGGACAGGCCACCAATTGGATTCAAGGCAACGTAGCCACTACAATCGTTCAACATGAAGACAGTTCAAGTTTGTTAAATGTTGTTGTTTTGTTTAGTTTGTTGTTTCTTTTCAGGTTTTGAAATTGTAAAATGGCGCAAGAAATCAGTAAGGGGGGGGGGAGATTGACACTGGTGTAATGCCAATTTCAAAATGCCAATAAAAATATTTTGAAATAAGTAATTCCCAGAGGATGCCACTGTTCCTAGGGACTCAGACTACCAGAATGCCTTGCCAAGAGTAATAGCGGCTCCTGGAATGGAACGGCAGACTTGCAACAGGGAGAAGAATATTGGGTGTGAACTTGCTGAGTCGCAATCCCCTAGAAGGAGCGCCCCCACCTTACTTGAAGTTGATATAACAATGAAGCAGTCCTGGATCTTGTGTGCCTTCTTGCATGCAGTGGTGTGGTGCACCGCAGAGAGGAGAGACCTGCTCCTCTCACTGGAAGTGAATTCAAGATGGTGCCACATGCCAGGAATATGCTTCAAACCTTGTGGCTCTTCATTAAATGTCATGTAGACCTTCAGGTAAGGAGCTAAAACTGGAAGAGCAGAAGAGGACAATCTGACCCATAGCATGCAGGTGATATAATATCGACTTCCTGAAAATGGCCCTGAATGTGGAAAATACCCATAACGCTTCTGTGAATCCTGAGAAACCTAAAATCCTGGAGGGACCTTTTGTGAATCCCAAGGAAACCTAAGATCCAGGAGGGACCTGCTGTGAATCCTGAGAAACCCACGGTGCAGGGGGGAAGCTGCTGTGAATCATGAGAAACCTAAGGTCCAGGAGGGACCTGTTGTGAATCCTGAGAAACCTAAAATCCTGGAGGGACCTTTTGTGAATCCCAAGGAAACCTAAGATCCAGGAGGGACCTGCTGTGAATCCTGAGAAACCCACGGTGCAGGGGGGAAGCTGCTGTGAATCATGAGAAACCCAAGGAGCAGGAGGGACCTCTTGTGAATCCTGAGAAATCCAAAGTCCAGGAGGGACCTGCTGTGAATCCCGAGTACCCCCAACATCCAGGTCGGACCTCCTGAGAATCCTGAGAAACCTAAGGTCCAGTTGGGACTGGCTTTGAATCCTGAGAAACCCAAGGTCCAGCATGGACCTGGTTTGAATTCTGAGAAACCCACGGTACAGAGGGAGAACCTGCTGTGAATCATGAGAAACCTAAGGTCAATTAAGGGGCCTGCTTTGAATCCTCAGAAACCCATGGACCAGGGGTGGGGGGGGCTGTTATGAATCCTGAGAAACCCATGGACCAGGAGGGACGTGTGTGTGGTGTGTGTGGTGTGTGGTGTGTGTGTGTTTTCAGCACATTAGAGGCCCCAATATTAGGCCAGCAGGGTGACAGGGTGAGCCCCTTTATTCTAAACTGCTCTAAGAGCCTGTGTACACAGGCCAAAGTGCAGATTTTCATTTACACAGTAGGACCACTGTATATCCTAAGGCAACAGCTCCCTCTAGCGGTGACAACATGCGAAGCTACTGCATCGGACAAACATACATCTGGCTGTTTATTATATTGTTAGACGCTGCTGGGCACGTCCTTAGGGGCACCTGCACTGCACCTGCAGAGACACCCTGGTGAGGCCTTGTTCCTGTGGCAGCTGAGCACTCCTTGTGTTGGTGTAAAGCATACCCCTTTTCATGCATTCTCTGCCAGCCCTTGCATTTGGGTGGGGTACACCAGACTATGTTCCACATGAAGCTGTGCCACTTTGTTCCGTGCCAGAGGGCATGGCTCTTTCCTGCGTTCAATGGGTCTGCAGCGCCTGCACCACTCCAGAGGGGTGCCCGGAGAAGCCTTGTTACAAAGGCAGCTGAGCCTTTTGTGTGTATGTCGGTGTCTGGGGTGCCTTTCACCCAATGATGGGTAGCAGCTATTAGAATGTGCCAGGAGGGTGACCTGGCCAGTCCTTGTGCTGCGGGTACCTGCGCCGTGCTAGTTTGGTGGCCTGAAGAATCGTGTGTCAAATGCAAGTGCAGAGTGTCTGCAAGCTGCACTTTGCCAAGAGGGTGACCTGATCAGACCTTGTGTCAGAGGAAGCAGGCATTGCACATATTAACAGCTTGCCGGTGAATAGGGGGGGGAGGGGGGAGGGACACGGCACATCACAGGGTCGCCTCTGCACACCTGGTCCCCCAGTTTTTTGGACCTTGTACTCAGTGTGGATTGGATGGAACAAACTGCAGCTGACGAGTGCTCGAGACTCAGCAAGTAACACCACCTGTGTGTAAGGTCTCGTGGTGCTTAGTGAGCAAAACTACGGCGGAGGCTTAAAATCAAACCTGCAGAAAGCAAGGGACTGTGAAAGCAGGTGTGTCTGACGTCACAGGCTTCCTGAGTATATAGCTAGCATCCAGGGCACACAGCGTCTCATTTCAGCCCCACCCCCTATATGGGTATTGTTCTTGCGGTATGTATGCATGAATGTTTTTTATATTTCTTGTATAGTGCTAAACTCTGCCTTCATGCCATTTCAAAATGATATGAGAAGAAAGCAAGCGAGAGTGGGAACAGGAGCAAGCCATCACCTCCCTCGGGCCTTGCAGTATCCAGCAGTGTCCTTGTCACCTCCTTGCCTTTTTACTCCGGTTTCGTCTACATTAGTCCCTTGCTGACAAAGAGAGCTTAATATTTTTTTGTGGATATTTACTGTTTCAGCTCCCACGCAGCTGCCTTTCTTAGTTCTGTGCAGAGGCCAGTAAAGGTGTCCAGTGATAATCTGCAGCAATGTACCCCCTCCCTCCATTCTTTTATCTCTTCATTATAATCTATGCACCCCACCGGTGCGTGAGACCGATTTTCCCAGCTGTAGGTAGGCGAGGGGGCCGTCAAACATCATTTTCAAATGTACACCCACTAGCCCTCAAACAACGTCTTCAGCCGGTCCTGGTAAGAGGGGGAGGAGGGGCAGAAAGAGTTATGAAGCCTGGCACTTGTAAGCACTATGGGCTTCATCACAAGTTTGTGGTAATTTCTAAGTAATTACCCCCAAATTCTTTTAATGCCACCTGTAATCGGGCAAAATCCAGCCAATTACAAGTGGTAGGATGGCAGCGCTAATGCCTATTTCTAGAATGCATAGGACTCCCTGGAGATTCAGGAGGAATTACCGTGGGTGGTAATTCTGCTGTGGTAGTAGCACCAGTTTTTGGCACTAATGTGAAGGAAATCCCCCAGTCAAGTGCTAGAGGTACTTCTGCTGCATTAACCTCATGCTTGTAGCATGGTGGTGAGAAAATGGTGGCAGTGATTCTAATACTGCCACTTTTTACTGTACCACCATACTCAGAATTTGCCTCTTTGTCATGTTGGGTCACTAAGACATTTGCGAAGCTCTTAACTACCTCAAATGGGTGGTCTGGGGGCATCTGGGGCCATCTGGAAGTGCATGCTACACGCATATGGGCTTCTGGGACACGGTAGAGTGGCACTGCAAGCAGAAGTTTCAGTGTAAATACCTTATGACATGGCAGACCCAGAGGCGCTGATACACAAGGAGCAGGCTGGTCGATGTGCCCTTTGGGATCCTAGGCAATAGGTTACGATGGTGGGCTCTGCCTTTTAACATGCCAATAGTGCGACGAGATAGGACAGTTTTATTGTTATTATAAGTAATATTATTAGTGTATTTATTGAGCATGGACCTAGCTCCGGGAAGCAACACAGCGCTTTACAATCATAAGGGGAAGAGCACAGTGAGCAAAGCAGAAAAAAAGGAGCGGGGAGCAAATAGGGGAGGGTGGGCAATTGGCAGCATGGGGGGAAGACAGTGAAGAGCAGATGACCGAGTCTCAGGTAGGGTGGGGAGTGCAGGGTGGGTGGGCTTGAGTGTTAAGGAGGAGCCATTCCTTGAAGGGGAAAGTCTTGAACTCTTTCCTGAACTTTCGAAGTGATGGGGCAAGTCCGATGTTGGCAGGGAGGAGGTTCCAGAGTCTTGGAGCGTAGACAGAGAAGGCCTGTCTACCGGTTCTTTCCTTCCCGCACTGTCGTAATTCAAGTCTGCACATGTCCTTAGTTCTGGTGGATCGCAGGCCTCCGGAGAGGCTGAGTTTCTCAGTGAGGTAGCTTGAGGACTTCAGGGTGACAGCCGTGTAGAGGATGAAGCAGGATTTGAAGATGATACGGGCTTGCAGCGGGAGTCAATGCAGTACCATGAGGGTCGGGGTGAAGTCATTGAAATTGTGGATTCCTTTAATGGGTCTTGCTGCAGCGTGCAGGATGCATTTCAAGGATGCTAGGATAGTTGCTGGAAAGCCTTCCAAAGCGGTATTGCCACCATCCAGGTGGGAGAGGACCAAGGCTTGGACAGCTGATCTGAAGTTGTTTTCTGGGATGAAGGGCTTGATTTTCTGCAGGAGGGAAAGTTGGTACCAAGCTGTTTATGTCTTCCTTGCTATGTGCTGTTTGAACGTGAGGTGCCTGTCGATGTTGAACCCGAGGGACTGGGCACAGGGGGCCAGCTGGCTTGTGAAGCACTTGATGCTCATATATGTAGAGCCAGGCCTGGATGTCATGGTGTTCAGTGTTGTTGGTCAGCAATAGGAGTTCTGCCTTGGACGGGTTGAGCATCAGGTAAGTAGTGGACATCCAGGACTGGATCAATATGCAGGCCTCGAGCCTGTGGTTGTCTTCGATGGAGGATATCTTGAGGTAGAGCTGCATGTTATCTGTGTGTTGATGGATGCAGATATTGCGTGGAGCGAGTAGGGTTCTGGGCGGTTCCATGTAAAGATTGAAGATCAAGGGGGACAGGATGGATCCTTGCGGGACATCACAGGTAGAGTTGTGATCTGGAGGAATCCATTTGTACGAACGGGCTGTTCCCAAGGTAGGATTTAAACCAGCTGAGGGTGATCTCGCTGATCTCTATGCAGCGATGTAGATTGTTGGGGAGTGTCTACTGTGTCAAATGCTGCTGAGAGGACAAGGAGAACCAGGGGATGAGGACGGCAATCAACAAGGATTTTAAGGGCATCGTCGATCACCTTGATGCTAGCCTTTTCTTTGCTGCATCTGGGTCTGGAGCCAGATTGGTAGGGCTGAAGGAGGTTATGGGCTGCGATGTGTTGGAGGATTTGCGTGGCTACTGCTTTTTCAAGGATCTTACCTAGAAAGGGAAGATGGGTATGGGCGGTAGTTACTGAGATCGTCAGGGTTCAATGGTGGTTTCTTAAGAAGCAGGGGGATTCGTCTGGTCTTGAGGGTCAACGGGAAGGGGCCTTGAGTTAGGGAGCAGTTGATGATTGTCAGGTAATGGAGGAGTGCTTCAGTCGGAAGGGTCTTGAGTAAGGAGACTGGGAGGATGTCATCCGCATGCAGTAACTGAGAGGAGCGCGTTAAGTGCAGCGGCAAATGGTGAAATATAACAGCAACAACAATACCTCTCATTACAGCATTACAAAGCAATTTTAGTCTTTCACTGTCTCAACATTGTGATGCAGGCCTACCACAGTAGTGCAATGGTTTTGGGGCAGGTTTGGGCTCACAGGCAATACGTTGTGTGAGCATGAGTCTCCCTGCCCATCATCCCCTGACTGCGGCATATGCACCCTGATTACATTACCAGCCCTGCTATTTCATGAAAGTCGACCTCAAACTCAGCCACTGCCAAGCATCGCCTCCTATCTCTTTGGGGGGTATGTAGCTCCTTGTCCTAGTTATAGGTACTTTTGAAGTGATCCAAGAAATTCTGGGTAAGGTATGCTTTCCAGAGAACCTCGCTGGGTATGTCACCAGGTCTTGGGGAATTAGCTGCGAGAACATGTTGATGTGAAGTGTAGCACCCACTAGAAGCTACATCACCTCCAGGCGCTTAGTAGAATTTATGGTGTAGATTTCATGTAAGTTGCTACATTGGGAATCCTAGATTCTGGTGCTTGCTTGTCACTCGCAACCCCTCAAATTGACTGACCAGTCTGAGTGTCTGAGACAGCCCGCCAGCACTAGTTTATCAGAGACAGATCTCACACTGCTCACCAGTGCCAGATCATCACACTGCCCAACAGTTCCAGCCCCCCACCCCGACCACCAGTGCAAGCTGTGTGATACAGCCCTCACACTGCTCACCAGTGCTAACTTCTCACTCTAACCACCAGTCTCACTAGCACTGATTTCTCATGCTTCACACCAGCGGCAGCTCCTCACACTGCCTGCCAGTGCCTGTGGCAGCCCCTTAGACTGTCCGCCCATGCCAGCTACTCAAACTGCTGATGTGGATCTACTTTGTTGGAGAGAGTACAGTTCATACTTCACACCACTTCATTTTTCGGCCTCTCTGCTGGGTGTAGCAGGAGGGGGTCCCCCAATGTTTGCCAATGGTGGTTTTGCATACCCAGAGAAGGCAAAGTAAATGCAAGCTCTTAGTCCACCTTGTTCCTAAAGGGTGAGTTCAGCAAGAACAGCCATAGCCATTATCAGTCCTTATTAAACCCAGGAGCAGCCCTGACTGAACCCAGCGTGAGCCCTGACTAAACCCAGAATCAGCTCTGACTGAACCCGGAAATCAGCCCTGACTGAACCTGCAATCAGTCCTTACTGAACCCGCCATCAGCCCTGACTGAACCCGGCATCAGCCCTGACTGAACCCGGCATCAGCCCTGACTAAACCCGGCATCAGCCCTGACTGAACTCGGCATCAGCCCTGACTGAACCCGGCATCAGCCCTGACTGAACCCGGCATCAGCCCTGACTGAACCCACAATCAGCTCTGACTGGACCTGCAGTCAGCTCTGACACAACCCTCAATCAGACCTGACCGAACCCAGGATCAGGCTGGATTGAACCCGCTATCAGCTCTGACTGAACCCACAGTCAGCCCTGACTGAACCCGCAATCAGTCCTGGCTGAACCCGGCATCAGCCGTGACTGAAACCGGCATCAGCCCTGACTAAACCAACAATCAGCCCTGACTGAACCCAGCATCAGCCCTGACTGAACCCACAATCAGCCCTGACTGAACCCGGCATCAGCCCTGACTGAACCCACAATCAGCCCTAACTAAACCCACAATCAGCCCTGACTGAACCCACAATCAGCCCTGACTGAACCCACAATCAGCCCTGACTGAACCCACAATCAGCCCCGACAGAACCTGCTATCAGCTCTGATTGAACCCATAATCAGCCCTGACTGAATCCGCAATCAGCCCTAACTGAACCCTCAATCAGCCCCGACTGAACCCAGAATCAGCCCTGACTGAACCCAGAATCAGCCCTGACTGAACCCGCTATCAGCTCTGACTGAACCCACAGTCAGCCCTGACAGAACCCGGCATCGGCCCTGACTGAACCCGGCATCAGCCCTGACAGAACCCACAATCAGGCCTGACAGAACCCACAATCAGCCCTGACAGAACCCACAATCAGCACTGACTGAACCCGGCATCAGCCCTGACTGAACCCAAAATCAGCCCTGACTGAACCCAAAATCAGCCATGACTAAACCCACAATCAGCCCTGACTGAACCCACAATCAGCCCTGACAGAACCCGGCATCAGCCCTGACAGAACCCGGCATCGGCCCTGACTGAACCCGGCATCAGCCCTGACAGAACCCACAATCAGGCCTGACAGAACCCACAATCAGCCCTGACAGAACCCACAATCAGCACTGACTGAACCCGCTGCCAACAGTGAATGAACAGGGTATCAGCCCAGGCAGTCCCAGTAACAACCCTAAAGCAAAACAAAAGAGTTGATGGCTGGAAGGTTTAGAATTAACCCTAACCTCTGGCATTGCTCTGGGCAACCCTCCAGGCCACCGTTGTTCGCCTGCCAAGCCATTACAAAAGGGGAAAGACCATATGCAAATCAGGCCTAGTCCCACCCAGAAAGGGGCAGTCCAGAAACAAACTACTTGGTCACATCCCTTCTGCACAGGAAGTGCTTATCCCTGTTGAGCCCAGTGTCATAGGTGAAGACTGCCCCCACAGTGATTGGCTGGTGTGATTTACTGATTTCCTGGAGTTTAATGGGCAGCAACCATCAGAGTGTTCTCCGATTGGCGAGGCCCAGTTCCTCGGCTTCTAGAACAGTAAGGGTGAAAGCTAGACCTCGGTTCCCTGCCTGTACATCATCCTTTGTGCAGTAGAGACATTACACAGGCTCTTTATTCAGATGTGAGGATGTAACCGAGAAGACCAGGTCTGGTGTGAAAGTTGTGTGTGTGTGTTTATGTTAATGCCACTACCATCCGAAGGGTGATGCCTAAGCAGGGGAAGGCATGTGTAGTGCCAACTGCAGGCAACATCTGCAGTGAAAGGGAGAAGGGTTCAAACAATCAGCATGTGAGATGTCGCCCCCAAAATAATCAGAGCAGTGTGGCCGTTACCAGGCCATTTGGGTATGCTCCCCTCAACACTGCTTCTCCCCCTCCAGAACTCTCCTCCCGATTCCTACACATCCCAGCTCCTCTACTAACTCTGAACTACGGGTGGACCGAAATTTGGCCTCGAGTAAGTATTCGGCTGAAACGCTTAAATAATTATCCCTCGAAGCAGAATAGTTTCCCCTTCAAAATACATGCAGTACTGCTTTTACTTCTGCCTGCAATTATTCAGGCATGTCATGTTTATCCGTTCTAAGGACCATTAAAGGGATGCTGCTGCCACTGCTGTGATGGAGTACAAGCAGAGCAGAGGTGTGAAAGGTCAAAGTCCGTGCCCTTCATGTGCTGGACCGGCAGGCTTTCATCTGGTGGCTCGCTGGGGAGGGGTAAGCTGAAGCAAAACTCTCAATATTGGGAATGGATCTCGCGTCTCCCCTGTGCTTTGCAGTTTAAACCCATTTAGCTGGTGCAATAGTTTATGACATCTCTATTGACAAATCATATTTTCTTTAGACGCGTACTGATTGCTGATGACCTGTGTGAGAAATCTGAAACGTACAGGTGACAATCCCACCAATTCCCGATCCAAATGATATAATTACGTGCATTAATAGAGCTGTTGCCGGGATTCCAGTAAGTTCGAACCCCTGAGTAAAATAGCACAGGCGGAAGTGTGCCTGCAGCAAAGAACTGTATAAAATCTGCAGGCAAGGTCATAAAGCAAGTAAAATGGCTGAGTGGGAAGTGTCCATGTGGCAGAGATGTGCTTGTAATATTGAAACACAGGTTACAATTCCTGCCCTCCCAACTTTCTCATGTTGTAAAAATTAGTCCCTTTGAATTTAGTAAAAGTGAAAGATGTTACTTAAGAACGTGGCTACATTACTTTAACCAAAATGCCCCAGTCTGTGGCATCAAAAATATTCCTCCCAACATTAGAGGGTTAAAAAAAGAGGGATGTTTATGTAATAAAGACGAGGAGAAACACGTTTACAATTTGGAAACATTGGAGCAGTTGGATGCACAAGTGATGCAGATAAGTAAAATATCAGCAGTGCCCGTTCCCTATAGGGTCAGCCGAGAGCCATTGAGGACTCAGCATTCCCCATATATTATTTAACATGCCCCAAAACACCACAAACCTACCCCAGCTGAAAAGGAAGACATTACTATCTTTTAATGACAAAATATTGTTCCAATGCCCCATCCTCACTCAGTACCATAGATAGAAAGCATGGCTTTAGCATCCCAATGGTTTGTATTCAGTGGCACTTCAGCAGGCAGTAGGGTGCTAATTGACGTAATCGCTGCTTTTGTGTTTCGGTGCCTTGCTGGAGCCAGAAGGCTAAAGAGGGGCAGGCCCAAAAGGATATTTTGAAAGTACAAGTAGACACACCCCAGCCCCCCCTCACAGTGATTGCATACATTCATAGTATACTTTTGGGCTAGTCTTGGTTACTTTGGCCCTACCCAACAAGCGACACATAGGAATGCCCACAAAATGAAAACGTCGCTATTATTGAACAGTTCCTTTTCTGGTAATTTCTTCTTTTCATGGTTTACACAAACATCTTCCATAGACAACAAAGAAGAAAAAATGTAATAAAGAAAGAATATGCATATTTTAAAGCGTGTGTTTGAATTTTCTAAGTGTTTTTCTTTTCTACATAACTTTATTAAAAAGGCAACTATTCGGCTCTGTATTAGGCTCTGGCCGAATACTTCTCCAACTATTCGGTAATCGGCCCAATACCTAAATCTACTATTTGGTTCACCCCTCCCCTGATCTCTACATGTAATCCCTGGGTGTACCCCCCCCATGTGCAGTGCTCCCTTGCTTATCAGCTGGGTTTGTGCTTTACAAACCCCATACATACAAACGCTGCTCCAACATGCTCAATTTAAAAGTAATGTCCTTGGTTGTGGGCTCAGAAGTCTGATTTATCAGCCCAAGGTGCAGACATATTGGCTAGTAGTTCCACCAGGCCGAGTAACCTGTAAGGGATCAGCAAAGTCCTTCTTCACCTTTGGCACACTGGTGCGTGAGCTCGAAAAGCAAATAATGGTAAAAATCAAAAATAAACATGCACAAGCCAACTTAGAATGCTACGCTGGAGTAAATACCAAATCATAATGATTGAAGTCTAGCAATCTGATTGGCTGGCACTAGTTTCACATTCTACTCTGAGTGCGCTGTAGGCAATAATGCCTAGAGCGGTCGGCTCTAGCGGTCAGTTGCAGCCTAACGCCTCAAGCATTTCAGAAAGCACCAGGACGCTACCACCTGCTACCGCTCACCACCCATGGCCATGTGACCTTACGCACCTGAGCAAAACACCCATTGTGAAAGCGGTTCTTTTTGTGTGAAGAAAGGCTTCACCGGACAGCAGAAAACGTTTTATTTCCTTAAAAATAATTACAAGCAAGATGGCTGCCATGGAAATAGCAAAGAAGTCCCTTTTCTATTAAGATGTTTGGTTGCAGTGCCCGCCCCATGCTCTAATTGCTCATAGTGACTCGTAAGCCAATTGAGCCCCAGATGCTTAGAACCAAGTACACTTTTTTGCATAATACCCTATCAAAGCAATGTAAATCATACAGGACTTTGCAGAGGTAACATTTTAAAGTGATAACAAGTTCAAAGTTTAATTGGTAGGTATTTTATAAAAGGCAGACCCCACTCCAAAGAGAAGTGTGGCCCTTACGGGGAGCATTTACTGCAGCAGGAGCGCCTCGAGCGTAAAGTGCTGTGCGTTGAAAGGCATAGGCATCAGCCGGGTTTCATGTGTTCAGTGTTTATATTTTTCTAATTCGGATGGTGCTTTTCCAGGGGTTCTGAATTATTCAAAACCAGTGTTAATCACTTACCCATTATTTCCTTCAAAAGAATATTGCGAAGAACTGTGTTTTACCAGTGTAGACAAAAATGTATCTTTTCTTGCTGCGTGTATATCATGCAAAGTTCCTTTGAGGAAGCAGCTAAAAATCTCAGGTTATACTGATGCCAACCTGGCTCTTGGTATTCTTGGACTGAAAAGGAAAGCTACACATACAAGAATGCAAAGACTCAAATTAGGACATGATGGCCTCCGCTGGCCTGGCCTGGGGCACGATAAGAAGAAGAATTCATTTTGCAGTGAATCCTAAGACATGCGCCACCCAAAGTTAAAATGAACCCAGTTTTGAGGAGAGGAAGGGGGAGGTGCATGGGGGCAGATGCAGGGTTTTCTGCATATTCATTGTCAAGGCTGCATTCAGGACAAAGAACTGAGCAACCTTTTTGTTAAAAACACCTTGTGTGGAACGAAGCTTCTCATCACACAGAATCCAATGACACTCTCGATGCAGCTATGCAGTTTGCAAATGCACTATCTGTGCAGATATGCGGTTTGCAGATGCACTATCTGTGCAGATTTGTGGTTTGCAGATGACTATCTGTGCAGATATGCGGTTTGCAGATGACTATCTGTGCAGATATGCAGTTTGCAAATGCAATACCTGTGCAGATATGCGGTTTGCAGATGACTATCTGTGCAGATATGCGGTTTGCAGATGCACCATCTGGGCAGATATGCGGTTTGCAGATGACTAGCTGTGCAGATATGCGGTTTGCAAATGCACTATATGTGCAGATATGCGGTTTGCAGATGACTATCTGTGCAGATATGCGGTTTGCAGATGACTATCTGTGCAGATATGCAGTTTGCAAATGCAATACCTGTGCAGATATGCGGTTTGCAGATGACTATCTGTGCAGATATGCGGTTTGCAGATGCACCATCTGGGCAGATATGCGGTTTGCAGATGCACCATCTGTGCAGATATGCGGTTTGCAGATGACTAGCTGTGCAGATATGCGGTTTGCAAATGCACTATATATGCATATGACTATCTGTGCAGATATGCGGTTTGCAGATACACTATCTGTGCACATATGTTGTTAGTTAAATAGATTCTGGAACCATGAAAAGGAGCTGGATATGGAATTAAATGGGAATTCTGGTTCCCACACCACAGACATAACTGCTGAAAACTGCATTATGGGAATAGAAGTCACCTTTCCTTGGACCATTTCCCCAATTGAATAGAAAGGACCAGTGTTTGAAGGAGCTTCATTGTAATACAAGGTGCAATTTGATCGAATCGTCCATTTGGAGCTTCTCTGACAAGTGGCTAACTAAATTTTTACCACCCTGTAGCTTCGGGGACGCAATAATTAACTCCAAATTGCTACTTTTTAAAAATACATGGTACATAAAATAAAAAAATAAAGGGGAACACTGGGCCTCATTACAACCCTGGCGGTAGCCGTGCCAGTAAAAACGGCAGGCTGCCGCCAGAGTTGTGTTTTTTTTTCCAGCACCTGGCTTTAAGGCATCACGAGGGCATTACAGCCCTGGCGGTCTGTGAAGTCAGGCGCCAGAAAATGTAACTCCCCATTCCCCTCTGAGTCCCATAGGACTCAATGGGAATGGGGAGGACGATAGTTCACAGTGGTGCCGGAGCTACTGTAAAAGTCTGCGAGCGGGTGCCGTTTCGCACGCCAGGTCAGACCTGGTGGGGGATCCGGCCCACCAACTTGTACGCTGTCGGTCCGGTAACAATGGTGCCAGTAAGCCTACTGGCACCGTTGTTACCGGACCGGCAGGGTCTGTTTCAGTTTGGATCACATTGTGATATAAAAATGTCCACTAGAGGGCAGTGTTGACCTTGATTTTAATTTTTAACTTAATAAGGAAAGCCAGAAGTAGCAAGGTCAATGCTGCCCTCTAGTGGACATTTTCTGAATAACCCCACCGCAGGAAGGGGACATTTTTCCTAAGGAGATTGGGAAAATTCCATACATATTGATATTGATATTTTATTTCTATTGCGCTCGTACACAAGTGTTTCAGAGCGCGACAAGGCAAGGGAGGGGAACAGGGGAGAACAAAACAGCGATCTTACTAGGCCCAGTGACACTGAGAATGCGCAAGTGCATGGGAGAGGGGGAGGGGAAAAGTGCATGGAAGGGGAGAAGTGGAAAGTGCGAAGCAGAGGAGAAACAGATAAATAACAATAAATAAATAATAAAGGCAACAAACAGTGCTAATGCAGGCAGTTATTTGCAAGTGCTAGGTTTAAGGCAGCAGACAGGGTAGGTCTGATAAGTGCAGGAAGAAAAAGGGGGGGCTGTATGGGTACAGATACAGATCCCAGTGCAAGGGGTGGCCCGGAGGCAGTGCGGGAGGGTGGCAGGGCGAGCAGGTACCTGGGCCCAGAGGACAGAGGGTGGCCAGGTGCACGGTGCCAAGAGCGGACAGATCAGCAAGGGAGAGGGGGAGCGAAGGCAGAAGAAAAGAGGAAGTTCTTGAGGTGCTTCTGGAACTGGAGATGGTTCTCCTCAGGTTTTAGAGTGGCAGGGAGGCTGTTCCAGAGGGAGGCCCCAGCCAAAGACAGAGATCCAACCCCAGCTCGTTTCTTTGAAAAACGACTGACCCTGAGGGAGTTGGAGGTAGAGGAGCAAAGAGCTCGAGAGGGGAGGGCTTTGGGGAGGGATAGCTGAATGTAGAAAGCCTTGTGGACAACGCAGAGGGTTTTGAATTTAATCCTTGCATCCACTGGGAGCCAATGGAGAGATTTCAGAGCTGGAGAGATACTGTCCCAGGGCTTGAGGCCATGGACAATCTCGCAGTCCTGTTCTGGATTAGTTGTAGAGGGCTGAGAGTAAAGGCAGGTAGATTTAGTAGGAGGCTGTTACAATAGTCCAGAGAGAACCAGAGCTTGGGATACCATGAGCTTCTGGGGGAAGGAGAGGAAAGGCAGAGTACCTCCGAGGAGGTGCAGTAGGAAATTTGACTTTTTAGAGACCTCAGAGATGTGTGCGGAGAAGGAAAGGGTGGAGTCAAAGATGACCCCGAGGTTCTTAGCCTCGCAGGTGGGGGTAGGAGGAGGGCCAAGGGAGGCCGGCCAGAGAGTGAGGGGAAAGGATGGTCAAGGTGTGCCGATGAGGAGGATCTCCGTCTTGCTGGCATTCAGACAAAGATCATTGGCGGCACACCAATCTTGAATGGCAGTTAGGCAATCAGAGATGAGAGAGTGAGAGGAGGTGGCAGAGGGTACCCTGAAAATGAGTTGAGTGTCGTCAGCGTAGCCCTGGAAATTTGAGAAGAAAGTGGCAATGCAGTGGGCGAGAGTTGCCAGGTATTAGTTGGAGGTTAGACACCTGGGGAGCACCACAGGTAGAGAGGAAGATAGATGAAAGGAAGGACCCAAGTTAGACCTGGGAGGGTTGATCTGAGAGGAAAGAGGTCAGCCAGGCCAGAGCCTGATCAGTGATACCCAGGTTTTCACAGAGACAGTTGAGCAGGATGGTATGGTTGACCGTGTCGAAGGCAGAAGAGAGATCGAGGAGGATGAGAACAGAGGGAAGGTTAGAGTCAAGGTTGGAGAGCAGATCTTCACGGATGTTCAGGAGAGCAGTTTCTGTGCTTCTGGCAGCTCTGAAGCCTGACGGGTGGCCATGGAGACAGCCAACAGAATTGGAATGAGCGTTAAGCTGAGAGATGGCCTACTTTTCCAGGAGTTTGCCTAGAAAGGGAGTAATGGAAATTGGGCGATAGTTAGCTGGACAAGAAGGATCAGCTGTGGTTCTTTATTTCAGTAACAAACCAACCAACATGAATAAGGTTTTGACTGGGCACCACAGGAGGAATATTGGGCTTTAAAGAGGCTTTCTGTGGCTGCATGGCCCTCTGTCCTTAACCCTCACCCCTAGATCAAGTATGCCTACGTGGTGTAAAAACAGTCGCTCAGAATCTCTGGGTTTTATTTTAGGCCACACTTCCTTCGGTGCCGCCACTGAATCTCTGTGGGCTTCTTTGGCATCTGGTACCCTTAGGTGTTCTGACAGGGGTTCCCATTAGGAATTATACACGTAGCAAGGCCCCAGGGGTTTTTATCCCACCCCCCGCTCATGGTAATGAAAAGATTCTGAGGAGCCTTCAACGTTTTGACAGATAGCATCAGGCGGGCCTCATTACAAGTATGTTGGTGCGTAATTAATGTGCCGGTTATTCCATTTACCAGCACATTTCCGCACCGGCATACTCTGAGTTTGGTAGTGGGGTGGCCGGAATTACCTCCAGCTCTCAGCTGGAGATAATTCCAGAACCCCACCATCAAAAACTGCTGGTATAACCAGCACTGGTATTACTGGAGCTGGTAATACCGGCTACTCCCCTCATGGAGTCTTGTGGCACTCCATGGAATGGGAGCTAACTACCCATGGTGGCACTTGGAATCTTCTGGTAATTCCGGCAGACCAGTGCTGGTAATGGTATTTCCGTTTGGTGGTATCCCGCTGGAGTTACCAGAGGAATACCACCAAACTTATAATGAGGTCCACTATGTCTTCCCTAGACCCCTGCCCCCTTCCACTATTCTTTGCACTTTCTTCTTCCTTTCGACCACCTCTCTTTTCCCTCCCCTACTTCGCATGCCCTTCGTTCTTTCATTCCCTCTGTTCCTCCTTGCAACTCTGCCACAGTCTCCCCTTCCTTCCATTGCCTTTCCATCTCACTCTTTTTTCTTCCTGCCTCCTCTGCTCCTCCCCCTGCCTCTTGCCTGCCTACCTTGTCTCTCTTTCTCCCTTCTGCCTCCTCCCTTATTCGGTCTCTCGTTTCCATTTCCCCTGTTGCTCTCTTTCTCCTCTCGGTCGGCTCTGCTCTCCCTTCTCTCCTCCACCTGCTTTGCTCTTTTGCTACTTCGCTTTCTGTACACTCTTTTTCCTTGCCTTCGCCTCCTCTCTGCTCTTTCCCTTTTCTTGGCCTCCTTGTCTCTCTGTCCGCTATCATCTCTCTCTCCTCTCCTCTCCTTCTCCTTCTCCCTCCACTGCTAGCCTCTAACTAACACTAGTAGCCCCACGCTCCTCTGAGGCCGGGATTGGGTCTGTCCTGCTTCAGCTACTGGTTGCTTTGGTAGTCTGTGCTAGCCAGCTAGAACTAATCGACAAATAATGAGTCTCGAGGCTGTGGGAGTTAGATTAAGGAAAGAACCCGTGGCAGGCTTTCTCGCGCCCTTTTATTAGTATGGCCACATGGGCCGTCTCGACCACGCTCTCACGTGTCCCCTGGTCACCTGACCATCATACTCAGCTTGGCTAACAGAAGTTACGAAATACCTACCCGCCATCTTGGAATCATTCTGCAAGCAGCTTATGCTTATGAAGAATTTTGCAAGAGCTCCCGCCTCATCTACCTGCATTTCCATAGGACTGCACTATTATCTGGGTTTGGAAATGTGAAGGAACCTACGAATGGGAGCAAGCAGGGTCACATTTAAACAAGAGCATTGCTTGCAAATCTCTCAGAAAACCAGGCTTCTCTAGTTGCGATGTGTGGACTGCGGATACCTACGACGGTGGGTCGCGCGAGGCTTGGTCCTCCTCCTACGCTTCTCAGGCTGTAGAACAGTTATACAGGCAGTCTGGACTGCCTTTAAGACTCAAGGCTAGGAGTGGGCTCAGGGGTTTGAAGGATTCAAACGGCATATGCATCCTTTGGGGTTGCATCACAGAGTGGACCGTGGCTACTCCAGTCCCTTCACCTAGCCTTGTGCATGTACATTTCCCATAGTTCTCTGGTGTCACATGAACTCACAGGTATTCTGTTCTTTGATATCACGTAACCTGATAGGTGTTCTCTGTTTTTCTCTGACATCACACAATCTCAAAGCACAGATGTTCTGGTTTCGGATATCACATAATCTCAAGACCTCGTAAGGTCCTGTTCTCTGATTACTCGTGATCACAGGCATTCTGTGGTCTTTGGTACCACATGGTTTTTGAGCTGTTTACTGGTTCTTTACTCTAGCAAATGATCTCACTGTCGGTCTGATGTCACAGAATCTCGGAGGTGCTCAGTTATTTGATTTCACATGATCTCAGACATGTTATCGGACATCACATGATCTCACGGGCATTCTGTTCTCTAATATCACATCATATTATAGGGTTCGGGTCTCTGAATTAAAATGATCTCATGGGCCTTCTGTTCTCTAATATCACATGATATCGTAGGGTTTGGGTGTCTGATATCACATAAACTCACAGGCATTCTGTTCTCTAATATCACATGATATCGTAGGGTTCGGGTCACTGATATCACATGGTTTTATGGGCATTCTGTTCTCTAATATCACATGATATCATAGCGCTTGGGTCTATCACATGATCTCACGGGCCTTCCGTTCTCTAATATCACATGATATCATAGGGTTCGGGCCCCTGATATCATGATCTCACAGGCATTCTGTTCTCTAATATCACATGATATCATGGGGTCCGGGTCTCTGATATCACATGATCCCATGGTCATTCTGTTCTCTAATATCACATGATATCATAGGGTTCAGGTCTCTGAATCAAATCATCTCAGGGACCTTCTGTTCTCTGATATCACATGATCTCACGGGCATATGGTATCATAGGGTTTGGGTCTCTGATATCACATGAACTCACAAGCATTCTGTTCTCTAATATCACATGATACCATAGGGTTCGGGTCACTGATATCACATGGTCTTATGGGCATTCTGTTCTCTAATATCACATGATATCATAGGGTTCGGATCTCTGACATCACATGAACTCACAGGCATTCTGTTCTCTGATATCACATGATCTCATTGCCATTATGTTCTCTAATATCAGATGATATTACAGGGTTCAGGTCTCTGATATCACATGTACTCACTGGGATTCTGTTCTCAATATCACATGATATCATAGGGTTCAGATCTCTGATATCACATGATCTCATGGGCCTTCTGTTCTCTAATATCACATGATATCGTAGGGTTCGGGTCTCTGATATCACATGATCTCATGGACATATGATATCATAGGGTTCGGGTCTCTGATATCACATGAACTCACAGGCATTCTGTTCTCTAATATCACATGATATCATAGTGCTTGGATCTATCACATGATCTCGCGGGCCTTCTGTTCTCTAATATCACATGTTATCATAGGGTTCGGGTCCCTGATATCACGATCTCACAGACATTCTGTTCTCTAATATCACATGATATCATAGGGTTGGGGTCTCTGATATCACATGATCTTACGGGCATTTTGTTCTCTAATATCACATGATATCATGGGATCCGGTTCTCTGTCAAATGATATCACGGGCATTCTGTTCTCTAATATCACATGATAACGTAGGATTTGGGTCTCTGATATCACATGATCTCATGGGGCATTCTGTTCTCTAAAATCACATGATATTACAGGGTTCAAGTCTCTGATATCACATGAACTCACAGGCATTCTGTTCTCTAATATCACATGATATCATAAGGTCTGGGTCTCAGATATCACATGATCTCACTGGCATTATGTTCTGGTTTCGGATATCACATAATCTCAAGACCTCGTAAGGTCCTGTGATCTGATCACTGTGATCACAGGCATTCTGTGGTCCTTGGTACCACATGGTTTTTGAGCTGTTTACTGGTTCTTTACTCTAGCAAATGATCTCACTGTCGGTCTGATGTTACAGAATCTCGGAGGTGCTCAGTTATTTGATTTCACATAATCTCAGACATGTTATCAGACATCAGATGATCTCACGGGCATTCTGTTGTCTAATATCACATCATATCATAGGGTGCAGGTCTCTGAATCAAATGATCTCATGGGCCTTCTGTTCTCTAATATCACATGATATCGTAGGGTTTGGGTCTCTGATATCACATGATCTCACGGGTCCCTGATATCACATAAACTCACAGGCATTCTGTTCTCTAATATCACATGATATCGTAGGGTCCGGGTCACTGATATCACATGGTCTTATGGGCATTCTGTTCTCTAATATCAGATGATATCATAGGGTTCGGGTCTCTGATATCACATGATCTTACTGGAATTCTGTTCTCTAATATCACATGATATCATGGGGTCCGGTTCTCTGTCAAATGATATCATGGGCATTCTGTTATCTAATATCACATGATATCGTACGGTTCGGGTCTCTGATATCACATGATCTCATGGGGCATTCTGTTCTCTAAAATCACATGATATTACAGGGTTCAAATCTCTGATATCACATGAACTCACAGGCATTCTGTTCTCTAATATCACATGATATCATACGGTCTGGGTCTCGGATATCACATGATCTCACTTGCATTATGTTCTCTAACATCACATGATATTACACGGTTCAGGTCTCTGATATCACATGGCCTCACTGGCATTCTGTTCTCTAATATCACATGATATCATTGGGTTCGGGTCTCTCATATCACATGATCTCACGGGCCTTCTGTTCTCTAATATCACATGATATCATAGGGTTCAGGTCTCTGATATCACATGATCTCACAGGCTTATGGTATCATAGGGTTCGGGTCTCTGATATCACAGGCATTCTGTTCTCTAATATCATATGATATCGCAGGGTTTGGGTCTCTAGTATCACATGATCTTACGGGCCTTCTGTTCTCTAATATCACATGATATTGTAGGGTTCAGGTCTCGGATATCACATGATCTCACGGACATATGGTATCATAGGGTTCGGGTCTCTCATATCACATGAACTCACAGGAATTCTGTTCTCTAATATCATATGATATCGTAGGGTTCAGCTCTCTGATATCACATGATCTCACTGGCATATGGTATCATAGGGTTCGGGTCTCTGATATCACATGAACTCACAGGCATTCTGTTCTCTAATATCATATGATATCGTAGGGTTCAGGTCTCTGATATCACATGATCTCACTGGCATATGGTATCATAGGGTTCGGGTCTCTGATATCACATGAACTCACAGGCATTCTGTTCTCTAATATCATATGATATTGTAGGGTTCAGGTCTCTGATATCACATGATCTCACTGGCATATGGTATCATAGGGTTCGGGTCTTTGATATCACATGATCTCACGGGCCTTCTGTTCTCTAATATCACATGCTATCGTCGGGTTCAGGTCTCTGATATCACATGATCTCACAGGCATATGGTATCATAGGGTTTGGGTCTCTGATATCACATGAACTCACAGGCATTCTGTTCTCTAATATCATATGATATCGTAGGGTTCGGGTCACTAATATCACATGATCTTACGGGCCTTCTGTTCTCTAATATCACATGATATTGTAGGGTTCAGGTCTCTGATATCACATGATCTCACAGGCATATGGTATCATAGGGTTCGGGTCTCTGATATCACATGAACTCACAGGCATTCTGTTCTCTAATATCATATGATATCGTAGGGTTCAGGTCTCTGATATCACATGATCTCACTGGCATATGGTATCATAGGATTCGGGTCTCCGATATCACAGGGTTCGGGTCTCTGATATCACATGAACTCACAGGCATTCTGTTCTCTAATATCATAATATTGTAGGGTTTGGGTCTCTGATATCACATGAACTCACAGGCATTCTGTTCTCTAATATCATAATATTGTAGGGTTTGGGTCTCTGATATCACAAGATCTTACGGGCATTCTGTTCTCTAATATCACATGATATCATAGGGTTCGGGTCTCTGATATCACAATCTCACGGGCATTCTGTTCTCTAATATCACATGATATCGTAGGGTTCGGGTCTATGATATCACATGATCTCACAGGCATGTGGTATCATACGGTTTGGGTCTCTGATATCACATGATCTTACGGGCCTTCTGTTCTCTAAGATCACATGATATTGTAGGGTTCAGGTCTCTGATATCACATGATCTCACGGCCATATGGTATCATAGGGTTCGGGTCTCTGATATCACATGAACTCACAGGCATTCTGTTCTCTAATATCATATGATATCGTAGGGTTCAGGTCTCTGATATCACATGATCTCACTGGCATATGGTATCATAGGGTTCGGGTCTCTGATATCACATGAACTCACAGGCATTCTGTTCTCTAATATATAATATTGTAGGGTTTGGGTCTCTGATATCACGGCATTCTGTTCTCTAATATCACATGATATCATAGGGTTCGGGTCTATGATATCACAGGATTTTACGGGCATTCTGTTCTCTAATATCACATGATATCATGGGGTCTGGGTCTCTGTCAAATGAAATCACTGGCATTCTGTTCTATAATATCACATGATATCATGGGGTCCGGGTCTCTGATATCACATGATCCCATGGTCATTCTGTTCTCTAATATCACATGATATCATAGGGTGCAGGTCTCTGAATCAAATCATCTCATGTGCCTTCTGTTCTGTGATATCACATGATCTCAGGGGCATATGATATCAAAGGGTTTTGGTCTCTGATATCACATGAACTAACACGCATTCTGTTCTCCAATATCACATGATATCGTAGGGTTCGGGTCACTGATATCACATGGTTTTATGGCCATTCTGTTTTCTAATATCACATGATATCATAGGGTTCGGTTCGCTGATATCACATGATCTTACGGGAATTCTGTTCTCTAATATCACATGATATTACAGGGTTCAGGTCTCTGAATCAAATGATCTCATGGGCCTTCTGTTCTCTAATATCACATGATATCGTAGGGTTTGGGTCTATATCACATCACATGATCTTACAGGGATTCTGTTCTCTAATATCACATATTATCATGGGGTCCAGTTCTCTGTCAAATGATATCATGGGCATTCTGTTATCTAATAGCACATGATATCGTAGGGTTTGGGTCTCTGATATCACATGATCTCATGGGGCATTCTGTTCTCTAACATCACATGATATTACACGGTTCAGGTCTCTGATATCACATGACCTCACTGGCATTCTGTTCTCTAATATCATATGATATCGCAGGGTTTGGGTCTCTAGTATCACATGATTTTACAGGCCTTCTGTACTCTAATATCACATGATATTGTAGGGTTCAGGTCTCGGATATCACATGATCTCACGGACATATGGTATCATAGGGTTCGGGTCTCTGATATCACATGAACTCACAGGCATTCTGTTCTCTAATATCATATGATATCGTAGGGTTCAGGTCTCTGATGTCACATGATCTCACTGGCATATGGTATCATAGGGTTCGGGTCTCTGAAATCACATGAACTCACAGGCATTCTGTTCTCTAATATCATATGATATCGTAGGGTTCAGGTCTCTGATATCACATGATCTCACTGGCATATGGTATCATAGGGTTCGGGTCTCTGATATCACATGAACTCACAGGCATTCTGTTCTCTAATATCATGATATTGTAGGGTTTGGGTCTCTGATATCAAAAGATTTTACGGGCATTCTGTTCTCTAATATCACATGATATCATAGGGTTCGGGGTCTCTGATATCACAATCTCACAGGCATTCTGTTCTCTAATATCACATGATATCGTAGGGTTCGGGTCTATGATATCACAGGATTTTACGGGCATTTTGTTCTCTAATATCACATGAAATCATGGGGTACGGGTCTTTGATATCACATGATCCCATGGTCATTCTGTTCTCAAATATCACATGATATCATAGGGTGCAGGTCTCTGAATCAAATCATCTCATGGGCCTTCTGTTCTCTGATATCACATGATCTCACGGGCATATGATATCATCGGGTTTGGGTCTCTGATATCACATGAACTCACAAGCATTCTGTTCTCTAATATCACATGATATCGTAGGGTTCGGTTCACTGATATCACATGGTTTTATGGGCATTCTGTTCTCTAATATCACATGAGATCATAGGGTTCGGATCGCTGATATCACATGATCTTACGGGAATTCTGTTCTCTAATATCACATGATATCATGGGGTCTGGTTCTCTGTCAAATAATATCACAGGCATTCTGTTCTCTAATATCACATGATATCATAGGATCTGGGTCTCTAATATCACATGATCTCACAGGGCATTCTGTTCTCTAAAATTACATGATATTACAGGGTTCAGGTCTCTAATATCACATGAACTCACATGCATTCTGTTCTCTAATATCACATGATATCATAAGGTCTGGGTCTCTGATATCACTTGATCTCACGGGTCTCTGATATCACATAAACTCACAGGCATTCTGTTCTCTAATATCACATGATATCGTAGGGCTCGGGTCACTGATATCACATGATCTTACGGGAATTCTGTTCTCTAATATCACATGATATCATGGGGTCCAGTTCTCTGTCAAATGATATCATGGGCATTCTGTTATCTAATATCACATGATATCGTAGGGTTCAGGTCTCTGATATCACATGATCTCGTGGGGCATTCTGTTCTCTAAAATCACATGATATTACAGGGTTCAAATCTCTGATATCACATGAACTCACAGGCATTCTGTTCTCTAATATCACATGATATTGGGTTCGGGTCTCTCATATCACATGATCTCACGGGCCTTCTGTTCTCTAATATTACATGATATCATAGGGTTCAGGTCTCTGATATCACATGATCTCACAGGCTTATGGTATCATAGGGTTCGGGTCTCTGATATCACAGGCATTCTGTTCTCTAATATCATATGATATCGCAGGGTTTGGGTCTCTAGTATCACATGATCTTACGGGCCTTCTGTTCTCTAATATCACATGATATTGTAGGGTTCAGGTCTCGGATATCACATGATCTCACGGACATATGGTATCATAGAGTTCGGGTCTCTCATATCACATGAACTCACAGGAATTCTGTTCTCTAATATCATATGATATCGTAGGGTTCAGGTCTCTGATATCACATGATCTCACTGGCATATGGTATCATAGGGTTCGGGTCTCTGATATCACATGAACTCACAGGCATTCTGTTCTCTAATATCATATGATATCGTAGGGTTCAGGTCTCTGATATCACATGATCTCACTGGCATATGGTATCATAGGGTTCGGGTCTCTGATATCACATGAACTCACAGGCATTCTGTTCTCTAATATCATATGATATCGTAGGGTTCAGGTCTCTGATATCACATGATCTCACTGGTTTATGGTATCATAGGGTTCGGGTCTCTGATATCACATGAACTCACAGGCATTCTGTTCTCTAATATCATGATATTGTAGGGTTTGGGTCTCTGATATCACAAGATTTTACGGGCATTCTGTTCTCTAATATCACATGATATCATAGGGTTCGGGGTCTCTGATATCACGATCTCACGGGCATTCTGTTCTCTAATATCACATGATATCGTAGGGTTCCGGTCTATGATATCACAGGATTTTACGGGCATTCTGTTCTCTAATATCACATGAAATCATGGGGTCCGGGTCTTTGATATCACATGATCCCATGGTCATTCTGTTCTTAAATATCACATGATATCATAGGGTGCAGGTCTCTGAATCAAATCATCTCACGGGCCTTCTGTTCTCTGATATCACATGATCCCACAGGCATATGATATCATAGGGTTTGGGTCTCTGATATCACATGAACTCACAAGCATTCTGTTCTCTAATATCACATGATATCGTAGGGTTCGGGTCACTGATATCACATGGTTTTATGGGCATTCTGTTCTCTAATATCACATGAGATCATAGGGTTCGGATCGCTGATATCACATGATCTTACGGGAATTCTGTTCTCTAATATCACATGATATCATGGGGTCTGGGTCTCTAATATCACATGATCTCACAGGGCATTCTGTTCTCTAATATCACATGATATTACAGGGTTCAGGTCTCTAATATCACATGAACTCACAGGCATTCTGTTCTCTAATATCACATGATATCATAAGGTCTGGGTCTCTGATATCACATGATCTCACTGGCATTATGTTCTCTAATATCAGATGATATTACAGGGTTCAGGTCTCTGATATCACATGTTCTCATGGGCCTTCTGTTCTCTAATATCACATGATATAGTAGGGTTCAGGTCTCTGATATCACATGATCTCATGGGCATATGATATCATAGGGTTCGGGTCTCTGATATCACATGAACTCACAGGCATTCTGTTCTCTAATATCACATGATATCATAGGGTTCGGGTCTCTGATATCACATGATCTTACGGGCATTCTGTTCTCTAATATCACATGATTATCATAGCGCTTGGGTCTATCACATGATCTCACGGGCCTTCCGTTCTCTAATATCACATGATATCATAGGGTTTGGGTCCCTGATATCACAATCTCACAGGCATTCTGTTTTCTAATATCACATGATATCATAGGGTTGGGGTCTCTGATATCACATGATCTTACGGGCATTCTGTTCTCTAATATATTATGATATCATGGGGTCCGGTTCTCTGTCAAATGATATCACGGACATCAGGGACGTCATTTCACCAAAATGCCAGGGGTAGCGGAAGTGACATCACACGACCCTTGACCCCTGATGACATCACAGGAACTGATATCATTTGACCCCACCCCGAAGTGATATCGCAGGAAGCGATGGAACACGAACCTTTCACCCGTTGCCAAAACAGGAAGTGACATCACAGCATTGTACAGTACGAAAAATATGGTTACGATATCACTATAATGTGATGTACATTTCATGCAAGAATGGATCGCCATATATCTATCGTTAAGATCAGTGTGTATAGGCCCATATTACCAAATTACTGTGAATGCAAGCGGACGTCCAAGGCCAAATGAAAATGATGTGTTATTATATATCACTTACGCCTAAGCGATTTATATATAAAGAATATACACCCAATATCACCCAACCTGTGTTGGTACTCGACCTCAGAAGGATGAAAGGCTGAGTTGAAGCATTTAAGAACAGACTAAATCAGTGACTCACCCCCCTGAAGTGTGCCTGAAATAAACCTTTAATGAGTTTAGCAATTATTGTACAGAATTCCAGAAAGACACATTATTTGGTTTCCTATTCTTTCTTATTTAGGGTCAGTGCTGAACGTGTTAGACTTGTGGCCCTCATGTTCTTATTTGTCTTATTATTATTTTTTTTTAAAGGGCCTGAACATGAGAGCCAGCCACTCCAGGACCATGCATTACAAAAAACGAAAAAAAAAAAAAAAAAAACGAAATGTTTTTTTTTTATTTCTTTTTTTTTAACAGAGGTCGCAAGGGAGACCACAGAGGTCGCAAGGGAGACCTCAGAGGTCGCAGTTGCGACCTCTGGCGACCCCCAAATGACGTCCCTGACGGGCATTCTGTTCTCTAATATCACATGATATCGTAGGGTTCGATCTCTGATATCACATGATCTCATGGACATTCCGTTCTCTAATATCACATGCTATCAAAAGGTCTGGGTCTCTGATATCACATGATCTCACTGGCATTATGTTCTCTAATATCACATGATATTACACGGTTCACGTCTCTGATATCACATGAACTCACTGGCATTCTGTTCTCTAATATCACATGATATCATAGGGTTCGGGTCTCTGATATCACATGATCTCACGGGCCTTCTGTTCTCTAATATTGCATGATATCGTAGGATTCGGGTCTCTGATAACACATGATCTCACGGGCATATGATATCATAGGGTCTGGGTCTCTGATATCACATGAACTCACAGGCATTCTGTTCTCTAACATCATATGATATCCTAGGGTTCGTGTCTCTGATATCACATGATCTCACTGACATTCTGTTCTCTAATATCACATGATTTCGTAGGGTACGGGTCTCTGATATCACATGACCTTACAGGCATTCTGTTTGTGATACATTATCACATTGTCTCACAGGTGTGCTTTTGTTTAAAATGGCATTCCCACATGTGTTCAATTCTCAAGAGGTTGGTATCCTGATATCACATAAGTTTAGGTGTGTTCTTTGCTATCACATGATCATTCTATTCATTGACTTCACATAATTTCAGAAGTACCCTCAAGCCTAAAATCACTTAATGTCAAAGATGTTCGGTTCTTTGGTATCAAATGATCTCATATGTGCTCTTTGACGAAGCATGATCTTGCGTGCATTTTGTTCCAGGTACAGCATCACATGATCTAACTGGTGTGCTCTTGTCAAAAATCAAATGTTTTGTTCTTTAACATCACTTAATCTTAGAGGTGTTCTCTGATATCAATTGATCTGACTAGCATTCTGCTGTCCTTATCACGTAATCTCAGCGGTGTTCTCTTGTCTGATATCACATGATCTCACAAGTGTTGGTTCGCTGATATCCCATATTTGCAAAGGCGTTCTGTTCTCTGCTATAACCTGGTCTCACAAGTGTTAATTTCTCGGAAGTCACATGATTGCACAGGAGTTTGATTCTCTGATATCACATGTTCTCACAAGTATTCAGTTTGCTGATATCACATGGTTGCACAGGTGTTTGGTTTTCTCATGTCACATGATCTTACAAGCTTTGGTTCTCTGATATCACATTGTAGCACAGGTATTTGGTTCTCTGATATCACGTAATTGCAATGAGGTTGGTTTTCAGATGTCACGTGATCTCAGGGGTTTCCCATTCGCTGCTATCACGTGATGTCGCAGGTGTTCTGCTCTCTGGTATGATGTAATCTGAGGGGTGCCCTGTACAGAGCGTTATAAGGAGTTCTGCAGGTGTCTATATTTTGTCCAAAAGGTGTTGCCTAGTGAAGGGACAGGAGCCTGATCTCTGAGTCTACACAGGGGTAATGCCAGTGTCGCAGTCCCGCTGCCACCAGACACAAACATTGACCGCCAACTGCCCTTTCCAATATTAGCATAAAGTGGGCGCCCAAACTCCCCCATTGCTTCCTGAAGCTAGGCCCACGCTCAATAAATACGCTCAAAATACTAATACTCATTGCCCAGGTGGCCCCTCTCTGCACCAGCACACACTGGCTACCTGCCTTCACAGCTGTGACTGATGTGCCACTGGCGGGGGCCTGCCGAAGGCCGGCCCACCCCAGTGACTTGCAAGGAGGACTCTGGAATCCAAAATAACATTGAAAGTCATTGAAAATGGAGCCACCCCCTGAAGCGGCCATGCTCAGATTTTAACGGCAAATAGTGTGCATATGGGAGCACAGTCCTGTATGGAAGAATCCTCGGGGTGTATGGGGTTATGGGGTCTAGGGAAGCCCCAAAAGATGCTATATGTTTACAAATGTGGGCACCCTTTGGCTTCCAGAAACCTTTGCTATGTTCAGAGTCAGACTTTAAAGACTATATTCTCCCCGATAAGTCCATTGCAACCCCCCAGCCCCGGCATCAGACATGATGTCCATACATGGCAGGGTCTGGCATAAGACGCGCTGGCGGGCAGGCACTTTATGCCATCCATTCATGCTAGAGTGGGGACAAGGCATGATGGCACAACCTTTATGCCATCCATTCATGCTAGAGTGGGGAGAAGGCATGATGGCACAACCTTTATGCCATCCATTCATGCTAGAGTGGGGACAAGGCATGATGGCACAACCTTTATGCCATCCATTCATGCTAGAGTGGGGAGAAGGCGCGATGGCACAACCTTTATGCCATCCATTCATGCTAGAGTGTGGTCAAGGCGTGATGGCACAACCTTTATGCCATCCATTCATGCTAGAGTGTGGTCAAGGCGTGATGGCACAACCTTTATGCCATCCATTCATGCTAGAGTGGGGAGAAGGCATGATGGCACAACCTTTATGCCATCCATTCATGCTAGAGTGGGGAGAAGGCATGATGGCACAACCTTTATGCCATCCATTCATGCTAGAGTGGGGAGAAGGCATGATGGCAGAACCTTTATGCCATCCAGTCATGATAGAATGGTGACAACGCATGCTAATCTGCACTATATACATGCCAGGGTCTAGCATATGACATGCTGACAGGCACTTAATGATATACAAGATAGGGTGGGGGATATGACATGCTGGCAGGCACTTTTGCTACCCTGTCAAATTGCCCAATTCCATGCGTGACCCCTCGAGCCAGACCTGCCTTTTGCTTCCAATTACATGTGGGACTTGTAGTTTTGTTTCTGGGAACTGGGAAACTTGGCAGCTATGGATAGGGTGCAGCATTAGCGATTCTGACAGGCACTTTATGCTATGAATACATGATAGGGTGTGGGATATGACATGCCGGCAGGCACTTTATTCTATGTATGCATGATAGGGTGTGGGATATGACTTGCCGGCTGGCACTTTATGCTATGCATACATGATAGGGTGTGGGATAAGACATGCCGGCAAGCACTTTATGCTATGCATACATGATAGGGTGATGGATATGACATGCCGGCAGGCACTTTATTTTATGTATACATGATAGGGTGTGGGATATGACTTGCCGGCTGGCACTTTATGCTATGCATACATGATAGGGTGTGGGATAAGACATGCCGGCAAGCACTTTATGCTATGCATGCATGATAAAGTGTGGGATATTACTTGCCGGCTGGCACTTTATGCTATGCATACATGATAGGGTGTGGGCTAGGACATGCCGGAGGACACATTATGCTATGCATACATGATAGGGTGTGGGATATGACATGCCAACAGGCACTTTATTCTATGCATGCATGATAGGGTGTGGGATATGACATGCCGGCAGGCACTTTATGCCATGCATACATGATAGGGTGTGGGATATGACATGCCGACAGGCACTTTATTCTATGCATGCATGATAGGGTGTGGGATAAGACATGCCGGCAAGCCCTTTATGCTATGCATGCATGATAGGGTGTGGGATATGACATGCCGGCAGGCACTTTATTCTATGTATGCATGATAGGGTGTGGGATATGACATGCCGGCAAGCACTTTATGCTATGCATACATGATAGGGTGTGGGATAAGACATGCCGGCAAGCACTTTATGCTATGCATACATGATAGGGTGTGGGATATGACATGCCAACAGGCACTTTATTCTATGCATGCATGATAAAGTGTGGGATATTACTTGCCGGCTGGCACTTTATGCTATGCATACATGATAGGGTGTGGGATAGGACATGCCGGAGGACACTTTATGCTATGCATACATAATAGGGTGTGGGATATAAAATGCCGGCAGTCACTTTATGCTGTGCATACATGATAGTGTGTGGGCTATGACATACTGGCAGGCACTTTATGCTATGCACACATGATAGGGTGTGGGATAAGACATGCCGGCAAGCACTTTATGCTATGCATACATGATAGGGTGTGGGATATGACATGCCGGCAGGCACTTTATTCTATGTATGCATGATAGGGTGTGGGATATGACATGCCGGCAGGCACTTTATTCTATGCATGCATGATAGGGTGTGGGATAAGACATGCCGGCAAGCCCTTTATGCTATGCATGCATGATAGGGTGTGGGATAAGACATGCCGGCAAGCACTTTATGCTATGCATACATGATAGGGTGTGGGATATGACATGCCAACAGGCACTTTATTCTATGCATGCATGATAAAGTGTGGGATATTACTTGCCGGCTGGCACTTTATGCTATGCATACATGATAGGGTGTGGGATAGGACATGCCGGAGGACACTTTATGCTATGCATACATAATAGGGTGTGGGATAGGACATGCCGGAGGACACATTATGCTATGCATACATAATAGGGTGTGGGATAGGACATGCTGGCAGGCACTTTTGGGCATGCAGGAGGTGCGGGAGGGGGGAACTTTTAACTTTGTGAACCTGTCACTGTCCCCTCCCTGTGCATGTTTCAGCTCAGCTGATTTGCTCCAACTGCCCAGCCAAGCACGCACCAGAGAAGCCCAGGCACGCCGCGCCCCCTGCTGGTAGAAAACATGGAAAAACAGGTATAGTTCCGCTTCCGGCCGCGAGCGTAGTTTGGTGCAGTTACATGTCTTTATATCGAGGTAATGTATAACGAATACCCATATATCGAATCTTTTACCTTTAAATCTTGAAAACCTTTATAGCGAGTGCATTTATTTTTTTTATTTTTTGTGGGTTCCCCCCCGAACCTCCGTTTCCCACCCCTAAAAACCCATCCTGACCGTTTCCCCAAAAAATGTAACCCTTTACCCCACCCTAAATACATTCACTATAAAGCTCTTCAAGATAATAGATTCGGAGTATGGAGATTCGATATAAACACTGTCTACTGTTTGGTGCAAGCAGAAATTCCCAACCCTGCCCTTGAAACCACTCCCCTTCCTTTACACTTGAAGGGGATGGGTGGGTCGTGCTGTAGGATATTTCCTATTTGAAAAAGTTAACGAAAGAGGGAGAGAGGGAGGGAGGGAGGGAGGGCGGGCGAGAGAGAGAGATATCATTATAGCAAAACAAGAGGGAGCTGGAGAGGGCGGGATAGGGAAGTAGAAAAAATAAATAAAGCCGGGGAGCAGAGGAAGGACGAGCCAGCCAGAGAAAGTGGGGTGCACATGGGAGAATTGGATAACTTCAAAAGACGTAGACAATATGTAAGGCAGAAAGGCAGACTAGGGCAAGTAAGGGGTTATACAATTGCAGCGCCCCGTTTACTGCGACCCCATATATATGTGGGGGGATGGGTACATTATATAATGAATGAGGGGGGGTGGAGGGTCTGGGGTGAAAAGGGGGTCGAAATAAAAAAGAAAAGTCCAAATATTAGGGGGTCACATACAAACAGATAAGGAGAGAGAGAAAGAAAGAAAGAAAGAAAAAGAAAGAAAGAAAGAAAGAAAGAAAGAAGGAAGGAAGGAAGGAAGGAAGGAAGGAAGGAAGGAAGGAAGGAAGGAAGGAAGGAAGGAAGGAAGGAAGGAAGGAAGGAAGGAAGGAAGGAAGGAAGGAAGGAAGGAAGGAAGGAAGGAAGGAAGGAAGGAAGGAAGGAAGGAAGGAAGGAAGGAAGGAAGGAAGGAAGGAAGGAAGGAAGGAAGGAAGGAAGGAAGGAAGGAAGGAAGGAAGGCAATAGCGAGAGACAAATAGAGAAGGAGAGAGAGAGAAGGAAAGAAAGGACAAACAAGCCAACAAAATACCACAAAGAGCTCGGAAAATCGACAAGTCCTTTCACTTCAAGGCACTAGAAATTCAGGTAAACGAGACGACATATCCCCTGTTAGTTAAAGAGCGCCCCCTGCCAGACACACAAGAGAAACCTAGAAACGCCCACCAGGCAGGATGCACCGAGGATCCCTAACTCAGCAGAATCTCTGCTCAAAGGGAAGACCACTGATGATCAAGTACTGGACTAGTGACTACATGGTGATGATCCAAATTACAGACCACTGATGAGCAAGTACTGGACTAGTGACTACAGGGTGAAGATCCAAATTACAGACCACTGATGAGCAAGTACTGGACTAGTGACTACATGGTGATGATCCAAATTACAGACCACTGATGAGCAAGTACTGGACTAGTGACTACAGGGTGAAGATCCAAATTACAGACCACTGATGAGCAAGTACTGTACTAGTGACTACAGGCTGGCGATCCAAATTACAGACCACTGATGAGCAAGTACTGGACTAGTGACTACAGGGTGAAGATCCAAATTACAGACCACTGATGAGCAAGTACTGTACTAGTGACTACAGGCTGGCGATCCAAATTACAGACCACTGGTGACCAAGTACTCAGCTAGTGACTACAGGATGGGAATCCAAATTACAGACCGCTGATGACCAAGTACTGGGATAGTCACCACAGGCTGGAATTCCCATTCACTGGCCACTGATGGCCGAGTACTGGACTAGTGACTACTTGCTGAAGATCCCCATCACAGGCCACTGATGACCAAGTACTGGGCTAGTGACTACAGGCTGGAGATCTCAATCACATGCCACTGAAGACCAGGTAATGGGCTAGTGACTACAGACTAGAGAACCCATTCATAGGTCACTCGTGACCAAGTACTGGACTAGTGAATACAGGCTGCAGATCCCAATCACATGCTACTAATGACAGAGTACTGGCCTAGTGACTACAGGCTGGAGATCGCAATCACAGGGCACTGACGACAAAGTACTGGGCTAGTGACCACAGACTGGAGATCCCAATCACAAGTCATTGATGAGCAAGTACTGGGCTAGTGACTACAGGGTGGCGATACAAATTATAGACCACTGATGACCAAGTACTGGGTTAGTGACTACAGGCTGGCAATCCAAATTACAGACCACTGATGACCAAGTACTGGGCTAGGGACTACAGACTGGAGATCCCAATCCCAGGCCATTGATGACAATGTACTGGGCTTGTGACTACAGACCGGAGATCCCAATCCCAGGCCATTGATGACAAAGTACTGGTCTTGTGACTACAGACTGGAGATCCCATTCACAGGGCACTGATGACCAAGTACTGAACTAGTGACTACAGGCTGGAGATCCCAATCACAGGCCACTGATGACAAAGTACTGGCCTAGTGACTACAGGCGTGGAGATCCCAATCCCAGGCCATTGATGACCAAGTACTGGACTAGTGACTACATGCTGGAGATCCCAATCACATTGCACTAATGACCAAGTACTGGGCCTACTAGCCCCAGGATGGCAAACCCAATCACAGGACACTGATGACCAAGTAATGGGCTAGTGACTACAGGCTGGAGATTCCAATCACAGGCCACTGATGACCAAGTACTGGACTAGTGACTACATGGTAAAGATCCCAATCACAATGAACTAATGACCAAGTACTGGGCCTACTGACCCCGGGATGGCAAGCCCAATCACAGGGCACTGATGACCAGGTAATGGGCTAGTGACTACAGGCTGGAGATCCCAAATACAATGCACTAATGACCATGTACTGGGCCTACTAACCCCAGGATGGCAAGCCCAATCACAGGGCACTGATGACAAAGTACTGGGCTAGTGACTACAGGCTGGAGATCCCAATCGCAGGCAACTGATGACAAAGTACTGGGCTAGTGACAACAGGCTGGCGAGCCCAACCACAGGCCAGCGATAACCAAGTACTGGGATAGTGACTACATGCTGGAGATCCCAATCACAATGAACTAATGACCAAGTACTGGGCTAGTGGATACAGGCTGAAGATCCCAATCACAGGCCACTGATGGCAAAGTACTGGGCTAGTGATCCCAGGCTGGTGAACCCAATCACAGGCCATTGATGACCATGTACTGGGCTACTGACCGCAGACTGGAGATCCCAATCACAGGCCAGTGATTACCATGTACTGGGCTACTGACCACAGACTGGAGATCCCAATCACAGGCCAGTGATTACTATGTACTGGGCTACTGACCACAGACTGGAGACCCCAATCACAGGCCAGTGATTACCAAGTATGGGGCTAGTGACCGCAGACTGGAGATCCCAATCATTGATGACCAAGTACTGGGCTAGTGACCGATCCCAATCACAGGCCAGTGATTACCATGTACTGGGCTAGTGACCGCAGGCTGGAGATCCCAATCACAGGCCAGTGATTACCATGTACTGGGCTAGTGACCGCAGGCTGGAGATCCCAATCACAGGCCAGTGATTACCATGTACAGGGCTACTGACCACAGACTGGAGATCCCAATCACAGGCCAGTGATTACCATGTACTGGGCTAGTGACCGCAGGCTGGAGATCCCAATCACAGGCCAGTGATTACCATGTACTGGGCTAGTGACCGCAGGCTGGAGGTCAGAATAGGTACCGACGTGGAAAGCAGAGCAAGGCCTGATCGTGAGCTTGTGACACGTAGAACGTCCATGGTTGAACATCCTTACCCCCATCCTCCTATTCCCCCTATTCCTCACTTGCCCTTCTCACGCCCCATTCCTCCCCCTTCTCCTCGCTCTCACTCATTGTACAGGGTCGGTCATTGTCACTCATACTTGTAACGCCTCACACTTGGGCCTCACAGTCTGCCCAGACACCCTTGCTGGGGCTTCATAATTTGACAAATAAGGGATCCAAGTGAGTTGCCCAGAGTCACACAATGTAGTAACGCGAAGAAGCTGGGATTAGATACCAGACCACCCAATTTCATAATATATATATTTGGCCTCAGGCCACAAATCACTGTGAACTTCTGTTGCTCTGAGCTAGGCTGAAGGGGGGTGAGGTATAAGGAGGTTGAATAAGGGATGATGAGATGGAATAAATGTGTGGAATGTGATTAAGCGGTAAGATTGAGCGCTAGTCACAAATGATCCGTATACCTCCTATCGCACCCTCTTCATCCTCCTCGTACCTCACCCCCTCTTCTGAATACCTCAGAATAACAGCACGCTCCCCGGGTGATGTGGTCGAGTATAGATTGTTTAACTGGATGCTATGGTATCAAATCCCACCTCCTTCTTTTGACCAGATTGTGTGATCCTGGGCGACTCACTTGGTCTCCTTATTTGACAGATTGTGAAAGGTAAGAGGAGAACGAGTGGCGAGTGAGAGCTTCTGAGTGAGGAGTAAGGAGGATTAGAGGAGGTGAGGAGGTCCTATGAAGGACGCTGTAGGGCCAGGCCATGTCCTCAAGCCTGAGTAGACAGGGAAATGAATCCTACTGCAGAACCACGGGCCTCACGGCGCTTTCTCCGTGAACCCCACATCCATATGATGCTGGGAGCAAAGCCAGCCTTGGCAGGAAAGAGAGCCTAGAGGAGCGCGCCAGCGCATGAGTGCGACGGAGACTCCAAGACTTGTGGGCAAAGCTGTTGAAATATCTGTAAAGCTTTGGCAACACTTGTGAATTAATCAGCCACGCCAATAACGCGCTATCAAAATGGATGAGAGAATAAAAGGAAAGAGAAAAACGGTGAGAGAAGATTTTTTTAAGAGACCTAGAAAACACGTATCTAGAAAAGAGCCATTGACAGAAAGGAAGGACCAAAGCAATAGACACCGCGAGAGATGGGGAAATGGAAGCGCAAACACAGTACAGAAGAAGAAGAAGACAGACTAGAGCAGGAGTAAGCACACTTTAGCTCTCTGGGTGTTTTGGACTACGACTCCCAATCAGCCATAGCCAACAAAAAGCAAAAGCAATGGTGAGGGATCATGGGAGTCGCAGTCCAAAACATCTGCAGAGCCTCATGTTGCAGACCCCTGGACTAGAGACTGATTTTTCAGTGTCTTGAAGTAGCATTGTCTGTGGTCGAGGCCTTTGCAACTGAGTGCCTGATTCTTCTGAGGAGAAGTGTGTGGGGGGGGGAGGGTGCAATCCTCTCGTGGCTTCCCACTGTGCTCGTGGCCTCGGCTTAGCCTCCCCTAGAGTAGAACCCAAGTGTGTGATCATTCAGCTGCTGATGAGCTCCAACCCTCTCCATTCTTCCCAAGTATCGTCGAAGACGTCCCCGGCACGTGACCCGGAGCCCGCCTCGCTGCCAGGTTTGCTGGTCGAGACCTTCCAAGGTAAGCTGGGAGCATCCTAGGGCCTAGTGGTACTGGTGGAGGTGCAGCGGCCCCTGGGTCCAGCCACAGCGCCTCTTCTCTCATTGGTGGTGATCGTAGGAAAGGTCACCAAAGGCCTAAGATGGCGGCATCAAGCTTCCTTAGCACGGCGGCCATCTCGAAATCAGGGCATAAAAAGGTCTCTTTTTAGCAGGGCACAATACTTTAAATGGGAAATACCACCAACTCTCAGTAGGGTGGGGTAATGCCATCAAGTTTCAGTAGGCTGCTATACTTTCAATAGAGATTTCTCTGTATTTCTCCCAGGCTGCTATACTTTTAATGGAACTGTACAAACTCTTTGCAACAGGGCTGCCATGCTTTTGATGAAACAGTACATCACTTCTTAACAGGTCTGTACTACTTTCAAAGGGACAGCAAAAGGACTTGACGTAAGGGAAAAGTTTGCGGCTGAAAAGACCATAGCTAGCATGACCGTTACGGTCAAACAACCCAAAGTAAATACCTCCCCAAGCATACCCTACACATAAACCCCTCCCCCGTACTTACCTTTTGGCAGCACAGCTCGTTGTGTGTACCCAACTACCTGTGACACCAGTTCCCTTCACTAACATGCTTGGGAACCAGTGCCGCTGGGTCCTTTCCTTTTTTTTTCTTCTTCTAACTTTTTCCCCCCTATGCAGGGGACACCCCCACAACCCCTGTTTCTGTTATAGCGAGCAAGGGGAGCAGGGGACACCCTAGCAACCCACTTTGGCTATAATGGTTATGTATGGTATATTTGATTGAATGTTTGGTAGTACGGGATTTTCGTACAGCCTAAAATCGGTCAAATATACCATACGGTTTATTATTTTCGGTCATTTTGGGTAATTCTCAGCAAAAAACTTCTCAGCAAGAGTGTGTCACTTTCCATGATTTTGGCAGGCCAGTTGACTCACCCTCCAAGCCCTTTAACTATCCATAGACTTCAATGGGCTCTCACCAGCCAAAAACGAAATCCTCTGTTTTAAGGCGCCCTGTGGACGCGACAGGTTGAGCGGTATATTTTAATGGGACAGTACAGCACGTCTCCGTCGGATGGTGCTACTTTGAACAGGAACGTTTAAGCAGTTTTGTAGGCACTTGCAGTCAGGACTGTAGGCCAGTGAGTCCTCCTCTGTGATCTTCTCTTTCCGTTTCTTATCTGTCCTCCAGGGGAAATGGCGGCCGGGTGAAAACACATTTTTATTGCACCAATGTCTGTGAGAGGGCGTCCTCCATAATGGATGCTGGGGTGGGCTACATGGGCGGCAGTGGCCGGAGACCAAGTCCAAGCCCTGAGTGAAGTAAGCCTCCAGGGGCCATTAATGGGTCTTATAGCCCGTTCCACCAGCCATTAAGACTGTTAGCACCCTGACCAAACGCCTGAGCACTACAGTTTTGCAAAGGAAACTGATGCCTTGCTCTGAACACAGCGTGCTGAGAATAGGATCATGTTTCCATGTGAGAAACGTCCCTGCTGACATGGCGGCTGAGGAGACGGAAATGCATTGCTTTCAAAATAGAAAGAGGACAGGGTCGGATTCCAAGGTGCGGCCAGCGCCGGCAGCCGAGAAGGCGGAAGAGGGTAGGACGGGGGAAGCGGAGACGCCAGAGAATGAAACGTGGCTCAGACCAGGGAGAGATGCCAGAGGGTACTGCCCAGATTTCGAGCCCGCTCGTGTGTTAAGCCCATTGTTGCACCGTGGCATACAATTGTCTCGGGCACCAATGAAAAAGTGTCCCGCCGTTGCAAAAGGCAGTTCATTCCTTTTGTGAAAGACTGTTTGAATAGTCCCCACGGCGGAGTTTTTTGATACAATGTAATACAAATTGTGCAATTTAAAGAATATTTATTCAGCGATAATGGTCAAAACTACTAGCCGCATAGTGAAGTAACTCAAACTGGCCCATATTGGCCAAAAAAAGTGTCCCACTTTCATCACATCAACTCGCCCACAATTGCATTTTGCGTTTCTGGTTCGGCATTGCCCTAGTGCCCTGTAAACCAGTCCCAGCCTGTTAAGCCGCACATCCTGAGTGATGGCACTGAAACACAGGTCTCTAAGAAGGGCCATTATGTGCATGTGGGAGAGGGCACTCGTTCAAATAGAATAGGGTGAGAGAGTAGGAAACCCTTAATTTATTGAGGCTGGGGTCACATGCCACCTCTTATGAGCCCCCTGCCACCGGTTTCTCTTCACTATTCCAATCCTTGGATAGCGCTTACAAAGTGGGTAGCCTGTTTCTAAGCGCTTCCATTTGGCGGGCAAGGGAAATGAGCGCAAGTGGTGCAAGTTGGGCAGAATCACATAATTGGACCAAATGGGAAATCAGAGATTAGAACTCATGTCCCCTGGTTCCACTCCTGGCACTATTCACCTCAAGAAGCTGCCGTCTTCCAAGCTGCCTTCAAGCGAGAGTGGTTGAGCCCCATCACTAGTGGGGCGGCCCCTTCTTCTGACTACAGGGCCCCCAAGCCCCAGGATGCTGTTTTGTGGAGGACCTCGAGAGGTCTCGGGAGGATAGCTCAGGGGCAACGTGCTCGCCTTGGGAAGCAAGACATCACGGAGCAACACAGGTTTGATCCCTGGGTCCACGCTTAGAAACCTCGGGGTACGTTATAAATAACCAATCATATCTTATGTTAGGTTCCAACGCTCGCTGCCCTCACTCTGGAACCACACTGAAAGATGGAAGAAGTCTTTCCAGGGCTGTTCCGGGGTCCGACAAGGCATTCCACTTTTGCCAATGGTCAGTGAAGTCTGTCACTCCATTAAAGTGGATTTGGGAAAGCCCAAATTATAAATTATAGACCAATATACAACCACAACCATGATCCAATCTGGTTCCAACCCAAAGTCATTGCCCTGGGAACATGCTGGCCTCTGGAAGTATAAGGCCAATTTTCCCCTGAAGCTCAATGGGATAAGCCTAGCGTCCATCCACTCATGTGAGCCACTATAGTACCCGGGCCCTACCCGGCTCCCCAGCCTCCACTGGCGTAGAACTTAACGCACGCCAACCGCTTGACCGTCAAGTTACATAGCAGCCTGGTGCCCTCACTGTTAGATCCCAAATTTCACCCAATATCAATCCTTGACCAGATACGTCCAATTTTCATGTCTGTTTCGAAAGTGATCATCCCTTCTTTCTGCTTCATTCCACCTGCATGAACCGCCCCAACTTGATTCGTGTTCATGGCATGCCACATCAACAATCATTGGCTTCACACGTGTGCGTGCATTCATTCATTATTGCCCACGCCACCCTTCATCTGCCCACAAAGCATGACATCACTTCCCTGACCTTCACGCAAGGTCTGCAGTTTCATTGGGGGCGCGTGGGGGCTGGGGGCTGGGGGCTGGGGGCGGAGCTAGCTATTGTCATTCCAGGAGGTATGGGTGAGAGCAGGAGTGTGAGGGAGTCAAGAACTCAAGAAGAATGGGCAGATCTTAGAGGGTAGGGATGGTAGAATGTCAAAAGGATAGGTGGGATGAGCTTGGCAGAATAGTCAAGGGTCAAGGTCAAAAGGGTAAAGTCGTAAAGCGAAAGGTGGAAATCACAGCAAGGAATTGGAGAGTGTAGAAGAACGAGTGAGATGGGGGTAAGTGACCATTTTTGTATTGGAAAAGTATTGGAATGGACCAGGGAAGGATTTACAAGCAGAGTATGGCCAAATGTAGGGTCAAGGAGTCGGGCACGCTTGTTGACGGCAGGATATCATATAAATAGAATATGATTTCTGGGATCTCCTCAAGTTACACAACTCTTAAGTGAAGGGAAAACGCATAATATTATTCCGTTCCCAGCTCCAGGACTCCCAGATCCTGCTGGACTTGTTTTCAACCAATGTTGAAAAGGAGTGGAACGGGTTCCATTGGCCCATGGCAGACATTCTTCAGAGACATGGCCTCTGACCCATCATTGGAAGGACAAGGCCCATGGCCAGGGCAGTCCTTCAGCCTTAAGTACAGGGTGCACAAGAGGTTCATGGTCCTGGCCAGTAGACAAGGTGGCATCGATGCTTCTTCTCAGGCCAGGGGGCAGGAAGAAAGGTGCTGGGTTATTGGATTGTTTGAAGGATGGCTCTCTGATCAGTTTGTGGCTTCCAGAACCACATCGCCAATATCTTCTGGCACTGGAAGTCAGGCTTCCTTAATTGAGGGACAATTCCCGAACACGAAAGTGCCCTGGGATTAGGACTTGGACACGAAAGGACTTGGATTCGCACGAGGCTGAAGAGCAGGTCAAGAGCAAGTATTGGCTTATCACGTGCATAGCGGCAGACTGTGGCAAGCCCTTCCTGTTTGAAGCCAAACTTGACGGCGGTGGCAGACTCAGTCCACCACTCTGTTCATGAATAGCGCAATTGCTCAGACTTTAGAAGTATGGTACACTGGGTGGGCCAATAGTTGTTGAGTGACAATCAGGTTTTAGAAGGTTTGGTAGACAGGGTACACCACCTACTGTAGAGTGATAATTGGGTTTTAGAAGGTATGGTAGAGGGGGTAGGCCAATAGTTGCTGAGTGACACTCAGGTTTTAGAAGGTTTTGTAGATGAGGTGGGCCAATAGCTGTCGAGTGACATTAAGGTTTTAGAAGGTATGGTAGATGGGGTTGGCCAATAGCTGTCAAATGGCACTCGGGTTTTAGAAGGTATGATAGATGGGGTTGGCCAATTGCTGTCGAGTGACACTCAGGTTTTAGATGGTATGATAGATGGGGTTGGCCAATAGGTGTTGAGTGACACTCAGGTTTTAGATGGTATGGTAGATGGGCTGGGACAATAGCTGTCGAGTGACTCTCAGGTTTTAGATGGTATGGTAGATGGGCTGGGCCAATAGCTGTCGAGTGATCTCACTGTTGTTTTTTCTGCCACCCTTTCTACTCAGACTGTGAGTGCTACGGTCACTCAAACCGCTGCAGCTACATCGACTTCCTGAACGTGGTGACCTGTGTGAGCTGCAAGCACTACACGCGGGGGCAGCACTGCCAGCACTGCCGCCTGGGCTTCTACCGCAACCAGTCAGCCGAACTGGATGATGAGAATGTCTGCATAGGTAACTGGGAACAACTTTGCAACAATGGGTGAGGAGTGCGGGGGGGGGCATGTAGAAACCAAGGACCGCGAAAAGCAGAAAGAAACCCTTCACCCTCTAAAAGAAACAAAGCATCTATGGCCTTGTACACCAGGTGTCCCTAATGCATGGTAACCTCAGGTCTGATAAAATTATGTTGCATCACAACTCTTGCTGTGAGATCAGTGACCGTTTATGCATGAGAGCCGGCTGCAGTGACACTAGCTCATCAGAGGCAGAAACCTGGGGAACGAGTGTGTCCCAGGGCTGTGAAAGCGCCAGGATTACAAGAGAATGACAGGGAGGGCTGCAACCCAGGTTCCTTGCTTCTTGGCAATACATGTGAGCCTTAACAAGAGATGTGTTGGCGGGGTTAAGGCCCTCCTGAATGTCTGTGTGTGTGTGCTGCCCTCTCTACTCTGCGCCCTCTTCCTAATGCAGATTTCCCTCTTCACATTAAGTGCAGGATCTTACTTACAATAGTGCCTCCGCGTTCCACATTGGGCAGACAGGGACCCCTATTATTTGTGTTTGGAGTATGTCCCACCCTATGCCCGCATTTACATCAGCCTGTGGACGCTTCGCTAGTGAACACACAGACCACAAAATGAAGGGACTTCCACACCCAACTATAGTACACGTATTTGATCTTGTCCCTTTTGTTCCGTTCTAGTCTTGCTGAGTATCCCATTAACTGGGGGGTCTCAAGAGAATATCTCAGAAGGACCTATATCGAGCAGGTCCCGCAGAGAAGAAGGACCTATAGAGAGCAGGCCCCGCAGAGATAAGGACCTATAGAGAGCAAGCCCCGCAGAGAAGAAAGACCTACAGAGAGCAGGCCCTGCAGAGAAGTACCTATAGCGAGCAGGCCCCGCAGAGAAGGACCTATAGCGAGCAGGCCCCGCAGAGAAGAAGGACCTAGAGCGAGCAAGACCTGTGGAGAAGAAGGACCCATAGAGAGCAGGCCCGCAGAAATAAGGACCTATAGTGAGCAGGCCCCACAGAGAAGAAGGACCTATAGTGAGCAGGACCCGCAGAGAAGAAGGACCTATAGAGAGCCGGCCTCGCAGGGAAGAAAGACCTATAGTGAGCAGGCCCCGCAGAGAAGAAGGACCTATAGAGAGCAGGCCCCGCAGAGAAGAAGGACCTATAGAGAGCAGGCCCCGCAGAGAAGAAGGACCTATAGCGAGCAGGCCCCGCAGAGAAGAAGGACCTATAGCGAGCAAGCCCCGCAGAGAAGAAAGACCTATAGCGAGCAGGCCCCGCAGAGAAGAAGGACCTATAGCGAGCAAGCCCCGCAGAGAAGAAAGACCTATAGCGAGCAGGCCCCGCAGAGAAGAAGGACCTATAGAGAGCAGGCCCCGCAGAGAAGAAGGACCTATAGAGAGCAGGCCCCGCAGAGAAGGACCTATAGAGAGCAGGCCCCGCAGAGAAGAAGGACCTATAGAGAGCAGGCCCCGCAGAGAAGAAGGACCTATAGAGAGCAGGCCCCGCAGAGAAGAAGGACCTATAGAGAGCAGGCCCCGCAGAGAAGAAGGATCTATAGAGAGCAGGCCCCGCAGAGAAGAAGGACCTATAGAGAGCAGGCCCCGCAGAGAAGAAGGACCTATAGCGAGCAGGCCCCGCAGAGAAGAAGGACCTATAGCGAGCAAGCCCCGCAGAGAAGAAAGACCTATAGCGAGCAGGCCCCGCAGAGAAGAAGGACCTATAGCGAGCAAGCCCCGCAGAGAAGAAAGACCTATAGCGAGCAGGCCCCGCAGAGAAGAAGGACCTATAGCGAGCAAGCCCCGCAGAGAAGAAAGACCTATAGCGAGCAAGCCCCGCAGAGAAGAAGGACCTATAGAGAGCAGGCCCCGCAGAGAAGAAGGACCTAGAGCGAGCAAGACCTGTGGAGAAGAAGGACCCATAGAGAGCAGGCCCGCAGAAATAAGGACCTATAGTGAGCAGGCCCCACAGAGAAGAAGGACCTATAGTGAGCAGGACCCGCAGAGAAGAAGGACCTATAGAGAGCCGGCCTCACAGGGAAGAAAGACCTATAGCGAGCAGGCCCCGCAGAGAAGAAGGACCTATAGAGAGCAGGCCCCGCAGAGAAGAAGGACCTATAGAGAGCAGGCCCCGCAGAGAAGAAGGACCTATAGAGAGCAGGCCCCGCAGAGAAGAAGGACCTATAGCGAGCAGGCCCCGCAGAGAAGAAGGACCTATAGCGAGCAAGCCCCGCAGAGAAGAAAGACCTATAGCGAGCAGGCCCCGCAGAGAAGAAGGACCTATAGCGAGCAGGCCCCGCAGAGAAGAAAGACCTATAGCGAGCAGGCCCCGCAGAGAAGAAGGACCTATAGGGAACAGGCCCCGCAGAGAAGAAGGACCTATAGGGAGCAGGCCCGGCAGAGATATAGAATCGTCATTGCCAGGCCCTCTGGGTCAAGGAACAGCCTATTGCCATCATGTTTTTCTCTCTATCGACTTATTTTATGGGGACCCCTCTTTGTGCTGGATTTTGAGCAACGTATCCCCTCGCTGCATACGCTTCCTATCCCCTCCCCCCCTGTTTCCGGTCTGGTTCTTATCTCCCACCGCAGGGGGGCGAGCCGCCGCTCCCAGTTGCTCAAACACCCCAGGCCTGCCATGTTCTAATCAGTCCTATTTACTGAGGAAAACGTATCCTTTCATGAAACTAAAGCAAGAGATCCCGTGGCACACCTTGCTGTTCCGGGGCACCGGAAGTAATCTACATGTTACTGATCATGGAACACGTTCCAGCACTATATTTAAGATTTAAGCAACTGCAAAAGGGGCGGGGGGGGGGAGGAGAGAGAGAGAGAGAGAGAGAGAGAGAGAGAGAGAGAGAGAGAGAGAGAGAGAGACTGACTCTATGGGACTATGTCTGACTGCCAGTCAATCAGGATTCTTGGAATGCAGGCCCTAAATGCTGACAGTTTCCCACAGTTCCACTGCATACGCTCCTATTTGTACAGCAGCAGTAAGTTAGACACCGTTTTCAGGGGTCAAGTCCTAAAAATTAAAGTGGGGAGACTCATCAACAAAGGCAATGGGATGTGCCATCGCCAGAAATTGGCATATCAAGGTGGAATATGCACATTTCATTAAATTGGCTTTGCATAACAACCTAAATTGAACAGGACAAATGGCATTTGCCTTTCATAAAATCAACACACACACACAAAACCAAGAGAGGATATTGTCTTGTAATAGTGTTTTTGAAAACTTTAAAAGGTGTGCATGTTTTAAACTCCAAGAACCAAGACAAATGTTTTCCCTGGGACTTGCAGTACTGAAATGGGACATTTCACCTTTAGGTGTTAGTTATTTTTCATCAGGTCATATAGTGCAGTGGTGAAGTGTGCGGCCCACAAATCTGCCGCAGTTTGATCCCCGAGGTCGGCTTTAATTCAACCATTCAAAGAGGACATTCAATGTTTCTCATTTTAGCTGGGGTCCACCCTGAGTCCACCCTCTGAATAAAGTGGGTGGACTCCGTTTCCCCGCGTGCACCCTCGACTTGAGCCCTGATAGTCCGTTTTCCTCTTTTGTGAGCCATCCACTACGTGGCAGTGGGCACCCGGGTCCTAGCTTGTCACCCACTTCACTTTGCTGATTGGGCAATTAAGCCCTGTTAGTGCCCTCCCCTGCCGGCCCTAACAATAATTAACACCACTGTAATGTTGTTGTGCCACTGCAAGCAATGGTTTTGGGGCCCATATCGTGGGTTCTGGGTCGATACCACCTGTTACAGTCCCCCCCCACCCACCCGTGGATTGAAGCACCGCATGAGTCCAATACAGCCAGTTCTGAGGAGAGTTTCAGAACCGAGGTGGGGCTCAGATCCTTGGGACTGGTACGCATGCGCCATGAGAAAGGTACACGCAAAGCACAGGCATGTGTGTAACTTTTGGGCACACATCTGCCAGCAGCATAGAGGGGCCATGGGGACCAGCAAAGCAGCAGCCCTCACTGGTCTGCTGGAGAACTCCCTTTCCCTGTGAGTCGCTCTTCCCCAGTACGGACACATTAAAAGTGGGCACCACTATTTTCAAACTCGGTCTACTTCAAATGAATATTCTCACTTTGCCTTGGTACAAGTCCGCTGCCAACCGGCGGTAAAGTGAATATTGTGCGAAGACTGATGAAGTGTATTCTTTCAAATGATTTATTCACGATGACCCCACGTGTGTGTGGTCCTCACTGTCGGAGTTATTTCTCCAATGTATCATAAATAGTCAACGTCACTATTACCCTCTCACATTATGCGGGCCCTTGCCTGTGCATATGTCTTGGCCCTTGGACTGTGTTAGGCAGAATCACCTGCAGTACCCTTTGGAAACACTACATACAATTAAGACTCCAGGTGTAAGTACAATTTCACCTTTGGTACACACCTGAACTACACAGTTATGTGGTAGCAGTGGCTGAGCAGCCAGGCTTATCTCAAGGGGGACGTGAGCAGTACAGGATGTTACACAAAGGACTTGCAATTACAGTGGTTCAAACACTTACTCAAGGTTTCTTAGTAAAAAAGGATATACATTTATTTACACATTTAGTTAGAAAACATTCCACTAGCAAGAGCAGCTCAATATCACGCTATAATACTAAACCAATAAGTTTCTGAACAAGTTAAACTCCCCTGAAGTGGGAGCAAAATGGCACTTCAGTTACTTTCAAAAGAGATCGAACGACAAAGGTTTTAAGAATCAACACACAGTTACTTTCATAGGCAGGGCAAATAGATAGAGTTCACTACAACAGGCAATTCAATTCAATAGGTCTGGGCCAAAGTCAATGGTTCAGCATCTTGGATAGGATAGCACAGTTCTGATAGTAAATGGTTAAGTCTTTGCGCCTGTTCTTAGAAGTAGTTTGCTAGAAGAAAAGTTATATGTCGGTTTAAGGAAGGACACGCCTTCAAAGCTGGGAAAGTTTCACAAACTTTCACCACGGCAGAAAGGATTTCCTGACCGCACTTGCACAGTACCTTTTAAGTGAAGAAAAGCTGTAGCTGAGGCAGTTGTTCCTGGCAGTTCCTGCAGATCTCGCAGTTCCTGAGTTTCAGTCGTGGGGAAAGAAGGAGGACGTTGGGAGGTTCCCGCACTGCCCAGGGAAGAAGCCACAAGCTGGGTAAAATGTTGGTTTATTGTGTGAGTGCCTTAAAGTCCACAAACTGGTTTCCTTCTCACTGGCTATCCAGTTTTCAACAGCACTCTGAAGAAAATTCGACCAGTATGGAGATGGTGTCCAGGTGGCTTACGAGTTGGTTGTTCCCACCAAACTCAAGGGAAGAATTTAACCTTGAAGGGCTTCTCTGTCGATGAAGTTTCAGGCAATTCAGACCTCCAGCAGGGCTTCACCGGTGGACTACGAGTTGCAGCAGCCATCTTCCTTCAGCTCATCTTCGGTTATTTCGTTCCAGTGGTCGACTCTGCTTTCCAAGTCCCAGAGACCTGCTTCTAAACAGTTTTCCCCCATTCATTCCAGCCTAGCTGTCACCTTGCCAGACAGTCAGCCAGCCAATCACGCCAGCATGTATTCAGGTCTCCTAGGAGACTAAGCACAGGGAGTTTCATGCACCTCCCTCACATCCTGTCCACCCCAGATACTCAGGCGCCAGAGGAGGGCTTCAGCACTGAAGCCTGCCAAAGGGCATCGAACAAAGGGACCAAACCTGGTTTGGCGCGCAGAGTTAAATACAAGAAGGACCTTTCCTAAAAGAAACGGCGTAAAAAGTTGACCGGAGTCTGTTTTTATAGATAGGGCTTGGCCACCATATTGAAAAACATGGCTGACCCGATTTTTAGCTACTGTTGTTCGCGGTCGGGAAAAATCATGGTAGTTCATTCAAAAACCACTGCCAGCAGCCATTTCAAGAGGAAAGGGTAACATTCGACTGTTACATGAGTGTTTAGACACAGGGGATGCTAGGCAACCCCTCCACCACTCTATAAGAAGATAGTGTGTGCTGGATCTAAAAAGACTAGCAAAGTCAATTTAATTTCACATGCTCTGGGAGACAGTAGTCAGTCCCAGAGAAGGTATTTAAACCTTGGGGAGTCTGAAAGACACCCCTGTGCCACTGCACTGAAGGTGCTGTGTGACACACAAGAAAAAGATGATGCCTATGGAGTTGTTTAAAACGCCATATCCAAAGAACACAAAAGTAAAGCACACAACAAAATACATGAAAGAGTGGGGAAAAAAGGCTCACACTCTTTCCAGGTAAAAATGTAAATCCTAGAAATCCAGCAAAGTTGCTGGGGGTCTCAAAAGGTAAGGGAAATGAGCACATTCTTGAGAATTCTCCATAACAGACTGTCTCTCTTAAGGCAAAGTGAACAGGTTGCCCCAAAAATGCCAATATAAATGCATCAATGTCTGAACTCCCTGTTAAGTTGTTCCTCGACTTTGCAAATGAACCGTTACAGCTCCTTTTGGTTCCAGGAAGATCCTGTTCTTCAAATGTGCAGTTTTTCATTGTCCCTCATTGCTTCTTGTGAGGTTAGAGCCTCATGATATTGTCAGTGTACCTCATTTATGTCAGTTGAGGTGCGTGTTGCAATTAACATGCACGAGCACGGAGGACGCTCTCTTAACTGGAGACTCATTTGCACCAACGATTGGCCTCACTGTTCCAATGGCAGTGAGTACAGGTGGGTTGGGGCACACCAGTTTGTGGAAACAGAGCAAAGGGGAAGCCACTTCCTGGGACGTAATAGTCACAGGATTATCTATGGAGACCCAAGGGTGCTGTGGTGCCAGAACCTGGTAAAGTGATAAAAGGAACATAGGAGGCCAGTTTGCAGTTCTGCCAGAGGTGCTCTGGACAGGTAAAAGCACTGCCCAGAGTTCTCAAGGCTGCTTAGATGCAGTTGGTGACAAGGTTGGCCACCAACCTCGGGGTGTAAAAAGTTACATTTACAATAGCAATACAACAGGAAGTAAAATTGAGAAGCCTATCCACCTTGTTATGGGCCATGTGCTCCTTAACAATGAGATGGGTAGGCTAAGTCACTGCCCTAAGGGGCAATTTCCAGATTTGTAAGGAACACCATAGAATGGTACAAGGAGTCAGTCTGCCTGAAGGGGGAAATGGGTAGGCACACGTGAATGCAAGAAATCAACACTGGGACAATGTAGTAATCCGTCAGTCTTCATTAGTAGGCAATTTCAACCAAACAATGTACAAGAATTAAGCACAGTTAAAACAGCATTATAAAAACCATACATTATTATGAGACCATTTAATTACCAGCTAAAACCTTCCCCCACCCTCCCTCAGCAGAAATATAGTTACAGGCAAGTAACTCTTTTCTTCTCCAGCATTTGGATCTTTTTTGGCTTTACATGATCAGGACAGATTAAAAAGCAGTACACACAGAAAGGACAGGCGTAAGAATCAGCCTACCAAACAAAAACATACCCCAATTCTAATGCAATAAATATCAAAGCACTGTTTGGCCCACTGCCGTCTTGATCGTGCCGTCTACCTCCAGGTAGTAATGCTTTGTAAAGACATGAGTTTTTTGCAAGGTTGAAGCTTGACAAATGCTGTGGGTCAAGCCCTGGCTGTTCTGGCCCTCATTCAATGGCTGTTAGTCTTCCAGGAATCGGCATATTCCCTACTTCATTTTAGAACCTGATACAAACTGGTCTCCATCTGGCAACGCCGTGTTTTGAAAAGCCCTAGCCATGATGTGAGGTATCAGAGGCAACAAATCGCTGAACTGACCCACCGAATTAAGCTTTTCTCGCGGTGGAATACCACAGAGTTCTCCTCCCACCAAAAGTGTACAAATATTATTTGGCTGTTGTAGAAGGGATTTTGAAGAATGTTGGCAAGGGAACAGTTTGGTTTATGTGGATTTCAAAGAGTAATTTAGAAATTAATTTAAGAATTAATTTGTAGGGCATATTGCCTGAAGGGAAGTGTCACCACTCCGTACATTCTTTGACTACTCATGTACCAAATTAAATGGGCGGCTGGATGCGTTGTTTGCACCATGGCCACAGATTCGTGCCAACAGTGAGTTCTCATTTTGTGACAGGAGACTCCGTAACACCAGGTAAGAAAGATTTACTGAGAAAGGTAGTGCAGATATACGTACTGAACTCGGAGGCCACTAGCCGCCCAAGGCATCTAATGCAGGTCTCTGTCACCCATTGGACATTAGTTTATAAAACCTTCGTTCCTGGAGGTGGGCCAGCGTAAGATAGAGCTAAAAGAAAGAATAGCTTAGGAAGACATCTGGGGGTGGAGTGGAGGCTAAAATAAGAAATCTGTGATTGCGTGGGTAGACTGCATGAGAGAAGCGGGATGCATGAAATAGTGCTGGAAAAAGGCTGACCCACAGCAGTGAGACACAGACCCCCACCCCCAAAAGCAGAAGGAAGAAGAAGGGAGACACAAGGAGTAGTCTTGCAGGAGGTGGCCTTCTGCAACATTTCTCTTTGAAATGCATGATACAGACCTAGCTCCAAATCTCCAGGTTATGGATTACAAAGACGGCATGCCCCTTATGTTTGAGGAAACTTGCTACACAGTTCTATCAGCAGCGCTTTGAGTAGACAGCCTCATCTACTAGCAGCTAGAAAGCTACGAAGAGTCATGGCAACATTGATGCAGTGTTGCAGGCTGAAACATGGCATAACAGATAGCACAGCAGAGTTGCTGGTTCACACTGAGCTCTTATGTTTGTGTTTTGACAGAATGCAACTGTAACCAGAAGGGCTCAAAGCACGACCGTTGCAATGACACCGGCTACTGCGACTGCCTGGATGGTGCCACCGGGCCTAAATGCGATGACTGCCTTCCCGGCTACTACTGGAGGCAGGGTTGTCTACGTGAGTATCCCCAGGCCTGGTCATGCCCACAGTAACATACTGCTATAATAAAAACTCAGAACTCAGCAAAGGTGATTAATTTATCATCTGTAGGCAGATAGTAGTCATCAAATTCTGCACCATTCAATGCTAAACTGTGAGTAGCGCGAAGGAGGTAGGAGCGCAGTCTGCTTCTTATCTGTCCCTCAGAGTAACCTAACAGTTGAAAGAAATCTCTGGAACTGGGTCCTCTAAGGGCTTGATTGCACCCAAACCATCAAAGTTAACAAACTGAAAACACCACAAAATGGGCATTGTCCTAATTTATTGTTTGTGAAATGGAAACTGTGTTTTGGGACTTTGTTACTGTGTATAGCACTTGCCACCATTTACTGGAGTGCTTCCAAAGCAGACACACCCTTATTCAATGATAAGTGGATATGTGGTGTTGATTATAACCATCTGCCTCTCACTTCTCCACTCTTGCAGCAAACGTGTGCGACGACGAGTTCCTGATCTGCCAAAATGGTGGAACCTGCCACGAGAATCAGCGCTGCCTCTGTCCGAACGCCTTCAAGGGGATCTTGTGTGAGCAGCCCAAATGTGACCCCCACCACAAGGACTGTGACGGAGCATGCAGCACATGCCTCAACCTGGTGGCCGTCGTCTTGGGTGCCCTAGTCGGCCTGCTGTCACACCTGAGGGACTTCTAGATTGCCAAAATACTTGAAATGGCACAAAGAAAGAGATGAACCATGAGGGGGAACCCTTAAGAGGGTTAGGCTGGGCTCACTCGCACCCTTGCCGCTATCCCTTCGTGGCTAGAAGACAAAGCACCTTGTATTATCCGCAATGATTTGTCAACACCGAAAGCAAGACACCTACTAGGTTGGTCTGTATCATTGGAACGGAAGGCGCCATTTGCCACAGTGATCATGTAGACCGTTGGCAATGCAGCTGCTGCCCTTCCAGAGAGACGTTAGAGGGAGGAGCAAGGAGTCAAATGTGATTAACAATCCCTAGTTCCACATCAAGATGGCGGAATTCCTCAAGATACTTCGAACGTTTCGCACAAAAAGACACGGGTTTCTCTGCCAAAAGTAAATAGGGAGGAAATAAGGGTAAATAAATATAGGCTCACAGATGTTTGCTTTTTCTTATTTGATATTTGTTTTGCTTTTGAGGGGGCAGGTGTTGCCATGCAATCAGGACTTGTCCACATCGAAAGCACCAGGCTCTGACTGTTCTGTCTTCGTCGCTTCCTCCAGGGATGGCCTACAAACATGTTCTACTTGGGCATACCGTGCAGCCAGACTTTGCGGCCGCTCAGTTATATATACACATATATATATATATATATATTTTTGTTAATTTGTTCTATGTTCAATCCACTGGGACACACCATAAATTATTGGGGCAGGAGCATCGGTCACATGACATACGACGCAGACAGCTCATACTGTACCTTCCGGAAGTCTTTCTTTCATTTTTAATTTTGTAGAAATTTATTTTTGTTGCAATTTAACATTAAGAGATGCTCACAGGGAGGCAGTTGCAATGGACATTCTGGTATGGTGTATAATCCCACAGTAAAATAATGATGTATCGCTGCTGGACCCATTGTCTGTGTTGTGTAGCGGGACATGGTTCGGGGTAGAATCTGGAGTTATCAACCTTGAAATCGTATGCCTCCCCAAACTGTTGTAGGGAAGAGTAATTAGGAAAAGAGGGGTTACGTGTCATGACTGAAAACAGATTATAATTTGTCCAACAATTCCTCCATATAGTAAACCGACAGATTTTGGAAGCAACATTGGGTGGCAAGCCCTTGTGAGGACATTCATAAAACCCACATACAACCCATATGACAAAAGCAAAGCAAGCCAGATTAAGACCTCCATAGTTATCCCAGATGAATAGCAATTTAGGGACACACTGACCAATCAGCATAAGACTCTAATGCCTATCCTAAATTAACTAACTCCTGAGGGACACACTAACCACCTACATAATACACCCACCATAGCTATTCTAAATGAACTAACTGCTGAGGGACACACTAACCACCTGCCTAATGCACCCACCACAGCTATCCTAAATGAACCAACTCCTGCGTGACACACTAACCACCTACATAATACACCCACCATAGCTATTCTAAATGAACTAACTGCTGAGGGACACACTAACCACCTGCCTAATGCACCCACCACAGCTATCCTAAATGAACCAACTCCTGCGTGACACACTAACCACCTACATAATACACCCACCATAGCTATTCTAAATGAACTAACTGCTGAGGGACACACTAACCACCTGTCTAATGCACCCACCACAGCTATCCTAAATTAACAAACTCCTGAAGGACACACTAACCAACTGCATAATACACCCACCATGGCTATCCTAAATGAACTAACTCCTGAGGGACACCGTATCCACCTGCCTTCTGCACCCATCATAGCTATCCTAAATGAACTAACTCATGAGGGACACACTAACCACCTGCATAATACACCCATCACAACTATTCTTAATGAACTAACTCCTGAGGGTCACACTAACCACCTGCCTAATGCATCCAGCACATCTATCCTAAATGAACTAACTCCTGAGGTACACACTAACCAACTGCATAATACACCCACCATGGCTATCCTAAATGAACTAACTCCTGAGGGACACACTAACCACCTATCTAATGCACCCACCACAGCTATCCTAAATGAACAAACTCCTGAGGGACACACTAACCAACTGCATAATACACCCACCATGGCTATCCTAAATGAACTAACTCCTGAGGGACACTGTAACCACCTGCCTTCTGCACCCACCATAGCTATCCTAAATGAACTAACTCATGAGGGACACACTAACCACCTGCATAATACACCCATCACAACTATTCTAAATGAACTAACTCCTGAGGGACACACTAACCACCTGCCTAATGCATCCAGCACAACTATCCTAAATGAACGAACTCCTGAGGGACACACTAACCAACTGCATAATACACCCACCATGGCTATCCTAAATGAACTAACTCCTGAGGGACACTGTAACCACCTGCCTTCTGCACCCACCATAGCTATCCTAAATTAACTAGCTCATGAGGGACACACTAACCACCTGCATAATACACCCATCACAACTATTCTAAATGAACTAACTCCTGAGGGACACACTAACCACCTGCCTAATGCATCCAGCACATCTATCCTAAATGAACTAACTCCTGAGGGACACACTAACTACCTGCCCAATACACCCACCATAACTATCCTAAATGAACTAACTCCAGAGGGACACACTGACTACTTCTGCATCAGACTCCCACAGTTATACTAAAAGAGTAACATTTTAGGGACACACTGACCACCCCTAAGTAATACACCCATGGCTATCCTAACTAAGTAGCACATATGGGGCACACTGGCCACCCCTATATAATACTCCCATAGGTATTGTAAATGAGTAGCACCTATGGGACACACTGGATACCACTGCTTAATACTCCCATAACTATCCTAAATGAGTAGCACCTATGGGACACACTGGCCATCCTTGCACAATAGTCCCATAACTGTCCTAAATGAGTAGCACCTATGGGGCACACTGGCCACCCCTATATAATACTCCCATAGGTATCATAAATGAGTAGCACCTATGGGCCACACTGGCCACCCCTGTATAATACTCCAATAACTATCCTAGGTGGGTAGCACCTATGGGACAGACTGGCCATCCCTGCACAATATTCCCATAACTATCCTAAATGAGTAGCACCTATGCAACACAGACCACCTCTGCATAGCACTCCCATAGCCATCCTAAATGAGTAGCACCTATACGAGACACTGGCCATAGCTGCATAAAACTCCCATAACTATCCGAAATGAGTAGCACCTATGGGACACACTGCCACCCCTGCATAAAACTCCCATAACTATCCTGAATGAGCAGCACATATAAGAGACACTGACCACCCCAGCATAATACTCCCATAACTATCCTAAGCGAGTAGCACCTATGGGGCACATTGCCCACCCCTGTATAATACTCACATAGCTATCCTAAATGAGCAGCACATATAACCCCTCCGGCACCCCTCAAAGCACCAGTAACATGTCCAATAGCACCAGCTGCATGCCCAGCCCTGACACTACTCCCCCCTCCCTCTTGCAGGCTCAGGTTTAGTGGGGTACATCTGATGGAATTGGCAGAGGAGTCGAGGAGCATGAACGTTCTGAGTGGGTTCCCAGGATCGGTCCTCTGGGCCATACCCTTTCCAGTCTATGAGGTACCACTGGTTTCGTTGCCTGATGGTGAGTCCAAGATGGCCTTAACTTCGTATTCTGGGTACCCGTCAACTATAACGTGTGGGGGTTTTGTTTGTTTAATGGGAGCTGGGGCTGGTTTTAACAAGGCAACATGAAATACGGGATGTATCTTCATATGTTGAAGCAATGTCAACCGTACTGCCACTGGGTTAATGATTGATTCTACTGGAAACGTGCCAATAAAACGGGGATGGAATTTACGTGTTCCTTGAAGATGAAGGTTCCACGTTGAAAGCCATACATTGTCTCCTATGTGATAGAGTAGACTTGCTCTTCTTTTCTTGTCTGCATAGCGCTTATACGTTTGCTTTGCTGTTGTCAGGTTGTGTTGTCTTGTCTGCCAGATGCCTTCCAGCTGCTTTCTCTGTTCCCATGCTGCTGGGACACTAGGTACATCAGGTTGTGCTACTGGCTGAAAGCGTGGTTGGTACCTGTAGTGTGGAATCAGAAAAAATACAATATTACGGCTGTTACACCGAGCAAAGGAAAATACACCGACACAGGCTTCTAAAGATTCCCAGAATCTTTATTACAAAACTGAACAGTATTCAACAAAGTACACAAATAGCTATTTGGCTGTCAATAGATCACAGAGACCACCAGTAGGGTTCAATGTGAGCAGTGAGACAATTTCCTAGCTGGACATCGACGCATTTATACAATTTGTAAAATGATGTCCAGCCCCTTTACAGGTTAATCATGCACTGGGCTAGGGTCTCGCCAGGTTCACTTTCCTAATTTACATATCCCGTGCTTGTGTTTTACTTTTTCAATACATTTACTAACACACTCCATTATTCTTTAATTTCACATTTGCACTCTATACATATTGTTTAAATACAGACCAAACAATGTTTCGCCTATTATATTCGGATAGCATTATTGTTCTTGTATACTTGTAGTTTAACATTGCTAATTCAAGTAATCCCCTGCTCCCGAGGTCAGCGAAGGACAAGGTCTACATGACCCTAACATGTAGCCTGAGGGCAGGTTGGACATTAACTCCCCTACAGAGGTTGGAGAGGTTAAGGCAAGAACAAGGACACACGAGACGGCCATTTTAGATTACAGGGTGACTTTGTATAAAACCCCAAAATGGCGGTTTCTAACCTAAAATGGAGGCTTGATTCAAGATGGCGCCTTACATCAATTTCTAAGGTCAAGACCTTGCCGCAGAGAGTTATTCGCGTATAATTTTAAGCAACTTGGCGTAGGCCAATATACATACAAATCGTTTGTAATAAGAGACATAATTTAATATCCGGTTTGACAAACCCTCCTTTTGGCCTATGCCAAGTGCTAATACTACCTCTGATTTGCTTGCTAGTAACTCCATGCGTCATCGTCCATACACCCTGAATCATTGTCGGACATATCTATTGTCACTAGGTCTGATACCAGAGTTTCTTTCAACACATACTCTTTGGAGAGCTCCTTTGGGGCATATTTTTTATTCCCTAATACACTTGTTGCTTGTGCGCAACATCCCCCTAATACTGAGCATATACCAGGGAGACACTGTATACAACAACAAAGAAACAGAAAACTTCCCAAGATAATCAATAGGGCCGAGAACAACTTCCAACCCCATGACCGTAGGAGGTCCCAAAACCATGTACCCAATTTCCCTCAGGAACATGTACTTCTGAACTAAGAACATGTAGATTTTGGATCGCCCCAAAAGATCGTAGGAGAGGAGTCTGGAACGTAAACGCAGCAAGCGGACCCCACTAATTTACATACTCCTCCTCGCTCTGCCAGGATGACATCTAATGCCATCCGGTTCTGAAGAGCCACTAATCTTATCGCTCTCTGCTCCAACATCATATTATAGAGTATGTCAGTGGTCCGATTGATGGTTCTCTCCAATACTCTCGCTAGTCCCCTAATATCCTCTGAATTCATAATTTGCCCAAAAAATGGCACAAAGGATTTCATAATATCTCCTAAGGTTTGTGCTGGAGTATCCCTTTTTACACCTCGTCGTGGACGAGCCTTTGAAATTTCTGTAGTACTGGCAATAAATACCCCAGGTAATAGAATCCCTAAATAACAGGTTCCTTGCCAATCCCTGGGCAACCACGGAAATGCCACATTACCGCAAACAAAATAGACAGGTTCACCTACGTACAGAGGTCTGTTTTCACTAGTCAAATTCGCAATGTTGGCGCACTTTCTAAAATTACCCATTGACCTTGTTCCATTCATCTGTATGCAGAAGGATACTGAATCGGGGCTGTGATTAACAGAATAAGATGGAGGTGTGGCATCCTTATTGCCTATTGGAGCAATTTTGAAAGAAATTAAAGACTGAAAAGGACGAGACAATCTATCAGAGGGCCTAACAGAAGCAACGTTTGGCTTGCTTCTATTTGCAAAAAGCGAGCATCGCAGGGGCATCAAAACTTTCTTTTCAAAACTATTTAAATTTGTACCATCAAAGTTCCCTGAGATGCTGTCATTCCATCAACCAAAAAATAGTGCTCTAGGAGAGGCGTAACAGGCAGTTGTCAGAGGCAAAGGGTAAATATACCAACCTAGCCCCTTATCCCCATGTTGCGGTAGATGTGTACAGATCCAGCAATTGGTCTTATTAAAAATTGCACGAGTGGCATTCATGATTAATAAAAGGGTATTATTCTGATAATTCCGTCTATGTAAAGAATCTCTAGGTGACAAAGTATGCAATTGCACAGAGGGAGTGGGAATCACAGATACATTTTCAATAGGTAAAAAGTCCTCTAACGGATATGCTTCTTCCAGATACCATAACCCAAACCCAAAAGTCATTACAAATCCAGAAATTAGTACGAGAAGGCAACAATACACACTTTGGGGGTCCCCTTACATACTTGATCATTGTCTCTGCTAGTCACATTTTTATCTAAAAGTTCAGTACGAGTGGTAGCGGGTGCAGGCATCGTAGTCTTCAATCGAAAAAACACCAATTGTTCGTTTGCTGGCGACTCCAGTCGCGCGTCTTATTAATGTCTTTCCCACAACCCTTAGCCAACAGAATCTTTTGTACAATCGGGCCAAAAAGACAAGCCCTCAAATGATTTTTTTCAATCGCACAGTCAGACCATGCTGTACGTTTACTTCCTTGGGCGCAAATTATATTTTGCAGTTTCTGGTGGGAACAAATTGTCGTCACTTCCTCCTGGAAGTGGCGAACGGACGGAAATGGGATCAAGAAAGGATTGATCCGGAAGTTCCACTGTTGGGGAGTGCGGAGACAAGATGGACGTTTTGTCCGGCCTTGCGGATTCTGAAGCGGTCTCAGATTCTCCCTTGTTGGTTGTTGCTGTTTCAGGCACGCGAGTTACAGCCGTGGGAAGAGATTCTGTGTCTTCTGTATCGTATGGCACGGGCTGTGGGATCCGTTTGGTGTGCGTCGCATGGATCCAGTGTTTACGACCCGCTACCCGCACGGCAGTCTGGGTGACTAGCAGGACTTGGTAGGGACCCCTCCACCGAGGGGCAATGCAAGATGACCTCTCAAAAACCTTTGTGAGGATCCAGTCCCCCGGTCGTAGACTGTGACCGGGGCCCTCGTAGTGCACAGGTAATGCCTCTCGTACCTGGTGATAAATTGAAAACAGATTTTTAGTCAACTGGTTACAGTAGTCTGAAAGAAGCACATTTTCTGTATCCCATAATGAGCGACTTTTTGGCATACCCCAAATATTAGCAGGTCTCACCATTACCACCTCAAAGGGAGAGAGCCCAGTCTTAGTTTGAGGGGTCGTTGTCATCAATAGTAACAAGATCGGTAAGGCGTCCGGCCATTTTAGCTTGGTGCCAGCACACATCTTAGCTAGTTTGTTCTTTATAATGCCATTGTGCCTTTCCACTAATCCGGCACTCTGGGCATGTCTAGCTGAATGGAACCGCTTGTCAATCTGTAAAAAATTTGCAAATTTGCAGGATTACAGTGGCAACAAAGTGTGGCCCCTTATCAGACCAGATGACTCTCGGCACCCCGAACCTAGGAAAAAACTCTTTCAACAGAGTTTTTACCGTGGTTATGGCCGTTGCATCTTTAACCGGGAAGGCCTCAACCCACTTACTAAAGGCGCAAATAACAACCAATACATATTTAAGATTGTTACACCGTTCCATTTCAATAAAATCAAAGTGAATGACCTCAAACGGGACAGAAGGTGGAGCGAAACTTCCTCTAGGAGTCGAGGTACCTTTTCCTACATTGTGCTGCAAGCAAACCATGCAGTTCTGGACAAAACGCTCCGCAATTTTGAAAATCTTATCATTGGCCCATACACTGTGTAGCATTTTTGTTAACGTCCGCGCACACACATGTTTCGGACCATGAGCCATAATAACCATCATTGTAATGTAGGCGTCAGGGAGTAACCATGTCCCTTCAACATTGTCTACCCAACACCCATCATCATCCAATCTTCCTGCAACCTCGATCCATCTCTTAGTTTCCTCTATGGTAGCATCTGCCTGAATATCTTTTACAACATCGATACTTTCTCCCAAAGTGCAAACATTTACAACTTCTTTTACAGCGTACATTTCTGAACTGCAATCAGTGGCAGTCTGTTTAGCTATCTGATCGGCGAAGGCATTCCCTTTTCCTACATCATCTGTAACTTTTTGATGTGCTGAACATTTTATGATAGCTAACTGAACAGGGAGTGCAAGTGCTGAAAGTAATCGCACTATTAAAGTGCCATGCTGGATTTTCCTTCCATGCGAGGTCAAGAAACCTCGTTCTTTCCAAAGTCTACCGAAATTGTGGGCCACCGCAAAGGCATACTGACTGTCAGTATATATATTCACTGTACGCCCTTCAGAAAGCTCACAAGCTCGAGTTAACGCTATAATTTCTGCGGCCTGCGCAGAGTTATGCATAAGTCTTTTAGCTTCTACAACCGTGCTTAAAGTAGTGACAGCATAAGCAGCCGTGGATGTTCCGTCTGGAAGTTTAAAACAAGAGCCATCACAAAATAGCTCTCCTTGAGGGCTATTCAAAGGCGTGTCTTTCAAATCGATTCTGCCTTTAGTCTCTTGTTCTGTCATATAAAGGCAATCGTGTGACATATCGTCATCATCAACAGTATTTTGTGAGACAGGTAAAAGTTCAGCCGGATTTAATACGCAACACCACTGAATTTGAATGTAGGGGGCAAACAAGATCAGTTCATATCTTGTCAATCGTGCAGAAGTGAGGTGTTGCGTTTGAGTTCTATTCAATAGAATATCTACAGAGTGAGGTACCATTAGGGTTAACGCATGACCCAGGACCATTCCCTCACTCTGTTTTACAGACGCAGCAGCAACAGCGCGCAAACATCTTGGCAAAGCGCATGCTACAGGATCAAGGGTGGAGGAATAGTAGCCGCACGGCCTATTCTTCCTTCCATGTTCCTGCATTAACACAGCCAAAGCACATCCATCACGTTCATGCACAAACAATACAAAGGCCTGATCATAATTAGGGGTTCCTAAAACCAGCGCCGAACACAGATCGGATTTTAGCAAATCGAATGCTGTCTGGTGTTCCAAGGTCCATGGCAATGGCAAAGAAATGCCCTTCTTTGTCAAAGCCAACATTGGTTTAATCATTAACGAAAAATTCGGGATCCACAATCTACAATAAGAAGCCATACCTATCAAGGCTCTAACTTCCTCTTGCGTATTTGGGACAGGCATACCAGAAATGGTCTTTATTCGTTCAGGTGTCAACCATCTTCCCTCCTTTGACAGGAGATAGCCTAAATAGGCGACCTCCTGGCAACAATATTGGAATTTCTTAAGTGAAGCTTTGTGGCCATGTTTTGCTAGATGACAAAGCAACAACACAGTGCCTTCTTTACAGGCACTCTCAGAATCAGCAGCCAAGAGGAGGTCATCTACGTACTGTAGTAACGTGCAAGTAGTAGGCAACTCGAGGGTATCAAGCTGCTCTTTCAATGCCCTACTATAAATACTTGGACTCTCAGTGTACCCTTGCGGTGCACGAGTAAATGTAAACGAGCGTCCACCTAGGGTAAACGCAAACAAATACCCGCTATCCTTGTGTATGAGAATACTGAAAAACACGTTTTTAAGATCAACAACGCTAAAGTGAGTGGCAGAAGCCGGAATAATGGTTAATATCGTTGTAACATCAGGTACAATAGGAAATTGAGGAGCCACAATTTTGTTAATAGCGCGTAAATCAATTATAAAACGAAAGGGAATCGCATTATCACCTTTTTTTGTATACTGGCAAAATGGGGCTGTTACATATGCTACCCGTAATCTCCTCAATTACTCCACGATGTACAAAATCAGAAACTATACATTTCAAAGCCTGTTCGCCTTCAACTGAGATCTTATATTGCGGGATGCGAGGCAATTTTACTCCATGTTTCAAAATAATTTTAACAGGTTAAATCTGGAGAATGCCCACATCATTATCATCAATTGCCCATAATCATTCTGGAACATTACTAAATTCTAGCGGTAAAGGTCGAGTCAAAAACTGAGAGGCGAGTGATTGCTGGGGTGAAATTGTTAGCCGAATTCCATCCGGAGAACAATGAATTACTGCGTGTAATGCCTTCAACAAATTTAGCCCCAGCAAGTTCTCCCCACAGTTTGTGGTAAGTAGGAATGGACACTGTTCCGTGAAGGGACCCAGTGTTATCGGTACTGGCAAAGAAACCGGACAAACTACAGGCGTGCCTGAAAACCCTACGGAAACGTTGGATTGCCCTAACAGGGGACTATTTGGAACCCGTGAATGGTCAATGGAACATTTCTGTGCTCCCGTATCTACTAAAAATAGATGCTTCCTATTTCCCACCGCCATCTCAACGTAGGGGCCTTTCTGATGAACAGGAATAGGCATAGGTTCCAAATCCTGTTTCGGCCAATCCTAGTGGAACAAAATGTTATCAAAAGGAAGCTCTTCGGAGAGGTATGCGGCAGAAGGGTGATCAAAAATGTTTCTATTATCCACATTCGAAACTTGCTTTTCTTGTGAAGAAGGTTGCTGTGAGTCTGGTGTAAACTGACCTCTGCCAGGGCCCCCTGCACCTGGGCGACCTCTGGATCATCTACCCATGTTCCCAAATGACCTTTGCTGTAAGGTCAGACAGCGTGCGCGCCAGTGGCATTCCTGCCGGCAATAGGCACACTGGTTAATGGTTACCAGGGCCAAGGGCGCACTTCCCTGTGGAATGTACTGACCTCTAAATTGATTACCCCCTCTAGGGTTTCTAACAATCTGCTGCAATAAAACCTTAGTTTTCAAGTCACCCTTTTTTTTCTCAAGTTTCTCTTTTTCAGTATTAACACGATTTTCATAATACTGAGCCATATGCAATACTTCTGATTGGGACTTCACCTGCCAAGCGCTTTCAGAGGACATAATCTGTAACTGGATGTCAAGCAGCAATCCACGTACAAATTTGATGACAAACAACCTTTTCCCTGACTCTGTGCCCAAGTCTTGTCCACTGAAATCCGAGAATAGCTGCTCGAACCAATTGAAAAAATCAGTAGCACCTTCAGACTTTCCTTGGACACAGGCCGTAAGCGTGTCCCATATGATTCTTTTTTCTGGTACCATAATTTTCAATTTTACAATAATTCTATCAGGCAAGGTTAATATCACTTGAGGTGGTCGTTCCCCAGCTGCTCTTTCTCTGTCTAGCCTAGTCATGTTATCCCATGTATCTCCCAACCTAGGTATGTCGTCTATAGTCCTAATCTGCTTCCACAAATCAACTGGCAGGAGTACGGGAAATAATAGGTCAATATCACTTAGAGTGAATACCGACGACTGTAAGACCGACTCTATTTCTTTATAGAATCCGGTCAGATTTTTTCGTATATCAGGAATAGATTGCGTTATGGTGTTCACTTCCTGTCTTGAAAACGGGACGTGAACAAACTGTGAAACGTAATGTGCAGGAATTTCTCCGGCTACTATACCTCGTGCAGCATCAGCCGCAATCTCAACTTTTGGGACAAATGTCGGAGGGACCTCTCTCATAGGCAACTGAGAAGTAGGCAGCTCCGAACGCTTATTAAGCAACAGAGCCAAATCAAGCGCTAAGGCAGTCGAAGAAGTATCAATCGAAAAAGCTCTCTTATAAACACTCAACAATTCTGCGGGACTACAAATCTTTCTTCTTACACACTCATTCTGCAGGTGCTCTACCATCACCTGTATCACTTTCTTTTGCATTTCTAATGTATATTGACTGTATGTGTCATATACCTCATCTGGAGTTATCGACATATCCGAAATCCATCGTATCGCGACCTTTGTACAAATTCGTGCTTCCTCACCTTTTAATTCTCGACGAGGAGAAAACCGTTTCTGTAAGTACATAATACCTAAACTATCACCATCTACTTTCTCGTTCTGTAACTCTTCCAACTCCTTCCTATACCCAAAAATCCTCTCAACATGCTCATATACGTTCTCCGCAGTATCTCTGGACAACGCTAAGGAGTTCAAATCCCATAACCCTTGTGGGAAATCTACATCATTTAGTCTATTCCACATTATACTTAAATGAGTCCCTAATCCTTCGATAAAAACATTTTTCTCAGGAATATCTTTTAAATTTTCGAGTGTGGAAAAAAATCAACTTGCTCACCCTTCTCCATACAATGTTTAGCCCAAGCAGTCAATTCACTCCTCTTGTCTGGCGACACAGTATTACGAGTCACAACCCTTGGTCTTGCTCCCTGGTCTACCACAAGCGATGCAGGATCACTTGGAAGAGGAAGAGTAGGCACATTCTGAATAACAACAGGTGAAGGTAAGGGGGCAGGCAAAGGGGCGATGGTTGGAAGAACAACAGGAAGAACAACAGGGAGGACCGGAGGAACTATAGGAGGGGGAACTACAACAGGAAGGGGCAAAGCGCCAGCAAGAGGGACATATGGAGGTGGCGCGGAGGCATCAGGCCTTCGTTCATGCAAGAGTTTATTAATCAATTCGTCTGACGTATGAAAATCTTTTGAAGGGTAGATTTTATGAATTCCTAATTGAAATGCCCTGTCCGTGTTCCTAACTGACTCCAATTGTTTATTTTGATCATCTAACCGTGCCTTTTCGACATTCGTCATACGTCGACGCATATGTTTCTCTCTACTCTTTTGTTGCTGCAAAGCTTCTGTTTTCCAACTGTGCAACGCGTCAAATGCTGCAGGCCTATCCTTTTTCTTTACTAATACAGACTCTAAATATTCTATATGAGGGATTTCAAAACTACCATTGGTTGGCCACCGAAGATTAGAATTATGTCTGGTTTGTCTGTGCCAAATGTCATTAAATGCTATACTACCAAAGCCTTTCTTACAGTACATAATACATGCCGGCAACCCCTCCTGTGGTAAGGGACGGCTTTCTTCCAAAGATTGTCTGTCACTGCAGAAAAATGCCCTAAAGCAGGCAAACAATTTCCCAGGCATATCAAAGTTCTGGTGTTACCTGGTTAAATAATTGTGCTCGCGAGTACAATACTCCAAATTCAAATTTGTCAGGGTTAAATTAAGAATCGGGACACGATTCACCTGACCAAAGGACTAGGAGGCCCGATCGGGTTACTAAGGACAATGCAAAGGACCCACGTGTCTGGTGATTTTCGGCGAATTTACCCACCTCAAATATATGGACCCTCGTCAAGACGTCGTCTCGGGCTACAGCTCACCGTCCAGGGATCGGATCGTGCAGTTTTCTTCGAGGAATTCACTTCTCGTCTTAGAGTGGCCGGTTCTGTTGGCACCGTCCAATCCCGGTTCAATAGCCGAGCCAACCTTCAACGAGCCAAAGTCAATCTTGAGGGTCCCTATTCGGGCGCCATCTGTGGAATCAGAAAAAATACAATATTACGGCTGTTACACCGAGCAAAGGAAAATACACCGACACAGACTTGTAAAGATTCCCAGAATCTTTGTTACAAAACTGAACAGTATTCAACAAAGTACACACATAGCTATTTGGCTGTCAATACATCACAGAGACCACCAGCAGGGTTCAATGTGAGCAGTGAGAGAATTTCCTTGCTGGACATCGACGCATTTATACAATTTGTAAAATGATGTCCAGCCCCTTTACAGGTTAATCATGCACTGGGCTAGGGTCGCGCCAGGTTCACTTTCCTAATTTACATATCCCGTGCTTGTGGTTTACTTTTTCAATACATTTACTAACACACTCCATTATTCTTTAATTTAACATTTACACTCTTTACATATTGTTTAAATACAGACCAAACAAGGTTTCGCATATTATATTCGGATAGCATTATTGTTCTTGTATACTTGTAGTTTAACATTGCTAATTCAAGTAATCCCCTGCTCCTGAGGTTAGCAAAGGACAGGGTCTACATGACCCTAACATGTAGCCTGAGGGCATGTTGGACATTAACTCCCCTACAGAGGTTGGAGAGGTTAAGGCAAGAACAAGGACACACGAGACAGCCATTTTAGATTACTGGGTGACTTTGTATAAAACCCCAAAATGGCAGTTTCTAACCTAAAATGGAGGCTTGATTCAAGATGGTGGCTTACATCAATTTCTAAGGTCAAGACCTTGCCGCAGAGAGTTATTCGCGTACAATTTTAAGCAACTTGGCATAGGCCAATATACATACAAATCGTTTGTAATAAGAGGCATAATTTAATATCCGGTTTGACAGTAGGAGCAGAGGAACAGTGTTGCCTTAATTGACGAATGAACTGCCTTATTGTATGTTAGCTCCGCTAGCCAGATGTCTTCTGCCCAGATGTCGTGCATCCCTTGGATCATGCAACGTAGATACTGTTCCAATGAATGATTAAGTCATTCTGTTTGTCCATCTGTTTCTGGATGGTAACTGGTGACAAACGTATCTCTATTCCTACTGATTTGCAAAAAGCTTGCCAGAATCATGAGGTAAACTGTGGGCCTCTATCTGAGACGATGCAATAGGGGATGCCATGCAGTCGAAACCACGTTTTGCAAGAATAAGTCAACCAGCGTGTTGGCCGAAGGGGTTTCTTTACATGCCAAAAAATGAGCCATCTTGGTTAAATAGTCTATGATAACCAAAATGGATGTGAAACCTTGACTCTTGGACAGCTCAATGATTAAATCCAACAAGACTGTATGCCAAGGAGTTGGAGGTGTAGGAAGTGGTTGTAGTTGACCAGCTGGTTTTCTATGTTCGCTTTTATTTCTTAAACAGTTTTTGCAATTGGTTATGTAGTGATGAACGTCTTTCCTCATATGTAGCCACCACAAATGTCTATTAAGCAAGTCCATAGTCTTGGTTGTCCCGGGATGACCTACAAATGGTGAGTCATGACACCACTTAATTGCTTGTTGTCTGATTTGTGATGTAGGTAGATCTAGAGTAGCCTTGTAGAACGATAACCCATCCTTTACTGTCTGTTCCTTGTTCTGTGAACTCCAACGTACTAGCTTGTGGGCTAACATGGCTTTTCTAATGTTCTCAAACATGGTATCCACTATAACGCTTCCTATGATACGGCTTCGATCTAGTATGGGCTTGGGTTCTTCCATCGTTCTTGGTTGGTCAGTGCTGAGTTCTGGATACTGCGATAGGATGTCTGCTTTTCTGTTTTCCATGCCAGGGCGGTAAGTTACAATGAAATCAAACTCAGAGAAGTACATGGCTCACCGCAGCTGTCGGGGAGTAAGCACCGTGGCTGACTTCAGAAACTGTAAAATGCGATGGTCAGTGTTTATTGTGATAGTATGCCAGGCTCCCATAAGATAATGGCGCCATTCACCGAAGGTGGCCTTAATCGCCAATAATTCCCTGTTGGCTATTATGTAATTTTGTTCTGCTGGCAACAATGTTCAAGAATAGTAGGCAACCAGGTGCAATTGTCCGTTTTTGTCACGTTGAGATAAAATGGCACCAATGGCATAGCTGGAGGCGTCTGTGTCTACTAGGTATGGTTTAGCCGGATCTGGATGCATCAGTACTGGACCGGTGGTGAAAGCTGTCTTTAGTGCATGAAATCCTGCCTCTGCCTCTGCGCTCCATTGGAATGGTACTCCTTTTCGTAGGAGTCGGATGATAGGCTGGACCTTCTTAGCGAAGCCCTCAATAAAACGGCAATAAGAATTTGCCAATCCTAGTACCATCTGGACGTCTTTCGCAGAGGTTGGGGGTGGCCACTCGACTACGGCCTTGACCTTTTTCTTGTCCATAGTGACACCTTGAAGCGACAAGATAAATCCTAGAAACTCTACTGTTGCTCGATGGAATTTGCATTTTTCAAATTTTGCATAAAGTTGGTGCTCTCTTAGTCTTTGTAGTACTGCCTCCACGTGGCCTGGTGTTCTTCCATGCTTTGTGAGTAGATTAAAATGTCATCGATGTATACGACTGCAAACACATCCAGATAGCCCCACAGTACATTGTCCAGAAAGTGTTGAAAGGCAGCTGGCATGTTACAAAGCCGGAAGGGCATGACTTGGTATTCGTATAGCCCAAACTTAGTTCGGAAGGCCGTCTTCCACTCGTCACCCTGCCTCACGTGCACTAGATGGTACACCCCACGTAGGTCGAGTTTCGTGTAGACCACTGACCCGCGTACCTGATCCAACAACACGGGTATCAGAGGAAGGGGTTAACGGTTGTTGATGGTGATCTGATTGATAGCTCTATAGTCTATACAAGTTCTTAGGTCTCCTGTTTTCTTGGGTACAAAAAACAAAGGCGTAGAGACAGGGGATGTGGAGTGTTGAATGAAGCCATTTGCTAAGTTCATCTCAATATACTCCTTTAGGTGTTCATTCTCTGCTTCAGTGAGGGCATAAATTCTGCTGCAGGGTAACACGGCACCAGCCTCTAAATCTATTCTGCAGTCGAACAACCGGTGTGGGTGTAGAGTCTCTGCTGCTGCCTTGCTAAAGACATCCCTGTAGTCTTCATGCTCTTCAGGCAATACTACTTCCGTGCTTCCAATGAAATGTGTTATACTTCCTGGTATTCTATAGTTCGTACGACAATAAGCAGATTGGAATTGAAGCATACCCGTAGCCCAGACCACAGTGGGGTTATGGAGCCTAAGCCATGTTAATGAACCCAAACTGCGGGGAAACAATAACGTCAAACTGTACGGTTTCTTGATGTGTCTTCCCACACTCCAAACATAGGGGCTGAGTCTGTTGGTTATTGGGTCCTGTGGTCAGCAGCGAACCGTCCACCGACTTGACTTCCTCAAGTTGTGCGTTATCCCTCAGTGGGAGACCCAACCTTTGTGCCAACTGTTCATCAATGAAATGACCTGTATCACTCGAGTCTATCATCAAGGACGCGGGTATACATTTCTCCGGGCAACTTAAGTGGCCCATGAGCAATACATGGGCTGCCTGAATATGATGAGTACTTGTTAACATCCTCGGGGTGTCTTTAGATCCGCTTGCCTGGGCCACCCTCAAAGGCGAGCTACCACGTCTCCCGACACTTCTCCTTTTGGTGGCTTTGCTGGACATTCCCGAATGAAATGTCCGGCCTTGCCGCAGTATAAGTATAACTTGTCCCGTCTTCTCTTTTCTTTTTCCTTCTTAGACAATGGTCCCTGAAGCGATCCGATCTGCATGGGTTCCTCTGCGCCTTTCTCAAGCGCCCTGGTTACCTCATGTTGGTCTAGTCGCACAAGGGTCTTAGGCTCCCACTTACACCGGTCCTGTCATCGTACACTCTGTCGTTGATCCAGACAAAGTGTCAGGTTTATCATCATGGAGCAGGTGCCGGGCTACGTGTCAACTTGAGCTATAAGATCTTTTAGATCATCATGTAAACCCTGGTATAACAGGGCCATCCTCTTCTCTTGCGGCCAGTCGGTTTCCATAGCTAACCTGTTAAAGGCTGTTACGTAGGTTACTAAGTCTTTGCTTCCTTGCCTAAGCGTTAACAGTTCCCTGTCCTTGATCAAGGACGCTGAACGCTGGTTGGACAGGTTGCCAAATTCCTCTAAGAATTCATCCCAGCTGTATAGTAGGGCCTCATCCTTGTGGACCAGGGGTGTAGCCCAGGAAGCAGCATCCCCGGTTAGATACGAGGTTACGAATGCCATAAGAGCCTGGGCTGTTCGGGAAATGGCTGATTTAGTCAAGAAATGTAGTTGACAATGCATGATAAATTGTTTCAATTTTTGTGGATCCCAATGGTACCTCTCTGGGGCAGCCAATGGCAAAGGTGGTTCTGTGGAGACCTGCACCTGTACTGGCATTGGCAGGGTTTGTCTGGGCAATGGGGTTGCTTGGGACTGGTTTTGAACTGTCAAGGTATGAACCTGACCGGCCAGGGCTAGATGATCTTGTCTAGTTGGGACCAGCTCTGTTTTCAACTCCTGCAGTAGGGCTACAACATCTGCCATGGTTACTTGTGCTTCCTGGGTACCTGACTATATGTGGGCTCACAATTCTGTCAGGCTTGCAGTCCCAATCTCTGGTGCACAGGCAGCACAAACTCCTACCTCCCTGTTGGGTCTTGGCTCCTGGGAATGCTTTTACCACAGGCCGCCGCAACCCGCCGGGGAAAGAGGGTTAGGGTCCGTTGGTTGGATGGGTTCAGGGTTTACAGGATAACCGGAAAGATTGTTAGAGAAATGAGAGTGGAAGGGTAGGGGGATTTAGGGAAACATGCTCCTCGGCTCCTCCAGCTGGCTCCAGAGTGGTGTTTTACTCCGCCCTTACTCTCATGCACTCCACATTCACACTACGTGCCAAGGGAGTATGGAAGCCTTTGTACTGGTGCTCCCTAACCAGAATACTGTGGGCTTTAGACCCTGTGCTTAGGTATGCTAGGTATTCACCTCTGTCCTAGTGCACCCAGCATTGATCTCCCCACATTATTACCCATGCAGGAATAACCTCCCCTGCATTAACTTCATGCAGAATCACCAATAAAAGACTTCTCTACGAGAAGAAAATATGAAAACACTTAGCTGTGGTTTTCTTGTTTGTCCCACAGTCTCCTGGTCAATCTGTGCTGCTTGGCAATGCTGCCTTGATAATGTTCTAAAAGGCTGCTGGAAAATACCAAAACAAATGTAAGTATATGCGGTTGCTGAGTTCTACTATTCTCAGTGCACTCAGGTTGTTTAGTGCTTGAACATGATCACACGATCTCGACTTGGCAATCAATTTCCTCGTGTTTGCGGTCACCTCGATCATATGCAAATTGTCTCAAATTAAACATGTAAGGTCTGAGTTAAGCATGCAAGTAATGCGTGTATCATGTGTAACAGTTTCATGCATCCGCCCCTTGTTCGGAACTCGCTGCCTCGTCTGTGGTCCTAGCTGTGAATTTGGCGTGCATGCGACTTCTTACAACTTGCGATCATGGCGAAAATTAATAGCAAAGGAACTTATCTTGCGGTGTAAGCAGGGTCTGTGGAGAGCAGGTGGGAGCTTGTGCCCCACGTAGGCGTGCCTGCCGGAGTTCAGGGAAACACGTCCTCTCCCTCCAAAGTCCAGAATTGCGAGCGTTGTCTCGCGGGCGTGGCTCGCGCATACGCAATGGCATGGGTGTGGCATTTTCCCTACCGGCAGGCCTGTGCACAGCACGGCCTGCTTGGTAGTGTAGTCTTCGGGCTGTTCTCCATTCCTGAGCCTTCTTTCTGGAAAAGGGATAGAGAACTCACCTGGAGTACAACATAGTGAGTCCAAGAATGGTTTTAACCCCTCCAACGCCCCTCAAAGCACCAGTAACATGTGCAATAGCACCAGCTGCATTCCCAGCCCTGTCACATAGCTGTCCTAAATGAGCCACAACTATGGGACACATTGGGCTCCCCTGCATAAGACTCCCATAACTATCCTAAATGAGAAGCACTGATGAGACACATTGCCACGCCTGCATAAGACTCCCATAACTATCCTAAATGAGTAGCACCTATGCAACACACTGGCCACCCCTGCATAATACTCCCACAATTATCCTAGATGAGTAGCACCTATGCGACACACCTGCCACCCCTGCATAATACTCCCATAACTACACTGAATGAGTAGCACCAATGGGACACACTGGCAAAACCTGCATAATACTCTGATAACTATCCTAAATGAGTAGCAACTATGGGACTCACTGCCACCCCTGTATAATACTCCCATAACTATCCTAAATGAGTAGCACCTATGGGACACACTGGCCACCCCTGTATAATACTCCCATAACTATCCTAAATGAGTAGCACCTATGGGACACACTGGCCACCCCTGTATAATACTCCCATACTTATCCTACATGAGTAGCAGCTATGGGACACACTGGCCACCCCAGTATAATACTCCCATAACTATCCTAAATGAGTAGCACCTATGGGACACACTGGCCACCCCTGTATAATACTCCCATAACTATCCTAAATGAGTAGCACCTATGGGGCACACTGGCCACCCCTACATAATACTCACATAACTATCCTAAATGAGTAGCACCTTTGGGGCACACTGGCCACCCTGTATAATACTCCCAAAACTATCCTAAATGAGTAGCACCTAAAGGCCACACTGGCCACACTGCATAATACTCCCATAACTATCCTAAATGAGTAGCACCTATGGGACAAACTGGCCATCCTTGCACAATACTCCCATAACTATCCTAAATGAGTAGTACCTATGGGGCACACTGGCCACACCTGCGTAATACTCCCATAATGATCCTAAATGAGTAGCAACTATGGGACACACTGGCCACCCCTGTATAATACTCCCATAACTATCCTAAATTAGTAGTACCTATGGGGCACACTGGCCACACCTGCGTAATACTCCCATAATTATCCGAAATGAGTAGCAACTATGGGACTCACTGGCCACCCCTGCATAATACTCCCATAACTACACTAAATGAGTAGCACCTATGGGACACACTGCCACCCCTGTATAATACTCCCATAACTATCCTAAATGAGTAGCACCTATGGGACACACTGGCCGCCCCTGCATACGACTCCCATAACTATCCTAAATGAGTAGCACCTATGGGACACACTGGCCGCCCCTGCATACGACTCCCATAACTATCCTAAATGAGTAGCAACTATGGGACACACTGGCCACCCCTGTATAATACTCCCATAACTATCCTAAATGAGTAGCACCTATGGAACACACTGGCCAAACCTGCATAATACTCCCATAACTACACTAAATGACTAGCACCTATGGGACACACTGCCACCCCTACATAATACTCCCATAACTATCATGAGCCCCACCTATGGGACACACTGGCCACCCCTGTATAATACTCCCATAACTATCCTAAATGAGTAGTACCTATGGGGCACACTGGCCACACCTGTATAATACTCCCATAACTATCCTAAATGAGTAGCACCTATGGGACACACTGGCCAAACCTGCATAATACTCCCATACCTATCCTAAATGAGTAGCAACTATGGGACACACTGCCACCCTGCATAATACTCCCATAACTACACTAAATGAGTAGCACCTATGGGACACACTGCCACCCCTACATAATACTCCCATAACTATCCTAAATGAGTACCACCTATGGAACACGCTGGTCACACCTGCATGATACACCCATAACTATCCAAAAGAAGAAGCACCTATGGGACATACTAGCCATCCCTGCAGAATACTCCCATAGCTATCCTAAATGAGCAGCACCTATGGGACACACTGGCCACACCTACATAATACTCCCATACCTATCCTAAATGAGTAGCACCTATGCAACACACAGGCTACCCCTGCATAGTACTCCCATAACAATCCTAAATAAGTAGCACCTATGCGACACACTGGCCACCCATGCATAAGACTCCAATAACTATCCTAAATAAGTAGCACCTGTGCGACACACTGGTCACACCCACATAATACTCGCATATCTATCCTAAATGAGTAGCACCTATGCCACACACTGGCCACCCCTGCATAACACTCCCATAACTATCCTAAATTAGTAGCACCTATGAGGCACACTGGCCACCCCTGCATAATACTCCCATAACTATCCTAAATGAGTAGCACCTATGCAACACACTGGCCATCCCTTTATAATACTCCCATAACTTTCCTAAATGAGTAGCACCTATGGTGCACACTGGCCGCCCCCGCATGAGACTCCCATGGCTATCTTAAATGCGTAGCACCTATGAGGCACACTGGCCACCCCTGTATAATACTCCCATAACTATCCTACATGAGTAGCACCTATGGGACACACTGGCCACACTGCATAATACTCCCAGAACTATCCTACATGAGTAGCACCTATACAACACACTGACCACCTCTGGATGATACACCCATTAATATTCAAAAGAAGTAGCACCTATGCGGCAGACTGGCCACCCCTGCATAATACTCCCATAACTATCCTAAATGAGCAGCCCCTATGGGACACACTGGCCGCCCCTTCATAATACTCCCATAACTATCCTAAATGAGTAGCACCTATACAAGACACTGGCCACCCTTACAAAATACCACCATAACTATCCTAAATGAGTAGCACCTATGGAACACACTGGCCACACCTGCATAATACTCCCATAATTATCCAAAAGGAGAAGCACCTATGGGACGTACTAGCCATCCCTGCATAATGCTCCCATAACTACACTAAATGAGTAGCACCTATGGGACACACTGCCACCCCTACATAATACTCCCATAACTATCCTAAATGAGTACCACCTATGGAACACACTGGCCACACCTGCATAATACTCCCATGACTATCCTACATGAGTAGCACCTATACAACACACTGGCCACACCTGCATAATACTCCCATAACTATCGAAAAGGTGAAGCACCTATGGGACGTACTAGCCATCCCTGCAGAATACTCCCATAGCTATCCTAAATGAGCAGCACCTATGGGACACACAGACCACTCCTGCAAAAAACGCCGTTAACTATCCTAAATGAGTAGCACCTGTGCAACACACTGGTCACACCTGCATAACACTCCCATAACTATCCTAAATGAGTAGCATCTGTGCGACACACTGGCCACCCATGCATAAGACTCCCATAACTATCCTAAATGAGTAGTACCTATGGGGCACACTGGCCACACCTGTATAATACTCCCATAACTATCCTAAATGAGTAGCACCTATGGGACACACTGGCCAAACCTGCATAATACTCCCATAACTATCCTAAATGAGTAGCACCTATGGGACACACTGCCACCCCTACATAATACTCCCATAACTATCCTAAATGAGTACCACCTATGGAACACGCTGGTCACACCTGCATGATACACCCATAACTATCCAAAAGAAGAAGCACCTATGGGACGTACTAGCCATCCCTGCAGAATACTCCCATAGCTATCCTAAATGAGCAGCACCTATGGGACACACAGACCACTCCTGCATAAAACGCCCGTAACTATCCTAAATGAGTAGCACCTGTGCGACACACTGGTCACACCTGCATGACACTCCCATAACTATCCTAAATAAGTAGCATCTGTGCGACACACTGGCCACCCATGCATAAGACTCCCATAACTATCCTAAATGAGTAGCACCTATGCGACACACTGGCCACACCTGCATAATACTCCCATAACTATCCTAAATAAGTAGCACCTGTGCGACACACTGGCCACCCCTACATAATACTCCCATAGCTATCCTAAATGAGTAGCACCTATGAGGCACACTGGCCACCCCTGCATAATACTCCCATAACTATCCTAAATGACTAGCATCTGTGCGACACACTGCCCACTCTGCATACAACTCCCATAGCTATCCTAAATAAGTAGTCCTATGTGACACACTGGCCGCCCCTGCATAAGACTCCCATAGCAATCCTAAATGAGTAGCACCTATGGAACACACTGGCCACACTGCATAATACTCCCATAACTATCCTAAATGAGTAGCACCTATGGGACAAACTGGCAACACCTGCATACTACTCCCATAACTATCCTGCATGAGTAGCACCTATGTGGCACATTGACCACCCCTGCAAAATACTCCCATAAATATCCTAAATGAGTAGCACCTGTGGGACACACTGATCACCCCTGCATAAACTCCTATAGCTATCCTAAATGAGTAGCACCTATGGGAAATACTGGCTACCCCAGCATTGTACTCCCATAAATATCCTAAATGAGTAGCACCTATGCAACATACTGTCCACCCTTGTATAGTACTCCCATAGCTATCCTAAATAAGTAGCACCTATGCGACAAACTGGCCATCTCTGCATAATACTCCCATAACAATCCTAGAGGAGTAGAAACTATGGGATACGCCTGCCACCTCTGCAAACTACTCCAATAACTATCCTAAATGTGTAGCACCTATGCGAGACACGGGCTACCCCTGCATACGACTCCCATAACTATCCTAAATGTGTAGCACCTATGGGACACACTGGCCGCCCCTGCATACGACTCCCATAACTATCCTAAATGTGTAGCACCTATGGGACACACTGGCCGCCCCTGCATACGACTCCCATAACTATCCTAAATGTGTAGCACCTATGGGACACACTGGCCGCCCCTGCATACGACTCCCATAACTATCCTAAATGAGTAGCACCTATGGGACACACTGGCCGCCCCTGCATACGACTCCCATAACTATCCTAAATGAGTAGCACCTATGGGACACACTGGCCGCCCCTGCATACGACTCCCATAACTATCCTAAATGAGTAGCACCTATGGGACACACTGGCCGCCCCTGCATACGACTCCCATAACTATCCTAAATGTGTAGCACCTATGGGACACACTGGCCGCCCCTGCATACGACTCCCATAGCAATCCTAAATGTGTAGCACCTATGCGAGACACGGGCTACCCCTGCATACGACTCCCATAACTATCCTAAATGTGTAGCACCTATGGGACACACTGGCCGCCCCTGCATACGACTCCCATAAATAACGTAAATTAGTGTGAAACTCGCTGTCTGGCTCTGAGCACTCCCCCAGTTCCTCGCCTGAGCTGCTGGAACCGATTGTGGGAGTCTTCTTCCTTCTGAAGCCTTTTTTTAAAATCTAGATATGGCCTACCTCGGGAAGACGTCACAATGGTTGCTTAAAAAAAAAACAAGCAGGGCAGTGACCCCGCTTCCGAGACAACCAGAAAGGGGAAAAAGCCTGGCTAGGCACAAAAAAACCTTGCGACTGTGGTGTGGAGCCCTTTACGGCGAAGGCAGGTGGAAAGCAGCAACAGGTCACTGAAATTCCAGGTGAAATGTCCCATGTTAGTTCCAACAGGCGTGTACTGGAGGTTCCAGAGAGCGTATTCCACAATGAGAATCCAGCGCAAGGGATCTGATAGGGGAGTGAAGAGCTGTAGACTGGGAAGCCAGATAGAAAGCAGTGTTACCAGCTCTGGAGTGCGAAAACCCCAATGAGCGCCAGCCAACGGGAGAAACCAGGGGAGAAAAAGAAGGAGAGGCGGGAGAGGCGGGAGAGGCGAGAGAGCGAGAGAGCGAGAGAGCGAGAGAGCGAGAGAGCGAAAAAATTCACAAGGACTGGAAGGAAGTATCTCCCAGTGGTGGCCATCTTGAGAAAGACTAGACTGCGCAAGTGGTGCTGAAGTAGAACACAGTGTGCGAATCAATGGCGGTGGGCATGCCAAATCTATCAGCTTGAAGAAGAACAGGCGCCAAGGGGCAATGCCTCTCCCATCAGCCTCTTTAAGGCTGCTCCCGTGTCTCCCTGTTCTGCCGTCAGCCAATCGTGTTGTCTGCGGGCGGGACAGGAAGTCATGGCTCAGAGGGTGGTCTCTGGGCAGCCCTACAGGGAGCTACACTGGTTTTCTTTTTCTCTCTTCGCCATTCCTGGACACTGGGCAGCCATGGTGGGGCCCATGGTATCCAGTGGTACTGGCCTGAAACGAGGGTCGGGCCGGAGCCCCCGTTTGAGTCGGGCTCGCCCACCTCGAGTTTGGTGCCCACTTTTCCAGGCTGGATGGATGAACGTTGTGAATGGTGGCAGAACAATGGGACTTGTTATTTAGAAGAAGGTAGCTGCGTGCAGAAAAAAGAAGGGCCTTATTTTTTAAAAATAAAACATTGTTTTCAGTTCTGGTGATGGCATAGAGACCCTGTGAGGCCTGCAACATGCCCTACTTCTGGTTGCAACAGGTGGAAGCGAAGGGTGCCAGCCACTGGCATGCACCCTCTATCCAAGAGGTGCACAAGGACACCAGTGACCACCCCCTCATGTATTTCCTTTCTCCTGCAGGCCACCTTCTAGTGACTGGCATTATTTCATGCCAACGGTGGAATGGGTAAGGTGAAGTGGGGTGGGCACAGCGAAACTGGCAGCAGCTGAAAGACCACAGCGCAATTACAGCAACGAATAAGGGTGCGGCTATAGTCACACTCCGTGGTGGTTATGCTGCCTTCTCCGCACTTATATGGAGGTACGTATCCCCAAAAACCATACAAATACATATTTCACATGTCTTGAAACAAAGCAACCCCTTCCCTTCCCAGTGGCACGCTCCAGAGGACTCGAAGACAGAAATACAGCTGGCTCTGCAGGGGAGAACGGCAGTCCACCCATTATCTGCTGACCCCCCCCCCAAACCTTTCCTGTTTCGAGAAACACTATTTTGAAGCTCAGCAGGGAGGAAGGCTGGGAAATTCGCCTGTTTATTTGCGCGGTGACCCTGGGGGGTGCAACTAAGCAGCTGGGGGCTGCGGGGGGATGCCGCTCAAGGCAAGATGGCGAACCTCGTCATGACACCCAGCAGAACAAAAAAGACAACACTTTCAGGCTAATTCAAATGTTCCAAAAATGGAAACATCCCGTGTATCAACACCAGACCAACTCCTGCACAAGACTCACAAAAGCCTGGTGTCAATTGGACTTTCTGATCTAAAATTCTAAAAACAGTTTTTTAAAAAAGAAACCTTTAAGATGCCAATGCAGGGAAACATTTGACGGGGCATGGTCGTGCTACTGCACCCTTCAAAGACATCAGAGAGTCAATGAAATCAACAGTTATATAACAAAATAAAAGAATACCTTTGGACTACTCTCAGGTGCTTGAGTTTGATTGACAAGCGCATGGACACCTTTTTGTCCATAAACTCACATGACCAACAGGACAACAATAGTGTTCCATAAACACGCGGTGTCACACACACGTTATAGTGAGTCTAGTCAAATCGCATTGTTCATGGTAATTAATTCTGTAGTCGATACTGTACTCGCCGACACGTGTTTCCACCAAATTGATCCTCTTCAAGGCACAGTATCAAATCTGTGTTACACATATTTGCAGGAAACATATAAACATTAATTCATGCAATTGTTGAATTAAAAACAAAAGTGTTAGGTCCATTAACATATTCAAGGACATTTGAACAGGCCAAACCATTACATAGATAGGTCATCCAATGAAATTATGCCACCAAAAAATATGGTAATATTTTGGATAATTATCCAAAATATTACCATATTGTGTAACACGGGTTTTATAATGTGCCTTGAAGAGGACCAATTTGGTGGAAACACGTGTCCGCAACTACACTATTGACTACAGAATAAAATACCATGAACAATGTGATTTGACTAGACTCACTATAACGTGTATGTGACAGCACGTGTTTATGGAACACTATTGTTGTCTGCTTGTCAAACGTAGGTTGGGGTAACCTAAAGTTCCATATTAACCGCAGCAGTCAAATTGTAAATAACGTATCTATCCCACTAACTTTCCAAGCCACAGCGCCCCTTATCCTGATCACCCCACACACATATACTCCAACATGACCAACAGACAGATATTCTGGAAGGCCCACGGGCTGCCAGGATCCTGCTGATGGCTTCTGAATCATGCCTTTAACCAGTTTAGAGCGGAAAAAGTCATTTCGGGTATGTGGTGAGTGGGAGAAGCCAGATTCTGGCAAGTTGGGTAACGGGAAACCTGGGTGCCCACAGATAGTGGCAAGTATTCTTCACCCCATTTGTGAATTTTATCTCAGTCAGAGGGTAGGCGCCCTTTGCAGCTGGACAGTCAAGCAAGTGTCCGATGTGTTGGTGTGTTGCTGGTCAAAACAAAAGCTTTCATGAGTGTGCCTGAAATTAAGCTTTCCGGTGCTTCGCAACCAAGGGCGTGCGGATGGAGAAGATGGCCGATAGACATTGAGTTTCAGAGTCTGGCCACAATTGATAAGCACTCCCAATAATTCCTTAAATCCACTCCTTATAGTCCTTTTGTGCCCCTCCTGTGCTTTTCACTAAAGGGGGACTGCTCCAGATGCCATGGAAACCCACCAATTCCAGTCCCAATCCCATCAAAGAATTGTTATCATCATTAGGGTGTATATTGAGTGCTGACTAACGAAGCGCTTTACAATCACAGGAGGAAGAACCAGTGAGGAAAGCAGAGAATCAAGGGAACAGGGATGGCGGGGAGTTTGGCATTTAGGAATCCACAAGCAAGCAGGCAGGGAGCCGATCACCCAGTCTAAGGTATGTTGGGGAGTAGAAGGTCTGTGGTTCTACATGTTAGGGAGGAGCCATTCCTTGAAGAGGAGTGTCTTGACCTCCTACCTAAACTGTAGAAGTGAGAGGGCGAGCCTGATGTTGACGGGGAGGAGTTCCAGAGTCTTGGAGCATAGACAGAGAAGGCCTGTCTTCTGTTTCTTTCCTTCCTACACCGGTGGAGTTCAATGCTGCACATGTATTTACTTCTGTTGGATCGCAGGCCTCCAGAGAGGCTGAGTTTCTCTGTGAGGTAGCTTGGGGACTTCAAGGTGACATCCGTCGATGAGTCATGCTCCAGCATGCAGGACACATCTCAGCAGTGCTAGAGTAAGCACATTGCAACCATCCAGGTGGGAGAACAACAAGGCTGGGCAGTTGTTTTCTGGGATGAAGGGCTTGATTTTCCGCAAGAGAGTAAGTTGCTACCAGGCTGTTTGTTCCTTCCTTACTATGAGCTGTTGGAAGGCGAGGTGTATGCCGATGTCGAGCCAAGGGACGTGGCGCAGGAGGCCAGCTGTGGTATGAAGCCCTCCAGGTGCATAGCAGAGAGCCACATCTGGATGTCAGGATGTTCGATGTTGCTGGTCAGCTGTAGGAATTCAGTCTTGGAGGGGTTCTTCTTCAGGTAAGCCCTGGACATCCACTGATGGATCATTGTGAGGCAGGCTGGTATAATTAATAACATAATGCCTCCAGCTGAGCTCAAGTGTGTTTATTGTGTAGTAACCCCAGCCTCGCCTGCACACATATCTCCTCGTATCTCATCAACCAGTAAAGCGGGACCGGGACCGTGACCGCATTCGAATAGTGATTAAATGTTGTCACGCACCATCACACATTACTACATTATGAACTCTTTCTCTGCTTGGTGCAATTACGATACACAACTAAGAACATCTACACAATTAGTTTAATAAACTAACATAACATGACTGTAAATGGAACAATTTGATGAAATTAGCACATTTAAATCCACTAATACATGACATAGTTGTTGAATTTCACTGGTCTTTTGGATGCTCGACCCCGTTCACTTGACTCATTCTCATCACTGTGTTCACGTATCGATTCTTTAGGAAAAGCCTCTTCCTCAGTTCGCTCAGTCTCTGCTTGCATTTGATCCTCCTCACACTCTCCATGCCCCTCCTCTTCCACGCTTCATCGGCAGCAAAAACAGCTCAGTCATTCTCAGCCTCCTTTGTGCCTTCCTAAGTCCTCGTTCTTGTCACCTTTTGTGAAAATATGTTTCCTCCCCATTTCTATCACCTCAAAGGGGTCATGAAACCGTGAACATCCTTGTGGAACAGTTTGGTTTTTTCACCCTTTCTATGTCTCCCAGACAGACCCAAACTGCTCAGTTCTTCCTGTTCTCCTTATCCTTTTCACCCACACAGTTCTTTCTAAGGAGCCCTCCAGCCTCTTTTGCTTTGCAGCTGGGGAGCAGGTGTAAGTGGATCTAGGTCACCTGGCCTAAGCCCCACCCACCTGGTGCCTTCCTGCTTGCCGCTCTTTTCCCTACTTAAGGAGCCCTCCAGCCTCTTTTCCTTTGCAGGCGAGGAGCAGGTGTAAGTGGATCTAGGTCACCTGGCCTAAGCCCCACCCACCTGGTACCTTCCTGGTTGCCGCTCCTTTTCACCACTTAGCAAGCCCCGCCCATCTGGTGCACTCCTGCTTGCCGCTCTTTTCCCTACTTAAGGAGCCCTCCAGCCTCTTTTCCTTTGCAGCTCGGGAGCAGGTGTAAGTTGATCTAGGTCACCTGGCCCAAGCACCACCCACCTTCTTAGCCCTGCCTCTTCCTTCCTGCTCTTAACTCTTAGATGAAGGGCGTCTCTCGCCCGGGCGTCCGAAGTGAAGGGCAGTCAAAGAAAAGGGCTATTGCTGTTCGGACCAGGAGGATCCAGGGTCCGACCCCCTGCTAAGACAGTAGGTAAGCATGCACCAACATGTGTTTGCACCCTCTGTCCCCTCAGGCCATCCCCCACCCTCTCTGGTCCCCCTGTGTTGTTCCCTTGTGCCCCCCCTTCCTGCACACAGGAGTCTGTGCTGATACATTCTGGTTTCACCGTCTTGTGGCCAATGCTGGATTTTACTTTTATGCACTTCATTGATTCACGGTGTGTCGCCCTTTCTCAACTCTCATGCTGGACTTCCTGTGCATCTTGTACTCATGGTGACCCTGAATCATGCTGTTCCCATCTTCATCTTGTATCCTGGCTGCAACATTATGTGTTACTACTGACTTATGCAATTGTATTCCCTCTCCCCTCTTGCTTCTCCACTCTTTTTGACTGCTTAATCTCTGTTCTCACCTCCCCTCCTCCCCTTTCTTCTATGCACTTTATCAGAATTGTTCTGGACCTACTATCATAGCAACCTCGCCTGGCGCTCCCCTATCTCCTTAATGCCCCCCCCAACACTATCTGAAACGTTGTCAGGCCTAGTACGATAGTCACTTGTTTTGTTCCCCCCCCACCTTTCTGCTCCCCTCTCCCTCACCTTTTGTTTTTCTCCGGCTCTACCAGAAATGTCATCAAGCCTAGTACGGTAGTCGGCTCTCTGTTTCCATTTCCTTCCCCTTCTCCCCCTCCCTTCCTTATCTATGTCTTAGCTCTTGCACTATCTGAAATGTTGTCAGGCCGAGTACGATAGTTAATTTCACATCCTTACTGTTCATGGCCTGTAAGAATGTCATTGTATTTTCCCTTGTTCCCTCCCTTGCCTTGAAGCGCTTTGAAACACATTGTGTATAGGCTCTATATAAATAAACTATCATATCATCCTGAACATGGCTTTCATGCCCCAACCAATGAGGATTTACGTTAGATCTCATCTGTCTCTCCCTCATTCGCTCAAATGGTGTTCTGGCCGTTATGTGTGGAGTGTCCCCTTTTGCTACTACCATTTCCTGTACCGTTTTTTCCAATCCATTCTGTTTGCATGTGCCAATTCTATGGATTATTGAATTATTCTTTTTACCCGTTCTACTAAGCCATTTGCCTGCGGGTTGTTCAATGCCTTTCTGCAATTCACTATCCTGTGCTCCTTCCACTTCCCTTGCATTGCATGCAACACCAATTGCACACTATTGTCTGAAACAATTGTCTTGGGATAACTCCCCCAAAGACATCCTCCATGAACTCAACCCCTTTAAGTGTAGTTATGTCATCCAAAAAACTCACCTCAAACCATTTTGATGCATAATCCACTAACATTATCACAAACCGCCTCTCTTGACCCATTATTCCTATCGGCCCCATAAAATCGATTGCTACTTTTTCTCCACACTATCTCGGGAATCTTCACCCTCACTGCCTCTTGCATTTGCATCGTCATCGATTCATCGTTCATTGCACAAGATATACACGCTCCCACCTCCTCTTCCACCGTTGTGATCATTCCCGGCCACCAGAATCTCGCCCATAATCTCCTTTTGGTTAAGCTTTTTCCTAAATGTCCCTTAGGAGCTAGCTTAATCAACTCTTTTCTGAATCATCTTGGAGGAACACGTCTTTCACCCCTCACTAGACTCAACTCAGAGCTACTCAATTCTTCTCTTACCTTATAGTACAGAGATGACTCAGCTTTCTTACTTCCCCAGCCTTCTCCTATGTGCAACATCACCTCTTCTATTTCCTGATTTGTCGCTCCTTCCCTCAGCCAGACTGATCCTTCGATGATGTTTGTCACGGTCAACTCCATTTGAGAAATCCATTCCTCACACAGGTCTCCCAGATTGCTAACTTCAATGCAAGGGGACCTGGAGAAACCATCCCCCACCGGATTACCCTTCCCGGGTATGTTCCACTTTGAAATTGTACTCTTGCGTTGCTGCCAACAACCTTGCAAGGAAAGGCGCGGCTAATCCCGATACCCTGGTAGTAAATAGAGATTGCAAAGTTTTATGATCACTCCTCATTGTGTACGGTTCACCCCATAAATATACTCCAATCTATCTTGACGCTCAACAATACGCAAACCCCTGCCGTCCAATTGTGGAATATTCCATCTCACCCTCATTCAATGCTCTGGATGCAAAGGCCATCGGCCCCTCTACGCCCTCTAGAACTTGACTTAATGCTGCTAACATGCATCTACCGTCACTATTGTCTTATCCTTGGGATCGAGCCTATGTAGCGTGTGTGTGTTCTTTCAGTTCCCTGAACACCTTCTCCTTCTCATCAACCCACTTAAATTCCTTTCTTTGTTTTAATAATTCAGGAATGGCGGCTGCCTTTGCGGCAAGAATTCTCTCAAAATTTGGCATAATACTCAATTAATCCTAAAAATGATCTCAAGTCATCTTTGGCCGTAGCTGCTCTAACGCCCTGAATTGCTTCCACCATCTCCAGACGTATTCCTGTATCCAACATGTGCCCCAAGAAAGAAACTAATTCCACTTTGACTGCACTTTTCCTTCTGAACAGCGAGGCCTGCTTCCTCGTACACGTTGTCATGTTCCTCCTCAGACTTGACCCCCACCAAAATATCATCTTGAAAACATTGAACCCCTGGAATGTGCTTGAACAAGTCTTCCATTATTCTTTGAAATACTGCTGATGCTGACCCAAGTAGCATCAGTCAATATTGGTATGCGCCCATCGGAGTGATGGATGCTGTTAAGTGCCATGGTGTAATTCCATGGTTGTATGTGAACTTAACATGGGAAAACAACATGGTTTAAAAACAAATCCTGAAGAACTTTAAAAAAAAAAGAAAATATCGAGATACTTTTTTTTTACTGAACCTAATATCTACATTCAATTAGGATCTATTGTCTTGGAGTGCCATCTAGTGGTTCGTTCTAAAAGTAGCATACATTTGAAAAGAAAAGATTTTATGCAAGTGTACAGATGGAGCCAAGTACCCCATCCAAAGCTCCTCCCCCATGTTGCCTATATGTTGGGAGCCAGAATGTGAAACACGTGCATTGCCAGTCAGAATACCTGTACCAAAGAAAATCCTGGAAGTAAGATTTCCATTGAGAAAACCGTACATGCGTACACGACAGTAGGATGGCCATTTCAATGAAATCCCAGAAGAAGTGGGGAAAACTGAGCAAAAGGGAAGACTGGTGACGTCATGAAGAGCAGAATTGACGCACCAAGAAGAGATGCAGAGACGAGAGAGCATAAAGATTCTATAAGCAAAGGAGGAGGTGTTAAAGATGAGCAACAGTTCGTGCTCGAGATGAAGATGCTCGTGCTACAGAAATAATGAAGAAGTTATAAAGTCATTTTACAAGTGTACAGTCGCAGTAACGCAAGTAGATAAAAGTATTCTTTAAGGCTGGCTATGTAGTGAATAGATTGCGGCGATGCGCCAACATATACATATAGGAAATGTAAGGACTATGGATGATTCCATGACGCGCTTTAGCAGAGCTGGATTCCGAAAGCAGAAAGACATTTTCAGTGTGTCGCAGTTAGAAATCGAAAACTCAACCATGGAGGTGGATCAAAGAAAGGCTTGGTTGTATCACCACCAAGAAGTCAAGGCCACCTTGCGCCTGGATGGGCATACGAACAATTACAGAACATGTGAAAAGAACAAATCTTCTGTCTTAAATTAGAGGCAAGAACATTGAAGACATCAGAGGTTCATTAAATAGTAGTATTTTAAATGCAGTAAGCCTCGAAAACATGGTCTACAGTCACGTAGTCAGATGAAAATAGACACTATGATGAACTGTATTAAAACCGAGAAGACAGAGTATGCTATACTCCCTCATATTCTCCAGCACAGAGAACATTTCGAAGGCAGAGTTCAAAGCCTTAATTGACTGGTAGGCTTCAAGTGTGATGATGGATGCCAGGGCTAATTGGTGGGAAGCTATGGTTATGACCAGCCCACCAGCACCTGTGTGCCAGCCTGTGTGCTGCTTGCATAGGTGGAATATTACAGAGGGGTATAAGGGTGCCAACCAATTATAGAGGGCCTCGTAATAGAGAGCCTTATAGTTTGTATAACCAATGGGATGTCGTGTATTTGATGACGTTTGTAGTGACCTGCACTAAAGGAGGGCTTAGTTGCCGCACCTGATGTTAGAGACCCAATCACCTACCTTGAGCAGTATGGAACGTATACCTAGATGTTCCTTTTAAGCCTATCACCATTCCAAATAGGTTTTTGTAGTTTGCAACGTAGGTAGACGTCAATGATGATGAGTCTTTAGTATATAACCTGCTTTTTTGTGTGTTGAATTGAGTGTGAAGATTGAGTGAACATGTTTATGTTCGTTGTAACTCCCTTTTCTAGATAATTGATATTAAAACAGTCGCACTTTGGCAAATTCCTAAGTCAGTTTTGATTATTGATGTTTGAGTAATATTCTGCATCTCCATCTGTCTGCAAGTATTGCTACCTCGTCTTAAAGGGCTGGGTCGGATGCCCCAGTTCACATAGTAGCAGAGCTGATGGTTAAAAATCCATCGACCTAGTAAGCTTTGGGGTCCCCGCTAATATCGGACGTCCTCTGCCATTTAACTGGAAGAACTTGATGCTCCAGGTAGATAGCGGCTGTTATTTTAAAAATCTTGCAAGTACGGGTTTGACGGGTCCCTCTTTTTCCAGGGGAATCCCTTCCTGACATCTACAGGAAGCTGAGCAGACTGAAGGCTGAAGTGGCTGGTTTGAGGAGGAGACGATCCAAGGGTCGGAAGTAAAAAAAAAAAAATGCGAATGGTGAGTAGGCTGAGTGAGGTGGCAAACTGAATGAGCACCGAGTGGGAAAGAGTGATAACAGGTATATAGTAACAGAGGGTTGGTTGGGGTATTTTATTATTTATTTAAAGATGAGGAGCGTCATAGTGTGAGACAATGAGCATCACAGTGTAAGGTATATAGACGAGAAGCGATCTATATAGTAAGCCTGTTAACCTACGTCAAGGACGTTTAGAAGAAGCTTGTCCTAAAATCCAAGTGGATAGATAGGCTACGTCGTTAAAGAGGACAGCTCATACTCCATCAGAGTCATTTTTAGGGGCAGAAATAGTCACGAGGAGCGTGGACTAAAGTATATGTGGGCCATCCAGTATGTCAAAATGTGTCTGGATGTCTATATGTTGCGTAAGATACATGTGGTAAGGAAATGAAATATTGAGAAATAAGGAAGAAATAGACTGTGGTGGAAATGATGAGATTTGAAGACATCTGATTATTTATTTATTAGTTAAACTGATAATGTTCAGTGAATAGGTAGATTGAAGTAAAACGTGATACATAGGCTTGGAGCTGCGAAGATTGGTGCATGCTCATATTTTATTATTTTTATGGAAAGCATGTATTTATGTGAAATAATGGAAAGTGGTGATAGTCAATTGTGACTAAGTCATGATGGAGGATATTACTTTGCTCATACATTTGTGCAGGCAGCTGCGAAAACACGCACCCATGCTTAAGCAATACAGTGCTGTATGGGTTAAGTGTACGGCAGGTCAAATGTTCATACCATGGCCACAAGGGGCATCGCTGTCCAAAGCGGCCCTGCAACATATGACCACATACTTGCATGCAGCATTTACGGGAAAGAAGTTAGAAAAAAGGTTAGCAAGCTTAGAGCTCTGAAAGATGTACCAGGAGGAACAGGAAGACCCGCCTCCTGAGGACTGGATGCTTAACCAGTGTAAAGAGGGGGGTGAAGAGCCTTCTGCTCCCCCTACCGCATCTGAGGTAAAAGGTGAGAGTACGAAAGATGAAGGATTATATCCTTTAAGAGAGCTTAAGGCAGCGACGGGGTATAGTAACCCGACGTATAAATCGCCTGCATGAAGCAGCGACGAGAGTCCCGAAAAAACTCCAGAAAGAGATGCGATTCCTAAAGTCCCACGGGATAAGGAAATAAGTGACAGACCAGGCATGTCTCTAGATATAGAGAGAGAAATAAAAAGATGGAAAGGAGAGAAAGACAAAGCTGACAAGCTAGCTTTCATACAGAACGAATAGATGGCCGGTCAGATATTGCTCAAAATTGATGGAAAGAGCATTGAGGAAGTAAGGCAAGAGGAATATCAGGATAAACAGGATAAAAAAGGCAGGGAACGAGAGAAACGATTGAAAGAGGACGAGGCTAAAAAAAGGACAGAGAGAAGGGAACAGCTGCATCAAGAAGAGAAGTTGAAGAAAGTATGATAATAGGCAAAGAGCAATCAAAGAACGAGATAAGTTAGAAAAGAAAAAGGAGGAAGAAGAAGAACAGAAGTTGAGGGATAAAGGATACAAAGGTGAAGAGATGAAGTGTGTAGAGCAAACGAGAGAAGAGAGGTGAAAAGACAGGAAGAGGAAAGGGTTAGAGAAGAATCTAAGAAGCGAAGGGAAGTCGATGAAGAAATGGAACGAAAGAGAAGGCAAAGGGCACGAGACATTGATCGCATAGAGAAATAGCTAATGGAACCTAATCCAGTAGTAGCATGGAAAGACATAGAAGAATTCTTCCCGACACCTGAACCAATGCCAGGTCCGTCTAGAGCAAATCTAGAAGATGATTTTGATATAAAAAGCATTGGGATAAAATTGATAAGGTTTATCATGACATGAGGACCAAGAAAGATTCAAAAGGAAACGGAAAAAATGATCGATTTGAAAGTACACAGTCGCAAGGCAAAGAGGGAAGCTTGTTTAGCCTCGAGCATAGAGCTTTGACTTTGGACAGGCTGACTCTGAATAGAGACGAGAAAGAGGGAAGTCACACGAGTTGGGGACAGGATATGTCCGAAGAAGACATAGGGCCTCATTACACGGTATGCAGTAAGGGTTTACCGGTAAGGGCACCGGTACCGGTAAACCCTTACCGCCTTACTACGAGGTCCCTTTGCCGGACCTGACCTCAACGGCTGGTTTTAGCAGCCGTTAAGGAACGGGCCCGCAAATGGAACCTTGGTGCTAATTACGGTACCACAGTTTGCGGTACCGTAATTAGTTCCTTCCCCATTCCCATTGAGCCCTATGGGGGCAGAAATGGGGAAGTGCCTTGGTGAATGGGGAATTACCGCCCCCGCTCACCTTGGAGTAGGGCGGTAATTCCGCCATCCACCAAGGCGGACACATTAAAATACCGGCGGCAACCATGGCATTAATAGCGTCATGGTTACCGCATACCGTGTAATGAGGCCCATAGAAACCTTCTATGGAGAGAAAGGCGCTAGTGCATATGTTCCTTAATGGTGTTCTATGGACAGAAAAGTACGATGGTCAGATCTAGACCTGCCTGTCAAGGACGCCAGAGCCACTGGCGCGGCTAGATGGACCTAAAAGGCGAGTGTGAGGGGGGACTCGCCACCTTATGTGAGTAGACCAAGGTCATTACCGGGAAGAAGACAGTGTGGAACCATTGTCCCTGCTCTGGACAGACAGACTATGGGGGATGAATGCACATTTGGGATCTCGCCATTCCCATTGTTAGAAAAAGGAGGGGTCAGACCACAGTAGATACCGTGGCCCAGATAGATAAGGATAATTTAAGGTGTAAACTCCTGAGTTCAACGTCAGGTGCTGGAAAATGGATCTATGAATTAGAGAAAATGACGGGAGGAAATACGTTAGCTATAGGGGAAACTAAGGGTCTTCTAGCAGCTGTACTTGGGGAGAGAGCTGATGACATTTCGGCAAGAGCAGGATACGCAGGAGTCACTGCTCAGAATACTGCTCATGACGGAGTACCATTTAATAATTGTAGAGCGGCGGTCTGGAAAGCGCTTAGAGTACAGTATCCAGACACGTCAGATATGGGAGCTATAATGGCACATAAGATGCAGGAAGGAGAGGATCTGTTGATTTATATTCAGAATTGGAGCAATGGAGCTTGGAAACGTGTGAGCTGTGGGGGAAATCTATACCTGTATTCTATCATATATTATGTCAAGGGCTGCCAGAAAAAGTGCAGAGACAGCTTAAGAAATTGGTGGGTATGGAGGCAAAACCTTGGCCAGAAATACAGTTGACAATAGCGCATCATTGCCGTCTGTTAAAAGAGAAAAGTCAAACGAAAGAAGAAGGCAGGAAGCTTGAGGAGGCTCAGTTGGTACAGAAAAAGCTATTGAAGTATGCTATAGAAGGGGCAATGTTAACCAGTGGAGAAGTGGAGTTTTTCAGAACAATCAAGGGAACTTCCAGAGTAACCAAGGTGGGTTTCAGCCTATACAGAATGATAATCAAGGCATGCAAGGAGGACAAATTAGAAAGATTCCTCCTGTATGTCGGACATGTGGAATGACAGGGCACATAGCGCAAACATGTGGGAGCCAAGGGTATGTACAGAATGGCCAGTTCTCAAGAGGGGGGACCGCTTAATCGCCTGTATATGGTACACAAAACAGGGATGGGTTTGCCCAAGATCAAACAGTGTATCAAGGACAAGCGCTGAGGATACAATAGGCTTTGCAACCACAGCAAGCACAATTGAGTCTGCCACAAGGGCAGTCACAGCATACACCCATGCAAATACAACAGAGTGCAAACACGGGACAGTTACTGACTCCTAGCATAAGGGGTGTTACCATGGAGGGAGGGAATCTTTGCACGGGCCCTGGGATAAGCATGTACCCGCAATAGGACAGCTCACTGGGTGACTTGATGTGTTCAGTACTATCAGTAACGCCAAATTCTCAAGAACCACCAAAGGTTGACGTCACGATAGGAGGCAAATCCTTTTCTTTTTTAGTAGACACAGATGCAACTCGCTCATGTATACAGGAGAGAAAATGTTTACTCTCAGGTAATGTCATGAATGCTCAAGGTTTCACAGGAGCTATTAGTAGAGTTCCTTTTACTGAAGAATTACCAGTCTCTATAGGAGAGTGTGATATGCCTGTGCCATTGTTGTATTCAAGACATAAACCAGTTAATATGCTGGGTCGAGATTTAGTGACGAAGTTGAATATGCTGATTTTTTTTCTGATGAAGGCATAGTGTGTTCATCACCAGGGATACATTATTTAAATGTTAGTGAATTCATTATGGCATTTTTACAGGGCAAATAGCCATACGAGGAGTACCGTTAGAACAAGAGGTGTTTCATTATGGGGTATGTATTTTGTCAACATGGCTGCCTGGTTTAGTAGGTAAGACTATGAGAATACCTGATGAGTTTCTCTTTAGGCCAGAAATTCCCATGGATGGAGAGATTGGACAGATTTTTCCCTTAGAGTTGCAAGCAGCTGTGGTACGAGGAGTTTTGGCTATGATCATAGGATTTGACGATAATGGCAGAACATGGAGCACAGTAATTGCTATTGGAGAAGGTTACAGATTAACTGATGTCACTGATGAGGACATATTTAAAGATGGCCCATCTGATGACGTAGTGTTTGAAATGAGCATCACATATTGGCTTAGATCAGAAAAACGCACAATTCCGTAGAGAATGATGATAGTGAGACAGCATCCTGCATTTTTCGATGATGACATGGCGAAAGTACCAATTTCTTGATGGACTATGGGCCCCTATGACGTAGGCCTATTAAAGGGGGTTGATGAAGTTAAGATTGAACTTAAGCCAGGAGCAATTTTACCTCAAGCACAACAGTATCCTATGTCTCGAGAGGCAGACAAGGGTATTTTTAAGAGGATATCCGCCATGATGGATCAATGCAGTCTAGTGACGTCAGAGTCACCATGTATTATGGTCGTGTATCCTGTGAAAAAAATCGATGGGGGGATTGTGCCGTTTAATTCAGGACATGCGCCAGATTAGATTGTAGAAGCCGAGTTTCCTCTAGTTCCTAAACCAGCAACGATCTAATGTAGTATCCCTGTTGAGGTGCAATATTTCTCTGTGATTGACTTGAAAATGTGTTTTTCTCAATCCCTTTGCATAAAGATTCTCAATATCTGACATCATTTGCGTTCAGACAGACTAAGTTAAAAAGCACAAGATTACCCCAGAGGTACCGTGAGTCTCTATCGATTTTCAATAGAGTCCTGCAGATGGAATTAAGTAAAATTGATTTGCCAAGTGTTGTATTGCAATACGTGGATGATATTTTGGTCTGCAGCACATCGGAAGATGCAGATGCGACTCAGTTCAGCTAATGATTATTTTAGCCAAGAAGGGATATAAGGTGGATAAAGAAAAATTGCAGTATTGCCAAGGAGAAGTGTTATACATAGGCCAGTTAATTTTGCATGAAGGAAAGAAGGTTACACCTGAAAGGGCTGAGGCCATTTTGAAAACAGCAAAACCGCATACAATAAAGCAGATGCAGCAATTTTCGGGACTATGCAATTATGTGAGGGCCTGGGTATTTGATTATAGTTCATACACAAGGCCATTGTTGCAAGCCCTGAAAAAGTCTCAAGCGAGTCAGGAAGAGATTGTATGGACTGATGAAATGGAGGAAGGGTTTGATGAATTGAAAACGGCAATTTGACAGCTCCAGTTTTAGGGTTTCTGAATTATTCGGAGGAATTCTTTTTATTCTCGCACACGAATGGAACAGTTATGACGGCAGAACTCACGCAGAGAACTACGTTGGGGTACAAGCCTTTAGCATATTACAGTGGGATTTTGGACCCAGTAATGAGGGGTCACTTCCCCAGCAAAAAATCTTTGGCAGCCTCCATGTTCACTAGTGAGAAGTCTGCCAGCATAGTAATGGGGTGTTCCATGACTATGTTAATTGAGCATGCATTATTTGCTATTTTGGAAAAACCTAAAGGTACGCTAACATCTCAAAGAGCTTCTGCTTACAAGGTGGTCATATCGAATCCAGCAATTAAAATCGTCAGATGTAAAACAGTGAATCCTGCCACGTTTGTAGCCGAACCACTGGCAGATGACGAGCAGGCACATGATTGCTCCAACTATGACGAGTTTTATGAGATTCCCAGGGTGAAATAAAATGCTCTAGCAGCTGGGGGGATTCTCTTTATTGATGGTTCTTTGAAAATCGATCAAACTGATGGGCAAAGATATACAGGTGCCGCTGTGGTAAGGCACATGTCTAATGGGGAATTTGAAGTATTGATAAGTGCACAACTACCATCTCACTTTTCAGCACAGGCTGCAGAATTAGTGGCGCTGATTGTCGCGCTCAAGAAACACGCAGACCAGGAAGTAACCGTGTACAGTGATTCCGCCTATGTTATGTCGACATTGCACGCAGGGCTAGCACATTGGAAAAGGAGGGGATACCTCTGAGCGGATGACACTGCAGTGCAACATGCTGCCTTATTGGACAGACTTATTAAAGCGCTACAGCTCCCAGTAGCCATTGTGATTGTTAAGTGCGCAGGGCACACTAAGAGAGCAGACTATTTCACGTGGAAACCAAGCCGCAGACTAACAAAACGAGTTGCATATTCAGAGGATATTATGAGCTTTGATATTCCTGATGTGAATGAAAGAATGCTGGTGATGATTATAAATTAAAGTTTTACTAACTCGTCAAAGACCCAACTAATGGGAAGTTCAAGGTGAAGCACCACAAGATGAGAAGGATCTGTGGACATGGAGGGGGTGTTCTTTATCCCCATCTCATGCTTTGTGGCAACAGGAGAGCACTGGTAAACCGGTGATGCCTGTAGCCTCGGTAAGGGTGGCGTTGGAACAGCTACAGTACCCTGCACATGTCACTGGGGAAAGCCTCACAGCAGCTATTGAGGAGGAATGGTTTGTACCAAATTTGTTATAACATGTGGCATTTTATGTTTTAAATTGCATCGTATGTCAAAGGTTTACTGCTGGGCACATGCTGTGAACAGTCAGAGGTGTTATCCCTCGACCGAATTGTCCTTTTCAGAATTTACATATTGACTATGTTGACAGGCTGCAGGTCTGTCATGGTTACAGTTATATGATCGTGGCAGTGTGCCCCTTCTCAAGGTGGGTTTGCAGATTGCCCATGCACACATCCAGATGCCACTTGCACTGCAAAGTTCCTAGTTCAAGAAGTATTTCCTAGATGGGGAATATGTGAGGTATTAAGATCAGATAATGGCTCCCATTTTGTGAATGAAGTGTTCAAACAGATCAGCTTGTTGCTCAGTATAAAGCATTCGTTTTCCTTAGCTTATCACCCGCAAGCCAGCGGGATATGTGAGACTCAACGGCCTGCTTAAAGAAACGATAGCTAAGCTTAACCTAATGATGAACAATGGATGGCTGCATTGCCTGCCTCTTGCATTATATGCGTTGATGAGTTAGCTAGGCTCTGACCATCATATTATGCCCCATGAACTTGTAATGGGCAGGCGAATGAGAACGCCTCTCACTCCTCCATCAAGGACTAGAAGTGATGCACAGACAACAGCAGAATTGTTAGGAGATGAGGTACGTGCCTACTTAACATGTAGGACTACAAGTATCTTTGTCATTTCAGAACAAGTCAAGTGAACATGGTGTCTGTCTCAGAACAC